>NC_138980.1:7551031-10315084 GCF_964341445.2 Mesoplodon mirus
GCAGCAGTAGTAGTAGTAGTAGTAGCAGTAGTAGTAGTAGTAGCAGCAGCAGCAGCAGTAGTAGTAGTAGCAGTAGTAGTAGTAGTAGTAGTAGTAGCAGCAGCAGCAGCAGTAGTAGTAGTAGCAGTAGTAGTAGTAGCAGCAGCAGCAGTAGTAGTAGTAGTAGCAGCAGCAGCAGTAGTAGTAGTAGTAGTAGCAGTAGTAGTAGTAGTAGTAGTAGTAGTAGCAGCAGCACCAGCAGCAGTAGTAGTAGTAGTAGTAGTAGCAGCAGCAGCAGCAGTAGTAGTAGTAGCAGCAGTAGTAGTAGTAGCAGCAGCAGCAGCAGTAGTAGTAGTAGTAGTAGTAGTAGCAGCAGCAGCAGCAGCAGTAATAGTAGTAGTAGTAGCAGCAGCAGCAGCAGCAGTAGTAGTAGTAGTAGCAGCAGCAGCAGCAGCAGCAGTAGTAGTAGTAGTAGCAGTAGTAGTAGTAGTAGTAGTAGTAGTAGTAGCAGCAGCAGCAGCAGCAGCAGTAGTAGTAGTAGCAGTAGCAGTAGTAGTAGTAGCAGCAGTAGCAGTAGTAGTAGTAGTAGCAGTAGTAGCAGCAGCAGCAGCAGTAGTAGCAGCAGCAGCAGCAGTAGTAGTAGCAGCAGCAGCAGCAGCAGCAGTAGTAATAGTCCTGGCTTTCTGCAAAAGAAGATGATATCTAAGGGGAGATTTTAGATCTTTCAGAATTCAGCTCTGGTATGAGTGGACTGCATTCCTGAGGGAGTGCCAGTCTACAGTGTATTGAAGGTGTGGATGAGGTCTCTTTGGGAGGAATGAGCTAAACCTCGGTCTGTTTATTAAGCCTCCAAACTTTTTTTTTTTTTTTTTTTTGTGGTACGCGGGCCTCTCACCGCTGTGGCCTCTCCCGTTGCGGAGCACAGGCTCCGGATGCGCAGGCTCAGCGGCCATGGCTCACGGGCACAGCCGCTCCACGGCATGTGGGATCCTCCCGGACCGGGGCACGAACCCGTGTCCCCTGCATCAGCAGGCGGACTCTCAACCACTGCGCCACCATGGAAGCCCAAGCCTCCAAACTTTTGCCTTAAGGTTTTTGCCATGTTGCCTGCCAAGGAACATGCAGGGCCTGGCCTGTGTGTGTTGGGCTGACAGGTAAAAATCCAAGTGATGAGAAGCTTGGGCCATGTCTAGTTCCACTCAGGCCCTATCTCTCCATAATAGCCCTTAACCGTGAATACCCATCCATGCTCCACACTACTGACAAGAGGGGATTGTCTGCAGTTTGGGATGCCCTGCCACCTTCCCCACTATCCCTGGAACCCTTCTACCACATCCTCTCTTCTTTTTTTTTTTTGCTGTACGCGGGCCGCTCACTGCTGTGACCTCTCCCGTTGCGGAGCACAGGCTCCGGACACACAGGCTCCGCGGCCATGGCTCACGGGCCCAGCCGCTCCGCGGCATGTGGGATCTTCCGGGATCGGGGCACGAACCCGTGTCCCCTGCATCGGCAGGCGGACTCTCAACCACTGCGCCACCAGGGAAGCCCCACATCCTCTCTTCTTGCTGCTATTCATGACTTCTACATGAACACCACATTATACAAGGTGGGGCCCAGGAGGGTGGAGGCCGTGTAAAAGATAAGGCCCCAGAGTCTAAAGACATTGAGACATCTACTCTCCTTACAAAGGTTTTAGTTAGGACTCCAAGTCTAGCTCATTCAATAGTCCTTGAACTTAGAAGTCATCTGAACCTCAATCACAAATCAAATTTTGTCAACAAGATTTTCTGGAGACTGTTCCAACAGAGAGGGTGGCTTCAATACCTTCTATCTCCAGCTCAGTCACAGTAACGTTTATCCATTTTCCCTGAGCCGGAATTGACTGATTCTCTCCCTCCCCCATTCACTTCACAATCCCTGTTAGCTCTAGATTCAAGAGAATAACAACAGCCGAAAAAATATTTGCTGTTTCTGTGTACTTTCACTTGAATCATCCTAATTCTCCTCCTGGCTCTACAGATGCTTGCCATCTGGGTAGGAAAAATTAAGGAAGTGCAGTTAAGAAATGTAAAAACCATGAAGGTTAGTATTTCAAGATCTTATCCCACCATGCTACACTTCAAAGCTCACGTTGAGGGGCTTCCCTGGTGGCGCAGTTGTTAAGAATCCGCCTGCCAATGCAGGGGACATGGGTTCAGGCCCTGGTCCGGGAAGATCCCACATGCTGTGGAGCAACTGGGCCTGTGCGCCACAGCTGCTGAGCCTGCGCTCTGGACCCCACGAGCCCCAACTGCTGGGATCTGCGCGCCTAGAGGCCATGCTCTGAAACAGGGGAGACCACTGCAATGAAAAGCCCACACACCACAACGAAGAGTAGCCCCCCGCTCGAGGCAACTGGAGAAAGCCCTTGTGCAGCAATGGGGACCCAACGTAGCCAAAAATAATAAAATTAATTAATTAAATAAATTAAAAAAAAATAATCCACTGACATTAGGACATTTAAAAAAAAAAAGCTCACGTTGAGAGAAATGACCAAAGGAAGAGAAATAAACGTAAAATTTGTGAAAGCCAATAAATGTTTATTGACATGTCTAAGCTAGAGATACTTAAAGCCACCTCTGAAAAAGGTACATAGTATGGCTCTTTCTCCTTTGTTAGTTCTCATTTACTCTAACCCACTGTAGTTTGGTTTCTGTCCCCAGTCCTCTGTGAAGTCTCCTGCTAATTTCTCCAGTGAATTCTATCTTGCCAAATCCAATGGACACTTCTCTAGTTCCACCTTACTCTAATCCACAACTTCCTCTTTCTTGAAAGCTCTCATCTCTAGATCGCTGAGGCCATTTCCTTGGTTATCCTTTCACCTGTTTCTTTCCTCACTCCTTTGCTGGACCATCCTGCACTAGACTTGTAACTGTTGGAGTGAGTAAGGGATTAACCGTTTCTTCTTTATCCACACTCTCTTCCTACATGAGCTCACTGAATTTCATGAATTCAAACACCATCTTTACCACTTTGCCGCATCCGATGTGATAATTGATTTAGATGAGGAACATCAATGGAGGCAATTAGGTAAAAGTTGTTAGGTTTCAGGATATTTACAGATTCCAAAGTAGGACCCCAAAGATTACTTACTATTGCAAAGGGTAAAAAAAAGTACCACTCTAACAAATGGGAAAACATAAAATCACTAATATTGAGATGACCTTTTGTCATCTAATGTGATACAATATGGAATACACAGCATCGTCAATCTAATCAAGTCTCAAAAAAAATTCACTTTACAGAAAACACAAAGCTTAGTGGAATATTAAATGACTCCCTGAAGAAAATAATCAGATAATTGGTATCATCATTGGTATCTTCAAAAAGCCAAAGCGACGGAAAAAAAAGTAGAAATGTCTGCACAAAAACCTGCACACATATGTTTATAGCAGCTTTATTCATAATTGTCCAAACGTGGAAACAACCAAGATATCCTTCTGTAGGTGAATGGATAAATAAACTGTGGTACATCCAGACCTCCAGACAATGGAAACTCATTCAGCACTAAAAATTACTAGCTGTCAAACCATGAGGAGACATAAAGCAGGAATCTTTTTTTTTTAAATTAATTAATTAATTAATTTTTGGCTGACTTGGGTCTTGCTACACACAGGCTTTCTTGAGTTGCGGCAAGCGGGGGCTACTCTTGGTTGCGGTGCATGGGCTTCTCATTGTAGTGGCTTCTCTTTGTTGCGGAGCACGGGCTCTAGGCACGCGGGCTTCAGTAGTTGTGGCATGCGGGCTCAGTAGTTGTGGTGCATGGGCTTAGTTGCTCCGCGGCATGTGGGATCTTCCCGGACCAGGGCTCACACCCATGTCCCCTGCATTGGCAGGCAGATTCTTAACCACTGCGCCACCGGAGAAGTCCTAGAGGAGGAATCTTAGATGCATATTTCTAAGTGAAAGAAGTCAATCTGCAAAGACTACGCACTGTATGATTCCAAATATATAACATTCTGGAAAGGGCAAAACTATGGAGGCAGTAAAACGATCAGTGGTTGCCAGGGGATGAAGGGTGCGGTGGAATAAATAGGCAGAGCCCAAGATTTTTAGGACAGTGAAAATACTCTGTATGATACCACAGTGATAGATACATGTCATTATACATTTGTCTAAACCCATAGACTGTATGACAGCACAAGTGATCCATAATGTAAACTATGGGATTTGGGTGATTATGATTTGTCAGCGTAGATTCATCAGTTGTGACAAATGTACCACTCTGATGGGGGATGTTGATAATGGGGATGCTGTGCATGTGTGAGGGCAGTGAGTATTTGGGAAACCTCTGTAACTTCCCCTCAGTTTTGCTATGAACCTAAAACTGCTCTTAAAAAAAAATAAAGGTTTAATTCTTTTAAAAAAGTAGAAGTGTTGATTTAGATGAAAATAAAACTAATAAGACATAATAACCAAACAAAATTTGGGTAGAAAGTATAATGGTATCCATTAAGCTATTCTCTAAACTTTTCTGTAAGTTTGAAAATTTTTATAATAAAAAGTTTTAAAGGGGACTTCCCTGGTGGTCCAGTGGTAAAGAATCCGTCTTCCAATGCAGGGGACGCAGGTTCGATCCTTGGTCAGGGAACTAAGATCCCACATGCCACAGGGCAACTAAGCCTGTGTGCCATAACTAGAGAGAGGCCTGCGTGCCACAACTAGAGAAGAGCCTGTGTGCCACAGCAAAGACCCAATGCAGCCAAAAATAAATAAATAAATATATTTTTAAAAAAGTTTTAAAAATTTCCCCACATTAGCTAAGAAGTGATAACATATAATTTTAGCTCAGGCCTCTCCTCAAGGTCCTGACTCATGTATCCCTCGTTCCTTATCACCCTCAGCTGATGGCATTACCACATACTTCACTGAAAATTGAAGCAGTCAGACAGGGACTTCCTCATCCTTCCTCTATTAAATTTTCCAACATAAATACGTATGTACTCATATCCCCTGCCTTTACTCCTTACAAGGTGCAGCACCTTGTATTATTCTTCAAATACAGTAATTCCAAGGGGAGGATTATGCTTCTCACCTCCATTGATGTTAGGCTGGGCCATGAAACTCGCAGTGTACCTCCCTTTAGGAGAATTATACATCCCCGCCCTAGTAAATGTGAGTTGGTCAATGGCCCTGTTTCCAAAAAAGATCACATCCTGAGGTGTTGCAGCTTAGGACTTCAATATATCAACCCATAACACCTCCCACTGGTTAATGGATCATGCCCACTATCATATAAACATGATCTAATATTGGACCTGCTAAAACAAAACAAAACCTAAAACCCAAACTTACAATTCTCCTGGGATCTTCTATCACTCTCCAGCTTCCATGCCTTTACTTAACCCCTTCACAGGAAAAGTACTTGGAAGAATTTTCTACAGTATTGGCATCCATGTGTTTATTTTCCATTCTCTCTCCTCACCCTTCAGTTGAACTTCTGTACCCTCACTCCACCAACCTGACAATTCCAATGGTCACTTCAGAGAATTTGGCAATGGTCACTGAATGGTGGTGATGGCTGCACAGCTCTGTGAATCTACTGAAAACCATTAAATTGTACAATTTAGAAGGCTGAGTTTTATGGTATGTGAATTATATATAAATAAAGCTATTTTTTAAAAAATCCTTAAGCAGAGTGCCATCTTAAGTTGCTTAGAAATATGTTACCTCCTAGAATGCAAATTTTCTTCCCTGTACAACATAAAAATAGTCTGACACAAACAAAGGCTAGTTTTGGTCGGTGTTTTCATCTTCAACAATAAATATTTTGAATATTTGTTCTTTAAATATACATACTTCAATTTCGCTATTAGCAATCATCAACAGAAACAGACTCTCTCTACACTTTTTCTACTATTCTGCCTTTTCCTATAGTGATTTCTTTTCACAGTTAAGATGTGCTGTCTCTTCAATCACTGGTGCTTAGAAGAGCAAACCAGTTATCTTTAGCAACAGAATAATGACAAACACATACCTTATTAATTTGGATTGTTTAGAATAAAGTCTATTTTGGGGAAAAAACAATCAAAAAATATTATATTCATGTACTTACACAACGGAGAATTTAGTAAGAATGAAATAAGTTCACCAATAAATTCTGCTTTTTTTTTTTTTTTTTTTTTTTGCAGTACACGGGCCTCTCACTGTTGTGGCCTCTCCCGTCGTGGAGCACAGGCTCCGGACGCGCAGGCTCAGCGGCCACGGCTCACGGGCCCAGCTGCTCCACAGCATGTGGGATCTTCCTGGACCAGGGCATGAACCCGCGTTCCCTGCATCGTCAGGCAGACTCCCAACCACTGCGCCACCAGGGAAGCCCAAATTCTGCTTTTGATATTGATTTTAATCCATTCATTTACTCATTGATTCATATATTCAAAAAATATTTACAAAATATCCATTCTGTGCCAGGTGCTGTGTCTGGAGCTGATACAAAGAGGTGAAAAACTTAAGTTTATAGTTGAGTGGAAGGAGACAGACTTGAAGTAAATGACGGTAATCACACATAAAAAACGCTAAAAAAATAAAGGTATAAAATGCTGTGAGAAAGGAAAACATGGAGGCCTAATTAAGATTGTGTGTGTGTGTCTGTGTGTCTACGTGTGTCTGTCTGTATGTCTATTTGAGGAGAGAGGCTGACAATGTGAGTGGAGTCAAAGGTGGGACAAAGATCATGTATGGTCATGTAGACCGGAAGTTATTGACAGGTTGTAAGAAAGTAGGAAAATAATCTGATCTATGTCTTAAAAAGGTTATTCAGTGGGTGGTGGTGTAGTGCAATGTGCAGAGATGCCAAGAATAAAAACCAAAGTTATCACAGTGGCCTAAATGGCCCAAACAGATCTCCATCCCCACATGCCCACCCCTCCCCTCTCTGGCTTCACCTCCTACCTCCCACTTCCCTATTTTATTCTTTTCAGGCACACTAGACTTCTTGCAGATGCTTGAGCCCATCAGGCTGCCTAGGCATGTGTTCTGTGCACTTGGTGTTTCTTCTGCCTGGAATGTTCTTTTATTAGATATTCTTGGAGTTACAGAATGGAGGAACCTCTTTTACCTGGCTTTCTGGGGTAACTGTAAAGCAGAGCCCTGGCTGGTTGACCTGTAGGAGAGGGAAGTAAAACTTCTTAAAGTGAAGCCACTGAGATCTTGGATTTAATGTGTTAACTTAGTGTAAACTAGCCTATCTTGACTAATAAATACAACAGTTAACATAACAGACAAAAATTATTAATTAAAAAAAATCTTTAAAGATTTTTCAATCTGTTAGAGCACTTAAAATAGTGTCAATTTCATTTTGTTGACTAATGGTGAGGTTGAGTATTTTGTCACGTGTTTTAGCCATTGAAATTTTGTCATCTTGAATTGCTTTTTTTAAAAACATATATTCAAGTATAATTGATTTACAATGTTCTGTTAACTTCTGCTCTACAGCAAAGTGATTCAGTTAAACATATATACATTCTTTCTCATATTCTTTTCCATTATGGTTTATCACAGGATAGTGAATATAGTTCCCTGTGCTATACAGCAGGACCTTGTTGTTTCCCTATTCTATATACAATAGTTTGCATCTACTAACCCCAAACTCCCAACTGAATTGCTTTTTAATATCAATATTCAATTTCTTATTTATTTATTTATGGCTGCATTGGGTTTTCATTGCTGCACGCGGGCTTTCTCTAGTTGTGGCGAGCGGGGGCTACTCTTCGTTGCGGTGTGCGGGCTTCTCATTGCGGTGGCTTCTCTTGTTGTGGAGCAGGGGCTCTAGGCACGCGGGCTTCAAGTAGTTCTGGCTCATGGGCTCTAGAGCTCAGGCTCAGTAGTTGTGGCACATGGGCTTAGCTGTTTTGCGGCATGTGGGATCTTCCCAGACCAAGGCTCAAACCCATGTCCCCTGCATTGGCAGGCGGATTCTTAACCACTGTGCCACCAGGGAAGTCCAATATTCAATTTCTGTTTATTGGCTTTTTCCCTATTGATTTTCAAAAGTTCCTTATGTAGCATGGCAATTAGCTCTTTGTCTCTCATGCATCACGTATATTTTCTCCCAGTCTCTCTTCTGATTATGTTAATTATCATTATTGTTGTTGTTATGCAGATATTTACAAAAATCTATGTAGTCTATTTTCTTGATATTTTCACTTTTGGTTTCTGAATTTCATGATATGCTTATAAAAGACTTCCTCACTCTAAGATTATTCTACACATTTTCCTCTAGTACTTTTGTTCCATATTTTGGTTAAACTTTTTTAATCTGTCAAGAACTTACTTTAGTATAAGTGAAGTAGGAATCCAGCCTTATTTTTTTTTAATTAATATTTATTTATTTATTTATTTGGTTGCGTTGGGTCTTAGTTGCGCCATACAAACTCTTAGTTGCGGCATGCATGTAGTATCTAGCTCCCGGACCAGGGATCAAACCTGGGCCCCCTGCATTGGGAGCTCAGAGTCCTATCCACTGCACCACCTGGGAAGTCCCCCAGCCTTATTGTTTTTAATGATTCATTTTTAATTTATTATCTTTATCCCCTAATAAATTCCCATATGCATATTTGAGTCTAGCTGAATTAATTAGTGTAATAGTATCTTTCACATAAACCTGGGAGGTTAAGAGAAAGAGCAGGTTGGGGGGCAAGATGAGGAATTAATATTAAATTTACTTTCAGTTTCTTGTATCTGTGAGTTTGATATGTCAGTGGAATGTCAGGTATAAATGCCTTTTAGGCATCTAGAATGTGGAAACTATGGTTTGGGAGAGAGTACTGGTCAAAGCCATTTGTGTGGGTGTCAGAGTCACAGAAATGGGAACAGCTGGGATGGGGGAAGCAGAGGGTAATTTACACAGGGACACAGGAGGCTGTAAAAAGGAAGAAACAGAACTCTTTGTTCTTGTCCTTTGGTATCACGATAACTTAGAGATGGATTTCTCAAACTTGAAATATGTATGCGTACCATGTCAAGGAAAATTTTTTTGATTTTTAAAATCCTAATGAGTTTAGAAATTTAAAAACTGTCCATTTATTTCATCACTTGGTACCAATGCAATGGTTAACACTACCTCAAACTAGTACCCTGGAAGTTGTTGCCTATGTCTAAGGCTGTGACCCAAATGATCCAAAATATGACTGTATTATTGTTTTTAAATTGAGGTATAAACTACAAACAGCAATACAGACAGTGAGATAAACAGATCTTAATTGATATAGTTCGATGAGTTCTGATAAACATGTATACTCATGTTACCCACACCCCTATCAGGATATAAATCATCTCCATAACCTCAGAAAGTTCATTTATGGCTGCAACAGTCAATCCCTACCTTTCCCTAAGGCAAGATAATTTCTTTGACCATAGGTTAGTTTCACCTGTTTTAGAGTTTCACATAAATCAAATTATACTGTTTTGTGTCTGGTTTCCCACATAGTATAATGATTTTGAGATTCCTTTGTCAACAAAAATTCATTGAACAGTCAACTTAAGCAATAAAAGGGAACTTTATTTGAGCCAAACTGAGGATTATAACCTGGGAAACAGATTCTCATAAAGCTCTGAGAACTGTTGCTCCAGTTAGAAGTTGAAAGCACAGTCATATACATTTTTGAGACAAAGGCTTATACATCAAATGACATACTAATGTTTACATAAAGTTCACCAAAGGTACATAGTCCACGTAAGCACATACAAAGTGAGCAGTAAGTCACTAGACCCCTTACAGAGCTGGGAGGGAACTTTATTCTTTTAAAAAGTCACATTGCTAGCATCAGAAGAAAGGAAAAAGCTATTGATCTTTACAGTCGAGCAAGCACTCCCATCTTTGATGCGCTCTGGTTAATGTGTAATACAGATGCACAGTGCATATTAGGGAGGGAGGGAGGAGGCCGAAGTGGACACACAGAGAGAATTTTATGTTTAATTTTCCTTGTCTTGCCTTAGAATATAAAATTTTATTTCATTACATTCATATGGTTCATTACTTCGCATAGTTGAGTAATATTCCAAGGTATGGTTCTACCACAGTTTATCTATCCATTCATCTATTGATGGATGTTTGGGTTGTTTCCAGTTTTAGGTTATTTTGGGTTTTTTGTTTTGTTTTATTTTGGCCACATGCAGTATCTTAGTTCCCCAACCAGGGACTGAACCTGTGACCCCTGCAGGGGAAGGGCGTAGTCCTAACCACAGGACAGCCAGGGAATTCCCTAAGTTATTTTGAATTAATCTGCTGTGAATATTCTTGTGCAAGACTTTGTGAATATATGCTTTCATTTCTCTTGGGTAAGCACCTAGAAGTGGAATTTTGGGTCATGGGGTAGGTGTATATTTGACTTTATAATAAACTGCCGAACAGTTTTCTAAAGTGAAACTAACAATGAATGCCACTAACAATGAATGGCATTCTAATTGCTTAAAATGCTTGTTAGCATATAATGTTATCAGTCTTTATTTTAGCCATTCTGTTAGGTATGTATCTCAGTGTGATTTTAATGTTCATTTCTCTGATTTTGAGCATCTTTTTATGCGATTATTGGCCATGATGTCTTTACTTTGTAAAGTGTCTGTTCAAAACTTATGTCCATTTTAGAAATGATTTTTAGAAAACTATTAAGTTGTAGGAGTTTTTTTAAGTATTCTGAATATGTCCTTTTCAGATATATGTATCAAGATTATTTTTCCCAGTCTGTTTTATTTTTCTTAATATTGTCTTTTGATGAACAGAAGTTTTAAATTTTGATGAATTTTAATTTATCAATTAAAAAAGTTGTATATTCTTCATCACTTATAGACCCTCTACATGCCTCATACAGTTTACCACATGCTGTGTACTCTGAGTAGAATATAAAGAGTTAAGTGACTTTTTTTAAAGCTCTATCTGAATGGCAATTTTTTGTTGGTTGTTCTTAAATTGTTACAGAGCCTTAATCCAGAACAGTGGTTCAAAATTTAACTGAGCATATTCATCACCCTTGAAATTGTTAAAAATAGGATTGCTGGGCTCCACTTGATCGTGTTTCATGGGTTCTCGGATGTTGGCAGGTCTGGGAATCACTGATCTAGGAGTCCTTAAAGCTCGGCCAAACTTAAGGCTACTCCACCTACCACTTCCTCAAACAGAGGGCAGGACACTGTTCATGGAAATAACCTGTTGCGTTTTAATTTCCTCGTATTGTTACCACCAGTGCCTTTTACCATCCTTTGAAATAGTTAATTAGAAAGCACTGGTTGGGAAAGCACTAGCGAACTTTACCAAACGGATTCTGTTGTAATAAGGCATAACTCAATAAAATATTTCAGAACAGAAATCAATTGCATAGTCTGTGTGCTTTCCAACTGCTGGCTCTTGCTTTTCTTTTGCAAGAGAAAACTGCAACAAGTTTTCACAGGAAGTTTTTGTTGTTACATCTTTATTTCTTAAAAAAAAAAGTTGGTTTTCCTAATGGTTTTGATAATGGACCTTCATTTGGCTGGCAATAAAACATGAAACTTCTCATTGGGTATTTTCAAGATTGCCACGGGGAATCAGCTGCCAGTTTACTGCAATGTGGAAAACTGCACGAGATTCTGGGATTGGACTCAAAATGCTAATTTCAAAGGTCGAGTGAAGCTGTGGCTCACGTTTTCGCGTGCCTGCGCTCTCTGCAGGCAGAACAAAGACCCAGCCCGAGGAGGCAGAGGCAGAGACCCATCTTAAATCTTTTTCCTGAGATAATTTTGGAATCATGCCTGAAATGCCGGAGAACATGGAACAGGTAAGAGTTAGCTATTCAAGAAAATAAGCATTCTGGAGTTAAGAGTTTCTTTAAAAGAATCCCAATGAAGGTCTGGTAAAAGCCGAAAGGGTGTGTAAAAAAACAAATAAGTGTCATTCATTTCTTTAAAACGTGTAACTTTGGGACTTAGAATAATAAAGCAACTTTAATTATTGACGCTGTATGGAGAGCTCAGCTAAGTCTCAACTGACAAAAATAAAATCCAAAACAGAACAGCAGTTTAAATGCAGTGATGTAGGTGAAGGTCCTATATAAATAACGATTTTTATCTATAGTTGTGTGCTCCAGCTTTTCTTTGTCTTGGCATGAAATGAATCTGCTAACCTAACTTTTATCTCCAGATTGCTGTCGTTAAATTTATAGACTTAGCCACCACAGGAACTTGGATATTGTCTGTGTAACAGTGGCGTTTTTATTCACAAAGAAACTTTCATTTTTAAAAAGAATGATTAAAACCCATACACGAACATGTGCCCCTGGAACCATACCCACGTTTTATCTGGCAAACATGAAACCAGATCCTCAAACGCAGGCAAGTAAACTCTATTTGTTCCTCACTCTAGATAGGGCTGCTCTGAGACTCAAAATGCTAATTGCATATGCATGACCTTAAACCGTCTTCGCGTTGAACACATTTTTTTTTTTCCTGGAAAGATCAGACTGCATCACACGTTGCAACTAGAAACTTCACAAAAATTCCAGCTCCTTAAAGAGAGGAGGATCAAGAGGATCTTGAATCCGCTCTCCCAAAATCCACCCACACATTTTCTTTGTTGTTTGCAGATTATGCATGGTTTAGTGTTTGGGGCATTCTTCTCAAGGACTCTAAATAATGCTAAATTGATTAACATTCTGGATTAAAACATGGGGGGTCTCAGGCTGTCTTCTGTTACCGTTCCAAAGAAACTTTATGCTTATGCAAATAAGGAAGTGAGTTCTTGTTGGGGTTTGGGTAGGAAGGAAAGTCACGGGACTCAGATGTGGAAAAAAAATTTTAAAGGCTGCTTAGCGTTGAGCTCTAAGATTAAACCAAAACAAGGTTTACGAAAATAATGTTTTAGAAAGATCCAAACAGTAATCACGTTTGCGGGCGACTTTTAAGGTCTTGGTATCCTGTATGTCTGGACAAGAACACTCAAGACTGTAAGGTGGAAAGTTGGCGAAACCTATGCGGTCCATGCTCTGGTCCCCGCCCCCCCCCCCGAGTAAATTTCATAAGCATCTCGGCTGGCCGGGGGCTTTTCGGATTTGAACTGGAAGAGAAATCATTTGTAATTAAGTGCTAGGTCAGCCTCAACGCTTAGAGCTGTCTTTGTCACTTTAAAAAAGCGCGATCCAGGTGGTAGAAGGTTCAGTATTACTATATTCCCCTGGTTCCTTTAATTTTCCTTGGTAGCGGAGTTTCGGCTCGTGTAGCCCGACGCTGCAGCCTGAAGGCGGTGCTTCTCAAGTGATCTGGACTCCCGTTAAATCCACCAGAAGTCCCAGGCTCTACTACCACAGCTCATTCTGCAATTACTGGTAAAGTCCGAGAATCTGCGTTTTGAAGAGGCACCCAAATAATTCATCCCCCAGCCTCCCACATCTTTTTATTTTTAACTAGTCAAAATTAGTTCGACATCTTTGGAATTTCACACGTACTACTTTTTAGCATCCCGGAAAGACAAATGGGTTCTTGAGGTGTTAATGACTCAGATACCAACACTTTTATTTTTATTCCAGTGTCTTTCTAAATCTCTCGAAAAACACTCTTAATGCTCTAGAGACACAGGTCCATTGTGCTTCCTCCCTTCCCCCTCACCCCCCCGCCTCCCCCCTCCCACCATGACTTTAAACTATTTTATCCCACTTTATGTATTACGTGCCCAGTAGATTCTTATGCACTGCGCAAGTCTAGGCGATCCAATTCAATCCTTACCTAGTCGAGAAGGAAAAACACACAAAATAAACAACTCCTCCTTCCCCCCCGCCCCCGGCCCCAAAACAAAACTCGCATTCCTTGCTTAAGACCAGCGCCTTTGTTTCCCTTTAAGAGTTGGCGCGTGGGCTGGGAGCGTCCCGAGCGCGCCAGTCCCCTTTCTGGGGCGTCGGCAGAGCGTGGCCAATCAAGGGGCGCGGTCTTGGCGGCGGAAGCCGGAAGCGGTGAGCGGGGGCTGGCCCGGACCTAGGGGAGGCGGGCCGAGGGCGTTAGAGCTGCGGACCGCGGCGATCCTGGGCTGGGGGAAGTGGCGGCTGCTGCGGCGGCGGCGGCGGCGGCGCCAAGACGGCGGGCATGGTGGGGCGGGAGAAGGAGCTCTCTATCCACTTTGTTCCCGGGAACTGCCGTTTGGTGGAGGTGAGGGAGTCGGCCCGGGTCTTGGGGCGGGGAGGGGAGGTGCGTCTCGTAGGAACTGAGTGTACTGAGGGGGACGAGTCTTGCAGCGGGCGCTCGAGTGGTTTTCCAGACGCCTCCTGCCGGAGTCGGAGGCCCCGGGCGGCGAGGGCGGCGCCGCCGAGTTTGTTTACTTCAGTGCACACCCTTCTGTGTTTTCTTTTTCAGCCGCTGTGACGGGAAAAGAGTAGGTTGGGTTTCAGTTTCGAGCCTCCTGTCTCCCCTCCCGGGAACGAAGAGGGGTTTTCAGAGCTGTTTCAGTTTTGATTATTTCTAAATTTCTTTTTCATCCTTTGTTCGTATCCTTCGGTGTTAACAGTTCGTATCCCTAAGAAAGAAGGGGCCAGGTGGCTTTTCAGAAATAATAACAGGATTGGAGTTGAAAAGTTAATGAACTCGTCACTGTGTTATGCACTTTACATGAATTATTTACTTTAGTTCTCATATTTATAAGGTACTGGTTTTGTTCCATTTTACAGATAAGAAAATTGAGGCTTAGAGGGCGAGTCCTTGGCCCAAGTTCATTCAGTAAGGTTACAGGCGGGATTCAAATACAGATCTATTTGAACCACTACGGAGGTTGCATAAACGAAAGCTACTACTGTGTTTGGAGAGCCTCCGTTCTCTCCTGTTTCATTCCAGCCCCCCCAGCATTCATCAGTCCACAGAATATATCTAGCACTGGGGATAAGAAGAATTTTAATGTCCAGGCCAACATATCTTAAGGATATAAGAGAGGACATAGGTGATGGCTATTTTTGATTATGCAGAATTTTTACGCCTTCAAAATATAGCATATTTAGTGTTTTGAAATCGTTTTGGTATTTGGGGGGTAAGTTTAGAATAATGGGCAATTTAAACCTCTCTTTTGTTCCTGTGTACCCCAAACAATGCTGAGTGCTGTAATGTTACATATTGTTTATGTCAGTGTATATGCGCACATGTATGTATATACAGCTTAATCAGTTTTCACAGTAGGAGTTCAGTAGGCTAATAAAAATGGATTTTCCTTCAGTAAAATTGCACAACCAAAAGCTTGGCACATGTTTGCTGCTCTCAAAACCGGAATTAAAACTTGCTCGTGTCTTATAGTTTATGTCTGAGAAATAGACTGTAGTGGTTACTGTTAATAATACTGACTGGGGTACAATAGGGTGCCAGTAGGAGTTAGACAAGTGTCACCTAGGTATCTAAAGTTTTTTAAAGTCCAGGAGTATCTCCTCAAAGATCTGCCTCAAGGGGAATGTTGTAAGAATCATATAAATCAGTGTGAAGCTTTGCCAAATTGAAGAGGTTCTAAAAATAGCAAAGTATAATTACATTTACCACTAACATTTAAGAAGATCTCTCTTTAGATATCTGTTTTGTTTCACTCTTGACTTTTTCTAGGACATTTTTTAGTAGAAGTTAATCCAAGTGTGCTAAAGTAGAAACCTCTTTTCCAGAGTACTGTGTAGACCATTTTGAAAGAGCCATTTATCTTCCATTACCTGTACAGTTTGGTATTATTTGATTTGATGGCGTAATAAGAGCTATAGCTCTTCGTTTATTTATATGCATTTACTTTTTCAAGTTTTTTTGGGGGGGGTTGTCTGTAAATCTGGTCACCTGAAGTTACTGAATTCTGTACATCTAAGAGCTTATAGGATAAGAGGCACATATGTTCAGGGCAACTTAAAGTGGTGTTTAATATTCCTGACCCATAAGAATAAAAATTGCGAAATAGACTTTTCAGGCAGACAAAGTATCTTCAACTCTTAATTATTCTTTGGGTTAACTAGACAGCTTTTTGTTCCTCTATTCAGAGTTCCTTGAAGTGTTTGGGCATTCCTGTGTTTTGCAGAACTAAAGTAATTTACAGAGTCATGGTCCAAAATAATTTTTAGAGGGCTATTTCTCCTCTTTTAAAAAGAAAAAAATCAAAATAGTGTGCTTTAAGAAGCTTCAGGTAGAGTTTTGTTTATACAAAGTCAAATATAGAAGAGATAGTTTTGTTTGGCCTCTTTTAATTTCAGAGTGATGCATATTTTATTTGCTAACCACCAATAAACTTGCAGTCCAAATGAAAACATCTTGTTGGGTTCGTATACTGGTGACAAAAGGTGCTCATTGAGTCTCTAGAGAGAACTGTGTGAAAAGAGGATAAGTTACTTTAAGTAAATGAACGTTCTTTCACTCTATTCAGATCCCTCTGTGGTAAGGATAATATGGAATTGTAGGACTGTAAAGCTGGAAGAGCCTTAGGCATCTTGTCCAAATGCCTCATTTCACCAGTGAGGAGTTAGATCAATAGAGATGGAGTCACTTCTCAGTGCTACAGAGTGTGGTTAATCATCATGAAACCGAGTATAAGTTCAAAGGATTGAGACAGAACTCAGTATGTATTTGGCTGGATGATAGAAGCAAAAGGGCCCAAGATCTGTTTCCAACCTTTTCCCTTTTACTGTGGGCAAAACCTTTAACATCTGTAGACAACGTTCCTCACTTCAGAAGTGATATCTGCCCTGCCTGTCTAATAGGACTTCTCCTGTGGTCAAAAGGTATGAGGTAGGTTTATATAACACATGATGGTTTTCAAATATGATTGTGCAGAATCATTTGTTTCAGAAAATGCTTGTACTTTAGATCCCTGCTCTTTTAATGTGGAAAATTCTTGAGCGTTGACATCTGACCACTAGGTAACACGGACTGTTTCATATTTTCTTCCAGGGACCTTACATATTATCCCAGGGTATAAGGATGTAAGGTTGTATTTTTTCCATGCAACCCCCATCCTTTTCTAAAGTTAAGTGGTATTATATTCCCTAAAGAGCCTTGCTGTGCTTGTAACTTAATACTGTATTTCATCAAATCTAAGAGGCTCTCGATTATAAGATTATCTGGGCTCTTATTTTAAGATGCACTAAAAAGCAAAAAACACTGCCAAACCATCTTTATTTCATTCATTTAACAGAGATGATAAATGAGGAAAACATGTGCTTCACAGAATCAGTGAAGTACCTAGAGATCTTATTTTACTGTTTAAGAATTTTGTGCTTACTGCAAGCATGATGCTTGTTCTTTAACTACTTCTTCTAGTTTTCCTTTATAAGGGCGAAAATGGGAAAGATGTTGTCGCTGCTAGAAAGGTAGATGGCAGTTTTTTGACTTCTTTGATTACGAGCTATCTTTAAGAAGGTCTTGGACTTTCCTGGAGTTCTCAAAGTTCAGTTTCCAAATCACCAGCATCAGCACCTGGAAACTTGTTACAAAGGCGAATTATCAGGCCTCATTCCAAATCTACTTGATCTGAAAGCCTTCCAGTCGATTCCTGTCCTCAGCGAATAAAGCCTGTGAACCACTGATCTAAGAACTCTTGTCTATTCCTTTCCTTCTTCAGAGTGAAGTGAGAAACTCAGAAGAAACCAGATCATAGCTTTGTTAATAGTATTTTCCCAGGGATCTTTATGGTATTTATCCTGTGTAAATTGTTTTCTGATTGTATCTCTACTAGACTTGGCATGTTTTAACCTCTTTACAATTAGAATCTTTGTAGAGTTGTTTTCTTGCCAGAAATTCAAAGAAAATATTTTGCTGGCTGAAATCCTTGTCTTTATAGATCATTTGGCTTAGAGCCAAGTTTTGCAACAGCGAGCATAGATGAATTTTTCTCTAACTTCTAAAATGTCTTGAAATTGGTTGAACTAAGGAAAAAATATCTTTAAGAACTTACCTTTGTACTATCTCTGTCAGCCCTTTCATTTCAGGTTTTTCGTATGATAGAAATACTTGATTTGGGTGGCCTTTTTTAAAAAAATGTATAGTCTTCTAAGTTAGCTGAATTGAGGGCTAGGAAAAAAAAGTCTTTTTGTGTGTACAAAAAAGGTTATTGTGTGCATATTTAAGATTTTTGACAGCTCAGAATTAGGTGACTATAAAAACATTTGAAATTTAAAAGGCCTCAAGTTGATAAAATTTAATAAAACTTGTTGTTTTTTGATAGTAAATGTTGACTTAATTCAAGAGTCTGAGGAAATTCGGTGTTACCTATCTTGGGAAGAAGAGAAAGTTCTTTGTAAATATAGAACTTAAATTGTTTCTTAAATAGTAGTTCCTTTTTAATTTCAGTGTGTGAGGAATTTTTCCTTTCACAATAGCAGCACAGACCAGTTTAAAATATTTATTTTTTTCTTATCCTCTATCTTTGTTTATTTGTTTTAACTGGTCTAAATAGGTAAATTAAGAGTTAATGCAGGAATATGGATGGTGGTGGTGGTATGAATTGGGAGATTGGGATTGACATATATACACTAACATGTATAAAATAGGTAACTCATAAGAACATGCTGTATAAAAAATAAATAAAATTTTAAAAAAGAATGTTATATGATGTGGAATCTAAAAAAATGATACAAATGAAAGTATTTACAAAAAAAAAAGAGTTAATGCAGGAATATTTACCAGTTTGGTTAAACTTAGAAAGAATGTTAGTGCTATAAGGACCAAATTTATTTTTCTTCTACATAAATTCCTGTGAAATGTGAATTCTCGAATTTGGACCTATCACAGTATGATAAAGTCAATGAGATTTGAAAAAAAAACCTTAAGATTAAAAGCTGAAGACCAAAAATGTCAATTTGGAAACATATCAGCAGAACATAGCCCCAGTATTTAATCAGGCCATAAAGTAAATAAGCTTAGAACTAACTGCATTTTTATAAACGTAAGAACGTAGTTGCTAATTTGGACATCATTGATCGTAAAAATAAGCTTTTCCATTATTACCACAGGAAATCTAAATCTATTTGACTAGGTGATTCCTTACAGTATCATCTTAGGTTCTTTTTCTTGCGTAAGATTATTAAAACTTTTTAAAAATAAATTTATTTATTTTATTTTTTATTTTTGGCTGCATTGGGTCTTCGTTGCTGCGAGTGGGCTTTCTCTAGCTGTGGTGAGCGGGGGCTGCTCTTCATTGCAGTGTGCGGGCTTCTCATTGCAGTGGCTTCTCTTGTTGCCGAGCACGGGCTCTAGGTGCACAGGCTTCAGTAGTTGTGGCGCACGAGCTTAGTTACTCCCTGGCAAAACTTTTTCTTAAGTGACACACTTACCCATGCATTTGGTTAATCTTTGTTCTAACTTAAGAATTGGCTTATAGATATGGGAAAGGAAGCATACAGTTAAGACTTGAAGTATTTAGTGAATGAAGATGGTGGCTGATTTCGTTGAGAGACTATTTTCAAATTAAACAATCCTTTTCTGCCCCCTTCACGTTTAGGAGGAAGTTAACATCCCCAACAGGCGGGTTCTGATTACTGGTGCCACTGGGCTTCTTGGCAGAGCTGTTTACAAAGAATTTCAACAGAATAATTGGCATGCTGTTGGCTGTGGTTTTAGAAGAGCAAGACCAAAATTTGAGCAGGTTAATCTCTTGGATTCTAATGCAGTTCATCACATCATTTATGATTTTCAGGTATGGTTTATTTTAACACATAAGTTAACTATTAATAATTGTCTGGATGACTTGAAAAATGCTCTTGTTCTCAAGGAAGTTACTGTACTTAAAGCTCTAACATATTAAGCAACAATAATATATAGTGCACTTTTTTTTTTTGGTATGGATAAGAATATGTCATCCTTAAAAAGATTAGGTTGAGACATAGGTTGACAAAAGGCAGAAAATGAAGCATTTTGTAAAATGCTTATGTTTGTGAAGTATTCTTCTAAGTACTACTTTCTATGCAAATCCTTTCTTAATATTATCTGTAAATCTTACAACACTGCAAAATATTCTCATTTGCATTTTAGAGATCACAAAGGCAAGAGTGGTTAAACCATTTGTTGGCGATGGTCACAGAAGACTTACAGAAAAATTTAGATTCTTTTACACCTCTGATCAAATCAGAAGTTCAGGTTCTTTCTAAAAATATGATCAAAGGAAAACCTGCATCAGAATCACTTGGGAAACTTGTTCTTAGGTTTCACTCTCAGAGATTTTCATTCAATAAGTGTGTGGTGGGGCCTAGGACTCTACATTTTAAGAACCATCCCAGCTTATGCACATTTAAGTTTGAAAACAGCTCAGATCATGCTTCCTCAAGCAATTGCTGAGGAGGAGGAAGTTGGGTGAGTGGGTACACGAGCCCTGCATGTCACTGATCTTCCCAAATCTTAGCTCTTACTCAGCTCCTCTGGGAAGTAGGTGCCCCTTCTCTACAAAGGACCCTCTGCATTCCTCTGTCCTGATGTAGGTCATACGGATATTGAAACAGTCACTTTACATATCTGTCTTTTGCATTAGATTGTGAAATCCTTGCTTCTCGCATGGTGCTTAGCGTATAGGTGGCATACTTAAATGCTCAACTGGGAATACAATTTTTATGGATGGTTAATCTTCTTTAAATGACTGGTTTAAGAGATTGGAATTTATGAATTTAATTTGCAATTGATATTCCTCTCCCTTTACCATAGACTTATTAAGTATTTAGGTCATGTTAATTACATAAATGATCGCTCTTTTCTCCTACCCAGGTTAGGGGGATGAAGCTTCTTTTGATTTAAAAGCATGGTTGTCAACAAGAGTTGTGTCTGATTTTGCCTCGGGATTGCTAAATTGCTCTTTCCCTTTCAGGAAGTTTGAACATTGAAAAAGGGAAGTGTGACAAAACTACATTAAAAATTACAATGATTCTTTAGTTGAAGGAATGTCGATTTAATAAACATTTTCTATGAATTAATTTACTGTTGGAAGGCTACAGTTCTTCTGTTTTATTCCTTTTTTGGGTTAAAAACACATCAATGCTGAACTCCCAGCCCCATGTCATAGTACATTGTGCAGCAGAGAGAAGGCCAGATGTTGTCGAAAATCAGCCGGATGCTGCTTCTCAACTTAATGTAGATGCTTCTGGGAACTTAGCAAAGGAAGCAGGTAATGATGTCTTTATAAAGTCTTCATAAGATATTGAGTGATCACTGAGTTTGTAAAGATTAAACTTTTGTAGACGGTTTATAAAAGATTTGTTATATATATGATGAATAAGCTGTTACAAATTCCAGTAAAGAGTAATGTCATGTAGTAATTTAGTAGATTCTTTTCTTTCTGTCTTTTTTCTTTTGTAGCTGCAGTTGGAGCATTTCTAATCTACATTAGCTCCGATTATGTTTTTGATGGAACAAACCCACCTTATAGAGAGGAAGACATACCAAGTCCCCTAAATCTATATGGCAAAACAAAATTAGAAGGAGAAAGGGCTGTCCTGGAGAACAATTTAGGTAAGACACATCTCTTTAGCCCCGTACGTGACTGCTTTTGAGGATTCCTTTTTGTTTATGATGTATATATATGTTTCTAATTAAAAAAAAAATTAGTCAAGGAACATAAATCATTGGAGAAAAACTAGGGAATGCAGTTAATAAAAAAGAAAAACAAGAATTTTTGAAATCCTGAAGGATTTATGAATCTTTCCAGACTTTTTCCAGTATCAGTGGGTACAGGAATATTGTTAAAGAAAACAAATCATACAGTACAAATTGTTGTAATCTTTCAAAAAACAGGTCAATATCATTTTTCTTGGGTTGCGGTATTCCGTTATTTGCATGTTTTTTCTTTTTTCCTGTGTGTGTGTGTGTCTATATACGCACACATAAATGTGCTGATTATAAAAAGTATATAAAGATTATAAAAGATTATAAAAAGAGTTCTCTCAATACTCCCTCAGAGAGAGAAGCACCGACTGTGCTTATGTATGGAAGTAGTTTTTTGAAGTTTTAAACCTGTGTGCACGTTGTTTTGTAACCTGGTTTTTCTCCCCCCACATACATGCATTTCAGTTCTTAAGGAGCCATCTCTGGAATATCTTTTTCATATCAGTAGCTGCATAATATTTGACTTAATGATTCCCTGCACTAAAACTCCTGCCTCAGACTTTACTACATCCCTGAGAAGCATCCCCTAATATATATACCATACTAACACATTTAGGGGTTTTTTTTTTTTTTGGTATTATAAATTATCCTTTGGAAATCATCCTTGAATATATTATCAATATATAGCTGACCCTTGGACAGTGCAGGGATTAGGGTTGCCAATCCCTGCATAGTGGGAAATCCATTTACTCCCCGAAGACTTACTCACAGCCTACTATTGACTGAAGCCTTACTAAAACATAAACGGTCGATTTACACATATTTTGTGTGTTATATGTATTTTTTTAAAATATAATTCCCAGGACAGTCACGTCTTTAACCTTTCCTTTCTTCTCTCTCTCTCTCTCTCTCTCTCTCTCTCTCTCTCTCTCTCTTTCTTGGCTGTGTTGGGTCTTCGTTGCTGCACGCGGGCTGTCTCTAGTTGCGGTGAGCGGGGGCTACTACTCTTTGCGGTGCGCAGGCTTATTGCGGTGGCTTCTCTTGTTGCGGAGCACAGGCTCTAGGCGTGTGGGCTTCAGTAGTTGTGGCACGTGGGCTCAGTAGTTGTGGCTTGCGGGCTCTGGAGTGCAGGCTCAGTAGTTGTGGTGCATGGGTTTAGTTGCTCCGTGGCATGTGGGATCTTCCTGGACCAGGGATCCAACCTGTGTCCCCTGCACTGGCAGGCGGATTTTTAACTACTGCGCCACCAGGGAACTCCCATTGTTGTCTTATATGATACAAAACACTACAGATGTTACACATATTACTAACACTACACATCAAAAATGAAAAGACAGTGTGAGAAGAAATTTGTATTTATTTACAGGTATGATTCAGGAGTTGATAAGGAGGAAGCAGTAATATGATTGCTTTATGGTAGCCTAGTGTAATCGATATGATTGTTTCATGGTAGCCTAGCCTATACACTAATGAATGAATCTTTGTAAAATTTAAATGGCATAAAGTATTACAGTCATATTCATAATACAGTGTTAGAAATGCTGGTATATTTTTTTCTAAAACCACTTATCTGTGTGGTAGACTGATAACAGAGTTTCTCCAATTATGAGAGAGAAGAGAGGCATGCTGTATGGTAATGTAACTCTTTGAAAACAGTTATAAAACAATAAGAAAACTAACACGTTATTAATTTTATATTAAAGGTCACTCACCTTATGCCTATGTAAGGATAGGCTGTCCACTTCAAGTCTTGTACGTGATGTACTACATGAAAAAAATCCACATATAAATGGATGCACGCAGTTCAAATCTGTGTTGTTCAAAGGTCGTCTGCATCTGCGCAATAAGTTAATTTAATTTTAAATAGTTTTTTTTAAAATTTCAGTTAAAGCATTAATTATTTAATCTGTTGTAACCCCTCAGTATTGACCAACATAAAATCGAAATACTTCATAATTCCTTAGTCAGTGTTTTCAAGGACTATGTGGTGAACACTCATATACCCTTTATATAGATTGACCAGTTGTTAATGTTTTGCCACGTGTTTTATATGTACACTCTTTTCTTCCTGAACTCATAGAGAATTAGTTGAATTTCACCCTGAAATACTTCACTGTGTATCTTCAACAAGGATGTTCTTCACATAATTACAATGCAGTTATCACACTTAGAAAATTTAACATTAATACAGTACAGTCTGTATAGGAATTTTGTCCCAGTAATGTCCTTTATCGCATTTATTTTTTAGGTACAATCAAGGATCACTTGTTGCGTTTAGTTGTCATGATCAGTTTTATTTTTAATGGCCACAATATTGAAGAAATTATTTAATTAATATAATTATAAAAAATACCCCACATGACAGAGACACTTAAAAATATTCAGGATCACATTTGTTAAATAGGTGAGCTGTGTCATTTTGGTATATTGCAAGTTTTCTGCGATGATGTTGTTTAAATCTGCACACTTTGATCTTATAGCAAGACTTAAGAACCAGTCAGCTTTGAAGTATTACCTGCTTTTATAACTCTCTAGGAGCTGCTGTTTTGAGAATTCCTGTTCTGTATGGAGAAGTTGAAAAGCTTGAGGAAAGTGCCGTGACTGTTATGTTTGATAAAGTGCAGTTCAGCAACAAGTCTGCGAACATGGACCACTGGCAACAGCGGTTCCCCACACACGTCAAAGATGTGGCCACTGTGTGTCGTCAGTTAGCAGAGAAGAGGATGCTGGTGAGAATCTAAGTGCTTTTTTTTTTAATAAATTTATTTTTATTTTTGGCTGTGTTTTGTCTTCGTTACTGCGTGTGGGCTTTCTCTAGTTGTGGTGAGCAGGGGCTACTCTTTGTCACGGTGCGCGGGCTTCTCATTGCAGTGGCTTCTCGTTGCAGAGCATGGGCTCTAGGTGCATGGGCTCCAGTAGTTGTGGCTCGTGGGCTCTAGAGCGCAGGCTCAGTAGTTGTGGCTCATGGGCTTAGTTGCTCTGCAGCATGTGGGATCTTCCCGGACCAGGGCTTGAACCCGTGTCCCCTGCATTGGCAGGCGGATTCCTAACCACTGCGCCACCAGGGAAGCCCTCTAAGTGCTTTTTAAAAACTTAACAAGGACACCAAACAAAAGCAGTTCAGATAGTAGGCTGTATTTATGAATAATAAAAGTATTCTGCTCTTACGTTTGATTTTATTTCTCAAATACCGTAGACCCCATCTGTCATTCTCTTATTGCAAGATAACTGAAAACTGGTATTTTTCTTCGAGTGACAAAATAATCTCCTAATGTCTTTTAAGAAGACTGTCTTAAATAATGTCTATTTAAGATTTAGGTAGTGGCAAAGAAGAACCTACATAGGGATTTATCATTTCAGCCAGTGTAAGAATAATTTGTCATTGTTTTTGGATATTTGAATAGTAGTTCATTTTAAGCATTTGAAAAAATAGAATATCCACAGAAAGAAAGATTAGAGGCTGATTTATTTTAGAATATTAATAGTAGCATGACTTTTTTTAATACATCAAAATTTATATATATATTAAAAAAAATATGTACCATGACAGTTTTTAAGGATGTTATGACCAATTAGCTCATCTTGAAAAATGGTTCTGTTAAGTTTTGGTTTTAGCTTCTTAGGGTAGTTGGAAATACTTGTTAAATTGGCCTCTGTTTCATAAAAATCTGTAATCATTTTAGGATTCCCACTAAATAAAATGGGAGCTACTTACATTTTTATTTAAAAAAATTCTTAAGGCTGAATTCTAGAAATTGCTTTTCTGGTTTAGCTGGGGATATTTATAGGAATTTGATTTTAGATACCTTGTGTGTAGCATTCCAGAAAGGAGCGACACATTTTATTTCCTGAACCTGCTTAAGTTAGTCTTCTTGTCAAAGTTGCCATCCCACTCAACTCAAAAGTTTGAAACCATTTTGAATTTTTTGTGTCCTTGTCAGGATCCATCAATTAAGGGAACCTTTCACTGGTCTGGCAATGAACAGATGACTAAGTATGAAATGGCGTGTGCAATTGCAGACACCTTCAACCTCCCCAGCAGCCACTTAAGACCGGTAAGTACATGGCATTTAAAACCTTCTTACTGGGAATTCCCTGGCCGTCCAGTGGTTAGGACTTGGCGCTTCCACTGCAGGGGGCACAGGTTCAATCCTTGGTAGGGGAACTAAGATCCTGCAAGCCTTGAGGCATGGGCAAGAAAAAAAATCCAAGCTAACCTTACAGTTTGGAAGTCCAGGTCTATCACTACAGTGTGTCCTATGGATAACATTTTTCTTGTTGTTTGGAAGTTTTGGATAACTTTATTTTCTGGTACTAATCAAAGTGAACTTTGCTTGTATTTTGGCAGTTTCTATTGTTAATTTTCTCTAAATTACCATGTATAAAGAAGCCCATGAGTATTGGTGAAGTTTATAGAAAAAGTATTGTCTTGATTGTGGCAGACATTTTATTTATTTTTCCAGGGATCAAATCTGATTTCGTGCACCGAGGGCAAGAGGGCAGAGGGAAGTAGAGAATATAAAACTTCAGCCTGAGGCTTCTTATTTTTGATGATTTGTTTTTGTTTTAAAGATAACTGACAGTCCTGTCTTAGGAGCACAACGTCCGAGAAACGCTCAGCTTGACTGCTCCAAATTGGAGACCTTAGGCATTGGCCAGCGAACACCATTTCGAATTGGAATCAAAGAATCACTCTGGCCTTTCCTCATTGACAAGAGATGGAGACAAACGGTCTTTCATTAGTATATGTGTGTTGTTGTTTTTTTTAAAGGAGAAGTCAAGTATGTGGCACTTTTTAAAGAAAAAAGGAAATAGTTTTGTACGAGTGCTCTTTAATTGTGACTCATGACCTTTCAGGTAAACGATGCTCTTGCACTAGTGAAACTGTCTAAGGAAACCAAGGGCAGTAATGCCTTGTTTGAAGTAATGAGTTTTCTGTTTATCATTTTGTTCTGGCTTAACTTGCTCTTTGAATATAGTAAATTATGATTCTCAAGTATTTGAGAGCCAGGATGAAACACATCTGCTGTAGACTTTTTTTTTTGGATGAAATGCATTGTTCATTCCTATAAATAACTTCTACATTTTCAGGACTTTTGCATCTGTTGATCCTTTTATGTTTTAAAGTATGTTAAATAGTATAAAAACCATTGGTGTTCATTATTTGCTTTGCTTGAGCTCAGATCAAAATGTTTGAAGAAAGAAACTTTATTTTTGCAACTTAAGTGTAGTTTTTATGCTTGAGATGTTTCAACTTGTTATGTATATTGGAACTCCTGCAGCTTGATGCCTCCTGCTTTTGTAGCAGTGAATGGTGAGCCTTTGAGAGAGAGAACGTGTGTATGTGTATGTATTTTTTTAATATATATGAAACTGTCCTTTTCACTCCATGTCACTAAGTGATATTTCATATGTGTGGTTATACTAATAGTAATGGGCCTTGTAAGTCTTTTGACCATTCATGAATAATAATAAATATGTACTGCTGGCATAGTAATGCTTAGTTTTCTTGTATTTACTTCTCTTTTTTAAATGTAAGGACCAGATATCTGAACTGTTGTTTTGTTGCTCTAATTTTTTACAATTACCTTCTTATCATGTAACATCTGATGCATACAAGAGAATATAGTTAATATACATTAAGATGTAAAACAATAATAAAATGAACCCTGATGAACATACCACTTGAGATCTAGAATGTTATAGATATTGTGTTTACTTGTTGTGCCCACTGACTTTTTTTAAATGGAAAGTAAATATATACTCTTGTAATAGATTTACATAGGATGTTCCTTTTGAAGCATGCAGAGTATTTGAATGTGTTTTCTATACCAAGTGATACTCAGGTTACCTTAGCCTCCACAATATTTTGGTCCTTAATAAGGGAGCAGAAAGGTAGAGTAATTAGTGAGACTTGGCTTCTATTTGGAGTTCAGTGCAAATCCTGGTTTCAGATTTTCCAATTTCACTTGTGGAGTATTCTTTCCCTAGATATTATGATCTTATTTTCTCATTAGACAAAAAGTATTTGTTTCTAATTTCCTAATTTACTTAGAATTTGGGATTTAGAGAGCATCAAGTCTGGGTGATTTGATTAAAACAGCAGTTCCCAAACCATGCTATGTTTTATTATTAACTAGGGAAGTTTTACCGCTACCTGAGCCCTATCCTGGACCCACTGAAATAGAATTTCTGGAATTGATGCCTGCTAATGTAGTTTTAAATGTTCCCCAGGTTCTTCTAAGGTAGCCAGCCTGGCACCTGTATTTGGCAACCACTGAAGCATTCTGGCTTGTCTTTTTAAGTTACTTCATTTCACATAGTACAGAATTCAAATTTTCAGAGTAAAAATACTTCTTTCTCATCCTTCTCTAGCCACTTATCTTTCATCTGTGAAAGAAACCAGTGTAGATAAGATTCTGGCATGTTTTCGGAGGCATTCTACCTATATCAGAATATAGTCTCCTGACATACGTATTCGTGTTCATACTCTCACCATACTTTATTTATTTACATAGCGTAACATAATACATTTTTCTGCACTTAGTGGTTTTTTTTTGTTTTTCATTTACTATGCCTTAGAATTTATATAGTTACAAAGCATGTCTTTTTTTTCTATTCATTTTGAAATTTCAGTCATTCAGAAAAGTTGTCATAATACCATACAGAATGCCTGTAATCCCTTTTTCCAGTTTCTGCAATTGTCAGCATTTAGCTGTATTTTTCCTATCATTTTCTCTTTCTCTTTTTTTACATACACACACAGGATACATGTATTTTCCCCTGAACCATTTATTTTATTTTATTTTATGTTAAAAAAATTTATTTATTCGGTTGTGCTGAGTCTTATTTGCAGCAGGTGGGCTCCTTAGTTGCAGCTCGCTGGCTCCTTAGTTGCGGCATGTGAACTCTTAGTTGTGGTGTGCATGTGGGATCTAGTTCCCTGACCAGGGATCAAACCCGGGCCTCCTGCATCGGGAGCACGGAGTCTTATCCACTGCACCACCAGGGAAGTTCCTCCCTGAACCATTTAAGAGTAAGTTGGAGTCATGATGCCTAATCACCTACTTAGTATATAAACTTAAGGTATGATTTTTTTTTTTTTTTTTTTTTTTTTCCGTACGCGGGCCTCTCACTGTTGTGGCCTCTCCCGTTGCGGAGCACAGGCTCCGGACGCGCAGGCTCAGCGGCCATGGCTCACGGGCCCAGCCGCTCCGCGGCATATGGGATCCTCCCAGACCGGGGCACGAACCCGCATCCCCCGCATCGGCAGGCGGACTCTCAACCACTGCGCCACCAGGGAGGCCCTAAGGTATGATTTTTAAAAGTAAGAATACATGTCCACATATCCCATAATGTAACCATCAAAGTCAAGAAGTTAACATTGATACAATATTATCCTCTAATTCATAGACCCTATTCACATTTCATCAGTTGTCCTAGTGATGTCCTTTGTAAGTCTGTCCAATCCAAGATTACTCATGGCATTTGTTACCATGTTGCTTCGGCTTCAGTCTAGAATAGTTCCTTAGTCTTTTTTTCTCTTTCATGACTTGACATTTTTGACATCATGGATTCACATCAATGCCTCCAATTCTAGTGTTGCTCCACAGGGTTTATTTTAGCTTCCCTCTTCTTGTATTTGTAGTTCCTTTTCTCTGACAATGAGAAACCTAGCTCCCATTATTTTCAACATTCAAGTCATCTATAAGAGCCATTCTTCCGATCACACCAAGTCCCCCCTGCTCCCCCCCTTACCCCACAGGCTTCTGTGAGCCAGTTCAGCATTCCTGACCCCTGGGCCATGGCCCTGATGCCAGTGACCATGTGGGCCACTGCACCTGGTCGAGGACCTTCTCCCAGCCCTGCATCAGCAGCCCTGCAGTCCACCATGTACCAGGAGAGCACCAAAGAGAAGCAGCTAGGTATTCTTTAATGGCTGCATTTATTCCCTTGTATCAAGTGAATGAATCACAGTTTCTTTAATCAGTTTCTTACTGATGTGCTTTTTAAAAAAATTTATTCATTTTTGGCTGCGTAGGGTCTTCGTTGCTGCATGTGGGCTTTCTCTAGTTGTGGCGAGCGGGGGCTACTCTTCGTTGTGGTGTGTGGGCTTCCCATTACAGTGGCTTCTCTTGTGGAGCACGGGCTCTAGGCACGCGGGCTTCAGTAGTTGTGGCTCATGGGCTTAGTTGCTCTGCGGCATGTGGGATCTTCCTGGAGCAGGGCTCGAACCTGTGTCTCCTGCATTGGCAGGCAGATTCTTAAGCACTGTGCCACCAAGGAAGCCCCCTTGCTGATGTGCTTTTGAATGTATGGAATCTTTAGTCTTGTGCCTTTTTTTTTTTTAATTGAAGTATAGTTGATTTGCAGTGTTGTGCCAGTCTTTGCTGTACAGTGAAGTGACTCAGTTATTTGTGTGGAATCTTTAGAGCATGCTTTTCGTGAGCTCATTGTCTAAAACTTTCAAGTTTGTGGGACTTTTTATTCTATTGAATGTCCACAGATTATACCTGTAAGCTGACAAGTATATGCTACAGGTCCTGAATGTGTATCAGTCTGTGAAGTAGGAATGAATTCAGAAAAAATTCATTACCAAAATAGGAATACTCCTTGAGATATGGACCTGAATGTGTGAGGAAAAGAATGCATCCTAATCAGACTGTTTTTATGTTACATGCTTAAACTAACACTGTCCTACCTCAAAGTACTTGCTTATTTTACATGGGTTTTAATACGAAATAATCATTTTAGCTACTTTCAGAAGGAAGGAAGGAAACATCCAACTTGCCAATGTTGCAAAACCTTTGGAATAAATTACTGTTGGAGTCTAAATTAAATCCTATCTCTTTGAAAACCATATCATTAGTAGAACTTTGCTACAATGAACATACTTTTATATTTAGAAATAAAATTTTGAAAAATTGAAAATAATGTAAATTATTTTTATAACCTGTTTAGCCTAACAACTTCTGAAATTTCTATATTTTGCCACACAGATGACACAATATGTGAATTTATATGCATGTACTTATATATCTGGAAATTGGATAAATTAAAATTCATATATTTACTTGCAGATGATTTATATCAAAAGATGGCCGTGAAATTGCTCAGCTCACACTCACGATTGTTTGCTTTCCGTGGTCCCCATCTCCAATCTAATTTTTGAAAAACATAGTACATGTTACCGGGCAATTCCAATTTTTCCGTACTTTGTTATAGAACTCAAAAAATGTTACCTTTGAGGCCATTCTTGCCTTCTGAGATGGCCTACACTCTGTCTGTGGAATGTGTTTCTCTCTAAATAAATCCACTTCTTACCTAAAAAAAAAAAAAAAGTTACCTTCAAAATGTAAACTTGACTTAGAGGCTTCAAAACATCTTAATATGAGATGCTAAACTTATTCAGGAGAGGACAAACACTTGGGTATGTTGAAGGGTGGGGAATAGTTTCTTTTTCTCCTTATACTGTCTCATGCCAGACTTTATGTGCTTGGTACATAATAAGTCATTGGATAGTTGAAAGAGGGATGAGGGTTCTTGCATTCAGAACCAATGTTCTTCTTTGTTAGAATTCACACTGAAACTAAAGGACGAGGATGGATGATGGAAAAAAATATGTGCTATATGAGCTAAGACCATATGAGATGGCACCAGTTTCTCTCTGGTTTGATAACATGTCTCTCAGCAGCCTGAGGGATAGTCATCTTTCATAATGTCAACCTCTAAACATTCTTAAGTTTTTAATGACTAATTTCAGATCCATCATTCATGATCCACTTAACTCTGCCAAGCCAATTTAATCATTTTCAGCTACAGAGAGGTTTATCAGGCCCAGGTTATTTATTTAAAATCTTGAAGGGTTAAGAAATCTAGATGTGAACTTTGGTGAATAGATTGGGTTTTATCCCAATCTTAGATTTTTTTTAAAAAGTATTTTTAATGGTGAAAAAAATCTTACATGCAGAGGGTGCATAAAATGTATGCACAGTTTAAAGAATAGTGATAAACACTTATGTACTACCACCCAGGTTAAGAAATTGAACACTGCAGGTATCTTTTTTTTTTTTTTGAGGTACGCGGGCCTCTCACTGTTGCGGCCTCTCCCATTGCGGAGCACAGGCTCCGGACGCGCAGGCTCAGCGGCCATGACTCACAGGCCCAGCCACTCCGCGGCATGTGGGATCTTCCCAGACCGGGGCACGAACCTGTGACCCCTGCATCGGCAGGTGGACTCTTAACCACTGCACCACCAGGGAAGCCCTGCAGGTATCTTAAAAGCTCTCTGTATGTCTTTCTCCTATTGTGCCTGTATTAATTAGGGCTCTCCAGGGACACAGAACCAATATGATGTATATATATGTAAAGAGAGATTTTTGTAAGGAATTGGCTTATGTGATGGTGAAGGCTGGCAAATTCAAAATCTGCATGGTAGGCCTGCAGGTCGGAGACTCAGGAGAACCGGTGTTGCAGTTTGAGTCCGTAGGAGGTCTGTGATAGAATGAGGAAGAGCTGATGTTGCACATGAAGTGTGAAGGCAGTCCCTCTCTTGCTCAGGGGAGGCTGGTCTTTTTATTCTATTCGGGCCTTCAACTGGTTAAACAAGGCCCACCCACATTATGGAGGGCTTTACTCAGTGTCCACTGATTTAAATGTTAATCTCATCCAAACGACCTCACAGAAATACCTAGAATAATGTTTGCCCAAATATCTGGGTACCCTGTGGCCTAGCCAAATTGACACACAAAATTACAAAATTATACACAGTGCCGGTTCTCCCTCCAGAGGTAACCATTATCTTCACTTAAAAAATTTTTTTTATATTGTGATAAAATACACATAAAAGTTACCATCTTAACCATTCTAAAGTGTACAGTTCAGTAGTATTAAGTACATTCATCAAGAAATTTCCGAAACTTTTCATCTTGCACAACAAACTATACACATTAAACAACAACTCATCCCCTCCTCCTCCAGCCCTGGGCAGCCACCATTCTACTTTCTCTATGAATTGGACTATTCTAGGTACCTAATATAAATGTAACCGTACAGTATTTGTCTTTTTGTGACTGGCTTATTTTACTTAGTGTGATATTCTCAGGATTCATCCATGCTGAAACATGTGTCAGTTTCTTTCATTTTTAAGGCTGAATAATATTCCATGTTTGTATGTACACATTTTGTTTATCTGTTCATCCATTCATGGATACTTGGGTTGCTTCCATTACCTGGCTATTGTGAGTAATGTTGCAGTGATTATGGGTGTCAAATAGCGCTTGAACTCCCTGCTTTCAATTCTTTGAGGTGCATCCTCAGAAGTGGCATTGCTGAATCATACAGTAGTTCAATTTTTCAATTTTTTGAGGAGTCACCGTATTGTTTTCCATAGTGGCTGCACCATTTTACATTCCCACCAACAGGGCAAGGGTTCCAGTTTCTCCACAGCCTTGCCAACACTTGATATTTTCTGTTTTTCTGATAGTAGTGATCCTAATGGGTGTGAGGTAGTATCGTGACTCTTGAATTAGTCACTGTCTTGATTGTCTTTATTTACAATTTATGTATGCATCTCCAACTGTATATTATTTAGTTCTGAAAAACGGATAATAAGCACACAGCCAGGGAAGAAAAGGATAATATTGCTACTGCAAAGTGACAGCTCCCAGGAGATGATTTACTGAATGTCTCTGGCTTCAGCTTTCCTGCAAGTGTACAGCGGGCAATGGCGCGAATGAGTCTTGGGAAAAGTGGACCAATGACTGTTGTGTAGGTCTGGAAGGCCAGTAAGAATGTGGTAACAGGGACTGGCTTGCTCTGTGTTTTCTGCTTCTAAGCTTGCTGTGGCCTACCATCTAGCTGCCAGAGGTAGGTAGCTCTTATTCTTTGGGGTTAAGATGAAGATACCCACCAATTCCAGGCTTCACAGCATAAGGGGCAGAGCAGAAACAGAACAAACTGGGACAGACTCATCTGACAGTCTCAGGTTTAAAACAAAGATGATAGGATTGCAAACACCATCTTGGAGATAGCTCTCAGCTTACTCTCTTTAGTCACTTTGCTCCCATCTGGACTTACTGCCCTGTGTTTTCTGATCTCCCTTCTCTATTGTCCTGGAATTTCCTTTGTCTCTCCTGTGTTGAGTCTCCTGTTTCCTGCATTTCATTTCTGTCACTTTATTGTGCTTTCTAGCTGTGGTCGCACATCCTTCAGTGGCTTCCTGAGAAAGGGTCTATAAGGGATAAAAATGTTGAAACTTGACCACCTGGGTATAAAATGTTAACAGGGGAAACATTTCCCCCCAGAATGTTGGAGACATTGTTCCATTGTTTGTGCTTCCAATGTTGGTATTGGAAAGTCCAGAGCCAGTGATTTTTTGTCCTTCATATGTTTCTTTTCCCCCTTGCTAGAAGCTTATTGAATCTTCTTTTTATCTTTGCTATTCTGAAATTTTACAGTGGTGCCCCTTGTTGTAGGTCTATTTTCATTCATTTTGCTTAGCCCTTAGCCCATTCAGTCTTTAAACTTAAAGCCTTCAATATTTCATTACTATCTCCTCCTCTCCATCTTCTTTTTCATTGTACTTTATGGATATCACGCCTCATAATCCGATTGTGGTAGGCCAAAAAATGCCCCCTGCCCAACTTGCCCATGTCCTAATTCCCAGAATCTGTGAATGTTACTTTATGTGGCAAAAGAAACTTTGCAAATGTGATTAAGAATAATGAGATGAGGAGATTATCCTGAATTATCCTGATGGGTTCAGTGTAATCACAGGGTCCTTTTAAGAAGGAAGCAGGAAATTAAGTAGTAGATGTGATAATGGAAGCAAGAGATGGGAGTGATGCAAGGAAGAGGTCACAGGCCAAGGAATGTAGGCAGCCTCCAGAAGCCAGAAAAAGCAGTATGGAAACAGATTTGCCTCTAGCACCTCAGGAAGAAGCATGACCCTGCCAACACCTTGGTTTCGGCCTAGTGAAACTCATTTCAGACTACTGACCTCCAGAACTGAAAGATAATAAATGAGTGTTGTTTAAGCCACCAAGTTTGTGGTAATACGCTACAGCAGCAATAGGAAACCAGTAACTGATCCTCTGATTTTCATCTCTATTTTTTAATTCTTTGTCTTTTTAGTATTCTCATTCTGGGAGATTACGTTAACTTTAAAAAAAATTTTCCCCACTTCTACTAAATTATTCTTTTTGTTATCATCTTAGTTTCCAAGAACCTGTGTTCTCTCAATGTTTCCTTTTTAAAAAAGCATCATTGTTATGTGTCATGGATGTATGGACTGTGTTATCTCTTTTTTATTAATGATAGTTTTGTTTTAGTTTTTTTGGGCTGCAAGGTATGTTTCCTCCAAACTGCTTTTATTTGACTGATTGTGCTTAGTCTGTTTTCTTCTCTGTTAGAGGTTTTGCTAAGCTGTCTGGTAATCCTTGGCTGTCTGATCATGATTGAGAACGAGACACTGAAAGGCTAATTGGAACTGCTGAGTATCTGTGTGTAGGAAGATTGTCCTGTGTATTGTAGGATGATTAACAGCACCCTTGGCCTCTCCTTACTAGACACCAGCCACACCCCTCCAGTCTTGACAATCAAAAATGTTTCCAGACATCGCCAGGTATTCCCTGGAAGCAAAGTCATCCCAAAGGAGAACAACTAGTCTAGGACAATGTCAGTGCTTCCCGGCAGCTGGGGGAGCTCCCGATGTCATTATTTTCAGGTTTTTCCTTCTGGGCAGGTCAGACTCCTCAGAAAAGGGTCTTCCAGTCCCCTGCTTGGAGGGCAAAGGTTTGACTGCCAGTGGTCTGGTGACTGGTTGGAGAAGAAGCCTGAGATCTATATTATTAAGCCGTTTCAGGGAGAGTGAATCAGAGAGAAAGTTTTATCACAAAAGAAGTGTTGCCAGAGGGATTAGAGCACTAAGTACATCAGCACATCACTGCCTTTAAGCTCCCTTGAGATGCTGGAGATAGAAGGGCCAAAAGGGTGACCCGCAGGCGGTACTCATAGCCTCCAGGGACTCTCTCATACCATCCTTTTCCTACTGAGATTAATACCGTTTAGAGAGTCCATGATTAGTAATGTAGAGGGCCACTGAGAGCCAAGTTTATCTTTTACATAATAGGCTTTTTTTTTACATAAATTTCACTTTATTTAAAACATATGAACGAGCGTATTTCAAACCACACTAAACATAATAAATATATAACTTGCTTTGTTAAAAATCTGCAGTATACCTTCAAGGAAAGGCTAAACTTCCAATGCCAACTGTATATGAGACAAAATTAAATATTTACAATAATCAGTTTCCTAAAAGCGCTATTTTTAATACCTATAAGAGGAAACTCATTCTAGTGCTTTGTTTCCATCGAAACGTCTATACATTCCTTTATTCACAGAACCAGGTGCTTCTGTTACTAAAGATACATATCCAAAGCTTTTATACCCTTTTAAATAGATTTAACATTTTAGCTCTTGGGGGGAGGAACAGGGAAGTCCAAACAACACAGACCATCTTAAATTATTAGAGATGATTGAATTGATTTGTTTGTTTGTTTGTTTGTTTTACGGTACGCGGGCCTCTCACTGTTGTGGCCTCTCCCGTTGCAGAGCACAGGCTCCGGACGCGCAGGCTCAGCGGCTATGGCTCACGGGCCCAGCCGCTCCGTGGCATGTGGGATCCTCCCAGACTGGGGCACGAACCCGTGTCCCCTGCATCGGCAGGCGGACTCTCAACCACTGCGCCACCAGGGAAGCCCGAGATGATTAACTTTATAACACACCCTGTTTCAACTCAGATGTGAAATTTGATGAACATGCTAATGAAAAACAAAAAAATCCCAGTTCACGTGTCTAAGGTAAGTCATCCTTCTCTACGTGAGAATTTGTGTAGGTCGAGGAGGATCCACTATAGCAACCTTCCTGTGATCCAGACCTTGATACCACGCTCCACTTCTGATCTGTACGTTCTCTTCCAACCTGATTTGGCTTAGATTCTTCAGGGCTTATATTTAGTACATTGATTGAACTATGTTCAGATACACAGGAACGTGTCTGGCAAAAGTCGGAAGTAGAAGCAGAAGCAGGAAGAGATTTAATAAGTTTAGACTTGCAAACTGGAGACCCAGTAGGCACACCGTGAGGTTTCTTTTGCCGTGGCCTCCAGTGTACTGTAGGGTTGTCCCGATCAGAACTTCCTGAGAACGCACGGAAAAGTTTCACATTTTCTGAGTTCTGGTGGTCATAGGTAGTCATATTTAAAAACTGTTGGTTTAACCAACTGGCTCGCTCTTCTTCAAATGCCTTTCTCTCCAATCCTAGGCGAATAGCTGCTTCTGTAAAGCTTAGTCTTTCTTTCTCGAAATTCTTCTTTTGCTCTTTAAATAGGGACCATTCTTCTTTGAGGCGTTCCTTTTCTTCCAACAAGTAACAGTCTTGTAGCAGTGAAGTGGTGTCATCATCACATGCAGTAGCGAGCTGCTGCTATAAAAGTTGCTGCTGAGTTTTAATCATTTCTTTACACTGTTGAATTTCTAACTCAAGTTTTTTTCAGTTTCTTGTTCATGGTCTTGTCATGAGATTACATCTTCATCATTAAAACCTTCTAGATGTACCTTTGAAACTGGGTTATCAAGTTTTTCTACGTGACTTTTCAAAATTCTCCACTGTTTCCTGATGCTGTTGGTAAGCTGCTCTGTCACAGTTTCACAAGAAAGGTGAAACATACTCTCTCTTTTCAGTTTCCCAGCATCTTCAATATCAAGGATAACAGTTCCTGTACTATCATCTGCTCTTTCTCTAGGTTTCTGCTTTTGGGGAAAAAGAAGAGAAATTATTTCCTTTTTCATTTGCTGAAAAACCTTCTTAAGTTCAGCATTTTCCATTAGGATTTGTTTCTGACAATATTCAAGAGAATTTTTTACATTTCATTTTCATTCCTGGCTTCAGTTTTACCCGTCCTCCAGGAGTCTCTTTTTCCATCAGCTCTCCCCACGTAATTTAAAACTTCCATAGCTAGTTTTTTATCCTTCTTGTTCATAACAAGTTGATGTAGACGTTCCTTTAGTTTATTATATTCACGGTCTTTTCTCTTCATATCATGATTATATTGAGTAGCTTGACTTACAATGATATTTTGTAATTTCTGCACCTCATCTTTCAGTAGCTGATGCAAATTCCTATTCTTGCATTGTAACTGTCTGTCTCTCTCCTGAAGATCAATCATTTCTGTCCTGGAGGTTTCCAGTTGTTCCTTAAGTTTTGCATAGCAGTTCTGCAGATGGTCCATATCACTTCCCAGTTTGAGATTCTGTGTTTCCACATTTTCCTGGGCTAGAAGGTTCTTCCGCTGAGTATAAGTAGCTCATTCATACAATTTAAAACAGCAAGTATATTTAATTCTCTCTTTGTCTCTTTACCTTTGGATTCTTCATATAATGAAGGAAAACCGAAAGTAGTCAATTCCTGATCAAGACATGAAATACTTTGTTCAATATTCTCTTCTGTGCAGAAGGCACTAAAAAAACCGTGCACATTTTTTGATAAAGGTATTGAAGAACGTAGCACTTGCTGTGAGTATAAACTTGATGGAGACATCTTTGTTTCTGAGGTATATTGAGAGATATTTTTGCTTTCTGGAGACAGACCTCGATCTGTAACAGTCATCCAATCTCCCATAGCAACCGCCAGAGCCAGGATACCTGAGGAACCAGTTCAGCGGTGAAACATTCAGCCCAGCTGCTGTCACTCTACTACGTAGGCATCACGGCCCCTGGGTGCGGCGGAGACGCACCGCTCGGCTGACCTAGACCTGCTCGCACAGCCCCCGAGGGCCCGCACAGGCAGCCTACATAATAGGCTTTCTTAAGGCGTGCAATTCATCCAGTAGAGACCTCGACCCAAGATATTGAACTCCTCGCTAGATTATGTTAGTGCTCCCACACAGCTCAAAGTCCTGAAGTTAGCATTCAGCTTTCATACATTCACTTATTCCTCCTGTCTTCAGTGTAGCACCTCCATCCTCAACCTGCCCATCTCACCTCCTGTACTCCACTCCAGAAATCATCTGTGTTAAAAGACTATCCAGAGGAGAGATGTTCAGAAATCTGGAGGTGTTGGGGAGAGGATCTGGGAATCTAATTTCACTCATTTCTCTTTACGCTCTTCCTTCCCTTTCACCCAAGATTTGGTGGTATCTGGTCCTGAGTCTTTTAAGGATTTTCAGAGTAAATTACTTTGGTTCTCAGCTCTCACAACCACTGGCTACAACTCAGCTTTTGGGGGTTGGTCAAATCCTTTACCATAGTTCCCTTTGCTTTCCAGCTTCCAAGAGTTTGTTACTGTTGTCTCCTTTCCTGTTCTTCCTGTCCTTGTTATTTTATGTCTTTTTTTTTAAAAAAAAGTATTTTTCACTGGGGTTTTGGGAGGAAACAAAATTTGATACATGTATTCCATCCACCATCTTAAAATGGGACACCATACTTTTATCGATTTATAAAGTTAGATCACGGATCTCCTCCTGACCTGCTTGATGAGCTGAATGCTCCCAGTTTTCTTTAGTTTGATGCCTTCCATAGCAGTTTTTGTGATCTCCTGCCTCACTTGAATTGATATTCTTTGCTATTGTGTCTTTGGGAAAGTTAATTAACTACAACTGGAACATGATATCTAGGATAAGGTCATCCATGGTTTAATACAAGTGAAGCACTAAACTAACCATTTTAGTTTTGGCTATTAATATTGCCTGCATTACCTGGAAAAAGTGATTCTGTTATTAGTTATGATTCCTATCATTTTGGAGTATCTTTTAGTTGAAAAGATCTATATATTCCTTGAACTCCTGTGGACTTGTTATTACAGACTGCCAAGGCTAAACTTTAAAATTGAGAACAATCAATTTTCCAATTCCTGCCAAGAGCCATTCTTAGGAGATGATTAAGGGTCAGCATGGCATATTAACATTGTTGATCTAAAACAAAGCTAATAATTTTCTTCCTTTACCCAATGTCCCAGTCAGTGTTCTTAAGTTAATAATGTCAGCTTCCTAAAAGGACACTAGAGTCTTTATATTTTCCATTTGTGAGATATAATTTAATTTGATTTTAGCAAGCAGTATTTGAATTTCCATTGCACAGGGTGGTACTAACTAAATGCTAAATGATAATACAAGTCATATTAAATCTCTTGTATTTGGGCATTAGGAAGATTATCTGGGTACCAAAATAGGATATTATCCTTTAGACAGCATATTGGGTTTCTGGGCACCTTTAACAAATAACCACCAACATAGTGGCTTAAACAACTCAAATGTATTATCTCACAGTCCTGTAGGTCAGAAGTTTGACACAGGCCTCAATGGGCTAAAATCAAAGTGTCTCCAGGCCGCATTCCTTTGCAGAGCATAGTATTGCTTTAGAGAAGAATAATTTCCTGCTCATTAGGATTGTTGATAGAATTCAGTTTCTTGCATCTGAGGGAATGAAGTCCCCATTTTGTTGCTAGTTATAAACTGAAGGCTGTTCCCAACTTCTAGAGGCCACCACATTCCTTGGCTTGTGGCCCCCTCCTTCCATTTTCAAAGCCAGCAGCAGTGGGTCGAGCCCTCACGTTGAATCTCTCCAATGCTTCTGTCTCATCGCTCTCTGACCACAGTCGGGAAACCGTCTCCAATTTTAAGGACGCACCTGAGTAGATTGGGTATCTCCCAATGATCCAGGATAATCTCCCCATCTTAAGTTCAATAGTCTTAATCATATCTACAAAGTCTATTTTGCCATGTAAGGTTCTGGGTGTCAAGGTATGGACATCTGTGGGCAACCATAATCCTGCCTACCATATACATTAGATAACAGTTCTGTAACTAAAAAATGGAATTATTTAGAAGTGGCAGCTTGAAAACTCAAGGTAAAAAGGTTCTAAAAAAGTGTTCCATCATTTGCTTAAATTGTTAAATGGTGGGTTGGAGAAACACAACCAGCTTTTGACAGCATTTCTTCTCCTCCCCAAATTTGGTTATTTTATTTTTGCTTTAAGCTTTATTTAATCTTTGTTTAGGATTCTTCAGAATAACAAAGACTGTAATTTTGTCCATTTGTAAATAATGACTGCATCTACCCCTCCCCACCCCGCACAAAGTGACAGCCATTGCAATGGGGCAGATAAAAATGGGAGATTTTCTTCTTGCTATTCGTATAGCAAGACACTGCCATTTAAATGGAAACCAAATTAAAATAGAGATACTAGATAGTTTAAGAGGCAAATGTTGCCTTTTTTTGCTGTCTCTTACCCATAAACTTCAGCGTGTGATCTGTAGACAGACTGGCAATATTGTCTACTCTCTTTTATCATCCTCCCAAAAGCAGTTGATTATCTTGGAAGGGCTTCAAAAGCAATTAAGAAAATCCCTTATGTCAAGTTACATTTCAGACAGGATAAATTAGATGTATGGGGAAATGTCCTGATAAAGTACTCGAGAAATAATGAATCTGTGTACAATTTGTAATTGCTCCTACAAAAAATTTACAGCATAAAAGAGGCTGTTAACCTGAGACTGGACGCTCAGAGATGTTTTTTTTTTTCTCATTACAAATGCAAATGCCTTATGAAATTGAGCCCAGAGCATTTTTAAATGTCCAAAATGTAATTCAAAACATTGTTTATTACATTTCTGTCCTGGCTCTTTACGGCATCACAAGCTTCTTTGTAAACGCTGATTTTTAAGCCAGGGGGTCTGCAATGAAAAAATGGCCGATTTGACTCACTAATGTGGAACAGGTCCTAAAGGGCAGCTCCGCTCCAGAATGAAGGGTGAGGGTTAGCACCAGTGCCACAAAAGGATGGTGATGGATGGTGACTGGAAAGACATTGATTTGTTAAGTGTCCATGAGATTATTGCGTTTGGTTTCTACTTTATGCATTAAAGATCGACAGATGATCTTCAATCTGCATAACCCCATCCCTGTGACTCCAGAACAATACAGGCTCCATGGATGGCCCATAATGAGTGGGTGGGGACAGGGATTGGTGGGTTAGGTGCTGGAGCCTGGGGATACTCTGTCAAAAATAGGTATCTAGTTAGAATACTTTTATTATCACAGTGCTAGGAAATTCAAAGCAATTTCCTTCCCTTATGAACTGCTATTCCCTTCTGAGTAAAGTGATTTCAACTCTTCCAAACTACTTGGATTTTATCTCCCATTTCCTAACTTTTGAAGTATGGGTGTACCCGTTGCTAATTTTCCTCCCGTGATAAACATTAGCAAGTGGGAAGTTATTAGAGGGTTATTATACAATATTCATAGACTGCTTTTATTTGTGAAAGTCTTTGAAGGTCTCTTAAATATGAACTGTTTCCAAATAACCTTGGGCTCATTTTTCATCTTGATCCAAATCCCATGGAAGCAAACCAATCATGAAGCTCTCTGAAAAGTCACTGGAAGCCCCAGGCTCAGAACCCAGCTGTGGAGCATGAACTATTAGGTTCTGTGCTGCTGGAAGCTTTGAGTAACTGAACCACAGGGACTGATGCTCATTTAGGAATCAAAGTTGGTGCTTTGTTTCCAGAAGCCTTTGTCTGAGCTGAGGAAAGTAGACTAAACCTCTCGTAGGAGTTCAGATTGTATAGACTTTACTTTTTACACAGTTGCTTTTTAAGATGGTTCAACAAAGTGATGTCTTTTCTGTTTAAAGAATAGGGAACAATAACAACAGCAAAGCTAGTGAAAAACAAACTGCAGGGTATTCCTATCCACAGAACAACTCTGATTTCTAAGTTTGTCTTCGTTAATGTTCTATCCATTGACATTCGTCCATGTTCTCTCTTGGTGAGCTGTTTCCCGCTCCCATCCTCAAATACCATCGCAGGTCGAAACTGAGACCTCTGCATTATTTCTCTTGCCTTGATCTACCTTCCTCTGATTTACAGCTTTATCATACTCCTTTCTACTTCTCATCAAAGTATGTTTGTCCTGATTCTCTCCAGAGTCAGCAGCCAACATAATAATAGTATTGCTTACTAAGTACATTTCTAAGTGCTTTATTTGTAATTATCCTCAAAATAACCCTCTTGGGTAGTTACTATTCTTGTGCTCATTTTACAAATGGAGGTAAGGGAGACAGTGATGAAAAATGATAAGCATGTTGTTTAAGTCTCACAGCTGGCAAGTGATGGAGTCGGGATTCATGCCCAGGTGATCTGGCCCCAGAGCCCCTGCTGTTCACCTCTGCTTTTCATTGGCTGTCAGAACTGGGAGAACTAATTGTTGCTTTAGGTTAGATCCTAAATGTAGATTCTGACATTTCAATGGCTGTTTGATCTAGGGCAAGTTAACTAACTTCTCTGAGCTTTAGTTTCCTCAGCAATAAAATAGGGATATTTGTGTGAAGAAAACAGAGATAGCCCCCATAAACATTCATGGCTATAGTAGGTCCTTGAGAAAATTTAGTGTTAGCTAACCCTTTCCTTTCCTTAACGTTCTCTCCTTAATGATATAATTTGCAGATGAAATTAGCTGATTTCTGACGTTGATGGGGAAAGTGGTTTACCATGTTGCCTCTCTCTTGTGGTAACATCAAGCATTGTGACTTTTCAGATTGGCAGACTTTTTCACACTTCATTTAGGCAAGGACTACATCTTCTCTGAAGTTGTACCAAGTCACATAGTCTTAGATGTACTTGTTCTCGATCTGGAAATTTTATATTTCACGTACCACGTGCTCACTGCTATGTCTTCGGGAAATTTTTTTTTTTTTTTTTTGCGATACGCGGGCCTCTCACCGTTGTGGCCTCTCCTGTTGCGGAGCGCAGGCTCAGCGGCCATGGCTCACGGGTTCAGCCGCTCCGCGGCATGTGGGATCCTCCCGGACGGGGGCACGAACCTGTGTCCCCTGCATTGGCAGGCGGACTCTCAACCACTGCGCCACCAGGGAAGCCCTTCAGGAAATGTTTTGAAGCAGGAAATGAAGTAGAGCGGCAACCACCTGCTTGTGGGTTTGTATCATATCATGAAGAGCTGGTGGGCTGGTCTTGTCCTCCAAGAATGGCAATGACCCATGGAAAATGCTTTGGCAGAAGTCAGCATATTCCCTGGCCATGGGACCAGCTGTTTCTAACTACACACTGTGTAGTTACACTACACACTACATGGTGGGAAGTTCCCTTTCCAAGTTCTGGGAACCACACGGGCTATTAATTTTATGACAGTAAATATAACTGCAGGTGTCTGTGTGCAAGACTGGGTTGCAAGATAAACATGATGAATTATACACTTTCTGGGGATGAAATGGAAAGTTATCTTTTTTATTACACTTATCACAATAGCCAGTAGAATGCACAGGCCTTTGCCAAGTTTTAGTCACACTTATTTATATGAGATAAGAAGAATATGAAAAGTTCATTGTATTGTATTCGAATATCTCCTCAAATAAGCCCTCACATTACTTTCATCTTCATTTTGATGAATCTTTGTCTCTATGCCCCATTTTTACTTAGCTTTACCATATGTAACTCTGAGCATGTTAATCCACAGCCTTTTATTGAGTATCTACTAAGTGTAATTTCCTGTGCATGTGGGAATATAAAGAGGAACAGAGCATGATCCCTGTCCTGAGGGATCTTGAAATCTAATAAGAGCTAAGAATCAAACATGTAAAAATGCTACATAAACATATTAATATTTTCGGAACAACAGCTACTTGCAAACTACCAATTATTTACATATCCTCTCAGAGATAGCCTGTGTATAGATTGAGCATATATATATACACATACTCTTTTTAAAAAGTAACAGTTAAAAGCATGCCATATGTACTGTTATGGTCCTTGTTCTTTTCCACTGGATAATATGTCTTACAAGTCATTTCATAGCTGTGCATATATATCTGCTCCATTATTTTTAATAACTTCATAGGCTCCCATTATATGGAAACCAGTTATTTTCTATTATTACCTTATTGGTTTTTTTTTTACATCTTTATTGGAGTATAATTGTTTTTTTTTTTTTTTTTTTTTTTTTTTTTTTTGCATTACGCGGGCCTCTCACTGTTGTGGCCTCTCCCGTTGCGGAGCACAGGCTCCGGACGCGCAGGCCCAGCGGCCATGGCTCACGGGCCCAGCCGCTCCGCGGCATGTGGGATCCTCCCGGACAGGGGCACGAACCCGCGTCCCCTGCATCGGCAGGCGGACTCTCAACCACTGCGCCACCAGGGAGGCCCGAGTATAATTGTTTTACAATGGTGTGTTAGTTTCTGCTTTATAACAAAGTGAATCAGTTATACATATACATATGTTCCCATATCTCTTCCCTCTTGTGTCTCCCTCCCTCCCACCCTCCCTATCCCACCCCTCTAGGTGGTCACAAGGCACCGAGCTCATCTCCCTGTGCTATGCGTCTTCTTCCCACTAGCTATCTATTTTACGTTTCACAGTGAATATATGTCCATGCCACTCTCTCACTTTATCACAGCTTACCCTTCCCCCTCTCCATATCCTCAAGTCCATTCTCTAGTAGGTCTGTGTCTTTATTCCTGTCTTACCCCTAGGTTCTTCATGACATTTTTTTTTTCTTTAATTCCATATATATGTGTTAGCACACGGTATTTGTCTTTCTCTTTCTGACTTACTTAACTCTGTATGACAGACTCTAGGTCCATCCACCTCATTACGAATAGCTCAATTTCATTTCTTTTTATGGCTGAGTAATATTCCATTGTATATATGTGCCACATCTTTATCCATTCATCTGATGATGGACACTTAGGTTGTTTCCATCTCCTGGCTATTGTGAATAGAGCTGCAATGAACATTTTGGTACATGTCTCTTTTTGAATTATGGTTTTCTCAGGGTATATGCCCAGTAGTGGGATTGCTGGGTCATATGGTAGTTCTATTTTTAGTTTTTTAAGGAACCTCCATACTGTTCTCCATAGTGGCTGTACCAATTCACATTCCCACCAGCAGTGCAAGAGTGTTCCCTTTTCTCCACACCCTCTCCAGCATTTATTGTTTCTAGATTTTTTGATGGTGGCCATTCTGACTGGTGTGAGATGATATCTCATTGTAGTGTTGATTTGCATTTTTCTAATGATTAATGATGTTGAGCATTCTTTCATGTGTTTGTTGGCAGTCTGTATATCTTCTTTGGAGAAATGTCTATTTAGGTCTTCTGCCCATTTTTGGATTGGGTTGTTTGTTTTTTTGTTATTGAACTGCAAGAGCTGCTTGCAAATTTTGGAGATTAATCCTTTTTATTTGCTTCATTTGCAAATATTTTCTCCCATTCTGAGGGTTGTCTTTTGGTCTAGTTTATGGTTTCCTTTGCTGTGCAAAAGCTTTTAAGTTTCATTAGGTCCCATTTGTTTATCTTTGTTTCTATTTCCATTTCTCTAGGAGGTGGGTCAAAAAGGATCTTGCTGTGATTTATGTCATAGAGTGTTCTGCCTATGTTTTCCTCTAAAGGTTTGATAGTTTCTGGCCTTACATTTAGGTCTTTAATCCATTTTGAGCTTATTTTTGTGTATGGTGTTAAGGAGTTATCTTATCTCATACTTTTACATGTCCCTGTCCAGTTTTCCCAGCACCACTTATTGAAGAGGCTGTCCTTTCTCCACTGTACATTCCTGCCTCCTTTATCAAAGATAAGGTGACCATATGTGCATCGGTTTATCTCTGGGCTATCTATCCTGTTCCTTTGATCTATATTTCTGTTTTTGTGCCAGTACTATACTGTCTTGATTATTGTAGCTTTGTAGTATAGTCTCAGTCAGGGAGCCTGATTCCTCCAGCTCTGTTTTTCGTTCTCAAGATTGCTTTGGCTATTCGGGGTCTTTTGTGTTTCCATACAAATTGTGAAATTTTTTGTCCTAGTTCTGTGAAAAATGCCAGTGGTAGTTTGATAGGGATTGCATTGAATCTGTAGATTGCTTTGGGTAGTAGAGTCATTTTCACAATGTTGATTCTTCCAATCCAAGAACATGGTATATCTCTCCATCTATTTGTATCATCTTTAATTTCTTTCATCAGTGTCTTATAATTTTCTGCATACAGGTCTTCTGTCTAAAATATCTAGGTTTATTCCTAGATATTTTATTCCTTTTGTTGCAGTGGTAAATGGGAGTGTTTTCTTGATTTCACCTTCAGATTTTTCATCATTAGTGTATAGGCATGCCAGAGATTTCTGTGCATTAATTTTGTATCCTGCTACTTTACCAAATTCATTGATTAGCTCTAGTAGTTTTCTGGTAGCATCTTTAGGATTCTCTATGTATAGTATCATGTCATCTGCAAACAGTGACAGCTTTACTTCTTCTTTTCCAATTTGGATTCCTTTTATTTCCTTTTCTTCTCTGATTGCTGTGGCTAAAACTTCCAAAACTATATTGAATAAGACTGGTGAGAGTGGACAACCTTGTCTTGTTCCCGATCTTAGTGGAAATGGTTTCAGTTTTTCACCATTGAGGACAATGTTGGCTGTGGGTTTGTCAGATATGGCCTTTATTATGTTGAGGAAAGTTCCCTCTATGCCTACTTTCTGCAGGGTGTTTATCATAAATGGGTGTTGAATTTTGTCAAAAGCTTTCTCTGCATCTATTGAGATGACCATATGGTTTTTCTCCTTCAATTTGTTAACATGGTGTATCACATTGATTGATTTGCATATATTGAAGAATCCTTGCATTCCTGGAATAAACCCCACTTGATCATGGTGTATGATCCTTTTAATGTGCTCTTGGATTCTGTTTGCTAGTATTTTGTTGAGGATTTTTGCATCTCTGTTCATCAGTGATATTGGCCTGTAGTTTTCTTTCTTTGTGACATCCTTGCCTGGTTTTGGTATCAGGGTGATGTTGGCCTCGTAGAATGAGTTTGGGAGTGTTCCTCCCTCTGCTATATTTTGGAAGAGTTTGAGAAGGATAGGTGTTAGCTCTTCTCTAAATGTTTGATAGAATTCGCCTGTGAAGCCACCTGGTCCTGGGCTTTTGTTTGTTGGAAGATTTTTAATCACAGTTTCAATTTCAGTGCTTGTGATTGGTCTGTTCATATTTTCTATTTCTTCCTGATTCAGTCTTGGCAGGTTGTGCATTTCTAAGAATTTGTCCATTTCTTCCAGGTTGTCCATTTTATTGGCATAGAGTTGCTTATAGTAATCTCTCATGATCTTTTGTATTTCTGCAGTGTCAGTTGTGACTTCTTTTTCATTTCTAATTTCTATTGATTTGAGTCTTCTCCCTTTTTTTCTTGATGAGTCTGGCTAATGGTTTATCAATTTTGTTTATCTTCTCAAAGAACCAGCTTTTAGTTTTATTGATCTTTGCTATCGTTTCCTTCATTTCTTTTTCATTTATTTCTGATCTCATCTTTATGATTTCTTTCCTTCTGCTAACTTTGGGGTTTTTTTGTTCTTCTTTCTCTAATTGCTTTAGGTGCAAGGTTAGGTTGTTTGTTCGAGATGCTTCCTGTTTCCTAAGGTAGGATTGTATTGCTATAAACTTCCCTCTTAGAACTGCTTTTGCTGCATCCCATAAGTTTTGAGTTGTTGTGTCTCCATTGTCATTTGTTTCTAGGTATTTTTTGATTTCCTCTTTGATTTCTTCAGTGATCACTTCGTTATTAAGTAGTGTATTGTTTAGCCTCCATGTGTTTGTATTTTTTACAGATCTTTTCCTGTAATTGATATCTAGTCTCATAGCGTTGTGGTCAGAAAAGATACTTGATATGATTTCAATTTTCTTAAATTTACCAAGGCTTGATATCTAACCCAAGATATGATCTGTCCTGGAGAATGTTCCATGAGCACTTGAGAAGAATGTGTATTTTGTTGTTTTTGGATGGAATGTCCTATAAATATCAATTAAGTCCATCTTGTTTAATGTATCATTTAAAGCTTGTGTTTCCTTATTTATTTTCATTTTGGATGATCTGTCCATTGGTGAAAGTGGGGTGTTAAAGTTCCCTACTATGAATGTGTTACTGTCGATTTCCCCTTTTATGGCTGTTAGTATTTGCCTTATGTATTGAGGTGCTCCTATGTTGGGTGCATAAATATTTACAATTGTTATATATTCTTCTTGGATCGATCCCTTGATCATTATGTAGTGTCCTTCTTTGTCTCTTCTAATAGTCTTTATTTTAAAGTCTATTTTGTCTGATATGAGAATTGCTACTCCAGCTTTCTTTTGGTTTCCATTTGCATGGAATATCTTTTTCCATACCCTCACTTTCAGTCTGTATGTGTCTCTAGGTCTGAAGTGGGTCTCTTATAGACAGCATATATATGGGTCTTGTTCTTATATTCATTCAGCCAGTCTGTGTCTTTTGGTGGGAGCATTTAATCCATTTACATTTAAGGTAATTATCGATATGTATGTTCCTATTCCCATTTTCTTAACTGTTTTGGGTTTGTTATTGTAGGTCCTTTCCTTCTCTTGTGTTTCTTGCCCAGAGAAGATCCTTTAGCATTTGTTGTAAAGCTGGTTTGGTGGTGCTGAACTCTCTCAGCTTTTGCTTGTCTATAAAGTTTTTAATTTCTCCCTGAAATCTGAATGAGATTCTTGCTGGGTAGAGTAATCTTGGTTGTAGGTTTTTCTCCTTTATCCCTTTAAATGTGTCCTGCCAGTCCCTTCTGGCTTGCAGAGTTTCTGCTGAAAGATCAGCTGTTAACCTTATGGGGATTCCCTTGTATGTTATTTGTTGTTTTTCCCTTGCTGCTTTTAATATGTTTTCTTTGTATTTAATTTTTGGCAGTTTGATTAATATTTGTCTTGGCATGTGTCTCCTTCAGTTTATCCTGAATGGGACTCTCTGTGCCTCCTGAACTTGATTAACTATTTCCTTTCCCATATTAGGGATGTTTTCAACTATAATCTCTTCAAATATTTTCTCAGTCCCTTTCTTTTTCTCTTCTTCTTCTGGGGCCCCTATAATTCGAATGTTTGTGAGTTTAATGTTGTCCCAGAGGTCTCTGATACTGTCCTCAGTTCTTTTCATTCCTTTTTCTTTATTCTGCTCTCCAGTAGTTATTTCCACTATTTTATCTTCCAGGTCACTTATCTGTTCTTCTGCCTCAGTTATTCTGCTATTGATCCCGTCTAGAGTATTTTTAATTTCATTTATTGTATTGTTCATTGTTATTTGTTTCATCTTTAGTTCTTCTGGGTCCTTGTTAAATGTTTCTTGCATTTTCTCTATTCTATTTCCAAGATTTTGGATCATCTTTACTATCATTATTCTGAATTCTTTTTCAGGTAGACTGCCTATTTCCTCTTCATTTGTTAGGTCTGGTGGGTTTTTATCTTGCTCCTTCACCTGCTGTGTGTTTTTCTGTCTTCTCATTTTGCTTATCTTACTGTGTTTGGGGTCTCCTTTTTGCAGGCTGCAGGTTCGTAGTTCCTGATGTTTTTGGTGTCTGTCCCCAGTGGCTAAAGTTGGTTCAGTGGGTTGTGTAGGCTTCCTGGTGGAGGGGACTAGTGCCTGTGTTCTTGTCTTTCTGGTGGGCAGGTCCACGTCTGGTGGTGTGTTTTGGGGTGTCTGTGGCCTTATTATGATTTTAGGCAGCCTCTGTGCTAATGGATCGGGTTGTGTTCCTGTCTTGGTAGTTGTTTGGCATAGGGTGTCCAGCACTGTAGCTTGCTGGTCGTTGAGTGAAGCTGGGTGTTGGTGTTGAGATGGAGATGTCTGGGAGATTTTCGCTGTTTGATATTATGTGGAGCTGGGAGGTCTCTTGTGGACCAGTGTCCTGCAGTTGGCTCTCCCACCTCAGAGGCATAGCCCTGACTCCTGGCTGCAGCACCAAGAGCCTTTCATCCACACGGCTCAGAATAAAAGGGAGAAAAATTAGAAAGAAAGAAAGAGGATAAAATAAAATAAAATAAAGTAAGGTAAAATAAAATAAAGTTATTAAAATAAAAAAATAATTATTAAGAAAAAAAAATTTTTAAGTAAAAAACAAACAAACCAAAAAAAAAAAAAAAAAGGACAGATAGAACCCTATGACAAATGGTGAAAGCAAAGCTATACAGACAAAATCTCACACAGAAGTATACACATACACACTCACAAAAAGAGGAAAAGGGGTAAAAATAATAAATCTTGCTCTCAAAATCCACCTCCTCAATTTGGGATGATTCGTTGTCTATTCAGGTATTCCACAGATGCAGGGTACATCAAGTTGTTTGTGGAGACTTAATCCGCTGCTCCTGAGGCTGCTGGGAGAGATTTCCCTTTCTCTTCTTTGTTCACACAGTTCCTGGGGTTCAGCTTTGAATTTGGCCCCGCCTCTGCGTGTAGGTCGCCGGAGGGCGTCTGTTCTTCGCTCAGACAGGACGGGGTTAAAGGAGCCGCTGATTCAGGGGCTCCGGCTCTCTCAGGCCGTGGGGAGGGAGGGGCACAGAGTGTGGGTCGAGTCTGCGGCGGCAGAGGCCGGCGTGACGTAGCACCAGCCCGAGGCAAGCCGTGCACTCTCCCGGGGAAGTTGTCCCTGGATCCCGGGACCCCAGCAGTGGCGGGCTGCACAGGCTCCACGGAAGGGAGGTGTGGAGGGTGACCTGTGCTCGCACACAGGCTTCTTGGTGGCGGCAGCAGCAGCCTTAGCGTCTCATGCCCGTCTCTGGTGTCCGAGCTGTTAGCCGCAGCTCGCGCCCGTCTCTGGAAAGAAAGAGGGAAGAAAAAGTCTCTTGCCTCTTCGGCAGGTCTAGACTTTTCCCCGGACTCCCTCCTGGCTAGCCGTGGCGCACTAACCCCTTCAGGCTGTGTTCACGCCGCCAGACCTCTTCCTGCGCTCCGACCGAAGCCCGAGCCTCAGTTCCCTGCCCTGGCCGCCCCGGCGGGTGAGCAGACAAGCCTCTCAGGCCGGTGAGTGCTGGTCGGCACCGATCCTCTGTGTGGAAATCTCCGCTTTGCTCTCCGCACCCCTGTGGCTTTGCTCTCCTCCGCTACTCCGAAGCTTCCCCCCTGCGCCACCCACAGTCTCCGCCCGCGAAGGGGCTTCCTAGTGTGTGGAAACCTTTCCTCCTTCATGGCTCCCTCCCACGGGTGCAGGTCCCGTCCCTATTCTTTTGTCTCTGTTTATTCTTGTTTCTTTTGTCCTACCCAGGTACGTGGGGAGTTTCTTGCCTTTTGGGAGGTCTGAGGTCTTCTGTCAGCGTTCAGTAGGTGTTCTGTAGGAGTTGCTCCACGTGTAGATATATTTCTGATGTATCTGTGGGGAGGAAGGTGATCTACGCATCTTACTCTTCCGCCATCTTCCCCTGAAGCCCTACCTTAGTGTTTTAATGCCAAACAGATACATTAAACTTGATCACTCTATTTAGTCTCGGATTTAAATAAATTTTAATTGATTTTTGAGTATCTTGTCTTGGGAAAAATTTTAGGCACAGAAGTTTGGAACATCACTGAAACAAGTATATATCTTTTCTCTGAAGCTATTTTGAAGGGGATGACGTTTATTTGGATTTATATTCCATCTTGTATGTTAAAAGAGCCGCCTCGTTAAACCACCGTCATATCAACATTAACAAACAAATGCGAGGAAAGTATTAAAGGGGTTTTGAGTATGGAGAGACTGTTGGAGCCACGTTTAACAAAGTGGAACCCTCATGTGTCATAGCCCTCAACACAGATGTAACCCCTGCCCCATTGCTCTACCCACATTTTTAAAAAAATATTTATTTATTTGGCTGCATCAGGTCTTAGTTGCGGCATGTGGGGTTTTCGTCACATGTGGGATCTAGTTTCCTGACCAGGGATCAAACCTGGGCCTCCTGCATTGGGAGTGTGGAGTCTTAGCCACTGGACCACCAGGGAAGTCCCTCTACCTACATTTAGACCTGTGGCTTTGGCTTCTTCATTCTTAGGTTTTGTTTGTTTGTTTTGTTTTTGGTAAGAACACTTAGCATGGGATTTACCCTCTTAATAAATATTTAATTTTCCAAAGAATATTGTTAATCATGGGGACAATGTTGTACAGCAGATCTCTAGAACTTATTTTGCATAACTGAGACTTTATGCCCATTGAGTAGCAATTCCCCATTTCCCCCTCCCCTTAGCCCCTGGCAAGCACCATTCTACTCTCTGCTTCTGTGAGCTCGACTATCTTAGGTACCTCATTTAAGTGGAATCATGCAGTATTTGTCCTCTGTGACTGGCTTATTTGATTTAGCATAATATCCTTTAGATTCTCCTATGTCACATTGCAAGATTTCCTTCTTTTTAAAGACCAAATAATATTCCATTGTATGATATACCACATTTTCTTTATCCATTATCTGTTGATGAATATTTAGGTTGTTTCTACATCTTGGCTGTTGTGAATAATGCTGCAGTGAACATGAGAGTACACATATCTCTTTGAGATCCTCATTTCAGTTATTTTGGATAAATACTTGGAAGTGGAATTGATGGATTGCATGTAGTTTTATTGAGGAATCTCCACACAGTTTTCCATAGTGGCTGCACCATTACTAAATTCCCGCCAACAGTGTTTTAATTTCTCCACGTCCTTGCCAACACTTATCTTTTGTTTTTCTGATAATGACCATCCTAACAGGTCTGAGATGATCTCATGTGGTTTTGATTTACATTTCCCTGATGATCAATGACATTGAGCATCTTTTCATATACCTGTTAGCCATTTGTATGTCTTCTTTGGAGAAATGTCTATTCAAGTCTTTAGCCAATATTAACGTTGGGTTATTAGTCTTTTGATAATAAGTTCTATGAGCTCCTTATATATTTTGGAAATTAACTCCTTATTGATACGTGGTTTACAAATATTTTCTACCATTCGGTAGGTTGCCTTCTCGCTCTGTTGTTTACTTTTCCACACTCTAGGTTTTGCTGTTATTGTTTGCTTGTTTGTTTTCAGGCAACATAAAAAGAGAAATACACACTGCAGATTTTGTTAACTGGTAACATTCATATTTTTAATTCAACAATAGCTGATGCTTATAATGATGTTTTGGACATGCTGAGGTGCCTGTATTATTGTTGAAGGAAGATGACATCCATTCTAGTTTATTTTTTCTATATATCTCCTTTATTTTACCTGTATTTTATTTGAAAGTTTTCTCGTGCACTTACTCTTGTGCTACGTGCTCTACATGCATTATGTCATTGATTCCTCACATCACGTGAGGTACGAATTATTCTATTTTACAGATGAAACAAGCTCAGGGGGACTAAGTAACTCACCCAAGGCACAGCAAGGGGCGGAACTGGAACTGAGATCTACTTTTATCTAAAGCCCTATTATTTCTGTTCTGCCACACTACCTCTAAATCTTTGAAAGCTGTGACTCTGAATGTTATACACACACGTGCAAACATATATGTGCACACCATCCACAATGTTAACCAGAATAGTAGTCCTCAGCCATTCCAGGTAGCCTTTTGTTGTAGATAGGAGGTTGAGACCTCCACATTGTAACATTATACTCATCTTTTTACTTAAAAAAACCTTTGGCCAGCAGTGCCAACAAGTAACCAACTTGATTCATGTGAATTTTATCTCATCTCAGATGTGCCTGCTTTCAGACGGAAGTGATGAAGTGAGGCAGAAGAGTGAGTTGATGGAAAAGTCACTGTGTAATATTCACTATGTGCTTCACTAAGCAAAGGGCCTTGTAGATGTTGTGCATGGTGGGAGCCCATCCACATCTTATTGAAGCCCCCTTTTCTTGAGGAAAAGCCGTTCCGTGTGGTCTCATGGGACTGAACTCCCCTCCTCCCTGCCTGTGGCCATATGATACATACCTGGGCAGAATACCGCATTTCCCTGGCCAAAGAGATTGGATCCGAGATGGGCATATCACCCAAGTTGTGCTAATATGACCTCTCCATGGGACTTTCGCTGTGACTATCAGTAGTTTTCTCTTTTTTCTTAGGAAGAACAGTTGTGAGGGTAAGCGTCAGCAGCTATCTTATCCACCATGTGTAAGCATTTACCTAAGAATGAAACTGAGAAAAGCAGAACCAAAAGTTTGAGAGAAAGCTTTGAATTCCTAGTGACATCAGTTGAACCCTTTGATTCAGCTGTGCTTAAAGCCAGCTTCATTGCCTTGAACTTCCCAATGATGTAAGTTTTCTTGGAGAAATGGCTCATTCCAGGGCTGGAATTATGAGATGTGCATAGGTGCCAGAAAGTGAGGATGGGCCCAAAGAATAACAGAGGCAAGTTAAAAAGACACAGGGGGCTTCCCTGGTGGTGCAGTGGTTGAGAGTCCGCCTGCCGATGCAGGGGACATGGGTTCGTGCCCCAGTCTGGGAAGATCCCGCATGCCGCGAAGCGGCTAGGCCTGTGAGCCATGGCCGCTGAGCCTGCGCGTCCAGAGCCTGTGCTCCGCAACGGGAGAGGCCACAACAGTGAGAGGCCCGCGTACTGCAAAAAAAAAAAAAAGACACAGGAACCCAACTTGAAGGATCGCCCAATGACCAAATCTAAGGCAATTTTAGCAATAAAATAAAATAAAAATAAAATAAAGGTAGTAATGGATTATATCCTGTAGAATATAAAATATTTGTGAGTCCATACATCAGTAAATAAATAATTGAATAAATGAGTCAGGGAGATGGGACAACTCTTCCTTACAGTAAAATTCCAATTAATAAATGCAGAATGCATGGTGGAAATAGAAACCATTTGCCAAACACCGTGGTAATAATTGTTGCAGGCAATAATCGTTGATGGATACTATGAGTGGACAAAACTATGATGAGAAAAAGCATATTTGTACAGTCACAAGGTATCATCTCACAAAATAGTTATTTACAAAGGAAAAATTAGTAACCCTATAGTGAAGAAAACTTACAGACACCACCTGGACCAGGTGATCAAAGTTAACATCATAGCAATGGGACATATTGACTCTTGATGCACTGAGAAGAGTACAACATCACTTCTGTGGTATTCTTACTGAAAATGAATAACTTCAATCCAAATCATGAGACAATATCAGACAAACTCAAATTGAGAGACTTCTATAAAATAACTGGCTAATATTCTTCAAACTTGTCAAGGTCAAGAAAATAAAAGAAAAGAAAAGAAAAGAAAGTTGAGGAATTTTCCTAGGCGGTGGAGACCAACGAGATATGAAGCCTAAGTACAATGTGGGATCCTGAACCAGAAAAGAGATGATTGCCAAAATTTGAATCAGGTTTGTGGATTAAGGTATTTTTGTCGATGTTAATTTTCTGGTTTTAATAATTTTATGGCAGTGACCTTGTTTATATTTGGGGAAGCTGGCTCAAGGGAAACTAATATTTTTGTAATTCTTTTGGAAATATAAAATTATTCTAAATAAACGTTATTTCCCTGTTACTATTTTAAGTTATTTTATGTCAGGTTTCTCTCATCTGAAACCAAAAATATCCTAATTTAATAAAATATACTATTTTGTCTAATTTTCACTTCAACCCTATAATGCCAGAGTTATTATCTTCATTTACAGATCATGAAACTAAGCCTTAGGTAGTTTAAATAATTTTCTAAAGATCTCATAGCAAGTGACAGAGCCAGGATTTGAACCTATGTCTATTTGACTTCAAATTTTTATGCATATTAGAAAAATAATCAACCAACTGGATAACTGATCCTTTTTTAAAAAAATTTTATTTTTGGCTGCGTTGGGTCTTCATTGCTGCGCACGGGCCTTCTCTAGTTGCGGTGAGCAGGGGATATTCTTTGTTGTGGTGCTCGGGCTTCTCATTGCGGTGGCTTCTCATGTTGCGGAGCACAGGCTCTAAGTGTGCAGGCTTCAGTAGCAGCAGCATGCAGACTGTAGCTGTGGCTCGCAGGCTCCAGAGCACAGGGTCAGTAGTTGTGGCTCACAGGCTTAGTTGCTTCACGGCATGTGGGATCTTCCTGGACTAGGGCTCGATCCCGTGTCCCCTGCATTGACAGGCAGATTCTTAACCACTGCACCACCAGGGAAGCCCCCATCTTATTTTAAAACATACTGTATTTTCAAAACTCTACCTTGTTCCAGAGAAGACTTGAAACAGAATACTTGCAACTTGGGTGCAGGTTAGAAGAAATATTGGAAAAATATTAGAAAATGTTTTGGTGTTTGTGCTTTATAAGCATACAGTAGAACTCTATAATTACACTTGGTGCAGGAGGGCATGCAAATTATTCTCAGTATGGACTTCCTCTGAAAACAATGAACATTTGGCAGACAGTATGATCAAATAAATCAGATAACTGAGGCATTTTTCCAATGGGATAGATACTTGGTTCAAACCTTTGATGAACTTTTTTTTTTTATGGGGAAGTAGTTTAAATTTAAGGAAAAGCAAACAGTGGGGCATGTTAAAATATCCATTAACTAAACACTCTGAAAGGGTATAACATGCCTCCAGCTGCCAAAAAACAATTAGGCTGCGAATATGCCTTTGGTTACCTAACCAGACATTCCCTAAACACTTAGTTCTAATTAATTTTCTTCATTACACAACAATGCCTCTCCTAATTACACTAGAGAAATTCTATAAACCTACTAGCTATTCAAAGTCTTTATTGCACAAATTATTCTGGTAGGTCCCTATTAGAAGCAAATCCTCACTCTCTAATTTGTACGTACCTCATCTCAACAGACATGGGCTACTTAGTAAACCCTTGACAGCCAGGCAAACTAGTCTTCTATGTGACAATATTCCAATAGGAGTTTTAGTGTGATGGAACATCAAGGCTGAATAACTGAAAACATACCAAGGTAAAGGTGAAAAGTACAAGCGCAAGAAGCACACAGGGTCTGAAATCATACGCATGTTGCAGAAGTTTGTGATCCCTGGACCAGCAATAGAGGCTGACTCAGAGGAACAAAACTGTGCTTTCACTGAACTCAAGTGCAAAGGGTAGGCAGTGGCAATCTTCAGCTCCAGAGGCAATATAGCAAGTATAACAATTGGACTGAACGGGTCATAGAACTACAGACTTTTTTTTTTTGCGGTACGCGGGCCTCTCACTGTTGTGGCCTCTCCCATTGCGGAGCACAGGCTCCGGACGCACAGGCTCAGCGGCCATGGCTCACGGGCCCAGCCACTCCGTGGCATGTGGGATCTTCCCGGACCGGGGCACGAACCCGTGGTTCCCTGCATAGGCAGGTGGACTCTCAACCACTGCGCCACCAGGGAAGCCCTGAGAACTACAGACTTTTAAGGGTAGGCAAAGGCCCTAAACCTATCATTCAATATGTGAGGAAATCAAGGCCCAGTGAAGGGACATGAGTCAGAACTAGAAGTCCCCAAGTCTCTGACCAGAGCTGTCTATACATACAGCAGAGTCTGCTCTAGAGAGAGTTAGTATAATTTATCAGAGCCTATTAGCTGACTGGTGACAGTGTTTGTAAATTGCATCAGAGTTTGATCCTTGCGAAGCCAGTTTTGGCTTCCTTTTCTAGCCACATAAAAATCTGTGATCTTAGGGGAGTTCCCTTGGTGGTCTAGTGGTTAGGACTTGGTGCTTTCACTGCAGAGGCCTGCATTCGATCCCTGGTCAGGGAGCCATCCTGCATGCTGCACAGCATAGCCAAAATACCAAAAAAAAAAAAAAAAAATTGTGATCTTAGTTATCACGGTTTTGGAGGATGGCCTGTGGGCCAGTCAGTACAAATTCATCCCTCATATTCAGAGCTCAAATCCAACTGATGGTATTTTAGCAGCCTCACTTTCTGTGCTTGGAGTGTGCTGATTACATAACCATTTCAGCCTAGGCCTAGGAACCCGCTTTTTTTTTTTTTTAACATGAATTTTATATCATACCATTAGATAAAAAATAACCTAAAGTTTTGTTCCTCAAAGTGTGGTCTATGAACCAGCAGCATCAACTTCCCTTGGGAGATTTTTAGTTCCCATACCTACTGAAACAATTTGCATTTTAACAAGATCTCCAGGGAATTCATATGTGCACTGAGAGTTGAGCAGAACAGGTCTAGAGCAGTGGTCCTCAAATTTCAGCATGCCTCAGACTCATCCTGAGGGTACCCCATCCTCAGAGTTTCTGATTCACCACTTCTGGGCTGAGGTGGAGAATTTCTAACAAGTGTCTCAGGAGGCTTCTGAGACAAAACCTACTTGGATTCTGGCAATAGATTCTTTGCTTTCTCAAGGACTTTTGGGCTTTTGGAGATTCAGTTGCTGGAGGTTTTGGTAGCCAAGGGCTCTACCAGAGTTACTGTTCCCAAAGTGTGGATTGTGCAGTCTTTTTTAGGTGATTCTATAAATTCTACATATTTGAGGACAGCAATAAGTCAGTGGTTCACAATTTTAGAGGGAGATTATTAACAATACAGATTCCTGGTCCTCACCATCAACCCCCACCCCCTAAATCAGTGGGTCTTGGATGAGGTCCAGAAATCTGCATTTTTAATAAACATCCAGATGATTCTGAGACAGGTGGTCAATAGACGCACTCTGTGAAACATTGATTTCAATGCTGAACATCTTAGGGAGAGAGCAAAATTTGTGCTCTCTCAGCAGCAGAATTGCAACGTTCTCCCGATGAGGCAGCAAGCGCTTCTCATAATTTAGTAATTGAAGCAGTTCCAGGAAATCAGTCCACTGAGCCTTTCCCTCACTGAAGCCCCAGTAGAACTTGCTCACTCCTCCTTTCTTAATTATGTCCGGCCAGCAGTGAGCATTCCAGCTGCTGTGCTCTTTAATCCACTTATCCATCTTACAACTCCAATTAACCAGGTGCAGCCATCCATCTGGTTAATATGAGGACAAGCTGTTAATTTGTGAATGAAGAAAAGGTCTGCAGACAACAAACAAACTAGCTAGGAGCTGTGGAAGATAACATTTACCCCAATCCTTGTGAAACAGGGTGAAGGAACCGGGGAATTCATTTGTTATAATAAAAGAAGGAAATGCTTTTTGGTGGAGGGAAGTGAATACAGAATTTAGGCAGCGTGGGTACCAATGTGACTTGCCCCAGGTCATCTCTGAACTTCGTGTTGTTACCTGTAAAACAGGAAAGTAATAGGACTTAATTTTCAACTCAGGGAAGTTAGGAGACTCCACTGAGATCAAGTGAAACAAGGCACTTTGTAAAAATGCAACAGAAATATTTTCATTTGTTTCTGTGCATTTATTGTATACATGTATGTGGGGGGATCTCTTTTCGTGCACATTTATTTTATGAATAGTGTTTTCTAGCAAGCAGATTGTACACTTTGATTACATGCTAGCTTTACTATTTTATTGCCTTTGTGTTTTTTGTTTATTTGTTTTTAATATGCATAATAAGACAGATTTCCTCCATCCCTTCCAACCCCAGTCTTAGATTTAAGTGTGCATTTGAACATGTTACAGAGGGAATGTGTCCTCAAATTCACATGTTGAAACCTTGACCTCCAGTGTCATGGTGTTTGGAGGTAAGGCCTTTGGGAGGTAATTAGATTTAAACTATGCCTTGAGGGTGGGGCCTTCCATAACAGGATTTTTTTTTTTTTTTTTTTTTTTTGCCGCACCTCGCGGCATGCGGAACTTCCCCGACCAGGGATCGAAACCGTACCCCCTGCAGTGGAAGCACTGAGTCTTAACCACTGGACCGCCAAGGAAGTCCCACAGTGGGATTTAATGCCCCTATAAGAGGGAGAGAGAGAGAGCATCTAGGAAAGGCCACGTGAGTATACATCAAGAAGGCGGCCATTTACAAACCAGGAAGAAAGCCCTCACCAAGGACCGAATCTGCCGGCACCTTGATCTTGGACTTCCCAGCCCCCAGAACTGTGAGCGATAAATGTTTCTTGTTTAATTCCCCCCATCCCACCCACACCAGTCTGTGGTATTTTGTTATAGCAGCCTTAGCTGACTAAGACAGAAGCAATCCCTGGAGAACTTGTTAAAACTCATATGTCTGGGTGCACTGCCAGAGTTTCTGATTCATTGGGTCTGGGAGGAGCCTGAGAATGTGTATTTTCCATAAGGTCACTTTAATTTGGCTGGTTGTAGACCGCATTTTGAGGACCATTGCGTTAAAGCGAAACTTGCCCTGATTATGAAGTAAAAGCTTTTTAAAATTTAGAATGATAATACTCTCCACCTGATATTCCTACTCCTGGTCTCCAATTTAAAAGGAATCATACTCCAGATTTAGAGCTGAATGAGGCAGCATTAAATATACGTCTAGTGACCTTGGGTGCACTTTTGTCAACAGTGCTGAACTAAGCACATTTTCTCTCTTTCCATGTCATTAAAAAAGTGTTTTTAAAGCCTTCCAACTACGCCATGAGTTTAGAGTCAAGCTGGGGAGACCAAATATACCCTGTAAAACATTTTGTGAATAATTACCAAGCAAAATAAACTCTCAATGCAAAACAGCATTGCCTAAAGTTCCCAGGTGAGAACGCTGTCACGTTCCTAAAAGGAGAAATTGAGATGTAAATGTCAAATGCTCAGAAAGTCTACTTTATTACTTCAGCTTTTTTTTTTTTTTTTTTTTTTTTTTTTTTACAGCTAGCTAGAGGCAAACCTTTTGACTTCAGTTCAACCAGAGTTGGGATAAAATATTGAGGCACTTCCGTTGGCCTCACTGTCCACCCTGTGTCATTAGATAAGGTTTGGAAGCACTGTTTCTGAGTGTGATCTGTGGGCTGTCTGCAGCAGAATTGCCTTAGAAAGCTATTCAATGTACACATTAAAAATGACCTACTGAAAAGGAATCTTGGGAGCGAGGTCATGGAAACTTCTCATTTAACTAGCTCCTCAGGTGAATCTGATGTTTGTTTACTTTGAGAGGACACCCTCCAGGAACTTCTCCCCCACCCCACGCGTCTAACTTTGGGATTACCGCTTGTCCTTGCAACAACTCTATGTGTCAGGTATTAGTAAACTTGCAGCTGTAAGGAGTTTCAGTTTGAGACAGTTTCTGGGTGGATATAACGTCCTAGCAGGCTCTTGATCCTCCCTGTGATAGGAGCCTTCCCTTTGCACCTGCAAGAAGCACAGAGATCTGTGATGGACAAATGGGAGGCAAGACTCTAAACCATACATAACAAAAGGTATCCAAAGGGAGAGAAAAGGATCAGGGTCTGAGGACAGTCAGAAGAGCCCTGTTGCTGTTGGTTGGGTCCAGGGAGCTTGACAGACTAGGTTAAGAGGTAGATCTATTTTTGTTTGTCTTCTTAGAGAGTCCTATTTATAACAAGAGAATTGCCTTCGTTCACCCCTACTGTCTCCAAAGGGTAGATGGTATGACTATGAGGGCAGTAAATGTAGTCCTGTGATCCAGTTGTGAGCTTCAGGCTGAAGGAAAGTCTTTCTTCTTGAACTCCATGGAGCAGTTTCTAATTATGAATGAATACATATCCAATACAGACACCTCCTAAAAGCAGCAATAAGTGCAAAGAAATCTAATCACACTGAATTAATCTAATGATGATTACTGAGTATTTAGTGGTATGGGATTTCAGATTATTAAATAAGTGGAACTACATTATGCATTTGATACCTGCCATTTCCACCTAATATACATGCAGTCACTGTTTTTCCCCCTTGATTTTTTAAATGGCTGTGTACCTTCCCATTGTATTGATATTATGGTTTATATATGTAGTCATTGATGATAGTAGTATCCTTTGATCCTTCCCAACAAGATTTCTCTTTTTTATATCAAATGACTTTTCCTAGCTTTTGCCTAACAATCAAGGGGTAATGTTCTGAATACAGTAGTTCCATTTCCCTTCCTCCAGATCAGCTGAGTTCTCATTTCATCTTCAGGGGCTTGCTGCAAGCAAATGCAACAATCTCAACCCCTATGTTTCATTCATTAATTCCTTTATTCATCAAATATTGAGGAAGTGGAGGTGACTTTATGGGTTTGATTCTGGTGGTGCTCAAGGCCAATATATAAGGGAAAATAAATGTATAATTTAATACCAGGTAGTGAGAAGAATCACTTAAATAGGTCTGGATTTATTACTCTTAATTGGAAGGTCATCTGTTATATTACAAACACTATTATCAGCAAAGTCAGGGTAGCAGGATGAGGTTATGGTAGGTCAAGGAGGGGTATCATGGACCCCTTCCCCCAGCATAACCATGATTCTTGCTCAGTCCCTGATGGTCTTTCTGGTTCCCCCTTTTATCTACCATAAAAAGAGACTATCTGATTTTTAGCTCAATGCATTATAATTTTTAAATTAGATGGAGAACACTGGGCCTCTTTTCTAAAGCAGATCATTTTATTTATAATGGTCTTGCCTTTGGCTTGCTGCCTGTTGTTTTTGTGGTTTTTCATTTGTTGTTGCCTTTCCTTTTTTTTTTTTCTTTTTAATCAATGAAGGGTTTAGATTGGTATGGACAGTGTTGGGAGTCTAGTTTCTCTTTTCAAGTTGAACAGAATTCTATTTACTGCGTATTTCTGGGGTCAAGAAAATCAATAAAAGAGGCCAACAAAAGCCTGCCCTCCAGAAGGCACCAGCTCACTGAACGTATGTTTTGGCAAAAACTGGACTTTTATATCTTAAGAGAAAGGGACAGATCCCAATACTGACTGCTCTGTGAGACGACAGATGAAGAGAAACCTGTCCAAAAAGTTGTTAATGGTTCTTCATTGAACTTTCAGATGTCTGTTCACAGATGAGCTTCTAATTAACCAAAATCTGGCTCCCATGAGGTCAATACAAATCTGACACCTTTTCAGAAGTAAATTTTAGAGTGACTTTCTGGTCATTTTTGAGAGCATTGAAGCATAAAAGCAGTTTGCTTTCCTATAGAAGTTCTTTTCTGTTAGTGTCAAAGATAAAATCTCCATGATCCCTTCTGTGTTTCTCAGCATCATAGCTGAAAAACTCAAAGAATTTTCCCATCAGTTTTCTACAATTCAAACCAAAGCAGACTTAAAGGGAATAATCATGATATCTAGGATTGACTTGTGTAGCCCCAGATGGCTTTTGCATATTTTCATTACGCATTTATTTGGTAATCAGAGGAAGTTATTTTGATTCTTATATATCCAGTTCTTCAGACAGTCAAGTCAGAATAAAGTGAAACATCAAGCATTATGAATGTTAGAGGAAAATACCCCTTTAGCCTGATCTTTATGAAAAGGGAATTAGGAAGTGGAAGTTCAAACCTCGGTCAGTCTGACCATTGTAAAATGTTTCCTTAGATTCTTCAATGTGGCATGGTTAAATTTTTGTGTTAAAAAGAAAGGGTGCTGAGTTAGTTGACTTAAGGCCACCATAATAAGTTATCACAAACTGGGTGGCTTAAACAGGCATTGATTTTCTCACAGTTCTGGAGGCTGGGCTTTCCACATCAAGGTGCTGTCAGGGTGGGCTTCTGGTGAGATCTCTTCCTGCCTGCAGACAGTGGGTGCCTTCTTGCTGTGTGCTTACATGACCTTTTCTCTGTGTGTGCACAGAGATTGTACTCTGGTATCTCTTCCTCTTCCTAGAAGGACACCAGTTCTATTAGATTAGGGCCCTACCCCTATGACCTCATTTAACCTTAATTATCTTCTTAAATAGTCATATCATGGGTCAGGGCTTCAACATATGAATTTGGGGGGACACAATTCAGTTCATAACAGATGGATCAATTCTGAGGAACTTTGTGTGGGATCTTTCTGGAAGAGATCTTCTCAAGTGTGAAAACCCTTGTAAGTTCTGTTGTTGCAGTGGGTAGGGAGGGGAATGAGACCTCTCAGAATTGGTGACAGAGCCTCAGACCTGACTATCCACGGGGTCCCTGTTAGGAGCTTGTTGATACTTTTCAATCTAGATACATGAGGGTGTCCACATTCAAGCTTGGAGAATGTCCACAGGGTAGTGTGATGCTTTAGCCTCCCAAAGTGTCCTTCAGCAGGTTAAGTAAGAAATATGTTTATTAATAACCAAGGCTCCTTTTCCTTTACCTTTAGTGTTAATCCACAACCAAGCTAAACACATACTTGGGAACTCTGGATTTAAAGCCTATCTAATGATCACTTTTGTCAAGGATTTGTTCAGTATTATGCTTTCTGAGAAACTTGGACAAGTGCAAACAATTTTTTTTAACCTGTCTCACTCTACTGTATATAATAGTATACAGAATAGCATACAGTATAGTCTAGTATTGTATACTGTACTATACTGTATGGTATAGTATACAGTAGAGCTTATATATGTCAAGCCTCAGCCTTCGTAAGGGAACAATTGTACCTTCTTTGGACATAAATGCTCTTGCTGTCAGTGAGCGCAGGTCTGTTTTTTCAATTGCAGGACTCTCTCTGGATGCCTACAATTGAACATTATGTCTGGTCAGTTTTGGGTCCTTTAACTTCCAGGTGAAAGTAGTGTGGCCAGGAGAAGACAATTTATATTTTTCCTGATTAAAAAAAAAGATCATGGATGTTCATTATCAAAAACAGGAAAAAAAAAAAAAAAGCAAACCACACCTATAAGAAAGATAGCTCACAATCTTACCACACAGAAGTCATCATTGCTAACATTTTGACTTGTTTTCATCTGGTTTTTGTTTTAACAGTATTTATGGAGTATTTGCCATATGCAAATACTTTGCATTCATTAAGAGATAGATCTTATTTTGCTAGGTTCTTAGAAACTACTATGCCACATGCAATACAAGAGGGCTACTCCCCCATCTACACACCTCTTTGCATGGATTCCTCTGTATGGGTTTCTCTGTACCTTATTTTGCTCAATGTGCTATCATAGACATTTAACCATGACAATAAGCAATCTTTTAATATATCTATGTCATACTATTTCAGGTTGCAAATGTAACACCATGTATTTAATCACTTCCCTGCTGTTGGCTTTTTAGACTATTGCTCCCCCTTTTTTGATGTTACTTTCTGCACACTTGTATGTTCCACCAAATTAGAACCAAAATGTCTATTTTCTGAGACTTGGGTATTTACAATGGGTATCGGGCAATTTTTTTTTCTATCTGAAAATTGTCTCTTATGTGGGGTTATAAACGAGCAGACTTTTGATATGATTATTTCCAGAAAGAGGGAAGAGGCATTAAAACAACTCTAAAAAGTTGAAAGCACATCTCAGAATTCTCAGTCCCTTTATTCCACAACACCTTCTGTCTCCTGACCCCTTCCATCAATTTCATATACATCTTTTTTTGGGGGGAGGGAGCCATGAGGTGGGTAACTTTTTATTTTGATGAAATTATAAGTTTTCAAAATACTTGTAAGAATAATATAAAGAGCTCCTTTAAAATTTTTTTTGAGAAGTTTTAGGTTCACAGCAAAATTGAAGGGAGGGTTCAGAGAGTTCCCATATACCCCCTGAACCCACACATTTACAGCTTCTTCTGTTATCAACGTCTCCCTCCAGAGAGGTGCACTTGTTACACTTGATGAACATACATAATCACCCAAAGACCATAGTTTATTTAGGGTTCACTCTTGGTGTTTTATATCCTATGGGTTTGGACAAATGTATAATGACATGTATTCATCATTACAGTACCACACAGAGTAGTTTCACTGCTCTAAAAATCCTCTGTGCTCTGCCTTTCATTCCTTCTCCCTCCAACCCTGGGCAACCACTGATTTTTTTCACTCTCTCCATGGTTTTTGCCTTTTCCGGAATGTCATATAGTTGGAATCATAGAAGTCTGATCTTTTAAAAAATTTATTTATTTATTTGTTTTTTTTGGCTGCATTGGGTCTTCGTTGCTGCATGTGGGCTTTCTCTAGTTGCTGCAAGTGGTGGCTACTCTTCGTTGCAGTGCAGGGGCTTCTCATTGCAGTGGCTTCTCTTGTTGTGGGGCACGGGCTCTAGGTGCACGGGCTTCAGTAGTTGCAGTACGTGGGCTCAGTAGTTGCGGCACGTGGGGTCTAGGGTGCGTGGGCTTCAGTAGTTGTGGTGCATGGGCTCAGTAGTTGTGGCTCTCAGGCTCTAAAGCGCAGGCTCAGTAGTTGTGGCGCACGGGCTTAGTTGCTCCGCAGCATGTGGGATCTTCCAGGACCAGTGATCGAACCCGTGTCCCCTGCATTGGCAGGTGGATTCTTAACCACTGCACCACCAGGGAAGTCCTGATCATTTTTAAGAATAGGGCACAAAAAGCTGGAGTGAGAATAGGGTTTGTCAACTGTGAGCTTCACTGTAAGGTGACTTCACTGGCTATTTCATTAGGGTACCCCAAATACCAGGATTGTTAGATATTTCCTCTCTGGCTGGTCAGATTCCATAGTGAGGTCTTTTACATCCTGCCCAGAAGGTATAATTTAAGGTATCAACATTCTGGGCTCAGGTGGGGGAAGAAGGCTGGGAGTCTCAAGTTTTGGTTTGTAACTTTTCTCTTATTCCTCCTGTTTTTTTTTTTTTTTTTTTTTTTTTGTGCGGTACGCGGGCCTCTCACTATTGTGGCCTCTCCCGTTGCAGAGCACAGGCTCTGGACGCGCAGGCTCAGTGGCCATGGCTCACGGGCGCAGCCGCTCTGTGGCATGTGGGATCCTCCCAGACCGGGACACAAACCCGTGTTCCCTGCATCGGCAGGCGGACTCTCAACCACTGCGCCACCAAGGAAGCCCAGAACCCCTCTTTTTATGGAGCAGATGAACATCAGGATAAAGAGTTGCATAGTAGTGACTGAATGGAGATTTGTGTTTGACTGAAAATAAAAATTTGGGTACGAGAATTAGTATATTGAAGGAAAAGGACAGATTACTTAAAACTGGAAATGTCTTGAAAAATTCAATTTTATAGTCTCAGCTATATCTCATATCTCCTCAAGTGCAAGACCATGTCTAATTTATCCTTATGTTCTCAAACACTCAGTATAATGTTTTCACAGAGTAGGTGCTTCATAAATAAGTGAATATAATTAGAATTCAGTGCAATCAAAGTTTCTCAAAAGAACAATATACTTTAGACACATTTAGAGCAATGAACATCATGGGAGAAGATGAAATGGATCCAAGTACCATAAAAAGGATACATTAACTGTATACAAAATGATGTGGAAGTACATTGATGAAACAATGTAAAGCAACTTATGGCATAATATAGTATCCCATTATATAAAGAACAATGGGAGGTAATATTTCAATATGAATTAAAAGCAACTTAGAGGAATGTATAGATATATAATGGGCTTTGTCAGTCAAGATGCAATTAAGCAAACAGACACCATACAAAATATTTCAACAAAAGGGATTTGGTATAAAGAAATATATACAAGGTTGGAGTGCTGAAAAAGTAAGAAGGGAATATTGAGATATCACAAAAGACAGTAACTGTGGGAAGCAGCTACCACAACTAAGAATGAGAAATAGGATGAGGCTGAGTGTTATTAGAACCTCAGAGGAGGGCTCAGACCTGCGAGAAGGGAGCACTTCCTGGCTTTTGCTGGTACCCTTCCAAAGGGGGCCACAGGGATGATGCTAGGAGGGCTGAAAGAAGCTGGAGACTGGAACCGGAACAAACTGCACTCCTGGGGTCAAGGGACATTGCTGCCTGACAATGTCCCTCTTGTGAGAAATGTGACATGCTGAGTCCCAGTCAAAGCATCACAAAGCAGGTTATGGAAAAGTAGGCTTGGAGCCCAGAGACAGGAGCTTAATGACAGTCATGTGGGGAAAAGGGAATGCAGACACTTACTCTCACGTTATATGTTCTTCTGCTTTGTTTGAATTGGCTTATGGTGACCAAGCCTTACTTATTTTTTTATTGAGATATATTTCATGTGCCCCTTTAAAGTATACAATTCAGTATTTTTTAGTATATTCATAAAGTTGTACAATTATCACCACTATCTAATTCCAGACTATGTTCATCAGCTCAAAAGAAATCTTGTACCCTTTAGCTATCACCTCCCATCCCCTACACCCCCATCCCTCTCCTCAGCCCTAGGCAACCATTAATCTACTTTCTGTCTCTGTGGATTTGCCTATTCTGAACACTTCATATAAACAGAATCACGTAATTTGTGGTCTTCTTTATTTTACTTCTTTCACTCAGCAAACTTTTCAAGGTTCATCCATGTTGTAGTGTGTTATCAGTACTTCACTGCTTCTTACAGCTGAATAATACTCCATTACATGGATATACCACATATTGTTTATCCTTCATCAGTGGATGGATATTTGTATTGTTGCTACATTTTTGGCTATTATGAATATCGCTGCTATGAACATTTGTATACAAGTTTTTGTGTGGCCATATGTTTTCAATTCTATTTGGTATATACTAAACAGTAGAATTGCTGAGTCATATGGTAACTCTGTATTTAACATTTTGAGGAACTATTTAACTGTTTTCCATAGCAGCTGCACCATTTTACATTCCTACCAGCAATGTATGCAGGTTTCAGTTCTATACATCCTATCAAGACTTGTTATTGTCTGTCTTTCTGATCAAAGCCATCCTAATGGATGTGAAATGATATCTCATGTGATTTTTTCTCTAAAATGAAATTATACTTTATTAATAACCCTAGTGTCTTTTCATGTGCTTGTTAACAATTTGTATAAATTCTTTAGAGAATGTCTATTCAAGTCCTTTGCCCATTTTTTTTGAAGTGTAAATGATTTTTTTAAAAAATTAATTAATTAATTAAGTTTTGGCTGCGTTGGGTCTCTGTTGCTGCGCACGGGCTTTCTCTAGTTGCAGTGAGCGGGGGCTACTCTTCGTTGCGGTGCGCGGGCTTCTCGTTGCGGTGGCTTCTCTTGTTGCGGAGCACGGGCGCTTCAGTAGTTGTGGCATGTGGGCTGTGGAGCGCAGGCTCAGTAGTTGTGGTGCCCGGGCTTAGTTGCTCCACGACATGTGAGATCTTCCTGGACCAGGACTCAAACCTGTGTCGCCTGCATTGGCAGGTGGATTCTTAACCACTGCACCACCAGGGAAGTCCTACCCATTTTTAATTGGATTTTTTTGTTGTTGTTGAGTTGTAAGAGTTCTTTATATATTTTGGATATTAACCCCTTATCAGATATATGATTTGCAAATATTTTCTCCCATTGTATAAGTTGTCTTTTTATTTTCTTGATAATGTGCTTTGCTGTGCAAAAGTTTTCAATTTTGATGAAGTCTAATCTGTTTTTTATTGTTACTCATATTTTTGTTGTCATATCTCAGAATTCATTCCCTAATTCAAGGTCACAAAGATTTACATATGTTTTCTTTTAAGATTTTTATAGTTTTAACTCTTAGATTTAGGTTTTTAATCTATTTTGAGCTAATTTTTACATGTGGATACTCAGTTTTCCCAGCATCGTTTGCTGAAAAGACTATTCTTTTCCCTAATGAATTATCTTAGCACCCTTGCCAAAAATCAGTAGACCATAAATGTCTATGTTTTTTTCTGGACTCTCAATTCTATTCTGTTGATCGATATGCCTATCCTTACGCTAGTACCACACTGTCTTAATTGCTGTAGCTTTGTAGTAAGTTTTGAAATTAGGAAAAAACACTGGTCTTATTTTTCAAGATTGTTTTGGCTATTTGCGGTGCTTTGCATTTCCGTATGAGTTCTAGGATCAGTTTGTCAGCTTCTGCAGAAAAGGCAACTGGGATTGCATAGAATACCATGTCTTACTTTTAGCAAAAACAAAAACATTTCCACTTTGACTGGAAAGTCTGTGGTTTTCAAGATGCTTGGTAGTAGGCAATTCTTATAAACTACATTAAGTTAGCTCAGAATAAAATCAAGATTTTTGTCTCTCTCTTGCAGAACACATCACACTGATAACTTTAAATCTGGGTGAAATAAATACTTGTGTAACTTCGTGAGGACAGGGACTATGTCTAGTTTTGCTGACCACTGTATCCTGAGGCTAAGCCCAGAGCCTAATATATAAAGGAGGCTCAGAGTTGTTCAGAAAGGCAGGCATCTTCACTAAGAGGATAGAGAACAAAAGAAGAAGGATATACAGGCTTTTGGGGGTTGTCCAAGGTGATGGCCAAGGCACTAGGATATGTAAAAAGAGCTCAGCTTGACCAGATACAAAAGTGCATGCTTTGTATTACTTCATTTACATGAAATGGTCAAAAGTCTGGGGGTGGGACTGTGGAATGCCTGTAAATGGGCACAAGGTTTCTTTTTAGGTGGATGGGAATATTCTAAAATTAGATTGTGGTGGTGATTGTACAACTGTAATGTTACTATCATTCATTCAATTGTACACTTAAAAGTGGTAAATTTTAAGATATGTAATTTCTATCACAATAAAACTAAAAAAAAAAACCCCTCCAGCTTGAGACTGGGATGTCAATTTCAATTTTTTATCAGGGAAGATGCTGCAGATGAGGCAGGTCAAATGGGCTTTATTTCACTGGCAAAAAGAAAAAGTGGAGGAGGTATAGTGATTGAAAGGAAGAGTGGATCCGCACAAAGCAGTTGGGACCAAAGCTCCCTGAAAAGGTAATGACGGATCAAAGGCCAAGATTCCCATTGGGGACTGGCCTAAAAATGGGTCCGGAATACAAACTAGAGAACGGACTCTAGGTTGAAGGGAGACCGGGGACTGGAAGCTTAATCCATCTGCCCAGCACTCGAGGGCAGGGCTGGTCACCCTGGTGTGAAAAGACTACAGCAGCAGCCAGAGAAATGTGGCATCATGAAAACCTCCTAGTTAGGAGCCAGCACTTTGCCGTTCACCCTTGTCAGCCCAGCTGCGGGGACGGCTCAGAAGAGAAGGAAGATGATCGATAGTGGCCCCTGACAGGTTACAAGGGAAGGAGTAAATGTTCAACAAATGGCTGTGAGTCATGTTGGCTGGGCTGTCGGACTCCCAACCCTGCCCTTGATCTTGATGCTGGAGAGTTTGCATCCCTCCTAGTCACTAGGTCTAAATCGCATCCAGAGGCTTTCTGGCTTCAATACTTTTGCTCACCCCAAGCTCAAATTCACCCGGCCTTCAAAACCTGCTTCAATTATTGACAGTGCCAGCTCTGTTATCATTTAACAACATGTGTCGTGTGCCAAACAGGCATGCGTTCTCACACCAACCCAGTGAGTCAGGGACCATTATCCCTGTTTTATAGATCAGGCTGTAAACTCGAGACACAGATTAACTCGCTGAGATCACACAGCTGGTAAGGGGCAGAGGTGGGGTGTATTGAGCTTGGGTGTATCTGATGCCAAAACTCATTTTCTCGGACACTCGCACAGAGCGGCAGACATGCCTGATATGAATAAAACAAAGACTAGCTATGTTGTCCCCCGTTTACTAGCTGGGGAGTAAGGGTCCCACTCACTTTTGCAGCAGGATCTGGGGCAGTGGCGGGAGTTGGGATGGGGCACAGCAGCCTGCAGTCCTCAGAGGTGCTTGGGGTCCAGCTGGTTAGGACCTGTCATGGCCAGCCACTCAGCCAGCAATCCCAACACTGACTGCAGCAGCCTGGACCTTGCAGCTCCGTTGGGCTCCCTTGGGAAGGGGCTTGGGGGCTTTCCACTTTTGCAACCAATTTGCCTGGTTTCAACCATTGCAGGTCCGCTTGATGTGCCCTGCGTCTGTGGAGTGCATGAATGGACAGCGAATCACCCCAAATTGAGGAGGTGGACTTTGAGGACAAGATTTAAGATTTTTTCCCCTTTTCCTCTTTTTTACAACGAATTATCCCAAATTAAGGAGGTGGACTTTGAGAGCAAGATTTCAGACTTCTTCCCCTTTTCCTCTTTTTACAACGAATTATCCCAAATTGATGAAGTAGACTTTGAGAGCAAGATTTTCGATTTTTTCCCCCCTGTTCTCTTTTTGTGAATGTGTATGTGTATGCTTCTGTGTGAGATTTTCTCTGTATAGCTTTGCTTCCAACATAGGTCCCAGGGTTCTATCCGTCCGTTTTTTTTTTTTTGAATAATTACTTTTTTATTTTTAATAACGCTACTATATTTTATACTTTATTCTATTTTACTTTATCTTCTCTCTTTCTTTTTTTCCTACCTTCCCTTCCTCCCTCCCTCCCTCCACCCCTTTCTTTCTTTATTTCTTTCTTTCCTCCCTCCCTCCCTCCCTTTCTTTCTTCCTTCCTTCCTTTCTTTCCTTCTTCCTTTCTTTCTCTCTCTCTTTCTTTCTTCTACTAATTCTTTCTTTCTACTTTTTCTCCCTTTTATTCTGAGCCAGGTAGATAAAAGGCTCTTGGTGCTCCAGCCAGGAGTCAGTGCTGTGCCTCTGAAGTGGGAGAGCCAACTTCAGGACACGGGTCCACAAGAGACCTCCCAGCTCCACATAATATCAAGCGGCAAAAATCTCCCAGAGACCTCCATCTCAACTACAGCACCCAGCTTCAGTTAACGACCAGCAAGCTACAGTGCTGGTCACCCTGCAAGCCATTCTGAGTCACAAAGCTCAAGAAATCCACTCAGCTTTCAGATTATCAACCAAACATCCCATTCACTCGCACCTGAATTCAAACTAGAACGTTATGGTGAAAGCCTACAGGCTTTGCTCAATCTTGGAGAGACTTTGAGATCTCCATAGGGTGATGGTAAGGATTAAATAGGCATTTTTTCCCCATTTTACGGGGAAGAAAGCTGGCTGAGAGGGGTTTCTGCTCTGAGTGTGCCTGCCACCTTGTTTTGTGTTCATAGATATTCCATTAAAAAAAAATTTGTTCATTGAATAACCAAGTCACCCTAAAGTCAGTGGAAGAGAGAAGAAAACAGAAATATTATTTATTTAGTTTGTTATAATGTTGTCTCCATCCTGTCTGGTTCACCATGCTGGGGAAGTTTTCCTTTCTATTCCCTATCTGGGCACTGAATTCCTGCCACCCCCTCGGACGATGCCTACTCAGGGGTAGCCTCCGGGATATTTAAGCCCATGGACTTGAATGGTGTAGCCAGAGGTGGTGGTCCGAACTAATGTTGTGGAGACAGTAAATGTGAGTGGGAAGTAAAAGGTTTTTCCCCCACCTTTGCAGAACCATACAGGAAAACAGTGAGGTGGGAAGCCAGGTACTGGCACTGTGGCAGAGAAGTGACTGACGTCATCATTAGGTCTGAGAGTTCTGCGTCCCTGCCATTCAGCTATTTCCTAATGACACTTGTTTCCCTTGATTTCTTCTCCTTTTCATAAGAAAACTCAGCGTGGAATGAAACTCAGAGTCCAGAGTCTGATTTGAACAGAGGTTTTTATTATAAGTGATATTTGTGTTTTTTTAAATGAAAGTTTTCCCATGTATTGTCCCATTTTATAACTGACATATTTATAAGTACATTTTGCAGTCAGAACCTTTCAAGCATTCTTGGAAAACAGTTGCATTATATCTTTTGACCACACGAGGGCAGCAGTGTCACATGTAAAAGATGCCTGCCTCTGCTTTCTGAACAGATGGTCCATTTGTTAGATTTCATTGGATATATTTTTCCTTTATTGAAGCACAGGGGAATTTCACATTTGCAGGTAGAACGGGGGAAGATAGTTAACATTTTATACCGTATTTTTATCTTTGTTTATGCTGATAAAGGTAGCAAAGGCAGTTGATGTATCCTCCTTTTTGCTGTTTTGAGGGATTACTGTGCTAACAAGCTGGGGTGAGTGCTCATTACCACTGTGACCCTGGCAGAAGATGTTCTGTTGATTTTGCATTTAATTGGAAATGTCACAAAGATAATACATAAGCCCATCCTTCCTCCAAACCCTCAATACCCTTAGATAGGACTTAAATCCTGCTGTTGCTATCAGAAAATTTTTGCATTTAATCTTTCTCCACACCTATTAAGTAGGCAGAATCTAGCCAGCTTTCTCTGAAGATGGAACTCTGTGACCTGCTTAACCTCATGATCATAGAAACTCTGAAGCACCTCTTTCACAGATAGGTCTAGTCCTGCTGGGCTCCTAATGTCCCCTGGCCTCTTTGGATGCAGGAGGTCTTAACTCAGAGCTAATCAGCTGACTCTTCCTAAGGTAGGACAATGCAGAGGTTACAATGGCAGACAGTTCTAACACCTGTCCTGTGAGCATATTTGGTTTGTCAGGTTGTATGGGCCCATACGGTGTTTAACATTTTTTTTTAAATTAATTGCCAACACTTAAATGCAAAGAGTTCTTACTAAAAATCCAGGTTTCTTGCTGAAACCTGGATTTTTCTTGAAACATTGGACAACTTGGTATGACTAGCCTGGTGACAAAGGGCAGCAGCCACCTTCTCTGTAGCTGTATGTAGTCACTACACACCCAGGTGTCCCCTTTTGCTTCTCTGACACTGAAGGAGGGGCCAATTGAAATCACTTTGCACTGTTTTTGTTACAATCAAAAGGAAAATGAGCATTTAATACCCATGCCTGTCTCAAAGTAGAAAAATGAAAGATATAGTGAAGGTGCCACATGTCTCAAGAAAAATCAGCCTGAATGTGGAGCTCCTTGCTTGGGCAGCACTTAGAGAAATTGCCAGCACCTCGAATTTCATTCCTGGAAGAGCTCTGTTTTTGAAGGTGGGCAGACCTGTGGTTGACCGTGGGTAGAGTCTCACTGTGATTCTGGTGAAATGGGGATAATCTCATTTAACCCTCACGACAGCCCTGCGAGGCAGGCACTACCTTAACAGGGTGCGCTGCTTGGCACGGTGCCCGGGAGGCCACCTCCTGGTTCTTTCTTGGTTTCCTCTTGGGAGCACTGGGTTTGCAGGCTGGTGATTCAGGGAGCTTCCTAACTAGCACTCTAGCAAGCTGCAGATTCCCTGCCTGATGGTGCTTGGGGAAGAAAGGGTTAAGCGAGCCGTGGAGCAAGAGAGGAAAGCCTTTGGCTTGGGGCTCCGACCCGGACGCAGCTGCACGCCTGTTATGGAGCCTCGCGGTGGTAGCTGAACTCCGTGCGGCTCCAAGAAGCTAGACGAACAGACAGGAAATCCATGCTCGCTCTGCAGAGACAGCGGCCAAACGCCCAAAGCAAACAGCAGAGGAAGTTTGCTTTGGTGGAGACAAACTCACAACTTTGCTCTTTCAAAGCCTCTGTTTACAAGTCAAAGCCAAGGCTCAGGCGGGCTTTCTCCGCGCTCTCACCTCCAAGAGATGCCGCCCCGCGGGCCTATCGCTGCCTCTGGGGCTGGGATGACCCTGCGGGGGCGGCTCAGACGGAGAACCCGCTCTCTACACCACAGGGAGCCAGGGCTGCTCACCCCAGACCTATCAGGGTCTAACTCGAGAAACGAAAAAAATAAAAGCCTTTACAACTGGTGACTTCTAGAGTTGAGCATCACCTATAGAGTGAGGTGATGCAAAAGGAAATGGACAGGTGCTGTTCTTAAGCAATTGCAGCCGGAACAAAGGTGCTGAACCGTGCTGCTCAAAGAATAGAAACCACCAGAGATATCCCAAAGGGATGGTGTTGTCTCTGTCACCTGAACGGTGGCCAAAGATATAACTGGACTGGGTGTATCTGTTAGCTTGAAATAAAATATCATAATAGTGTCTGGAATAAAAACAGTTGGCTAAAGGTGGCGTTGGGTGAATTTTTAAAAACAATAGCACAGATCTTATGTAACTTTGTATTCCAATAACACCTTTCTTGTGGGGCACAGGTGATGCTCTCAGCTGACGGACAGGGAAGTGGAGAGGCAGCGGTACCCGGGAGAACCATGGAGACTGGGTGAGTGACCGGCGTTCTTGCCCTTGAAGGGCTGAAGGGAAAAGATCTCAGAGATGGTATAATACCATGGTCCAGCCCAGTGGTTCTGGAGGCAGCCAACTGTGGTTTTGAATCCTGGCTGAGGTGCTTTTTGCAGTGGAATGTTGGACAAGTCACATTCCTTCTTTAAGCCTTTGTTTCCCAGCTGCTGGAAAGGGGATGGAGCCCCAAACTCCAAGGTTACACAGGGGTAAATGACAGCGTTGACATTCAAATGGAAATGTCTGATTTCAAAGCTCTGGCGCTTTCCACAGGGTACACTGCCTTTGAGCTAAAAACACATCCCACCTCCTCACCCCACCACCCTCACCAACATTCTCTCCCGATTTAGATTCTGAGCTCTTAGACCCAGCACATTTGATCTCTGCTGTTAATATTATGATTCCTCAGTTCAGGACCCTCCCACTTTCTGTCCATTCAGGCTTTCCAGCTCCTTTGTAATCTGGTCTTAATTTTTTCAGATGGAATCTTTGTCTCTTTCCAACCATAATTTCTGGTTACTCTTGGCTTCTTTCACGCCTTTTTCTCTGGCCATCTCCACTTTCCGTAATACCCTTCCTTCTCTCGAGAGGGCTGTTTTTGTTCTCTGCCCCTGAATTTCTCTACACTATTCATTCCTAGGCTGTGCTCTGTGCGGCTCAGTGGGCAAACACATTTGGAAAATGTTTGCTTTTTTAAATGGAGTTTTATGCTCATGTGCATTATAAATCTCCCAAAGGATGCTCTTGCATGCAGGGTTTCTCAAGCTATTTGGACCTAGGAACTTAAAACTCTTCTTCCCTCCCTCCCCTCCCTCCTTCACCCTTTCCTTCCTTTCTTCCTCCCTCCCTCCCTCCCTTCTTTCCTTGCTTCCTGCCTTTTCTCTTTTTTTTTCCTTTTCTTTTATTCTCTTTTCTTTTCTTTTAACATTTCATGGGGCCAGAATGTCATAGTCCATGTTTTAGATGCTACAGTTTCTGCCCATTGTGGTTGAGGTTATCATATTCCTAAATAGGGGGAGCCTAAGGCCAGAGTCTGGGACCAAGTATATTCCCAGGAAGCATATAATGAGGGTATCAATCAGCTCTGCTATTGCTTTTCTGGAAACTCATATTTTGCATCTAGAATTGTACTCTTACCATCTTACCTGGTAACCAAGTCCCTGTCTTGTAAGGCATTCCAGTAAGGGCATCCCTGCTTTGGTCTCTTATCTGTTATCCCAATTCTTTTGGACTTATTTGTCATTCCAAGGTCTAGCATCAAACTTGACTCTATATGGCTAGACTCTCCTCGTGACACCTGCTTACATCTCTACCTGTTGTCTTTCAATATGCCTTTCCCCATGGGCCTATCAGGTTTCCTGGTTTTCCTTTTTGGTCCTGTCCCTCGCTGATCCATCCTCACTCTTTGCCAAGTGTTTGGTATGATCTAGTTGTTGAAGACTTCAGGCTCTGGGGTCAGACAAACTGGGTTCAAATTTAAGTTCCACCACCTAAGAATTGCACAACCTGGGGTAAATTATTCAACCTTGGGCTGCAATTTTCTCATCTGCAAAGCAGAGGTAACACCCTCATACAGTCCCATGACGGGTAAATGAGACAGTGTGTGTGAAGTGCTTCTCATACCACCCGTTACAGAGTGAGGGAGCAGTAACTCTCAGCTAGTCTATCATCCAAGTCCCAAGAAGCCCTTGGGACTTGGATGATAGAACGTAGCCCAGTTTAGCCCACACTGAGCTCTCTCTGGCTCTATACACTTTATGGTTAGTATCTCAGACTTGGCACTTGATTTTGCTCGTGGCTTAGTTATAGCTCCCCAAACTAAATTTGGACTTAATTAAGAAAAAATATGGATAATTTCAAACATACCATAAGTAGAGAGAATAACGTGGATCCTCCTAGACTTGTCACTGGACTGGGTCTTTCATGACAGTTCTTTTTACTTTGTTCTGAGGTCAGATCTAACATGGTTGCATACACAGAATTCATGGCCTTGGCCCTGACTGAGCAAGAGCGACCACTGTGTATGAGGCTGTGTATAAGGATGTCTTACTCAGCCTCTCTTGGAGGGTGGGCCCACCAAAAAGCTCTTTTCTCTATTTTTCTAAGGGCTGGGGAGGTGGAAAAATAGCCACCTACTGTATGGCTTCCTGCAAAATACACTTCATTGTCCAGAGCTAACATCTCCTGCCTTCTCCTGTTAGTTCTTCAAGGGCTTGACCTGTGTTTAATTCATTCTTATATTCCCAGCCTCTACCTAAACTAAACCTGGTGCAAAATAGCATTGTTTGAATGAATGACTTGCTATTTTTTTCTGAAGTTTTATTAGAATTGCTTTTTAGTATCAAATTTGAATCCCAGTTGTCCACTTTTGAGGCGTAAAGCTGCAGGCTGTAGAGGACAGATCGCAGAGCTAAATCTCTCTTTTTTCTTTTCTTTCTTTTTTTTTGTACTGGGTGATTGACATCTGGGGACAGAGCGTGTTGACATCTCTGAAGCTGTTGAACAAAATAAAAACTTTGTGCTGGGGGGAACATGATCCGGCATTTATTAATGTGGCACCAGACAATGTCTCTGGAAACAGATGTCTTATGCTGCAATTCCTCTTGATGGCACTGGAGCCTTAAATATCGTACCAAGTCCTGTCTTTCACATTCTAAATCCTATTATCTAGGTTAGCTCATCTGTATTCAAAAGATCAATGTTGCATTATTACAAAGATCCTTTCAAGTGTAAAAAGGATGGCACTTCATTACAGAAAGTAAAAGAAACTAATCAAACTTTCTTGGTGAAATCATTGACTTTTTTAAGTAAAGGGCAAATTTAAGAATTGAAAGTCCGAGATGGGAGAGAAGTCAGTGTGGTTTGGGCTCTCTCCGGCATGCATCTGGTTGTAGTGTGTGGGTCTTGGATAACCTAAAGAAGAAAGAGGCTTTCTTGAAAGAGTCTCAGTGCTTGCAGCTGTTCTCGTTTCTTCTGTCATTACTTGGTTGTGTGTCTTGGAAGAAATGAGATGCTGGTGGAAAGACTCAAAGAGACACTCCACAATGCATGGTATACAGGTGGCACATGTATTGACCTGGTTAATAGAAATTGTTCGAAAGCCACTGGTAAATATTATTTATTCACCATCTTAACTCTTCTTTCAACAGACAGTTCTGGTTTCTTACCATCCATCACCAGTTGGGTTCTGTGAGTTGTGTGTTAACAGGCAGGGTGTTTATTAGGGAGAGCCTTTAGGATCGACACCTGTGGAAGGAGGGGGAAGGAAGCAGCATAGGGTAGAGGGAGAAGTCGATGTACAACGCATGCTCAAGGTTACATACACAGGGATGAGGGTCTCTGGAGCTGGTATGGACTTTTGGAGCTGTCTTCCCTGCGGAGGAGAGAGCCTGCCTGATAGTTGTATTGTAAGTAAACAAACCTGGAAAAGGTGCTTGATTTTAAGCAAGCCATTGGTTTTCAGTTGATGCAATCCCAATAGGGAGAGGATAGCTGAGGGCTGCCTGCTGGCAGAATACCCAACAGCCCGAGTTAAATTCCTTTTCGTTCTGAAAGCAGGATCTGGGCAACCCATCACCACATCTTACCACTCTTAACAGCTTAAAAGAAAATGTTCATTGACCATGTACCAGGTCTATGCTAGGTACTGGGACTTCACAGTGATGAATAAGGAACAGTCCTTGCCTTCAAGGTATTTCTGGTCAGCCTCTTCTTGCCAGGATTGTTGATTGTTATGATATGCCAGGAATGGTTCCAGGCACTCTACTTGTGTTCACTAGTTTAACCGCTAAGCCGTATGCGATAGCTTGAGCTCTTGTCCTCACAATACAGATGAGAAAACTGAGGCAGGTGGAGGTAAAGCTTGGGCAGGGTTTTTCTCAGATTCCCTGTGGCCTGCTACTATACAGCCTCCCAAATGTTGCCATTTCATCAAAACCATTATTCATCTCCCTGTAACTTGTGTCTGAGCTGACTGTAACGTTTGTTTTCTGAAAGATATTTAGCGTGGCTAATTACCTTAGAGCTGCACTGTCCATTACTGGTAGTTACTAGTCACATAAGTCTTTCAAGCATTTGAAATGCAGAAAGTTGGAACTGAGATGCTGTGCAGTGTAAAATACATACCACATTTCAAAGACTTACATGGAAAAAGAATGTAAAAAATCTCATTAAACATTTTATACTGAGTGCATGTTGAAATGATAATATTTTAGATCTATTGTGTTAAATAAAAATATTTTAAAAATTAAGTTCACCTGTTCTTTTGTTTTAATGTGGCTACTAGAGAATTTTAAAATTACCTAGCTTGTATTTGTGGCTTGCCTTTTATTTTTAAATTTATTTTATTGAAGTATAGTTGATTTACAGTGTTGTGTTAATTTCTGCATACTACAGCAAAGTGATTCAGTTACACATATATATAGATTTTTTTCATAGTCTTTTCCATTATGGTTTATCACAGGATATTGAATACAGTTGCCTGTGCTATACAGTAGGGCCTTGTTTATCCATTGCCTTTTATTTCTATCTATTGAGCAGAGCTGCCTTACAGTATCTGAGATGCTTCTGATGGGGATGTATTTTGCTCTTAAATTCAGAGAAAATCCTATTTAGTTTGATACTGGAATCGTGTTCTTTTGATATGCTTCATTTAATTTGTATTTGTTAATAGGGATTCTATCCACCGAATAGCCACCACCACTTGCTGGTTGTTTAGTGATTGTTGAAAACTAGTTAGAGGCAGCCTGAGTGAGATGAATTAGAGTTCTATTGTTGTAGGGGAACAAGGTCATCAACTTGAAATTAATCAACGGATTTCAAATCACCTGGAAGGGATATTTTACCCTCAGCTTTGCAGTTTCAGCATGTAAATTGCTGTTCAGAGGAGAGTCTGTAAAATCAATCCAGCCTTTCTCCCTTCAGAAATTAAAAGCAATTTATTTTTATTTTTGGCAACTCCTGGAAAGCACTTGTACATCCAGCTCCTTTGCCCTGACACCACCTGCATTGCATGTTTTCTGGACTTTTGAGTATAGAGGTGGACAATTCAGTTGTCTTAGTGTCCCACAAGATTTGGAGGAGACCCCTCTGATCCCTGTTGGGGGACCCATCTGTTCCCACCTGATACACTTCACTTCAAATGAGTCAGAAACCCCGAAGCTAAACTTGGCCAAAGTAGCACATATGGTGTGGACTCCAACCAAAGCCATATAAATCATCCTCAGATCACACCAAACTTGGCCCCCAAACCGGGCACAGATTTTCCAATCTGGTCCTGGAGTTTGCCAGAAGGCAGGAGGACCACAGGGACGTGTGGGATGCATCTGGCTTTTATCCCAACTTCTGTGGTTAGTGTAGCTTGTCTGAGCTGGGATTGGATATAAACACAGCTTGTGGACTTGAAAGATACCAGATCACCTTGAAGGGTCATTTGGTCCAAGCCCCTGCAGAAAACACCGCTACAACTAACTGTGTATCCCACTGTGTAACCTTCCTCATACACCCTGTGACCCCTGGTATGAAGAAAGATCCAGAGATGGGTTTGAAATATATACATTAGGCATTCCAACTGATTGTTTTCTCAATACTTTTTTTTTTTTGCGGTACGCGGGCCTCTCACTGCTGTGGCCTCTCCCGTTGCGGAGCACAGGCTCCGGACGCACAGGCTCAGCGGCCATGGCTCACGGGCCCAGCCGCTCCGCGGCATGTGGGATCTTCCCGGACCGGGGCACGAACCCGAGTCCCCTGCATCGGCAGGCGGACTCTCAACCACTGCGCCACCAGGGAAGCCCTCTCAGTACTTTTTAATATCAATACTTTGATGATAAGCCTAAGTTGGGCTCCCAAGTGGACTCTTTCTGAATGAGAGGCTGCCTTATTTGGTGGACTGATTCTTGTAGCAACAGCGTGTTTGGTTTATCTGATTTCTAGGGAAAATTCTTTTTAAAGTTTTTTTGTTTGTTTGTTTTGGTGTTGTTTTAAATGGAGAGGCCCAATAATGATTAGCTTTGTTTATCATAGTTTGCTCCCCTTGGATCAACACAATTTATTTTCTAGTTTTCACTGAGGTGGTGCTATGCTATATGGCATTTGTCTGATTTGTGATGTAACCTATATTTTGGGGAAGAGACCTAGAATGGTTGCTATAGCAATTTTGTCTTCAACTCTACCTAGAAGCCCGCACATAATTGCACTTCTATGTAAAGAGAGGTACTTCATTCTCAATCTATTCTCCTTTCTGCTTTTTCTAACACAAGAATTTAGTCACCCATTTGATAATCACATAAGGGCATTACTGGAAACCAAGAAACAGGTATGGATGGGGCTTCCAAGGAACTGAGTTAAAGCAAAGTCACTGCTTTCTGTGAGAAGGATTCTTCAGTCTGCCCAGGTAATTGGCCAGCTGGGTAAGAGTTTAGGATTTATTGGCTGCACATTTGGGCAGTTTACTTAACCTCTCTGTGCCTCAGTTTCTTAATCTGTGAAATAGGGATAAAACCTTATCTTAGAGTTTTGTGTGGCACAAATAGGAGAATAATCTAAAATGACTAGCACAGTTTCTGGATTATAGTGAGTGATCAGATGTAGGGAAGTAGTTATCCAGTGTAGGTGAAAGAAGTGTAGTGAAGGATAATCTCTTCCAGTCTTAAAGTGTTTCCACAAAGTTGTTTGTTTAAATACTAGAAGAGGTTCCTAATAGCATTTGTGTCCCTCGCTTTTGTGAACATCTTACAAATAGAATACATATATAATTCCTAAGATATTTGTCTTGTTTAAGCTTAGGTTAAGTTGGAGTCAAGGCCATGGAATGTGATTGCCTCATGAGTCAGTATTTTCAAAGAGAAGGAATTAAGAATAGCTCGGTTACTTTCAGTTCACACAGATGTCAGCAAGTTTAGTTGTCACCCCTCTGAAACACACAGTAGGAACACAGAAACCTGATCATACTTCTAGTCTGTCTTTTATTGAAGTATAGTTACTGTACAATATTATATAAGTTACAGGTGTACAATATAGTGATTCACAATTTTTAAAGGTGAATTTTTTTAAATATTTTTAATTTTTTAATTTATTTTATTTTTTATTTTTTATTTTTTTATTACTTTCTGCTTTACAACAAAGTGAATCAGTCGTACATATACATCTGTTCCCACATCCCTTCCCTCACGCATCTCCCTCTCTCCCACCCTCCCCATCCCACCCCTCCAGGCGGTCACAAAGCACCGAGCTGATCTCCCTGTGCTCTGCGGCTGCTTCCCACTATCTACCTACCTTACGTTTGGTAGTGTATATATGTCCATGCCTCTCTTTCGCTTTGTCACAGCTTACCCTTCCCCCTCCCCATATCCTCAAGTCCATTCTCAAGTAGGTCTGTGTCTTTATTCCCGTTTTACCCCTAGGTTCTTCATGACATTTTTTTTTTTTTAAATTCCTTATATATGTGTTAGCATACGGTATTTGTCTTTCTCTTTCTGACTTACTTCACTCTGTATGACAGACTCTAGGTCTATCCACCTCATTACAAATAGCTCAATTTCGCTTCTTTTTATGGCTGAGTAATAGTCCATTGTATATATGTGCCACATCTTCTTTATCCATTCATCCGATGATGGACACTTAGGTTGTTTCCAGCTCCGGGCTATTGTGAATAGAGCTGCAATGATCATTTTGGTACATGTCTCTTTTTGAATTATGGTTTTCTCAGGGTATATGCCTAGTAGTGGGATTGCTGGGTCATATGGTAGTTCTATTTGTAGTTTTTTAAGGAACCTCCATACTGTTCTCCATAGTGGCTGTACCAATTCACATTCCCACCAGCAGTGCAAGAGTGTTCCCTTTTCTCCACACCCTCTCCAGCATTTATTGTTTCTAGATTTCTTGATGATGGCCATTCTGACTGGTGTGAGATGATATCTCATTGTAGTTTTTTTTTTTTTTTTTTTTTTTTTTTTTGCGGTACATGGGCCTCTCACCGCTGTGGCCTCTCCCGCTGCGGAGCACAGGCTCCAGACACGCAGGCTCAGCCACCATGGCTCATGGGCCCAGCCTCTCCGCGGCACGTGGGATCCTCCCAGACCGGGGCACGAACCCGTGTCCCCTGCATCGGCAGGTGGACCCCCAACCACTGCACCACCAGGGAAGCCCCCTCATTGTAGTTTTGATTTGCATTTCTTTAATGATTAATGATGTTGAGCATTTTTTTAAATTTTTTTGATTTTTGGCTGCATTGGGTCTTTGCTGCTGCACGCAGGTTCTCTCTAGTTACTGAGAGCAGAGGCTACTCCTTGTTGCGGTGCGTGGGCCTCTCATTGTGGTGGCTTCTCCCGTTGCAGAGCACGGGCTCTAGGCGCGCGGGCCTCAGCAGCTGAGGCACATGTGCTTCAGCAGTTGTGGCCTGTGGGCTCTAGAGCGCAGGATCAGCAGTTGTGGTGCACGGGCCCAGCTGCTCCGCGGCATGTGGGATCCTCCCAGGCCAGGGCTCGAACCCGTGTTCCCTGCATTGGCAGGCGGATTCCTAACCACTGCGCCACCAGGGAAGCCCCTAAAGGTGAATTTTTATACTCCACTTATAGTTATAAAATATTGGCTATATTCCCCGTGTTGTACAATATATCCTTGTAGCTTATTTTGTAACTAATACTTTGTCCTTCTTAATTCCCTACCCCTAGGTTTCCCCTCCCCTTTTCCCTCTCCCCACTGGTAGCCACTAGTTTGTTCTCTGTATCTGTGAGTCTGCTTCTTTTTTTGTTATATTCATTAGTCTGTTATATTTTTTAGATTCCACATTATATGTGATATCATATAGTATTTGTCTTTCTCTGTCTGACTTATTTCATTTAGCATAATGCCCTCCAAGTCCATATATGTTGCTGCAAATGGCAAAATTTCATTCTTTCTTATGGCTGAGTAGTATTCTACTGTATATGTGTATACACCACATCTTCTTGATCCATTCATCTGTTGATGGATACTTAGGTTGCTTCCATATCTTGGCAATTTTAAATAATGCTGCTATGAACATTGGGGTGCATGTATCTTTTTGAATTAGTGTGGTTTTTTTTTCAGATATATACCTAAGTGTGGAATTGATGGGTAACAAGGTAGTATTCTTTTTAGATTTTTGAGAAACTTCCGTACTGTTTTCCATAGTGGCTACATCAATTTACATTTCCACCATCAGTGTAGGAGGGTTCTCTTTTCTGCATATCCTTGCCAACCTTTGTTATTTGTGTTCTTTTTGATGATAGCCATTCTGACAAGTGTGAGGTGATACCTCGTGGTTTCACTTTGCATTTCCCTGATAATTAGCAATGTTGAGCATTTTTCATGAGCCTCTTGGCCATTTACATTCCCTCTTTGGAAAAATGTCTATTTAGTTGAACATGTCCAGAGAAAGTTGTTTCTGACATCACTGTAATGCTGTTTTCATTCTTGTACCACACTAATTATTGGAATATTCTTTCTAGGAACCTGATGTTTGCTCCTTCCCTATATCATCTGATCTTGGTCCTAGATCTGGCCTTTGGAGAATAAAGCTCTTCTTTAGTTCACATGCTAGAGTTTCAAATACTTGAAGATGGTTATTATCCTTTTCTAAACTGTTCCCTTTTCTAGGCTAAATATTCACTGTTCTTTTAATCATTCCTCATGTGGCAGGAAACAGTCTGTGAGACAGGAACCTCATGTTTTAGTTCTCTATTGTGTAACAAACTTAATGGCTAAAACCACTTTTTATTGTATTAATACTTATACGTGATATAATATATAAAATTGTGATCATGTTATCATTATATCTCATGAATCTGTAGGTTGACTGAACCCACTTGGCTGATTCGTGCTTAGATCACTCATGTAGTTGCAGTCAAATTCTCAGTGGGGCTGGTTTGACTTGGGCTGGCTTTCCGAAATGTCATCAGTGTCTGGCTCTGGTCTGGGCCAGGAATTGATTTGCTAGGTTCTGGAATAGCTTGAGACTGGCTGGGCTTCTATCTCTCCACAAGGCCATTCCTCTTCCTCCCAGCATGATGGCCTCTGGGTAGATGGCCATTTTACATGGTGGCTCTGTGCTCCAAGATGGAATAAGTAAAGGCTACTAATACTAAAGTACCTTAAAGTATGGGCCTAGAAGCTGTTGGAGTCAGCTACATTCTATTGATCATAGAAGTCACAGAACCCACTCAGATGAGGAGAAGGGACATAGGTTGTACCTCTCCATGGGAGGAGCATCAAAAAATTTATGGCCGTCTGCCCCTCCATTTTCATGTCTAATGTCACTTCTTAAAATGTAGCACAGTGTTCACAATAGGACATAATAGCCTAGTATGCTATTGGAGAGGCCATGAGATTTTCTTTTTCACTTTCCTCTTTAATTTATAATTTCCTCATAGCTTTCCCAATAGCTATCACCCACTGTGAGCTCCTAATAAACTTGTCCTTTACTGGATCCTTCAAATCTTGATTTCACAAACTGTTATCAGGCCTCATATTTGCATGAACTCCTTTTTGCATTGAAAGGCAGTATTTGGTTTTTGTTAATGAGAAGTTCATCCTGTTGCATTGAGCTGGTTACTGTTTCAGTAGTAGTTATCTTTAGGATGTCTGAAGAGTGTATACACGGTTCAGATGGAGTTTGTGGCCTTGCTTGTTCTTGCCAATCCTGCAGCTCGAGGGAACCTCCTACAACACAAATCTGGCTGTTGCTGCCCCTGCGTACGACTTGCAGGGACAAGCAGGCCCAAGATCTTGCCCTCAGGAAAAAGTCTGACTTTTGTGTATGAACTACAAGGTTTTCCATACCTATGTCCTGACTGCGCTCTCATTCTCACTTTGTGTGTGTTGGGGGCAGGGTGGGCAACAGCATATTTCTGTTGGAGAAGGTCATCAAGAGGATGTGACCACCAGCTGACCCACAAGCTGGACCTGGGCAATTGGAGGCTCTTCACTGCACCCCCCAACCCCCACCGCCCCGTCCTTGGAATGTATGTTCTGCCCATCATTCCCATGCTAGGAGCTGTTTCAAGGATATAGCCTTGGGGCTTCCCTGGTGGCGCAGTGGTTGGGAGTCCGCCTGCCGATGCAGGGGACACGGGTTTGTGCCCCGGTCCGGGAGGATCCCGCATGCCGCGGAGTGGCTGGGCCCGTGAGCCGTGGCCGCTGGGCCTGCGCGTCTGGAGCCTGTGCTTCGCAGCGGGAGAGGCCACAGCAGTGAGAGGCCCACGTACCGAAAAGAAAAAAAGGATATAGCCTTGAGAAAGTAAGGTGTTGTTGAGATCATCTGGATGGTATATGTGACCGAACCCAATCAGGGCCTCTATATAAACCTTTAAGGTTCTGGTGGGCTGGTGTGGAGATCTGCTCAGTCTTGCAGCCGCCCGAGACAAGCCTCATAAGTAAGTTCCCTTGGTTACTAAACCTGCCAACCTGAAGTGGTCCATCTCTTTCTTCGGTCTCTCCTTGCCTTCCGTGTATGGGGGTCAGTTTCATATTTCACCTGGGAAGGTATTTAGTTTGTGAACCAACAGTATCCTTTAAAATGTTTCTCATTGTTTATTGGTGTGCTGGAAAACAACTTTAAAAGAAATTGATCTTATATCTAGCAAGTTTCTGATTCTTTTTATTTATTCTAATAGTTTTTCCATAGAATAATCTGTATTTTCTATGTTCACAATGTCATTGCCTATGAATAACAGTTACTTTTTCCTTTCCAATGTTACACACTTTATTTCTTACTGAGTTGTCTGTCCTATGGTTCAATGTTGAATAGATGTAGTGGTTGGACAGCCTTGGCTGGTTTCTGACTTGAAAGGAAACACTTCTGACTTTTCATCATTAACTATTCTGTTTGCTGTAGGTTTTTGTTTGAAGAAACTATTTATCAGATTAAGGCAGTGTCTTTCTCTTTCTTAGTTTGCTACTTTATTTTTAATGCCTGAATGGATGTTGAATTTTAAAAGGTCCCTTTTCCACGTAAACTGATGATCACAATCTTCTTCCCTTTAATTGTTTGAATTAATGGGTGACTTGCAATGATAGGTACCTATAGTTAAATCCACCTTTCATTCCTTTTTATTGCTCACCGGCATTCCCTTTATAGATGCATCACAGTTTGTTTATCCACTTACTTGTTGATGGACATTTGGGTTGTTTTCAGTGTTTGGCTATTAAAAATAAGTTGTATGAAGATTCATATACAAATCTTTGTACGGACATACATTTTCATCTTTCTTGGATGAACACCTAGGAGTAGAATGGCTGGATTGTATGGTAGGTGAATGTTTAATTAAAAAAAAAAAACTTGCCAAGCTGTTTTATAAAGAAGATATACTATTTTATACTTCTATCAGCGATCCCTGAGAATTCCAGTTGCTCTACATCCTTGCCTTTACATCTTGATATGATTATTTTTGAAATGTACCTATTCTAATGTATGTGTAGTGATAGCTCATTATGATTTTAATTTGCAGTTCCCTAATGACCAATGATGTTTTCCATCCTTTCATGTGCTTCTCAGCTATTTGAACATATTTTTTATGATGCTTATGTTCAAAGTTTGTCCTATTTTTTAAATTGGTTGTTTTCTTATTAATGAGTTACACTGTTTTTTATGTATATTCTGGCTACAAGTCCTTTATCTGATATATGTTTTTAGAATATTTTCCCCTAGTCTGTGACTTGCTTTTTCATTTTCTAAAAGTGGTGTCTTTTAAAAATCAAAATCATTTAATTTGGAAGCCCAATATATCATTTTTTAAAATAACTTGCGTCTTATATGTTCTATCTAAAAACTTTTATCTACCTCAAGGTTGTAAAGATTTTCTCTTGTTTTCTTCTAGAAGCTTTATAATTTTAAGTTTTATAGGTAGGCCTGTGATCCATTTTGAATTAATATTTTTGTGTGGTGTGATGTAGGGGGTTAATGCTATTGAATTTAGTTTGCCAATTCTTTTTTTTTTAAATTATTTTTGTACTTATGCTCCAGTGAGTTGGCTGTATTTTTTTCTTTGTCATTTATTCTTCATCTGTTTTGAGATAAGGTTGTTCTAGTCTCATAAAATGAATTGGACAGCTTGCTGCTTTTTTCTATTCTCTGCAATAGTTTGTATGAGATTAAGATTATTTACTTCTTAAAATGGGGGAAAATTGACTGCTTCAATAGTCTTGGCTTGCTGGTTCTGTGTGTGTATATAAATATTGATTTAATTTTTAAAATGCTATTCTATTTATATTTTGTCTGTCTTCTTTAGTTATGTTTAAGTTATATTTTTATGGGAAATTATTTTTATGTTTTAAAAATTATTAACACAAAGGCATTATGTTTTAGAATTTTTAAAAACAAGCCTGACTCATTGCTATCAAATGAGAGCTCATCGAGGGCTGTGACCAAATCTTATCACTGTAGACTCTGGCACAAGCACCAAAACCTGGGGGTTGAATAAACTGGTAAAACTGGAGTTCAGTTCAGTAGCAAGTCTGGTCAGCTCTACCAAGATATATCCAACCACTTCTCACCATCTCTTCTGCTATCCGCCTATCCCTTCTAGGCAGCATCATCTCTTGTCTGGACTTCTGCTGCAGACTACAGATTTCTCTGCTCCACTCTTGCCCCCATACTTTGGTCTATTTCCCAGAAAAATCATTTTAAAACTTTTACCAGATCATGCCAGCCCCACTGCTCAAAACTCTCCAGTGGGGATTTCCCTGGTGGCGCAGTGGTTAAGAATCCACCTGCCAATGCAGGGGACACGGGTTCAAGCCCTGGTCCGGGAAGATCCCCCATGCTGAGGAGCAACTAAGCCCGTGCGCCACAAGCAATGAGCCTGAGCCCTAGAACCCGAGAGCCACAACTACTGAAGCCCGTGCTCCTAGAGCCCGTGCTCCACAACAAGAGACGCCATCACAATGAGAAGCCCGCGCACCGCAACGAAGAGTAGCCCCCGCTCACCGCAGCTAGAGAAAGCCCGCGCACAGCAACGAAAACCCAATGCAGCCAAAAATAAATAAATAAAATAAATTTATTTAAAAAAACAAAACAAAACCTCCAGTGACTTCTCATCACGCTTAGAATAAATTCTGAATGGAGGAGAAATGTAGAATTGACAAAGAGTGTCTTCAGAATCGCAAAGCTCTCTCTTTAGTAAAACCAACCATAACTCCTCTAACTTCCTCACAGGTACCAAATATCTCTATAGTCCACCTTTGTACTCCAGCTCCACCCCCAACCTCAGTCCCACCAGTTTATTGGCTGATTGGAATCTTCAGAATTTGGGGGAAGGTTTCTCTGCAGTTTGATGGAAATGTTTGCCTTCAAATGAACTGGCAACATTTGCCTAGTATCTTACAGGGCTACAATGCAGGAGGCTATCTTAATTCATCTCCTTCATTAATTCAAGGCTGTTCAATAATGCTCTTGCTCACATATTTCTAAATTCACCCAAGTGGCTAGATAGATTATGTTTTTATTTGGTAATCTTTTTCTTTTCCAGTTCTTTGGAAGATAGTATTGGTTATTTAATAGGAGTTTTTACAATGCAAGTTCTCCATGTAGTTATATCTATTGTAAGCATTTATTTATTTATTTATTTATTTACTTTTTGCGGTACGCGGGCCTCTCACTGTTGTGGCCTCTCCCGTTGCGGAGCACAGGCTCCGGAAGCACAGGCTCAGCAGCCATGACTCACTGGCCCAGCCGCTCCGCGGCATGTGGGATCTTCCCGGACCGGGGCACAAACCTGTGTCCCCTGCATCGGCAGGCGGACTCTCAACCACTGCACCACCAGGGAAGCCCAAGCATTTATTTTTATTTTGTCTTATTTCATACAAAAATTGAAGCAATTTAACTTGCAGTGATTATTATGCCTCAGATAAACCTCACTGGCTATGACACTGCCACTGTTCAAAGCTTTGAGGCAGCTTATAAGAATGTTTACTATAAGATGACATATGCAAAAAAGATATCAAGACCAGAGAAGATAGAATTTATGACTGAAGGTAATCACACCATTAACTCTTATATAATTACTACAGTTGGAAGAACTTTTGGTTTCTGAACTTCCTAGCAGGCAAATTAAAAGAGGAAGTAATGTCAGTTCAATTATCTGTGAAAACCATATACAAACATAACAGTTCCTTGGGAGAGGGAAGTCTTTTCTTGGTACCTAAGTTATCATTCAACACTCATAACAGGGAAGGGGAATTATATAATTTAAAAAATATATATACTTAACATCTTAAAACAAGTGAGTGGCATTTCCTGATAGTGGCATTCCCCGACGGTGACATTCCTTGGTGACAGCAACTCAGTAAATTGATTTCACATGTAACCCAGGCAAATGCTGCTTTCTGATGATGTAGCTTAATTCTAGTGTATAATTTAGAACATCTAGCCTCAACATTCGTCCTCAGAAGAATTACTAGGTTCTTTACAAAAAATTGTGAGCTCCTAAACCCTATTACACATCTACTACCTCTGAATCTCTGGAGATGGGGCCCAGGAGCTGAGGTTAAAATTTTTTTTTGACTTTTAACATGTTTATTGAGGTGTAGTTTATATACCATTCAATTCAACGATTGAAAGTATACATTTCAGTGATTTTTAAAGTCATTTATGTAGTTGTCTTATTATCACCACAGTCCAGAAAAAGCTGCATTTTTTTTTTTTTTTTTTTTTTTTTTTGTGGTACGCGAGCCTCTCACTGTTGTGGCCTCTCCCGTTGTGGAGCACAGGCTCCGGACGCGCAGGCTCAGCGGCCATGGCTCACGGGCCCAGCCGCTCCGCGGCATGTGGGATCTTCCTGGACCGGGGCACGAACCCGTGTCCCCTGCATCGGCAGGCGGACTCTCAACAACTGCGCCACCAGGGAAGCACAAAAGCTGCATTTTTAACAAGGGATTTCCCGTGAAATGGTCTGGGCTCTCAAGCTGAAAAACCCTGTTTGATGTGATCCCATGGATTGCAGGAGCTTTACCCAATTTGCTTTGAGCTTTAGTATTGTTGCGTAGGTCTTTGGGCAGGAGGGAGTCACGATTGTTCCATAGAACCTTGGCAGTGATAGATTTAACATTTTTTGCTTTCAGTATCCTCAGGTGATTGTATGAATCCATGATGCACTAACATTTACTTTGGCTGAAGTACAGCTTTGAACTCTCCTTGCTGTGTCACTGGCTATAAGACTAGTTTCTCAGCTAGTGCATGACTCTAGTTAACTCTCCAGCATCCATTATCTCAGAACAGCTTTTTTCTATTTTACTTGTAAGCACAGTGGTTAGTTTTCTCAGAACTGAAAAGTTATGCTCCACACAAAGCTCTGATTGTCATTACTGAAACTGGAAGGCCTTAGATGTCCTTCATTCCTAGGCAAAAAATAGAAATTTTGGATGCACTTGAAAATGGTGTGTGTGTCGAGAGGGGCGGGTGGGTAATGAAAAGTTAAGGCATCTGCATTTTCTGTATAGGGATTCAGGAAGTCTGAGGCATTAGAAAGGACAAGGTACCCTTACAGAGAGTCTTCTCCAACAATTCTCAAAATAGGTAAATCAGCGTGTTCCTTGATATAATGTAAAGAATGCATTTTGTGGTTAAATAACTCGCAAACCTTTGAAAAGTCAATCCAGCTTACTTCTGTAGGATGTTTCAGGGCCATTGTACACTGTGAATCTCTACTGCAATCATGTGTTTTACAGTGGAATTTAAATTTTTCTGTAGAGTATCTCTGCAGGATACTTTTTCAGTCTCAGTATCCAATTTATCTTATTTTGATTGCACGATATTGAGAAAATTATAATTCATAAAGATAAGTAGTTGCAAATGGTAGCAGCTTTTGGAAACAGATTGCTTTGATGTGTCAAGATACTTGTCAATTAAACTGAGCGAAAAAGTGTAAACAAGGAGCCGTAGGACATTTTTGTTTAAACTGTCTGTGTTTTATTGTCTGTGTTTTATTTTCTATGTTTAAATTGTTAACGTTATTTGTTTAAATATGTCTATTTTTTGATCAGTGTCTGATTTAAAGATATTTAAAGACTGAGTTAGAATCTGTATGCTTCTTACCAGCACTACTTAAATTGTGGTATGTGGAACAGCATTTTTACTGCTCTAGGTCAACAAAAGAATAGAAATGGAGAATTAGTATTTAGAAAATTTTATAACAATTTGTCACTGCTGTGACATCCAAGCAAGTGATCAGTGAACTCTTTTTTTTTTTTTTTTTCAGTCAGTGTCTGGTCCAGTTGGTTGATGTCAAACCCACATGGTGAATCACATCTACTATAAGCTGCTTAGTGTCATCAACCTCTGATGGAAAGGAAGTTAATAAACAAAGGAGTGAAAACAGACTTGTCCTTCACCACAGACAGTTTGGGAAGCTCTGCACTGAAGGAAAATTAAGCTGTTGGTCATGTGTAATTAGATACAATATGTATACTTTTAAAAGGAAGGGATCAGGTTGTTGCTGTGTCCATGGCATTATAACTATTATATTGCTGAAGATGCTTCTATAAAACTTCTTGAAATCTTGTTGAGTTTCTAGAATCTTCTACCAGAAAAAATCCAATTTTTTTTTCCCAGAACCAGAGGCAGTGTCTTCTCCACTGGGGATTTTCTTATCCCAGGACATCAGAAACATCGTGTGGGGTCTGTCTATTGTCATTTGACTAGTTATTCACCCTCTTCCCATTATTCAATATGATCTGTTGGCATTTTCTTTTTTTTTTTTTTTTCTTGTTGACATTTTCTTGATTTAAATTCTATACAAATAGAGCTAAAGTCCAAACCCCTTTCATATTGCTGGCTCTAGGTCCTGCTTTATAGAAATTCTGGAGCAGCTATGACCTACAGATTTTGCATTTTAGTGCTCTTTTCTCTTCTCTTTCTGGCTAACACTTTTAGAGCTAGCACTGTGATTGGTTCCTTGTAAGAGTTTAATAACATGTCGATATTACTAAAATTATTCTCTGATAACTGTATGTGGAGAAGGACAACTCAAACATTTTTACAAGAACTGTAGAATTGTCTCCTTATCTGGTACTTTTAGAGGACAATCGGAGATGATTATCAGTTAGGCACTATTTGGTGGCTTAGATATACTTGTTAAAGGTATTATACCTTAATGCTTTCACATTTTTCCTTATGCACTGATGCATTCTTGAATTTTTCTTAAAATGCGAGCCTCTTACCTTCTTGATTTTTCTTTTCTTTCTCAAAATTGACTTCTTTCTAAGTGTTTATATGAATGGGATCAAACCTTATACCTTGTTTTCTAACTAAACTTTTCTCACTTAATGATGTAACTTGAGTTTTCCATGTTGGTACGTTCAACATAAGTCCACCTTATTTTTTGGATGGCAGTTGAGTTTTCTGTTGATTGCATATACAGTTATGTGTTCTCCCACCCTACTACTGATGGATACTGGCTGACCTGATTGTCTTCATGACTACACACACTTGTCAAATTCTAGAATATTAATGCAGATAAAATGTTTTCACATTCATGCAAATTACTGTGTGCTAAAGGGACTAAAGGAAATCAGCTTGGCCCTAAAGGGAAGAAGGCAGCAATTTCAAAGCCATTTGGACAACAACGCTAAAATAAAATTAATTAACTTCCCTTTAAACAAATTCTTTTAAGTTTTCATGGCAATTTGTGCTTGTGAAAAAATTATTGGCATGTCTTCTATAGGGAAGACACTTATTCTCTGTAAACCCTAAAGATAGGAGGAAAAGGGGGTAATGCCAAGTGGAAAGGGAAGACTCTGTTAACATTGGACAGAGCAGAAAACTATTTTAGTTGCATGATTGTTTGCTAAAAGGCCCTTTGAAGCAATCTGAAACTGCAGTGTTAAGGCCATAGTAAAATTTTCCCATAGAATATTAAAATATAGGCTGGATATGAGACAGTCTCTAGTTTGTTTTTAGGCACATTGTAGGTGCTCAGATGTTTATGGAATGGATGTGGTTGTAGGATGAATGATCAAATGCAAACCCAGAAACAGAGATGTGGCTGAAGTCTTATGGTGAGCCCAGTACTGCTTGGACCATGGTTAACAGCTCATTGAGTCTTCCTGAAGGGCTGAAAACTGATCCCCCAAATCAGGAAGAGCCCATGATTTAGAGTATGGAGAATAGGAAGAGTCATTCAAGCAGGCTCTAACCCTTCAGCAGCCAGGCAGAATTTAGGAGAGGCTTCTCATTTTCTTATTTTATTTTCAAATTATTAAATATTTTAAATATTTAATAATAATAAATATTTAAATAATTTAATTTAAATATTTAATAATAAAAATATTATTAAATATTTTTTATTTTTATTCTTATTTTATTTTATTTATTTATTTGGCTGTGCACAAGCTTTCTCTAGTTGCGGCGAGCAGGGGCTACTGTTCATTGCAGTGCATGGGCTTCTCATTGCGGTGGCTTCTCTTGCTGTGGAGCATGGGCTCTAGGAGTGCGGGCTTTGGTAGCTGCGGCATGCAGGCTCTAGAGTGTACAGGCTTCAGTAGTTGCAGTGTGCAGACTCAGGAGTTCTGGCTCACAGGCTTAGTTGCTCCATGGCATGTGGGATCTTCCCGGACCAGGGATCAAACCCGTGTCCCCTGCAGTGGCAGGCAGATTCTTAACTAGTGCACCACCAGGGAAGTCTGAGGCTTCTCATTTTTGCTCCTTAAACACTTTTATATCTTTGGGCAAGAAACTTAGTCTGACAAGTCTTTATCATCAGAGAGTTGGGAATAAAAATACCAGTTCTGCTTATTTTGCAAGGTTGTTGCAAGGATGAAATGAAATAAATGAATATGAAAACATTTTATAAACTACTGTTACACAACTCTAAAGTCTCATTACTTGCTCAGATTATAATGTCCTCAAACTTGTGTGGATCAGAATCATTTGCGGTGCTTGCTAAGAATGCAGTTTTGAGAACTTCTATTTCCAGCAGTACACAAGGCAAGAGAGCCCAAAAAACCCTCTTGCTACACAACTCCTAGAAATGTTGGATAAAGTATAGCCAACATGATTATAAATGCATAACTGAGCTTGTGACCGAGAAAGGAAAATTCCTACGGCCAGAAACGGCAGGAGGAGCTATGACTTGAAGAGGTAATTGGGCGCTCACGCCAGAGCTGCCTCGAGGGGCAATAATCTAGAGTAATGTATTTTAGGCTAGAGGTGGACAGAAGACAAGGTCTGAGGTTGCCCCAAGGCGTGGAGTAAGAATTGAGACCTCTATCTCCAGCTCTTCGAAAGGGCATTTTCCTAATTAAAAAGCGGCAGACTGAAAGACAAATCTACCATGGGCAAAGGGAAGTGATAAGGAGTCTAGCCCTCCTGGTCTGAGTTGCAGGAGGGGGTGAAGGTGGGCTTTCCCCTGTGGTTATACCATAGGCTTGCCCTTTGGTGACTTCACACTACTTGCATGGTCCACGAAGACCCCAGCCCTGAAACTAACTCCTAGTTCCTGGGTTTATGGAATGGAGGCATGGCGGACAGAAGCCAGAGGATTTTCCTTGCAGGGTTGCCCCTCTGCCCAGGTGGATTCTAGAAATAAAGCCCAGTCTAACATTAACTCCAGTTCCCAAATCCATTTGTAACCAGACCCAGGAGAAATATAGACTCTCAAGGACTTTTAGACACTGGATATGAGGTACAGAATATAAGTATCTTTAAGATGTTTGAAAAGTGCAGATTCCTGAGTCCCAATGAATCAAGAGGTAGTCTGGGTCCAGAAAGTTGCATTTTAAATAAGCATCCCAAAGGAGTACGATGCAGATTGCTCTCCGAAGACCCACTGGGAAATGAAGCTTTGCTGCTTTCCTAAAATGTATTCCATGGGCCACTTTAAATACTAAAGGTATCCATGCTTGGGTTCACCTCCACATTAGTGGGTTAAAAGAATACCCTTTAATGACAAATTTACTTTTCTCTTTTGTGTCTATCAGGCTTTATCAGTTTTCTGACTTCAGTGGATAATTAGGTAGCCAGAATTTTTCTCCCCTGGCCCGAAAGACAAGAAAATGACAATAAATAATCATAATAATAGTGATAATGAACCAACATAGAGAGTAAATGGGACTGACATTCAACTCCCCTCTTCTGCATCTGCTTCGCTGGCCTCCCAAGTGCGTTGCTGCTGAATCCGTCCAGGCTGGAGATGCCCCTTCACCTGGTTATGACTTATGGAGGTTAAAGTGGTGCATGGCGAGCCATTGAGGCAGATGGCAGCCTTCTTTACTGCTTATGCTCTTTCCACACTGAAGACTTGTAGCTGCTCTGGATGAGTCTGCCTTTCGGAGGAGGGCTGGGGCAGGGATGGAGGAAGGGATAGGGGAAAGCCACCAGGAAGCTTTTCATCCCGGCCCTGCATCTTCTCATTCTTTATCGCTTTTTTGTCTATTGAACTCAACATGAGAGGGGTTTACTTTTGAAAGCCCTATGCAGGGAAGAATTGTTTTTCCTGTCTTTGAGCTGTTCAGCCATCTGTCCTAATTTCTTCCTGGTTTCCTGTTATTTTCATTTCGCCTTTTGTGAAGATTAACATGCAGCACAACCACATATTCTATTAAGCTTGTCTCCTCACTACTTTATCTCATTAACGGCTTGATCACTGTGAATAAAAATAATCTTCCATTCAGTCACAACTTCAAACGTCTCTGAGACTTTAGATCAAGCAAACCTTCAACAACTTCAAAAAAATCTCTTTAAATCCAAGAGGTTCACTTCAAAGGAAAACCTATGGGTGTTCTCCGCCCAACTGGCAGGTAAATAGTCATTTGTAACTAAAGATATGCAAGTGAGAAAACACAGCTTACTCTGGAGTTGGTGGCTGCTCTGAACTTTTACTCCGGGTAAGGCAACTTAAAGCTGGCCCTGGGATGGAATTGGCTTGAAAAACACAACATCCTACATGTGAAAATGGGGTATATCAGTAAGTAAAAGTAGTATAATGTACATAATCTTTTGTAACCATTCTTTTTTTCCACATCCATATATTTCCTTCATGCAAAGGATAACAACTTTGTGTGAGCTGTTTCCTTTGACTGGACTGTCCTTCCTTCTCTTGGGAACCATTATTGATCTCCCTGACCTATCAATTATTCCCCGTTAGATATTCTCATGGCTTAGCGGTTTTCTTCTGGGCACCGATCACTGTTATATATTTTTAATTCCTCTGTGATTTTTTATTGTTCTTTCTCTCCCACTAGACTGCGAGACTCATAAGGGTAGGGGTTGTGTATTCTCAAACCTCAGCAGAGTGCTTGACACACAGTGGAAGCTTCAAGAACTTTGGTTTGGATGAATGAACAAGTTTTCACACCTACAGGATACTCCAGGCATGGATAAAACCATTGTTTGTCTAGCTATAGTTTAAGTTTGAAGTTGCTTATTGGCTATTATAAATGAGAATATGGGCATCTTTGTATGAAACAGTGGTCCCCACATTCTTAGTTATTTCTTTAGAAAAATTCCTAGTATAGAGTCACTGATTAGAGGGTATGGGACATTGTATGCCTTAGATACATACTTTTAAATTGTTTTCCAGAAAGATACCAATTATTACACAGTCGCTAATAGTAGAGGAGACTGTTTTCCCACACCCTTGCCAACATTGTCATGCTTCACATTTTTTTTTTTTTGCTAATATGTTTTTTTTTCCTGCAAACTGACTATTCCTAATCTTTATCTTTCTACTTGGACATCTTACCTTTCTGTATTTATAACTATTCTGCAAATTAAGATTCTTGGCCTTATATCACAGAGTCTGTATTAGCTTAAATCTTTTTAAATCTGTCAATTGATATTGCATGTTTGATTGCACAGATGCAAACCTCTCTGTCTTTTTTCCTTTATTGTTCTTGTCTTTTATACTTATAAAGCTTTTCACACACTAGTATTATAGAAGTAATAGCTCAGAAAAAAAAAAATCTAAGGGTGTATATATGAGTATATAGAGGGAAAGGCTGGATTAATTTATAAATGATACTGGTGAATTGATCAGTTATATGGAGGGGAAAAAGTTATTTTCCATCTAACATTTTACATCAAAATATGTTCCAGATGGATTCAAATCAAAAATTAAAAAGTAAAAAAGGGGCTTCCCTGGTGGTGCAGTGGTTGAGAGTCCGCCTGCCAATGCAGGGGACACAGGTTTGTGCCCCGGTCCGGGAGGATCCCACATGCCGCTGAGCGGCTGGGCCCGTGAGCCATGGCCGCTGGGCCTGTGCATCTGGAGCCTGTGCTCCGCAACGGGAGAGGCCACGACCGTGAGAGGCCCACATAGCGGAAAAAAAAAAAAAAAAGTAAAAAAGAACAGGAAAAAATATTGGTGAATATACGTTCCATTCATCTGTCTTATCTGACTGAATACTCAAACTGGTAAGAGTCTAAGAATTACGTTGGATGAAAAAAATTCCTTATTGTTAAAACTTTTGTTTAGAAATTTTGATCAGAAATTTCCCAAGTAGTTCTATGTTGAGAGGGAGATTCTAATGCTTAATCTCTGAATCCCAAGTATCTTTTCCTGAGCCACAGAGCACCACTTTTCCTAGTGAAGCCAGGTTAAGTAAATAGTATTATAGAGAAAGGACCCTGGCCTTGAAGTTGGAAGACACTGTGTCTAGTCTTCTCTTTATCTCGTTAGTCATCACATAGTGAGGTGATCTTAGGAGAACTTTGTCTTAGACATTCTCTTAATCTGTAAAACGGAATAACAAAAATCCCTGTGCTGTCTACTTCACAGAGTCGTTGAGAAGTTCAGATCAGATACTGTAAACGAACAGTATTTATTACCAAAGAGTGCTAGATCACATAATAATAGCACCTACGCTTTATATTATTGCTATTTATATTCCTATCTATCTCTCCTACAGCACTATTTCTTTAAGAGCAGTTTTGTTCTCCCCTGCATTCTGAAAATGCCTAGCAGGACGGTTTTGCTTAATAGATTATATTTTACAATGATTAAGAGCTCTGACTCTGGAGTCCTACTGAGTTTGGTTTAAATCCAGGTTCTGTCTTTTGTATTGGTGTGACCTTGAGCAAGTTATTGAATCTCTCTGTTTCAGCTTTCCCATCTTTGTAAAGAGGATAATAATAGTACCTGTTTTGATAAATCAAGGCTATTTGGTCATGTCAGCATCCAAATTATGGCTGCTGAAGCAAAAAAGGGAATGTGCTAGCTAATCTGTCTCTGTCTCGGTCTCTGTCGGTCTCATCACCATACTCTCCAGGAGTGGTTAGTTAAGGTATGACCTTGTTGCCCTCCTTTGATTTGCTGCCTCTTTTAGCCTCAATCGTATTTTTGCATACAGGATTTGTCCACATAGCAGAGAAGAAGGTGTTGCCATTCCTCATTTACATTATCTAGTTCTTTAACTTGAAATTTAAACAATTTACTGATTTTTTAAAACGTGGTAAAATAGTCTAAGTTAGTTCTACTTTGGTCATATCCCCACCCTGGACCAATCACGTGGTCTGGTGAGGGGACTTAGATTGTTTAGACCATTCTATTTGCCCTCTTAGAGCTATGGTTGTGGTGTATGGGACTGCCAGTCCCACCACTATCATAGGATTGGAGAATGGGAGAAGCAGGTCCGCAAAGGAATGGGATAGTGTAGGGTGTGTTAGCAGACAAAAAATAAGCAACGCCTACTATTTTCCTCATAGGACTATTGTAAGAATTAAATGATAGAAAATTTTTGTACCGTTGATATACAGTAAGTGCTCAAGAATAAAAAGAAAAGAAAAAAGGTCTTCCTAGTATTGTTATTCATTGGAATTGGAATATTTCTTTCTAGGCATCTTGCAGATATCAGTTGCCTTCTGAACTGTTGCAGTTAAACAACCTCTGAGTAAGCTTATTTTAAACATCTAGGAAAGAGTTCTAGGTAGTCATGGGATAAGAGATGAAAGTGAGCCATCGTTACTCTTCACAGGAATTAGCCAAGAGAAGGGCACTGGGGGCTGGAGTAGAGGGAAGAGGCCTATCTCTTCCCATTAGGGATTCTTCACAATAAATGCTCATTTCAGCGGCAGCCGTAGGAGTATACTAGCCTTGAATCTCTGCTGCCATTCCCAACCTCTCTTCAGAGTCCAATGGTCAGTCTTAAACATAGAGTGACATAAGACTGTGGTTCCTCTCTGTTTTCTTTCTTCCCCACTGGTTCGTCTGCTACCCCTGGATTTTTGTCCTTTTGTCTCCTCAGGCTTGGATTTATCTTGGTGTAGACTTTTCTTTTAGTCTGACTCTGGTCATGCAGAGATAAAGCCTAATATTAATACATAATGAGAAAAATGGAATTTAGTTGAGCTAGATTGGTATGTGTTGTATTGTTGAGACTAAAAAAAAAAAAAAAAGACTGAACCTTTTGACTTGGAACCATGGAAACACTCTTCTTATTTAAGCATGATGGACTTAAAGTTGAGGCTTCCAACTGGTATAGATCATCACAGCAAGCAGGTGAATCTATTGAAGTAAACCCAATTTTTTTCTTAAGGACAGACATCAGGAGCACATAAAAAAATCATGTGCACAGGTTGTATTTTAGGGGGTAATTTTCCTTGACTATCAGCAACATTTTGATGTACTCATATCTGGAACATCTATGAGAAAGAGTTCAAGTGAATAAATAGTGTCTGCATTTCATGATATGATTTTAATTCTCCCACCTTGGCTGCTTAGGGATGACAGCTTAATCTGATATCACTGGAAATAAGAAATAGCTATATTTCCATGATCACTGAAAGTTCAAATTGGATTGTAAACTCAGATAGAGCTGACCTGAGGCTTATCAGAGCTGAAGCAATGGAACTGCATGAGAACAGAGAAGATTTAATCAGAAAGAAAATTCTGCTTAAGAAAGTCTTTGCTCCACCAAAAAAACACTTGAGTTTAGGAGAAAGGAGGACAGGAGATGAGAAACAGAAAAAAGGAACATTTCAAACATTTTTAAAAAATAGCACTTTTTCCTCCTGGTAACTTCCCCACTTAGGTTTGATAGAAAGTAATTCTGCATGTTCCTCAGGACATCTCCAGGAGATGTTCTTGAAGCAGGTGGAGTAATGGAGATTTTGTTTTCCTGCCACACTGGAAAATGGCACTGACTGATAATATTGTATGTTTTTGTTTGCCATGCCTTTTTGCAGCTGACTTGCCTTCCCCTCTCATGGTAGCTTGGCTGCTTTATTTATAGATGAGATTTTTATCTTCTCTTATCCTCATGGGGATGTTTGGAGAACCAAAGGAACTGTTGTGAAAGCAACTCTAGGGCAAATAACCAAGGCTGTAGTCCTGCAGTGATATCCTGAACTCACAGCCCGTTTGGAGGTTGGTGTGTTACTGAGGCCAAAGTGCACGTACATCACCCAGTTCCGAGCCTATTCACGGCAGACAGATGTGGGCATCGAAGCTGTTGCTATTGGATGATTTTTCTGCTCAGGCAGAATGACGTACTGTAGCTAAAGCTTTAAATTTAGCAAGTAGGATGATTGTTACTTCTCTAATGCCTCTGATTAAGGTCAGAAGCAGATGTTGCATTGGAGCAACTAAGCTTGCTTTCATGAGCAGATGACATGGGAAAAAATCATTTTTTTTCTGTCTTGAAAATGGGGGAGTGTCAGAAGGAAAAGAGTTATGTACAGATTGTATCAATTATCTAATGCACTGTGACATGTCACCCCAAAACACAGTGACTTAAAACAGCACCCATTGATTCATCCTTTTGCAATTTGGGCAGGGCTCAGCTGGGCTGGCTCATCTCTAGGATGTGTGGTTATGGCTGGCCTCACTCATGTGTTTGCAGTCAGCTGACTGGTTCCCAGGGCCTCTTTGACATGCCTAGCAATTGGCTGTGTGGCTTGGTTCTCCTTTGCATGGCTCCTCAGCAGGATAGCCTAGGCTTCTTACATTGCATTGGCAGCCTCCCAACTATATAACATAAAACTCAACCCCCTTAAGAAATATTTCATCCTGGACCATTTCCTATACTTCCTGAGAATGTGTCACAAATGTTCTCAGAAGATACCCTTCCATTGAAGCTGTGCTGCTCTGCCAGCTGCTGCAGTGTTTGTCCACCCTTCCATTAGTTCAGCACGGCAGAGCCGCCATTGCAGGTCTCTCTTACTGTATACCTTCCTCCATGCATTCGACCCTCATGTCCCCAAAGCAGTGTGGCTCTCTGGGGCAAGGCGGGAAAATTGCTCCTTCCCTCTTTGGACTACTATTTTGGAGGGGCCCCCAAGCAGGACTGCTGTGTTCTCAATTTTGCTCATCTTTCTCCATTCTCTGTTGCATTTCATCCATTTCAGACATGCGTCCAGCATGGGCTTGGCTGGGAATGGTTGGATTTGCTCAAGGGCATCACACTGAATGAACCTAATGACATTTTATTTGACTAAGCCTATCATGCCCCAGTCTTTCTATCTTTAGGGTAAATTCTCCTGAGGTCCTGATTTTCTAGACAGCCTCTGATCTTTATATAACTGTCCAGCCAGGACCTCTACTTCACCTGTCATCCCTCTCTTGGGCTAGCACCATTATCGAGTGAGGTTTGTCTCATTTTAGAGGTAAAGAAATTAAGTAGAGGAAATGGGAAGTTCAAGTGCCTTGACTCAGGCAGTCACTGCAGGTTAGGGTAAAAAAAGAGTGAGATTCTAGGGCTCTATTTAGTCCATATCTCACTTGGCAAAGCCTCCTTATCCTAAGAAATCAAAGACATCCTGTGGGGGTAGCAGCGAGATACTCCATATGGCGCTTTGCTCTTTCTCACCCTTTTAATTTGGCTCTTTGTTCAATCTTAATTTGCAATTGTCACAGCTGTGATCACATTCCCAAGTTCCACCAACTCCCAAAACCCTTGAATCCGAAACCTTGGTGGTTTTAATTTTATTTTTGTTGAGAAAGGTTATGTTGTCTCAATGGGTAAAACTAGCTCTTCAGTGAGGGAAAACATTTTTTGGGGGGGGGAAAAGCTAATTCCAATTTTGAATTAAACCTCAGAATGGGCTGCAACTGTGGAACCTCAAGTTCAGGAGAGTTGACAACTCAGCTATAATCAAGCTAACTGAATTGGACAGAGCAATGTGAGACATAATTAGCAATTCCATTCAGCGAGCTGTCTCCTGAAAAACTTAAAATACCTTCTAGGCCTCATGCATATTCAGTGCCTCATTTGCTATTGTTTTTATCCAACAGGTTGAAATTCAAAAGGAAAGAATTCTGAGTTGTCTGTCTCGCTTTCATCCTCTGCATTCTCCTCTCTTTTCAGCAGCTCTCCCTCCCCAAGCCTGTCCCATTTCCATACAGCAGGTCACCCCGATGCCAACTGCACATTGACAAATACAAAATACTCTGAGCACATTTTTTCTCTTGCTTGTACGTTTGTCAATGCTTTCTCTCAGTTAGATAGACTGAGGAGGTACATTTGCCCTGGGGAATTAGGACCACTTTGTTGTTGTGGTCAGGCTTCTGTTGGGAACTCTTTCCGTCCCCTGGTTACTGGGTCATGAGTGGGTCTGTGCTGAACTGGAGATTGATGATCCCACACTTTCCCTCCTGATCTCCATCCACCTTGATGGGTTATGCTTTCACTTTCCTTGATGTTCCAGGTGGCTGGGCTTTTGCCTGGAGGATGTGAAGGGAGATCGTAAGAGGCAATGAGAGGAGAGGGGGAAAAATCATATAGATTCCCATGTGTTCGCTGTGTTGCCTGGTTAGCTGAGCCTGGGAGTTTCCCAGTAGAAGGCTGTCTCCTTGGCACCCAAAATGTGTAGGGTGTGACTATTCTGGAAGAACCCCTGAGGAATGATTGGTTGTTTGGAGAAGCAATATAGTACCACGAAGACAAGAGTCTGAGTTAGATCTAGAATGAAATCCTAGTTCTGCACTGTGTGGTCTAAGCTGTGTGGTCTTGACCAAGTTTCTTTACCTCCCTAATCTTCAAATGCTTCATCTGTAAAACAAAGTTCCTAATGACCCTGTGCGTGGCTGTTAGGAGGATTACATGAGATAATGTACATGGAGGACCTAGCCAAGTGTCTGGAACGTTATTGGTGCTCAAGAATTGTGTTCTTCTTTTTCAAGTTCCTTTTTTCCTTATCTTAGTCTTCATTTTCCTTTTCTTGCTGTTTTATTGTATTTTACAGTGTGATATCGGGAACTGTGAAATATGCTGCATTTTCAAAGAAATTACTCAGTACTTTCAATCTCTTTCCCTATAAACTTTCTAGCAGTTAGTAAACGCTGACCTAAGTTTCCCCATCTTTCCCCTCCCCTCTTAATATCTGGTAAAGGTAACTGGCCAAAGGCATACACTGAGTTAAATGAGAAATTAAATATTTCTCTAATCTTAAATTCCTGGAAGCATCACCGTATTTCCTCACTTCAGAATAGCCTCTTTCAGATTTTATTTTTTCCATCTGGGGAGCATTAGAATACGAAAAGTTTATTGGTAAAACTTCATGTTAAAATTTTCAATTTGCTGACCTAACTTCAGCAGAAGCTTTGATTTTCATGTCTTTTTTTTTTTTTTTAAAAACTGTGAAGTAGAAAGTTAAGGCATACTCAGCCTTGTAAATATTTTAGAGGAGGCTGAGATGCACTCTAAATGGATTCCTGCATCATATTTGATGACAATTTTGGTAATTTGGAGTTTCAAGGGGAAATAAAAGAAGGAGAAATGTCACCAGGGTTGTAAATCATAGAAGGAGAGTTGAGAACTTGTTCCTTTGCAAAGTCACATTTGCCATAGCAGGTTGACATCTGAATGAGTTCATAGGATGAACAATGAATGCAAGGACTGGATTAAGTAGAAGCATTTCTTTCCCTCTGCCCCTTGCAGTAGATCTTTTATGGATCATACCATTTGGCAGGTGACTTAGCCTTCATTAATTACCATCACATGCTGTCCTCTAATTGTTTTCCAAGTAGAAGTCTTGTTTTGTTCAAAATATTGCAAAATACTTGAGGGGATGGGTCATCTCACATACTTACTTCGTGTGGCCTCCTACAGCTCCTAACCCCATTCTGTGCATGCTTTATTGCAACTTGGGAACAGGATGAGAGAAAATGAAGCCCTGAACCTATCTCCCATCTGTGGTGTCCCTCGGTTAATGAATATGTTAAGGGCAAGGCTGTGACTCACCATGCTCACCAACAGAAGTGGATGTACAGGGAGGGTGAAGAGAGGCCAGAAGAGAAGCCTTTGAAAAGAATACGTTAAACTCCAACAATGGAAAGAGATGAAGAATGTCGTGAAGATGGGGAGAATGAGAAAGATGAAAGAGAACTGGTGATGGCTCAGCTGCCATGGAGAGAATTTGGCTGTGAAGAAGTTCCAAAACAATTTCCATGTCATAAAGGTGGGGAACAAGGTAGAGGATAATCACTGGAAATCACGGCCCTTTTGACTGAATAACCTCAGTTAGTTCTTCAAGATACCCTCTTGTGTCTCTTCAGCTGGAGCTTGATAATCAGTATTTAATGAAGAATTGAGGGAGCCAATATCCCAAAGAACGGGGATGAAATAGTTTCTGGACATTTGGAGCTTAGGGAGAGGTTTGCACACTGTTAACAGTGAAAAATACCATCCTTTGCCTCCTTGAGCAAAAGTTCCCAGAGTTTTGAAAGAAATTAATCTGGTGTTTCTACTTTAACCCCAATAGAATCCTAAATCCTGAAAAGTCTCTGCAAAAAGTATATTTTGTTGACAGGTTATTGTATAGGGTATAACCTCCTACAAAAATCTTGTCTAAATCCACCAGAATGGTGAAAATGAATGATACTATGTCAAAGTCATTGCTGTATTTGCTACATGGCCTTCGATTTTTTGCTTCTTTTTTCCTTACACTTTTTTTTAAAAGCAGTGCGTCTATTGAGAAATCTTATTAAAAATCACAAACTGAACAGCAGACCTTTTTTTTTTTGAGAACCAGAAACAGATTTTAAATGACAAAAATAAAAAAACTCCTTTAATCTTTTTGTAACGTCTTGACAGTTGTGCCAGAAGATGTCTGCTTCTGCCTTCAAAATATAATTGCTTTTGGTCTGAAACAATTCATTTCCCACTCTTTTCCCACTACTAGAAATCCTTGCCCTTTAAGCTGGATATTTTCCCTTAATTTTGTGGCTACTTTTCTGGTAAGGTAATGGAAAGGGGTAGGCAGCCAGGAGGCTAAGGAGACCAGAATGAATGTCATAACACAACACTATGCCTTGTGAATGTATAATATGAGATAAAGAGAGCATCTGTGAACCAAGGAAAAAATACTGAAATATTTTGTCATAAAAATGAGGTTGACTGTCACAGAGTTGAATATCTAGTGTCACCAAAGATATTTGACCTTTCTAAATCCATCAAAGCATCTTTCTATTGCTTTGTTTTCAATAACTCAAGTGAAGTCATATCATAGTTGAAAACCTTAGCAGTTAGTGTCTTAAAGATCCCAAATCTTACTTGTATTTTCTTCAGAGAAGCATTTTATAAATATTGGAATAAGAGTGTCATCAGATTTCCATAAAATCTGTATCTATGGACTTTTTAGCACAAACATTTCTGATCTATAGAATAAACCTAATGAGAATCAGAAATAGGTGCTCTCAGCAAGAAGGGAGGCTTTAATGGAGGGGGATGGGGAATTTAGGCATCAGTGAGAATCCATAACTGCAAAGTGACATGGTGTGTCCTAATCCCTAAACTCAGGCCTTGAATCATGAACGACAGAAGAGGAAAAAAAATAATAAAGGGAAAAGAGGACGTGAAATACAGTCAGAGGTGTTGACCACGCAGTAAACCTGATAGTTTGGGCTTCTTGCAATGTACTGTACATTTTTTTCCAATATACTTCTGTCATTTTTTTTCCAAACCAGCTCTGTGAGAGTAAGTGTAATTCATCAATTCTTTTATGACTCAGTTTTTTAAAAATTATTTATTTATTTTGATGCGCCGGGTCTTAGTTGTGACACGCGGGATCTTCCTTGCAGTGTGTGGGATCTTTAGTTGCAGCATGTGGGATCTAGTTCCCTGACCAGGGATCGAACCTGGGCCCCCTGCATTAGGAGTGCGGAGTCTTAGCCACTGGACCATCAGGGAAGTCCCTGACTCAGTTTTATGAATATTTTTGGCTTCTTTGCATCTACTCCTCTCTATCGCCACTAGAGCCTGGAAGACGACTGTGCCATGCAGTTGGGGGACTCGTGGGATTAAGCAACTCAGTGCTGTCCACTTCTCTCCAGATTTGATCTGCTGGATGAATTGAGATTTGTCTTGTAGAGCATCTTCTCCACTTTCCTAATGTCTTGAGAAATAGGAAATACAGGAATAAAAAGAGGGAAAAAAAGACAACCCCAATCCTCTGTTGCAGGACCCTTTGGAAACTGTATCAGGCACACTATTGCTTCCACTCACCTGGAAGCTACTTAGCTATAAGGACCAGGGCAGAAATGGTACATTTCCATGTAGGCAGAAACCAAGGTGCACTTGGAGAAACAAGTCCAAGCCCAGGTTTTCTTCTTTCTTAAGGGATACAAGGATGAAAATCAATATGCATTAATCATGAGCACTTCCTGTGAGCTGGGCATTGTGCTTGATTGCCCCCCTTCCCCGCCCATGATATATGGTCGGGTCTCTATCTGATTCCCCAGAAAGACAGGGTCACCAGTAGTCTGGGGAGGATCACTTATCTTAAAATTAACTCATAGTTTATGCTATATATTACTGTGCTCTCTTAGGAGTTTCTCAATCTATCTGATTCCCCAGAAAGACAGGGTCACCAGTAGTCTGGGGAGGATCACTTATCTTAAAATTAACTCATAGTTTATGCTATATATTACTGTGCTCTCTTAGGAGTTTCTCAATTGACCAGAACAAAGATTCAGTCTTGCTAGCTGGGTCCAAGACCTAGAAGTAAGAAATTGATTATTTTTTCCTTATATTTTCTTCCTCTGAGTCACATGCCCTGATATAATAAAGGTATCCCACCCCACCATCCATTCCCCAGGGGTGGTCTTTTTGTTTATCTAACTCAATTCAGGACCTTATATGTCTTTTTCAAGTCTCTTAACTTTCTTTCACAGTCCCATTTCCAGGATACTCACTATACTCCATTATTTTTAATTCCATTCTTCCTTCTTAGGAACATAGCTCTTATCTATTTTGGTCTTTGGGGATGCTAGTAGTTTTATGCAAACCTAATAAACTTTCGTTATTATTAAGAGGCCTAGTATTTCTGGAGGGTCAGTTACCTCAACTCAGAGTCCATCTCATTTGATCCTAAACACAGCTTTGTGAGGTAGGTTGTACCCTCCTTCCCTTACAGCTGAGGAAACTAAGACCCAGAGTTAGATAAGTTGCTTAAAGCATGTGAGTAATACACGGCAGAGCCACAAGTTAAACCCTGGTCACTTTGGGTCTAATGAAGGTGCCTATGTTCCTTCTATACAATGATCTCTTAAAATCTACATTTATTGAATTGCCTACTAATAGGTCAAGTACTGTGCCAAGGCTACTGTGCTGAGGAATTCTAAACTGAAGTTGGCATAAGAATTGAAGACTGTTGGCTCCCTGAAATACTGTGATGAGAGAGATTCTACGGTCCTGTCTACACTCAGTGGGAAAGGATGCTGGGATTCATTGTTAATGTCTATCATGGGAGCATAACAGAGTGACTTTGCCAATTATTCATCTCCTCTCACAGAGTCGCCCAATAATAGCAGGGGCAGAATGCTAGGGTATTTGAGAGCTAGGGTTTGGACTGATACAGATCAGATTCAAGTCCCGATTCCACAGTGTGTTTAGCTGCGACGCCTTGAGGAAATTACTCATACTGAGTCTCCATTATCTCATTCTTTAAATGAGGATGATTGTAGTACCTGCTTTGGAGTTATTGTGAGGCTGGATGAGACAATGCACTTAAGCACCTAATATGATGCTTAGCACGTTAGGTCTTCTGTTAGAAAGAAATGTAATGGGGCTTCCCTGGTGGCGCAGTGGTTAAGAATCCTCCTGCCAGTGCAGGGGACATGGGTTCGAGCCCTGGCCCGGGAAGATCCCACATGCCGCAGAGCAGCTAAGCCCACGCGCTACAACTACTGAGCCTGCGCTCTGGAGCCCGCGTGCCACAACTACTGAAGCCTGTGGGCCTAGATCCCGTGCTCTGCAACCTGAGAAGCCACCCAATGAGAAGCCCGCGAACCTCAACGAAGAGTAGCCCCCGCTCACCGCAACTAGAGAAAGCCCGCACACAGCAACGAAGACCCAAAACAGCCAAAAAAATAAAAACAAACAAATAAATTAATTTAAAAAAAAGAAAGAAATGTAATGAGGTTGGAAGGTTAACTGACAGACCACTTACTATCTTTCATTTTCCTTTCTCTAATCTTAGAGAAGTTACCTCTTTAAGGATACCTAGTTGACATATTTTTGCACAGTGACATAAAAGAGTAATTATTTCCCCATTTATTTCCCTGACAAGTTTCTCTTCACTTCCTTGAGATTAGAAGTCCTAATTTGGCTAATTGATTTAGTCAGTAACGAGCACCAAATGCTGAATATGACACTTGGGTAAGAAATCTGTAAAACCACAGAGGAAGGCATGATGCATTTTGAAAAATCAGGATGAATGTAATAATTTCAAGGGGCTGTGGGGGGGGTACAGGGGAGAGAAAACCCTGTTGTCTGTATTTTGGGTGAAGATGACACTGCTTTTGCAGACCACAATTTCTCTGTGCTGCCATCTTGTGAGATAAGAGAAATATGAAAGGATTTGAGGAGGGGGTTAAAACTGAGAAATGTAGGTCCAAACACTGTTTCCTGTCCAAATTCCATTAGCACCATACTGTCAAGTGCTCCAGCATCGTGAGTGTACTTCCGTAGCTTATAATTGCCCTGTGCTTCAGTCAAGAGATGGGTAATTGCTCCTATGGGCCACAGATTTCCTGCTAGCAGCAGCTGATTGAAACCAGCCATATATTGCAGTTAAAAACCCCAGACTTGCTGCAATGTTTACAGATAAACCTTCTGTGCGACAGTCATTTACTGTACCCAGCCACCCATATGTTAAAGATATTATCCACGACCTCCTCATTTTCTCTTGAAGACAGATCAACTGTTCTTTTCAGTTTGATTAGATTTCACTATGTGGTGTTGATAGGCCAACTCTTTTATTTATTTTTTTTTAAAATTTATACGCGGGCCTCTTACCGTTGTGGCCTCTCCCGTTGCAGAGCACAGGCTCCGGACGCGCAGGCTCAGTGGCCATGGCTCACGGGCCTAGCTGCTCCACGGCATGTGGGATCTTTCCGGACCGGGGCACGAACCCATGTCCCCTGCATTGGCAGATGGACTCTCAACCACTGTGCCACCAGGGAAGCCCCAACTCTTTTATTTTGTAGCTGATGCTTTAAGTAAAGTTGCATTTCTCTGGATCTAAGTTCTACTTTGGGGGCATTTGTTAATAGCCACACTACTGTAGTATTAGTTACTTCTGCAAAGTTTCTTATTCCTCTTTTTCTATTCCTCTGATAAGTCAAATACAGCTATTAGCCTGTGTGTCTGTTGACGTCCTCAAGAATTGGAATCTAGTAAAGGTAAGCCATCCACTCATTAGCAATCATGACGTTTTGGGGTTTTGGAGAAGCTGAAGGGGGATTGTGTGTTTTCTAATTTTAATGACACTTGCATCTGCAATGGACACAATGGATGATGCTACATAATATTAAAAGGTAGATGACGCTGTATGTCCATACTCACCTTATGGGGGTTCCCATTTCTCCATCCTTGCAGTTTTATTAAATTTAGGCTTTAGAGGCTAAATGAACAGTTTGATATCTACGTATGATTCAAGTCTGTCCAGTGAATCTCAAGATTTTGGGTGGTTTTAATTCAGTTTCTCTGTTTATCAATAGTAACATCGATATCATCTTCTTCTTGCTCCCTTTATTCTTTTTTTAAAAATTTGTGTTTTATTTATTTTTTAATTTTTGACTGCATTGGGTCCTCATTGCTGCGCACGGGCTTTCTCTAGTTGCGGCGAGCAGGGGCTACTCTTCGTTGTGGTGCGTGGGCTTCTCATTGCGGTGGCTTCTCTTGTTGCAGAGCATGGGCTCTAGGTGCGCAGGCTCAGTAGTTGTGGCACATGGGCTTAGTTGCTCTGTGGCACGTGGGATCTTCCCAGGCCAGGGCTTGAACCTGTGTCCCCTGCATTGGCAGGTGGATTCTTAACCACTGGGCCACCAGGGAAGCCTGCTCCCTTTATTCTTGAAGCAAGAATGAAAGGTAAGAATGGTTACAGATAAACTGGGAGTGCCTTGAACTTGTGAAATCAGAAACTCTGTCATTCCTACCATACCCTCCTTTCTTAAAAACTTCCCTGACAAACCTGTACACTTGTTTGAAATTCATGAGTAACTTATCTTATGGTAGGAAAAAAATGTTTTTTTGTTTTTTTGTTTTTTTTTGCATTACGTGGGTTTTTCACTGTTGTGGCCTCTCCCATTGCAGAGCACAGGCTCCGGACATGCAGGCTCAGCAGCCATGGTTCACGGGGCCAGCTGCTCTGCGGCATGTGGGATCTTCCCGGACCGGGGCATGAACCCGTGTCCCCTGCATCGGCAGGCGGACTCTCAACCACTGCGCCACCAGGGAAGCCCTTTTTTTAAAAAATATAAATTTATTTATTTTATTTATTTATTATTGGCTGCATTGGGTCTTCGTTGCTGCGCACGGGCTTTCTCTAGTTGCGGCAAGCAGGGGCTGCTCTTCTTTGCGGTATGCGGGCTTCTCATTACAGTGGCTTCTCTTGTTGTTGAGCACGGGCTCTAGGCACGCGGGCTTCAGTAGTTGTAACACTCGGGCTCAGTAGTTGCGGCTCACGGGCTCCAGAGCGTAGGCTCAGCAGCTGTGGCGCACAGGCCCAGCTGCTCTGCAGCACGTGGGATCTTCCCAGACCAGGGCTCGAACCCATGTCCCCTGCATTGGCAGGCGGGCTGTCAACCACTGCGCCACCAGGGAAGCCTGGAAAAAAAAATATTTAATCCATTTTTTTAAAAAATTGAGTGACTGAAGAATTTGTATCATCATGGTCAGACCTAGTCAAATTAACAAAAGAGATGGGATTTGTCGTGTGTTTCCTTTAGTTCTGTCTTCTCTTTTTTGCAGCTCTATCTTCCTTAGATATACGGAGCTGATCAATTTATTGGTAATACAATGGTAAAGAATATATTAGCATTTGCAGGGTTAGGTCTAAGCATGTGTTCCTGGAACCTCAGATAATGATTACTTACTTACCTTCCAAATTCTGAGGTTGAAATTAGTGGTTTGAGCAGAAGGAAAATATAGTAGTTGAAATAAAGCAAAGAACACTTGTCCATAGTATACAAATCCATGAATTTGGTCACACATGGGGTGTATATGTCCAGGTGTTAAAGAATGTGGATACAGGACAAGAAAACAAAACTTGACTACTATGATGGTACAGTTGTATGAAGCATTTTAGCAGATCCAAATTTAACCCAAAGATGAAGTAATAATGAAATATACAAATATAGTTCTACATTAAAGGCCAAGGGAAATGATAAGTGAATGAACACTTGCTTGTAAGCCCAGGTACTTTGCTTGTATCTTCTTATTTATTGTTTAACTTGTGAGGTAGATGTTATCTTCTTACCTAAAAAGGAAGCAGAGTTTCCCAGAGGTTAAATAACTTGGCCCATGTCATAAAACTTGTAAGAGAACAACCAGGACTCTAATTCAGGTAGGCCTGACTCCTAAATCTATGTGCTTTCCATTATTTCATCCAGTCCTTGAATTTTTCTTATGATTTCTCTGAATATCAAATTTCCTTAGAATAGTTAAACATGATTTGATTGATCAGTATTCGGTTTTCACTTGCTTTTTTTAGGAACTCATTCAATTATTTATTCATTCAGCTAATACTTATTTTTGTATCTCCCATGTGTCAGGCACCACTAGGCACTGAGAATACAAGATTAATGAGACATGGTTCCTGTTCTTGAGAAAATTTCAGGGAGGGAACAGATATGTAAAAGAAATACTTGTGATTCCATATGAGAACTGCATTAGAAGTATGTCCAAGTTTCAGGGGTAGAACAAAAGAGTAAGTAATCAATATGTTTGGGAGACGAGGTTGTATTTGGCCAAGAGCTGTTTTTCTTTTTTTGAAAGGAGCTTTTTTTTTTAACATCTTTATTGAGGTATAATTGCTTTACATTGTTGTGTTAGTTTCTGCTGTATAACAAAGTGAATCAGCTATACTTATACATATATCCCCATATCCCCTCCCTCTTGCGTCTCCCTCCCACACTCCCTATGCCACCCCTCTAGGTGGTCACAAAGCACCGAGCTGATCTCCCTGTGCCATGCAGCTGCTTCCCACTAGCTATCTATTTTATGTTTGGTAGTGTATATATGTCAATATTACTCTCTCATTTCGTCCCAGCTTACCCTTCCCCCTCCCCATGTCCTCAAGCCCATTCTCTACGTCTGCGTCTTTATTCCTGTCCTGCCCTTAGGTTCTTCAGAACCTTTTTTTTTTTTTTAGATTCCATATATATATATATTAGCATACGGTATTTGTTTTTCTCTTTCTGACTTACTTCATTCTGTATGACAGACTCTAGGTCCATCCACCTCACCACAAATAACTCAATTTCGTTTCTTTTTATGGCTGAGTAATATTCCATTGTATATATGTGCCACATCTTCTTTATCCATTCATCTGTCGATGGACACTTAGGTTGCTTCCATGTCCTGGCTATTGTAAATAGTGCTGCAATGAACATTGTGGTACATGACTCTTTTTGAATTATGGTTTTCTCAGGGTAAATGCCCAGTAGTGGGATTGCTGGGGCGTATGGTAGTTCTGTTTTTAGTTTTTTGAGGAACCTCCATACTGTTCTCTATAGTGGCTGTATCAATTTACATTCCCACCAACAGTGCAAGAGGGTTCCCTTTTCTCCACACCTTCTCCAGCATTTATTGTTTGTATATTTTTTGATGATGGCCATTCTGACCAGTGTGAGGTGATAACTCATTGTAGTTTTGATTTGCATTTCTCTAATGATTAGTGATGTTGAGCATCCTTTCATATGTTTGTTGGCAATCTGTATATCTTCTTTGGAGAAATATCTATTTAGGTCTTCTGCCCATTTTTGGATTGGGTTTCTTTTTTTTTGATATTGAGCTACTTGTAAATTTTGGAGATTAATTCTTTGTCAGTTGCTTCATTTGCAAAGATTTTCTCCCTTTCTGAGGGTTGTCTTTTCGTCTTGTTTATGGTTTCCTTTGCTGTGCAAAAGATTTTAAAGGAGCTTTAACTGGTGTCTTTTTTTAAAAAAGAAATATTTATTTATTTTTAGTTTATTTATTTTTGGCTGTGCTGGATCTTCATTGCGGCACGTGGGAACTTTGTTGCGGCATGCGGGAACTTAGTTGTAGCATGCAGGCTTCTTAGTTGTGGCATGTGGACTCTTAGTTGCGGCATGCACGTGGGATCTAATTCCCTGACCAGGGATCGAACCCAGGCTCCCTGCATTGGGAGTTTGGAGTCTTATCCCCTGGACCACCGGGAAGTCCCTAACTGGGGTCTTAAGAGAGAGTGATGATGAGGATGCTAGTGACAATAGCTAATAGTTTTTGAATACTTAGTGTGTTCTCAAAAGCTACCTATAAAGTCTTACCTCCTTTAAACCTCTCAACATCTCTAGGTATTATTCCTCCTCACATCTCGGTGATGAGGAAATAAAGACACAGAGTAGTTGAGTAACTACTGGATGGTAGAAGCAGGATGCAAATCCAAGTTATCAGCTCCAGAGTCAGCCCCATTTTGTGGCTCTGTTTGATTAAAGTAGTGGTGAATAAATGTTTGCCTGGAAGAGTTGGAGGTCGAGTTGGGATAAAGGGATGGTTGGGGAATTTGGAAGGGTTTTCCTGGCCAGGTGAGCAGCACATGCAAGACAGAGAGATGTGAAACAGTATGGCACAAATTGGGGATTTGTAAGTAGCAGCACACAGCTGAATGTGCCTTGTACACTGAGGATTGTTGAGGAGGGGAACCCTGAGGCTGTGCCCAGATCAGGAAGGACTTATTTGGACATAATAAGGCATTTGGACTTGGTGTCATTGAAGGATTTTAAGTAAGGGGATGAAATGACCCCGTCAGTTTTCATCACTAAGGTATACAGGTAATTAGGAGAAAGTCAAAATTTCAGCAGTATGCGTTAAAGCACTCAAAATACATTAGTAGCAGGAATTTTGATAACCCGAACTTAAAAACCATTTTAATAGTATTCGTTATTTATCTCAGTATTTAAAGATGTGATGACTTCAACTTTTAATTGCCTTGCTTCCTTTCTAGTCAAAGCACTTCTAGCAATGAAGTTAGACCAATCTCTGAAACTGAAATCTGGAAATATCATAATCATTTATCTGGGTTTTAGACAGACCAGCATAACCTTAATCACTCTTTATGTTGCCTGAGATAGAGATTCATTCTGGATCTGAGCTTCAGATCACATTACTTTCTCCCAAAGGAGAGCCTCATGAAGAATTTGTAAATCACAGTTTTAGCTTTTGTGTCTTTTCAGGATCCCATTCTAATGTTTCATAGACCATAACCCAAACTGCAGGCTTCTGAGCCCACGAATAGGTGTTGACAACCCATTATGGGAGGGAGAGCCATGGTTGAAAGGGCCACTGGGTTACTGGTTTTGATTACTGCCTTTCTGGGCACTGCAGCTTCAGAGAGAATGCACCACCTACAGATTTAAAGCCAATAAGCAGTCTTAACCTCTCTTGATATTTTCTGCCTTAGATTGGATCAAGCATTACCTGACACTGGCAGCTGTTTTCCCTGACTTGTTTTGCTGTTATATGATGACCTTTTCTTTGTTTATTGTTTTATTTGAACTTGCTGGGAGTTTATATAATTGATGGGCTTGTATGCCACAGTATGTCTGGGAATCTGCTGGTAATATACTACAGTGTCTGAATGGGTAGTTTTTTCTTTCTCTCCTCCCTTACTCTCACCCCTAATGTCAGAAAGTCAACATCCCAACTGGTGAACTGACATGGTAATAGAGACTCTTACCTTATGAGCAAAGGGTTTGGGTCAATCAGAGTCACCCAGGGTCAGCCTATATTAAAAATTTCAACATTTTGACAATCTCTTGAGCTCTGCTATAATACCTGAGTTTTAGGTTTCAATATATTTCTGAACAGAGATCCATCTTTGTTCACATCGCCTCAGCTTGACTGAGGTGTTGAAATGTACAAATCATGAAATTGTTCATTACTTATCAAAAATAAGCAGTACGTGGTTGTCAATATAGGTTTGACAGCTAATCATTTAACATTTTTATCTGATTTTAAAAACTATAGGCATTAAAGACAGACAAAGAAAATGAAAAAAGCAAGTTACAAAACAATGTATAGGATCCCTTTTTTTTATTTTATTTTATTTATTTATTTATTTATTTTTTTTTTTTTTTTTTCCGTACGCGGGCCTCTCACTGTTGTGGCCTCTCCCGTTGCGGAGCACAGGCTCCGGACGCGCAGGCTCAGCGGCCATGGCTCACGGGCCCAGCCGCTCCGCGGCATGTGGGATCTTCCCGGACCGGGGCACGAACCCGTGTCCCCTGCATCGGCAGGCGGACTCTCAACCACTGCGCCACCAGGGAGGCCCTGGATCCCTTTTTTTTAAAGCTAAATGTTATGTGATCTTAAATGAAAAAAACATGGAAGAAAAAGCATCAGAGAGTTAGTAGTGATACTGGATCACAAGGACTTTCTATGTCATCCCTCCCTGTATTACTGAGTATGCAATTTCTTGTATTTAGAAAAGTTTAAAAGCACAAGCAATATTTATGCTCCTTGTATAACTCAAAAGCCTCTAATGTGTAACAGAGTAGAATGATTAGTAAATGTAATTCAAATATATTGTATGTTTCAAATAAAGAAGTTAATTGTTCAGTTGACGTGGTTAAGCCTTAAGTTTCTGAGTTGTCATTTTAAATTAAACTGTGCTTAGGTTTTGCAGGAACAATTGAGTTTCTTACATTTTGGCACTAAAGAATCAGGCTTGGTAAGTTACTACTTTCATATCCTTAGAGCCTTGTTCAAGGCGAACATCAAAAACACTTCCACTAGTTTTGGAAGTTGATATGCAAATAGATGTACTTGTAATGACTCTTGTCCACCTGTGATGTTAGCCTTGGTCTTTAACTTGTATATGTCTCAGTACCTTCTCTGCCATTCAGTCAGCCTGCCCAGCATTTACTGGAAGCATACAGTGTACCAAACATTGTGATGGGTATTCAGGATAAAAAAAATATATGGTTTCTGTCCTCAGAGAGCTCATGGTTTCTTTGAAAAAGAATTCAATGTAAATATTGAATTTCATTGCTTATATATGTTTTCCTTTAGAGAAGTAGATGGTTTCTAAAATTGGTTATGCTTTGCCATCCCTTTTGAGAGGTGTTCTAAAGCAAGCCATGACTGCCAGGCAATGATGAGATTGAATATTTTATCAAGGGCATGTAGTTAATCATTAAGCATCTAGTTTGGTACTGATTTAGTACCAATTCTCCATGAATGTTCATAGTTGAGATCTTCCTTGAGTTCCTTAGAAGGGATTTGGAAACCTGCAGGCAAGAGCTGAAGTGCTGGATTTGGTTCAAGGGCCTGACATGGAGGTACTTTTTAGAGTTTCTGCAGGATTGTATAAAGTTGGTTCTGTGTCCCCTCTTCATGGAATAATACAGTAAATAAGAAGCCTGGAAGGGAAGAAAACCAACTAATAAGTAGTGAAGTGGGCAAAAGAAATGTCAAACTCAGAGGGTGTCTGTCAAAGTTGATCAGTGTCTTAGTCCATTTGGGCTACTAGAATAGAATACCACAGATTGGGTAGCTTATAAACAACAGAAACGTATTTCTCACAGCCTGGAAGCTGGAACGTCCAAGATTAAGGACATCCAAGATCAAGGACCAGCATGGTCAGATTCTGGTGAAAGCCTTTTCCCTGGTTCATAGTCAGGTTCTTGCTGTGTCCTCACATGGTGGAAGGGGTCAGGGATCTCTCTGGAGCCTATTTTAAAAAGCACTAATCCTATTCATGAGGGCTCTATCTTCATGGCTTAAGTACCTCCAAAAGGCCACACCTCCTAAAACCATTATCATTGAGGTTAGGAATTTGGGGGGGGGGACACAAACATTTAGACCATAGCCATTAGGCACTCACATGTCCAGATTGGTCCCAAGTCATCCTGAAGGGATGGATCTTTGTGATCAAGGAAAGCAGCAGGGGTTGGGAGTGCATGTAGTGGTGATACTCAAGGGTATTCCTTATTTGTGTTAGTACATATGTCTGGGGTGTGTGTGTGTGTGTGTGTGTGTGTGTCCTGATATGTAAGATATCATGACACAAAACTTAAAAAAAAACAAATGAGAAAATCCTATGCCATGAACTTTTCAAAGGTACAGAAAAAATGCTTTCCCATTAATAATACCACTATATTGAGACAAAGTATTCAGATTTTTGAAAGGACTTAATATTTCTCATAATATCTGCATTCATATATGGATTTGATCTATCTATCATCTATCTATCTATCTATCTAAATTTGATCTACATACATACGTGAATTTCATCCAGTTGTTTTGCCTTTGAAATAATTATCTGCTACACTCTCATGTGTTGAATAGTAAAAGGTAAGGCATGATTTTAACTTAGCATTTTAGTTCACAGGATACAATTAATAAGTATTGAACAATTTAGAAGGGGAATGAGTCTTTCTGGGTCAGACATTTCTTCTGAGACATAACTATTCTAGATTCTACCTACATTTTCTCAGGGTCAGAACTGTGTTGTCACTCATTGTGGTTTGTTTACAATGTATGGTTTACTTATGGGAATTTATTGGGAGATGACATCTTTCACCTACTCTTTCTCTCTAATTCTTCCTTGCCTTCTCTGAGTCCAAGTTCCAGGAGAGCTTCTGCATTGGACTCATATTTTGTATTTCCTGAAATCATGTTGCAAAATACCATTAAAAAGAAAAAAGGCCTTCACCACTTCCATCTTAATTTTCTGAACCTGATTACTCCTTTCATAAGATGAAGACCTTGATACTTTCCTCTCCTGGTTTGGGGAAGTGGTCTGGCATGTGGTGGACACTCAGATCAGTTTGTGGAACTAAGTTTAGAATGCTTGGCAAAGTCAGATGTTCAACAAATGTTACACCCCTTCCCCATCTTTCTGCCAGGGATACAAAGATGAGTGAGACATAGTTTCTGCTTTCAAGGACCTTGAAGCCTAGAGGAAAAGAAAAACAGGTAAATAAATAGAGCCAGTGAGACCTTTTAATCAAGGTACTTTGGGAGTAAAGGAGACAATGACTAAGGACCTCTGTGTTCTCAGCCAACCTGAATGATCCATGTCAGCCATGGTATTTGCACAGGGTATAATTGAATGTTCACTCAAAAGACCTAAAGTTATTGGCAACCTATAAAAAATGTTGTAATGGGGCTTCCCTGGTGGTGCAGTGGTTGAGAGTCCGCCTGCCGATGCAGGGGACACGGGTTCGTGCCCTGGTCTGGGAAGATCCCACATGCTGTGGAGCGGCTAGGCCCGTGAGCCGTGGCCGCTGAGCCTGTGCGTCCGGAGCCTGTGCTCCGCAACGGGAGAGGCCACAACAGTGAGAGGCCCGTGTACCGCCAAAAAAAAAAAAAAAAAAAAAAAAAAAAAATGTTGTAATGGTGAAAGCTATTAATGTGTATACTGAGTAGAAAATGACTTTAGCAGTGGGACTGTATTAGTCTGCTGGGGCTGCCATAACCAAGTACTACAAATGGGTAGCTTAAACACTCATAGTTTATTGTCTCACAGTTCTGGAGGCTAGAAGCCTGAGATCAAAGTGTCAGCAGGGGTGGTTCCTTCTCAGGGCTAGGAGGAAGCATTCCATGCCTTTCTCCTAGCTTCTGGTGGTTTGCTGACAATGAGGCATTCCTTGGCTTCTGCTGCATCGCTCAGATCTCTGCCTTCATCTTCACGTGGCATTCTCTTTGGGGGCCTGTCTCTTCACATGGTGTTCTTTTAATAAGGATACCAGACATATTGGATTAGGGACCCACCCTATTCTAGAATGACCTTGTATTAACTTAACTAATTACATCTGCCACAACTCTAGTTCAAATAAGGTCACCTTGTGAGGTACTGTGGGTGAGGACTTTAACATGCAAACTTTGGTGGGACACAATTCAAACTGTAACAGGGCCCTTTCAGACATAAAAAAGTGTTTCTGTATTTTTCAGTGTACAAACAGGAGGAACTGATTAGCATTTCTCCCAATGGCTGCAGCCATTGGAAAGGTATACATATGACCCTGACAAGAAAAATGGAAGAACATGTATTGGAAGGGAAGGGCAGGAGCCAGGCTTCATTGGATGCTTTCTATAGACTAGACAGTGTTAGGTTCTTTGTCCAAGTTACTTGCTTTAAAGTAATTTGATTCTCATTAAAACATGTTTATTAGGTCATCTCCATTTTGCAGATGTAGAAACTGAGGCTCAGAAACATGGAATCACCACCCACAGTTTGGAGCCAGAAAAGGGTAGAGCTGGGATTTGACAGCTAATAGGTTGGGTGCCAGAAAACATGCTCTTTCCCTTCTAGTCAGATATCCTCCCAAGAAAACTGTGATGATGAATGTGAGATTGTGGAAGCCAAAGATCCTAGAACACCTTTCCTATAAAAACTGTCTATCCTCAGGTGGAATAACCTTATCAGTTACTTTCTTAGTCATTTTTTAAAACTTTATAATGGAAGCAGATATCCCAGTGTTCTCTCAGTCTTGCAAAGGTCATTTTATAGGCTAATATTAGAAACTTATGAATCTACATTTCCATTAAAAAAATTCATAACTGTCTACATTTTCTTACCCCACTCATCAGCTTGTAGACCGTTAGGGGAAAGAGCTGTGTCCACAACGGAATCATCAGGAGAGATTCTCACGGTTCACACGGAAACTTGGAGCGCTGCAAATTTGACTTTCTTCTGTCTGGCATTCAACATACTCAATTTCTCCCCCATTCCCCTTTCTTCTTCTCTTTTCTTGTCCCACCACATCCGTGTCATGAAAATGGCTACTGAAATAAAATAGTTTAATTTGTGAAATCACAGTATGGTTCTCTCTGCTCATCCCAGTTTGCCCAGATTAGCCCAGGCAGATGGCTGTGGAGTTTCATGGCTGGTGAGAAAAGGGGCCCTTTCCAGAGCTGAAGAACAAGTGTGGGAGAAATGTTATGGATGCCAAAAAGCTGTGTGCTTGAGTTTTTGGGCGAGTGAAAGCAGGGCTGTGCATCAGGACGACTCTGCCTTCTGAACAGAGGGCTTTCTGAGAACTAGAAGCAGCTGGTTCTGGAGAAAAGATGGCTTGCAAAGAATCAGAGGCATTATGAGTCTTAAATTATTTAAGTTCCTCCTGTGGCAGCAGACTGTAATTGCTTCCTATTTCTGTAAATATTAGCAGCTGTGAGCCTTTAGTAAGGAGCTAAAACAGTGCTCAGTGTATCATACTTAAACTCTGGAATATTGTTAAATACCTGACCTTGGGCTGTCAAAGCACACTCATTACCCACACTAGCCCTTATGCTGGGAGCTGTCGACACTCTGAACGGGTACATTATTTTCAGCCTAGTCTGTAATAGCCTCGATAGATGGAGAATTGGCAAAGGGAATTGCAAGTCACCAAGTAGCAATGTCATGATCCATTTCCTTGGGGGAGGTCACCTCTGTGCCTGCTGCCTTTTAGTTGTTTACACACCTGTGACTCCACCTACAGCTGTCATGGCGAATCCTTTATCAAACTGGCAAAAACTTGAAATAGGACTAATTGGCATACCAGCTCTTACCTCTTTAGTCTCACTTGGTCTCTCTGCCTTATGTTCAGTGATTTAGTCCTACTGAATTTTTTTCTTTTTTTGAGCCTTCAGACTCATTGTATTCTCATTTGTCTTTTGCATTTGGCCTATCCTGAGTCTTCTGTCTGGAACTCTGCTTGTTCCATAGCATCTCTATGCTAACTTCTACTTATTCTGTTGATGACACCTGCTCTTTGGAAGTCTTCCCTGACTGTCTGTATGTGGGCTAGTTAGGTCTTCTTTATTATCTCATGGGTGTGTAGGCACATTCCCTTAAGAGCACATGTCATGTTGGGATTGTAGTAACCTATTTAGTGGTCTTCATCTGCCACTGTATAGTGAACTCTTTGAGGTTAAGAAAAGTGTCAGTCCTATTTGTAGTTTTAGTTGCAGGGTCTGTGTGGAACCTGGAGAATAGAAAGGGATTGACGAGTATTTGTTGAGTTGAATTCATACTTCTACATCTAGCATTGTTGGGATATAATACCTGTGGGCTTAGTCTTCAGTAGAGCTGCCAAGGCAATCTGTGTATGTGGCAGAATCTCATCAATGTCTTCAGATAGCCACTTCCCTTCTTCCTTGTTAACACATTTCTTTGGGATGATATGAGCCCAGGTCCGATAAGGAAATCATCATTGGCCTAACCCAGTTATCACAATTCATTCCTTTATGCCAGTGATTGGTCAAAGGGTGGGGACGTGATCCACTTCCGGCTAATGAGGCATAAGGGGAAGTATGTTGAAGGTTTGGGGAATGATTTTGCTTTTTATTAATAGAGTGGTGTGAGAAGGAAGCCATTTGTATCTTTCTCCCTTCTTTTCTGCTATGGATGCTTTCAGAGAAGATAAGAAGAAATGCTACAACTATTTGTCAACCATGAGGAAATAGCCCTCCAAATGAAAGCAACACAGGAGCATGGGCAAGTGCAAGGTCCTTAGGTCCTTGGTGATGTTGTTGAGTCATCAAAATCAACCCTGGGACAATATACCTCTGAATTTTTGTAAAGTAAACGATAAAACATTCTTCTGATTTAAACAGTGTTTTGCTAGATGTTGTGTTACCTTTGGCTAAAACTGTTCTAACTGTAATAGACACTAGGAAAAGGAAGGTGTGTGCATAGATTTTGTGCTCATTTCAAAAACTAAAGTGCCTATGCCACATAATGAGAGAAGACAACATAGAAAATATATTGGGCTTGGGGTTAAGACATCTTAGTTCACTTGAATCTTTCTTGTATAATTTTGAACAAGTCACTTATCTCTCTTATTTTCTAGTCAGGCAATCATTTATTCAACAACAACAAAAATAAATATTTGTTTGACAACTGTGTGTTATATACTATCTTAAGTATTTATTTTTAGGAAAACTGAGTTGAACTAGACGACTTTTTTATTTGTAAAAATCTGATTCACCTTTTATTTTTATGTCTTTGAAAAGAGTTTGAGGAGCTACAAGTCTATAAAAATCCTGTACAACTTCCTTCCAAAATCTGCCTTGGTTCCAATCATGTTTACCTTTGGCATTTCTTTTCATCCAAATTTCTTGCAGATCCTTATCTGAGAGATTTTTTTTTTTTAAACACAACAAAACCCACAAAGCATCTGTCTCTGGCAAGCATGCTCATGAGTCACATCTCCTCTGCAAAGTGAAACCGCGTGAAACCAGCTGATTAAAAGGAGTATATAAAGAGGAGGCAGTCTGTTAAATTTATTTTCAGTCCAGACTCCTAATTTCCATTCCACGTGCACTTATTTATTCAGGCACCAGGTCTTGGCAGGTACAATCTATTTAGGTAACCCTGCCCTGACTCACCTCTCAAATTTCCTGGCTGGAGAAAAAAGCTATTGAGCCGTCATCAGGGATAATATAGCCCCTGCTGACCAGGCTCAGTGGATGATTTCAAACTGGTTTATCATGGTCCCACCTTGATTAGGATAGAGCTCTTGATTCAAACTACCATGATCCTATCCTGCAAGTTGTCTATCTGTAGTAACCCCCAGTCTGGGTAGTGGTGGTGGGGGGCAGTCCATTGTGCCAGGATGTTAGATGGGGGAATCATCCATGCTTGATGGGAAGCACTGGGCAATGTTGAGAGGAGGGATAAGCATAACTCCAAATGGAACAGAGGATGGTGAAGAACCAATTGGTGGTTGTATGTTTTAGTATATTGGTTTGGCTGCTGAGTGTAAGCAGTCAGGTTTATATGGTAGGTCCGTGGCTTGGGGACTCAGCACCTTCTGTGTTGCTGCTCCTCCATGCTTAGCCTGTGCTTTCTTACTCTTGGTTCATAATAGGTGCTTTAGTTCCTACCACTATGTCTGAATTCCAGCAAGTAAGAAGAAGCAAAGAACAACAGAATTGCATATGCCTTATTTTTTAAGGGTGTGACCAGAAAGTTGCATAAGTAACTTCTGCTTGCATCTCCTATTGGCTAGTACCTGGTCACATTGCCACATCCAGCTTTAAGGAAGGCAGAGAAATGTAGTCTTTAACCTGGTAGCCATACACATGATAGAACTTCTATTATTATAGAAAAATAAATATGGGATAGAGCTTAGAAATCTCAGGGTCCTTGAGGGATGACACCATGAGTAGCATTTTGTGGGCCTCAGCATCTATGCAGCTCTGAATTTTTTATGGAATGGTTCTGGCTGTAGCCAAGGCTCTAGTTTCCCTCTTATACTTTCTTCTTTATGTTCTTGTCTCTTCTCCCAACTTGCTTCTACCTTCTGGGAGTGGAAAAGCCTGTTTTATCACAGGATTTTCCTTTACTGGGCTTAGGTCAATGGCATTTTTTATGAGTTAAATAGTATTTGCACAATTGCTCTGTCTTTACAGACTGGAGAAGAAGATTGACACCTAAACATATACCTTCAAAATATAATTCTTGGGCTTCCCTGCTGGTGCAGTGGTTAAGAATCCACCTGCCAGCTGCATAGCACAGGGAGATCAGCTCAGTGCTACCTAGAGGGGTGGGATAGGGAGGATGGGTGGGAGACGCAAGAGGGAGGAGATATGGGGATATATGTATATGTATAGCTGATTCACTTTGTTATAAAGCAGAAACTAACATACCATTGTAAAGCAATTATACTCCAATAAAGATGTTAAAAAAAAAAAAAGAATCCACCGGCCAATGCAGGGGACACAGGTTCGATCCCTGGCCAGGGAAGATCCCACATGCTGCGGAACAACTAAGCCCGTGCGTCACAACTACTGAGCCGGTGCTCTAGAGCCCACAAGCCACAACTACTGAGCCCATGCACCTAGAGCCAGTGCTCCGCACAAGAGAAGCCACTGTGATGAGAAACCTGTGCACCACAACAAAGAGTAGCCCCCGCTCGCCGCAAGTAGAGAAAGCCCACGCACAGCAATGAAGACCCAATGCAGTCATAAATAAAGAAAGAAAGAAAGAAAGAAAGAAACCAAAACCAGAATATAATTCTTCCCCATCTTTTCCCCAGATGCACAGCAGAGCCCTTTGCTTCTAAAGGAGAGAGCAGATCCCCAATCCCAGCTGGAAGTGCATGAACCAGAGACATTTAGAGGCAGCTTTTTTGCCTCATGAGAATGTGTTCTCTAGAGATGCTTGCACCTTGTTAAGGAAATCCAACCAAACTAATTTTGGTCTCTGTTTAAGATTTATAAAAGACAGCAGCAGGTAACTTGCTCATTTCATATTCTCCAGGCCCTTCTACTCTACCTGAAGTCTAAGGAGAAATGACATGTTTCCTGACAACATGATCTAGGGATATTCCTCTAAAGAACAATTCTTGACTTGTACTTTATTTTGTCCTTTTAAAAGATACACTACTGGGGAGTTTAAAAGTTGTCATATTTCATGCTTGAGGGATTTAGGTTCTTTCTGTCCATTATCTTGGCCATGAATTGGTGACATGTGCTCACTCCCCATTGAAACTGCAACATGTCCTTATAAAATTCTATGAGAAGAGAGATCTACGCTTAGGTTTCTACAATGAGTGAAGGGAAATTCTGAGTAGTCCTCCTATAGTGTTGTATATATAACTAATAGTTTAAAAAGTGAACAGTTTATTTTGGTGGCTTGTGGTTATTTAGGGGAAATAAGCCATTAATGGGATTTTATTTTCTTATCACATGGTGAAGTCACAAGACTTTTTCTTGGAGAAACATGAGGAGAACCAGGAATAAGTTGGTGTTAGGTGGGAAATGAACAGTGGGAGAGCACCTGGGTCCCATCCCCTAATAGTGTTGTCTGGTTTTTAGTTCTGGGCAGGTGAGGAAATGCCTGTCTTCTAAGGATGCACCAGGCTCCTGATCTCTACCATCCTGTCCCACATGGACAAAACTTGTGTCCTATGTCTCACATCTTCAGAGGTCAGGTCTCTGCTAGGTGAAGGGCTGATTGATCTAAGATACTCTAATTGTGGGAACATCAGGCACTTAGGTAGCTAGGCCAAAGAGATATTTTAGGGCAGATTCTTTTGCATTCCTTATAAGTCCATGCCTGTCTGATTTCAGAACCATGGATAAAATAACTCAAAAGTTAAATATTTCCATGTGAATGAAAAATTGAAAGAAACTTGAAGGGCACGTTCATGAGTGTGTGAAAGTTCTTTACCTCTCCTTTTTGTCTGGTGTTATAAGAATATATCTATGAATCTGCATATCTACCTATCTATCTATCTACCTATCTATCAGGAGGATTCTCTCTGTGAGTGTACTGCCTAAAAACTTGCTTTTTACTATTTAAATAAAGGGTGTAGAAAGGGTGAGGGGGTGGAGGAAGACATCTGACTACTAAAATGAGGTTGGTGTCAGAATAGATTTATTGATTCATTTTGTCCTTGTGAGACTAGTGATCTTTCATAGAGTCAGAGCATTTTTGTAATAGAAATCTGAAGACCATCTTGTCCAACTGCTTATTTTACACATGATGGAACTTTTGAGGTCCAGAGATAAGTGACTTGCCTAAGGCCACACTAATAAATTGCTCTGTTGCTTTACTTTTTAGAAAGTGAACTTTTTATTGAAAAATAACACACATTCAGAAGTACAGAAATTTTCCCAAAGGGACTAGATTTGTGTAACCAACTTGTAGACTGAGCATGAATATTACCAAGCACTTCAAAAATCTCCTTTGTGTCCCCTCCCCAGTCACTACCTTTTCTCCCACTCCCAAAGGTAAATACTACTCTATTTAAAACATAGCTTAAGGTTGTCTGTTTTTGAATTTTATGTAAATTCAGTCACACAGAATCTGTTCTTTTTTTTTTGGTCTAGCTCTTTCATTCAACATGATGTTTATGAAATTAATCCATTTTTCATGTTGCAATAGTCTGTCCATTTGTATTGCAATACTTTATTCCAGTGTGTGAATATAACACAATTTATTTATTTTCCCGTTGCTTTGTTTTTAATGACTAGAGATTCCTAGTGTTGGTTTTCATGTCCATCTTAATTATTTTGCTTCTGGACAGGGGTATTTTCTCAAAAATCAACCTACAAGGCAGTTGTCTGGGGTTGAATCTTTAAATACAGCAACCAGAAAGCAAAAATTTATGCTACTACTGATTATTTGCTATAGTAATTCCTGTTTTTCTTTTGCCTGACTTTCTATGACTATTGAGACGCTAGTTGAACGAGAGTCAGATGATATTCCTGCCCCTCTTCTATATTCTGCATTATGGCCATTTGCTGTTAAGAATTGATTTACAATTTGGGTTTTGAATGATTTATGTTAAAATGGTTTGTCTAGAGGAGGGACTTCCCTTGTTCATTTTCCCCAGATCCTCTGGGAGAATCCAGATGGTTCTTGCATTTTAAGTGAATGAACAGTTGCCATCTTGCATAATCTAATTGTCTAAAACTGCCCACATGCTTACCATCTTAAGGCATGCTGTCTGCCCAAGGTGTCAGGTTAACTTTCATATGGCTTTAAGAAAGAAGTTATTTTAGCCTGAAAGTACAGCATCAAAAAGCATCACTCCTGAGTGGCTGAAACTGACAGATCTTCAACTCCTTTATTAAAAATGCAATTCACCAGGCTGAGGAAGAAAATCTAATTATTTAACCGTCAGCAGTTTTCCCTGCGGTAAAATAAACCTTAAGTGTTTACAATCAAGTTAGCTATATTTTAACCAATTTACTTATTTAAGCAAGTATTAAAAAAATCCATACCATATCTTGTAAGTTCTTCTAAACTCTTTTTGTTTCCATTGATTTTCATTAAAGAGGTAATTGGCAGTTGATCAGTAGGTATGATTCTGATGAGCTGGTTTGGATGAACCTTCTGTGTGACAGAGCTCTGGGAAGAGGGAACCGAGAGATTTGCTGACACTCCAATCTATCTGCAATGAATGCAAGCTGGCTAATAAATATTTAATGGGCAGTTGTTTGCAGTTTAATAGAATTAGATAGTTCTATTAGAGTCCTGTTTGGAGACCTATAGGTATTATATATCACAGTTGAAGACATGGTTAATAATTTAAGCTAAGTGACTAGTAATTAGAGAGACAGCCAGATTAAGCAGGAACTTTTGGTTTTAAGCCATTTGGGAATGTGTGTGTGTGTGTGTGTGTGTGTGTGTGAGAGAGAGAGAGAGAGAGAGAAAGATAAAGAGAGATTGGAATTGGTAGGATTTTAGACTGTAAACCGTTATAAGGATTAGCTAATGCAGCAAGTCTGGGCCAACCCTTAAATGTGATAATAAAGCATGAGGCCCCTGGGGTTTATTTAATATCTCATCCTCTCAGTTAATGAGATGGAAAATAGTTCACTGTTTATCTACAGTAGATTGAGCAGATGTTGCCAATTCCGTTTTATGGAATGTAATCTTGGTGAGATTGTCTTCTGTCCGTTACCTTTTCATGGCCTTGATGTCTCCTGTACTCTTCTTGATTGGGGGTGGGGTGCAGATACCCTCTAGGCCATGGACTAGATGGAAAAATTTCCATGTTAGGAGTTAGTGGCCTTTTTACATTCTGAACCTCCAGTCACCTCTTATAGGGCAAAGCTGGTTTGTTGACCCAGAAAGGTTTGCAGACACCGCAGGGCTTCTCAGATGTGAAGACTCTTGACTCTAAGGACTTCTTCCCCAATAACTGTTTTTGAAATGTCAAGTTTGTGATTTTATTTGATTTATTTCATTTACTTCTTTGATTTTTCCCTATTCCATAAATGCATAATATATGAATTGGAGCATTGGGTCTAAAAAGCCTAATATGATTTGGTAAACAATTTCAATTTTCCAGAACCATAAGGTAATTAGTATTCTCCTAAATTGTGATATCAGAAGAAAGTGGCTAATTTAGGAACATAAGGTGGTAGAGATTTAGTTAAAGGCAAAAAGCCACTTTAGGCCTGTGGATTTGTTAGGATTTGCCTTTGTCTATAGCAGGAGCTGGACTTGTAATAGGCATAAATATATAAAGGCTTCTTTTTTTCTCATGCAAAAATGTCTGGAGGTATGTGACATTTGGTGGTAGAGCAGTGGGTCCAAGACATGAGGCCCAGAGTCTCTGTGGTTCTCTTGACTTTTTTCCTTATGTCCCAACGTGGCTGCTGCCACTCTAATTATTATGCTTGCATTCCAGGCAGGAACTGGCAAACAGGGATAGTGTTTCCCAGCAGTTCCCAGGAGACATCTGCATAGCTGTCATTGGTTGTAAATGTGTCACATGGCTATCCTTAGTTGTGGGGGTCTCTGGAAATGTGGGTTTACATCTATCTAGGTGGGTTTGCAGGAGAGGAAGAAAAGGGAAAGGGAAAAGTATTGCATGAGCCAACCTACAGTATTTGCCATATTTTCTTGGGAAATTTCCTTATTTTGTGGTAAATACTGACTTAAATCTCTTCTACAAAGTATAAGCCCTTTGAGATTTCTTTAGGCCCCGACGTTCTAAATGCTAATGACAAAGGCTTGCACATGGCATATTGGAAGTTCTTGATGAACAATGCTATATTCTTGGGAGAAGGAAGTAGATAAGAGAAGAATTAGGGAGAGAAGAGGAAGGCAGGGACCAAAGATGGTGTGAATATATATGTATGACTAAAATATATATCATACTGCACCATTAGAATGTGCACCATTATCCTCAGTTATTCTCATTCATTAAAGTTTTAAGTAGGGAAATTCCCTGGTGGTCCAGTGGTTAGGACTGCACGCTTTCACTGCCAAGGGCCTGCGTTTAATCCCTGGTTGGGGAGCTAAGATCCCGCAAGCTATGCGGCACGTGGCCAAAAATAAATAAATAAAAATTTAAAAAGAAAAAAAAGTTTTAAGTTCAACTTTATTTATATTTACTAAGAGGTTGCTATTACTGAGGTGTAATCAAGTAATATTTGCACTTGTTTTTCTTAGCCTTTTTTTCTTAATGTTTTAAAAATACATTCTTTCCTCTTAAAGTAATATGCTGTCATTGCAAACATTTTACAAAATACAGATGAAAAAAAAAGAAGACGCATTCAAAACCTCACTAACTAGAAATAACTTATGTTGATAATTTTGTTATATGGTAAGATCTTATTTTGTGCAAATTTAAGCAAATGGTGAAGTGATATAATGCAAATATTAATATTTCATTTAATGGAAAGATTTGAAATAGCATGAATTTATCAAATTAAAAATTACACCCTCTAAGGGTATAATTTCAAAGCTGTGTAGTTGTGGGAATTATAAGGGTGTTGAGGGGTGGGTACTGGAATCACTAGGTTGGCGATGTAAAAACCCCAGCAGGTTTTGTCAGAATGAGTCTTCAGTAGCTCCTCCTTTGCACTGAAATGATCACCCTAGATATATCTATTTTGAGCTGTGTTGTGAGTTGTGTTTATGTAGATAAATACAAGATTGTGCTCTACATTCTTTTTTATAATTATCTTATTTTAATTGTTTGCTTTGTTTGTTATCCTATCTTGCGCTCAGCAGATTTGTAGGGGCCAGTGAGGGAAATTTTCAGAAATGCTTGTTGTCATGAATAATCAAGCCAGGAACAATGTAGGATCTGCTATATGATTCATTCTCAGGGTTTTTTTTTTTTTTTTGAGTAATAGAAACAAGGTTCAGATTCAACTAATGTTTATTGAGCTCCAGTTATGTTCCAGGCATCATGCTAGGCACAATTACAAGCATTAATTCAGTTAGCACTCAGAATAATCCTGTGTGAAAATGGTTCTCTTATCTACTTGGCTGAACTCTTTTTTCTTGTCTCCCATATCTAATTAGCAAATCATATTGGTTCTGCTGTCAAAATCTGTCTGAGTCTGATCACTTACTCTCTCTACCTCTAGTACCACGGTCTAAATCCCTGTCGTCCTTTGCACACACTGCTTCAAGAGCCTCTGAGCTGCTCTCTCTGCTTCCACTCTGCATTTCCCCTCCCCTCATTCCATGACCATTTTCCTACAGAGAAGACAGAGCAGGAAAGTGTGATCTGATAAAAATATGAACATATTGTATAGCTCCTAGGATCAGTTGTATGTGGAAAGTGGAGGAGAAGGAAGATTTGGGAGAATGTTGTACACATAAATAACCAGAAATCTAAAATTATAAGAAGAGGACTCGGTCCTCATTGATGTCTATCAAAATGGAAATAGGGAGGAATATATTTGGTTATGCAGTGTAGGCAATTTAAATAAACTGTATATTTTTTTCTCTTGTTGTGAATCATGCAAAATATAATGTGTTAGAGTTCCTGTCTTCATACAGCAAGGACAGGTATCAGTACTGCAAACAGCACGCCCTGTGTGTAACGTTGCATGTTTTCTGCATCCCAACTTCGGTAATGAATTTTGATCCACTGTGCCAGAAGAAAGACTGAACTATCTTTTTATTCTCTTAGAGAAACTTACAGTACAAAGTTATTGTCATGTGGAGAGGTGATCAAAGAGTAAGCAGATAAAAGAAACAAGACAAAGTTATTACAAGAGTTTTATCAGCCAGTTAATTAACGAAAACATTAGGATATTTTTCTGGATTTTGTGCTATTTGTAACATTTGTCAACATTTAAAAATTCGCAATTTGCTCTGGTTTCTTTTCTCATTCTTAATAAATACTCACTTTCAATCCTAATTTTGTATTTGAAATTACAGAGATTCCCACCCCCTTGCTCTCCGCAATCATTGTTTAAACTTTGAGCCCTACAAAATCTGGATCCCTCTCTGCTTTTGCTTTATTTTCATAAGCTCACTCACATACATAATCCCCAAAAGGTCCTTCTCCCTAGTTTGAAGGGTATTTCTGCTTTATACAACCCAGAGAGCTTTGACTAACACAAATACCTTTAAAGAATTTAGTGGCAGAGTAACAGGCAGAGGGAAGATGAGGACAGGTATAGTGGGTGGGCAGAGAAAGGTCCTAATTGCGGTGCAGCTCTCAGGGAGGGCATGGCCATATGGGGGGGTTGGAGGGGTGTCCTTAGGGTGTTCCTAAAGATCCCAGAGGAACCTTGTCATCATAGGACAAAGAAAACCCCGCAGCCCGCAGCCCCGCAAAGAAAAAAAGCACAGAGGGAGACGGAAAGGGGCTGGAGAATTTAGCCAGCAGCCAGTCTGCTCCTTTGCAAGTTGTACACACTCCATACAATGTGTTGACTTTGTACGGGGAGGCTGAGGTGCTGCTATCCATTCAGATGACGCTGGTGTGGAATGAAAGCAGAACAGCAGGAGCTGTGCAGTGGAGAGGGCTCTTTTGATTTGCAGCTTCTTTTGTTGCTTTCCTTTTCAGTTTCCTTGGTTCTGTGGTTTGGACCTCCACAGACCTAGAAAAGTTCAGAAACTTGAAAGGGAAGAAGCCCTTCTTCCCCAGGGCTGGTTCCTCCACTTTCATCCTGTGTCAGGTGTTCACGCCTCACAAAGATGGTGCTAAATGGAACTCTGCAAAGTCTGGGTAGCTGGGAGTCCTTCTGAGATGTTATGTTCTGGCTATAATGGAGTCCTGTTACTACAGGCTGTTAACACGCACCCCTCCATTGTTGGAGAAAGACATCCAGGTAGCTGCAAAGCACGTGGCTTCCAGGAGGCTCTCAGGCTGGAGGATCTCTCAGAGAGTTTGGTTTTGTGAAAGGAACACAGAAACCTCGGGGCCTTACTTCTAAGATCCCTTTTTCTCTTTTTCCCCGAGTAAGCCGTTTAATTTATCTCTGTTTCACAGCATAAGGAGTTTAAAGTAGATGGTTGTAGTAAACAACCAACAAGTTCAAGCAATTTCAAGGAATGTACTTTGAGATGAGGTTGTGTTATCTTCTTTGAAGGATTGGGATTCTAAATATCTGTATCTATGTCTATATCTATATACAATAGGCTAGATATATTGCTTTCTGGAATTTTCTATGTATCATTGTATCTTTTTTTTTTTTTTTTTTTTTCCTTTTTGCGGTATGCGGGCCTCTCACTGTTGTGGCCTCTCCCGTTGCGGAGCACAGGCTCCGGACGCGCAGGCCCAGCGGCCATGGCCCACGGGCCCAGCCGCTCCGCGGCATATGGGATCCTCCCAGACCGGGGCACGAACCCGTATCCCCTGCATCGGCAGGCGGACTCTCAACCACTGCGCCACCAGGGAGGCCCTATCATTGTATCTTGACTCCTAGAGAGGAGAAATACATGGAATATATTCTAATACGCCACCATGCCCTGTCTGTGTAAACATTGCTATTCGATCATGGCATTCTTTCCTGCAAAGCTCTGATGTGGCTTCCAAACCATTTTCAAAGAGGGTTCTAGAGCGTCCCTCTCAATTGACTGAAATTTGTGCCTCACTGAAAAAGATTGTTGAGGGGAGAAAAGTTCCCTTTACATGATTCAAAGATTCTTTTACCAAAGAACTTCTTAAAGGCCAGACACTTATTTGCTTACTGCCAAGATAAAAAAGGAGAATATGAAGTTTCAGAGAAAGTTTAAACAAGGAATAGAGGGGCTGGTGAAATGTAGGCGCGCGCGAGAGAGGGATGTGTTTAATTTACATTAGGTGTTTTTGTCTGCTAGGCTGATGATTAAAAAAAAAGCTACCTTAGCAAATCAATTAGAGTTAGAATGACAGGCTGCAATAGTAAGAGTTGAGACAAGCTTCATTAGGCATTTGTGAGTGTGGCTTTTTTTCATCTCAGAGGTCCGCCTGGGTCACTGGAAAAACTGTGAATTTGGGTCAAGGACCCGAGTAAGGAGGGGAAGGCTCATTTATCATCAGAGAAGGGTGAGACGACTGTCCTCACTCTATTTGACTCCAGCTGTGAAGTGAACAGCTTATTTTGTTTTAGTGATGATTTGAGAGAATCATCAATAAAATCACCCATACTGTTTGCAGTGCAGCAGTCTATTTGTGTGTCAGTGTGTGTGTGTGTTTGTGTGTGTGTTTCTCTGTGTGTGTGTGTGTGCATGCTTGTATACGTGCACATATTCTTTTTTTTTTTCTTTTTTTTTTTTTGCGGTACGCGGGCCTCTCACTGTTGTGGCCTCTCCCGTGGCAGAGCACAGGCTCCGGACACGCAGGCTCAGCGGCCATGGCTCACGGGCCCAGCCGCTCCGCGGCATGCGGGATCCTCCCAGACCGGGGCACGAACCCGTGTCCCCTGCATCGCCAGGCGGACTCTCAACCACTGCGCCACCAGGGAAGCCCCCTGCACATATTCTTGATGCAAGCAGAAAGGGAGAAAGCAGGGAAAAACTTTACCTTTACACCTGTATTTACATACGATTTCCTCCTTTCTGCTCACTGATGTTAGGGACTCATCTCAGAGTCTCCAGCTGGTCCATCTTTGTCCCTGATGGTTAGCATATTGAGCCGGTTTTGCAGCTTTATTCCTCAAATGTGCTTCCGTTGCCTACTGTGCAACTCATATAACCAAGCACAGAGGATTCTTTGGAGGAAGAAGTGATTAACTGGAAGAAATGGGCAGAGTGGACGGTCATCAATCACTTTCCTTTATCTTCAAGAGCTCATTTCTTGAAACTCAATCGTTTCGAAGACTCTAAGGTCCTTGTAATAATTTCCTGGGTACTTACTAAGCTAACACACACTCGGCATGTATGACGTGTGAGGCACTGTGCTAAGCATCTTCTTTTCGTGATTTCATTTAATCCTTACAACCACACTGCAGGGTAGTAAGTTATCCTACCATCCATACAGTTATTCGGGAACCTGGGCTGATGGAAAATTTTTCCTCTTCAACAGATAGTTTTTAAGGTCACCCTGGGGGATCACCTCCATTCTAGTTAGCTGAAAGATAAAAAGAATACGATGGAGTGCTGTGTGTGTGGTCTTCATTTATCATGTCTGGAAGTTAAGGCCCTCAATTCTGTTCATATTCTGTTGGCTAGAACTTAGTCACATGACTGCCTCTAATGATAAAGGGAACTGGGAAATGTAGTCCCTGGCTAACCAGTTACTTCTCTGAGACATCTCAGCTCTATGGGGGAAGGGTAACACAGTTAGCCTTCTTTGTCCTAGTCCGTCCCTCTGGCTACCAAGTATGTAAGAAGAGCACCTTTCTTCTCAGACTGTTGCCTTGGAGAGACAATCCTGAGTCCCATTCATTTACTGCATCCATTCGTTTACTGCATATGGGATTTCTGGGTAATGCACTGTCCTACATGAAGTGTGGGTGAATGTGATTCCTCGTGACCTGCAACACATGAACTGAAAGCTGAGTTATCTTCTCTCCCCTACCATACATCGATAAATAATGACAGTTTAAACACAAACACATAAACCCCAACTTGGAAAATGAAAGCATGGGAAGCTCACAGCCATGATTGAGCTGCAGCAATGATGAAATTATCCCTGGCCTAGTAGATGATGGACTTTTAAAAAAAGGTTTTATGAACATTTGAATAGAATGCATCTTCTCTGTTTGGTACATACACACATACACACATATATATAATATATGTTACATTTAAATTTGTATCTGTCTATAATATATCTATATGGGTATAATTTTCATACCTATATAGGAAGAGATAACACATGTATAATGGTGAATGAATTTTGTTATTCAAATTCTCTATATCTCTACTTAATTTTAAACCTTTTTGTTATGCAAAATAAAGTATATATTGAGAAAAGTGCTTAAAACATATGTACATTTATTTATTTATTTGCGGTACGCGGGCCTCTCACTGTTGTGGCCTCTCCCGTTGCGGAGCACAGGCTCCGGACGCGCAGGCTCAGCGGCCATGGTTCACGGGCCTAGCTGCTCCGCGGCATGTGGGATCTTCCTGGACCGGGCCACGAACCCGTGTCCCCTGCATTGGCAGGCGGACTCTCAACCACTGCGCCACCAGGGAAGCCCTGTACATTTTAACAGAGTAATAATGTGAACATCAGTACGATCATCATGTAGGTCAAGAAATAACATTACTAGCATGCCAAAAGTTCCCCTCCCCCATCATTTTGTTATCACAGCCCCTTCTATTATTGCCCAAGGTAATTACTCTCCTAATGTAATGAGATTCACTACCATGTTTTCCTATGTAGTTTTACCACCTAAGCATGCATTCCTAATATATATACTTTAAACCTGTTTTTGAATTTTGTGTGAGTGGACTCATACTGTGTTTGTTTCTCATGTCTTCTTCTTTTTACTAAACATTGTAATATTTATTGAATATCACTGCAGTTGATTTATTTCTATTCATGATTTAGAAGAGCTTATCTCTTATTTTAGCCTCTTACATTTTTCAGTCTTACATTTTCAGGTAATGTGTTCAATTCTATGGCTTGCTGTTTTGCCAAAAATTAATCAACAATTTTTCTGTGTTAATTACAAGATATATATTTTTTTGTTTATCTCAGCTTTTTTTTTCTTTCAGTTTTTATTCAGTTATACTATGTATACAGTAAAGTACAAAAACTTTAAGTGCATAGCCTGATGAATTTTTACAAATGTAGGTATCTGTGTAACCACCAGCCAGATCAAGTTATAGAATTTTTAGCACCCCAAAAGGCTTTCTCATGCCTTTATCAGTGAATGCACATCCTCCACCTATATTAACCATTCTGATTTCCATCATCATAAATTAATTTTTCTTTTTGAACTTCATATAAGTGAAATCATACAGTAAATTCTATTTTGTGTCTGTCTTTCACTCATTAGTATGTTTTGGGGTTCCATTCATGTCTTTGGGCATACCAGTAGTTTGTTCCTTTTCATTGCTGTGTAGTTTTTCATTGTATGAATATATCAAAATATGTTTATCCACTCGATTATAATGAATAAAACTGCTCTGAGCAGTCCTTTTAAAATTTTTATTTAAAAAAATTTTTATTGAAGTATAGTTCATTTACAATATTGTGTTAGTTTCAGGTATACAGCACAGTGTTTCAGTTTTGTATATATATGTTGTTTCAGGTTATTTTCCATTATAGTTTATTACAAGATATTGAATATAGTTCACTGTGCTATACAGTAAATACTTGTTGCTTATCTATTTTATATGTAGTAGTTTGTATCTGTTAATCCTGTACTCCTAATTTTTCCCTCCCTCCCTCACCCCTTTGGTAACCATAAGTTTGTTTTCTATGTGATATTAATAGACTGTGAGTCTATTAATGTTTTGTATATAGATTCATTTGTATTATTTTTTAGATTCCACATATCATATAGTATTTGGCTTCCTCTGCCTGACTTACTTCACTTAGTATGATAATCTCTAGGTCCATCCATTATGCCGCAAATGGCAATATTTCAATCTTTTTTATGGTTAATATTCCATTGTATATATATACCACATCTTCTTAAACCATTTGTCTGTTGATGGGTGCTTGGGTTGTTTTCATGTCTTGGCTCTTGTAAATGGTGCTGCAGTGAACATTGGGGTGTATATATCTTTTTGAACTAGAGTTTTCGTCTTTTCTGGATATATGTTCAGGAGTGGGATTGCTGGATTGTATGGTAGTTCTATTTTTAGTTTTTTTAAGGAACCTCCATACTGTTCTGCATAGTGGCTGTACCAGTTTACATTCCCACCAATGGTGTAGGAGGGTTCCCTTTTTTCCTCACCTTCTCCAGCATTTACTGTTTGTAGACTTTTTGATGATGGCCATTCTGACTGGTATGAGGTGATACCCCATTGTGGCTTTGATTTGCATTTCTCTAATAATTAGTGATGTTAAGCAGCTCTGAGCAGTCTTGAACATGCCTTTTGTGGATATATACACACATGCACACATAATACATACTTATTTATCTTGGGAATATATAGAGATGTGAAATTGCTGGGTAACAGGGCAGCTGTATATTTTACTTTATTCAAACTGTTTTTCAAACAGTTTTAAGAAATGCTTGTAACACTTTACACTCCAACTGGCATTGCCTGAGGATTCCAGGTGCTTCATATCATCACCAACACATATGCTTTCAGTCTTTAAAATTCTAACCAGGGGAGGGCAAACTTTTTTTATAACTGGACAGACAGTGAATATTTTAGACTTTATGAACCATAAGGCCTCTGTTGCAACTATTTACCTCTGCCATTGTAGTGCAAAAGCAGCCATTGAAAATAAGTAAATACAAGGGCATGGCTGTTTTTGCTGATCTTTGATTTAAAACGTCTGTTCCATTACATCTGTATTCCAGCCAATGGGTAGAGGAAAGAGAAAGTGGAAGGCATTTTTCTTTTCTTTAAGACAGTGGCGCACAGTTGCACATATTGCTTCATCCCGTATCTTATTGGGTAGAATTTTGTCACATGACCAATAAGCAAGAGGGGATGAGAAAGTATTTAGCTTGGTCGTCTGTGATAAGCTAAAATTCTCAGGGCGTTTCTTAAGAAAGGGAGAATGGATATAGTGAGACAACTAGCTATCTTTTCTACAGTGGGCCATGTCCTGTGGAAAATTTCTTTAAGTCAAGGAAAATTGATGTTTATTTCTTTCATTATATTCCCTCTCCATGTTTTTCATTCTCTTCTTCTAGAACTCATGGTAGAGAGATACTGGCTTTCTAAGATCTGTCTTGAAAGATTTAAGATTTATCATGACTTTTGCCACTTCTCTTATAATTTCTATCTCTTGGTCCATTTGATGGATTTTCACCTTGATAATGCAGTTTTAGTTGATGTCCATTTTGCTACTTTTTTGATTTATTTCGTTTTTTAAAAAATCTTAGCAATCATGTTTTTAATTTGCTGACTGATGATCATTTTTCACAGTGCTCTTTTATAGCTGTAAGTCCTATCAAATCTCTTGAAGATAATTGTTATGTATTTAAATTTATATTCACTATTGTTCATAAGCTCATTTACAGGGATTGGTTATTTTGCTTTTCAGCCTTTTATCTCTTTCATTTGTTAGTTTTCCTCATAAGTTTTGTTATTTTGGCATTCTTATATTTATAATTTGGGGTCTAGATTGATCAGTACTAGTAGTTGGAATGGATTTCTTCAGCATAAATGAAAATAGCTGTTCTTCTGGTAGATAATTCAGTTATGATTACAGGATCTGTGTCTCTACAGCTGTGTAGGGCAGAAGGGGAGAGAAACATTGGGCTGTGTAGCCTTTTCTTTAGGTGTATGAGTAGCTTAACTTTGGATGCTAGGAGTTTCATGAAACACAGTGTTCCAGTGCTTGCTTGAGTTGTCTTTTGGGGGCATATCTTCCACTTTATTTAGAGGGTTGTATTTGAGTCTTTCATTCAAAATGTATTGAAGATGATTTGAAAGCAGGCACCATTGCAGCTGCTCTCTAGCACTTTAATTTTCTCATGGACAGTCACAAGATTTGTTGACTCTGCTGAAGCTTGCTACTGTACCTGATTCTCTTATTTGGGGATTATTCTGTAGTTCTGTTGGTCTTCTCTTTTGCCTGAGGTTGAGTTCTTTGGGAGTTCACTGTCAATCATATGATGTGTTTTTTCTATCTTCCTGAAGTTCCTTAATGATCAGGTTGGCTGATGCACCTTCCGTGCTCAGTCAGCCATCATGAAGCGGGACTGCCTCTATTAGTTGAGTTTTGTGTCAGGGCTGTTGGAGAATGAGGCAAAAATCTCAACAGTGTTCTTGGAACAGGCTAAAACTTTGAAAGCAAATGTCCTTTCTGTGTTTCAATACCTTGTTTAAAAACATTCCAACAGAATGTTTCATTTTGCTGGAATCTTTTGGAAGGACAGTTTCGTGGTAGTCCTGGGATGTATATATCTGGATAACAGCACAGAGTCTGGTACAGGAGGCATTATGGGACTGTAAAGGGAGCCGGTTACCATGCTACCTAAGACCTGGAGGAATGGAATCGAGTGACCAATGGGGAGATGGGGAGGTTTTGTAATTTTGTTACACTGTGCTGTGGTTTTGTTTCCCTTTATTTAGAATGAAGCCCATCAACTGATTTTCAAATTGACTTTTGGCATTTTGACAGTATTTAGAGGAACAAAGTTGGGATCTAACTATTGCTTGGATTTATCATGAATTACTCTATTAAAACCATTATTTCATTAAGTTCCAGTTTCCTTAGTTAAGTTTATTATTATATGACATGTTTGTTTTTCTTTTTATAAAAATAATATATGCTCAATTGTAAAATTTTTTAGCAAATGCAGATAAATTAAATAAAATAATTTAATGCTTAGTCCCTCTATCCATAGGTAACTGTTGTTATAATGATATATATATATTTAAAAATATATATCTTCAGCTCTTTCTTCTCCCATGTGTGAATTAGGCTTAATAGAAATTAGGTAACTTACTTACAGTTATTCAGTAAGTGGTGAAGCCATGATATGAAATAAGAAAGACTTATTCCAAAGGCTTTGTTCTTAAACACTACAATTTATACTTTGCCTTATGGATCAAATCCTAGCCTTCGAAGGTCTTGGAAGATGTAGGATTATAGCAGTTGGTAGCCATCAGCCAGGAGCCGAGTGCAGGAGGATGAATTCTGTAAAACATTCTGTTGGGTCCCAAGAGAAGTGTTGTTCTTCAGAGGATCTATTTCTCTTAGTTTCCCAAAGGTCCTGCTCTTGTTGATGACATGTATCTTGTTGAATCTGAAATTCTACTCCTTGGTTCACTGTCTTTAGTTTTTGTTTTTAATAGAAAGTCTGTACCGTTGAATTCTATAGAAAAACAAGCCAGCAAACAAACAAAACACCCTTACGTGGATTCTAATATTGTAATTATCAACTTGGATGCGGTTTTCTCCTTGAGATTCAGCAAAGATAGATGAGGCACTGTGCATGCTACAGCCTTCTTCATTATCCTCCGATTTGCTCATCTTCTTGGCAGTCTCATGGAAGTTTTCGGGGACCCAGAGAACAGGGTTGCCATAACATCTCTCTAAGATCTGCTTCAGGCAGTGCATTTCAGCAAAGAGGAAGCCTTGTAACATCACAGGTATCTGAAATTGCAAGTGATGGTCCAAATTCTTGGCTCCAACTATAAAAGACTGATTTCCCCAACTCCTCTTCTTTGGACTTTCTTGCTCTGAGGCCACGCTGGCACTGCCTGCATAAAGTACTGTTCCATTTGAAACAGCTGTGCCTAGAAGCAGATCAGAGTCGGCAGAGTAGGGGTCATAAGTCAGCACAACTCTGCTACAGAAGCATTTTCTGTGGCTGCTTTTGGTGGATGCTGACTAGAAAATCAGACTCTCTATAATCAACAGAACTTGATGCATTCTTAATTTCTAAAATACATCATGCATTTTAGAAGTTAAGAATCTAATTCAGAGATCCTTAATGGCTTACTACCCTGGACATAAACTGCAGCTCATAGATTCTGTTCTTTTTTTTTTTTTTTTTTTTGTGGTACGCGGGCCTCTCACTGTTGTGGCCTCTCCCGTTGCGGAGCACAGGCTCCGGACGCGCAGGCCCAGCGGCCATGGCTCACGGGCCCACCCGCGCCGCAGCATGTGGGATCTTCCCGGACCGGGGCACGAACCCGTGTCCCCTGCATCGGCAGGCGGACTCTCAACCGCTGCGCCACCAGGGAAGCCCAGATTCTGTTCTTTATGTGCATATTTTGATCTCATCAAAATGAGTGTTCTCAGACTTCCTTTTAAATAGGGTTTTTTAAAGTTGGCTAGCTTATGATGACAAGATCTGCCTTTTCCTCCTCTGCTGAAAGTCACATGGTCCCATCTTCCCTACTTGAATGACGTAAGCTACTTCTACCTGCTGTCCATAAGACATATCTTGGTGGGGAACTTAGCTTTACTCAGGAACAAAAGGAACACTGTCATTTCAGCATGTTAAGAAACTGGGGAGTGGTGGTTCCTATCACCTGGCCGGTGAACAGTCTCCTGCTTCCTTCAGTGCAGTTCTTATAAATGACAAGTTTTTGGGTTTTTGTTCAGTTTTTACATTTATGACTTGGTGTTCTTTTTTCTATAACAAAGTTTAGCCATCCCAGGATGCTCTATCAATCCTAAAAGTGGTATCAAAGATAGAGTTCAATTAAGAAGGCAAGCAGGATTTTGAGACTTTAACTGATACACTGAATAAGACATTCTTCATATGTCTTTCCTTCTCCCTTATGCCATCTGGCAATCATCTTCGACCACAGCCTCTATCATCTCTACTCCCTTCCCACAGTTCATAGAGTCGTGAGCTGTGACCCCGATTTTGGCCTGAGCAAGAATCTACTATTGATGATGGTGGCAAAGCTGGTGTTGGACTCACATCACGATCCAGGTTCCTGAGGCAGAGTTAGACACTATAACCAGCCTGTCACCCTACTGGGTGTAAAGCTTGAAAGCAGAGTGACCAAAAAAATGAAGACAAATCAATAGTTTCTCTTTCCTCATGAGGAAGGCAATCGTATGCTCTTCTCGCTCCTAATAGTACACTTCTGAGGCATCTTTATTGTCTGGTTGGGTATCCTCCAATACCTTGAAAAAACATTCAACGTGATAGCCATATGAAGTTACTGACCAGGAAAAAGCAGGAAGTTGGGATGTAACATATCTAGTCAATGATAAAGTACAATTGAAATGATTGGGATATAAACACCGGCTCCCAAGTAGACCCATTTCTATATGAGAGAGTGTGTGATTGTAGAAGAGACTAGCCGTCCACCAGAATTGAGTGCTGTGCCTTCCATGGTACAGGATCAACCTTGGGAAGAAGTTGCCCACCTAGGGACTACATTTCCTGGTCCTCCTGGCATCCAGATATGCCATGTGACCGCTCTTGCAAAGGAGCAGAGGTATTATTTCCTGGGCCAGAGTTTTAAGAAACCAGTATGTCTTTTTTTTTTTTTTTTTTTTTTTGCGGTACACGGGCCTCTCACTGTTGTGGCCTCTCCCGTTGTGGAGCACAGGCTCCGGACGCGCAGGCCCAGCGGCCATGGCTCACGGGCCCAGCCGCTCCACGGCATGTGGGATCTTCCCAGACCAGGGCACGAACCCGTGTCCCCTGCATCGGCAGGCAGACTCTCAACCACTGCGCCACCAAGGAAGCCCACCAGTATCTCTTTGACCATGTCTTTCCCCTGTCTGTCATCTGGTTACAGGAGACTCCAGGGGCCTAGGAATTGACAGAGCCACCAGACAGTAGGATTCTCGTTCTCTAAATCTCCATGTGGAGGAGAGTAGCCTGCTCACCTAGAACACTTTCACTAGATACTAACAGTTTTATTTATTTATTTATTTATTTTTAAATTTTTTTGCGGTACGCAGGCCTCCCACTGTTGTGGCATCTCCCGTTGCAGAGCACAGGCTCCGGACGCGCAGGCTCAGCGGCCATGGCTCATGGTCCTAGCCGCTCCGCGACATGTGGGATCCTCTCAGACCGGGGCCCGAACCCGTGTCCCCTGCATCGGCAGGCGGACTCCCAACCACTGCACCACCAGGGAAGCCCTAACAGTTTTATTTTTAAGAGCAGCTGGTGCTGCCCTAACTAATACAGGCAGGGAGGCAAGTTGGGATGATGTATTAGTCACGGCAATGACCTTGTCTGTATTTGTGCTTTACATTTCAATAGCCCAAATGATGTTGTATCCAGTTGCGAATTGTCCAGTTGCCCCAGCAATTGATGTACTTATTTAAGTCAAGCTACACGATCCTATTCCTTTGCCACTTGATTTGCTAGCAGGTGTTTAAAATGGAATGCTCTCCTTTGTCTGAGCATGTGCTATCAAAAGTTGTCTATCAATAGCAATAGAAAATGCAACTAACAAAACCTATTTCTTTTAGATCTATTTCTGCATGTCTCATATTCTCAATGTCATTGGTACGACCCTCCCACACCCAAGTGGTCATCTGGCCTTCCCTAACACAGTTCTTTAATTTCATTGAGAACAGACGTTTGTCAGATTTAGGTGGCATATGTGCTAACCATAGTTTAATTGGTCTCTCCTGGTCTGTGGTGGTACAGGTGTGATGCAAATAAAACATATATCTGCAATGGAGGTGATTGGAATTATGGTCAACTGACAGCAGGCATCAACCTCTCAGTGCCTGAATAGCCAGTTTATTGGATAAGACAGGACAATTACCACAAATGGCCCATCAGAATGGTTAGAGCTCCCTACAGGCTTTGAGGCAGGTGTTTGTGCCTTCCGTTTAATCTCTTCCTTTCTAGTTCCAGGCCACATGCAGCCCTTGGCACGAGCAGAAGCATTTATACAGAAATGTGGGTCACCTGGATGCCCAGCACAGTGGATCAGGACATTCATTGCCAAACAAAGCATGAGCTCCCTATAACGCAAGCTGGATTTCTCCAGAGGAAAGGTAACCTGACTTGCAATCTTTTTCGGATCATCTGTGTATTTTGTTTAGTAGCATCGTGGAAATTTAGAATGCTTTTTCGTTAGCTCTAGTGGACCTTCTAGTACATTTTCAGTTCAAATCTCTCATTCTATAATTGAGAATTTGGGGTCGCAGAGAGGTTAAGCAAGGGCCCCAGGTACAGCCTATTAGGGGTGAAGCCCAGGCGAGATTTTAGGGCTTCTCAGCCAGTGCTGATTACATGACTTCCTGTTGCTGTTCTGAGCATCCTTTCCCGTCACCAGTCAGCTCCTGTTCATAGAAGAAGCTGAAGCCTCAACAGCTTTTAGAGATTGGAGAGGTAAAACAGATACCTCCAGAAAGAGAAGTTGTGAATAACTGTTTTCTTCTTAACACCCCTCTTTTCTCCTGTAGGGATTTTTTTTTTATCTCATCACAATCAAAGTAGCTATAATTCCACAGTGGTGCTTTTCCTTCTGCTGGTGTTGAAGTCGTTTGAGATCTGTGACAAGTCTGCTATATAGCAAAGTTCTAGTTCATATATTATGGTTGATCATCAGAGTTTCACGGAGGACGTGTATTGGAATATTAGTATCCCTCTCTTAGAGAAGCAGAACCTGGGCTTATGAAATCTCTTATAACTTTCCTAAGGTCACCTGGGCCGTGCTGGGATTTGAACCTGAGACTGACCTCTGCCAAATCTGTGCTGTTGACCTCATGATACATGGTCCTGCAGAACACTCAGTGCTTCTGTAGTAATTTAACTTACTACCAGGGACTAGATTCAGCTTTGGGAGAGGCTGTTTCACAAGGTTGGTACATTTTCTCAAATCTCCACTTTCAGGATCAAGATTCAGATGGAAATTTTCTTATTTGATCTTCTGAAACCATAAGTGGTCTGAACATTGTTTCAGTGATCAAACTAGAATCAAACTTGGACTCAGAGAACCGGACCAGAGCAGTGGAAAGATCCAGAGGTCTGGGTAACAGTACAGCCTTCCTGAGAAATCTGTCAGTGAACTCACTGTTGAGTTGTGTTAGATGTTAGTTCATTCTTGTCTTTAAGTAACTTAGTTTCTTTGATTTTTTTGGCAAAAATTGGTCCTGGCTACATTTTACGTATTTACCACTTTCCTCATAGAAATATAGTCCTCGCTACTTGGGTCATTGCTATCAAAACTAAACAATTTCTAGGCTAGTAAAAAAAATTTGAGCATTACTGTGTTATGGACCAATTTATAAAACTGTCAACTTTCTAGATGGTATTTTTTTATTTGTGGATTTTTCTCAGAAAATTCCATGATTCAAAAGCCTTTTTTTTTTTTTTACAGTTCATTACACAATTTTACCCCCATGATATCCCTGCTGATTGTGTGCAATTCATCCAGTTTTTCTTATTTTCATTGCAAAGAACAAAAGGGATAAAGGCAGTGGAATGGCTTGTTAAGAAAAGCCAAGTTCTGGGAGAAATTGGCAGGCACCACTCAATTATTGGTTTAGTAAAAGCGCTTCTAAATCCTTGTTTGGATGGCAAGATTGAATGTGAAATTTGGGGGGTGTTCTGATCCAGACGCTTTTCTTGTTCCCTAGCAAGTCTACATTTTCTTCTTTTTTGGAGGATGAAGACAGAAAAATGAAAGATAGCAAAACTCAGTTTTTCTTTAGTTTTTTATTGAGCGATTACTCTAGTCCACCCATGTTTTGCATGTACTGCTTTTCATAATTACTAGTTAGCATATTTGAATATACAAATAAGCATCATCACCTAGATAAAAGCATGACCAGTTTCAAAGCCTGGAGTACATGTGCAAAGAACTATTGCCCTGGATAGAGGTGCTCAAGGCTGAAGATGACCTTGACAATCTTGTCTTTACTGCCAAGAATGTGTTCAAATACCTAGGTGCATACTTCCCATATATCTTTAAAGTCTAGGTCATTTCTTTTTGTCTTTTTTTTCCTCTCTGTTTTCTTCTGCAGTATTTATCCAACTTGTGTTCCATTTTCTTTAATATAGTTCTCTGCTCCTTGGTTGGCAGATAGTCTTATAAACAAAAAGGGTTTGTAATAGACTATTACCAGGATGAATGGAGCCTTTGGACACTTGCCCAGAATCTGTCTGTATCCTTTGATATAAGAACATTGGATTGTTAGTTTGAATTGGAGGGAGGAGTTTGGCTGCAATAAAGTTTACAAGGAGGAGGAGAGACAACAACGATGAGGGTGTTGTTCTGTCTTTCTTGCCTATACAATGGAATGGGTTTGAGTTCATTGCTTAATGGGGCAATGGTCAGTAGTTGCTGTCATTTTTTTTTCTTATGAGAGCCTTTAGGGATTCCAGTGCCCAATCAGTTGTGTTGCAGAACCTCGGTGTCACATTATGGCACAGAACGGAAAAAATGGAAGTCTCTAAGCACTGTTTTGGCACCTTTGGAATTGGCGTCATGGAGGATTCTCTGGAGACCATGCTCTTGCATGGACACTGGCATTCACAAGGTGGATGTGGTGAGCAGTTGCTGGGGGGAAGCTCAAAACACCTATGGAGGCAGTTGGTGCAGGAGAGGGAGAACATGGCAGTTCTGTGTGGTGGCTATTACTGACATATCGGTTCATGAGCATGTGTGAAGCATTCTCTTGGGAGTGACAGTGTCTGGGGAATATTTTAAACATCCCTTAGAACCACTGCAATTCAGGAGTCAAGCAATCTGTTATTCCTGTGAGGAAAGAGTTGGTTGTTCTCAAGTTACATATTAATTTGTTAAGTGTGGTGAGCGTCCAGAACTGTGATTGTCTGAAATTTTAAGCTACTTGCACACTAACGAGTCAGCCTGCGACAATTTCATGGACGCTGGTTGAAAACATAAGACTCCTGGGTAGAGACAACAGACCTCCTTATTCATGGCTCCCCAGGCAGCATGAGCATCATGATCTCCTTGGTTCCCCTTGTCCCCAGTCCAAAGGATGATGCAGAAGAAGTCCAATGGGATTGCTGTGCATATAATGGGTTTGTGTCATGGTTGAGGAACCCCAAGCTCAGAAAACTCTCGTTTTTTAAAGGGGCTGCTGATAAAGCTGGCCAACTTTTGCCTCAGAGGGAGACATTATCTTTCTTACATTGGTCAGGAAACAAATCTGTCCTCTGTCCCAGAGGAAGATACTATCTCTAGCTTCCAAGGCTGTTTGCTATTCAAACATTCTTGACAAGATAGTCTAGGAAGAAACTGTCAATGCTTCTGCTCAGAAAACTTGCAGGAACATGAGAAACCTATGAAGAGTTGACCCTAATGATATGTTCAAAAGACTCATATTTTTATAGTTATTGCATTTGGGTAATGCCTTAAATCAACGGAGTAATACTAATTACGGTAAAACAGGAGGATTGTTTTGGGGGCATATCAGTTTTTTATGTCTCCGAGGCTTTCCCTCCTGTGACCTGTAGCTTGGATAGATTTTCTAGGATGGTGCCTTTTTTCTCTTGTTATTAAGGCTCATCTGCCACAGACACTTAGGATCTGTCCACAATGCTAACTGGGATGCAAAGAAAAGGCTTTAGACTAAATGTTCCAGTGTCCATTAAAGAATAGTGACAGGGACCAGAAGATATCATATCCTGTCACTATGTAATATGCTGGATCACTTCCTCAGATTAACTAGGGAATAATGAAAAGTCTATGTGTGAGTGAGTGAGTGAGTTAGTGTATGTGTGATGTGTGATGTGTGATGTGTGTGTGTGCGTGTGTGTGTGAGAAGAAGAGGAAAGGGGGAAAGGGAAGAAGGGAGAGGGAGGAGGGAGAGACGGGTGCTGATCACAGCCTGGATTCAGAAAGAGCATGCACATATGTGCGCTTTGATGCCATTGGGCTAGTGAGGCTCACTTAAACGGCATTTTAAAGCTCTGAAATTTATCCTCTCACACCTTCAAGACCTGCAAATGATAATCCAACTTTTTGGATGGTGATTCTCTTGGGTAAACATGAAGTTAGCCTCAGAAACACCTTCTCTTAATTCAGATATTGCTTAAATCATGCACTTACAGTATTACAAAATCCTAAAGGTTTTGCAGATAGGAGGAAAAAGGAAGTCAGTAGTTTAATTAAGTATTTGAAAACAAAGTGAAACAAGGATAATAATATATACTTTACAGGAAGAGCCTCTTAGGCCTGTTTGTGGCTAATCTGTTAGCTATTCTTTGGCTAAGGTGGAATGAATGTATTATAAGAGCGGCTCTATCGAGCACAGTGTGATGATAGCTTAATCTGACTGTGGCCGTGGCTCACAGATCACTGTACCCAGTCAATACTCTATTATTGCAAGTTAAGTGGTTTGCTACAGTATTCCACACACAGGGTATTAGAAGCTGTGTTTCCTAATTTCCTAAGCAATAATGGTATAAGCAGTATGCATTTTTTATGATTAAAAACTAACAATTGCCTCCACAGAGTTAATGCTTTTTTATGTACCATTGGTACAGGAGATTCAGTCATAAATCAGAGCAAAATAAAATGTAAAATGTACTAAATTTTGGCAGAATTAGATTTTCTTTGCAGAGACTGAAGTCTTCAGTTTTGCTTGGAATCAAACTTTGGTTTTCTTCCCAGTGCTTTTATTTTCATTTTATTTAAATGGGTATGTTGTTTCTTGATTAAAATTGATTCCGAATAATTATAACAATAGTAAATCACAGCATGAGCCTGGGTGTTCTTTGTAGCTCCTGGAGGCTGTCTCCATCCAGCCTTTCTGTGCTCACCAGTTTTTAAGTGTTAACTATATCTGCAGCGCAGACAGGGTTATGGACCACACAGCAAAGACTGTGGAGTGAATGATCATTCCTCCTTTCAAATGGCAGCTGTTTGCACAGGTTGGGGACTCTGAGCAGGACAGAACTTCCCTGGCGAATTGCTTCTCTGCTCATTTTACAGTATAAATAGAAAGTAAGAAGGGACAATGGGTTTTCCTCATTAGGAGACTTGGTGAGGATTGTTAGTTTCCACGTATCAGGAGCCCCAGCCCAGGAAGGTGGGAGAGCAAGGGGTGGTTAGTGAGAAGGGACATGGGTGTTTCATTCAGACTGAAGGTAGAATTAGAGCTGTCCATGCGTGATACAAACAGGAAGTTCAAAGTCACCATAGTCAAGCTTATACTCTTCTCTCTCCTGGAGGTCTCCTTTTTGCTCCTCTCGCACATCTACTTCATTTTTCTTTCTGAAGTTGGGCTTTTTCTGCATCTTTCTGCATGTGCAGAATATGGTGGCCTCAAAGGGTCTCAATTTCAGTGACCAGTCCCACCCGCTAGGTCAGAGTCAGGCCCAAAGACTGTCAGGAGTTGGGCCACACCTTAATTACCAGGTAGTGATGAGACAGTGGCAATATGCAGAGTGCATTTCTTCCTTAAAAGCATTCAACTTAAACAATATTAGTGGTAAAACTAAACACAACTAGAGGGACTTCCCTGGCAGTCCAGTGGTTAAGACTTCGCCCTGTAATGCAGAGGGTGTGGGTTTGATCCCTGGTCGGGGAGCTAAGATCCCACATGCCTCATGGCCAAAAAACCAAAACATAAAACAGAAGCAATATTGTAACATTCAATAAAGACTTTAAAAATGGTCCACATCAAAAAAATCTAAGAACAAACAAACAAAACCACACACACAACTAGAGTCTACAGGCCAAATGGAGTCTTGAGGCTGCCAGTGTAAGATCCCTTGACTGGGCTTTCTTAGACCATTTCTCAAATTCAGGGGATACCTAACTTTGTCAGCAGGGATGGGTCTAGGGTTAGGTGAGGGGAGCCTCAGCAAAATTTAAGGCGATGACTAAAAATATCAATAATCTGGATAAATAATACTTCAATGTAATATTTTATGAAATAAATATTAATGCAAAAAATTACGTGGTGAACAGAATACAAAATTTTGAATAAAGGCAGGATCACTATTACTGATTTTTTTCTTTTTGCCTCAGGCTCCAGTATGGCTCAGAGCAGCATGGTTTGACAGGGGTCTACCCCTAGGCCAGTTAGTTATGGGCAGGAGAGTGAGTACCATTATTATCCTGTGGGTGAAGGGGGTGCCTGTTCTCAGCAGGAGGGATGTGGGCTAAGCAGGCAAATCTCAGAAGATGTCTGCTAAAGGATATTAGAGCATGATACTTTCTTCTGGGATATGGTCCTTGTATTAGCCAGCTCGGGCTGCCAGAACAAAATACCATACACTTGATGGCTTAAACAAGAGAAATTTGTTTTCTCACAGTTCCGGAAGCTGGAAGTCCAAGATCAGGGTGCCAACACTGTCAGATTCTGGTGCGGCCCCTCTCCCTGGCTTCCAGATGACTGCCTTCTCCCTGTGTCCTCACATGACCTTTCTTGTGTGTGTGTGTGTGTGTGTGTGTGTGTGTGTGTGTGTGTGTGTGTGTGTGTGTGTGTGTGTGTGTGGAGAGGAACTCCCTGGTGCCTCTCCTTGTAAGAACACTAATCCTATCGTGAGGGCCCCACCCTCATGGACTCAGCTAACCCCAATTACCTCCCAAAGACCCCCTTTCCAAATACCATTACATTGGAGGTTGGGGCTTCAACATGTGAATTTTGAGGGGAAATAAACATTCAGTCTCTAATAGCCTCCCCATATTAGGAATATACTCCAAACATTGTTAACTCCCCTTTAGTCATCTTTCCTGAATTTGTCATGTATAAATTAATCTTTTCTTAAAAAAATCTAGTTATCTTTTGACAGTTGTGTCAACATATAAGCTCAATAAATTTAAGGTTTTGTCATTGACTTCTTATTCCAAATAAGTTGCCGCAAGAGTATATTTTTGCAAAGCTGAATTAATCATCAGAAGAATGACTCAAAGATTTAACTAGAAAATGAAGTTTGGGTACTTAACCATTTCTGAAACCCCTGGGACCTGACCAATAATTACTCTTCCCACCCATAAGAAGACAGAAACATTCAGCATATGGTTTTTCTTTCCCACCTAAAATCAATCAGAATTATGTCAGTTTGTAGCTTACTGTACTCAATCAAAATATGCCTAGTTCTTCTAGTTGTAAATCTGCTAAAGACATTTTTCAGAAAGGCCTGTCAAATTATTAAGTGATAGGAATATTGATAGAGAAAATAATTCCTTTAGATATTTTATAGGGACTAAAAAATTAGGGAATGTGTTTTGTTTTTTTTTTAAATCTCTTCAAGGGCTGTTTTGGTTTTGATGTTCAAACACCATATTGGAGAACATTTCAACTGTGAATATAATTCTGAAAACACTGAGCCCTGACAATATCTGTCCTGGGTAGCCTTGTATCAAGCTGGCAAACAAATCCTGGAAAAATTGGGAAGTATTTTTGTTTTCAGAATGCTTTATATGCAGTTCCCCAGAAACAGCTCAAAAAGACAGATACTCTTTTCTAAAAGGTTGCTGGCTTAGCACTTCCCAGCTTACAAAGGTTGGAATTTCCCACTGGCTCAGTAGAGAGATTTGTATCACTTATTTTAGATTCACTTAATAGTACATTTGTGTTTGAGATAAAACGTGAGTCCCACCAGACAAGTAAGATTGTTCTTAAAAATTGGCTCCTGGGACTTCCCTGGTGGCTCAGTGGTTAAGAATCCGCCTGCCAATGCAGGGGACATGGGTTTGAGCCCTGGTCCAGGAAGATCCCACATGCCGCGGAGCAACTAAGCCCGTGCACCACAACTATTGAGCCTGAGCTCTACAGCCCGTGAGCCACAACTGCTGGGCCTGCATGCCACAACTACTGAAGCCCGCACCTCTAGAACCCATGCTCTGCAACAAGAGAAGACACTGTAACGAGAAGCCCATGAACCGCAATGAAGAGTAACCCCCTCTCGCTGCAACTAGAGAAAGCCCACACGCAGCAACGAAGAACCAATGCAGCCAAAAATAAATAAATTTATTTTAAAAAAAATTGGCCTCCTTCTCTCTCCCCACCATATATATTCAGATCTAAAGTAGAGTCTTCTAAATGTTATTTCACAGCTAGATATGACATCCTATTTTAAACCAGCAGCAGTAGCTGCTGTTTCTCTTTGTAGAGAACATGGTTGGATGTACAGCAAGCAGATCTGGGGAGACTGGTGAGTTTTCAGTTCCTTAAGTGAAGTCCTAACTGTAGTTACCCCATCCCCCCTTTGTATTGGTGTAGATGGGAATGAGGGTGAGGTAGGTGGTAACACATGGAAAAGTACCATAAAGGTTTATAAAAAAACACTGCTGAGTAACACTTGCCTAATCACATGTGACCTCAGTATATTCATTGCATTTTGTTTTCAATTTTTTTTTTTTTGCGTTACGCGGGCCTCTCACTGTTGTGGCCCCTCCCCTTACGGAGCACAGGCTCCGGACGCGCAGGCTCAGTGGCTACGGCTCACGGGCCCAGCCGCTCCACGGCATGCGGGATCCCCCCGAACCGGGGCACGAACCCGCGTCCCCTGCATCGGCAGGCGGACTCCCAACCACTGCACCACCAGGGAAGCCCCTGTTTTCAATTTTGCCCTGGCATTCATCATACTCTATCCTTCTTTTCCCCTCCTACTTGCCACCTTTATTATAATTTTTTAATTAAGACTTTTTCAAGAGAGAAATTCGTTTCATAGCAAAGTTGAGGGGAAGGTAGAGAGGTTTCCCAAATACCCCCTGCTCCCACACATGCATATTCTCCCCATTATCAACATCTTCCACATAAGTGTACATTTGCTAAAACTGACGAATCATAATCGTCATTGCTAAAATTGACACATCATACTCACCCAAAGTCCATCATTTACCTTGGGGTTCACTCTTAATGTTGTACATTCTATGGTTTTGGACAAATATATGGTGACATGTACCCATCATTACAGTATTATACAGAGCATTTTCACTACCCTAAAAATGTCCTGTGCTCCATGTATTCATCCCTCCCTACCTACCAAAAACTTGGTAACTGCTGATCTTTTTACTGTGTCTATAGTTTTGCCTTTTCCAGAATATCATATTCTTAGAATCATACAGTACATAGCCTTTTTGGATTGGCCTCTTTTCACTTAGTAATATGCAGTTAAGATTCCTCCATGCCTTTTTATGGCTTGATATCTCATTTCTTTTTGCCACTGAATAATATTCCATTGTTTGGATGTACCCCAGTTTATTTATCCATTTACTTTCTGAAGGACATCTTGGTTGCTTCCAAGTTTTGGCAATTATGAATAAAGCTACTATAATGTCTCATGTGGAGGTTTTTGTATGAACATATGTTTTCAGTTCATTTGGATAAATACCAAAGAGTGTAACTGCTAGATTGTATGGTAAGAGTATGTTTAGTTTTGTAAGAAACCACTAACTTGTCTTCCATAGTGGCTGTGCCATTTTACATTCCCAATAGCAATGAATGGGAGTTCCTGTTGCTCCATATCCTCTTCAGCATTTTAGTGTTATCAGTGTTCTAGATTTTTTTTTTAAATATCTTTATTGGAGTATAATTGCTTTACATTAGTGTGTTAGTTTCTGCTTTATAACAAAGTGAATCACTTATACATATATATATATATATATATGTCTCCATATTTCTTCCCTCTTGCATCTCCCTCCCTCCCACCCTCCCTATCCCACCCCTCTAGGTGGTCACAAAGCACCGAGCTGACCTCCCTGTGCTATGCGGCTGCTTCCCATTAGCTATCTATTTTACGTTTGGTAGTGTATATATACACATGCCACTCTCTCACTTTATCCCAGCTTACCCTTCCCCCTCCCCGTATCCTCAAGTCCATTCTCTAGTAGGTCTGCATCGTTTTTTTTTTTCAGTTTATTTTTGGCTGTGTTGGGTCTTCATTTCTGTGCGAGGGCTTTCTCTAGTTGTGGCAAGAGGGGGCCACTCTTCATCGCGGTACGCAGGCCTCTCACTGTCGCGGCCTCTCTTGTTGCGGAGCACAGGCTCCAGACGCGCAGGCTCAGAAGTTGTGGCTCACGGGCCTAGTTGCTCTGCAGCATGTGGGATCTTTCCAGACCAGGGCTCGAACCCGTGTCCCCTGCATTAGCAGGCAGATTCTCAACCACTGCACCACCAGGGAAGCCCCAGGTCTGCATCTTTATTCCCGTTTTGCTCCTAGGTTCTTCATGACTTTTTTTTTTTTTTTTTTTTAGATTCCATATATATGTGTTAGCATACAGTATTTGTTTTTCTCTTTCTGACTTACTTCACTCTGTAAGGCAGTCTCTAGGTCCATCCACCTCACTACAAATACCTCAGTTTCGTTCCTTTTTATGGCTGAGTAATATTCCATTGTATATATGTGCCACATCTTCTTCATCCATTCTGATGGACACTTAGGTTGCTTCCATGTCCTGGCTATTGTAAATAGAGCTGCAATGAGTGTTCTGGATTTTGACCATTCTTTTTTTTTTTTTTTTTTTAATTTATTTTTGGCTGCTTTGGGTCTTCATTGCTGCATGCGAGCTTTCTCTAGTTGCGGCGAGTGGGGGCTACTCTTCCTTGCAGTACGCAGGCTTCTCATTGTGGTGGCTTCTCTTGTTGCAGAGCACAGGCTCTAGGTGTGTGGGCTTCAGTAGTTGTGGCATGTGGTCCCAGTAGTTGTGGCTTGCAGGCTGTAGAGCACAGGCTCAGTAGTTGTGGTGCAGGGGCTTAGTTGCTCTGCGGCATGTGGGATCTTCCTGGACCAGGGCTCGAACCCATGTCCCCTGCATTGGCAGACAGATTCTTAACCACTGCACCACCAGGTAAGTCCTGCCCATTCTTAGGAGGTATATGGTAACATCTTGTTCTACCCTTAGTTTTTATCTCCTATACTAGCTTATATGCTTCTTAAAGGCAGGGGTTACACATATCTTTTTATCCTCAACCACTTGTTGTACAATCTACGTGTGTAGGTCACTCAGAAGTGTGCTGAATGATTCAAGATGTTGAATGTGTTAGGGTTGGTGAGAAGTTCAATTAGGGGAAGGGAAGAACTATCATTTATTGAATATATATGCCAATCATTTGACATACATGCACTTTTCTTGTGAATCCTCATAATGGTCCTATAAAAAAGATAAAATTATTCCCATTTTGCCAAAAATGGAGAAACTGAGGTTTAAAAGAGTAAATAAATTACCCAGCATCAGGAAAGTCTGGTGAACCCAGGGTTCTAAACCATGTCTGTTTGGCCTGATGCTGATTTTGCTAGGCTGGTCTATACTTGCAATTAGAGCCAACATTCTAGTCTTCAATGCCCATGGGGCCAGCCAGACAGGGGAGGAGGCTGGGGGTTGGAGTGAAGAAGACCTCCTGCCTGCAGACCTTGTCCAAAGTGGGCACCCTAACTTAGCTCTAGCCAACTGTTATATTTTAAAAAATAGAGAATACATAAATCTGTATTTTGGTGGGGAAGTTTGCAAAGTCTTCCAAGTTTTATATTTTGGCAACTAATTTAATAATAACACTTGTGAAAGTTAAAACAGGTCTTAGGCCATATTTAAGTCACAAACTCAAAGCTTCTAGCTGTTACGTTAAAGAATAGTTTTAAAGAATTGTAACTCTTTCCCCCCAAATTTGTAATCCTGAATGACATAAAGTGCTGCCTATTAAGAAAAACTTAGGGACTTCCCTGGTGGTGCAGTGGTCAAGAATCCACCTGCCAGTGCAGGGGACACGGGTTTGAGCCCTGGTCTGGGAAGATCCCACCTGCCACGGAGCAATGAAGCCCGTGTGCCACACTACTGAGGCTGTGCTCTAGAGCCTGAGAGTCACAACTACTGAGACTGCGTGCCACAACTACTGAAGCCCGTTCACCTACAGCCTGTGCTCTGCAACAAGAGAAGCCACTGCAATGAGAGGTCTGCGCACCACAACAAAGAGTAGCTCCCGCTCGCCACAACTAGAGAAAGCCCACGCACAGCAACAAAGACCCAACGTCATCGTTGGGTCTTAATTGAATTAATTAATTAAAAGAAAAACTTAGAGAGCTAACTGCAATTAATAGTTTGTTCTTTTATTGGTATGTAAAATGTTTATGCATAATACTCAATATCTATATATGTTATAACAGGAGGTATTCAGGTTATCTGACCTAATATTTTTGCTTGAAGCCCTAAAATTAACTTTTCTTGCTGAATTATTTCATGCATACTCCATAGATGTTATCCTTACATTGAAAGTATATGTAATTTTTTCCATGACATTGCCGCTAAATCAAAGAATATATATTTTACTCAGCTTTATTGAGATATAATTGACATATAACATTGTGTAAGTTTAAGGTGTATAATGTGTTGATTTGATACAGTTATATACTTAAGATGGATTGTGTTGTGGCAAACCTATCAAATATATCCTCTGTATCTTCAGAAAGCTTCACAACTGACAGAAGTTATAGGAGGAGGTAAATTTGGGCTTGATATGAGGAAAACCTCTTGCTGACTAGTGGCAGCTACACATGAAAAGATAGTCTGCCTTACAAATGGTTGATGACCTTGTCCTTTTCTCATCATTGGGAGCGATCCAACACAGGCAGACATTATCTTATCTGTAATAGTTAAGTTCTCAGACTCTAAATGTAGGTTTCAATACTTGTGATTACATTTAGGACCCACCCAGATAATCCAGGGTAACCTTACCATTTCAAAATCCTTAACTTAATCATATCTGTAAAATTCTTCTTTGCCATATAAGGTAACATTCACAGATTCCAGTGTTTAGGACAGGGATATCTTTTGGGATCCATTATTCAGCCTACCACAGCAAGCTTTGTGGACATCAAATACCTTCATTGCCCTAATACCACTCTTTACAGTATCTTGGGCAAGGGTCCTCCAGCCTCCACTTGAGTAATGTCAGTGTTAGGGAAGTAATATCATTGACCATTAGTTTGTACTACAATAACCTTTAGCCCTTTCCTATTCTCAAGAACCTATGGTTTTAGAATTACTGTTTTAAAGTTACTTTTTCAGGAACTGATTTATATTTACTAACTTCTATTTGTACCATCTATTACAAAAAAGAATATGCTGATATGCTAAACTCAGGTGAATTTATCCCAATCCATGTCTGAATGGTTGAGGTTTTACAGTGACCTATCACATTTAAAATAAGGAAATATATTAATCAAAATTCTTATGTTTGCAAGTGTTAAAAAATAACCAAGTGACTTAAGCAATGACAAGAATTTATTGGCTCACATACTAGAAAAGTCTTGGAATAGGTATAGCGTTGGCAGGATCCGGGACTCAAATGGTGACTTGTTTGCTTAGGACTTGGTCTCTTCATCTCTGAGTTCTGGTTCTTTTTTTTTTTTTTTTTTTTTTTTTTTTTCAGTACGTGGGCCTCTCACTGTTGTGGCCTCTCCCGTTGTGGAGCACAGGCTCTGGACACGCGGGCTCAGCGGCCATGGCTCACGGGCCCAGCTGCTCCACGGCATGTGGGATCTTCCCGGACCGGAGCACGAACCCGTGTCTCCTGCATCGGCAGGCAGACTCTCAACCACTGTGCCACCAGGGAAGCCCAAAAAGCTCCATTTTTTGAACTGTTTTTAGAATTTGCATTTATTGGACTGGCCAAGGTCATAAGCCCAATCTTGGATCATGTCAGACCCATTGAAACGGCAGGGACATAGGGTAAGGAGTGATGGTTCTCCTTTAAAATATTAAAAAGCCAGTATCAGAAAAAGGGACATATTTGTTGGTCAGGCCACAATAACAGATGCAATACACAAAACATTACATGTAATACGTAAAACATTACATATGCTATATGTAATCATAATTTCAGCTCTAAGTTTAGCTGGAGGCTTATGGAGTCAATCCCATTGCTTTAAAGCCGTGCATCAGACTCTGGGTACATTTATGTTTGTTTACATATTTAGATAAAATTTGCCAGATGGGACAAATCCATCGGTGCTGCCTAGCCAGTAGGCTGGCTTGGTGGAAGTGATCAGAGAATGTGGGTAAATTCATCTTTGAACAAATGAATTAAATATGCACAGTAAATGGTTTGATGCACAGCAGGAAAGTGCTGCCTAATCGTTGGGGAAGAAAGCAAAGCCAGCAGAGCAGCAAGCCTCACACAGTCACTCCTATGGTAGGGTCTGAGAGGTGGCCATAGCCAGGAGGCTAGCAGAGTGCTTTGTAGCACAGCGCTCATCTGAGTGTGCAATATGTTACCTACAGCTGGATCTGGCATAATCATCCCTGACTAATGGGAGGCGAGAGGAGGGGGTTCAAGTGCTGAATAAATAAATTACTTAATTACATATTATCAGAGAGAAGAACAGATGGTCAACTTAGCCCATCTCCTGATGCCTTTGGCTTTGGAATGAAGAATAGATCCTCAGAGACTGTAGCAGGTTGGGCTCTTGATTCTGTGTATCCGTTGGTCCTACCAGAGGCTCATGGTCTTCAGGAATAAACAGGCTCATTTCTCCAAGGCTGAAAGGCACTGGGTGCTCTGGTGCCCACTCTAAGCTGAAGCTGGACAGGCCTAAGCGGGTCGGCATTTTCCACTTCGTTAATTTTGGCACCAGATGGAGGTGGATATGGATTTCATTCCCTGCAAGATGGTTGAAAAGTGATTTTCAAATGAAGATCTAATCAAATGTGAAAGGGGTAGTTGAGCATTTACTTAATGTGCTCTGGAGCATCTCCTATCACTGCAGACCGTATGCTCGTTTTCCTCAGCTTTGGATGTCCCCATGGAGAAGCCACTTCTTTTTCTGAGTCCTGATTGCTCTGGTGTTAGAGAGAGTGTAGCTGGGGTTGTATTTTGGAAGCACCATGCTTGTTTTCAGATGATTCTGTTTGGTGTGATAGGATCTGCAGAGCACATGTTCCCAAATGCTGGTCTCGGGATGGTTGCATCAGAATCACCTGGGTTGTTTATTAAAGTTACATGTTCTTTAGCTCCAGGCATAGAGATTCTGTTTCACTCAGTTTTGGGTGGGATCTGGGACTCTATGTTTCTAAAAAGCTCAACAAATGATTATGAAGCAAGTGTGGAGATCACAATGTATCAGTTGAGGGGCAGGAAACAGACAGTAAACTCAAAAGGGTTATTAAAGAGATTTTAATAATGAGTTATTTACAAAAGTGTGGGCAAGTTTAAAGGAAACTATTAAGGGATGGTGGGCCCCCACAGTTAGCAATAGCAGGAAACAGGTGCAAGGGGCAGGAGTGGTTATCAGAACTTGGTCAGACTTAGAGGACTCCTGGACAAGAACTGTGGACCAACCCATGGTCCAGCAGAGAGAAAAATCTTTTTCTCCTTTTGCTCTTTGATCTCAATCTGGTACTTTCCATTGGCTAAATCCAAAGGGCCAGGGAGTCCAGATGACATAGCCAATAAAAATCAGACTCCTGAGATGCAAAGCAGGATGAAGGCTGGAGAGTGGACCTAGAGGGGTAAACAGAGAATATCTAGCATGCGTTGGTATAGGTAACATTTTCTAGTCACACATTTGTGTGCTAAGTTGTGGATGGCAAATGTATGGATCTGTTTTGTTCTGCAGACATCTTTCTTTTCTCAGTGTAAAATTGCCTCTACAATTTCATCATAGAGACTAGAAACTCTGAAAGAGCATGGGTGACATCTTTAGAATTATCTTCCTGTGTCCTGCCCGCGGTTCAGTCCGTTCACATTCTGTCTCTGGAAAAGGCTACAAGAAGAATATTTTGGAAGATCATAGTTGTCTGCCTGGTTGTCAACTTTAAATTTGGCAATATACCTATAGTATACTTTATCCTCTCTTATTCAGTAATTGTGGGCCTATCATTCTGATTTTTATTATTTATTTATTTTTGACTGTGCGGCATGTGGGATCTTAGTTCCCCGCGCCCCCTGTATTGGAAGCGTGGAGTCTCAACCACTGGACAGGCAGGGAAGCCCCGGGCCTATCATTCTATATTCTATGAATTTACTTATATTTTCCATGAAGCTATTTTTATTTGTAACGAATGTGCTGACTATTCAGGCTGACTATTCTAAACATAGCTCCTTAAAGAAGCCACGTTGCTATACCTCCTAAAAGACTGCATTCAGCCATGTTGCTTTGTTTTGATTTTATGTTCTATATTTCGGTCACTGTATTTAAAGCATACTTTGAATGGTCACTTGTAATTATAACTCCACGTCAGAAGGATTGGATTAATTTTGATTTTAGTATGTTGCCTGTGGAAATTTGAGCACATCTTAAAATATAGCACAAAAAGAAAATTTATAGAAATTGTCCATGAGATGCCTGGAGATTTATTTGTGGCTTCCATTTTAAAACTCCAGCTCCTTCCCCCAGTGAAGAAGTTTTTGGCATTTAGAGTCCGCCTTGATGATAAAAACTAACAGCTCAAAGACAGAGGCTTTCATTACAGCTATTCATTAGGACACACCTGTGCTTGGTTAAGAGGACAGTCACTAGTCTCACCCCAAGGAAGTAATATGCATACTGATTGCTGGCATCTCTTAGCACCTACTGCATCCTGGCACTTTACCTGCACCTCGCTTATTCCAGTTGCTCAGGCAGGAACCTTGGAGTAAACTTTGATTCTTTATTTTTCTTTATGCTCCACCTAAATCTATCAGCATGTCCTGTCATCTTTATTTTAAAAATATATTCAGAATCTGACCAGTTCTCACCACCTGCACTGCAGTGCTGTGGTTCAAGTCACCATCCTCTCTCACTCAGATTATTGTGATCATCTCCTAATTTCTCTGCCTGCTTCTTTTCCTTCTCCCTGCCATCTTTTCTCTACAGAGCAAACAGAGAAAGCCTTATGAAAGGTCATGTCATGTAGCTCCTCTGTTCAAAACCCTCTGATGGCTCCCATCTCACTCAGTAAAAGCCAAAACCATCACCAAAGCTTATAAGGCTTCGCATTATCTTTTCTTCTGCTCTCTCTCTGACCTCATCTCCTTTCACTCTCCCCTTCTCTCATTGTAATCCAGCCACAGGGCGCTCCTACTGCCGAGCCTTTGTATATGCCGCTCCTTCTGTCTAAAATGCTCTTCCTCCCGTTATCTTCCTGGTTTACTCTCTCATTTCATTCAAGTCTCTTAAAATATGACCCTGTAAGAGAGACCTTTGCTGATCACCATATATAGAGTGCCCACCATCACTCTGTTTTCACTGCAACTTGTTATTTTTCTTTATAGGACATATCACCGTCTGACATATTTACCTGTTTGTCTCTTCCCCACAAGAATGAAAGCTTCTCGAGGCCTGAGACTGTTGAGTTTAGGGCTGTATCTCTGGCATCTATATTAGTACATGGCACATAGTTGGTGCTCATCAAATATTGGTTAAATGAATGGGCAGATAAATGAATAAATAAGTTGTTCTTAAGAAGTACATTGTCTAGCATTTAGCAAAAATAACTCGGCAATTTTCCATTTTAAGTAATATTTTATTGAGTACTTAGCTGATACTTCACTAAGCATTTTATCAGTCATATTGCCAATGGTGGATGTTTTGGTTTATAGACAAGGAGGGGGATATACATATCCTATATACACACTTACATAAAATAAATATATGCATGCATATATTACATGTGAATGTATCTGTGAATATATGTATGAATGTATGTGTATAAGAATGTGTTTGTGTGTGTATGTGTTCATTAGTGTGTTCATGTATAAAATATTTTTGGCCCAGGAAGGAGATGCCTTCCTATTCAATGTCTCACTGGAAAAGTCTTCATCTTCTGCCCTAGGAGGCAGTGCCAGAGGCAGGACATCAAAGGAGGTGACAGTGGGGACCTGCGCAGTATTGGGGAGACCTGACTGTGGAGTGGGGGGGAAATTTATGAAAGGACTAAACAGTATTCCTCATGGGCTTTGTGAACCTCGGGTTACTAACTGCCAGTGGAATAGGGTATAACAAAGATAATGGCCCTTAGTAGGAGTTCAGCCCTCTATTCCTACCTTGGGAGCAGTAGCCTAATAAACCTGAGTGATCAACATTTATGGTACTCTTCACTCTCTTCCAGGACCCTTTGAAACATATATTTTTTGAGTTTAGTTTTTGCCTGAAAAATCTGCATCCCATTTGAATTAAATTGAATAAGTTTCAGGGCCCAAGCAGCATGTCTTCCATCTGAAGCAAAATGGAGATGAATTTCAATTAGATGTTCCCATTATAATCTGTTTCTACCTGTAGTTTTCATCAAAAATTGCTAGGAACTACCACATAATGTATAATCAAGATTTGCCCACTGGCAGCAGTGTCCCATTATCGTAGTAAAAAAGCACAAAATAATTAGTCTGATGCATATAGATAGCAGCTTCTTACAGCAGGTGACTTTAATTGTGGTGAGTAATATATATGGAGTTTGAAGCATTATATATTTCCCTCCCAAGAAGACACCAGTTACTAATTCAGTTGACAAACTAACAATGTTTCAGAAAATTTAATGCAAACTGAACATTGTAGTCAATAGCCACTGTAAAATGTCCACTTTATGGCCTTATTTTTGCTTGAGCTTAATTTATGATAATTTGGTGGTTGCATATAGCCTGAAATTATGCTCTTGGCTTGAGAATTAGTACTTGGGTATTGCATAAATCATGGCTGAATGTGTCGGCTTCGTCTAATGCTCTTCTCTCTCCTACAATTGGAATCCTTCTCGTCTTGTCATTTCCCTTGCCTCATTCATACCTGTGAATTCATGGGGCTCTGAGAGCTCAGTATTTAGAGGATCACTTCCTCATAGAGTAGCATCTTCCAGATGCCAGGTAGAGTGCTTCCAGGCTTCAGAGGGGGAAAATTCAGCAACTCTTTTTATGAGATGGAATATTTGTACCAACCCACCTTAAGTGCTTTAAAAGAAAATGTAATTCCCTCACCCCACCCTCCCATTTGCCCCTAAACTCTGTGCTAATATAAAAGGTAAGATTTAAAACTATATTATCTGAATGGTTTCTTTTCAGGACAGGTTTATATTGGTTGTTTTTTTAAAATTAATTTGAAAAATAGGACAAGTAAGCTAGCATGTTCTAGGCTCACAGGTAATCTACCTGTGGACCTAAATATGTACTATGAATCCACTAACTATGCTGTAGGATTTAGTTTATGTGACTGGTCTTCAAAGAAATACATGGGATATTTCAGAATTAATGAGATAATTGCCTACCTTCTACTGCTCTTTATACTCATCTACAAAGATTTAAAATTTTTAGTTGTGATTAGTCATTTTCAGAAGTGATTACAAATTTTAAATAAACAAATGTCATATATCTAGTTTTGGACAACCGTACTCTAAATGTTGTGGGAAACCATGTTTTAAACTTTAGGTTATTCCCAGGAACTTCCCAGGCAGTCCAGAGGTTAAGACTATGTGCTTCCACTGCAGGGGGTGAGGGTTCGATCCCTGGTGGGGGAACTCAGATCCTGCATGCCGTGCGGTGTGGCAAAAAAAAAAAAAAAAAAAAAAAAATTTAGGTTATTCTCTTGAACCCCCCCAAATCATAATTCAAATATTACCATCTATTCTTCAGTTGTATAACAATGTTCTTCTAAATCAGTTATGCAACTGTCTTCCTTTACTTATGTATGTTATAATCATAATAGCTAACATGAATATAGACTGTACAGAACTTTTATGTGCATTATTGCTTTTAGTCTACATATCAACTCCATGTTGTTGGCATTCTCATTCATAATTTAAATATAGAAGCAAGCAAATTTAAAATGTATTTAAAATTATAATATTTTTCTAATTATAGAATAACAAATATTTATTCTAAGAAATCTGAAGTGTCAAAAGTAGATGTTAATAAGACTGACCAGGGCCTCCCTGGTGGCGCAGTGGTTGAGAGTCCGCCTGCCGATGCAGGGGATGCGGGTTCGTGCCCCGGTCTGGGAGGATCCCATGTGCCGCGGAGCGGCTGGGCCCGTGAGCCATGGCCGCTGGGCCTGCGCATCCGGAGCCTGTGCTCCGCAACGGGGGAGGCCACAACAGTGAGAGGCCCGCATACCGCAAAAAGAAAAAAAAAAAAAAAAAAAAGACTGACCAAAGAATAGAAAAGATAAAAATTACAGACAAAAATATCTGTACAGGGCTTCCCTGGTGGCTCAGTGGTTGAGAGTCTGCCTGCCGATGCAGGGGACACGGGTTCGTGCCCTGGTCTGGGAAGATCCCACATGCCACGGAGCGGCTGGGCCCATGAGCCATGGCCGCTGAGCCTGCATGTCCGGAGCCTGTGCTCCGCAACGGGAGAGGCCACAACAGTGAGAGGCCCGTGTATCGCCAAAAAAAAAAAAAAAAAAAAAAAAAAAAAAAAATCTGTACAAATATCAGAAATAAAATAAGTGGATATCACTACAGACTGTGCAGAATTAAGAGGATAATAAAGAAATCCTACAAAACACTCTATGCATGTGAATTTGACATTCAATAATAGATATAAAATACTAATCCCTTAAAAAATTTAAATTATCAAACTCACTGAAGATAAAATAGGTAACAGGGTTAGTCTTATTACTATTAAAAAACTGAGTACATAGTTAAAAATCTTTGTAAAAGAAATCTACAGGCCCAGGTGGTTTCACTGGTGAATTCTAACAAACACTTAAAGAATTAACACAAATTCTATATAATTTCTTCCAGAGAATAGAAGAGGAGGGGATACTTCCCAACTCATTTTATGAAGCCAGCTTTGTCCTGATATAAAAACAAGACAAAGACATCACAAGAGAAGAAAACTACAAAACAATAAAACAATCTATCTCATGTATATCACTGTAAAAATTTTCTATAAAATATTAGCAAATTCAATCCAACAATGCATAAAAGGAATAATATAACATGACCAAGCAGATTTTATTCTGGGAGTGTAAAGCTGGCTTAGTATCTAAAAATCAATCAAAGTAATCTACTGAGTTAACACTTTTAAAGGAGAAAAACCATATGATCATATCAACCAATGCAAAAAAAAATTGCCAAAATTCAACGTTTATTTCTTATAGTGACTCTCAAAAAACTAGAAATAGAAGGGCATTTCCTTAACCTAATAATGAGTATTTGTAAAAAAGCCATCGCCAAAATCATTTAATGGTGAGAGACTGAAAGCTTTTCCCAGGAAGATGAGTAACAAGGAAAGGATACCTTATCTCACCACTCCCATTCAATACTCTACTAAAAGGCCTAGCCAATGTAATAAACAACAAAAAGAAAGAAATGACATGAATTGAAAAGGAAGAAATAAAATTGTCCCTATTTGCAGACATGATTTTCTACATAGAAAAGCCAAGGAATTTACAAATAACAGCAGCAGCGGCAGCAGCAACAACAAACAACAAACCAAACTAAATCAAACCGAATAAAAAAACTCCTAGAACTAATAGGTGAATTTTGCAAGGTTGCAGTATACTAGTTGTAATTTTTTATTCCTTCTCTTCTTCTCCTTATACTGGATATAATTTGCTCTTCTTTTTCTAGAGTTGTAAGGTAGAAACTAAGATGATTAATTTTTTAATCTTTCTTCCTTCTTTTAAAAAAATTATTTATTTATTTATTTATGGCTGTGCTGGGTCTTCATTTCTGTGCAAGGGCTTTGTCTAGTTGCGGCAAGTGGGGGCCACTCTTCATTGTGGTGCACGGGCCTCTCACTATCGTGGCCTCTCCCGTTGTGGAGCACACGCTCCAGACGCGCAGGCTCAGTAATTGTGGCTCACAGGCCTAGTTGCTCCGCGGCATGTGGGATCTTCCCAGACCAGGGCTCGAACAGTGTCTCCTGCATTGGCAGGCAGACTCCCAACCACTGCGCCACCAGGGAAGCCCTCTTCTTTTTTTAATACATGAATTCATTGCTATAATTTTCCCTCTAAGTATTGCTTTCACTACATTCTTCAAATTTTGAAAGTTGTATTTTCTTTCTCATTCTGTTCAAAAAATTTTTATATTCATCTTAAGATTTTTTTTAGTTGACTTGTGTTATTTAGAAGCATGTTATTTAATCTCTAAGTATTTTGGGGTTTTACAGCTATTCTTCTGTTATTGATTTCTAGTTTCATTCCATCATGATCTGTGAGGAGGCATTGTATATTTTCTGTGCTTTAAATTTTCAAGGCGTGCTTCATGGCCCAGAATGTGGTCTTTCTTAGTGAATGTGCCATGTGAGCTTGAGAAGGATATGGATGAAATAGTCTATAGATATCAATTATATCCAGGTGATTGATGGGGTTGAGTTCCACTATGTCTTTCCTTATTTTTACCTACTGGATCTGTCAATTTCTAATAGAGGGGTATTGAAGCCTCCAACTATAATAGTGAATTCACCTATTTCTTACAGTTTTATTATTTTTTGCCTTCTGTATTTTGACTCTCTGTTAAGCACATATGCACTTATGTCTTCCTGAAGCAATGACACCTTTACTTCTGCTTTCTTTTGATTAGTGTTACCATGGTATATCTTTTCTAATTATTTTATATGTGCCCTTATATTTAGTGTGAGTTTCTCATAGACAACATATAGTTGTCTTGTTTTTTGACCCATTCTGAGAGTTTCTGACTTTTAACTGGTTTATTTAGGCCACTGACATTTAAAGAGATTATTGGTATAGTTGGATTAATATTTACCATACTTGTTACTGTTTTTTGTTTATCCCCTGTGTTGTTTATCCCTATTTTTATCTTCCACTATTTTTTTAATTTTATGGGTTTTTTTGTTTGTTTTGTTTTAGTTAATTATTTTTTCTTATTAGTCATCCATTTGATACACATCAGTGTATACATGTCAATCCCAATCTCCCAATTCATCACACCACCACCCTCACAGCTTGCTGCTTTCCGCCCTTGGTGTCCATACATTTTTTCTCTACTTCTGTGTCTCAATTTCTGCTCAGCAAACCAGTTCATCTGTACCATTTTCTAGGTTCCACATATATGCATTAATATACGATATTTGTTTTTCTCTTTCTGACTTACTTCACTCTATATGACAGTCTCTAGATGCATCCACATTGTTACAAATGACCCAGTTCTGTTCCTTTTTATTAATATACCATTGTATATAGGTACCACATCTTCTTTATCCATTCATCTGTCGATGGGCATTTAGGTTGCTTCCATGACCTGGCTATTGTAAATAGTGCTGCAATGAACATTGGAGTGCATGTGTCTTTTTGAATTATGGTTTTCTCAGGGTATATGCCCAGTAGTGGGATTGCTGGGTCATATGGTAATTCTATTTTTAGTTCTTTAAGGAACCTCCATACTGTTCTCCATAGTGGCTGTATCAATTTACATTCCCACCAACAGTGCAAGAGGGTTCCCTTTTCTCCACACCCTCTCCAGCATTTGTTGTTTGTAGATTTTCTGATGATGCCCATTCTAACTGGTGTGAGGTGATACCACATTGTAGTTTTGATTTGCATTTCTCTAATAATTAGTTATGTTGAGCAGCTTTTCATGTGCTTCTTGGCCATCTGTATGTCTTCTTTGGAGAAATGTCTATTTAGGTCTTCTGCCCATTTTTGGATTGGGTTTTTTTTTTTTTTTTTTTTTTTGTGGTACATAGGCCTCTCACTGCCATGGCCTCTCCTGTTGCGGAGCACAGGCTCCGGACGCGCAAGCTCAGCAGCCATGGCTCGCAGGCCCAGCTGCTCTGCGGTATGTGGGATCTTCCTGGACTGAGGCATGAACCCATGTCCCCTGCATTGGCAGGCGGACCGTCAACCACTGCACCACCAGGGAAACCCCTGTTTGTTTTTTTAATGTTGATCTGCAAGAGCTGTTTATATATTTTGGAGATTAATCCTTTGTCCGATGATTCATTTGCAAATATTTTCTCCCATTCTGAGGGTTTTCTTTTCGTTTTGTTTATGGTTTCCTTTGCTGTGCAAAAGCTTTTAAGTTTCATTAGGTGTCATTTGTTTATTTTTGTTTTTATTTCCATTACTCTAGGAGGTGGATCAAAAAAGATCTTGTGGGCTTCCCTGGTGGCGCAGTGGTTGAGGGTCTGCCTGCCGATGCAGGGAACACGGATTTGTGCCCCAGTCCGGGAAGATCCCACATGCCGCGGAGCAGCTGGGCCCTGAGCCATGGCCACTGAGCCTGTGTGTCTGGAGCCTGTGCTCCACAACGGGAGAGGCCACAACAGTGAGAGGCCCGTGTACTGCAAAAAAAAAAAAAAAAAAAAGATCTTGCTGTGATTTATGTCAAAGAATGTTCTTCCTATGTTTTCCTCTAAGAGATTTATAGTGTCCAGTCTTACATTTAGGTCTCTAATCCATTTGAGATTATTTTTGTGTATGGTGTTAGGGACTGTTCTAATTTCATTCTTTTACATGTAGCTGTCCAGTTTTCCCAGCATCACTTATTGAAGAGACTATCTTTTCTCCATTGTATATCCTTGCCTCCTTTGTCATAGATTAGTTGACCATATGTACGTGGGTTTATGTCTGGGCTTTCTATCCTGTTCCATTGATCTATATTTCTATTTTTGTGCCAGTACCATATAGTCTTGATTACTGTAGCTTTGTGGTATAGTCTGAAGTCAGGGAGTCTGATTCCTCCAGCTCCGTTTTTTTCCCTCAAGACTGCTTTGGCTATTCGAGGTCTTTTGTGTCTCCATACAAATTTTAAGATTTTTTCATTCTAGTTCCATTAAAAATGCCATTGGTAATTTGATAGGGCTTGAATTGAATTTGTAGATTGCTTTGGGTAGTATAGTCATTTTCACAGTATGGATTCTTCCAATCCAAGAAAATGGTATACCTCTCCATCTGTTGGTATCATCTTTCATTTCTTTTATCAGTGTCTTATAGTTTTCTGCCTACAGGTCTTTTGTCTCCTTAGGTAGGCTTATTCCTAGGTATTTTATTCTTTTTGTTTCAATGGTAAATGGGAGTGTTTCCTTAATTTCTCTTTCATATTTTTCATCATTAGCATATAGGAATGCAAGAGATTTCTGTGCATTAATTTTGTATCCTGCTAGTTTACCAAATTAATTGTTTAGCTCTAGTAGTTTCCTGGTGGCATCTTTAATATTCTCTATGTATAGTATCATGTCATCTGCAAACAGTGACAGTTTAACTTCTTCTTTTCCAATTTGTATTCCTTTTATTTCTTTTTCTTCTCTGATTGCCATAGCCAGGACTTCCAAAACTATGTTGAATAATAGTGGTGAGAGTGGACATCCTTGTCTTGTTCCTGATCTTAGAGGAGATGCTTTCAGTTTTTCACCATTGAGAATGATGTTTGCTGTGGGTTTGTTGTATATGGCCTTTATTATGTTGAGGTAGGTTTCCTCTATGCCCACTTTCTGGAAAGTTTTTATCATAAATCGGTGTTGAATTTTGTTAAAACCTTTTTCTGCATCTATTGAGATGATCATATGGTTTTTATTCTTCAATTTTTTAATATGGTGTATCACATTGATTGATTTGTGTATATTGAAGAATCCTTGCATCTCTGGGATAAATCCCACTTGATCATGGTGTATGATCCTTTTAATGTGTTGTTGGATTCTGTTTGCTAGTATTTTCCTGAGGATTTTTGCATCTATATTCATCAGTGATATTGGTCTGTAATTTTCTTTTTTTGTAGTATCTGTGTCTGGTTTTGGTATCAGGGTGATGGTGGCCTCATAGAATGAGTTTGGGAGTTTTCCCTCCTCTGCAATTTTTTGGAAGAGTTTGAGAAGGATGGGTGTTAGCTCTTCTCTAAATGTTTAATAGAAGTCACCTGTGAAGCCATCTGGTCCTGGACTTTTGTTCGTTGGAAGATTTTTAATCATAGTTTCCATTTCATTACTTGTGATTGGTCTGTTCATATTTTCTGTTTCTTCCTGGTTCAGTCTTGGAAGGTGATACCTTTCTAAGAATTTGTCCATTTCTTCCAGGTTGTCCATTTTATAGGCATAGAGTTGCCCATAATAGTCTCTTAGGATGCTTTGTATTTCTGTAGTGTCTGTTGTAACTTCTCCGTTTTCATTTCTAATTTTTTTGATTTGAGTCCTCTCCCTCTTTTTCTTGATGAGCCTGGCTAATGGTTTATAATTTTGTTTATCTTCTCAGAGAAACAGCTTTCAGTTTTATTGATCTTTGATATTGTTTTCTTTGTTTGTATTTCATTTATTTCTTCTCTGATCTTTGATTCCTTCTGCTAACTTTGGGTTTTGTTTGTTCTTCTTTCTCTAGTTCCTTTAGGTGTATGGTTAGATTGTTTATTTGAGATTTTTCTTGTTTCTTGAGGTAGGCTTGTATAGCTATCAACTTCCCTCTTAGAACTGCTTTTGCTACACCCCATAGGTTTTGGATCGTCGTGTTTTCATTGTCATTTTTCTCTAGGTACTTTTTGATTTCTTCTTTGATTTCTCCAGTGATCTATTGGTTATTTAATAACATATTGTTTAGCCTCCATGTGTTTGTGCTTTTTACGTTTTTTTTTCCCTGTAATTGATTTCTAATTTCATAGCATTGTGGTCAGAAAAGATGCTTGATATGATTTCAATTTTCTTAAATTTACTGAGGCTTGATTTGTGACCCAAGATGTGATCTATCCTGGAGAATGTTCCATGTGCACTTGGGAAGAAAGTGTAATCTGCTGTTTTTGGATGGAATGTCCTGGAAATATCAATTAAATCTATCTGGTCTATTGTGCCATTTAAAGCTTCTGTTTCCTTATTAACTTTCTGTTTGGATGATCTGTCCATTGGTGTAAGTGAGGTGTTAAAGTTCCCCAGTATTATTGTGTTACTGTCGATTTCCTCTTTTATAGCTATTAGCAATTGCCTTATGTATTGAGGTGCTCCTATGTTGTGTGCATATATATTTATAATTGTTATATCTTCTTCTTGGATTGACCCCTTGATCATTACATAGTGTCCTTCCTTGTCTCTTGTAACATTCTTTATTTTAAAGTCTATTTTATCTGATATGGGTATTGCTACTCCAGCTTTCTTTTGATTTCCATTTACATGGAATATCTTTTTCCATCCCCTCACTTTCAGCCTGTATGTGTCCCTAGGTCTGAAGTGGGTCTCTTGTAGACAGCATATATATGGGTCTTGTTTTTGTATCCATTCAGCAAGCCTGTTTCTTTTGGTTGGAGCATTTAATCCATTCATGTTTAAGGTAATTATCGATATGTATGTTCCTATGACCATTTTCTTAATTGTTTTGGGTTTGTTTTTGTAGGTCCTGTTCTTCTCTTGTGTTTCCCACTTAGAGAAATTCCTTTAGCATTTGTTGTAGAGCTGGCTTAGTGTTCCTGAATTCTCTTATCTTTTGCTTGTCTGCAAAGCTTTTGATTTCTCTGTCGAATCTGAATGAGATCCTTGCCAGGTAGAGTAATCTTGGTTGTAGGTTGTTCCCATTCATCACTTTAAGTATATCGTGCCACTCCCTTCTGGCTTGTAAAGTTTCTGCTGAGAATTCAGCTGTTAACCTTATGGGAGTTCCCTTGTATGTTATTTGTCATTTTTCCCTTGCTGCTTTCAATAGTTTTTCTTTGTCTTTAATTTTTTCCAATTTGATTACTGTGTGTCTTGGCGTGTTTCTCCTTGGGTTTATCCTGTATGGGACTCGCTGTGTCTCCTGGACTTTGGTGGCTATTTCCTTTCCCATGTTAGGGAAGTTTTCAACTGTAATCTCTGCAAATATTTTCTCGGGTCCTTTCTCTGTCTCTTCTCCTCTGGAACCCCTATAATGCAAATGTTGTTGCGTTTAACATTGTCCCAGAGGTCTCTTAGGCTGTCTTCATTTCTTTTCATTCTTTTTTCTTTTTTCTGTTCCGCAGCAGTGAATTCCACCATTCTGTCTTCCAGGTCACTTATCCGTTCTTCTCCCTCAGTTATTCTGCTATTGATTCCTTCTAGTGTAGTTTTCATTTCAGTTATTGTATTGTTCATCTCTGTTTGTTCTTTAATTCTTCTAGGTCTTTGTTAAACATTTCTTGCATCTCAATCTTTGCCTCCATTCTTTTTCCAAGGTCCTGGATCATCTCCACTATCATTATTCTAAATTCTTTTTCTGGAAGATTGTGTATCTCCATTTCATTTAGTTGGTTTTCTGGGATTTTATCTTGTTCCTTCATCTGGTACATAGCCCTCTGCCTTTTCATCTTGTCTATCTTTCTGTGAATGTGGTTTTTTTTCCCCAGGCTCTAGGATTGTAGTTCTTCTTACTTCTGCTGTCTGCCCTCTGGTGGATGAAGCTATCCAGGAGGCTTGTGGGAGTTTCCTGATGGGAGGGACTGGTGGTGGGTAGAGCTGGCTGTTGCCCTGGTGGGCAGTGCTCAGTAAAACTTTAATCTGCTTGTCTTCTGATGGGTGGGGCTGGGTTCCCTCCCTCTTGGTTGTTTGCCCTGAGGCGACCCAACACTGGAGTCTACCTCAGCTCCTTGGTGGGGCTAATGGTGGACTCTGGGAGGGCTCACACCAAGGAGTACTTCCCAGAACTTCTGCTGCCAGCCTTCTTGTCCCTTGGTGAGCCACAGTTGCCCCCGCCTCTGCAGGAACCCCTCCAACACTAGCAGGTAGGTCTGGTTCAGTCTCCTATGGGGTCACTGCTCCTTCCCCTGCATCCCAATGTGCACACTACTTTGTGTATGCCCTCTAAGAGTGGAATCTCTGTTTCCCCCAGTCCTGCCAAAATCCTGCAATCAAATCACTCTAGCCTTCAAAGTCTGTTTCTCTAGGAATTCCTCCTCCCGTTGCCAGACCCCCAGGTTGGGAAGCCTGACATGTGGCTCAGAACCTTCACTCCAGTGTGTAGACTTCTGTGGTATAAGTGTTCTCCAATTTGTGAGTCACCCACCCAGCAGTTATGGGATTTGATTTTATTGTGGTAGTGCCCCTTCTACCATCTCATTGTGGCTTCTCCTTTGTCTTTGGAGGTGGGGTATCTTTTTTGGTGAGTTCCAGTGCCTTCCTGTTGATGATTTTTCAACCAGTGTTTTCAAAAGAGGGAGCAAGAGCATGTCCTTCTACCCCGCCATGTTGAACCAATCTCCGCGTTTTATGGTTTTAATTGAGCATTTTATATGATTCCATTTTTCTCTCTTAGCATATCAGTTATACTTCTTTATTCTTTTTTTAGTGGTTGTTCTAGAGTTTGCAGTATACTTTTTTTTTTTTTTTTTTTTTGCGGGACGTGGGCCTCTCACTGTTGTGGCCTCTCCCATTGTGGAGCACAGGCTCCGGACGCACAGGCTCAGCAGCCATGGCTCACTGGCCTAGCCGTTCCATGGCATGTGCGATCTTCCCGGACTGGGGCACGAGCCCTTGTCCTCTGCATTGGCAGGCAGACTCTCAACCACTGCGCCACCAGGGAAGCCCTGCAGTATACTTTTACAAGTAATCCAAGTCCACTTTTAAATAATACTTCATGGGTAATGTGCATACCTTATAATAAAAAAATAATCCTAATTCCTCTCTTCTGTTTCTTTTATCACTGCTGTCATTTATTTAACTTATCCATAAGTACACATAAGCATATATATTAAATAAATATATAATAAATAATAATAATATATAATCAACATATATAAATATATAAAGTTGAATAAAATTATACATACTTGAATTCTTTGTTGCTATTATAATTTTAAACAATCCTCTTTCTGTTAGATAAATTAAGGATAAGAAAAATGACAGATTTTATTTTATTTTCACTTGTTCCTTCTCTGATTCACCTCCTTTTTTTATGTAGATCTGAGTTTCTGAACTATAACTTTTTCTTCTCTCTAAAGAGCTGCTTTTATATTTCTTGCAAGGCAAGTCTAGTGGCAACAAACTTGCTTACTTTTTGTTTGAGAAAAATCTTTATTTCTCCTTCACTTTTGAAGGATGATTTCACAGTGTACAGAATTCTAGATGGGCTCCCAAAGTGAAATTGTTAGGAAAAATCTAACAAAATATGTTGTATGCTGTCTGCTGAAAGTACTAATGCTGCTGAAAGAAATCTAAGAAGTTGTATATAAATGGAGAGACAAACCATATCCATAGACAGGAAGACTCAGCAGAGGAAAGATTTAAATTCTCCCCAAATTTATCTATAGATTTGACAGAATTCTGATAAAAACATCAGCAGGATTTTTGTAGATACAGATAAGCAGATTCTAAAATATATGTAAAGGCAAAGGAATTAGAATAGCTGAAACAATTTTGAGAAAGAAGAATAAAGTTACAGAAATCAAACTACCCAATTTAAAAACTTACTATAAAGCTACAGTTATCAAGATGGTGTGGAGGGCTTCCCAGGTGGCACAGTGGTTAGGAGTCCGCCTGCCGATGCAGGGGACGCGGGTTTATGCCCTGGACCGGGAGGATCCCACATGCCGTGGAGCGGCTGGGCCCATGAGCCATGGCCGCTGGGCCTGCGCGTCTGGAGCCTGTGCTCCGCAATGGGAGAGGCCACAACAGTGAGAGGCCCAAGTACCGCAAAAAAAAAAAAAAAGATGGTGTGGTATTGCCAACAGGATGGACACACGGATCAATGAAATGGAAGAGATTCCAGAAATAGACTAACACAAATATGACCCTTTGATTATATTTGCACTTGAGGAATTTTATTTATTTAAAAAATAAACTATTTTAGAATAATTTTAGATTTACGAAAAAACTCAGAAGATAATACAGAGTTCCCATATATCCTGTCTCTACAGTTTCACTTATTATTAACATCTTACATTAGTGTGGTACATTTGTTACAATTAATGAACCAATATTAATACATTATTATTAACTGAAGCCCATACTTTTTTTCAGATTTCTTTAGCTTTTACCTAAAGTTCACTTTCTGTTCCAGGATTCCATGTAAGATACACATTACATTTAGTTGCCATCTGTTCTTAGGCTTCTCTTGACTCTGGCAGTCCCTCAGACTTTCCTTATTTTTGTTGACCTTGACAGTTTTGAAAAGTACTTGTCAGGTCTTTTACAGATTGCACCTCAATTGGGATTTTTCTGACATTTTAATCATAATTAAACTGGGGCTATAGTTTTTTGGGAAGAAGACTGTAGAGGTACATTGCCTTTTTCATCACATCATATCAAGAACACATACCACCAATATGACATCACGGTTGGTGTTGACCTTGAGCATCTGGCTGAAATAGTGTTTGTCAGGTTTCTCAAATGAAAAGTTGCTCATTTCTCCTCCCTTTTGAACTTTACTATTTGGAGACAAGTCTCTATGCATAGCCCACACTTAGGGAGTGAGCAGTTATGCTTTCGCATGGAAGGACTATGCAAGTAAATTATTTGGAATTTTTCTGCATAAAATATTTAGTTCTCCTTCCCATTCATTTATTTTTTGAGTCATTTATTTCCATCAGTATGGGCTCATGGATAGTCCATTCTGGGATCCCATGTCATTCTAAGTAATTTTTAAAAATTTGCATACATTAAGGTCCATTGTAAAGTGCTATAAAATTGAATATGTTTTGACAGATGCATAGTGCCCTGTATCAGCAATTATATATCATGCAGAATAGTTTCGCCACCCTGAAAATTCTCCCGTGCCTCAACTAGCCAACCCCTCCTCCCTGCTGAATCCCTGGCAACCACTAATCTTTTATTGTTGCTATAGTTTTTCCTTTTCCAGAATGCCATATAACTGTAACTAGTATGTAGCCTTTTCAGATTGACTTCTTTAACTTAAATGTGTGCATTTATGACTCATCCATGTATTTTCATGACTTGATAGCTCATTTCTTTTTGTTTCTAAATAATATTTCAGTGTATGGTTGCCATTTGATTTTTTTTTAACATCTTTATTGGAGTATAATTGCTTTACAATGGTGTGTTACTTTCTGCTGCATAACAAAGTGAATCAGCTATACATATACATATATCCCCATAGCTCCTCCCTCTTGCATCTCCCTCCTGCCCTCCCTATCCCACCCCTCTATGTGGACACAAAGCACTGAGCTGATCTCCCTGTGCTATGCGGCTGCTTCCCAGTAGCTATGTATTTTACTTTTGGTAGTGTATATATGTCCATGCCACCATTTGATTTTTACAAAGGTGCATAAGCAATTAAATGGAGAAAGAATAGACATGTCAACAAGCAGTTTTGGAACTATTTGAATCTGTATGCAAAACATGAGCCTCAATTTCATTCTTACACCTTATATAAAAATCAACTCAGGGCTTCCCTGGTGGCGCAGTGGTTGAGAGTCCGCCTGCCGATGCAGGGGACACGGGTTCGTGCCCCGGTCTGGGAAGATCCCACATGCCGCAGAGCGGCGGGGCCCGTGAGCCATGGCTGCTGAGCCTGTGCGTCCGGAGCCTGTGCTCCGCAATGGGAGAGGCCACAACAGTGAGAGGCCTACGTACCGCAAAACAAACAAACAAAAATCAACTCAAAGTGAGTTACAGGGGCTTCCCTGGTGGCACAGTGGTTAAGAATTCACCTGCCAATGTAGGGGACATGGGCTCGATCCCTGGTCCAGGAAGATCCTACATGCCACGGAGCAACTAAGCTCGTGCACCACAGCTACTGAGCCTGCACTCTAGAGCCTGCGAGCCACAACTACTGAGCCCGTGTGCCACAACTACTGAAGCCTGTGCACCTGGAGCCTGTGCTCCACAACAAGAGAAGCCACCTCAGTGAGAAGCCCATGCACTGCAACGAAGAGTAGCTCCCGCTTACTGCAACTAGAGAAAACCCACGCACAGTAACGAAGACGTAACACAGCCAAAAAAAAAAACACACCAAAATGAATTACAAATGTAATTTTAAAATTATTAAACTTTTAGGAGGATATCTTCATGACCTGGGGTTAAGCAAAGTATTCTCAGATGGAACTGCAAAAGTAGGATCTATAAAAGAAGTTGATAAATAGGAAGTCATCAAAATTAAATATCTTTGTTCTGCAAAAGACATTATTTAGAGAATGAAAAGGCAAACTATAGACTGATAGAAAATATTTGCAAAACACATGCCCAACAAAGGACTTTTATCCAAAATACATAAAGAACTCTCAAAACTCAATAGTAAAGAAACCAGCAAACCAATTTCAAAATTAGCAAAGACTTGGACAGACACTTCACCAGAGAGTATGCACGAATGGCACATGAAAAGATGTTCAACACCATTAACCAACAGGGGAGTGAAAGTACATCATCTGGCTTCTTAGCCCTTCTCTGAATTCCTTTCCTACATCTCCTGCCTCACTTGCTCCACATCAGCCATTTGCTGTTCCTAGAATATCCCAGATACAGTCTTGACCTCCACCTGAAATGCACTTCCTTCAAATATTCAAGTAGCTAGCTAGGTCTCTCACCTTCCTCAAAATTTGCTTAAATGTTACAGCCCTAATGAGACCTCTTATCTCCACCTTGTTTAAATGCAATTCCACATCCCTCTACTCTCAACTCTTCTCTGGTTTTGTTTTTCTCCGTAGCATTTGTCATCTTCCAACAAATTATATAATGTACTGATTATACTTATTACTTATTGATTATATTCACCTAGTAATAGCTAAATTTTATGGAGACAAATCTTGGATTTTCTTTACTCATGGATCCCATTGCCTGGCATATAGTAGATAATCAATAAATATTTGTTGCTTCTATTAAAGAAATAAGGTTTTTGCCCATGAGTGGAGAGAATTTTGATATTGTGATGTCTGAATATCAAATATCATTTTATGTGCTTTAAATTGTTATAATTTAGTGGTTAGTTTAGGGGGGGTAGTTTTATATAAATACTATCGCATTTTTCTGTATCTGTATTAGAATAACATGATGATTTCATACAGAATCCCTAGTTCTGAGACTTATGACTAATTATTCTGCTTTCTAAATATTGCTTTATCTTTTTATATTTTTGTCTTTTCTCCTCTTCTTTCTTGTTATTTTTTTCTGGGAATTTATAATTGAACTGTATTAGTGATATTCTTCTATTCTTTTTCCACAGTGTAAACTAATACCTTTGAAAAACTCAGAAGTTTAAGGTAGTGTTAATAAACACATTTATGAAATAGTTTTTAATTTTCAAAGGAAGGGATGATGTCATAATAGAGCAAGGCTTTGCCTTTTTAGTTCACTTAACATATGGAATTGGTACCAAGAATCCAAGCAGGACTTAACAGAATTAAGCAAGTAGATCTTCATTTTCACTAAATAAATTAGGTAAACTCACAGAAGCAGAAGATTAGGTCAGTTCCATTTTTACCTTGCTGCTTATGTCCACAGCTGAGTTTTTTGGATAAAACTTCAATGAGAAGAAAAGAGTAGATAAAAGTCTTTAGTTCTGCAAATGTTACAACAAATATTATGGGCGTCTCAGCTCTTAGTTCAGTTCTTAGCTCAAGCTCATGTTTGAAAATACTTATGTTGTAATTTCTCCAATATAAAATGCATCAAATGGCATAGGCTTGAAAAACTTATACAGGCAGTGTTCATATTGAGAGCCATTTAGGTTTAAATGGTTGTTCTTTGACAAGTCTGTTCAAAAGGCAGTGTAATGAGCATGAGCTTCAGAATCAGAAAATGCTGGGATTCAAGAGGTGAGAAAAGCAAAGTCCCTGGCTTCTTGGTGAAGATATCCTAGTGGAGGGAGATGGGCATTCAATAAAATAATCACAGTGACATGTAATTACAAACTATAAAAGCTTCAGAAATAGGGTAGGGGAACTATAGAAAGGAAGGCAGGTGATGGAGCTGTCTGGGAGTGCAGGGCAGGTATCTCTGAGGAAGTGGTGTTAGAATTGGAATATGAAAGGTGATGGTTTAGTAGGTGAAGTGCGATGAGGTTGGGAAGGATTTCCAGTCTGAGACGACAGTATTAAAATATCCCTAGGGCAGGGGCTTCCCTGGTGGCACAGTGGTTGAGGGTCCGCCTGCTGATGCAGGGGACACAGGTTCGTGCCCCGGTCCGGGAAGATCCCACGTGCCGCAGAGCGGCTAGGCCCGTGAGCCATGGCCGCTGAGCCTGCGTGTCCGGAGCCTGTGCTCCACAACAGGAGAGGCCACAGCGGTGAGAGGTCCGCATACCGCGGATATATATATGTATCCCTAGGGCAGAAAGAATCATATCATGTTGGCAGAACAGAAAAAAGGCTGATAGGACTAAGGTATGGGGAAAAAGGAGGGTGATGTTAGATAAGAGCTAGGCAAAGGCTAGATCATGCATCACCTTCAGGGTGCTAATAGGAATCATGATTTATCACTAATAAATAATCTCTAACAGCTCTGGGAAGCCATAGAAAGGTTTTAATCAAAACTCAAATGTTCAGAATTTGGTTTCCAAAATGTCACTTAAGGAACTTCCCTGGTGCTACAGTGGTTAATGTGGTTTCCAATATGGGGGGCGTGGGTTCGATCCCTGGTCAGGGAACTAAGATCCCATATGCCATGTAGTGTGGCCAAAAAAAAAAATATCTCTTCACATGGCTAAATGTGGGAAAATCAACTGAGGTAAGGAGAGCTAGAGTGGAAACACATGCTAGTTAGGAGGCTACTTAGTATTAGTAATGATGAGGCAAGTGACAGTTTGGACTAAGGTGGTTTGGACCAGATCAGTTAGGTGGCTATTGTAATAATCTAGGCAGCAGATGATGGTGGTTTGGACTTAGAGCAGTGGTAGAGGAGATGGAGAGAGATGAATGCATTCTCCATAGCTGTCTCATTTCTTCAATGTCACATGGACCATTATAGGCCATCCATGTTATTGATGCAAATGAATTAACTGCGCAGTGCCAGTTGATATAAAACTTGCAGGCATAACTATAGTTTAATGGATCCCATTTTGGAGTGTTTTTTTTTTTTTTTTTTTTTAAAGACAGATTTCCATCAGGATATTCCTGCAGTTTTAAGAAAGATGGCATGATGCTGTTGGGAATGACTGCAGATAATCTGTCAGAGCTCCAAGGAAACACTAGGTAAGGAGGGTCCTTGACTCAGGAGCTGCTATGATGGCTGGCAGCTAACACAGCAGCAGGAGGTAGGGAGGTGACAGACACGCAAGGCAGATGTTCTACTGAACTCCTCCATCTGGATGGGGCCTTTGGGTTGTACTGCTCTTTCCCAGCCATGCAGGAAGCAAGTGCCAATGATGCATCTTCATTAGGATGAACAGGACCTTGGATAGACGAAAAGCAATTGCGACTTACTGAAAGGGTCAATGAGAACCGAAATACTCTAATGATAGTACTGTGGGAAAGCGATGGGGCCCTAATCCGTTCAGCAAGTGTTTTTCTGGAAAGAGGACTTGTTGACAGTATTAAGGAAGGCTATCTAATCCTACCTTGCATCAACAACACAGGGATGAAATATTTTAAAGATGGCCACCTTTTGAACACTTGCTCTGGGCCAGGTTCTCCGTGATCTGCCTCTACGCCCTTCCCCTTATTTTTCAGACCTCACTTCCCCCTACTCTGCCCATTGGCCACTGAACATCAGCCACAGCGACCTCCTCATTGTCCCTTGAAGACCCCAAGCATGTTGCCATATCATGGAACTTGCGCTTGCTCCTTGCTCTTGTCTAGAAGTCTCTTCCTCCACATATGTGCATGGCTTGCTCTGTCACTTTAATAGATCTTCACTCAAATTCATTGCCAGAGAGAGGCCTTGCTTGACCACCTTTATCCCCAATAGTACTTTTTCTTACTCTCTAGCCTTTCACATTGCTTTTGTTTCTCTACATAGTTCTTGGCACTGCTTAACTATAAAGTACACAAGTTTGTTTATCTCTTTGGTTAGAATGCAAGCTCCATCATGTGGAGATTTTGACAGTCCTTTCCACCGTGCTAACCTAAGTGTCTAAACAGCATCTGCACAGAGTAGGTACTTAAGAAGTACTGGAAGAAATGACCAAACGGATCTCACTTAATATTCACAACACAGTCTGGGAAATAGGTATTACTGTTACCCAATTTGACAGAGGAGGAAACAAGATTAAGCATTTTATACAAAATCAAACAGATATTGATTTCAGAGTCTGATCTTTTTACTCAAGCTATTCTGTCCCATTTTAATCTTTGATTTTCTCTGAATCATATAAGCGGAAGAGAAAGATCAGAAAATACTATTTACCTTTGTTATCAAAGCTGTCCTATTGCCAGGCCAGAGGGTATAATACAAAGAGAGAGTGAGGGTGTGGTTGTTGTCTAGGTATTAGAGAATCCACATAGGAAAATTGTTATGGAGTGAATGTTTGTATCCCTGGTATCAAAATTCATATGTTGAAATCCTGAACCCAATATGACAGTATTAGGAGGTAGGGCCTTTGGGAGGTAATCAGGTTTAGATGAGGTCATGAGGGTGGAGGCTTCATATAAGATTAAGTGCTCTTATGAGAACAGACAGTGATCTCTCGAACTCTCTTTCTCACTCACCCGTCCCTTCCCTCCCCTCTCCTTCTCCTCCCTTTTCCTTCCTTTTCTTCCTCTCTCTCTCTCTTTCTCTCTTCCATGTGAGAAAACAGCAAGGAAGCAGAAGTCTACAAGAGGGCCTTCACCAGAAACTGAATCTCCTAGCACCTTGATCTTTGACTCTCCATCCTCCAGAGCTGTGAGAAATAAATGTTTGCTGTTGAAGCCCCCCAGTCTCTGGTATTCTGTTGTAGTAGCCCAACCTGCCTAAGATAATAATGTTCCCTGCACATTTATGCTCAAGGTTGCCTCTAGTTTGAGGGGTATAAGAAAGAATTGAGAGGTATACGTCTCACAGAAGAGGCTTGGCGTGATGCTTCTTCTGAGGAGCAGACAATGACCTTTCTGGACAAAGGACAAATGAGAGAAACTGAAGACAAATATTCAGGAGATCCTCAGTCTCTAGACACAGGTCTCCAGGAAGGAAAACTGTAACCTCTCAGTCTCCTGAAGATGAAGCTCTGAAATCCCATTTCCTTCTTTAGCATTCTGTGCGGTCAGAGGCAGAGAGTGACAGCACTGATGAGGATTTAATGATGTGAGGCTCTATTTGCATAAATAACTGTGGGAAATCCCAAAGCTTACAAGTGGTAATGAGCATAGACTCCAGCTCCCTGAAGCCCCGTGTGCAGTACAGTCTGTTCACTCATATCCTGGTCTACCGCATGTGGAATGCTTTTGGTAGGTGGCTATTATGTTACATTTCTTTTCCTATTTCTCAATTCTGGATTAGCTTGTATGGAAAACCAGAAGATCTCCCCACAAAAGCATCTAAGCTGCTGTCTTTGTGAACTTCTATTACGAGTTTGTCCTCGAGTGGTTATTTTTCGTGTTACCAGTTGCAGAAATATTTATTCTTTGTTAGCAAGCACCTTACCAAATTATGTGCATTTCAAATAATTTTGCCAGCATAAAAATCAGAACTATAAATGTGGTAAGCAATATGCCCAAAGTGAAATCGAGACTTAGTAATATAACTTGGATGAACTTCAAAGCTGGAAGAATGGGGTTAAAATTTTTTATATTTTAGTTAGCTAAAGGTTAGGCATCCTTTCTTTTTCCAGCTCTGAAAATCTTTAATGTTTGAGTTCACTCACTCTCCTGTCTTTAAAAATAATAAATTAAGCATAATAAGATCCACTTTTAATTAAAAATCTTACAGTGCATAATGTAAATTATCCCAATTTATCAGTTTCATTGATTATAGTAAATAGATTGGCCTAAATATTGGTTGATTATAAGCCATATCTATTTTTTTAATTTTAATTTTTTTGGCCGTGCCATGTGGCTTGTGGGATCTTAGTTCCCTGACCAGGGATGGTACCCGCACCCTCAGCAGTGAAAGTGCAGAGTCCTAACCACTGGACCGCTAGGGAATTCCCTAAGCCCTAGCTAGAATTTTTTAAATTTAACTTTATAAATACTTATAAGTTTCAATTAAATGGGAAACCCTAGCTAGTTGAAAGTTAGGGTAGTTCGAATTTCAAAGCTCCACTGTATTTTTATCTTTTCCCTATGAAAGACTGATAGTTATGTTTCCTTCTTTTCTTTTTAAATATCAATTTAATATCTCCACCATCTTAAAATTCCTTTATTTTAGTGCTATTTCCAAACTTCTAGTACTGTACTAGAACCTCAGTTTTATTTGTAGCTGTTTCATTGGCTTACTTGATTTAAGCCACTTCAAAATAATAATTGCAGTTGGGGGTTCCCCCCTTTTCTGAATGTGATAAAGAAAATAAAAATGACTGGTTTAGAACAAAAATAAATGAAATATCCCAAGAAAACAAAATGCACAATTTACACATTTTATCATCATGGTCTTAATGTGTTACCATATTAATTTAATTTACCAAATCTTTATGTAGAGCTCACCATGTGCCAGGCACTATTCTAAGAGCTGGATAGATAATAAATCCCTTTATTAATCTGTGTAACACCCCTACAAGGTTGTTACCATTATCCCCATTTTACACGTTAGGAAATGAGACATAGAGAGGTTATATAACTTTCCCAAGGTCACACTCCTAATAAAAGAAAGAACTGTGATTTGGAATGTTTAGAATATGTACTTTTAACTATTATACTATGCTGTTGGTCTTGATTGCTTAAAAGACAGAAGTGTTTAAAATGTCAACATCTAGAACCCTATTAGTAGTGTTTGGGGCTATTAATATCTGGAAGTAGATGAATTTTATGACCATTTCTCTTACCTCAGGAATATACGATGAATATTTTATAAGTATGCACATTTATATATGTCACACACACACACTCACATTTTATGATAAAAATACAGTTATAACTACATTATGGTTCTAACATTTCCTTACAATTTGTCCTCTCCAAGGATTCAGACATTTCTAGATAATCCCAGAAGAGGCTAATGGAAATGTCCCAGTCTTGGTCAATTTGTGACTCTTACTCCTTTTGCCCTGCTTCATCTTTGACTGCTGATTATCTGTGTGTTCCATGCTTTTCCACATTCTATGTGGATCCACGATATATTCATGCTTAGCTTATATTGTTGTTGATTTATTACAGCCAAGAAATCAGTTAGCTTTCAGTTACAAAAATTTCTCTCTGTGAAATAGAATCAGAAAAACTAAAATTTTCATTGACTTAAATGTGAATACACATGTAGCTTTCTTTGTTTTCTAAAACTAATTTCATATTGCTCTCATGTTTTTCTTTTACTTATTCCCTGTCATGGAAAGAAAAACCCATAAACTTTCCAATCACGTTAACTGGGACTCCTCTAGTTTGAAACCATCTCTTGTAGACAAAATACAGTCAATTCAGAGATGACACTAACCTCTCAGGACTGTTTTGTCCTGGGCTGATTTCCGTCGTATGTGAATTGCTGGTACAGCCTAGGCATGCTGGCATCTGCTGTGGATCACCACAAACCCTTTTTGTCTCTGGTTATGAGGTCTCTACTCTCTGAGGTTTCCTTGTCCTGAGCACTGGTCTTCTCCTGTCCCCTTCCCCTTAGGAGGATCTGTAATAGAAAGTTTCAGTAGGATCTTTCAATGGTAAAATGTTACAGATGCTCCTTAACTAAGTAAGGTGCCAGATTAAAATGCAGCCTATTTAAAGAAGAAGGATCTTTCAGTCAAATCAAAGTTGTAGCAAGGGGTCAAAATGTTGAGAAGAGAGGATTTGATGAGGAGACCTTCTTTAGAGAATGTTATGCTAAACCCTGAATTAGGGTTCCAGAGAAACAGAACCAATAGAATGTGTATATTTATGGGAAGAGATTTATTTTAGGGAATTGGCTTATGCAGTTGTAGAGCTTGGTGGGTCCAAAATCTAATAAAGAGGCCAACAGGCTGGAGATTCAGGAAGGAGTTGTGGTTCAAGTCCACAGGCAGTCCGCTAGAAAACCAGGAAGAGTCGATGTTACCAAGTCTGAAGGCCATCTGCTGAAGAATTCCCTTTTGTTCTGGGCAGACCAGTCTTTTGTTCTCTTCAGGCCTTCAACTGATGGGATGAGGCCCACCCACATTATGGAGAGCAATCTGCTTTACTCAAAGGTCACTGATTTAAATGTTAATCTCATCCAAAACACCCTCACAGAATTACTCAGAATAATGTTTGACTAAATATCTGGGCATGGGCCAGCCAAGTTTATACATGAAATTAACCATCACAAGTTCTCCTCTTGTCAATTTGGTACCTGTATGCATCACCTTAGACCATTCTTAATCTCCAAAGACAATGACAAGGTCATACGTCCACCTAACATGATACAACTATTCTGTGTACAACCAGAGCTGCAGTAATCCTTCCCCTAGGAGAGGATGTAAAGTCCTTGGATGATGTTTACTCTTCTCCTTGATTTTATGGAACTTAAATACTATGCCGTAAAGGTAACAAAACTTAAATACTATGATATAAAGTCAATACATGTATGTTACATGATAAGGAAATAAGAAAGGGGAGAAAACAAAGATTTTTTTTTTTACGAACACACACATACACAAACATATTCATAACAAAATAAGGAAGAAGGACTCATGACATCATTACAGCTACAGTCCTCATTTCTATAACTAGCCATGTGCTCACAGCTGATATTTATAACTACTTTCTTCTATCACCCATTCCTTATTCCACTTGTACTCAGCTAGTCATTGTTCTTTACCTGATAGGCTGCCCCAAATCTTCATTCCTGAAGGGTCTGGGCCATGGTAGGATTGGGTTGTTGTAGTTTTCCATTGACCTTAATCACAGGGCATAGTAATATTAAGAGATGCCCCAATATTCCAGACATATTCCTCCTTGCCTTCATTGTGGAGAAGCAGTTCAATTTCTTGCTAGTCCTCCAACCAGGTGAGGTGGGGATTGTCTGCTCCTTACCTTAGGCCTAGTTAAGAACTGGGGGCTTCATTGGGACTGCTAGGAGAGCCTACAGCTGCCACAGCTGTGGACTGTGGGGCCTCACTCATGTCAGAGGGAGCCAGAGGAACCTGAGTAAAGGTGGAGAGAGCCTCTGGAAGACTGTATTTAGGAAATAACTACATGTCTGCTAACGGCCAAGCAGATAATGCATGTTTTCCATGGTCCAGATGTGGGCCACGTGAAAATCAGACCTGGCCCTGAACTGCTTTAGGTTTTTCCCAAGAGGGGGACAAAGAGCTTCCATTGGTGAGAGTCTCTGTATGGAGTGGCCACTGGAGAACCATGCTGAAGGAGAAATATCACCCATGTCATTGGAGCTGTTCCCTGATAGGCCCAGAGGGGAAGGAGGATCTGCAACATCCACAAAGAATCTGGTTTAAGTATTTGCCAAGCCCAGAGGGCATGATGTTGTTCTATCATTTTCAAGCCAGGTGGAATGTGGCGCCATGTTGAACACTCAGCCCTCTCTGAGATGCTCATGACTACCTCAGCCACAGCCAGGAAAATGGGGCACCCACTCGAATGTTCTCAAATTCCTACAAAATTATGTTGGCATTTCTGGGCCTTTTTCTCCCCTGAAGGTGGTAACTTGCTGGGATGCTCCCATCCTTCTCTTTCTTTCTTTTATTTCTTCCTTTAATGCCAGCACTGGAAAGGTTTTCCACTTCATCCCCTTTCTGGCAGGAATTTTTGCCTAATGTTATGGCTTGTTCTGTTTTTACTCCCTATTAGTGACATAATCTTAATGCCAGAAAGGTTTGTAGGAAGCTAAATGTATTTTAGCAAAACCAAAGACCAAAAAATATTTTGGGAGATAATCTTATGGCCGTTTCTTCAGAAAAACTTCTCTCCTTTGCTCTGCTGATATCGGTGGAATTTTAAGGGTTTGCCTTGCTTGTGGGTGTTTAAGAACCCTCACTGCAGTAAGAACCCTAACTCATGGTTACCTCCTGCTTTCCACAACCAAGTTCTCCCCCTTTATTTAGCTACAGATCCCTTTTATTCTTCTTTTTCCTTCTTTTTTTTGTATTTAATAATCATAAGTTTACTTTTCTAGCCTGAATTAGAGAAGAATTATAATAACCTTATTTCAGTGTTTTACTCTCTTTCTTATAAGTTGTTTGTACAAGCTAGGGTCAGTCATTGGATTCAAAGGAATGGATCAGTTGGGCAATAATTATATTAAACTCCATTTAAAGTTACACACAGAAAACAAAACCCTGGCTTTTATTTAGACAAAAAAGATAAATGAATATTCAATCAGAGTAATTTCTAATAACTTCAGGATTTTGTCTCAATAGATCAGGGAGTGATTTTCCATTTTCTAGTCCTGGGGTAGAGGCATATTTTCAGTAAAGATTTTAATTGTGTAATTTGACTTCTTAAAAATAGGATGCTAGATGTAATATCTGTATATGCATTTTCATTAAACATTCTTTTCAATGAGCTATATTTAGAGATTCTTGTTTGGGTTAAGTCAGATTTGTCAGCTCTTCAATCAGTTTGTAGTACATTGTAAAAGAATATACTCAAAACAGAGCTAAGCTGTCAAGCTGTGACAACTTTGAATGAGGAAGATTTTCAAAAATTATGAGTGAGATATTTTAAATGTCTCCTTGACATCTATAGCACTATTCAAAATACTTCATCAGAGGCATGTGCTTTAAAAATGCACTTGAAAATTAATGTGAGGAGTGCAATTTGTCAGTCTTTGTCTTAGCAGACACACCACTGACAGTCACAGAGCATTCACAATAAGACAGCACTGAATCTCTTTACCTAGATGCTGCCAGGATGCAGGAGAGATGGAGTGACCTGTTCAAGGAGCAGTTAGATGGGCCTCAAGCAAAGCAGAAACATAAGAGGCTTGATTCCAAGTCCTGTTGATACCTGTTTGAGCCGGTGATGTCCTTTGTCAGGAGGATCGTGTGACTTAGTGATTCCTCGAAGGAGCCATCTCATCCTTAGCTGTGAGTCAGGGACATGAACTATCTGTCCTGACCTCATCTCATAATAGGGAAGGCCATGGCAAAGAGGCAAAGCCTTGGCTATTTATTTTAAACAAAAAACCCTCCAGAGACACCACTTAATTGGTGAAGGGGCTTTAGGAATGACTCACATTGAGCCATGGATTTTTTTTTAATAAATGTATTTATTTTATTTATTTATTATTTTTGACTGTGCTGGGTCTTAGTTGCTGCACACGGGCTTGCCTCTCTTTGTTACGGTGTGCGGGCTTCTCATTGCGGTGGCTTCTCTTGTTGCGGAGCACAGGCTCTAGGCACACAGGCTTCAATAGTTGTGGCTCACGGGCTCTAGAGCACAGGCTCAGTAGTTGTGGCGCACAGGCTTAGTTGCTCCACGGCATGTGGGATCTTCCTGGTCCAGGGCTCGAACCCGTGTCCCCTGCATTGGCAGGCGGATTCTTAACCACTGCACCACCAGGGAAGCCCCACCATGGACTTTCATGTTTCTTTTCATCCCTTCCCAGTGCCTGTCGAATGCATATGTTAGGTGCTTGTCTGTTGCCAAAGCTTAAGAAATCAAGGTGTGGGAGGGGACACAATGCAGGCTATTGAAGAGAAAAATTTTAGATTGACTAAATCGTGGTCCTGTCCATCTGTATAGTGTCTCTGATCTTTTAAGGGTACCCCAAAGGGACATTCACGGTAAAGATTCATGACAGGGTCACAGAACCCAAAGTCAGGAAGGCTGGAACCCTAGTTCCAAGAGCCAAAAGAAACTCAGGTAGCTGCTGTCCTTTGCACCACAGCGGCTTCTCTTTTGTGCATCTTTCTGCAGAGAGAAGGAGCTGTTTCACGAAGGCAGAAGTGGCCAGCATTGTTCGATGCTGTTGAGGCACTGTGGTAGCACAGTGGGGGCTGGGAAAGTGGCCATTGGCTTGGGACAAAGGTGACTTAGTGACAAAGGTGACTTTAAGGACAGCTATTTCAGTGGAGTGGGGAGACAACAAGCCATACAGGAGTGGGTTGAGAAGTTCATGAGAGGCAAGAATATGGCGGTAAGATAGCCTTTTGATACTTTACATATGCTTATCATTCCATTGCTAACCAATTAGGAAAATGGGCTTTAGAAAGGTTCAGTACTTTACCTGGGATTATACATCTAATGAGTGGCAGATGCAGGATTCCAAAATACATCTACCCCGTGAGGCTGAGCTCTTAACTGTGGTTAATTTTTCCACCACTTTCATCAAGGCCGTGGGTCTGTGGTCACCTAACGGAATAGAGAGCCTTCTTGGTCCCAGGGCATGCTGAGGACATTTGTGGTCATGGACACCACACAGAAGAGATGGCTTCCATGTTTTGCTTAGCCTCACAGAAATATCACACAGCACAGGGAAGGAGTTTTTCTTCCTAATCCTGTTATTTAGCTGGATTTACCATAGACATAATCGTCTCATTTGCCCTAGCCCTCCAATATCACTTGAAGTAAATATAGCATTTTGGTGGCCTATTGTCCCTTATCAGGGTACCTATAATGATACAGCATTTTATTATTTGACTTTTACATTCTATCTGTAGCTTTTAGAATAAAAGAATAATAGAGACAATTAGTTCTGCTAAATGCATCTTGGAGCCATGTGTTAGCTTATCTATGGATTTTCTCCTTAGATGTTTAAATATTCCCCCTGCAATTTAAGTTTCATCAAACAAAGGAGATCTGATTTAAGATAATTCTCTTGGTGAGAAAGCAATTGCTGCTGCAATCTGCCATTCACCCAGAACCACTGATCCCAGGATAAACATTCATTTATCAAAAAATTCAAAATAAAACACAACATATGCTGTCGTTTATAACAAATTGATGGGTAGAATTCTGCATTCTTCCTAGGTTCTCCTATTGAAACATTGTTTCATTTACTTTGGTGAAAATTCTTGTAAAATGTTAGTTTCATCTCCTTTTACCCTAATTCTTACTTCAAACTACATTTATAGAGTCAGTCCATTATCTTAACCTCTGTGTACAGTTATAGTTATTTAAAATTGTCTTTTAAAAGCACTTGAAATTGTCTTTTCAAAACATTTTAAAATTAAAATGACATTCTGAAAGTCTCTTTCATAAGCCACTCCATCGTTTGGAGCCATTCATTTTGCAATGTGCTGGTAAAGTGCTTGGGAGGAATTCAGGCATCTGGATTGTGACTCTAGCCTTGTGTGGTGACCTTCTTGCAGCAGCCATATAATCATCTCCTGAAAGCCAGAGTCCAGGTGTAAAGAGGTTGTGGCCATGAAGAAATGCTTTTCATTAGAGTTGTTATTGGGTTTTGCAATCCGCACGTAGCAGGCAAAATGACCATGAGTTGATAATTAAGTGGTCTCTTTATTATTTCAGAGGAAAAATCTTCACAATTCTGATAATTGCAAAGCCTCTGAATTGAAGATTAAAAAAAAATACAACATAAAACACTTGTGTAAGCACAGATTCCCTCCTTTCATTTTTTAAATGTAGATGATATTTTTTTTTCTTGAATAATGAGTGTCTTGTAGGACAAGAGGCTCTTGACTGAAGGTTGGTATTAAAATACTTGCTACCTAACAGCAGTATAGCAGATTGTACAAAGGAGACCACTGTTTAATCACTGAAGTTCAAAACCAAGGTTTCTCTCTATGAAGGGTGTTTGGAGCCTCTAAAAAATGCAACAGATGGGTACCTCAAATTTAAATTCTTTTGATAATGATTAAGGATTTGCTACTTAAAAATGATTAAGGATTTGCTACTTTCACTGGCAGTCTTTGAAGATGACAGGAGATCTATCAGGAAATTATAAATTTTTTGTGGGATGCATTTTAAAGTAGATGGTTTTTGCTTCTCTGCACCATATGATCTGACTTTTCTGCATTTTAATAAAAGTTTTCACTTGAGCTCACATAAAACTCAGAAAGAAGATATAATTATAAATAAGAGTATGTGCATTATTTCTTGTACTGCTACTAAATTGAAAAACTTAAAGGGACTTCCCCAGTGGTCCAGTGGTAAAGAATCAGCCTTCCAATGAAGGGGACGTAGGTTCAATCCCTGGTTGGGGAACTAAGATTCCACATGCCGCAGGGCAACTAAGCCCACGTGCCACAACTACTGAGCCCGCACACCTCAACTAGAGAGAGAAAACCTGCATGCTGCAACCAAGAGCCCATGCACTGCAACGAAAAAGATCGCGCATGCCTCAACGAAGATCCCACATGCCGCAACTAAGACCCAATGCAGCCAAAAAAATAAAGAAAATAAAAAGAATAAAACAAAAAAAAACCTTTAAAATATTTTTTAAATTTCTGGTGTAAAAAAAAAAGTCTCATCTGAACTGTTAAATTATTTATCTTCCCTCTCTTAATTGTTGTATAGAATATCACCACCCCAGGCAAACAAAACTCACCAATGACCTACAGGACACAATGATGCTGTTCAAATATTTGTCTGCTAGTTTTCTCATCTGGAATCTGGATGGGATTATGTAAAATTCCATAAACATCAACTATGAATATATTTTTGTTAATTCCTAATAATTTCTTAGATCATTTTCCCCATGTCATTAAGAAGTTGTTTTGAAAATTTTCCACTGCAGTAGGTCCTTCAAGCATTTCCAGGCAATTGCCACTCATGGTTTCATGCCCAGAGGAAATCTGTCCCAAACATACTCACCTTTGATTATGCTCAGTGTACAGGCTAACGTGATGTTTATTATGTCTCCTTATAAAATTGACCATTTTGGTAGTATGCCAGTGCTTTGCTAATTCAATAGCCGCACATCTAAGAAATTAATTCTATATCTTTATAGAATCTCATAAAACACATTGGATAATGTACTTGCTTAGTATCTGGAGAAAACCTTTTTATTTTATAAACTATCAACAATTACTGATTGGACTACAGAAGGCTGAGGAATTCTGGAGTGGCAAATTTGCACTAAGTATAAATGAAACATCATATAGAATCATAGAAGATTTGTTAAGCTCCAGAAGGGACTTTTTCTATCATCAGTATATTTTGTGGTTTGGATGGCATACTGAATATGGATGAAAAAAATCAATATTAAATGTATTTTATTTAAATTAAAAAATATACATCATATTCAAGTGCAACAGCTCAATGGTTGCACTAGAACAATCTAAAAGTTGTTAATTCCACAGCATGAGGCCCTATATATGCAAAATGAGATGAAATCTACTATGTGCCAGAGCTCCAGATTGCTGGCTGCTTTTGCCTTCTGATATATGCAAAAGCTCAGTAAAATATGCTGTGTGAGAAAAGAAATCAGTGGGTTTATATTATTATTTCTAGTAGATAAGCTACATTTCTTTGTTGATGAAAAACTTTAGTGGTCCATTGTTTGCTTTTCTCTTATTTTTATTTTGCATTATAAATTCCCCTTAGACAGTAGTGTAATTTTTTAGAAGACTTTTTTTTTTAGATCATTACTTGTAAAGAACTAGTCATAAATCTACATATATCAGGCTTCTTAAAGCTGTATTTGCATAACTGATTTAAAAGTAACATTTGTTATAAGCTTAAGTCTTGATGCTATTATCCCATGGCAATTAATTCAAACCTCTGTGAAATGTCAAGGATGATCTGTTTATAGTGTGACCCTTATTCTTTCCCTTGCCAAAGCAGAAGGCATTGGATAAGCACTTAGATTCTAGGAAGTTGAGGAACAGACACTTAATATCACCGATGATTAGTTATCCCTCTCCACCCTCCCTATGGAATAAAAGTCACCCTCATTTGTTGGGTACCTCCACTCTTTTCTCCCTTTGGTACTTCCTTTTGGCTGCTTAAATTAGGGTTAAATCCTAAAATGCACTTTTTTTTTTTTTTTTTTTTCAGAACGCGGGCCTCTCACTGTTGTGGCCTCTCCTGTTGCAGAGCACAGGCTCAGGATGTGCAGGCTCAGTGGCCATGGCTCACGGGCCCAGCCGCTCCGCAGTATGTGGGATCTTCCCGGACCGGGGCACGAACCCATGTCCCCTGCATCGGCAGGCGGACTCCCAACCACTGCACCACCAGGGAAGCCCCTAAAATGCACATTTGATCATGGGCCTTCATTGCTTTCAAGTTTATATATTTAGAGAGGCCTTCCTTGACCACCCTGCTGCTCTCATAATATAGTTCTCAAGTGGTATACTTTGCTTCGTAGCATTTTTCCCTACCTGACTTTAGATTCATTTGTTTATTGTTTTTACACAGCAGAATTATAATGTCCAAGGGACTTGTCTGGTGTCCTAAAGATTGTACCTGGCATATAGTAGATACTCAATAGACATTTTTTGAACAAGTGAATGCATTTTCTTTAAAGGCAAATTATATCTTAACATTCCCTCCTACAGTCTTGTGGTTCCACTGTTTGACCATAGCAGTATGTGTTATTCCTCATTTATTATCCCAAAGAAAAGTATTTTCCTGTTTGGAGATGACTTGTGATCTGTTTATTCTATGTTGAAGATAGCCTGGTTGAAGATGTATTCATGAGAAATAATCAATACAAATTACACTATTTATGTAAGCTTTTTGTTCTGTGAAATGATTTCTTTAGAAATTGTGCTTCCTCTAATCTTTCCAACCTGCTGTAATACTATCTGTGAAATTGCTACAAGATTTGCTTGTGGTCTTGGTGGTGTAGGGGCTGCAGCATGAAAATTACACTAGGGTATTCTAGAAAAGTACATCAGGATTAATTTGTTGTTGTTTTTGTTCTGATCTATAAGCAGTTTAAATTCATACTGGCCTCTGCTGTGTGTGGGAGAGATCCTTAGATAATTTGTTCTTTTAATGATAGAGGTTCTCATAATTCCTTACATGAATACCCTGACAGGAAAGGCAAAATTGCCTTTTTGCCACTTAGAAACAAAGAACAAAGCAGCTGACACATGTCATCTGGAATTTTATATCATACAAACATACTCCCTGTGTCAGCCAGCCTATATGATTCTACCAGTTTCCTTCCAGTTTCTCTAGAAATAATGGGTTAGTTCACCTAAGACAGTCTTGAGATTATTGATACAATCACAAATTGAAATGGGACCATGAGCTCTTTGCTCCCAGAAAAGCGTGCCTGGCTCTCTCTGTATTTGAAGTGATTAACGATGCTGCAGCATTATGGGAAAATGGTATGTCTATAACTATATGAAACCACAGGAGGGAGAAACCCTTTCTGATAGTGGTCTTTGAAGGCACCCAAGTTATCTGAGTCTGAGCCATTAGAGGGGAAAAGCAGGAAGAAACAGAGTAAGACAAATATGAAAAAAAGAAGAGAAAGTCAGAACATGGAGTAGTGATATTGGTCTAGGGGGAAACCGCGTATGTGAGACAAAAAGATTGGTTGGGGCCATGAAAAGCTAACGGACAGGAGGAGAATTGGTTCAGCAGTTAAACAAGGGACTATAAAACTCGTAGAACACTTACCTGTTCTCTGACTAATACTCTCTCTATTGTTCTTATCACTTCACCCCTTCTTTTTTATCTGTAATATGGAGACAGTATTTCTCATTATCTTTGTGGGCACAGTGACACAGACACACTTTAGTAAAAATGGAAAATACTATGTGACTTATAAACAGTGATATGGAATAGGCAGTCCTCACTGCTATCCACCCCTAACCCCGCCCCTGTTTTGGTGATCTTTAAAATGTAAGTCTCCTTAAAATTAGGAGAGTTTAGGATTTATGTGAGTTTCAGAATCACCTCTAAGGTATCAGGGGTATGTGGGCCTCTGTTTTCCTCTCTGGTCCTGGTCACCATTCTGACGAGACGGGCTGAGACCTCCTGCAGCCCTGGGAGCAACACTGTGTTGACAGGCATGCAGCCTGGCCAGAGGCTGTGAATACAAACTGGCAGCCTGATTCCCGTCCTGACCACTTGGTGCCACTCTAGCTTTAAGAACTGCTCCGCTGCAGCCAAATCCTGGGAAAAAACGGCTTCCTCCTAGGTTGGCTTCGGTAGTTTCAGAGACAGTCATTGTTTTGCAGAAGGTCATTTGGAGAGTTAGGTGGCTGATGTGATTAGAATGTGTATGGAGAGCTGCATTCCAGGTGCTTTGTGTGCTAACATTTCGGTGTTATTACCAGCATTAATTATCCAAGGGACATGCAACAAACACAGGTGGGCCCTTGTTGGTTCATTTAAAAGGCAAGGCTCTACAGAACGCAAATTTCCAGGTAGCCACACAGGCCTTTAACTTGGAGTTTAATTTAGTGATAGGCTGTAGCCCATCAGACTTCATCTATTCATAGATTGGATGTTATATAAGAAAATTTGTTCACTATTAGTTCCTCCCAATGTATGTTACACACACACACACACACACACACATACACACACTATAGTAAAAACAGAACTTGAAAATGCTGTTGTTGAGTGTGCTTCCTGGTATACAATAGTTGAGGGTTTTTTTTTTCCAGCCCCACCGTCTTTACTTGCATAATTTTTATTCATCAACAAAAAAGACATTTTCCTTCACAGGAAGAATCATCTTTTAAATCAGTTAACTACCTCTAGTGTTGTCCAAAATATTACCCAAATGACTTGTTAACCAAGATGACACATCTTCATTTTCTTTCCTGCTTCTCTTTCTTTTCTGGGACCAAAGGGATTCAAGGAAGGGATCTGTGCTGCACAGGCTTTTACAGCTTTGAAATGACTTTCTAGATTGGAGGACATTGCAGCATTTAGCCGAAGGTCCCCAGGAGGGGGGCTTGCCCATTGCTAAAGATGCTATTGAGAGGAGTGCTTTTCTGACTCATTAATTTGGAAAGGCAAGAGGAGGCTGCCATTAAGAAATGTCTTTGCAATTAATTGCATGTAAAACCTCAAGTTTTTTCCTGACACATTTATAGAAACTGTTTTGCCTTGTTTAGACTGGTACACTTCTGCTGGCCTTAGCATGAGTGAAACTGGCCCTAGCCAAAGCTGAGTGGCTGGCGAAGTCTGTTTCTGAGCCCCTTCTGATTTCATTGCTTACCTTTCCTCTCACTGAACCTAAGCCTTCCTTCCATTTCCCCTTAAACTTTGTTAGTTTTCAGTTTAATTACCTCTGGCATCAGGCTTGCCTACTTGGGGTTGTCCTTGGGTTTGGGGGTCTGGAAGCTCTGTTAGGATCCTGAGTCTGCCATTTCCTTGCTGTGTAAGTTTAGGTGAATTATTTTTCTTTCACTTTCTGTCCCCCTCTGTAAATAGGGCTATTTTGAGCAGTAAGTGCAACACCACATTTAAAGCTTAGTGTCTGGATCGAACACTTAAGGTGCCTGTTAAAAATGGAGTTTTCTGAATCTTATTCTAGACAACTGACTTGAAATCTTGAGGGAAAGGTCCAGGAATCTGCATTTTTAAAAGAGCTTCAAGAAATACTTATACTCACTAAAGTCTGAGGATTCCTGGTTTAAGGCATAAATCTTCTGAGGGCTAACTCTGTTTATAAAAGGATCAGGGAAAATAGCATAACCAAAAGGAGGGGGTGAGTAATGGAAGGGCAGTTGTTTTGTCGGGGAGGGATTTGGGGGCAACTGCAGGGTAAAATTTGATCAGGGCTCTCCTGAATCCTATGTAGAAAGGAAAACGTGGAGAATTGATTCATTATGTTGCTGGATAAAGTATGCAGTGCCTCCTTTCTGAAGTGAAGATGCTAAATCCATCTACTTTACTACTTTGTCACTTTTTTCCAACTTGGTTTTACTTGTTTTGGGTCCCCTCTTTGTGTAAACGAGGAAAGGGTTGTTCCCCTCTACTTCTGATTAGCGGACTCTTACTCACTAGACTGCAGGCTCCATAAGGGAAGACAGCATGATTTAGTGCTCCTTTGAGATTTCAGGGTCTAGCACAGAGCACGCGTATAGCATAGGCATTTGATCAATGAGTACATGAGTTGGGTAGGAAAACAGTTTCTTAACCTCTAATGCATACTAATTAATCTCCCCCTTTCCTCTTTTTGTTCACATTCACACACATACTTAAGGCTTGATCAGATTCTGGTTCCTTGAACAATAGACCATTTTGTGGGAACTGATGCTTTGGATGAAGCTCAGTTACATTAATTGAGAATTGGAGATGACCAGCTATGGAATGCAGATTTTAAGGGAAATGAATTCAGTCTTGGCTTGCCGCTGGGCCATCTTTCCTGTTCAGATCATCCAGGAGATTAAAGATCCACGGACCCAATACGAGTCCGATTTGCAGAGCTCACTGACCATGTGAAAAATTGAGGGAGGGAGGGTGAGTTGCTACCTGCTGGGCTTTGTTGTTGACCCCAGTACTTAACACCTAATCAGAACACTGTAAGAAGTAACAGCGGAGAGGATTGCTTTGGATGTGGTTACTATTTCCCTGAGGCATGAACAACCATTTAATTTTTCTCAAAATTATGTGTGATTGGAGAAATGCAGATTTCTGGGCCCTACTCAAATCAAACCTACATACTGCAAACTATAGGTGTGGGCCAGGGCCTAAGAGAAATTCAAGAGATTCAGTTGAACTTGGTCTGGAGGAGGCTGTTTACAGGGCCCAGGCCACCCCAAGTCCCCCTACTCTGCCATCCTGGGCACTGAGGGGAGTGATATCTGATACCTGTAATATACGTATTGCTCTCCATGTGTAAAACTCTAGCATCAGAGTAAGAAAATTCTTTGGTTTATATATCATACAGCCTTTGATTCCAAGCCTCAGCCTTGTCACTTATAGAAAACCAAGGACTGCCTAACATTTTTTAAAAATTAAGATTATCCTTTGTTAGAGCAGTTTTAGGTTCACCGCCGAATTGAGTGGAAGGTGCAGAGATGTCTTTACACTTCCTGCCTCAACACACGCACAGCCTCCTCTATTACAAACATCCCCCTCAACAGTGGTACATTCGGGCTTCCCTGGTGGCGCAGTGGTTGAGAGTCCGCCTGCCGATGCAGGGGACACAGGTTCGTGCCCTGCTCCGGGAAGATCCCACATGCCGTGGAACAGCTGGGCCCGTGAGCCGTGGCCGCTGAACCTGCGCGTCCGGAGCCTGTGCTCCACAACGGGAGAGGCCACAGCAGTGAAAGGCCTGCGTTCCGGAAAAAAAAAAAAAAAGGAGTGGTACATTCGTTCCAGCTGAGAAGCTACATTTACACATCATTGGCATCCCCAGTCCATAGTTTATATTAAGGTCCACACAACTTTTTTGAACCTCGTTTGCTTCACCTGTAAACGTTTTAAGGGTGCAAACTTCTCTCATGCGCTCTGCTTGTTCCTGTTCCCATGTCTTAGGCAGGTAACAAGAAGAGTTTTGTAGATTTTGTTGTTGTTAACTTTGAACTCTTTATGTTAGGTGGGCTAGAAGCCACAATCATTCTTTTAGAGTAGTGATTCTCAAAACGTTGTTCCTAAGCTAGCAGTTTCAGCATCCCTGGCAGGCGCTTCAATTCTTGGGCCCTACCCCAGACCTACTAAATCAAATGCTAGGTTGGGGCCCAGCAAGCTGAGTTTTAATCAGCCATTCAAACAATTGTAGTGTTGCTGTAATTTGAGAACCACTGTACTTTAGGGAAATGTTATTCATTGGCTTAAAATTTTAATGAGCACCAATTTGGCTGAGCGGATGATCCCTCATATAGAGGCCTTTAAAGAGACTAGAAAAAGGCTCTTTGTGGCAAGGTGAGGGCAAGACAGTACCATGGATCAGCTATATCACAGTCACATTTATTTTTTTTGCCTAGGGATGACCCTACCAGTATATGAGACAAATGATTTAACCTCTGGGCTTCGTGGTCCTTGTTTGTAAACGTGGGGAATAATCAGAGTCCAACTTGATGCAGTTGTTGTGGGCTAAAATGAGGTGGCAGGCTAAGTGCCTTGTACAGTCTGGTGAGCAGTAGATGTTCAGGGACAGTCCCTTTGCTGCCCTCACCGGAGGCAGTGAGCAGTGTGTGATTCCACCAGACCGTAAGGCCAGGGACGGGCGGGGCCTGCATCTCCTTTGGTCAGTATTATAACCCTAGCAACTAGCACAGTTGCTGACCCAGAACTTGCTCAGTAAGTGTTGGTTATGTGAACAAATATGATGGAATAAATGCAAAACATTGAATGAAGACAGTTTTATTGGCTATGTTGTCTGATACGGTGTAAATATGAGGAAGAGTTTTTGAGGCAAAGCTTAGACCCATTATAAAAAGTTTAAGGGGGCTTCCCTGGTGGCGCAGTGGTTGAGAGTCCGCCTGCCGATGCAGGGGACACGGGTTCGTGCCCTGGTCCGGGAAGATCCCACATGCCGCGGAACAGCTGGGCCCGTGAGCCATGGCCGCTGAGCCTGCGCGTCCGAAGCCTGTGCTCCGCAACGGGAGAGGCCACACAGTGAGAGGCCCGCGTACCGCAAAAAAAAAAAAAAAAAAAAAAGTTTAAGGGCTGATGCTGAGGTCCGGGTGAGAAGCACTCACACCTGGAGTCAGATAGGTCAGGTGAAAGGAGGAAGGGCCATGATTTAGGATCCCCGCCCCCGGCTCAGGCAAGCCCGAACAGGCCCAGCCCCACGCAGCCAACTTCCTCCTCCCAGCACGCGGCCTCGCCCTCGCCCAGCCCCAAAGCCATTCTGCTGGCTCCGCCCCAAGAGGGGTGAGTGGGAGTGCTGGCTCTTCCCCTCCAGGGCCTGCGCTCGGCGAGATCCCGGAGCCTTTGTCACAGTGACACAATATGTGGACAGCAAGCTGATGGCCGTGGAGGCCGAAGAGAAGATGGAGTGCCTTCAGGAGTTTCCTGAACACCCTGAAATGATCCTGGACTGACTGAAGGCGCGGCGCGAGCAGGACCGGTTCGCTACATCACGCTGATTGTCGAGGGAAACCATTTTAAGGCCCAACAGGCTGTTTCGGCTGCTTGCAGTAAGTTCTCTTACGAATTCTTTCAGGAATTTAGTCAGAACTTTGGGGGGAGATAGAAGGTGTTAGTAAAACGGACCTTTTGTCGTTTAATGCAGGTCACGTAAACAGCAAAATTAATGATAATTAGGGGAAGAAAACAATGATGTATGGAAAGCAGCTGAGGTTATACAAATGCTAGAAGCTATCAAAGCCTTTGAAGTCAGATACAGGGGTGAATAAGGTGCTCGTCTCACATTTGTAGTATGCAGATATTTTGGGAATACAGTGTAACCTTTTTGAATGAGAGTGAAAAAAATACTAGGACCTGATTTTGCTTTGGTGGAGTTGCATCATTGTTCATTTAAAACTGTGTGTGAGAAGGTTCCTGTTATTTGTTAGGAAGCAGCAGTTGCTTTAGAGATTTTTCCTCCCCAACCTATTGAGGTATAACTTACATATAATATGATTCACCCCTTTTAGTGTAGAGTTTGAATTAGGGTAACTGTATACAGTGGTGCAAGCAACCACCATAAGCAAGATATAGGAACATTTCCATCACCCTAAAGTTTCTCATGACGCTGCAGTAGGCCCTAATCCCCAGCCCCAGGCAACCACTGATATGATTTTTATCATTGTAGTTTTATCTTATTTGGAATATCGTATAAAAGGATCCCTACAGTATGTAGTGTTTTGTGTTTCACTTTTCTAACTTAGTACTATGTTTTAGAGGTTTGTCCCTGTTATTGTGGGTATGACTATTTTGTTCCTTTTTATTGCTGAGTAGTATTCCATTGTATGGATGTAACATCTGTTGATGGACATTTGGGTTGTTGCCAGTTTTTGGCTATCACAGGTGAAGTGGCTGTAAACATTTGTGTATAGAAAAACATTTAAGGGCTTTATCATTTAGTGTAAGGAGAATAGGGTTCTCTCACTAAAATATAATGGCAATTAAATTAGTATGGTTGTTAACAGGTTCTGAATAAGTCATTAGAGGACATTTTTAAAATTTCAAGTTGTGAAACAAAATGTGGAGCTCTATTGCTGAAATAGTTAGACTAGAATACAGGATAAATCAACTTTGAAGCACATTTTTTCTCCTTTGGTTTCCCAATGATTCATTTGTTTTTGACTCTCTTCAAAACAAGGGTTGCCAAAAAAAAAAGTCTGCAATGAAGTTCTGTCTTTATATTCACTTATTCTCCTTCTCCTTTTCTTCTGTGCCTTCATTTTCATAACCATCCCATCTCTTATTAGAGTTCTAACTGTATATCAGCTATATTAAGCACCTTATCAACTTTATTAAATTAATATTCTTAACAACTGTGGTGTTACCACCCCATTTTACAGATGGAAAGACTGAGGCCCTGAAATGTCAGTTATATAAGCAAAACCAGGACTGGAACTTAAGGCTGATTTATTAGCCTATGCTTTTTGTATTATAGCACCTGGTCCAGAGAAGAATCTTCATATTTCTTTCTGGCTAGCCATGATTACTTATTACTCCTACACTTAGCAAGGGTAGGTGAGCTTACTGATTCTTAAAAGACTTGCAGGTGGAAAAGGAACAGAGAGAAAATTGCCAGAGCTTGGGCCATAGGAAAAGGAAGAATAGCTTTTCACCTGAGAAGTGGAAATGCGAATGTCAGGATGGAAAAAACTTAAAAGGGAAAAGCTTTTGTAACCTGGGAATTGATGAAGGAATGCCCTCAGTGCTCTTTGTTCTTTCCTTTCTACCCCCTGGTTGCTTCTATTCCAAGGTCCATGATTTGAGCTTAATTTTTCCATGGCCTCTGACATGGGCTGCCTGTGTTCTCTCCTGCTTCATCTTCATTCATGGAAACTTGAAGTTTTCCTGTCTATCAAGTCATTTCTGATCACTCTAGACAAAAGTGATCTCTCCTTTGAGTTCTTGACTCAGTTTGACATTCACTAGGTACTTAACTACATATTTTTTGTGGTAGCAATAAATTAGCTAAATAAAAGCTGTTTAATATCAGATAAGTATCATATTGTTCCACAACCACAGTTGGATTGTAGCAGTCCTGTTAAAAATAGCAAGCATTTAAAATAACAATAAAGGGACTTCCCTGGTGGCACAGTGGTTAGGAATCACCCTGCCAGTGCAGGGGACATGGGTTCGAGCCCTGGTCCAGGAAGATCCCACATGCCACGGAGCAACTAAGCCTGTGTGCCACAACTACTGAGCCTGTGCTCTAGAGCCTGCGCGCCACAGCTACTGAGCCCGCATGCCACAACTCCTGAAGCTTGTGCATCTAGAGCCTGTGCTCTGCAACAAGAGAAGCCACCGCAATGAGAAGCCTGTGCACTGCAATGAAGATTAGGCCCCTCTCTCCACAACTAGAGAAAGCTCGTGCGCAGCAACGAAGACCCAACGCAGCCAAAACTAAATAAATTAAAAAAAATTACTTCAAGTAATATGAGAATAGTAAAGAGGAATAATTCTAAATTAATGTATTTCATATAATATGTGGTTTTAAACATGAGTGTAAGGAATAAAAATGTCAGAAGTAAATATTTAACTCATCTATCTTAATGTAAAAATTTATGTGCTCAAGTCGTCTAGAAATATTTTAGGAATCTTCTTACTAGGAAAATGGGGGAATCATCTATTTTGGTATATATGGTAATGAGTTCTAAAAAATGAGCCAAAATAATATTGGTAACAATATATTTTTAAAAGACCAGATCTTCTTAAAAGTAATCAACCTGATAATTTGAAGTAGTTCATTCAGGTCTTTTGTCCCTACATGGACTGTTTTTCTCTTAATTTACCATTGTCTCTTTCTACTGATCTTTTTGTTTGTTTGTTTATCTTCTGGTTTTTGTTGTTTGTAAGAGACCCATTTTTTTTTTAAACATCTTTATTGGAGTATAATTGCTTTAAAATGGTGCCTTAGTTTCTGCTGTATAACAAAGTGAATCAGCTATACGTATACATATATCCCTATATACCCTCCCTCTTACGTCTCCCTACCACCCTCCCTATCCCACCCCTCTGGTGGTCACAGAGCACAGAGCTGATCTCCCTGTGCTATGTGGCTGCTTCCCACTAGCTATTTTACATTTGGTAGTGTATCTATGTCCATGACACTCTCTCACTTCGTCCCAGCTTACCCTTCCCCCTCCCTGTGTCCTCAAGTCCATTCTCTAGGTCTGCCTCTTTATTCCTGTCCGGCCCCTAGGTTTTTCAGAACCTTTTTTTTTATATTCCATATATATGTGTTAGCATATGGTATTTGTTTTTCCCTTTCTGATTTACTTCACTCTCTATGACAGACCCTAGGTCCATCCACCTCACTACAGATAACTCAGTTTCGTTTCGTTTTATGGCTAAGTAATATTCCATTGTGTATATGTGCCACATCTTCTTTATCCATTCATCTGTTGATGGACACATAGGTTGCTTCCATGTCCTGGCTATTGTGAATAGAGCTGCTATGAACATTTTGGTACATGACTCTTTTTGAATTATGGTTTTCTCAGGGTATATGCCCAGTAGTGGGATTGCTGGGTCATATGGGAGTTCTATTTTTAGTTTTTTAAGGAACCTCCATACTGTTCTCCATAGTGGCTGTATCAATTTACATTCCCACCAGCAGTGCAAGAGAGTTCCCTTTTCTCCACACCCTCTCCAGCATTTATTGTTTGTTGATTGTTTGATGATGGCCATTCTGACTGGTGTGAGGGGATACCTCATTGTAGTTTTGATTTGCATTTCTCTAATGATTAGTGATGTTGAGCATCCTTTCATGTGTTTGTTGGCAATCTGTATATCTTCTTTGGAGAAATGTCTGTTTAAGTCTTCTGCCCATTTTTGGATTGGGTTGTTTGTTTTTTTGCTATTGAGCTGCATGAGCTGCTTGTAAATTTTGAAGATTAGTCCTTTGTCAGTTGCTTCATTTGCAAATATTTTCTCCCATTCTGATGGTTGTCTTTTTGTCTTGTTTATGGTTTCCTTTGCTGTGCAAAAGCTTTGAAATTTCATCAGGTCCCATTTGTTTATTTTTGTTTTTATTTCCATTTCTCTAGGAGGTGGGTCCAAAAGGATCTTGCTGTGATTTATGTCATAGAGTGTTCTGCCTATGTTTTCCTCTAAGAGTTTTACAGTGTCTGGCCTTACATTTAGGTCTTTAATCCATTTGGAGTTTATTTTTGTGTATGGTGTTGGGGAGTGTCCTAATTTCATTCTTTTACATGTAGCTGTCCAGTTTTCCCAGCACCACTTATTGAAGAGGCTGTCTTTTCTCCATTGTATATTCTTGTCTCCTTTATGAAAAATAAGGTGACTATATGTGTGTGGGTTTATATCTGGGCTTTCTATCCTGTTCCATTGAACTGTATTTCTGTTTTTTGTGCCAGTACCATACTGTCTTGATTACTGTAGCTTTGTAGTATAGTCTGAAGTCAGGGAGCCTGATTACTCCAGCTCCATTTTTCTTTCTCAAGATTGCTTTGGCTATTCGGGGTCTTTTGTGTTTCCATACAAATCGTGAAATTTTTTCTTCTGGTTCTGTGAAAAATGCCATTGGTAGTTTGATAGGGATTGCATTGAATCTGTAGATTGCTTTGGGTAGTATAGTCATTTTCACAGTACTGATTCTTCCAATCCAAGAACATGGTATATTTCTTCATCAGTTTGTATCATCTTTAATTTCTTTCATAAGTGTCTTATAGTTTTCTGCATGCAGGTCTTTTGTCTCCTTAGGTAGGCTTATTCCTAGGTATTTTATTCTTTTTGTTGCAATGGTAAATGGGAGTGTTTCCTTAATTTCTCTTTCATATTTTTCATCATTAGCTTATAGGAATGCAAGAGAGTTCTGTGAATTAATTTTGTATCCTGCTAGTTTACCAAATTAATTGATTAGTTCTAGTAGTTTTCTGGTAGCATCTTTAGGATTCTCTATGTATAGTATCATGTCATCTGCAAACAGTGACAGCTTTACTTCTTCTCCGATTTGGATTCCTTTTATTTCTTTTTCTTCTCTGATTGCTGTGGCTAAAACTTCCAAAACTAGGTTGAATAATAGTGGTGAAATTGGGCAACCTTCTCTTGTTCCTGATCTTAGTGGTAATGATTTCAGTTTTTCACCATTGAGAATGATGTTGGCTGTGGGTTTGTCATATATATGTTGAGATAAATTCCCTCCATGCCTACTTTCGGAGAGTTGTTATCATAAATGGGTGTTGAATTTTGTCAAAAGCTTTTTCTGCATCTGTTGAGAGTATCATATTGTTTTTATCCTTCAGTTTGTTAATATGGTGTATCACATTGATTGATTTGCATATATTGAAGAATCCTTACAATCCTGGGATAAACCCCACTTGATCATGGTGTATGATCCTTTTAATGTGCTGTTGGATTCTGTTTACTAGTTTTTTGTTGAGGATTTTTGCATCTATGTTTATCAGTGATATTGGCCTGTAGCTTTCTTTCTTTGTGACATCTTTGTCTGGTTTTGGTATGAGGGTGATGGTGGCCTCATAGAATGAGTTTGGGAGTGTTCCTCCCTCTGCTATATTTTGAAAGAGGTTGAGAAGGATAGGTGTTAGCTCTTCATTAAATGTTTGATGGAATTCACCCGTGAAGCCATCTGGTCCTGGGCTTTTGTTTGTTGGAAGATTTTTAATCATAGTTTCGATTTCATTACTTGTGATTGGTCTGTTTATATTTACTGTTTCCTCCTGCTTCAGTCTCGGAAGGTTGTGCTTTTCTAAGAATTTGTCCATTTCTTCCAGGTTGTCCGTTTTATTGGCATATAGTTGCTTGTAGTAATCTCTCATGATCCTTTGTATTTCTGCAGTGTCAGTTGTTACTTCTCCTTTTTCATTTCTAATTCTTTTGATTTGAATCTTTTTCCTTTGTTTCTTGGTGAGTCTGGCCAGTGGTTTATCAATTTTGTTTATTTTCTCAAAGAACCAGATTTTAGTTTTATTGATCTTTGCTATTGTTTCCTTCATTTCTTTCTGATCTGATTTTTATGATTTCTTTCTTCTGCTAACTTTGGGGGGTTTTTGTTCTTCTTTCTCTAATTGCTTTAGGTGCAAAGTTAGGTTGTTTATTTGAGATGTTTCTTGTTTCTTGCAGTAGGATTGTATTGCTATAAACTCCCTCTTAGAACTGCTTTTTCTGCATCCCATAGGTTTTGGTTCGTCGTGTTTTCATTGTCATTTGTTTCTAGGTATTTTTTTATTTCCTCTTTGATTTCTTCAGTGATTTCTTGGTTATTAGTGTATTGTTTAGCCTCCAAGTGTTTGTATTTCTTACAGATTTTTTTCCTGTAATTGATATCTAGTCTCATAGCGTTGTGGTTGGAGAAGATACTTGATATGATTTCAATTTTCTTAAATTTACCAAGGCTTGATATGTGACCCAAGATATGGACTGTCCTGGAGAAAGTTCCATGAGCACTTGAGTAGAAAGTGTATTCTGTTGTTTTTGGATGGAATGTCCTATAAATATCAATAAGTCCATTTTGTTTAATGTGTCATTTAAAGCTTGTGTTTCCTTATTTATTTTTATTTTGGATGATCTGTCCACTGGTGAAAGTGGGGTGTTAAAGTCCCCTAGTATGATTGTATTACTGTCAATTTCCCCTTTTATACCTTATGTATTGAGGTGCTCTGATGTTGTGTGCATAGATATTTACAATTGTTATGTCTTCTTGGATCGATCCCTTGATCATTATGTAGGATCCTTCTTTTTCTCTTGTAATAGTCTTTATTTTAAAGTCTATTTTTTCTGGTAAGAGAATTGCTACTCCAGCTTTCTTTTGATTTCCATTTGCATGGAATATCTTTTTCTATCCCCTCACTTTCAGTCTGTATCTGCTCCCTAGGTCTGAAGTGGAGCTCTTGTAGACAGCATATGTATGGGTCTTGTTTTTGTATCTCTTCAGCCAGTCTGTGTCTTTTGGTTGGAGCATTTAATGTATTTACATTTAAGGTAATTATTGATATGTATGTTCCTATTACCATTTTCTTAATTGTTTTGGGTTTGTTATTGTAGGTCTTTTCCTTCCCTTGTGTTTTCTGTCTAGAGAAGTTCCTTTAGCATTTGTTGTAAAGCTGGTTTGTTGGTGCTGAATTCTCTTAGCTTTTGCTTGTCTGTGAAGGTTTTAATTTCTCTGTCGAATCTGAATGAGATCCTTGCTGGGTAGAGTCATCTTGGTTGTAGGTTTTTCCCTTTCATCACTTTAAATATGTCCTGCCCCTCCCTTCTGGCATGCAGAGTTTCTGCTGAAAGATCAGCTGTTAACCTTATGGAGATTCCCTTGTATGTTATTGGTTGTTTTTCCCTTGCTACTTTTAATACTTTTTCTTTGTATCTAATTTTTGATAGTTTGATTACTATGTGTCTTGGCTTGTTTTTCCTTGGATTTATCCTGTATGGTACTCTCTGCACTTCGTGGACTTGATTGACTATTTCCTTTCCCATATTAGCGAAGTTTTCAACTATAATGTTTTCAAATATTTTCTCAGTCCCTTTCTTTTTCTCTTGTTCTTCTCGGACCCCTATAATTTGAATATTGATCTTTTAGATTGTTAAACTGTAATAAGTACAATTTTTCCTTGAGTGCCTGTCTAAGTGATATCTTCCTCCTCAAAACACAGACTATGACTAAAATTCAAGTCCTTATTAGTGTTCATTTTCTTCCGGTGTAAACGCACCAACTTTAAATATGCACATACACAATTACATACACATATACTTTTTTGTACTTGAAAAGAAAAGTAAACTATGCAATTTATGATGATTTATCTCACGGTAGAGTTGTATTTGTTATTCACTTCAGTTTAGCATGTTCTCTGTTCCAGGTACTGTTTTAAGAACTGTACAATCATTACCTCATTTAATCCTCACAACCCCTTTTTTAGATAGATACTATTTTTATCCATTTTTTTTAACAATGAAAATCTGAGGCACCGAGAGGTTAAGCAATTTTCTCTTGGTCATGTAGCTAATAAGCTACAGAGCCAGCATTTGAATTCAGAGTCTGACTTCAGAGTCCAAGCCTTTAACAATTTTGCTATAGACTGACACTGGCTGGATGTTCTTGTTTATGTTTACTTAAAGAAAATAATTTTTTTTGTAAATATAAAATATAATACATGCTAATTATTAAGGGACAGTAGTAAGATACGTAAGTTGTTAAAATCTCAGTCTATGGTAAAATTGATAAAATTGATGATAGTTACTCCTAACCTACCAGTTTCCATAAAGATAGCTACTATTAAAGTTTGTTGTATATTATTTGTCATATTTCTGTAGCTTGTGACTAACTTTATTATGTGTTGTGGATGTTCTTCCATGAAAGGGTGTGTGGTTCTGTCTTAATTTATCTTACTGGTTCTATTGTATGGGTATACCATAATTTATTTAGTTATTATACTATTCATTGCTATTTAGATTATTTGTAGTTACTGGAAAACAGGAAACTATATGGAAATAAGTATCCTAGTCTTTAACATCTCTATAAATGCAAATTTCATTTTTCCAGTTTAGGCCCCAAACCTTGACATTATCCTTGATATCTCTCTTTCTCTAACACAGAGATTATTGTATCCAATTCAGCAGCAAATCCTATTGATTTTAATTTTTACATATATGCAGATTCTGTTTTTTAAATATATTGGCCATTTCTCAGCACCTCTTATCACCAACATCTGGTCCAAACCATCATTGCCTCTTATCTAGATTATTGTCATCATCTTCTAGCAGTGTCTCTTCTTCCCAACAGCAGCCAAGAGTCATTTTTTAAAACTCAGTCAGATAAAAATCACTCTGGTCAAAGCTCTTCAGTGTCTCCCCATTTAACTCACTGAAATCCGAAGTGTTTGCTATGGTCTTTTAAGGCTCCCCATAAACCAGCATCCTACTACTTTTCTGACCTGGACCTCTACCATTCTTCCCTCATATTCACTGCACACCAGCCACGCTGAAATATTTGCTGTTTCTTGAATGTAATAAGTACAGTTTTTCCGTAGGGTCTTTGTGTTTGTAGTTTCCACTGCCTAGAAATCTTCCAGCCTCTCCCTTCCCCCCATACTTTCCTGACTCACTCCCTTATTTCTCCTTTAGGTCTCTGTTCAAATGTTGCTTTACATATTTGTTGAATGAGTGTTGAATGAAAATATATTTGTCCATTTGAATAAATGCTTGTGTAGAATAAATTTCTGGAAACGAAATTGCTTCCTTACGTGCTCATTGCAATTGTTTGTCTTTTTCAAATCCTCTGTTATTACACTCCTCCTTCCCACACCGTTGCCTGTCTTATTTAGTGTTCTCCTGCCCCTCTTCAGAATGGTTCTGTGAGTCTGTCTGCTGTTTCTACCGTGGAAGGCTGGCTTGGTTTCTTTCCCTCCTGGGATCTCTGGAGGAGAAGCAGGCACTAGGCAGCTGGTCTGATCCCCATGGGCCTCTTCACAAGGTTGTGATTTCAAGAGTGACCTTGGGGTATGACAGAGTTGTCATTAAACAGTTTAATAGATGAAAGAATCTCCTCTTCATCCTTCAGTCGCATTTATTTCTCCTCAAACGTCTGGCACTAAATTGTAAATACTCAATACCACAAAGAAAAGGTATAGAAAAGATTGGATTTATCATATTGGTTTAAAATTTCCAGAACATATATTGAAGTTGGAATAGATCAAAGACATCCTGGGATTTTAGTCATGAAAAATACCTATCTGTACATACCTTTAAAAAAATTACAGCACTTTTGCTTATATTTACCACCATCCTTTTAAGAAAATAATATGAATATTGGTAAATTTTAGGTAATTTTTGATTTGCACTGTCCCCTGGATCTCAAAGTTAACGATAACAATGAGTAATTGGAATCATAAAATTATGGAATGTTTATAGAAGAGCTCATTTATCTAAATCCTTAATCTTACAAAGAGGGAAACAAATCTACAGAGGTTGGGTGACTTATTCAAGGTCACACAGCTAGTTAATGGTACAGGCATGTCTTCTGACTCCCCGAACAGTGCTCAGCAGTATCCATTGAGCAATGTCTACAAACCAAGCTCAGTGCTAACTGAAATTCTATCTGCCAGATAATTCCTGTTCCTTCCAATTGTCCTGACACCCTGCAGTGTATTTAGATTACATGATTTGGCCTCATATTATTTCTGGAGCTGGCGGGATGAGGATCACCCCATTAGGGTGCTTAATTTTGTGCTAATGATCCTTCTTTCTGTCTGAAGTCTTCAGGTTACAGTTTTTTGAAAGCAACTCTGTGCCGCTTGTCCTTTTCCACTTGCCGCATGATGTGCACATCGGTGCCTCCTGCAGCCTTCCATTTTTAATTGCCTCTCCTTCCTAATGAAGCCTGTATCAGCTCCAGTGCTAATTGAACTTCGTCCTTCATTCAGACTGTGTTATTAAACAAATAGTCACAGTGTTTGGTCGCACTTTAATAGGATGTTTGCTTAACATCAAAAACTTATTAGTAATCCATTGAAAAGGCAATTAATGGAGGACATGTGGGTAAGGAAATTGAGCTAGTCTGCAGCACAGGACGAAAGAATGGCAAAAACGCGTTAGTTTGCTAAGGTTTAACTGTCTGTGTCCTGGAAGTTGCAAACTGATGGTTAGATTCAGGATTCTTAACCCAAGTCAATAAAGTTATCCTTTATATGAAGTAGCATGTACATGTCTGATATTGAACTGAAGGACAGGCTGGTTGTCTGTCTCGCTTGATCCTAACTCACCTCTCTCTTTCACTTTCTCTGTCTCTCAAACATTTTCCCCAAGCTTTTTTATCATATACACTTAAATTTATCATTATATAAAATATTGATAGGTTAGAAGAAGCAAGCACATCATCTGTAATCTTATCAGAGATAACATTGATACGATTTTGGTGTATACTCTTCCATGCTCCATTTTAACGCCCATATACAGTCTTAAAATTGGATGATCTACCATCTTGACCTATTGTTTGCTAATTTTTAATTGGTAATATGTCCTGGACAATAAATAGGGACCTATATATCATATTCAGTGGCTTTGACATATTTTCTTGGATGGTTAGGCTGTAATTTATTTCATCATATTGTTGAAGGCTTAGAAACAAGTGTCTCTTACTTGTTTGTTTGTATAGCCCTAAGTGAGCATCATTATTTGGGTGAGTAATATTAACATTAGGAAATCAAATTGACAGACTGCTCTGTTGTAGAACAATTATCATCTGGTGTGAATACATGCAGTATTTGGTGTCATTAGAATACAGATTTACATCCTATGTAGCAACTTTTTTTGGGGGGGGGGGTACGCGGGCCTCTAGCTGTTGTGGCCTCTCCTGTTGCGGAGCACAGGCTCCGGACACACAGGCTCAGCGGCCATGGCCCACGGGCCCAGCTGCTCCACGGCATGCGGGATCCTCCCGGACTGGGGCATGAACCCATGTCCCCTGCATCGGCAGGCAGACTCTCAACCACTGCACCACCAGGGAAGCCCCTATGTAGCAACTTTTATGAGTATCAAATTTCCTTTACTTGTAATTATGCCAATAAAATAATTGTGAGACAACAGGTGGCTGATCAAGATATAGTCTTAGGATAATGGCTTAAGGTATAGATTTCCCCCTACCTGTGAACTCATGAGGATAAAAGATACCTAGGTTCAAAGGGAAAACAAAGTCTAAAAATATGAACCTAATGGTATCTGGCAATTGAGTAAGGCATAGCAGACCAAATTCTTTTTATGATCCACATTAAATACATATGAGAGAAGGAGAACCAATAATGGGTTACTCCGTTTATTCCACATACCTCGGATATGACTTATGAAACTCCCATCTGCCTTAATGTGAGTCATGATGACTGGGTCCCCAAGCAGCAATATTTAGTAAATGAATGGTGTTACTGCCTGGCAGGGACCCTCTTAGAAAGTGCTGTTGTTGGGAGAACCTAAATAGATATATATACTCTCATTTAGCTAGGATTATGATGCATAAAATGTTGGTAATAGGTTTAAAAGATTAGCATAGACCAGCTTTCCGTGAGATCGTTCCTTATATATAAAAAATTGAATGTTATTTCTAATGTCATCGTAAAAGTAAGGCTGGAGGATTATCGATTATAATTATCATAATAATAATAATTATTAGGGCCTCCCTGGTGGCGCAGTGGTTGAGAGTCCGCCTGCCGATGCAGGGGATACGGGTTCGTGCCCCGGTCTGGGAGGATCCCATATGCCGCGGAGCGGCTGGGCCCGTGAGCCATGGCCGCTGGGCCTGCGCGTCCGGAGCCTGTGCTCCGCAACGGGGGAGGCCACAACAGTGAGAGGCCCGCATACCGCAAAAAAAAAAAAAAAAAAAAAAAAATAATAATAATTATTATAGCTTGATAATTGACTCTCTCGAGTTTTTAGAGCTCAGCCCTGGGTTTTCTCTTTACCTTGCTCAGGCAATTTGGTGTAATTAATTTTAATGGCTGTATTTACTTTTAGGGTTTATACTTGGGTGGAAAGATACCTTTAATCAAAATCTCATAGTATTATCTTCTCTCTTTGAATTAAAACCATACAATAGTTTAAAATAAGAATCTCTCTAAAATTAAATGAAGAGAGCAAAATGCAGAATCTTTTAAAATGTTTACAACTCCATGAAATAGAAGTGTCTGTGGATGAGGATTAGAAAGAGAAACATAGATGAAAATAGTTAATATGGTAGATGGTAACTTGATATATATTTTTAGTAAAATATAAGTACAAATTGGGGAAAGACGGCGTTGGATAAGCTTTTGTGTTTGTTTGTTTGGGGATGCCTTAAAAATGCTGTGAGTTGCTCATCTGTCAAAAGATTTGGCTAGAAAAACAGTCATTGATCATGTTGACTCATAAATGAAATCAATAAGAAATCCCATGTTGCTCCATAGGCTTCTAAGAGAAAAGGAAAGAAACAATGGGTGAAATTTATGAAAGATACATTCTCTAGCATTGGAAAAGCCTCCTCCTTTTTCTTCTCCTCTTCTTTATTTTTATATCCACAAACTTGTTGGTAGTTGGCTTTTAGGAGATGTGTTTTCACCATACGATACTGAATCTCTCAATATTACCTTAGGCTGAGACTCTGTTCCTTTTAATCTGGCAGTTAAGGCAGATACGCATATTAAAAAAGGACAGTTATGATCAGAGGACTCTTCTACTTTTTATTGTTAAAAGGATTTTTATTAAACATTAAAACTATGAATTTTTAATGGAAGACATAGTAGTTGAAAAAAACAGAAACACAAAGTAAAAAGAAAACAAGAATAATTGATAATTCCTTTCTTTAGGGATGTATCATAGTATTAAATGGTTTTATTTCATTACAGTCATTTTTTTCTGTCCAATATGGTTGCACATATATATATTTTTGATACTATAATAGGATAATATTGTGATAAACCCTTTTATAGATACATTTAGTATACTGTTCTGAGTGTTTCCTTAGGATTTGTTAAAATTACTTAAAATTTCTCTGAAGGTTTTAAGTCACCAAGGGGCTTGGGGCTGGAGAAAGGGGTTGGTGACGTTGAAGCTGTTGATTAGAGGAGGAAGGAGTGAAGACTTTTGAAATATTTTCCTCTGCTCTCATCATCTCTCTCAGCATTGTGGGAGATAGTGTGGAATGGTCTCTGGCTTGATGATAATTCTGAGGACCCTAGTTGATAGTGAGGGTATATGGGAAGCAAAACTTAGAAAAGATTCTTATGCATGTAAGTCAGTCCTTAAAAGTTGTGTAGAAAAGTGAGAGGTTATTTGAGATTATTATATGCTATAAATATTCTGATCTATAAATTTGACTTTTTTCATTAGGGAAAATATGACTCACAGAGTGTTCTGAGTATGCTTTCTTTGAAAGAGAACATGGGTTTAGTAATAGAGACTCACCAATGCAGAAATAAGAGAAATATGAAGTTTTGCTTTTGCAAACATACTGAAGTGGAAAATAGAAAAGCCGAAATCAACAACAGTAACAACAACAAGAAAAAGCCACATCCATTTGGACTAAAATACATGTATATATAACACAATTTTCCAAGCATCAAACGAAAATTCTAGTCAAGGGAATGAAAGAAATACCTTTTGAAAAATCACTGAAATAGGCCTATTGTTGACATAGTTTTATTTCCCCTTTAGAAGATCTGTTTATTACAATTCTGGGAATGAGAGGGATGATTTTGAATAAGGAATAGAGCCATTTAAGATGTTGTGCACAGTACCAGAATTTATGAAGACCGGTTCGAATTAAAACTAAATGTCACCAGCAAATAGAAGCCAACAGAAATGTACTTTTCATTTATTGTATTGGGAATTGGGGAGGGGAACAGGAATGGGCTTACTCTTACAGGACTTTCTTTTCTACAGCACTAATTTGTATAGGCAGAACTTAGATCTTAAAGAATCATGCATTTCTCTAGAATCTTCTTAGCTGTTCAGGTTAACTTATTAATCGGCAAGAGTTAGAATCATACCTCCTACTTGGACAGAGTGCAAGAGGGAAAAATTCAAATGTTTAATGGAATCATTCATGCAGCAAATCTGTACTGAGCACCTACTCTTTGCCAGGTGTCATTTTGGCCATTGTAAGTACATTGGTGGACCAGACAGACAGGTCCTTGTCTTTGGGAGTGTCTAGAGTTCGGGAACTGGTAATACACAGCAAGAGAAGGATGATTGCTCTGTCAACAATTAAAATTGGATGATTGGGAGATGCTGGAGGGGACACTTAGGTTGGATGGTCAGGGAAGTCCACTCTGTCACATTTGAGAGGGTCTTCCAAAGTTAAGTCTTCTCCTTTTCCCCTGCAGTTTAGAGAAAGCTTCCTTTTGTGGGCTTTACCTTCTTGTCGAGGGCTTACTATTATGATTTGCTTCGACTGAAGAGCTGTAAAGCTGAAATAAAGATGCAGTTAAAAAAAAAAGAGTTGGAGATGCATTTTTTATAAGTCAGAGACTCAGGTGCACCATCATTTTCTCAGCTCCAAGAAAATCATAAATTATTTTTTATTAAAGGGAATTTCTGCAGCTCTAGATCTTAATGATTGCTGAAAAGGAGGTCTTTTTTTTTTTTTTTTTTTTTTTGCTAAACATCAAGTAGCTGCCAGTTTTAATTTTCTTTTAGAATTTACACTTTAAAAACATTGTTTTAGCTGTTGAACAAAACTGTCTCTTATATCCAAGGGACGGTGCCAGAGTATGAAATGCGCATCTTGGTTTGATTTCTTCCCCTCCAGCCTGATTCATGAGTAAAAACCAGCCTTGCGTTTTATGATTAGAGGGCTAGTGTTCAATATTAATAACTATGGAAGAATCAAATTCCAACTTTACCCTTTAATATCTTCATGCCCAGAAGTCATATAATTTGAAAATTTGAGAGCAAGCCAACTGCATTCCTGGTATTTTTCTTGATGATGCCGTGTGATTCTTTAGCACAGATTATTAGTGCAATAATTTTGGCACTTGGGATTTCAAGGACCAGTAAAATGGCAAAAAAGTAAATTAAAAAATATTTATCCAGTGTTTGTTATATCTCAGACATTTTTCTGGGGATGGAGAGACAACAGTGAACAAAAAAGGAAAAGAAATAGACAAAAGTTACTGCCCTCATGTAGAGTACATTCAAATGAGGGGAAGTATTCAGCAATAAATACTCAACAGGTAATGCCTAATAGTGATAGATAATAAGAAGAAAAACTATAGATAAGGGTTAAAGGGACAGTCAGGTTGGGGTGAGGCTTGCAATTTTAGAAAGGAGAAGGATTGGCTTGGAAAATTCTTACTGAGTTATTACTTTTGAGTATAGAAGGGAAAGGGGTGAGGGAGCAAGCCAATGTGGATATCTGGATAGATGGGAGCAGCAAGTGCAAAGGCCCTGAGGCACATGCATTCGTGGTACCATCCAGGAGCTGTAAGGAAGCCAGTTTGGCTAGAGTAGATGGGAAGGAAGAAAGAGTTGTAGGAGATCAGCTCAAAGATGATGGAGATAGATCATGTAGGTTCTTATAAGCCATTATAAAGACTCTGGTTTTTAGTTGGAGTCAAGTGGAGAGTCATTTCAGGATTGTGAGCAGAAGAATGCCATGATTTTACTTTCTAAGAATACACTAAAGGAAAGCAAGGGAGGGGCTTCCCTGGTGGCGCAGTGGTTCAGAATCTGCCTGCCAATGCAGGGGACATGGGTTCAATCCCTGGTCTGGGAAGATCCCACATGCTGCAGAGCAACTAAGCCTGTGTACCACAACTACTGAAGCCTGCATGCCTAAAATCCATGCTCCGCAACAAGAGAAGCCACTGCAGTGAGAAGCCCATGCACCGCAATGAAGAGTAGCCCCTGGTCACCGCAACTAGAGAAAGCCCGCGTGCAGCAATGAAGACCCAACACAGCCAAAAATAAAAGATAAATAAATAAATTTATTGGCGGGGCGGGGCGGGGTGGGGGAAAGGAAAGCAAGGGAGGTAGCAGAGAGACAAATTAGGAGACTGTTTCAGTAATCCAGGCCAGAGGAAATGGTGGTTTGGACCAGAGCAGTATCAATAAAGGTGGTAAGAAGTTGATTTCTGGGTATATTTCGAAATTAGAGCCAACAGATTTTACTGTCGGATTGAATGAGGGTTGTAAGATAGAAGAGTTGAGTCCAAGGTTTTTTTTTTTTTTTTTTTTTTTTTTTTTTTTTTTTCTTTTTGCGGTATGCGGGCCTCTCACTGTTGTGGCCTCTCCCGTTGCGGAGCACAGGCTCCGGATGCGCAGGCCCAGCGGCCATGGCTCACGGGCCCAGCCGCTCCGCGGCATATGGGATCCTCCCAGACCGGGGCACGAACCCGTATCCCCTGCATCGGCAGGCGGACTCTCAACCACTGCGCCACCAGGGAGGCCCGAGTCCAAGGTTTTTGGCTGGAGCAACTGGAAGGTGGAGTTGCTGTTTGCAGAGAATGGCCGGACTGTGGCTGATAGGGGTATAGGTTTTTAGGAGAGGTTCAAGAGATTGGTTTTGGACATGTTGGGTTTGAGATGTCTATTTAGTATGCAGTGGAGATGATAACAGGATACTGAGAACGAGTTGGAGGTATACCTTTGGGAGCAGTCAGTACCAGTCAGCAAAAAGCCAGTATGCTCTTTGCTATTGTGCACACTGCCTTCTATGTTATGCTGTTTGTGACTTGCATAAAAATTGTGACACCCTAGTAACCTAGTTTAAAGCCAGGACTCTTAAGTTTTTTCTCTGCTTTAATTCTGGATAGGTAATGCTTTTATGTTTATTTTTGCTTTTAATCAATATTCTTTTTTTCCCCCTACTCATCATAGCCATGTAGCTTCTTCTTATCCCTATTTCCTCAAGGGTGTGGATGAGGGGTGATGGTCTGGTATTGATTTATCGGCCCCAGAAAAGCAATTCCTTTTTGATATTTCTCTGGAAGGAGGCTCTTTTTGGAAGAGTTTTTGTTACCTTTCCAATTAACCCATCTTGGAGTTGATTATGATTTTAAGCTTCATGGTGCAATAACCTGTAACATTTATATCATGCCGTTATCTCTTTCCAAGTACTTTGTGAACGTTTGTTAATTGCTTGCCATTCATCCCACAGCAAATAAAGCTGAATTTACATTCATTGTAGGAGTTTCCCAACAGTGGAGGTTTGAGCAATGAAGTGACTGTCCATCAAACACCTGGCTGGTCAGGGAAAAGGGATTCATAATGCAAGTAATGTTGATGACCTCATCTCCATTAATTATTATTATTTTAGTACCAGCAGCATTCTCCTCATAAAAGTCAGAACCCCAAATGAAAGAGGTGTCTTCTTTCCCTAGAGATCATAACTGATATGACCAACTTGCTGAACCGATGGGCAGTATTAAGCTCTAAGAGGATAAATGAGGAGGTGGACCACAGTTGCCTTAAACACTTCTAATCATGAAAACAGGGAACTGTTACCCCAGAGGTCTTTAGAGCAGGGCTCAATAATCTGGTAGAATGAGAGCAGAAGCAGTTGGCCGACTAGCTAATTACAAAGGCAACTCCACTTTTACTTGTATTGTCAGAGGACTCAGGTAAACATGTTTTATTTACTTTTTTAAAAAATTCACTCATTGAAAAATTTATTGACATGTCCTATATGGTATATACTTCGCAGGCTCCAGGGGATATAGTAATGTATAAAACAGACAAACATCCCTGCCCTTACGGAACTTTCTAGGGGGTGGAGATAATGTGATTAATATTTACTGATGCTTACCATTGTTAAACCCTCTTCTATTACTTCATTTAAGAAATCATTTAATAACAACAACTGTCCTGTGATTATCCACATTTTGAAGAAAAGAAAACTAAGGTATAGAGAGAATAAGTTATTTGTTCAAATCCGTAGTTAGTACATGGTGGGGCTTTAGTCAAACAAAGAGAACCACTCTGCTTTGCTTAATTTTCTTTCCTCCATGAAGTATTGGAGATGAAGCAGGTAGTTGGTTTGAATAATTCACATTAGCTATTTACAATGATAAAATTCAACATATTGATCTTAAATTCTTGGGAGACAGAATGCATGCCTCCAGAATTATGTCACAGGTCAGAGAAAAAGATGGTCTCACATTGGTTTTCTCCAAGTTTTTGCCTTGGACAAGTAGGACGTGGGTTATTCCATTCTCACATATTGTCTTTCCTGTTCATTTATATGTAATGAAGACAGCTGGTTCTTTGAGATAAATCTTATTTCTAGGATTTTTGGAGATGATAATTCAGGGCTGGCCTTAGGCAAAATTGTAAAGTATGTTGAGTTAGGGATCTTTGATCACCTTAGTTTCTCACTCTGTTCCCACCCTCTTTTTACTTACTTTCCTGTACAACCCCTCCTCCGTTCCTTTCTACAAACAAAATGAGCAACAGCAGCTTAAATTTAACTCTTTCTCCCCACATAATAACTTTTATGTGTTTCAGGAGGGATTCTACTTTTCATGATGGCATTTCATGCAAACAGTAGATCATGGTTGAGGCCTTGTAGGACCTTTCAAAACATCTTTTAATATCTTCAAAGAATTATTAATTATGATGCAGCAGAAAGAGTAGAGACTTTCATGTTGAATGGAACTGGGTTTTAATTCTGACCCAATCATTTATAAATTAATGGGAGGCTGGGCAAAATATTTTAATCATGGGAGCCTCATTTTCCTCGTCTAATTAGGGTGAAATCATTTCTTCTGTATGTGTAGTGACTTTTTCTGTGTCTGGTACTCAGTAAGTGCTTAGTAAATGGCTGCTGTTCGTTAATATTCATTCAACAGATGTTTAAATACCTATTTATGGGCTAGGTTCTGGGAAGAGAAATTATGGTGCAGTTCAAATATTGTGAATACCGACGAAAAAGTTGAAAATGGTATTCACTGTGACCCTCAATCACTGGAGTAGATGCTGTCCTTTCCATGTCTTCTTCACTCACCTGCCTCCCCCCCCCCCTTCATTGGTGAGTACTCTGGTAACTAAAACACTTTGGCACCCATCAGAGTCCTGTTTTGGTAAGAATTGCCTTTACTTATCATCTTGCCTTTGTCTGTCCTAAGCTTCAAGAGATTGGCCATGAATGTTACTAGTTCTATTCTTGTGGATTCCTCATTGCTGCTTTCCCCTGCTATGTTCCTCTGTAAGATGAGGAATTGGGCATCCTGACTGTAGTGTCTATACTTCTAATTTCTTTGCTGTGCTGCACCCTTGAAATAGTGATGACCCAATCAGGCTCTAGTGGGAATAAGGTGGAGGGGTTGGATTCCAAAACTAAGTATAAGTAGGAAGCAAAGGAGAGGAAGTTGTTTTTCAAAGTTGAAACCTATAAGAATGTCAGTGCCATTAACCAAAAGTATGAGCACAGAAGAAGATGTTTTCAAATCGTGATGGGAAAGATGGGTAATGGGAAGATGATTTCATCTTTAGATGTATCAATAGGACATGTTCAGTATTTATCAAAGATATTCTGTAGTTATGTTTACAGAGATCTTTGAAAGAAGAAACATTATTGTATGAATTTCTCAGTCCCAGAGAACACAGAGACTAAATGTTTGAAAGTTGAATTGATCAGGAAGGAGACTGGAATTTTCAAGAGGAGTCGGGGCTGGGAAGACAGAGATGAGATATGGATCAGAGAGTCTTCTGAATAGTGGTGATATTTAAAGCCATGAGACTGGATTAATATACCAAGAATAGCAGGAGGGTAGGGGAGAAATAGAAAGAGTAGAGGGGAGGACCAGGGTACTTCTTCAGGGTAGCTCACATTTAGTGAAGGAGCAGCAAGAGGACCTGCGTTGGATCAGACTCATAGGAAAATAATGGTCCCATGAGGTAAGAGAGTTTCAGAAGATAAGTTGTCAAGACTATAAACAGCTATATAGGGATCAAGAAAATGGAAGATTGAGAAATAGATTTAGGATTTTATGATGAAGTGGCCATTAGAAACTTTCTAAAGGGCAGTTGGGCATGGTAGTTGGCATAGATTGCTGTGGATTAAGAGTAGAGACAAGCATGAGCTACTCTTTCAAGATCTTGTATGGTGAAGACAGGGAGGGAGGTAGACAGGCTGAAAGCAAAAGAAGACTTGAGTGATAGGGACCAAGGGTAGGTAGATTAGGAGACAGCTTTTGGTGGAGGGGAAGGCTCAAGTGGAAAGGGAGAGAAAAATAAAATCAACTTTAAGGCTCTTCTTTTTTTAAAAAATTTATTTATTTTTATTATTATTATTTTTTGCGGTATGCGGGCCTCTCACTGTTGTGGCCTCTCCTGTTGCGGAGCACAGGCTCCGGATGCGCAGGCTCAGCGGCCATGGCTCACGGGCCTAGTCGCTCCGCGGCATGTGGGATCTTCCTGGACCGGGGCACGAACGCGTGTCCCCTGCTTTGGCAGGCGGACTATCAACCACGGCGCCACCAGGGAAGCCCAAGGCTCTTGTTAAGAAGAGTGATAGTTCTTAGTTGTAAGACTAGTAGGAAGAAGATGGATTAGATACAGATAAATGCTGAGGAGGATGAAGTAATATTAAGGATTTAAGGAGAAAGTAAAGGCATGATATAGACATTTTGGGGGATGTTAGTTTTATTTTTAAGCAGTAATCATTCCAAATGGGAAGGATAGCAGACATTTATATTGGAACACATCAACTCCATTTCACAGGTTTCTCCAATAATGCTTCTGGGCATGTATGTGCTCTAACATTAGTTTTACCAGTTTAATTGCTAACAGGACCATCAATATAGAAATTTGTGACTTGAGTTCTCAGTGTATCATCATTATCACCTTGGTATATGATTGTTTTACTGTTTTCTATTTCTAGTCACACATTCACTTTAATCATATTGTATGATAAAAAGCTACGTTTTTAAGAACTGCAAGTATCTATGGGATCATACTATCTAACCCATTAGGTTGATTCCAACTTATTAGCTGCCAAAAAATTGGGTTTTATGGAGGACATGACATTTCTTAGAATGATGAAATAATGCCATTTCTACAACTCTGTCTCTAGAAAGACAGGCAGGGAGCTGAGATTTAGGAGGGCCTAATTATTATTTGTGTAGCTCCGGTATCTTCTTATATCACAGGGCATGATATCTGTCTCGTGAATCTCTCAAAGCAAATATGAGAAATCATAACTTTAAAAAATCGTTGAATACTAAAAATGCATAATGGTGTGTTTTTAATATGTTAATCGGAGGCCCTGGAAAAACCCATTTGTTTTTTTTGGAAGATCAATATGTTACATGTTTTATTAGACTATGTTATTTCTAAGATTCCATATTTTAATTTAAAAAGAAAGATTTTAAAAGAAAGCTATTAATTTAGTATCCAATGTTTTTATTTAAGTACTAAACATAAGTTTAGTCTTCTGTCTTTACCATGCTACCCATGGTTTGAATAGATGATAAAGGGTGATAGTTTCAAAGACAGTATATAGTAAGAACCTACTGTATGTCAAGCATTTCCTGCAGTATTTAGAAATAAGATTGGAAAATAAAATTAAATATGAAATGATCAAAATGTTAACATGTAGAGTCCAGATACATACTGGATGGTTTAAGAGTAGGGAAAGTCAATATAAGTTGTCATAGTTTGACAACCCCATTAAAAAGGAGGCTCAAGATAGATCCTGAAGGATGAGAAGAATTTGAGGTAAGTGGAAAGGTAAATATGAAGTTTCAACCAGAAATGCCCCATGGTATTTTAATTTGAAATTATAGATTGTTTAAATCAAGTTCTATCTGTGTGGTTAGACATGAGTATAAACATCTCAAACTCGAATCATTAGGTGGTGTGCTCATAACAGCATTCAGACATACTTTTACACGTACACATAGCTCTGCATACTGAAAAGTTCAGTGGAAGACAACTTTACTTAGACTTGTATGATGGGGGGCCGGCTTCTGTAGTATTGAGGAAATGACCCAAGCAAGTTCCTTTTATTTCTCCAAATAATAAAAAAACATTTATTTTTGAGGGACTAAGATGATTATTAACTTACAGTAGAAACAACCAACTAACCAGCTGAATTGGGCAATTAAAAAGCTCAGTTTGAATGGTTAATTTACCCACAGTAGTGAGGGCTGGGACACTGATCCAATGGGAGAGGAGCAAGACCCCCCAAAGAATGTTGTGTCCGGAAGAAGGCAGAGGTGCAAGGAAGGCACAACAGTAAATATCCACTACTCTGTAGTTGAAGACTTTGTTCATTGTGTCATGTGATATTCCCTATGCAATGTTTCTGTCACATTCCATAAATACTATGTGCTGTAAGTACTTGTCAAAATGCTTTGTGCTGCAAGTCATAGATACTCAGATCTCACTGCATTGCCTCTTGGATTGACACAAGAACAGAGAGAGATTGCTTTGACAGCTCATTGATATCTATAGAACCTACAAGCTTTTTTTTTTCTTTTCTTTCTGGCCACACCGCGCAGCTTGTGGGGTCTTACTTCCCCGAACAGGGATGGAACCCGGGCCCCTGGCAGTGGAAGCACGGAGTCCTAACCACTGGACCAACAGGGAATTCCCCGTGCTTTATGTCTTTTCCCTCCTCTATTCTCTTTATAATTCCCCTGTTTGCTTCTGAGATGTATTACCTCCTGGTCACAAAATGGCTGCCAAATGCCCAGAAATCGTCTTAACATGACTGTGTTCAAGGTAGGAAGTAGAGGACCTGCCAGGGTGACAAGAGAGACAGATCTCCTCATGTTCTTCTGTCTTTTTGTCAGGCACAAAAAAATAATCTCCGGAGAACTCCAGCAGATTTGTTTATTTTCTTTTTAAAAATTAACTTCATTGAGGAATAATTTATTTAAAGTAAAAGTCACCAAATTTAAGGATGCACATTAATTTTTCACAATGTATACAGTCATGTAATCAACAGCACAATCATGATAAAGAATCTTCAGAAAGTTGAGTTGTTCCGTTTTAATTGGATCCATCAAGAGTACGGTGTTAAAATCTTTCTGTCCATGATGATATTTTCATAGTCCTGGTCATCAGATCTTTTCTTTTCCTTTTAAACAAAGTTCCAAGGGTTTTATTGGCTATTGGAATTTTTACTGGTATTTCTTTAATTGATTATCTTTTTAAAAAAATTTATTGGAGTATAGTTGACTTACAATGCTGTGTTAGTTTCGGGTGTACAGCAAAGTGAATCAGTTATGCATATACATATATCCACTCTTTACATTCTTTTCCCATGATCATCAGATCTTGATGAAAGCTGCCATTACAATTACAGCTAACATTTATTAAGTGCTTACTATATTATAGCCACTATACTATTTGACATACATTACCTCCTTTAACCTTTATGCATGTTTGACATATTGATTCATTACCTCCTTTAATTAATTCTTAGAACAACAGGATGGGATAGGCTCCTAACAGGGCCGCTGTTAGTCTGTATGGTTCCTGAAGTAGAGAAAGGAAGCCCCTCTGGTTGGAGGGGCGTGACACGTCTGACTAAGGAGAACAGAAATGGATCTGGGCTCCAGCTTTCCCCCTAAACCAAACTGCTTTGTGGAGTACATGCATGTTGCCCCGGGATGAGGCAGCCTTGTCAGTTCCCATTTTACAATACGAAAGCTTCAGGTTTAGAGGAGTGAATCAGCCTACTAAATGGCTATAAATTATGGGGCGTTTCTTGGCTTTTGACAATAGGGTGCTAGCATCTTTGGTGGGCCTCTGAAGAAATGTTCTTGACTAAACAATTATTGATTATCCTCTTTAAGTTTTCCCTTCTTCCTATTATCTATTTACCCACGCCCGTGTACTTACGCAGGTGTATCTCTCACCTCATTGATTTATTCACATGAAATAATTTTCTCAGTTTTTACACTATTAACAACTATTGTAGTTAGTATTTGTTCATGGAACCTTATGTAATTCTGTTTATGTGTTTAGTAGAAATTGGTTTTAGATGATTATTGTATTAATTTTTAATTGACTAGTTACTGGCATCCTGTATGAATGAGTTTATTTGCATTCAGATACATGAAAAGCTCATGTATAGGAGGTTTCCTGTTTTTGATAAAATCACTCTTCTTAAAAAAAAAAAACCCTCAAAGCTCTTTGAATAACCATGTATCTTCTTTTATTAGTCATAGGTTATTGGGTTCTATTAAATTGCTTGATGATGCCATAACATAAAATGACAAATCTGGTCCAACATTATATGCCTTGTACAAGTTTCACATAATTTTACGATTTTAAACCTGTCACGGAAAATCTCGGGAAATATCTTTGGGAATTGCAAAACAATGGTTTTTGAAATAAATTGTTTAGAGGTTGTCAGTCTGTATTAGATTTTGTGAATGTAACCTGTAATTGGAATTTTCTTCTTTTTCCTGATGTTGAGAGCAAGTAAATTAAAATCAGATGTTCATTTCTTGCTATTTAAGTCCATGGTTTACTCATCTTGTCTTTTGAAAAATAGGTATAATTAGATCTCTTGCATAATTTACTAAATACTCTATAAAAAGCAGTATACAGATTAGTAAGAAACTAGAAATGTTGGCAGAAAAGTCTCTCCGTTAGAAAATGGTTGATCTGTTTTGTTGAAACTGATAAAGTACTAGTGTCATTTTTCAGGTTGTAGGTGTACAAAGCAAGTAACTTAACCTTGGAGTAGAGTTCTCCTTGGAGTAGAACTGCTAAGTCGCAGTGAATGGACTTATTCAGCTTTCGTAGGTAATGCTAAATACTTTTATAAACGCTTGTGCCAATTTAGATTACCACCAGTCTTACTGAAAGCCTTATTGTCTTTGTACCTAACTTTGTCAGACACTTTAATTTCTATAAATCTGGCAGGTGTGAAATGGTATCAAGTTGTATTTTTTTTCTTTTTTTTTTTTTTTTTGCGGTACGCGGGCCTCTCAGTGCTGTGGCCTCTCCCGTTGCAGAGCACAGGCTCCGGACACGCAGGCTCAGCGGCCATGGCTCACGGGCCTAGCCGCTCCACGGCATGTGGGATCTTCCCGAACCGGGGCACGAACCCGTGTCCCCTGCATCGGCAGGCGGACTCTCAACCACTGCGCCACCCGGGAAGGCCCAAGTTGTAGTTTCAATTTGACAATCCCTAACACGGTTTAGCATCTTTTCATCTATTTATTGGACAATCATGTTTGCATTTAAGTGAATTGCTAATTTTTATTTTATGCCCGTTGCTCGATTGGGTTGTCTTTTTTGAGTCATAGGAGTTCAAAAATATTCTGGATGCTAATCCTTTGTCATTTTATATTTCAAATATCTTTTTGCTGGTTATAATTTTTTTTATCACTCTAATGTATCTGAGAAGAAAAGGAGTTCATAACTTTAATGTAGTCAAAACCATTTCTCTTTTCCATTTATGTTTTTTTCTGTGATTTACTTAGAAAATTCTTTTCTACCCAGAAAACATAGAGCTGGTATATTTTCTGGTATTTTTTTCTCCAGAAGGTGTTTAATGTTACGTCTTTAACATTTAAGTTTTTAATCCATATTAAAATTATACATATACGTACATTTTATTGAGGCCTAATTCACATAAAATACACCCATTTAAAGTGTACAGTTTGGGTTTTGACAAATGTGTGCACTCATGTAACCACCACCACAATCAAGATGTAGAACATTTTCATCACCTCAAAAAGCTCCCTTGAGGCTTCCCTGGCAACGCAGTGGTTGAGAGTCCGCCTGCCGATGCAGGGGACACGGGTTCATGCCCCGGTCCGGGAAGATCCCACATGCCGCGGAGCGGCTGGGCCCGTGAGCCATGGCCGCTGAGCCTGCGCCTCCGGAGCCTGTGCTCCGCAACGGGAGAGGCCACAAAAGTGAGAGGCCCGCATACCGCAAAAAAAAAAAAAAAGGCTCCCTTGTGTCTCTTTGTAGTCAGTCCCTCTAACCTTCCTGGCCCCAACCAAGCACTCATCTGTGTTGTAACCAGAGGTTCGTTTTATCTTTTCTAGAACTTCCTATAAACGGAACCGAACAGTATGTATTATTTTGCATCTGGCTTCTTTCACTAAGCAAAATGTATTTGAGATTTGCCCATGTTTTTCTGTGTAGCACTAGTTGGTTCCTTTTCATTCTCTTTTTTTGCTGAGTGCTATTCCATTCCACTGTGTGGATATTCCACAGTTTGTGTGTCCATTTACCTCTTTACAGTTTTTTGACTATTGTGAGTCAAGCTAGGAGTGATAAGTTTATGTTTAACTTTATAAAAACTGCCAAACTTGTTTTCCAAAGTAGTTGTACCTTTTTGCATTCCCACCTACCATGTATGAAGGTTCCAATTTCTTCACATTCTGGCCAACACTTGCTACTGTCAGTCTTATTAATTTCAGGCATTTGAATGTGTCTATGGTAGTATCTCAGTGTGGTTTTAGTTTGAATTTTTTGATGCATGAGAGAGATTCAATTGGATTCTTTTTTTCCATATGACCAGCCCATGGTCTCAACACCATATATTGAATGAGGCAAAATTTCCATATTAATATGCAATGATAGTCCTCTCATATCCTCAGATGGTACTAAAACTATTTAAAAACTGGTATGAAAATGGACACTATACTTTTTTTAGAGCTTACAGTAAAATGTTAAAGTTGAACATGCATATTTAATTTTAGACTTTTATCAATATTAATAAGCTTCCCTTAGAACTTGGAATGTTTGTTTCTTGCCCAGCATCTTACTCCATTTCCTCTCATTTAAAAAAAAAATTCTTGGCCATGAATTTTAAAAAGTGTTCTTTTTTAAAAATATATTTTATCTAGAGATTTAGGTGGTTTGTGTTTGCGCTGTACTCTAGATATCTGGTTAGCAGTATTGCTGGCAGGGGCTGTCTTGTTTTACTTTTAAGGTTTATTCTACCTCTGAGTAAAAAAGAAATATATTCTTGTGGAAGAGAATTGGAAAAATATATAAAAGTATGAAGGAGAAAATTCAGTATCTCTTGTAATCTTACTTCTCAGACATAACCATTATCTGCATTTTTGTTTCTTTGTTTATCAAAATTATACATGCAAAGATTAAAGAAATAAAATAATTCAGAATAATTTAGTATTGAAAGTAAATCTTTATTTCTTTCTCCTATTCTATCCCATTCTTTGTATATCCTTTAACATTAAGAACAGTCTGTTCTAGAACCATTAAGATTTCTGTTTGACTACTGTTAAACTGTAAAATTAAAACCTAGTAAAGAGTATTTACATTGCTGTGACTATATATTTGAAAATATTTTTATATAAATACTATTATTTTAAGTCATAAGCATAACAACAATAAATATGTATAACTATACTCATAAGAAAATATGTTCTAAAATCTATCAAGGTTATAATATTATTTTACCTGAGACCCATGTTAGGTCATATTCTGAGTCAAGAATATTACATTTTGCTAATGTTCAGTTTTATCTTACAATTTTTATAGAAAGGCTGTAGTGAGGTAAATAGTACACACTGAGGGCTTCCCTGGTGGCACAGTGGTTGAGAGTCCGCCTGCCGATGCAGGGGACATGGGTTCGTGCCCCAGTCCGGGAAGATCCCACATGCCGCGGAGCGGCTAGGCCCGTGAGCCATGGCCGCCGAGCCTGCGCGTCCGGAGCCTGTGCTCCGCAACGGGAGAGGCCACAGCAGTGAGAGGCCCGCGTACCGCAAAACAAACAAACAAACAAAACCAACAATAGTACACACTGAATTCATCTGTTTTTATGTTTTTCCTCCCTAAAGCAGAAGCCTCAAATTTATTTTCTAATATTTAAATTCCCTAGTTAAGGGCAGAAACAAGAAGATTTAAAATGTCTAATTTCTTAGGGTTTAAAACTACAAGCAATTACGGTAAGTTGGATTTATTAGTTCTGTAGATTAAAATCAGTGGGATTTTAGCAATTAATGACAAAATTGCATATAATGGTCTTATGGTATTAATAGTTTTAGTAAGCCATCTGTAGCAGTTTTCAATTCTCAACATAATTGCATAGAGTAGTTTATGTTTTCTAAAGAAAAATCTCTAGACAAACTGTGCCTTGTTTTCCTTCTGTTTTAAGTTTATCCCCTGACTGAATCTGAGTGAGTGTTATTCCTCTTTGGAGATTGGGGAATTTTCAGAAGTATAGAGCTAATAAAATTGTGATTTGAAAAACTGCATACTATTTAGACGTGGCAGCTTCTTCCTATGCCAATATCAGTGTTTGATTGTCTTTTTTGCAAGTGGGGGACAGGGTAGAAGAGAGAAATACTATTCTCCCCTTTCATTTGAGTGTTCAGGTTTATGATTTGGACATAAGAATGTTTCACCCACCTGGAAATCAGTTTGGGAGAACAGAATCTGTCAATTGGCATTTAGTTACATGACATAGATGGTCATTTCTCTTCTAACATGTGGATGTGTGCCATTGACCGTTTGTTTTTCTTAGTGTGAACTTTAAGTGCAAGAATTGAGTTAATCTTAATTTACGGCAATCTCATCATTCCTTAATACCTTTTATCTTCTTTAAGGATGTTTTCTCTCTTTATCTTCAGTCCTTACCATCATTCCACTCTGTCTATAAGCACTCACTTTGTTGAATTTAACGTATTTCTTTCTAATCTTATGTACCTATGTTTATTCAGGTATACATCCTTAACAAACATGCTGCTATTTTTGTGTGTGTGAGGTTTTAGTTTACATACATGGTACTAGGCTGTAAAACAGACTTCTGATTTATCTCCTCAACATTCAAAATGTATTTTATTATTGTATAGTATATTATTATTTATTTTTTCCATCATATACATTTATTACATTTTACTTACCTATTCTTTTAGTGATGGACAGCTTGGAGGACCCCAGCGTTTTAGTATGAGAACAGTACTTCAACAATTATCTTCCTAGGTGTCTCCATAAGGATGATTGTTGGGTGCCAGGATATACTTTGACTTAATGTTCTCCCACCAGTAGTTCATGAGGTTTTTAGTAATTGATGTTATCTGATCTTTTAAATTTTGCCATTCTAGTGTATGTAAAGTGGCATCCTGTTCTTTTAATTTGCATTTTTCTGATTACTAATGAGGTCAAACATTATATGCTTATTAGGCATTAAAGGTTTTTCCTTTTGGAAATTGCCTATTCATAACCTTGCCCATTTTACTTATAGATTTCCAGTTTTTTTCTGGATGATTTATAAGGATGCCCTGTATATTGTAATCAATCCTTTGACTGTCTTAATTATCGTGAATGTTTTCCCTCAGTCTGTCACTCATATTTTGTTTATGAAATTCTTTATTGAACATGAACTTTTTACTCAGTTTAAAACATTTTCAATAGAGTTATTATTTTTTTTCCTGCAAATGTCCTTTTAGTTTAGGGTAATTCCTAGATTCTTGCTAGCTGCTTTGTCATGGCTGTCACTAGTATCTTGTTTTCTATTATATCATTTAGCTAGTTGCTATTGTTAAAGACAAATGTGTAGATTTTCGTGCTGTTTTACAAGGTTTTCTCAACTCTTATTAATAAAAGTATTTTGTTAATTTTCTGGGGTTGGCTATGCAAGAGATAATATTTACTAAATAATAGTAATTTTACCTTCTTCAAAATCCTCATACTTCTAATTTTTTTTCTTTAGCTTATGGTATTGGGCTATGGCTTTCTTATGGCCTATGGCTTCTAGTACAGTGTTGAGGAGTGGCAGTGTTTCTGATGTTGAAGGGGAAATGTCTCCACTTGTGCCGTTGATTACGTGGAAATTTGGACAGATATTTATCAAATTAAGCAAGTTCCCTTCTCCTTCAGGTTTTACAAGTTTTTTAAAAAAATAATAATCCTATAAACTATTGAGATTTGTGTAATGCCTTCTCTGCCTCTGTTGAAATGATCATGTCTTTTTTTCTGCTTTAGTCCGTTAATATGGTGCATTATGGTGGTTAGATTGTCTGATGTTGCAGTTTCTACATTCCTGAGGTAAACTGTCAAATTATGATGTACACATTTAAATATAGAATTAGAGCAGTTAGCTTCCATTTTATTTAAGATTTGGGGATCTATGTTCATATATTGAAATGACCCTATAATGTCATTTTCTTGTATCCAGATTTGGTTTTAGGTTAATCATTAGCTTTGCATTATAATCAGGGAGCTCACATTCTTTTCATACTTGCTAGAATTTCTTGAATAAGACAGAGATCATCACTGCCTTCAAAGCATTTGATAATGGGCCCAGAATTACTGTTGATCAGCAGGAAACCTATTGACAGCTTTGTATCTGGCATAGTAGTTTGTTGAAAATATTTAATAACAGGCTCTCTGTGGGGGGTCGTGAGGGGAGGGGATGGCTTCCTGATTTAAGTCTTCACCAATATCTGTGGTGTAAATATGGCCACTGTGTCCAATTTCAAGCTAACAATATGGTCTCTGAAGGATAAGTTGTGAAGAAATAAGCATAATGAACTTCTGTGATCTGGCACAGGCTGGCCCCAGCATAGCACTGGTCTGTCACCACATCTGACTATGACAACCTTCAGAGAGTAATGACAGTACTTCACTTCCACCTTCCACATCTTTTACACATTTCTCAGAATCATTCATGGAAGGGGATTCTGGTAATCTTGTCGTTTAACATATCACTTTTGGCTTAACAGAAAACAAACTGCCAAAATTACCACTTTCAATTTATTTGATGGCTGTTGGCCCATTCAACTTTCTTATTTTGACATTTTATATATTTCCAAAAATGTATGCTTTTTGTCTAGGTTTCACATTTGTTACCATAGTTTTCCATAGCATTTTTATATTTTTAATACTTGTTATATTGTAATAATTTACCCACTTTAATTCTGATTTATACATTTTAAATTATTTTTCTTGATTTGTCTTGCCAGGGATTTGCTAATATTAACTTTTGGTTTTGTCATTTATTTGCATTTCATTGATTTCTGTCCTATTCTTTACTATTTCCTTCCTTCCTCCTTCCCTCTCTCCCTCCCTCCCTCTCTCTCCCTTTCCCTCTCTCTCCCTTTCTCTCTCTCTCCCTGCCCCTTTCTATCACTTTTTCTTGTTTTGATTTTTTACTCCTTTAACCTGTTTATAATATCCTTTTTTTGTTCCTTATTATGTTTTTCTCCCTCAGGTGTATGTTATCTGAAATAAATCTGTTTCCCTGACTTTATTTGGCTTGATAGTTACTTGGTGTATCCAACTTTATTCCTCTCTTTTTCTTTTTGTAAGAGTTCATTTGCTTTTATTATGCGTATCATAATATTGATATTCAGTATTATAGTCTTGGATTTGTTTCTACAGTTTCATTTAACAAATTAAAATACCTATTTTTCAAACATCACAAAGATTTAATGATACTTCAACATATACAGCCCACTACCATCAAATATATTATTTATGTGCTATTTTTCTAACCACACAAATTAGATGATATTTTCATCATGCTCACTAGAGTAATTTTTATTTTATAGTAAATTTGATCTTAGAGTAAATTTTTATCCTCATTTATTATTTTTTTGTTCAAGATTTCTTCTTGCATTTTTTTTTTTTTTTTTTTTTTTTTTTTTTTTTTTTTTTGCGGTACGCGGGCTTCTCACTGCTGTGGCCTCTCCCGTTGCGGAGCACAGGCTCCGGACGCGCAGGCTCAGCGGCCATGGCTCACGAGCCCAGCCGCTCCGCGGCATGTGGGATCTTCCCAGACCGGGGCACGAACCCGCGTCCCCTGCATCGGCAGGCGGACTCGCAACCACTGCGCCACCAGGGAAGCCCCTCTTCTTGCATTTTAAGCCTTTTTTCAGAAATCATTTCCCAACTTGCTTTTTTTAAAAAAAATAAATTTATTTATTTATTTTTGGCTGTGTTGGGTCTCCATTGCTGCATGTGAGCTTTCTCTAGTTGCGGTGAGCTGGGACTACTCTTCGTTGTGGTGCGCAGGCTTCTCATGGCGGTGGTTTCTCTTGTTGTGGAGCTCGGGCTCTAGGCATATGGGCTTCAGTAGTTGTGGCCCGTGGGCGCAGTAGTTGTGGCTCGCAGGCTCTAGAGCACAGGTTCAGTAGTTGTGGCACATAGGCTTAGTTGCTCTGCGGCATGTGGGATATCCCCGGACCAGGGCTCGAACATGTGTCCCCTGCATTGGCAGGCAGATTCTTAACCACTGTGCCACCAGGGAAGTCCCCATTTCCCAACTTTCTAATGTACGTTCTTTCAAATAACTTTAGTGAGTATATGTTGGTTGTAAAGTTTTTGTCTGAAAGAAATGTATTTGTCCTTTGTTCTTGAAATTGTAAATTTTGCTAAATTTACAGTTTTGGATTAACATTTATTTTCTCTCAGAAATTTATGGAGATTTTATTACTGTGTCTTCTGGCTTTTGTAACCAGTCAAGTGAAGTCAACCATCGGTTTGTCTTTGATCTTTGGCTGCTTGTAAGATTTTCTCTTTGTCTTTGGTATAATTCAGTTTTCGTTACTATGTCTTTTTTTTTTAATCTATTTTTTATTGGCGTATAGTTGCTTTACAATGTTGTGTTAGTTTCTGCTGTACAGCAAAGTGAATCAGTTATACATATACATATATCAATTCTTTTTTAGATTTCCTCCCCATTCAGGTCACCGCAGAAGGATTTAGTAGAGTTCCCTGTGCTATGCAGTAGGTTCTCATTAGTTATCCTACTGTATATATAGGATAACTAATATCCTATATAGGATATAAGTTATATATAGTAGTGTATATATGTCAATCCCAATTCATCTTACCCCCACTTCTGCCTTGGTAAGCGTAAGTTTGTTTTCTAATCTGTGACTCTATTTCTGCTTTGCAAATAAGTTCATCTGAACTATTACTGCATGTCTTTTTGGTGATTCTTTTCATTCAAACTTCAGATTTTTGTTTCCCAAACCAGAGTATTACTGTCCTGAAGCCATCTTAAGTGTTCTCACTTAAATGTTTTTTCTCCTTAGTTTTTTCCCCGTTATTTCTGGAACTCCAAATTTAAATGGTGGAATTTATACTTTTTCTCTTTTAATTTCTTTTCATATTTGATTTTCTTTAACTCTATGTACTTACTACTTCTGAGTTGTTTCTTCATTTCTATTTTTCAGTTCATTAATCATCTTGCCAGAGGTGTCTAATTTCCTGTTTAATTGATCCAATATATTTTAAATTCTACCTATTATTTTTCCATTTCTAAAACTTCTCTTTGGTTCTTTTTCAAATTCCTGATAATTTTTAATAGTCTCTTTTCCCCCTCTTTGTGCTTTCAATTCCTTTTTTTCTAGTTCCTTAAATGCTTTAAATATTCTTAATTTGTTTTCTAGATCTTCTAGTCTTTACAGTCTTCAAGTATGTGTTTTCATTTAATCCTCACCGTAATTATGTCAGCTTGTAACTCTCACTATCCCTATTTCCAGGTAAGGAAAACTGAGGCTAGGAATACTAAATAATTCACCCAAGTCACAAATTTAATGAGTATCTGGGCTGAGATTTTAATGCTGGTCTTTTGACCTTAAAAATGTTGATGTGATTACGCTTGATTCTTCTGTTCACTATTTATTGAGCAACTGGTATATGTACCATTAGAGCTCATACTAGACTGAGTGCATTGAGGGTGGGAATAATGTCACAATCAATACTGTATCCCAAACATCTATTATAAAACATAAAAGACTGGAGACAATATTTGTAGAGTTACATAGCCAGTCATTGTCATTGGATCTCATTTATGCATCTCCTATTACTGTAGAGGCAGTGAGTTTATAGGATCAGTTAATATTTAGCTCGTTAATTGCAGACTGCCTCTGCAGTAGGGCATGAGGGCTAATTATAGAATATCTTTGGTGTCTTCATTATGTTCATCTTTCTTTTTCCCAGTCCATTATGGACACCATTGCCACATTATTCTTTCTGTAGTATAACTCTCATCATAAAATTCCTTGAGTCAAAAACTTTCAGTGTTATTTCCCTCTTGCCCTTGATACATTGTCCAAACTCTTCTCCGTGGCATTCACACCAGTCTTCAGTATGGTCCCAACCTTCTATTTTAAGCTGATCTCCCACGACCTCCATACAGTAACAACCGCTAACACTCACTTTCCAGGTATGTGGTATCCTCTTAAGAGCTTGATATGTATCATGTCATTTAATCTTTGAAACAAATCTTGGGATATGTACCATTATCCTTATTTTACAGATGAGGATGCTGAGGTTTAGAGGGCTTAAATAATTTGCACAAGTTCACACAGCTAACAAGTGGTCAAGCTGGAATTGGAATACAGACAGCCTCATTCCAAAGCTGATGTTGTAAATCACCCACTGCATATTGCTTACCTGTACCCTATTTTGAAGCCAAAATCAATCATTCATTGTGTCCCAAACCTACATTGTACTTTTTTGTTTCTGTGCCTTTGTTTATATTTTGTCTTTCTTCTGGAATGCTTCGTGAGTCACATGTCAAAATCTACCACAGTTCTAGCTTATATTTCATTTCTTTCAATTCTTCCCCATTTCTCAACTCCTAAGGCACTAGATGTATCCTTCCTTATAGCATCATCACAGAAACATTTATTACAGTGATCTTTTGTGTGTGTGTGTGTGTGGTATGCGGGCCTCTCACTCTTGTGGCCTCTCCTGTTGCGGAGCACAGGCTCCGGACGCGCAGGCTCAGCGGCCATGGCACACGGGCCCAGCCGCTCCGCGGCATGTGGGATCCTCCCGGACCGGGGCATGAACTCGTGTCCCCTGCATCGGCAGGAGGACTCTCAACCACTGTTCCACCAGGGAAGCCCTATTAGAGTGATCTTTATCTTTGCCCTTTCTCCCTGGCTCAGGGATCCATTTCTAGAGGGTAGATGATGTCTTTGTTTTTCCTGCAGAAACTTGCATGGAGATTTGAGTCAGCAGAAGAAGGTTTAGATGCTGCTTCTGCCATTTGGTGGGTGTGATCTCGAGCAGACTGCTCAGTGCTCGATGCGTCTGTTTCCTCACCTGTAAAATGAAGATGACAACCTTTTAGGGGCTGTGATGAGAGAGAAACAGGGAAACCCAGGGAAAGCTGCTGGCAAATAAGTGGTGGTCATCCAATGCTCCATTCTCTCCTTCTCCCACTTAGTGCAAGTACAGGACCTTGTATATATTGCATATTCGGTAAAAAACAAATTGCTGAGAAAATGAATGAATGTTCATAAGGTCTCGTTTTGATGGACTCTGCCAATGTGTCCTTCGCTGAATTCTTTGCATGGGATTTTCCTGATGTTGCCCCTCCTATTTTCAAATAAAAGCTGCTGGCCTCCTGGTGCATTTTTCAGGCCACCTTACTTTTTCTAGGTGATAGTGACTCTAATTGTTTCAAGAGATAAACTAATCCTTTCTATTGAATTAGTTGTCTAATGTTTCTTTCTTTGAGGACAAGTAAGTCTTCATCCATTTCAGTGCGGAGACTCCTATAAATAATGAATGCTTGTGGGAATTGCCTGTCAGGTTTAAAGGGAGTCTCTTGGGTAGATGGGCTTTTTTGGAGCCTATCGCTCAAGACTGTTGTTCTCCTTCTTCAGAGGACTAACGTTCTTTCCGTTTTCCTCTTGTCCCTGTGAGCGGATGGTATAGGGTTTGTCCTGTGGATAACTGGGGATTGGAAATAGGATTCTTCATTGCTGAGATCACCTTCAGCTTAATAGATGAGAAGAGAAAACCTCTCTCATTTGTGGGTGCTGTATGGAATCACTAAGATCAGCAGGTCACAGTGGGTCTGGTCACAGCTGGATATGGAATTCTCTCTTCCTGCTCAGTGTTACTGTCTGTCTGCCCTCTGAGCAGGTTGCAGGGAAATTTTCCTGGAGCTGTCAGCCTCTGAAGCAAATCCAGGGTCCTACATGATGTTCTCCTCAGGCATTCTTCTATAACAATTTTCATTTAGGAAATGGAAAAGTTTTTTGGGGGGGCTCTAAAATAAGGTGTTTTAAAAAGGTTATTGTGATATATAGTCTTTAAAGAACTTAGTTTTATTTGCATATTAGTTTTCTGATACTCTTTATATCACAGTTTAAACAATAAGAACAGCTCTTATGAATGCCTTAGGAAAAGAACACAAAAGCGTCCTTTTGGACACTTCATAATAGCTACACTGTGCAGACTCTCTGCAAATGTAATCAAATGAAGCAATCTTTTAGACTCAGCAAAATAAAGCTGCTGTTGTAATTAGTGTGAACGTACCAAACAAAACAAGGCTAATTACTGGAGGGGAAAAAAAATAGAATGAATTTTGTGAGAAATAGGCCATCTTCCTCACTAGGCAGGATTTTTTTTTTTTTCCTCTGTTCCCCCAACTCTGGAGAATAGGAATTTTGATGACATTAACACAGCTTATTAATGATCATTGTAACTCACTCCATCCACCTAATTAAATCATCAGCTACAATTGGTAACAGGGGAGCTTAATTTAAATGGAACTGTTCTGACAAACTAGAGGCCACCGCACTCCTAAATATTTAATACTCCCTGTGGCTGGATTAACGGGAATGTTTGAGTCATTTAACCACGTTTTTCAAAGGTGACTGACAGACGTTTACTATGCCTTTTAAAATAAAAGACAAATTAATTGTAAATACATTTCTGATTAAAATCTTTTGTCTTTGGGTATAACGTAGGTTGAGAAATTATAATTAAAACCAGTTTTTTTTTTACTCAATTAATAAAATAGCTGAGCCCCTGAAGGCAAATTGATTTTAAGTACTTTATTAAGACCAGGGAGTAGAGATTAAAAAAATACACACTTAGTTGCGTTAAAACAGTTAAAAAACTAGATAAGAGGCTTAAGGAGGTTTGTTTACTGAGCATTTACTATGTAACAGCACTAAGATAGGTCCTGAGGATTTAACAGAATGGAATGATCCCTGCAGTATGACAGCAGGGAACACAGATATTAATAATTACAAGTGGAATGAGTGCCACCAAGAAGACAGGGAACGGACAAAATCTTCGACCTGACACTTATTCTAGGTCTTAAAAGGGGGAGAAGCCGTGTAAAATTATGCCTGCCTGCCTCCCACCCCACCCCTCACCTTGGCTTTTGTAAACAGTCCCCGCTTAAATTTTATTTATTTATTTTTATTTCATTTTGTTCTGTTTTTATCCCTTCGGAGAAGTTTGGATTATGTTTCCCCTATGGATTTGTGGAAATCAAAAGTATTGTGCGCCTTCCAGGCACTTAAACAAGAAAAGAGGGTACAGATCTGCCGTGCTTGCTACTAACAGCAATCCTTACTCGTAGTTGTTGGGATCAGTTTCAGAGTTTCTGCAGACCAGAAGCTTCCACCTCAGATGGCTCCTGGCCTCTTAGTTAGTGGCTGCTTCCATTGCTTTTCTGGTTGCAAGGCTAGCACAAAGGAGCTGGGCAGCTTTGGGCTCCAGGTAGCAGGGAAAGCCTGATGGGCATCAAAAGTGAAAACGAGACGGGAATAGAAAGTTAACGTTTCCTAACACTAGCGCCTCTTCTGTATCTCTTGTTGAATTTCCCACAATCTATTTGCCTTATGAATCGGGGCTATTTTTTCTGCCGGTTCCTATCAAGGTCAAAGAAAGATCGGATATGCCACTTTGCTCTTTCAGGATGGCTTTTGTATATGTGTGGCTAAGCATTTGCAATACGTCTTTTGGATTATTTCAGACAGAAAAGAAAGTGTCAGAAAAGAAAGGGAAAAGCAGGGAGAGTTTTTCTGGCAGTGGAACAGCACGTGCAGAATCTTACAAAATGTCATCTTTGAAGATCGGAGAGAGGTGCACCATGCTAGAGAGGAGAAAGTTGTTTGAGGTGAGCCTGGGGAAGTAAGCAAGATAAGCTTTATTTTCCTCCCCTTTGGACAGATGTAGAGATTATAGGTTCGTGGTTGCCAAAAAATGTCATGCCTGCTAGGTATTTTTTTTTTTTTTTTTTTTTTTTTTTTTTTGCGGTACGCGGGCCTCTCACTGTTGTGGCCTCTCCCGTTGCGGAGCACAGGCTCCGGACGCGCAGGCTCAGTGGCCATGGCTCACGGGCCCAGCCACTCCGCGGCATGTGGGATCTTCCCGGACCGGGGCACGAACCCGTGTCCCCTGCATCGGCAGGCAGACTCTCAACCACTGCGCCACCAGGGAAGCCCCCTACTAGGTTTTTAAAAATAAATTTTAAATCTTAGAATAGTTTTAGATTTACAGGAAAGTTGCAAAGAGAGCAGGGAGAGTTCTACATCACACCCAGATTCCGCTGTTATTAACATGTTACACAGGTGCGGTGAATTTGCCACAACTAATGAACCAATATTGATGTATTACTATTAACTAAGTCCATACTTTATTCAGATTTTTTTACTTTTTACCTAATGCCTTTTGTTTTTCTATTCCACTATCCCATCTAGGGTACCACATGACATTTAGTTGTCATGTCTCTTTAGGTCCTTTTTTTGGGAGGGGGGTGGGGAGAAGGTAAGTATTTTTCTAAGATTGTTGCATTCTATATGAAGTAATGATTTTGTCATGTACTTAACCCATTTACATTTCAGGAGTGTTTTTGCTTTAGCATTTTGAAATTTAGATGAACCTACTACCTTATACATGCCATTTAAAAAATTTTTGGTAATGTCCTTTCACAGCCTTCCAAAGCAAGTCAAGTTTTGCAGCCTGTGCTCCCATGGCACTCTCTTCATCTGTCTAGATGATCAGTAGGTCTCCATATTGGAGAAGTAAGATGAGGATCAGATTGTTTACTGCTGATGGCACCTGTAGAACTTGGCTTGTTACTCATATAAACAGTTGAAATTGTTATTAGGCAAAGACTTTTCTTTTTTTTTTACAGCAGTATACATATATATGTTTACATATGTATGCACATGCAAGTAGATATGTATGCATATATACATGCATATGTGTGTGTATGTGTATATTTCATTCCGTTGTTTTTAAGTCAATTGCTGAAAAATAATCTCTCTTGTGTAGGCACTATAGCCTAGGCAAAGATAGTCCATGACTGGTTCAAGGAACCTTTCTTTGTAGATGAATGTGAAAATGTAATGGATCAGGTATAATGACTACCCTTCTCTTTTATTGCCTTCATTAAGGATCTGGGAGCTTGATAGTGATTAGAAACTTCAAACAGATCTTATGAGTGTTGGGTCTGTAGAGAAGTTCCAAGCCAAGCACCGTGAACATTGACAAATTTCTGTGTTTTAGTTGCATTTACATGATGGATTGTCAAATAAAAGGGCATGGATATGACAGTTTAGTTTCGCATTAATCAGATCCTGCTTTATTGCCATCACAAAAACTTCTAGGGTCAGGATCCAGAGGGTCTGTGAGTCTGAGACTCATAAATATGGTTTTATAATGTCCATGTGAGGTTATTAATGTTAATTGCTTGTGGTTTTCCCTTGGTGTTAAATTCTCCACTGCTATTTGTGGTTTATTCTGAATTCTGTGGTTGGAATTCACGGTGTTCCTGAGACGGTGTGCTAATATGCATTTTTGACTTGCCATTTACTATCTTGAGAGGCATAGTGGCTTTTTGGCCTCTGAACAGTTGTCCAGAAACAGAAATGCTTAGTGTTCTCGTTAAGTAATTTTTCTTTTTTTGTGCCCATAAATTTTCCTGTGTGGGGATTTGTTGCATCACTTTTAAAAAATCTTTGTAAGGCTCAGTTTCCTTCTGTAAAGCAAAGATAATAGCAGTACGTCCTTCACAGTGTTGTTGTGAAGGTTAAATATGCTAACGTGTTGTAAGGGGATGAACCTGATGTGTGGCATTTATTAAGTGCTAAATAAATGTCATCCACAAAAGCCATTTGTACTCTCAGGATTAGATAACAGGCTATTGCAAAACTTGAGCATCTGTGTGTTCCCACCTTTTTTTTTTTTTCCTCCTCAACAATGCCTAGCCCTAGACCTCAGCATCAGGTAATAAGTAGCAACCTCTGAAAGGTACATTAATTTTTAGAGGCCACTTATGTACCATTGGGTAAACTGGCTCGCTTGGGTCTCTAAATGGCATCCTGGAAGAGTTAACACTTCTTTCCAAAAGGGAAAAGTAGTTGATTCCTTTCTCACTAGTATTTTCAGAGCCATTAGTTCTAAATAATGGTGAGGCTTCCATGACTGCTTTGAGGAGTACACTATTTTTTATTCTCTCTCCAAAAGACCTATTACAGCTCTATCGAGTTGTTTGTTCTTTGATTTCCATCAAAGAGAGTAATTCCAGCAAAGGTTAACAAAGGCCTCTCTCTGTCTCTCATATTGCCTTTCTGTTATCTGACTTAACATTTACTGATTATGAAAAACTTAAATCACCAAATAGTTTAATAAAATAGTTAAATAAAAGAATTGAGTAAAATGAGAAGCATAGCATCTGTCAAAGGCTTAAAGGACATTGTGGGCCTTTTTTTTCTTTTTTTTTTTTCCTCAGTGTACACAGCTAGAAGAAATACTAATTATCAGGATAACTCCTGGATTGTGGTTAGGAAGGATGAGGTGAGAAGGGAAATCGAATTGTCCTTCAGGTGCAATGAACTTTCAAGATAACTGGTCCACCATGTTGTTGGAAATGAAATTTATGAAACCAAAAAGACAAGTTGCTCATGAATTTTAGTAACTTTAAAAGATTAAATACTGAACATGGGCTGCAATCTATCTGCCTGTTTATTTGAATGGGTTGTGTTTCTTTCATCTCTCACACTTGGCCTTGGAAATAGTGGGAGAATCTTTTCACAGATTGACAACCCTTTAGAAAGAGGGCTCAGTTGACCACAGCTAGCGAAGGCCTAGCATTTAGTAGTTCACCTTGTCTCCATTTGTGTTGGTCACTGATTTTCACCAAAGTGGACAGTAGGCTGGTAGGTAATTAACTTACACTCAGATTTCTAGGTACAATTTTACCAGTAACCTTCATTTCAGAGCTCTTTTTTATAAAAACTTCAGGATTAATACGATGCTTCCAGTTGAACCCTGGGTAGAAGAGGGACTTACTTTGGTGTCTACTAGATTAATACTCCAGGACTTGTGAATGATATCAAGGGAGGTCATTCTTCAATACTGATTATGATTTTAGGCAAAAAACTTGGATTTACAGTGAAACATGCTAAATCTTGGAAAACCCAACCCCCTTGAGGATTGCTGCTAGCAGAGGATATTGTGACATGTCTGCAGAAGGTTTTGCCCAAGGTCCTCCATTACTCTTGGAAATGCTTATTTTGTTTTATTTTGGTCTTTTCTAGTTACACCTGATCTTGGTGAGGTTTCCTTTCCTCTGCTCCTGGCCAGGCTGCCCTGCTGTACATCATTAACCCTAACTCTGGGGAACTGATCCCCTGACAGCCTCTTTGATATTAGATTAGATCCCTTCCAGGCTGCATTTAATTGACTGAGTTCCTAGGGGGAATAGCTGGTTCCCATTCCTTCTCTGTGTTTCACTTGGCCACTCTTTTTTAGTAGCTGGCTTGTAAATTCATTGTGCCTCCATGAAGAAGGAAATGTGACAGATAAAACAAATGCTTATGATTCCAAATTCTCCTTTTTTTCTCCCCCTTCTTATGTCTGTGGTTAGACCTGTCAATGAGCTGCTTTGTTCTTTTTGAATCCTCTTCCTCCAAGTAATACGAAAGTGGCTTCTTTCCTCCTATGTCCTTCTCACGGTACCTCATCTATTTTTCTGAAAATGAAAGACGCGAGGACTGGTCATTAAAACACCAGTTCTTTTTCCTTGGCTCGAATGTCTTCCATTCTGTTTTTAAACTTTCAAAATCTTTTACTTTTCTTTAATGACTCTTGCGTTGTAAATGTTTTTTCGTGATCTTTCATTTTCTTGCAGTGATTAAAAAATTCAAACCACCTTGTTTTCCCCAAATATAAAAGTAATATATGCGCAATGTCAAGAAGTCAAACATTAGAAAGAGACATAATGTGGAAAATAAAAGATGCCTGTAATAATAACTCCCCGTTTCCCCCCACAAACCTAATCTTTATTTTTTGATGTGTAATCCTCCTCATTTTTCTATATAGTGTTCATTTTTAATAGTAATAATAATATCACTTTTCAACAATTAAAAAAAAGTTTGGGGGGTGGTAGTTAAGATTCATTCCTGTCCCTTGTCTAAGACACATCTGAAGGCTCTTGAGCAAACACCCTAGAGTCCAGTCTGAATTGAAGATTTAGAAGCGGTTGAAACACTTAAAATCTGGTTGAATCATTGAAACCCCTCTTTCTTAATCCTTCCATCCCCCAGTAGAGCTCTGAGTTGTTAACCATGGTCTGTAATGTCACAGGCCAGTTGTGTCCACCTCCTTGTCCCCTGCCCTTGACCTTTTTACTCTCATGTGTCTCCCCTTGACATGAAAGCTCAGGGAGAAGACCACAGAGATGTACTGGCTTTGAGCTTTGCTATTTACCACCTCTGTGGTCCTGGGAACATGTCTTTGTGTTCAAAATGGAAAGCGTGCCAAGTATTGTGGTTGCTATTACTTGAATTTCTCTTTGTGTCTGAATAATTGCTATCAAGAGATTATGAGAGACCCATCTACAAAGCACTAGTTCCCCTTCTCCTTTAGGGAGAAACAGGACTCTGAGATGGAGATAAGCCGGGCAGTGACTGGGTATACCTTCCAACTCCCCTCAAACTGTGCTTCACCCTGAAGCCAAATTGTTTAAGCCCACATTGCCCACCCACCTCCCACACCCCCGTGCCCAGTTTTATGAGAACTTTCTTTTATAGTTTTTTTTCTCCTGGTATAAGAACACGAATTAGTCATACTTCAAATCCAGGGCTCTTGACGGTGACTTTGCAGATAGTCCAATGAATTTGAAAATAATTTTGTGCCAATCAGCAGTATGCTATCAGAGAAATGCTGTCATCTATTAAGCTTTTATTCCTAAATCTTTGTATAAGATAATGTATAAGAAAGCCTCTGTCTTTTCTTCTGGGTCTTAGGATGAAATAACCCCAGAGGAATTATCTCTACCCTTCTTTCTGGTATATGATCTTTGGAGGAGAGGCACCAGGCAGAAGCTGGTTCTGCTCAGGTTGAAGAAGTTGTGAGAGGCCCTTTAAACTCTCTGAACTCTAGATACAGACTAGAGTTTTTGAAACTTTTATTATATCAAATACATTAGAAAGGAAAGCCCTAAGACTCTACTCAAGTTCTTTAGCTCCTCCAGGGATGGGAAAGATGTTTCTAGAAGAAACATAACATGAGGCTCACTGTAAGTTACATTCATCCCAAAACATGACATGCCCAATTCTTGAAACCAAGGATGGAAGAGTTGGTGAAGGAGGCTTGGAGATTAGTGATATTACTCTTTTTTTTTTCTCCTTTGTTCTAACACACCGATGAGTTGTTCTCTTTTTTTTTTTCCTTTTTGTGCCCTTTTTAAAAACTGCTTAATATCTGAAACCAATTAGGTGACTTAAGGAAAGTTAGAAAATGGTGGGAAATGAATGGAGTTAGCCCACCCAAGTCATTCTCTGACAACTTAACTGGTACCTGTAAGCACTTAGGAAATTATTGCTCTCAGGATGGTCCTGGCACCTTTTAGGGGCACCTTGTTGCCTGTTTATATTATTTCCCTGATCCTCAAATGATCCTTGTCATTCCACGGTAATAAAAGTTATCACTTTGTGGTCATCTCTCTTGTCTTTATCTGTGATGATTTGGTTATTCCCAAAGCCAATGGTATGGAGTCCCTTGGTGGGGATGAGAAGAAAACTTGATACACAGGTATTAACACTTTTTAATTTGGCTCAATAGGTACTCCTTATGTTGCAACTCTAGATTTGCTTTTTCAATTTCTAATTGTCTCTAACCTTGAAAAAATGGAGAATAAATTCTAGGGGCTTTGTTGGAGGGTAACTCAAATAGCATCACCCAGTTTCATATTTAAAATTCTTTCTCTGTTTATGCTAATCAGAGCCTCAGGACTGGGTTAAACATTTTAGCTCTTTGTCTACTTTTAGATGACTCTGTTAGTTATTCACATACATTTATGTCATGTCTGTTATGTATCAGACATTCTTTTAACATTGAGAAAAGACAATTTCCCTGCCCTAATGAAGTTCTTGTATCCATGGGGGGAAATAGAAAGTAAACAAGAAAACAAATAAATGTATAATTATTTTAGGAAGGATAAGCACCAGATGTAGAGTGTCATGTAGAAAGGTAAAGCTGACTATAAAATAACTGTTATAGGAGAGAGGGATATTTAGATGGGATGATCAAAGGATGTGATAATTGATCTCAAACCTGAATGAGATGAAGCATACCTCTTTGTGAAGCCCTGGGTAAAGAGAGTTTTAGGTGGAGGGAACAAAGTACAACAGAAGCCCAGAATGAGCCATGAAGACCTCATTCTTCCAGGGAAGCTGGAGCAGAATAGGTGAAGGGTTGGGTGGCCCAGAAGAGCCAGAGTAGAAACCGCAAACGAGACTGTACTGTAGGTCATGACAAGGAGTGTGGATCCTAAAACTAGTGAAAATCATTTCTACTTATTTAAGACTTTCTGTTGTGAAGTTGTCTGAAGAACTTGCCTCATTATTTCTCCCTGGAGATCTATCAGGGCTTCTCATGATACGATATTTTATTGATTATAAGCTGAGATTTTTTTCATATTTTTTACATCTCTGAATTTGGGATGTGAGAATGTCTTGGCTTAGTGTCATCATTTATTTGATACCATTTGTATTTCCTGGTGGTAAATCAAATAGTGGAGCATCTTATAATTGATGTCTTAGATTTGGTAAAATATGGTACGTCCAGTTTTCCAAAATGGTTCATAATTGACATCTCTCCCACCTCCCTAGCTTGATGGAACAGAGCAACCGTCAGAAGCTCTTAAGTACTGAGATATTTTCTTAGAGAATGAGGGCCTTTCAACCATATACCCTTGGCAGTCAGTCCTAATCATGCATTTTCAAGATGATGACTGATTGGAAACAGAAATGTAGCTTATGGCTTTCGGGCATAGTTTGTCATGTGCAGAGCTAACTATCACTATCCTGACTTTATTGCTAGTCTGCACTAACTGACTGAGCTAAGCAGATAATAATAAACCATTTGTGTATTTGGCATGTAGCAAATTTAGCATTTGTGTATTTGGCATTTAGCAGATAATAATAAACCATTTGTGTATTTAGCACAAATTTTCCTAATTCGCAAACAACTTTGATGATTCTTTCATTCTCTCCTGAAGTTTTGAAACCACGTATGGGATCTTCTTTTGATGTGAATGGACCAATGGAGCTCCCCTATTAAAATAATTGTTTGCTTTCTTTCTATATTATAGACTCTGAGCTTCTTGAAGGAAGGGACTGTGACCTTCATTTCTATATTTTGAGTGCCTACTAGAATGCCTTGCTCATGGTAGATATTCATTGAAAATTGATTAAATAGCTGAAAGGAATCACAGTTCATCAGCTCAAGTAGCTTATGGTCTAAGGAAGAGCAAACTTTTTTTTTTTAAAGAAACTTTTTATGTATTTGGCTGCGTTGGATCTTTGTTGCTGCACGTGGGTTTTCTCTAGTTGCGGTGAGCGGGGGCTACTCTTCATTGCGGTGCACGTGGGCTTCTCATTGCAGTGGCTTTTCTTGTTGCGGAGCACGGGCTCTAGGCGTGCAGGCTTCAGTAGTTGTGGCACATGGGCTCTAGAGCGCAGGCTCAGTAGTTGTGGAGCACGGGCTTAGCTGCTCCACGGCATGTGGGATCTTCCCGGACTAGGGATCGAATCCATGTCCTCTGCATTGGCAGGTGGATTCTTAACTAGTGTGCCAACAGGGAAGTCCCGAGCTAACTTCTTAACGTATTGAAAACTTAAACAAATTCCTAGTTTAGGAGGAATGTCTGTATTTCAACCCAGATATCAAAGTAAAAGTAGCTTTCTTTATGATTTTTATAAGTGATCTCATCTTGTTCTTGGACTCCCATTTCTGCTGACAACAGAAAATATTTAAACTTCATGTTTAAAGTGAACTCAAACTCTTTGGATATAAAACAATCTTCTTTGGGTAAATATTCAGTCAGTTCAAAGTTCAGGAACTTATCAAATCTGTTTTTCTTCTTAAGCAGCCTTTCTTCTTCCTTCTCAAGATGACATCATGTGGGGAGTGACCTTGGTTCAAGTGATATACTCTGTTTCTTGTCTGGTCTCCAAGGAGATGTTAGTCCATCAGTTTACTGGGTGTCTGGGCAAGTGATACAAAGGCATAGCATGTTTTGGTCTTTTGGGAGACATCATATTGGTTTCATACTGCCATTATGTGAGGAAGCCCAGGCCAAGCAGAAAGGCCATGGGTATGTATTCCAACTGACACTAGCTGCATCTAGGTTCTCCAGTTGATAGCCACCATTGACTGCCAGACTGCTGAGTCAGTGAGCCTTCAGATGCTTCCAGACATCAGCTTTCAAGTCTTCAAGAAGAGGCTTCAGCTGACTGGGAGCAGAGACAAGCCATCCCTGTTGTGTCCTATCTGAATTTTTAAAAAATTTATTTTATTGAAGTATAGTTGGTTTACAATGTTGTGTTAATTTCCACTGTACAGCAGAGTGATTCGGTTATACATATATATACATTCCTTTTCGTATTCTTTTCCATTATGGTTTATTACAGGATATTGAATGTAGTTCCCTGTACTGTACAGTCGGATCTTGTTGTTTATCCCTTCTATATATAATAGTTTGCATCTGCTAGTTCCAAACCCTATCTGAATTTTTGACCCACAGAATCCATAAGCATAACAAATGGTTATGCCTCTAAGTTTTGGAGTAATTTGTTATATATTCCTTGATGACATGCAACCCTTTCTCCCTCCTTCTCTTCTCTATCTCCTTCCCTTCCTTCAAAAAAACAAATTTAAAGATTCACAGTATTTGGTGGACAGTCTTAAAAGTAAGGACTATTTCTTCAAGTCTATAAATAATGAGTATTTTAACCATGAGGTGCTTTGAAAATGTGTTACAGAAAAGGATTCACTTTTTTTTTAAAGGACTTTTGTTACAGCCAAATTATATGAAGAAAAAAAATTAAGCTCAGGGCAATTCCACCAGCCTCACCCCAGGCCCGAAGCTATTTTCATTAGAGGAAAAAATGTTTTTCATTTCCTCAAATGTGGTAATATGTGCACCCAAGTAAGTACAAAGTTGAAAGTCAAAAGTTGTGATACAGCTGGCTGCATTACTTGATCTCTATCTGAATGTTAGTCGCATGATTATTGGAGTTCGTTGTCACAGCAGGGTGGGGAGAGGATGTGGCTGCATCAAAAGGAAATTACATTTGCTAAAAAGTATGGGTGAAAATGTGTTCAGCAATTACCACAGGTCATCTCTGCTGCATACAGCAAATGGCAGAGAAAAAAGGCTGTGCGAAGGAGCAGAAAGGAGGGTTAGAACTGGGCTGTTGTGCTGTGCAGAATCAAAAGGGACCCCCCCCCCATAATGCAGGCTTGGAGTAAACAGCAATAATATTAGTATAATGGGCTGTAATAAATTACTAGCAGTTTTTAAGATTTCTGTTCTTTCAGGTCAGCAAAAACGCCATCCTCTTTCCTTGCTTTGTGTCGTCTGCACTACCCTTTTAGACCCAGATAATTCCCATTCTATTCCAGCTGGCTGCCTTTAGATTTTTGAATTAGCACTCAATATATTTTAATTCAATTTGGAAACTAATGGATGCCTGAACTTCTTTAGCCCATCCATTCAAGCATCTTGAAGTGCAATTCTAATTGAAGCAATTTTTCTAATTACAATTTAATTCTGCATTTTTCTCTATCTCTCAAAAAAATTAAACTCTGCTCCATTGATGGCTGGAAAATTCTAGGTAAGCAGTAGAGAAAAGCAAAATCCCAGTGCTTCTTCCACATTTTTTCCTGGTAAAGTGGAAAAGATAAGCATTAAGTAATGTTAGATTTATGTTGATTGTAACAGTCTTGTGTATAACTTGGCTTATTTTTTGTCCAAATTTTATGGGTAGTCTGGAGGTCAGATTGTGTTTCTACCAGAAAAAAGACATGTGAAATAAAGACATAACTTGACATGGTTAAGCTATCAGACAGGTGTTTCTCTTGTTACCTAGCTTCCAGGGGTTTCAAAGGGTTCAGATATTTGCATTTTAAGGTCAAGCTCAGCATATTTCTGCTTCAATAAGCTAAGTATATATTCTCTATGTCCCTTTGCTTTGCTTTTTGAAACTTTCTTCCTTCACAGTGGGAGAGAGATGCTTGAAGCCAAAACACAAAGTGAGGCACTGCTCTTCCCACGACAACAATAAAATGTTATTTTCCTGTGTCACCAAGAGTAAAGTGTCCGGACAGTCTTTTAGTTGGGCCATGTTTAAATCAACTAGAGGGAATGGTAGTAGCTCTTTGCTGGCCTGCTCATCAAGCCTTTCTGTCTCCTTTTTTTTGGGTAATGCACCTAGGCTCCTGAACACTGGAATGGCTGGAACTGGTCAGGCTTGGTTCTATTATCCATCTCCCTGGCAGCAGAAATTGATCCTAAGCATGGGCTCATGAACCATGCAAAGACCACTAGAATCCTTACGTGATATTGGTATATAGACCCTGGGAGAAGGAGGCTCACGCTTTCCAATAAGGGTACTTTTTTGGCTACTGTTCCCAGGGTTCCTGCCATTCTGACTAACTTATTTTAGTTGGAGGATACAAAAATACAAAGAGAAACAGTGTTGGAATGAGTGGAAGATGGACACAGAGAGAATATGTGTCCCAACAGCTTGGAGTTGCTCATCCTTTTCCCTAGGTCCTAGATTTTTGTGGGCTTTTCATCAATTCTGTAACCTACTTCAATATTCAGGTGCATGGCCAACACATTTCTCTTTTGTAAATGTTAGTATGAGTTGGATTTAACTTGCAACTAAGTCATATTATGTTGGTCTGCGTGGGTATATGGGTATACGTAAGTGTTTATTTCCTTCTATCATGAGAGATCCATGGGGCTGGCCATCCCTATTACCTTTTTTCCCCCAGCATCTTTCTATAAAGTAATTCCAGAGATAGTCATTAACTACTGTGTCCTGGTTGTTGAAGTTGCAAAGACCAATACGAAATGGGTTCTACTCTTAATGATGTCAATCTAAAAATATTAAGAGGCAATAATCAAGCAAAAGCATTTATTTGGGATTAGAGAATTACAATTCAGGGTACACAGATTTGGGAACAAAAGTCAGGGCTTTTAAAGACAAAAACGGGGCTGTTTATATACTTGGCTTACAAAGAATTTTGATTGGTATTGGTGACAGAAAGCTAGTCTTGGCTAAACATGATTGGTTGCTAAGGCTATCACTAAGCTGAATTCTGTATCTGGAGCAAGTTGCGGGTATTCTTGTGGAGTTCTTGAAATATTTGGAATATTTGTGGTTTAGCCCAGTTCAAAAGTTCATGTTTCACCCTGTGAGAAGGTGAAAGGCCCACTTCTAAATGGCCTCCTAGCTCTATTTTAAAACCCCTTGACATAAGTGACTTAATTTTATTTCATCTTTCACTTCTAGCTTTTTTGATCTGGATCTTTCTCTGAAGGCATTGCTGATCAAGCATAGATTAGCTTAGTCCTGTGTTGCTGGGATGAACATGTTCCTGAAAGTCATGTCCTACGTGGGGGTAATTTTTAAATCTCTAGTGGTTATTTCAAGGAGTCAGTGTCATAAGGGTTAGGCCACATTTGAGCAAAAAGAAAGCAGTCAGGAAGTGGTTGTTAGGTAGTTTCCTTGCCTGGAAACTTCATTAAGCCACCAGGAAGTTTAGATGAATACGCCTTATTTATCATTTCAACCTGTTGAGTGACTGTAATCTTGGCGGTTGTAGAGATTTTGGAGAAGAACTGAGTAAGTAGTAGTATAAGAAGTTTAAACACAGGTACATATAGAAAAAATTCCCCAAATTATCACCGATCATATTTTAGATCCTGATGTTAACCAATTGCCTGTACCTGAAGGAAGCCAGCTAAAAACATCAATAGGGAACCAGAGGATGCCATTAAAAGACATTGGAATGGAGAGATCTTGTGGTATTTTTCTAATTTTCTCAAGTTCTAATTCAATTTCACCAGAAGTATTGATCCAGGTACAGCAGGAGGTGTTGGTTATGGCATAGATGTTGTCTTATTCTGCAAGGAGATAATAGAGTGTTATTCCCTGCTAGGGAACCCAAGGATTGTTGCTGCTGAGCCAAGCCTCCAGCAGTGGGGTTTGCTAATTCAGCTACAGTTAGGGGTAAATTTTTTATCAATAGGTCATTATGGATCACACCAATCCACGGAACAAATTCTTTGGCACTGGTAATCAATGCAGAATAGATGGGGTTTGAAAAGAGGGTTGTCAAGTTTTATTTACTTGGGTTTTTTCTTAACACTTGAAATGGAATACTATGGTAGCCCAAAAGACATTGTCCTGCCATACACCACTGTCTAGGCATTCATAAGCCTATGGTTCTCCTCTGTAATCACATACAAAGGTGTAACCAGAAGGGGTACATAGTACGTCACCAAGAGTATAGTTATTTATGATTTCTTTGATAGATATGGATTTAGGAATATGTTCCAGCCAAGAATGGCAGCTGGGGCTTCCCTGGTGGCGCAGTGGTTGAGAGTCCACCTGCCGATGCAGGGGACATGGGTTCGTGCCCCGGTCCGGGAAGATCCCACATGCCACGGAGCGCCTGGGCCCGTGAGCCATGGCCGCTGAGCCTGCGCGTCCGGAGCCTGTGCTTTGTGATGGGAAAAGCCACAACAGTAAGAGGCCCGTGTACAGCAAAAAAAAAAAAAAAAAAAAAAAAGAATGGCAGCTGGATAATATCCATTTGCCATACTTTAGAAGGTCCTTTAGGTGAGTCAAAATGTCCAGGAGCTGTGTGGATAGTCTTCCCTGGATTGTATTTAAGACATACAGTACAAACCAATCGTGCCTCTTGAGCAGCCCTAGAAATATATCCCCATCTATTGTTTTGTGAAACTTACAAGTTTATCAACTGCCCAGTGGGTCATCTGATGAGCCATTTCCATGAGGGTCATTTATGGACTCTGGCAAGGCAAGTTTCTTATTTGGGCCAGACCATAAATTGTTCAGTGGATTGAAACTGTAACCAATGTCAACTGATAAAGATTTTCCTTGTGAGGTGCCATAGATTGGTCGTCCTTAATAATGAATTTTAGATCTTCCGTCAGGAGGTAATTAATGTTGGCTATAAGAGCCTTGGTTTTGATAGATTTTAAGGCAGACTTCACTGGTTAATCAGCCAAATTGTTGCCTTCAGCTTCTTCTGAGTCTAATTTTGAATGTCCAGGAACTTTGACAATGGTCAAGGCAGATGGAAGTTAGATTGAATCTAGTAATTCATTAATGAAGGATCCATTCTTAATTTGAGATTTTCCAGAGGTTAGACATTTTCCCAGTTTCCAAAACATACTAAAATCATGAAGGGCCCCAAAGGCATAATGATTGTCTGTATAAATGTTCGCAGTTTTACCTTTTGCTGAAGTCCAAGCTCTAGTCAAAGCCTATAGTTCAGCTTGTTGAGCTGAAGTGGCTGTCAGCAGCAGAGATGCTTTAGCCACCTCAAAAGGAGTTATAATAACATACCCAGTGCAATATTTTCCTTCATCATTTCTTAAATAGGAACCATCGGTAAACCATGAAAGTTTGGCATTCATAATAGAAGTTTCCTGCAAGTCATCTTTCAATGTCAGTAGTTGGTCAGTCAAAGTTAAACAGTCATGAGGTGTCTTGTCAGAAGGCAGAGGAAGGAGAAGTGGAGGGTTAAAACTGCTACAGCTAGAGTGTAATGTGGGAGAAGTTAGCAAAAGGATTTCATGAGAGATAGGTGAGTTGGCTTGTAGAAAGATGTTGAATGTGATGGGAATTTTAATAAAGCTTCGACTGCATGAACAACATAAGTGGCGAGGAGAAGCCTATCTCTTCGGTTGATTTCGCAAGGGCTGCTGTGGCTGAACTGGCTCTCATGCAAGGAGGAAGTTCTTTGACTACTGGGTCTAGTTGTTGGCTGTAATAGCCAAAGAGTCAGTGCTGATCTCAATATTTCTAGGTAAGGACCCCAAGGCATTTCCTTCCTTTTCACATATGAAAAGGAAGAAAGGAAGTTGATAATTAGGGTGTCTGAATGTAGATAGGCTGAGGAACCTTTCTTTTAATCGGCAGGAGGTGCATGAACATTCTTTTCCCATTCCATAGGGTTAGATTTATCAGATTTTAGCAAGGCGTAGAGGGGTTGAACTATTAAGGAAAAATTAGGTATCCAATTTCTATGATATCCTACCGCCCTAAACATCCTCTCAGTTGTCTTTTCGTTTGTGGTTGCGGGAAGTTTAAAATGCTTTGGAATCTCTCAGGGTCCAGAAGGACTCCCTGATCTGAAATTAAATGTCCCACATATTTAACTTGACTTTGGACAGATTGGAGTGTCTCCTTAGAGCCCTTATGGCCTTTGGCTGCTAGTACCTCGAGGAGGTGAGTACTGTCCCATTCACACGCCTCCTTGCTTGGAAGGAGAGCAGAGGAGGAAGTCATCAACATACTGCCAAGGGTTGATTCATATGGGCAAGTAACATCTGCCAAGTCTCACTTCTAAAATCTGTGAAAAGTAGGATGGACTCTGTATAGCCTTGTGACTTGACAGTCCAAGTAAATTGTTGTCCTTTCCAAGTAAAGGACAACAAAAATCGACTTTCAGGGTCTACAGGAAGACTGAAGAAGGTGCTGCGAAGATCAATTACAGTAAAGAATTTGCTTTCCATAGGAAAGGAAGTTAAGAGAGTGTGGGGGTTAGGGCCAACTGGATATTGAGAAATAACAATGTTATTAATGGCTCTGAAGTCCTGGGTAAATCTCCATTCTCATCCAAGGTTTTTTTGTTTTTTTTAAACAAGGAAGATGGATGTTTTACAAGGGCTAGTGCAAAGGATTATAAGACCTTGGGCCTTATATTCTTTTATAATTAGTTTAATTCCTGCAAGGGTCAGATGGTCAAAAGCATCTGATGTTGGGGAGAAGCTTACTTGGATTTATTTGAATTTTTATCAGGAGTGCTGAGTGAACTCACCAGATATCTGTGGTGGATTTTTGACCAAAGCTTTTCAGGAACTTGCTCTAAGAGGGTTAAGCTCTCATTATTTTCCTTAGTTGGTTTAAGGTTCAAAACTGTTAAGGACATTGAAAGGTCTTCAGTAGTGCCAGGTGAAATGGAGGCTAAGTTGAGTTCCAGAATTATTTCTTCCTTTTGAGAAAAAAAGATGGCAGCATGGTATTTTTCTAAAAAGTCTCATCCTAGTAAGTTGACAGGAATAAAATTGATCAATAGGAAGGAATGGTTGTCCTGAAGGGGGCCCAGTTGGAAGGGTAAAGGAAGGGATTTGTAAGCTGTAAGGGTTTTATTAGATACTTCCACTATTTGAATGTTTTCAGTACTCTGAGGGAGGGGTTGTTTGAGTTTGGTGAGGTTGAGCATGGAAAGTGTGGCTCTATATTGATTAAGACAGTAATGACCTTGTTTCTGATCATAAGGGAAGTTTCACCCAGCTGAGTAAGGGAAAGATCAGAAAAACTCCTTAATTGTCTTTGAAGGAGCTTTAATCCATGGAAGGGCTAAAGGCTTAACATTGGAGGATTGTTTAAACGTGTTTTAGGTTAAGACAGTCCTTTTTCCAATGACCAGTTTTTTGGTAAATAATGGCAAACATTTTTAGAGTTTGGAGGCTTTGATTTAGTTTGCCAAGGACTTTGGGAGGAGGCTGATGGCTGTTGAAGCTGGAAATTCGTGATTTTAGTGGCCTTTCATTTATTTGATTTTTGTATGGTTTGCACCAATTGTTTGGGTAGTTTAACCAAATCAGGAGTTGCCATAGTTTCTCAATTAAGTTGAGCTCACTTTACTAGAAGTGCAAGATCTTCATCTAGGCCATTTATGAACATAGAGTTAAAAGACCTGTAGTATAGGGGTCTCCAACCTCCGGGGCTGCGGACTGCCAGTCCATGGCCTGTTAGGAACTGGGCCTCACAGCAGGAGGTGGGCAGCGGGTGACCGAGCGAAGCTTTGTCTGCCACTCCCCATCGCTCCCCATGGCTCGCATTACCGCCTGAACCATCTTCCCTCCCCGCCCCACCCCCATGGAAAAATTGTCTTCCACAAAACCGTTCCTGGTGCCAAAAAGGGTGGGGACCACTGCTCTAGTAGATTCTGTGTCGAAAGGGCATCCAAAGTTTTCCTTAAAAGCAATTTCAGGTCTGTTAAAATAGTCACGCACAGGTTCATTAGTCCTTTGAGTGCATGCTTGGGTTTTATTCCCATCCACAGGTTTTGGGAGCGACAGAGGGATGGCTTCATGTAAGGCTTTTGCTCTTCTTGGTGCTTTAGATTTATCCTTTGACATGGTTTATTGAAGATTTCCATCTGATGGGGGCCTGACCTTATCCCATGAGCATGTAAATTAGTTGATAGAAATAGGAAAACCCAGGTTCATAGGTTTAAATGACAATGTTAAATTCCTCTGCTAAAGATTGAGTAATCTTGGGAAATTCCTTGGCTATAATTTGTAATTCTGCCTTAGTCCAAGGTGTATAAGCTACATTTAAAGGGGTGCCTTTATTATTCAATATTAGGTCTTAATTTAAGGGGATGAATTTAAACCAGTTGAGTGGAAAATGTTGGGGCTGGAGGATTGAGGGGTCCTTCAGGATCTTGAGGATACAAAGGAAATTCAGCAAAAGAAGGGTAAAGAGAAGGAAGAGAGGTGGAGGGTAGAGTACAGCCTTGAATAGCAGAAGGAGGTGATAGAGAAGTGTTATGAGTCTTATGTAATTGAGAGATCTTTTTGGAGAGTTTAGAATTTATGTATTGGAGGGAAGTGATTTTGGATTCATAGACTCATTTAAACTAAATACCAAATTAAAGCAAGCATTCCATTCAGTTTGTTTGGTTCTACAATTTTTAAGTTTATTGTGCAGGAAAACAAGTTTGGGGACTTCAAAAAAACTCCATTATGGCCACTGTAATTATAAGTCATCCTTGGTGTTATTAGACCATTGAGATATAAGTTTACAACATAAAGGACCATGGATTTTAAACATAAAACCAGCTGACCTCCCTCAGGGAGGATAATCCTCGTGGGAGGACTTAGGGAAAAACAATCTCATAATTAAAGGAGCATCCAAAAAAATAAAACATTGAGATCGCACCACAGGGATGTAGCCAGGAGGCAGCACCACCAGACGATCATCTCCCAGGACAGTTGCCCACCTGGTCCCAAGGAACCTCAACCAAAGGAAGGAGGTCAGAGCCCAAAAGGACCCTCAGTTGAAGGAGATGGTGGTTTGTGGAAGTGGTGTGCCCAGAAGGCTCAGGTGGGTACCACATCTGGTTCCAGGTGATGCTGGTCCTATGGCAGTGAGGTGGCTTGAGATCCCACTGATGACACCAGTTATGTCAAACTGAAAATGTTAAGAGGCAACAATCAAGCAAAACCATTTATTTGTCATCAATGAATTGCAATGTGGGGTACACAGATTTGGGTAGCAACCCAAGTAGTGTCCCGCTAGGGAGCAAAAGTCAGGGATTTTTAAAGACAAAAAAGGGAATGTCTGCATAATTCTCTTAACAGAGAATTTCGATTGGTGTTGGTGACAGAAAGCTAGTCTTGATCAAACATTACTGGTTGCTAAGGCTATCACTAAACAAAAGTCCCTTCCTGGAACAAGTTGTAGTTATTCTTGTGGAGTTCTTAGAATATTTGGAATACTTGTGGTTTGGCCCTTTTCAAAAGTTCGTGTTTTACCCTGTGAGGATGTGAAAGGCCTACTTCCTTAATGGCCGCTTGGCTCCATTTTAAAACCCCTTGACATAAGCGACTCCATTTTATTTCACTGTTCACAACGAGCATACAGACTCTTTGTGGGGACTGACATGTAGATAACAACAAAATAAGCCACATTTCCTCAAATGTTTTGGAAACACTAGCCCTACAAATTATTTTGTAAAGAAAGGGATTCCTGTCTTCAAGAATCTCATGACTACATAAATTTGAAAAATACATTAAACCATAATATCTTTTTAAGTTTTACAGTGCATAAAGAACTCAGAAATGCTACAGAAATGGTACATCTTTAGCCCAATATTTCATAATTACTGAAAATAGAAACCCTTGGTTCTTGTATGACCTATTGACAGTCTATGAAATTAACGGTCCTCAGAAAGTATTTGAATAGAGATAAATAGACAGCTATGGCAGAATGGAGATGGTAGAATTAATTCATCTTGGCAGGGGATGGAAATGACTTCACAGAGGAGGTAAGAATTTGAATTGGGAATTGATGAGTGAGTTCACCAGCTCAGGAAAGGGAAAGAGTATTTTGGAAAAAGTTACAAGATGTGGAAGGTCAGAAATATAAAAATAAAACTATGGTTTATCTGGAAATATATAATATTCCCATGGGATATTGGAAAGGGTACAGAAAGGAATAATAACAAGAAAAACAAGAAAAGAAGATGGGGAAATGTAAAATGTCAGGTTAAGACAGTGGGAGCTCATGCTGTAGTGATGAGCCACTGAACATTGTTGCTTTCCTGGAGCATCCATTTTTTTTTTCAGTCACTTAATACAGCACTTAATATTTTGGGAACAAATATTTTTTATTATCTAGGGCATTTTTTCCCCAAGTACAGTGTTTAAAATTTTGCTGTTTGTCAGAGTGAACAAACTAAAATAGAGGAATCTGGTTTAGAAAGAATGAGTTTTGTTTTCCTCCTGTTTAAAAAAAAAAAAGGAGTCTTTTACCCCCAGCAACAACCAACCAAGACTTTATTGTAGTTTCAGCCTCTCCCAGAAAAGTGACCCTAGAAACAGTCAATCTGAAATTTCCTGATCAACACTGGTGAGGTAATCTGCATGATAAAGACCTGGAGGATGATGGCCTGACCTGACACAATCCTTTCTTTTCTTCTTGCCCCACCCTCCTTCTGCTTAAAAAAGCCTTCCATTTTACACAGCCCCTCAAGTACCCTTCTATTTACTAAATGAGATGCTGCCTAATTCATGAACCCTTAAATAAAGCCAATTAGAGCTTCAAATTGACTTCGTTGAATTTTGTTTTTTAACATTCCAGTGTCCAAAAGTTTATCTCCGGGCTTCCCTGGTGGCGCAGTGGTTGAGAGTCCGCCTGCCGATGCAGGGGACACGGGTTTGTGCCCCGGTCCAGGAAGATCTCACATGCCGCAGAGCGGCTGGGCCCGTGAGCCATGGCCGCTGAGCCTGCGCATCTGGAGCCTGCGCTCCACAACGGGAGAGGCCCGCGTACCGCAAAAAAAAAAAAAAAAAAAAGTGTATCTCCTCCAATATTCTGTCTTACGTATATAGAGCCTAGCTTTAAATTGGAACACGTTTGGTGATAAACAATTAATACCTTTTGGTGCCAACCGTTAAGGATATTTGCATGTTATTAAGCTTTATTGAAGATAAAATTTATTGGAAAGTCCTCTTCATTCCATTGTACATGTTTAAATTCCTCTGAATCTGGTTTAGAAATATCTTCCCCAGCAACTCTATCCACTCATTTATTTAATAAGTATTTTCTTAGTGCCTAATGTCTGTTAGAATCTCTGTAAGGCACGATGATGGGAGAGCTCCCAGACTCAGTGATCTTTGAGTCTAATGGAGAGATAGAGAAGTCAGCAGAAATTCCAATTTAATATTGTTGTTGCAGGAAGAGGAACCCCTTCCAGGGCCCAAGAGTAGGTTCTTATCTAGCACTTGGAAATGAAGTGTCCCAGGAGACACATGTGCTGACAAAGCAAGAGACTTTATTGGGAAGGAGCACCTGGGCGGCGAGCAGCTGGGTAAGGGAGCCCAGGAGGACTGCTCTGCCATGTGGCTCGTGGTCTTCGGTTTTATTGTGATGGGGTTAGTTTCTGAGTTGCCTCTGGCCAATCATTCTGACTCAGGATCCTTCCTGGTGGTGCATGCGTCACTCAGCCAAGATGGATTCCAGCGAGAAGGATTCTGGGAGGTTGGTAGGACTTATGGACTGGTGTCTTCTCTCTCCTTTTGACCTTTCCCGAATTCTTCTGGTTGGTGGTAGCTTGTTCGACCTCCTGCTGTAAGATAACTCATGCAAGTGATTACTATTGTACCTGGCCAGGGTGGGTGGTTTCGGTCAGTGGTTCCCTTAACATTATGATTAGGGTAAATACAGTGTTCTGGGGAGTCTCTCTGGTGGGATACCAACTCTCTTCCTGTCTGTCTGTGTGAAGGGTCAGAGAGGGCTTCATGGAAGAGACCATGGCATTCAAAGTTGAGTCCAAAAGGATGAACCAGATATAAGAATAAGGAATAATCTTGAAATAAGAAAATGAATGACAGTGAGGTTGTTCTGGGCACAGAGAAGAGAATGTGTCAAAGATCAGACAGGAGACCTCAGCATTCAGTTTGGCTTTGAATTTGCTAAGGAAAGGTTTTCAGGAGATAAGACTGAAGAGGTAGGCAGAGTACAAAGGACTCTCATATCATTTAAAGTTATTTTGATTTTATTCTGAAACCTATTCGGCATTATCGAAGTGGTTTCAACACTGATTCAGTTTGCATTAAAAAAAACCCTAATTCATGTTAAGTATGGAGAGGGGCAAGCCTGGAGGCTGTCAGGCTACAGAAATGTCTAGTCAAGGCTAGAGATGGTGGTGCCCTGACTCATAGGAGGGGCAGTGGTGATGGGAAGACTGCGTTGGAGAGAGTTGGGGAAGGGGGAGAAAATTGGTTTTGGTGTTTGATTGGATGTGGATATGAAGGGAAGGGAGGAGTGGAGATCTGATTGAATTTTCTACCCTATAAACTTTGGTAGCCTTTGAATGCATCAGCTGTCTGATAACTAAAAATATTTATCTCATATATTTGTTTATTTTCCCTTCTTGTTTATCTTTTTTCTAAGCATAAGACTCATAAGGGAGAGGGATGAATTTTTACTTTATATGGTACCACAGAAAGCACATAGAGGATGCTAAAAAGAAAGATAGTTAATTTTTTTTTCTGAATAAAGAATCACATTGGCTTTTTCCTTCCTTTCTTTCTCCCTTTCTTCCTCCCTCCCTCCCCCTTACTCTTCCTTCTCTTTTTTCTTTCCCTTCCTCCCTCTCTTTCTTTCTTTCTTTCCCTCTTTCTTTCTCCCTTTTCTTCCTTCCTTCCTCTCTCTCTCTTTCTTTCTTTCTTCTTTCTTCCTTCCTTCCTTTCCTCCCTCCCTCCCTTCTCTCTCTTTCTTTCCTTCCTTCCTTCCTTCCTTCTTTCTTGCCCTCCCCCATCCCCACCCCCCCCGATTCTTTCTTCTTTTATTCTTTCATTCTTTTTTTCAAGAAGCAATAATTGCTATTTGCCACACTGGGGTATTTCTTTCTACTTAAATACTTAAATACAAACTAATAGCATTTAACTAGATTCTTGAACTTCTCTATTACTTTATCCGGATGTTTAAAGAGTATTTTTGGTTATTCAGTTTTCTTTTCCAGTTGCCCTCTATGGTCAGCTAAGTGCTTTTTACCTTCTCTCACTAATCATTGCTATCATCTCTGGCAACGTTATCACTGATGTTCTCACTTTATAGGTCAATTCTGTCCTGTGGGAGCAAACTGAATGTAGAGTGTCTGGTCTGGCTCTTCTAAAATATAAATGAGGGGCCTCCCTGGTGGCGCAGTGGTTGAGAGTCTGCCTGCCGATGCAGGGGATATGGGTTCGTGCCCCGGTCTGGGAGGATCCCATATGCCGCGGAGCGGCTGGGCCCGTGAGCCATGGCCGCTAAGCCTGTGCGTCCGGAGCCTGTGCTCCGCAACGGGAGAGGCCACAACAGTGAGAGGCCCGCGTACAGCAAAAAATAAAAATAAAAATAAATAAATAAATAAATAAATAAAATATAAATGAGGAAAGGGAGGAATGCCACTGGTATATCAAAACACTCTAGCTATAGCTCCACTGAGCTTTGCATGCTCCTCATTAATCAAAAACAGGGAGTCATGGGACATTATTGCTGGATGCTCCAAAAGTATGGGCCTTGTTCAGAAAGTCTAGCTAAGCAGAGATCCTGAGGTGTCGGCAGAAGTGGGAGAGGAAGACCTGTCATTCGTTTGCTACTTGCTATGTACTAATCACTGTGCCAGCAACAGGTGGATTAGATATCTGTTCCCACTTGACAGATGAGCAGACTGATGCTTGAAACTGAACCAACTTGCTCAAAGCCACACAAATAGCAAAACAAACAGCTGGGATCAGCAAAGCCCTTGGTCTGTCCATTACTACTTGCTTCCTGTATTCTTTGCAGCTGGCTGGGGTAGAAACATGTTGCAGATATTTACAGCACTGAGAGTGTGTGAGCAATACTGGAATGAGGAGAAGGACCCAGGAGAAGGTTGAATTGTCCCTTATTCTGCCATGGACATTTGGAGACCTTGGTTGTGGTTCTATCTTTGTTTCTTTCCAGGTTTCTAATGTTGAGCAATTCATTTAACTAACTTGGACTCAGGGCTGCTGGGTCTCATTCTGCAGTTGGTGCACTGCACACAAGCATTAGGCTGAGAGGGTGATTGTGATGATCAGCCCTGAAATGAGGCTGCATTTATCCAGAGGTTCATATAGACTAGCAGGGGCCCTGACTTTAGTTTTCTTATTTTCAGACTAGGTAAAATCCTCATTGAGGAAGATTATTATCTTTCAGATAAGTAGAACAAGCACTTGTGTTCTGTTCAACATTTTACAGGAAATCTTACCATTTTTTTGAACCAATGTTCTCTGTGAGGAAATATCTCCCAAGCTATTACAACGGCAGGAATGAGGAATATGTCTTTGAATTTTATAAAATGAAGATTGGATTCCTAGCTCCACCACTTCCTAATTTTAGGACTTTGGGCAAGTTACCTCTGTAAACTTTAAGTTCTTTGTCTGTTAAAAGGGGGTCTTGGTAATACCTACCGCACAGGCTTGTGAAATTAAAATAAGTTAATATATGTAAAATTTTGGGGGCAGCACCTGGCAGAAATCACATTTATTGAGTACTTACTGCTGTGACTGTTACTTATCATTTTGTGTCTTCCTCCTAAAAGGAGTTTCTTCACAAACAGTAAATAAGTTGTCAATTTTGACTTTTTTCTCATTGGGTATGGTATCTGATTTCTTTGCAATACTTTTTTCTGCTAGCAGGACTTTTTTAAATCAGTCAGCTCAAATTGACTTAAGCCAAAAAAAAAAAGAAAGAAAGAAAAAAAAAAAGGTTGGTGTTATATACAGCTGGAGTCAGAGGTTCAAATGATGTTGGAGGATGGAGGCCTTTCTGTCAGGTACCTGTTTTCCTGTCTTAGCTTCATGATTAAGCAGGATTTTTCTGCTCTCTAGGCCCATAGTTCCTGGCTTTATACCCTCTTTTTTTTTTTTTTTTGAATTCTTATCACTACTTTTGGTTCTTTTTTTTTTTTACAACTTTATTGGTGTATAATTGCTTCACAATGGTTAGTTTCTGTGTTATAACAAAGTGAATCAGTTATACGTCTACATCTGTTCCCATATCCCTTCCCTCTTGCATCTCCCTCCCTCCCACCCTCCCTATCCCTCTTTTTAATCTTCAGATTCAGCAGAAATCGTGTTTTTCTTTTCCCAAGCAATCTAAAAAACGTCCCTGAACTGTGAATCTTGACTTTCTTGGAACATGTGTTTGTTTCTGAATTGGGAGGAATACTCTGATTGGTCAGGTCGGGTGCACCTGCCTGTTCCAGGAGCTGAGGGAGAAGATGGGGTCAAACAACATTCAAAAACTGGGGAGAGGTGTTTCCTCAACAGAAAAGCAGGATGCTATTGCCAGAAGAAGAGAGAAAGGGTATTGGGAAGGCAAAAAAATGAAAAATGACAAATGTCCACCACCTTCCCTCTGCCCTTTTATTTTACTATTGGCTTTCAAAATCTATAAAAAAAAATGGACCATCTTACAATAATATTCCTTTAAACTATGTGGAAAAGTGATTTACATTGTAGCTTGGACAGTGTGGAGAAAACATAAAGTAGGGGAGAAAACAGTGGTTTGGGATTTTTCTAATTGTCCGTCTGCCTCGCATGAGTTGTGTGACCATTGATATACACTTATCTTTCAGTTGAGGAGGCTGGGATCAGTTTACTAGGTGAGCTTCCAGCTCTAATTCTATGATATTCATGAAATAATGCCCATTACTGGCAATCGCTATTAACTTTATCTCTTTTTCCATCTGACAGTGGAGAATGGTATATGTATACCTTGACAAACTTTCAAATACCATGAAATCTTTGATCTGTTGGCCTTTAAAAATCAGAAAGAACCCTGGTATAAGACACCAGCTTTTCTCCAGATTTGCCTAGACTAAAAACCCCCCATACCCTTAATAGAAAATGTCATATCAGGAGAAAGTCAGGTTTTATCTTTTATTCCCATCTTCCCTCTCTGTCCCCCTTTGCCTCTGTGCAAAGGAACGGGAGAGAGGAGCTAATATTTGACTTGGATGGAGTTACTCCCAGGGTGCCCTTGGAATTTATATACTAAAGATGGCAGAGTCACTTAACCTGGTTTCCTAAATGACTATATGGGGCAGGGCCTCACTCGCCTATGCCACATCCTCCATTTCCACTGACCCCAACAGATTTGGACCTACTGTGGACTGTTATGTGAGCGTGAAATAATCTTTTGTTGTGTTGAGAGCCACTAGGTATTTGGTTGAATTTCTTACTGCAACCTAATCAGCCTAATTCAAAGTACCGTGGATTTTGGAAGGGGAAATACTGGTTAGACATCACAACTGCAGCTGCACCTGTTGGCCCATGCTGTATTTGTTTTATTTTTTTATTGAATTTGTTGCAAATTAATTTTATATAAAATTTAGATTTCCAGCTTTTTTGAAGAATTAGAAGAACTTGGCAATTCTTCGGCAAAATTAGAAGAACTGGCAATACTGAGACTTCATTTCCCCAGGAAGGCAGCTTTTTGGGAGCTCAGTGATAGTCGCCTCAGTGAATGGAGCCCCTGTGCTAAGTTTTCCACAGTCCATACCATTGCCTTGTACTCCCTGGCCTAGCTGGCTTCACTCAGTAATTTATTTTTCCTGACCTGTGTAGGTATTTGAACTTATGTCCCTAATCTAAAGGGTAAGCCACCAAGTGCTCAGCGGCTGGCACTAAAACTATGGCAACCATGAGTACAAAAGGTTGGGAACCTGCCTCCCTTAGGAATAAATTCTCCTGTGCTATTTTAAAAGTTGTATGTGTAAGACATGGTGGTTGATGGGAAAAAAGCAACAGTCTTCATGCTCAGAAGCAGATACATGAAAGAATTTGGTATGGTCTTTTCCCAGAACTTTCTATGTCAGAGACTTTGAAAATGGGGAGTGATGGATTAGAAGTTGGTAGTCCCAACCAAGCTATACCCGAGCAGTCTGCCTCATGGTGCAGGTAGGACAAAAGTCAAGATGTTTGTGATGGCCCTTCACTGTGAGGGAATTTCCGTGGCGTGATTCCATAGCAGGGCCACGTGCCAGGCAGCATGTGTTCACTTCTGTACTTTTCCTGTGTGAAGGAAAATAATGCTCTGGCCTGCTGCTCCTGGCACACTGAAGTGCAGTTCTTCTTAATTTAAATCCTATTAAATGTCTGGAGGAAAGACGATGGAAATTCTCAGTCATTTGCCATCAAGGATATCCAGATGATAGGGAAGCACTAAATGCAGAAGGATCCCTTGGGCGAACCACCTTCCTACCCTGCTGCCTGCAAGAAGCATTTGCTTTTTCTCAACCTGGGGAACCTCTAAATGGTAGTGCAGGGGGCAGCGGAGAGAGATAATTCAGAAGAGGCAGTGGGAAGAAAATAACCTCGTATAATGTGTTAGTTGTGTTTCCTGGTCAGGATGCTTTCTGAAACCAGAAGCACACAGAATTCCACCTTCCCTGTCCCCTGCCTGTCCCCTTGTCTCCCAGGTCACTCGTCAACACATCTCCAAGTCTTGGTCTCTGGCTTGGCTGTGGGTCTGCTCCCCCGTGCTGTCCCATCGAATCTCCTGCCAAGCCCATGGTGTTGGCTTTCTCACTGCAGGTCGTGTTTGTGTTCGCTTCTCACTTATTACCCTCTTAAATTCAATTAGTACCCTCTTGCCATGGGAGGCCAGTGTGCTCTCTGAGAGCAAGAAAGAAGGAGCCCTAGAGCTAGTCTGTGGCCCTGTCTTGGCATTTTCATGGAGTCCTTACCTGCTCTCCAATTTAAATTCAGTCCACAGCGAGGGTCACAAATCAGTGGTTGTTAGAATGTATTATGAAGAAATAAACATTTATCAAATTGCTTTTCGAGAAGGTGAATAATTTAGCAAAAAAAACCATTACTACCAGCATCACAACAAAATTGGGCTACTGACTGACAATTTATTTTATTCCTCTGAGATGCTAGGAGCTGAAGCATGCTGAGTGAATATTGATCAGCTGGATGCAGATAAATACAGTTCTTTATAAGTCTTGGGTTACTAACTTGTTGCCGATTAAGAGCTAAAAAAACATTTAAATGCCCCCCACAGTAATAGTATGGACCCTGGGGACCCTGGGATGCTAGCTTGTTATTGCCAACTTATTTTTTAATCACCACAGAAGCACAAGTTACTGTGCGAGTACTCGGGAGAAGCCTTACTCTTTGGTCTATCCGGGTAAAGCTGTGTTCCCCCCAGGGAATGTTTTTCTGAACCTTTATCATTATTATCTTTTCTAATATTTATTGAGCACTTGAAGTGTGTTAGCTACCATATTATTTCTTTTAGGTAACTGACCTAACAGTCCACCTAACAACCCTGTATGGTAGGTGTTGTTATTTTCATTTGACTCATGGGAAAACTGATACTCAGGGAAATTCACTTGTCCAGGGCTACACAGCTTGTGAATAGCAAAGCAAAGATTTGTGTCCAGCTCAGTCTAATTTCAAAACCCTTGCTCGTTAAACACAACTGTATCCCATATCATTTAAGTTGTGAACCACTTATGACTGGCTCTAAAACCATCTTCCATGGAAGTTTATGATTTGGAGGAGTCCATTATGGCATCTCTCTTTTCAACAAGTGGGAAATAAGTAGAATTTCTCTAAGCCTCAACAGAATCAGCAACCTCTGGACGCTCGCATAGGGAGGCCTTCACATGTGAACAGAACCAGGCTGCTTGTTTGGCGTTACATCTAATTCATTGGTCGCCCATTAAGCACCCACTGTGAGTTCATGTGTGAGGGTGAAGGCAGGACAGTGAGAGATTATGGGCTTTGGATTGATTAGGGGGCAATGTAAGATTACGGGCATTGGAACCAGTTGCACAGTGTTGAAGTTGGAATGTAGAGTCCATTGCTTATCAGTTATCTAACTTTGGGTAGGTATCTTCACTTTCAGCCTCAGGCTCCTGAACTGGTAAGTAGAGTTGTTGGTAGTTACTGTGCTACCTCTTTGTTCTCAGAGCCATTCTTCACTCTTCTGTTCTACTCCAAATCCAGGCGGGGACTGATTCCGCAAACTCCCTTGTCAGCTGACTTGTGCTGGATTTGGCCAGTGGGATCCACTGGTGGGAGAGTGGAGGGCTGGAGGAACAGAGAAGTTAGAGTATTTCTCCCTCTGTTTGCTTCCTGCAGCCTCTCTGGCAGCAGCTGCATCTCTCCCAGGGCTCCAGCTCCCAGCAGACAAGTTGGCTATGGCTTCAGCTTTCATCACTGAGGTTGACCCGTGGGCTCTGGTGACGTGCCCTCTCCCTTATCTCTCCAGCCCTGAGGTAGCAGCTTCCTGTTTTGGCTCAATTCTGAGGAGCCTTACTATCCCTGTTAGGCTTCTCAACTCTCCTGTCACCTTCGTGACTGATTTCCTACTTTAAATGCTCTTGGTTTGGAACACCTAGAGTGTTTTCTGTTTTCCTAACTAGACTGTGACTTAATCTTTCAGGATTAAGTAAAGAATGCATTTAAAGCCCCTACTATATAAGAGATGTTCAAGAAGCCTCAAAATGATTAGGGATCAGGGATAGAAGGAAAGTTAAAATTAAAAGATGATAAAGTGGGTTGTAGGTGAGATAGTAGAAACTGCTTCCGGTCAGACACTGGACACTTGGGTTTAATTTCTGCCTCTGGGTTAAGCCATCTATGAGAAATTAGGTTAGGTTAATACCTTAAGTGCTAAGGACCTCACTTTACCTACCTGTTCAGTAAGACATGTAAAAAATAATGTATTTCTCAGATACAAAAAGGTAGATATTAACTCGGTTGGGGATAAATGGTGGGGATCCGGGAGAACTTCATGAAGGAGGGAAAATTGGCCTGAGTCCTGAAGGATGACTAACCAAGAGACTATTAATGTTACAGGCAGACTGGAAAGCTGGTGAGGGTATAAACATTCTGGATAAGGGCATTAGAAAAGACCACATTAGATAGCCAGACAGCTCTTGTTAGGAACCAAACAGGAGCACGTCCATTGCAGATGTTTTGGAATCTTCAATTAGGAAAGATGGTTGGATGACATTCCCAAATTCCTCCCATCTCTTTTCTTTATCCTTCACTTGTCACAAGCCCTAATCTTAGGAGTCGTACCAAGCAATAACCAAGAGGACTTCTGGCAAGTTGAGAGCCTTGATTTCTTTGTAAAGATATTCGTCCTCTAGTTCTGCTACTCAGTGGATAATTTGGGGTTTCAAATAGACTCTCAAGAGAGATCATTCCATGGACCTAGAGATTATCATACTAAGTGAAGTATGTCAGAAAGAGAAAGACAGGTACCACATGATATCACTTATATATGGAATCTGTGGCACCAGTGAACTTATCTATGAAACAGAAACAGACTCGCAGACATAGAGAACAGACTTGTGGTTGCCAAAGGGGAGGGGGAATGGGAAAGGGATGGATTGGGAGTTTGGGATTTGCAGATATAAACTATTATATGTAGGATGGATAAACAACAAGGTCCTACTGTATAGCCCAGGGAACTATATTCAATATTCTGTAATAAACCATAATGGAAAAGAACATGAAAAAGAATGTGTATAACTCAATCACTTTGCTGTACAGCAGAAATTAACACAACATTGTAAATCAACTATACTTCAATTTGTGGCTTCCCTGGTGGTCCAGTGGTTAAGACTCTGCCTTCCAATGCAGGGGGCTCGGGTCCAATCCCTGGTTGGGGAACTAAGATCCCACGTGTCGTGCAGTGTGGCAAAAAACAAACAAAAAACAACAATACTTCAATTAAGAAAAAGATTATTCTTTATATCCTGAATCAAATAAGAGGTTGGTGGGACATTGGATATTCAAACTTTTAGGTCACGTTTGTAAACTGAGGGAGACCTGTAATAACAGCCTCTGCAGACACCCTTAGAACCTCTCCTATTTAAGTAAGAAACTATAAGCAGACATGTCAGTATTCCTGGGCTGCAGACTCTTCTTCAATGACGTGACTTATTTTAATGTCCGGAGATATATTTGAGTAAAAAAACTCCAAACAACTCATGAGTTGGAGATTGGCCTGGGACAGCTGTTTGGGAAACTCTTCCTTTAGCATTTTGGATGCATTATAATTTTTGGCATTTGCAGTGGCCGTAGGCTGAGAAAATATTTATTGGGCACAGAACATCTTTGCACCTGTGAGTGAAACCTGTCTATGGTCCGAGGCTGGTGTTTTCCCCTGGGGGCTTTCTCACATGGTGTTTAGGAGGAAGGAGTCAAGTTGGGATGAGTGGGACTAAAGGAACGAGCATTTCCAAAAAGCTGTTGCACTTTGCAATTTGAGCTTCCACTGCCAGATAACTTGGCAGGCGCCAGAAACAGCTACTGCAGGACTAGAAAGTTACATGAATACCAGAGGGAGAAAACTGATTTGCTCACTAGGAGGCTCTATTAAGTGAACATCTGTTAACTGTAAAAATCCCATGCACCAAATGGGAAAATATAATGAAATTCAGAGCTTTTGAGCAAATTAAAATCATAAAATACCAGTGGGCAGGAATCACTGTGTGTTTCACTGTTCTGAAATTTACATGGAAACTTGGAGCAAGGGGAAACACTTAAGATTATTTACTATGGATGTGGAATAGAGCTATCCTTTTGCTTTGGGAGAAAGCTGGCAGTTGGGGGAAAATGCACTCAGTGAGGAAGTTCATGTGAAAAGCTCCCCAGCTGATAACTTGACATAATAAAAAACTGTGGCTCTGCAGTGGGAAGGCTTGAGTCAGAACAAGGGAAGTCTGGGATGTGGCTCTGTCCTTTGCAGAGTTGGGGACCATTACAGATTTGTGCTGTCCAGATGCTACTGAAATCCTAAAGGAGGGAAAGGAAAGAGCAGGGAACGCGTGGCTTTTCCATATGGTGTGTGCCCAAGAAAAATGCCTTAGCAAAGTAGGATGTGGAGGGAATTGTGTTTAAAATACTCATCTCATTTGGTGCAATGAATACAAGGGACAATGCCCGGGCAACCTTTAGATTGGGATTTTGTGCATGCTCACAGTTGTGGAAATTCCATTAGCTGTTTCCTTGGTTATTTTTATTTCTTTTTTCTTTTTATTTTTTGTGGTACGCGGGCCTCTCACTGCCGCGGCTTCTCCCGCCGCAGAGCACAGGCTCCGGACGCGCAGGCTCAGCGGCCAAGGTTCACGGGCCCAGCCGCTCCGCGGCACGTGGGATCCTCCCGGACCGGGGCACGAACCTGTGTCCCCTGCATCGGCAGGCGGACTCCCAACCACTGCGCCACCAGGCAAGCCCCTCCTTGGTTGTTTTGAATTGTAACCATCCTAGACTAGGCAACAAGAGAAGAACACAGGTTAACTAGGAAGAACAGATCTATGTCGAAGATAGGGTGAGGTCAGTTTAATTTCAGTACTACATAAATCCCTGTGGCCACTTGGGCGTTTGTCATATTAATGGCTTTGAACGTTTTAGCACTAGTGGCATTGGAGTTATTTAATCTTCTGATTATCTTCGCTGATTTCCTATGGGAGCAAAGGAGGGGTAGGGAGTTAACAAGGGGATGTGAAGCATAACAAAGGGGTCAAAGGTACTTAGCACGTGAGAAAAATTTTGATTATTGTCAGGTGCATATAAATGGAATGGGCTTCTGGAAGGATGTGCTTTGCCCCACGTTTTGCTGAGCTCTAATTGGAGACCTAGCTTCCCTAATTGTGTGGTGAGGTCTAGTTACTCTAGTTAAGAGGGAAATTGTGTATCAGAGGGCAGAGGGTAAAGCTTTTAAATAAGGCTTCTTTCCCAAATGCCTAAGCAAGAAATTGGAACAGAAATGTACTGTAGAGCTAAAAAGTCTTAAAGTGCCTCTTAAATCTTTACTACAATTACCATAATACAGAATAATAGAGCTGATGCTATTTTTAAAAGCTTTTGAAGGTTGCAAGTAGCAGCCATAAATTGTGGGTTGCTGAAAATCTGTAACTGTAGTTTTTCAGGGGCTTTTTATTTTAATGAAAGAGAAAAGATTTTAATAAAACCAGAGAGAACTAACAGGGGACATTGTGAGATAATGGGACTCTCTCCTTAGTGCTAGAAGTGCAAAGGAGTCTAAATGCTGGGCGAGTATGTGCTTATTTAAAAAAAAAAAAATCAGATTCTCTTTCCTGGCCACATTTGGGGACATTTGGGTAAGTTTGATTTATTAGGTCAACAACATGGAGGTGGCCAAGCATGAGCACAAGAAAGAATCTGACATTAGCTGAGATGTCAATAGTTCAGAGAAAATGAGGCAGATATTCTGGCTCCCTTTGTGAATGAAAGAACAAAATTCCATTAGCATACCTTGCTGTAAGGAGAAGCTCAGTAACAATGACCTGATTCACCTGGAGAACGTAGTTCCCACGTCTGCTGAGATTTGTTGTGGGTGAGAGTTCTGAAAGAAAAACTTCAGGGTGATGGGATACTTTCAGATGCCTCCCCTCCCCCACCCATTTTTACAAATAGAAAGAAAGGAGGAAATAAAGAAACCTCACACAGTATTATGTTTTTCTGCCTCTGCATTCTTTGCCCAGCCTTCACCACAGCAAGCTGAGCTGAAAAGTGTTTTTGTAGTTTAAACCATCTGGGGCTCCATCTACCAAACTTCCTTAACAAACCCACCTGCCATTAATAACAATGTTCTCTTGACTGTCAAATTATTGTTGACTTTTAGTTGATGTACTGTGGATACAGACATCAATCACTGATATCAAATGGTATTGATGTTCTTGGTTCGTCTCTAATTGTGATATATAGTGGCAGTAGCGGTGGGGGGCACCCACCCAGAGCATCTGAGGCAGCGGGGTATATTAATTTACCTGAAAAAGTGACTTCGAAGGGGAGTTTTATTGGATGAGTTGCATAGGGATGAAAGGGAGGAGGAGAAAGTGGAAGAGGGAAGGAGGAGGAAAAGTGGAGGGTTGAGACATTGCATATGTGGTGGGGAAAAGAAACATTTGAAGTGGACAGGCGAGTAGAGGTCAGACCAGAAAGGGTGGTGGGCATGGTGCCTGATACCCAGGATCTTTCAATAAATACTTGCTGGAAGAATTAATGAATATCTGGCTAGTTGTTGGCTTTTAATTGTTCAATTAAAGGTCCATCTAGTCACTTTCTGCCTTTTTCATTTTTACTGATGGTGTCAAAGAATGCATATGTGTACATCTTTAACTCATGCTATTCTTTACCACATATTTTTTCCAAGCATCTTTCAAGCCAACGCCAGTACTTTCTTCTCCACAGAGATTTCCCTTCTATTCTCTTTAGGATGTAAATATTCTGTACTATTCCATGTTATGGACTCTTGGTACCATCCATGCCTCTTTCCTCCTATGATCTTGTTAGTGCAGTTATTTATAATTCTCTCTTTTCCCTTGTATGATTCTAATCTCCTTGAGGGAAGATAATCTGATTTTTTTTTTTTTTTTTTTTGCGGTACGCGGGCCTCTCACTGTTGTGGCTTCTCCCGTTGCGGAGCACAGGCTCCGGACACGCAGGCCCAGCGGCCATGGCTCACGGGCCCAGCCGCTCCACGGCATGTGGGATCTTCCCGGACCGGGGCACGAACCCGTGTCCCCTGCATCGGCAGGCAGACTCTCAACCACTGCGCCACCAGGGAAGCCCTTGATTTTATTTTTTTTATTCAAACAGAAAGTCACAAAAATTATAATCATCCTCATCAGTTCACTCAGTCCCATGTAATTAATTTGTTTTTTCATCTTGATCTTTTGTTAGCTTTTATGAGTTCATCAGTTTTCCATTAGAGTTCTGAAAATGCTTATTCATTCAGTTCAGCAGTGTAGTCAGTTACCAGAAACCTGTACTTGTCAGTCTTTTCCATGAATTCCTTGAAGATGAAACCCTTTTATAGGAACATATTTGCAAAAGCGTCAGAGTACACCCAGAACTGTTCTGTAAATGACAAAAGACTTGAAAATGACCACGGTTAAAGATTTGATGAAAGTTCATAATAATGCAATTGACAAGGAAATTTAGTTATTTCTGAGGTATAAATTTTAAAGTAATAACTAGAATTATGACTTATAACATTATACCAGAACATATAAGATTTTTAGAAATTTCATGTAATGTCTGAAACATTTATATTAACATATTTCCATACAAATAACCCAAAGAAAGTTTAGTATTAGTTGTTTTGTTTGGTTTTTTTTTTATATTGCAAGTTCTTATTAGTCATCAATTTTATACACATCAGTGTATACATGTCAATCCCAATCGCCCAATTCAGCACACCACCATCCCCACCCCACCGCGGTTTTCCCCCCTTGGTGTTCGTACCTCTGTTCTCTACATCTGTGTCTCAGTTTCTGCCCTGCAAACCGGTTCATCTGTACCATTCTTCTAGGTTCCACATACATACGTTAATATACGATATTTGTTTTTCTCTTTCTGACTTACTTCACTCTGTATGGCAGTCTCTAGATCCGTCCACATCTCAATATATGACTCAATTTCATTCCTTTTTATGGCTGAGTAATATTCCATTGTATATATGTACCATATCTTCTTTATCCATTCGTCTGTCGATGGACATTTAGGTTGCCTCCATGACCTGGCTATTGTAAATAGTGCTGCAATGAACATTGGGGTGCATGTGTCTTTTTGAACTATGTTTTTCTCTGGGTATATGCCCAGTAGTGGGATTGCTGGATCATATGGTAATTCTATTTTTAGTTTTTTAAGGAACCTCCATACTGTTCTCTATAGTGGCTCTATCAATTTATATTCCCACCAACAGTGCAAGAGGGTTCCCTTTTCTCCACACCCTCTCCAGCATTTGTTGTTTCTAGATTTTCTGATGTCCATTCTAACTGGTGTGAGGTGATACCTCATTGTAGTTTTGATTTGCATTTCTCTAATAATTAGTGATGTTGAGCAGCTTTTCATGTGCTTCTTGGCCATCTGTATGTCTTCTTTGGAGAAATGTCTATTTAGGTCTTCTGCCCATTTTTGGATTGGGTTTGTTTCTTTAATATTGAGCTGCATGAGCTGTTTATATATTTTGGATGTTAATCCTTTGTCCGTTGATTCGTTTGCAAACATTTTCTCCCATTTCTGAGGGTTGTCTTTTCATCTTGTTTATGGTTTCCTTTGCTGTGCAAAAGCTTTGAAGTTTCATTAGGTCCCATTTGTTTATTTTTGTTTTTATTTCCATTACTCTAGAAGGTGGATCAAAAAAGATCTTGCTGCGATTTATGTCAAAGAGTGTTCTTCCTGTGTTTTCCTCTAAGAGTTTTATAGTGTCTGGTCTTACATTTAGGTCTCTAATCCATTTTGGGTTTATTTTTGTGTATGGTGTTAGGGAGTGCTCTAATTTCATTCTTTTACATGTAGCTGTCCAGTTTTCCCAGCACCACCTATTGAAGAGACTGTCTTTTCTCCATTGTAGATCTTTGCCTCCTTTGTCATAGATTAGTTGACCATAGGTGCATGGGTTTATCTCTGGGCTTTTTATCTTGTTCCATTGATCTATGTTTCTGTTTTTGTGCCAGTACCATATTGTCTTGATTACTGTAGCTTTGTAGTATAGTCTGAAGTCAGGGAGTCTGATTCCTCCAGCTACGTTTTTTTCTCTCAAGACTGCTTTGGCTATTCGGGGTCTTTTGTGTCTCCATACAAATTTTAAGATGATTTGCTCTAGTTCTGTAAAAAATGCCATTGGTAATTTGATAGGGATTGCATTGAATCTGTAGATTGCTTTGGGTAATATAGTCATTTTCACAATATTGATTCTTCCAATCCAAGAACATGGTATATCTCTCCATCTGTTGGTATCATCTTTAATTTCTTTCATCAGTGTCTTATAGTTTTCTGCATACAGGTCTTTTGTCTCCCTAGGTAGGTTTATTCCTAGGTATTTTACTCTTTTTGTTGCAGTGGTAAATGGGAGTGTTGCCTTGATTTCATTTTCAGATTTTTCATCATTAGTGTATAGGAATGCAAGAGATTTCTGTGCATTAATTTTGTATCCTGCAACTTTACCAAATTCATTGTTTAGCTCTAGTAGTTTCCTGGTGGCATCTTTAGGATTCTCTATGTATAGTATCATGTCATCTGCAAACAGTGACAGTTTTACTTCTTCTTTTCCAATTTGTATTCCTTTTATTTCTTTTTCTTCTCTGATTGCCATGGCTAGGACTTCCAAAACTTTGCTGAATAATAGTGGTGAGAGTGGACATCCTTGTCTCATTCCTGATCTTAGAGGAAATACTTTTAGTTTTTCACTATTGAGAATGATGTTTGCTGTGGATTTGTCGTATATGGCCATTATTATGTTGAGGTAGGTTCCCTCTGTGCCGACCTTCTGGAGAGTTTTTATCATAAATGGGTGTTGAATTTTGTCAAAAGCTTTTTCTGCATCTATTGAGATGATCATATGGTTTTTATTCTTCAATTTGTTAATATGGTGTATCACATTGATTGATTTGCGTATCTTGAAGAATCCTTGCATCCCTGGGATAAATCCCACTTGATCGTGGTGTATAACCCTTTTAATGTGTTGTTGGATTCTGTTTGCTAGTATTTTGTTGAGGATTTTTGCATCTATATTCATGAGTGATATTGGTCTGTAATTTTTTTTGTAGTATCTTTGTCTGGTTTGGGTATGAGGGTGATGGTGGCCTCTAGAATGAGTTTGGGAGTGTTCCTTCCTCTGCAATTTTTTTGGAAGAGTTTGAGAAGTATGGGTGTTAGCTCTTCTCTAAATGTTTGATAGAATTTACCTGTGAAGCCATCTGGTCCTGGACTTTTGTTCGTTGGAAGATTTTTAATCACAGTTTCTATTTCATTACTTGTGATTGGTCTGTTCATATTTTCTGTTTCTTCCTGGTTCAGTCTTGGAAGGTGATACCTTTCTAAGAATTTGTCCATTTCTTCCAGGTTGTCCATTTTATTGGCAGAGAGTTGCTTGTAGTAGTCTCTTAGGGTGCTTTGTATTTCTGCGGTGTCTGTGGTAACTTCTCCTTTTTCATTTCTAATTTTATTGATTTGAGTCCTCTTCCTCTTTTTTTTGATGAGTCTGGCTAATGGTGTATCAATTTTGTTTATCTTCTCAAAGAACCAGCTTTTAGTTTTATTGATCTTTGCTATAGTTTTCCTTCTTTCTATTTCATTTATTTCTGCTCTGATCTTTATGATTTCTTTCCTTCTGCTAACTTTGGGTTTTGTTTGTTCTTCTTTCTCTAGTTCCTTTAGGTGTAAGGTTAGATTGTTTATTTGAGATTTTTCTTGTTTCTTGAGGTAGGCTTGTATAGCTATCAACTTCCCTCTTAGAACTGCTTTTGCTACACCCCATAGGTTTTGGATCATCGTGTTTTCATTGTCATTTGTCTCTAGGTATTTTTTGATTTTGTCTTTGATTTCTTCAGTGACCTCTTGGTTATTTAGTAGCGTATTGTTTAGCCTCCATGTGTTTGTGTTTTTTACGTTTTTTTCCCTGTAATTCATTTCTAATCTCATAGCGTTGTGGTCAAAAAGATGCTTGATATGATTTCAATTTTCTTAAATTTACTGAGTCTTGATTTTTGACCCAAGATGTGATCTATCCTGGAGAATGTTCCATGTGAACTTGAGAAGAAAGTGTAATCTGCTGGTTTTGGATGGAATGTCGTATAAATATCAATTAAATCTATCTGGTCTATTGTATCATTTAAAGCTTCTGTTTCCTTATTTATTTTCATTTTGGATGATCTGTCCATTGGTGTAAATGAGGTGTTAAAGTCCCCCACTATTATTGTGTTACTGTTGATTTCCTCTTTTATAGCTGTTAGCAGTTGTCTTATGTATTGAGGTGCTCCTATGTTGGGTGCATATATATTTATAATTGTTATATCTTCTTCTTGGATTGATCCCTTGATTATTACATAGTGTCCTTCCTTGTCTCTTGTAACATTCTTTATTTTAAAGTCTATTTTATCTGATATGAATATAGCTACTCCAGGTTTCTTTTGATTTCCATTTGCATGGAATATGTTTTTCCATCCCCTCACTTTCAGTCTGTATGTGTCCCTTGGTCTGAAGTGGGTTTCTTGTAGACAGCATATATATGGGTCTTGTTTTTATATCCATTCAGCAAGCCTGTGACTTTGGTTTGAGTATTTAATCCATTCACGTTTAAGGTAATTATCGATATGTATGTTCCAGTGACCATTTTCTTAGTTGGTTTGGGTTTGTTTTTGTAGGTCCTGTTCTTTTCTTGTGTTTCCCACTTAGAGAAGTTCCTTTAGCATTTGTTGTAGAGCTGGCTTGGTGGTGCTGAATTCTCTTAGCTTTTGATTGTCTGTAAAGCTTTTGATTTCTCCATCGAATCTGAATGAGATCTTTGCCGGGTAGAGTAATCTTGGTTGTAGGTTCTTTCCTTTCATCACTTTAGGTATATCATGCTACTCCCTTCTGGCTTGTAGAGTTTCTGCTGAGAAATCAGCTGTTAACCTTATGGGAGTTCCCTTGTATGTTATTTGTCATTTTCCCTTGTTGCTTTCAATAATTTTTCTTTGTCTTTAATTTTTGCCAATTTGATTACTATGTGTCTCGGTGTGTTTCTCCTTGGGTTTATCCTGTATGGGACTCTCTGCACTTCCTGGATTTGGGTGGCTATTTCCTTTCCCATGTTAGGGAAGTTTTGGACTGTAATCTCTTCAAATATTTTCTCTGGTCCTTTCTCTCGCTCTTCTCCTTCTGGGACCCCTATAATGCGAATGTTTTTGCGTTTAATGTTTTTCCAGAGGTTTCTTAGGCTGTCTTCATTTCTTTTCATTCTTTTTTCTTTATTCTGTTCCGCAACAGTGAATTCCACCATTCTGTCTTCCAGGTCACTTATCCTTTCTTCTGCCTCAGTTGTTCTGCTATTGATTCCTTCTAGTGTAGTTTTCATTTCAGTTATTGTATTGTTCATCTCTGTTTGTTTGTTCTTTAATTCTTCTAGGTCTTTGTTAAACATTTCTTGCATCTTCTCACTCTTTGCCTCCATTCGTTTTCTGAGGTCCTGGATCATCTTCACTATCATTATTCTGAATTCTTTTTCTGGAAGGTTGCCTATGTCTACTTCATTTAGTTGTTTTTCTGGGGTTTTATCTTGTTCCTTCATCTGGTATGTAGCCTTCTGCCTTTTCATCTTGTCTATCTTTCTGTGAATGTGGTTTTTGTTCCACAGGTTGCAGGATTGTAGTTCTTCTTGCTTCTGCTGTCTGCCCTCTGGTGGATGAGGCTATCTAAGAGGCTTGATGGGAGGGACTGGTGGTGAGTAGAGCTGACTGTTGCTCTGGTGGGCAGAACTCAGTAAAACTTTAATCCACTTGACTGTTCATGGGTGGGGCTGGGTTCCCTCCCTCTTGGTTTTTTGGCCTGAGGCACCCCAGCACTGGAGCCTACCTGGACTCTTTGGTGGGGCTAATGACAGACTCTGGGAGGGCTCATGCCAAGGAGTACTTCTGAGAACTTCTGCTGCCAGTGTCCTTGTCCCCACGGTGAAGCAGAGCCACCCCCCGCCTCTGTAGGAGACCCTCCAACACTAGCAGGTAGGTCTGTTTCAGCCTACCCCAGGGTCACTGCTCCTTCCCCTGGGTCCCAATGTGCACACTACTTTGTGTGTGCCCTCCAAGAGTGGAGTGTCTGTTTCCCCCAGTCCTGTCGATGTCCTGCAATCAATTCCCACTAGGCTTCAAAGTCTGATTCTCTAGGAATTCCTCTTTTCGTTGCGGGACCCCCAGGTTGGGAAGCCTGACGTGGGGCTCAGAACCTCCAGTCCAGTGGGTGGACTTCTGTGGTATAAGTGTTCGCCAGTCTGTGAGTCACCCACCCACCAGTTATGGGATTTGATTTTACTGTGATTGCACCCCGCCTACCATCTCATTGTGGCTTCTCCTTTGTCTTTGGATGTGGGGTATCTTTTTTGGTGAGTTCCAGTGTCTTCCTGTCGATGATTATCCAGCAGATTGTGGTGTTCTTGCAAGAGGGAGTGAGAGCACGTCCTTCTACTCCGCCATCTTGGTTCCTCCTCTTCATTCCTGAGCTCAGATAATCTGATTTTTAAAAAATTTCTCCAACTACCTAGCACAAGATTGAAGCTTAATAAATATTTATTTAAAAGCCTAAACAATTGATTCATAGATCTCATCAAAAGATCTTGTGGTATAAGGAGAGTCCCTGTTTTGTTCCTGTTTTCTCTAGTTTCTGTTAATTTCATGCTGTTATTTTTTTTTTTAAAGCACATTAGTAACTCATTCATTCCTCTAACATATATTTAGGGAACTTCTATGTGTCAGTGCTGTGATACAAAGGTCTTGGTTGCATTTAAGCAAAAGAAGAAAGAAAGGCACTTTAAAATGATAATATAATGTGTTAAGGAAGCAATAAAAAAAGAGACATGTACACTGTGCTTTCAGAAAACAGTGAAAGAAAGCGTTACATGTCCTTTCTTTCAGTGGTATCATCATGCACTGATATCATGACATAGTAGATGCACTGGTATCATGACAGTATTTCTGGATTATCCCTTTATTCATCAACTCCAAAGTAAAGGGTAGACTTAATTTTCTCAAACTCTTACTATGAATTTGATTTTGGATATTCTTGTTTTGGTCTCTATTTCAAATACTTCATACTTTTTAAATTATAGCAATAAGTCACATAGAAAGTATGGAAAAAAGTTTTTAATGAAATAAATCTTTCATAATTCTGCTTGGAAATAATTACAGCTAATATTTTGGCATTCTTACTTTTTCTTCTCCTCTCTTGTCCAGGCATATGTAAATAGTCCTATATATTTAAAAATTGAGATTATATTGTATACATTTTTTCTATCCTTACCCCATTTCCATTCTATAACACTACAGATAATATGTCTATACATATAGAGAATATGACTTTTTTATTTTTGCTGGGGGCTGACCTGAAACATTCTTTTTTTTAAAATTAATTTTTATTGGAGTATAGTTGCTTTACAGTGTTGTGAGACTATAATTTTTATTCCTTAAACTTAGATATATGAGAAACATTGCATTTCTTTCACTTCATGTTCTTAAAATTTTTTTATTATGTAAAATTTATAAATAAAAGCAGAGAGCAATGAACCCCTATGTTCCCTTCGCCCAGCTACAGTAAATATCAACTAATGGCCACTGTGGCTTGATTTATACCAGTATGTATTCTTCACTTCCTCCCAAACAAATTTGCAAATACCATAAATATTTTAGTATGGACATATGATTCCTTAATATCCTTAAATACCCAGTTAGTGCAAAATTTTTTATTAGTTAATCTGTTAAAATCAGAATGTAACTAAAATCTGCACATTGAATTTGGTTGATATGTCTCTTAAGTCTCTTTATTTTCTTGAGATTTATTTGGCTAAGGAAATATGTTGCTTATTCTGTAGTATTTCCCTCACTCTGGATTTTGCTGATTGCAACCATTAAACTTTATTTAATACGTTCCCATGTACCATGTATTTTGCATATAGAAGTTTGAACTGATTCAGGTTCTTATTTTTTGGCAAAAATACAAACATATGTAGTTTGTGTACTTCCAACAAGAGATAAGTTGTTTGTCTTTTTGGAATATTCGTAACCTAGATAATCATTGGCTAGATTTATTATTAGGGATTTGCCAAATGCTGATATTCTTTATTTTCTTTAAAGATGTCATTCTGTTGTCTTTATGTTTACATACTCTGATGAGAAGTCATTTATGTTTCTTTCTTTTTTCTCTGTACATAACCTGTGTATTTTTCACTGATTGCTTTTAAGATTTTCTCTTTATTGCTTTTTTTTAAAGCAATTTAATTATTATGTATATCGATATGGTGTTCTTTGTGTTTATCCTGCTTGAATTTTGTTGATCTTTTTGAATCTGTGTGTTGAAAATTTTCATCAAATTTGGAAAAATTATGTCCATTATTTCTTCAAATGATTTTTCTGTTCTTGCTGCCATTCTGCTTGATATTTTCCTACAGCTTACTATGGTTCTGTTTTTCTTTGTGTTTTTTTTTTTTTTGCTCTTTTTTACCTCTGTGCTTTATTATGATACATTTTATTGCTATATTTTCAGTTTTCCTGATTTTTTCATTTGCAGAGTGCAATTTGCTACTGAGACTTTCCAGTGAAATTTTCATTTTAGATAATGTATTTTTCATGTCTCAAAGTTCCATTGAGATCTTATATTATCTGTTTTTCTCATTATATTTCGGTTTCCTTTAAATACTGAACATAGTTATATTAGCTGACTTAATGTACGTGTCAACTAGTTCCATCATCTGTGTCACTACTGAGGGTTTTTTTTAAACTGATTTTTTTCCAGGTTTTGGGTAACATCATTGCCAGGGCAGAATGAGTTATTTATTTTATTTTGTCTTTTAAGAGGTGGTAAGTTCCATAAAGATAGGGCTTGTCTGTCTTGTTCACTGATATAACCTCAGAATGTGGAACAGGGTTTAACTAGGGTTACCCACCCTGTCAGTGGCAGAGCTGGAGTTGAAAATCTGAGTTCCTTGTGTGGGTAAAAACTGAGATGTGTAGATATGAATAAATACTCACAGTACTCACTCCTTACTCTGGTCTGAGGAAACTTCTCTTATTTCTTTGGCTTTTAATTTTGTTCCCTCCCTCCCTTCCCACACCTAGCATTATTTCTTCTATGAATCTCCACCTATAGTAAGAACTCTAGACTTGGGCTTCTCTTGCTTTTTGCCCTGAAAAATACCTGAGTTGAGGAAGCAAAAATAGCCTGGCCATTGATTGAAAGTGGAGGAGGGTGAAGGAAATATAGACAGACAAAACTGAATGAACATTTGTAGAAATTATTCTCACACACACACACACACACACACACACACTGCTACACCTGCTTAGTTCTTCAGTATAGAGTACTAGAAGTATGATTACAGGGTCAGAGAGTATATACGTTTAAATGCTCTTGTAGCATCTCGCCAACTACTAGCATATGGAGAATTTTTGAGTTGAACACCACCCAGATTTTCTAGCCAAGAAGTAAAATGGAGAGCTCTACAACACAGTGACTGTTCACTTTAGTGCTCTCCTTAAGTCTATGTTCATTCAACAGCAAGTGTTCTGTCAGCATCTAAAAACCCTGTGTGTTGCCCCATTATCTAATCCAGAGGTGCACTTGCTTGTTGGGTTCCAATAGCATCCAGTTTTCACTGGTCCTCTAACCAGGCAGTTCAGTGAGTAGCTCAGAGGACATGACACAAAAAACAGAAAAGAGGCATCTGTTGTACATTTACTAGACTAATCCATTTCAACCCCTTTAATAATTTCTTGTTTCTATTCCAAAGCAATATCAAGTTATTAGTGCATTAAATTTAGGTACTGAAGCACCTTGTTATTTATAGGAATACAACACATTAAAGGCAGGAGAAAAAAGGAGTCAAAGATAAAAGCAATGATTAGTATTAGTGAGAGTATTGCACCCTTTTTCTTGATACTGAGATTATGTTTGGGATAGGTTTCCACATAGGATAGCATTTGATCATTGGTCAAGCAGATGCCTGCTTTCTTTTGCATTGTCTCCAAAATTTTAATAATTAAATATTTTATTGTAAAAGTTTAATGTGACATTGGTTATTAAAATTTTTATTGAGGGCTTCCCTGGTGGTGCAGTGGTTGAGAGCCCGCCTGCCGATGCAGGGGACATGGGTTTGTGCCCCGGTCCGGGAAGATCCCACATGCCGCGGAGCGGCTGGGCCCGTGAGCCATGGCCGCTGAGCCTGCGCGTCCGGAGCCTGTGCTCTGCAACAGGAGAGGCCACAGCAGTGTGAGGCCCGTGTACCGCAAAAAAAAAAAAAAAAAAAAATTTATTGAAGTGGTGAATAGTTTCTTTATTATAACTGATTAATATTTTTTAAGAGCATAATATAGAACTAGAACTCTAGATGGTTTTACAATATTATTTTTAACATGGTCCCCACCTCTGTTTTGGCTCCTTTCTTCTTTGATTCTGTAATTGTTAACCTTACCCTTGGAGTCTTCAGAGCTTTAAACATCCAAGTCATCTTTAACTTCTTAGTCTTTCCTCCAGCTACTATGCCTCATGTTTCTTTCATAATACCTATATTAGTTTTCCAGTTTTCTGTAACAAATTGCCATGGACTTGCTGGTTTAAAACAACACAAATTTATTATTTTATAGTTTTGGAGGTCAGTAGTCCAAAATTGGTCGCACTGGAGTAAAATCAAGATGTTGGCTATGCTGTGTTCTTTCTTGAGGCTCTAAGGGAGATTCATTTTCATGCCCTTTTCCATCTCTTGGAGTCTGCCTGCATTCTTTGACTGTTGGCCCCTTCGATCTTCAAAGCCAGAGACATATGATTGAGTCTTTCTCATGTTGCATCACTCTGCCAAAGACTCTTCTGCCTCTGTCTTCTACATTTAAGGACCCTTGTGACTACACTGGGCCCACCAAGATAGTGCATGTTAAGCTTTTTATTTTAGGGTTTTCTGATTAGCAACCTTAATTCCATCTGCAATGCTAATTCTCTCTGGCCATTTAAAATAATATATTCACAGGTTCTAGGAATCAGGATATTGATATATTTGAGGAGCCATTATTCTGCCTGTCACAATAGCTATCATATCCATTCCTTCTTTCATGATTACCAAGTGAATCTTTTATTTCAGGCCCATTTATTAGGATCGTTGCAATAGCCTTTGACTTTCTTCTCTGCCATTAGTTTCTCATCTCTCCAGACATCCTAATCTCCATTGGCAGACTCATCTCTGTAAGGTCTAGTGTAGAGTATTATATCTGTCCTCAAAAAGCTTCATTGGCAGCATTTTCGGTAAGGCAGTATTCCCCAAGCTCTTTTGATTATGGAGCCTATCTATACAAATTTATGTACACATTAATGTTTTTATTTAATTATAATTTTTGTTCATATGCGACTGTACTAGTGTTTTATAAACTTTTCCACGTATGTAAAATTTTCAAAAATATGCGCAAAACATGAAATAAACAAGCTTTTAAGGTAGTTAAAAATTTTGTGTATAGTACAAAATTCCCATTAGTAAAATTATTAATATTATCAGTAAGAGAAATGTGATGAAGTTATGTACCATGATTTTATGGAACTATTGGCTTAACACTTTAATATATTGAATATCTTGGACTACATCCAGATTATTATTATTTTTTTTTTTGCGGTATGCGGGCCTCTCACTGTTGCGGCCTCTCCCGTTGCGGAACACAGGCTCCGGATGCGCAGGCTCAGCGGCCATGGCTCACGGGCCTAGCCGCTCCGCGGCATGTGGGATCTTCCCGGACCTGGGCACGAACCTGTGTCCCCTGAATCGGCAGGCGGACTCTCAACCACTGCGCCACCAGGGAAGCCCCCATCCAGATTATTTTGATACTTGTTATAGATGTTATTAACTAAAAAAAGTTGCCTCATAATATACATACGAGAGAATATATTGCTTACTACACTGTCATGATACTCATTTTCAATCTGCTTTGCCAGTTATATGAAAGTTTTTTTTTTCACTGAAATTTCACTGAAATTTGACATGTAAATTTCTACCTTCTTTAACATTAGTCAGTTTTGCTTGCAGATTAATTAATCTTGCAAAGCAATCAGTCAAACATTTTTATATTAACAAATGGCTGTAAACAGTCTGAAACACATTTAGAAGATTTGTGTTCAAGCTAGAAAATTCCATTCCCAAATTTAAATGTATTGATATGTATTTAACTATGTGACATACTTCAGTTACTTACAGTTACTTACAAAAATTTTTAAATGGGAAAATTCCCAAACAGTAATATTCTAAAAGTTTTTCCCATAGCTTTTTTTCTCTCCCCAAATAAGCTACTTTCTTAGTTATTAAAATATTAACATTTACCTTCAAGGGACAGTTAAGGCATGTATGATATTTTAAATCTATTGTCATAGAAGAGGCCTGAAAAATAGGAATTTATTTCTCTAAAGAATGTATAATTCATCTTTAATTTGACAACTCTACAACTCTTTTAAATACTCTTCATTAAGGTAACCAACAAACATCTGAGTGATATATAAGATGTTCTTGATGAGTCCTTATCTTATTATAAAGTATTATAAGAACTCTACTAGTTAAACATATTCACATTATTTAACATCTCAGGGCAGTTATACAAGCACTGCAAATGAGGGCAAGATTGAAGGAAATGACCTGCTCTGTCAAGATTCCTTTCAAAATTTCATGTCTATCCAACAGATGGGTCAAGTAAGGAAGCTATAGTGATCTTTGTCTTACAATTTTTAGATAAGAAATGTAAATAGATATTCTAATTTGTTCTTCCTCCCCTCAGTGGTTTAATTATTTTGTAAACCCCAATATATAGACCTCTGTACTAGAGAATAAAATCCATACTCCCTTGTATGGAGTTCAAAGCCTTCTAAGATCTCACTTCTATTTGAAGACTCACTTGTAATTTTCTATCTTATATATTTCCTCATGTTTTTCAATCTACATAGACTACCATACTAACCTTCTTTCCTCAATTTTTCCTTATCTCATTCTCAAAATTCCATCCACCCTTCAAGCTACAGGACCTGACTTACTGAACTTGTACAGCAAATGGTGGTTGAATGAAAGGCCTTCTGTTCATTTCTTTTGGTGTACTTTTCTTAACTTGTAGTTACATATCCATTTATTTGTTGACCTGTTTGTTTGTTGCTATGACGAGACCAAGCTGCACAAAGACCTATGGGGACTGTGACCATCAAATAAATATTTGCACCTAGGTCTGTAACTAGCACAAAGTAGGTGCTTTATAACAGTATACTGGGGAATGAATAAAGGTTATATCACCTGAAGCCTTCACTGATTCCTCATCCCACCTAGCCATATTTTCCTTTTATGTTCTCAAAATATGTACTTTGTTCAGAGTAGGTACTCAATAACTGTTCAAGTAGAATAAGGTTCAGTAAGAGGCTCAGGCTTTTTGGTTGGTTGTTTTTGTGATTTTCTTTGCTTTGTAGTGGCATCTGACCCAGTGGTAAAAGCGCAAGTGGAATTTTGCTTGCTAGAGTGTCGTATAGTTGAGATGGAAAGTTGTTTGGAAGGGTGCCTGATGCTGAACATCAAACCTGTAGTTGTTCACTTACCAAAGTCATGTTTGTGTGTGTTACTTCACAGCAATGTGCAAATTGCTTATGGCTGTACCCAGTAGAATGGTGCTCGATCTGAGCTCATTTGCAGCTGTTTAAAAACAAACTCCAGAGCCCAATATCACAACTGTTTTCTTCCTTTTTGATCTTACCTCATTAGGAGGACAGGGTAAGGGTTGTATAATGTGCTGAAATCTGTCAATACTTCGTGTGTCTTATTCATTAAAACCTTCAGATGCTCTTTTCCTAGCGGCTTCATTTACCAGGGAGGGCGAGGAGAAAAACACTAAACAGGTGTTCTTGACTTGAAAAACAGCAATTTCAAGCAACTCACAAGGGGAGAAGTTGGAAATTTTCAGATTCTGAAGTTGTCACTGGGAGATAAATTTGGGTTACACATTCGCTTCTCATAAACAGACTTTTTTTAACATAAATTTCTGCTGTGCACGAGGCACCTGATTTCTCTGGGGGCAGACATGCTTCACAGAGCAATCGTGCTGCAAAGAGATAGTGTATATTTTCCCAGACTTCTTCCAAATACACAAATATGAGCTGGAGGAGTAGTATGCTGAGCTGCTAATATAGAATTCTAGCTTTCCTGGCAGGGAGAAAAATACCTATGGTAAATATTTGGCTTGATTGATGGGAAAGTGTCTGAATTTTGACTAATCTAAACTCAAATGTTTCTATAATACCATAAGAAGATTATTGGTCACATAAACAGTGAGTTACCTTAAGTATCTTATATAAAAAAGGACTGCATAGTACTGTGTTTGTTTCCGAAGCAGCAGCAGCTTTCTGAAGCAAGGGGAAATTTAAAAGAGATATTTCCTACGGCAGTGCTTCTCAAAACGTGGTCCCCAGGGCAGTAGCATTAGCATTATGTAGTAGTTTGTTAGAAATGCACACTCTTGGGCCACACTCCAGAAGTACTGAATCAAAAACTCTGGGGTAAGGTCCAGCAATCTGTGTTTTAGCAAATGTTTCAGGTGATTCTGATGTATGCATACATTGGAGAACCATTGTTTTACTGGAATTTGATCCATTAATTCATTCGACAAATATTTTTTGGGTATCTAACAAATTCTAGGCACTCTTTTTTTTTTTTTTTTTTTTTTTTGCTGTACGCGGGCCTCTCACTGCTGTGGCCTCTCCCGTTGCGGAGCACAGGCTCCGGACACACAGGCTCCGCGGCCATGGCTCGCGGGCCCAGCCGCTCCACGGCATGTGGGATCCTCCGGGATCGGGGCACGAACCCGTGTCCCCTGCATCGGCAGGCGGACTCTCAACCACTGCGCCACCAGGGAAGCCCTAGGCACTCTTTTTAGGCACTGACAATACAGCATTGTGAACAAATAGTCAAACTCTTGCTGTCTTGTATTTTGTATTCTAGTGAGCAATCTGGGAAAGTCAAAGGAAATGGGAATTCATTAGTTTGCTTTATGCCATGTTGGGCACTGTAGGATGCCCTTTTCCGTGACCATGGTGTTTGAAGTAGGCTTGGCATAAGTTGCAGTGTAAACATTTGGGAACTGAACCGCACTTACTTCATTTTACAGTGTTACTTTCCCTTTCATGGACAGCTCTCTTGGGACTGGTTCCAAGATCTCTATCTAGATGCTCAAGATCCATGACTTACCTAAATGGGCAGTTGATCTGCATATATTTTTGTTCCTTCAGTAATTTATAAATCATCATTCTGTGTTTGACACTCTAGTATGGGCATTGGAAGTGAATTGATTGGCATGATTCCTGACATCTGGGCTCTCATTCTATAAGGATTATCATTGAACCAAGTGGTATAAAGGACATACAACTTGTTAAAAGTCAAGAGACCGATGGCTTAGACTATTCAATAAATGTAAATAAATATTCTTATCATGAAAAATTGGAACAATAGTGCATCCTGAGTACTTGATGTTAGATAGACTAGAATCAGTAGGAACTTGCTACCTTTTATCTAGCTAGTCGTTTATTCAAATGCTGTTTTTCCCAACTTTGAAAATTTTCATAAGAAATAAGTCAAAAGGCAAGTACAATAAAGGCCCATATAATATCCTTTAAGATTTACTATCTACGTTTCCTCATTCTCTCTCTCTCTCTCTGTCTACACACACACACACACACACACACACACACACACACACACACACACACACACTGAGTTTCAACATTCCATTTGAAAATTTAAGTTGCAGATATTTAAAAATTTCAGCCATTAATAATTCAGCATGGACCTCTTAAGAATAAGGACATTTGGCTAAATTATCACAATGTCATTGTCATTTCTAAGAAAATAACAATTCCATAAATCATTGAACATCTAAATCTTCCTCAGATAATCCCTCCACTTTGTTTTCACCATGACACTGATGTATTGAAGAGTTCAAGTCAGTTACTATGTATAATCTCCCACATTTTGATAGGCTTGATTATTTCCTTTTGGTGTCATTTAATGTGTGTATCTCTATCCCTTGAATTCACTGTGCACTACAGTTTGGGTCTGGAAGACTCAATTGGATTTTAAGTAGATATATGACTGCCCAGAATGTGGCAGTCACAGTATGGTAAGCAAAACAGATGCATTCTTGCTTTTATGAAGCTCAAATTATAACCAGGGAAGACATAACACTAAACAAACATATTATGGACCTATATAAAGTTAACTTCCCCTAATGGTAAGTGCTGTGATGAAAATTAAGTATGATGATGTGACAGTGAGTTAGTGATAGTTTGTTGCAGAGGGGATGGCCAAGCAAGACCTCATTGTGGAGATGATATTTGAGCTGTGATCTGAGTGGAAGTGACAGGAAGCAGGGGATAGGGGTGAAAAAAATTATTTGCTAAACCTGCTGTCTGAAACAAAGACTTGTTAGGGGATCATGAGTCTCTTGAATGAAGGAAGGGAGACCTGGGAAGTACTTAAGAATGTGAGGAGGATAATCATGTGAGTTATTGGACAGGGGTTGGTGAGAACAGTCTTGATCAATCAGATAATAATTCCAGTGAATCATGGAGACTGTTCTCTTTTGTTAGTAGCTGCCCATATTGTTTACCTGGGTGGGTACAATGATGTCAACACAATGGACAAAGAGAAGAAAGTCTAAAAAAATCATCAAGAATTATAATTCAAATTTGTCAAGTACTATTGTCTATCTTTATCCTTACAAGTTCCTAAAATGACAAAGAGAACTTGATTGGGAGTCATAGGCCAGAAAAATCCAGTCTTCCACTTTGGAAAGTTGGGAAAGTGGAGTTATTCTTAATTGTTTTTTTTTTTCCATGTTTATCATCCTTCCCATCCCTTCAAAATATATGTCCTTTTATCATTCCGGTCTATTTTTATGATTTGCTGGAGCACACTCTGGATGCATTTATGAATGTAACTTTATTAAACACATGCAGGGACTTCCCTGGTGGTGCAGTGGTTAAGAATCCGCCTCTCAATGCAGGGGACATGGGTTTGAGCCCTGGTCCGGGAAGATCCCACAGAGCAACTAAGCCCGTGCGCCACAACTACTGAGCCTGTGCTCTAGAGCCCGTGAGCCACAACTACTGAGCCTGTGCACCACAACTACTGAAGCCTGCGTGCCTAGAGCCCATGCTCTGCAACAAGAGAAGACACTGCAATGAGAAACCCCATCACCACAAAGAAGAGTAGCCCCCCCACTCACCGCAACTAGAGAAAGCCCACGTGCAGCAATGAAGACCCAGCGCAGCCAAAAATAAATAAATAAATTTATAAAAAAATAAAAAAATAAACACATGTAAATAAATATGAGTAATGGCATTTGTCGTGAATAGAAAGGAGAAACTGAAGAACATGCTTTTTTTGAAGAGTTTTTGTTTGGCTCCTTGGCAGAAAAGCAATATAAACCTGGACATTCAAGTGCATTTGTATGCCATAATGGTGCGGTGGATGATTGTGTCAGATGAAATATCCACCTGCATACAGAGTACACAGCTACTAGGAAGTATCTATTGTTGATTTCTCATCTAGCATCTGACATAGCCCGTGGGTGAGGTTTTTGACAACTGTCAGAGAGCAAAGGAAATGCTACCTCTAGAAGTACATGGGGTGGGCGCAGACTGAGCTCTGGCTGCTGAGAAGAGAATCCTCAGAGGGAGAAACACACTGGAGCAACTGACATTCTCATAACTGTTCCTCATACGTGTTCCTCACTTTAAGCCTCAGTCTGCCCATCTGTGAAACCCATCTGTGAAGTGTGTTTATTGAAAATTCTTGATATATTGATGTGTCAGGAAAAAGAGCTAAAAAAGAAAACATTCACCAGCTATGTAGTACTTCTAGGGATTTGTAATCAAGCTTATGGTTCTGTGCGAGTTGGATTCTGTTTATAATTTATGTCTTTCATAGTAAAATGCTGTATGTGTGTGTGCATGCACGAGCTTGGGCTTACTTTGGAGAAGAAGAGCCAAAGAGGATGAATACATTATTGCATTAGAATACTAAAACATTTCAGGGACATTCATAGTTAATTTACATGCTTTCAAAAGACCATGATCTTTCTAATAGGAATTTCTGAGATTCGGAGACTATTCTAAATATGTGTTGTCCAATATGGTAGCCACTAGCTATGTGTCACTGTGGAACACTTGAAATGTAGCTGGTGTGAATGAGGAACTTAATTTTTAACTTAATTTAAATTTAAATAGCCACATGTAGTTGGTGGCTACCATTTTGGACAGAGCAGGTCTAAAAAGATGTGGAAGAAATACTTTTTAAAAAGTCACCATCTGGGGCTTCCCTGGTGGCGCAGTGGTTGAGAGTCTGCCTGCCGATTCAGGGGACACGGGTTCGTGCCCCGGTCCGGGAAGATCCCACATGCCATGGAGCGGTTAGGCCCGTGAGCCATGGCCGCTGAGCCTGTGCGTCCTGAGCCTGTGCTCCGCAACAGGAGAGGCCACAACAGCGAGAGGCCCGCGTGGCGCAAAAAAAAAAAAAAAAAAAAGTCACCATCTGGTTATGCAGTCTGCCAATTAAATTATTTTATTTTTGGATTCTGATTATTAATATATTCTCTTGTGTTTAAAATATGCACCAGTTCCCACTCTCCTGACCCCTCCTTCCCCTTCCCGGTCTTACACATATACACACAATTCCCTATTTTACTCTGTTGTTATTGCTAAGCACTAAAATTTTCTTTTATATCCACACTTCCAGAGGCAGTACTATGTACATATTATGCTTCATCAAATTCTTCACCATTTGTTCTCCTTTGAAATTAAGAACTGGATATTCACTCCTGATTTATGTTCTCAAAGATAGCTGGTGTTTTCCATGGTGGTCACAGCCTTCTCCTTAATCTTCTCATAGTATTTCCACTATTATCAGCCTCTGCCTAAGGCTGCTCTATAGTCTCCTTAGTGCTGCAACATTCTGAGTGTCTTCCTTCTTCTCCCGTTGGTCATTTTTCTTTTCTTTCCAGTTTCCTTCAATATTATGGATGTTTACTACAACTCAGATTTGCTATTCTAGATTCAGCCAAAAGCTCTGATTTATGTCTTCGGTGAGAAAATCTATCTAATTCTGATCTCTTCAGTGGTCTGTTTTGAAATCTTACACGTTTTCCTTGAAATTTCTTGTTTGAGGTGCAAAAATCTAAGTTTAATATTAAAACATAACTCATATTTTTCCTATCAAAATGAATCCCCCGTCCTATGTTGAAAAGGCACCACTCTATGTCTTGTTACCCAGAGTTTGAAGGGCTTGGTCATTCTTGACTTTTTATGTATTTTTATGGTCCCTCTCCATTCAGTCAACACATGCTGCTTTTATGAAATATGGAATGCTTCCTGATTTTGCATGTCATTCTTAATGAGAGGCCATGCTAATTTTCTCTGTATTACTCTAATTTGAGTATGTACTGCTGAAGCCAGCAGAGTTCCTCCTTTCTAGTGGATGTTGGGTTATAACGAGTTTCCTTTTCCACTGTCCATATCCTGGCTTAGTTTTTCCTTGACTCATATGTGTATTATTTTCAGCCCCCTAATTGGTGTTATTACCTTCAATCTCAGTTGGGGTTGTACTAACCACTGCAGTTCTATCTCTTCTGACTGTTGTGCATGCATCTTGCCCTCCGGGTACATTGGCATGACCAGTCTCGTTGAATTACTCTTGCTTTTCCAGCCATGTGCCTTTGCTTAATGCTGTTGACTCTGCCAGAAATTAAATTGTCTTATTAGTGTATTCAAATCCTATATGCCTAAAACTTTCAAGGTTTATTTATACATTCACATTCACCAACTGTTTATTGAGTGTATGCTGTGTACTGGCATTGAACTAGGCACCTGTGTCTTTAGTGCTCAGCTCATAAGAAGACAGAATCGCTGCTTTCACGGAGTTTACGTTGTAGCAGGGAATCTGACAAGTAAATATTCAGTTATGGTACCATGTGATAAACTTCTGTATCATCATCACATGGAAACCATCCAAACCAGTTTGGCTTCTCTGAACTTATGATGATTACTCATTGACTACTTAATTACATTACTTACTTTTATCTGTTCACCTACTGATTTTTCCATTATGTGTTAATTTCATTTCCTCTATTGGATTGCAAACTATTTGAGGGCAGAAAATACTTTGTATACCACTGAATATACCCTATGGCCTCTAGCCCACAATGTTTCATATAAAAAACACAAATACCTGGCAGTTTGTAAGAGAGCTGTATTTTACCTTTGGGAATCTTTCCTGTGCACTACCTAATTATTTCTCGGTCAACATAAAATACAGAAATGTGATAACAGAGAAGGTGAGATTTGTTTATCCTCATTCTACATTGAATGATGGATTTAAACATGCAAATTGAATTATTTATGCTATTTAAAGTATATTATGTATTACAAAATGTTATATTTCAGAATTCCCTGATACAAAATACTCATAAATCTTAAAAATGAAGAACATCAATTAGAATTGAATTTCCAAACTACTGTGAAATTTATGCTAAAAATTAGAAGCCAAGAGTAAAATATTATAGTTGTTAGATTGTAAAATCAGATGTTGATTTTAAAAAAATCAGTCTTTTGTTAATATAGTTGGACTTATGAAGCCCTAATCGGATAAAGCAGATTTTTCTGATAGAGTGATCTTTAAAAGTAAATGTAAATGACCAAAACTTTTCAGTATTCTCATCAATTAAATAATTTATTATTTCATTTAAATCTAATCCTGGCTTATTCCCAGATGTTGATTATAATATTTACTGTTAAATTAAATTTTCATAGGAACTTTTTTCTCTTTGCTTTTAGTTTAATTTTTAAAAACCTCTTTATTAAGTTGTAATTGACATAGACTACACATATTTAAAGTGTAAAATTTGAGACTTTTGGACATATGTATATACCAGTGAAGCCATCAGCACAATCAGGTTAATGAAAATATTCATTACTCTCAAAAGTTTCCTCATTCCCCTTTGTAATTCCTCTGGACTTTCTCCATATCCCCTACCAAAGGCACCCATTAGTCTGTTTTTTGTCCATGTAATTTTGCATGTAGTTTTAAAGAATTTGATGTAAATGAAATACAGCATTTGCTCTTTCCTGTCTGGTTTCTTTTCTCATAGTATAATTGTTTTAAGATTCATCCACGTTATAGTTTAACAGGAGTTCACTGCTTTGTGTTTGCTGTGTAGAAACACAACTGATTTTTGTGTATTGATTGTGTATCCTACAGCTTTACTGAATTTGTTTACTAGTTCTAACAGGTTTTTTTTGTGTGGAATCTTTAGGGTTTTCTCTATATAATATCATGTCCACTGCAAGTAGAGAAAATTTTGTTCCTTTCTTCCTATTTAGTTTCCTTTTTTTTCCTTTTCCTACCTAATTGCTCTGGCTAGGGCTTCCAGTGCTATGTTGAATTGTTTAGTGTTTAATGTATAGATCTTTTACATCTTTGGTCAGATTTATCCTTAAATATAATATTTCATACTTTTTATGCCATTATAAATGATATTTTAAAAAAATTTGAAATTCTGATTATTTGATAGAATAGAGAAATACAATTGGTTTTTATGTACTGATCTTTCATCCTGCACCTTAGTAAACTCATTTATTAGTTCTAGTAGCTTTTTGTAGCATTCATTGGATTTCCTATATAGACAGTCATGTTTTGCTGTGAATATTTTTACATGTTCCTTTCTAATCTTTATGCTTTGCTTTTCCTTCCCTGATTGCACTGCCTAGAACCTCTAGTACAATGTTGAATAGAAATAGTGAGCGTGGACATCCTGTCTTAATCCTCATCTGAGGAGCACCATTTGGTTTTTCAACATTAAGTAACATAGGCTAGGTGTAAGTTCCTTGTCAGATACATGATTTTTTCAAATGTTTTCTCCCATTCTGTGGGTTGTCTTCATTCTTTGCATGGTGTTATCTGTTATAAAAATGTTTAAATTTGAGGTAATCCAATAAAATATTTTCCTTTGGTGACTTTTTTTTTTTTTTTTTTGTGGTACACGGGCCTCTCACTGTTGTGGCCTCTCCCGTTGCAGAGCACAGGCTCCAGACTCACAGGCTCAGCGGCCATGGCTCACGGGCCCAGCTGCTCCACGGCATGTGGGATCCTCCCAGACCGGGGCACGAACCCGTGTCCCCTGCATCGGCAGGCGGACTTTCAACCACTGCGCCACCAGGGAAGCCCGGTTTAAGTCTTCTTAAATTTAATAAGACTTGAATCCCAGCATATGGTCTATCCTTGACAGAGTTCCATGTGCACTTGAGAAAGTGTATTCTTCAGCATTTGGATGGAATGTTCTGTACATTCTATCAAACCTCTGTGGTCTAATGTTTCATTTAAGGCTGCTGTTTCCTTGTTGACTTTCTTTCTAGATGAGCCATCCATTTATGTAAGTGTGGTGTTAAAGTGCCTTACTATTATTTTGTTGCTGTCAATTTTTCGCTTTTTGTCTGTTAATAATTGTTTTATATATGTTAGGTGCATATTTTAATCACTCTTATGTCTTCTTGATGAATTATCTCTTTTATTATTGTACACTGTCCATCTTTGGCTCTTGTTACTTGTTTTGGCTTGAAGTGTATTTTCTCTGATATGAATATGGCTACACCTGCTTTCTTTTTTTTTTTTTTTTTTTTTTTTTTTGCTGTACGCGGGCCTCTCACTGCTGTGGCCTCTCCCGTTGCGGAGCACAGGCTCCGGACACACAGGCTCCGCGGCCATGGCTCACGGGCCCAGCCGCTCCGCGGCATGTGGGATCTTCCGGGATCGGGGCACGAACCCGTGTCCCCTGCATCGGCAGGCGGACTCTCAACCACTGTGCCACCAGGGAAGCCCTACACCTGCTTTCTTTTGGCTGCTATTAGCTTAGAGTATTGTCTTCTATCTCTTTACTTTGAGCCTATGTTTGTCTTAAGAACTGAGATGAGTCTTCTGAGGCAGTGTATAGTTGGTTGTTATTTAGTAATCAATCCAGCTACTCTGTCTTTTGATTGGAGAATTCTATTCATTTACTAAATGTAAATGATTATTGATAAATGAAGACTTAGTATTGCCATTTTTTCTTTTCTGTTTGCTCTATATCTCCATGTTTCTTTTTCCTTGTTTCTGTCTGCCATTTTGGTTTGGTGGTTTTCTATGATGTTTTCCTCAGTTTCCCTTTTTTTTTTAATGTCTCTGCTCTAGATTTATGTTTTGTAGTTACCATCGGGTTTGTATAAAATATCTCATAGATAAAATACTCCTTTTCCTGCCTATAGCATCTGATCTTCAGTTGCCTCTATGAATTCCATCCTTTTCCCTTCTCATTTTATGTTTTTGTTTTTTCAAGTTATCCCTTTTTATGTTGTTTGTTACCAAATTGAAGTAGTTATAGTTATTTTTATTCCTTGAAAAAACCTAGTCTGATTTAGAGTTTCAATTTTCTGATTCTGTCTGTCTATTTATCATCTTACTCAACATTTTGTGTACTTTTGCCTTTTTTGTTTCAGGTAGAAGAGCTTAAGGCAAGTCTAGTATTGATGAACTCCCTCAGCTCTTGTTTGTTTGGGAAAGCCTTTATTTCTCCTTCATATCTGAATGATAACTGTGCTGGAAAGAGTATGTTTTTTGTGGACAGTTTTATCTTTCAGTATTTTGAGAATGTTATTACACTCCCTCATGGCTTATAGAATTTCCGTTGAGAAATCTGCTGATAGCGTAATGGGGGTTACTTTGTAGGTTACCATCCTTTTTTTCTGTGGCTGCCTTTAAAATTTTTTCTTTGTTGACTTTTGGCAGTTTTCATATAATGTGTCTTGGAAAAGGTCTTTTTGCATTGAGCTTTCTTAATAGGTTTTCTCTTAACTTCATTGACTTGTAGATGCAGTTCCTTCCCCAGGTTTGGGAGGTTCTCAGCTATTATTTCTTTAAATAAACTCTCTATGCCCTTCTCCCTCTCTCCTCCTTCTAGGATACCCATTAGCCTTATGTTGCCCTTCCTAAAAGTGCTGGATAGATCTCTTAGGATTTCCTCATTTCTTTTAGATCTTAATTCTCTCTCCTTTTCTACCAGGATCATTTCTATATTTGTATCTTCAGGCTTGCTAGTTCTCTCTTCCATATGGTTTGCTCTATTTCCAGTGCTCTCTAATGTGTTATCTCATTTATTACATCTTCAGCTTCAGAATTTCTGTTGGTTCTCTTTTAGATTTAAATCTCTTTGGTAAAGTTTTCCTTCTGTTTACTAAGTTCATTCCTGAGCGCCTCGAACTGCCTTTCTGAGTTTTTTGTAGCTTGTGCATTTCTTCATGACAGCTATTTTGAATTCTCTATCTGTTAGATCACTCTATTCCATGACTTTGGTTTTTGGAGAATTGTCATTTTCTTTTTGTGATTTAGTATTACTGTGGATTTTCATGGCACTTTATGAGTTGCTCCTCTGCTGTTGCATTTGAAGTAGCGAACACTTCGCTTCTTTAGGTAAAGCTTTTTTTACTTGATTGTAAAAATTCAACAGATGAGTATTTGGAGGCCCTTCTTTTGTTTTTCAGTAGGTGGCGCTATAGCACAAGGTTTTGGTTTCTCCTACCTGAGCTGCCTCTGGTTGTATCCTTTGATAATCCGTTCTTTCCACCCTCCACTGCCAGAGGTCTTGCCCTGTGCCCTTACTGTTGCTTCTTGTGCCTTCGGGCTGGCTTCTGCCTTGCAGTAGCCAGTGTTGCTGCTGTTGCTGGTGTAGCTCCCTAGGGCGCCCAGATGGTGGGTGCCTGCACTACCTCAGGGGTAGCCTGGGTCACAGACTCTGCCTCTACCATATCCAGGTTTGTTAGGTTCATGGGCACCGCCTCTTGGGTGTAGGGGCTGGAGTCGCAGGTGCCTTTGCAGCTAGAGGGATGGAGTGAGAGGCCATGCTGCCTCTCTTGCCCTGTTCTCAGCAGTGGAGTGTGCTGCTGCAGCCAGGGGACTAGAGTTGTATGCACGGACTCCCCTGCTACTCCTGGGTTCTCAGGGGCCACAGGGTCACCCGTTGTGCTGGGGTGGGGGGGATGGGATCTTCAGCATCACCTCTGTTGTTCCTGCCTTCTGCTTCCTCTGTGTGTTGCATTCCACCCATCTTTAGATGTGCACATGTGTGGACTTCTCCAGTGTATGTTGGGCAGAAGAACCTTTATGATGTTATGGACGTTTTACTGGGTATATATCGAAGGGGACAGAGAAAGGGAGCAAAGTGTCTTATGATGCAGTAATGCTCATGTCACCCCCTCCACCTTTTTTTTGATTAGTGTTACCATGGTATGTGTCTATTTTATCACTCCTTTAACCCATTAGTACTTTAGATTTGAAGTGCATTTCCAAAAGAAGTACATAATTGGATCTTGCTTTGTGTCCAATCTGACAGTATTTGTCTTTTTTTTTTTTTTTTTTTTTTTTTTTTCCCCGTACGCGGGCCTCTCACTGTTGTGGCCTCTCCCGTTGCGGAGCACAGGCTCCGGATGCGCAGGCTCAGCGGCCATGGCTCACGGGCCCAGCCGCTCCGCGGCATATGGGATCCTCCCAGACCGGGGCACGAACCCGTATCCCCTGCATCGGCAGGCGGACTCTCAACCACTGCGCCACCAGGGAGGCCCCAGTATTTGTCTTTTAAGTGTTTAGAACATTTATATTTTCTGCGATGATCAATAAAATTTAAATCTACCATATTGCTATTTTCCCACATGTGCTTTCTTGCCTGTTCTCTCTCTTTTTTTCCCCTGCCTTCTTTGGTTATAATTGGGTAGTGTTTATGATTCCCTCTTGTCTCCTTTGTTGACTTACTAGCTATGATTCTTTGCTTTGTTATTTTAACGGTTGCTTTAGAATTTGTGGCATCCATATTTGACTCATCACAGTCTACCTTCAAGTAATATTATGCCACTTCACATGTCATGTAGGAACCTTACAATAGTATACTTTCATTTTTGACTCCCTGCCTTTGTGATATTTTTGTCATACTTTTAAGTGTATTATAAACATCATACTACATTTTTTTTTTTTTTTTTTTTTTGCGGTACACGGGCCTCTCACTGTTGTGGCCTCTCCCTTTGCAGAGCACAGGCTCCGGACGCGCAGGCTCAGCGGCCATGGCTCACGGGCCCAGCTGCTCCGCGGCATGTGGGATCTTCCCGGACCGGGGCACGAACCCGTGTCCCCTGCATCGGCAGGCGGACTCCCAACCACTGCGCCACCAGGGAAGCCCCCATACTACATTTTTAATTATTATTTTTGTTTAGGCAGTCAATTATTGTTTATATAGATTTAAATAACAGAAATTGCATATTTATCCAGATAGCCACCATTTCTTATATCTTTCATTTATTTGTGTAGATTCATATTTCCAACTGGTATTGTTTACTGATATTTCTGCTTGATGGATTTTCTTTAACATTTCTTGTAATGCAGATGTGCTGGTGATGAATTCTTTCAACTGTTTTATGAAAAAGTCTTCACTTTGCTTTCATTTCTTGTTGAATCGACTTTATTTTTAAAAATTGTTTAGGTTCACAACAAAATTAAGAGGGAAGCAAAGAGATGTCCCATGTATCCCCTGCCCCCATATATGTATAACCTCCTCCCCCCATTATTAGCATCCCCCACCAGAGTGGTACATGATTTAAATATGATGAACTTACATTGCCACATCATTATCACCCAGAATCCACAGTTTATATTAGACTTCGATTTTTTTTTTTTTCCGGTATGCAGGCCTCTCACTGTTGTGGCCTCTCCCGTTGTGGAGCACAGGCTCCAGACGCGTAGGCTCAGCGGCCATGGCTCACGGGCCCAACCACTCTGTGGCATGTGGGATCTTCCCGGACCCGGGCATGAACCTGCGTCCCCTGCATCGGCAGGCGGAGTCTCAACCACTGCGCCACCAGGGAAGCCCTAGACTTCACTCTGGGTGTTGCAGATTGTATAGGTTTAAATGTATAATGGCATATATCCATCATTGCAGTACTATGAAAATTTCAGGGTTTTTTTTTTTTTTTTTCAACTCACCACCTTTGCTTTATTGCTAAGCACTTCAGACAGACTTAGAGATGTCTTTTTGGAGGAAAGAGTCCAGCAACACCAAGAATCCAGAAGAGACCAAGACTGTGAAACAGATGTGTTGGGCTGGAAAATCCCCTTGACCACAAGAATGAGGAAACTGTGGTTGCTTTGTCTTCCACCCAGTCAGGGCCCAAAGCTCCTGCTATACCTTATCTTGAAGTGTCAGCGGGAGAATGGTTGCAGCTGCTCATCCTGGGGCCCACCTATCTCTTACCTCAAATCTCCCCTGAGTGATGTGGACCCCAAGAACTCTTTATTGGGAGGACGAGGGGCGGAGGTCTGCCTTCTGCAGCTTCTTCAGTCTGGCACTGGGCTCGTGGACCCTACCTAATTGGGGCCACGGAACTCTCGCCCTGTCTTGTCCAGGGGCCCCAGGGTGACTTCTGCTGTTATTCCGGTAGGATCTATGTCAGGGAGTGGCTGGAATCCCTGCATCACCATCATCTTGGTGTGGAATTGTTGCAACCAGGAAGAAACAAAATTAACAAGCAGATTAAAAAGGCAGGGGCCAAAGTTCAGTAAAAGGATTATGGCAACTAGAGGCCCAAGCAGGGGATAAGAACCAGGTCACACTTGGTAACATCTCCTTAATTGCAGTCTAGATAGTCAGCGCTTGGGTTACCCTGTCTGAAGGAATGAAGCCATTTGGCGCGGTCCCATGTTCTTGACGTCCTTTTCTACTAGCCCAGTGTTATTGATGTAGGTGCAACATGTCTTATTGATAACTGCACATACTCCTCCTTGTTTGGCTAGGAGGAAGTCCAAGGCCAGTCTATTAGCCATCACTTTATTAGCCAAGGAACTTAGAGACAATGAGAATCTGATGAGTGCATTCCCTGTGGATTCACTCAGGACAGACAGGGCATCTGAAAGATTGTGGAACAACGCTTCGTGATAAACAAAGCCTCCCCAAGGGGCCACCAAACCAACCAACGGCAGCTCCATTTCCGGCTGAAAGGAGGCCAATTGCCCTTCTGCCCCAGGGGTGGGTGATGTTATAGATGGTAATACCTGGGTTTGTTTGGTTACTCAGTTGGCCTAGTGTAACATTGTCCTGTAAACAGAGCATTGTCTATACAAGGAAAGGCCACAGCTAATCCCAGGAGAGGGGAAGAGGGATTGGGGTTTTTTGAAGAGGACATTCAGTTTATATCTGGACCTCAAAGGAATAGATGTCCGGGAGGGGCACATGCCTGACATACTGTTGTGGAATTAAACCACTTCAGTACAGAGTCTGCCCAAGGGGGTTCCAGTGCAGTTGGAGGACAAGATTCCACCATTGAATAAGGGTGTATGAGTCTTTTTGAAGGCTTTCGAGAGGCAAAAAACATGTATCAAACGCGGGGAAGTTGTGCGTCACACGCTTCGCTCCGGGCCTGTCCAGGAGATACACATCCCACTGGCCGGCTGCTCTTGGGGACACCAATGGGTGGCATTGCCTGTTTGGTCTTCGCAGTTAAAATTAGGGGTAATGGCGGTGATGCCAACTGCCGGTGCATTGCAGATTTTAGTTCCAGGCTTCTGGCAGGAGCAGCAAGATGAGTTACTTATTAATGCGGTTGTCAGTTGGCTTGGGGATCACCTTCTTGAAGAGGTATTTGAGGTCTTGGGCAGGTTCACGGGAATAGCTGGGATGTGTGTCTTCAGGTTCCTTGAATCCAGGAATCCGAGTCAGGGCACCAGGGCCCCTAGACTGATGCTGGTTTACCTCAAGGTCTCCAGCCGGATCACCGACAGCCCTGTACAGAGAAGCAGATCTGGAGATTCCGACTTCCCGATGGAACTGGGGGGAGGGGGAAGCAGAAACGTGTCGAAGGCTGAGGACCAAGATGGGGCTCGGGCAGAGGCTGGACCCGGGCGCTAGGTTGGCTGGCGGGTTTGGGCCACCTCCCCAGCCCCTCCGGGCCCAGTTCCTCCCTCAACCGTGGCACACAGGACCACGGGGGACAACCTCTCCAACCTCATACTTGATCCGGAAAGCAAAAGTTTCAGTTTTTTTTTAGGAAAAACCTTCTGTGTCTCTTGCTTATTCATCCTTTCCTCCCCCAATCCCTGGCAACCACCAAAACCATTTTTTTTTTTTTTTACAGTCTCCATAGTTTTGCCTTTTCCGGAATGTCATATATTGGAATCGTACAGTATGTAGCTTTTATAGAATGCTTCTTTCACCTAGTAATATGCATGTAAGGTCCTCCATGTCTTTTCATTGCTTGATGGCTCACTTCTTTTTCGCAGAATAATATTCTGTTTTCTGGTTGTACCACAGTTTATCTGTTCATCTACTGAAAGACATATTGGTTGCTTCCAAATTTTGAATAAAGCTGCTATAAATATTTGTATGCAGTTTTTTGTGTGGACATAAGTTTTTGACTCCTTTGAGTATGATGTTCTTCATATTCAGAGACTGTACCCATTATAGGAGACACCCCATCTTTCATCTTTGATCCACCTTTTCCAGTCCTAGCCTGCTATCTTGCTGCTGGGGCCCTTGATTATTCTACTATCTCTTATCTAATGTTGATATTTATTAAATACTATTTAATACCATTTTAGGGTTGATTCATCTCTTTGACTTATGGACTGGAAGTTTTGAACTGTAAGATATATAATTTTCTAAAAACCTATAACTTCTTAACTACAATTACCAAGTTTTTTTTAGTCACTTGTTTTAATCCTTTAATTTCACCCTTTGGCATTTTCACAGCTCATCAGCACACTGGAAGTGAGGAATAATTTTGGTGAAATATATCTTTCTCTTTTTCTTCTTTGAGAAACGCTACTATGACAATGCATTTATTGTTTTAATGTCTTTAAAACCTCATAAAATACATTTGATTATATTCACCTATATTTGCCTAATAAGGGTCTCTTGTTCTAAAAAACTAAGTAAGTGTTTTGAGTATCAAATGTTAAGTTGGAGCAAATTCACATTATTGAACTGGATTTTTTAAACATGAGGAGTTTAAAATCTGAGTTATATGGATTTAGTTATTGCATGTAACAAAATGTGGTCACTGTGTAGGCTAATTTTGTTAACCATTCTAAATAAATGAGGAATTACATGAAAACAAGATTCAGGAAGTTTTGAGAGTATATTCATTTCACCAGTGTAGGAGAAATTCTTAAGGCTGACCTGATGGCAGAGTGTCCAGTTGGATAGAATGATTGTTGAAAATGCTGCCTTGAATAGAACTGTACTCATGCCATATGAGGTTGATAACCATCTTATTTTCCATCATTGTAAGTCTTTGGTTGTCTGAAAGGTACTATGCAAAATCCAAAATTTTATCACCTCTTAAATCTCTGATGGTCAAGATTGATTACGAGTGATTTTTTTAATTCTTTTTTTCTGCTGCTTTGCTGAATTTATATACAATGTATGTGTAGTTTATGTGTAGGTTTCTAAAAAAAACCCTTTTGCATACAGAAAATATTTTCTTGATTTATGATTGATAGATTAATATACTTCAACTAACTTCAAAGACTTGTGCTTTAAAAGCTTTTAAATGCAACCATTTCCTTAATCAGAGAATTATTTGGGTAAGTTTAGTATTGGGTTAGAGTAGAGGAATAGAAAAGAAATATAAACGTGACATACTTTGGAAATTACCGGCAATGGCATTCTTGTCTCTCCCATTACCAATAGTTAATGTTTAGGGCCCTTCAGATTGCCATATATTTAATGAGAATTAGCTCCTACAGGGCCTAAATATCGAGGGCTTAATGATAGTAGTTTATTTTACCATCAGCAAGATAAGTAAATCTCAGCATCCCAGATGCCATAGAATTCCTATAGCCATTGAAGAGAGCTGACTATATTGACATTTGGTCACTTGGCAGTTATAGCCTTTGCATGAGAAGTTGCTGTCCAAGGTGATTTCTTTCTCATGCATTCTAAATACCAGCAATACCAGGGCTGATGCAAAGTCCCTGTCAAATTCTCCAGACTCCTGATATATGACCATTTGTCAGTAGTTTCGAGCTAGCATTTTCAGTGTACTTCCAAACATCAAGCTTTTCTGTAGGGCTTCTGGAGCTGGAAAGGTGGCCTGGAGGGGAGGGGTTGGGGGAAGCTTACCACAGCCAATTGCTAAAGTTGAAGGTTAAGTTTGCTTTAAATATTATTTTTGTAAGAAGGAAAATTGCCCATTAATCTTATTCTATGATCCTTGGGCCCAAGAAAATTAGAAGAAGGAGAAACTTTGTTAAATACACACAAGGGTATATTTCTGTCCTTTTGCATATAAACATTGGGAATAATTAATTGGGGTTTTCCCATCATATCTTACAAACTCAAAAAACTAAAGGAGGGCTGATTATTTATTAGCTTGAAGTATAATCATCTCGTGGCGTGAAAATTTCCTTGGGCAATTTTTGACAGCAGTGAGATGAATGGTTCAATGGTGTATACTAATTGTAATTTACAATTATGTCTTTGAATGCTGTTATAGAAATGATCTCATGTATTGGGGAGTCACACTAGATGTGTTCATGTAAATGAAAGACAGTTGATTAGATTTATTTAATATTGTTTTAGGAGTGAAAACAAAGGTCAGTAAATAAAACTTGGTTATAGCAGCCTCAGGAAACGAAAATAGTAAGATACTTCAAAAAGTCTTCCTGTCCCTCAGTGCCTACTCCCACGCACACATAAACATACATATATGCTTTCCAGCTCTGGGTCCCTGGGTCCCTGGAAATAACATCACTAGAGTTCTTTTTAAGTATATTATTAATAAATTCCTATCAAAATAAAAATATCTTACCTGGGAAGAGTAACATATCAAACCTTAATAGCAGAATTCTTTTTAAAAATGATGATTGTTTCTAATATCTTACTGTAGATCCCCTTTTGCTGGTTCAGACAGTAATTTAACTGGATTTGAATGAGGAAATTTGAAGGTAAAAGTCAAATGCTTCTGGCTTTTAGTTTCTGAGAATTGCAATTATTATAATTCATGACTATATCTTTAAAGCATACTTTATATCATATTAATGTACTAAAACTCATGGTGATACAGAAAACTTGATTATAGTTTGCAGCCCAAAAGAAGATATTTTTAAAGCAGTAGATTTAAATTTGGTATTGAATGTCTTCTTTACTTTTCAAGTGTAGTAGGACTAAAAATTCATGTGCTAGCTGAAAATCTGAGAAGATAATTAGGCCTATATTTCTTACTGCTTTAGGTTACTTGAAAGGGTAAATATTTTAATGGTTACACTTTCTGTCTACTTTCTGTTCAGGTACTCACATGCAGGGTTTATTAAACATAAAGAAATAAACCAAGTCTAAATTTATGATGTCTTTTTATTCATAATAGAATAAAGCATAATTTTTACTTCCTCTACATAAAATGCACATACATCTCCCCTACAAATTTGAATTATTTTTCTCATTTACTTAGAGATGATGATTTCTTTTTTTTTAGCATCTTTATTGAAGTATAATTGCTTTACAATGGTGTGTTAGTTTCTGCTTTATAACAAAGTGAATCAGCTATACTTATACATATATCCCCATATCTCCTCCCTCTTGCTTCTCCCTCCCACCCTCCCTATGCCACCCCTCTAGGTGGACACAAAGCACGGAGCTGATCTCCCTGTGCTATGTGGCTGCTTCCCACTAGCTATCTGTTTGATATTTGGTAGTGTATATATGTCCATGCCACTCTCTCACTTCGTCCCAGCTTACCCTTCCCACTCCCCGTGTCCTCAAGTCGATTCTCTATGCCTGCGTCTTTATTCCTGTCCTGCCCCTAGGTTCATCAGAACCATTTTTTTTTTAGATTCCATATATATGTGTTAGCATGTGGTATTTGTTTTAGAGATGATGATTTCTTAAGAAAAAATCTAGCAGAACTTCTGAAGTGATATTGAGAGAGGAGAAGCAAGGGTGAATGATGGATTAGGTGTTATTTCATGTTTTTTTTATTTTTTTTGTGGTACACAGGCCTCTCACTGTTGTGGCCTCTCCCGTTGCGGAGCACAGGCTCCGGACGTGCAGGCTCAGCGGCCATGGCCCACGGGCCCAGCCGCTTCGCGGCATGTGGGATCCTCCCGGACCGGGGCACGAACCCGCGTCCCCCACATCGGCAGGCGGACTTTCAACCACTGCACCACCAGGGAAGCCCTATTTCATGTTTTTAAGCCTAAGACTTAACACAAGCTCTTTTGTCCTATCACTGCAGTGCTTTGAAATTTCAGGTATTTTCTTGGCTCACCTTCATTGGCTCTGTAAATACTATTTCTGTATTACTGTAGATTGGGGTTTCAATACATTGAACTATTGATGATTTGCACCAGGTAATTCTTTGTTTTGGGGTGCTGTCTTGTGTATTCTAGGATATTTAGCAGCATTTCTGGTTTTATCCGCTAGATGCCAGTAGTACTCCCTAAGTAGTGACAACCCAAAACATCTCCAGACACAGCCAAATGTCCCTGGGGAGCAAGATCATCCCTAGTTGAGAAGCACTGAAGTTTACATGCATTTTCTCCTTGACGCTAAACCTGTCAAAGAACTTCCTGAGGGTTTGGGAATGGTTAGTTGCATTCTTTGATTTTTCCCCATATCATTCATATTACAGACTACCAGAATTTTAGAATTAATTCTGAAGCTTCATTATACAAATTCAAAATTCAAGATTCAAAAAGCTATGACTTGCCTCACCCAGCCACAGAATGGTAGAAATTGTCTTAGATCCTATAACTCTTTACATCTTCTACTCCTTGTTTACCTTCCCCTGTTTTATGATTACTAACGCTAGTATACATTTTAATTTTTCCTTACTCTTAGGTCTAAAAATCTTTCCATCTTTATCCACCATCTTCTCCGTAATTCTTTGTCATTGTCGAGCGTTCCAGTCTCTCTACTCTGCTGCACGTTTCTAGTTTCTAGTTTAGTGCAGTAGACAAATTAATATACTTTTTTTCCTTGCACTTGAATGATGCTTTAGGTTCATTAGGTCTTTTTTTTTTTTTTTTTTAATCATTTCATTCATTCATTTGCCAAGTATTTATTGAGTGTTTTCTAGAGTAAGGCCCTGTGCAAGATTCTGGGCATCTAGTAATGAATGAGACTGCTTGTCACTGTTGAACGAAAGATAACTTTTGGTACAAACAGACTTAAAATATCTTCATAGGGCATTCATCAAACTTTTCTTGGCTTACTCTTTCCTATACTTCTCATTAGCTGAAATCTGGTTTTGTAGCCATTGATAGGTCTGACATTTCTCTTCTTTCATGTTCTCTAGTTTCATTGGCCAAGCACTTTAAATAATAATGTTAGTTAGCAAATGACATGTGGGGACCTCCCCCATCCCACCCATGAACTTCTGGCTATTGTCGTCTCCCCACTTCTTCAGAAAACCCATGTATTGTTCTCCTCCTCAAAGTGGAGTCTCATTTTGTCATTCCCTTACTTAACTATTTGATCCTCTGAGGATTTGCTTGTTCATTGTTGACCCATAGTGCTACAATTTTTCAATCAGTTACTGTGTGGAAGAGTGCTGTAAGATAGAAATAGTATGTGACTCCCATATGTACTTTTACATTTTCTTGTTGCCCCATAAAAAAGATAAACAGTTGAATTAATTTAATAATGTATTTTATTTAACCTAATATAACCAAATATTTACCATTTCAACATATCAGTATAAAAATGATTAATGAGATATTTTATGTTTTTTGTTTTGTACTAAGTCCTTGAAATCTAATGTTTGTTCTCTACTTAAAGCACATCTCAGCTTGGACTAGCCATAACATAAGACCTCAAAACCCCCATGTGGCTAGTGGATAATCTGTTGGATGGCAGAGATTTGGAATATTAATTTCTCCGGTCTACCACACCCAAAGTGCAGAAAGTCCCAGCCAAGGTGTTATGGTGTCCCCAAGACTGACATACCCTCCCACTCCAGAGATGTGTTTTCTTTTAATCGTCTTTTAAGTTTTTTCATATTGTCATTAGAAAATCCATTTAAGTGTGTGTTCCATGGAAAGGAAAGGGTTAGGTCTGTTCGATTCCTCACTGTAGTGAATGTAATAGTCTGGGGCTTACACTATTATGTCCCTATAAAGCATGCTGTACATCTTGTAACAAGACTGTCATTCATTTTTTCAATAAATCCTGCACAGGAGTATTAGGGTCTGTGAACTGACAATTGACTTACTGCCTGGAAAATTATTCTTTATTGATTTATATTGCATGGAGCAGACTGCAGATCTATAGTGTCTCTAATCAGAGAGAAAATGCTAAAGTTAGTGTCATTCTTATTTAGACAGGCAGTTCTAAGGAGGAGAATTGGTTTAGCACCTCTAGGTGACATCTACATATTATTCAGACCAGGATAATTAATTTAAAAAAAGCCAAAGATTCATTTCTGCAAATAAGTATTTTAAATGTCCACCTGACATTCTCTTTCTATGTGGAATGGGACACCTCGGCTTGATTTTTCTCTGTATCATATCTGGCTTGTTATCCACATATTGAAAATGCAAGTGTTTTAAATGAGTAAGACCTTTGAAATAGAAAGTGCTCTAAGTTGATAAATCAAGTTAGGGGAGGTTTCTAAAAAATACATTAAAATGATGTACTTAATTTCTACAAGCTACTACTTCAGGAAGCTCTCTAAGATTGGGAAGGGGCTGAGATCACCTGCCATCTTGCCTTGCCTTTTTGAGCCTCCTTTTGTAATCTGTTCTAATCAAGAGGCTTCTGTCCAGTACATAACCTAAATTTAATTTAAATGCAAAAAGACAAAATACAGCAGCATGTTAGATCATTGGTTGGGCAGAGGGTAGTGGACTCAGTAGGTTGCTATACCTGTATATACTCTGGGTATGTGAATTGACTTTGGTTGTTCTACAACTTCCGTGAAATTGTATGTAAAACATGTACATGTGTGATTTTGTTTCTTCTGTTTTTTTTCCCCTAGGGAGAGGGTCTGTATATCAGATTCTTAAATTGATTTAGGACCTTCAGAAAAATCTCAGATGCACATTGTGTGTTCACTGTTGAATCCACAGCACTTAGCACAGTACTTAGCAAAAAGCAGGTCTCTAAATATTTGTTGGGTAAATGAATGCTCTCAAGTTATGTCAACATGTCAAGTGCGTTTCCTGCAATACTCTAGTTTGTCCAAAGGAAACATTTTTTACTTTGCCTGGTTTCTTGTAGTGCCTACCAAATGTAGTCACCCACAGTATTTATATTTAAGGGTAAGCTAAGATTGCCATTTGGGATGTGGAGCTCAAGCTTTTGATCCGATCATGCCAAGTGACATCTTTCCATTTCCTATAGCTTTTCTTTCTACTATTCCTATTTTATTTTTCTGCCCTGGCTCCCAAATCTCTTTCCTTTCCTTTGATGCACCCTAAAATGGTAGATTCAAATGGGAGCTTGGGAAGATTTCCCCCCTGAAAGGTTAATGGTGAAAGACATTATTTTGACATCCATTCAAAGACACTTTTTATTTGATTCAATGGGAAATGAAAATTTGTTTATTTACTCAAAATGTGTATATTAATTGCGAATCACATTCTGTGCTTGGCCCTGGGGACACAGCTGCACACACATACAGACCTTGTCCTTAGGGTGCTTACAATTTAATATGGAAATGACTATATACAGCTTTTTAGCCAAAGGCTCTGTGGTTTGGTTTTATGTCAAGTAATTTCACCAATAGGAAACTTGGATTCAGTTCATTGCCTCGATCTCTTTTGAACCGAGTATATTTTAAAAGCTTTTTATTGGTGTTTATGGGCTCATCATGGTGCCTTGGGTGACATACAGAGTCCTGTGGAGCAGAATCTGAGCAATTGAATTTGGTTTTTGACTACTGGACCCTCCTCTGGGGAGTGGGTTAGGGCATTTAAAAAAAATAAACAAAGCCAGACTACTCCTTTGTCACTTTATTTTTCTGTCTTCCAACCTAAGACAACAAAAACAAAAGCACTGTCTTCCCTAGAAATAATCTCTAATTCTAAACTTTTCTACCATGAAGGACATGTCTAGATCTTTTATTTACCATACAGCACACCATGAGGTTTAGTATTTTTCCTTATTCTATTACTTAAAAAAAAAATCCAAATGACAGAGGTACTGGGTCTTTAAAAACTGAAAACTAGATATTTTTTTGGTTGTTGTAGACAAGCAATTTAATGAAAATGCTACTGAAATGCTTTTTCCTGTATGAAAACTAGTAAATCAATTACAAAAGCAATTTCCTTACACAGTATGATTTTATTGTGTTTGACCAGGGCATTTGATGAGTATTAGTTCTTGCTGAGAGCAAAGAGTAAATTTTATTTCAAGCTTTTCTTTCATGCAAACAGCGAGAGAAGTATCAGAAGGGCAGTTGGACAGTAGCCTTGCCTGGTTGGTGTGCACAGAGGATGGGGGAGCCCATGGGCTGGCCTGAATGCCTCACTGTCTACACCGAGAAAGGCAAGAGAGAGACTCTTTTTCTAATAAAAATGGGGGGAATGATAGCAAATTCTCACATCTGGGTTTATTTTCTACAGGAGCAAGTACTGTAGTATTTCTTCCTTCTTCCTGAGAGACTTTCCTCTATTAAATAAACACATGCCTACCCCCAATTCAAACAAAACAAATAAATGTACAACAAGAGAGAAAAAAAATCTAGGTCTGATGTGTGAACATAGTGGAGTGGGAGATTAGAAGCTGTGGATTTCATTTCTACCCCTGAGCTTGATTATCCTTGGTCCAAATATATAAGAACAAAAGAAAAAAAAATAAAAGGGCCTGCAAGCAAGAGCACCACCTAAACAAGCTCTAGAGACGGGTGCGAGCCAGGGCTATCAGCTTGGACACCAGAGATGGGCGTGAAACGCTAATGCTGCTGCTGCAGCCACCAAGAATCCTGTGTGCAAGCCAAGGTCACTCCCACACCTCCCCTCCCAGGAGCCTGTGCAGCCTGCCACTGCCAGGGTCCCGTGATCCAGGGAAAACTTCCCTGGGAGAACACACAGCGCGCCTCAGGCTGTTGCAACGTCACACTGGCCTCTGCCGCCACAGGCTCGCCCTGCATTCCAATTATGACTACTATAAGCCTCCCACCCCCCCGGCCTGAGTGAGCCAGAGCTCCCTAATGAGCCGCTGCTTTAACCGTCTCCTGTCTGGGTGGGAACAGAAGCCTGAGGGCAACCTACAAGCAGAGGTGCGGCCAAACCAAAGCTGAACCCCAGGAGCTGTGCGAACAAAGAAGACAAAGGGAAATTTCTCTGTGCAGCCTCAGGAGCAGTGGATTAAATCCCCACAATCAACTTGAGGTACCCTGCATCTGTGGAATACCTGAATAGACAACGAATCAACCCAAAATTGAGGCGGTGGACCTTGAGACTTGGGGTTTGATGTCTGCGACTGACTTGTTTCTGATTTTTATGTTTATCTTAGTATATTTTTAGCGCTTGTTATCATTGTTGGATTTGTTTATTGGTTTGGCTGCTCTCTGCTTTTTTTTTAAATTTATTTTTTATTTTAATAATTTTATTTATTATTATTTTTTTTGCTTTCTTTTTTTCTCCCTTTTCTTCTGAGCCGTGTGGCTGACAGGGTCTTGGTGCTTGGCCTGGTGTTAGGCCTGAGCCTCTAAGGTGGGAAAACCGAGTTCAGGACATTGGTCCACCAGAGACCTCCTGGCCCCACGTAATATCAGTTGGTGAGAGCTCTCCCAGAGATCTCCATCTCAACGCTAAGACCCAGCTCCACCCAATGGCCAGCAAGCTTCAGTGCTGGACGCTCCATGCCAAACAACTAGCAAGACAGGAAAACAACCCCACCCAATAGAAGAGAGGCTGCCTAAAATCATACTAAGTTCACAGACACCCTAAAACACACGACCAGACATGGTCATGCCCACCAGAAAGACAAGATCCAGCCCCACCCACCAGAACACAGGCACCAGTCCCCTCCACCAGGAAGCCTACACAACCCACTGAACCAACCTTACCCACTGGGGGCAGACACCAACAACAACGGGAATTACGAACCTGCAGCCTGCAAAAAGGGGACCCCAAATACAGTAATTTAAGCAAAATGAGAAGACAGAGAAATACGCAGCAGATGAAGTAGCAAGGTAAAAACACACCAGACCAAACAAGTGAAGAGGAAATAGTCTACCTGAAAAAGAATTAAGAGTAATGATAGTAAAGATGATCCAAAATCTTGGAAATAGAATGGAGAAAATACAAGAAACGTTTAACAAGGACCTAGAAGAACTAAACATCAAACAAACAATGATGAACAAAACAATAAATGAAATTAAAAATTCTCTTGAAGGAATCAATAGCAGAATAACTGAGGCAGAAGAACGGATAAATGACCTGGAATATATAGTAGTGGAAATAACTACCTCAGAGCAAAATAAAAAAGAATGAAAAGAATTGAGGACAGTCTCAGAGACCTCTGGGACAACATTAAATGCTCCAACACTTGAATTATAGGGGTCGCAGAGAGGAGGAGAAAAAGAAAGGTACCGAGAAAATATTTGAAGAGATAATAGTTGAAAACTTCCCTGACATTTGGGAAAGGGAATAATCAAGTCCAGCAAGCGCAGAGAGTCCCATACAGGGTAAATCCAAGGAGAAACACACCAAGGAGCATATTAATCAAAATCAGACTATCAAAAATTAAAGAAAAAAAAAATAAAAGCAAAAGGGAAAAACAACAAATAACATACAAGGGAATACCCATAAGGTTAACAGCTGATCTTTCAGCAGAAACTCTGCAAGCCAGAAGGGAGTGGCAGGACATATTTAAAGTGATGAAAGGGAAAAACCTACAACCAAGATTACTCTACCCAGCAAGGATCTCATTCAGATTTGTTAGAGAAATTACAACCTCTACAGACAAGCAAAAGCTAAGAGAATTCAGCACCAACAAACCAGCTTTACAACAAATGCTAAAGGAACTTCTCTAGGCAGGAAACACAAGAGTCAGAAAAGACCTACAATAATAAACCCAAAACAATTAAGAAAATGGTAATAGGAACATACATATTAATAATTACCTTAAATGTAAATGGATTAAATGCTCTAACCAAAAGACATAGACTGACTGAATGGATGCAAAAACAAGGCCCGTACATATGCTGTCTACAGGGGACCCACTTCAGACCTAGGGGCACATACAGACTGAAAATGAGGGTTGGAAGAAGATATTCCATGCAAATGGAAATCAAAAGAAAGCTGGAGTGCAATTCTCATATCAGACAAAATAGACTTTAAAGTAAAGAATATTACAAGAGAGAAAGAAGAAAACTACATAATGATCAAGGGATCAATCTAAGAAGAAGATATAACAATTGTACATATTTATACACCCAATATAGGAGCACCTCAGTACATAAGGCAAATGCTAACAGCCATAAAAGGGGAAATCGACAGTAACACGATAATCATAGGGGACTTTAACACCCCACTTTCACCAATGGAGAGATCATCCAAAATGAAAATAAGGAAACACAAGCTTTAAATGACACATTAAACCAGTTGGGCTTAATTGATATTTATAGGACATTCCATCCAAAAACAACAGAATACACTTTCTTCTCAAGGGCTCATGGAACGTTCTCCAGGATAGACAATATCTTGGGTCACAAATCAAGCCTTGGTAAATTTAAGAAAATTGAAATCGTATCAAGTATCTTCTCCAACCACAACGCCAAGAGACTGGATATCAAATACAGGAAAAAAAACTAAAAAATACAAACAAATGGAGGTTAAACAATACACTACTAAATAACCAAGAGATCACTGAAGAAATCAAAGAGGAAATCAGAAAATACCTAGAGACAAATGACAATGAAAACACGACGACCCAAAACCTATGGGATGCAGTGAAAACAGTTCTAAGAGGGAAGTTTATAGAAATACAGTGCTACCTCATGAAACAAGAAACATCTCAAACAACCTAACCTTACACCTAAAGCAATTAGAGAAAGAAGAACAAAAAGCCCCCCAAAGTTAGCAGAAGGAAAGAAATCATAAAAGATCAGATCAGAAAAAAATGAAAAAGAAATGAAGGAAACGATAGCAAAGATCAATAAAACTAAAAGGTGGTTCTTTGAGAAGATAAACAAAATTGATAAACCATTAGCCAGACTCATCAAGAAAAAAAGGGAGAAGACTCAAATCAACAGAATTAGAAATGAAAAAGGAGAAGTAACAACTGAAACTGCAGAAATACAAAGAATCATGAGGGATTACTACAAGCAACTATATGCCAATAAATGGACAACCTGGAAGAAATGGACAAATCCTTAGAAGAGCACAACCTTCCGAGACTGAACCAGGAAGAAATACAAAATATGAACAGACAAATTACAAGCACCGAAATTGAAACTATGATTAAAAATCTTCCAACAAACAAAAGCCCAAGGACCAGATGGCTTCACAGGTGAATTCTATCAAACATTTAGAGAAGAGCTAACACCTAACATTCTCAAACTCTTCCAAAATACAGCAGAGAGAGGGACACTCCCAAACTCATTCTACGAGCCCACCATCACCCTGATATCAAAACCAGAAAAAAAAATCACAAAAGAAAAATTATACATCAATATCACTGATCAACATAGATGCAAAAATCCTCAACAAAATACTAGCAAACAGAATCCAACAACACTTTACAAGGATCAGATACCGTGATCAAGTGGGGTTTATCCCAGGAATGCAAGGATTCTTCCATATATGCAAATCAATCAATGTGATACACCATATTAACAAATTGAAGAATAAAAACCATATGATAATCTCAATAGATGTGGAAATAGCTTTTGACAAAATTCAACACCCATTTATATAAAAAGTCTCTAGAGAGTAGGCATAGAGGGAACTTATCTCAACATATATATGACAAACCTACAGCCAACATTGTTCTCAATGGTGAAAAACTGAAACCATTTCCTCTAAAATCAGGAACAAGACAAGGATATTGGGTCACCACTATTATTCAACAAAGTTTTGGAAGTGGTAGCCACAGCAATCAGAGAAGAGAAATAAATAATAGGAATCCAAATTGGAAAAGAAGTAAATCTGTCACTGTTTGCAGATGACATGTTACTATACATAGATGAATTTGGTAAAGTAGCAGGATACAAAATTAATGCACAGAAATCTCTTGCATTCCTATACACGAATGATGAAAAATCTGAAAGAGAAATTAAGGAAACACTCCCATGTTTCCTCATGTGCTTTGCTGCATACCCCCATCTTTGGCCCCAAGCCACCGTTCTTTTTGCTTACTGTCACCGTAGATTAGTTTTGCCTGTTCTAGAATGTCCTGTAAATGGAATAATACTCTTTAGTGTATTTCTTCTTTGTACAACATAATATTTCTGAGATTCACCCACATTGTTGTATATGTCAAATATCAGTGATTTATTTCATTTGATTGCTGGGTAGTATTCCATTGTATGGATGTACCATGATTGATTTTTCATTCATGTATTGATTTTTTTCTTCTTCTTCAGTTTTTCTTCTTCAGTTTTTGGCTCTTATGAATAAAACTGCTGTGAGATTTTGTTTAAAAGTCATCCAATGTCTTAATTTCTTTTTGGGTAAATACCCATGAGTAGACTTGCTAAGTCACATATATGTTTTACTTCTAAGAAGCTGCTGCTGAACTTTTCCAAGTGGCTGTACTGTTTTATGTTCCACCCAGTAGTGTCTGAGACTTCCAGCTGCTCCACATCCTCACCAGCACTGCAGTGTATTCATGTTTTTAATTTTAGGCATTCTAATGTGTGTATTGGTACTTCATGGTAGTTTTAATTGGCACACTATTTCTTTTTTTTTTAACATCTATATTGGAATATAATTGCTTTACAATGGTGTGTTAGTTTCTGCTTTATAACAAAGAGAATCAGTTATAAATATACATATGTCCCCATATCTCTTCCCTCTTGCATCATCCTCCCTCCCACCCTCCCTATCCCACCCCTCTAGGTGGTCACAAAGCACCGAGCTGATCTCTCTGTGCTATGCGGCTGCTTCCCACTAGCTATCTATTTTACATTTGGTTATGTATATATGTCCATGTCACTCTCTCACTTTGTCCCAGCTTACCCTTTCCCCTCACTGTATCCTCAAGTCCATTCTCTAGTAGGTCTGCATCTTTATTCCCATCTTGCCCCTAGGTTCTTCAGACCATTTTCTTTTTTTTTTTTAGATTCCATATATATGTGTTAGCATACGGTATTTGTTTTTCTCTTTCTGACTTACTTCACTCTGTATGACAGTCTCTAGGTCCATCCACCTCACTACAAATAACTCAGTTTCATTCCTTTTTATGGCTGAGTAATATTCCATTGTATATATGTGCCACATTTTCTTTATCCATTCATCTGTTGATGGACACTTAGGTTGCTTCCGTGTCCTGGCTATTGTAAATAGTGCTGCAGTAGGTTTCTTCCGTGTCCTGGCTATTGTAAACAGAGCTGCAGTGAACATTTTGGTACATGACTCTTTTTGAATTATGGTTTTCTCAGAGTATATGCCCAGTAGTGGGATTGCTAGGTTGTATGGTAGCTGTATTTTTAGTTTTTTAAGGAACCTCCATACTGTTCTCCATAGTGGCTGTATCAATTCACATTCCCACCAACAGTGCAAGAGGGTTCCCTTTTCTCCACATCCTCTCCAGCATTTATTTTTGTAGATTTTTTGATGATGGCCATTGTGACCAGTGTGAGATTATATCTCATTGTAGTTTTGACTTGCATTTCTCTAATGATTAATGATGTTGAGCATTCTTTCACGTGTCTGTTGGCAATCTATATATCTTCTTTGGAGAAATGTCTATTTAGATCTTCTGCCCATTTTTGGATTGGGTTGTTTGTTTTTTTGTTATTGAGCTGCATGAGCTGCTTGTAAATTTTGGAGATTAATCCCTTGTCATTTGCTTCATTTGCAAATATTTTCTCCCATTCTGATGGTTGTCTTTTGGTCCTGTTTATGGTTTCCATTGCTGTGGAAAAGCTTTTAAGTTTCATTAGGTCCCATTTGTTTATTTTTGTTTCTATTTCCATTTCTCTAGGAGGTGGGTCAAAAAGGATCTTGCTGTGATTTATGTCATAGAGTGTTCTGCCTGTGTTTTCCTCTACAGTTTGATAGTATCTGGTGTTACATGTAGGTCTTTAATCCATTTTGTGTTTATTTCTGTGTATGGTGTTAGGGAGTGTTCTAATTTTATTTTTTACCTGTAGCTCTCCAGTTTTCCCAGCACCACTTATTGAAGAGGCTGTCTTTTCTCCACTGTATATTCTTGCCTCCTTTATCAAAGATAAGGTGACCATATGTACATTGGTTTATCTCTGGGCTTTCTATCCTGTTCCATTGAACTATATTTCTATTTCTGTGCCAGTACCATACTGTCTTGATTACTGTAGCTTTGTAGTATAGTCTGAAGTCCGGGAGCCTGATTCCTCCAGCTCCGTTTTTCTTTCTCAAGCTTGCTTTGGCTCTTCGGGGTCTTTTGTGTTTTCATACAAATTGTGAACTTTTTTGTTCTAGTTCTGTGAAAAATGCCATTGGTAGTTTGATAGGGATTGCATTGAATCTGTAGATTGCTTTGGGTAGTAGAGTCATTTTCACAATGTTGATTCTTACAATCCAAGAACATGGTATATCTCTCCAACTATATGTATCATCTTTAATTTCTTTCATCGGTGCCTTATAATTTTCTGCATACAGGTCTTTTGTCTCCTTAGGTAAGTTTATTCCTAGATATTTTATTCTTTTTGTTGCAATGGTAAATGGGAGTGTTTTCTTAATTTCACTTTCAGATTTTTCAACATTAGTGTATAGGAATGCTAGTGATTTCTGTGCATTAATTTTGTATCCTGCTACTTTATCAAATTCATTGATTAGCTCTAGTAGAGTTCTGGTAACATCTTTAGGATTCTCTATGTATAGTATCATGTCATCTGCAAACAATGACAGCTTTACTTCTTCTTTTCCAATTTGGATTCCTTTTCTTTTTCTTCTCTGATTGCTGTGGCTAAAACTTCCAAAACTATGTTGAATTATAGTGGTGAGAGTGGGCAACCTTGCCTTGTTCCTGATCTTAGTGGAAATTGTTTCAGTTTTTCACCATTGAGGATGATGTTGGCTGTGGGTTTGTCATCTATGGCCTTTATTATGTTGAGGAAAGTTCCCTTTATGCCTAGTTTTGGAGGGTTTTTATCATAAATGGGTGTTGAATTTTGTCAAAAGCTTTCTCTGCATCTATTGAGATGATTATATGGTTTTTCTACTTCAGTTTGTTAATATGGTGTATCACATTGATTTGCGTATATGGAAGAATCCTTGCATTCCTGGGATAAACCCCACTTGATCATAGTGTATGATCCTTTTAATATGCTGTTGGATTCTGTTTGCTAGTATTTTGTTGAGGATTTTTGCATCTATGTCCATGTGTGAAATTGGCCTATAGTTTTCTTTCTTTGTGACATCTTTGTCTGGTTTTGGTATCGGTGATGGTGGCTTCGTAGAATGAGTTTAGGAGTGTTCCTCCCTCTGCTGTATTTTGGAAGAGTTTGAGAAGGATAGGTGTTAGCTCTTCTCTAAATGTTTGATATAATTCGCCTGTGAAGCCACCTGGTCCTGGGCTTTTGTTTGTTGGAAGATTTTTTTTAATTTTTTATTTATTTATTTATTTTTGCTGTACGCGGTCCTCTCACTGTTGTGGCCTCTCCCGTTGCGGAGCACAGGCTCCGGACGCTCAGGCTCAGTGGCCATGGCTCACGGGCCCAGCTGCTCCGTGGCATGTGGGATCTTCCCGGACCAGGGCACGAACCCGTGTCCCCTGCATCGGCAGGCAGACTCTCAACCACTGCGCCACCAGGGAAGCCCCTGTTGGAAGATTTTTAATCACAGTTTCAATTTCAGTGCTTGTGATTGGTCTGTTCACATTTTCTATTTCTTCCTGGTTCAGTCTCGGAAGGTTGTGCATTTCAAAGAATTTGTCCATTTCTTCCAGTTTGTCCATTTTATTGGAATATAGTTGCTTGTAGTAATCTCTCGTGATCCTTTGTATTTCTGCAGTGTCAGTTGTTACTTCTCCTTTTTCATTTCTAATTCTGTTGATTTGAGTCTTCTCCCTTTTTTTCTTGATGAGTCTGGCTAATGGTTTATCAATTTTGTTTATCTTCTCACAAAACCAGCTTTTAGTTTCATTGATCTTTGCTATTGTTTCCTTCACTTCTTTTTCATTTATTTCTGATCTCATCTTTATGATTTCTTTCCTTCTGCTAACTTTGGGGTTATTTTGTTCTTCTTTCTCTAATTGCTTTAGGTGTAAGGTTAGGTTGTTATTTGGTATATTTCTTGTTTCTTAAGGTAGGATTGTATTGCTATAAACTTTCCTCTTAAAACTGCTTTTGCTGCATCCCGTAGGTTTTGGGTCGTCGTGTTTTCATTGTCATTTGTTTCTAGGTATTTTTTTATTTCTCCTTTGATTTCTTCAGTGATCTCTTGGTTATTAAGTAGTGTGTTGTTTAGCCTCCATGTGTTTGTATTTCTTACAGATTTTTTTCCTGTAATTGATATCTAGTCTCATAGCGTTGTGGTCGGAAAAGATACTTGATATGATTTCAATTTCCTTAAATTTACCAAGGCTTGATTTGTGTTCCAAGATATGATCTATCCTGGAGAATGTTCCATGAGCACTTGAGAGGAATGTGTATTCTGTTATTTTTGGATGGAATGTTCTATAAATATCAATTAAGTCCGTTTGGTTTAATGTATCATTTAAAGGTTGTGTTTCCTTATTTATTTTCATTTTGGATGATCTGTCTATTGGTGAAAGTGGGGTGTTAAAGTCCCCTACTATGATTGTGTTAATATAGATTTCCACTTTTATGGCTGTTAGTATTTGCCTTATGTCTTGAGGTGCTCCTATGTTCGGTGCATAAATATTTACAGTTGTTATATCTTCTTCTTGGGTTGATCCCTTGATCATTAGTGTCCTTCTTTGTCTCTTGTAATATTGTTTGTTTTAAAGTCTATTTTGTCTCATATGAGAATTGCTACTCCAGCTTTCTTTTCATTTCCATTTGCATAGAATATGTTTTTCCATCCCCTCGCTTTCAGTCTGTATGTGTCCCTTGGTCTGAAGTAGGTCTCTTGTAGACAGCATATGTATGGGTCCTGTTTTTGTATCCATTCAGCCAATGTATGTCTTTTGGTTGGAGCGTTTAATCCATTTACATTTATGGTAATTATTGATATGTATGTTTCTGTTACCATTTTCTTAATTGTTTTGCGTTTATTATTGTAGGTCTTTTCCTTTTCTTGTGTTTCCTGCCAAGAGAAGTTCCTTTAGCAGTTGTTGTAAAGCTGGTTTGGTGGTGCTGAATTCTCCTAGCTTTTGCTTGTCTGTAAAGGTTTTAATTTCTCCGTCAACTCTGAATGAGATCCTTGCTGGGTAGAGTAATCTTGGTTGTAGGTTTTTCTCCTTCATTATTTTAAATATGTCCTGCCACTCCCTTCTGGCTTGCAGAGTTTCTGTTGAAAGATCAGCTGTTAACCTTATGGGGATTCCCTTATGTGCTCTTTGTTTTTTTTCCCTTGCTGCTTTTAATATTTTTCCTTTGTGTTTAATTTTTGGTAGTTTGATTTATATGTTTCTTGGCCTGTTTCTCCTGGGATTTTTCCTGTATGGGACTCTTTGTGCTTGCTGGACTTGATTAACTATTTCCTTTCCCATATTAAGGAAGTTTTCAACTATAATCTCTTCAAATATTTTCTCAGTCCCTTACTTTTTCTCTTCTTCTTCTGGCACCCCTATAATTCGAATGTTGGTGTGTTTCATGTTGTCCCAGAGGTCTCTGAGACTGTCCTCAATTCTTTTCATTCTTTTTTCTTTATTCTGCTCTGCAGTAGTTATTTCCACTATTTTATCTTCCAGGTCACTTATCCGTTCTTTTGCCTCAGTTATTCTGCTATTGATGGATTCTAGAGAATTTTTAATTTCATTTATTGTGTTGTTCATCACTGTTTGTTTGCTCTTTAGTTCTTCTAGGTCCTTGTTAAACATTTCTTGTGTTTTCTCCATTCTATTTCCAAGATTTGGGATCATCTTTACTATCATTATTCTGAAATCTTTTTAAGGTAGACTGCCTATTTCCTCCTCATTTGTTAAGTCTGGTGGGTTTTTACCTTGCTCCTTCACCTGCTGTGTGTTTCTCTGTCTTCTCATTTTGCTTAACTTACTGTGTTTTGGATCTTGTTTTCGCAGGCTTCAGGTTTATAATTTCCGTTGTTTTTGGTGTCTGTCCCAAGTGGCTAAGGTTGGTTCAGTGGGTTGTGTAGGCTTCCTGGTGGAGAGGACTAGTGCCTGTGTTCTGGTGGATGAGGCCGGATCTTGTCTTTCTGGTGGGCAGGTCCACGTCTGGTGGTGTGTTTTGGGTTGTCTGTGGCCTTTTTATGATTCTAGGCAGCCTCTCTGCTAATGGATGGGATTGTGTTCCTGTCTTGCTAGTTGTTTGGCATAGTGTGTCCAGCACTGTAGCTTTCTGGTCATTGAGTGGAGCTGGGTCTTGGCGTTGAGGTGGAGATCTCTTGGTGATTTTCACCGTTTGATATTACGTGGAGATGGGAGGTGTTTTGTGGACCAGTGTCCTGAACTTGTCTCTCCCACCTCTGTGGCACAGCCCTGATGCCTGGCTGGAGTACCAAGAACCTGTCCTCCACACGGCTCAGAATTAAAGGGAGAAAAAAATGAAAGAAAGAAGAAAATAAGATAAAATAACATAAAATAAAGTTAAATAAAATTAAAGTTATCAAAATAAAAAATAATTGTTAAGAAAAATTATTTAAGTGTTAAACAAAACAAAACAAAAAACAAACAAAAAAACCCAGACAGGCAGAACCCTAGGACAAATGGTAAAAGCAAAGCTATAGAGACAAAATCACACACAGAAGCATACACATACACAGTAACAAAAAGAGAAAAAGAGAAGAAATATATATATCATTACTCCCAAAGTCTACCTCCTCAATTTGGTATTATTCGTTGTCTATTCAGGTATTCCAGAGATGCAGGGTATATCAAGTTGATTGTGGAGATTTATTCTGCTGCTCCTGAGGCTGCTGGGAGAGATTTCCCTTTCTTTTCTTTGTTCATGCAGCCCCTGGGGTTCAGCTTTGGATTTTGAACAGCCTCTGCATGTAGGTTGCCGGAGGGGGTCTGTTCTTCGCTCAGACATGACAGGGTTAAAGGAGCCGCTGATTCAGGGGCTCTGGCTCACACAGGCAGGGGGGAGGGAGTGGTATGGAGTGCAGGGCGGACCTGTGGCGGCAGAGGCCAGTGTGATGTTCCAGCAGCCTGAAGCATGCCGTATGTTCTCCCGGGGAAGTTGTCCCCTGGATCATGGGACCCTGACAGTGGCGGGCTGCACAGGCTCCTGGGAGGGGCGTGGCACACTATTTTTTGAAGAACTGAAAAAGTACAGCAAAATATCTAGCATAGTAAAATGTTAGGGAAGTCAGGAGAGCAGAGCATTATGAGAAACAGGGAGCGTGTAGAGCTAAAGGTTAAAGAAGACAGGAACAAGCGTTTATTGGATTTAAGAGCAGGAAGGTCATATTTGTTAGTTTAGTATGAGCGATTACAGGGAGAAAATTGAAATCATCCAGTGGAAATTCTCACTACTTGCTACCCTAAAGCCTGCAATCCTATGCTGCCCATGTTGTGAAGGTTCCAAAATATCATTCTTTCTGTGGCTGAAACCCTAACATCGGACAAGGGAAACCTCTCTTGCTGAGTAGAACCTTAGGCTGGTATCCAACCCTGTCTTGCAAGGGCACTTTATTTCTAGGCTGACCTTGAATAAGGTATTCTCATTTGGTGCTTGAAGTCTAGAACATGCTTCTCCCTCTGTCATGAATTGCTAGGGGATAGGTGAAACTTTGTTATACCCTCAATGTCTTTCTACTTGGAGATATTTTTCCCAAGAGGGCATGATAAGTCATCTGTAGCATCCCCTGATTTATTCTCATTAGGCACTAGGCAGAACCTTGTTCAGTGCCTACTGTATAGGTTTTATTTAATCAGTGTTTATATTGAATAAATGAGTGAAAGAATGAATGAATAAAGGAGTGCATGAGTTACCAGATACAGTAGGATTTTGGTTAAAGCCCTTTGTTTTCAATTTCCATTCTGATTTGTTAAATAGATGTAACATTGGTTTCATGTGCAACATTAATATTTGTACTTCTGTATACACTGCAGCATGATCACCTCCAAAAATTTAGTTTCCATCTGTTGCTATACAGTTGCCTGCTTTTACCTATTTCTTCCGTCCCCCAGTCCCTTCCCCTCTGGTAACTACTACTCTGTCCTCTGTATCTCTGTTTGTTTTGGTTTATAAATTTATTTATTTATTTATGTTTGTTTGTTTTTATCTCATATAGGAATAAAAATATGGTATTTGTCATCCCCGTATGACATATCACTTAGCATAATACTCTCAAGACCCATTCATGTTGTTGCAGATGGCAAGATTTCATCTTTTTTTATGGCTGAGTAGTAGTAATTTCATAGATGTATATACCACAAATTTTAAAATCCATTCATCCATTAATGGACACTTAGATTGTTTCCATATCTTGGATATTGTAAATAATGCTGTGATGACCATAGAGGTGCAGAATCTTTTCAACTTAGTGTTTCATATTCTTTGAATAAATACCCAGATGTGAAATAGCTAGATCATATGGTAGTTGTATTCTTAATTTTTTGAGGAATGCCCATACTGTTTTCCATAATGGCTGTACCCAATTTACATTCCCACCAACAGTGTAAGCGGGTTCCCTTTTTTCCACATCCTTACTAACACTTGTTTTTTCTTTTCTTTTTTTTTTTTTTTTTTGATAATAGTCATTCTAATAGGCTTGAGGAGGTATCTCATTGTGGTTTTGATTTGCATTTCCCTAATAGTTGGTAATGTTAGCCATCTTTACATGTGCCTATTGGCCATCTGTTTATCTTCTTTGGAAAAATGTCTATTCACATCATATTACCATTTTTTTAATTGGGTTTTTTTGTTGTTGTTTTGGAGTTGTATGAGTTGTTCATATATTTTGGATATTAACCCCTTATTAGGTATATGATTTGCAAATATCTTATTGCATTCAGTAGGCTGTCTTTTCATTTTGTTTCCTTTCCTGTGCAGAAGCTTTTTAGTTTGTTATAGTCCCACTTGTTTATTTTTGCTTTTGTTTCCCTTGCCTGAGGACACCTGTCCAGAAAGATATTGCTAAGACTTGTGTCAAAGAGTGTACTATGTTTTCTTCTAGAAATGTCATGATTTCAGGTCTTACATTCAAGTCTTTAATCCATTTTGAGCAGTTTTGGGGTATGGTATGAGATAATGGTCTAGTTTCATTTTTTTTTCCTTTGGCATGTGGCTATTTGGTTTTCCCAGCACCATTTATTGGTAAACATACTTTCTCCAAGTATGTTCTTTGCCCCTTTGTCATAATTTAATTGCCCATATATATGTGGGTTTATTTACGCACTCCCAGTTTTGTTCCTCTCATCTATTTATCTGTTTTTCTGCCATTACCATGCTGTTTTGATTACATAGCTTTATAACATAGCTTGAAATCAAGGAGTGTGATACCTCCAGCTTTCCTCTGCTTTCTCAGGATTGCTTTAGGTACCCTGGGTCTTTTATGCTTCCATATAAATTTTAGGATTTTTTGTTCTATTTCTGTGAAAAACATTGTTGCAATTTTGATAGGGGTGCATTGAATCTGTAGATTGCTGTAAGCAATGTGAACATTTTAACACTGTTAATTCTTCCAATCCATAAGCACAAAATATCTTTCCATTTCTTTGTGTCTTGTTCAATTTCTTTCAAAAATGTCTTACAGTTTTCATTATATAGGTCTTTGACCTCCCTGGTTAAATTTATTTCTAGGTATTTTATTCTTTTCGTTGTGATTGTAAATGGGATTGTTTTCTTAATTTCTCTTTTGGCTAGCTCATTGTTATTATATAAAAATGCAACAAATTTTTAATGTTGATTTGTACCCTACAACTTTACTGTATTCAATGATTATTTCTAGTAGTTTTTTTGTAGAGTCTTTAGGATTTTTCTATATCTAAAACAATGTCATCCACAAGTAGTGACAGTTTTACTTCTTCCTTTCCAATTTGGATGCCTTTTATTTTTCTTGACTAATTGCTCTGGTGAAGACTTTCAGTACTGCATTGAATAAGAGTGGTGAAGGTGGGCATCCTTGTCTTGTTCCTAATCTTAAAGAGATAGCTTTTAGTTTTTCACCATTGAGTATGATGTTCACTGTGGGTTTGTCCTATATGGCCTTTATTATGATGACACATGTTCTTTCTATATCCATTTTATTGAGAGTTTTTTTTTTATCATAAATGATTGTCACATCTTGTCATCTGCTTTTTCTGCATCTATTGAGATGATCATATGATTTTTATCCTTCATTTTGTTAATGTGGTATATCATATTGATTGACTTACAGATGCTGAACCATCCTCACATCCCTGGAATAAATCCCACTTCACCATGGTATATGATCCTTTTAATGTATTGTTGTATTTGGTTTGCTACTACTTTGTTGAGGATTGTTCCATCTATGTTTATCAGATATATTGGCCTGTAATTTTTTTGTGTTGGTTTTTGCCTCATAAAATGAGGTAGGAAGCATTCCCTTCTTTTCAGGTTTTTGAAGAGTTTGAGAACGATAAGTATTAAATCTTTGATGTTTGGGAAACTCACCAGTGAAGCTGTCCGATCCTGGACTTTTGTTTTTTCAGAGGTTTTTGATTACTGTTCAATCTCCTTACTAGTAACTGGTGTTTTCAGCTTTTCTATCTCTTCCTAATTCAGTCTTGGTAAATTGTATGATTCTAAGAATTTATCCACTTCTTTTAGGCTGTCCAATTTTTTGATAGTATTCTTTTCTAACCTTTTGTGTTTCTTTGGTGTCCATTGTTATTTCTCCTCTTTTGTTTCTGATTTTATTTATCAGAGCCTTCTCTCTTTTTTTCCTAGTGAGTCTAGCTAATGGTATGTCAATTTTGTTTATCATTTCAAAGAACCAGCTCCTATTTTCAGATCTTTTCTATTGTCTTTTTAATATGTATTTCATTTATTTCCACTCTGATCTGTATTATTTCCTTCCTTCTACTGACTTTGGGCTTCATTTGTTCTTCTTTTTCCAGTTCCTTTAGGTTGAAGGTTAAATTGTTTATTTGAGCTTTTCTTGTGTTTTGAGGTAGGCCTGTATTACTATGAACTTCCTTTTTAGTATTGATTTTGCTGCATCTCATAGATTTTGATATATTGTATTTTAAATTTCATTTGCCTTCAGGTGTTTTTAAAAATCTTTGATTTCCTTTTTCAACTCAATAATTATCAATAGCATGTTGTTTAGTCTCCATCTATTTGTGATTTTTCTAGCTTTCTTCTTGTAGTTGATTTCTAGTTTCATACCATTGTGATTGGAAAAGATGCTTGATATGATTTCAGTCTTCTTCAATTTATTACTTCTTTTGTATCACAGTATATGATCCATGTTTTAGATTGTTCCCTTGTGCACTTGAGAAGAATGGGTATCCTGCTGCATTTGGGTGGAATGTTCTATATAAATCTATTAAGTCCATCTGGTCTAATATTTCATTTAAAGGCACCATTTTCTTCTTTACTCTCTGTTTGGATCATCTGTCCATTTATAAAAGTGAGGTGTTATAGTCCCCTAATATTACTGTCTTGCTGTCAGTTTCTCCCTTTAGGTCTGTTAATAATTGTTTTATATATTTTGGTGCCCCTGTGTTAGGTGCATATATAAATAATAAGTTACATGTTCTTGATGAATTGTCCTCTTTATCATTAGATGCTGTCCATGTTCGTCTTCTGTTACGTTTTTAGCTTGAAGTCTGTTTTACCTGGTATAAGTATGGCGATACCCACTTCCTTTTGGCTGTCGTTAGCTTGGAGTATCAAATCCTATCCCTTTACCTTGAGCCTATGTTTGTCTTTAGAGCTGAGGTAAGTCTCCTGGATACAGCATATAGTTGTGTTGTTTTTTAATGTATCTAGCCACTCTGTGTCTTTTGATTGGTGAGTTCAATCCATTGACATTTATGGTGCTTATTGATAAATGAGGACTCAGTACTGCCAGTTTATGTTTTGTTTTCTGGTGTTCTGTCTCCAATGTTTCTTTTTTCTTGTGAGTCTGTCTGCCATTTTGGTTTGGTGGTTTTCTGTTATCTTTCTCTTATTTTCCTCTTTTTTATGTTTAGTGTCTCTGCTCTCGATTTATGTTTTGTGGTTACTGTGAGGTTTGTATAAATGTCTCACAGATAAAACAGTCCTTTTTCTGCTGAAAGCATCTTATCTTCAATTACCTGTATGGATTCTATCATTTTCCTTTCCCCCTTTTATGTTTTTGTTGTCTCAAATTATTGATTTTTATGTTCAATTTGTTACCAAATTAAAGTAGCCATAGTTATTTTTACTGCTTTTTAACATTTAACCTTTGTGCTTTAATTAAGTGTTCAACACCTATCATGATATAGAGTTGCATTTTTCTGATTCTATTTATCACCTTGCTCAAAATTTTATGCACTCTCACCTTTTTGTTTCAGATAGAAGAGCTCCTTTACAAACTTCTTGTAAGGCAGGTCTAGTGTTGATGAACTCCCTCAGCTTTTGTTTGTCTAGGAAAGCCTTTATTTCTTCTTCATATCTGAATGATAGATGCGCTGGATAGAATATTCTTGGCTGACAGTTTTTATCTTTCAATATTTTGAGAATGTCATTCTCCTCCCTCTTGGCTTGTAGAGTTCCTGCTGAGAAATCTGCTGATAGCCTAATGGGGGTTCCTTTGTAAGTTACCATACTTTCTCCCTGCCTGCCCTTAAAATTCTTTCTTTGTCATTGACTTTGACAGTTTTAATATAATGTGCTTGGAGAAGGTCTTTTTGTGTTGAGATTATTAGTTGTTTTCTTAGCTTCATGAGCTTGTAAATCCAGTTCCTTCCCCAGGTTTGGGAAGTGCTCAGCTATTATTTCTTTAAATAAACTCTCTGCTGTCTTCTCCCTCTCTTCTCCTTCTGGGATACCCCCTATTCTTATGTTATCCTTCCTAAAAGGGTTGGAGTGTTCTTTGAATATTTCCTCACTATTTTTAGATATTATCTCCTCTTCTACCTGTATCATTTCTAGATTTGAATCTTTGAGCTTGCACATTTTCTCTTCCACATGGTCTTCTCTATTTCCAGTGCTTTCTAATGTTCTTCATCTCATTTACTGAGTTCTTTAGCTCCAGAATTTCCATTTGATTTTTTTTTCTAGAGTTAAAAAATCTCTTTGGTTAAATATTACTTTTGTTCATTAATTTTATTCCTGAGCTCATTAAACTGCCTTTCTGAGTTTTCTTTCAGCTTGTTGAGTTTCTTCATGACAGCTATTTTGAGTTCTTTGATACTTAGACCACAATATTCTGTGACTTAATTTTGGTTTCTGGGGGGATTTTCATTTTCTTTTGTGATATGGTATTACTGTGATTTTTTTTTTTTTTTTTTTTTTTTTAATGCTTGACGGGTTATTTCTCTGCCAACCCATTTGAAGTTGCAAACTCTTTTCATTTTTAGGTAGGTCTTCTCCCCCCCTCCCCCCACTGGATTCTGAGGATTTAACTAGTTAGAAATTAGGTGCCTTTATTTTCCCCCAGTAGGTGTGTTGTAGCACAAGTTTTTGGTTTCTTTTACCTGTAATGATATTCAAGAATTAGCACTTTCTATACTCCATAAGAGGTGTCACCCAGTGCCCTGGTTGTTGCTGCTGTGCCTGCCTGTGGGGTCATTCGTTCTTTGCCACGGTTGGTGTCATTGGTATTGCTCCTTGGGGCACTGGGATGGTGGGTGTTTCTGCCACATCCAGGGTCTCCTGAGTCACATGCTCCACTGCTGCTAAGGGAGGGGAGAGTAGGACAGGAGCTAGGGTTGTGGGTGCCTCTGCCATGTTTGGGGTTTTCATGTTCCAGGGTGCCACAATCGTGGATGGGGTGGGGGGTTGGAGTTGTGAGTGCCTCCGTGAATGAAGGGATGAGGTTGCAGTTTCCTCTGTTGCTTCTGCCTGGTTCCTGTGTCTGTGGGCTCCACTGTGGCCAAGGCATGGGCGTTGTGTCCGTTGCCTCCCCTGATGCTGCTGGGTTCTCTGGGGTTGCAGCCTTGGCTACTGTGGCTGAAGGTCAGGGATCATAGTCACCCTCTACCTTTCACCTGATTCTGCCTCTTCTGTGTGTCCCAGTTTTCACACCTTTAGATACACAGACATCTGGAATTCTCTGGCATCCTGGTATGTTGGGCAGGGGCACCTTTGCTGAGTTGTGAGGGTTTTACTGGTTGTAGACTGAGGGGGAGAGACCAAGAGAGTGTCTCAAGCTGCCATGATGCTGAAGTCACTCCTTCATTCTGTTTCTTTTTATAAGTACTCAAACCTATATGAAGGGGTTATGTGGCTGGTAATTGCTGGCAGGTAGTTGTGGTTGCAAATTTGGGGGAGTTAGAGCTCTGGATTGTTGCTATAAATATAAGAAAGACTTTGAATACAAGAAAGAGGAAAGTCATCTCTTCCAAATTGACTTAGAAAGTGGCCAATAAGTTTTTAAAAAGGCAATAAAAACTCTGGTTATCAATTCTAAAGTCAGTTTTGGAACCCAGAAACAAAACTGTTTTGAACATCCCTCTGTTAGTGCCACATTCTACAAAGTTTTACATTACTCATTTGCATGTTTGCTTCTCACCCAAGGCTCTGAGCTCCTCCAGGGCAGAAACGCATCTGCATCTTTGTATCTTCTGTTGCACGTAACACATAATAGGCGCTTGGTAACTTTCTTTTTGAAGAATGAAACAAGTTAGGAGATGATAAATTGGGGACAGTGTTTAAGAGACAGAAGTCAAATGGAAAGTTTGGTTGAGAATTGATTGAATATTGATTAAAGGAAAGGCAGAATACTTAAAATTACAGCTTCAGATTTTAGCTGAACTCTCCAGCTCTCCTCAGTATAAAATAAGGGTTTATAAGATGTAACTTGTTTGATAAGGCATATTTGAGGGCTCTGAACAAAAATGGTAAGTAATTCAGGCCTCTGTTGAGGATATATAATGCGTGATTCCCCAGAAGAACCAGTTTTCTTATGCGAGGGGTTTCTTAAAGCAGGGGGTGGTTGCCAAGGACTATGGGAAACTCTTTAACAAAGCATAGACTCACTTTTTCCAGGGATAATGCAGTGAAAGCTAAAAGAGAAGAGCTGAAAGGCATCGTAGTGGAGCTCCAGCGTCAAGAGGTCTACTTCTGTCTTTTCCTCCATACTAATGGTCTCTCCTCTGCAATCTGACTTGAGTCCACCAGGAATAATCCCATATGCCCTTCATTTCTGTATGCTCCAGCCTCTTCAAGAAGCCTAAGATTTCCCAGGTCGTCTTTCAAGACCTGGAGTTTCATTCTTATTTGGCTCTCCACATCCACTAATCTGACTTCATCTTCATCTTCTTTGGCCTCTTTCCACTCTTTCTAAAGGTGTAGTGTCTTTATCATGGTCAGTTAGTTCATTGTCTTTCTCTCTTCTCCCCCAGAGTTTCCAGTCTTGAAATCCAAAGGGTCAGACTGCACTTCCTGCTACCCCTCCTCTGTTGTAGTCTTCATGGACACATAGCTTCTCATGTTGTGAAGATTTTAGCTCGTAGCTCACTGTCATTTTCTCTCACACTTTCCCACCATCATTGTGACTGATTTTAATTTTCCTGTTAATAATTCTTCTACCACCCTGATTTCCAAGTTCCTTGACTTCTTCTCTTCCAGAGAACCTGTCCTCTACCTTCTACAGTTGTATACTTCCTTAGCTGAACCCTAGACTGTCAGATTCTCTAAAATTACGACTCTTCCATAATTTTAATTACAAACATCTTACTCTCCAGCCATCATCTTTCTTGCTCACACCCTCTAAAACACGTGGCAACCATTCTTTCACTCTGTTGGCTTTACAATAACATCCCATTTTCATTGCTCTTCTCTCCTTCATACCTTACTTAGCTTGAGTTCTGTGGACTAACTGTGAAATATCTCTGCTCAAACCTTGTACTGCAATTCAGGGTTTGACCATTGCTTGACCCTATGTCTGATCCAGTCTTGTACCTGCTCATTAGGATTGGAACACTCCTAACCCTGAGCTAGTTTGACACTAAGTTACTTTATGCCATCTCGTTGAGAATCAGGCCCTGTTTTGCTCTTGCACAAATGACCAGTCATGCGGAGATAATGACCAATCCTGAGAAAGGCTTTCATTGCTTTCTTCTGTAATCAAAAAGTGCTTTTCAGAATCCTGTCTTCCTGGGGTAGAAATTCCTCCTTCTTGTCCTATATCTAGCCAAAGACTTCACACTCAGAGAAATTCACTGTCCACTCCAGAGTGACTTTCCCTTGCATGGCAGACGAATACATTCAGCTTTGCTATTTCTGGTCTTTGGTTATCCTTTAACAGGTCGGCCATTTTAATCACTCCCCTAATACACTCTCAACTATGTGGTCCTTTCTTCCTCTACCCGTTCATTGTATTTACATAGAAACACGTATGGTTGAATCCAACTCTCTACTTACTATGCTTCTGGACCTAGATGGCTGAACATGACTGGAGAACAAAGTTATGATGAATAGTCTTACTTGAAATCCGTGGCCGCTTTATTCAAATGGGCTTATTTATCTACTGTTCAGCCATCCTACCTCATTTTCCTAGTCCATTCATTCTTTTACTCTCCTAGGTGACTATTTCCTTCTCATCTCATTTTCATTAAACTTTCAACACATACTGTCTCATCTTCATTCTCATTTGATAACCTCGCTTCCTAGTTCACTGAGAAAGTAAAAGCACTTAAAAGAAAATGTCTACATGGTCCCATTCTGGCATCTGCCAGTCAACTTGGAACTATATCCATGTAGTCTGCCTTTCCTTTATGATTAGGAATGAAACTTCAGTGTTTCTCTCTAAGGCCGAACTCAACACTTGTGCTTCAGCAGTTTCCCCCCTCACTTCCTTTTTACTGATTTATTCTAATAAAATGCAAATATACTATAATTTCTCACATCTGAAAAAACATTTCCTGGCTTCGCATTTCCCTCTAGCTTCTGCCCTATTTTCTGACCCCCTTTCCTATAAAACTCCTTGAAAGAGGTGTCTATTTGCTTGCTCCCAAATTCCTTGAACATACTCAAAACAGTTTTTATCCCCATCACTCCACTGAAAGCACTTGTCAGAAAAATCCAATGACCTCCACATGTCTAAAAACCAATGGCCATATCTTAGTCTTCATCTTTCTTGACCTCACATATAACACTTGGAGTCTGGGTTACTGTTTTCCTCTTAGAAATTAGATACTTCTCTATCTCCTTTGTTAATGTTTCCTTATCTTATCTTAGTCCTTGGATCTCTTCCCTTCTCTATTTACTCTCACTCCAGAGTGATCTTATCCAGACTTTTGCTTTTAAAACTATTTAAAAACTGGTGATTTCTAAATCTGTATCTGCAGCCTGGACCAATATGAACTCAGCTATCTGGCTGCTATCCCAACAGTTCCATTTGGATGACAAATTGGCATCTCATACTTCATATGTCTGCAATTTAACTGCCAATGCCTCTCTCCTTCCCAACCTGTTTCTTCTTGTCTTCTCCATCTCAGTAAAGAATAACTTCATCCTTCCAACTGCTTATACCAAAATCTTGGATTTGCCTATGACCCTTGCCTTTTTCTCCAGTCCTACTTCCAATGAGAAAGTCTCTTTGGCTCTCCCGTTAATTTATATACAGAATTCTGATATTTTCTAACTATATCTGCTACTATCTTTCTGATTTAACAACCGTAATTTCTCACTTGAATGATTGCAATAGTCTCCTAACTGTTCTCTTTCCTATGCTGACATCCATTTGCCATCCAGTAGTCAAAATGATTCTTTTGAAACATGTCAGATCACAGCATCTTCCATTGGTTTCCAGTAACATGGGCATACCACTCAGAGCAGAAGAAAATTTTATTACAATGGCTTACAACACGTTTTGATATCTGGTCCTTTGTGATCTCCCAGATACCATGTCCTACAATTTTCCGCTATGCTTCCTAAACTTTAGCCATACTGACCTCCTTCCCCTTCCTCAAACTTGCCAAGCACACACCTCCACGTCATGGCCCAACCTCACATACCCTTCCTTCTGCCTGACACTTTCGTTCTCCAGTAATCACTGGAGATTACTGGAGATTTTTCTCTCCTAATTGTGGTCAAATATTGCTTATTTGATAAGCCTTTTTTTATCTTATTGCTTATTAGATAAAAGCCTTCTTTTAACACCATAAATAAAAATTCCCCCTCCCCCTATTCCTTTTCTTCCTTATTTTGCCTTATTTTTCTCTTCGTTTATCATTTATATTTTATATTTACTTTTGTTTATTTGTTTACCATCTGCCTCCTAAGCAATAAACTTGGAGTTGTGAACCCCAGGCCATCATGAGGGGCCCTGTTGTGTTCTAGTGGCCAGCACAAAGCAAGTGCTTATTATGTATTTGTTAAATTAATTGATATGAGATCATTCTCTATCTTAGTTTCCTGACTTTGGCTTGCAAAATGCTATTGTTTTATTAAAACGCTGCACACAGTGCTCACCAAGAAACCCCAGATTATCTTTTCCCGTCACATTCAGCTACTTCTAGTTTGTCGTCGGGTTTAGTGATTTACCCTGCATGTCATTTCCCAAACGCTTTTCCACTTGACTTTTTTTTTTTTTTATAAAGCAAGAAAACAAGCACATAAGCACATAGAAAATACTCATCATGAATTTTATTAGAGGTAAAAATTGAGAAATATTTGTGGAGTAACAGTGGCTTTTGGTGATGTTTAAAATGGCCGGAGTTTTGGCCAAGTTTGGGAGATCTGGAGGGGATGCTACACATGTACTGCAATAGAGTAGAAGCCTTGAGGAGGAGACCACATTTGCAGGAATACGTTGGAATTCGTCCAGAGTGGGTTGTCAGAATTCTTTGCAGGCATTCCAATTGATTTAAAATGTTGCAGTTAGCACTAAAACCCATTATTTATCTATTTCATCCTTCTCATCGGAATGCCATCTACTCGTTAAAAGGCACACTTTGTCTAAAGCTCATGATCATTCTGCCCCTGGCCTGAGGATTTGGTCCTATTACCCCTTTGCTGGGAAGGGGTCCTTTCCTCTTGTGACAGTTGGGGAGATGGCAACCTCAGCCCAGATCACAGATGGTGATTGAAAATGATGCGATTCAACCTTCTTAGGTGACCTTGACTAGGCTGCTCACAGGTCTCTCCGTGCTCCATAAATTCCAGGTAATTACGCAGAAATAGGAGATCAGCTCATTCCCTTAAGTTATATGTGAAGTGCAATGGATTTCACTTAAGGCTGAGCAGCAGTAAAGTATATTAATATCGGCTTAATTTGTGGTAATTGAGGTAGCAATAAAGAATTATCCCTGGAATATTTTATTCCCATGATCATCTGAGTGTTTAAACTATGGAAGGGGTTTTTTTTGGTCATAGTATAAAATGTCCCATTCTCTCCCATCAGGAACTTAGTGTAATTAGTGTCTGGCAGACAACACTGTGTTCAGTCATTTCCCCTGTCCCTTGGATGCATTTTTATTAACCAAACCGTCAAGTAACCTTATTTATTATTCTAGATAGAAGCATTTTGATCTCATTAACATGGATAATTTTCTCCAAACTTATGTAGTCATGCTGCAGCCAAAGCTCCCTTTATGACAATTAAAGTATACTATGTTTTTCTTCTGGTGCCCTACTATACAATTAAGGTACCATTCAAATCAGTAAATTTATTAGTGTATTAACACACTAATTGGATTACAAACACATCCTCTTATTTATGAAATGTTTATGATTTAATTGACTTGTTTAAACTAATTTTCATCTCCCTTTGCAATTATAACTCGTTGTTAATTGAACTTATTTACACATGGAATACTGATACTGCATTCCCTTGTACCAAGGAAATACATCTAAAGGTCTCATCAGAGGGTTAGGTTTTGGCTTTATTCATTGGGCACCTGAAACTGCTACTAGAGATAATAATCATCATGTAATATTCATTTGCTGAAATATGTAAGAATTAATTGCAGTAACTTGTAGGACAAATAAGTATGATTCCATTAGTCTATAATTATTCATTTATTCATGCACACTATATGTGGAAGAGCTATTGCTTAAAAAGCAGTCATTTCCTCCCTCCCTATTTAGGTAGGGGTCTATAACTGCAGTGGCCAGGTCCAATGTCACAGAAATAATGGACACGGTGACATGTTTTAGAATGCTGTTATTTTGTGCTGCTGTTTCCAAGTCTGGGATGCTCTCTGAATTAAAGATTTTTAAAGGAGACAAAGAGACATGCACGTTTATGAGAGGTAATTTCAAATGCATTATGATGTGCAATGGTAGTGATTTACATCCTTGGGGTAAAAATCATGACTTGAGTTTAAAACCATATTGTCTTGGAAGAAGGTAGCTAAGACATAAACAGAATTGTCTGTGGTGATTTTGAGGACCTTCGGTACTATGGTTTTCCAACTTGCAACTTTGAATTTCCTCTTTGTCATTACTCTTGTTGTAAGATATAAGCCACATGCGGAAAAGTACATAAAACAAAGATGAATACCTGTGTGACCACTTCCCAGGTTAAGGAATTGATTGTCACCAGCATGCCAGAACCCCTCTTCCCGTCCCTTCCAATGTTTCTCAAAGGTCACCATCATCCTGACTTGTAGGGGAATTACTGCTCTGCTTTTCCTTTTAAGTTTATACCTAAGTATCTATTCCTGAATATAAAATTTCCAACTTTATATGGACAGTCACACACCACATATTCTTTTGTGTCTGGATTTTTTGGCTCAATAATATGTTTGTGAGTATATGTTCAATATACAAGTTGTTATGTGTAGCTGTAGTTAGCTTATTTTTATTGCTGTATACTGTTGCATTATATGAACATAACACAAATGATATATCTATTCCATTATCGATCAACATTCTGGTTGTTTTCAGGTGAGAGCTATGACATAGATATAATGCTGAATTTGGGTATGTACTTTGGAGTGAAATTGGTAGGTCAGAGTCATGCAATTTACTTCCTAAAAGTAGCTTATGAGAATTTCCATTGTTCCACATTCTTGTTAACCCTTATATTGTCAGTCTTTTTAGCTGGTGCAATAGTATTTAGTTCTGATTTTAATTTACACTTTCCTGATGACTAATGAGGTGCAACACCTTTTCATATTTATATTATCTGTTTAGATGTAAGTTTCCAATTATTCAGTATTTTTATTTATTGAAGTCTCTTTTGGGCTTTCTGCCCAAAGCTTCTCAGATCTTCCGTCTATTCCCATGCAGTGCCTGCCCCACCTTGCTGGACCATGTCCTGAGGTTTCTATACCCTTAACATATTTTCACCCATAACTATATGAGTACTTCTCCTCTCTCAAGTATGTTTCCCAACCTGCACTTCTAAACCCATCTGGATTTGGAGCCTGGGGAAGCCTTCTCTTTAAGAGCAGTTGGAATTCTATAATGCAACGTATCTGCTTTAAAATAAATAATGCCTGTGGTTACTTACCCTGTGAAGGTTTTTACCTTTGTTTCCTGAGTTTTAAACAAAATTCCTATTGGCCTCTCAATAATTCTTAGAAAGAATTAACAAAGTTATATATAAAGTATATATAATTGTTATCTCCCATGTTTGGCAGGCATATAGTGATGTAATACTCACACCTTCATTGTGAACAGTCTGTTCATGATAATTTAGGTATTCTCTGAGACTTAATACATGTTTTTCTCTACCATCGTTTTATTTCCTTCTGCTTTCTTACAAACAGGTTTGTTATCATCCATGTTTGACTGTGTTCAAGGCAATCGAGGCTTTTTCTATCATGACCCCCCAATTTCTTCCATCCTCTGTCCATTTCCTAATTACAAAACCATTTTCACATTTTTACATGTTTGTTATAGCATCATCTCACTTCCAGGTACCAGTATCTGTATTGTTTTCTTTTGCTGTTCTAACAGATTACCACAAATGTAGTGGCTTAAATTAGTACCTTATGGTTCAGAAGATCAGAAATCTTAAAAGGATCTCACTGGTAAAATCAAGGTGTTGGCAGGGCTGCATTGTTTTCTGGAGACTTTAGGGGAGAATCTGTTTTCTTGCCTTTTCCATGGAGATTCTATAGACCACCTACTTTCCTCAGCTGATGGCCCCTTCCTTTCTCACATCCCTCTGACACTTAATTTCCTGGCTTTCTTTTTCTCTTACAAGGATCCTTGTGATTACATTCCGATAATCCAGGATAATCTCTCCATCTCAAGGTCATGGTAATTGGCAACCTTAATTCCATCTGCAGCCCTTAATACCCTTGACACGTAACATAAAATATTCCCAGGTTCTAGGGACTAGGCCATGGACATCTTTATTCTATCACAATTTTCATATGGAGAAAGGGTTAGAAAACATCGTGAATCTCAAATGCCTTTTACTTTATGAAATCTTTGTCTGGCCTAAACTGATGTCCTTGAATTTGTTGATAACTTTGCTTTCCAAGCAGAGAATTGATCTGAATATCATAAAACATTGTAGATAAAAACTTTCACAGAGTAAAAAAAATCATGGGAGAAAAAGTGAGAGTATGATAATGGTCAAAATAGATAATTTCAAATATGAAGTTGGCATAGTTTGTTTGGGAAGTCCCTTTTACCCTCAGGCAGATCTTACGGCTTGAAACAAATCTGTTACACTGCAGACATATTTATCATTTTCACCACTTCATTCGATTTGCGTTATAAGAAATTCATTTGGAGATGCTGGAGAATACTTCTCAAATGCATGCTGTTGATTAAACAGGGCAGAGTAGCTATGGACCAGAATTCGTAAAGAGTTATAGAGGGAGAAGGCAATGGGAGTTGATGTGAGTAATGGTGTCTATCCATGCCTTGAAAAATCCTCTTTAAATTACACTTGTGAGTGGATGGGAGAGCGCCTTCTCTTGAAGCCACCATCAATCCTCTGCCCAGGTTGCAGTTCTCTTTAATACATCAGCCTCTTCCCTTCTAGCACACTTGCTCTTCTGCTGTCTGGAGGTAAGATGCTGTAGTCTTCACAGTGACAGAAGGACATGAGGGCCATTGATTCAGGAGTGAAATCAAAGGACAGAATATTTAGCCTCAAATCCTCTAGAAAATTAAGTCAACCTCCTAGGGTGAAGGTTTTCTCAATAGAAGGTGTATGAAATTGAGTTGAGATTTTGGCTGATTCTTTTTTAAATAAAGGAACGAGAGTCCACTGATTAGTCATCTTCCTTTGCTACTTCTTAGGGCATATTCTCATGCTTCTAGTTATTGCTCAGGAGTCATTTTTAATGGCAACATTTACAATGTAGTCCTGTAGTAGAAGCAATACAACTAGTAGTTAGGACCACAGTGTGAGTGATATAGACTTATTCAGATCCCAGCTCTACCGCTAGAGAGCTGTGTGGCCTTAGGCAAATTAATAAATTTTCTTATCTATAAAATGGGAATAATCATATCTAACACGTTGGGTGGTTATTATGATTAAATGTGGGTTGATACACGTAAAGCATTTACTGAAGAGCTTCTGTATAGTATCTTTTTTAAAATTTATTTATTTATTTATTTATTTTACATCTTTATTGGAGTATAATTGCTTTACAATGGTGTGTTAGTTTCTGCTTTATAACAAAGTGAATCAGTTATACATATGTTCCCATATCTCTTCCCTCTTGTGTCTCCCTCCCACCTGTATAGTATCTTGATAGTATCATTATCATCATCTTCCTCCTTCAGGCTTCTTCAGTTCTTTCAGGAGCCGCAAAATTAATGTAACCGTGTTGGAAGCTGAGTGTAAGAGCTGGTGTGTGTGGAAACTGTAACAAATTGGTGACAAAGGAACTTAAGTTAAAAATTACTTACAACACTTGGTGCACCAAATAAAATATGACTGTGGAAACAACCTTGACATTCAGGCAGACAGTTAACTGCCTTCGTCAGAGATCTTTCGTCACCAGTGACCACACTGTAGGGGAGACTTAGGCTGCGGACATACCAGGAATTCAGAGACTGATTCTACTGCTATGGGAACCACCTTTTCATTAGGGTCCTTTCAGCTGACCCTAAACTATGAAATAAAAATATCTGTATCTATGCTATAAGAATGCTGTGAGGATTAGCAGTAATGTCTGTAAAATCTCTAGCAAGGGCTTGGAAACTATAGGTACGTAATAGATGATAGGACTGTATTCTCTCAAAAACAAACTTTCAACAGATTCTCAACTTCGACTGTACCTGTTAGAGTTAGTTTAGTCTTTGTAGAATGCCCTGTCTGTCCCCTCCATGGTGAATGTGATTCTTATTTCTTTATTCTATCACAAAACCCCACATAATCAGCTGTATCCAGGTTTAATAGGGGAAAGGGGAAAGATTCCATTGTCCAGTTACATAAATGCAAAAATCTTTTCGTGCTATGTCAAGAGTAAAAACCTTAGCATGTATTGTCTCACAGAACCAACTTTATACATTATGGTCAGATTTTGTAAAATAGTATTCATACTTTTATGTGGGAACACTGTGCTTTTGTGGGTACTCATAGGGCTGTAAACACTGTTTCTAGGGGAAATCACTCCAACCAAGCAGATTATACTTGAGGTGCAACCTAATAGAGTGGTAAGAAGTGTAGGTTCAGGAGTCAGAGAGCCCTTCATTGAAATCCTGGGATTACCTCTTAGGGGCTAAGTGACAGAGTGAGTTTCTTAATCTCTCTGTCCTTCAGTTTCTCCATCTGTAAATGGGGTTGGCATAAATACATCCCTCATGCAGTATTTGGAGGAATAAATGAAATAATATATGTCACACTTAATAAGCACATAGTAAGATATCGAGTATTAGCTGTTTAATAATACTATTGTTATTGTAGGTTATGTTTAAACACGCTTTTTGGAGTTTGCCAATGTTTATATTTATATTCTTGGAAATGAGAGGGCAATTGAGAGAGGCCATTTGAGATACAAAACACAATTTCCTAAATGAATATGTTATTTTATGCATTCACCCAGCAGTTGAGAACCTTATGATGAAAGTATCTGATGGTCTTATAGTTAATTATTGTTGTTCCCAACTTTAACCCTGAATAATGCCATAAGCAGACATGTAAGAGAGACATCAGAAATGAAAACCTAATAGTGATCTTAGAACAGTGATAAATATTTTGTTATCTTGTTATAGTGGAGTTTATTTTAAAATATATATATTGGAGTCTAATATAGTGTGGCTTTTTCCTAATACTTTAAACAAAATGTATGTAAGAAAATATAATGCTTTCTATTATATTGTAATTGATTCTCCTATATCTTTACATGTACAGACACACTATTGTGTTTTCTCAGCCCTTGTATCTTTCATTAAATGAAATAACATGGATATAATATTAAATAAAAGAACAAGGGTGAAAATAACTCAGCAGTTTGTGTCTGTGGCATTTTCTATTACTTACCCTGGGAGGCACTAAAGCGTGGCTTTTGTTGATTCACAGTAGGAAATAAAAGTTAAAGCAGTTGACTATGTAATCTGTCTTTCCATACACAAATTAAATATCTCTCTCAGTGTTTACGTGGTGCTTATTGCAGAATATAGAGAAATATGCCTTAGCACATCATCTAAGCAATTTTTCACTTGATATTTAGCAAGATGTTAGATACATTTTATAGACTGAAAATAGTGATAATACATAGATAACCAGCAGTGCACATCCAGTTTTATTCTAAAGGTTATGGGATAAACTATAATGTATATAGGAAAGATCCTATATAAACTGTATTAACTATATTTTCTTATTTTCTGTATTCTTCTCTTATGGCAAATGGGGCCTCACTGATTGGGGTGGAGGGTGAGGGAGAAGGAGCCGGAAAGAGACTGCCCCATTCCTAGAGATAAGGAATACTTGCCTGGCAGTGTCCCTTTGATATGCAAAGCAACCAATCCTGAGTACTACCCCCTTCTGCATCCTTTTGTCAGGCTCCTGCAGTCTGGGACACAATCCTCTTGCCCTGAATCACCCCAATTCCATGTACTAGAAGACTAGAGACAACCTTATAGCCCACAGTCCACTGAAGTTATTCAGACCATCCAGTCCTAATCCTACTCAGCTGCTTACATTGCTTTGCTCATTCCCTCATGAAAACCACAATAAAGGTTTTGACCCACCTTCTCCTCCTTTCTCCTCACTCCTTTTACCTCCTGATTGACCCTGGTGTTTCTCTTTGTGGCCCTGCATGGTATGCCCCCTGCTCTTAGGAACTGTGGGTAACAGACTATCTTTTCAATGACAATCATCTCCTGATCTATTGACCTGAATAAAAAAGAAATCCAAGGTTCATTTTAAAGCATAAATCTAGGACATTTTTATAATTAAGATTATAATTATAATTAAGATTATTTGGTGTCTACAGAATGACAGAAGAAAACATTTTTTCCCCAAGGCATGGTTGGGAGAGAAAACAGTAATGAAAGAGAGTGTCTTTTTCCCTTCATTCATTCATTCATTCTTTCTTTCTCCCAACAACTTTTGATTATCTTTATGTGTTAGATATGACTTTAAGCATGGAGATACAGCTTTGGGGGAAATAAACCTCTCAGGGAGCCCAATCCAGTGGGAGAACGACAGAAACAACGTTGAGTTTAATCTAGGGTACTAAACACAAGGATAGAGGCACGTCCAAGAGAGTGGCCAAGTAACCACTGAAGTGAGACAACAGGCTGAAAATAATGAAGGCAAGAAATATTTCCAAGAGAAAATGATACTCAGTTGAGATTTCCTTTTCCTTATTCTTCTTTAAAAGTAATGTTTGTTGAGCTAAAATGTACATATGATAAAATACAACTTTTAAAAGCGTTCAGTTCTGTGACTTGACAAATGTATACAGTTATATAACCACCAGCACAATCAAGGTATAACATTTCCATCACCACAAAATTGTTCTCTTTTGTCTCTCTGCAGTCAGGCTTCTGCTCTTAACCCCTAGTCGCTGGAAATCACTGATCTGTTTTCTGACCCAGTAGTTTTGCCTTTCTCAGAATGTCACACGAATGAATTTATACAAATGCGTATGTGTGTATTTTTCTACCTTTATTCTGTTTCTTGGTTTATGTGTCTGTCTAGTACCATACTGTTTTGATTACTGTTGCTTTCTGGGATGTCTGGAAATGTAGTCTCATAAATTCTACAACTCTGATCTTCATTTTCAAAATTGTTTGGGGTTTTAAAATTTCCTTTGTCTTTCCCTATTAATTTTAGAATCAGCTCCTCAATTTCTACAAAGATTCTCCTGATATTTTGAATGAGTTTGCAATAGGCCAACTTTAGAAACATTGACATCTTCCTAATAATGAATTTTCTAAACCACAGTCATGATTTCTTATGTATTTATTTAGGTCTTTAAAATTTGTTCTCAGCAGTGCTTTGTAGGTTTTGGTCTACAGCTCTTGCACATACCCTGTTTAATCTATCCCTAAGTGTTTAATGTTTTGATGCTGTTATATATGGTATTATTTCTTTAATTCCAATTTCCAACTGTTTGTTGGAAAAGTACACCTGTTAAGGTTTTATAGATCTCCACTCTGACCTTCCATGTTCTGCCATGCAGTAGAGGTTTTGTTTTATTACATGGTTAAATATGGGAAACAAAGCAAAATAAGATGAAATACTCAGCTATGATCTGTTTATATTTTTTTATCCTTTGCATTTACCTGGGAACAATTACCTCCCAAGAATAGTTAGGGACTACTAACTCATTTCTTGGTACCAATGGAAGAAATGTTCATTGCTCTCCCTACTTGGTGTGCCAGATGGTTGTGCTGTGGCCGGTGAGGTGTGTGAAGTTTCCAGATCACTAGTTGGAGGAATCAGTGGGTAACATGGACAATTATTGGTTAAGTATATGTGAAATATATTCAGGAAAGAGAGGCCAAGAATATTGAGAGTATTCTGAACATTATTGTTACAGTGATATTGATGTTTATTATATGGACATGTATATAACTATGTTTTTATATGTATTTATTAATTTTTGAATAAATCCTTTTGGGTGCAATGAGCTCAAAAACTGGAAGTGCATACTTAAAAAAATTAAGTACTAAATTTGTTTTTCAAAAAAGTTGATAAAGAACATTTAGCTTATGCTAAATATTTTTTGACAGTTACTACCCACCATGGGGACCACAGTGATATTCATGATGACTAAATAGGAAACAGAAGACAAATATGCTAAGGAAGGATCAGAATTTACTTCAAAAGTTAATAATTATATTAAAAAGAATGTGCCTGAAGACTATGATTTAATATGCAGCTGTAGATGGTATGTTTACATCACTCTGTGAAATATCATTTATCATTTAAATAAAATAGCTGTTTAAAATAGCTTTTATTCGATTTTTATTCCAGATTATCTTGTGCAAGTATGAAAACTTAGGCAGTAGCTGTGAATGTGTTAGCTGTATTAGCAGAAGAATATCTCCAATCATTAAATGATGTCAGGTTTATACCAGAGTGTTCAGATCCTTCAAACAGAAGACTAGTTAATTCCAGTAGTGCATCAAAAATTTTTGCATCAAAAATTTTTTTTCCCATTCAATTTATGGAATCAGAGATAAGCCTTTGGACATTCATTCTGTCAAATGTGAAATGTCTGATATCATGGTAGATACTTTTGTGAAATTCCGTTTAAAGGTTCACCATTCAAAATAAAATTATTTGGTTTGCTATATTACTAAAAAGCATGGAGCATAGCATCATAGGAAAACAATATTGTTACTAAATTAAGAAAATTTGGAGCCGTGTGCTTGGTATTCATCATGGTGAGCACGTAATTTATCATTGTTCCTAGTCTATAAATGGTAGCAGAAGCAAGAGTTGTCACATTAATACAGTTTAAATACATACACAGTTTAGAGTAACTGAACTACAAAATTTTTATGTGGGAAGCTCTTCTGAATAAGAGCAAAAAAGAAATTTTAGCTGACAGATGTGCTTTCCGTCTTTGCTGCCCACCATCAATCAGATATTAGAAATGTTTTAGGCTCTGAAATGTTTGGAAATAAACACAAATGTTCTTCCATGATACTGAACTTTTTTTGACAATGAGTCATCTAAAATTTTTACATTTTATTCAAAATTAGTTGGAAATATTTAATGTATTATGAATGGACCACCAAGAAACATCAGTTCTTAATTCTTTTTATCAAATTGTGATTGTTCAAAACAAAATTTATGAACAGGAAACTATTGCAATGCATCTCTATTAAAACAAGGAAGATCAGAACAAATTAAATATTATTCCCTCAATGGTGTACAAAATTTCAATTTGAAATTCTGTAATTGTACTTTGGAATATTTCAAATGGTGGGAAACAGTTTTTGATGGAGCTCCTATTTTTAACTTAATAGGAATAAACATTTATATTCCATACTGGAATGGATTGAGTTTGAGTAGTTCTGTGAGTTTTCAGCCTTTATATTTGGTGAAAGATGTTAGAACATCTAAAAATAGAGAAGACTTATTTGAAGATTTTTATTTTGTAAAAATGGTTGTGAAGAAAGATTCTCTTAATGGAGGCAAAAAGTCAGCACCTGTAAAAATATTGGGTTGAAATATTTACAATATTCAAATGTTGGAAATGAGAATATTCTCCATTTAGCAGAGTTTGTTCTGCTTACCTTGGAACCTAAATAGAGAATGATAGAGAGGAACCAACTGAAAGTGTCAACAATTTAAAATCTATTAACTGTAAAATGCAAATTTGAAGATTGCAAACAGTTTGTTAATAAAGTAATAAAAAGATTATATTGGAAAATATATACTTAGAACAATACCTGTGACATGGTATGAGGGACATATAAGATAGGAATGATTATTCTTCTTATGCCACTTTTAAATGTACAGATAATTAATAGAAACCAATTTGCTTAAATTAACGTGTGTATGTTTTTATTTTTAGAAATAATTTTATTCATTTTTGGAAATAAGTTTTGAATAGAGCTATTTTATAGTCTAACAATATAATAAAGCACAATTGTTGGTCAATAAATGCATATTCCAAAAAGTATATATTTTAATGATCTTAGTTCTGCTTTCATTCCCCATATTTTCCCAATTATGTGGCCACTTACCAGTTTAACATTCAGAGATAATTGGCATTATCACATTGGTATATATCTTTCTGAAGATGTATATTCCTTAAAAAATTCTTAAAATATAATTCATCTTCTTACTACAAGATTCTTCTTTGAGTTGAATATTTTTAACTAGTTGCTAGAGGTTGCCTATTAATATAAGAAAATAACACATTGCTAACATTTTAGCAAAATATTTCACAACTACAAAATGAGTATTCAGCATATAAAATCTATTTAATTTATTAATCATTGTCTTACCTTGTCCTTGCCATTTCTAGTATATTCATTCCATATTTTCATTACTCTTTGTATCATTACTATGATTATTTATAATATATAGGGCAGGGGTCAGCAAACTGTGTTCTCTATGCCAAATGGGATAGAGACCAGTAGCTTCCAAAGCCTGAAATATTTACTATCTTGATTTTTACAGAAAAAGTTTGTTTTCCCTGGTATAGGGGGAAAGTGATTTAAAGAGTATTCTAAGGAGAGTTCAGTCAATGGAAATGGTACCTTCTACCTGCTAGACCTACCAATAGAAAAATATGGGCTGGCTTTACATCAGATTTAGGAGAAATAAAAGCATCTGATGAAAAGTTATGATTCATTTTAATGAATAGGTTACATAAAAAGCATATAATTAAGCATATTTTATTATTTGATTTATAGACTGAATTTTTGTTAGTTTATGGTTTGTTTTTGCTATATTAGCAGTTAACATCTGTTAAAAACAAAACAAGATTCAGCAATGTCATTGAAGAAAGAAGCTCCAGAACATTATTCCAGCATGACTTTCTTATCCCCACTTCTCAGCCTCTCGACAAGTGCACCCATATGCATGTGCTTGGGACACTAGCACATGACACACAAGGGTACACATATATACAAATATTTACATAAATATTATTGTACGTATAAGTTTGTGTGGGCATTTACCCGTTGTCTATAATGTATTATACTATATACTATACTGTAAGTTGGCGTGTTCAATTAAAACGTTGTGACCAGTTTTCCATAAAACTGCATCCTAGTTTTAATTTTTGGTATTTTCCCATTGCATGTATGAACTATAGTTAATTTAATCTCTTTCCTAATTGGGGGAACTTCAATTGATTCACTTATTTACTATTATAAACATTATGTAATGACTATCTTGTAGTTAAATTTTGCACATCTTCCTAATTCATTTTCTCTAATTTCTAGAAGTGGAATTTATGAAACAAAGAATATCAGTATATCAATACTTTATTTTTTATTGCTGAATAGTATTCCATTGGGTGGCTAAGCCACAATTGGTTTATCCATTGTCTTCTTCATGGACATTTGGGTTGTTGAAGTATTTGGCTATTATGAATAAGTTTGCTGTAAACATTCTTGTGCAAGTTTTTGGATAGACATATGGGTTTATTTCTCTTGAGTAGATACCCAGGACTAGACATGCTGGGTCATAAGCCAGATCTATGTTTTATTTATCAAAAAATGTCAGCAGTCCTCCAAAGTGGTTGCATCTTTCACATTCTTACCAACCAAGAGGGACCATGGTTCCACATCCTCACCAGCATTCTGTTTTTAGCCATCTATCATGTTTGAAGTAGTATCTCAATGTGGTTTTTAATTTGTTTTTCCTTGGTGACTAATAATGTTGAGTACATTTTCTTGTTTTCCTTAGACAGTTAAATTTGTTTTGTTGTCAGCTATCTACGTCTTGTATTCATTTTATAAATTAGGAATTTTAGGGTATTTTTGTTGGTAATTTATAGTTCTTTCTTTCTTCTGCATACAAGTTCTTTGTCAGGTCTATGTGCTGCAGATCTTTTTTCCAAGCCTGTGGCTTGTTTATTCATTTCTTACTTGGGGTCTTTTGATGGGCGAACATTTTATTGAAGTTCACTTTATCACTTTTTTGGGTGTTACTTGTGCTTTTGTGTCCTGTCCAAGCCTATCCCACAATTCCCACAATCACAGAAATATTCTTTTATGTTCTCTTCTAAAGGCTTTTTGTTTTTAATGATTACATTTTGGTTCTACGATCCATCAGATTTTACATATGAATGGATAAAGGAGTTGAATTCGAAAATTTCTGCTCAGATTTTCAGTTTCTTAGCCTCTCGATTGAGGTGATTGGCAGATGCTGATAGAGATGACTGGATAAATGACCCTGAATGTTGGACTCTGGATAAAAAATTTTATCCACATTCCTAGTTGTTCTCAGGAGGAGGCTTTTTCCAAAGGAAGAGAGTCCAGTAGGGTCAGAGAGGAGGTTATTCCCCTTGTTTTCAATTTCTCAGTCTTCCCATATACCCAGAGATTGTTCTTGTTTGTTTACATTGATGTTTGTCAGGAATATAGATTTAAACTCAATTCTGTTAGTTTTTTTGAGTGTGTGTATATATGTATATATATATATATATATATGTATGTATGTATGTATGTATGTATTTCAGAAAAAAGACAAAAAATAAAAATGAGGGAGGGAGAGAAGAATTCTCTGTAATCTAGTTTTCCCAGCTGGAAGCTTGGTGAAGAATAGGGAAGATCCTGTGGCTGGCTGGAGGTATCTTTGGGGGACTGATCCTTTAAAGAGAAAGAGATTTTTTTTTTTAACTTTTAATTTTATATTGGAGTAGGGTTGATTAACAATGTTGTGATAGTTTCAGGTGTACAGCAAAGGGATTCAGTTATACATGTACATGTATATGTGTATGTGTATCCATATACATGTGTCTAATTGTTTTCAGATCCTGAGAAATGAATTTTATTTTGTGGTTTGCTAAAATCAGCTGGGACTAACTCCTTTTGCCAGCAGCAGCCCCCATGTTACTTAGTTTATTATTTGTAACAGGTGCCAGTTATCATCCTCACAGTGGGACTTCTGATACATGGCCTGGAGTGCATGGTAAACACTCTAGAAGCTTCAGGAAGTGTTCCACTTATCTGTGGCTACCTAACAAATGACCCCGGAATTTGTTAGTTTAAAACAACAAACACTTTATTACATCTTACAATTTTCTGAGTTGAGGATTTAGGCAGGGCTTGGCTGGGTGATTCTTCCATGTGGATGGATGGCGGTCACCTCACAGCATTCAGCTGCTAGAGGGCTGCTCTTGCCCCTCCAGGATGGCTTCACTGTCATTCAAGTGCCTTGGTGGGTATGGTTGGAAGGCTGGACTCAGCTGGAACCGTCAACCAGATTGCTCATAGAGGTCTCTCCATGATGGCAGCCTTGCAGCTGTCAGACTTCCAATGAATAAGGCAGAAGATGCATAGCCTTTTATGAGCTACCCTCTAGAAGTCATTCAGCATCCCTTCTGGTATATCTTATTAGCTGAAGCATCTACTAATTTACCTCACTTCAAGGGGGGTGGTATGTAAGCCCCACTTTTTGATGAAAGAAGTATCAAAGATTTTGCATCCACTTTCAAAACTACCACAATCTGCCTTCAAACTGGCTTGAGATCCAGGATCTCATTTTAAATCATGTCTGGGAGCAGATAAACCTCTTTGAGTTCAGTTACTTGGGCACAATTCTTGTTCTGAAGAATTGTGAACTTAAGGAATAATGCCTTGTCTCCCTCCCACCCTCAAGATACATATAGGCAAGATACCATGATGGGAACTAGCCACATTAGACACTCCTGTTCAATAAAGGAGGGTTATGGGAGGTATATGGCAGTCACTAGTTAGAGCACTTCTGAAATTCAGCTGTGTACATACTGTCAGTTTCATGAATGGGGCTCAGTCTTGCTCTCTGTGAATGATTCCATGCAACTCTTGGTTCTGCCTTCTGAGTAGTACTTTCCCTAAAACATAGCCAATATTACAGCTAAGTAACTTTCTTCATCTGTTCTCTGCCTATAGATTTTCACATTTTTATGAGTCTTAGAAGCACTGTTGTTGACAATCAATGTAAGGCATGCTATTAGTGTTCCTTAGAAGCTTCTCTGTATAAGTGAAAGGGTGTTTGAGGTACTGACTTAAATCTTTCTCACATCTTAAGGAAGGATTTTACAGCCAAAACCTTGGATTCTTTGAGGCTGTGTTTTATTTGCAATGCTCTGAATTTGATCTTTTCCCTAAGGCTAAATCTTTTAGAACATTGGGTTGCTTATAAAGACTCTCCTGGACCCTTTACATTTCCTTCCAATTCTGTTCAAAAACTGAAGAGGTCATTCTTTGATCAGTTGCTTCCCCCTTTCATTGTACTGTAGACATTGAGGATAGGTCAGATGGTATCTCCAACACTGTCCAGAAATCTCCTTGGTAAGTCATTGAATTCATTAAGTATATGTCCTATTTTCCATGTTAGCCCAGGGGACAGTGTTGCCAAACTTTTTGCTATTGCATAACAAGAATTTCTTTTCCTTCAGCCTCCAAAATATTTTTTCTCACTTCAAGCCTTTTGACAGCCAGCTTGAGTCCTATCATGCTTTTATTCATTGCCTGTTTCCCAGAACCACACCACATGTTGTACCTTTAGTGTTACCATTTCTGTTATCAAATTCTGTACCTGCATACCAAACTGCCCCCAAACATAGGGACTTAAGCCACCAGCCTTTTTATTATTTCTCTTAAATTTCTGGCTCAGGCATTCAGGCAAGTCATGGCTTGATTTTTCTTTTGATCAAGGGGATGTTGATGGAGGTCATTCCATGACATTCTGCTAGTAAAAGAGCTGGTTGGGCATACTGGCTTCAATTACATGTCTGGCACCTTGGCATGGATGCCTGGAAGCAAGATTTAGCTGGGAGTGTTGACCAGAGTGCCTACACATGGCTCCCCCAACATGGGCTGTTCAGAGCAGTAAGGCATTTTACATGGAGGCCCAGGGCTCCCTTAGAGAGTGTTCCATTGAACAGAGCACAGGCTGCATGATGTTAGCCACTGAAAAAAATTTTGGAAGTCGCAGTTACATTTGCTGTACTCTGTTAGTCAAAGCACACAATGAGATTTCATAGATTCCCACAGTTCAATGCTGCCATGTAGAAAACCTGCTCTAATTTCAATAGGATTAATTCTTTCCCCCCACCCCCCCACCCCCCGATCTCATTTGCTTCTCTGAGTATGAGGTCTGAGGATAGTTCTGCTGGGGGCTCCTTCACTTAACTCCCCATCTTGGCATCTCCTTTGTGTAATGGAAATTCCAGTCTCTAGTCCTTCCTTCCAGTATTCATAGAATTGCCTGGAAATATCTAGAACTTTTATGGAACAGTTAAAAAAATTTTTTTTCTAGTTGTAATAGAGATTTGTTCTACCATATTTCTTAACTGATTTTAAGGAAATTAGAAGGTAAGGAGTGCGGACATCTATCCATAGGCTCGTGTTTTCATTTGGAACATGAAGAATAAACAAAGTTTTAAGCCATGTTTAGAATTAAAGAGGTAAATTAATTTTTAAAGACTTATTACATTCAAGGTACCTAAGGGATACTCACAGGAAGGTCTCTAATTGCTATTTAGAATCATGAACAGAATTATTTATTGAAACCCAAGCTTTAACATATTACTAAGCTCAGCTAGTTTTTGTAAATGAAACGATGATCGTTTCCTTTCTTCTAATCTCTTCCTTAGTTTCAAAAACATAAATGAGCTTCAAGGAGAGGATACAAGTCTTCTACTTCAACTCGTTCACACTCTAGTTGAATATAATTAAACCAGTATCTTAAGAATCATTATTATAAGTTATATAAGAACCTAAAGAGTTTCTAGGAAACTGGAACGTTCATTTGTTTTAAAAATTAATTGCTTTTAAGGAATGGTTTGGGAGGCCAATTCATGGGAGGAGAGAGAGAAATAATAGTAATCACCATGGAAATGGAGCCTCGACTTCCTTTAATTGTTTGTTTTACTCATTCATTTGCTGATTTAATTATTTGTGCATCATTCTATCCATATGACCATCCAGTTATTGAAATTTTGAATTCTTTCCTTCCTTAGGGGTCTTGATGATAAACAACAGAAATCCTGAGTGACTAATTTAAGCAGAAAATTGAGTTATTTGTACAAAACTGTGCAGTTCGTAGAGTCAAAGACCTGGACTGAGAATGCAAAGCAAACAACACCACAGACCTTGGTAAGGTAGGTGCCAGAGCTTGTCCATGGTCTTTTTATGACATAATTGTCAATACTGGACTCCTGATAGCGCAGATGCCACTGTGAATAATCTCTGTCTCACATGCTTTTGTTTTCATTCCCATGGCTTCAGAGTCCTGGGCAAGGGTGTCCAGTTGGCCAATCCTAGGTCTCATGCTCAAGGCCTAATTTCTAGGTATCAGAAAATGAGAATTTCTGGTACCATATGGCTTCTGTCAGCCCTGATTACTACCAATACTTATGCCCTGGAGTTTTCACCAGAAGTCAGAGGGTTTTTGGATGCTGGATTACTAAACAACAAATGGCAAATGTTAACTCTGGCCACTCATTTTTCAGATTCTGTATGGATTGCTAGAGATGCAGTAGTGACCAATAATTGTTCCCTGCTCTAAAGAATCTCCCAGTATGATAATAAAGATGTGACAAATTAGTGATATATATTAGAGCACAGGGCATAGCTTCTGGACCAATTAGAGGGAGTGCTGGCCTGGCCTAGTTTTTGGGAGGCAGTCCAGCAAGTAAGATAAAGCTTCTTGGAGCACCTAAGCTCAGAATGAGAGGATAAATAGAAGTTAGCCAATCTTGGGGGTGTTGAAGAGAGGTGCTCCATGCGGTATTTAAGCTGCTCATTGTGCGAGTGCCCTTTATTCTGGCACTCTGCACTTTGGGGAAGAAATTACAGGGACAGACAGTCCAGAAGGCCTTGAGCAGATTAGGGAATGATAGATACTCTTCTGCATTCTTCTTTGAATTACATTTGATCGCATACATTTCTCACCACTGAGCCCATACACACACTTGGTAAAGACTGTCACTGTGTCATAAACTTTATGTGCATTATCTTCTTTACTTCACCAACCCTATCAAGTAGATATTACCTCCATTTTACAAGAGTTGAAACAGACACACGTGAAGGTTCAGCTATTTTCCCAGGGTTACTTGGCTAACAGTAATTCCGTCAGAAATTGAATCCAAGGTATTTTCACTCTAAAGCTAATTCTCTCACCTCAAACTGGATTCCTATTGTTTTATTCCCATTATAGTGCTTTAGATCCATAAGTGCTCTTATTTCTTTGCTTGTGGAGCGTATTTAGTACTTGGAGGCTCTGCTCTATGGATGATAGGAACAGGTCACCTTTCCTTTATGCCTGCCATCTGCAGGATATACATACATGAAAGGCCCATCTTATGTCACTCATTCCTTGTTTCAAGTGACTCTTGACTGGGTCCCACAGTGCTCACTGACTTAGTCAATTCTGTTGGACTTCTGACAGAGATTTTCCTATTAGTTGGTAAAACACACTCCAGACATTCCAGTTTTGCTTTTTCAAAGTGAAGGAGTGAAAGTAAGGAGTTAGTTCAGAATGAAAAGACTCTCCTTCCATTCAGTAGAAGGGAGAACCAGAAGGAGAGTGGGGAAAGGGACAGACATGAGGCATGTGACAGGCGTGCTTGCCCCTAGGAAGAGGGGTAGACAGAGGGTATAGTTTCTGGTTCTAATTCCTAATTCTGGGTTCTTATGAGGAAAGATGAACTTTGTGTCTTTAGTTTTGTGACCTACTCTTTTAACTTTTATACACACACGTACACACACATTGTTGGGAGGTGGAGTGGGCTTTTCTTTGCTAAAAAACCTAGTGAATTCTAAACACCTGATTAAAAAATGAAACCTGCATTTGGCATCACAAAGGACCATAAAATGGTTTCATTGAATTTTTCTTTAAAACTTCAGTACACAGGTGAGTGTATAGACTGGCAATTCTATACTTAGTTTCTACTGGCAGTGGTTCTACAAGAGGAATTGATTCCGTGGCTCCTAAAACCTTTGTTAATATTCACTTGAAGAGAAAATCCAGCAGAATCACACTTTTTTTTTTTTGATGGTTGAGGCATACTAGATGAACATTCTTTCATCAAATACTCATGTTTAAAAAGTGGATCTGGCACATAAGTTAAATACGTATGGAGAGAAAAAAACAGAAAGGGGGACAAAAAATTACAGCATTTTAAAATTGTAATTGAAGAATAAGTCAATTTATATTATGATCAGAGATTAGTTTAAAAAATGAACTCAAAAGTAGTTCACCCTTAACTAATTACAGTATTTCAAAGAGAAAGAACATCCAGTTCTGGTAAATTATCTTAGGCTCAAGATCCATATTCTTTATTTCTACCTCATCTTCAGTGTCTAAAACAATCATATTCCCACGTGACTCAATTTTTTCAACAGACGTCTCAATATATAACTGGAGATTTCCTTTTCCATTTCATAATATCTCATTATGTTTTCTGTAGGAGTTTTCTTAGTAATCTGATTTATTGATAAAGTAGTTTTGCTGATTACCAAAATTGCCAGTAGTATTTTTTGCTCCCATTTCAAGTAAATCCTTAAAAAATTATTCTGAATCTGGACTGAGAAAGCTGAGGAAAAATCTGCAGTTACTATTTTATGTTTGTTTTGTATCACACATTGTAGAGTGCTAAGAGAAGAGCAAATGCTTTAATTAAAAGGAACAATTTTCTTAGGAAAAACAATTGCTGTGTTTGCTAACCAAAGTGAATGTGTTGCATAGCCAAACTGGGGCTTTAATATATGCCAGCTTTTTAAACACCAACTGAACCAGTGGTACTTGTGACTGTATATTTATTCAGTGTAATTGATAAAAATGTTTAATTAAATATTATGAAGGGTAATTCTCTAACTTTTCTTATCAGATAAATTGAAACCACGAGCTTCTGAGATTATTCTTGTATAATTAAACAAAAACACCCAAAGAACAGAAAAGCCATGTTGCCAAAGTTCAAGATGGTTTTAAACCACTTTTTTTTTAATATTAATGAATATTTATTTAACAAATAATTTTCTTAAACATCTTTATTGGAGTATAATTGCTTTACAATGGTGTGTTAGTTTCTGCTTTATAACAAATTGAATCAGCTATACATATACTAAACCACTTTTTTATTTTAATAGATCTTTTTTGGAGTATAATTGCTTCACAATACTGTGTTAGTTTCTGTTGTACACCAAAGTGAATCAGCCATATGCATGCATATGTCCCCATATCCCCTCCTTCTTGAGCTCCCTCCCATCCTCCCTATCCCATCCCTTTAGGTCAAAGCAAAGCACCGAGCTGATCTTCCTTTGCTATGCTGCTGCTTCCCACTAGCCAACTGTTTTACATTCTGTAGTGTATATATGTTGATGCTACACTCACTTTGCCCCAGTTTCCCCCTCCCACCCTGTGTCCTCAAGTCCATTCTCTATGTCTACATCATTATTCCTTCCCTGCAACTAAGTTCATCAGTATCAGTGGTTTTTTTTTTAGATTCCACATATATGTGTTAGCATTCGGTATTCACTTTTCTCTTTCTGACTTCACCCTATATGACAGACTCTAGGTCCATCCACCTCACTACAAATAACTCAGTTTCATTTCTTTTTATGGCTGAGTAATATTCCATTGTATATATGTGCCACATCTTCTTTATCCATTCATCTGTCAGTGGACACTTAAGTTGCTTCCATGTCCTGGCTATTGTAAATAGAGCTACAATGAACATTGTGGTACATGACTCTTTTTGAATTATGGTTTTCTCAGGGTATATGCCCAGTAGTGGGATTGCTGGGTCGTACGGTAGTTCTGTTTTTAGTTTTTTAAGGAAGCTCCATACTGTTCTCCATAGTGGCTGTATCAATTTACATTCCCACCAACAGTACAAGAGGGTTCCCTTTTCTCCACACCCTCTCCAGCATTTGTTGTTTCTAGATTTTTTGATGATGGGCCATTCTGACTGGTATGAGGTGATACCTCATTGTAGTTTTGATTTGCATTTCTCTAATGATTAGTGATGTTGAGCATCCTTTCACGTGTTTGTTGGCAATCTGTATATTTTCTTTGGAGAAATGTCTATTTAGGTCTTCTGCCCATTTTTGGACTGGGTTGTTTGTTTTTTTGATATGGAGCTGCATGAGCTGCTTGTAAATTTTGGAGATTAATCCTTTCTCAGTTGCTTCATTTGCAAATATTTTCTCCCATTCTGAGGGTTGCTTTTTCGTCTTGTTTATGGTATCCTTTGCAGTGCAAAAGCTTTTAAGTTTCATTAGGTCCCATTTGTTTATTTTTGTTTTTATTTCCATTTCTCTAGGAGGTGGGTCAAAAAGGATCTTGCTGTGATTTATGTCATAGAGTGTTCTGCCTATGTTTTCCTCTAAGAGTTTTATAGGTCTGGCCTTACGTTTAGGGCTTTAATCCATTTTGAGTTTATTTTTGTGTATGGTGTTAGGGAGTGTTCTAATTTCATCCTTTTTTTTTTTTTTTTTTTTTTTTTTTTTGCTGTACGCGGGCCTCTCACTGCTGTGGCCTCTCCCGTTGCGGAGCACAGGCTCCGGACACACAGGCTCCGCGGCCATGGCTCGCGGGCCCAGCCGCTCCGCGGCATGTGGGATCTTCCGGGATCGGGGCACGAACCCGTGTCCCCTGCATCGGCAGGCGGACTCTCAACCACTGCGCCACCAAGGAAGCCCTAATTTCATCCTTTTTACATGTAGCTGTCCAGTTTTCCCAGCACCACTTATTAAAGAGGCTGTCTTTTCTCCATCATATATTCTTGTCTCCTTTATCAAAAATAAGGTGACCAATTGTGCATGGGTTTATCTCTGGGCTTTCTATCCAGTTCCATTGATCTATATTTCTGTTTTTGTGCCAGTACCATACCTTCTTGATTACTATAGCTTTGTAGTGTAGTCTGAAGTCGGGGAGCCTTATTCCTCCGGCTCCGTTTTTCTTTCTCAAGATTGCTTTGGCTATGCGGGGTCTTTTGTGTTTCCACACAAATTGTGAAATTTTTTCTTCTGGTTCTGTGAAAAATGTCATTGGTCGTTTGATAGGTATTGCATTGAATCTGTAGATTGCTTTGGATAATATAGTCATTTTCACAATGTTGATTCTTCCAATCCAAGAACATGGTATATCTCTCCATGTTTGTATCATATTTAATTTCTTCCGTCAGTGTCTTATAGTTTTCTGCATACAGGTCTTTTGTCTCCTTAGGTATGTTTGTTCCGAGGTACTTTATTCTTTTTGCTGCAGTGATAAATGGGAGTGTTTCCTTGATTTCTCTTTCAGATTTTTTATCATTAGTATAAAGGAATGCAAGAGATTTCTGTCCATTAATTTTGTATCCTGCTACTTTACCAAATTCATTGATTAGCTCTGGTATTTTTCTGGTGGCATCTTTAGGATTCTCTATGTTTAGTATCATGTCATCTGCAAACAGTGACAGTTTTACTTGTTTTTTTCCGGTTTGGATTCCTTTTATTTCTTTTTCTTCTCTGATTGCTGTGGCTAAAACTTCCAAAACTATGTTGAATAAGAGTGGTGAGAGTTGGCAACCTTGTCTGGCTCCTGATCTTAGTGGAAATGGCTTCAGTTTTTCACCATTGAGAATGATGTTGGCTGTGGGTTTGTCATATATGGCCTTTATTATGTTGAGGTAGGTTCCCTCTATGCCCATTTTCTGGAGAGGTTTTTTAATCATAAATGGGTGTTGAATTTTGTCAAAAGCTTTTTCTGCATCTATTGAGATGATCATGTGGTTTTTATTCCTTAATTTTTTAATGTGGTGTATCATATTGATTGATTTTGCATATATTGAAGAATCCTTGCATCCCTCGGATAAATCCACTTGATCATGGTGTATCATCCTTTTAATGTGTTGTTGGATTCTGTTTGCCAGTATTTTGTTCAGGATTTTTGCATCTGTGTTTATCAGTGATATTGGTGTATAATTTTCTTTCTTTCGTGATTTTTTTTTTCTGGTTTTGGTATCAGGGTGATGGTGGCTTCGTAGAATGAATTTGGGAGTGTTTCTCCCTCTGCAGTTTTTTTGGAAGAGTTTGCGAAAAATCGGTGTTAGCTCTTCTCGGAATGTTTGATAGAATTCACTTATGAAGCCATCTGGTCCTGGACTTTTGTCTGTTGCAAGATTTTTATTTTTTATTTGTTTTAATTTATTTCTTTTTTTGTTTATTTATTTTTGACTGCATTGGTTCTTCGCTGCTGCACACGGGCTTTCTGTAGTTGTGGCGAGTGGGGGCTACTCTTTATTGTGGTGCGTGGGCTTCTCATTCTGGTTGGTTGTCTTTTTGTGGAGCATGGGGTCGAGGCGTGCAGTCTCAGTAGTTGTGGCACACGGGCTTAGTTGCTCCGTGGCATGTGGGATCTTCCCAGGCCAGGGATCAAAACCATGTCTCCTGCATTGGTAGGTGGATTCTTAACCACTGCGCCACCAGGGAAGTCCCAAGATTTTTAATTATGGTTTCAATTTCATTACTTGTGGTAGGTCTGCTTATATTTTCTAATTCTTCCTAGTTCAGTCTTGGAAAATTGTACCTTTCCTAGAATTTGTCCATTTCTTCATGGTTGTACATTTTATTGGTATAGAGTCGTTTGTAGTAGTCTTTTATAATCCTTTGTATTTCTGTGGTGTCAGTTGTGATTTCTCCTTTTTCATTTCTACTTTTATTGGTTTGCATCCTCTGCCTTTTTTTCATGATGAGACTGGCTAAGGGTTTATCAATTTTGTTTATCTTCTCAAAGAACCAGCTTTCAGTTTTATTGATCTTTGCTATTGTTTTTTTCTTTTCTATTTCATTTATTTCTGATCTGATCTTTATGATTTCTTTCCTTCTACTGACTTTGGTTGTTCTTTGTTCTTCTTTCTCTAGTTGTTTAAGTGTAGGGTTAGATTGTTTATTTAAGATTTTTCTTGTTTCTTCAGGTGAGACTGAATTGCTGTGAACTTCCCTCTTACAACTGCTTTTGCTGTATCCCATAGATTTTGGCTTGTCATGTTTTTGTTGTCATTTGTTGCTATGTATTTTTAAATTTATTCTTTGATTTCTTCAGTGATCTCTTGGTTATTTAATAGTGCACTGTTTAGCCTCCATGTATTTGTGTGTTTTACAGTTTTTTTCCTGTAATTGATTTCCAATCTCAGCATGGTCAGAAAAGATGCTTGATATGATTTGAATTTTCTTAAATTTTCTGAGGCTTGATTTGTGACCCAAGATGTGATCTGTCCTGGAGAATGTTCCATGTGCACTTGAGAAGAAAGTGTATTCTGCCACATTTGGGTGGAATGTTCTACAAATATCAATTAAATCTATCTGGTCTGTTGTGTCATTTAAAGCTTGTGTTTCCTTATTTATATTCTGTTTGGATGATCTGTCCATTGGTGTAAGAGGGGTGTTAAGCCACTTTTGTTTGTAAAAACACTGGATAGTAATTGCCCATCTTGTTTCTTGTAACTGCCCTCCCTCTCTTTCTTTCTCCTGTCATTATGTATCTACAGTAGGAAGTGACTATATGTGATAAGAATTGAAGAAAATATGGACTTTTCATCAAAGGGTTTTTGGACTAACTGCATAGTATTGATTATCTGATAAATAACACAGATAATAAATGCATAGGGAAGAAGGAAGTAAATTATATTCTCAAACTGATGGGGGAAACTCTTTTCGAAGCGATTCATGTTTTAAAAGTTTCCTGATTAAACAAATAGCCTGCACTGTTGACTTTATTTTAATTTCTTTGCCTCTTCAAGAGAGGGTGGAGGGCCTCCCTGGTGGCGCAGTGGTTGAGAGTCCACCTGCCGATGCAGGGGATACGGGTTCGTGCCCCGGTCTGGGAGGATCCCATATGCCGCGGAGCGGCTGGGCCCGTGAGCCATGGCCGCTGGGCCTGCGCATCCGGAGCCTGTGCTCCGCAACGGGGGAGGCCACAACAGTGAGAGGCCCGCGTACCGCAAAAAAAAAAAAAAAAAAAAAAAAAGAGAGAGGGTGGATATTTTACTAGTAGTCAAACTTTAAATTGACCTCATGTCTCAACGTTAGCCATATATCATAGCCATATCATCCTCAGGTTAAATATTTATTTCTGCACTTGTATATTTTAGCAAATGAGCGTTAAATACTCTTCCAAAGGTATTTAATTCTTTGACAGAGTAATTTGCACAAGTGTTCAAATGTCTAACAGCTAAAAACAGCTGTACCCTGATCCTTCCCAACCAACTTCCTGCTGCTACATCACTTTCAGAAGAATTACTTTAATCCAGTTTAGCTGTTTCATCTGTAATTTACTTCCATGTCTTTTAAAAAGATGATTATCCTGCATACCTATTTGTTTATTTATTTATATTTTTGCTGCATTGGGTCTTCATTGCTGTGTGCGGCCTTTCTGTAGTTGTGGTGAACGGTGTCCACTCTTCATTGTGGTGCGCAGGCTTCTCACCGTGGTGGCTTCTCTTGTTGTGGAGCACAGGCTCTAGGTGCATGGGCTTCAGTAATTGTGGCACGCAACAAACTTCTTTGTTAAAGAAGTTTCTTCTGTGGGCTAGAGAGCCACCCAGGAGCGACAATTTACCTGACTCACTTGTTAGCTGTGCACCTTATGCAATTGTGTAACTTCTTTGTGTTATAGTTTCCTCATCTGTAAAAGGATAATGATCACAGTGCCTTACTCATTGGAATGTTAGGAAGATTCAATAGCTTTGGTCTCTTAGTAGGGGTTCAGTGTATAAAAGCTACTACTACTATTATTTGTTCTCTATTCCACAGGGGAAATAATACTGACAATATTAGTAGTTGTCATTTGGTGATCTGTTAGGTAAATTTTGCTACTAACTTCCACTATGTATTCAATCCTCCCACCATGGGCAAGTAAATATTATCATCTCCGTTTTGCAGATAAAGAAGCAGAAGTTTAGCTAGGTTAAGAAACCTCTCTAAGCTCACAAAGGTAAGTGAATCAGGATTTGAATCTAGAGAGTTTAATTCTGAGATGTCTGATTCTTAATCAGGCTGCTCTTCTCTGACTTGGATCCTCCCATTGCTGGGCTGGGAATGAGTTTCAGGTGTGCTGAAGGGCTTCTTTCAGTCCTGGGAGGAACTTTTACTTCAGTGTGCCCCTCAAGTATTTTTATATGTGTGTGTATATGTATACTGTGAACATAAAACAGTGGGAAAGGAGAATGGTAGGTGCTCAGAAGATGCTGGTGAATTGAAGAAAGAGATAAACTTGTTTTAAAGATTTTTGATTGGAAAGACTTCCATCTCCTACCAGTGCCCACCATTTACTCCATCCTTCAGCCCTATAAAGCAGTCTGTGCACTTGACAAATATTCCCTCCACCACATATGCCCCTCTCCATTTGATTCTTTTCTGCCTGCCCAGGATCTACTTTTGCTCATGGAACAGAGTAGGATTTGTGAAAGAGGTATGTAGTGACTCTTCCCCTAGACAAAGAGAGCCACTCTAAAGTTCAGCTGTGCTCCCACACAGTTTTTGCATACCTGGGTTGTGATTCTCATCACTTTGGCAGAAACTGGCCCTGTAATTGTCAGGCCTGCTGGACTGCAGGCTCCTTCAGGATGCAGTAGTTTAGCTTTTTGTTTCTATTCCCTTACATGTGGTTTGAGACCCATATTATCCTCATCAGTGTCTGCTACTTTAATGGAAGCAAAATCTTTAGGATAGTCAAATTATTGTTTTTAGTTTCAAACCTTTCCTTTGGATTAGGAAGATGGAACATGAGTTTTGGAGTCCATTTACAGTATTTATGGTTTGCAAGTTCTATTTTGATGGCAGTATTGTATTTTTGACAAGTAGAAAACTGTAGCGAACTTTAATTTAAAGGCTGTGAGATGTGAATTAAACAGTCTAGGGTATCCATCAAAATCTAGATATAAATTTTGCTTGAGACTGATTATTTTTTAATTGATAACTTGGTCTTGTGAGTGTTGTTGAAGCTCACATATACAAAGAAAGAAGAATACAAATGCAAGTGATGTGTGAATGATTTGACAACTTTCCAGCATTATAGAGATTGGAGTATTTAAATCCTTCCTTCACATTCCAGTGGTTTCTTAATCACCCATGGTATGAAAGACTTTCTTAGACTTCTACTGAAGCAGGTCTGATTAGGGAAGGAGGATTTTTACATATTCTGAGACATCTTAAAATATACAAGGTTAGTTATCCAGGAAATTATTGTCTGGGAGTAGGATTCTATTTGATGGTTTTGATTTATAATCACTGGACCTTATATAGAAAAGAAGGATATTCCAAGAATACCAAGATGTGATGAACATGATTTGAAGATTTTTGAGTGGAAAAAGGTTTTCATTCTAATAAAAGAAAAAAGAAGAGAATTGTAATCTTGAAATGTCCTGTGGCCTGCTGATATATTTTTTCCCTGTATTTGTTATCATCAGCCTTTCTTAATATGTTTTCTTTTTAAATTGCAATAACTCCTGGAATTTTAATATTCTGACCAAAGTTAGTGGTGTCCTACTGAAAGGAGACAAATGAACAGCTAAAGTTGCAGCATCACCATTGAGAAACCTCATTGTATTTATAAGGAGCTTTAAAAAAAAACAGGCTCTGAGATCTGACAGATTCAAGAGTCGTTTCTTTCCTCTTTATTTCTTCCTTTATTAAGCTAACTTGCTCATGAATTATAGCTATTTTAGTAAATTTCCTATTGATGGTATATTAGTCATTTTTAATGAAATTTTCTTTCTATGTGAGGCAGTTTGACCATAGTTCCATCACCATGGCAACCAGTTGTTGGTATTAATAGTGCCAGAGTCATGGATTTTATTCCCAGAATTGACCCCTTAATATTACACTGTTTTAGGCTTTCAGGTACATCCAGGCCAACGTTTTCCAAGTGCATGTTTCAACAGAAACCATGAAAGGTATTGTAAATGAATTCATCAAATACCCCTGGTATTTGGGGTAGAAGGGGCATACCACCCACAGACTTTTCAAAGTGTGGACTATAGACCTATATTCCTATCTATAGGCCTATAAATACTTGAAGTGCTGTTAAAAGTGCAGATTTGGGGACCATCAAGCTGACCTACTGAATTAGAATCTTTGGGAGTTCTAGAAACTACATGTCAAGCAAGTAAACCAAGTCTAGTCTGCTTACTGTGGGACACCAGAAATAATAGCATTTTCACTTATGGAGGGCAGCAGGTTATCATTAAATCTGTTAGTTATAAATAGCTGATTTTCAAATGCTTTCTTCAAACCCCAGTGGTTTTTTTTTTTTTTTAAGATGAAAGTTACTTTATTTTATTTTTATTTATTTATTTATTTATGGCTGTGTTGGGTCTTCATTTCTGTGCGAGGGCTTTCTCTAGTTGCGGCAAGCGGGGGCCACTCTTCATCGCGGTGCGTGGGCCTTTCACTGTCGCGGCCTCTCTTGTTGCACGGCACAGGCTCCAGATGCGCAGGCTCAGTAGTTGTGGCTCATGGGCTTAGTTGCTCCACGGCATGTGGGATCTTCCCAGATCAGGGCTTGAACCCATGTCCTCTGCATTGGCAGGCAGATTCTCAACCACTGTGCCACCAGGGAAGCCCCCCAGTGGTTTCTTAATCATCTGTGAAATAAAGACTTTTCTAGACTTTTAATTTTTTATCATATTAAAAAACACATAACATGAGATCTACCCTCTTAACAAAATTTAAAATGTACACTATAGCATTGTGAACTCTGAGCACAATGTTATACAGCCGATCACTAGAACTTTTTCATCTTGAATGACTGAGACTTTATACCTATTGAACAGCCACTCCTGATTCCCACTAGATTATCTTAGGCTTTTGATAGAGCAGTTCTTTTTTTTTTTTTTTTAATTTTTCTTGGAGTATAGTTGATGTACAATGTTGTGTTAGTTTCTGCTCTACAGCAAAGTGAATCAGGTATACATATACATATATCCACTCTTTTTTAGATTCTTTTCCCATATAGGTCATTACAGAATATTGAGCAGAGTTCCCTGTGCTATTCAGTAGGTCTTTATTAGTTACCTATTTAATATATAGTAGTGTGTATATGTCAATCCCAATCTTCCAATTTATCCCTCCCCACCCCCCTTACTCCCTGGTAACCATAAGTTTGTTTTCTACATCTGTACTCTATTTCTGTTTTGTAAATAAGCACTGGTCAGAGAAGAGGGATTCTCTTCATTCCATTCAAATACACAAAATGTCAAACATCCAAAAGTACATTTAATTCAGTGGTCCAGTCACATAGACACAGACACATTTGTACTTTACTTTCGTAATATTTTTTTCACCAGTATTACCTGCTTGAAAGTTGTGTAGCATGTGGAAAGAATCAGAATGAATGACAGAATCTACAATTTAGAGTCAGTTTAAGAATCAGAAGCATGTGAGTTGTGAGTTACTGTTTCTTTTGTATAGCACAATAGACAAGTGATAGAGAAATCTAGACAAGTAATAACACCTGATATTTAATATGGATTCATCCTTCTCTGAGGACACATTTGCATTGTTTCCTTAACCTGGGTAGATGCATGGTTATGATCTGTTTGGGGGCAGCCAGCAGCTGTGGTCCCTAATAAACATACATAATTTGCTTCATTTCTATTCAGGCTTTTACAAATGTACCCGATGATATGGCAACAAACAAATATCAAATGACTATCAATTAAACATATACAAGACACTGCTGGTAACTGAGTAGGTTATAAATATACTCTTTATACTCCTGAGACAAACAATGTATGTTTCCTCTGGGTTATTCTACTTGTAAAGGTTGTGTTAGGATCAAAGCTCAGATTTTTCTGAAACCAAATGAAAATCTACATCATGGGATTGTATCTTTTGGAAAGAGATACAGGAAGGGAGGGAGAAAGGGAGAAAGGGAGAAAGGAAAAGAGACCATCCATTAAACAATGCTTTTTGGAATTGAAGTTTAGACACCTTAGAAGGAACATATTGACCTTTCCCTCCTTTTTTTTTTCATGCAAATCAAAGCAATGGGCAGTGAACACATTATAAATCCAGCAAGTACACAATATGAACATAGATTTCACAACCCTTTTGAAATTGAAGACTTGAGGGGTCATTGCTTTGTCACTTTTCAGTCACAGAGAATAATCTCTTCATTTCCACCCCTTTGAACCTTTAGTTTTAGACACATGTGCAGAGAATTCTGCTAAATTATAAGGGCAAGTCATTTTAAAGGTCAAAGGATGAGATACAATTAGCCTCTAAATTCAAACCTGATTATTGAAGCCAGGTTATCCTTTGGTTTAGAACAATGAAACCAGACATTTTAATGTATAAGTGTGTTCACTGGTGGACAATTAGAGTTGTCAGTTAAGTCGTCAGTTGAAGAGGCAGGTTAAACTGAAATTGGTAGTGTCTTTATGAACTTGTGCTTAGAAACATCTCTCTGGAAATACAGTCGTGAGTTTTGAATTGGTGAGGGAAGTAGCAGAATCTAATTATGGCTAAAGTACCACTGCCTACATTCTTTTCGTATACATCACAAACAACGACCCATGAAACGATGGATACCGGATAGATATTCTAGAAAGGCATCAGTAATTGGTACTCAGGTAACCAAGAGGATCACGCAATTTTTGTAGCCTATAATATGTTTTTGAAATAGAGTCCTGGTTGGGAAGAAAGAAGGATAAAAGAAAACATTGTTTTGTTTACCTTTATCCCTCTCCCATTTTATATACATGTTTCTGAAGTCTGCAAGGAGAATTCTGGTTCTCACCTGAGCATGAAAATAGCAGCTTCCTATCTCATGGCTAATTAGTCATTTTTAATGATCTTTACTCACTCTGAGACTCTTTGTCCAAAACGCCTGGCACCATGGCAACCAGTTACTTAAAAAGTGCATTAGACTAAACCCAAACATTTGTGTGGGAAGAAAACTGTTTTTTTCATTCAAATTTGTATTTAATTGAATGAGTGGTAATGGCAGGTGAGATGAGAGATAATTAACCCATACTATCAAGAGTTTCTGGGAGCAAAGACCTGGGTGAAGCATTCCTGGTCCAACCTCAACTTGCAAATAGCAACTAGGGATGTATGAATTCCAAGACAAGCAAGAGAACAAAGGCAGGGTCTTTACATGGGTGTGGTCAGCTAATTTGGGGGTGAAAAACAGTCAACATTTTGATCCAAGTCATTACTGAAGATTAGTAGTAATAAGTTCTCTTGTTCAGAAGACAGTTATTCTTAGTAATTAGATGTCCTGATAGCATTTAATTTTGCACTTTGGCTTATCTATAAGGAATCTTTTATATTCTTAAGAATGGCAAATGTGAAAATGGATATGAGGGAAAAATTATTAAAGATGGGTAGATTCATTAATGATACTATCAGTAGTTCCCACTCTAAAACCTTATTGATTTTTCCTCTTTCCCCTTTTTCTGAAATACTGTATTTTGCTCCTTTACAACCTCGCAATTAATTGGGGCGGTGGGATAGTTCTCTCCACTACATGTAAAGTTACATCCAAAAACATGTTAGTGAAGTTAAACTAGATGAAGGCAATTATAACCTAATAACTAAGACTTTGCCTTAATTCAAATTCACAATATATTATGTAATTTCATTGCTAAATTTGTGAATATGAACTGAATATTTTCAGTTCTTTACTTTCCCTCCCACATGAAAACCTAGTAAATGTTTAGTATATCGGAAAAAGTATTTACTTCTGTTTTTGTTTGAAATTAATATATAAACTAACAATTAGATGAAATTGATGTTGTTTTTCCATAAATAGTATACTTAATTATAAGGAGATTGGAAATCTACAAGGAGAAAATTGACCACCCTTAGCCATTTCCCAAGAGCCTTTGTCTGTATATTAAGTGACATTTTGTCGAAAGATTGAGTTGCATAAATTTAAAAATATATAGACGAAGCAACGGACTGCCAGTTTGCATCCTAAGGTACTTCAATGAAATGTATTGTTATAAAATCTTAACCAGCTAGATTGCCAAAGAAAGAGGAATTCTGATAGGTTGAATTTTCTACTTAACTGAAAATGAATCAGAAGGACATTAAAGAGTTCCAAATTCATATTTCCTGCATCTTTCTCTTAAAATGTTCTGATGTAATTTTTTTTTTTTTTTTTTTTTTGCGGTACGCGGGCCCCTCACTGCCGTGGCCCCTCCTGCCGCGGAGCACAGGCTCCGGACGTGCAGGCTCAGCGGCCATGGCTCACGGGCCCAGCCGCTCCGCAGCATGTGGGATCTTCCCGGACCGGGGCACGAACCAGTGTGCCCTGCACCGGCAGGTGGACCCCCACCCACTGCACCACCAGGGAAGCCCCTGATGTAATTTTTAATTGCATTCTTTGGTAAGTGAGACTCTTGCTAGGGCAGTGTGTCATAATTCTGAACAATAATTTTCAGTGTATAATGCTAGAGATATAAATGATAAAGTGGATAGGGATAAATGTACCCTGACCCCTGGACCAGAGATTCCCAAACTCTATAACAGCCACATATTCCTGAGGCACGACTGACTTGATAAACCCTGTCTTCTTCCAATACATCCTAAGGTTTAAGCATGTGCAGTTCTCTAATGAATAATGAATTATTAATTCATTTATAAGTGCTACTGAATTCATTGTAACATGGTCATTACAGTTTTCCTTAGAAAAACTGGCTAGAAGTATAACTTCTATTATGTGGAGAGAATAGTCAATAATATTTTTACATGATGATGAGCTGATATTTATTGTCTGTTAACCGCAGATCAGATACTTTTCTAAACACTTTACCTGTATTATCTCATGTAAGTTCTCACTATGACATCGGTAGTTGGTAGTTTAATTTCCATTTTACAAGTAGAGAAACCAAGGCACAGAGAGATGAATTATCTGGTCCAAGTGCATATAGCTATATATTGGTCATTAATGAGATGTTAAAAAAAATAGTTCTTCCTAATTGAAAAACTGGGCATCTACTGCTCTAGATGACAGCATACGCTAAAAAAAATCCTTGGAAGACTTTGTTTTGGTCATTTGTCAGTTGCTAAAGTTCAAGGTGAGATCAGGAGTCTGGTTGGTAATATGTAGTAATTGGGCTCAGGTTAGCCATGGTTTATTCCGAGTGGGTATGAGGGAGGTCTGTTTATTGGTCTCCAAGGCAATCAGGAGATGTATATTGATGGGAGACATAACTGTGTCAGCTGGAGCGCATCTGCTTAGTATTCCTTGAGGATGCCTGCTTTAGCCCTGTTTGAGGTATTCAGCACTGCAACAGTCATAGTCTCTGTGGCCTCAGCAGAATCCAGGCGCTTGTTTGCCAGGCAGACCTGAAATAACTGTTGTTTATTTATAGCCTCTGGCATTGTCTGAAACATGCTGCAACACAACTAGGTTAACAACTTCAAGTTAATGTAAACAATCTGAAAATGAAAGCGCCAAGTGCTGAATTGCAATTATGGCCAGGCAAAGAAGAAGGATAGGAAGAAATAAAGGCACAGGCCATACACAGCCTGCAGGGTGCGTGAGCCATTCCTTAGGGGAAGTTGACAATGACGGGTTGTTGTTGGGCGCTTGATGCTACGAAGGGTGTCTTTTGTAAGCTGGTGCTGCTCACCATTTGGACATGACATTTATAAGGGAAGCGAGTCAGACTAAGAGACAGAATTTTATGACAGAATATTCCACTCAAAACTTGAAACTCTGTAATGCACTCACAGCAAGTGCCAGTCCTTGAAATGGCCTTCCTGATCTGCTGTCCTCCTTTCTCTCTGAGTGCATCTCCTACCACTCTATTCTTTACTTACTCCATTCCAGTCACAGGGCCACTTCCTTGAACATGCCTTGCATGCTTTCACCTCAGTCCTTTACTTGCTGTTCCCTTGGCCTGAAACTGGCATGTCATGTCTTACTCCCTATTTCCTTCAGATGTTTGCTCAGAGGTCACCTTATCAAAGAGCTATTCCTGACCATGTATTCCAGTTATCTGTTGCTGCATATCAAACTACCCCAAAACATAGTGACTTTAAGAGGCATTTTTATTATAGCTCACAATTTTGTGGGTGAGGAATTTGGGCAGGGCTTGGCTGGAAGAATCTATTGAAATTGATATTGACAGAGGTCATTCAGGGCTATTTAGTGGGTGAATGGGCTTGGAGGGAGGCTTCATTCACATGCCTGGCACTTTGGCAGGGATGATGGAAGGCTGGTCTCAACTAGGATGGTTTTCCAGTGTATTAGTTATCTCTTGCTGTGTAACAAAATACCCCAAAACATAGTGGCTTAAAATAACAAACATTATTATCTCGAAGTTTCTGTGGGTCAGAAGTCTAGGTGGAACTTAGCTGAGTCCTCTGGCTCAGGGTTTCTCACATGGAAGGCAATCAAGGTGTTTTCTGGGGTTGCAGTTACCTTGTCGCGCCTGGGGAAGAAGCAGAATCCAAACTCATGCAGCTGTTAGCAGGTCTCAAGTCCTTGCTGGTTGTTGGTCAGAGATAATAGTTCCTTGCTACGTGGGCCTCTCTGTAGGTTGACCAGAACATCACAACATGGCAACTTGCATTCCCCAGAGTGAGAGATCTGGTGCAGGGCAAGGGTTGCAGTGGGCAGGAGGTTGATCAAGCAAGACAGAAGACATTGGTTTTTGGAACCTAATGGGTGGATGTGACATTTCAACATGTTTGTGGTGTTTATTCTCTTTGTTAGAAGTGAGTCACTAGGTCCAGTCCATACTCAAGGGTAGGGGAATACACAAGGATATGAATGTTAGTAAGTTGGGATCATTGGGAGCCAGTGTAGATGCTGTCTACCACAACCGGAGTGTCTATGCATGACTTCTCCCATGTGATGCTCTCAACAGCTCCCAGAAAGACTGTTCCAAGAGACCTGGGTAGGAGCCACAAGGATTGTTATGTTCTAGCTTCACAAGTCTCAGAAAATCACTTTCACTGGATCCTATTATTGAAGAAAGTCATCAAGGCTAGCACAGGTTCAAGAGTAAGGGAATCAGACTCAACATCTTAATGTAAGGAGTGACAAAGAATTTGCAGTCACCCTTCACTTACCATAATACTCTGTATAATATAGCATGCCTCTCCCCACCACACAGCAATTATATTCCTTAGCCCTTTTATTTTTTCTCCATAGAATTGTACTTTTAAAAATTTGTTTACTGTCTGTCTCTAATAACTAGACAGTGAGCTCCCTGAGGTCAGGGAATTTGCCCTTTTGTTCACTGATATAACTCTAGAATTTACAATAGTGCCAGGTTTTCAGTAAATATTTAGTACAATTATATGGGCCTACCAGGCCTTACATGATCTAGTCTGACTATTTCTCCAATCCTTCCCTCTAGGTTAATATTCTCTAGCCAGACTGACTTTTTTTTTTGGTTGTTGTTATTGTTCTAAAGCATGCAAAGTTTATTCCTTTCTCACAGGCTTTGTACCAGATATCTCAGCTTTTACTTGATTTCCAAATGACTGGGTACTTTTTGGCATTTGGGTCTAAGTTTAAGTGTGATGCTTCAGGGAGAACTTCTGTATTGTTAAGTCCCTGGTCATCATTTTCTGTTATATCATCTAGTTTTATTTTCTTCATTGCACTTACAACTAATACATTCTGGTACATTGTCTGTTTTCTCCAAAGCTCTATTTTTTAGCACCTAGAACAGTGTCTGGCTAACTGTAAGCCCTCAATATAGTTTTGTTGAATAAAACAAATCTATTGGTAATTAGTGTATGATAATGCTGGTTTTCTTCTTAATATTTTTTTCTTATAAAATTTAGGTCAGATTCAGTGCCTGTAAGTCTTCCTTGCTGGCATGGCTTGCCCCCGTCTTTTATGACTATTATCATGAAATCACTGAATGTCATTACACCACTTTTCTTAGTGACAGTAAAATATCTACTCAAGATGGGCCTAATGACCTGGAAGTAATTGCAAGAGTGTGCAAACAAAGAGAGTTGCCAGTTGGCCAACAGGGCTGATATTTTATGCACAGAGCCTTGTCCCCATGGCAACAAATCTGTTCCTGTACTTGATTTTAGACCTATCATGTGAATTGATCATTAAAACTTGGGAGAGCTTGGGAAAAAAAACACCTGGAGACTAAGATCCTTTTAGAAAGTGTATGTCCAACATCGTGGAGGTAGAATAGAGAACAACACTGAGTGCATTTGTGGGCTACATTTTGAACCTAGCAAATTTTCAGGACGTAGGGATATCTTCTTGCTTTAAAATCTGTACTCTTCTCTGTCCCCTTTTTTCCCCCCAGCTTCAAAGCCATTTATTTTTTATAGACAATAAAATAACAGTCCCTTTGTCACTCTGAAATTTAGGAGAAAGGGATGAGCTCAGCGTCAGTGGGAAGTTTTTGCTTCACTGCGTGGGCTCATCCAAATGACTGTGGAAGTAGTGGTGAGGTGAAAAAACAGAGGTCACTGGAATTCAGGAGTCTCATGCCTGTTCATCTTTGACAATGTAGAAGCAGGACGATTTCAACCTAGTCTGTTTTAGTCCATTATATGTCCCTTGACTGACCCAAATGCCTCCTTTTTTTCTTCTTTAATTTTATTTATTTATTTATTTATTTATTTTTGGCTCTGTGGCTGTGTTGGGTCTTCGTAGCTGTGCGCGGGCTTTCTCTAGTTGCGGTGAGTGGGGGCTTCTCTTCGTCGTGGTGGTTCATGAATTCCAGGCTCAGGTCACTGGATTCTGTTCAGTTGTGTCCTTTCTCTGGTGAGAATCACAGTATTTTTAGGGTAGGTTATTTGGTGAGAGAGCTCTCTGAATTAGGAGCTTGTCTAGTGCTTTTTCTGTACAATGACAGAGCCTCTCTCTCTCACACACTCACACACACACACACACACACACACAATACATGTATGTATACACACATAGGGAAACCGGTCATGTCTTTTATGAACATGGTAACCAATATCATAAGGTTTTTTAATGGGAGATGAACATAGTCCTGAACCCTTGTGCTTCAGGTTCAAAGTCAAAAAGGTTAGTAGCTCCCACAGGTGGAAAGGTTTTGACTTTAGTTATATACTAATAGGTGAATAGTGCCAGAAGTTATTTAGAGTTACCTTTCAAATTTATCTTGTCATTTGCTAACAATAGCTTTTCATCTTTTTCAAGAAGGTAATAAATTTTTTAAAAAATAAATGTATTTATTTATTTATTTATTTGGCTGTGTTGGGTCTTCGTTTCTGTGCGAGGGCTTTCTCTAGTTGCGGCGACCGGGGGCCACTCTTCATCGCGTTGCGCGGGCCTCTCACTGTCGTGGCCTCTCTTGTTGCGGAGCACAGGCTCCAGATGCGCAGGCTCAGTAGCTGTGGCTCACGGGCCCAGTTGCTTCGCGGCATATGGGATCTTCCCAGACCAGGGCTCGAACCCGTGTCCCCTGCATTGGCAGGCAGATTCTCAACCACTGCGCCACCAGGGAAGCCCTGGAAGGTAATAAATCTTTTATTCTCTTGATCTTTCTCATTTCTAACTTCCAATCTCCTGCTGAAATGTTTCTTTAAAGCCTGTCTGAAAATGGACAAATCGTAGGATGGCTCTTAGAAGGCAATGAGCTCATCATGTAAAAGTCACTGAAACAGGAGTTGGAAGTCTTTTGTTCTAGATTCCCCAGCTCTAACTTTTGGTGACTTTTGGCAACTCATTAAAGCAGACTTATTTTCTTTCACATTAATGTATTGTAGAACTTATTGTGAGGTTAAAAGAAGAGGTATGTGAGAAAGTGTTTTGAAAATATAAAATGCCAAAGGAATATAGGTATTATTATTTGTGTGTAGGTATATTTAATGTATATTAGGTATATTTAGGTATATTAAGGTGTAATGTCTGATGATAGATATAGGTAGGTATATTTAAGGTATATTAAGGTGTAATGTCTGATGATAGATATAGCTAACTAGTACTGTTGGATACACAGAAATGAGACCCTATATTAAAAAAGGCGCCATCTTTTCCAAAATGGAATTTACCATGTATACTACTAACTGTAGTATATAACTCAGTATTTTAAGTGCTATATTCAAAGTTTAAAAAAATGTAACAAGAGAAGAAGGTAGACAGATCTAGACTGTTTGGATGTATTGGAAAATGTTTCCTGAGTGGAAGTTGGTAGTAGAGAATTATGTTTAGATTAAGAGAAATGTCAGTAATGGTCTTTTACTACGTTGTAAATTCCCTGAGGACAGGGTCCAAGTTGTTTCACTGTTGTATTTCAGTGCCCTGAAAGATAGCGGGTGCTAAACTAATGTTTGAGAATGAAAGAATTAAGGGTAATTAAGGAGTGTCCACTGAAATGAAAATGCACAGTGTAAAATTGTGAGTTAAGTTTTGTTCAGGGGCCTTACTGAGGATGATAACCCAGGAGACAGCCTCTCAGATACCTTTGAAGAACTGCTCCAAAGAGGGAAGAGAGGGAACTTTTTTTTTGCTGGGAAAATATGTGGTCAAGCATAAATATATTACTGCTAATCACAAAGAATAGATGTTTTAAGTTAATGATTTTAGTGCTCTTAGGTGCAAAAATCTGGGGGTCATTGAAAATTTTCCTTAGATATGTATCTTACTATCTAAGGACCAGTATATCCACAGCACAGACTACTTCCTGTTTTTCTCCATCCTGAATTCCCCTCAGGGTGCACTGTGGGTGGGCAAGTGCAGTGGCTAATGGCTTGATCCCTGCAGAGCTTGGAACGGTAGGCAACATTTTTCTCTTCATAGAAGCAACTAGTATTTTGAGGTATCTGAAATGTAGGAAGAGTTGAGGGCTGTTTTATAGACGAAGTTAGAAAGGAAGATGGATACTATGTCATGGCTTCTGAATAACCTTGGTTTCCTTGTATTCCATCCTTTTTAATTAAGACATTTTGATAATGCTTATAATGGTGAAATGATAATAATAACACCCACACAACGTATGAGGTAGCTTCTACTTTTTCCATTTCACAAGTGAGTGTAATGAAACTTAGAGAGGTTAAGTGTTTTGCGTGAGGCTACAAAGCTGGAAATAGCAAATCTTTAATAGAAGGGAGACAGAAACAGAGGCTATGGTAATTCATCCGTATGTATCACTTTCACGCTGAGGGGCCTTCAGATCTTCTCTGTGTCTTTTGGATGATTTTGCACGGTGATCTGCTAAGTGAGTGAAACATTGTTGTATTAAACTTTGAACACAGACTCCCTCTGAATCACAAAGATGACCACGATTGGGATGTCAGATTCCAACTTAATTTAAAATCCATCTCTCCGGGCTTCCCTGGTGGCGCGGTGGTTGAGAGTCCGCCTGCCGATGCAGGGCACACGGGTTCGTGCCCCAGTCCGGGAGGATCCCACATGCCGCGGAGCGGCTGGGCCCGTGAGCCGTGGCCGCTGAGCCTGCGCGTCCGGAGCCTGTGCTCCGCAACGGGAGAGGCCACGACAGTGAGAGGCCCGTGTACCGCAAAAAAAAAAAAAAAAAAAAAAAATCCATCTCTCCAATTTTAGTTTAAATACAAAGGAAAAAAAAAGTGATCCTTGAGGTCATTTCTGGATTACATCACATTGCCTTTAATTATCTTAGTCTAAAATTCTCAGAAAATGAGGAGAAGCAAGATTCTGATTAAAATCCCTATTCTTTCATGCCAGGAGCTTTCGAGGAGTAAAGGAGACACTTCCCCTCCTCCTGTCTTATTGATCATCCACCAAAATAGAATGCTGACATCATATGTGCATCTGTTCATTTCATAATCAACGTCATCACCTTCATGCAGTCCTAACTCGTGTTTATTTAGGGCTTTACTCTATAGCAGGCATCCTGCTAAGCACTTTGAATATGTTACATGCTTATGTGCACACAGCGACCTAAGAGGTTACAGATCCCGGGAAGAGACTGGTACTTATACAGAGATTCTCTGTAGGTTACATTGTGAGCCTGAGTTAATTAGTCAAGGATGCAAAGTCTTTGTGTAAGTGAGAGAAAGCAGGACCAGTTTCAGCACATCTTAGCCTAATTCCTATGTGTTCCAGAGTCCTTAACAGGAGATCACCCAGAACTACTGATAAGCTTTTGGCAGACCTGAGATCATCAGTTTTGCCATGCCACAGTCATTTTTTGTGTCACCATTCAGAAAGTTGCACAAACTATGTTCCCTTTTAAGTGAATCTTTCCAATAACGAGACACTCATGATTCTGAAACCAAACTTAGTAATATCAAATCTGTATCCTTAACTGGAAGCAGGAAGTAGATTTACAGCTTCCTCTAGTTTTCTTGAACTACATAAATCCATTTCCCTGAAGTCTACTTCAACTCTGGTTTAATAATCTTTTATCTGAGTGGTTCTGATACTAAATTCATATGAAGACTATGAAAACAAATCCATTTTCTTACAGCTAAATATTATTATTATTCTCACTTTAAGATGAGGAAATTGAGACTCAGAGATTAGGGAATATGCACAAGGTCTTACAGATAGTAATGACAGAGTTTTAGTTTTGAAACCAGCCTGAGCTCTTAACAATTACACTATTCTGTCTAGTTTTTAAAGGAAATGATGCCTGGGCTTATCCTATATTGTTTTGTGGGATTAGTTAGTTGTGTAGCTCTTGATGTAACAGTCGAGGAGGATGAAAGACATTATGTAAAATGTAAAATCCCTGTGTATGAGTTTGGATTTCCTATACATATAATCACTGCTCATGTATGAATAAAACAATAGACTATCAGAGAATCATTGTAATTTCCTCATCTTTTATTTAAAAATCCTCTGTTTTTATCCATTTTATCTTGAATGGTATGAGGTATTTGTATGGGTAATATGTGCTTTATAAAAGGAAAAGACAGGGACCTCATTTTTTATTTGGATGATTATATGCAGCAGATGTGTGTGTCCAAGGTGGTTAAAAGCAAGGCCATAGAATTAGAAGCAAAAGGGAATGAAAGTATATGGCATCTGCAGAAATTCTGTAAAAAGTGCGTGAAAAGTTCTTTTTTGCTTTTCCCCCCAATCTGTGCCTTGCCCAGTCTTCAAAGACTTCTTTGAGCACAAATCTTGACAAAGGCTTCTCTGACCATTTCAGATCTCAGTAGTATGGGACTTCTTGCATGAATTCACAATGAGATTAGACCTGTATAATACGAATTATTTTCCATTACATTCCTCAACATTTATTTGATTCTAAGTTATTGAAGAAGAATAACTCATAGTTCTTATGAGGGATGGTAACCTAAATTAAATTATACCTTGATTTTAAGGTATACCCTATTTTATTTTTTATAAATTTATTTATTTATGGCTGTGTTGGGTCTTCCTTGCTGCGCACGGGCTTTCTCTAGTTGCGGCGAGCAGGGGCTACTCTTTGTTGCGGTACGCAGGCTTCTCATGCGGTGGCTTCTCTTGTTGCAGAGCACGGGCTCTAGGCGCACAAGCTTCAGTAGTTGTGGCTCACAGGCTCAGTGGTTGTGGCTCGTGGGCTGTAGAGCGCAGGCTCAGTGGTTGTGGCTCACGGGCTCTAGAGCGCAGGCTCAGTAGTTGTGGTGCATGGGCTTAGTTGCTCCACGGCATGTGTGATCTTCCGGACCAGGGCTCGAACCCATGTCCCCTGCATTGGCAGACGGATTCTTAACCACTGCGCCACCAGTGAAGTCCCAAGATATACCCTACTTTTAGACATGTGAAGACTTTTAAAACCATTGAAAGTTAGAATCTAAAAAATGAGGCAAATAGGTATTTATCAGTGTGCTTTAAAAAAAAGTTTTTTAAAACAACTGGAAAAAAATCTATATTTTATTATAGATTTTATTATAGATTTTATTATATTTATCAAATTTTTATCAAATTATATTTATCAAAATCAGGGATTAATATATTTTAAAGCCTTGTAGTACCTAGTACCAGTGCTGAATACATGTACCCCTTTTTTTGGGTGGGGATATTAGCTTTATCAAGATATAATTTACATACCATACAATTTGCCCATTTAAACTATACAATTCAATGGTATTTACTATATTCACAGAGTTGTGCAAGCATCACAACCACAATTTTAGAACATTTTTATCACCCCCAAAAGAAACCCTATTCCCTTTAGCTGTTATTCTCCAATCCCTGCAACTCTCCTCATCCCAAGGCAATCATTAACTTTCTGTCTCTATAGATTGGCCTGTTCTGAACATTTCATAAAATAATATGTGGTCTTTTGTAACTGTATTATTTCACTTAGCATAATGTTTTCAAGGTTAATCCATATTGAAGAATGTATCAGGATTTCATTTCTTTTTGTTGCTGAATAATATTGCATCTTATGGGTGTACCACATTTTGTTTATCCATATATACCACATATTATGCCACATATTAATGAACATTTAGGTTGTTTCTGCATTTTGCCTATTATTAATAATGCTGTATTTGTTTTTGTTTGGATATATGTGTTAATTTCCCTTCAGTATAAACCTAGGAGTGAAATTGCTTGGTAAAACAGTAATTCTGTTTAAATGTTTGATGATTTGACAAACTGATTTCCAAAGCAGCTGTACCGTTTTACATTCCCACAAGCAAAGTATAGTGGTTCCAAGTTTTCTGCATCTTTATGAACTCCTGTTGTTATCTGACTTTTTGTTTCGAGCCGTACTAGTGGGGGTGAAGTGGTATCTCATTGTGGTTTTGATTTGCATTTCCCTAATAACTAGTGAAATTGAGCATCTTTTCACGTGCTTGTTGGTCATTTGTATATCTTCTTTGGAGAAATGTCTAGTCAATCCTTTCGTTCATTTTGTAATTGGGTTATTATTCTTTTTATTATTGAGTTGTAAGAACGCTTTATGTATTTTAGATACAAGTACCTTGTCAGATATATGATTTGCAGATAGTTTCTCCCATTCTGTAGGTCATGATTTCACTTTCCTAATACTGTTTTTTTTTTCAAGCACAAATGTTTTTAATTTTGATGAAATTCAATTTATCTTTTTAAAATTTTGTTGCTTATGCTTGGTGTCATGCTTAAGAAACTGCTACCAAATCCAAAGCTGATTTCTGGATACTCAGTTCTATTCCTTTGATCTATATATCTATCCTATGCTGGTACCATGCTGTCTTGATTACAGCTGCTTTGTACTAACTTTTAAAATCAGGAAGTATGAGTTCTCCAGCTTTGTTCTTCCTTCTCAAGATGGTTTTGGCTATTCTGAGTCCCTTGAATTTCCATATGAACTTTAGGATTAGCTTGTTTATTTCTACAGAGAAACTAGTTGGAATTCTATAGAAATTGCAGTGAATCTGTGTATCAATTTGGAAAATTTTGCCATCTTAACCATATTAAATCTTCTGAACTGTGATTATGGGATGTCTTTCCATTCATTTAAAGCTTCTTTAATTTCTTTCAACAATGTTTTGTAGTTTTCAGAGTAGGAATCTAACACTCCTTTTGTTAAATTTATTTCTAAGCACCACTTTATTATTTTTGATGTTATTAAGTGGAACTGTTTTCTTAATTTCATTTTTAGATTGTTCATTGCTATAGTATAGGAATTTTATTGGCTTTTTATATTGATCTTGTATCCTCTAACCTTGTTGAACTCATTTAGTAGTTTTAATAGTAGATTCCTTAGAATTTTCTATGTGTAAGTTCATATCATCTGTAAATATCGTTTTATTCTTTTCCAGTTTAAGTGCCCTTTATTTCATTTTCTTGTCCTAATGTCCTGACTACAATCCTCAGTAAAATGTTTAGTAGAAGTAAAGAGAGCAAACATTCTTATCTTGTTCCTGATCTTTAGAGAAAAGCACCCAACCTTTCATCATTAAGTTGATGTTAGCTGTGTGTTTTTCATAGATGCCCTTTATCATGTTGAGTGAGTTTTCTTCTATTCCTAGATTGTTGAGTGTTTTTTTTTTTTTTTTTTTTTTTTGCGGTATGCGGGCCTCTCACTGTTGTGGCCTCTCCCGTTGCGGAGCACAGGCTCCGGATGCGCAGGCCCAGCGGCCATGGCTCACGGGCCCAGCCGCTCCGCGGCATATGGGATCCTCCCAGACCGGGGCACGAACCCGTATCCCCTGCATCGGCAGGCGGACTCTCAACCACTGCGCCACCAGGGAGGCCCTGTTGAGTGTTTTTATTATGGAAGGGTGTTGGGTTTTCTGCAAATGCTTTTTCTGCAATTTAGTGATGATTATGTGGTTTTGGTTTTTAATTTTATTGGTTGATATGTTCTATTACATTAATTGATTTTATGCATATTTATCCTTGCCTTCCTGGGATAAAGCCCAGTTGGTCATGGTGTATAATCTTTTTTCATGTTGTTGGGTTTGGTTTGCTAGTATTCTGTTGAAGATTTGTTTGTCAGTATTCACAAGAGATATTGGTCTGTAGTTTCCTTATGATGTCTTTTCAATTCTTTAAATATTTTGTAGAATTCACCAGTGAAATCATCTATACCTGGGCTTTTCTTTGTAGGTATATTTTTGATTACTGATTCAATCTCTTTATTGTCATAGTCTACTCACATTTTCTATTTCCTTTTATAGAGATCATATTTTAGTTAGGTATGTTTTGAGTAAACAAAAACCCACTGACAAATACCTTCTCAGAACCCATAAAATGCTTGCTTTTGTGTGTGGAGCAGATTAGTATACGTCAACTTAAGTTCTTCGAAATATGACCCTTTTTAATATAAATATTTCTGAAGTTTTCTTTATTTCTTTGGTATCGCAATTGGTTTTATCTCATATTTTCATATTGCATTTCAATTTACAAATAATTTTCACATTAAAATGTCATTTAATCTCACTAATTATTCTTCCTCTTTACAGATGAAAACCAACCCTCAGAAGGTTTATGTGATCAGCCATGGTCGTAGAGCTAGTGAATCTCATTACTGGGGTTTAAAAATAGGTCCTTTTATTCCATATCCTGTAGTTTCTCCCTTCCCCCCATATTCATAATGGATAGGTTGATTACCAATTTGGGCTTAACAAATTCCCAACTTATATTTCAATCTATAATGCCACGTTTTTAAAGAAAATTATGAGGACTGACCAAAGATACACTGATTTTTCTTCCAGTCTCTCTTACAGCTTCAAACTTTGAAGTTTTGAAAACTCTGAGCTAGGATATTTCTCCTTTTGGCTATGATAGAATAGCTTGTATCTTACTAACCCACAATGTAGAACAATCATAAAGGATAAGTAAAAATACAAAAGGCATAGTAAAGCAACCAAAGCATCCAGGGCTTAGGTGTTAAAGATTCTGAAGAAAAGGGTGAGGTAAACCTAACCTTCTCCTCCACTTTTCCTTAAAATTGTTCTCTGGTTCATAAGTAGTATGGGCAGAGAATAGTGGCTCAGAGCTTTTGGCTGTCCTCTCAGGTTGAGTAGATGGAAGATGGAAATCACGGTTATGAAGGAAGTCAGGACTGCAGAAGCTGAGGTTCTAGAGAGAAGGAAACAACAAAAACCAAATGGATCTGACATTCTGTGGTTCTTGCCTAATTGAGGCATTTATTGATCCATATTCTGGGCAGGACAGAGGACTAAAAAGCCAAGCAGAAAGGAATGGAGGCTAAAAATCTCGGTGAAGTTTCTACTGGAATCTTGATTTTAGCAATTCACAAACTGGAGTTCAAGACTTTAGAACTGCTCATTATTATGTTCAAGAAAATAGATAAGAATATGAGAATTAAACATTAGGATAAATAATTAAATGGAAATTCTAGAACTGAAAAATTAAGTAGAAATTATAAACCCAACAGTTTGGTTTAATAGCAAAAGAGAAAACTAATGTACTGTATAAAAGAACATTTGAGATGTATGGGCTAGTACAAAAAGGTCTATCATATGTGTAATGTTCTAAAAGGAGAAGAGAGAATTGAATAAGACAGAAGCAATCTTTAAAGATACAATGGCCAGGAATTTTCCAAATCTGATGAATTACATCAATGTACAGATCTAGGAAGTTTTTCTCTAAACTGCCAGCAGTATAAATTAAAACACACACACACACACACACATTCACACATCTTGATTCATGATAGTCTAACCAAAGATAAAGGGAATATCTTAAAAAATAGCTAGGAAAAAAAATACACATTAGTTTCAAAGGTATAACAACAAGAGTGGTAGATACTTAGCACAAATAATGGAAACCAGAGACATTAAAATGATGTCTTTAAAGTACTGAAAGGAATAACTTCCAACCTGAAAAATCAAAAGTGGAGAAAATAATATTACCAGAAATAATGGAACTTATCATTAGCAGAAACATGCTAAAGGAACAATTTAGGGGGATTATTCAAGCAGAAGGAAAATGACCCCTTATAAAAGTATGAAGATGCAATAAATAATGAAGAGCAATGAAAGCAAATATATTGATAAATCTAAATGTATACTGACTTACAAAACAATAAATATAATTGGAATCAAAATAGATGACAATTACATAAAAGTTTGGAGAGCAGCAAATGGATTTGAAAAGTTCTAAGATCCTTAGTTTGCCCTGGTAGTGGCAAAAGTACTACCTTAATAGAATTTAATAGGTCAAACATGGTAGTATAATCTTTAGGGTATTCTTTAAAAAATAATAAAATAAGTATAACTAAAAAGCTAATTGTGGGTGAAAATGGAGTAAAATACGGTTGTTACTTCAAAAGACTATAGGAAAGGAAAAAAAGAAAAAGAACAAACATCATGCTCAATATTATGTAACAACCTAAATGGGAAAATAATTTGAAAAACAATAGATAAAGGTATATGTATAACTGAATCACTTTGCTGTACACCTGAAACTAATGCAACATTGTTAATCAACTATACTCCAATATAAAATAAAAAGTTTTTTAAAAAAGAATAGATTGGGTCATTAGAAAAGAAAGAATAAGGTAGTAGATAAACTCAAATGTATTAATAATCACATTAAATGTATGTGGACTAAATCACCCAAGTGAAAAATAATGTCAGTCTGGATAACAAACAAGCCCTGTCTGTATATTACTTATAAGAGGTACATCATAAATATAAGGACAGATAAATGTTGAAATAAAAGGATTTTAAAACAAGATAGAAGAGGCAAACACTGTATAAAAGAATGCTGACATAGTTATACTAACATTAGAAAAAGTAGACTATAAGAAAAAACGTTGCTGTATATACAGAGAAGTTTCATAATTATAAAAGGATCAATCTACTAGGAAAATATAACAGTTGTATTTTGTGTATACAATAACAAAGAAAAACAGTAAAAATCAGTCAGCTTCACACAGGATAGTCATCCCTGTCTATGCAAGATATAATAGAAAATTAGTAGAAATATAGAAAAATTTATCAATGCATGACATGATCTAATTGATATGTGTAAAACACTGTACCAACAAACACAGGGTTCATTCATTTCAAATGCACATAAAATAGACCATGTGTTTGTTCCTAAAGCAAACCTTTACAAGTTCCTAAGATGACATTTATACAGAATGTGTTCTTCAACCAGATTGAAATTGGCAGAAGATCAAAAACAAAGAGTATCTTTGAAAACATAACTTACGTTTCTAAATAACCCATGGGTCAAAGAAGAAATCAAAATAAAATGTAGAAAACATTTCAAACTAAGTGGTAAAAAGTACTTCTTATTAAAACACGTAAGATGTGTAGCTCCAGGGAAATAGCTAGCCTGAAATGTGTATATTACAAAAGAAGAAAAATCTTGAAAAGGCAATAATTTTATCAAATGAAAAAATGTTAGAAAAAACAGGAAGTAAACTAAAAGAAAAGGAAACAAAAGATAAGAGAAACTAATAAAATAGTAAATTTGTATAGAAAAGTCAGTAAAGCCAAAATTTTATTTTCTGAAGAAACTCATATAATTGAAATACTCTTAATGAAGAAAGTGCAAATTGCCAATATCAGCAATGAAGAAAACTAAATCACCTCAGAGCCTATGGACATTTGAAAATATTAAAAAAGATATCATAAAATAACCTTAATAGTACTTTGTAATTTCAGTGAAATGTGTAAAGCCCCATAAAAACACAGTTATAAAAAGTGACACAAGAAGAAATAGAAATTCTGAACTGCTCTGTATCAAAGCAAAAAATGGAACCCACAAAAAATAAATCCGCAAATAATAACATATTATAAAAGAGAACATTAGACACATAGAGCTTTACCACTAAGGTCTTCCAGCAAATTTAAGGAAGAACTAGCACCAACCTTACACAAACTTTTCCATAAGATGGAAAATGAGAGAATCCTTCTCAGTTCATTTTATAAAACTAGCATCATGATACCAAAACTTGTCAAGGGCATTACAGGATAGCCCAACTATAGACCAAACCCTTTTATGTTACATAAATGAAAAATGCTATAAATATTAGGAAAACAAAACAAATAATATATAAAGTATCATACAGCACAGCAAAGTTATGTAGAATTCAAGAATGCAAACTGTGTGTAATATTTCAAAATCAATCACTGAACTTCACATTAATAGAATTAAAAAGAAAACAAATGCATGATTATCACAGTAAATGCAAAAAAATAGCATTCGATAAAAGTGAATACCTACTCGTGATAAAAATTCATTATAAATAAGGAAAAAAAAAGAACTTCCACAAGTTTTTAGAATATAAAAAAGCCTATAGTAAACATCTTAATTTAGGATGAATTACTGAAATCTTCCTCCCTCAGATCCAGAGTAAAACAAAGATTCCCCTTATGACTACTTTTTATTGAAAGTTTATTGGGAGTTCTAGCCAGGGCAGTAATGAAAGTAAAAGAAATAAAAGGTATATGAAAAAAAGGAAAAAAAGTCATTATTTACATATATGATTGTATGCTTAGAATATCCAAAAGAGTGCAGGCAAACCATTAGAATTAATAAGTAAGCTTAGCAAATTCTCAGAAATCACATTCAACACACATGTACACACACACATTTCTTAATATTAGCAATATAAAGTCAGAAAATAAAGTTTGAAGCTATACCAAACACAATAGCAAAGCAAAGCAAAAACTAGGAATAGGCCTATTAAATGACGTATAGTTACCATACACAGATAAAAACAAAAGGTTATTGAGAGAAATTAAAGACTTTGGTAAGGAGAGGGAGCTGCCATATTAACAGAATGAAAGATGCAGCTTTGCAGAGATGTCAGTTCTCACTAAATAACCTATTTGCAATGCAATTTCAGTCAAAATCCCTTCAAGTTTTGTTTTCTTGTGGAAATTCGCAAATGATTCTTAAATGTATTGGAATATGTGGAATATATGGAAACACAAAGGACCAAAATAGCCAATGAATTATTGCATGAGAACAAAATTGGAGGACTTACTCCACCAGCTTTGAGATTTATAAAGCTATACAATTAAATGGTGTGCTGTTGACACAGGGGTAGACAAATAGAATAGGTCAGAAATAGACCCACAGGGGCTTCCCTGGTGACTCAGTGGTTAAGAATCTGCCTGCCAATGTAGGGGACATGGGTTCGATCCCTGGCCTGGGAAGATCCCACATGCTGCGGAGCAGCTAAGCCCGTGCACCACAACTACTGAACCTGCGCTCTAGAGCCCGTGAGCCACAAGAGAAGCCACTGCAATGAGAAGCCTGCACGCCGAAACGAAGAGTAGCCCCCGCTCACCAGCGCACAGCAATGAAGACCCAACACAGCCAAAAATAAAAACAAATAAATTAGTAGAAAAAAAGAAATAGACCCACATGTATAGGAGTGATTGAGTTATGAAAAAGATGTCACTGCAGTAAATTGAGGATAAACAGTAACAGTGCTATTTCCAATAAAAGGTGCTAGATCAATCGTATATCTAGTGGAAAATAATGACTTTAATCCCTATTGACACCATATACAAAAATACATTTGGATTGTTGACCCAGTTTGAGAGGAAGAAAGAGATTCTAGAAGATAGCATAGTTCAGTCTATGAACTTAAGAGAGGAAAAGATTTCTTGAATAAAACATAAAAAGCACTAGGCATATAGAAAAAAATTATTGGTGAACTGAGTTTCTTTAAAATTAAGAACCACTTAAGTACCCAAGAGAGTGAAAAAGCAAGCCAAAGAATAGAAATTACTTGCAATATATGTATCTCATAAGAGATTTACATCTAGCATAAATTTTAAAAAAAGATGAATCAATCGAATAATGGCCAAATGACTTCAACAGACATTTCACAAATGACCAATAAATATGGAAGTGTGCTCAATTTTATTAGTCATCAAGGGAGTACAAATTAAAATTACAATAAAAAGCCACTGCGTACCCACCAGATTGCTAAAGTGAAAAAGACTGACAGTGTCCAGTGCTATCAAGGATGGAGAGCGACTGAAACCCTCATACGCTGCTGGTGGATATGGTTGTTTTGGAAAACTGTGACCAGTTGCACCAATACATCTAATCCTATCAGAGATGCATATGTATGTTCACCAAAAAATGTACAAAAATGGTCATAGAAGCACTACAGCAGTACCCCCCTTATCTGCAGGGGTTGTGTTTTAGGACCCCCAGTGGATTCTTGAAACCATGGATAGCACCAAACCCTATATATACTGTTTTGTCCTTACATACATACTTATGATGAAGTTTAATTTATAAATAAGATGCACTAAGAGATTAATAATGATAATAAAATAGAACAATTTTAACAATATACTCTAATAAAAGTTATGTGAATATGGTCTTTCTCTCTCAAAATATCTTGGACAAATTTAATACCTTTTCCATCTTAACTAAGCACTTACCTCATACTGGGGCCATGACTTTTGCAGTTGAGGTTCAACAGCAAAACTAACATGAATTTCTTTTTCCTTCTTCACAATTTCATGGATAGAAGGTTCGTTTCTATGGTAGAGATTGTCAACCTCAGCATATTGTTTTTTTCTTTCCTTATTAAGTTGAGAACTTTCACCTGTTTACTTAAAGGAAGCACCTTAGGGCTTCTGTTTGGTAGATCCAAATTGCCAGCATCACTGCTCTTGCACTTTGGAGCCATTATTAAATAAAATAAGGGTGGCTTGAACACAAGTACTACAGTACCGCGACAGTTGATCTGATAACCAAGAAGAGACCCCCTAAGTGACTCATGGGTGGGATAAGCTGGACAAAGCGGTGATTCATGTCCTGGGCAGGATGGCACAGGCCGGTGCGAGATTTTATCATGTTATTCAGAATGGCACACAATTTAAAGCTTATGAATTGTTTATTTCTGGAATTTTCCATTTACTATTTTCAGGCTGAGGTTGACCCTGGGTAACTGAACCCACAGAAAGCGAAACTGCGGATAAAGGGGTCTACTGTATTTGTGATCACACCCCAAACTAGAAAAATCCTCAAAGTTCATCAATGGTAAAATGGATAAATTGTTGTATATTTATAAAATATGCTTTTGTACAGCAATGGCAATGAACAAAATACCCCTCTGTGCAGCAGAATGGATGAATCTCAAGCAGAATGTTGTGTGAATAAAGCCAGATACAAAATAGTAAACACTATATGAGACTACTTGTATACATTTCAGTAAGATGTAAACTAGTCTTTGGTGCTAGAATTAAAATAGTGGTTATATTGGGGGAGGAAATAACTTGGGAAGGAACACAAAGGAGGCTTCTGGGGTATGGTATGGTATGAGTAAGTTTTTATTTCTTGAGCTGGGAGGTGTTTACATGGGTACGCTTACTTTAAAAAATTCTTTAAGCTGTACGTTTATGATTTGTGCACTTTTCTGTATCTGTTATGCGTCAATCAACATTTAAAAGCAATAAGGACTTTTTTTTTTAACTCTTGGGTGAAGCTAAAGGAAAAATCTTTATTAAGAATCAGACTGCCTAAATGGCATAAGATGTGTTGAGGCTTCCACTTAACAGATGCATTGGTTCAGTGGCCTGTCCATTCCATTATCATGTGGCCTTTCTGAACCTACCTTAGTGACCTTTGCTCAGGTGACTTAATCTTCTTAAGAAGTAGTTTCTTTAAGTATAGATTTTACTTCCATATTTAAAGCAACTGTGCTGAACAAAATAGATGGATTAATTGATGCTTTAAAATCCTATAAAAATGCTAAATACCAGCAAATGAAATTTACATCTTAAACAATCAGTTTTCACAAGCGAGTGTATAAACTCAGGAAGAAACAGCCTGGCAAATTCATCTGGTGTTCTGTATAAATACAATTTTAAACTACCTCCCGTTTTTTCATGCTATGCCATCTGCCAAATGGCTCTTGGAATGGAATTTTAATCTCTAATTGCAAATACAGGGATTAAAAAGGTTACATTCAAAATGTGCTGAGAGACCAACTAACAATTCAGAAAGAAAAAAAAAAGTCTCTATCTGCAGGTTTTTCTGGCATAGATGTTTTCTGGAAATGATAACCTGACACCAGGTCTTTCACAGTCAGAAGTGGAAAAGGAAAATAAAGCTGCTCCAATTGGGTTTGAACTGTCTGGACCTTGTATAAACTCCAGCTGCTTTTGACTGGAATCAGAGCAGGCATGGGTAACTTTACTCTTTGATTTTCTTAGAAGTGAGAGCATTATTTTAGCTGTCATTTAAACAATTAAAACAAAGAAAAGAGAATATACCACACGCTTTGCTTTGGGGATACCTGACGTAGACTCACTGAAACGAAGACATAGAAAAAAAATTCACAGTTGGAAATGGTAGATTCTGGACACGAAAAGCAGAAAATTCTACAAACAAATGACAAACTGATACCCATGCTTGTAAATTGGGTAGAAATTTATGAAACGATTTCCAATTATTTTTAGTTTTAATGTGTTTAATATATAGATATCAATTCTCTTCCCTTCTAAACTTGCTCTTATTATTTCTTCGCCAGGCCTCTGCTGCTGTGTATAATAATGCATTAAAATATGCATGCCATACTTCTACCCTCCTCTTTGGCCTTGTGTGCCTGGTATGTCTTTCTTGGATTGCCCTTTGGACAACCAAGTCAAATCCTTTTCTGTCATGACTTGATAAAGTGGACGGTCATTATGGAATAAGATTTTGTACACTTTTGAACTCTATCATAGAAACTTGCACTTGATTTTATTGTCCTTCAGTTGTTCTATATGTGTATATTTTGTCTACTTAACTCCAGATGAAGGACCACGATTTCTTGTTTTATGTTCCCTAATGAAAGAGAGATTATAGGGGACTTATAAAAGTCTTAAAAAAATCAGAAAAAGAGCTATTTACATGTTATAGTACATAAAATTTTTGAAATATGAAAGATTATTTTTATAAATACATTGTAATTCCTCAGGTTTCTTGACTTTTTTGAATGTGACACACACACATATACATACATACATATGTATGTATATATGCAAATTGTCACCCTGTAACGAACTATTCGTAATGTATGGGCATATTACCTAACGTCTATTTTCCTCCCTTCCTTCCTTCCTTCCTTCCTAAAATGACCTAGAAAACCCAATGAAATTAACATTAGATAGTTTAAAACAGCTGAAATGGGAAAATATTGGAAGAAGCTCAGGCTAGAACAGCTGTGGTGAATCAACAGTAATCTTGCCTCTAAATATTAGCTGTGGTATAGACCAATTAATGAAACTTAATCAAAGCTTCTTCTTGGTAAAGGGGAAATGAGGGAAAATAGACTTCCAAAACATGTACAGCATAAATATTCTTTCAGTGTGTCCCTAGCAGTTCAGAATAGCGATAGACAGTAGGAAAGGCAAGGACGGAATGCTGTGTCCTCCATGTTGTGAGCTTCAGTCTCTCCCATCCACAAGAGTTGACTCCAGCTGAGGAATATGATTTCCCTTTTGAAATCCAAATATTACTTAAAATTAAATGAAGAATCCCTCCAAAAGTCTAATTTGAAGCAAGGAGTACAATGTGAAAAAGTAGCTGTGAACTCAACAGGGGTGTGGTACACTACTTTATGTGACTTTGTTTAAAGAAAAAACAAACCTCCAAAATCCTTAATTCTCACTCCCCCAAACCTATAGATCTCTCCCCCTCCCAATCTTTCGTGGTTTATTTGTGAAAGAGAATGAAAAAATTAAAATAGCCTTTCAAACTCTGCCGTCTCTAATCAAACAAGATGGTGACAAAGATGTCAGTGAACCTTGGTAACAGCTCTTGCTTTCCAGTGCAGAATCATTTCCACATAATACCACAAATCCTAGTGATCATCCCGAGTATCTGCTTGGGCAAGAGAGACTTCTTTATCCTTGGGATCATGAACTTTCATCCTTCTGTCTCTGACTAGGTTCACTGATCCCGCCATTCGCTCTTCTAGCATTTCCTCAGTAGACGCATTGCAATGGTATGTGGCTCTCCTTTTCCAGTCCTGTTTTTCTTGGTAGGACCACATCTTCTCCTCCCTGGACAACAAAAATGCACCCAGGGAGATTAGCGCTTTTTTTTTTCACAGGTGAATTAACTCCCCAGTTGGATGTAGCATTCAGTTAACAAAATAATCATTGCTTCCTAAAATATCTTTTGACTGTCTTATGTAAAGAAGTAATTATTCATGGTGCTTGTTAAAGAACACTAAGGCAGACTTTATTTAGGACTATCATGAAAGGTGTAAGGACTGCTGCAGTGGGGTTTTCTAGGAGCAGGGAGAGATTGAACTCACTGCAATGGGGTTTGCAGCAGGGGGAGAAACTGGGCTGCATTCTGAATACAACAAGGAAAAATGGGAATTTATAGCTATGAAGCAGGGTGGAAAATGACTAAGGAAACCTCAGGGGTAAGGAGGAATTCTGGCCAAATCGACCTAATAGGATTCTTACTAAAGGCAAGCCAGGGTGATCAGACATCACCTGTGGGGACAGTAGGGATGAGAAAAGTGATCAGATATCAAGGATGGAGGATTCTGGCTAATATGACTTGACAGGAATCTTGCTAAAATCGGCTCTTAAAGACATGCCTGAGGCCAGGACCTAGACAAAAAGAGGTGAAAGAAACCTGACTGGAGTTTGGTCAAGGAGAGAATCTTTGTCACTTACCACCTTAACCCAGGAGCAGGTAAACTTGACTTTGAGCAGGAGTGGAGTGTGACTGGTAAGGGGTAGACATGCAGATTCCCAACTTCTGCACCTCCTTTTGTCCCTGGTAGTCACTTCTGTGCATGACCAGACATTTTCTGTTTTCTTCAACCAGTCTGCATGAAACCATAAAAGGTTTCATGCCTAAATCTATAAAAATTTCTGACTCTCACAAGCCTGTAATCTATATAAGACGTGTTGCAACTAAGATCGTTTCTTATTCTGTGATGATTTTAAAGTTCTAACAATAATCACTGAGTTACCCCTAAGTATCTAATATGTGTACATGCAATGCCATTTGCAGAGTGTATATCAACTTTATTATTTATTTATTTTTTAACCAAAAACAGCTGTTCATCTTGGGAGTTCTCAAGACAGCCAAACGACGTATTTTGCAAGGGAAACTTTAAAAATAATCTGCGGAGCAATTCTGGTGGTAATGCTCACCTCCTTCAAGGAAATCACAAAACACTTATAATTAGCACTTATTATTGAGTGCTAAGGCCAAAATCAAATCAAAACAAAATGAAAACAACCCCCCCTTCCCCAAAGCAAAAAAAAAAGAAAGCAAACACAAAGCTCAGTGGTGGAGGCACTATTAAAATAATTGTTTGTCTTTAAAAATAAATGGGTCCATCATCTTAGGCTGTTATAAAGTAAATGCACCCAGAACTTTATTACCAGTATGTTTCCTCTTCATCCAGTTTGAATCACTCTTGTTAAAGATCTGACCTATCGTATGCCTGGGGTGACATCAGAATGGAACATACTGTTAAAGCCAGCTGTCAGCACAGAGAGATGGGGTGTGAAATGGGAGAAATAACAGAAATATTCTCAGCGCCTGTTGAATCCTTTGGAAGAATTTGATTGGGTTGCATCATCCTACACCACCTAAGTAAAGAGACTTTGTAAAAGCCATGTGCTTCTGTCCTTCATGAGTCTGTTTGCCAAAGCAAGAGGAGCTAGGGTGTTGAAGGAAAGCCTTCAAAGTGATGGAGCATACATGGGAAGGAGAGGAAAGGCCTTGAGCTTGCTGTTTCAGGCAGAGGCGATGGGAAAATATGAGTGGTGGAACCCGGAACAACAGAATATTGAAAGACCATGTTGAAAGGTTATGGCTCAAAGGATGTTTTCCAAGGGCTTTCATCATTATTAATTGGAGACTGAAATGTGTAAAGGATTTTGTGTGGTTAGTACAAGAGTGAATGTTAGGGTTTGTGGAGAAGAGTCATTTACATATGGAGTTTTCAAATCAGCTACACCAGTGTGAACCGCCAGCTACCAAATCACTTGTTCTTTGTATAGGAATGGGATCTGTATCTTCTTCAAAGTCCTACTGTATTTTCTTCCCAGATCTAAGCACACCTGTCTAGATACATGTACACACACACACACTCCTGGACAGTCGGAAGTCTTCATAATTTCAATTGATATGGGGTGGTAATACTGGATTTACTGATTTCTAAATTTTTAATTGTTGTTTCTGTGATATGTGTTTAAAATAAGAGTCAGAATCTCTTCTTAAGCCTCTTCATTGAAAAGTCTCTGGAAAGCCTTAGAGTGTTTGCTTCAGTGTCCTAGCTTGGTATTCGGTTCTATAGTTTTCTCCTGCATAGGAGGAAACTTTTTCACTGTGAGAATGGCTGTCAAATGCCTGCCAGCTGTTACTAGGAATCAGGAGAAATGTATCTAAACTTAATCTGACTGTCCTGGTGTCCTTACTGATAGATATCTAAAAGCCTAGGATGAATGCCCTGATCTTTGATTGTGTACATACATGCACTTATTGATTTTCCTAAAGCAAACTTCACAGCAGGTGACAGATTTCTTCTCTGGCACTTCAACAGTTCTTCTGACAGAGAGATTTGAGAGCTACTATTTTATGAAGATCATTTAGAGGAGCAAGGCTAGATTGCCAATGGAGCATAATGTATCTGAAACATAACTTAAGATTGGCAGAGTCCATTTATTGGTAGTTGGGAGTGAGGAGAACTAGCTCAGCATATTCACAGAAGGAAATGACTTCTTTCTTGCATATGGAAAACAATATTTTAAAGTCCTCCAACCTCTTTCGTCCCCCAAACTTCATTGAATACCACTCACAGTGTCAGACACTAGGGTAGACATTGGGGATGGAAAGTTGAATACAATGCTCTGTTTGCCCTCAAGTCACTCTTGGATTTGGCTGTTTAATGTTTTGTTTCTTGTTCTGAAAAATATGTGAAGGGTATTAGCAGAATAGAAGCAAGAGTGCAATTGAAAAAGAACTCTGAAGGGTTTTTGTTTGTTTTTATTGCTTCACTTTCCATATAGGCATCTGGGAAATATAAGCATTCAAGCACAGAGTGATTGTGGGGTTACCAACTGTTCTAGTTTGCCCAGAACTAAGGGGTTCCTGTGCTGTAAGATTTTTAGTGCTAAAATTGGAAAAGTCTTGGGCAAACCTTAGCATTATGCCGAGGTTTTCAGAGAAAGGGGCATCTTGAACTGCTTAAGTCTTTAAATGCCTTATTTTTAAAGGGAATCTCCAATACAAAGTTGATATGTAGCCATTTCCATTGGCAGAATGTCTATAAGACTGGGAGCATATATACAGTATAACATTTACTTTTAATAATATAGCTAAGTATAAGTCTAGTGATCAACAGGGAGTCCTTATGGGCAATTCTGGATGGGAAAGTGATTGCAGTAGAGTAAAAAGCAAGACAGAGAGGAGGAAAGAGCTTTCCAAGGATTACCATCTCTTTTAGAGGTTTCCACGTTGGTCCTTGTCATAATCATTTATAAACATAGATTCCTGCACCCCCACCCCCACCCCAAATTAATCAGTCAGATCCTTTGGGAGCAGAGTTTAAGGATATTTAGTTTTCATAAGTAATACCGGCTAAAGTTGAGGGATGGCTGCTGTATCCTTGTTTTGTTGTGTTTAAATAAATCATGCAATTCAAGTCTAGCACTATAGTTCTTAACCCTCTCTGTGTCCTTAGGTTCTTAGGGCATTTTTGAATAATACTAGCTTTTAGGATGAGGCAAGCCTCAAAGATGCAAAACAGTACATTGTAACTGTGGAAGATAAATTAATCACTTCTTTTTGTCTTGCTTTTAAACATCCTTAGGAATCATTCTCTTTTCTTGGTTGTTTTTTTAGGACATCTTGTTTTAGAGGAGAACTGTTACTTTCCCTACCACTGGCTCATGCATAATAATAATGATACAGAGCCCTTCTGTGTTCCAGAAACATGAGCTCTTTTCTTGTTGTTGTTGTTTTTATTGTTCTAATTTCAAGTCAGGACCAAAAGATAAAAACATTTTGTCTCATATCTATTCTTTGGAGAAAAATGTACTCCTGTCTCTACTGTCACAAGAACACACATAGATGTCTAACAATATGAATAATCAAGTTATAGAAAATATAAAATTTATATATCAAGGTTTGACAAAGCAAATATAAAATGTATACACTACTTAAGTTTGGCACAGAGATTAAAAAATACCACCTTAGCCATTAGTAGGAAAGCCCCAGTAAATTCTTGCCCCCTAAAAATGAATGAAACAGTTATAAGGTTGTTAAACTAATTAAAAGTGTAGACCACTTGACTGGGGTGACTATAATGCCTTAGTAACCTACATAAGCAAACCAAAACCTAAGCCAGAGTCAATACATTCAAATCTGACAAAATGAAACTTAAGAACAACCAATCACAGATTTCCAAATGGGCTTTCCCAAATAAGGGAACTGTTTATGCTATAGCCAATCAAATAATTTCCTTGCTTTACTTCCACATTTTATGATCCAAAAAAAACAAAACAAAAACAAAAAGCAAACTCCTCCCTGTCTCCTGTCAGTAGAACGCTCTTAACCACCTGTGGTTTGGTGCTGCCCAATTTGAATCCATGTGTGCTCAAATAAACTCTTGAAATGTTAATGTGCCTCAGTTTACCTTTTAACAGTGTCTTAGGCCACAAAACTTAGGCGTGCAGGAAAACATAATTTATTTTTCCATAATTGAACATAGTTTGTATCTTAAAGCACCTGTTGGCAGAAAATAGAATCTTGAATTTGTATTTTAATAGTCTTAAAATATCATGTCTGCTGAACTGATTTTGTCATAGATATTATATGGGTTTTGCTCTGCTTTATTGAGCATTTTTATAGTTCAAGTTTTTTTATTTTTTAAACTTTTGGCTGCATTGGGTCTTCCTTGCTGCACGCAGGCTTTCTCTAGTTGCGGCGAGCTGGGGCTACTCCTTGTTGCGGTGCGCGGGGCTTCTCATTGTGCTGACTTCTCTTGTTGCAGGGCACGGGCTCTAGGCATATGAGCTCTGGAGCACAGGCTCAGTAGTTGTGGCGCACGGGCTTAGTTGCTCCGCGGCATGTGGGATCTTCCCGGACCAGGGCTGGAACCCGTGTCCCCTGCATTGGCAGGCAGATTCTTAACCACTGTGCCACCAGGGAAATCCCATTCAAGTGTTTTTAGAAATCCCTTAACCTGCAATGAAGTAGTACTTTACAATCCTGATGCTGATGACTAATGAATTTATTTTTCTGTGGCTTAAGCCAGTGATTGCCATAGTAGGATCCCTAGACCAGGAGCATTAACATCATCCGGGAAATTGTTAGAAAAGTAAATTCTTGGGCCCCACCCAGACCTACAGAATCAGAAATTCGGGTGGAGCTAAAGTTTCTGGCTTAGGTATCCTGTGCTATGGTAATATGAGAGTCTCAGCAACTCATCACCAGTGTTTTTTCTTTCGAGAGATTCAGCATAAAAGAAATGGGGAAAAGATGACCAGAAATATGTCATCCACATAGGAATAACATAATAATTTGCCTCTTGTCTTGAATGCTGTGAATATTGTCATTGGAGTAGGCATAGTGGGCTCATCTAAGAGCAAATGTATCTACTATAAATGTGTCTACTATTCATTAACTTTGAATGACAGGGTCTAAGAAAGTTTTAACTTTTATCAAAAGCATTGCAACTTAACAAATTTTTTTCCAATGAGACTTTTGGGGTTCAAATTAGCTTAGGGCACAAGAGAAGATAAATTGATGTTTTAAAAATATGCTCGTGAAGTGTGCTTTTAGACAGCGATAAGGTGTGATACCATCAGCATGCAGTGAACAAACCCAGATAAATGATTTACCATTTCCAAAAAGGTGAGGGTAGTGGGAATACCAGCTTGTGGGAGACTGACCTTGAATTCTATCTCTTATTTTCAGAGGGATTTCTGTTTTCCATTCCATTCGACAACTGTGAGCTGCACCTCAGTGAACTCTTTTAAAAGAATATCAATAAAGATGCTTTGCTTTGCTTTGCATTTGTAAGCTGTATAGAAGCTACTCTTCTGTTATCTCTCACCTTCCAAATCTTCTAACTATGCTTGGCATCGGCAACAAAGCTAAGGCAGCTGATATAAATCAAAGAAGCAATTAAATGGAAAGTTTCTTTTCCCTCTTTCTTACTGGATAAGATATTTTAGACATAGTGAAAATAATCTCTTGGGTGCTAGGTTAAAGTAAGATATTTCCTGGAAATTCTGTGCTCCAAATCCTTAACTAATACTCAGAAACTCAGAGATATGAGGAATTTTTTGAAAGCATAGTAAGAATAAAATTATGGTCTTTTTTTTCTCTTCTGGAAATAGAGGGTTAGATGGTAAATTACCACATACATACATAAAATACACCTTAAAATCTAAAGGTATACAATATTTAATATGCTAGTTTATTGCACTGTTTGTGGTATACCAGTAAGAGTAATGATATAGTTCTCCACACAAAATAATACACATGCCGTTATATTTTTTCCACCTAATTTTAGGTTAATGAAAAAATCTCTTCAAAGTTTTTAGATTGAGTCTTCACTCTTAACAGACCTTTGAAGTTGGAATGATTACCCATTTATGGATGATCATAGTCAGGCTCAGAGAAGTTTAGCAAATTCACCAGAGTCTACAGTCTGCAGTTGGTGGGTGTTAAGACTCATATTCAAGTCTACTTAACTGCAAATGGCACACTCTTCTCACTTTACTACAACATACTGGGATTCTGGTTTCTTGGAGAAGACTTCTCTGAAGAGCTAACGCTACCTTTCTCCTTTTCCTTTTTCCTGTTTGGTCAACCTACTGTCTCATCAGTGAGACTTACCCACAGAATCATTCTGAGATCTTAGTGGAGATTACAGTGTAACATGAACTCAAACTTTACCACATTTGGAAATTACACCAGACATGTATTAGGAGCCCAGTAAATACTTGTAAGAGGCACATAGTTCATTGATTTATAGAGGATGCAGTGTGATTTTTTCCTTTTTTTTTCAATGGGTTGGGAAGAAACACAAACAATACTTGACATCTCAGCATATCTCCGTCTTTTCCTCCTATGGCCCTGGGGCCTGAGAGCTAAAGTACTTTTACTGAGCTCCGAATATTTTGTTAATTCAAAACTACACTTCTGTGAGAGTTAGGTCTGCGAGGCCTTTGGGATTCAGCCTGCCAGCATTTCAATATTGTGGAAACTGAGTGTTGAATATTTACTTAACATTAATAGACCCCTGCTCAGGGCTTTCTTTTTCAGATGTGGTTTCTGTTGTACTCCATCATTTCTGCAACTTACAACCATGTCAATGATACTGAATATAAGAAGCCTATTAATTTAGATTATTGTTCCTCACTCTTTTATCATGATTCTAATTGGTTACTGGAAACGATATTTAGTCTTTGCCTGTGCATACCACCTATTATACAGTTGTTATTTCTTGTAGACTACATGTCCTATCAAATTTACTGATTTTATCAATCCTGTAATTTGTCTTATACAAACAATAGTATACGTATAGAGCAACTTCCTATTTCTTATTTTGCATTCAAAATAATAAAAGTGCAAATGAAATCATAACAATTCAACATTTATGAATTATCATTAACTATTATAGCACCAAGTGTGTACCCTAGGGGGAAATTGAAGACAAATGTGTATGTGTTTTTAAAAACAACAGTACCAGTAAATCACAAATCATATTTACATGGAGTCATTACATGGAGTTGGGGGGCATTTTCATGAAACCAGTGCCTTTATTCTCCCTTTGTGGGTCCTGTTATTTATTTTTCACCTGTAGTTATAATCTTCAGTTCATGGTATCAAAATCTCCTCCAAAGTAACTTAATTATGATATCATGAGTAGAACATTTTTATTAGAGGTGGGAAATTATAATCCTAAATTAATGAAGTACTGAATAAATACCAAAATTCTGATACTATAATCATGTAAATATCATCTGGAGAAAAAGAGAAAAAAATTAAATTATCACAAAGTAGTAAAATTTAATTTTGAGTTGTTCATCCAGGACCTGCTGATGTGAATAACCACAAATTCGCTCTAGTTTTCCAGGGTAGACAACATACGTTGATTTGGCCACCCAGTATCTATTCATCTGCCTTTCACTAACTGAATCCCAGTTCTCCTTTGAGCTACCCACCATCCCCAGCTCTTTCCAAGTTTCCAGCATAGTTGACTTCATTCCCTGTTTGTGAGCGGATTATGTAGCCTAGGCCATAGCTAACCAGCATCTTGCATTTCTTGGGCAACAGTGATTGGATCAGATGTGTGCCCACAGCCTATTTAGAACTATTCAGAACCAATGATGCAATGAAGCCTTTCTGGAAATCCTGGAAGAGGGTTTCTCATTCTTTCCCCCTGAACATGTAGTTGAGAAGAGAAAATCTAGATTTGAGGTGTTTACCATAGAAACATAAAAGAAGAGCTGTGTAAGAAGAAAGCTAGTGCACAGAAGAGAGCTGGGCTGGGTCAGAAGAGTGTGCTGTAACATCAAGCTGTATCTGAAGTGAGCTGTACTCCTGTGAGCTTTCCATTCACAAGAGCCAATAAATTCCCTTTTGGCACAAGATCATTTGAATTGGGCTTTCTGTCATCTACAGCTGAGATCAAATATATTCTGCTAACATGAACAGGGCATATAAGAGGATGACAATTCTTATAGTTCCTCACTGTACGTAAGAGACTAGATTCTCATCAGGGATTGGTACCAACTTTCCAGCATGCCAGCAAAGCCTGGACCTGCGTCAATGCAGACATTATGGTGGGAGAAATGAGAAATTTCTGTTGTGTGCAAAGGCATATAAAGCATATCTGCTATAAAGGAAGTAGCAGGCCACAAACTGCCTCAGGATATATATTAGAAATGAGGAAATGGTAAACTAGAGAAAAGAGTGAGGACTTGCAGTTTCCAATCCAGCACAGAAGGAGCTTTGAATTCGCTACTCTGCCCTAACAAGTAAAAAGCTGAACAAACTGAAAAATCAACAACTCCTTTTAGATTCTTCAGAGAAGTGAGGTCACATGACAAACTGCTGCCCCCCAACTTGAAGAGACAAAGAATCACAATTTACTGGAGAGAAACCCAGAGCAGAAATTACAGGAGCCAGTGGTGGGGTTAGAACATCTGATTGATGAATTGCTAGAGCCTCAGTGTGAGAGTCAAAAATTTGGGGCTTGGGGTGGGCTGGAGTGGCAATCATGAGGGGTATGTGAGTTTTACCTCCAGAAGCTGGACCAGGTTTTCTCAGTGAATATTGGAGTAAAAACCTTTCATAGGGACTTCCCTGGTGGTCCAGTGGTTAAGACTCTGTGCTCCCAATGCAGGGGGTCTGGGTTCTATCCCTGGGCAGAGAACTAGATCCCACATGCATGCTGCAACTAAGAGCCTGCATGCCCCAACTAAGACCTGGTGCAGCCAAATAAATAAATAAATATTAAAAAATAAGAAGCATTTTATGTGTCCAGTAGAAGAGGGGGAAAGTAATGATTTTGAAATACACCAGAGCATTCTCTTCTTCTGTTAACAAGACTTACCTTCAAAAGAAACTGTTTTACCAGAGCCTAAACTATTGGGTTTTCTTCAGAGCCTAACCAACCTAGGGAAAGGGAAATACTCAACTCTAGCCTGCTCTAGTCTTCCACATGGGAGAAGGGAAATACCCAGCTCCAGCCTAGCTATCCTGTCCACCTAAGGAGAGGGAAAAAACTGAGAAGCATTTGAGAAGTTCAGAGTCCAGAGGCACAGGCTAAATAAAAGACTGACACCTAATTATAGGAATATAGAAGGCTTCTCCTCCTCCTCCTTCATGCCTTACCATGACCTTACTAAAGGCCTATTTACTGCAGTTACATGGATATCAAGAAAAAAATTACAAGATATACTAAAAGGCAAAAGCAAGTGTGTGCATCCATGCACACACACACCAGTTTACAAAGACAGAGCAAGCATCAGAACCAGACTCAGATGTGACAGGGATGTTGGAGTTATCGGACTGGGAATTTAAAACAGCTACGATTAATATGCCAAAGGCTCTAATGGACAAAGTAGACACCACACAAGAACAGATGGGCAATGTAAGCAGAGAGATGGAAATTCTAAGAAAGCATTAAAAAGAAATGCCAGAGATCAAAAACACTGTAACAGAAATGAAGAATGCCTTTTATGAGCTCATTAGTAGGCTAGACATGACAGGAAAGAATCTCTAAGCTTGAGGGTATAAGAATAGAAATTTCCAAAACTGAAAGGAAATAGAGAAAAAGGACTGAAAAAAAGAACAGAATATCTAAGAATTGTGACAACTACAGAAGGTGTAGCATACATGTTATTGGAATACCAGAAGGAGAAGAGAGAAAGGAACAGAAGAAATCTTTGAAGCAGTAATGACTGAGAATTTCCCCCAAGTTAATGTACAATACCCAACCACATATCCAGGAAACTTAGAGACACCAGTAGGACAAATGTCAAAACCTATACCTAGATATATTATATTCACACTGCAGAAAATCAAAGATAAAGAAAAAACATCTTGAAAGAAGCCAGGGGTAAAAAAATGCCTTACCTATATAGAATCAAACATAAGAATTATATCCAACTTTTCCTCAGGAACTATGCAAACAAGAAGAGAATGGTATGAAATATTTAAAGCATTGAGATAAAAAACCCGTGAATCTAGAATTCTGTGTCCTGCAAAATTATCCTTTAAAAGTGCAAGTGAAATAAAGACTCTCAGACACACTAAAGTGGAGGGAGTTTGTTGTCAGTAGACTTGCCTTGCAAGCAAGGTTAAAAGAAGTTCCATAGAGAGAAGGGAAATAATATAGGTCAGAAACTCAGATTTACATAAAGAAAGGAAGAGTATCAGAGAAAGACTGAATGAAGGTAAAATAAAATTTTTATCTTTCTTCTTTTTAGTTGACCTACCAGATAATTTGTCCAAAATAATAATAGCAGTGTATTTGATTATGTACTTATGTGTGCTTATGTATAAGTAAAATGAATGACAGCAATGATTCAAGAGATGATGGGAGGGAGGAATTCGGATCATTTGTTGTTATAAAGTAGTGGCACTAACCTGTGAAGAGGTATAGTGCTATTTGAAAGTGGACTTGGATTAGTTGTAAATGTATATTGCAAACTCCACAGCAACCACTAAAAATAAAAATAAAGAAGTATAACTGATATACTAAAAAGGAGAGAAAATGGGATCATATAAAATGCTAAATTAATACCACAAAAGGCAGAAAAAGAGTGGAAGACAAAAATAGGTTCAAAGAACTAGGGCAATGAATAGAAAATAGTAACAGCTGTGATATCTATTACTTAAACTGTATCATGAATCACTCTGAACGTCAGTAGTCTAAATTCATGAATTAAAAGACAGAGATTGTCAGAGTGGATTAAAAAATAAGACCCAAATCTATGTTTTATACAAGAAACCCACTTTAAATATAAAGCCACATATCTATTAAAAGCAAATGGATGGAGAAAGATATACCATGCTAACTCTAATTAAAAGAAAGAGGGACTAGCTGTATTAATTTTAGAGCAGACTTCAGAGCAAGGAAAGTTATCAGGGGTAAAGAGAGGCATTACATAATGATAAAGGGGTTAATTTTCCACGAAGACATAACAATTCTTAATGTTCGTGCACGTAACAATAGAGTGTCAAAATAAATGAGACAAAAACTGATAGAAGTGCAAGGAGAAATAGATGAAACTGCTATTATAGTTGGAGACTTTAACATCCCTCTATCAGAAATGGACAGATCCAGCAGGCAGAAAATCAGTAACAACATAGTTGAACTCAAGAGCACTATCAATCAACTGGATATAATCGACATCTATTGACCACTTTATCCAGCAGCAGCAGAATACACATTCTTCTCAAGCTCATATGGTTCATTCACCAAGAAAGACCATGTTCTGGGCCATGAAACACACTTTAAAAAATTTAAAAGGGTAGAAAATATATGTCTACTCTCAGACCACAATGGAATTAAAGTAGAAATCAATAATAGAAAGAGTTGGAGAATCCCCAAATACTTGGAGATTAAAAAACAAACAAATGAAACTTCTAAATAACATGTGGGTCAAAGAAGAAATCTCAAGCAAAAATTTAAAAAAAATATTTTGAACAAAATGAAAATACAGCTTATCAAAATTTGTGGAATGCAGTAAAAGCAATGCTTGGGAGGAAATTCAGAGCATTGTGTGTGTATATGTGTGTGTGTATACATGTATACATATATATGTGTATATATATATTATAATATATATATATGAAGAATGATTGAAAATCAGTAATCTAAGCTTCCACATTTGGAAACTAGAAAAAGAAGGAGCAAATTGAATCCAAAGAAAGTAAAAGAAAAGAAATAATAAAAATTAGACCAGAAATCAATGAAACTTAAAGCAGGAAGTCATTAAGAAAATTAAAAAAAAAACCCAATAACTGCTTCTTTGAAAAGATCAGTAAAATTTATAAGCCTCTGGCCAGGCTAATTAAGGAAAAAAAGAGATGGCACAGATTACTAATAGAAATAAAAGAGGGGACTTTATATAGATGTCATGATTGTTGAAAGGACAGTAAAGGAATACAGTGACCAACTTTGTGCCCGCAGAGTTGATAACCTTGATAAAATGGACCAATTCCCTGAAAGACACAATCTGCCAAACTCACACAAGAAGAAATAGACAATGTGAATAGTCATATATATATAGTAAAGGAATTGAAGCAGTATTGAATAACCTTCCAAAATAGAAAGGACTAGGCCCAGATTCATTCACCATTCTACCAACGTTTAATGCAGAAATTGTACCAGTTCTCTATGCTCTCTTACAGAAGATAGAAGCAGAGGACATGCTTCCTATTTATTCAGTGAGGCCAGCATTACCCTAGTATCAAAACCAGATAAAGACATAACAAGAGAAGGAAACAACATACCAACACCTCTCATGAGCATAGGTGCAAGAATTCTCAACGAAACGTTAGCAAATTCAACAATGTATAAAAAGAAATTCAACAATGTATAAAAATAATTATACATCATGACCAAGCAGGATTTATCCCAGGTCCATGAGACTGGTTCAACATTTGAAGTAAATTATTGTAATCCATCCCCCATCAACATGCTGAAGAGGAAAAAAGCCACATGATCATATGAATAACTGTAGAAAAAGCATCTGACAAAATCCAACATCAATTCATGATAAAAACTCTCCATAAACTAGGAATAGAGGGTGACTTCCTCAGTCTGATGAAGAACATCTATAAAAACCTACAGCTAACATAGTATTTAATGGTGAGAAATTAGATGCTTTCCCTCTAATATCAGGAACAAGGCAAGGATGTTTCCTCTCATCATGTCTTTTCAATACCCTACTGAAAGTCCTAGCTAGTGCAATAACACAAGAAAAAGAAATAAAGGGAATACAGTTTGGGAAGAAAGATAAAAGAATATTAGTTAGATAATATCTAAATGTAATTCATGATCCTGATTGGTTCCTTGATTTTAAAAAAAAGCTATAAAGGACATTGGGGGTCAATTGGAAAAATTTGAATATGGACTGTTTATTAAATAATATCAATATTAGGGGCTTCCCTGGTAGCGCAGTGGTTGAGAGTCCGCCTGCCAATGCAGGGGACACGGGTTTGTGCCCTGGTCCAGGAAGATCCCACATGCTGTGGAGCGGCTGGGCCTGTGAGCCACGGCCGCTGAGCCTGCGCGTCCGGAGCCTGTGCTCCACAATAGGAGAGGCCACAACAGTGAGGGGCCTGCATACTGCAAAAAAAAAAAAAAAAAAAAAAAATAATAATAATATCAATATTAAATTTCTGCTTATGATTATGGTATTGTGATTATGTAAGAGAAATTTCTGAAGTATATAGAGGTAAAGTATCTTAATATCTATAAATGACTTTCAGAGTTTCAAGAAAATAATATGTATGCTTAATGATACATAAACATGAATTTATTTAGTCTTCCAGTATGGGGAATATTAGCAAACATGATAATATCCAAATATGATAAGACCATGTGAAGGCAAATTCATATACTACTCACTGAAATAGAAATTTATACTACTTTCCTGGGAGGCAATTTTGTACATTTATTTTTAAGTTTCAAAATATATGTGTATACTCTGATATAGCAGTACCACTTCTAAAATTTATTCTATTAATGTAATCAGAAAGTAATACATACACATCCATAAGGAAATTCCTTAAAGAGATATTTATAATGAAAGTAAAAGGGAACAACCTAAATTTCCACGAATGATGGGTTGACTTTACTGAAGTCTCCAAAGCTGGGCACATATATTGGCTCTGCCCAATCAGCACATTGTCTCTTTCCACCTGCAGTGATTGATTCAGGGTTGGGCACATGATCCTACCAAAATAAACCTGAGACTTTTGCTAGAGTGTTGGAGAGAAAAATATTTACTCTTCTCCTAGATTTGAATCTGAAAGAATGTGACCCAAGACTTTTAGAAATACATCATGGAGAGAGCCATTTTTGAGAATGAAGCCATTACACAGGAAAGTAGATTTAGGACTTCCCTGGTGGCACAGTCGTTAAGAATCCGCCTGCCAATGCAGGGGACACAGGTTCGATCCCTGGTCCGGGAAGATCCCAAATGCCGCTGAGCAACTAAGCCCATGCACTACAACTACTGAGCCTGTGCTCTAGAGCTCATATGCCTAGAGCCTGTGCTCTGCAACAAGAGAAGCCACGACAATGAGAAGCCTCGTGCACTGCAACAAAGAGTAGCCCTAGCTCGCCACAACTAGAGGAAGCCTGCGCGCAGCAACAAAGACCCAACCCAGCCAAAATTAAATAAATTAATTAAATTAAATAAAAAAGAAAGTAGATATACGATATGGAGTGAGACTTGTTTAGGGACCTGGCTCCACCAATAATTGAGGCTTTGGACTCATTAAGTGAGTTACTAAGTCTGGACTGTTTCATTAAGTTATTTACTAAGTTCTTTGTTTTTGTTTCCACTTTTTTTTTTCTAAATCCAATTTGAGTAGCACTGTCTGTCATTTAGAACAGAAATCATTCTGACCAACAATATCCTTAGACATGAGGATTAGAAATGTGCGAACATAAAGGATATGAACATTTCTTATGTTAAGAGCATGTATCCATTGTTGCATTTGTAGTCAAATGAAAATTGCTATTACAGTTTTAAATTGGCATAATTATATAATACTGCTTTTAGTGTTATTTTTGATTTCTGATTCACTACAGTTGTTTTTGATTTAACTGTTCAGGTGGATGCATTATAAAAAAAGTCAGTAAACATTCACTGTATGTTGTTTTTGTTTGACATATATCACCAAGCTTGTCTATATTACAGTGATTCCCTTTTCTGTTCTCTACTGAGTCACCTTCAGGCATGTAGGGCAGCAATATAAATTGTAATTCACATTGTAAATGGAGTAAGGATGGTTCCAGTGAAAGCAAGATGAAAACAAAAATTTCTTAGGAATGGAGATGGAGGTTGGCATCTGAAGTATTGGGATTCTCAAAATGATTTTTTCAACAGCTTCAGATGTTTAAGTTGGCTGGGTGCAATACATAAAGTATAAGCTGGTTTCTTCCATTTATTGGTCCCTCTTAACCTGAGTTCTTCATCATCCTGTGAAATTATAAAATTAAAAAAAAATGAAGTAACATATGCCTTTGAAATTAAAGCCATGATTTTCAACCTTGGTTCCTTGTAATGGTGATTCAGGCATTCCACGATGTTTTGTTTTTTTCCTTTGACTTAAAAATGTATCTTAGTGGGTTGAATGGTGTCTGTCCCCAAAAAAGTCCAAGTTTCAGCTCCTGATACCTATAAATGTGATCTTATTTGGAGAAAAGGTCTTTGTAGATGTAATTAAGTTGAGGATTTCCAGATGAGATCATCCATGATTAACTGGTTGAATCTTAAATCCAATGACAAGTATCTTCATATGGGACAGAGAATGGCAGAAGACCATTTGACAATGGAGGCCAAGATCAGAGTAATGAAGCCACAAGGAGCACCTAGAGCCACCAGAAGGTGGAAGAGGCAAGGAAGGATTCTCCCTTAGAAACTTTGGAGAGAACACTGCCCTGCTAATACCTTGATTTTGGACTTATGGCCACCAGAACTGTAAGAGAATTTATTGGGTTGGCCAAAGAGTTCATTTGAGTTTTTCCATAAGATTATGATATTAAGATATTATGGAAAAACCTGAATGAATTCTTTGGCCAACCCAATATTTTTATTATTTCTATTGTGATCATTTGTTATGGTAGCCACAGGAAACTAATACAAGTATATCTTAAAACTAATTAACATAAACTCGGAAAGTACCTACATATGTAATCTGCCAAATCTGAACACACTGGAGATCACTAGTATGTTCTTCCTTTCAGGGGAATCCCATTTTTGTGTCGAACTTCGATATCTAGATAAAGTTTATCTTACCTTTTATAGTTAATGGAATTCTATCCTAAGGCTTCAGTGTAAGGTGTTGAAATGCTGTTACTTTTCAACTCAATCTTCTCAGTGAGTCAGATTGTTTAGTTAGGGCCCTTTCACATGCAAATACAACAAGTTTAGAAAGGAGAGGAAAATCATTTGTTGGCTCATAAAACTTAAAAGTTCTAGAGTAGCATGCTTGATTCAGGAACTCTAACACAGGCTTAGAATAAAATTCAGATTCCTTTCTTTGGACTGAAAGGTCTTACAATATCTGATTTCTTTCAGTTTCTTCCTATTAACTTACCCCATCTCTTTCTACTCCTCATCTTATCCACACCACTCCAGCTTCAGATAACTTGTGTTTTCTACAATAGATTAAGTCAGTAAAGATTTTTAGTATATCTGTTTGCCTGCAGTGTTCAATCATGGTTTCCTCATGCAGATCATTTTGGCATCAGTTCAGAGGCCATCTCTTCAGACAGCTTCTGTGGCTATTCTAAGATAGACTATGTGTCTTTTCTGTATTGCTTCATAACAAGTCATCATAAGGCTTAGTGGCTTAAAATAACCATTTATTGCTCATGATTCTATGTGTCAGAATCAAGCAAGACTCAATATGTGGTTTGTCTCTGCTCTATGTGGTGTTGGCTGGGTGGACCAATGGGGGCTGGAGAACCAAGTTCACTAACTTCTCTGGGGTTTTGATGCTGGCTGTGAGATGGGGCACCTCGGTTCTCTTCTACCCGGCTTCCCTCCTCAATTGATCGCTCATCTTTTGGACCTTCTCATTCTCTGTGGCATCTCTCTCCAGTAGGATAGTCAGGACTTTGCTAGTGTATAGTAGCTGTCTTCCAAGAGTGAAAGCCAAAGCTATCAGGCTTCTACAGGCCTGTATTTTGGAGACCCTGAATGTCATTTTCACCTCATTCTATTGGTCAAAACAAGTCATAAGGGCTTCCCTGGTGGTTCAGTGGTTGAGAGTCCACCTGCCGATGCAGGGGATGCGGGTTTGTGCCCTGGTCCGGGAAGATCCCACATGCCACGGAGCGGCTAGGCCCGTGAGCCATGGCCACTGAGCCTGCACGTCCAGAGCCCGTGCTCCGCAACAGGAGAGGCCACAACAGAGAGAGGCCTGCGTACTGCAAAAAAAAAAAAAGTCATAAGACCACCATAGATTCAAGTGGTGGGGAATGTACTCCCTACTTGATGGGAGTTGTGTCATGTGCCACACAGAGATTGGATAATTGTTGGAGACCATTTTTGCAGATAATCTACCACAGTCCACCTTCTGGCTACACCCTTTCTCACTTGTTCCACATGAAAAATATATTCACTCTCTCATACCCCCAAATTGTACTCAAATATAGCATCAGGCCCCAGATTAGGTGTCTGGCAATCTATGCCTGTTCTGGAGAGAATAAGTCCTTGAAGATAGTTCTTCTTGATCAAGAGATTTGTGAACTGAAAATCAAGTTTTCCTCTCTTCTCACCAACAGGGTGACAGGGCAGGCTAACTGCAATAGACAATCCATTTAACAATGGAAGACAGGAACTGATCCATAGAAATTATAAACTACATCTAGGCAAATGGCACCTGTTTTCCAATTCAAAAGAATGGTTCTATGTATGTATGTATGTATGTATGTATGTATGTATTTATTTATTTATTTATTTATGGCTGTGTTGGGTCTTCATTGCTGTGCGTGGGCTTTCTCTAGTTGTGGTGAGCTGGGGCTACACTTTGTTGTGGTGCATGGGCTTCTCATTGTGGTGGCTTCTCTTGTTGCGGAGCACGGGCTCTAGGCACACGGGCTTCAATAGTTGTGGTGCGTGAGCTCAGTAGTTGTGGCGCATGGGCTTAGTTGCTCCGTGGCATGTGGGGTCTTCCAGACCAGGCCTCGAACCCATGTCCCCTGCATCGGCAGGAGGATTCTTAACCACTGCGCCACCAGGGAAGTCCCAAGAATGGTTCTTTATTGGGGCCTGGTTCTTCCGCTCCCTGATGGTGGTTCTCAAGTGCATTGTTTTCCTCAACTAATGGCTATGTGTACTGAGAATCCCTATGTTGGCAGTTTAGCTCCTGCCTCCCTCTGCTTTCTGCCTATACAAAGTTGGGGGCCCTGAGGCCTCTCTTCATTTTTTTCCTCTCTCAATCCTATTTAATCCAATGTGCTTCTATCAATGTAGTGCTTTAAAATATTGTGGACTTCTCACATATCTTATCAAAGTTCACTCCATGTCCTCAAGTCACATTGATGACTTTTTTGTTGGTGGTGTTCTACTTTGGGCATATCAAGTTGATTTGGTACAGTATCTTAAGAATCTTACTTTGCCGAAGGGTATAATAGACATCACTTTACTTGGGGACTGTTTCTCACTTTGAGAACATTTTTTAAATAGGAAATACTCTCCTGGGTCCTTAGATTTTCCCTAAATTCTGCTTGTAAATGGAACATTTCTTTAGTTTCTCTCTCTCTCTTATACTTTATGATATACAGTTACAAGAAAATAATTGGCACTTTCATACTTCTGTCTAAAAATCTTAGCTAGATTCACAAGTGTTTCCAAATGTTCCACCTCTATGTAACACAGGCCATTCTTTCTCTAGTCTTTAATAGCATTTTTTCCCCATTGCTCTTCAGACCTCCATTGTTGGTTCCTCACTTCCCTTCAAGCCTCTGCCTGTCACCCAGTTCCAAAGGCCTGTGGATGTGTTTTAGGGTTTTGTCAAAGCAGCACCCTGATTTTGGTACCAATTTCGTTTTCACTTATCTGTTACTGTAAAACAAAGCACCCCTGAAGTTAGTGGCTTAAAACAATCACTTTATTGTCCACAATTCTGAGTCAGGAATTCCAAGAGGTTTATTTAATAGAGATGGTTTATCTCTGTTCCACATGGTAGCTGTTGGCTGAAGCGCCTTGACTGCAGTTGGAGGACCAGATACAGCTCCACAAATGTGAAGAGAGCCTTAGTATTGCCCAGGATGCTTTAGCTCTCCTGCATGTGGCTTTTCTAGCCATGAGGTTTCTCATCTTCTATGGCCTCTCTCTCTGGTAGGTGAGCCTAGACTTCTTTACATGGGGTCTAGGAAAAGTGAAAGCAAAAGCTACAAGGCCTCTTAAGAAGTAGGCTTGGAAGTCTCAGAATACTGCTTCTACAGCACTTTATTCACCAACAGTATTTACAAGCGCAGCCAAGATACAAAGGGTGGGAAAATAGATTCTTTTTTTTTTTTTTTTAATAGGATCGATGGCATGCTTGTAGAGGGACAGGAGGAATTCTTGGTAACCACCTTGTTAGACTAGCAACTTTTTCTATAAAGGCCCAGATAGTAAATATTGTTGGCTTTTGTAGCCCTGTAAATTCTTATTTCTGTTGCATATTCTCTCTCTCTCTAACAGCCTTTTAAAAATACGAAAACCAGATTTGACCTATGACATGTAATTTGCCAGCCCATGCTTAGACAGATAGCATACCCACTTTATCGTTCATTCTTAGTACAATTTTTCATTACAAGGCCCCATATCACACTGAAATTATTTTACATTATTTTTTAAAACTACAGTTGACCCTTGAACAACACGGGTTTGAACAATGCATGTGTACTTATGTGTGAATTTTTTTCACTAAATACATACTACAGTACTACATGATTTGAGGTTGGCTGAATCTCTGGATGTGGTACTATGGATATGGAGGGCCAAATGTAAACTTGTATGCAAATTTTCAACTGTGTGGAGGGTGGGCACTCCTATCCCCGGTATTGTTCAAGGGACGACTGTGCTTTTATCCCCACTACAAAGTAAGCATCATGAGGGCAAGAGCACTTGTTATTTTATTTGCTACCTTATCTATAACTATTCTGGTCCATAGTAAGTGTACAATAAATATTTGTTGAATTAACAAATTAGTAAATAAACGAATGCATCAGAATTTATTTTCACTTTATTTTGTGGAGCTATATTCTATTTTGATGGAATCATTCTCAGGCTCTATTTAATGTGAGATGGCTGCAAATAGCTCCAGGCCAAATGGTTCCAGGTTAAAATCCAGTGACTTTCAATAATTGCAGAAAAATTTCAGGGTTAGACCCTTTCATGGATCTTAGCTGTGTCAGATACTCTGTTCTGAAGCAGTTACTATTAACCGGAAAAATAAGGTCTGATTGGCCAGACCTGAGTCACTTGCCTGGGTGGAGTCATGAATATCCCCAAATGCATGAACTGAAAGTTAGGTGGATGGCTTCCAGAGGAAAATCACCTGACTAGGTGAAAGATAAATAGATGCCTTTGTTAAAATATGTCCAAATCATAGACTTTTTTGATCAAACGTTCTTCAACTTGAGTGGAATAAAATGTTGAAATAGATCAGATCAAAGGCTGTTATATGACTAAACTTCTGTCTGCATCCCTACTTTCCAATTGTTGATATCGTGAAAGTAGCTTTATTTTTGTAACTCATTAACTTTAGATTAGTGAGTTTATACTTTTTCAAATATATGTACTATAAAATAATAGCATTATCTGTCTTTTTTTGGTGAGTTCTCTCTTTAGTTTAATTTGGGGAAGAAGTGATGGCAGTGCTGTTAAAATAAAATTGAAAGACACTGATTTAAAATTAATGAATCAATCATGCGTGCTATACGTGTTTATTTAGATTGCCTATATCTTGTTAGTTACTCTTGTTAGTTACTCTTGTTAGTAAAGGGTAGTGCCTTAGTGGAGAAGAAATGTTTTTTCTCAAGGAAGTGTTTTCAGTCACAAATCTGTTTTCTCAGAGAAAATCCATTCTTCTACGTACTGTTTAAAATCAGTATATTTTATCTGAGTGGTGTCTTGAAAAGAAGTTACTAAAACTTGTTTTTAAAACTTGGCCTATTGAAAGTCAGTTTTTTAAAAGGCGCTGCATGTTTGAGCATACATTTCCTGCTCTTTCCCTAACATTTGAGGTAAAATTAGTGTGTAAAGCATCAGCATCTTGTCCCTTCCTGTAATAGCTCTTACATTCCTATAGTTTCTGTTATGACCCATTTTCAGCCTAAATTTTTCAGGCCAGATACATATGGAATAGATTTCCATATTCTGTATTAGCAGTGTTTGCCTGTAGTCCTTGCTAGATTAGTACTTTATTTGTATATCTGAGTTAGGAGCTTCCTCACTCAATATTAGATATTAGTTATGCACTTTCTCGAAGATTAGATGGCTAACGATAGAAGAGCAAAGATGTAGTTCCCAGGATCATTTAGAGAACTTTGATTTCAAGTTTTCATCAACGCTTTTGTAGGTTTTACTAACAGCCACTTTGGAAGTGTAGATGGGGTTGACTAGATGGTATTAGCAAACAACCAAGACTGATGAAACGACCATTTCACAACACCTCTTTCCCAGTTTAGAATCAAAGCTATGTTTCTGAGAAATTGCCTAAGTGCCAATTATTCCATGTTGTTTTCAAGTCAGTCTGCAGTATCGTTATATGCTTGAACTCCCTCCATAATTTTATACAGAACGAAACGAGGATTTGTTGTTGTTGTTCTTTTTTTCCTGGGTAACGTTAACATTGATAAACAGACAACAGTTCCTTTCCTACACTCCCCATCGTTTACTCTCCCTCGCCCCTGCATTTAAGTAAGCATATTAGGAATTGGGATTATAAACAACCCATCAGAAAAGACTCACTTCGCCCTTTCTCATTCAGTGAACAGCACAGCAGGAGTGTATTTCAAAGTGACAGGTACAGAAGAGACTGCCTTACAGTTTTACTCTAAAGCAATACAATCTATGGATATCTCACGATAATCTTATTTTATATTGAGTGCTTATGTTCTCTTTGTTTTCCTATCCCTCTCTCATTTTACAATAAATCCTAAGTCCTCTCAGCAGCCACCCTAGTTATGTAAAGACACAAGAAGGTATGCAGTTTTAGTTATCCCAAGCATAGAAATGAATTAGCACTGCATACTGATTATCCTAACTTCTCAGTCTTGAAAACCTGAAAGATATTTGATGGTTTCTTCAGGTAGACCCCAATGTGCCATCACTTTTCTGCCAAGCACTGGTGCAGCCTTTTTTTTGTTTGTTTGAGCCATCTGATCTAATTCGTTCTGTCTTCTTATATTGAAATTAACAAGGCATATACCCTGAGGCATAGGCCGTATCTACAACAGTGAGACACAAATGAAGTTGAACATGAGGTCAATCAAGTGCACAAAATACATCACACAGTTATTCCAAGTCTCACGCTGTGTCTATAATTGCCCCTTGTTCTGTCATTAGGGCTCCCTTACAAGTCATTATTTTGAGTCAGCAGAACGGCAGGGAGTATTCCGCCTGATGGTTGGTATAAAGTTGAATTGATGACAGAAATAACTCCCAGCACAAAATACAAGGAACAGGTATTTAGATGAGATCTAATAAAGTGTGCAGCTGTTCAGTCTCTATGAATTCTGGCTAAAACAATAATCACAACTTTCAATGTGGGTTCTCCATCAGTAGTTCTGTGAAAGAGAAACTATGTTTTTCTAAGTGAATGGACACATGCCGTATTAGGATTTGCCTGTCTGCTCTTACCCTAGATTGTTGCTTGGCCAAGACCGATGTAATTCAGATTTCATGGGAATTTTGCTTTAGTTAGCATTGTGTAAAAATTATACCATTTTAAAGTAGAAACATCATCTATTCATTTGTTTCGTGGAAAGAGGTGGTGTGAGTTTAATGCTGAAAGAATATACTAAGTTTGTGGCCTCAAGCACATTTTTGGAAGTATTACCTTTCCTGGGAAAAAGACAATTCAAATCCCCTTCTCAAAAGATGGTAGCTGACAGGGCTCAGATGAGGCTTGTAGAGATGAATACAATGTAGATCCTTCATGTGGATCTAGCCTCTGGACAGAAACAAAGTGGCAGGAAGGATCGGGAGAGAAGAACTGAATGATTTTGGAAATATCCATGCACTCAAGAGGACACTTAGTTACTTTTACAAAACTAACTGCATTAGGTGAAGTTACACATCTGAGGTCCAATTACTTACTGTTGGAAAAGATATTTTCTCTCTTTAATGTCTTTTCTTAAATATAAAATGAAGGGATTAGACTATAACAGAGAATGCAAAATAGTGGCCTGTGGTCTGGATCAGATCCACAGAAGTATTGTGTTTTAACTGTGTGTTTTGTTTTGTTTTGTTTTTGGCTGTGGGGTCTTAGTTGCGGCATGCGGGATCTTTTGTTGTGGCATGCGGGCTCCTCTCTAGCTGTGGCACATGGGCTCCACGGTGCTTGGGCTCAGTAGTTGTGGCACATGGGCTTTCTAGTTGTGATGCATGGGCTCTAGAGCATGCAGGCTCAGTAGTTGCGGCTCAGGCTTAGTTGCCCCGCGGCATGTGGGATCTTAGTTTTCTGACCAGGGGTCAAACCCGTGTCCCCTGTTTTGGAAGGTGGATTCTTAACCACTGGACCACGAGGGAAGTCCCTAATTGTGTGTTCTTTAAAAAACTTGAGTTGGTTGCTAACTTAGAAAAAAACTTGCATTGTAGATAAATATCTATATCTTATGTGGATAAAGGATGGGTTGTTAGAAAAGGGGAATCTTGTCCAGACCAATAGACTCAATAAACAGATGGATAACAGTTTTTTCCTCACATCACTCTGCATGATACTTCTCCAAGAACTGTTTTCAGGTGTGAATTTTAAAAATCAAAAGTTTTTACTTAAGAGCCTGATTTTGTATATCAGTTATCTACTACCGTGATAATACTGCATAACAAACAACCACAAAGCTTCAGTGTCATGCAAAAGTAAGTTTATTGCTCATGTGTCTGGGGTGAGCTGGGGGTTAGGTATGTGGCTTCACTGATCTTGGTGACTCACTCATCTGGCTGTCAGCTAGGGCAATTTATGGCTTCTCCACATCCTTGTCTCTCATACACATCAGGCTACCTGTGGTGCATTCTCATGCTAATGGAAAAAGTAAAAGAGAGCATACAGGAACATGCAAGACCTCCTAAGCTCTAGTTTTAGAAGTTCTGGCATTACTGTCACTTGTGCATTATTCTGTTGGTGAAAGCAAGTGACATAGGTGATCCTGTAGTCAGAGTATGAAGGCACTGCATAGTTACATGACAAAGGGCATAGATGCATTTTGCTTAAAAATTCAGAGCATCTGACAGTGTTGGAATCACACTTCAGGCATGGCACTAATAGGTAAGTGTGGGTCGCAGCTGCCAGCTTTAGAGGGCCATGCATTTGCCAGTTTATGACAGTGCCTACCCACTCCTTATTACCTGTCTGAGACTAAGACCAGTGTGGGTTGTCATTATTACTGCACTTTTGTGGTAACTTTTCTTAGGGAGATTCTGTTCTACTTCTAGAACGCTATGAAGAGTAGGCAAATGAGAGGCAGACCGAGACAGCCATACAGTTTCTTTCCACACATCGACTGCTTCATTCACGTACACTATTTGCCTAGGTTCTGGGTCATCTGAGTTTGGGGCACCTGATCCAGATGACTTCTAATTTTGAAACATTCTTCATGACTTTAGAATAAAGGTAAAACAAAGACACTGGAACTCTTGACAAAGCCCGACCAAATTGGAAGTTCATGATAAAGTTATAAGATTTCCAAAAGTATTCTGATGAGAGCTGTTAAGAGCTGTTAGAATTTATATAAGCATGGTGCAACCACGTATAATTGATTTACTCCATACTCTTTCATCTAACCTCCATCATAGACAAATATCTATACCCTACATGGATGGAGGACAGGTTGTTAGAGAAGGGGAAGCTAGTCCAGACCAATAGACTCAATAAAAGATGGAAAACATTGTTTTTCTCAGATCACTCTGCATGACACTTATATAAGAACTGCTTTAAGACATGAATTTCCGCAAAATTCCTGATACCTACTGCACAACAGTTCTATTTTTCTGTTATCCAGACTTAGAAAAAAATATGTTCTTCAAGACTGTTCTTCATCTCTCCTTCCTATCCCCTTCAGTGCCTCAATCCATTTGTTATTCATTCCTTCTATTCATTCTTTTCATGCAGCCTTTTGAACATGTGTTTGTATGTGTGTATACGTAGAAACCGATATACAGTTTCCTTGCATCCCCGTTATCAAGGAAATGGTGTATCCTTGTATCATGTTTGGATTGTATCATGTTTGATGCAATTGTATCATGTTTGATACAAGTGTATCATGTTTGCATTTTTTGTGCATAGAGAGGAAGACAGGGCAAGAGAATTAGCTGAGGGGAAGTTAAATTGGCTAAAGAGGCAGGCTTCTTGGACAGTTAACCTACCTTCTGCTTCAGTTTTCTCATCTGTACAACGGGGATAATGATTTGTAATGTAAATAAAATAGAACCCAAATCATTTCATTAGTGTTTACTATTACTATTATGAATACTTATTGTTGTTGTTTCTGGACTTGTCATTGTAGAAATTGTGGAGGAACACAAAGAGTTAACGTGATTTGGGTATGTGCTTTTTAGCACCTTTTTATTCCTTCTTTCCACTTGGACCCTCCTCTTCTCCCTGTTTTCCCAAGGGATATTCCTTCCTTGTGTCCTGTATTAGGGACATTTTACTTTTCTTAAGTGAATATACTTAAAGAGGTATTTTTTCTTCAAAGGTATATATACAACACCATATTACTACTAGGCTTTGGGAGAGGGCTTGTGAGGGGTACTTCCCCTACCCTCCACACCCTTCCAGAGTGAGGGAGATTGTTCTGTTCACGAGAGCTTATTGTTCTCCTGGCAGGTCCTGAGTGTGGTTAGCTCAAGGTTCCATTCTATAGTCCTTTAAAAATATGCCCTGGTAAAGCCTGTCCTTTTCTAAGGACATTTCTTCTTAGACTACGAGTCATCTGACCCTTGAAGGTCTTAGTGCCAGTACAGTGTCTTTGTGTGGTTGTTTCACCATCATTAGCAAGGCCACTTTAATGCTCTCTCTGGCAAGAACAGGCAGGGAGGGAGGTGTTATTGCTCCTTGCTTGGCGATTTCCGATGAGTAAATATAAGCGTCCAGTACAATTTATGTTCCCTTAATATGTTCCAAAAGCCCTCCATTATTATCTAGAGCAGTGTGTGTTCTGAAGATAACCCATGTAGTATATTATTTTGCCAAAGAAAAAGAAAAATATCCATAGTCAACTGTACTTGTGACATGTTGCACACTGCTTCCTCAGAGCAATTTGGTTATAAACAAAGGAACTCTGGCTACTGAGCCTGAGAGGAATTCATTAGACGGATGGGGGGCTGCTCAGAACATTTAAGGGAACATGAACTACCAGGCCTTGGGAGGGAGGGGAAGCCCATGAGCAGGAGCAAAGCAGTGACGCTTCATGACTCCAATTTTTATTCTTGTGTCCATCTGCTAAAGTGGCACATTCTTAGGAAGAAGGGAGAAGCTGATTGGCCTGACTTGGTCACGTGTCTGCTACTTTGGACAGGGCCTGTAACCTGAGGGCTCTGATGGAAAATCCCAGTGCAAGTAGCCATCTTGCTCCTCAAAGGAAAAGTGGCGGTGATGATGTGCCGACAAAGAACAGCTCTGTACCGCACATCTACTTTGTGGAGTATCCCAGGACACTTTAGCTCTGAAGATTCTTTGCAGGAAAGAAACCTGTATAACCACATGTAACCTGGCCGTTTTGTATATTTATTGTTTTCATGTAATATTTATTACCCTTAGGAAAGACTAGTATTCCTTTGAATACCCTCTGGAAGTGCTGACTCACATCTCTTGGGCCTCACACTTTAATCTTTGATTGGATTCCTCCTATGCTCTATATTACAGTTTCCTAATCCTTTGATACGATTATCCTGACATTTTCTCATATTTTATTTTATTTTATTTTATTTTATTTATTTTTTTTTTTGTGGTACGCGGGCCTCTCCCGTTGCGGAGCACAGGCTCCGGACGCGCAGGCTCAGCGGCCATGGCTCACGGGCCCAGCCGCTCCGTGGCATGTGGGATCTTCCCAGACCGGGGCACGAACCCGTGTCCTCTGCATCGACAAGCGGACTCTCAACCACTGCGCCACCAGGGAAGCCCATTTTCTCATATTTTAAAATGTCAGCTACTGTAGGTGACACAGGTGTTTGCTTCTTAATCGCTTTGAATAAAACAAATATTTCTACGGTTGCTGCTTTGGAGCCGTTCATCTTCCTTTTCTCCTCTGTACCATTATCTTGGTCCATGATCCTTCTCCCTTTTCTGAAGTTTCTCTCCTTTGGAATGTCTTTTGTATTCTCTGGCTCACCTTTGAGTCCACCACTCTCAGCTTTTAGGCCTTATCCATATATGGCCCCGAGAAAGACTTCTTTCCTATGGCTTTCTGTTTTTCTAGTTGTTTTTGACCTTGAGCCCTTCCTTGCCTTTCAATTGGACATACTCAGTAAATACTGCCACTCATAAGGTGGCCCACACCTGCCCTGCATCTCACTGCTGTCTCATTCTTTTGTGCACGTGTCACTTTACTTATTGATTATTTAATTTCTCTTCTATCCAGGGTCCCTCAGTTATACTTTTTCAGCTTCTTTCAGGATTTGACTGGTAATAGCAAATTCTGAATTGGCAGCAACTCTGGAAGGAGAGAGATATGATTCACACAGATTTCAACAATAATAACTATTTACCAAATATGAGGCCATCTAGTAGTCTGGGGGATAAATTGAAACATCAAAATACAGGCGAACATGTGTTCTTGACTAAGTCTTGTTTAATGGTTGCTTACTTATCCTATAGTTATCATTATGTAATCATCTAGCTGGTTAATAAGTGATGATCATCTTTTGGGGGGGGGTTAGTTTGCATATATCCATCAAACTGTTTTCAAATGTTTCCTTTTAAATTTCTTTTCTGTCACTTTTCCATGACCCATCTCCCACTCTCCTCTTGTCTTTTATTTCTTTTCTATTAAAATCAGAAGGTACATAAATTAGCTACAGGAAATGGACATGTGCTTTTTTACCCTCGCCTCAAGGCCAAGGTAGTTTACTCCCACACCCATTACCTTTGTTTTTTTAAACAAAACTCCCAGTACCCAAAAAGAAAAGAAATAAAGAAAAGCCCTTCACACTCTGATTTCTGACTGTTGCCCAGTGACGTTCTCTATTTATTTTACAGTGACAGTCCTGTCCTCTGGCATTCTGCCATAAGCTCCATCTAATCTTTTCTAACAGACCTCCAGGCTTTGTTGCATCACATCTGTGGACACAGTATTTCAATGTCACTCTTTATATTCTCTCTATGGATCTTCTTCCCGTGTGGTTCCTAACTTTAGTTTGGTACAGGGGAATGGTTGCTGGAAGATAACAGACAAACCAGAAGTAGGTATGGAGAATTTGATACTTCTGACTCTTCTTTGTGACCCTTTAAACAAATGTCATCTACTTCTGATTCTCAATATAAATGACAGAAATGTTTATTGGGTCCTTTCTGGGTTTCAGCTCTTGGGCTGAGACTGTTACCTTATTTCACATTTAATCTTCATAGCCAGCTGAAGAGGTAGTGGTGGCAGAGACCTAACTGGTTGTCTGCCAATACAGATACCCTAGATTCCCCTTTTCTTCCTTTAGTGATAGGAACCTGGCTGTAGCTGGACACACAACTACTCAGTGAAGACTTCATTTCCCAGCTTCCTTTGTAGCTACTGTGGTCATATGACTAAATTCTTACCAGTGCCACAAGAGTGGCAAGGATATGTGCGGATCCTGGGTCATAGCGTTAAAAGGAAAGTGATGCTTTTTTTCCTTTTATCACTTGTTGCCTAACGAGCCACCCTAAAATTTTGTGGGTTAAAACAGCAGTAATTTATTTTTACTCATAATTCTACAGGTTGGCACTCTGGGCTGGGATCAGCTCATAGATTCTTCTGGCATTTTCTGTGATTAGCTATCAGATTGGCTGGGGGCTGCCCATCTGCTGAGGCAATGAGGGTGTTTGAGCTACATGTCTGTCTTCATCCAGAGGGCTAGCCTGGGCTTGTTTACACAGTTGCTATGAGAGTACTAAGAGAGCAAGTTGAAGAGTGCAAAACATATGGAGATCTAGATTCAGAATTCATATATGTCATTTTTGGTGCATTCTCTTGGTAAAGGAAGTTATAAGGCATTCATGGAATCAAGGGGTGGGGACATAAACTGCTTTATGGGAGTTACTGCAAAGTCACTCTGTGAAGAGGCATGCATGGAGAGAAGAGTGGAGAATGATGATTATTTCTGTAGTGTACCTCACCTCCTCTTCCTTTATTCACTGACTGGTACATGTACATAATAACAAGAGCTTTGACCAAAATATGGAAGCTGTATGTTGAGGAAGCCAGAGCATCGTGATAGAATGAGCCCTGTCCTAGCACTGTAAAGCTGCTGTATTAGAATATTGTGCTCAGCATGCTATTTGAGAGAGAAATAAACTTCTATCTTGTTTGAATCAATATTATTTTACAGTATGTGTGACAGCAACTGAGCCAGAAACCAAATTACTACTGTACCCATTTTGCAGATGACAAAATTGAGCTCTATAAAGACAAAAAAATTTGTCCAAAGTCACTTAGCAGATAACTAGCAGTGGCACCATTTGAACATAGGTTTGTCAGGTTCCAGAGCCCATGTATTTAAGCACTCTACTGTGTTTGAATATTGCCACAGTTATTTACTTTTACTTATCTACGGGGAGTAAAACTTGGGAGATCTGGTTTTCACCTTCAGTAGGAATTTATGGCTTCTGTCAGATGAGTACACTAAATTAAAGTTCTCAGTCAATCATTTGTAGTTCAAAATATATTTGTCCTGTGGAATTGAGTAAAATTTTTGGAGAGTATATCTATCTATATCTATATGTATGCATATATATATATATATATATATACACACACACACACACACACACAAAACATGTAAATATTAGTGCTTTGACCAATAAGCTGTTATACTCATTCCTTAGGAGTTTATGTTGCATAATCAAAGTTAAACTTGAATGATTAGCCAATCAAAGAGAAAATATACAAAAAGTCAAATAATATTGGGTGCTGTTGTAATCAACATCTTAAGCTGAGTGTGACAAGATACAGAAAGTCTTTGCATTTATCTATTCTTGGGACAAAAATTGCAAAATAGATACAAAATGGTATAAGCATAGCAGTCAAACTCAGGCATTACGGATATCTATAGTTAGGGACAATTTAAATATATGGAAATTAAATCATCCCTAATTTCTGTTTGTAATAGCACAATCCACTACTGTAATCACGTTTGAGAATTAAAATTTGGGGGGCTTATTTAGGGGGATATCTTGAAATAGGGAATGAAAGCTGACTTGTTGAGGTTTGATTTTTGTCTGGGTAACAGGTAAAGGAAATTAGTGATCTAGAGCAACTGTTCACCAGTACTTTGCTTCCGTATGCCTTGGGCCATTGTATTGTTCATTTGGTTTGCTTTAAAGACTTAAAACTAGATATTTCTATGTTCACGTGAAGGTTTTTCTATGTCAAGTTATTAGAGGGAAAAAGGGACTCAATGCTGCCCATGTAGAGAACTGAGAATCTTCTACAGTTTCTTTCAATCCTTTGTGTACATGATGAGCTACAATAACCTCACTGAACTGAATTATCCTTCCATGGTATGGTTCAGTGAATACCATTATATTTCAGCACAGCTTGAGTGATTTTTAATGCCAAAAACATCAGCAAGAAATACAAATGTTACAAAAATATTGAAACAATACCATAAAAAAGCCCAGGATCATAAATACTTTACTTTGCAAGGTCTCAGAGGTCAAGATAGCAATACCATGGAAAATTAAAATGCTCTCTGTGTGAGTGCCATTCAGGGAAAAACACACACACACACACACGCATGCACACACACGACAGAAATTTACGATCAAAATGCTCAAAACCATTTTCCGACTCTATATTAGGCTGATTATGAGAGAAAAAAAATAGCTATTTTCCAGGAGGGAAAACAAAACTTATTAAGTTATTCGTCTGCACGTTTTTTATTTGTTTTTAATTATAATTAATTAAAGGAGAATTACAGCCTGTGAAACACATGGGTTTTATGTGAATGACTTCCTTAACCACACAAAGGAATATGGTGTACAGATAGAAGTTGTCTGAGGATTTGGATTTAGACAGTTAAGTACCAAAACCTGTTGCTCCAGAGGGTTTGAGTCTGGAAATCCCCTTTCAGTGGAGTGCTCTTTGAGAGACCATGCTACAGGTGTATGTAAAGGGAGTCTGGAGAAAGAAAACAACAAATGAACAAACAAAAAAAACAACACCTTGCAAGATCTGTGCACAGAGCTATGAAAAGCTGTTCTTTATTCATCCCATGGTACTCAGGTGTGTGCTGCCTCCTATGGGTCTCCCCACCATGGGTCAAATCTGCTGCTTTCCTGAGTGATGGGTCATCTTCAGTTTAAGTCAGTGAGTTTATGGAAAAAGAATCCAACCTGATATTTCTAGTAAAGAGAGGTGGCCCAGCTGCTTGGAAATAGCAGTTTAACAAAGAAGGATAGCTCTGTGTCACTGCCTACAGCATCTCATGTTTCTAGATCCATCAGTGTGCTGTCAGGCCTCTCTCCATCTCTTACCTGTTTGTGCTTCTCATTTTCCCATATATTTTAGGGCGCTTGCTTAGTAGAACTACAGTGAGTTCCATCATCTTACTAGTTACATTTTTAAAAGTATATCAAAGAGTCCAAAACCAGTTCTACCTACACAACCAAACGATTTTAGACAAAGGTGCACAAGGAAATTCAGTGGAGAAAGAAGTCTTTTCAAAAAATGGTGCTGGAACAATTGGATATCTGTGTGCAAAAAATGAACCTAGACCCATACACATCTTACATGTGAATTAACTTAAAATGTTTCTTAGGCCTAAAGGTAAAACCTAAAATTATGAAACTTTTAGAAGAAAATCTTTGTGATCTTGGATTAGGTAAATATTTCCTAGATATGACATTAAAACATAGTCATAGAAGAAAAAAAGATAAATTTGACTACATCAAAATTAAAAACTTCTGCTCTGTGAAAGATACTATTAAGAGATTGAAAATCTGGGGGCTGAGAGAAATCTTTGCAAAACTCATACCTGACAAAGGACACATACTCACAATATGTGAAGAATTTTCAAAATGTGATAATAGGAAAACAGCCCATTTGAAAACATGGGCAGAGGTTTTATGCAGACACTTCACTAGGGAAGATACATGGATGGCAAAAAGTACATGGAAAAAATGTTCATCATCATTAGTTATTAGGGAAATGCAAATTAAAACTACATTGTGATACTACATACTATTAAAAGGGCTTAAAACATTAAATATGACAAAACTCAGTGCTGGGGAGGACGCAGAGCAGTTGGACCTTTCATACATAGTTGGTGAAAATGCACAATGGTGCTGCCTCTTTGGAAAACAGTTTTGTCAGTTTCTCATATAGTTAAAAACATGCTTACTCTATGGCCCAGCAATCCCACTCCAAAACACTTACCTAGAAAAATTAAAACTTATGTTCACCCACAAATTTTTTGTTTGCCTCCACCGCTGCTGCCGGGTCCAAAGTCCTGAACCCCCAGGGCACCCAATACCGACCACACCCGCCGAACAGACATGCGGCGGCCTCTGCCCCCCCCAACCACAAAACTTTATGTAATCTTTATAGTGGTTTTATTAATATTTGACAAAGTATGGAAATAACTCAATATCTTTAAACTGATGAAGGGATAACCTGTGTGGTGCACCTGTACAATGGAAAACTACTCAGCAATAAAAGTCAATGAACTCTTGATACGTGTATGTATGAATGTACATCATATGTTAATGAATCTCACAGGCATTAAGCTAAATGAAAGAAGCCAGACTCAAAAGACTGCAAACTGAGTGGTTCCATGTATACTACATTCTGGAAAAGGCAAGACTATAGGGACAGGAAGCATCAGTTGTTGCCATTGGCTGGGGACTGGGGAAGGGTGGAGAAGGGAGTGATTAAAAGGGACACAAGGAAATTGTTTGGGATGGTAGAACTGTATTTTGATTGTCATGATACTTATACAACAGTGTTTTTTCAAGCTCATAGAACTTTACACTAAAAATACCTAATTTTACAATGTGTAATTTCTAACTCAAGCAAAGTATATCAGATAATTTGTTGAATCAACATTAGTGTTAATCATCATGATAAGAAAGACTTGAGTCTGTTAATACTATGGTTTTACCAGGTCATTAGTAGATACGGATTCTGTTCATTGAATACCTTATTTCTGGTCTAACAATATGTGCGTTAGGGGTGGGTCCCTTGAGGCATTGAGGGTGGGAGGAGAACATAAAATAGCAGTCACTTACTCTCTTCCTATTTTATGGCTGTTAGCGTTTGCCTTATATATTGAGGTGCTCCTATGTTGGGTGCATAATGTTTACAATTGTTATATCTTCTTCTTGGATTGATCCCTTGATCATTATGTAGTGTCCTTCTTTGTCTCTTCTAATAGTCTTTATTTTAAAGTCTATGTTGTCTGGTATGAGAATTGCTACTTCAGCTTTCTTTTGATTTCCATTTGCATGGAATATCTTTTTCCATCCCCTCACTTTCAGTCTGTATGTGTCCCTAGGTCTGAAGTGGGTCTCTTGTAGACAGCATATATATGGGTCTTGTTTTTGGATCCATTCAGCCAGTCTATGTCTTTTGGTGGGAGCATTTAATCCTATATGGCTACATTTTAAATGTACAAAGTTTAGGTAGCCGTTTTAACTCTGAGAAACTAAAATCCATACGTGTGTGTGTGTGTGTGTGTGCAGAATCCTGATTTCCTCTCCAACATAATCTCCTATTTCTCCCACTTGTCTTCTAGCAATTCTAGAAACTCAGAAAGCCCTTAATGGGCCTTGCATTCCACGCGTTGATATCATTTTCCTTACTTGAGATCTGCCTGGAATGCCTTTGCCCCATTTCTCTGCTCTGTTGAGCTCTCCTTATGTTTCAAGCTTTAAGTCAGGCTTTCGGTCCTCAATGAAACTTCCTGCCCCCCTCAAGGCAGAGCTTCACCCCCTTGTTTCAGTCTGTTGCCTTTGCTCCATTCTTTTACTTACAGTGCTTTCACGTGACTGAGTCCATGTTTATCTTTTCGAGTAAACAGTATATTAGAGGACAAAACCCCTTGTTTTATAAAATTTTATATGTGTGCTCCCAGCACAGTACATAATATAGAAACAGTTCTCAGTGTATTTTCCCTGAGGGAACTAATGAACAGAATTGTACTTTCTTGGAAAAATATAAAATATTTGCCAATTGTATTACACATTTGTATCTTTTTAATGTTTGCTTCCAAATTGAATTATAAATATATAAACTCAGACTCATATTCTCTCACATGCATTCAAGGAGTGCAGGATGTAATTTCTTTAAAATGTATTCTTTAATTTTAAATAGTATCTAATCTTCACATAAAACAAAAAAGCAAAACAGAAAAATGAAATAGCCACTTCTCAATAGGCTTGGACTATGGATGTCTTTCCATTGTTGGAACATTAACTTTGCTTTAGTTTTGGGTAATAAGGATAGGACAGTGCTGCTCAGAAGTGGTTCTATTTTTGTAATGTTAGAACTTCATCATCATACTTTTAGACTGTATAAGCAATCGACTGACATCTTTATTCATTTGTGTGTAATAAAGCCTGGAGAAAGCAAGAGATATGGTTATTTACCACCCCATGTGAAACATAGAGTTTATTAATCATGGCCATATCATTATATTATACTTAGGAACAAAAAGGAGTTCAACACCTATTTTTGATCTGTGGCCAAGGCTCATGAGTGTACAAAGAGGTTGACAGCCTTAACTGGTGGTCATTACTAATTTAATAAGCGGTCTTCAAAGCTCTTGCAGATACAAAGGAATCTGAAGTTACATGTGTAATGTGCGACGTGCGCAAAGTACTTAATTCCATTCACTTTGAAACCTAGAGGACAGTTATTAAAATTGTATGGTGCAAATTAAAATTTAAGATTAAAATACAAGATCAAAAGAATCAGTTTTTTTTTCCTCAGTGCTATTAAGGATCAGCTTTCTGAGTAGAGAGACTCGATGTTCAATGTCATGTCCTTTCCCTCTGGAGAGCTAGATTAAAGCTAATCATAAGTGACTAGAGAAACACATCTTTCTGTATTTTTTTCAAGTGGGAACACTTTATTACTTTTTAATATATAATGTAATTGTCGTCACAGGGTGAAAAATACAAGTCAAATAAGAGTACGGACAATTTTAGAGAAAGAAGTGTGATGTGAGAAAATATAAAATTTGCCTCAATGGCATTCTTAGAACTCTGAAAAGTGCATCATTTCATTACATAACAAACACCTACAACATGAATAAATGCAGACTCACATGCAAATTCACCTCCACTTTCACCTACTTATGATTTTTAAAATACACTAATAGTTATTTTCTGTGAGCCTTTATTAATGGTCAGATACATTAAGGATGAGTTATAAAGAGTGATTGGAGCAATCAACAGCAAATCCCTTAGCTTGTGGTTGAGATTACATCCCTAGACTTGACAGCATCTCACATTATAATGGGGTGTTAGACCTGACCCAGGACATAATGCCTCTTGTAAGTGAAAAAACTTCTGTCTCTACGGAGTTGTCTCTTTGGCCCCTATAGGAAGGAGACATGTACATTTTAAAATCCCTTTTCTCACATGGGAAAATTCTAGGAACAGCATAAATCTCAAAGGGCATGAAGCTCCTAAGATTAACCATGTTTAAAATTTAGTGCTAGTCAATAACATTTATTTCTTTGACAAAAACAGGCAGTCATAATAACTAAAGAAACTCTTCTCCTTTAATTGTAAATTATTTTCTGAATATTCGGATATTTAGAAATGCCTTATACTAAAGTTTTGAGAACAAACAACACATGATAAACATACTGTTCTGGGTGACTTTCCTTAAACATAAACTATACCAGACCACAACTTAGGCAGGACCTAAGTTCTTACTTTCACCATCATTCCTTTATTTGTTTTTAATTTTTTTCACTTAATTTGGTAAACAACTTTTTAAAAAATTAAAAAATTAATAAGTAATTTATTTTTGGCTGCATTGGGTCCTCTTTGCTGTGTGCAGGCTTTACCAGTTGTGGCGATCAGGGGCTACTCTTTGTTGCAGTGTGCGGACTTCTCATTGTGGTGGCTTCTCTTGTTGCAGAGCACGGGATCTAGGCACACAGGCTTCAGTAGTTGTGGCTCGCGGCTTTAGAGCACAGGCTCAGTAGTTGTCCACACATGCTTAGTTGCTCCACAGCATGTGGGGTCTTCCTGGACCAGAGCTCAAACCTGTGTCCCCTGCATTGGCAGGTGGATTCTTAACCACTGCGCCATGGAAGTTCCCCTTTATTTGTTAAGCAACAAATTTTGAGTGCCTAGTGTTTATTGGCACTGTACTGGGCTATAACCTTATAAAACTAGGTGACTATATAATTTATTGTCTAAACCAGGAGACTGTTGAGGGTGGAGACTGGTCTATTAATATATTTGCAGAGAAAATCGGCATAAACCAGGTGTATCACAGGTAAACAAGGATGTATGATCTTCGTACGAATATGGGTATTGTTATTCAGAGTGGAGCCTGAAGTACTGCATGACCCTGAAGCACTTTATATTATTAAAAACATTATATTTAGTGTGGGATATAGTTTGTCACATGGAAAGGGAGTTGACAGAGTGGTAGATAGTTTGGCTCTGGAATCCCAGCGTGTACAGATGATTAGTTGTGGAAACGTGAAGTTTTCAATCTTATCAAGCCTCAGGATCAACATTTGTATTCTGGAGGAAATAAGGGTATATGTACAGTAGTATGTTAGAGGAAACTGAGAAATCCATGAAGGGTGCTTGGCACAAAGACTGCCACACAGGCACATAGATGTTCAGTAGATGGTAGCTGTTAATGTAGTATAAATCATGTCAACAAATTGAACTGAAAATTAACAAGCTATTCTTACTGTAATTACCTAATCAAGCCTAGTGTACAGAAAGTAGTAGATGCTTAATAAATTCTTGTTGAGTGAAAGAATGAATAAAATTAAGAAATAAAAGTTAAACAGAAGTATTCCATAATATGAAGTGTTCTAGACACATAGAAGTTTACTGGATTTTTTTTTCTCATTTTAAAGTCTCAGAGCTGGTTTAAATACATGAACCCCAGAAAAAGAAGATGATATAATGTTAAACTGCTCTAATTCAGTGGGCCTGGGCCCTGGTTTCACATTGAAATCACCTGGGGTGTTTTAAATACTGACACCTGGGCCCCAATCTCAGTGACTGATTTAATTGTTTTAGGGTAGGACCCAAGCATTGGACTTGTTCCCCAAAGTATCTCCAGGTTATTTTAATATACAGCTAGGGTTAAGGGCCACTGATCTAAGTTCTGTGCTAAGTAGGTAAAGCATTTCATTGTGTATTGGGTGCCATATTTTAGGAGAGAATGGAGTTGGTACAAAGGAAAGGGATTGAGATTGCAGAAGGCTGAGAAAGTATGTCCATAGTTCCTTTCATAGTTTGTTAAAAGAATTCAGTAGAAAGTTTAGGGCAATAAGAAACCTTGGTCACATACTCAAAGTAATGTAAGATTGAAGTAGGCAGGTAAGTGGTAGATTATTTCATTGTAGGAATTTTGTCCTGTGGGCCCAGTGTTGCCAGATCTGCAGATTTTATACGAGAAGAAGAAAGCAAGGTTTTTATGTGAACTCCCCTGACTTTTAAATGGGAGATTTTTTCTTTTAACCACCTGGTGTTCCAAAGTATACCTGTAGATCTCATCTGGCTATTGTGTTGTCTGTTCCTTTATGCTGACTCTTGAGTCAGCACACTATGGCCTACCAGGGCAAATCCAGCCTACCACCAGATTTTGTATGGCCTGATAGATAGGTTTATTAATGGTTGAAAATATCAAAAGAAGATTAATATTTCATGATGTGAAAATAATATGAAATTTAAATGTTAGTGTGGGATACAGCCAAGCTTACTCATTTACATATTGTCTATGACTGCTTTCATGCTATAAGAGCGGAATTGATTAGTTACAACATTTTCTCATAATGTTCAGTGTATACAAATTGCAGTGATGCTGTTATAACTTGCCAGCATTTCAAAATGCATATTATTATGGACTGTCTTATTTTTTTACTTTTTATTGTGGGTGCATTCTCATTATATCAAAATGAGAAAAGTAGACTTTGTGCAGTAGGCTGAATATTTCAAAAGTGTCCGTATTCTAATTTCCAGAACGTGTATGTTACCTGTGATCAAACCTGTTCAACCTGTTTGAACCTGTGATCAAATTGAAGATTTTGAGATGGACAGATTATCCTGGATTATCTGGGTGTGTCCAGTGTAATCACAGGGGTCCTTACAGGAGGAATATAGGAAAGTCAGATAGGGAGGGTGATGTGATGACAGAAGAATAGATTGGAGTGATGCAAGCCACAAGCCAAGAAATTCCAGCAGTCTCTGGAAGCTGGAAGAAGCAAGGAATGGATTCTCCCCAAAGCTTCCAACTGGTCCTGCTGATATTTTGATTTCAGTCCCATAAGACTTATTTCAGACTTCTGATTCCCAGAACTATAAGAGAATAAATTTGTGTTGCTTTAAACCACTAAGTTTGTGGTGATTTGTTACAGCAGCTACAGAGGAAACTAATGTGGAATATCATACCTTTAAAGCACAATGGAGTGCGAATTATTGAATTAGATGCCCCAAATTGAGTTTATTATGCAATGGCAATATAGAGGTGCTAAAAGACTACAATATATGATGGTATTACCAGGATAAGCACGCATCACAATGTTCTCAATGCACAGGAAAGTAATGATCAGGAAAATTAGAAAATTTTACAAGACAGTATCTTATTTCAGTGGAAATTCTTCACAACAATGAAAACTAAACATGAAGCTGCAAACAAAGTAAACTTTCAAATGGCTCATTTGTTAACTAAGCAGGAAAAGTCACTTACTGATAGTTAATTAAATCATGTTTGATTAAAACAACCAATAAAATGCATTTAGAGAAAATAAACTTGTTTAAGACTATTAGCTTTTTGGTGAGGACAGTTGCTTAAAGAGTTGAGGACATTTGGAACAGCATCAGTAGTCAATTATAAAACAAGGCAAATGATTTTGAATGGATTTCTTTGGTTATTGGTGAATTGATTACTAATTGATTACCATACTGCTCAGTTGATTGAGAAATCAATACCAAGTTTGAAGAGACTGAAGAATTAGTCTGTGTAGAACATTTACAGGTGAGAATTTTTTCAAGGACTTTAAGAAAACATGAATTCAATACTACCTGAAGTGGAATCTGCTAAGATGTATTATACATGATGGTGGTAAAAATATGTGTGGAACAGGAATAGGTTTAGTTGGACGAATTTACAAAGCTTGTGAAAATATGAAGTGTTTAAATGCCCATGGTTATTTAACATGTTATTCACTGGCAGGTACTCTGCAGAAAATATTCAAATTTATCATGTGTTATTGAATTGGTAGTGTCAATGTAAACTTCACTCACTCTCCTGGACTTAGTCATCATCATTTTTATGATTTTTTGTCAAAAATAGAAACTAAAGGGCTTCCCTGGTGGTGCAGTGGTTGAGAGTCCTCCTGCTGATGCAGGGGACACGGGGTCGTGCCCCGGTCCGGGAAGATCCCACATGCCGCGGAGCGGCTGGGCCTGTGAGCCATGGCTGCTGGGCCTGCACATCCGGAGCCTGTGCTCCGCAACGGGAGAGGCCACAACAGTGAGAGGCCCGTGTACCGCAAAAAAAAAAAAAAAAAAAGAAAAAATAGAAACTAAATATCATGACTTGCCCTACCACTCAGCATTCTGATGCTTTAACAGGGATAAAGTTTCACTGCAATTGTTTGAGCTCAGGACTGAGATGAAAAGTTTTCTGAACAAGAAGACTGTGTGTTATGGAACACTGCACATTAGGAAATTAATTTGCTTTTGCTGAAGACTTGATAATGTTGTATAATAAATTAAAACTAAAATTTTAAAGCAAAACAGCACTTACATATGAAATATATACTGCAGTAAAAATATTTTCACAACAGCTAACATTGCTTGAATCACAAGCTTCTTTGCATACTTACTGTACTATTAAGAGTTAAAACAAGAAGTAAGATCTTTAATCCCACACACATTTACAGCAAATATATTTTCTAAGCTCAAACTACAAGTCTAGCCGTAGTTTTCAGATCTCAATGCAAGTGGAAAGGGAATTTCCATATTTCAAAATCCATTTAATTGCACAACTGAGGAGCTTCCACTTAACCTTCCATTGGAAGTGCTTAATCTACATTGTAATGACATACTGAAAGACAAATACCAAGAGAAGAATCTAATAGAATTTATAAATGTCTTCCAAGTGATGAATATCCACAATTAAAATTATATGCTCACGAATTAGTATCAGTACTTGACAGTACCTATCTGTGTGAAACAGCATTTTTAAAGATGAAATTGGTAAAATCTCATTACAGATCAGCATTAACAGATGAACATTTGCAAATGATTTTTATTGTAGGGAATACTAACTCTGAACATCACTTAAGTGAAATGTTATCCCTCCTTCAAAAGAAGAGAATTCCATTTGCAGACCTCTATTACAGAAAATATACTTGATTGTTTTTGGATTTTGTTTAAAAAAATGTGGAAATTTGTTTTTTTCTTTTGTTATATTACTGCCTACACAATGTTCTTAATTTTACCTCTTACTCACAAGGCCTAAAATATTTACTGTTTGCTTTTTACGGAAAATTTTGCCAACACTTGCTCTAATTGATTTTTTTAACACCTGAATCAAACTGCATATGTGTTTCCTGATTCATGTAGACTGGAGATTATGTGCGTGGATAAGGGGCTGGAGGGGAGGGAGGGAGGGAAGGGAGGTAACTTCCCAAATAAATTTAGGATGATTTTGGAAGCAGAAAATCTGTGCAGGCCAATAAAAATGGATACTAACTCAACTGTATTTGAGGTTCATCTGCTCTCTAGCTGGCCTCAGAGTAGTTATTCCCCTTCCAGACAAGCCCTGACTCAAGTCCTAACCAGCCTCCAATAATCAGGAATGGGTGAATCAGGGCAGTAGAGAGAAGATGCATTTGAAACTTCAGACCAGGAGAAGTTAGTATACCACTAGTCTAAAAAAATATCAGGGTATATGAAGCAGACATAAAGCTTTCTACTCATACCACTTGCTCATTACAACCACTGAGCACAACAGCAATGGCTTCCAATTCCCTGAGGATTCTCTCTAGCAACCATAGCCTGCTCTTCCCAGGGCCCTGGCAGGCTGGAAAGGCAAGAGAATTAATGATCCCTGGGCAACTCTCAGCCAGTGATCCTATCAGTGGGATGACTCAGAGACATATTTGCCACACGGACTCCCATTTTCATCCACGTGGGGACAAAGATCAGTGAATTGGCAGAACAATGCCTACGTTGTAGGTTGCCTTATATCCTCTGTCTCATGTCCTTTTTCCACTACCAGTGCCTACTAGGATCACCTCCCAAATAAGACATTTGTCCTTGAACCCTTGTCTCAGGGTCTGTGACTGTTTTCATGATCACATGGAATCCAGACTTTTATTTTTGCAAAATATCTCTATTCTAAAGGAAATTAAGAAAATCTCATTTACAAAGCCATCAAAAATAATAAAATGCTTAGGAATAAACTTAAACAAGGAGGTAAGAGATGTGTACACTTAAAATTATAAAACATTGCTGAAATAAAGGCGGCACAGAGAAATGAAAAGACATCTCATGTTCATGGATTGGAAGACTTAATATAGCTTGAAAATGTCCATACTACCTAGCACTATTTACAAATTCAATGCAGTCCCTATTAAAATCCCAATACCATTCTTTGAAGAAATGGGAAAAAGTATCCTAAAATTCTTATAGAATCTCAGTGGACCTTGAATAACCAAAACAATCTTGGGAAAGAAGAATGAAGATGGAAGCATCGCACTTCCTGATTTGAAAATATATTACAAAGCCACAGTAATCAAAACAATCTGATACTGGCATAAAGACAGACATAAAGACCAACGGAACAAAATAGAGAGTACAGAAAAAAAACCTCATGTATATGGCCGAATGATCTTCAACAAAGGTTCCAAGACCAAACAATGGGGAGAGGACAGTCTCTTCAACAGATGGTGTTGTGAAAACTGGATATCCACGAATGTAAGAATGAAATTGCTCCCTTAGCTTTTACCAGATACAAAAATTAACTCAAAATCGATTAAAGCCTAAATATGAGATCTAAAACTATTAAACTACTAGAAGAAAAGCTTTCTGAACTTGAATTTGACAGTGATTTATTAGGCATAACACCAAAAGCACAGGCACAAATAGACAAATGAGACTACATCAATCTTAAAAACTTTTGCCCATCAAAGGAAACCAGAGTGAACAGCAACCTATAGAATGGGAGAAAGTATTTGTAAATCATATGTCTTAAAAAGGGGTAATATCCAGAATTTACCAAGAACTCCTAGCTCAACAACAACAACAACAAAAAACTTGATTTTAAAATGGGCGAAGATCTCGAATATCCATTTCTCCATAGAACATATACAAATGACCAACAAGCATATGAAAAGATGCTCAATATTACTAATCATTAGAGAAATGCAGATCAAAACCACAATGAGGTATCACCTCATAGCCATTTGTATGGCTATTATAAACAATCATAACAGCAGCACTAGGCAGTGCAGGTGAGGATGTCGAGAAGTTGGAGCCTTTGTGCATTGTTGATGAGAATGTAAACTTGTGCAGCTGCTGTGAAAAACAGAAGGAAGGTTCCTAAAACATTAAAAATATAATTACCATATGATCTAAGAACCCCACTTCTGGGTATATATCCAAAAGAACTGAAAGCAGGATCTTGAAGAGATATTTGCTCACCCATGTTCATTGTGGTGGTATTCACATTAGCTAAGAAGTGGAAGCCACCAAAATGTCCAACAACAGATGAATGGATAAGACATGTGCTATATACATACAGTGGAATATTTTTCAGCCTTCAAAAAGAAGGAAATCATGTCACATGGTACAACACGGATGAACCTTAAAGACATTGTGCTAAGTGAAATAATCCAGTCACGAAAAGATAAATACTACATGATTCCACTTATACGAGGTATCTAAAGTAGTCAAATTCACAGCAGCAGAGAGCAGAATTGTGGTTGCCGGGGCCTGAGGAGAGGGGAAATGGAAAGTTGTTGTTTGATGGGTATAGAGTTTTATTTTTGCAAGATGAAAAAGTTCTGCAGTCTGTTGCACAACAATGTGAATATACATAACCCTACTGAATTGTACACTTAAAAATGGCGAGTGTGGTAAATTTTATGTTATGTGTTATTTATCACAATTAAAAATGTGGGTACACTGAGTGGGAAATAAGGAAACAGAATGAGAAGGAGAAAGAATTTATCAGCTGATTGGAAGGAATGGAATGTCCCCATTTTCCCTATTACAGACTCCTGCCTTGTGACCTACCTGAATTTGGTGGAGACAGGACAGGTGTCTTTTAGGGACATGCACCACTGGTGGTTCCTGCACCATTCCCAGAGGGTATAGTACTTCCACGGCTCATCTTGGACCCTTACTCAGGGTCCAAAGTGGCCAAAGGCACCAGATGTTTTCTCAACTTCATTCACCTACACGGGGACAAAGGCATTGAATGGCTGAGTGTAGAGGCTGCTGGCAAAGATATCTGCAAAGGGATGGAAACCACAAATAAAAGAGGCAAAGGTTTTGTGAGAGGCCCCCCAGAATTGTGTGGTGAAAGCCCTTGGAACCTGCTGATTTACTGCTGGTGATCTTCATGTGTAGAAGAGTGGACAAGGTAGGGGTGGTGTGGCTCATCCCAGCTCCACCCTAGTGCCTTCGCCCTGCTCTACCTGCTGAATCAGGCGCCTAGAAAGAAATTATTAGTTCTAACAGCTGAAATTTTTCGTATTTCTCGTCTATTATACCGCCCCCTCTCCCTCCACATCATGGTCTTGTTTAAGTAACCGAGAGGCTTGTCTCCTGTCTCTGAGACCCTGCCTTGGTCCATTGTCTTGCTCTCTATCACAGCCATGTGGAGCCTGAGGGTATAAACAGAGGAGGATTTAGGGGAGTATTCAACTCCCTTCTCATTCAAACCCATTCTGTGGGGAAGACCGGCCACAGGAAGAGACCCATGAAGGCGAAGTGGTCAGGAATGGCTGTGTGTCAGGCTGCAGCTGGATCATGGATAAATTCACTGGTGGTGGAGAGGCAGTCTGGGCAAAGGGCACCTCAGAGGAAAAGACAGGAATTAAGGCAGCACTTTCTGGAACAACTAGGAAGTAAGCAATGCTGAACTGGGTTAGGACTAGAAAGAGATGAAACTAGGACTTGAAATCAGACCAGTTTGATTCTAAAGTCTATACTTCTAACTTTAAGAATGTTAACATTTTGCCATACTTATCTCTCTGCACATTTATCTATCTGTGCTAAATAATTTGCAAGTAAATTGCCAAATATCAAATCACTTCCGCCTAAATATTGTAGTGTACATATTGCAAAAATAAATAATTCTCATACCCTAAGAAAACTAACAACAAGTTTTTAATATCATCTAAATACAGTCCCCATTCAAACTTCTTTTTTAGTTTCATTTAATCTCAAACAGTCCCTAACCTTTCTTTTTCTGTTTCTTTTCAGTGATACCAACTTGTGAAAAGGCCTGGCCAGTTGTCATGAAGAAAGTCTCTATTCTGTACTGGTCTCTCTATTTTCCCATGGCGTGAAATTGTCTATGCGCTGGCTTTCTTATAAACTAGAAGGTAAGTCTCTGATATGATGTGATTCGATTCTGGATGCAATTTTTGGCAAGAATACTTCATAGGTGATGTTATGTACTCTTGCTGCACTCATCAGGGGGGATTTAGGGTATCTCATTGTCAGTGATGCCAGGCTTGATCATTTAGTTAAAGTGGTGAACATCATATTTCACCTTTGTTAAGGCTCACTTTAGTTTTATTTTTTTTTAATTAACAGATAATCTGTAGGATGATACTTTGGCAAGATGCGAATATTCTACTTGCCAGCAACATCTTACTTTATGGGCTAGATGATCCTTGTCTGAATCAATTATTGTATTGGAGCTGCAAAATTCTGATTTTATATTTCTATCATTACTTTTATACTTGCTAGCTTATATTCTTCTATGCTTCATGCCTCTTGAAGTCACAAAACCAAAGCTTAAGTTCTCTTGGTTCAGCAAAGGCCTTCAAGGTAAAAGTGAGCTTCATTGTTCTGCTTAACTTTCTGGACTCCCGCCTTTGTTTACCTTTGGGCCTGAATATTCTATACTTTCTTGTAAAATCACCAATAGACTTAAGATATTTTTATATTTCACCTAGAATGTTCAGGGTGAATATAAATGTATTATTTTTATCTATGATTCTTTTTGTCTTTATTAGATTGAGCAAATTTTCTTTTTACTTTTACTTTTTCCTCCTCTATCTGGAATTTCTACATTCTATATCTATGTTTTAAAAATTTAACATGCATATTTGACATAAAATCTAAAACTATTTACATTTCTTTTTACTTCTGAAGAAATTAAAGGCACATACTTTTTTACATGTTGCTTTCTGATATTTTAATTTTACCTTATTTTCCCTTCCCATTGGAAATTACCTCTATTATTATCTTTTGTAGTGTTAGGGACTGAGTTGTGTGCCCCCAGATTAATATGTTGAAGCTCTAACTCCCAATGTAAATGTATTTGGAGATATGGCCTTTAAGGAGATAATTAAGGTTAAATGAGATCATAATGGTGGGGCCCCAATTTAATAGGACTAGTGTCCTTATAAGAAGAGAAAGAGACACCAGGAGTGTGCATGCACTGAGAAAAGACCATGTGAGGACACAGAGGGAAGATGGCCTTCTGGAAACCCTGGAGAGATCTCACAAGAAACCAACCCTGCTGGTACCTTCATTTTGGACTTCCAGCCTCCTGAACTGTGAGAGAATACATTTCTGTTGTCTAAGCCACCCACTCTGTGATATTTTGTTATGGTAGCCAGAGCTGACTAATACAGATAGTCAAGGCTTCTTTAGATTCAGCAATCCACATACCACTTTCTCTTCTCACCACTCCTTCCTGCTACTCCTTCTGAATTTAACTTCCTCTTCCATGAAGTATATCATTTAGTAGTTCTTATAGCAGACCCTTTCTCTCTCTCTCTCTCTCTCTCTCTCTCTCTCTCTCTCTCTCTCTCTCTCTCTCTCATTCTTTACTGAAAATTTTTACTTTTTTCCTTATTCTAGAATAAGAGTTTAGCTGAGTAGTAATTAGCAATAATTTCTTTTAATACTTTAATTTTATCCCCAATATTCTGGACTCTATCCATTGTTGCTACTGAAAAAAATTATTAAAGATGTAATTATCTTTTTTTTTAAGTTATTCTGTTTCTTTTTTTTTGGCCACTTTCAAGACTCGTTCTTTGTCTTTATATTCAGTATGTCCAGGTGTATACTTTATTTTACTTTTCTTCTATTTCATTCTGTTTGTTCCTTGTGGCTAAGGATTCTTGCATTTAGTCAGTTACAGGAAATTCTCAGTTGTAATATTCAATATACCACCTTTCTCCATTCTTTGTATCCTTTTTGTATACTCCTACTAAGAATATATTAGACCTTCTCATTCTATTGTTGGTGTCTGTTAACTTTTCTTCCAGGTGTTCTATTTATGTGTGCTCACTGCCTAGTTAATTTCTTTACGTACACAGTTTACTAAATCTCTTTGCAGTGATTTTGTTTATTTATAGAAATCTAAATTGTTTCTTTTTCATTTTTGCCAGGTTTTTAAAAATTATTTCTTTTTTATTATAACTTGTGCCTTCAATTTTCTTTTTACATGAATATTATATTTCAAAATACTTAACTCTGATAGCTTTATTATTGTAAGTTCTGTGTGTTTGTTGGGTTCACTGACTTTCTTCATGGTCTGTTACATGTTCCTTGCATATTCTGCATCTTTGTGCTTTGTGGGCTTGTTGTAAGAAGACCTTGACCTCTGATAATTAATCTTTTAAGAAGGTTTTCATTTGCTTCTGCCAAATACCTTTAGTGATTATTATTGCCCCTTTGATGTTAACTTTTCAGCTTGGTAGGGTCCAGATCAAGCAGGTAGTTTAAATCTGAACCTCTGGCCTATGACTTCCCAAGGAAGACTCTTTTACCAATCAGAATCCAAGCTTAAATTTCCTTTTCACTTCTTCGAACCACTTCCTTGAACCATAGTTACTCATTTAATAACATTTTACTGCTTTAAAAATCACTCAGCTGTCCTGCCTTCATCTGAGAATCTATGTAATAACATCTTTTCCTCTTCTGTATTCTCAGGACATTTAAATCCTAAGTTCCTTGATTATGAGAGCAATGACCCTCCATACAGCTTCTATGGCGTCAGCTCACATGCCAGTCCTTCTGCTTTCCAGTTTTCTTTTAGTTTTTGTCCCTTGGGGAGTTCCAAATACCTGCATGAAACACATGCACATAGGTATGCTTTTATAACTGCTTGTTATATTCCATCCAGAATTTCTTTGTATTTGGCAACAGGTTTTCAGTCAGTAATACTGTAGAAATGGGAGTCTGTGGTGGTTGTTACACAGATCCCAAATTGAATGGGCTCCCTTGCCAAAAGAAAGTTCTCAGTCAAAAGAACTATATGCAAAAGGCTAAGGATCACTTTGTTAGAAATATATGCAGGGTTGAGCAAGATAATTTCAACACTGAGATACTTTGACAGAAATCTTACTTTACAATTCATGTGAAGAAGACATTCAGTCACTGGTGTGCTCTAAAGCAGACAAAATAAAAATAAACAACCCCCCCCAAAGCTCTATTTATAGTGCTTGCTAATTTCCATAGTGTAAATATTCTTACAAATGGCTGATTTCAAACTAGTAATGGTTTGCCAGTTAACTCACAAAATTCCTGAAAATTTAATAACTGGTCCATGGAAAGCAATATGAACCAGTTCAAGCACATGACTGCATTTAATTCATATTCCTGGATAATTTTTGTGGTAGATGTGGCATTTTCACTTTTTTCTTGTTTCTAGTTCTCTGTGTCCTAGTTTGTTGCTTTCGTGGTAAAGGAAAAAGAAATATTAATTTTAAATTTCAGACTGTGCATCAGAACAGGGATCAGCAAACTTTTTCTGTACAGTGCCTAGTATAAATACTTTAGGATTTGCTGGCTACATACAGTTGTCTTTTGCATATTCCTCTTCTTTTACTTTCTTCTTCTTCTTCTTTTTTTTTTTTTTTTTTAAACTCTTTAAAAATGTGAAGACCATTGCACAGCAGGCCCTTAGCTGGACTATAGTTTGCTGACCTTTTTCTCTGCTCTAGAAGCTTGGGATTATTGCTGCCTTAAAGCAAACTTGTGCTGAAATTTCTGATAGACGATAGGAGAATCATACTCTCTATTTCTTAGCCTCTTGAACCATTTCTACAATTATCAAACCAAGATGTTTTCTCTGGTTCATTGAGCTGGGATGGTCTATTTTGATTCTGATTCTTTGAAACTGTATTTACTATAAATGACAGCATATGTTACTAGGGGGAAAAGGTTTAATTTCTAGAATTTTCCATTAAAGTTATCTTTGAGATATTTGTTTTTTCCATTTTAACACTTTTTGAAGGCTTCCCAAGTAAACCAAAACATTAGAGTTTATGGATTATTTTGTCCTTATCCAAATGCTTGAGGCTATTAATTTTTCTTTGTATAAAAATATTTTTACATCGTTCCAAACAGGACTTAAGCTTACTTCCAATGGTCGGTAAGGCTTGAAACTCCATGGCTTAACTGCTTTATATTATTTTAAGGACTGTAGAAATTGATGGATTATCATCAGGAAAATGAAAACAGTTTTCAGAACTACTGTGCTTAGAGAATTGAGCTTTTCAAGGCATACCCCCTCCTCAAACACCAAGTATTATGTGGTTTAAGCTCCTGTTATTTCAGCAAAGAGCTTAAAAGACTGACTGACCAGCATGAAAAAGCAATAGAGCATTAATTGAACAGATTTGAAATAATTGAGTTCCACATTTGTTAAGAACATAATAAAGGATGTTATCAAAGCTTCACATGTGGATATACCATTCTGAAAACTGCTTATGAAAATAATAGACTTTGTTGCTAAGAATGAAAAAATATATGCTTTAAAAATTCATTAGGAAACTTCCCTTAAAAACGAATTATAGAAACTTCTGCCTTATTATAGAAATACCTTCTGACAAGCTACAGTTATCAGTTTCCATATTTGTGTACAGTTGAAGCATAATTGATGAAGATACAGGGCATACTGTAGATTGAATACAGAAAATTCCATTTCTTAATAGAAGTCAAAACCAGAAATGAGATCAAATGAGATGAAATGAGAGAAAGAGATGGCAACTGGGAGAAGGAAAATGAAAAAGAAAAATGTTTTCCTTTTATCTGTAAAGTGAGTCTCGGCAGTAGAATGGAGATAGTTGTCAGGATAGACAATAAGAAATCAGAGTTGAAGGCACATTATATATACTCTTTGTTAACTGATCACTGTGCTAGCTTATTGTAACTCAGAAATGTAGTCATCACAACTTTTCAGTTGAGAACTGTTTGGCCTAAAATGTTATTTAAGTAGTTAAGGAATTTACCTTTTTTTTTAAAGTTAGCAAAAGCTTTAAAATACAAATCAATATTCATAGTTCTGAGAATTATGCTGAACTAGGTAATCTCTTAATAGCTCATCAAAGGTTTTGCTGCTCTCTTGGTGAATACTGAGAAATAAGCATCTATTTTTAAAGAGTGATGATGATAATCCACATGATGTGTATATTCTGAAACAAAAAAGCAGTTTCCACGTTTCATCAATGATTGCCTTATAGAAGGTTGTCTCTAGGTTATCACATGTGAATGACTAAATTCTATGGTATATTACTCCTCTTTGTGATAAAAGAACAAGCTAGTTTACGTTTTAAATACTATGGCAGGTAAGGGAGATATTCATCCATTCACTGAGCAGATGTTTAATGATTACCTCTTTGTTCTAAGCACTAGAAATAAAGCAGTGAATAAAACAAAGTCCATGCTTTTATGGAGCTTATAATCAAATGTATTGGTAGAAGGTAGGAAGGAAGAGACAGGAAACAAGGAACACTTATACATCAGTTGGTAATATGTTCTAGAAAGGAAAGTAAAGAAGAGTAAAGGAACCAGAGACAGAATATGGTTGTGATTTTATATAGATGGTTAGAGACATCCTATCTGATATAATATTTCAGCAAAACTGTGAAAGGCTGTGTAATGGTTAATTTTGTGTGTCAACTTGACTGGGCCACAGGGTGCCTAGACATTTGGTCAAACATTATTCCAGGTATTTCTGTGAGGGTGTTTTGGATGAGATTAAGAGTTGAATTGGTAAGCTGAGTAAAGAGATTTCCCTCCCTAAAGTGGGTGGGCCACTTTTAATCAGTTGAAGGCCTGAGTAGAACAAAAGGACCGACTCTCCCATGAATAAGAAGGAATTCCTCCTGCCTGTCGGCCTTTGAGCTGGGACATGGGTTTTTCCTGCCTTTGGACTCACACTGAAACATTGGCTCTCCCTGGGTCTTGAATTGGAAATTATATACACATCTTATTTGGTTCTATTTCTCTGAAGAACTCTGACTAACATAGACTGTGTGGAAATGAGCCATTGGGATGTGGACAGGAAGAGAGCTTCAGGCAGGGGGAAAAGAGGATGCTAAGGCCCTGAGTGAGTGGGAAGGTAGAAAAGAGATGTGAGGTTGTGGAAGTAGCTGAGGCAAAGCTACATAGAGCCCATAGGTCATGGTAAGGGACTTTGCTTTAATTTTTATAAAGGTAGGTCTTTTGAGTGTTTCAAGTAGAGAGAGAATTCAAATGGATCCCTCTGGCTCTTATTTTCTGAAATGGGGAAGACTAGGGACAGTAGAAACGAGCTATTATGAATGAAGTTAAATGTTTGGTTCTGCAAATGTTAATTCTAAGATTTCTTTTGGACACCTAGTCACCATTATATATCCAGCTGATGGAAATATTTCTGAGTGTAGGGGAGGTTGAGGCTGGAGAGGTATAAAGATGGTATTTAAAAATGTGGAACTTGATGATGATGATATATAGAGTTTACTATGGGACAGGAACAGTTTCAATTCTCAGAACAACCTTGTAAGGTAGGTATTATTAATATTTCCATTCTATGGATGAGGACGCTGAGGCAAAGGAGGTTATGTATCTTCCCTATAACATACTTACACTTAGTAAGTTATGGAGTTGGGATGCAAACTCAGGCAGACTGACTTCTAGAATCATGCTATGATGCCTCCCATGTGAGGTTCTTTAGGAACTGTGTATGCTTAGAGAAGAGCTCCAAGGATTGTCCTAGGATAATACAGTAAACAAAGGTCAGGAAAATGAGGAAGAACCTACAGGGGAAACCAAGAAGGGGCACCAGTGAGGTCTAACGAGAACTCAGAAAATGTCACCTAGGAAGCCAAGGAAGGAGCATATTTCAAGTGAGTGAATCATCAAGTCAACTGCCCCTGCTGGGGCACGTATGGTGAGGACTGAGAAAGGGTCACTTGGTTTTCCAACGTGGATTCTCTTGTTCAGCCTGATTGGAGATGTTTCAAAAGAAAATGGGCCCTGTCTTGGTTTCCAAATACCATTCTCCACTAAAACGAATGAACCAGGGTTCCTTGGAGAAATATCTGATTCTGGGGCTGGGGCAAGGAAAGTACAAGCTGAACCCGGAATATGATGTGGCAGAAAGTGAGGATGTAGTCGATGACTGATGTTTCCAAAGGACATAGGAGCAAGTTTGAAGAGACTCCAATAGCCAAATACGAGACAATTTGAGCCCCAAAATAATGATAGCAAAGGACTTTAACCTATTGAATATGAACCCATGAATTCAAATTGGTGTAATTAGTTAACTAAACAAATTAAAGAGAAATCTCTTTCTTACAGTTTGTCTTCTCCAAACAACTAATAAACGTAGAAAGACTAATAGAAGTAGAATTATCATTTGGCAATTATAATAATGATAATTGATTCAAGCAAAAATTATTAATGGATATGAAAACCAGTGGGTGAAAGTTTAAGGAGTAACAGAATATTTACATAGTCTCAATTTATCTTCTTATAAGACTTATCAGTTACAAAGGGTAAAATATTAACTTTGTGGTAGAGAATCCTGGCTGACACCACTTTATCCAATTAGCCCCAATCATGGAACTAATCAATAGGGTGTACTTCCTGATAACAATTCTCTAAGAAGAACTTTACATCACCTTATCATCTCTGAGGTGCTCCTGCCAAAAGTCTATAATATGAATCTAATAATGAGGACCCATCACACAAATCCAAATTAGAGATAATTCTCTGTATAACTGGACTATACTTTTTAAAGATGTCAAGTCTTGAAACATAGACTCAAAAAATGTTTAGATTAAAGGAGACTAAAGTGATAAGACAACTGAATGCAATGCATAGTCTTGGATATTCTTTTGCTATAAAAATTATTACTAGGACCATTGGCAAAATCTGAGTAAGGTCTGTAGATTAGAGAATAGCCTTGTGTTTTTGTTTTTGTATTTTAATAATTTGATATGCCTTAAAACATATTTGATATGCTTTAAAATAACATGCTTGACACTGGTAAAGTGGCTAGACAGATATTCTTCATGCTTGCTAAGTGTTAAATATTAATTATTGTAAACTTATTATAATATCTGTTGATAATATATCTGTTCATATCATCATCAAGCTTATCGAATATCTGCTTTTTAGATTGAACACTGCCCTTAGCCTCAAGGATACAAAAGATATATGGCGGGGTCATTACTTTCAAGGGTTTTAACACTTTATTTAGGAAGAAAGGATGCACATATGGATATTTAAATATCAATGCAGATTAGCATATAGTAAGTGCTGGATGAATGTTGCATGCATACCATACCATAAGAATTTAGATAAAGTAGTTAGACCAAGGAATGAGAGAATGAATTGGACAAGGAAATCGAACTCTGCTTAGTGTGTGGAATTAGCTAAATTGCTTTTCTTTTCTAAGCCCGCATTGTCCATCTGTGGCATCGAATAATAATAGTACATGCTTCATAGTTTAGCTGTTACCCTTCCTCACCCACCATGGTGCCCTCCATGAGGGCAAGGCCCGTGTCAGCCTTGGTCAGTATTATATTGCCACTTTATCCAATTGAAAAATTATATGTGGACTGCATGAATGAAATTTATGAGAATTAGAAATGATGTTTAAAATTTGATGTCTTAATACTGAGGAAGAGAATTGTTATATAATGAGGATATTCCAAATGTAGCATCTGGTAGATAATAAGAATAATAATTCTATTTATTAAGAAGCTGCTGTCATTACCATCACCAAACTCTGACACTATCTCTGAGAGTCTTGAAGTAAGGGTGATGCTTCTAAATGTAGAAGAGAGGAGCCAACAGGCAGAAAGAATCTTGTAAACAAAGTTCCTCAGGGAGTGGAGACTGTATTTATTTATTTATTATTGGAGTATAGTTGATTTACAATGTTGTGTTATTTTCAGGTATATAGCAACGTGATTCAGTTATGCATATATATCTATTCTTTTTAAGATTCTTTTCCCTCATAGGTTATTACAAAATACTGAATATAGCCTCCTGTGCTATACAGTAGATCCTTGCTCGTTTTCTGTTTTATACATAGCAGTGTGTATATGTTAATCCCAACCTTCCAATTTATCCCACCTCCCCTTACCCCACAAATGTGTTTTCTATGTCTGTGGGTCTACTTCTGTTTTGTATATAAATTCATTTATATCATTCTTTTTTTTTTAAGTTTACACATGTAAGCAATATCACGTGATATTTGTCTTTCTCTTTCTGACCACTTCACTTAGTGTGATCATTTCTAGGTCCATCTGTGTTGCTGCAAATAGCATTATTTCATTCTTTTTTGTGGCTGAGTAATATTCCATTTTGTGTGCGTGTGTGTGTGTGTGTGTGTGTGTGTGTGTGTGTGTACACACCACATCTTCTTTATCCATTCATTTGTCAGTGGACATTTAGGTTGTTTCCATGTCTTGGCTATTGTAAATAGTGCTGCTCTGAACATTGGGGTGCATGTGTCTCTTTGAATAATGGCTTTGTCAGGATATATGCCCAGGAGTGGGATTGCAGGATCATACGGTAGCTCTATTTTTAGTTTTTAAGGAACCTCTATACAGTTCTCTATAGTGGATGTATCAATTTACATTCTTACCAAAGTGTAGGAAGGTTCCTTTTTCTCTACACCCTCTCCAGCATTTATTATTTGTAGACTTTTTGATGATGGCCATTCTGACCAAAATGAGTTGATACCTCATTTTAGTTTTGATTTGCATTTCCCTAATAATTAGTGATGTTGAGCATCTTTTCAGTGGAAGAAGTAGAATGATGCAGTTTACCCAGTGTAGCAGTGGGAGTTAAATTTAGAGAGGGAGGTAGGGTAGACCTGTCACATCTTGAATTTTAATTGAGGAGATTGGACTATCCAGTGTCTAGTGAGGAAGCATTAGATTCTGAGTAGGTGATATATCGTAAGCATTGGGAAGATCAATTTGATAATAAAATAATGAAATTATCAGAGGTACATTTTATTATTTTAATGTAGCTATAGCTACCTACTATTAAATATATTTGAAATTTTGATATTTTGCCAATAACAGTTGCTTTTTAAACATTGTCTTTATGATAGATAATTATCTTGACGAAGACTGAGATACACCAGGCAAATCTTGAAAGTGGTTTACCCTAGAGGCTAAAGTGGGTTATGTATAACCCCTGGCATACTTTTATTTATTTTAATTGTGACTGAGATATTCAGGACATTTATACTGACCACTGTATTAATGACTATCATAGTTAAGTTTACCTGGAAGCAACAGATATGCCCAAGAAAACTTATTGCTTTATAAAAAGTTCATCTCTGAGTGTCTTCTGGACACAATGAAACATTTAGGGTCTTGGTTATGTCTCAAGAGTATAGCAGAGTGTAGTAAATGGACTTAGAAAATGCAAAATTGCTACATTTCAGATGGTTGTCATAAGTCATTTGTTACATGCTGACTGCACCCATAAAATACTTCAATTTTGTATATTTCCTTAGGGAATGCCTCTCTTCCACATACAAATAAGAAAGAGATTGGTTTGGGAAAGTCGTAGCAGATGATCAAGCAAGGTGGAAAATGTGAGAAGGATGCAGAAACTGGGAACTTTCTATCATGCAAATGTTTTCCTAGTTTTGCCTATTTAGAGGGAGAGGCCAACAGAATTCCTGTCAGAAACTCCTATCTGTTATGTTTCTAAGGACCTTATTGGCTTTCTTGGTGAATGCTTATTTGCAAGTAAAATATTCAGTTGGTTCATCTTTCTAAATCCACAAAATTGCACAGGGTATCTATGTTATGTAGCCAATGGAATATGTGGACTGATTGCATACTTTGATGTGAAATTATTTAGGCTTCTTTCAAATTGCTACCTCTGCCCTGAGTCCTGGAGCGTGTGAGATTTTGTGTGCACCGCAGAAGAATGGAGTCTCTATTTCCACAGCCCCCCTGAGTCTTCTGAAAGTAACCCCCCCCAGACTTCAAAGCCAAATGTTCTGGTGTCTCATCTTCTGATTGTAGGACCCCCAGGCTGGGGAGCCTAATGTAGGGCTCAGACCTGTTGCTTTTTGGGGAGAACCTCTACAATTGTAATTATCCTCCTGTTTGTGGGTCACCCACCTGGGGGTATGGGTCTTGTCTATACTGCAACTCCACCCCTCTTACCTGTCTTGTGGTTCCTCGTTTATATCTTTCATTGTAGAAGATCTTTTCTGCTAGATTCTGATCTTTCCCATCAATAGTTACTCCGTAAATAGTTGTAATTTTGGTATACCTGTGAGAGGAGATGAGCCCAGGGTCTTCCTACTCTGCCATCTTGGCCCACTCCCAATTTTAATTAATTTTAATTCATTTCCTACAAAGGAAAATAATTAGCATATAGTAATGTCATATTTTAATATACATCTTCCTGCTATGAGAAAAAGCCCATGAATATAGTTTAAAGACTACTTTATACTGAATTCTTTTGTGAGACAGGGAAGCATAGTTACTTTCTATTTTAAAGACCTCCTTCAAGGAGCCCCCCTGTTGCATGGTGGGGGGCTCATGTTTGTAGAAGGAGGTGAGAATTCTCAGGAAGCAAATTTTTTTGCTTGGTAGAGAATGATTCTCTTGTATAGGACTTAAATCTCAAGTCTGCAGTAGGTGATATGTGACTTAAGAGCCTTAAGGGAGGTGATCTGTCACTGAATGTCAAGTGCAACTCTTCAAAGGGACTAGCAAGTGAAGTGGAAAGATATCATACTATGTGCCATCTTTGTTCAGAAGGATTCTAAATGAGCAGTTGTTCTGAAGTGGAGTTGTGGGTTTCAGAATGGTTTTGCCACTTATCTGGAATCTTGAAACATGCCACAGTGGCCATGTTTTCATTCCTTGACAAGAAAATAATGAGAAATGTTTTAGATTTTTACCTCTTTTGCAAGGACGGTTTTCTAGGAAGCTTGATTTTGCCAGTCCTGTTATTTTTGCTTCTGTCTTTATACAAGTTACCATGGTGGCAGATGTCTGGTGAAAGTCCAGTAATTTGGCTACTATTGTATATTATATTTATCTCTAAGGTAGCTTATCACTTTTTATATCTTAGGGGAAAATCAAGGTTAAAGGAACAATGGACTCCATTTTCTTCTATTAATTCACATGGGTAGTTGCCCATGGGTGTTGATGCATCAGTAGCCATATAACAGTGTTTGTTTCACCTGTCTCATTAACAGTGTACAAGACAAGAGCCTATCATTGTATAGGGTGCATAAAATGTGTAAGTACATTTTGGTAATTTTATTCAGCCTTATGTTTGTTGCTGGTGTAAATGGATGTTAACGTGATATACTCCTAGTTGAGAAGGTATGGTGTTCTTACTGATTAAAACTGTATCTTTTCTACTTTCATCTTGCAAATACCAGGAGTTCTACCAGTAGAGGTACTTTCATTTTCAGTATTCACTGTGTTTTCAAGTGGTTTTTTAAGATGCAGTTAGAGCTGTAATAAACAACAAAACATTTCCTTTAAGGTGGGAGTGGTAGAGCCCATGAAAAAGCACTGAACATGATTTTTGTGGTAGGTGAAAGGTGTCAATGATATTTCATAATTTTGCCATTTGTCATCATTGCACTTGGAGTGCAGGTGTCCATTTATCTATCCAAAGAATGTTTGTGTCCCCAAAATGCATATGTTGAAACCCTAATGTCAATGTAATGGTATTAAGAGGTAGGGCCTTTGGGAGGTAATTAGGTCCTGAGGGCGGGACCCTCCTGAATGGGATTAGTACCCTTATAAGAGGAGGCCAGAGAGCTAGTTAGCTCTATTTTTGCCATGTGATGACACAGCAAGAACACCACCATCTGTAAACCAGGCAGAGGGCCCACCCCAAGAACCCAACCATATTGGCACCCTGATCTTAAACTTCCAGCCTCCAGAACTTTGAGAAACATATGTTTGCTGTTTAAGCCACCCATTCTGTTATACTTTGTTATAGCAGTCCAAATAAGACAATATATATATTAGCAATCCCTCAACTTTAAACCTATCCTCTTTATGTATACATTATGGGAGTTTTTTCATCTAATTCTTAATGGCTTGGCCATGAGCCCCAGTACTTTTAAAAGAGAACAGATTATTTGAGAAATGCACATGGGATGTTAGGAGCACTATGATTCCCTATAAAAAGACACATAGTGCTCACTAAGGGGGCTTGTATTATGAAGATCAGTAATCAGCCTGTGGTTAAAAGAACATGTAATATGAATAAGTGAAATTTCTTTTTGCCTACCTTGGGGCTCAGGCAAGATGAGTAAGGTACAAAGAACTGAGATGGGAATAAAATTATTCTTATTTTTAATTTTTGCACTACATATTTGTTTACACAAAAAAGAAAAGGGGAAACATAGAATTATTAAGATTCTCTCTTTAAAATACATGCTCAGCCAAATGAAAGAACGAATGTAGACCCTGAACATAGATTTCCTATAATCCTGGCCGAAGTGTTGAGGCTATAAATTATATAAGTAGCCACATAACAAAGCAGTATGAAGCCCACGTATGCTTACAAAGGAACATTCACACCAGGCCCTGGCAACTTGAACCTAATTTCTACTGAGACCCAAATGACTGATGAAAGATGATTGCTGGCGGGTATGATTTCTTTATCTTTAAAGAGTGACATATTGTGCAGCAATGCAAAATATCCAAAAGCCACTGTGGATAAGCAAGCCAGATCTTATTTTGCTATCCAAGCTACCTGAAGCTTTGTGTGCAGACCTGGTTTATCAGCTCCCCAAGCAGATTGGGCCCCTTAGGGCACTCATTTTATTATGGGTAATATAATCATTGCTTCCAGGGGGTTGTGAAATTTGACAAGCCCTGTGGTACAATGGTCATTACTGAAAGGGAGGGTTTGACTGCAATCTAACTTCATGGTTTCCATAACTTTTTTCTTGCTCCTAAAGCAACCTGAAACCTACCTGGTTCCTTTTTTTTCAATCTATGGCTGAGCTCTTCTTCCCAGCCCTTTCACTTTTTGCTTTCCTTTCCCTTCTCTCCCTCCCTCTCTTTCTCTCAGTCTCTTTCCCTTCCCTCCTTTCCTCTCCTTTCCTTCCCCTTCCCTGCCCTTCCCTTCCTTTCCCCTCCCTTCCTTCCTTCCTTCCTTCCTTCCTTCCTTCCTCCCTCTCTCCCTCCCTCCCTCCCTGCCTCCCCCCTTTCTTTCTTTCTCTCTTTCTTTCTTTCTTTCTTTCTTTCTTTCTCTCTCTCTCTCTCTTTCTTTTTCTTTCTTTCTTCCTTTCTCTCTCTCTTTCTATCTTTCTTTCTTTCTTTTCCTTTCTTTTTGTGAGAGAGGAGAAGAAATAGACACTAAGGATCCTTTTTCAGAGGTAAAGATGATTCATTAATGTTGCACTTGACAAGTTTAACACAAGAGCACTCACCAAACAAAATTGATTAGCTTTAATACTATAACAGTGCATCAGGAAAGCAGAATGTTTTGTTTCCCTTTGCCTGAAAATCCCTTGCTTAATTTTCTGTTATTTCAGTGTAATAATAAATCTCCCTCTTGAGCAACATTTTGCTGTCCCCGCCCTCTTTCCGTTCTTAGACTGCATGTTGAAGAAGATAGTCATATATTACAATCAATTTAATGAATGTTTTAGACTAGAATAATCACACATAACCATGAAATAAGCTTATTTTGTTATTCTTACAGAGGAGAATAAGTTCTGGTAGATTCTTAATATTTAAGTTGAGCAGAAATATAGGGCATTTATTTTTAGGGATAAGTAGATGCTAAAAATGGAAATGAGTAATGTATTCATAAACATTAACAGTGTTTATAATATTGGCTAGTAAGGCCTGTATAAAAGTCTTGATTATGTTCATAAAGATATCAGAAGAGAAAGAAAATAGCCTTGTGTTTGAGTTTTATGCTTATGCGGATCAGGATTCTCAATCATCATGTAAGTTGTGGAATAATTTTACATTTCCTCTTTTGTATGGGCTCTTATTTATATTTATAAGTAGAGACTTCCTTTTCCTGTTTCCCTGTCAAAGTAACTTACAGTCTCATTGTAATGTAGCAAGCAGAACTAACTTGGAGGCAAGACAGTTTTCCTAATAAGGTATTAAGCAACACAACGTAACACATTTTACAAACTCTTCCAACTGTCAAGATTCTTGTAATGAATCAGAATGAGAAACACACAATTGTGTTATTAATTAAGAAGAATAAAATTGCATTTGCTGAAACATAAAATTATTTTACATCTTTAGGAAAAATGTCTCAGGAAAAAGTGATAGTAAATTTCAATTAGAAAATAAATACCACACTATAAACTTAGTTGTTGTAAAATGAAATATACATAGGTTGACTGCTATTTTATTGAATGCAGCCGTATGTTTGAATGTTTGCCTCATTGTCAAGGGGGTAACTGGTTTCAGGAGGGTGCTGCTGTGAATAAGTCAAGGGATGTTGTATAAATGTAGATTTTTCTATTCCAGAGAAAAGTTTGGAAAACAGTTTCTTGATCATCTATCAAATTCAGTGTAATAGTCTTGATAAGCATTGGGTGGAAGATATGACTTTGACGTGCGTTGTGGGGAGGTTAGTGTTGCTTTCTCAAGCTCTTCTCTGTCTCTGTGTTGATCACTCTTTGGAAAGCTCATATCCAAATATCTTGGACTGTTTTAACAAAATACCACAGACTGGGTAGATTAAACAACAGAAATTTGTTTTCTCACAATACGGGAGGATGGAAAGCCCAAGAAAAAGGATCAAGGTTTTTCTCTTCCTGGCTTGGCTTCTCGCTGTGTCCTCACATGAGAGTGCAGGAGGGAGTTGAAATATAGGATTAATGACAAAATAGATTTAATTAGGGACACTGGGATTGAATAAACAAAATATAAGTCTAGTGCAATAACTCCCATACCCTCGAGTGGCTACTCATGTCACATAAAATGAAATCCACTCTGTGTAAGAATGAAGATTTTTATGATCTAGCCTCTGTTGATAGCTCTTATTTTACTCTGTTCACCCTTTGCTCACTCCAGCCGCTAGCTCTTCTGTCTGCTCCTTGAAGAACCCAAACCTTTTCCTGCCTTAGGGCCTTTGCACAATCTATTCTTTCTTTTTAGACTGTTCTTTACCTGATTTTTGTACAGCTTCTTCCTTGTCATTCAGGTTTTAGCTCACATGTCCCCTCCTCTGAAAAAGACTTTTTGACCATATTATCTAGGTAGGATATTCCCACTCACCCCACTTACTGTCTCATCCATTGCTAGATACCATCACCGCTCCTCACAGCATTAACACTATTTGAAATTATGCTGTTTATTTGTTGATATTTTTCTATCTTTCCCCTCCCCATCCATTTGTACTTCTCTTGAATATAAGCTGTATGAGGGCAGGAGTCTTGTCTGGCTTGCTCACACTGTTCTCCCCAAGACCTAGAATATACCTGCCACAGAATGGGTACTTCATCCACATTTCTTGACAGGGAAATAGTCGAATAAAGAAATTTTTAGAATTGTTTTAAGGTCTAGTATTACTGAATATTATATATATTCAGATATATTTTTGGATGCCTCCCTCCTCTTTGAATGTGACCCCCAGGCCTCCCTGAGAAGATGAGGGCACAGTACCCCCTTGAAAATAAAGTGTTGGAAATATATTTGTATTCCTTTATCTCAAACCACTTATTGAAACCCAAGAGAGAAGCTTAAAACACAAATCCTATTCTTTTTCAAAAAACACATACTCTCATATCTTTGTGAATGTGTCACCTGAGATTTCAGACTTAAATGAATAATTGTTTCCTATTCTTATTTTCTAGATATGGAAATATTTTAAGAGAAAGAATATCCACATCCCTCAGCTTGAAAGTGCATTACTGATTCCAAAAATACTTGCAAAGCAGAGTAATAGATAAAAACTCCACAGAACTAGATTTTATTTGGCAATCTGAGACTTTTTTCAATGACTGCACAAAAGCATTAAATAGAAATGGCCTAGGGATAGACATTGAATCAATATGCACTAGTAAGTTTGTGAAATCAATTTTTTGCTCCTCGGATACAGGAAAATTGATGTAACCGATGCTGTGTAACTTCTATTAATTGCCCACAGTGACAGAAAATTTATCAATTACTTATTGACTTCTTCGAGACTATGGGAAAATGGCAATAGCGCCAAAGTTAAGCGTATAATATAGAAACCTTCCCTAGCTGAATGAAGGTGCAACTAGAAACAGATCAGACTTTTTTTTTTTTTGCGGTATGCGGGCCTCTCACTGTTGTGGCCTCTCCCGTTGCAGAGCACAGGCTCCGGACGCGCAGGCTCAGCGGCCATGGCTCACGGGCCCAGCCGCTCCGCGGCATGTGGGATCTTCCTGGACCAGGGCACGAACCCGTGTCCCCTGCATCGGCAGGCAGACTCTCAACCACTGCGCCACCAGGGAAGCCCCTAAACAGATCAGATTTTTAAATGTGTGTCTTTGTATTTGGTTTCACATATACACATCTCTCTCCCAGTCATGTCCTGCCTCAGAAGTTCGATATCTTAGAGATGTCTATCTGTTAAGGTTTATGATAGAATTCCTGCTAATAACATTAGTAGTAAACATTTTCTGGTACTTACCATGTGCTAAGCACAGTGCAAATCAACAGTCACAGGGATTGGTACAATTATTACCTTCAGATAGTATCAGAAAAAGAATGTATTCTGCTACAAGCAATGAAAAACCTAGGAAACAGAAGCTTAAGCAAATGAGATTTAGTTTCTATGTATAGTGTGCAGGGCTGGTGCATTTGCTACGTGATGTTGTAAGAAATCCCTCGATCTCCCTACTCTGCCGTCCCACCCATGGTGTGTGATGTGCTTCCTCATCCATAGTATGGCTGCGGTTCCTCCAGGTGTGGTGTCCACATTCTAGATAAGCTGTAGCAGGGAAGCATGAAGAACAAAGGACCAAAATGGAATGCCAGCTGACCTTGCCCCTATTTGAAAGTGTTCATGGAAGCCCCTCTCAGGAAGTTCCTTTTACTTCTCAATGCCTAAAGCTAACACAGGGAAAGCTGAGTATTAACTGGGCACATTGATGTCCAAAACGAATTGGCCTTATGTCTAAAGACAAGGGGAGAATAGAAAATGAGTAAGCAACTTATAGCATCTGCCTTTGAAACTTAGACTAAGGTAAAGTGACTTGCAGAGTCACAAGACAAACGAAAGGAAGGCAGACCTGGGCTTCGGGCCCACTACTCTCTGAAAATTAAGGAATAATGATTCTGTTGCTGTGTTTGCTTTTTGAGTTGAAAATGAAGTGCTTGACAAAGAACATGATAATTGTTTTGGTTTTTTTTGTTTTTTTGCGGTATGCGGGCCTCTCACTGTTGTGGCCTCTCCCGTTGTGGAGCACAGGCTCCGGACGCGCAGGCTCAGCGGCCATGGCTCACGGGCCCAGCCGCTCTGTGGCATGCGGGATCTTCTCGGACTGGGGCACGAACCCGTATCCCCTGCATTGGCAGGCGGACTCTCAACCACTGCGCCACCAGGGAAGCCCCGATAATTGTTGATTTTAAACACTCTTTGGGATGGACAAATTTGACTTATTTCTTATTGATCATGATAGAAGTAAAATACCTTACTTAAAACACTGGTAATAGGCCCCAAATTAGAAATGCAACTTATGAATTTGACACTGTATCTTGTTCCACTCTAGGCATTCATTTTTTTCCACTGTAAGGTGCACAGGTGTGGCGAATATGGTTATGTAGTCTTTCTTTTCCTGTCTTTAAAAATACATGCAGTTTAATGAAATAGGCTAAATTTAATTTCTAAAAGTTTTTTCCTATTGTTTTATTTTTTTAATTTAAAAGCAGTAATTGCCAAAAACATTAAAAATAATCTAAATGTTCTAGAATAGAAGACGGATAAATACAATCAGACTGCTTTTGCTATGCAGATGCAGATTAGCTGGGCTGAGGGAGATTAAATGTCTAGTTTAAGGTTACTCTGGTATTAACTCATAGAGCCAAGGTTTGACTCATATTTCTTTTCTCTTCTCTAGATTTGCTTGAATTTTATTTACCTCATTCTTTTTAAAAGCTTATTGTTTCCATACTGTTTCTGTCATTTAAAAAAATGTTTAATATATTCTTTTCTAGGCGCTCAATTAATGTTAGTTGAATAAATATAAATATTCAGTCTGGTTATTGTTGGTATACAGGATATATATATGTATATATGCATGTATCTATCTCATGCTACATTACACTTTTTAAAAACTATAACCACTTAATTGAGATAGAATTCATTTATCATACAATTCACTTGTTTTAAATTATACAATCCAAAGTATATTCACAGACTTGTACAGCCTTTAATAGAATTAATTTTAGAACACTTTCATCGTTACAGAAAGTAACTTCGTTTCCATTAACAGTCACTCTTCATTCTTCCATTCCCTTCTCTCCTTCCTAGGCAACCACTAATCTTTCTACTTCTGTAAATTTGCCTATTTTGGACATTTCATGTAAATGGAATCATACTATATGTGATCTTTTGTGACAGGCTTCTTTCACTTAGTATATATTTACAAGTTCATCCCAGTTGTAGTATGTATCAGCACTTCCTTCATTTTTATGGCCTAATAATATTCCATTGTATGGGTATACCACTTTTATTTATCCATCCTCAGTTGATAGACATTTGGGTTGTTTCTACTTTTGGGGGGGTAGTATGAATAATACACTCATGTACAAGTTCTTTTGTGGATGCATGTTTTTATTTCTCTTGGATTTATACCTAGGAGTGGAATTGCTGGATCATATGGTAACTCTACATTTAACTTTTTGATAAACTGCCAGATTGTTTTCTGAAGTGACTGCACTGTTTTCTATTTCCATAAACACTTTGTGAGGGTTCAATTTCCCATTGTTTTAATGTTGTTTATTTTTAAATATGTGCTTTCCTGCAAACACTGTATAAATTTTGGGGAAAGAAAAGCCATTCTCCTTGGAAAAAAATCCAGGTTGGTCAGGAGAAGATTCTGACTAATGAGATCAGTTAACATCAGGAATAACTGGAATCTTCCAAAGTGGGTATGAGAGGGAGGGCTATGAAATGCCCAAAGACATGCTTGAATAACTGAGGACAGGGATTCATACCTGAAGACTATCTATGGTGTTTTCATGTTTTCAAGAGAGGTAGAGTTTGGTTTAGTTACCTTATGTCAGAAAATTCCCTATGAAAAAAACACCTTGAAATTTTGCAGCATTTTTTTTTTTTTTTTTTTTTTTTTTTTGCGGTACGCGGGCCTCTCATTGTTTCACTGTTGTGGCCTCTCCCGTTGTGGAGCACAGGCTCCGGATGCGCAGGCTCAGTGGCCATGGCCCACGGGCCCAGCCGCTCTGCGGCACCTGGGATCCTCCCAGACCGGGGCATGAACCCGTGTCCCCTGCATCGGCAGACAGACTCTCAACTGCTGCGCCACCAGGGAAGCCCTGTAGTGTATTTTTAATAGCCTTGAACGAATCTAGAAATATTATTGATTGAAGTTAAGCAGAGATGAGGCCTACAAATTTATATTTAGTGAAAGACTCCAAATGTGTTCTATAAAATCTCAGCATTTTGATCAGGGTTTTATGAAAATTTCCTGGAGAGAGTACCTTTAGATGCAGGCTAAAATTCATTTTCAAGACCCACTGTTGGAAACTTGACCAGTTGGATTAACTTAAAAGAGCATTGGACAAAATGACATTTAATGAAATTCAAAATGCAGAACATAGTCACATTGCATATTTAGTAAAAGCCTACCAGGAAAGAAAAACTTTATCTCTAGATGCATTGAGATCTGTCAGTGACCAAATTGTATGTTTGGATTCCTTGAAGTTTGAGATGCTACAAGGTTAATTTTTTGCCGCGAGAAAGGAAAGAGCAGCAGCAATAACAAATAATAGAGAATTAATAATGATCTCAAAATAATTTTGTAATAAGTATATAAACAGATAATGTGGGATAGGGTTTTTTATTTTTTATTTTTTTTATTAGTTTCTGCTTTATAACAAAGTGAATCAGTCATACATATACATCTGTTCCCACATCCCTTCCCTCTCGCGTCTCCCTCCCTCCCACCCTCCCTATCCCACCCCTCCAGGCAGTCACAAAGCACCGAGCTGATCTCCCTGTGCTATGCGGCTGCTTCCCACTATCTATCTACCTTACGTTTAGTACTGTATATATGTCCATGCCTCTCTTTCGCTTTGTCACAGCTTACCCTTCCCCTCCCCATATCCTCAAGTCCATTCTCAAGTAGGTCTGTGTCTTTATTCCTGTTTTACCCCTAGGTTCTTCATGACATTTTTTTTTCTTAAATTCCATATATATGTGTTAGCATACAGTATTTGTCTTTCTATTTCTGATTTACTTCACTCTGTATGACAGACTCTAGGTCTATCCACCTCATTACAAACAGATCAGTTTCGTTTCTTTTTATGGCTGAGTAATATTCCATTGTATATATGTGCCACACCTTCTTTATCCATTCATCTGATGATGGACACTTAGGTTGTTTCCATCTCCAGGCTATTGTGAATAGAGCTGCAATGAACATTTTGGTACATGTCTCTTTTTGAATTATGGTTTTCTCAGGGTATATGCCTAGTAGTGGGATTGCTGGGTCATATGGTAGTTCTATTTTTAGTTTTTTAAGGAACCTCCATACTGTTCTCCATAGTGGCTGTACCAATTCACATTCCCAGCAGCAGTGCAAGAGTGTTCCCTTTTCTCCACACCTTCTCCAGCATTTATTGTTTCTAGATTTTTTTTTTTGTTTTTTGTTTTGTTTTTGCGGTATGCGGGCCTCTCACTGTTGTGGCCTCTCCCGTTGCAGAGCACAGGCTCCGGACGCGCAGGCTCAGCGGCCATGGCTCACGGGCCCAGCTGCTCCGCGGCATGTGGGATCTTCCCAGACCGGGGCACGAACCCGTGTCCCCTGCATCGGCAGGCGGACTCTCAACCACTGCGCCACCAGGGAAGCTCCTCTAGATTTTTTGATGATGGCCATTCTGACTGGTGTGAGGTGATACCTCATTGTAGTTTTGATTTGCATTTCTCTAATGATAGTGATGTTGAGCATTCTTTCATGTGTTTGTTGGCAATCTGTATATCTTCTTTGGAGAAATATCTGTTTAGGTCTTCTGCCCATTTTTGGATTGGGTTGTTTGTTTTTTTTGATATTGAGCTGCATGAGCTGCTTGTAAATTTTGAAGATTAATCCTTTGTCAGTTGCTTCATTTGCAAATATTTTCTCCCATTCTGAGGGTTGTCTTTTGGTCTTGTTTATGGTTTCCTTTGCTGTGCAAAAGCTTTGAAGTTTCATTAGGTCCCATTTGTTTATCTTTGTTTTTATTTCCATTTCTCTCGGAGGTGGGTCCAAAAGGATCTTGCTGTGATTTATGTCGTAGAGTGTTCTGCCTATGTTTTCCTCTAAGAGTTTGATAGTTTCTGGCCTTACATTTAGGTCTTTAATCCATTTTGAGCTTATTTTTGTGTATGGTGTTAGGGAATGATCTAATCTCATACTTTTACATGTCCCTGTCCAGTTTTCCCAGCACCACTTATTGAAGAGGCTGTCCTTTCTCCACTGTACATTCCTGCCTCCTTTATCAAAGATAAGTTGCCCATATGTGCGTGGGTTTATCTCTGGGCTTTCTATCCTGTTCCATTGATCTATCTTTCTGTTTTTGTGCCAGTACCACACTGTCTTGATTACTGTAGCTTTGTAGTATAGTCTGAAGTCAGGGAGCCTGATTCCTCCAGCTCCGTTTTTTGTTCTCAAGATTGCTTTGGCTATTCGGGGTCTTTTGTTTTTCCAAACAAATTTTGAAATTTTTTGTTCTAGTTCTGTGAAAAATGCCAGTGGTAGTTTGATAAGGATTGCATTGAATCTGTAGATTGCTTTGGGTAGTAGAGTCATTTTCACAATATTGATTCTTCCAATCCAGGAGCATGGTATATCTCTCCATCTATTTGTATCATCTTTAATTTCTTTCATCAGTGTCTTATAATTTTCTGCATACAGGTCTTTTGTCTCCTTAGGTAGGTTTATTCCTAGATATTTTATTCTTTTTGTTGCAATGGTAAATGGGAGTGTTTTCTTGATTTCACTTTCAGATTTTTCATCATTAGTGTACAGGAATGCCAGAGATTTCTGTGCATTAATTTTGTATCCTGCTACTTTACCAAATTCATTGATTAGCTCTAATAGTTTTCTGGTAGCATCGATAGGGTTTATTTTTATCTATAAATATTATATTATGTCATAGTATGCTAAAGGTAAATTCCTCCATTAGAACATATATCTTTTCAGGAGAAAATCTCTCTAACAAACAGGCATCAGAAGTTTTCTTTGTTGTTATTTTTGCAAATCTTGTCACCCATTTTCCTATTGGGTTTTTACAAATTCATGGAGTGACTTTTGTAAGAATGTGTTACTTAAATTAGAAAAGTACCTTTTCCTCTACATCGTTGGTTTAAAACACATTTCCCAGTTCTTTTTTTTTTTTGCGGTACGCGGGCCTCTCGCTGTTGTGGCCTCTCCCGTTGCAGAGCACAGGCTCCGGACGCGCAGGGTCAGCGGCCATGGCTCACGGGCCCAGCCGCTCCGTGGCATGTGCGATCTTCCCGGACCAGGGCACGAACCCGTGTCCCCTGCATTGGCAGACGGACTCTCAACCATTGGGCCACCAGGGAAGCCCTCCCAGTTTTTTTTTTCTTTCATCAGAAGACAATTAGGAAGATATCATTCACAGTGTTATGTCTAGCTAGCCTTCCTCCTTTTATCTATGGCCTCTTTTAAACACCCCTTTGAGGCACTAAATCCATTTAATACCTTTGCTGTGAATGCACACTAACACCTTGTTTAGTAAGACCATGAAGCTTTTACCATTTGCCAAATTTTCAGGCCTTCTAGTGTATATAGGCTAAATTTCACAAACTGATTGAAAAGTAATCCTTAATAACATGATTTTAATGGTAACAAATTATATCCATGACACTCCAGTATAACAATAGAAATCATCAACACTTAAGCTTGGGGTCCAGGATATATACTGTATTCAGAAGAAATTAAAAACAGGTATTTCAATGCACATTTCATTGGTGATGAATGAAATACCTAATGTATATAGAAATAATTGATTAAATTAGTGCTTAGAGGAGAGACAGAGGTGGAGTTAAATGTGAGTTACTTAGGGGAAAAATCCTTTTCTTTAAAAGTCTTGGGAATACCAAATAAATAGCACAATCAATAATTTAAAACAGTATCAATAATATATGCACTGAATAAAAGGAAAACGACCAAGTCCAGTTATGAGATGTTTCAAAGTAAATAGAGACATATATAAGAGGAGGAAAAATGTAAACATGTAGATGTTACTGATGATTTCAGTGAAATGTCATGTTGTGGGTCCTGTTCTCTTGTGTTTGGGGTGTATATATGTGAAGTGAAAGCCAAGGAGAAAAATATGTCATTCTCCCACAGAACTCCTCAAAAAATGTTTTTGGATAAGAAATTGTTCTGTAGCTCTTGATGTAATTTCTATTTATATTCTATTATTCATATACCATCTTAAGAAGTGGTTAATTTTAATAATCTATGAAATGAAATTCTAAAGTTATTCTTAAATAAATCACTGCCCATTATGCATGATAATAAGAGATCACTTAAGATTACCGTATAGTATATGGAATTCTTGGAAATTCCTCTAATTCACTTTTATTTTATAGATCCAGTTAACTACTGTGATAGTAAGCGATGGCTATTCTTGGTCTTTCATTTCAGAAAATAATATGTATTTCACTGTATCATCTCATTTTTTATATAGGATTATCATGTAATTTATCATACAAACCACATCACTTTCTGAGAGTAAAATGGGGGGGCACTATTAATAATTATGCCAGAAAAATATGTCAAGAGTAGGACTTAGGCAAACTGGATTATATGGCCACTATCTGTATAAAGATTTTAGTCCTAACAGAACTTCAAATTTAACTTGATTTGTTCAAACTAAAAACCACGAAAATGTTCACCAACTGTAAAATGGATAAATAGGTGCTGATATAATAGACTACTTATATTTATGTAATGCTGTATTTATACAATGGAATACTATAAAACAAAGAAAAAGAATGAGGTACTGCTATGTGCAACAGCATGGATGAAACTCAGACATAGGTTGAGTTGGAGAAGCAAGATACTCAAAATGGATGAAACTAATAATAATAATAAAAGTGAGCATATTACTCTTTTTATGGAGTGTTAATAGACAGAACAGAGAACCTAAGATCCTAAGATCTAAGATCCTAGAAATATTGATCTGTTTGGTAAACACTTATTTTTACATGTGTAAAAATTCATTATCTTATGACTTGGGCACTATACTGCATTAAATAAATGAACAAATATAAAACAGAAACAGATTTATAGATATAGAAAACAAACAGATGGTTGCCAGAGAGGTGGGTGGTAAGGGGATTAGTGAAATAGGTGAGGGAAATTAAGAGGTACAAACTTCCAGTTACAAAATAAATGAATCACAGAATGAAGTGTACAGTGTGGAGAATATAGTCAGTAATAGTGTAATATCTTTGTATGGTGACAGTGGGTAACTAGACTTATCCTGGTGATCCTTTTGTAGTATACAGAAATATCGAATTACTGTGTTGTACCCCAGGAACTAACATAATGTTGTAGGTTAATTATACTTCAAAAACCAACCTAACACACAGACTCATAGAAAAAGAGATCGGATTGTTGGTTACCAGAGTTGGGAGGAGGGGGAATTGGCTGAAGGTAGTCAAAAGGTACAAACTTTCAGTTATGAGATAATTAAGTACCAGGGATATAATGTACAACATGATTAATGTAATTAACACTGCTGTATGTTGCATAGGAAAGTTGTTAAGAGAGTAAATCCTAAGAGTTATCACAAGGAAAAGCATATTTTTTTCTTTTCTTTTATATCTATATGAGATGATGGATGTTCATTAAACTTATTATTCATGATATATGTAAGCAATACATACAGCACCTTAAACTTATACAGGGCTGTATGTCAATTATGTCTCAAGATAACTGAAAGAAAAAACAAAATGTAATGTTAAACAAATATAGAGAAGCGATGGTATTCCTAGACATACAGAATGCTGTCATCAGGCTAAGGTAAACAGATGCTGGTGACACAAAAAGAAAAAGAAAAATGAAGAATATGCTTACTGCCTGGCCCTCTGTCAGGTGAAATCTCCACGTGATACCTCCCAGAGATACCTTTCCAGCTAATCTTAAACTTCTGGAGTCAAAGATGCTCCCTGCAATTCTTTGAATCTAGCTTTGTTCTTTCCCATATTTATGAATTTGCTCATGCTGAATTCTGTTTCTTAAATACCCTTTCCCTTAATAACTGCCTGTCAAAATCTTCCTCGTTCTTCAAAACCCCGCTCAAATACTTACTGTATGATTTCTCCCTCAGTCACACTTAGAGGCCTTGCCTCTGTTTTTCATTTTATACCCAACTTTGGTCCATGTATCTTTTTGCCACTTTTTAAATTCTTCATTCAGCGGACACATTGGGCATTAGGCTTGGAGAAGAGAATAGGTTGGTGCATGGGACCAAGGCTTTGTTCTGGAGAAGCCCATAATTAGATAATCGTCCTTTCCATAGTATGCCTTCTAATGTAGGTATTTTGTGTCCCTATCAAAAGTCCCTTTACTAGATTAAAACTCCTTAAAATTGGGGAAAAGGGAAGAGGGGGAGGGCAAATCTTATTCATCTGTACATTCCCCATAATGCCTCAGCAACAGTAAAAATAGATAATAAATGCGGTGAATTGAAATAACTTCATTTGGTTGAATTGCTTGAAAATTTTATGTGGGAAAATATTATAATGGATTTCACAATTTGACTAACAATAGGTGGCTGATAAGATTTGTTAGTGCTTTTAATAACTCAGGTTCGGGCTTCCCTGGTGGCGCAGTGGTTGAGAGTCCGCCTGCCGATGCAGGGGTCACGGGTTCGTGCTCCGGTCTGGGAAGATCCCACGTGCCGCGGAGCGGCTGGGCCTGTGAGCCATGGCCGCTGAGCCTGCGCGTCCGGAGCCTGTGCTCTGCAACGGGAGAGGCCACAACAGTGAGAGGCCCGTGTACCGCAAAAAAAAAAAAAAAAAAAAAAAAAAGAGTGAAAAATAACTCAAGTTCATTGTAGAGGAAATACACCACCTATAATTTAAGCTTTTCCCCAATAAAATGACTTCCCAAGGTTCCAGCAGAGCCTGTGCGAATTGAGTTAATGTGGTGCAAATGATTTCTGCTTCCGTCAGTTTTAAACATGACTTCTTTCACCATACAGGCATAAGATAGATAGGACCTGTCAGGAAGACCTCTAGGAGGTGAACTTTCGTACTCCATACTACTTTGTTTCCAATGTGCCCATGTATTATCCTGGGCATGTGAGTATCTTGTGCCAAATTCACTTTGAACTAGATTCAAGTCACTGAACACTTTTGGGGAACTAATTTATAAATTTCAATTTAGATGGTTTTGTTATCTTAGGACTTCCCTTATATTATTATTTATCTTCAACTATTATTGAGATTTTTATTAGTTTACATCAAAGATGATCTGTCAGATACAATGATATTCTATTCTACTCTACTATGTAATGCTTCAGACTTTCTTAATTCTTTATACTCAGTGTTATATTTAGATAGAATCCCAAGTTCTATGTGTGTAAAAACTCACATACAGATGTGTAACATTAAAAATAAGAATAGGTATACCTACACATTTGATTCAATATACAAATCATTTAACGAGCAAACTAAATTTCATTGTCCCTGTTTATTTTTCGTTTTGTAGATAAAACTATTGAATATGTTTTATGACAAAATATGGTCATGAAAATGATCTTTATCTGGGAATTTGGTGTCTTGCCCTTGTAAAAAATATTCTACTTTTTAAAAAAGTACGTGGATGGAAATTTCACAAAGAATACTTACTAAAAACTGTGAAGTCCCTGTCAATGGACATATTACAGCAGAGGGTGTGTAATCATCTGTCAGAGAAGCTATACAGATCGTTGCTACATTGAATAAGAGGTTGGTCTTGATGATCTCTTAGAATACGTACAACTCCACATGTCTGAGAAGAAAACAGATAGGTGTCCCAGAATTGAGATCTTTAAACAAGAATGGCATATATCAGCTAGGACAATACTACTAATAAAGGCCCCAATTTGTTGAGCACATACTATTTTCAAGGCACTTGCTAAACAGATTTAAATTGCTCTATGATGATCTTCATAAGATAAATACCAAGTTTACATTTTTTCACAAATTACAATAAATCTAAATTGATGGTCTTACTTCCAAAATTGGCCTGAATTCCAACATCAGCCATTTTCCATTGGTAATCTTTTTTCTTCCTTGCGCAGTGCATGAAAATGAGAAAGGTCTTGGTTTTTAAATCCACACTTGACACTTTGGATTTTTCTATTCCCTGGGCCTGTGTGGTCATATAAGGGTGGGCATTTCCACTGGTGCACCTCTACCTGTAGGACAAATCTGTCAGAGGGGCTCCACTGAGATGCCAAGACTAGGTAGTCTGGTTTTCATTTTCATCCCAAACTTAAACTCTTGCTGTGTCTGCTACCTTAAGAACGTGGCTTTTGGTCTGGTTCAGGGATCCTCTAAACACAGTGTCAAATTCCAGGATATCAACACATCTGGAACCTCTATTCTTTGACCTTTGACTCCCCAAGTGAACATTCCATCACCATAGGCTTAAAGGCCTGTTAGGGTTTGACTTCTTGGCCTTTTAAAAACAGCTTTAGAAAATATTCTTGAAGGATAAGGAAAACCTAGAACTTGGGGATAGAGGCCTGAATACCCTCCTGTACATTGGAGGGAAGGTGGGGGGGGAAAGGAAGTTTACAACACATTCTATTTTGTTACTTTCTACTAAATCTATAGTAACAAGAAATAATTTGTCAACAGATTATCCCACTGAATGAACTTCTCAAGAAAATTTCTGTTATACTCCACAGATACTGAATTAAATACTTACAGCAACATTACAGCATAGGAAGTTTTGCCCCATTTCATAGATGTGGATGCTGAGGCTTAATAAAGGGAAGCAACAATTCAAAGTTCACACAGCTAGTAGGTAGGGGAACCATGATTTAAGACGTAGTCTAAGGGGCTTCCCTGGTGGCGCAGTGGTTGAGAATCTGCCTGCTAGTGCAGGGGACACGGGTTTGAGCCTTGGGCTGGGAGGATCCCACATGCCGCGGAGCAACTGGGCCCGTGAGCCACAACTGCTGAGCCTGTGCGTCTGGAACCTGTGCTCCGCAGCAAGAGAGGCCGCGATGGTGAGAGGCCCACGCACCGCGATGAAGAGTGGCCCCCGCTTGCCACAACTGGAGGAAGCCCTCGCACAGAGGCGAAGACCCAACACAGCAAAAAAAATAAATTAAGTAATTAATAAACTCCTACCCCCCCAAAAAAAAGACGTAATCTATTTGATTGGAAAGCTTGTATGCATAGTCACTAGAGCATATCACCTCTACAGTATCAGTATCCTAGGCATGAACAATTCACCCAGAATATTCTGAACAACTATGTAGGAGGTTTGTAAATCTTTTTCCTTATGTGAACGTAATGAACACATTTGAAATAATATAGCATGGTTTATATTAGAGTCAACTCCAAGTTCAGTTAATTCATAAAAATTAGTAAATGGAACGACTTATCAAAAGCTGTGAAGTGTCTAAGATTTTGGTCTATTTACAGGGTAACAAGTTAGCCTGCAACAGTTTCATGGATGTTTGCAGAAGACAGGAGGGGGCAACCTAAGTGGTCCCAGTTTGATGTGCACACACACAGTGGGTTTCTTTACAAGACAGAAACTCTGAGCTGAGGGAACCCACATCTTTTATAATGGGCAGTAAGACTTACTGTCCTTTGCTCTGGATAAGGATGGTCTCTGTCTCCCAAAGCTGTTCACTATACAAATGCCTTTGACATGATTACTCAGAATGAAAGAGCAGTCAATACCTGGCTTATAAGAGGTACAGAGATGTAAGAGATCCATGGAGAATGTTCTCCCGACTTTACCGCCTAGAATGAATAGATTGAAAAGTTTGTTTAAATAAGTGTTCAATTTGGTGTGAACTCTTATTTTCTGTATCGAACTAACTCGTTGCTTTGGAGTTGGGTGGACACTGCCTAATTATTTTCTGTTTAGTAAAGCATACACTTGTTTGAGCAAAAATTCACAACTGTAGATCCCTACAAATGTCTCATAAGTAAATAAGTGATGAGGTTTGGGTATAAGGCAACTATTAAATGGGCTCAGTGTTGGAGACACAAGCATGAAAGCTGAGGACTGTGGTAAAGGACACATGCATTCCATTTAAAGGGAGCAGTGACTTAGGTTGGTTAGTTGTTTCCAGATTTTCCAGTTATTTAAGACAAGTCAGAATCCAGTGTGTATGTAAAACCTCCTGATTTTTCAAAGTAGACAACTTAATAGTTTCAACAACAACCTCAGCAAAAATAATAACATAAAAATAAAATAAATATAATTTATATATAATATTTTTATATATAATGTTTTTATATATAAAATAAATATATATATATATTTGTATGATGCATATTTCATACAGAAATGTGTACAGATTAGATTTGGCCTGTAGATTCCTTGTTTTCATCCTCTGACTCAGCATTTAACTAAGAGGAGAAACAGGAGAAGAAATGAAATACAGTTCCTGGGTCCCCTCGGTCTGAGAACGTTCATCTGATTTAATGGTATTACAAATGATTCATATAAATTGAATATTCCCAGAGATAATCATTTTAATTTCTACTATTCATTAACTTTCATTCTTTTCTAGTAACACTATAAAAAGGACCTGTGTGTACATTTTTTCCTGTAGTGTTTGAATAACTGTGCCTTAAAAATTACTGAATACAGCAACACTTTTTAAAAGAAAAAATAAAGATCATCTCGTGTTGCCGTGCTATTTTTTTCTTCCATTTTTTGAAATGCATCAGCTACGTGTGTTTCGCATAGTGGTCTGTATTTGAGAAGTCAAATTCAAACCACTGGTTAAAAATGACAAGGCATCTAAAAGAATGGATCAATTTTGACTTATCCAAGTGATTTTACTGAGCTGTCAGGATTAGACTTCTTCCACTGTGATTTAAATAGTACCCGAGAGAGAGAAACCATGTATTTCAGGCAAAAAAACTTAGGAAGAGGAAGGATGTTGTTTATAATGGAGAATGTGATGGAGGTAAGGTCCTATGTGTATACAGAACTGAAGATTTTTTGAGGAGAACTCACATTGTTAAAAGCCTCATATTGTTTATATATATTTCATATATATATAAGTAAAGTGCATGTATCATAAACCCCATATTTTATTATAATTTGTGTATAATTTAATATTACATATTAAATTTTATAGAAATGAATAAGACCAATAAAGTACAGAGTGATCCTAGGAAAGGTAGTTCCATACATGAGAAAATTATGTTTGCAATTTGAAAGCATGGAATTTTTCTATCAGACATATTAGAAAAATGAGGAAGGCTAAAAGGTACAGAAATTTTACTGAGAAGGGTGAGCCTTGAATTCTTGTTCCAATTTTGTTACCAATTTGCCATCAGACCTTGGGAAAGGTATTTCAATTGTTTAGGTATAAATTGTCTTACATGTACAATGAGTGGGTTGAAGTAGCTGCCAATTTGCTAGACCGTTGGGTAGTTGCAATCTTCTGCTGTGTTTATCTTGATGCCTCTCAGAATGCAGAGTGAAAACAGTCAGTCCTTGGGCATCTACTGAGATGCACTAGAAACTCTAAAGTAGAGATTTCAAGTACTTGTCTGCTCCATGGGCTATAATTGTTTCAAAGATAAATTTTATTTGATCCATGTAGGGTGTTCAGTTTTTTAGAATTATTTGATAAGATTTTAAAATTAGTAGATTTCATATAAGAAACAAGATTTGGGGGTTCTTTTTAAAAATGGGCAAAATTGTGTCCATATTTCTGTCTGCTAACCCTTGGTCCAGGCCAGGTATCAGCTGGCCCCCTTAAAGGGGTGAGTGCTCACCCATTCTGAAATCATGAATATTAAGAACCACTGGTATAAGCATGGTAAAAACGGTACTTTGGGAAGCAAATATAGGGACATCAGACAAAATGGTGAGCATAAGAAGGGATGGAAAATGTAGACTAGTTGGAAACATATTAATCAATATTATTTGAAAAAGGCTTACATTAGAATCATAGGTGGCACAAAAGTCACTAAAAGGAAGTATGGTTCAATTTCAAAGTTGAGGGATCATCTTCAGCATTCATTAATTTAACAAATGAGGAAACTGAGGCCAAGGTAGGTTAAGTGATATGATATATCCAAGATCATACAGTTCAAGACAAAGACAGGATTGGAATCCATTTTTACTGACTTCTGGTCCAATTCCTTTTGTACCACTTCTTTTTTTCCCTCTTTCAAGTCTCCTTCTAAAAGAACCTCACCTCCACTGAGACTTCACACCACACTGACTGCTGGGCCAAAGTGTGTCAACAGTGTCAAAAACTGTCTATAAGCCCTTTCAGGGTTGAGCTCTAGAACAGAGAAGCATTCAGAATTAAGTGCCTGGCATAGAAATGGCACCCTAGAGACTGTTTTTTGGAAGATGGAAAGATTATTTACTCCAGACAAGTTCCAACATTTTAGTTTAAACTAGATGGCCCTCCTCTGACATGTGAGAAAGGCAGACAACCCTCATTATATCCCATTTGAAAGATGTATATAATGGTTGGTGATGGATGGAGGAAGGAGATTTCTCTGTTACCATAAGGAAAGCCACAGTTAATCACATGAAATAATTTCCTTTAATAGGAAGACATCTTAAATTATGGGTCAAATATTGGCTAAAGTTTAGGTGACACATTTCTCATTAGTTTCCCAAACTGTCAACATGGGCTTTCTTTCTTCATTATCCATTCTCTATTTTGGAGTTCAATCAGGATGGTAGGCTATATGTAATGTTCTACAGAGTTTAATAATATTAAAGACTGCTTAATCACGCAGAGTACAGGTTCTGTTGGAAGAAAATAACCTATGCTACTGAAACTGGAACTTTTATCTATATTGTTAAAAGTGGCTTGAAATGATAATGCCCTAAAACCACCTGCTGTTGTATCAAGTTATTACATTTAGGGATCACATGGTTGACATCAATTTTATCGAAAATAGAGAACTGCCATTTTTAAACAAATGTAATGGCAGGAGGTAAGCAATTTTAAGGGATTTAGAATTTAGGTATTTGTTTAAATAAACCCAAATTGTAGGGTAAGAATTAAACATACTTAATTTTACCTTGAAAAAGCCAAAATTTAAGGATGGCTCAATCTGTTATCAGAGATAAGCTAATTTCTCTCTGTATCAGGGCGTGAGAGGACTTCTCTCTGACTTAAACATAAGAAATAGTATTGCAGATATGGTAAGAGAAAGTATATATATTGCTTTTAGTATATACTTCACAGAAACAATAACCAGAGTTTAATTTGCATGGTTGGAATGATCTTTCTCTTATTATGCACTAAAGAAATGGCTGCTACCTTGCACATTGTCTGGAAACGTTGTACCTATGGAAGAGAACATATTTCATTTATAATTTCAGAGAACATCTTGCACAATATTCTTTCTTATAATTTTATTTTCAGCCTAGGTTCATCATCATCATCATCATCATCATCATCATCATGAAAAGTTATTAAGATTCATTATTGTTATTGCAGGCTGTCATTAGTCTCATTGCAATTTCCAAGGGAAACAGTTGAAATATCTATTAGTGCAATAGTTCTCTCATTCATTGACTGTTGGCTTTGCCAATCTAATCCCCAAAATAAAAAATCAATCAATATCTGAATATTTGTTTTCTCTTAGAGTTGCTATCTTCATTATGGATGTTTTTAGTGGGACTCTTTATGGAGCCAGAAGATAGAGAGATTTTTTAAAATTTCATTTAATGAAAATTAGACTGTAAAGCAGGTTTAGAATCAACTTTATTTTATAATAATTGGATATTTACAGAGTTAAAGGCCCTGAAAATATTGGTCAAATGGTATTAGTATATTCCTAGAGTAGATATGATGGCTAACTTATATTTTATCAGCATTGTCAAATATCGGATCCAAAGTCTCTTGGTATATTTCTGATGAAACTGTATGCTGACATATTGATGGATGATTTATTATATGAAATTGATCCTAAAATGGTACCTATTTTTGCAAACAGAAATTGACTTGAAGTTTGTTGTGCTTTGATCTTTGTACCTTAATTAAAAGATCATATTGCACCTACTCTTTGCTCTTTAAGAATACCAAAAAATTAAATTCTGCTATGATCCAGAATGTTTCTGTATACATTATTAAAATATAAAATGTCTGGGATGAGTTCAAGATGATTTGATTAAATTTGATTGAATGTTATTTTTCAAGGTGTTTTGTTTTGTTTTATCTGAGTTGTTTTACCAAATCTTACTTTAGATTAATTTATTCTGGTTTTCTGTCATGAGCATGTTTTTCTCCCCTGTCTTTTGACCTTTGAAATTTGAACCTATTTTATTGCAACCACATTTATTTTATATTAAGTTTTCATTACGGAACTCCCCTTCTACTGGAGATTTTATGGCTTCTGTTCGTTGCTGCAATTATTTTTGTTCACAATGTTTTTTAGTTTTCTTTTTTCAAATTGATAGATGACTTGCCTTTGAAATTTTATTTTGGTATTTCACAGAGTTCCTACGCTTGCTTTATCTTTTAAAAATACTACATATGAAATACAATTTTCTTTCAAAGACATAATAGATATGAAAGCTAATTGTGATTTCAAATACTAATTATTTATACTATGCCTTCATTTCTGTAGAGATATTCAGTGAATATATCTTTTTACTTTCTGCTGAAATATAAATTATAAAATATACTCACCATCTTTGTTAGATCCATCTATTTTCCTGTGCTCTCTAAGAGAGAATTAGAAATATTGACTATTGAAAAGCCAAGCATGTTTCACATATATAAAGAAGATAGGAAATGATGAGAAATGAAATGTGGAGGAGGCTAATAAAAATTTCTACAATTTTGATGAAAACAGAGAGAGGAATAAAACAGATGCATTACTCCTCAGATCATTTGTGACTATGCACGGGCTTCTGCATCGAGATGTGGCCACTGATTATAATTAGTTGAAGACTTTATTCCCAACTTCCCGTCTTTCAAATGCAAATTAATGATTTCTGTGACAAAAATAAAAGTCCTTGACACTCTTGAAGAAGGACTCAAGTAAAATGAATAAATTAGTAGAGATGAAGAGCCTAAAGTTATCAAGGAAGGATTCATAGATCCTGCTTTTCCAATAAAGCAGAAAGAACTGTTGGAAGATAACTCTTATTTCAAAGGACCATTTTATTATGGGCAGGTAAAATCATAATTTACAGTCAAAATCTTATAAAAAGGAATGCCAGTGTGAGGATGGACTGCTTCCAGAATATTTGATTATGCATGGCTCTACCTTTACACCAAACATTTCATATTTTCACATTTATAGTTATTTCAGAAAACATAACTCCTAAAATATTATATTACTACAATTAATACTTCCATTATTTCTTTCCAACAGCAGCATGTGCTGTTTTTTAAAAAAGGCAAAACCCCAATTTAATTGCTTTTCTAGGCAGGTAATTATCTTTCCAGTCTTGTCTAACTTATACTTGATGTTAATTTGATTGAAATATTTGCAGGTTTCTTCTACCCCTCCCACACAGTTTTTCTCTTTTCATTGTGTCTGTGGCAGATTAAATTTCTGTGATTTATCTTTGTTTACTTTCTCTTCCTATATGTGAAGTTTTTTCAAATATTTCAAGTGAAGATTAGGTAACTTCAAAACGTTGAGAAGTTTCCTTCTGGTGGAACAAGCAGATATACTTGGGAATGACTGACAAGATTTCTCAAGCTTATTCCAAATGGTCTAAAAACAGATGCAAAAAAACAAATACGTCCACAGACCTTACTCTCTTAAATGCAAAATTACTTTTACTGTGTCAGAAATAGTTCCTTTAGGTATTTTTCACATCTGGCTCTTATGAAGAATAGTAGTGAAAATGAGAACATATTCTATCATTCCAAAGAGCCACCATTTGGTAAGTACCTACGATGTGTTAGGAACTGTGAAAGGCATTTTATGCATATTATTTTATTGAATTCCCATGGAGTCCCATTAAATGGCTATTATTCCATTTTAAAAATAAGTTAAAACATAGAGAGGAGTTAATGTTACTTACCCAAGATCACATAGGCAAAAAACTTTATTTTTAAAGATGTATATATATATTTTAAACTAAGCCATTATGATAGCAAAAGCTGTGCTAATTCAGCTGAAATAAGATTATTTTTAGAGAAATAACCTTATATAGTAAATACCAATGGAGGAACTTTACCCATCCACAAAAATGTATATAATATCTTAAAAGGCTGAAAGAGTTTGAATGTGATGGTTGTATAGTTGTTCTGGTTATCTATGGCTTTGTAACAACCATCCTGAAAAGTAGTGTAAGCAACAACCATTGACTATGCCCACAAGTTGGTAGATCAGTAGATTAGGCAGTGCACAGTGGGAATGACTTGTCTTTACTTCATGATGACTTCGGCTTACACTGGGGTGCCTCCATTGTGACCATATGCCTAGTGCTTCAGTACTAGCATTGACTTGATTCCTTAGTTCTTTTCCATATCATGTCTCATGGATCTGGAACGTCCACTGTGGCTTCTCCACTTAAATGTCTTATGGGAGTGGAATGATTAAAACTCATCAGGCATCTCTCTTTTCTCTATAGTGCCTTTCTAGATAGCAAGCTTGGACTTCCTCACAGCATGACTTTCTCAGAGTAATTGAATTTACATGCCAGCTGTCTTATCCCAGAGCAAGTATTCTAAGAGGTGCAGGCAGAAGTATTCTAAGAGGTCCAGTGCATTGGAAGGTCTCTAATGAAGTAGTCTTGAAAGTCCCAGAATATAATTTCCAGGAGCATGCTGTTGATCAGGGTGTGTGAGCTTCCTGTGGCTTGAGTAGCCATGGATAGTGGTTGAACTCAAGCTATTTTGATAGAACTGCACTAAAGATATCCTCCTGTGAGGGGAAATGGCCCCAGCAGTCAGAGTCTGAGTTGGGATGCCTAGGTGGGGGACTTAGAAAGGCAGAAGAGATGAAACAGGAGCTCCCAGGTCAGAGATTTGTGTGGGCTACAGCATCCTTCAAAGATTGCCAGCAAGTTAGCCAGAGAAGCAGTGACAGCCAGCCTAACATCAGATCATACTTTTGTCTAATTAAGAAATGAGATGTTGCTTGTGTCCCCTTATCTACCTCAGTATTCCCTACAGGTGTGCGAGCACCTAGGTGGAGCGGTGCAGACTGTGCCTCACTCCTCCCCTCCAGCGTTAATACCTTATGTCAGAAATTGGTGCATGACTTACATATAGCCATTTTAATTTAAAAAGTTATACTGATTGAGTATATATTATACATATTTATAATACATATATGTATTTATAATACATATTTATATGTATTTATTATATATTTCCTACTATGCATTATAGTACTATATAATGTTATATACCATATATAGTAAGTATATATCATTATATATTACAATATATATATGCCATATATACTATATTACTATAGTATACATGTACTATATATGTATTATATATGAATATAATTTATATTTTAAAGTCTAAGTATATTTTAAAAGTCACCACTCTGATTTTTCAGTTCATATAACTGAATAAGGTCAGATAAGAGGATTTAGCTTCTACTGTAGCTATGGGTTTGGATTTAGGAAATGGCATAACCTCTGGAATTGCTGCTGACATTTTGGGCCGGTTTTATTTTGCAGGGTGGTGGGAGGAGGTGTGTATAGAGAAAGAGCTATTTCATAGAAAAAATTAGGTAGTATGAGCAGACACAAGCTATATGAGGGGAAGAAGGAAGATGCCAGTTGATGACTATTTTCTGGTTTCTGGTTCAAAGCCTTCATGAGGATTCAGCCTTATTTCCTGATCTTGACCTCCGTTTAGTGATCATATATCTTTAAATGCAGTCCATCTTTTTCCCCAGCTACATGACAATAATGTCAATTAGAAACACCTTGAGTAAGACCTCAGGATGTCTACTAGAAATTTCTGATAGACATCTCTCTAAAGATGTATTTAGTTTGAGGCCAACCTACTGCCTGAAAACAACTTCTCTGAAAGGGATATGACATGGCCAAACTACTGCTACATCTAAGATCATGTAATATCTATAGAAGTGGAAAAATGTCATTTTTCATTCCTAGAAATGATACCTATCATAAAGTGTTCTTTTCTTCCTTTTTAAGGCTCCGTCTATGATTCAAATTTACCAAAATCTATTGAAAAGAAATTATTTTATTTAATTGTAATCGTGCTATCCAATCAAGGAGGTGGAAAAAAAAGAAATATATCAATGACATAAAAAAATCAGTCTCCCAACTCTCTAAACTGTTTTCCTTGTTTCTTTCCATTTGTTCCTATTTACCATTACCTGTTGACTTCCAAGCGTAGTGCTGGTATTTATCTTTTGATGAGGTTACCTTATTTTAAACCCAGAGACTGGAACAAACCATTATTCACTAATAAGTATCATTTATTTTCATTCTTACTAGGTGAATTCTTATTAAATTCTTACTGGGTGAATGCTTATTAAATTGAAATAATAAATACCCTTGAGGACTGGCATATTGCAGAGCTTTTTTTTTTTTTTTTTTTTTTTGGTGTTCTTGAGATGAAAACATTTATAAGAGCATGCAACCCCTGGATTTGATTTTCCCTACTGCTGCTCATGAGTGCCCTTGGGCAATTATCTCTCAGCTTGCCATGACTGTGTGTCAGTTGAACTCCAGAAACAGCTAGAAGCTTCTGAGCCTTGGAGTTCTTTAGAGATCCTTAGATTGAAACTGTTAACTTTAAGTAACAAAATTTGAATTGTGCCTCCATTTAGTGACAGTTAGGATATTGGTACTGTTGACCATTTGGGATATTAAAAAGGCATATTCCTATATATTAGACTGGCTTGAATTATCTTTCAAGATAGAAGGTCAGTTCCAAATGAATGTTGCATGCTCTTTAAAATATTAAATATAGGCTAATTCATGTCAAGTAAATAGGATATGGAAATAAGAGAGAATATCTCTGTCTCTATATCCATCTCTGTAGAGATATAGGTATATAGATATCTATATATCCATTATATATATAGAGAGAGAAGAATATAGATAATACTGAGGTATTTTAAACTTAGTGATTTTTTTAAAGGACTTTGAGATCTTTTAGAAATGAGATTATTGGGTTAATGTTGATAATAATACCAATAACAATAGCATTAGCATTTGTGCGGGACATTGTTGCTGGATGTTCTGAAGTCATTAGGTCTCATCTCCATTTTAAAGGTAAGAAGCAAATCAGAGAGATTAAGTACCTTGCCCAAAGCACTCACTATGAATGACAAGGACATTAATAGTGAACTATTAATCTGAACTAAGACTGGCTTTAGTCCACAGCCTGTGGGTCTTCATTACACCACAGTCCCTACACCTACTTAACTTTGGTGCCTCTTGAGTAGACTGGGAGATAGGAGAGATTACCTATACAATTGAAGTAAAGTATGGTCAAAGAGCATTGAGGACAAAAAATGGAAATTTAAATAGATAAAGAATATATTAACTAGGACTATCTACAAAGAAATATTTTAGAGAAGGAAGAATTTGTTTGTTGGCGGGGTCCCTATGATTACAAGTAATTGGTTATGTGATTTTTCTCCATGGCATTACAAGCAATTTGACAGAACACTGTGGCTATGGACATGGCATCATTATTCCCAACCCAAGATAGAAAAGCATCTGTAAAAACTCCTTTGCCACCTTCTCCAGCTTGAAGATGGGAAAGGGGGAAAGGAGCAGAGTATGTTAGCATTTTCTCACAATTGTTTGTCGTCCAAATGAATATATTTAACTGACGTATTAGAAAACTTTGGAACTATGTTATAGCAAGTATTATCTAGAATGATTGCTCTTATCATTCAAAACTCAAATGTTATATTACAGAATTCAATTAAAGCCTGCGTTTCTTGGCCTGGTAGAATTCAGTGAATGTACTTTCCTCCAACAACTTTGTATGTTTAGTGTTTTAGTGAAAACGCAAGGGCATCTAATTTTTTGATGTGTCAAGTCACTGGACTGGATAGATTATTGGGTATACATCTAGGCACTGGTTTCATTTTCTCTCAGTTATCCATATTTGTTGGACCATTTAATTTCTCCAAATAGTTCTCAGATGGTATTCTGGAATTTTGAGATTTTGATTTCTCTTAAATGGCTCTCCACGATGAGCACAGTTGAAAAGGGATGCGGATAGAGACTAGGTATGTTGCATTTACTATGGTGTGTTGATTTTCAAAGAAGGAACTTATCAGAGGAAGAGCCACTGGTGACTTTACAACTGCCCTGTCGAGTGAGAAGCCACTAGCACAGTGTGGCTGGACTGAATTGAGACATACTTTCAGAGTACAATACATACTGGCTTTCGGATAGTCCCCAAAACAGTAAAATAGCACATTAGTAAATTTGATATTGATTATATGTTGAAACTATAATATTTTGCACATACTGAGCTATGTAAAATATATGATTACAATTAATTTCACCTGTTTCTTTTGACTTATAGTCTAGTTTCTAAAAAACTTTTGTCCATATGGCTTATATTATATTTCTACTAGAGAATACTGCTTAGAAATTATTGTATTTACTCAATGAGTTAAAAAAAAAGTCATACTTGGAGTTAACTTTGAGGCTTGAACCATTTGAGACTTAGACTAAATAAATCTAATGTATGATTAAAGAGGAAATTCTAAAGTATGGTTAAAAAGAATCCCAGTTGTATATAAACTTACCTCCAAACTCATCAGATTGTATACATTAAATTTGTACAACTTTTTGTATGTCAGTCATACCTCAGTTAAGTGGTTCAAAGAATGAAAAGAATCCCAGTTTTATCTGTCAATGGCTATTCAGGAAATAATGACTCTGTGTGTGTGTGTGTGTGTGTGTGTGTGTGTGTGTGTGTCTGCATGAAATGTCAGAATATTTGACAAGCGTGGTTTGCTTAATTCAAGATCTTCCTTTAAAACAACCTAGTTCTTTAAATAGAATCATTTTTATAAAACACTTAAATGAAAGTTAACTAAAACTCAACAGTTTGAGTCTCTTATTCTCACAAGACGTCAAGTTAATTTAGCAGGGGTAACTATATCTTACTATCCCTGTATCATTTTGCTTGTACTCGTATATCTTTTTTAAAGTGGTATGGCCAAACCTAAAAATGTACCTTGTGGTGTTTCCATTTGAATGTCTTGCTATGCTTCTAAAGTTGAGTTTATAAAAGTGTGAGTGACAAGAATTATTATGTTGTATTTAATTAATGTCTAGTGTTTGAAATCCCTGAAACATTTTTGTTGGCATTAAACATAAAGTTTTAAATTTTCCTATTTTACATACATATAAAAAAACCCATATCTATTTTTATTTAAGAAATCACAAAACAAAGTACTGTTAATAGCCAGATTACAATAATTTTGAATTTTCCTCCAAATACACATGCTAGCTAGGTCTTAGTTGTAAACCATGTAAGTGCATTTTCTTTCTTTTATCCTATTTCCCCTATACTGATTCTGTGATGAGATGGACCTTGTTTACTAAAAATAAACACCTAAGAATGTGATTTAAATTCTATAGCACTTCAAAAATATCTTTAAATATAACATTTTAATATAGGCCCATTATTTAAATTGCTGGTCATCAAATTATGCACCAGAAGGAAATAATTAGGATAATTTGTGTCATTATTAATTCCTCTCTACAACAGAGAGGTATGAAAAATAGGCCACAGAACGACAACAAAAAGTCCCAAATTACTTCCATTGGTGTTATTCTCGTTGTGTGATAGCTTTATACAATGCAGTTCAGTTTAGCCTGATTGTGCCAGAACAGGTTTTACTGAAAGACTCACTCTGGCCCAAGTGACCTATTTTGTTTTCCTTTGTATGTCTAAGGCTTTTTGTTTGAAAACTATACCTTGGAATGTGAAAGTGATTGACACGAATGGGCATGACCTAACCCACTTCTCCTTCCCTGTTCTTAGCCTTGTCACTTCAGACTCAAGCTGGTTTCTTGAGGCCTGAAAAAAGACAGGAGCTGCGGCTGGGGAGCAAGGTTATCACACTCACTGGCCCCTTCCTCTGGAGCACTTCTGATTGGCATCCACAGAAGGGTTTCTGAACTCTCAGTGCAGCTTATATTATTCTTCAGCAAATACTTTCCTAGTCAGCAATTACTAAATTGTGCTGGGCCTCATGCTGAATCTTTCACATATATTATGTTATGAAAACTCCTCACGAAAATCTTAGAAGGTAGGTAAGTTGTTTAAGGACATGCCAATGATAATTAGCTGTATTAGTCCGTGCTCTTGGTTGCAAGCAATAGAAACCAGGCTTAAACTTACGTAAGGAAAAAATACAGAGGTGACTTATTGACTTATATAATCAGAAACTCAGGAGTCACTGCTCGGTTTAGACATGGCTTGATTCAAGGAACCCAAGTGACACTCAGTAGGACTTTGTTTCTCTGTATTGCCCAGCTTTCTCATGTGTTGGCCCCTATTCTCAGGCAGACTGTTCCACCTGTGGTAGAATGATGGCTGCAAAAGACCGATGAGGACAGCATCCCTGGTGAAAGTGAAAAGCCTTCATTTCTAGCAGTTTCCAAAAAGTCTTGGGGCTGGTTTTGATTGGACCAATTACAGTCACATAGCCATCTTTGATGTTTACAGGATAGATACACTGAGAGGGTTAAGCTTGGGTCACTGGAGCTGGGTTCAGCTAAGTCCCTCCCTCTAAACACAGGACTTAGAAAAATGGTGGGCTGGTTTCCTAAGAAAAATGCAGAAGCTGCTACCAGATGAATGGAGAGTTGACCCAGGGAGAACCAATAATCACAGGTGTGTACTGTGGGGGCCATCCAGGATCTGAACCCAGGTTGTTTATCATTATTAGCATTGTTGTTGGGTACTATATCCAAGCTTATGGTGGCAGTACTGTACTGTACTGTACAGTAGTATAACCCTTCCAAACTAAAATGCTGCCTTCTGAAGGTTTTTACCCTTTGGCTAACATTGCTCTCTCCTCATTAAAAAATAGCTTGTACATAGTCTGAATCATTTTTTCAGCAAGTTAGTTTGCATGTTGGTCTCTATTTCTTAAATTCACACTAACATAATGAGCATCTCAGGAGCAAGGACCAATCTTCTTTTGTATAGTGTACAGCACATGTTTTGACTAATGTGACTTGTAGCACAAAGATCTTTCATGTACACTATGGTGTACACTGTTACGCTTCTGAATTTGGTAAGTACATCTTGATTTCAAAAGAATGAGAATGGTTTCTTTTATAATAACTCAATAAGCAAGCATCCTTAGGCTTGATAGGATACCACACTCTGAAAAACTGTTCAGATGCTTAATATCACAGATAGATGTTCTCAGAATTTAGCTGTTATTCTCAGGAAAATCATGAGGGTTTTTGATGCTTATGAGCAAGTCTCAGATCTTATACATACTTCTATTTAATATTTGTGGATTTTTAAACAAAGAATACATTAAGTATTTGAGAAATAGAATAAGCATGGTTTCTCTGTTTGCAGTGGGAAGAATAAAAGTTTGGATCCAGGTGGGCTTAGATTCCATTCTTGATAGTTATGTGGATTTGGGTAATCTAAATGTCACTTAGTCTTAGTTTTCAAAATTTGAAGGGATGTGGTAGGATTGATAAAATAATGTACTGAGGTGCCTTGCTCAGAGCACAATGCTTATAGCTGCTCAATGGTAAATGGTACTTTCCTTTCCTTTTTCTCCCCTCTCTCCCTTGTCATGTGTTGTTATGGTCAAATAAGGCAACACACATATTTTGGTATTCTTGTTCTTACCTTCAAGCCTCTGTGGGTGACAGCAAAAGATGACTTGCAATGTCAAGACTGCCCATTTGTAGACCAGCCTTATCCACCTGCGACACAATGATTTCTTTCTGCTGTTAAAGGATGTAGAAAGTGAACTTATTATCTATCTATTCCACACAGCTTATTCTGTAGTATGTAGTCTCGAACTGTGTTATTTTTGCAAATACCTGTTATTTATCCCCAACAAGATGGTTGGTTCCTTGTTATCAGGAACTGGTAGACACTTGGGCACTTGTTGGATTGAGTTAATAAAAATCATTTAAAAAAGCTAGACATTAAGGTAGACAGTGTTAATTTATGCAATCTATAAGACCAAATTCTTTGCAAGGAGACCCTTATGCATCTGCATGGCTACAGATTTTTGTTGTTCTGACCTGAACTATTGAAAGAATAAGCAGCGGTTGTTTCTGAAGGAATAGCAGCAAAGATATTTTTGAATTTGCGGATAGAATTAATTTTTAGGACGCTGCTAAGAAAATGCTCTGACATCATTTACAAAACAGCATAAGCTTGAATTGGGTAGTCACAAGTTCATATTCTGAGTCCACCCATTTCTTATCCATGGAAACTTTGACAAGGTACTTAACTTTTCAGAGCTTCCAAACCTTGTTCTATAGAGCAGAGATATAACACTGCTTCACTTGTTATGAGAAGTAGATTTCACTGCGTACATAGAAGGTTTAGCCAGTGTCTAGCCTGTAGCAAGTGAACAGTAAATGGAAGTGGTAATAATAATAGTCATTTATTTGCTTGGGGCAATGATGTTCATATAATATCTGTCAATTTAGAAATAATTTTCTCTATAGATTGATTAGACCCCTTTTGGTCCTGAGAACAAAGAATGTTTTTCCACAAAGGGTAGTTTTCCCTAATGTATTTCTAACCGACTCTGAAAATTACAAAATGACCAAAAGACTCTTAGGGGATCGTTCCATCTGTTCAATTTTTGGATCAAATAAGGAATAAGCCCAGCTTAGGAGAAGAATGTAGGGAGCACAGGGGACCCAGAAATGTCCCCTCTGATGTCTTATTGCCTGTCTTCTTTTTTATCATTAGGCATTAAATTTAGAATTTTTAGAAATTGTTCTTCCCCAGTGCTTTGACTATTACTAAAAACCTTTTAAAAGAGTGTAATCAGAAGTCAAGAATAAGGAATCTGGAGTCATATTTCAAGTGTGACCTTGGGCCAGTCATTTAAATTCAATGTGCCTCAGTTTCCTTGTCTAGAAAATAAAGACAATAACTGTTCTATTTTTAGAGTTGCAGGCACTAAATAAATTAATGGACACAAAGCCCCCAAAATAGCACTTAGCAAGTGCCATATACATTTTAACTATTATTGGTGCTTTCTCTTCCTAAATGTAATGTTTTCTACCCCTGTGTCTCCACCCCTAATATTTTTGTACTGCTTTCACAATTTTTTCTATACCTACAATATTTCCTTAAATCAAATTAAGTTCAATTTTTACTTATCTTTATATTGAGCATTTATATATATATAATGATGAATTTATGTGCTTTGTATATTTTATCATTATACATGAAATAAATATATAACCTTATAAAAACAGTTGTCTATGTTACTACCCTAAATGCCCTCACATACTGCCAGTATTATGTATACCACATTTATTTACAGTTTTGTGCCATTTGCTTGTAGCTTCAAGTACAGTCAAAACTATTTTCAATATTATGAAAACTAGGACTATATATATATATTGAGAGACAGAAAGAGACAGAGAGAGGCAATATATGCAGCCATACTAATTATAGCCATTTATTATTAACGTCAACCTATGTTCATATGGTTTATTCAGAAATAATTTTCACTGCAGATTGATTTGACAGTTTTAGTCCTGAGAATATAGAATGTTTGTCCATGAAAGACAGTTCATATACAGAATACATACATACATATGCATATATATGCATATGTACATATAGGTTATCCCAAGGGTTATAGGTTATCTCTCTATATATTTAAAGAGAGATATAAAAAGAGAGAGAGGGACAGGGAGGAAGCTCTAGTGAGGCCTTAAAGAAATGCAAATAGTGAAGAGATTATGGTGTACTTTTCTTTGTAACATTGCATTACTCGTATATGAACAAGTTTAATATTTGCATCTATATGATGAGCTTTAGCAGTTGCTCTGAAAGCATTTTCTAATGGTGATAAGGTACAGTTTTATCATCTTAAATAGTTAGCACTATGGTATCCCACCTGACCTTAAGAAAATGCCAAGTAATTCTCTAGAAATAGAACTATAAAATGGTAACCTCTTAGAACAACAGCTCTCTCTGTAAAGGATCTGCTAGTCATTTACATTTCTCAGTAGAAATCAATAGCTAACTATTGTTTAATTGGTGAATGCAATGTGACCTAATCATCTCAATGAAGTCCTCCTTCCAGGAGGTTCATCCCCTGGGATAACGGAATGAGCCTGAGGAGTGAGGAACTAATTGCAGGAAGATAATGAGCATGGTTTCAATCAGGCTGACGGGGAGAGACGATGGGATAGGGAGCTTAAATCTCAAGGTTATGATTTATCTACTTTATTATTTGTTAGAAGAAAACATTAATCAAGCATGATGCCAAACTAGGTACTGTACAAAAGATACAGACTAAATTTATTAGCAGAGTCAGAAAGAGACAAACTTAAAAATGAAATCTGGTCTCAGGGCTTTCATTTAAAAGCTGAGTAGGAAAAGCTCTACACAGTGTGTATAAAGATCAGAGATGCTTTCAAATTTCTTCCTTTCCATAGGCACTGCCTTCCCCCCATCCTTACTGTGAGTGAAGGTTCACCCCTTTATGTCAGAAAACAGAAGGCATTGTCTCCCCAAAGTACTTTAACTTGCTCATGTTAAAAAACAAAACAAAACAAATTAATAGACAAACAACAGTCTTCTGATGTTACCATTTCCTTTTTAGCCAGGTAGGTAAATGCACACAGTTCATGCTGCCACTTAATGCCTGTGAAATCTTAGGCAAAGTATATAATCTCTCTAATCCTTAGGTTCCTGATAAGAAAATGACCATATCAATGCCTACCCTATATATATATATTTTTTTTTTAATTGTGGTAAGAACACTTACCATAAGATCTACCCTCTTAACAAATTTTAAGTGCACAATACGGTATTGTTAACTACAGGCACAGTGTTGTATAGCAGATCTCCAGAACTTACTCATCTTTCATAATTGAAACTTTATGCCCATTTATTAGCAACACCCCAGTTCCCCCTTTCTTCCCTTAGTATCTACCTTCTACTCTCTGCTTCTATTAGTTTGACTATTTTAGATACTTCACATAAGTGGAATCATGCAGTATTTATCTTTCTGTGATTGGCTATTTCACTTAACATGAGTCTTCAAAGTTTATCCACATGTTGCATATTGCAGGACTTCCATTGTGTTTGGAAGAGATGTTTGGAATGATTTCAGTCTTCTTAAATGTGAGGTTTGTTTTGTGGCTTAACTTGTGATCTATCCTGGAGAAGGTTCTGTGCTCACTTAAGAAGAATGTATATTTTGCTGCTGTAGGGTGGAATGTTCTGTACATATGCTGATGCCAAGATGTACAGGAAAACCACTCCTCTGTTCTCTGTCTATTCACAGACTACTCTCTACTCCAAATGTGTGTGTGTGTGTTTGGGGGGAGGTTTTCATACCAAGCAATTCTATAATACCAGCTGGGTGTCCTATAATTTAACGCATTTCTGACACTGTCTACCTAGAGTTAGCATCAGATCTCACAGATTAAGGATGCAGTCCCACAAGCCTGCTCCCTTCCCACTTCAGATGCCAATCACAAGTCCAAGTTGTTATCTGGGCATTGGACCAGTCAGCTAAACTGGAGAGTCCCACAACCCTATCCTCAGGTTTTATTAATTTTCTAGAGTGGCTCACAGAACCTAGGAAACTGTTTACTTAGTACATTACCCATTTATTGTAAAAAGATATAACTCAGGAATAGCAAGATGGAAGAGATACATAGGGCAGGATATGGGGGAAGGAGCTTCCATGATCTCTCCAGGTGTGCCACCATCCCAGCATCTCCATGTGTTCACTAATCCAAAGCTATCTGAATCCCATCTTTGGGGGGTTTTTATGGAAGCTTCGTTAAGTCAGCATGATTGATTAAATCATTGATCATAGGTGATTAATTCAACCTCCAGCCCCATTCTCCTCCCTGAAGGTTGGGGGGTGGGGCTGAAAGTTCCAATCCTTTAATCATATGGTCGATGCCTCTGGCAACAAGCCCCTGTCCTTAGAGGATTTTCAAAAGACACCTCATTAACATAAACTCAGATATTACTAAAAGGGACTTGTTATGAATAGCAAAAGATACCCATTTCACCTTTATTACTTTGGAGCTATTTTAGGAACTGGAAACAAAACTCATGTCCCTATAAGCTCTTATATAGGAAATTACAAGGGTTTAGAAGCTATATGCTAGGAACTTTGGACAAAGACCAAAATATATACTTCTTATATCACAGTATCACACATGTAATCTATCCTGTGTTTTCTTGAGAAGAATGAATTTTGTTGCTATGGATAGGAATGTTCTGTACATGTCTGTTAGATTCATTTGGTCTGTAGTGTTGTTCAAGTCTGCTGTTTCTTTGTTGACTTTCTGCCTAGCTGTTCTATCCATTATTGCAAGTAAAGTATCAAAGTCTTCTACTGTTATTGTATTGCTATCTCTCCCTTCTGTTGTGTCACTGTTTGCTTTTTTATGTTTAGATGCTCTGATGTTGGTTGCATATATATTTAAAATTGTTATGCTTTCCTGTTGAACTGACCCTTTTATCATTATATAATACCATTCTTTGTCTCTTCTGATAGTTTTTGACTTAAAGTCTATTTTGTATGATGTAAGTATAGCCAACCCTATTCTCTTTTGGTTGCCATTTGCATGGATTATCTTTCCCCATCCCTTCACTTTCAGCCCATGTGTGTCTTTAAATCTAAAGTGAGTTTATTGTAGACAGCATGTAATTGAATTTTTAAAGTCTATCCAACCATTCTTTGTCTTTTGATTGGGGAGTTTGGTCTATTTACTTTTAAAGTAGTTATTGATAGGGAAGGATTTACTATCATCAATTTGTTCCTTGTTTTCTGTTTTTTTTTTTTTTTTTGTATTTCTTTTGTCCCTCCTTTCCTCTTTTGCTATCTTCCTTTGTGTTTCACTGATTTTTTAATTTGTATTGATAGGCTTTTATTCTTGTCCCTTTATCTTTTGTGTAATTTCTATAGGTATTTTCTTTGTGGTTACCATAGGGCTTACATAAAAATGCCATATAGTTATAACAGTCTATTTTAAGCTGATAACTTCAATTGCTTGCAAAAACTCAACACCTTTACTCCCCTGTCCCACACACCTTAAGTTATTGATGTTAGTATTTACATCTATTTGTACTATGTATCCATTAACAGATTTTTTAGTTATAGTTATTTTTTAATACTTTTGTCTTTTAATTTTTATACTAGAATTAAAAGTGATTTACCCACCACCATTACAGTAATACAGTATTCTGTATTTATATGTATATTTACCTTTATCAGTGAGTTGTATACTTTCTTATGCTGGTGTCTTATTTAGCATTCTTTCATTTCTACTTGAAGGACTTTAGCATTTTTTGTCAGGCAGGTCTAGTGGTGATGAATTACCTCAGCTTTTGTTTTCTGAGAAAGACTTTATCTTCATTCTTGAAGGACTGTTTTTCCAGGTATAGTATTCTTGATTGGCAGTGTTTTTATTTCAGCACTTTAAATATATCATTCTACTCCCTTCTCTGCTGAGAAATCCACTGATAGTCTTATGTGGGTTCCTTTGTACATCACAAGTCTCTTTTTATTGCTTTCAAAATTCTATCTTTGTCTTTGACTTTTGACAATTTATGTTTCTCAATGGGCATTTGACTTAGTTAATCTTATTTAGGATCTTTTGGGTTTCCTGGATTTGGATGTCCATTTCCTTCTCTAGATTTGGGAAGTTTTCAGCCACTATTTCCTTGAATATACTTTCTGCCTCTTTATCTCTCTTCTTTTTCTTCTGGGACTCCCACAATGTGTATATTGGTCCATTTGACTGTATCTCAGATGTCCCTGAGGCTTTCTTTATTCTTTTTTAATATTTTTCAATTTATTCCTCTGACTGAATAATTTCCAGTGTTTATTAATCCTCTCTCCTTCTTGATATAGTCTGCTGTTTAGCTCCTCTGGTGAATTTTTCAGTTCATTTATTGTATTCTTCAGGTAGGTGATTTCTGTAAGTTTTCTGTCTCTTTGTTGAAATTCTCATATTGTTCTGGCATTTTTCTCCTGACCTCAGTGAGGATCTTTATGACAGTTATTTTGAATTCTCTGTCAAGTTTCTGCTTCTTTAGGGTCAGTTCTGGAGATTTATCTTGTTCCTCTGTTTGAACTGATTTCCCTGTTATTTTTCTTCACTCTCTGTATTGGTATCTGCACATTAGACAAGTAGTGACTTCTCCTAATCTTCATGGACTCACTTCATACAGAAAAGACCCCCCCACCCCCAACTCATCAGCCTGGCCAGAGATTCTGGGTCTCTCAAACCTTTGTGCTTGTCGAGTCTGTTTTATTCTTAGTGGCCTCAGACATCTAGATTTTGTTGGGTCACATCAGTATTTTTAGGTAAGCAAGACTGAGGCCAATTCCTCAGGCAGCCTTCAGGTAAGTTGGGTCATTGGATGCTCTGTCCAACTCTTCCCCTCCTTGGGGACAAGCTAGGAGCTTGGGTTTTTCATCAGCTCAACCTGTGCTGAGCCAGGGGGAGTGGCTATGATGACTGCCAGCCCAAACCACTATCACTGTTCTCACTGGCCCCAGGGGGCTATAGTATGCCACGTTCATCAATGCTCTGAGAGATGCTACACGGAAGCCAGTTGTCTGGGTAGTCCCATAAAAGTTGGGGCATTGAACGCACAGTGAACCCTTTCCCCTCCCCTGGGAGAAACTGGCAAATGGAGTTTTTGGTCTCAGTCATATGGTGCTATACTAGGGGTAGGGATTTTGGAAAGAAGGTGTCTCAGATTTTCCTACCAGCTTCAGTGTGGCTGGTTTCTTGCTCATTTGAGGTATGGGAGCTTCTGAACTCATTTCTGGATTTCTTACAAATGGAATCTGTGAAGGCATTCCTATTCCACCACCTTGCTAGTGTCACTCCCTCTTTTTGGCTTGTTTTGAGGCGGAAAGGAGGTAAAGGATGAAAAGTGCTTAGCACAGGGCACTGCAAATATCAAACAGTCAATAAATAAATGTTGATAGTGATATTATTAAAATGTTATGATTGCCATTTCCGGTCCAGGTTTCAGTGTTAGGCTGTAGATAGTGAAAACATGCCCATGATAAGTTCTGATCAGCTAAGGACAGTTGACAATACTATAGGGATGGAATGAGTGACCAAAGTCATCTATATTATAAATTTGCCTGTGTATATATATCTGGGGTCAATAGCAGAATAGTAATATTAGACTGACATGATAATTTGCTAAATATTTATTGCAGACTGAATTACCAGAGATAGGGGAGTAAGACAAGTTCTCTTTCTTAGATGAATTTACATTTTGGAGGAGAGACACATTAACAAATAACTGTCATGCAGGCTAATTGGGTACCTTGGTAACGCACAGGATTAATTCTTCAGGGTGGGACAGAGAGAGTCAGGGAGAACCAAGGAACAGGAGTTTGCCAAGTGGAGAAGTTGAGGAAGGATATTCTTTGCAGAGCAGTGTCACTGTGGCATGAGCTCTGAATGGCTAAAGCAACGTCTGGGTGTGTGTCTTAGAGGTGTGTGTGTGTGTGTGTGTGTGTGCATGCGTGCGTGCGTGTGCACGCACATATGAGGAGTGTCCAGAGTTGAGGTAAAATTTAGCTGAGGATGGTCTTGAGTTTTCCAAGTGATATAATCCAACTTTTGCTTAGAAAGTTAACTCTAATAGAAATAAAGACAGTGCATCAGCAAGAGGAGAGATTGGGAGCAGGAACTAAGAGAGGTATTCCAGGTATAAATTAGACGAGGACTGAAGAGGACAGAGGGGGAAGTTTTGAGTTGGCAAACAGGGAGTCATCGACAAGGTTTTCCAGATAAACATCAGGGAGTTCTGAAAATAGTCCAGAGGATTAAGGAAGTAAGAATGAGCAGTCTGTGAGAATACTCTATTTGTTTAAGAAGTTTGATAATTGAAGAGGCAAAGGGATGGGGTTAGTAGGCTTGAAAATTAGGTTGAATGGAAGGAGGCTTTTCCTTTTAGGAGAGACTTGTAATATTTAAAGACAGAGGGAAACAGATGAGAGGAATTTAGGACGCAAGAGCAAGTAGCTAATTGATGAATAAGGTTCCAGAAGTAGAATAAAACCAATAGCACAGGTGTCAGGCATGGTCTTGGAAGAGATTAGGATCCGATTTTTCTCTAATATATAAAGGAAGATGAATTAAGATGCTAGTAAGAGTACTCATACTGACCTCTCCTATTTTTTTCTTTTATGATAAATTGTTGTGATGAAATGATGAACTTTGAATGTATAATAAGGCAATTGGGCTACAAAGTCATACAGATGTGGATAAGAAGGATAAATACGTTTTAGAAGTGAGGGAAAGGAACCATGTGGATCATGGCTTGTGTTCCTTTTGTACTGTCAGCAAGAAGCATCAAGTCATGTGTTAAGTCCAGTTTTGATTATACATGCTCCACGAGGTAGCATATTTACATGTTCTACCTCTCCATGGTCCTGAATTCCTTTTATATTTTATTAAAGTCATGAGACTTATCTCCCTTATTATAAGGACACCTCAAATCCCTTTTATAAAGTGGTGGATAAAACATGAATAAGTACTGAGGATGTCTCAAAAACCGTCTACACATAGGAGAGATAGGGCCATATTACTGATTACTTAAAAATGATAAAAAATTGGAAGAGATATGCCTATGCCTTTGTGTTCAATCCGGACAGCTTGAAGTTAAGAAAAGGACTTTAGACCATGACAGGCACCTGCCACACAGCAGAGGCAGGCTGAGAGAGCACAGAGAGCCTTACAGATTTGAAGGCTATTGTGTGTCATGGTTTGCTTCAGTGATTCAATAAGTCAAGATCAGATTCTCTTAAGACTGTTAAACTCTCTGCCCGAATTTGTTCCTCTCTATGGTGAAATTACCCAGAATGCTAAAGCTACAATCCCCTCTTGATACGGTCACGAATTGACTAAATCCAAAAGCCAACATAACCGACATGAAGTTTAGCACTGTCCTTTCTAAGAGACTGAGCACCAGTATAAATCTCTAGACATGGAAAGACACAAGAAAATTATTTTTCAGAGTCTCTGATTAAACACAGTAAATTAGTTGAGCACTACCACTGAGATTTGTGCTGTAGAAGTAGAGTACAGAACTCCAATGAGAGCTTGCTGGAGACCTTAAGAAAGGAATAAATTGCATCTGAGAGAACCTTACACTTCAGCAAAGAAATAAAACAGACTGCAAGTATTTGTAGAGTTATGAGAAGCGATAAATGGGATTTTGTTTGCTCTGAAAATATAAGAGGAGGGCCTTTATTTTGCAGGGAGGCTCAAGATAGCACTCCAACTAGCTGGAGAGAAAGTTTGACCGTTAACTAGACAATAGTATTCTCCAGGTAGGAGCCCTCCAGGCAAGAGTCTGGCCTATTTAAAATAGAGGAAACACAACCTTTTGAATACAGTCATATCATATGATTTATTTTGCTTTCAAAGATACCTTCACTGACTTCTGCGGTCACTAAATGAGAATAAATACCCTTTCTTTACCTTTTCCTCCCCTTTATCAGTAACATCAAGGTGGTTCTTTGTAGTTCCCTTTAGTCAGGACTTTAATGCGCACCCTCCCGACCCCCACTGTCAAACCCAAGTCTTCTATTCTCATAATAATGAAATGGGAAGACCCCTCTTTGTTAACTTTCTATAGGAGCTGAAGTTCCCATTGGGCCATAATTGGTAACCAGAGCTGAAGGCTTAGCAGTTAAATTCTCCATGAAAATATATGAATAAAAGTAGAAATGTTATGGGCTGTTTTTTTCACTAAACTTCTGCCAGCTCTTGCAGTGTTTTATGAAGAGATGCCAGCATATTCAATAAATCTCGGCTGGCTGTTGTCCAGGAGAAATTATCACCAGCCCGTTGAAGGATCTCTGGCTGCTCCTTAGGAAAGGGAGGGGAGGATGAATCATTCTGGTTCATTCTGAGTTGTGCATTATACATTAAATTAAAATATATGTTTCACCCATTTAGCAGTCTGAATAATAAAAGCTGTATACAGCTGCAACAACTCTGCTCTATGCATTTTAATGACTGATTTGTGAATATACTAGAATTATAACTGCTATTCAAATATTTTCCTTTTTTAAGAAGTCACAAATCCCTCCCTTTAAAAATACGCAGACAAACATTTTATAATCTTTTAATAATTTGTACTAAAGAGTTTTAAAGCTTAGAATATGTGGAAATTATTTGTTTTAGGACGAGTAAATATAATGGGCTTGTCAATATGGTATTCAAATAACTGTAAAAATATTTGGAGTGTCTCCAACGAAAAGAACCTAACTCGATCTCTGCATTCAAATGAATTCTAAATAGAAAAAGTGATATACAGTCCAAAAGGAAGCATTAGACTCTAAAGCACCTTTCCATTTCTCTAAGGAATTGTGATCTACTGCTCAAATAGACTTTTAAATGGCTGTTGAGTTTTCAGGCTTCTCAGATATTCATACTTAAATCAGTTTGAACTAGTTAAGTAGAGTCACAATTAGAATTGTAATTTCTTTTCTTTCCATTTTTAACCAGTTGTGAAGAAAGCTAATAAAATTGGAAAATGAGCATATGCAACCTTTAATATGAAAACTAGGTCTTAGAAGGCTGAGACAGTGCTTTATCAGCCTCCAGAGGGTATTTTTCTAAGCATAACGCCAATTTTAACATAGGATCTACGTACTTTTTGTATGATGAACCGTAAACCAGAAGCTTTCTCTAATGGGTTCTAAAAATCAGGAGATTTAGATTCAACTTATGAGAAAAAAAAATGGTATGTTATGACAAAGGTAATAATATATCAATAATATCCTCAATTTCTCATAGAAACTTAGAAAAATATCTATTAGCTAAGTAGCCAAAAGTTTATTTTAGGATACTTATGATCGATGTAAGGAAATTCTCAGTAATTTACCATTAATTCAGATGTCCATTCTTAAGTTGGAAACATGTCAGTAAAATATGAAGTTCTATGGCATCTTTAGCAGAGCAAACAAACAGAAGTAATCCCCTTTATTGTTTCCTTATTTCAGCCTCAAATAACCCTCAGTCTACTAACTGCCCCCAGGATCCCATTTTACAAAACATGGTTTCCAAAAAATAATTTGGAGAATTTTAGAAGCTGAAAAATAATGTCTTATTCCTGAGTGTATTAGTGGTTTGTAACACTGATGATTCAAGCTTCTTCCTAAGCAATTTTTTTTGCATCTGTAAACTGATCTAAATGTTATGAGGATAAATTTAGAAAAGCTCATTGGGAATTGTTACTCTAGAGCAGGGGTCAGTAAACTTTTTCTGGAAAGGAAAAAATCATGGGTAATTTAGACTTCGGGGACCCTCCCTGTCACACTCAGTGAACCCTGCCATTTTAGTGCAAAGGGATTCATAGACAGTGTGCAAACATATGCATGTGGCTGGTGGACTTGGCCCTTGAGCTGTTCTAGAGCAGTGATTCTCGTTTGGTGTTGGGTGTGATGGGGAGGGAACTTTGGAAAGTTCATTGGGGGATGAAATTCAAGAGAGCCTCTGCTGGAAATTTTCATCTTTTTCCTATCAAGAGTTAACAGGAAAGGACTTCCCTGGTGGTCTAGTGGTTAAGACTCCACCCTTCCAGTGCAGGGGGTACAGGTTCAACCCTTGTTCGGGGAACTAAGATCCCACATGCTGCGCTGCGTGGCCAAAAAAAATTAAAAAAAGAGTTAACAGGAAACATTTTTTGGTTTTGACTAAAATAATAATTTGATGGGGCTTCTAGGTCATTAAAATTGCACAAATAATACAAATGAGGGTCAGAAATCACTTTTAATATTACTACATCATTAACATATATAATATAGAATAGTGATATCCAATAGAAATAGCATATGAGACATATATATGATTTCTAATTTTTGAGCAGCCATGTTAAAAAAGTAAAAAAAAAAAAAAAGAAAACCAAAACAGGTAAAATTAATTTTAATAATGTACTTTATCAAATGTATATAAAAATATTATCATTATGCTATGTAATCAATATTAAACATTATTAATGGGGTATTTTACATTATTTTTTGTACTAAGCTTTTGAAATCTGGTGTGTATTTTATGCTTACAGCATATTTCAACTTGGATTAGTCACATTTCCAGTGTTCAGTGGCCATATGTGGCTAGTGAGTACCATACTGGATAGAACAGGAAAAGATCATATAATATGTTACTTTTACTCACTGGATTATATTTTGAGAATAAGTGATGTAAAACATAGGCCAGATTAATGTTCTCCTTCTCCCCTGTAACACTGAGCCTGACAGCAGCCTAAAAGGTCGTCATAATGCAGCATTTTTGGAAAGCCACTGCTAGTCAAGAGAGCTGGCATGAACCTCTCTACAATCTATATAGAGACCATAAGATGAATTCAACCATGTAATTGATCATTTGAAATCTCAGGACTCATTTCAAACAGTCATTTTCTTTTATTTGCCAACCAGGGGTCAACAATTCCAATGCCAGGAGAGACCAGAGAGATAGAAGTGAGAGAATCCAGCTGGGTGAAGACAGTGGAGAGTGATGGGACCATCTGTGGCAAGTGGCAGGTATGTACCCTTCCTGAAGTATCCACCATCCAAAAGCTAAACACTGTGTCAGAAGAACAAACACATCTGCAAGACCACCACTGGATGTCCGGACCTGTTGGTTTACAGTCCCTGGCTACATACGTTAAGTCTAAAGATGTGGCACTATTCCAAGAGAATTCACATTATTACTGTACCAGTACTTGTCTGATCTCTGACAATTGTAGGGGGTGGGATCAGGTGATCTGACCCCAGCCTCACCTCTTCCTCTGACCCTTCTATCTTACAAGGGGGTCTTCTGCTCACTTCGACCTGAGAGTCTGTCACAAATTTCCTTTGCTTGCAATTCCTCCTCTCTTCTTTAACAACCAGGAAAAATGGCCCCTCTCTGAAGCCTTCCCAATCTCTAATGTTCATAGTTGTACAGATCCACAAAGCCAAAATTCAAAAAGCTCTGGAAGCTAAAAGCTTTTAAAAACTCATCTGGTGATAAAAATCTTACCTGATCTGAACTCATTTATCAGCAAATTCTGACTTTGCTGGACATGAGTCTCTTTATAGGTCTTTATTTAGCTAACAGTTGTGAAAATTCATACTGCAGAAATATTAATATTTTGAATATAAGGGCAGTCCTGTATTCACTGGAATGATTGTGTAATATATGGTGTTCGTACCATGCTATCATTCTAACATCAGAAAAGTTCTGAAACACATCTGGCTCCAAATACGCCTTTATTAGTGAACCTTTATTCCTAGTAGTGGAAGTAGGAGTATTAGTAAATAGTTATTTAACACAAACTATGCTCCAGGTCCCTTATGTATTTTAACTCTTTTATTCTGCACAAGTCAATTAGGTAAGTATTATTGTTACCTTCTTTCATAGATGTCAACAGTAAAATAATAGAGTTAGGTAACTTTCCTAAGGTCACACAGCTCCTAAGTGGCACCACTTGGCAATGCCAGTAATCAAACCCAGATGGTCTGGCTGAGAGTCTTTCCTGCTGTGCAAAAGCATCTGTCTAAGTGTTGGTTATGGGTTCCCCTCACTTGACATTTACTGTGTGAAGGTTCTGTCTCCTGAACTAGAATTCCTACTCCTTAAAAGCAGAGCTTGTCTCCCCCACACTACCTACCTGGTAAGGGTATAAACCTAACAGCATTTATAGCGAAGAATGGCTAGGTTAAAAAGAGCATTATGAATTTCAGTAATTTACTATGGATTCCGCAGGTCACGGTCCCACTTGTTCTGATTTCCACAAAGCTGATTTAACTTGGCGTGATGTGACAGTTATTAAGCTCTGCCTTTCTCAGTGAAAATAAGCACAGGCGCAAGCATATATGCTATCACCTTAACCACACTGAAGATAAATTCTGCTTCTGGTTCCTGCTTAGTTAATGCTTATTCTGATCTATGCAGTATGTAAGAGCTATTTATGTCTTTCCTCGGTGTATCCTGTATAGTTTATGCGGCGGTACTATTACTGTTCCCATGTTACAGATGAGAAAACCAAGATTTGGAGATGTGTGATTATGATGTTGGGAAGTGGTGAAATTATATTAAAATGTAGGTGGTTTGACCCAGGAGCCCGCAATCTTCCTCATCTTCCTTCTTTGCCTCTGGCTTTCTTCTGAGACTACTTTCTAGGATACAGGTCACTTTCTAACTTGAGTCTTCCTTTCTTCTCATATCTCTTGCCACTCCAGTTACACTGGAGGGCTGGAGAGTTTCTTAATATTCTGTTCTTTTGCCATAGACAATACTCATTTATCCTTATAACAGTATTATGGGTTTGTGCTTTTGGTGTTTCCATTTAACAGATTTGGAAATTGAGGCTCATAGGCTTTAAGTAATTCACTCAAATTCATATAATTTGTGGCTGAACTGGGATTAAAGTATGAGTTAACTGATCTAGAATCTCACACACTGATGGCTCACATTTTCCTGCTTCTCGTTGAACTAGTTTCATACAGTTCCAGCACTCTAAGAACAAATTATGATTATTTAAAAAAAAATACCTAAGTAACCCATGGAAATTCTTCTAATTGAACTTCCTACCTACTGACACAATGAAGAAACATGAACCTAACTGAATATTCTTCTCAGATTCACTAGGGGCATATTTTTAGTCTTAGCATAAAATATTTCCTCTGTGCTTCTGTTCAGCCTATACATTTCATTTTCAAAGCTAGAGTCTTTTTCCAGTTAATCATATTTATTGGCAAAATACAGCCTAAGTCACTGAAACAAAAACTAAATGAAATAAGAGAACAAAGGTTGAATAAAGAAGTTCTGGACAAAAAGCCTTTGACCACAAATGAATGCCAGATTGGCAATTTTATTTTTCTTCAAATGTGATTAATCATAGCAATCACTAGTAAACAGTAATACATATTTGTGTGTCACCTCTTTATGCCTTAAAAAAGATCAGAACAACCCAGGACCCACTCATTCTGTTTGACTGTTGGAATATTTTTTTAAAAAACATCAATGTAGTTAAAAAAAAAAAAAAAAAGACTTTATGAGCACCCTGATTGATTGGAAGTTAAAAAGAAGAGCAGACTTTTTCCTTTCCTTGGGCTCTCCAGTCCTGTGGGGATGTCTCTAGATCTTCAAATAAGTCCCTCCAAGGGAGAAAAACGCCACCACTTACAATATGTAATCTCAGTGGCTGGAGACTCCCTGTCACCTCACTTTGGAAGTGTTTTGTGAGCTATGCAGATCACGAAGACTGGGTAATAAAAACCCACCACCATCCAACCGGGGAAATCTATTACTCACCTCTTCTATTAATAGAGTTAGAGCTTCGATTTCGCAGTGCAAAAAGCTCAGATTTATTTTGCTTACTTGAATCTCAAAGCTTGAGTGCTCTCCGATTGGGAAATATAAATTCTGCTTGCTTTTAAACTAAATAATAGTTCTATTTATAACACTTGTTGTAGCCTTTATACTCCTTTTTTGCATGTAAAATGCTGCAATACATATACCTACTCTAACGTTTCTTGTAGGGTGAATTTAGCACACTGATTTCTGAGAAAATAGGGAAAAAAGAGCCACGCTCACCTGGAGGGGGGGCATGGAGGTGTTGGGCAACTGTTGTCCATTCCACCCACTTATAAATGAGAGGTAAAAATCCGTCCTGTTCATTTATAAATTCATATGGAGCCTTTCTTTGTGTTGAGCTATTTGAGTTGATAGTGGAAACGTGATGAGGGTTCTGTTTTAAGACAATTCCATTTCTCAGGATGCCTCCTACCTTCTGTGTATGTATCATTTCGAAAAATGGTGAATAGCAGCTTAAGCAGCTAATAGCCAATTCCAGTTCCCATTTTTATCTGTGGGAGACAGTTTCTCTGTTAAAGTGGTAACAGTTAAATGCAAAACTAACCTAACAAGCCATTGGGTGGCACTGTTGCTCCACTGAGTTCTTGGTTAAAGAACATTTCTCTTATACTAAAAAAGGAAAAGAAATGAAACATGAGTATGCCTTAAAGAAAGTAGCGTTGTTTAAATGGGACAATTGGATTTCCTCTGTTTCTTTGATTCTTTCTATCCACTAAACACCCTTTGACCCAGGAATGACAAGTAGGTTTAAACTCAGATGGCAATATCAACCGTTTGGTCGATGCCACCTGGAGCCTAGTGTTGAGAAGGATTCTGATGCCATATGCAAGCCAATGGGTTGCATGGAGAATGTTATGGATTGATTAACAGTGTCTGCTGTGGGTACAGAATATTGGAATGGTGACTAAACTTGTCATTCTTCCTGTTGAATTCTATATAATGAGTGCCTATGATAGAAATAAATTCTATATTACCATTGGGGCTAGGTAGAGAAAATATGAGTGGAGTCTTTTTTTTTTTTTAATGTGAGAGTAATGTTAGGTGATATGTTGAAAGTCAGACTATTATAGCACATTGTGCATCTTGGATAATATGAGTATGACCTGAACTATATGTGTCCTCTTTTCTTGCCTCACCTAATCCACTCAGGGTTTTAAAGATTATGAGAAAGTGGTGTCATTACCACAAGGAGGTTAATATTTTTTGGCTGGTTAGTGCCAAAAATGATGGTAGAGGCCAGAAAAAGATGTCTTCATAATCCAAGAAACCTCAAAGCCCCAGGAATATACTGATTTTAGAGTTTAAAATCCTGTTGATTTAATTTTAGATCTATTATGATGTTAAGATTTACCATAAAAGAACTATGACTATCACATATGTGTGAGTCTATGAGTACATTAAACTTTTCCTACCTCCTCTGAAGATCTTACAGTATTCCTTGACATGGGGTATTTACTGAATGCGCTCTGCAGTAGTGTTTTCTGTGATGTTGGAAATGATCTATGTTTATGTTGTCCACCACACCAGCCGCATGTGGCTACTGAGCACTTAAAATGTGGCTCCTGTGACTGAGGACTTGGATTCTAAATTTTTGTGTAATTGCAATTAATCTGAATGTGAATATAAATAGTCCAATGTGGCTACTAGCTATTGTATGGGACCGTGAGTTGTAGTTACTGCAGAAATGATTAACACTTGGGTTTGAAGAATTCACAGCCTGTCAGACCAGATGGCCCTCATATAAGCAGAGTAATGCCCAGTAAGGATAGTTAAGGTTTATTAAGCATTCACTATGTGTATGGCATTATTTTAAACATTTTATATATTTGGTCTTCCCAACAACCTGTGAAGAAAATCTTTTATCCCCATTTTACAGATGAAGAAAATTATAACAAAGGGATAAGCACTGAAATATTAGATAGGTCCCCAAATGGGATATGTTGGCCTTCTGTACCCATTAATAGTTTCGTTTCTTTTCCAACAAATACAGTTTCAATGTATGTTCGTTGTTTACCTAGAAAGGAGGTTGAGTCGGTGGTTGGAAGGGGCAGAGAAGGATGAGGCCCACTTGCAAACTAGAGTCCTCTTTAGAAAACATTGTGTTGGGGCTCCTTGGGAGCCCTTTCCTCCCTGCCCTCTAAGTAGCTTATCGAAGTGCTCCTTCTAACCAAACAGATTTCCTTCCTGGGAGGTTTTCTAGCAAATACAATTCCCTCCACCACCTCATTACATTTACAGCATTGTTCTAATTTGCATTATAGATAAGAATCTTGGGCAGCTGCCTATACCTGACTCTGCGGGGAGCACACAGCTAAGGTTCTCTTGTAGCCAAAGGATGGCAAAACTTTACTCTAGAACACGAAATCAGTGTAGGCTTCTGTGATGGACAGAACAATGCCCTCCACTCCAAAGATATCCATGTCCTTATCTGCAGAACCCATGAATATGTTACTGTACATGTGAAGAAGGAACTTTGCATGTGTGATTGAGTTAAAGATTTTACAATAGGAAGACCATCCTGGGTTACAATAGGTTGGTCTGATGTAATCACAAAGAACCTTGTAGGAGAGAGGCATGAGGTCAGAGGAAAAGGTGATGTGATTATGGGAGAGAGAGAGAGAGAGGGAGGAGAAGATGCTACCCAGAAGGCTTTTAAGGTGCATAAAGGGCCCAAGAGACAAGGAATTTAGGCGGTGCCAAGAATCTGGAAAAGGCAATGAAACAGATGCTCCCCAAGAGCCAGCTGGTCTTTTTTGAACTTCTCAGCTCCAACACTGTGAGGTAATAAATTTGTGTTGTCTTAAGTAATTTGTTGCCACAGCAGTAGGAGACTAATACAGCTTCTTAGACAGGGAGACTTTTGAGAATTGCCAGGTAGAGAAAGGAAGGGTGTTCCAGCCAGAGGAACCAGCAAGTTCAAAGGCATGATGCTCCAAAACAGCATTCAGTGCATGGGAACAGTGTGTATCTCAGGGGGGAACAGTGTGTATCTCAGGGTAGGCAGCAACTGAGGTATGTTTCAGGGAAATAAGATGTGGTACAGGAAGGGGAGCATTCTGGTTTCGCTGCTAATCCCTAGCATTCTGAGACCAATCCCAGGGCCATGCTTTCCTCTTCTGGATCACATATGACCTCAGGAGTCTCCTGTGGTTTTACTCTATATATTTCTCTTCCCACAGAGATCAAAAGAAAAACCCATAAATATTTGCTACAGGGAAAGATTAAGGATCCCGAGCCACTAAAAATAAGAAAGTAACTTGGAAGAGAGAAAGCTATTTCTGTTGTGTTAGATAAAATTTTTTGCTGGCATTAGAAATTGAATGAGAAGAAAGAAAATGATCAATTTCAGATTGGACAAAGGCTCCTAAAGGAAATCTTTTTGAACCATATAATACATCTTATGCTTTCATCACATTATATGTGTGTGTATGTATATATATATATATATATATATATATATATATATATATATATATATATATATATATATCTTATAGCAGGATGGTGAAGAGTAAAATTAGTTAGGTGGAGTCAAGATGGCAGTGTAGGAAAACACAGAGTACATGTCTCCCCTCCACTAGGGTGCCTGCCGGATGCTGGGGGGTACCTCAACGCCCAAGGAGATGGGAGGAACCCCCAAGTGAACCAGTAGGATGTGGGGGGGAGCTGAGGCCGGACAGGACTGGCGCTGCTGACGGGTGGCTGAGAGGGGGGAGGTGTTCCCACACCTGGAGTGACCCCCGGGGGCTCGATTCCCCTGCTCAACCGGCCGGGGAAGTCTGCCCTGCTCTCGGCCAGGTCCTATACCCTCAGAGGCCCCCTCCGGGCTGCATAGGTCCTGGGGACATAGGAGGAAGGCTGGGGCAGAAGAGGAGAGGCAGGTGGGAGGGGCCCTCCAGGACCAGAGGGGCAGGAGAAGGAGCAGAGGGCATTTGACCCACCCAACCGGGCCCAGGAAGCCTGCTGGGCTCCCAGGAGGGGTCCCCTGCCCTCTCAGACCAGAGCGGGGAGGTGTGCCAGGGCCCCTTCTGTTTGGTTGAGCCTAAGCCCCAGCCCCCCACACCTCCAGGGCCTTTTCCAGCCCTGTGGGTCCTAAGCATAGGCCCCGCCCACCACCCAAACCCCACCCCTACTTAGGCCCCGCTCTCCACAACCAAGGCCTTTTCCACCTTTTTTTTTTCCTTCCCCCTCTTTTTTACTATTGTGGTTCTGTTTTATCTTCTGGTGTTGTTTCATCTATATTTTAATTTTTATATTCTTTCTAACATATCTGTGAGTTTCCTAGTCTAATTTTATTTTTTACTTTGTTATTGTTCACCTTTATTTTATTTTATTTTTTTTGCCTCCCCGTGTGGCTTGTGGGATCTTGGTTCATGAGCCAGGGGTCAGGCTAAAACTCCTGAGGTGGGAGCTCCAAGTCTGAACCACTGGATTAACAGAGAACCTCAGACCCCAGGGAATATTCTTCGGAGTGAGGCCTCCCAGAGGTCTTCATCCCAGCACCAAGATCCAGCTCTACCCAACAGCCTACAAACTCCAGTGTTGGAAGCCTCAGGCCAAACAACCAGTAAGACAGGAACACAATCCCACTCATCAAAAAAACAAAAAAACAATGAGACAGCAAAAAAATATGTCACAGATGCAGGAGCAAGGTAAAATCCTATAAGACCAAATAAATGAAGAGGAAATAGGCAATCTACCTGAAAAAGAATTCATAGTAATGATAGTAAAGATGATCCAGAATCTCAGAAATAGAATGGAGGCACGGATTGAGAAAATACAAGAAATGTTTAACAAAGATCTAGAAGAACTAAAGAACAAACAAACAGAGATGAACAACACAATAACTGAAATGAAAAATACACTAGAAGGAATCAATAACAGAATGACTGAGGCAGAAGAACAAATAAATGAGCTGGAAAACAAAATGGTGGAAATAACTGCCAAGGAGCAGAATACAGAAAAAAGAATGAAAGAATTGAAGACAATCTCAGAGACCTCTGGGACAACAATAAATGCACCAACATTCGAGTTATAGGGGTTCCAGAAGAAGAAGAGGAAAAAGAAAGGGTGTGAGGAAATATTTGAAGAGATTATAGTGGAAAACTTCCCTAACATGGGAAAGGAAATAGTCACCTGAGTCTAGGAAGCACGGAGAGTCCCATACAGGATAAACCCTAGGAGAAACACATCAAGACACATATTAATCAAACTAACAAAAATTAAGTTCAAAGAAAAAATATTAAAAGGGAAAAACAAAAAATAACATACAAAGGAATCCCCATGAGGTTATCAGCTGACTTTTCAGCAGAAACTCTGCAGACCAAAAGGGAGTGGCAGTATATACTTAAAGTGATGAAAGAGAAAAACCTACACCCAAGATTACTCTACCCAGCAAGGATCTCATTCGAATTCAACAGAGAAATCAAAAGCTCTTCACACAAGCAAAAGCTAAGAGAATTCAGCACCACCAAACCAGCTTTACAACAAATGCTAAAGAAACTTCTCTAGGCGAGAAACACAAGAAAAGAAGAAGATGCACAAAAACAATCCCAAAACAATTAAGAAATGGTAATAGGGACATACATATCGATAATAACCTTGAATGTAAATCGATTAAATGCCCCAACCAAAAGACACAGACTGGCTGAATCGATACAAAAACAAGACCCATATATATGTTGTCTACAAGAGACCCACTTCAAACCAAGGGACACATACAGACTGAAACCGAAGGGATGGAAAAAGGTATTCCATGCAAATGGAAATCAAAAGAAAGCTGTAGTAGCTATACTCGTATCAGATAAAATAGACCTTAAAATAAAGAGTGTTACAAGAGATAAGGAAAGACACTACATAATGATCAAGGTATCAATCCAAGAAGAAGATATAACAATTATAAATGTTTATGCACCCAACATAGGAGCACCTCAATACATAAGGCAGGTGCTAACAACCATGAAAGGGGAAATTGACAGTAACACAATAAGTAGGGGACTCTAACACCCCACTTACACCAATGGACAGGTCATCCAAACAAAAAATAAATGAGGAAACACAAGCTTTAAATGACACAATAGACATGATAGATTTAATTGATATTTATAGAACATTCCACCCAAATGTGGCAGAATACACTTTCTTCTCAAGTGCACATGAAACATTTTACAGGATAGATCACAGCTTGGGTCACAAAGCAAGCCTCGGAAAATTTAAGAAAATTGAAATTGTATCAAGCATGTTTTCTGACCATAACGCTATGAGATTGGAAATCAATTACAGGAAAAAAGCTGAAAAAAACACAAATACATGGAGGCTAAACAGTGAGCTACTAAATAACCAAGAGATCACAGAAGTCAAAGAAGAAATTAAAAAATACATAGAAACAAATGACAATGAAAACACGATGACCCAAAACCTATGGGATGCAGCAAAAGCAGTTCTAAGAGGGCAGTTTATAACAATTCAGTCTCACCCCAAGAAACAAGAAAAATCTCAAATAATCTAACCCTACACCTAAAGCAACTAGAGAAAGAAGAACTAAGAAAACCCAAAGTCAATAGAAGGAAAGAAATCATAAAGGTCAGAGCAGAAATAAATGAAATAGAAAAGAAGAAAACAGTAGCAAAGGGCAATAAAATGAAAAGCTGGTTCTTTGAGAAGATAAACAAAATTGATAAACCCTTAGCCAGACTTATCAAGAAAAAAAGGGAGAGGACACAAACCAATAAAATTAGAAATAAAAAAGTAGAAATCATGGGCTTCCCTGGTGGTGCAGTGGTTGAGAGTATGCCTGCCGATGCAGGGGATGCGGGTTCGTGACCCGGTCCGGGAGGATCCCACGTGCCGTGGAGCGGCTGGGCCCATGAGCCATGGCTGCTGAGCCTGCACGTCCAGAGTCTGTTGCTCCGCAATGGGAGAGGCCACGATAGTGAGAGGCCCGCATACTGCAAAAAAAAAAAAAAAAAAAAAAGTAGAAGTCACAACTGACACTGCAGAAATAAAAAGGATTATAAGAGACCACTACAAACAACTATATGCCAGTAAAATGTACAACCACAAAGAAATGGGCAAATTTCTTGGAAAGGTACAATTTTCCAAGACTGAACCAGGAAGAATTAGAAAATATAAACAGACCTATCACAAGAAATGAAATTGAAACTGTAATTAAAAATCTTCCAACAAACAAAAGTCCAGTACCAGATGGCTTCACAGGCAAATACTACCAAACATTTAGAGAAGAGCTCACACCTATCCTTCTCAAACTCTTCCAAAAAATTGCAGAGGGAGGAACACTCCCAAATTCACTCTATGAAGCCACCATCACCCTGATATGAAAACCTGAAAAAGATATCCCAAAAAAATAAAATTATAGACCAATATCACTGATGAACATAGATGCAGAAATCTGGAACAAAATACTAGTGAACAGAATCCAACAACACATCAAAAAGATCATACACCGTGATCAAGTGGGATTTATCCCAGGGATGCAAGGATTCTTCAGTATATGCAAATCAATCCATGTGATACACCATATTAACAAATTAAGGAATAAAAACCACATGATCATCTCAATAGATGCAGGAAGAAGCTTTTGACAAAATTCAACACCCAGTTATGATAAAAACCCTCCAGAAAAGGGGCATAGAGGGAACCTACCTCAACATAGTAAAGATCATATATAACAAACCCATAGCAAACATTAAACTCAATGGTGAAAAACTGAAAGCATTTCCACTAAGATCAGGAACAAGACAAGGATGTCCACTCTTGCCACCCTTATTCAACATAGTTTTGGAAGTCCTAGCCACAGCAATCAGAGAAGGAAAAGAAATAAAAGGAATGCAGATTGGAAAAGAAGAAGTAAAACTGTCACTGTTTTGCAGATGACATGATACTATACATAGAAAATCCTAAAGATGCCTCCAGAAAACGACTAGAGCTAATCAATGAATTTGATAAGGTTGCAGGATATAAAATTAATGTGCAGAAATTTCTGGCATTCCTATACACTAACAACAAAAAAATCAGAAAGAGAAAGTAAGGAAACAATCCCATTTACCATCACAACAAAAAGAATAAAATACTTAGGAATAAACCTACCTAAGGAGGCAAAAGACTTGTACTCAGAAAACTATAAAACACTGATGAAGGAAATCAAAGATGACACAGACAGATGGAGAGATATACCATGTTCTTGGATTGGAAGAATCAATATTGTGGAAATGACTATACAACCCAAAGCAATCTACAGATTCAATGCAATCCCTATCAAACTACCAATGGCATTATTCACAGAATTAGAACAAAAAAATTTACAATTTGTATGGAAACACAAAAGACCCTGAATAGCCAAGGCAATCCTGAGAAATAAAAACGGAGCTGGAGGAATCAGGCTCCGGACTTCAAGCTATACTACAAAGCTACAGTAATCAAGACAGTATGGTACTAGCACAAAAACAGAAATATAGATCAATGGTACAGGATAGAAAGCCCAGAGGTAGACCCACGCACATATGGTCACCTAATTTATGACAAAGGAGCCAAGAACATACAATGGAGAAAAGACAGCCTCTTCAATAAGTGGTGCTGGGAAAACTGGACAGCTACATGTAAAAGAATGAAATTAGAACACTCCCTAACACCATACACAAAAATAAACTCCAAATGGATTAAAGACTGAAATGTAAGGCCACACACTACAAAACTCTTAGGGGAAAACATAGGAAAAACACTCTTTGACATAAACCACAGCAAGGTCTTCTTTGACCCACCTCCTAGAGTAATTAAAATAAAAACAAAAATAAGCAAATGGGACCTAATTAAACTTAAAAGCTTTTGCATAGCAAAGGAAACCATAAACAAGATAAAAAGACAACCCTCAGAATGGGAGAAAATATTTGCAAATGAAACAATGGACAAAGGATTAATCTCCAAAATAAACAAGCAGCTCAGGTAGCTCCATACGAAAAAAACAATCCAATTAAAAAATGGGCAGAAGACCTAAATAGACATTTTACTAAAGAAGACATACAGATGGCCAAAAGACACATGAAAAGCTGCTCAACCTCACTAATTATTAGAGAAATGCAGATCAAAACTACAATGAGGTATCAGGTATCACCTCACACCAGTTAGAATGGGCAGCATCAGAAAATCTACAAACAACAAATGCTGGAGAGGGTGTGGAGAAAAGGGAACCCTCCTACACAGTTGGTGGGAATGTAAATTGATAAAACCACTATGGAGAACAGTATGGAGGTTCCTTAAAAAACTAAAAATAGAACTCCCATATGACGCAGCAATCCCACTACTGGGCATATACCCTGAGAAAACCATAATTCAAAAAGAGTCATGTACCACAATGTTCATTGCAGCTCTTTTTACAATAGCCAGGACATAGAAGCAACCTAGGTGTCCATCAACAAATGGATGGATAAAGCAGATGTGGCACATATATACAGTGGAATATTACTCAGCCAAAAAAAGAAATGAAATTGAGTTATTTGTAGTGAGGTGGATGGACCTAGAGTCTGTCACAGAGAGCGAAGTAAGTCTGAAAGAGAAAAACAAATACCGGATGCTAATACATATATATGGAACCTAAAAAAAAAATGGTTCTGATGGACCTAGGGGCAGGACAGGAATAAAGACACAGACGTAGAGAATGGACTTGAGGACATGGGGATTGGGAAGGGAAAATTGGGACGAAGTGGGAGAGTAACATTGACATATATACACTACTAAATGTAAAACAGATAGCTAGTGGGAAGCAGCCGCATAACACAGGGAGATCAGCTCTGTGCTTTGCGACCACATAGAGGGATGGGATAAGGAGGGTGGGAGGGAGATGTAAGAGGGAGGAGATATGGGGATATATGTATATGTATAGCTGATTCACTTTGTTATAAAGCAGAAAGTAATACACCATTGTAAAGCAATTATACTCCAATAAAGATGTTAGAAAAAAAAAAGAGTCATGTACCACAATGTTCATTGCAGCACTATTTACAATAGCGAGGACATGGAAGCAACCTAAATGTCCATTGACAGTGAATGGATAAAGAAGATGTGGCACATATACACAGTGGAATATTACTCAGCCATAAAAAGTAACAATATTGAGTTTTTTGTAGTGAGGTGGATAGACCTAGAGTCTGTCATACAGAGTGAAGTAGGTCAGAAAGAGAAAAACAAATGCTGTATGCTGACATATATATATATATGGAATCTAAAAAAAAAAAAGGTTCTAATGAACCTAGTGGCAGGGCAGGAATAATGACATTGACATAGAGAATGGACTTGAGGATACGGGGAGGGAGAAGGGTAAGCTGGGGCCAAGTGAGAGTGACAGTGACATATATACACTACCAAATGTAAAATAGATAGCTAGTGGGAAGCAGCCGCATAGCACAGGGAGATCAGCTCAGTGCTTTGCGATGACCTAGAGGGGTGGGATAGGAAGGGTGGGAGGGAGGCTCAAGAGGGAGGAGATATGGCGATATATGTATGCATATGGCTGATTCACTTTGTTGTACAGCAGAAACTAACACAGTATTGTGAAGAAACTACTCTCATAAAGATCTATAAAAATTTTTTTTAAATGAAATTAGTTAGGAGATTCTTCTCGGAGAAAACCTTTCTTCCCTTTGGGGAAATTTTTTTGATAAACCACTTGTCTTGGAGGAGAAGCTAGTTCTGCAAACCTGATAGGTGAGCCCCAAGTTTTCACAAGTATTTGAAGGGACTGGAGATTTAGGGAGGAGAGGAACAGAGGTGAGGCCAAGAGGAAATCTTACACTTCATGGGGTGGGCTTGGCGTCGACCCTGGACATCATCAGGGAAGACTCCAAATGTTCTGGAATATTTGGTGGGTTTCTTGTAGCACCTGGTGAACATAGTGAGTTTTACTCTGGGATTCTTCAGAGGAGAAACAGAAGGCAGGTATAGACAGAAGCAGACAGGCCCCACGGACAGTTAGGGTTCCACAACATTTGCTGTTTTACACTTGATCTGGTGACTTGTCTCTGCTATTTTTAATCTGCATTTGTAATACTGAGTCTGGTTTGTTCAGAGTTCCTAGGGAATTGGTTGGTAAACAGGGGAGGGGCTAGGGTGAGGTGAGTGAGGCAATTGACTAGCACAGATTTAATAGACACTAAAAAATTCACTAGTCAGGATAAATGCTATTTAAATATACTATTTAAAAATCAAAATTAATGCAAAAAAAATTCACAGTGCCATGGAGCCTGAGGCACAATTTGAAAAAAATCAGTAACACCGATCCTGTCTTTATTTTAATCTTTGTTATGTTGACATTTTTGTCACCATGGATTTTGTATTAACCTTGATTTAAAAAAAAAATTTTGCAATAAAATATTATTTACCTTGATTATTGAGTTTTTTGGCACCTCTTGTAATGGATACTATATGGCCAATAACAAGCTGGGAGATAAGGAGGCCAAGAAAGTTGAGAGTAAGGTTCACCACCTAAATTTGGCAGGTTTTCCAAACTTTATTAGATATCAACTAAGTACAGTAAGTAAGAACTGATTCTATTCCCCTCACGTGAACAAGGCACAGTGTGGAAAACTGTGTTAGGTGACAAGCCAGAGCTAGAACAAAGCCTTCTAATTCCCAGGTCCATATTCTTACCACAGTTTTGGTAATTTGTTAGCTGAGATTTGTGATTTCCTTCTTTTTTTCTTTCACCATTTTATCTTGTCTGTCTGTGTTAGTCCAGTTTGTATAAGAGATTGAGAATATCTAAGTATGTGAATTTAATTGTCTCATTTTTTTCTTATTTATTTATGTTACTCTCACTCATATGTAAAAGTAGAAAAACAATTGTGCTATTGATTTGCTATTTGCATCATTGTTGCTTTTTTTTAGGAAAAAATTCTGGCCTATATATAGTCACAACATCTAAACACCAGAGCTGATAGATTCTGGCAGAAGGCATCATTTAGATTTTTGGTTGTAATTACAGTTTAATTAGGATGTCTTCCACTGGCGTTTTTCTGTTGTTATTTTGTCTTTCTGGATAAATGATTTAGCAATGAATTAGAGTTAGATAGGCAGATAAATATAGAGATATAGATAGATGGGTGGATAGATAGATAATAAACAGTGATATCTGTTAAATATCTCAATTTAAATGAGGGTTAAATTTTGTTTTCTCCACATTATTACCTATTTATAAAATATCAACCATTAGCTAACAAATGCTGTTTTTTTAAAAAAATGAATTTGGGACAATTCTTATTATTCATACTTTATATGTTTCAGTGATTTAATTTTTACTGTATATGTCAGTCCTGATAAATACAGAAGAAAAGTAAAAATTTTTTATTACCTTAGTGAAATTGCTTTTAATAGAGTAGCATATAAATGTCAAACTGTTTATTTTTGTTTTCCCATAATGAGATTGCTCCATGTGGGTGTGAAATGATGAGGAGCCTGTGGATTGAGCTCATAAAGACACAAACAGCATTCCCAGAGACCAGTGAGGGGAGACCCTGCCCCTCATGCATCACGGCTGTGCTCAGAGGAGCCCATGTGATCACAGGTCAAGGAGGTGGAGGATAGATGTGCCATGGAGGACAGCTGGGAGATAGGACACATCCCAAGGCAATGAATGGGAGAATCCCCCTCTAACATCTGGCTTTGTGTGCTGGACTGTGGGCCCAGCTGAGGGTGGGATAACAGACCCCCTTTAAACAGAACCTGTTCACCTATGACAGTGGGGTACTGATTGCCTTGGATCTGGAAGAAACTTTAAATAATTGTTTATGTTTGTACCTCACTTGAAATGGCAGAGCACAGTGGTTAAGGACACTGAGTGTCAGCTCTTGCACTAACTAGCTGTGCCTTTGGCTTCTCTGCCTACCCTCTCTAAAATGGGAGTGGTGATAGTAGTAACCTAATAGTGTGGTGGTGGGCAGTATATGAGAATAGAGACTTAAAGTACTTCCACACAGCGTAGCCAGGGTGATATATATATATATATATATATATTTTTTTTTTTTTTTTCTTTTTGCGGTATGCGGGCCTCTCACTGTTGTGGCCTCTCCCGTTGCGGAACACAGGATCCGGACACGCAGGCTCAGCGGCCATGGCTCACGGGCCCAGCCGCTCCGTGGCATGTGGGATCTTCCCGGACTGGGGCACGAACCCGTGTCCCCTGCATCGGCAGGCGGACTCTCAACCACTGCGCCACCAGGGAAGCCCCAGGATGATATTTTAAAACATAAACCGTATTATATGTACACAAGACGCACAGGATTTGACGAGTGCCCAGCTGACCTCACATCCGAGCATTCTCTCCTCCACACCATGCTCCAGTCACTCCAGCTTTTTTTTTTCCTTTTGTTTCTTATACACACAAACTGATTCCTATTTTTCCAGCAAAAATCTTAATGCTGACTGTTTCCTCTGCCTGAATGTTCTTCTCCTAGCTGTTTATAGAGAATTTCCCTGACTGCTCAATGAACATGTAGTTTCTCTCCATCCCATGGTGACCTTCTGTTCCTTTTCCCTATGTTATTTTCTCCACAGCACCTGCAGTTGTCTATTTGTTTCTTTCTTATTTTCTGTCCCCATTCCCCTTGCCTCAGTTAAGGTGTAAGCGACCTTGTCTGTCTCATTCCCCAAGGTATGGCCAGGGTTAAGAACTGTGCCTGGCGGTAGGGACTCAATTAAAAACGCATTGAATGACGGAATGAATGAGCATGCAGCCTGTTACTCAAAGACGATCTCTAATTTGCATCTGTGTTTGTGACACTATTTACACAAATGAGGTGGTGAAGTTGGGCCTCAAGAGGGTGGTTGTTCCATGACTTTGCTAGTATGATTCCTCTCTGAGGTCTGGGGATGGAGGCCTTTTGTCTCAGGATTAGAGAGGACTGTTTGCTTTTACAGCCTGGAATAAGCATTGTCACAGCTAATCATTTGAACTTTCATGGTATTCAAGTGCCGATGCAGGTATTTGAGATCTTAATAGCAAAAGTAAAAAGAATATTTACATAGTTCATAAAAGGATACATTACGCTTCCTTTCTGCGTTTTACGGCACCTCATCACAGTGGAGAGTGGATTCAGTGATGCACTCAGTTTTATATTATCTCTGACTGGCACCACAGTCAGATGACCACCCTGGCTCTAAAACTTCTTGAAGCAAATCACCCATTGCCACTGATACTAAAATGAAACTTCTTCTTTAAATCCCAATAAACCCCCAAATGTTATGCAAATTGAAAAATACCCCTGTCAAAGGACTGTCAGATAACACCTCTCATTCCCAAGGACTATTTGTGAGCATACGGAAACATCCAGAAAGAAATAATGAATTGTTCTGGTACACTGTTCTGGCAGCCCTTAATAAATCAATCTGAAGGGGAGTTCTGAAGGGCAAAATGTTGCTGTCGCTGGGTGTCCGATTTAATTTTGCTCTAAATTAATATTTCGAATATGATAAGTGAGCTGGCAGGAACAGATTTCATGATTAATTCTATGGAGTCAAAAATGCTTTGATGGCACTTTAATAGCTGCTCCACTGATCTAAAAGTGCCTGAAATGGGCTCACGTGGGCCAGCTTACAAATTGCATGATAATGTGGATCCCACCCAAGGAGGAGATTTACTTTTTATTTTCAAATCTCTGCCGTACTTGGAGTAGCCGTGTTTCATCACGCAGGCAGAGACACTTTTAAAGCCTTGTGAGCCACAGCTGAATGAGACATGTGGGATGAGTGAGCAGAAAGTGCCATTAGGATCGCCCCTCTAAGTCGTGCCTACTTGAAGCCACATAAATCAGCTTCCGATGGAGTCATTGCTCCCCTGAAAACGAGGGTCCCTGGAATGAAAAAGTTCGACTGCAAAAGGACCAGTAAGATACATATAACCTGAGCTCACAAATGAGAGACAAGAAGGGAACCTGAGTGTTTACTCTGGGAACAGTATGGACCTATAAATGTCACTAGCGTGATAGGCTTATTATTATGAGAACTGGGAGGCTACTGCTGACATTTTGTATTTGTTAAAAGTTTATTGAGTGCACCAAAATTTTGCGACATGATTTGACATTAAGGATATAGGTAACAGAGGACCTACACTCACGGCGCTTATATTCCAGCTTGTGAGGCAGATATATTAATACTACATACAGAAGTGCTGAGTGGAAGATTGAACAAAGTGCTTTGGTACCACATGGGAGGATGGAATTAGCTCTCTCTGAGGGCTTACGTGTTTCTTCTCAGTCTTAGGGAATGAATAAGGCTTGACGGGAGTACACAGGTATTTTAAGAAGAGAAAATACAGGGGAAAAGCATCAAGATGTGAAAACTCTTGGCATGTTTGAAGAATGGTAGGCAGTTCAGTCTGACTTAATAAGCACAGGGGCTTAGGGGAGGAAAGAGGCAAGACTGGAAACTTAGTTTGATGTCAGTAAGGGGTTTTGAATGTAATATTAAAGTGAGCCTTATTCGTGGGCATGGAGAATCAGAAATAGATTTTTAAGGAGATACAATCATGATATACACTTTAGCAAGAATACCGAGGAAGCTATGATTATGTTGGGTATTATATGGAGAAACCTGAGTCTCATCGCTAACTCGGATTTCTGCTTAGGACAACTGATTAGAATTCCCATTACCTAACATATCTAGAAGAGTAAGTTTGTGGGGAAGCAGATAAGTTTCAGCTTTGGCTGAATTGCATTTCGTAAGCTTAAAGAACATTAAAGAGGCCTCAGAATTTGTTAGGCCTGTGGATGTATGCCTAAGAGATCTTGATTGTAGACATAGACTGGAGATCTCTAGCTGGGATGAGATCATGCAGGTAGAATGGGTAGAGTGAAGAGAGAAGAGGTTTTGGTCCAAGCCTTAAAGAACATCGACATTTAGAGATAAGCTGGAGAAGAAAAGATCCAAAACAGAAGGAAAATAAAAGTGAGAGAGTATTTCAAAAAATAAGGGATCGGGAATGTCAAATATTACCTAGGAGTCAAGTGTGAAAAGGACTAAGATGTCTCTTGGATTAGACACAAAGGGAGTGAAGTGGCAGACCCATAAATGTTTGGTAGAAGTGGAATCCAGACGATAATAAGTAAAAGAAAGTGCGGGAGCTAAATAAGTTGTGGATATAGACAGCTTTTTTAGGATTGTATTTATCTTTGATCAAGAATATTAAGAGTTCCCTCCCCACCAGAAGAAAACCCAAACTTGTTAGTCTCATCTTCAGCTTTTAAAAAATCTTCAGCATAAGCGTAGTGTTTGGGGAATAAATTAAACCTGAACTGTCTGTGGTCACCACATACATCTCTTCCTTTCTGTCTTATTAGGGGTGTTCTCTCATGCATGAGTTATAGTTCTTCCTGCCTTGTCAAACTATGAATGCTATAGACAGTTATTAAAGTGGAAAGGAATTTCTCTCCCTTAGCAATCATTTTTACATCCACTAAGGGCCCATTGACTTCAAAGAAAGTTCCTCATTGTCATAATCAGTCAGTGTTTATTAAAGTCTTCATGGAATTATTTATAAGACTCAGTAGGAGAAAATGAAGAGTTGGGACTTGAGTTTGACTTCATGTATTTAGTTTAAATAGAAATTTCTTATCTTTATATAATCCAAGCTGTCAAGTCAGAGTATGTAAAAGAGATTTGATTGACAATTATTTTTTATTTTCTTGAGAATTTTGTTTTGTATGGTTTAGTTTAATTTTGTTTTGTCTTGAGCTGAACGTTAAAGATTTGGAGATTTTTTATTTATATTTGAGAACTTCTGTCCTCCAAAACCTTTTATAATATAAATAAATATTCTATAATAATATATTATAAATATTATATAATACTTCCATAATAACTTATTTATTGTATAATATTCTATAATAAATAAATGTTATTATATTATTTAGTTTATTATAATGAATATTATTATAATATAAATATTATAAAAACCTTTTATAATATAAAATGTCACCAGCACATTGACCATTATTAATTCAAGCTTACAGTTTTACTTTAAAAAATATTTGTTCTAGAGAATTCTACAAGGAACATCTCCTAGTAAGCTTAGATCCTCCCCATAGGTATCCAAGGACTTATATTACACTTTTCTTCCATTAGCTTTCAGACAAATCACAACCACCACCAAATAAATGTTCTTATATTCCAGTGTGCATCTTGAGGCTCCCAATGTAGAGACATGGGCCTAAAACTAATCTTATGGAAATGTGTCAAGTCTCTTCTGTGTGGATGAATAAAAATAAAAATAAAAAATAAAAATAAAAAGGGGGAAAAATGATAAGTCAATTCCTTTGCTTAGATTGTTTTGAATATAGGCTAAACTTTTAAAGTTGGAGGTACACGCATTGGTCTTCATATCTCATTAATGCCACAGCAAATGTGAAAGAAAAGCATTCTCATGTCTGCTGATCTTTTTAGAAATCTATATAATATTGAATTTATATGATGGTTGGGTAAATGTGGTATGACTTCAGTAAATACTTTGATTTAAATAGCCTGGACAAAGCATCATTTAACTGAAGATACTGCATTAGAGCATCATATACCACACAAGGATGACAAAATAATTTCTAAACTTACATTGTCTTTGATCAAAGACGGTTGTTCAGAATGATGTGTCAAACAGGATTTTGAAACTGGATGTAGGATCAGTGGAAAAGAGTCCTATGATGAATTAATTATGTCTGCCATAAGTAGAAGAGTGGAGAATGGCAGCATATAGATGAAGCACTTTCCAACCTTGGTTAATAGGGTGACAGTAAGGTCTAAGGTGTTTCTCCGGTTTTCATCACGTGGTTTTATCTTGATCAGCAGTTTTACACATGGAATGATCGTATAATTTATCAAACAAGTGGAGATATTTTTGAAAGTAAAAATGTGGCTATTAATAATTATGCTGGGACAACAGGTAGGAATGAGGACTATTCTGGGAAAACCAGGACAGTCTCCATTTCTATCTGTTGCTCCAGCATATTTATTTATGGCCACCCTAAGTATCATCTATAGTACTGAAGAGAAAATGGATCAGTTTGGTGCTAAAGTTATAGTTTAGGATTATTCTTAAATTGATGCTGAGGAGGTATTCGTAGGATATGAGAAAGCTAACGGCCCTAGAAATGGCATAATACAAGAGCTTGCAGAGCATGGATATACAATGGTGGCATTAAAGGCCACGTCTCATAAGTTGCTGGTGGAAGTGAAAAATGGTACAGCCACTTTGGAAGACAGTTTGGTAGTTCTTTACAAAACTTAGACAAACTCTTTGCCACACAATCCAGCAATCATGCCTCTTGGTATTTTTCCCAGAGAGCTGAAAATTTATATCCACACAAAAGCCGGCACACAGATGTTGATACCAGGTTTATTCATAATTTCCAAAACTTGGAAGTAAGCAAGATGTCTTTCAATACGTGAATGAGTAAATAAACTGTAATACATCCAGACAATGGAATGTTATTCAGCGCTAAAAAGAAATGAGCTATCAAACCTTAAAAGGTATGGGGGAACTTTAAGTGCATGTTAAAAAGTAAAAGACGCCAATCTGAAAAGTCTACATACTGTATGATTCCAATTATGTAACATTCTGAAAAAGGCAAAAGTATGGAAACAGTGAAAAGACCAGTAGTTGCCAGTGGTTGGAAGGTGAGGACGGATGAATAGGTGGAGCACAGATGACTTTTAGGGCAGTGAAAATACTCTGTATGATACCATAATGATGGATACATGTCACTGTTGTCCAAACCCATAGAATATAGAACACTAAGAGTGAGCCACAATGTGAACTGTGGTCTTTGGATGATTATGATGTATCAATGTAGGTTCATAAACTGTAACATGTATAACTTTGGTGGGGATGTTGATAAGAGGGGAGGCTGTGCATGTGTGGGGCAGGGGGTATACGGAAAATCTCTGTACCCTCTCAACAATTTTGCTGTGAACCTAAAACTCCTCTAAAAACTAAAGTCTTAATTTAAAAAATTGTAGTTAACAGTCTGAAAGGGAAAAAAAATGACATGATAGTTTAACCCCTGTGACTACATGATTAGTTATAAATGATGAGCATATCATAGGGACATTTTTAATAATAACAACAAGGAAACAGATGTCTATATAAATATTCTTTATTCTTTGGTATTATGTTAGTATCTATCTGTCTATACATATATATCATTATATTGTAGACTATAGTATATATTATATTATATTACACATATATGCACTGTATACTTTATGTATATTACCTATATGATATTGTGTATATATACAAACATATATTTATGTGTGAGAATATATATATATATACACATACACACACACACACACACACACACACACACTAGCATACTACCAAGGAGTAAAGAGGCATTAAGACATTAACCTTATGTTAATTAAACAAGACTGGAGTTAAGAAACACAACTCTTGGCTCTTTATTACTTATCTGGATGTGCACTTTCCCAAAATAATACCAGCTCAAGCAGAAAAAGCATCTTAGCCATTCAATATGCTATCTTCAGTTTCCACAAATATCCTTAAGTAATAATCTACTGCATACTCTTTTTCTATGCTTTTTGTCTAGTAAATAGTATATCAAAGTTCTTAGAACATAGTAGCTGTAACATCACATGTAGTGAAAAGCACTGTTCAATTTCATAGAAAAATCTCATAATTCGTATCTAGTTATTTATACCACAGATGGACAGATGGCTTGGTAGTGTAATATATGAGAGATAATCTGCCTGTAGATACTAACATGGCTTGCTTCTCATAGAGATTCATTCCACTTAACCACAAAAGAAAGCCTATTAATTAGACTTTTGAATCCCATTAGGAAAAACAAATACTAATACTTAACTGCTCAAATATGACATGAAGGAAAATTGCTAACATAATTAGATTTTTAATAGTGTTAATGACTCTTGTATCTTATTAATAAGAATTAAAACTAATGTACTATTATATGAAGAAAAATTGCGACTGTATGCTCTTCTACAGGGAAATGTAGCACGATTATGTCTATTTCCACATGAAGGGGTTTTAATTTTTATTCCCTTGCAGTTGTAATAGAACTCACATGTTCCCTGGCTCAATATATTAACCCTGACATTATGTGACAGAAGGTCCTACAAGTGCACCATTTAGGTCTGCAATCTCATTAGATATCCCAAGTCAAGCATGATGTTGACTCTGGATGTAAAACTATCCATATTAAACGTTGAAATGTCTTCTCTGCCCTCTTTCTCTACCTTTCTATAGGTTATTGCTCCTTCAGTGCCTTGTTTCAGCCCCTTTCAATTTTCCCATTTATTAGTCAAATTATATTCACTGTTTATGCCATGCAGTTCATCATTTTTGGCATAGTGTCTCCCTCTTTAGTTATTCTATGGACATAAAAAGCATGTTTTATTGTCCAGTGAGTGTGTCTCGTCAATTAGTTAATAAGCCAGTATTCATTTAGCATCTTCTTTATGTCCATCATGTTGAAGATAAGTCTCTCAAGAGACATTATTAGAGAAGGGCATGATCCTTGTCCTCAGAGAGGGTGTTGATTTGTTCAAATTATATAACTGTTTTAGCAACTTTTCTTTCTTAGAAACTTGAAAGTACGGTACTCATATTTCTGTGAATCCCTTCTGCTAACTAAATTCACCATCCTAGCTTCCACAAAGACAAATGGATGTTGGTTTCCAAACCAGGCACCAAGCAGAACATCTGAGGAAATAACCAATATTTGAGATAGATGGCTTGCCAACCAACTTACAAACTCACCAAATACCTACAGATTATAAAAGATTCAATGGAATGACTAATGATGTGACCAAGACAGTGTTTGCTCACGCTCTCTCTCTCTCTCTCTCTCTCAGTACTGGCATATCACTTTAATGCGATTTTATCAGCAGGTGGACCTCTACTACTTAAAGTATGGTTCATGAACCGGCAATATCAGCATTACCTAGGGTCTTCCTGCAGGTGCAAATCTTGAGTTCCATCCAGTTATTCTGAATCATGACCTACAATTTAACAAAATCCCCAAGTTATTCTTATGTGTAGTAATGTTTGAGAAGCACTGAACTATATTGGCTTGAATAAGGCAGACAATTTTCTTGCATTAAGGAAAGGGAAGGTGATGGTGATCCTGCTCAGGTCACATCAAGAGTACAATGTTGGGTTTCCCTGGTGGCGCAGTGGTTGAGAATCTGCCTGCCAATGCAGGGGACACGGGTTCGAGCCCTGGTCTGGGAAGATCCCACATGCCGCAGAGCAACCGGTCCCGTGAGCCACAACTACTGAGCCTGCGCGTCTGGAGCCTGTGCTCCACAACAAGAGAGGATGCGATAGTGAGAGGCCCGCGCACCGCGATGAAGAGTGGCCCCCGCTCGCCACAACTAGAGAAAGCCCTTGCACAGAAACAAAGACCCAACACAGCCAAAAATAAATAAATAAACAAACCGATGAACCGACATTTAAAAAAAAAAAAAGAGTACAATGTTTATCTGAGTGCAATAATTTAGGCAGTTCTTTAGGAATAAAGTAATCAACATAATGAAAAAAAATTTAAAGTATTTACCTACAGTGGTTCTCAACCCTGGCTGTGCATTCAGAATTACCCGGGGAGCTTCTAAAAATACCAATTCCTGGGCCCAACCCCCAGGGATTCCAATTGAACTTTTCTGGTGAGTTTCCTCTGCAACAGAATTTTTTTTAAAGTTCTCAGGTGACTTTTATATGCAGCCAGGGTTGGGAACCACTGATAAGATATGAGAAATGGTTGAGGGAATTTGGGTTAATTAGTTTGAGGAGGAAACCTATGTGGATGATCATAGAACAGATTGATTTTGTGTAGCTCCAGGAGACAGGGTTGGACTAGGGAGAGACACTTAATAGTTGAAGAACAATATAAGAATTTTGATACTTTAAGCTATATGAAGCAAGATCATCTTTGAACGCACATGGTGAGTTTAGGTAGAGACTTACAGCCAAAAAGCTCTCAAACACTATGGAACACACATAATTTGGCACTGGGCATTCGGTCAGTGGGGTACAGGATTGTCAGACTGCATTATAATAGAGTAATAATATGAGCACTTCTGTGCTGGACACTTTACATGAATTACTAGATTTCATTCTGATCACAGCTATGAGGACAGATTCTTGGACACCAAGGCTTAGAGAGTTGCAGTAATTACTTGAGATTACAAGTTATTGAGTAGCTCAACAGGCTTCCAGCTGAGGTTTGTCAGTCCCCAAATCCTGTGATCTTAACCTAATTCAGATCTACCATGAACCCTCTGTGATACTCAGTTCTTTGAGTCTTAGACGTGCCATGCAGCAATCACTGTGCTGTTCACTTGAAAATCAAGTTTAATGGCCAGCGTGGCTTATCTAAGCAAACTTCCATAAACATTAAAGAATATTTTTTAAAATCACTGTTTCAAAACTTAAAGAATAGAATGTCATTGAAAGAATAAGCCTGGATTAAAGGACCTAGAATCTTAATTTAAATAAATAAATAAGAGAACAAGTAATAAAACCAGGTAATTTACAATACCAACACATTTTGTTACAATTCCTTTTTTCCCCTCAGCTGTGATTGAAAGCATGTTTGTTTTCACTCTTTCTTTTTTCAAATTGTAATCTATGTTAGTATTGCAGAACTAATTATGAGTCACCCAAGTGTAACCAAGGAGTAGGGCTCCTGAAATAGGACAAAGGAAATTCATTAAGAAATAATGTTGAGCTTATGGTTTCAAAAGGTCATTAGAAATGCTAAACCAGAGAACACTGTTGTCTGAACTGATAGCAAATCTGATCATTTACCATTCCCAGGGCTCTGAACAAATGGTCATCATTCGGCTCCTTAACCTCCAAGCAGAAAGTCAGCTGAGTTCTACAACTTGAGTCTAGGGTCAGTATGCTATCTTTTATCCAGGACACACCAGTCTTTTCCTCTATCTTGAGATACCATATTCAGTATGCACTATAGGAGCTTGGCAGCCTGGGGACCTTCACTTTTCAGCTCAACTATACATACCTTAGATTTGAACCCAATTCATTATCTCCACTCTATTTTCTCTGTGAAAGGAGACTGGACTGGTTTTTGGCAGCCTTTTACACGAGAACTTCTTAATAACAGGTAGAGTGTAAAGATCTGTAATCAAAAGGTGACTATTTCAACGTTGTATTCCAATAATTCCAGGTACTATTATTCGGAGACACAGCATAGCGTTGACAACCATTATTGTAGGGCATTTGCTGGGTGTATGGTTGGGGGGGGAGGTCAGAGGACATTTGTTTCAGCATCATTTTCATGAAAATAGTTTCTTCTCAACAGTCTAGTACCGCCAACACTAGGATGCAGAGGGAAGGAGAGCAGTCAGCTTTTTCTGTAAAGAGCCAGATAGTAAATGTTTTAGACTTTGTGGGCCACACAGTTTCTGTCTCAGATCCAACTCTGTCATTGTAGCACAAAGCAGCCACAGACACTATGTAGACTAACAGACATGGCTGTCTTCCAAGAAGTTTATTTATGGATAATGAAATTTGAATTTTTTATAATTTTTACATGGCACCAGATAGTCTTCTTTTACTTTTTTTCTCCCAACCATTTAAAATGTAAAAACCATTCACAGCTCACAGGCTATATAAAACTAGTTGGCTGGCTGGATTTGTCTGGAGGTCCATAGTTTAACCTATGCTTACTCCACTCTCCAAATTGCTCTTTGATTTCTAGAAGAGAAGTGGAATTCTGAATCTAACTCTTTAGATTGACTGATTGGTTTGCTTATTTATTTATTTGCTTATATCAAGCTGGTACCCATATTTCCTTCCAAAAGACTTTAGAGGTAAGGATTTGTGGTAAAATTCTCACCTTCCAAGATAGTGACCTAGTTTAGATTCCTAGCCAAAGCAATAAGGATGTATAATGTATTAAATGACTTTGGGTATGAGGGCTTGAGTTTGAGGCACTGCCTACCCATGTGACTTTGAAAAATTACTTTATGTTTCTGACTCTTAGATTCCTCATTGGCAGAACAGGAATAATGATTTTAATAATGTGAGAAGCAAAGAAGATTTTCTGAGTAGATTCTTTGTCATTTCTGGAGTGCTGTACAAAATATGTTATTTTTAAATGTGGAAATGGTATTAGCTTACATTTGCAATAATAATAGTAATAGCAGTTTCTCCTACGGGTTAGGCATTGTTTTAAGGACTTTACATGTATTGATCTATTTAATCCTTACAACAACAATATGAAATTGGTACTTTTATTATCATAAATGCATACCAGGACACAAAGATGTTAAGTGATTTGACCATGGTCTCACAGCTAGTAAGAGGCAGAGGTAGGTGTGAACTCTACACTCCTCACTGCTACCTATTGTGTTTCATACCATGGTCTAGTCATGTGACACACATTGTACTAACATATGCTATGTAACTGAATGCCCACAAATATCTGATAATGTGGACGTGGCAGCTTAGCTGTTATGTGTATGGCCTCTGGAATTGGGCATTTTCTGTGACCTTGGGCAAGTTACTTATTTCTAAGTCTGCTTTTACTGGGAATGATAATAATAATAGGTACCTTACTGAGTTTTGTGAAGATCAAATGAAATAATGCATGAGACACACTTAACATAATCCTGGCTTACAGTCTTTTATCTCCTCAATCACTCACTTGCTCACTCACTCATTCATGCATTTGTTTCTCCCTCACCATCCTAAAGATAAAATTTTGAGCATATTGCCAAATAGTGTAGTTAAAAATTCAAATAATGCAAGCATATATTTTCGTCCCCAAGGTGTGTGTTACATGAAATAACTGTATGTGGGTTCATTCAGTGTCACTCAATTAATAATAATATGAATATGGAGACTGACATAGATTTTCTTTTAAATAGCTAATTTCATAGTGTGATACATGCCTGAAAACACAGTGACAGCATTCATGATTGCTAAAACAGTTTCCTGATTTTGACCTTGACAGAACACTTGGAAGATGTCTACCTTCAGGTTGAACACTGAATGTATTGGTAGAAACTTTCATTGTTTGGCTTATTCTTGATGATGTTACTTGAGAAAAAAATCTGTTACCTAATAAGAGTTTTAGCATCTTGCATTTTGACAAGGTTTCTATGAAAAGACAAGTAATGCAATATATAGCAAGGCTTAAATGTGTTTCTCAACATCTTTCCATAGATTATTCTTTAAAATGATTAGAATTTGATACATCTTGAAGAAACATTTGGGGTAAAATATTTGAAAGACAGATCTTGCTAGGTAATTAGAGAAGCGTTAGCTATGCGATCTAGCTAACACTATAGTAATATTTTGCATAATTTCATTTGAGTTACAGAATGGGAAGTACACTTAGAAGGATATGACTTATATCTCTCATTTTACAAATGAAGAAATAAATATGGGAAATAGCTTGTGTAAGGTCAAACAGGCAGAAAAAGAGTAGGGCTAGAATCTAAGAATATAATCTCCTAATCCCAGTTGTTTTCTGCTACCATGTGCTGTCTTCTGCTGATGATTCCACTTCCTTACAAGCCCTCAGTATTTCAAATAAAAGATCCAACTAAATGTACAGTCATCCCTGGGTATCAGGGGTGGTTGGTTCCAGGAGCCCCACAGATACCAAAATCGGCAGATGCTCAAATCCCTTACGTAAAATGGTGTAGTTAAGTCAGTCCTTGGTATTCGTGGGTTCTGCATCTGTGGTTATGGAAGCCTGATCATATACATCATTAAAATATTATAGGATCCCTGATAAAAACAGACCCATAACATTTATCTTTTTATAATATTTTTTAAAGCCTTTATAAACTTTAAAGCAGGTGTCAGCCCTTTTTATGAGCTCCAGTTTATCAAAGGAATTAAATCCTATCTTTTAGTTATGTGATCTGCTAATTGATAAGAAAGATCGACTATTTCAACTACTAGATTTGGCTTCTTAAAACTGATGCTTGTAAAGAATACTAATCAAGTAGTATCCCATATTGGCATTCTGCACTTGGCAACTGGCTCTATATCAGACAGTTTTAATTCTATTTATAGGAAATAAATTTTTAAAAACCTAAATACCAATTTGACCATCTGACCTCTTTGAGATCAGCTTCTGCCAATTGCAGATGTCCTATCCAATAGTCGTGCTAATGCCAAATTGGATAAGGGAGTAACAAGGGAGGTCTCTGAAGTGTGAGAAAGAAAAGTATTTTGCCAAGACAATGGATAGTGAGAGAGAAAGGAGGACTTTAGATAGAAAATTGCAGACATTTACAGGTTATTCCTCAAGGGAGTGGTGGAAGTTATTGTCAAGGAAAGAGTGCAGACTTTGGACATGATGCAAATATTGATCCTTTAACTGAAACAGTGACTGAACCTGTAGCCTTGCTCACTACAGCAGTCACTCTGAGTGTTCAAAATTTCGATGCTGTCCCTGGTGTAATTTCAGATTCTGAAACTGCAAGTGGAAGTGTCATCAAGAAATATAAAAGTGAAACAGAGTAAAGGAAACTAAATTGGGAGGCTGAAGTTAAAACCAGAATGCATAATGCTTCTTTGGTGATATTACCCCCCATTTTTTTTTTCTTTTTGTAAATGTGGTTTTGGTGTCTAGATTTTAAAAGTCAGTTGGTTTGATTTGTTCATCTCTGTGTCGCTTTATGCACAACATAAACTGAAGTAGAGTTATGGCCATATTACCAATTAATTTGGTCAAAATGTGTTGTTGAGTTGGATCATCGTTTAGACTGGAATAAACAAAGCCCTAGCTAGCTTGTTTACTGATGACGCAAGTAACAATGCAAATGTGTTAATATCTTACAGAGGAGACATACCCATTTTGTTGTTGTTGTTATGTTAGCCAATTGGAAAGACATGGGTGCATTTCTGATCAGTACATGTCCATTCCTTCTTTCACACAGTACTTGTTAGAAGGATATTATGTCCATAGCTCTGAGTTACATTCTGTGGAAGGTGCAGGGTTGAACATAACGATGGGTGGGGTGACAGATAAAGTCCTGCACTCTGATTTAAGTGAAACATGATAAAGACAAATATGCTCTTGTTGTCATAAGTACAGTAAATGTTATGTAAGAGGAAGTCCAGGTTGCTATGAGATGAGTCTGTGGCTCACCAGGGGCTTGTAGGAGGAAATTAATTTCTACTCTGCTGCTCTTTTTAGTGAAGACACCTTGATTTTTCACATTCTGCATATCTTGGAGCTGGTAGGTGATGTTGACCTTCTTCAATTCCCCATTTCCATGGCCAAACTAGTATTTATTCACCCTTCTGAGCAAGCCATTCTCAGATGAGGCACATGCCACCTGGCTGGTCTCTTACTTCCCTCTGCTCCCCAAACCTTATGTATTTTGTGAATTGGCTCCTTCCTCAGTCTCCCCTTCTATTCCAACTGCTGTCAGCCACCTCAGGTACTTCAAACATTTATACGGCCACCTACCCAAATTTCTCACCATTTCTTTTCTAGTGACCTTCATTTCCATTCTCTCTAGGCCAAATGCCTAGAGAGTATAATTGCTTAGAAATGTCTCATCTCTGGAATCTTAAAGGTTAGTGGCACCTTTTTTCCACCATAACCTGTCAGTCTTACAGTTTCCTCAGAACCTTGAAGATAATACTTCAACTCTTTAAATTCATCACAACCTCCAGTTCTTAGGCCCCACCTAGCTTTCTTTGTTGTTTTTAATTTTTTTTTCTTTTTTAAATTAAATTTCTTCCCTAGCCCACCTGGACCTCATGGTGTATCACTTCATCCCTTCTATTTTCTAGGCACTCAAATATCTTTCTCCTCTCACTGTACTCTAACTTCTCCATGCAACTCAACCAAATTTTCTCCTTCTAGGGCCACATTTGGTAGATACATCTAACTTACACTGTCTTCAGTGTCTCTGATAATATTGCCTAGACTCCAGAATTACCTCTTCCACATATTTTTCTGCTTCTGTCTCTCTTCACTGGTGTCTCTTCACAGCCTCTCTCATGGTATCCTATTTTTCTTGATGTCTAGGCCACTTTATGTTCCATTTCTGTCTACTCCCTTGATTGATCTTGCCAATTGCCACAACTTCCATAGCCTGTGAATTTGTTACACACACATGCATATTTGGCTCCAACCTCTCTCTGCATCTAAGATCCTTCTAGTCAATTGCCATGATATTCTCTATAGTTATACCACCCACATTATTCCCCAAAGAGGATCCATCATTTTCCTCATGTTATCCCTAAATGTGTCTTCTTTCTATATTCTCTATCAGCAGAAGTCAGTACAATCCAAATTTTGTTACTCAAGCTATAAATGTAAAGTCACTACAGTTTTGCCTTTTTCTCCCTTTCTCCACACATCTAATCCATCAAAAAAAGCCCTGCGGCTTCTTCCTTTTCAGTGTCTCCTGAATTTGTCCACTTTTCTTCAACTCCCTCTCACCCAATTCAAGTTATCATCTCCTGCTTGAAATGTTGTCATAGTTTCTTACTTCCTAACTTTAATCATTACTTCCCCTATCGTCTGTACTGAATACTATAAAACTAATAAGTAACTAGCTATCATAAAAGTAATATGTAATTCTATCCTTTCCATAAATCCTGCATTTGTACCACATAGTCAATAGGATAAAGTCCAAACATGTATTTTCACATAAAAGACCATCTCTTTCACACTTACGTTTCTGATTTTGTGGTATCTCTTGTAGCTCCCTCCACTATCAGATACCAGATTCTAGTATGTTCTTAGAAGTCCCATGCTGTCTTAGCATCTGTACCATATGAGCTCTGGAATCAGACTGTCTGATATAAAATCCAGTGTGGTTGACTTTGGACAAATTGTTTACTTTTTTTATATAAAGATGATAATAGTAAATGTCTCACAGTTGGTTGGGAGAATTAAAGGAAGTGTCCTCCTTAAAGCACATAGCATAAAGGCTTCACTTGTAGATGCTCAATTAAGGCAAAAATTATAAACAAGGAAATATCCTCATGTCTTAATCCAAAATGCACTTTCATCCTGGAGTGTCCTAACCAAATTCTGGGAAACTCAACTCAAATTAGCTTTTTCTCTAGGAAGTCTTCCATTACCACTCCCTGATGCCTAGATTCTCTTCCTTTTTATTCCCAAATTCATAATCAGTCTCCCTCTGTTTCTTTCTCTCTCTCTCTCACACACACACACACACACACACACACATACATCTATTATTGGACTTGTCGCACTATATTATAAATATTTGCTTTGTCTTCACACACATTCAACTAGACATTTGCCTTAGAGTAGAGATCTGTATCCCAGTTTTCCAGCACTTTACCAAGCATGTGGTAGGAGGTTGAATGCATGACTATGAGCACAAAAAATAGAGCAGTTCTTTTAGATAATCAAAATCCATCTGTACATATGGCCTACAACTTGAATATAATAAACATAATATATGTCCTTACCTTCATGCTGTCATGTATGTGATCCTAAATTCTTACACATTCTTTATTAAAAAAAGATGAACCTCAATTAAATACACTCTGTTTCCATCTGGGATATTTTAGGTTTAATGAAACCTTGAGAAATCATACTCAATTGACAGTAATAAAACTGCTTGAATTATTAAAAAATGAAAGAATAACAAGGGGTTCTGTTGTAATATGGAATTACATTAACAAAATATTTGTGTTATTTTGTGGTTGACTAGTAGTTTTCTTGGCCGAATGATAATACTTGCTGAATCCTTCTCTTTTATGCCTTGGTGATGCTGAGACTTTATGGGAAGCACAAGAACCAAGGTCATTGAGAATGAAATGAGGTAGGGGGAATGAAATATTTTTAATACCTTTGTGTTCTTGCCTTTATACTGGTTCTTCCATTATATAAATTTTTATAAATTGTCTGTAGAAGAGCAGATGCCAACTGAAAGGCAGGCTTAGATTTAATGTCCTCTTGTCATTCTATTTTCTTTTGTTTAATTGAGAAGGAAGATGAGAAAAGAGGACAGGTTCTCTATTATTTCATATGGTTTATCTGGCAGCTGGGGAATAGTGGTGGTTGACAAAACGTTCAGTTAATTGAAGCTATGTAGTGGATATTGATGATCTTTCTACATTTAATGGACAAATGAATCTGCTGCTAGAGAAAAATACACAGTGGCACTTTGGCTGATGTATGTCCGCACTATCCTCTTCAAGCAAATCAAAAAATAATAATTACTTTTCCAGATGCAATATGTTAATACTTAATTGCACTCTACAGAGCATCTCAAGTTTAAGAAAAATAACAGTATAGCTTATTCCTTGTTTTTAAACTGTTAGATAAAAAGAAAACATACTGAGATGAAAACATTTAATTCACACAGAAACCTGTTGGTGACAGCAAAGTTACACAAATTCTAGCTTGGAAACATACATTCAAATGAGACCATTCAAGCTTTCAAGATATTTGTAAAATAATGGACAATACAAGAGATATTTATTAAATGGGGCTATTATAAATACATTTAAAGCTCTCTGGTTAATCCTGTTTGTAAACTTCTTTGGACCTATTGAGCTTCCAAACGTATAATGTTTTGGATACATAAAAATTGCCCTGTTCCCATAAAATGTTCTGTTCCTCTCAAAAAAAGGGAAGCATTTAGTAGCTTACAGGTAATACCATTTATCAAAGAAAAAGACTTTCTAATGGCAATAAAATAAGTGGGGCTGAAAGGCCTTAGAATTAACTGTATTAAACTCATTACAGTGACATTTTAAAAACTCAAAAATTCTCAAAATTGTCTTTAATTTCTTAAATTTAGCCTATTTGGAAATAGTGCCTTAAATTGAACTACTTTGAAAGTGTTTATTTGCCTCCTCTTTCCCATTCAATAAAGAGCAGTTAGGAAAATTTCTGCCATTATACAATATCAAAACCAAGCTCTAAGCCCTCAGTTACAGGGCTCAATACAGTTTGTGAATATAAATTAATATTATATTTAAAAGTTAGAGTATCTAAAACTCTCTCCATTCTGGTCTCCAGTCCATTCTATTTTGCCCTGTTAAAATTCCCCTTTACCTGGTTTCCCCTCAACTGTTGCCTCCAACACTTTTCCCTACATTTAGAGACTCTTTCCTCCATACCATTTCTTTTCTTCTTTCTTTTCTCAAGCGTATCTTAAAGTTCATATCTTCATGCCCACCCCTCTCTCCTCCATTGCGCAGGCCTATGTCCTAAACAATTTCCTATGCACTGAGAAGTAGTATGAATCCTCTAGGAAATTATAGTAAGAATCACAGAAATATTTCAACTCAAGGTATAACTGTGACTGATTGCCAAAACTTCTTGTATCTCTGTGTTGAGATGGATTCTGAGACCATGGCCTGGTCTCACAGGGGAAGGCTTCTATAATCAAATACCAAATTATGCTCTGCATGAATAATGTAGGGTGAGGAATACATCCTTATCATAAGATTAACCTAAAGCAATGGTCCTCAAATATTAGTTTGTATCAAAAACGCCTAAAGGGCTTGGGAAAATGCAAATTGCTGGGCCCCACTACCCAGTAGTTTCTGATTCAGTATATCTTGGGTGTGGTCCAAGAATTGGTGCTTTTATCAAGTGTCCAAGTGATGTTGATGCTTCTGGTTCAGGGATCACACTATGAAAATCACTGATCAAGTACACTTTTCTTTTGTATGTGTGTGTGTGTGTGTGTGTGCGTGCAGTGTTTTTTAACCAGGAATGAATATCAAAATACGTTGAGAATTTTAAAAAACCTAATAACTGGTTTCTGCCTCAGAAATTCTGATTTTATATATCTGGGGTTAGGCATTCATATAGGCACCTATACTTTTAAAATTGTCACAGGTAAATCTGCACACCATTGGTTAAGACCTATTTCCCTGAAAGCAGATATTCTATTTACAGTGATATGCACAATGGCTGGCATATACAAGGGTTTTGTATGAGTATGATTTGATAATGTTAGTATAAGAAAAATTGTAAATGTGAGTGGCATGCCATGGAGAGCACTGAGGAAGGGAAAAAAACACAAATACAGTGAGCGGGTGAGTAATGGATTGCTTCCTAGAAGAAGTGAGCAGCTAGGTCAAGAAGGAGTGTGGATGTTTCATGAAGAAAAAGTAGTGAGTCTACATGAGAAATAGCGTTGTGACTTACAGAAATTGAAAGTATGGCTGGATTATATTGTCCAAGTTAATAGGGAAACTGTGGAGGGAGTGTTAGTGACATAGGTCCAGAAATACGAGCTGGGACCAAATCATTCTGGGTGTTGTAGATTAGATTAAGGAACCTAGCCTAGAATTTTTCTTAAGAGCATTAGGGAGCAACTGAAAGGTTTAGTATGAAGAGTATCATAGTTGAAATTTCATGTTAGGAAAACAATGATCTGGCCTCAGTATTTTTAAAAAAAGATTTGAAAGCTGACATGTCTGGAGAAAAAGAAACAAATTACGAGGCTCCTGCAATAATTCAGAAAAGGTGACAGAGTCTCTGTGAAGGCTCAAATAATGTTTGGTTTGATCAGCAGTGTTTCCCTACTGCTTACAGCACAATGCTTGGCATGGAGTGAGCCTTTCAAAAGAGTTTTGTTGAATGAGTGACTGACTGAATTGGAGAAGTGTAAGTGGGTCTGGAGAAGACTGGACAGATTTGGATCCAATAATATTTATTGAGTAAAATTAAGTCAACCTGGTGATTGATTGGCTTGAGGAATGAGGGAGAGGGAAGAGCTGTGGGAAAGTGAATACGTATATATTAGATGACTAGAGGGTAGTATTGAACACTGACAGGGAGTATAGGCGAGCGAGTCCACTTCAGGGCAGTGGGATTGGTTGGGGGTGGGGGAGTCAAGAACATTTGTGATGCAGAAGGTAGGAAAAAAACACAGAAGAGGAGGGTATTACAGAAGCAAATAGATGAGTGTTTAGTGAAGGAGCAAGTGGCCAACATTTTGCAGTGGTACTAAGATGTCGGTTAAGATAAATAGTGAAAGTGTCTAATGGGTTTTGGAACCAAGATATTGATGACTTTGGCAGAGATTCACTTTGCGTAGTTGTGAGGTCATTCTGTAGAGATAAAGCCATAGTTGTAGGGTCATACAGTCAAGAGAACTTTTTTTTTTAAACTCAAGATGAATTTAACTTAATTGTGTTTAAATACTTTTTCCAGTTTTATTGAGATATAATTGACATATAACATTGAGTAAGTTTACAGTATGCAACATGATGATTGGACACATGTATACATTGAGAAATGATTATCACAGAAAGCTTAGATAACAGATCATTACCGTACATAATTACAATTTGTGTGTAGGTGGTGAGAACATTTGAGTTCTACTCTCTTAGCAACTTTCAAGTAAAAAATGCAGTACCATTAACTATACTGTACATTAGATTCCCAGAACTTATTCATTTTATAACTGGAAGTTTGTATCCTTTCAACGTCTCCCTATCTTCCAAGCCCTAGCAATCATCATTCTATTCTCTGTATTTGTAAGTGTGGCTTTTTTTTAAGATTCCACCTATAAGTGAGATCATACGTGTCTTTCTCTAACTTATTTCATTTAACATTATAGGTCCATCCAAATCCAAAAGGCAAAATTTCTTCTTTTTTTTTATGGCTGACTGATGTCCCATTGTATATATACAACACTTTCTTTATCCATTCATCCAACTTAAATTTTTTGCATGTCTTGACTATTGTGAATAATGCTGCAGTGAACCTGGGGGCAATACAGATATTTACTTGAGATAGTGATTTTATTTCCTTCATATATATACCCAGAAGTAGGATTTCTAGATCATATGATAGTTTATTTTTAACTTCTTTCCCATAATGGCTGCACCAATTTACCTTCCCATCAGCAGGGCACTAAGGTTCCCTTTTCTCCACATCCTTGCCAACAGTTGTTATATCTTGTTGTTTTGATAATAGCCATACGAAAAGGTGTGATGTGATACCTCATTGTGGCCTTGATTTGCATTTCCTTGATAATTAGTGATGTTAAGAATCTTTTTATGTACCTGTTGGCAATTTGGATGTCTTCTTTGGAAAAATGTCTATTCAGGTCCTTGCTCATTTTAAAGTCGGATTATTTCATTTTTTGCTATGAAATTGTCTGAGTTTCTTATACATTTGGATAATAACCCCTTGTTTGATATATGGTTTGCAAATATTTTCTCCCATTCCATAGGTTGTCACTTTATTCTGTTGATTCTTTCTTTTGCTGTGCAGAAGCTTTTTAGTTTAATGTAATCCCACTTGTTTATTTTTGCTTTTGTTGACTGTGCTTTTTGTGTTATAGCCAAAAAAATTACTGCCAAGACCAAGAGTTCTAGGAGTTTTATGTCTTACCTTTAAATCTTTAATCCTTTTCTAGTTAATTTTTGTGGGTGGTTTAAGATGGGGTCCAATTTTATTGTTTTGCTTGTTAATATTCAGTTTTCTGAGCAGGATTTATTGAAAAATTATCTTTTGCCAGCTGAGTATTCTTGGTTTGCTTGTCAAATGTGACTTGACTGTATATACGTATGTTTATTTCTGGGCTGTCTCTTCTGTTGATGTGTGCGTCTGTGTGTATGGCAGTGCCCTACTGTTTTGATTACTGTAGCTTTGTAGTATACTTAGAAGTCAGCTTTTTTCTTCTTTCTTCTTTCTCAAGATTGCTTTAGCTATTCAGGATCTTTTGTGGTGTCATATGAATTTTAGGATCATATTTTCTGTTTCTGTGAAAAATGCCATTAGGCTTTTAATAGAGCTTACATTGAAAATGTAAATGGCTTTGGGTAGTATGGACATTTTAGCAATACTAATATTTCCAGTCTATAAACATGGGATTCTTGTCATTTATTTGTGTCGTTTTCAGTTTCTTTCCCCAATGTCAAAAAGTTTTCAGTGTACAGATCTTTCACCTCCATGGTTAAATCTATCCCTATGCATTTTATTGTTTTTGATGCTATTGTAATTGGGATTATTTTCTTTCTCTTTCAGATATTTTGTTGTTAGTGTATAGAAATGCAACTAATTTTTGAATGCTGATTTTGTATCCTGCAACTTTACTGAATCCACTTATTATTTCTAACAGTTTTGTTGGAGTCTTTGGGGTCTTCTATACATAAGATTATGTCATCTGCAAACAGAGACAATTTTACTTCTTTCCAATCTGGATGCCTTTTATTTGTTTTTCTTTCCTGATTGCTCTGGCTTGGACTTGCATACTATGCTGAATAGGAGTGGTGAGAGTGGGCACCCTTGTCTTGTTTCTGATCTTGGAGGGAAAGCTTTCAGCTTTTCATTGTTGAATATGATGTTAGATTTGGATTTATCATATATGACCTTTATTATGTTGAGTTATGTTCCTCCTATGCCCAATTTGTCGAGAGCTTTTATCATGAAAGGATGTTGAATTTTGGTAAGTGCTTTTTCTGCATCTATTAAAAGCATCATATGATTTTTATCCTTCATTCTATTAATGTGGTGTATCACATTAATTGATTTATGTATGTTGAACCATCCTTTCATCCCAGGAGTAAATCCCACTTGATCATGGTATATAATCCTTTTAATGTGCTGTTGAATTTAGTTTGCTAGAATTTTTTTTAGAATTCTTATGCCTGTATTCATCAGGAATATGGGCCTATAGTTTTGTTTTCTGATAGTGTCCTTATCTGGCTTAGAATCAGGGTAATGTTGGATTCATAAAATGGGCTTGGGAATGTTCCCTCCTCTCAGTTTTTGGAAGAATTTGAGAAGGATTGGAACTAATTCTTTAAATGTTTGGTAGAGTTCACCAGTGAAACCATTTGGTCCTGGGCTTTTCTTTGTTTGGAGGTTTTTGATTACTGCTTCAATCTCTTTACTGGTTATTGGTCTCTCAGATTTTCTATTTCTTCATGATTCAGTCTTGGTAGGTTGTATGTTTCCAGGAATTTATCCATTTCTTATAGGTTATCAAGTTTATTGGCATGTAATTGTTCAGCTGTCTCTTATGATCCTTCGCATTTCTTTGGCATCAGTGGTAATGTTTTCTTTTTTATTTATAATGTTGTTTATTTGAGTCTTCTTTTTTTCCTTGGTTAGTCTAGCTAAAGATTTGTCAACGTTGTGTATCTTTTCAAAAAACTAACTTTTAGTTATATTGATACTTTCTATTGTCTGTCTAGTCTCTATTTCATTTATTCCTGCTCTAATCTTTATTATTTTCTTCCTTCTACTAACTTTGGGCTTAGTTTATTCTTTCTTTTCTAGTTCCTTCAGATGTAAAGTTAGGTTTATTTGTTGTAGATTTTTCTTTTTTCTTAACATAGGCATTTTTCACTATAAAATTCTCTCTTAGAAAGGCTTTTGCATGTAGCCTCGCTTTGGTGCCTGTGCATTCAAATGAGTAAACACATTTTCCAATCTTCACAGATGGTTTCAGCAGGTAAAGACCACCTGTTTTTTTCCTGGCCTGATGTGATCACCTCCAGAATCACAATCATGCTGGGCTGGATGCAGTTATGAGGCTGTTGCTGGGTCTGTAGTAGGGTCTGCAGTTGGCAGGCTCTTTACCAGAGTTTTGGGCAGGCATGGATTCTGTTGGGTCCCTGGGTAGATGGGACTGCCTCCAATACCTTGTTCAGTAGGGCAGTGCTGGGACAAGAATCCACTTCAGGGTCCACAGTTTGCTCTTCAGACAGCAGGTCTTCTACCCAGTGTGGTCTGTGTGGCTCCCACCAAGTCCCTGGGGGGGGGCTGCTGCCTTGTCACTGGATGGGTACCTGGGTGAGCATCACTTCCTCTGGACCATGGTTGAGAGGGGCTGGAACTGAGCCCCAGGGCTGTTTCATATTCCACAGCCAAGTTTGAGGTCTGCACACCTGGCTCTTGAGGCATGGCTCAGTGTGTCTCCCACCAGAGCACTGGGCAGACTAGACTGATCCCTGATCATAACCATGGAGCAGCTGGAGCTGAGGTTAGCTAGTCTCAGTGCTGTCAGGATGCTTGTGAACTTTGGCTGTGAGGGCTTGGAACTCAGTATAGAGCACTTTAGGATCTCTGGGGATGCAGGCGAGAGTTCTCTTGAAGCATTCCTGTGCCAGCAAAACTGTTTGCAGACTGGTTAGACAGGCTGGAGCCCAGTCACAGGGCACTTTCAGAATCTACAGTCTGACCAAATCTGGTGGCCTTACCTTGAGAAACTCCTGAACAGTGGTCCAGAGAGGCTGGAGCCAGTTCACAAGTCAATTCAGGGTCTACAGCCAGGACCAAGTTCTGTCTATTACCTTATGCATGGGTGGGTGTGACTCCTCTCAGGTCACTTGGCGTATGGTACTGGTAACAGACCCAAAGTCATATGGGGCTGTAGCCAAGTTCTCAAGAGTATGGAGCTGTTTCTAATTTTGTATCTGGAGCCATAGTCAGAAAGTCAGACACCGATGTGGGCCCACCTTCTAAAAATGTCTTTCCTGGGTCTTGGACTACACTGGGGTCTCACAATCTCCTATCTGGATTCTAAAGCTCACAGGTAGGCACTTTTGTCTGGATACCAAATTATTGTTGTTAGGGGCGGGGGGTGGGGGACACCCTAGTGATGTCTTATGTGACCATTGTGGTGACATCACTCAATCATTTTTAAAAATTAATGGGAACAGCCAGTAAAGAAGAACTGTCTCAAAAGAGACAGTTACATGTGTAGAATTACAGCAAACATTGACATAATTCTCCTCTAAAGTGGTCTCTTTCTATTGTGGTAGTAGAGAAAGATCAGAGTGTATAGAATAGATTTGAAATGAACAAGAAAGTTGGTAATTGTTACTTTGGGGAATGGATGAGAGAGCTAAGGAAACATAGAAAGATAGGGGTGGGGGCAGTGTTGAAGATTCAGCTGGGATCGAAGACGAGGATTCCAATATGTTCCAGTTTCCTCCATTGACCCAGGCCATCTTCTCTGAGTCTGAAGACAATTTGACGTAAACCCTGTAAATACCACAGTTAAAATGAGTTGAGAATATTTTAAGGGGGAGTCCAAATGGTTAATGTGAAATCTAAGTTGGATAGGGAAGGAAGAGAAAGGTCTTAGATAGAGCTGACAGAGAAGGAGAAGTATAGGGATTAAAGGTACAGGCAATCTCAGTGGGGTCAGAACAAGTGTTTTATGCGTGATTGCCACAGTTGGAAGGAGAAGACACAAAGGCTAGGAGAATATGGAGAGCGAGGACTCTTGAATTTATAAATATGCAGTTGGAGGATATTTTAGTGAAAGATAAAATTTTAACTTTTAAACACGTAAATCAGCTAAACTCTAAACTCCATGAAGGCAAGGGATACTATTATAGTCAGTATTCATTGTATATCTTGAGTCATTTCTCTTGTTCATCTCTACTAAAGCACTTAACTAGTTCAACTAGTTTTTTCTCTTTCACGATCCTGAGTTACTCAGCATCAAGAGAATCCAAAAAGTTTGCGAGCTATTCTTTGGTCTTTGGGGGATCATAACTGAACTATGAGTAGTTACCAAATGGAGCTTGAGTAGCCCTGATGATTTTGTCTGCCTGAGTAACTTCTCTATAAGATATAGCACAATGCTCTCTGTGCATGAAGGGGTCTGTGTGATAACAAATATTTGTGCATTGCATAATACTTTCTTAGGCATTTTCTCGTATATTATCTGACTTGATTTTCCTTGAAAACTCTGTAGAGGTATGTAAAATATCATCGCTATTCGACAGATAAAGAAAATGAAATATGCACTCTTCAAGGATCTTATCCACAGTCTCAGAGTTAGATAATGGCCTATTGCAAGGCAAACAAACCAGATCTCACAGATTATAATCCAAAGCTCTACGCACAAATATGCCTTTTAACATTGTAAAATAAGCATCTGCTTTTGCTAGTTCCATAGGAAACTTTTGTTTAGTTATTCATGTTCCTGCTTTTGAACTCATTGAAAATTAATTAAAATTAACATACTCTCCTAAAGCTGACTATACAAGATGCTTTTGGGGGAAAAAACGTGTGATTAAATCTTGGTGCCTGGATTTCTTCCTATCTGCAGCAATAATAGAAGAATTTATGAATACTGTAATTCCTTGGTCACAAAGCCATGTGAAGGTAATGTAAAGGGGATCTAGAATTTACTATTGTTCTCCACTCATATGATGTGAATGCAGAAAACAAAAAGATAAACGCACAGAAAAGCCTGTGACAAAATGCCAGACGTGAGCTGGACTGATTCACTAGCTCTTGCTTCACTAGCAAATCTAGCCCATCATCTCGCATACAATTATGTTGAACCTCCTCTCATTCTTCTGTGATGAGACGGGGTACCTTACAGTAGATCGCACACAATATAATCATACCTGTTGAATTGGGAAGTGCTGACATAAACATTTCCTGTCATTTTGGATTGCAAGATGTTTAACAGCTGTAAAGCATTTGCAGGCAGGTTGCAGGGTAAGTGTCCATGGTTTATCAGTTCAATATGCCTCTGATGATAACACAAACTAGGTTACCTATGTGAAACAGATACAGACTTCTGGCAGACGCTCAGATATTAAGGAACTAGAGACTAGGTGACGTCCTTGAATAAACATCAAGAAAATTCAAATTTCTTAAATATACAAGTATTTTTGTGATTCTCATCTATAATCTGAACTGTAATAGGCTCATAAATGTAATATATAATTGTAATATTTATGATATTACATATCGTAAATATATATAGTCTCTAATCTCCTCATTAGAAGGTTAAAGTGGAAATTACCGGAGAAAAAGAAAAAGCTCACGGTTGGGGTCACTGACCTACAGATACTCTTCTTGGCTCTGAAGGGACAGCAAGGGTAATAAGTTGTCAGAACATGATTTCATATTTATTCAACAACAAAAATATCTACTGAACATTTACCATATCTCAGACATTGCAGTATACAGTATGCGGTATACAAAACAAATAAGATCCTTCTACTAATAGAAGTTAATGCCAATCTGTAGCCCTTGGACCTTTTAAAATTAACCAAATGCTACATCTTTGAAAACAGATTACAAGCACCCTCTTATGGCAAATTTCACTTTCTGGAAAACACCTTTTATTTCATTGTAGAGCTAAATTGATCATTTTTCCCAAGCATTTCAGTAGTGATACAGAAGATGAGTCCAAAACCAGAAAATACAAATTTGGGGTAGTAACAATATTATGAGATAGTTTAAAAATGTTTTGGAATTTCACAGAGAATATGCTTTCACTGGTTAGGAAAAGCACACAAAACCTACCTTTTGTTTTAATGACATGACATTAAATTTAATAGTTCTAGTAGTTTTGTACATGCTTATTCCTCTGCCTTGTGAAATTCTTTATTGAGACTTTGGTCAGAAATCACCTCTAAGAAGTCTTTTCTGAGACCTTGGAGAGAATTAGTTATTAACCTGCTCTGTTTCCCAGATCTTAAGTTCTATGAGGACAGTTGTCATTGTAGTGCTTAGTTTGGTCCCAGGCTCATAGCCACCAGCTGAATAAATAGAGTATATGTACACACTTTCTGATGTAACACTGATCATACTATTATTATTATGATTGTTGCTTTCTAGCCTCTTTCCCTTGAAGCTTAGGCCAAAGAATATTCATTTAAAAGTTCATATTTATTGAGGCATAATTTCCATATAATACTGATAACACTGATGGATTTTGACAAATGAATGCAATCATGTAGCCACACCACAAATACGAGCTTCAGAGTTTCCATTATCCCAAAAAAGTACATTTGTCCTCCTTTTCATTAAAATCCCCTACTTTCATTGTCATCCTGGCAACCACTTACCTTTATTTTGTCATTATACTTTCTGAGAATTTCATGCAAGTTCTATTATATGAAAAGATAATATATAATTATTTATAATAAAATATAATAAATTATATTAATATATATTAAATTTCATAAAAATGAATCATACAACATATATTCTATTGTGCCTGGCTTCTTTCACTTAATATTATGCATGAAGATTTGTTCGTATTGTTGCATGGACCAGTAGTTTGTTCCCTTTCATTGCTGGGTACTTTTCCCTGGTATGGATATTTAACAGTTTGTTTATTCATTCATCAATTGATGGACCTTTTCTTTTTTTTGTTTTTAAAATTTATTTATTTATTTATTTATTGGCTGCATTGGGTCTTCGTTGCTGCATGCAGTCTTTCTCTAGTTGCAGTGAATGGGGCTACTCTTCATTGCAGTGTGCGGGCTTCTCATTGCAGTGGTTACTCTTGTTGCGGAGCACGGGCTCTAGGCACGTGGGCTTCAGTAGTTGTGGCGCACGGGCTCAGTAGTTGTGGCTCACAGGCTCTAGAGTGCAGCCTCAGTAGTTGTGGCGCATGGGCTTAGTTGCTCCACAGCATGTGGGATCTTCCTGGACCAGGGATCGAACCCGTGTCCCCTGCATTAGCAGGCAGATTCTTTTTTTTTTCTAACATCTTTATTGGAGTATAATTGCTTTACAATGGTGTGTTAGTTTCTGCTATATAACAAAGTGAATCAGCTATACATAAACATATACCCCCATATCTCCTCCCTCTCGCGTCTCCCTCCCACCCTCCCTATCCCACCCCCTAGGTGGACACAAAGCACTGAGCTGATCTCCCTGTGCTATGTGGCTGCTTCCCACTAGCTATCTATTTTACATTTGGTAGTGTATATATGTCCATGCCACTCTCTCATTTCGTCCCAGCTTACCCTTCCCCCTCCCCATGCCTCAAGTCCATTCTCTACGTCTGCATCTTTATTCCGCAGGTGGATTCTTAACCATTGCACCACCAGGGAAGTCTGACGGACATTTTCTTGCTTTAATTTTGGCTGTAATGAATAGAGCTGCTATAAACATCCACATACAAATCTTTAGGCACACATATGTTATCATATGGTAAGTGTATAATTAACTTTATGAGAAACTACTTGTTTACAAAGTGGCTTACCGTTTTTCATCAATATCAACAGTGTATCAGAGATCCAACTACTTTCCATGCTCTTCAGCCCTTGGGTGGTTATTCCTTTGTACACATTTTTCTAGCCCCTCCCCTTTTCCGGTAATTTATTTATATATATGTTAGATAGTTTGATTTCTTTTAGTCCTTTTTCTCTCTCACCTTTATTTTGAAAAGTGTTAATTGCTGTGTCTTCAAGTTCACTGAATTTTTCCTTGGCAGTGTCTAATTTGTATTATTTTTAAAATTTTATATACTATATTTTTCATCTCTATGAGGCCCATTTGGGTTTCTTTGAGCTCTTTTTTCTTTTTATATTCATGATAAAGAACATCATGAACATATTAAGTATATTTATAATATATTTATAGAATATAATATATAATGTATATTAAATATAAATAGTATACACATATGTATTTCCTAGTTCTATCTGCTGAGAGGGCTAGATGAAGCAACATCCCATTCACAATGAGCACACCCAGTTCCCAGACCTTAGTTTCTAATACCATTCTCTATTAAAAGGAACCAGGGCTCCTTGGAAAAATGGCTGATCTTAGGACCAGGGGAGTGGATATACAAGATGCGCGTGGAGCATTCTGTGGTTCCAGAAAGTAGGAAGTGCTCAAAAAACAAAATGATGGAGGTAATGTCAAAGGGATATAGGAGCCAACTAAAAGATCTCCCAATGATCAAAGCTGGAACAATTTGAACAAAATCTAAATAACATAGTATCAGATTATAACCCAAAATATAAAATAAATGTCTCTGAGTTCATACTGACATAACTAATGCTTGAATAAATAAATAAATGAGGGATAATAGACAAATCTCTCACACAGAAGAATACCAAATAATTTATGTGGATACTCTGCCCTTAAGGAGGGGGAATATAATTTCCCATCCTTTAAGTGTACAATAAACACAGTGATTTCTTTCAAAGATATACAGTATGGAAAGGGGGGAGGGGAAAGAGAAACTTGATAGTGGAGAAACCTGGCAAACACTACCTCAGTTAAATGATCAAATCATGTTGATAGTATATATCCTTGATATGATGCAATTAGAATGGCACTGTGCTTCTGTAGTCTATCTCCCAAAACCCATATTCCTGTCTAACAGGAGAAAAATATCAGACAAAACCAAATTGAAGGAATGTTCCACAAAATACCTGAACAGCAGTTATTAAAATGTTAATGTCAATAAAAACAAGGAAAGTCTGACAAACTGTCGGTTCAAAGAATTCTAAGGAGACATGATGACTAAATGTAATGTTGTATCCTAGGTGGGATTCTGGGTCTGAAAAAAACCATTAGGTAAAAACTAAGGAAATCTGAATAAAGTATGACTTCAGGTGTTAATATACCGAAATTTGTTCATTAGTTATGACAAATGTGCCATCGTAATGTAAGATGCTAACAATAGGGGGAAAAGGGTGAGGAAACATGGAACTCTGTAATATCTTTGCAGTTTTCCTGTAAAATGAAACTATTCTAAAATAAACATTTATTAGATGCTAAAAATAAAAACATTTCAAGCTAATCAACCAATCAAAATTTGTAGAGTTTATTTGGATTCAGATTCATAAAACAGTGTATATATAAATGCATGCGTATATATATGTGTTTATATATATGTATAAATATAAAACACAAAATGTATAAATATATAACAAGTATATATATGCACACTAGTGCATTATTAGACAAAAAGACACATAATAAGTAATATTCCTCAAATAAGTATTCAAGTTTTATTGTGCATGCATATGCACATACATCATACATTAGAAATATATACATAAAATGTATATATGCACGTATGTTAACAATATATACACAGATGTATATATACATACATATAAACTATATTTCTACATAAAATGTATATTGGTAAAATATATATTATGTGTAATATATATATACACACATAAAAAGTGCACATACATACACATACATCTACCTCTACCTGTTATATAATCAGAGAAATTTGAACACTGACTTGAGGAATTATTATCAATTATTGTCCTTATTTCTATACTGATAATCAAGATACTGGTTATCTATAGGTGGGAGGAAAAACATTACAATCAAAGGCATGTAGAAGATTCTGGGCTGTAGGGAATATTTTATTTCATAACTATTGTGATATTAAATGGCTCTTCACGTTACAACAATTGATTTAGCCGTACATTTAGATTTTGTACACTTTCATATGTGAGTCTTATTTTGTGATCATAAAGTGGAAAAAATGTGAATGACAAAGGACAAATTAGAGACAGTTTAAGGAGGTTTTCTGTAAAGGATAGTAGAGAAATGGGATGGTACCTGAAGGAGTAAATGGTGTCCAGAGAGATTATTTTTTTAGGATGGGAGAAATTATATCACTCTTACACATACTCTACTAAGCTACAGAATATGGAAATCATATGGTATTCTGAAGCTGGTATTGACATAGTCTTCTAAACTAACTTTTTAGATGAATAGTATTTTAGTATAGATTGTCACTAATAATTTTTCTTTTTATATTTCCTTTCCACAATATGGGGAACCCAGAAATATAAGTAATTGATTATTATAAATCATACATATACATATAAAACTATATACGGTTCTATAGCTTTAGCATGTTGTGTCACTTAACAGCTGAGTAGATCAAGTGAGGTGGTATTGGGTTGGTCAAAAAGTACCTTCGGTTTTTAAGTAAAAATAAGACACATTTTTCATTTTCACCTAGAACTTTATTGAACAGCATATTCACCTTTTTGTTCCACTACCCTCTGCCATTTTTCAGGCAACTTCATAATTCCACCTTCCCAAAACTTTTTATCTTTTTGAGCAAAGAACTGTTCCAGGTGCGTTTTACAGTCTTCCAGGGAATTGAAATTTTTTCCACTAAGAGAATTTTGTAGAGACCAAAATAAATGGAAATCCGAAGGTGCAATGTCTGGTGAATACAGCAGATGAATCACAACTTCCCAGCCAAGCTGTAACAGTTTTTGCCAGGTCATCAAAGAAACCCGCGTTCTTGTGTTATCCTGATGGAAGATTATGCGTTTTCTGTTGACTGATTCTGGACGCTTTTCATCGAGTGTCGCTTTCAGTTGGTCTAATTGGAAGCAGTACTTGTTGGAATTAATCGTTTGGTTTTCCCGAAGGAGCTCATAATAGAAGACTCCCTTCCAATCCCACCATACACACAACATCACCATCTTTGGATAAAGACCGGCTTTTGGTGTGGTTCATGGTGGTTCATTTCGCTTGCCCCACAATCTCTTCTGTTGCACATTATTGTACAGTATCCACTTTTCATTGCCCGTCACAATTTGTCTTAAAAATGGAACATGTGCATTACATTTAAGTAGAGAATCTCATGCAGAAATATGATCAAGAAGGTTTTTTTCAGTTAACTTATGTGGAACCAAACATCAAAGCCATAAACATAACCAAGCTGGTGCAAATGATTTTCAGCGCTTGATTTGGATATTTTGAGTATGTCGGCTACCTCCCGTGTGGTATAATATTGATCTCAATTAATGGCTTGATTTGATTGCTGTCAACTTCAACTGGTCTACCCGACCATGGAGCATCATCCAGAGAGAAATCTTCAGCACGAAACTTCGCAAACCACTTTTGACACATTCGATCAGTCACAGCACCTTCTCCATACGCTGCACAAATCTTTTTTTGTGTTTCAGTTGCGTTTTTACCTTTCTTGAAATAATAAAGCATAATATGCCAAAAATGTTGCTGTTTTCTTCTGTCTTCAATATTAAAATGGCTACACAAAAATTCACCAATTTTGATGTCTTTTTTAAATGCACATTGATATGACAGCTGTCACATACAATCTAACAAAATTGTTTTGAATGAAATTAAAGACAACTGAGTGCTACTAGAGCCATCTTATGGAAAAAAACGAAGGAACCTTTTGGCCAACCCAATAGTAGAGCACATGAAATTAATTTCCCGTAGCAGGAAATGCAACCACTTTGCCCATTAATGTCTCCATTTCCATCCCCTCCCTCAAAAAAAAAAAAAAAAAAAAAGAATTGGGAGTCCCACATGACCTCTTTTCATGTCTATTAGCAAGATGAGCTTGTAAAACCTTTCCAAATGAGGAGAAAAAAAATGATTCACATAAAACAAATTTTTTTTTTAAAATGGAAATGTGAAGCTTTCTCATTTATGCTCAAATACTTGGTGATGGACAGAGTATTTGCTGTATTCTTCTGCTGTTGTTCTTTTATTCTGCTGTAGCAGCTCACCCCACACAATTTTTATGGGCTTGTAATTCTCTGCCTACCTCATTGTAACCTCCTCCTTATTGTCTTCTCTTTCTTGAGCATTCTTCCTTTAAATAGTCAAAAATACATCCTTTACTGGTGGCTGTACATCCACTTTTCCTTTACTACCTTGATTCCACATGTATTCAGTGCCTCGACAGTTCTTAATATTTATTGGGTATTATTTAAACATTGCAAAATTTCTAACATCTCCCAATTTTTATAATCCAAAAATAAAAATGGGTCTGTATTTGGAATTGTCTCTTATGAGTGCCTCCTGCCATCAACGTTGATCTTTGACTCTATTTTAACCTGTGTTTTATAATATTTTTTCCTGTATACTATATCCCTCTCAATGTAATAGTTGGAGAAATAATACCACATTGCATCTTTTTCCTCCAATATACCCACAGCACTGTTTCCTTTTATTGCAATAGAAGGGCTGAATATTTTGATTTGGTTACAATGACCACATGGAACAGCATATCTTTATTAGGGTAGCAAGTGTATTTTAATCTTACTCGCATGGACAGTTGTGAATTCATGAAATAGTGGGGAGATAAAATTTCTTTAAAGAAGGAAAAATATTAACTTCTTGAGAATGAAAAGATTACTCACAAAGGCATTGAGAATATGAATTGACTTTTACAAAGAACCAAAGAGCATTTCTAGTACACTGACTGTCATATATATTTGTTTATACTTGGGCAGCTGTGTGTTTTTAGTCAGGGTATAAACAGAGCAAAACTTGATATGGTAAAGAGAATTTTGCAACCTGGTCATGTTGAGTTGTTTAAGAAATCAATAGGTGTTTCCTGAAAATAGCACAGGGACTGGAAATGGGTGAAAACATTACCCAAAGATAACCACAGCAAAGGAACACACTAGTTCCTTCTCTTATGTTAATATTATCTTTTAACATAAGATCTTCAAGCAAATGTAAGTGAAACAGAAGTAGATTTTAAAAGAATTTCCTCCTTTTAGCCTCTTCTTGGCTCTATAATGAGCTGACTAGTAAAATCTAAGCATTGGAAAAAATTCCAGTGGGGATGAATTGATCCACTCCTGGCTGAGACTAAAGTCACTTTCACCATTTCAGCAGATTAAATGACTGTTTATTGAATTTGGGGTCACTTTACAGAAGCTGTTTGACCTCAGGTCTTCTCCATCAGCCCCTCTAGCTGGCTGACAGAAACATGGAGAACGTCAGCATGGGATCTGTGCAATTGGGTGATACTTTTGGGGAGGTAGGTCTTATTTTACCTGATGGCAGATGCTGGGTAAACCAAGTCTGTAATTTTTAAAAAGCATAGGTTTTAGAATTAGACAGCTGGTTTTCAATCCAGGTTAATCGTTTCCAACAAGAATGACCTGGAGCAGAGACATAATCTGCCTAAAATCTGTTTACTTATCCATCAAATTTGAGCCATCCTCAGCCTGAGTGGTTAGCAGGATCACATGAAATGCTATACATAAAGCTTCTAATCCATTGCCTGGCCCAATACTAACAGTGGATTCCATTTTCTTGAGGGTTTTTTTTTTCCCCATTTCCTTAATACAAAATGTATATCCCTTGTTTTTCTGTGCTAAAGTGTCCCTTTCAGTAATAAACGTGGCTCTTTCTTTCTGTAATTAATGCTCTGACACACTTTCAACATTCAGTCTAAACTTCTAGCTTCTCACCTTATCCAAAAAGACTAGAATTAAGTCTAACTACTTCTTCCATCTGCCACTGGTTCTCTGTGTTAGCATGTGTATTGCTATCTGTTGTGTGAGAGCCAGGCTAACAAATCCAAATACTGCCCTACTATAGTCTCGGCTGGCTCTGCTTCTAATTACATCTGCTCAAAAGGAAGAAGTTTTTTTTTTTTTTTCCTGAAGCCTTCCTGTATGATTTTATTGGCAGTTATTCCCCATTATGCAGTGGGCTTGATCAGCTTCCTGTGACCCAATCCAATAATTATTGTCATTGATCAATACATTAGAAAATTTCCTTACAAGGAACAGTCAGATAGCTGCTTACAATGGCATTATCTCCAGCCCCAATTTAGTGTGGGTGGGATACTTTCCCATATACATTGCAGCATGAAAATATATATCACTGATGTGGCCAAAACCAAAACACTGCTAAACACATTTATTGCATTCTACTAATGTCAGTACATCATCATATGCAAAATGAAACTACAAATTCCCAAGTGATTAGCATGTACTTCCCTTCTTCCCATTTCTATTTAGCTGGAAGTGGAAACCATTCCAATAATAAGCAGTTGCATAAAAGCACAGAGTACATTCCATAGCTACAAATCAAAGTTACCAGCCTCTTCCTATATCATTTGACCCAGGCAAATGTAAGTAGGGGCTGCTTTGCCAATTCTTCTTCATTTAAATTTCCCTTCTTTGGGATGGACTCTATCATCCACTCTTCTTCCCATTTAAACTCTCTTGGGATGCATTGCTTGTGAAGGAAATTACTGCGTGACTGCTAGAAATAAATAGTTTTAATTTTACCTTTTAATCTTCACTTTAACTTTCATCTTGAATTTCCCATTTTCAAGTATCTGACTAAATTGATTTGATGCTTAATGCTTGCCAAATAATGAGGCTCTGAACGAGTCCATATGTAATAAGGCGAGGATTTCATTACTCCTAACATCACTATAATCAGGCAATGATTAAATTATTTCTAACATTCTTAACACCAATGTGAAATTATACTAAAGACCCAGAACAATTTAAGCCTTCCCACCATGTTTTGTATCAAGCATTTCTATTTCCAGCAGTTTATCACAATGTTGCGGGAATTGGCCTGTAAGGGTTTATGCTAATGCTAATGGAAAGAACTCATCCACAGGTGTCCCCCTTTATCTCAGCTACATCTTTGAAATCATTTACAAGTTCCATGGTAACAACCCTAAGGCCCACCAGCAGGAATGCTGATTAACACTTATGAGTGGAAAAAAGACTTAAATAATCAAACACTTTACAAATTGTAGAAACCTAGACAGATGTTCATCTCATGGTTATTTTGTGGAGGGGCAGTGGGGCAGCTCTGAACTGACGAGTGTCTGCCTGCTCTTCGTCATTCAGGGTAGAGAGAGAGACTCAGGCATGTCCTCCAATCAAGGGCATTCAAATCTCTCTCTGGCATAACTGGCATTCCTTCCAGTTTGTAGAAATCAGATTATACCCATTGCATCCAAGGGAGATGCTTAACTCAGATCTTTGAGTTATGTTTATAGTACATTTGGAGGCTGACAGCACCACCACCCAAGCAATGATTTGCAGCTTTAATGACTGCCTGCAGGATGGTGATATTGATGAGAAATCTGTATTAGAGCACTGTGAATCATCATTAAAAGGCATTTAAAATTGGCTTGTAAAATATGGCTTTCGCTGCCCTCTATGCACTCTCCTGGGAAGATGAAGTAGTGTATTAAAATGATGATATGGATGTTAATAAATATGAAGTCATGGCTATGCTATTAGATCTGAATGTGGCAACAAGAGCCCCTGCAATTTACTCTCAAAGTTAGAGGTTCTGTTTTTATTATTGAATCTATAGGAGGCATTTTACGATGGTCTGGAGCCAAAACGTAACTTTCCTGGCCACTAAGCTAGCCACTGGTCCAGAACTTTAGTTTAAAAGGACAAAATGTCCTACTATTGTTGATGTGGTTTGTAAATTCCATTGTGGATTTATTATAGGCTGGGGGATTGTTGACTCTGGACATCAAGTAATTTCAAGCTGTCTGAATTCATAATGTGAGGACTTTTTGAACTGCAAACAATCCTGGGTTTTTCCGTGCAAAAACAGCTTGGAGGTGTGAGGGTGGGGTTGAGTTGAGGGGAGTGGTACAAGCCTGGTGTTATTCTGGGGGATAGATCCAGTGCATCGAGGTATACCTAATTCTCATTGCAGTCATTGTACATCAAGATAATTTATATTTAAGGATCAACCTAGCATTTAGTATGTAGCATTTATCTTATTAGAGTTATCAATTTAATTATATATGAAAACATTCAAATTAGCAAACGCACGAAGGAAAACTGCTTGTGCATGGAAGAAGATAAGCCTACATTATGGTTAATGTATTTATCCATTAATATAATCATTATGTAATTTAAGACATTTAGGTTCTACCAAAGTATCTTGCTAATGTGGGTTATAATGCCTGTGGCTTTCATAACAGTTTCTGAACTTAATCCTGTTCTCTTTCCATGGTTTACAGTATCCAGTTCTTCTCATTCACAGTTGTTTAAACATTTTCAACTTCCTCTAGAGTATCTATTTTGAAATTATATTCAGGTAGAATGTTTCTTTTTTATTCTTTTTTTTTTTTTTGCGGTACGCAGGCCTCTTGCTGTTGTGGCCTCTCCCGTTGCGGAGCACAGGCTCCGGATGCGCAGGCTCAGCGGCCATGGCTCACAGGCCCAGCCGCTCCACGTTATGTGGGATCTTCCCAGAGCGGGGCACGAACCCATGTCCCCTGCATCGGCAGGCGGACTCTCAACTACTGCGCCACCAGGGAAGCCCTAGAATATGTTTCTGATTGTCATTAAAATATTTATTTACTTTTCTAGAATAAAGGGTATTTTTAACATGTATAATAGTCTTAAAGGATGCTGGATATCAACTTTCTAACTATAATCTGGCTTCAACATGCTGCTGAGTAAATGCTTCAGGTAACATTTCATATTGCGCTCCCTTCAAATCGTTGTTTAGAGAATTTTTTCTCGTCCTTACAGCGTATATCCATTCATTTTGTCTATCACCCTAGCTTTTCCTCAACGTGTCACTAAAGAAGCACTTTGACAGTGAACTTCACCAAGACTAAAACCTTAAAGTCCTGCCAGAGATTTTCATATATATCCTCTTTATCTACATCTATTAATTTTTTAACTCTAGTGTCCTGGGTGTTTACAGGGGTATTCTGTTCTTTGTAGCTTCACACTGTAAGTATCTAGAATAAGAACTGGATTTCCTTGACTCTGTCCAGGAGAACTCTCCCATGTAATTGAATCTATCTGCGGCATTTGATATTGTGGCAACTCCTTTTCCTGTTTCTCTTAGTTTGGACAACACCCTGTTCCCTTGGCTCTCTTCCTACCTCAGTGGGTGCACCTTTGGGGTTTCCTTCTGCTCCTGTATAGCATGATGTTCCCAGAATTCTCTCCTTCTGTCTGTCCCCTTCTCACTCTGCACACACTCCCCACTCATGGGGATAACTGGCAATACTCTACTGGATCTCTCTTTTTCTTACTTCTGATCTGAAGATCATTTTTCTTTACTTAGTATACTACTTGGAAATGTCAATAGTTCCTCAAATTCAACAATAATAATTATTGCTAATAATCCCATTACTATTGAACCAGTCCAGATCGCATCATCTCTTGCTTGGACGAGTGTATCAGTTTGCTAACTGATTTTCTAAACTTTATTCTTAATATTTTCTTGACTTTTATTCATATGTATCTAAAATTGTATGTCTAAAATGATTTTTTTAGTCCTTATTTTAACTATCTGCAACTCATGATAATATTGACTTTTCTCTTTCCGTTACCCTTTTCTTAGTTAATGTAATAATACTCTCACCTGGTTTTCTTCCTACCTTTTTGCCTATCCCTGCCAGGTCTTTTTTGTACATTCTTCTATATTTTCCAGTTCCATAGATGGTGGTTTCTCACAGGCTCCATCTGTATCCCATTTTCCTTTCATTTTATTTCCTCTACCTTGGGCAATCTCAAATATTCCCAAGGCTTCTGTGACCATCTCTTTGCTGGTAAATCCCAAATTTGTATTTCTAGTCCATATTGAATATCAACTCCCTCCTAGTTATCTATCTCTATTAAATATTCCATAGGAGTATTCCTTTCAGTTTAACATGTTCAAAATTGAACTCATAATTTTCTCCCAAAGCATAACTCCTCCTTCTGAGATCCTCATCAGAATGAAAATATAGTCAGCCACTAGGCTGCCATACCAGAAATCTTGATATTATTCTAAATTCCTCATACTTCTTCACTTCTCACATCAGCATGTCCAGCCACTTCTAGCTCCTAATTGTCTCTCCAAACTATACCCACTACCACTATCCTATTTAAGATACTCTTATCTTTTACCAGGATTATTGTACCAGCCTCTAGTCTCCTTATTTTTTGCCCCTTAAGCATTTCTCTATAATAGTCAGAGTGATTTTTCTAAGGTACAAATATGATTTGCTATTTTTTTAATTATATAAATATTTATTTACTTATTTTTTAAAAAAATTTATTGGAGTATAGTTGATTTACAATGCTGTGTTAGTTTCAGGTGTGTAGCAAAGTGAATCAGTTATACATACACAGATATCCACTCTTTTTTAGATTCTTCTCCCATCTAGGCCATTACAGAGTATTGAGTAGAGTCCCCTGTGCTATACAGTGGGTTCTTACATACACATTACTATATATAAAACAAATAACTAATGATTTGCTATTTTTATGCACAGACCTTTTTAAGACATCCATTGCCCTTGGAATAATGTCCAAACTGCCTAATATGGCTTAGAGAGCCCTTCCCAGAATGACTCCATCTCTCTCTCTGCAGCCCAGTTTCTTCCCATCTCCAGTTCTTACCTTCCAGTGTAAGCCCTAGTCAGACAGAATTACTCTTGGTCCCCTGAATTCCATGTGCTCTCTCTTGCCTTGGCACAATAGATTTGCATGCGCAACTTCCTCTCCTACAGCATTCTTCCACCTCCTCTTTGTTAACATTCTACTCTGCTGATCTTTCAAGGCTTAGTTTAGAGAATACTTCTTCCAGAGCTCTTTCCTTGACGTTGCCAAGACTCGGTTAGGTGCCTTTTTGCTGTTCTCACAAAGTACCTTCTACTTACCTCTGTAACTTAGTGTATACCATGGTGTGACTGCCTGCTACCCACCACCCTATACTCAACTGTGAATTCTTTGAGAGCCAGGGCTCTGCCATTCATCACACAAAGCCCATGACACAAAATAGGTACTCTATAGGTGTCTGTGGAAAGAAAGAGGTAAGATAGGTAGGAAGTATGACTCAGGTTTCTAATTATTAAAAAAATGACAGTTGTTCCCCATTACCTTTGAGAAAGAAGCCAAAGACCTTAGATCTAGGTTGGCTTTTGTCATTCTCAGCTCTGACCACACTCCCAGGGGTATCTGGCTCTCACACATAAACCAAACATACAAGTCCCTAACCATGCTGTGCCCTCTCTTGTGCCTTGAATCTTATCTTTCATTTCTTCCTACTTGCCTATATATATAATTTCAGACTCCTCTGAAATGTCACTTCCTCTGCCTCTGCAAGGTGGAGTTAAGTGACAATTTCTTTCCCTAGTGTTCTGCACACAACTCCTAATATAACCTTTATTCCATCATTTAATAATCTGTTCATATACATTCATACATACCACTACCACAAACTTCTGGGACATAGCACAGAACCTAGCACCCTGAAGATGGTGAGTGTTTAGTAAATGCTCATAGGATCAATGGATGAGGAGGGCACTATTTTGCTGAGGGAACTAACTGTTCAACCTGGGTCTAATCTCCAACCAGAGATCTAATCTTTAAGATTAAAATAAAAAAGGAAATCTAAGAAGATGCTCTTAAAAATAATGAAACAAACGGTATATAGACAGGAAACCTCCTGAAACTGAAGACTACCTAATATTTATAATGGATCTCTAGCTTTGTAACCTGATTCTTGGGGTATCATTTCTTAAACACTCATGTTCAATACACTGTGCTGATAGTGTTATATAATTTATCTCACTTAATTCTAACAACCATAAGAAGTAGATTCAAGTATTATCCTTTATTAAGAATGAGGAAAATTAGACCTAGAGTGATGAAGTATCTTCCCTAAGATCCCTCTGCTATTAGTAGCAAAACTAGGACCCAAGCCCAGATCTGACTCTCTACATCCACTACACCATACATGGAGTTTCTTGGCTCAAAAAGAGCATCATGTTTTCTAAAGGACAGAAAAATTTTCTGGGAAATGTTGTGAAATATGTTTCCCTATGACCTAAGCTTCAACCATTATGTATAATTATCTTTAAAACAACCATGAAAATAATTTTCTATGGTTTTCACATGCTCCAGAGTCAGGTAGACAGCAGTTATGATGATAAGTAAAGGTATAGACCAAGTAAATTACTAATACTTATCTCCTTTATAGTGCCTTGAATAGTATATCATTCCTTCTAATTGAAATTTGAAGAGTTTACAAATAAGTAGAACCACAGAACAAATACTATATAATATCTCCCTAGAAAACTATATCCCAAATGGAAAAGAAAATTGTAAGTGGAGTAATGGATAAAATACAGGCAATTTTTATAATATCGAGAGGGAGGTGAACTAGAAATCCTGCTCACTGACAATATAGCAGAGAGTCTGTGGATAATAGATAAGACTTCTGGAGACCACAATTGCCCAGCAAGCATACTAAGGAGAACAGAAGGGTTCATCCACTGATAAAACAAGGATATATCAAGATATAAAAATTTGAGTTGGATAGGAAGTCACCTCTTCTTGTGTAATTGCCTTCAGAGATTTTTGAACTTTCTTTGGCTGCATAGTTGCAAGGTCAAAATCAGCTGATTGGTACGTCATCTAGCACACCAATGGGGAATTGGCAGATATTTTTAGGCCACCATCTGGCAATTACTTTTGCCAAAATCACCTCAATCTAGTAACAAAAGAAGTACATCACAGCTCCAGATATTTTACTGGGGCAGAAATAATACAAATAGAGTAGTAGGTAAAAAAAAGTTCCATATTACAGAAAGTAGATTAGAGGGTGTTAGGGGCTGAGAGGTGGGGGAAATGGGGAATTATTGCTTAATGGGTACAGAGTTTCTGTTTGGAGTAATGAAAGGTTTCAGGAAAAGATAGTAGTGATAGATGCAAGCACTGTGAATGTCATTAGTGCCCCTGGACTTATATACTTAAATATGGTTAAAATGTTACATATATTTTATTACAATATAAAAAATGATAAGATAATATACCCCATTGAACTACACACTTTAAATGGAATTGTAGAATATGTAAATTATATTTTAATAAAGGTGTTAAGAATAGCTATGTATTGGCTTGGCCAAAAAGTTCGTTCGGGTTTTTCTGTGACAGCGTGCGGGAAAACCTGAATGAACTTTTTGGCCAACCCAGTATTAGTTTCCTGGGGCTGCTGTAATCAATTAGGACACACTAGGTGGCTTCAAAGAACAGAAATTTATTATCTCATAGTCCTGGAGGCCAGAAGTCTGAAATTAAGATGTCAACAGGACCATGTTCCCTCTGACATGATTTAGGGGTCCTAGTTTCTGGTGGCATCTGACATTCTTTTTTTTTTTTTTTTTTTTGCGGTATGCGGGCCTCTCACTGTTGTGGCCTCTCCCGTTGCGGAGCACAGGCTCCGGATGCGCAGGCCCAGCGGCCATGGCTCACGGGCCCAGCCGCTCCGCGGCATATGGGATCCTCCCAGACCGGGGCACGAACCCGTATCCCCTGCATCGGCAGGCGGACTCTCAACCACTGCGCCACCAGGGAGGCCCGCATCTGACATTCTTTGGCTGTAGTTGTATCCCTCCAATCTCTGCCTCCATCTTTATGTCGTCTTCTCCTCTTCTATCTTTTATAATGACAATTTGTTTGATTTAGGGACTAAATTACATCTGCAAAGACTCTTTTTGCAAATATTGTCACATTCACAGGATCTAGAGCATGAATATGTTTTTTGGGGGCCTACCATTCAATCTCCTACAAGCTCCTACCCTCAACAGGCATTTACTGTGTGACAGGCACGCACTTACTTGCTAGGCATTTCTACCTCAACTATTTAATTCTCAAAACAACCCTAAATAAAATAAGTACGATTATTATATACACTTAACAGATGGTGTAACTGAGACTCAGAGAGGCTTAATAATTTGTTCGTGGTCACACTGATAAGAACTAGAGTTGAGATAAAACACAGAGGGTGATTCCAGAGTTTGCCCTCCTAGCCCAGCTATTCAAGTCTCCTTTGACAAAAGAGAGTACACTGTGGCAGGGGGTGGGAAGCTGATTTCTGTATCTGTATGTTTCTTTTTCTCCCACTTATCTCCTTTCTGTAAGGTTCTGTAATTATTGTAGCAAACAGGAAGGCCCTCTTTCTATTTCATCTGCTAAGACAAGCTTTCTCATCTGCTATAAATTGTGGTTTTTCTCCAAGAGATAATAGATTAGATTTGGATTTGTCCAACTTTGATCTGAACCTCTCCCTGAACGTCTGTCTTGTGAAGATCATAAATGTCATAAACTGAAAGTCATAGAAGATGTGTAAACAGCACTAATTATACAATTCGGGGGGGGGTGTTGTATTAGAACCCTCAACCAAGTACAAATCTCCCACTTGTTGGTTCACCTTTAAATGACATAGCAGTTCTGTGCCTCTAAAAAGAAGTTCAAAATCAAATATATCTAAGTGAACACTGTGAAAAAAAAATAACTGGAGTTGGGTACTTTTTTTTTTTTTTTTTCTAAATCACTTTTTATTAAGACAGCTTTTGAAAGCCATTTCTGCTAAAATTTACTGTGGTGGAGAAACACGATACAATAATTACTGCATATTGAAGTCATCTTCAATCCTGAAGATAATACAGGATATTCAGGGCTTGGGACCATCACAATTTGGTTACTCCAAAGTGTCTTGTCACAAAAGATTAATGATAGCTCTGCTTATCGATAAAGCACTTAGGCGCTCAGTTTCTACCATGCTAATATCCAAAGGAGCAGTCCTTCATACTGTGGTTTTGTATTTCCTCTGTAAGTTTCATTTCCTTGCCTTTTCAATTTTACTTTCTGGACTAAGTTAATTTTCATTGCTTCCTTTGGTCTTTTCCAGTTTAAATCTCAATTTAATGATCTATCTCATGTCACAGTCTTACTAGAGCATTATTTAGTAACCAGCTTTTTCTCCCCCGTAGTTCATGGGCACAGAACTAGTGACAAAATATCCTTATTCCCTTACAGAATATAAAATGTTTGCTAGAGAGCATTTTTCACTTACCTAGTTTTAAAATCTTTTCCTGAATATTTCATATGTAAAACTACGAATTTCTTTCTTCAAGTTTAGAAGACCATTACTTATGAAGAAAAAAAACAAAGAAAAAATTAAGGGAGAGAAACAAATTTATTTCAGAGTAAGGATAAGGGACTAGTTTAATGATTCAGGCATTAGAGATTTTGCTGTGGCAGACCTACATGTATAATCTAGAGGATATGAAACTTTCCTTGATGATCCATATGTTACTGATAAGATAATTCCAGCTTCTTAGATTTTGAAAGGCTGTTGGAAAATAAAGCAGCTTTTTCATGTTTTACAGGGAAAACTATTTGCAGGAAAAGTTCTGATTTTAGGCTTCCTAACATTGGTTGAATACATTTATCTGAATTAATAAGAAGGCCAACTAATAGTAACCATACCTTATATTTATTGATAGAATGTGCCAGAAATTCTGTTGAGTGTTTTATGTACATTATTTCATTTTTATCCTCCAAGTAAGCACTATTAATATTCTTTCTTTTATGGGTGAAAAAACTGAGGTGCAAAGAAGTTAAGTAAGTAACTTGCCTTAAGTGACATAGCTGGTAGGTCACAGAGCAGTAATTAGAGCCTTGTTCTGTCTCCCCAGCTTAGCTGTTTAACCATTTACAGTAGCCTCTCCCTGGTAGCCTGCATTTTTCCAGATTGTGAACACATTATTCGGATGGCTACAATTAACAGGTTGCTGGCTGCAGGTTACATCCTTCTGTGGACCAAGATTTGCTCTGTCTCTTGGTCCCTGAATGTCTCCTCCTTTATCTCTTTCAAAATGGACACCCTTAAACATTTTTCTATGACAATTCTGTGACACTGTCACATTTGCTAACAGGATAACATAGATTAGTGTTTACAATTCCATGGCTGGCAATCCCACTACCATGAGACAAAACCAGTGTTTCTGCAAACCCTCTTCTCCCTCCGGCCTCGGTGCCACAGTCCATCCTCGGGCTAATCTCCAATCACACACCCTCAGCTGCTAAGGACAAAGAGAACTTTTGCCTGGGTAAGAGTGGTGACATTGGGTCTGCCAACAGTGAAAAGTGAATCCTTCATGATTAAAGAACCCTGGATCTCAGTTTAAGATCCTTCACGTAGACCTCAAAAGAAAATTTTGCTTCAAATAAACTCTTTCCTCTCCAAGTCTCTAAGTTCCAAGACCTTGGGCTCTAGTTTATGAAACCTCTCCCCCAAGTTTTATTATTTGACAGGCTGAGAAAATCAGAAAGATTTTGCTCTGTTCTAATGCTTATGTTTGGCTGACCTACAAAGCGAGCAAGTGTCTCCTAACAATGAGATCTGATTTGAATTGGAACCAAAGGATGACAAACCTGTGGAATGAAAAAACAACTTGGGAATCTAATCTAGTTATAAAGAAAACAGTTTACTGCAAGGTTATAGCTGAAATGTTCATACCATAGGTTGTGTAACTTAGTGGCTGAGAGATATCTGCCCTTTTTGCTTTTGATTGATCTCAAGTGTCCCAAATAACTGCCTAGCACACGGTAACTACTTAATGAATGAATTTTGAGTCTGAGTTTCAGAGATTTGTGAACAGGGTTTGAATCCCTCCTCTTTCATTAAGTATCAGTGTGAACTTGGACAGCCTAAATCCTTTCCTTTGGCTTCCATAACCCTCTGTAAGATGGGAATTACAATACTTTCCTAATAAAGTGGATTAAAAAATGTAAAGTAAGGCACATTTATAGCACAGTGTCCAGCTTTAAGACAGTGATCCTTGAGCAGTAGATAGCTCTCATCATCATCACCCCCACTATTACTGTTGACATTATTATGTAGCACCACCACGCTTGCTTCTTCTGCCTTCTAGGCAAAAATAAAAGCAAAGAAAATGTAATATTAATGCCCCAAAACATTTGGACTGAATTTTTGGTTTCTTCACTGGTGAGGAAGGATAATTTACTGAGGTCTTAATACTTGATATGCTCTCAGTGTTTCAAGCTTATGAAGACCGGGATGCAGATATCCCCATCTCTGCTCACATACCATCCCTTCTGGAAGGTCTGCCAGGTTTCAGTTTTGGGCTCATTTGCTTCACCAGGAATGAACAGGTCTGTATATTTCATGAGCTGTTCTGAAAGCAACCCCCGTGTAGATTTTTATTTGAGAGGAAAAGGAGAGCTTGGGATAGGATGGAGAGGATATTCTGAAAGGAAATAGAGAAGTGGCCTGTCCTGAAGAAGACTTGGAGGATAGGGTTTCACCAGTTTCCAGGGCCTGCCCCCCCCGCCCCCCCCCGTAATATCTTTTTTTCCTTTTGTGAAAGGATTCTCTCTATCTGGTTAATTAACACATCCATCACCTCACATATTTATTGGGGGGGGCGGGAATGAGAACATTTAAGTTCTACTCTCCTAGCAAATTTCAACTATACAATACAGTGTTATCAACTATAGACACCATCTTGTACATTATATCTTTTACAAGTATATCTTTAGTACAGGATTTCTCAACATCAGCACCATTGACACTTGGGATTGGATGTTTCTTTGTTGGAAAGGAGGCTGCTATACTATACATAGTGGGTTTTTTAGCAGCGTACCTGCCCTCTACTCACCAGATAGATGCTCGTAACACCCCTGCATCCAATTAGGACAAGCAAAATATATCCAGACATTGTCAAATATTACCTGGGCAACAAAGTCACCATAGTAGTAAAGTGGCAGGATTTGGATAAGGGATGCTTTCAAGTGTGTGCATCTATGGAGGTTGGAATTTCTGGATTGCAGGCAAATGTCATTTAGCTTTCACAGCTGGTCAAGTTCTTTTTGTACGTATTGGTCACTTCCAACACTTAGAGGTAAGTAAGAACTAACAGTCCAGCAACACTATCAGGTATGATGTTCCACAGAGATCCAGTCTCAAGTCAAATCTGGCACACAAGCAAACATTATTAATAACCAGGTGCATAAACAATCATGCAGTTTGTTCCTTATGTTCAGTAAAGACTTTCCATCCTTTTAGACCCTCTTAAAAAATCCCACTGTATGAAAGATTCATTTCTATGAACATGTGTCAGGTTTAGCAAGATTACTGGTTGGATCAGGCCACACATTCCTCCATTTTGGGGGGGAAACAGACTCTCAAGGACTTACAGATCTGTAGTAAAAATCGAAAGGCATTAAAGCATTGAGCTCATCAACAATGCTTTTCACCAAAGTGTTGTACAGAAAGCCACTTTTGTGGCTTTTCAACAACAAAAACTCATTTTTAATATCCTTTGTGCTAACTAATAAACACCGTGGCAAACTTATATTGTGGTGCTTGAAGCACTAATGCCACCACCTCTGGAGTATACACAACTTAATGAAACACCTGGAGTATGTTCCTGATTAAGGTACTTCAAATGTATTCAACTGCTCTTACGGTGTGGATGAAAGTTATTTTAAATAAATGCTCATCACACAGTTGGTACTGATGCACTGGAAGGAAAGTTAAATCCTTGGACCCAAGCTTGAATAAAAAGAGTAGGACTGGGCATATTGAGCCAGGGAGACCTGAAGACCAGAGGCCATTCCTTGAATTTTTTTAGAATGAATAAATCCTGGGATTCAAACATGTCCAGATTTCTTTTCAAGCCTGGAAGGTAGGATCTAAGTTATATTGGAAATAATTGAGAAAAAGAAGTGTCTTTACGTAAGGGAGACGTGACATTTCTCATCTCTCCAGGGTTGTACAAGAAATCTGAACTGTTTGTTACATGGGTCTTCTCTGAGTTCTGTGTTATTAAGTCTAGGTTCTTTTTGGACCTTGATGACCTCTAACTTCATGCTCTCTTTCTTCTCTTTATGATATTTATATTCTCTTGACTAATTTTGCAATGGAAATTTTAGTCTCAGCTGTAAAATTCTATTTTCTTTGCAATGAGTAACTTAGAATGACAGAGACTAGAAAAATTACCCCCAAAAGGCACAATGCAACAATGGATATATTTTTATTTTGTCTCCAGGGCTGCATCTACATATGCCTTTAGAAAGCCCTATATATTGTGGTTCCTGAACAGAGTATGAAAAATTCATACTTTTTCGGTAGCAAATGTTTTATTTGTCACCTCTGCAGATATCAATAGTTCATAAAGATCATATGATTATTGGTCCAATCTATTACAAGATATTGTGAGAATAAGCCTCAAATTTTTTCTTTAACATCTTTATTGGAGTATAGTTGCTTTACAGTGGTGTGTTAGTTTCTGCTGTATCACAAAGTGAATCAGCTATATGTGTACATATATCCCCATATCCCCTCCCTCTTGCATCTCCCTCCCACCCTCCCTATCCCACCCCTCTAGGTGGTCACAAAGCACTGCGCTGATCTCCCTGTGCTATGCGGCTGCTTCCCACTAGCTATCTATTTTACATTTGGTAGTGTGTATATGTCCATGCCACTCTCTCACTTCATCCCAGCTTACCCTTCCCCCTCCCCGTGTCCTCAAGCCTCAAATTTTGGGACTTGCTTTAACTTCAGTTAGTAATTCTGAGCTAGATTTGATCATTATTTTCATCTAAATAGTACCTAAATAGGCCCTTTCAATTTTGTTTGTTTTTAGAAATATTTACATGTTGGAAGAGAGATCCAAGCTCAGTGCCTAGAATGGACTCTAACCACAATGACTAATTTTCTGTTACCCTAACATACCTTTGCTTCTAAATTTTTTGTCTGTTTGCAATGGCTTTTTCTGCAATGAGCTTCCTTTTATCTTTTTTTCCCCCCCTTGGGTTATCTTGTCTTCTCCATACAGATCTTATTATCCTGCTATGCCTTTTTCACCTTCTCCAGAAGTGGGGGCTCCACCCATTGTTGTTTCATTGCCCCTCATAAACCCTCCTGTTCATTGATGAAGGTGGTCTGAAACCATCTGTTTCCCTGGCTCTTTCTGCACCTGGCTGCCAGCCCTCTGGAAGCAGGAAATATGCTTTAGTCATTGTTGCATTCTTAGAAACCAGCATAGTCTATGGCCTAGAAAGAGCATCAATAAATATATCCTGAATTGACTTGGAATTAAAATTCCAATTTTCTTATAGTTTGCATATCCTGAGACTTTGAAATTACTTGGTACTTTTTAGTTTACAAAGGAAGACATCCGGGTGGACGGGGGAGGGAGAGTACCATTAGAAAAGCAGTCACAGTAAAGGCATTAGACTACCTTCCCCAGCCAGCTCTGTGTGACAGTGGGGGCTGGCATATGGTCGGACAGGCTTTGGGAATGCTGACACTGGGGAGTGTGGCAGAACAGGAGCTAGGGGAGCGCAACAATAAGAGTAGATTTTATGATCTTCTGTAAAGTTACTAAATGTATGCGTGCTCAATGTGATGGCACCTCTTAGGAGACTAGAATGAGGACAGAGCCTTGTGTCCAGATTTGATGTGGGAGTGTTAGCAGATGCCCATGAAAACTCAGGCCTGGAGATAAGGGGACAGTGAGAAAGTAAGATGGGAAATTTGCAGAAACTCTTAGGAGTGTGAGAGTGTGTGTGTGTGTGTGTGTGTTTCTGTCTGTGTCTGTGTGTTAGTAAACAATGGGAACACAAAAAATTTTTAATTTAGAATATTTAAGCCAATTTTACTTAAATCTCCAAGGGACAGAGCGGCTCCCATGTGACATGAGGTTACAGATACTTCACCTCCATTATCTGTTTTGATTCTCACATGAACATAATGAAGTAGGCACAAAGTAGTTATTGTTATTTTACAGTTTAGGAAATGCAACTTGAGAGGTTAAATTAAACTAATAATAATAATAATAATAATAATAACTGAGACAGAATTGTGTGTCAGGCATAGTATGCTTCACTGCATTATTTCATTTAATTCTCTCAAATAAAACAAGAGGTTGCTACTATTACTATACTCACTTCACAGCGAAGGAAACTGAGAGGTTATTTCCTCAATGTCACATAGGAAGTAGTGGGCTGAGACCCAGATCTGTCCAGTTCTAAAGCCTCTATAATTAGTCACTGTGCTAGTCCACAATTCTTGCTTATGTGTCTTGAAAGCCAGTCGTCTTCAACCATACTTTTTTCCTAACACATTTTAAACAAACAAGTAAACCAAAAACAGAAAAGGAAAATCCAGGAAATGGTTTTACCCCCAAGATTAACATTCTCTCATTCATTTTAATCTAATTGAGCTCTGTTACAACATGGGAGTGTGGGGTTTCCAAGTACAGCCCATACCTTCCTCCATATTCACAACGGGCCCTTGCATTCCATCAACTAGCCACCTGCTCTGTTCATTCTGTGTGATCACAGAAGCAGCTAGAAACCCTGCTGTTCCTTCACCTCCTCCTCTTCACATTTCAGGAGTTTCAGGGTGCCAGCAGACAGGAATTCATTTCTCCCACCATGTGCTGAGAAGGTCACCATCCCATCCCTCCCAAATGGTGAAAGCAAGGCACAGGGAGGAGGAACAGTTTTCTAAAGGTCAGACTGAGGTGGGAGAGGAACCCTGGGGAATGGATACCCCTCCCACCAGCCCACCTGCCTCTACCTCAGCTCACCTTTTGATTTTCTAGATCTGAGAGCCAATCATAGAGCACAGGGAAGATGGGTTGTAGAATTTGATGCTAATGGTTAGCACTAGGGGAAACTTAGAATATGTTTATCAGCTAGTCAATTCAGGACTAAAAATATTTCAGAATGATCAGATTTTCTGAGTTCAGTTAGAAAGAATTCTGCTTTCCTTCTCCCTGGAAATTCCTCAGTTTAGAAATTTTTAAATAAATAAAAACCTAAGTTGGGCTTCCCTGGTGGCGCAGTGGTTGAGAGTCCACCTGCCGATGCAGGGGATTCGGGTTCGTGCCCCGGTCCGGGAGGATCCCACGTGCCGTGGAGCGGCTGGGCCCGTGAGCCATTGCCACTGAGCCTGTGCGTCCGGAGCCTGTGCTCCGCAACGGGAGAGGCCACAACAGTGAGAGGCCCGTGTACCGCAAAAAAAAAAAAAAAAACAACCTAAGTTGAACATGGCTAGATTTCCATTTCAGAAACTGATTTTCTGACAGCCGTAGAATTAAAATGCTTTTTTATTTAGGGAGGTTAAGATAAAATCTATATCGTACTGGGCTTCCCTGGTGGCACAGTGGTTGAGAGTCCGCCTGCCGATGTAGGGGATACAGGTTCGTGCCCCAGTCTGGGAAGATCCCACATGCCGCGGAGCGGCTGGGCCCGTGAGCCATGGCCACTGAGCTGCGCGTCTGGAGCCTGTGCTCTGCAACGGGAGAGGCCACGACAGTGAGAGGCCCGCGTACTGCAAAAAAAAAAAAAAAAAAATCTATATCGTACTAATCCATGATTTTCTAAACTTCAGTTATTTTCTTTTCCTTCCTTCCTTTTGTCATATACTGAGTATGGCTTCTTCTGTTAATTTTTTTTAGTTACTTGCTATTTTCCTTTAAATTTACAATCTTAAAAGTTTATAATACTTTCTTTAGCATGTTTCCAATATATTTATAATAAAACTTTCTAATAGACATTGAATAAAACATAGTTATTAAAATAAAACCTGTTTCTTTAAGTAACATCTAAAACCATCTCATACCACCAGCAGTGTGCTTCCAGCTTTTTAGACACTCTTTTTTTTTTTCTTTTTTGCAGTACGCGGGCCTCTCACTGTTGTGGCCTCTCCCGTTGCAGAGCACAGGCTCCGGACGCGCAGGCCCAGCAGCCATGGCTCACAGGCCCAGCCGCTCTGCAGCATGTGGGATCCTCCTGGACCGGGGCACGAACCCACGTCCCCTGCATCGGCAGGTGGACTCTCAAACACTGCGCCACCAGGTAAGCCCCTAGACACTCTTTTAATTACTAGGCTGGGACAATAGGGATAATGTTCTACACATCCTAAGGAAATATATTAAGGATTATGGAACAACTATGGTCTCTGAAAGATTTATGAATAATATATGGATGTGTATGCATCTTCTTTGATCTCTTTACTTCAGTTCTGATTCTTTTTACAATAAGGCATCTTTCACCACAGCAGAGAGGTGGATTTAGGAAGGAAATCAGGCTGCACCCAAAGGTTCGGTACTCTCTTTCCTATTGGCAGTCCTGAAACTGAGAAAGAAAGTCATTTGTCAGATCAGAATTCTTTTCCATATGTATTCATTCTCCTAAATATATAGACAGTGTAGCTGATCCTTAAATATAATTTCATGTAATCATGTTACTTAAGGCATATCTTCCCTTCCAGAAAGAGGTGTCCGTATTCTTATTCATACCCCTGCTTCTCTCCTGCTCATGGTGCTGACATATGATATAGTAAAGAATTAACGTTTTCCAAAGAGAGGTCTGCCTTTGCCCTGGGATCCTGGGAGGTGAGATCTAGGCCATTGGAATGTCCTGCCTGATAAGAGTATCTTTGTTTACCTTGGGACCTTGCGCCCCCCTGGACAGTCTCATATTGTGATTAATGATAAAGGTTTTGGGCTATGTGGTATCTGCTCTACTTCTGGAGGGGCAGGAGACCAAAGGTCAGGCACACAGGCTGTCAGCCATGTCTACGTGATGGAGTTCCAATAAAAACTCTGGACATGAGGGCTGGTGAGCTTCCCTGGTTGACAGTGCTTTGTGCATATTGTCACACGTCATTGCTGGGAGAGGTCAATGTGTCCATGACTCCACTGGGAGAGAATAATTAGAAGTTCCACATTTGGAAACTTCCAGGACTCTGCCCCATGCATTGCTCCCCTCAGCTGACTCTAATCTGTCTCCTTTCATTGTCATAAAATATGACCACAAGTCTAACAGCTTTTAATGAGAACTGCAAGCCCTTCTAATGGACTGTCCACCTCAAGTTGGGCACTGTAGCCCCTAACATCACACACATTAAAAGCACTCAGTAAATACTGATAGGCATTGCAACAGCATAGTTGAAGAGCTGTGAAGTCAGATACACTGGCTCTACCATTAACCAGCTGTGTGGTCTTGGACAAGTTACTTAACTTCTCTGTGGTTCTTTTCACAAAATGAGAATAATACTATTTTGTACCTTGTAGGGTTGTAGCAAGAAATCAGTACAAATGCTATGCTGAGCCGTTTTAGAGCCTGAGGTATAAGGAAAAATCAGTAATGCTGATCTAGTCTTTATTTAAAATTTTAATATTTTTATCATGAATCTTTCATTAGTATTCATTTTCAAGAAATGTTACATTAAAATATTATTAATCTTGATTACTAAGTCTTTGATGGCCCTTCAGATTTTGCACCCAAGGTGAGACCTTGACTTACCTCACCTTAAGTCTTGGCCCTGGTGAGGATTAACAGTAATAATTAAAGTAAATTACATAGCACAGGGCCAGTACCATAGGGAATACTCAATAAAGAATATGTAACATATAACTTGGAGAAAACTTTGGAAGTTTATGTTAGTGGGGCTAAAGATATCATAACTATAACAAGGGATTGGGGAATATTTTCAGCTTAAAAGGAAACAACAGGAGTTTATTCTCATATGCAGACTGTGAAGATTGGACAGAGTATGAGAGTGTGAGGGCTTAGGCACTGGTTTTCTAATTTATTATATGAGAAATGGCAAATGAATAAGTTGGAGGTTCTTTATGAATGTTAGCATTTATAAACAGATGTTGAATTTGTAAGATTATCTTTAAACAAAGAGCACATTCAACGTTCAATAAATTGAAACGCTCACAAAGTATGATATTCTAGTTAAATGGATTCATCCTGAGAATTTCTTTTAGTCTCAGCTTTGGCTCTTGAAAGGTCTCTGTAATATGTATTTGCTGACTTCCTTACCACAGTGCCTAGAGTAGATGGAGCCTAATAACCCTGTGACATTTCTGTGGCATTCATGCTCTTTGGTTCAAACCATGTTTATAGGTGTTAAAGACAGAGCTGTGACTTTTGAAACTGAATATCTGACAAAAGATAGCCTTTTCTCTCATGACTTATATCTTAGCTTTTGGGGGAAATAAATTTAAAACAATTTTCTGCCATAGTATAAAAAATAAATATATGGTCTTTGTTACAGGTTCCTGACACAGCTCCTAAAATGCTTTGAATTTACTCTTTTGTATGCTAATGACATGATTCATGACTGGGCTGGGCGTGCTCTGGATAGCTTTGGGATGTAGGTGCTGGTCACCAGAAAAACCAAACAAGTGCTTAGAAGGTTAGAACTTTCAGCATCTTGTTCCCCAAACCAGGAGAAGGGCTGGTGATTAAGCTCAATCACAAATGGCCAGTGATTCAATCAGGCATGTCTACACAATGAAACTTGGATAAAACTCTCTGGATGACAGTGTTTGGGGAGCTTCTGGGTTGATGAATACTTCAAGGTGCTGGGAGGGTAGCATATCTGGAGAGGACATGAAAGCTCTGCATGGCCCCCCAGCCTATAACTTGTTTTATCCATCTCTTCTACTTGGCGGCTCCTGATTTATATCCTTTATAAACCAGTAAATGGGAGTGCAATGTTTTCCTGGGTCTGTGGGTCATTCTGGCAATTTCAGAACCTAAGGAAAGGGTCATGGGAACCCCCAGACGGTTGGTCAGAAGTGTAGGTTGGGGGCTTCCCTGGTGGCGCAGTGGTTGAGAGTCCGCCTGCCGATGCAGGGGACACGGGTTCGTGCCTCGGTCCGGGAAGATCCCACACGCCGTGGAGCGGCTGGGCCCGTGAGCCATGGCTGCTGGGCCTGCGCGTCTGGAGCCTGTGCTCCGCAATGGGAGAGGCCACAACAGTGAGAGGCCCGCATACCGCAAAAAAAAAAAAAAAAAAAAAAAAGTGTAGGTTACCCCTGGGACTTCTGACTGGCATCTGAAGAGGGGATAGTCTTGTGGGACTGAGCCCTTACCTGTTTTGGTGTGCACTAGCTCTGGACAGACGGTGTCAAAATTTAATTCTTAGACACCCAGTTGGTGTTGGAGAATCATCGACCTGCCAATATAATTTAGTTGAGGTTTCCCTTACAAATCCTTGCTGACCTTCTTCAAATAGTTTGTGATTATACTAGTTTTACAGCAGCATATTCACATTGGCTATGGCCAAGGCTTATCTCTGTTTTCCTATTATTTCTATGAATTCCCAAAAGTGAATTAGCATTCTAGTACGACTTTATTTTACAAAGGGAATAATTTATGAAATTCATATAAATAAAATCATCACATCTTTTAATGACATATAAATACCCAGTTTATTAGATAAGTTTTCCATCAGTTATACTGGCATCATTTCTGCCAAGATGAGGTATTTCTCCTTCTGAAAGACCCATACAATCTGTTCATGCATAAGTACTCTTGAAAAGTAAACTCAAGGACATAGGAAGGAAAATTGGGAAATGAAAGGGGTATATGTAGTTTGAACCAGTGTTACTCAAAATATGGCACTTGAACCAGCAGCCCTATCAGTTGTGAGCTTGGTAGAAATGCAAATTCATTGGCGCCACTTCAGTTTAACAAATCAGAATCTGAGGGATGGGACCCAGGACGCTGTGCATTAACCGATTTCCAGGTGTTCCTTATGCAGAGTAAATCTGAGAATCACTGCTCTCTGTATCTTTAAATCAAAACTAAGTTCAGGTGAGTAAGTCAGCTGTCATGAGAAGCTCAGATTAAAAGGGAGGGTGATCAACTATCCCAGTTTGCTTGGGACTTCGAGGTTTACTAGGATGCAGGACTCTCAGAGCTAACACCAGGTAAGTCCCTGGCAAACCAGGGTAAGTTGGTCGTTATGGTCAAATGATTCTGTGCTTATTTCACAAGCAAGACTACCTTGCATTTCATTTTATCTCTGTCAGGTATCCTTTATTCCCTGACTGATTTCCCTCAGGCTCTGGGCATGACCAAATTAATATGACTATCTTGTGGGTCATAGATTTGGGGAATTCAGTAAGGTAGTTAATTAGAGTTGCCTTTTTGTTCTTGCCGTAGCTGCTGGAGTTTGATTAGAGTGTATGATCCATAACTTGCCTCTGTGCTTAACTTTTTCTCACTTCAATGTTACGTGTGTAATAGGACTCAGAAAAGGTGGAAGCATGGAATCATTTTAAAGTTCTAGAAAGTCACTTAAATTTGTTTATTTTTCTTTGTTGTCTGTTCCTGTTGATTCTCACCCAGGTTAATATGAATCTCTTCTTTTGTTCCCTGACTTGTTTCCAGATATCTTCATTAACAGTATAAATTTGCACTTATGTCCATGACTTTCAGCTTTTCAAAGTGTTTGTTGGTCATTGCTTTTGATTGTAGAGGGTCGTGACAGTACGGTAGATGCCACTGAGAGTTGATTAATAGAATTAACAGCTACTAGTAATTATGAATGCCATGAGTACTTTAAGTGCAGCTTTATTTTAGCCCATACTTTGAAAGCTTACTTCTAAGGAAACAGAGTAGGAAATGCTCCAAAGAAATGATTTTCATCTTTTGTGAAGTTCAAAGCAGAAACAAAATAGAACTAAACATTTAGCAGTCTGTGTCTGTCTCTAATGAAATCTAATGGGTTGGTGGGTGTGTGTTTCTTCAAACATAATAACTCTACACAAATTATTTGTTTTTAATGTCATAAAAACTCATGTTATATTCCTTGCTTTTCTTAAAGCTCCACAATGAAGGCTCAATTACGTTGTTATATTCACAAACTATTAGGTTTGACTATTTGAATGCAAACTACTGTTGCCAACATTTTGCAGCACTTTTTAACCAGTAAAATCATTCTGCTTTGTCTATTAAAATGTTCATTTCGTAAATTGTTTTTCATGTGGTTTAGGCTGTAGCACAAATGTTTTCTCTCCTCTCTTTGCAGCTAATTTTTTCCCTGTTTATCCACACAATTTGCTAGATAAGTACTATGAGTTATCTCTGAAATATGGGCTTTCTCTACTGAATCAATGACTCAATTTCAAGTATCAGAGAACTTTAGAGCTCAGTTAAATAGAAGAGTCATTTCCCAAGGCTCTCATATACCCATTTAGGAGTCCCTAAATAACTTTAATCCTCACGAGTGGCAGTTTGTATGCTCTGATCCATGAACGTCAGTGGCGCACTCTATTTAGTACTTGGTCTGGCCTAGAAAGCAGGGTTCTGTGTTATTCTGGGTAACGTTTTAAAGTCATGACCTATAATGAAAATTAGGTGTAATCAATTAACTGCCAAAAATCTCTTAGGAAGGTGTTATGCTTGAGACCAACATACTATTGTTTCAAGTAAAACACAGTCAGTTTTTCTCCTAATGATGGAACAGATCACTTGCTTTTGATTGGGCACCAGATAAAATACTTGGATCATGTTCGCTGGTCATCATGACCACCAAAGGAAACAAGAGATTCCAGTGTCCCACAGCCCATCTCCCTCCCACTCTTTGCCTACCTGCATTGAGAGCAAAGGCAGACAGACCTGCCTCCTACTTAAACTGTCATTCATTCTCTCCCCTTCCTTTTTGTCTCCATCCCTTTCTCCCTCATTTGATTCTTACTATAAGCCTTTAAGAATTAGGTCTTTTTAAAATTCCCATTTGACAAATAAGGTTTAATGACTGTCCCATGGTCACTCAGAATATAAGTAGCCGATATTTGAACCTCAGCTTCCTAACACTGAAACTTTTCCTTGGCCTCTGTGCTATGATATAAAACATGCCTGAGAGTAGTCTGCCTTGGCAGTGTGTGATGGGGGAAGAAGGCTAAATACCTTAGGTAGGCTTGCACCCTGAAAGGTACACCCAGTGGGAATTACATCACTAACAGTCTTGTCACTCCTTTTGCTGCAATGGACTTAAATATATCTGCTTAAGCATATACCTTGACTGCTTTGTTTTTTTTTTTTTAATGGCCTCTGTGCTTTCTCCTTTGCCCTACGACAGTCTATAATCCGATTGGCAGTTATTTTTGTTTGTTTGTTTGTTTTTTATTGAAGTATAGTTACTATACAATATTATATGTTATAGGTGTACAATATAGTGATTCACAACTTTTTTTTTTTTTTGCGGTACGCGGGCCTCTCACTGTTGTGGCCTCTCCCATTGCAGAGCACAGGCTCCGGACGCACAGGCCCAGCGGCCATGGCTCACAGGCCCAGCCACTCCGTGGCATGTGGGATCCTCCCGGACCGGGGCACGAACCCGCGTCCCCCGCATCGGCAGGCAGACTCCCAACCACTGCGCCACCAGGGAAGCCCCCTCTTGACTGCTTTTTCTTCTACTTCCTGAACCCCTGGAACTGGGTTTCCAATGTCACACCTTTCCAGTAGAGAGCAAGTTTTGCTGCTACTATGGCTTTGATATTGACTGAAATTGTTTGACAGCTCTTCCCAAGTTCAAACCAATGACTGAATGAAGGTCTTATCTGCAGTGTGACAGACTATTGATACATTCCATTGGTAGTTTGGAAATTGGAGGGATTAACTCACTTGTAGTTTATGTGAATTGGAACAAATTGGACTTGACCAAGGTCTTTCAGATGTGTCTATTTTAGCTACAGTCATCTTTAGGTGTCCTATTAATTCTGTAAACCCACTGTGAAGTTTTCCATGCCACAGTTCAGCATGTGTGTCTTTCGTTCCTTATCTAAGGTGTGCTTTCTAAGTTAGAATCCAAATACACATGTACTAGGCTGTATATTACATTTGGGGGCTCATAATGTAAGGGGTATGAATGCAGTGCCTATAAACTGCAATATAAGCTTCTAAGCCATCAATGAGGTTTGAGGGTATTGCAGTAGGCACTCAAACAAAATCTTAGGGCTTCATGATATACCAGCTTCTTGCTTCATTTCAAAATCATTTTTTCAAAGAAATGAAAATTTACTAACCTTTCACTCAATGCCAGTAATGATGGGATCCTTGTTCATTTATATTCAGCTGGGGTAACATATTTATTCAGGTGCCAGATGTAGAGTGTTAATGGATTAAAGTAGACGGACAAAATGGGCAATTGTACTGTAAATGTTACTTAAGTGAATTTGGCCTGCAAGGGTATTATTGATTTATTTTATCTAATTTGGTTTGTATTGCAATTCAAGCTCAAGATTGAGGGTTGGGGCCTCCCTGGTGGCGCAGTGGTTGAGAGTCCGCCTGCCGATGCAGGGGATACGGGTTCGTGCCCCGGTCTGGGAGGATCCCATATGCCGCGGAGCGGCTGGGCCCGTGAGCCATGGCCGCTGGGCCTGCGCATCCGGAGCCTGTGCTCCGCAACGGGAGAGGCCACAACAGTGAGAGGCCCGCATACCGCAAAAAGAAAAAAAAAAAAAAAAAAAGATTGAGGGTTGAAGCCATCTGTCTTCTACAGGTACAGTGGCTTCAGGTCACAAGGGAACTAAACTAAGTGAATAGGAAGTCTCTTCCTTTGAGGAAGCAAAGAGAGTGGAAATATTTTCCAGTGGGATGGAGGTGTGGAGAGGGAAGTGTTGCTCTCCTCCCAAGGACACTAAGAAATCATATTCCAGCAGGAAGAGAACATGCAGCCACCACTCAGTGAAACATTTTGATTTCCCTGTCAATATTAAAACAATATCCTCTTAATGGCTGAGAAGTGGTACTTTGCCAAGCTAGGCACGGAGCTTAGTGATGTTGCTCATCATCGATCATTTTGTAAATCAGCAGAACAGGAAGAAACGTGCCTTTTTAGCTGATATACAAAGCACCCTATTGAGTGGTTCATGTTCACTCCCTCAGTTCTGCATGTGTCCAGGCTTATGAAGAAAAGAGAGCGGCCGGTGAGAGCAGGAGAGCAGAGTTCTCAATTATGTTTTGAAACTGTTATGAAATTGCTTAATACTAAATTTGTTGTTGAATGATTGAACATAAATGATAAAAATATAAACTGTTTAGTGCCATTAAACTAATATGAGAATATCATATTATGTAGCTCTAATCCCCCAAATTATTGTAGCCTATATTTATCATGATTATAAAGAAAAAGAAGGCAATATCGATTTTAAAAAATAGGGTTGTCAGAAGCAAACAACTTTTGTATAATTCATTAGGGCCTCTGACACAGCCTTGTGAAACAAGGAAGGATTCATATCCTCTTCAATTAAGGATAGGGAATTGAGACCTCGGGAGGCCTGGTGACCAGTCCAAGGCCGCCTAGGGCAGCCGTAAGAGCTTTTCAGGTGAAAAAGCAACACTGTACACCTATATTTGTCCCCTGGCTCCTCTGCGTCTAGAGTTGCAAAGAGATCTATTAATTAAACAAAACAGTTAGCTCCCCAGGAGCCTTTGGATATGAAGTCTCTAATGACTCCATGCAAAATGTCCCAGACCCGAAACATCTGTTCTAGAGATACAGTCAAGTTCCACTCCAGAGTCCCAAGTTAACAACTTATTTCCTTTCCTTTTATTTTTTTAAGTGCATAGCAGCTGTCCACATATTTCAGAGGACAGACCTTGGTTTTAAACTTCAGCCAGAGACTGTTCTATAGAAAACTCTCCACACTTCACTGTATGTGCTGATTAGAAGCTTCTTACAACAAGCACATAAATTCATTTATACACTGATGAATTTTCAGTTGCCAAATAGATCCAGTGAAAAGGCCAGAAAAGTAAAAATAGTCAGTCTAGTGAATTTAACATTTATTTTTGTGCAAGCTTGGGTAATTTTTAGAATTGTTTTGTTTTTGGAGGAATGATTTGCATGTGCAATGCATTTGTTTTTTGAGACTCTTGAAATATTGTTTCCTGGACAAGGAAGGCAAATTCTCTTGATTGAGAGGCATGCAGCCAGATACCTGGAGTTAAACCCAAAGACCAGAAGTGAAAGGAAGAGAGATAATCTCTAGGTCACACATTTACAAGGCCTGAGGGAAAGAATGAAGAGCATCAAGGAAAAAATAAAGGTGACTTATGATTTCACTGCAGCATGGGGTAAATTTGTCTCTGATGTGAGCCCTAGAGCTAACAAAGAGCAGTCACCCACTTCCCGTCCTGTTGCATCCCTCCAACGAGGGACAGCAGGTAAATGTCAGTCTCATTTCTAACATGGAAATACAATTTCATATGCTGTTTGTTTTAAATCTTTTAATTTTTTTTTTACTTTCCCCTTATGAGACACACAGAAACACACATACATATTTATCCATTCATCCATCAATCAGATACATAGTGAGGGCCTACTATTCTTCTGGCCCAGAGTAAGACAGAAGATCACTGTGTAATGCAGCTCACAATTTTGTGGGGGGAACCACATAATTAAAAAGTAAATGAATCTATAGTAAAAATAATTATGAGTCAAAAAAATTATTGGATTATAAATATGATAACATGATAAAAAGTTAGGAGGAACAAAGGTCTTTGGAATAAGAGGTTGATCATGAAAAGGCCTCCCTAAGGAGCTGAGTTAAATTATCTGAGTGATGGGAAGGAAGTAATTGTGCAGTGCTTTGAAGAAAGGATCTTCCAGGAAGAGAGAGAACAAATACAACAGTCTTGAAGCCGGACAATTTCCAAAAACATGGGAAGAAGGCCATAGAGTGTAGAGAATCGTGATTGTAAGTAGACTTAGTGTTGTATGGTACAAGATGAAGCCAGGGAGGTGAACAGGGGTAAATCATGATCTTATAAACCATAAAACCAGCACTTGCATTTCATTCTTTTTAAAACTTTGATGCAATTTTCTACATAACATCTACACAGTGAGTATTGCCTGAGCTCTTTATAGAAGCTATTTCATGAAATACCTATGAAAGCTGTTTCAACAACCCTATGAGGAATGCAACAATATTTCCATTTTGTGGATAAGAAAATGAAGACACAAAGAAGTTGAATAAATTTTCCAAGGTTATTTAGACAGTAAGAGGTGAAGCCAAGTTTCCAAGCAAGATCTAACTCCACAGTCTGAGCCCTTGTCTATTCTCCCCCTTTGCTCCACATCTTTGTAATCTTATTTTCCAGAACTAGCTGGCATGCTGTGCACATAATGCAGGTGAAACATACACAAAAGCAAATACCATCTGAAATAGGAGGACTAAGACCCTGTTGGCCAGAAGAAACTGCATAGGAGGAAAAGCAGTCATTAAGAACGGCAGTTAAGGGTAGCTGGATTCTGAATGGCCTCTGCTAAATTACCTTATTAGATTCTGCATTCCCCATCATAGCTAGATTAAAGATTTTCATGATGTTAGGAAGTCTTCATTACACACACACACACGTCTGTATATTCACATATATATTCATATATGTGAGTTATATGAGTATGTAACTCATATTAATATATATTCTTATATATGAGTTACACATTGAGGAAGGTGGCATTAAAAATGGCCAAACAAATATTTCTGGGCCCACATGCTCTTCCAGAACCTTGCCATTCTCCATCAAGAGAGGGAGTCTATTTCTCCTTCTCCTGAATCAATCTGGCAAGGCCTTTGGGAGTCTCTCAGTGAACAGAATGGAGCAGAAGAGCCTCTGTAAGACTTCTGAAGCTGGGCTATAAGATATGATGCACCTGTCTCTGTCTCTCTTGGGCCGTTTGCCCCTAGAACTCAGCAGTCATGTTGTAGGAACCCCAGGCCACATGGAGAAGCCAGGTAGAGTTGTTTCTTCTAACAGCCATACTTAAGGACTCAGTCCACAGATCACTGCCAGAAATGTGAGTGAATGAGTCTTGAGATGATTCCAGCTTCCTGCCTTCAAGCCACCCGAGGTGATGTTGAGTGCAGTAAAGACAAACTATCCCCACTAGGTTTTGCCCAAATTGCAGATTCATGAGCAAAATAAACGTGACTACTGTTTTAAGCCACTAATTTTTAGGGTAACTTAATCTACAACCAAAGCAACTGAAACACAATACACAGATTATTTGAATATGCCATATATATATATATACACCCACACAGTTTATATTTTACACACAAATGTCTGTACATATACACATAGACATATACATAATCTAAACATACCAAAAACTAAAAGTGGCTTTTAGGAGACTATTCACTTAACATGTGCAGATGATATAGTTATTTGATTAAAAGGAATAGTGTTGAAGTTAGACCTTGATTTGAACTAAGCTCCATTTCTTAGTTTTTCTTTCTAGGTGTGGCCTTCGGCGAGCTAGTTAACCTTTCTAATATTCGCTTTCTTTGTCTATTAGGTAGAGAAATAATGGCTCCTATTACATAGGACTGTTGTGTAAGATAAATAGGATCATATTTATATATCTCTTAGCATAATGGCTGGTACATAATAGGTACTCAGTAATTGGCACTACAAAATAAAATTTTAAATTATTATTGTTATTACTGTAGCATTGGGCATGGTCCCAGTTTACAATTTACATCTCTTCCCCCAGGAGTTCACTTAAAAAGATTTCAAATCTAAGTGCCACCCAGGCAGTACCATTATCTAAATAGTTTCTGAAGCATGTGAAAAAATCAGAGCTGTGGATAATTAGAGGTCAGCTGACAGGACCCAAGAAAAGATCTTTTAAAACATCTTAAGGGGGAAAGAGAGAAAACGGCATAGAAACTAGAAAATGTTCAAGGGAGAGTGAATATGTATTTTTCCTTGAACTTCATCCAGTTGTGGAATTCAACATGAAACCTTAGAAATATGAGTGTCAATGACATTTCCCCCCAATTAAAATTTCATCCTAGCACAAATAAGACGGCATAAATCAAAGACTTTAAGAAAAAGAAGGTCATTTTGTCCATGAAAGTGTCTTCCTATCTGTACAAACACCACCTTTCAGTGTTGTAACTTTATTTCGTAACAATGGGGCTCATTGTTGTGAAGTATCATAGCTTAGCCTTTTTTATAAAAAAGCTGTTGCTGATGCTTCAATATTATTCTTTCCCAGTTATACTGCTTTGACTTAACACGTCATTTCTTACAAAAATGAAGGTAACTCCAGATGGTTCTGGAAACTCTGATTGGTTTAGTGGTATCCTCTTGGATTGGGTAGACCCCTGACTGTGTCGTGTGTGACAGCTTGCTCTCACCCGTCACTTGCTGAAAGCAGAAAATTCTTGGACTATGTTCTACCAACCTCTATGAATCAAAGTTGCTACCATGTTTTGGCCTTACACTCTGCATCATTCCTCTATGGTAAGTAAAAGAAAAGTCCTGAGGCTTTTGTTGAATCACTGGTGCCAGTTGATGCAACATTTGGTGCAGACACTTGATTAGTAAGTTCTGTCATAAAAAGTTTGGGAGGAAGGAACCGGGGGAGCCTAAGCCACCATCTTTAACTTAGCCTTGGAACTGTGGGGCTGAGCCCACCACTCTGTTACCACCCTGTGCAACTGACCGCTGTTGTCCACTGAGATGCCGTTGGTATCCTGAGCAGCTAACCCACCACCTAAAGCTTCGTTGAGTAGAAGCAGGGAGTTGTCCAGTTCTTCACCAGTGCCTTCAGGAAAAGCCTGAAATCCAATCAGATTTTCCAGCTTTGGGCAAACTTCTCACCTCTAGTTAGCTGATACTTGATAGATACGTCATCTTTTTTTTTTCTATTGTTGTTGTTTTTTAATAGTTTGGCCACACCACGTGGCATGAGGGGATCTTCATACCGTGCCCCTGCCATGGAAGCACGGAGCCCTAACCACTGGACCGCCAGGGAAGTCCCCTACTTCATCCTTCTTATGAATACTCTTGTTGACTCCTACTCATTCTCCAAGAAACATTTCGGCCACCCCCCCATATACATCCTCCTCCCCTTTTTAAACCTGATCTTCCACCAAGTTAGATGACTGTGTTGTGAGGGACCATAGCACCTTCTATTTCTCTATATTTATCACAAATATCCCAATTTTATTGTTCTTATCTGTCTTCCTCACTACACTCTACACTCCACAGTGAGAAAGGCCATATCTGTTACAGCACCCACAGTATCCCCTAACACACAGCCCTGCTCCTCTTACGAAATGTCAGTATCAGGAGGAAAAAGTAGCAATATGAGGAGGCAGTACGGAGAGTAATGTATTCTGTTCTCCAGTCTTACTATTTGGGGCTAAGAATGGAAAATTTTATAGAAGACGGGGAACAGGAGAAGGAAGATACCAGCAACATAAGGATAAGCTCGGTTGTCTCAGAATTGTGGACACAGGAAATAAAAAAGAAATGTATGTTTCTGTTAAATAGCGTTAACTCAAATGTATAATTCACACATCCAGATGCAGCCCCTGCTTCTTGGCTGGAAAAATAGAAGTCAGAATGCATGAAGTGGGACAGCTTAAGAGTTCAGGAATTTAAAGCCACACACACACAAATTCCTTCCATATTCTACTTGTACACTCAGAAACAGATGTTCACCTCTCTGCAGTCCATGTTTTAAAACACAAATAAGAAAGCTGCCAGACAAGGACACAAACCCAAACTAAAAAGTCATTTCCCAGCAAGTGACGCAGCAATCTCTACTTTGACTTTGACTTTAGCTCCACAGCTGTGGTGAAACTCAAATTATGGCTGCAGGAAGGAAATTGTTCCCAGGTGAGAAGTAAATTATCTGGCTTGGCACAAAAATGTTCAAAAAGCAAATTCTACCTGCTTCTCTCTAGGCAAGATATTTTTGCTCAAATATCTCCCTGCCACATAGTCAAGCAATTGCCCCCTTGTCCAATTTATATCCTGATTCTGTAAATGATTCCAATTTTGCATTCTGCATATACATAGCATTTTTGTGTGAAAATACACAAGTAACATAGGGCTGAATCACACACTTTCTAATCCACTAAAGAGGAGTTTTAAGAAACCTCAGATATGGATGTCTTGATTAACTGGTCCATTCATTGATTCATTCACTCATTTCTTTTTTCATTTAAAAAAATGTTTCCTGTTTTGTATCAAGCACTGTTTCAAGCTCTGGGACTATATCAGTGACAGACAAGGTGCATGCTCTTGTTCTCACACAAGAAGACAATGAAAAAGTAAACCAATCAATTAGACATGTATTCTTTATATTTTCTTTGAATTTTTAAATTTTATTTTTATTTTTTATACAGCAGGTTCTTAATAGTTATCTATTTTATACATATTAGTGTATACATGTCAATCTGAATCTCCCAATTCATCACACCACCACCCCTCCTCCTGCCACTTACCCCCCTTGGTGTCCTTAACGTTTGTTCTCCTCATCTGTGTCTCTGTTTCTGCCTTGCAAACTGGTTCATCTGTACTATTTCTCTAGGTTTCACATATATGCGTTAATATATAATATTTTTCTCTTTCTGACTTACTTCACTCTGTATGACAGTCTCTAGATCCATCCACATCTCTACAAATGACCCAATTTTGTTCCTTTTTATGGATAATTAATATCCCATTGTATATATGTACCACATCTTCTTTATCCATTCATCTGTCGATGGGCATTTATGTTGCTTCCATGACCTGGCTATTGTAAACAGTGCCACAATGAACATTGGGGTGCATGTGTCTTTTTGAATTATGGTTTTCTCTGGGTATATGCCAGTAGTGGGATTGCTGGGTCATATGCTAATTCTATTTGTAGTTTTTTAAGGAACCTCCATACTGTTCTCCACAGTGGCTGTATCAGTTTACATTCCCACCAACAGTGCAAGAGGGTTCCTGCATTCTTAACTTATTTCACACTTAGCTGATGTACAGTGTATTAGAAAACATCATTCTAAGGCCCTGTGATAAAAGAGATGAGGAAGAAAGCATTATGACTTCTGTCCTAAAACACTGAATTTTATGGGCGTGGCAAAGCATTCAAGTCATATACTATTATATTAAACATAAAATTTTAAGTTCTATAATAAAGATACAAAGAGAAATGTTGGTAGAAGACTAAGGGAAGGACAGAAAATCTGACAAATAACAGGGGAAAGCATTTATGGAGAAATATTAAAAAGAGGTGTTGATAATGATTATGATAGCAACAAATATTCCATGCGGTGCTCACATCCTGTCATGCACTGTTATAGGTGCTTTACATATGTGATTTCCTTTAATCCTTGTCACCCTAGGAGATTAGTGTTTTCCCATTCCCATCATATATACTCACACTGAGGGATGAAAATGTTAAAAAAAAAAAAAAAAAAGAAAAGTCATTCAAAGTCACAGACCTAGCATGTAAGGGTGCTAGGATTTGAACCCAGGTAGACTGGGTCCAGAGTCCATGTTCATAAGCTCAATTAGGGGTAGACAGAGGAATGTGCACTTTTTCTTATGCCAAAGTCATGCAAAGAGTCAGTAAAATTCTTCGGTGCTGAATCACCTCCAATTTCCAAAGGCAGTGGAGACAGGGGCAGAACACATAGGGCACATGGGGAGGAAGCTGCCTCAGGCACTCATGTTTACATTTTGCCAGTTCGAGAAACTGAAATATGACAGAGAGAAAAGAGAAGAACGCTATTTTCAAACTTTGCCTTGTGAGTAGATAAAGAAGACCTACAGAGTGTGATTAGATACGTAGACTTTTCCTAAACTCTCTCGTCTAATTTTTTTTTTTTTTTTTTTTTTTTTTGCGGACGGACCCGCAGGCCCAGCGGCCATGGCTCACAGGCCCAGCCACTCCGCGACATGTGGGATCTTCCCGGACCAGGGCACGAGCCCGTGTCCCCCTGCATCGGCAGGTGGACTCTCAACCACTGCGCCACCGGGGAAGCCCCTTGTCTAATTTTTAACATGGTATATTCAGTATACAATTAGAAATGTACTTCTCTGTATGTTCAAGACATTTCAGTCTTGGGAGTCTCCTTTTAATAAGAGGATATACTCACATATGTATAACCAAATGATAACACCTATTAACTACTTCATAGAAATGAGTTGGCCTAAGGACAGAATGTAGCAAGGGACCATCAGATAGGTTACCTGCAGTTGCAGAAGCTCCAAGAACAAACAGACAGGTTGTAGAAGCCTCCAAAAAATTTTCACATGACCGAAGGAAAAACCATGAGCTTTGAAGACAGAGATCCATGCTTAGAATCTAAGAGTACCTTTACCGCCCTAGCTTGAGGTTACTCAAGCATGAAAGTAAGTGATAAAAAGATAACCTGTTGCACAATAATATTTGAGTTCCTTGTGTCCTTATCCGACTCTTTAGAAGGAAAGGTAAGTGGGAGCAGTTCAGAAATCACTTTAATCAACGGAAACTGGGTAGTGAGCATAGCACAAAGGAAAGACAACTACTTCAATCATAATCAAAACAAGGTTTGTCAGTGCTTCCTTTTGTTAGTAAAGTTTTATTGAAACACAACCACACCCATTCATTTAAGTATGGCCTGTGTTGCTTTTCTGTTACAGTGGCAGAGCTGAACAAGTGTGACAGATACAGCTCATAAGTCTAAAATATTTACTGTCTGGCTCTTTAGAAGAATTTGCATCCCGTGCTCTAAAAAAAATCTAGAATAGCTATGTTGCCTCACACAATACAGTAAGCATTGGAATCAGCAAATGGGAGACCATAAGCCCCTAGGAATTGTTTTATGACCATAGGACATATGAAAAAAGCAAAATGCATTTTTGAAATTCATCACTGGCAACAACTCTGAAGCTGTATACAAATTCTAGTTTCTTTTTCATTTTTTTAACATCTTTATTGGAGTATAATTGCTTTACAATGGTGTGTTAAGTTTCTGCGTTATAAGAAAGTGAATCAGCTATACATATACATACATCCCCATATCTCCTCCCTCTTGCGTCTCCCTCCCGCCCTCCCTATCTTACCCCTCTAGGTGGACACTAAGCACCAAGCTGATCTCCCTGTGCTATGTGGCTGCTTCCCACTAGCTATTTTACATTCAGTAGTGTATATATGTCCATGCCACTCTCTCACTTTGTCCCAGCTTACCCTTCCCCCTCCCTGTGTCCTCAAGTCCATTCTCTAGTAGGTCTGCATCTTTATTCCCATCCTGCCCCTAGGTTCTTCATGACCTTTTTTTTTTTTGATTCCATATATGTGTGTTAGCATGTGGTATTTGTTTTTCTTTTTCTGACTTACTTCACTCCGTATGACAGACTCTAGACTACAAATAACTCAATTACGTTTCCTTTTATGGCTGAGTAATATTCCATTGTATATATGTGCCACATCTGCTTTATCCATTCATCTGTCCATGGACACTTAGGTTGCTTCCATGTCCTGGCCATAGTAAATAGAGCTGCAAAGAACATTGTGGTACATGACTCTTTTTGAATTATGGTTTTCTCAGGGTATATGCCCAGTAGTGGGATTGCTGGGTCATATGGTAGTTCTATGTTTAGTTTTTTAAGGAACCTCCATACTATTCTCAATAGTGGCTGTATCAATTTACATTCCCACCAACAGTGCAAGAGGGTTCCTTTTCTCCACACCCTCTCCAGCATTTATTGTTTGTAGATTTTTTGATGATGGCCATTCTGACTGGTTTGAGGTGATACCTCATTGTGGTTTTGATCTGCGTTTGTTGTAAAGCTGGTTTGCTGGTGTTGAATTCTCTTAGCTTTTGCTTGTCTGTAAAGGTTTTAATTTCTCCATCGAATCTGAATGAGATCCTTGATGGGTAGAGTCATCTTGGTTGTAGGTTTTTCCCTTTCATCACTTTAAATATGTCCTGCCACTCCCTTCTGGCTTGCAGAGTTTCTGCTGAAAGATCAGCTGTTAACCTTATGGAGATTCCCTTGTATGTTATTTGTTGTTTTTCCCTTGCTGCTTTTAATGTTTTTTCTTTGTATTTAATTTTTGAGAGTTTGATTAATATGCGTCTTGGCCTGTTTCTCCTTGGATTTATCCTGTATGGGACTCTCTGCGCTTCCTGGACTTGATTGTCTATTTCCTTTCCCATATTAGGGAAGTTTTCAACTATAATCTCTTCAAATATTTTCAGTCCCTTTTTTTTTCTCTTCTTTTTCTGGGACCCCTATAATTCGAACGTTGGTGCGTTTAATGCTGTCCCAGAGGTCTCTGATACTGTCCTCAGTTCTTTTCATTCTTTTTTCTTTATTCTGCTCTGCAGTAGTTATTTCCACTATTTTATCTTCCAGGTCACTTATCCGTTCTTCTGCCTCAGTTATTCTGCTACTGGGTCCTTCTAGAGAATTTTTAATTTCATTTTGTGCTGTTCATCATTGCTTGTTTGCTCCTTAGTTCTTCTAGGTCCCTGTTAAACGTTTCCTGTATTTTCTCCATTCTATTTACAAGATTTTGGATTATGTTTCCTATCTGTACTCTCAATTTTTTTTCAGGTACACTGCCTATTTCCTCTTCATTTGTTTGGTCTGGTAGGTTTTCGCCTTTCTCCTTCATCTGCTGTGTGTTTCTCTGTCTTCTCATTTTGCTTAACTTACTGTGTTTAGGGTCTCCTTTTCACAGGCTGCAGGTTCATAGTTCCCATTGTTTTTGGTTTCAGCCCCCAGTGTCTAAGGTTGGTTCAGTGGGTTGTGTAGGCTTCCTGGTGGAAGGGACTGGTGCCTGTGTTCTGGTGGATGAGGCTGGACCTTGTTTTCTGGTGGGCAGGACTGCATCCGGTGGTGTATTTTGGGGAGGGGACTGATGCCTGTGTTCTGGTGGATGAGGCTGGATGTTGTCTTCTGGTGGGCAGGACTGCATCCGGTGGTGTATTTTGGGGTGTCTGTGACCTTATTACGATTTTAGGCAGCCTCTCTGCTAATGGGTGGGGTTGTGTTCTTGTCTTGCTAGTTATTTGGCATAGAGTGTCCAGCACTGTAGCTTGCTGGTCATTGAGTGGAGCTAGATATTAGCATTGAGGTGGAGATCTCTGGGAGAGCCTTCACCATTTGATATTGCCTGGAGCCGGGGATCTCTGGTGGACCAGTGTCCTGAACTTGGCTCTCCCACCTCAGAGGCACAGGCCTGACACCTGGCCGGAGCACTAAGACCCTGTCAGCCACACGGCTCAGAAGAAAAGTGAGAAAAATAGAAAGAAAGTAAAGAAAATAAAGTTATTAAAAAAATTATTAAAAATTAAAAAAAATTAAAAAGTAATAAAAAGAAGAGAGCAACCAAACCAAAAATCAAATCCACCAATGATAACAAACACTAAAAACTATACTAAGAAACAAAACCAAAAACAAACAAAAAAAATAGACAGAACCCTAGGACAAATGGTAAAAGCAAAGCTATAGAGACAAAGTCACACAAAGAAGCAAACACATATACACTCGCAAAAACAGAAAAAGGAAAAAAATATATATATCTATATATATGAAAGAAAAATAAGGAAAAAGAAGAGAGCAACCAAATCAATAAACAAATCTACCAATGATAGTAAACTCTAAATACTAAACTAAGATCAACATAAAACCAGAAACAAATTAGATGCAGAAAGCAAACCCCAAGTCTACAGTTGCTCCCAAAGTCCACCGCCTCAATTTTGGAATGATTCATTGTCTATTCAGGCATTACAGAGATGCAGTGTACATCAAGTTGATTGTGGAGATTTAATTCGCTGCTCCTGAGGCTGCTGGGAGAAATTTCCCTTTCTCTTCTTTGTTGGCACAGCTCCTGGGTTTCAGCTTTGGATTTGGCCCTGCTTCTGCATGTAAGTTGCCTGAGGGCATCTGTTCTTCGCTCAGACAGGACAGGATTAAAGTAGCAGCTGATTAGGGGGCTCCAGCTCACTCAGACCCGGGGGAGGGAGGGGCACGGAGTGCGGGGCGAGCCTGCGGCGGCAGAGGCTGGCGTGACATAGCACCAGCCTGAGGCGCACTGTGCATTCTTCCGGGGAAGTTGTCCCCGGATCCCGGGACCCTGGCAGTGGCGGGCTGCACAGGCTCCCGGGAGGGGAGGTGTGGATAGTGACCTGTGTTCGCACACAGGCTTCTTGGTGGTGGCAGCAGCAGCCTTAGCGTCTCATGCCCATCTCTGGGGTCCGCGCTGATAGCTGCGGCTCGCGCCTGTCTCTGGAGCTCGTTTAGGTGGTGCTCTGAATCCCCTGTCCTCGCACACCTTGAAACAATGGTCTCTTGCCTCTTCGGCAGTTCTAGACTTTTTCCTGGACTCCCTCCCGGCTAGCTGTGGCACACTAGCCCCCTTCAGGCTGTGTTCACACAGCCAACCCCAGTCCTCTTCCTGGGATCTGACTTCCGAAGCCCGAGCCTCAGCTCCCAGCACCCCCATGGCAGGTGAGCAGACAAGCCTCTCAGGCTGGTGAGTGCTGGTTGGCACCGATCCTCTGTGCGGGAATCTCTCCGCTTTGCCCTCCGCACCTCTGTTGCTGTGCTCTCCTCCGCGGCCCAGAAGCTTCCCCCCCCCACGCCCACCCCCCATCTCCACCCGCGAAGGGGCTTCCTAGTGTGTGGAAACCTTTCCTCCTTCACGGCTCCCTCCCGCTGGTGCAGGTCCCATCCCTATTCTTTTGTCTCTGTTTATTCTTTTTCCTTTTGCCCTACCCAGGTACGTAGGGAGTTTCTTGCCTTTTGGGAGGTCTGAGGTCTTCTGCCAGCGTTCAGTAGGTGTTCTGTAGGAGCTGTTTCACGTGTAGATATATTTCTGATGTATTTGTGGGGAGGATCCACGTAAGGTGAGCTCCACGTCTTACTCCTCCTCCATCTTGAAGGTCCCCCTGTAGTTTCTTTTTCTTACTGTAATCACCAAATTAAATATCAGTCAACTCTCCCAGACTCAATTAATGCTAATTGAGATCTTTTCTTATATTTTACTTCTATCAATCTCCTTCTGATGATATTTAGCCATTTGTTCTTCCACCATTTTCTTACTCTTTGAGCTGCTGCAAACATCTCATTTCAAAATGTATGGGAGTATAGTTGACTTACAATGTTGTGTTAGTTTCAGGTGTAAATCAACGATACTCCAATATGAAATAAAAATTAAAAAAAAATTTTAAATAAATAAAATTAAGACTCTGAAAAAAAAAAGTACAGTGAGATATTCTCCCTTTTATATGTGCAGAGGGGCCAACTATCATATACCTTTTGGTATTGACACGAGTCAACTTCACCAGGATGTAAAATAAATGGCTCTCATTGGCTGAAGGCAGATGACATGACATGCTGAGATCATGAAAATAATATACTTTGATAAGGTGTGTGTGCATGACTGAAGAGAGACTATTTATATATTCAAGAGTAGTCATGTGATTGATAATCAATGATACATAGGATACTCAATGCACTGGGGTTTTGAAGGAAAGCAGACTTTGAAAAGTTTTGCTGTAATGTGTCAGTGGGATTATTTCACAGTTTGAAATGGTTTTTAAATTATTTTGGTGATTGGGCTGCAATCATTTGAATACGTTCCATACACCAACAAGGCAACAAGTTAGCTCAGCTTTCTGTGGATTGCCTGTGTCAAATGTGGATAAGGTCTCTATATATAAGGTTGTTAGGAGAACCACCTCAGATAATATATGTGAAAGCAGTAAATAAACTCTGATTTTTCTTAAGTGTCTGTTCTTACCATTTCTACATTTACTGTGTTGTCACGGCTAACAGTTGGAAGCTTTCCAATATAACCTTGAATTAACCTGATGTGACTGAGTCTTATTTCAATCATCTCCTCATACAAAAGACCATTGAGAGTGTTCTGAGCAAAAGTTGTGTCACTCATAGAGCCAGGACTTGAAAATCACACACTTTAGGCACATAAAGAGAAAAGGGCAGCATTTCCCATTTCTGACATGACTTCACATTGTCTTTTGAAAATTTAAGCCTCAGGATCTTTGCACCTGGTCACACACCTTTTTAACAGTAAATGCTTGCTGTTAAAATGATAAATGGATGTTATTAAAACACTTTAATCCATAGTGCACCAAATGTGCCTACTTAAAGACTAGTTTCCCTTCAGAATTTCGAAGAAGATGCCTTTTCAGCTTTTCTTTCTTGGCACAATTTTTAAGAGAATGGGAATATCTATAGGCCCATGTTCCTCTAAGTGTACACCAGAGATAATTTTATATTCGTGTAAAAGCTTCAAGTGACTTTAATTAGATATTCTTAGATAGTAAATAGCTCACCTCTTCCTCTTCTTCCATTCTTCCCAGGGAGTTGTGAGTTTTGCAGAAAGTGAAATGGCAAGGATTGTTTGTATCTCAAGCTCCCTACTTTGCCTTTTCCTGCCCAGTGTTCTCAGAGATGAGATTTTGCAGTACATGTGATTTCTGGGTGAAAAAAATGTGTTACTTCACACATTTTAAAAATTTTTTAAACTTTGTTAGAAACAAAACAAATTTTTGGAAGTCAATAAACAAAGCAAAAACAAAACAAAAGAATGATTAACTCACATTTTCCTTGTTTTAAAATACACACAAGTCCAGCTCTCTGCAATGATATGAGGATAAAGGTGTTGTAAAGATCCACAGATCTACTTGTGTGTTCTCCTTGAATTCCCTTGCCTCCTGATACTGTAGGTGCTTAAATGTATTCATCATATCAAGTTATAAGGTAATGAATCAAATATTGGAATTTTATAAATTTTTAAATTTTACTAAATTTGCTTTGAAGGCTTAGCCATTTCCCTTAAATAGCAGAATAATTTTATCAATGTTAATGAAATACAGTTTTGGAAGCCCCAGATGAAGAGACCATAATTTTAGGCTAAGTTACTATGTGAAACATATAAAGCAAATGCTCATTAGAGACACACTAGTTAATAGTCGTAATTAGTCATTTAAAAGCTGTTGGGTATTTGGATCTATCATTTGCTCTTGAATGCTATTCCAGAATCTATGTATAATTCTCAGACTACAATGATATAATACTAAGATAAACTGAGTCCAAAGTGGTGATTCATGTATAAAGTATAGCCACTTTTTTTTTTTTTTCGGTACACGGGCCTCTCACTGCTGTGGCCTCTCCTGTTGCAGAGCACAGGCTCTGGACGCGCAGGCTCAGCGGCCATGGCTCACGGGCCCAGCCGCTCCGCGGCATGTGGGATCTTCCCGGACCAGGGCACGAACCCGTGTCCCCTGCATTGGCAGGCGGACTCTCAACCACTGTGCCACCAGGGAAGCCCAAGTATAGCCACTTTATGTCACTTTTTTCACTCTGCTGAGGCAAGTATATAGGAAGCATCCCTAAAAAAAAATGGCAACAATTAATTTTCCTCACCAAAGGCCTGAACTTCATACTGGTTTTGCTTTCTCTTCAGATTTATACTTCTTAACTTCAGTTTTAATTTGCTAGAACAACAAAGGAGCTAAATCCTCTACTTTTAACAAGTTCCTATGTGCCTGAAGAGCAGTGAGCTAGCAATAACTTCTGACTTTTTTGACAACTCCCATTGCCAAATGCAGGCTATTTAGAAGTGGCTACAAAGTGAAAATAAATACCTGGTTTCCCATAGACAGTCCTCTGAAATGCCGTCCTATCATTTGTAATTTCTGTGACGGTATTTGCTGGTTATGATTTATCACCTCGCGACTGCATGAGTCAGCCGTAAAATGTCCGTGACTCAATGGCACGTAACAAAAGCAATCAGGAAAGTGACATTTGAGTGAAGGGTTGGTGGATGGGTTTGAACAAGATTTCACTAACGTAAAGAACAAAAACAAAGTAACTCCCCCAACTTTTTGAAATCTTAGGAAGTCAGCGTTTCAGCTCTTTCTCTTCATTAGTTAATACCTCTAAACTTGGGGAAAATTAACTATCAATTGGAAATAAACAACAAATATGGATTTATAGAGGGTGACAGTATGGATTTATTCTTATTCTGCACTTAATTTTTTCCATGTATTCAGAACAGCCTTTTCCTAATCTTGCAAATAAATTTCCTACTGCTTTTAAATTTCCTTGCTACCTACCTGTTCTTTCCTAGGTGGTAAATTGGCAGCAAAATGAATTTATTCTTTCATTGAATATTTATTGAATCACCTGTGTTAGGCATGTATAAGACAGTGAGGTTGAAGCAATGAGCAAAACATGCCCTCTTTCTTAGGGAGATTTCAGTCTCATGAAATTAGTAAAATGGGTCATATTTACTTTTCTAGGTTAAGTGCTATTAACCTTGAATGAGAAAATGTCCATTTTCAAGTCTCACAGAATATTTCATATACAAGCAACTTGACTTTGCAACACTTGAATATTTATTTCAAACCACAGCTATCCTCATATGGAAAAGTGGGACAAAGATCGGTCTGGTGACCGGAATATGGCTGGCCATCTGGGCATCTGCTCTTCTTAGTCCTGTGGACTCTCCAGTTTGACAGTTTATGTTAGATTCTTATTAGTTCCTTGTTTTGCAAATAATATTTAACCTCCTTTGAGCTAAGAAGAGAAATAATGGATGAACTTCTTGAAAGTTTTACCACAGGAGCTCAGTTCATTGGTTATAAGTATTATCCAACAGCATTAGCCAGAAATTGTGATATGCTGCTCATGGCATCCAAGGGAAATTGGGAAAGAAAAGATAGAGTTCTTAAGGAAAAGTTACTGTCATTAATGGAGACATAATTTAAGCAAAACTTCAAAATGAAGATGAACTCTGCAAATAATAACTATGGTTATTCACTTTGGTGTTGACAACGCTCAGGATAGTGTCTGGAAAAGAATGGTAATAATGATACTGTCTATCATTTATTGAACCCTTCCTGGGTGTCAGCCATTGTGCTAAGTATTGCGTGAGAAGTATTAATGGCCTGAGTCTATTTTACAGAAAGATTAGAGAGGTGTAAAGATGAGCTGATAGAACCTGCAGAAGTTGATATAATACTTTTGGAAGAACTTGTGCCAGCCTTCCAGTCCTCAGGAGGGAAGGATGCTGAACAAGAAGAGAATAGAGACAGTACTTTGGAATGGTGTGCATCATTTCAACTGTAAGAGTAAGTGTAGCCAAGAACGCAACAAGAATTTGATTAAGAAGAATGATTAACTCCCGGCACAGCTAGGCCAAGCATACTTCATTCTTGATTGGCCTGAGAACAGGACACCACCTCATGACAGCAATAATATAATGAAAACACAAGCAGATTAAATAATCAGTTTGGGTATAGATACATCTTCATCTATCTTTAGGAAAGGTGTGGAAAAGAATTTAGAACACAGGTTAAGAATGAGGTCATGAAGAGAAAATATGACCTATGTATACAAGTATTAACCTGAGCCTAAACACTAGAGGAATATTTTTAGTACTGATCAATTACTGCTTTTATCACTGGCTTGGCTGAAGTCCATATGGGGCATTAAATCATGCAACTACTTTTTCAAGTAGACTAACCCAATCTACTCTTGGATTGGAGCTTAGGAAGAAACCTTAGGAAACAGAAATTCAAGATCGGGAAAAGTTTGATGTGCTTGCTTTCTCTGTTGGAACAGGTTTCAAGTAATCTAAGTCTCTGGAAACATTCTCTCTGGCATCACATCTAAGGGCTGGGCCTACCTGTAGGAGGCACAATGTTTAGGAAACCAACACCAAAGGCTTCACAAAGAAGATTTTGTGTAGTCCTCAAATCAACTGTACCATGTATAAGTTATAATTCCCATTTTATTGATGGGTTAACCAAGGTTTAGAGAAGTTAGGTGACTTGTTCAGGGTCACAATAACTAGATTAGTAGCATCAACTTCACATACTTCAGACCTGATTTTAAAGTGGGAAGGGAGGGATAAAGTAGGAGACTGGGATTGACATATGTACACTACTATACATAAAATAGATAACTAATAAGGACCTACTGTATAGCACAGGAAACTTGTCTCAATACTCTGTAATGACCTATATGGGAAAAGAATCTAAAAAAGAGTGTAGGTATGTATATGTATAACTGACATACTTTGCTGTACAGCAGAAACTAACACAGCATTGTAAATCAACTGTACTCGGATAAAAAGTGAACCATGAACAAATGGCCATAAATAAGCAATGTCTTAAGAGACTGTGACTGGTTTTCAAAGGAGTCAAATTAATTTTTATCAAAGGTAGGGAAGGGGTAAGAGAAGGTCAAGGTAGGTTATCACATGATTTTGGTTAGATAGAAGTTCTGGCATTAAAGATAAAGTGATTGAAGACTGACACAGAAATTCTAGGGAGAAATTCTTGACCACACTAGAGGAAGAGAGCTGTCAGGGTAAATAAGGATCTATGGCTTCCAGGCAACTGGCTAGAGAACACAAAGAGATCATACCCATAAAATCTAACATGTTAGCTGTGATTTCATCCAACATCACAGCTCTCTCACTGTTAAAGATGTCCTGCTAATGTAAATGTAAATGAGACTGAAGAATTGGTTCCACAAATCGAGCTCCTGATGAATTAACCCCTCTTACCTTCCACAGTACATTGTGCTCAAACCCAAGGGTCCATTAACTGAACACATAAATGGAGCTTCACAATCCTCAAAATCTTCTCTGTATGCTGCGCCCAGATGCTCACAGTGTTCTTCCCCTGTGACCACGTGGGAAATCCTCCTGGCATTTAAGATCATCATCTCCCTCAAGCCTTCCTGTCAGAAAGAGAACAGCCCTAAGTGAAATGCTGCAGATCAATGAGTTGGTAAACCAGCTATGGAAACAGCGTGTTACAGCCCATCAGACCTCTGAAAGTCTCCCACTTTGAAGATGTAAGAATGAAAGAGACACATCTGAATTAAAACCCAGAGAAGCATTTGCTACGCAGGCAAGTTCAGATGACCTTTTTAAATGACAAGAATATTTCACTTCTGATTCTGACCTCAGAAACAGATTTCAAGCTGAGTTTCAGTAAAGAGGCTATAAATTATAGTAATAAAATACAATAGAGCCAACAATTATTGAGAACTTGGGTGCCTGGCACTGAGCTAAGTGTATAACATGCATGGTATCATTTAATCCCTTAAACCTTCCTAATAGGTTGGTATTATTTTTAATGTCATTTTACAGAAGTGGAAGGAGGCATTCCTCTGCTTCTGTAGTGAAGTGAAGTGAAACATTCTCCCCAAGATAACAGAATTAGTTTTACAGCCAGATTCAAATGCAGATCCATAAGGGTACAGAGTCTTTGTTCTTCAAACACTAGACCACACTGCTTCAAAACGAAGACCAGAAACCAACACAGAGACAGTGGGTCACTTCTCAGTACCTACTGTATGCTGGGTACTCTATCAAGAAAAATATTCGTAATAGTAAGGATACTCTAGTGTCAGCAAGGCCTGTCTAGGACATGTTGGAACTCAACTCATGAGAGAGTCTGATTAACTTCTCTGAGGTAAGAGTTGTTCTGGGAGGCAGGATCCAATTCTGATTGTTTAATAAGGACTAAATTTATCCAGAGACAAAGCATAAATCAGAAAGGTGAAATGGGAAACGTTCTGTACAAGAAATGACAGCTGCTGCTTAAAGGGAGAAGACAGAGGAATTGTGTATAATCTCCTGTGGGTTTTCAAATAAACCACTGGGCTAAAAGTATGCTTGGAATAGATCAGATGGAGAAAAGCATCTTGGATCTTGGAAAACACTAAACAATCGTGGGCTGGAGGAGTGTGGACTGGTAGGCTTGCTTGCAGCATCAATACACTGAAATATTTATGTTATTTAATAGGAGACTTATTTTTTCACTTTTTATAAGAGAAATACAGTTGACCTTTGGGAAGTCTGATGACAGGAAAACAAGTATAAACTGATGGTTGGCCTTATCAAGTTTAAATATTTGAAAATGTATAATTCATGTAAATGTTTAGCCTTTTTTTTTAATTGTGCAAGGGCAAAACCTGCCTAGGTTGGTATTTACTTTTCTAATTAGAAAAGCTTGAGTGATGTGAACAATTAAGATAATACAATACCTTTACAAGATAATTAATCTTTTCTTTGGGATTCATCTTACCACATCCCAAGCTGATGTTATTTACCTCCCAGTTAAGGATATGTTAGAATGTAATTGGAGCCATTTGCTTTGACTATCAGAGAAGAAAAGATCATGGAATTTGCATCTCATATATCTAGAAATTAAAACTGAAGGACTGACCACTTGACACCACAGAAGTTCCTGAAGTGAAGCCTGCTGAGCTCAATTTGTTGTGGTGGCTAAATGAATCCCCTATTCAATTTAAATGCATGATGAAACTCCTATTAGAACATTGCACTGTAATAATCGACAACATAATGAAACTGCCAAAGACAAAATGCAAATACCTCTCTACTGACCCTTCAGAATTATACTCTGTACTTAGAAAGAAGCAAATACCATTGCCAGACAAGTAGCATTCCCCTTTATTCTACCTCCCCTCTACCCATCAGGGAATGCTGAGACATTCTTTTGGATACCCATTCCTTTAGAATCAAACACTTGAAATTCAGCAGCAATGGTAGGTTGCAGAATTTGGAATGGTATATAGATTCAACTAGCAAGAGTATTTGAAAATAACTACTACTATCTCCTAACACTCTCACTTTATAACAGAAATGTATTTTTAGTATTAAAAATTTGGAAGGATATTATCCTAGGGTAAAAATTTCATTGAGTAATTTAGCTTCATCAAACAAAACTGATGCTTTTAATTTTGGGGGTTTGCTTCTGATCTGTGAAAACTTGATTAGGCATCAGCACTGATCTTTGGAAATTACTAATCTACATACACTGGCTTTTTAAAATAATTACCTCTCAATCCATTATAATTTGGCCTCTAATCCTTTTAGGATGTATGACTAGTAATGTCTTCAGTTGCTGACTCAGTGGTCTCTCATCTCCTTAATCTAACTGGAGCTCTCATCAGCGTTTGTTATAGGTTGTCACTTCTTCCATCTTGAAAAACCTCTCTTTTTAATTTCAAGTACCCCACATACAAGAGTAGGTTTCCTCTCTGGTGTCATTTTTTCTAATTCCCCTCTGTAGCATCCTCTTCCTTTACTGTTGAAAGGCTTTTGTTTTTTCGGGGTTTTGTCTTAATTCCCCCTTCCTTTCTTACTGTGCACACTCATCCTGGATAATCTTTCATATTCCCATGGCTTTAACTAATCACAAATCTTGACACCTAGGCCACACCTCACTTCTGAGTATCATATCTGTATCTCCAACCATTAGATATGTCTACTTCAATGCCACAAAAGCACTTCAAACTTATCAAGTCCCCAAATGAACTCATCATTTCTCCCTATCCTTTTGAGATCCCCGACTCTATAAGTAGAATTACTGTCTCTCATTGTCCAAGTCACAAACCTAGATATCGTTTGACTCAATTACCAAGGCCCATTATTTCTGCCTCTTAAGTCAGGCCACCATTACCTTGAGCTTGGATTCTCTCTATAGCTAGCTAAATAGTGTTCCCCACCACCAACATCATCCAACCATTCTCTGCACTGTAACCAGAGCATGTTTTTAAAGCACACTTGATTATTCCACTTACTGCCGATGCTCCAATGAGTCCCCCTTATCCTTATCCTCTGGATAAGGTCCAGACTCCTTGACCGGGCTTATAAAACCCTGTGCCACTCATGAGCTGTTCCTTGCTTATAGCTCCAGCTGACTAATTGTTCTACAATCTCTTTTATCCCTCCTTCTACCTGCATTCAACATTAGAGAATGTTCAACTTGTTTCATATACATATGTGATTCTAATCAATGCAATGGTTTTTATTTCTCTTTACTGAAATACTTGTAGAGACCAAGGATATGTATTTTACAAAATTATAATGATGCAATGAAATATAGCAGTCAGGAGCATGGGCTTTAAAATCACAAACCTGGGTTTTAATCCTGACTTTTCTAAATTATATCCATGTTATCAATCATATTAGTCAACTACTTCAAGCCTTAATTTCCTCATATGTAAAATGGGGATAATATTACTACCTGTGTTTCTAGAGTTGCTATTTGGATAATATGAGGTAATGCTAGTTAAATGTTTAATAAAATTGGTCCCATAGTGTTGTTGTAGTTTTTGTTTTTGTGTGTAAAGCATTTAAACTACTTATTCTAATATTCTCCATAATTTTTTTTGTGTGTGTGGTATGCGGGCCTGTCACTGTTGTGGCCTCTCCCGTTGCGGAGCACAGGCCCCGGACATGCAGGCTCAGCAGCCATGGCTCACGGGCCCAGCCACTCCGCGGCATGTGGGATCTTCCCAGACCGGGGCACGAACCCGCGTCCCCTGCATCTGCAGGCGGACTTTCAACCACTGTGCCACCAGGGAAGCCCTCCATAATTTTTATTTAACCTCATCTCTCCTCACATATTAAAGTAAACCTTTTCGACTATTACCTATCCTGGACAATCTCAGGCCCCAAATAGACAATATTAGTTCCTTCCTGTTTGGGCTATTTTCCCATCTGGGAACTCATTCTTCTCTTCCTCCAACTTGCTGATTGAAATTCCACTTTTCTCATTTAGGTTAGTTTAGGTTCCTCCTTCTCCATGAAGCCTTCTCAGATGTTTATTATTCATCTGGATCTTTCCTTTCTCAGAGCTCCTCTGATAATTGATGCTATAGTGCACACGTTGTCTTAGTTCTTCAGTCACTTCACATGCATAAAAAATCAACCTCCTTCACCTCTCTCAGCAGCATCTTGTGTCTGGATGAATACATATTTGAACTGAATTTCTGAGTGACCTCTACAATGCATCATCCTTTTCCTATCCCCCACCCCCTTTGGCAGGTACTTTCAACTACTATTTCTAGATCCTTATATTAAATATTACTTGTTAATGATGATACTGAAATTTCTTCTTCTTTTTTTTAAGCACACACACAAAAAAGAAATGGCACTTTTAAGTTTGCTTGTTTTCTTTTACTTACAATTGAAACTCTAGCTTCTGCAGTTTACCCCAAATCAAAAATTTCACACTGATTTCTGAATCTTACCCTCTTTGGATGTCTTGTAGGTTTATGATTACTTTGCATTTTCAAAATTTTTAACCTGCCTGGAACAGTTTTACAGGTCTCATTCTTTCTCAGGAAAGGTAGATTTTTATTACCTTACAAGGATGACAAATGCCAGTCCGCAGCATAATATAATTTTATTAAACACATTAAATGCTCAGCATCTCTCCTCTGCACCATTTGCTATGGTGGATAGATATCCTTACCAAGGAAGGGAGGGCTATTGAGGTGATGGAATGTCAATTTTTTTTCCTGTACTATTTTCTCTTAAAATTCTAGCTTTAGATAGCAGATCACATCTCCACAGAGGAATGCAGACCTCCCTTTACATTCTCTCTTTCTATACAAGTCAGACACTATAAATTTCTTATTTCTTTCTCTAAACTTCCTCGTCCTCTTATTCACCATTAAAAGTTTCTTTCCAGAAAACTGTCTTTTAGGTAGCATTTTGCTTTGCATCAAAACCAGAAATCTAATCATGGTAGGTCTTGAAAGCCATGCATATATTCACTTGAATATAGACATTTCTCTCTTGCCTTTTGCCAGGACTGTTTATGGTTGGTTTCAAAAAAGATTTGGAACTTCTCAGGCTATGGACTAAAAAGCATTTTTCACTTTCCGGCTCCTTCCTTTATGTGGAAAGAATTGATATCTTTGAAAATAAAAAAGGAGATGTGCCATTTGTTATAGGTTTTATATTATACAGTTCTAGATTTTGCACAATGTCCAAAATGACAAGGAGTTGTTTTAAAAGTCAACTTCCATGAAGTACCTTGGAGAAGTGTGTGTGTGTGTGCATGCGCACGTGTGTGTGTGTGTGTCTGCTTCTCATGGAAGCAGAGAACAGGTAGGGCTTTACTTTCTACCCAACAATAAATAAAGCAACATTAAGTCTGTTAAATTTTACTCTTTTACTGACTCCCTCTTTAAGATGGTCAAAAAGAAGAATTCTGTAGCAAATGGTTTAAAAAGCCCAAAATAGTAAGAATAGTTTCAATTGATCAAAACAGCATGGGACATGCTATATGTGACCGAGCATGCTTTTGATACCAGTTCCCTAAAAGGAATATGCATTTTGAATTTTTCAGACTGAACTACTTAAAATGTGAACTGAGTCTGTTATTCCTGTGGGTATCTCCTCTGTCGTTGGTTTTAGTGATTACCCTGTCACTTCTTCTTTAATTTCTATACTTTAATGAGGACATGTAAGTGTGCCTATGGAATTTTCCTATTAATGTCAGAGTGATTTAAGAGTTGACCATAGTGTAAGAGAAAAAAACCTCTCTTCCAGGTTCAGCCTTCTATTTAATTCTGTAGCTAGTGACAGAGCTGAGAGCCACTTGATAGGGAGATTCAGCTTCTGCTCCAGGCGTTTCCTCTGGGACCTTTGGGATGGAACTAAGCACAGCTATCTATAAATCAGCTTGTCCATTTCTGGGCCACCCAGCGTAATTGGAAGCACTGACTCTAGGCCATTTCATCCTTGGGTAGGAATGATGAAGTCAGGGTTTCTAATAATTGCATCTGATTACTGTCTCCAGTTTGAAGATAGAGAATGAAGCAAAAATGAATTAGCATGTCCATCCCATGTGGGGTTATTTGGGGGCAGTTATTATGGAAGAAGGAATCTTTGGTTTGGCTTGAGATTCCTCTTTAATTTCTTTAAAAAAAATAGGTGAAACGTTTAATTTTCAGAGTAGGAAATCATACTTAGCATCTTTGTTATAGGATTCCCCTGTACAAACAATGCAACAGACAGAAACCGTATAGGTGATGGTCTTCAGGCCATCAACATGCTCTTACACTTGTCACGAGAAGGGTTAGCCAATCTTATATTGATAAATATCAGGAAGAAGATCTCAGATGAATGATAGAATTCAATACAGATGACTACAATGTTCAAGTATATGTGTCCCATTTGTGTTAAAATAATCTTTAATATTCCAAGTGAAAACAACAAAACAACAATAAAGTTGGGCTTGGGTTTAAACCATTTTAATGTAAGTCTGATCCTTGTATGCAGTAATGCTAATAGTATCCTATTGGGAAAGAGTGAATTGTATTTAAACAATAATTGCAGACAAATGACATGTAAATCAATATGTGAAAAGGCATCAAGCTGCATAGATTATTCATTTTCTGCCATGTTCTTCTCTGGGTTAATGCTCTGAAAATATGATTTATAGTGTGGTTTTAATGAGTAACGTTCTTTTGGATATGACTGTTTCAGAGAAGTTAAAAAGGTTTAATTCTAGTAGTACCGAACACTTTAAAAATGTGACTATGAAATTACCACAAAACTGAATTTGTTTTAGAGAAATGATGAAGATGCACATATAAGAAGTTTATAAATATTATGTTACTTGGAAACAGTTATTAATTTGTTGTACAAAGTGATGCGTTTTTTATATGGAAAATGATGATTTTATTTTTAAAGATGACTTTAAATCCATACTCGTGCTTCTCTTCATAATTGAATGAATCTTTTGCCTTTTCCTAAAGATTCATGTGGGGAGGGAAAAGCATGACTGTTGTTCAATTTTTTGAGGCCTTGTGGGAATAAACAAGGCTGGAAAAATAAAAGATGACTTTAAAATATACAAAAAGGACAGGTGCTGAGACACAGAAGGAACTTGGTCTAGATGCTGTAATGCTGCACCAGGGACAGAAAATAATAGAGGAACAGTGGTTTGTTCTGCACGTCAGTGGAAATCAGTGTGGAATTTGATGCAATCTGAACCCATAAACCAATTTATAAAATTCTTGGTGTAATGAATTCTCTTGTCCAGTCAGGCATAAAGGCTGAGCTTTATACTAATTTTGACCTGGTGGTAGAATATAATATCTGTACTTGATAGTACAGATGAAGGAACTGAACTGTGCTTTAACACCAGAGATTAGCAGAAATCTTGTGAAGTTCTCAGCCATTAAATGTGTGTATTTGAATAATTCCTACCACAATCTTAATGTCAAGAAGACCCTAGCTGACATCTGGGTTAAGTTGAGTTTAATTAAAATATGTTAATAATTCACCCTATTAAGAATTACAGACAGAAATATGTTTTTCTTTGAAACATAGGAATGAGATTTTACCTATTTAAGGTATACAAATGGACACTCTAAATAAAGCTTAGTCTATATATAGTCTATAAGAGTACAAGAAGATGATTAATATGGATTTACCATAATTTCAGTTACTAACACCTGGTCTACTTGATAACTCTGGTAATTACATGTAAAAATACTAAGTCTGATCGGTGGCCTCAAGGAAAAAACAGACTACAGCTAAAATCCACTTAAATTTCTTTATAATTCTGTAAAGCAGTAAACTGATTTTATAATATCATGCCTTTAGGGAATCTTTATTACATTAACTATGACATAATATCTTTTTCCTTAAACCAATTTTTATTGTTTCTAGATGTGTACAGTTAAAATTTCATATATTAACACTAACAGGAAGAAGAGAAAGCTATAATTATTGAAATGTAAATGAATAATAAAAGATTTTAATTACAGAATAATAAAAAAATGAGTGTCCTTTTAAATCAGGCATAAGATAGAGATGTCTTCAAATTAACTACTGGGTATCCTAGAAAATGCAATAAGATAAGAAAAAATATATATATAAGAAGTAAGACATTGAAAAAGGAGAGACAAAGCAGTTGTTATTTGCGGATTATATGATAATCCACATATTGACTCTAAAAGAATTTGCAGATAAAATATTAGCATTAGAGGGCCTCCCTGGTGGCGCAGTGGTTGAGAGTCCGCCTGCCGATGCAGGGGATACGGGTTCGTGCCCCGGTCTGGGAGGATCCCATATGCCGCGGAGCGGCTGGGCCCGTGAGCCATGGCCGCTGGGCCTGCGCATCCGGAGCCTGTGCTCCGCAACGGGAGAGGCCACAACAGTGAGAGGCCCGCATACCGCAAAAAGAAAAAAAAAAAAAAAAAAAAAAAAAAAAAAAAAATATTAGCATTAGAGAGTTCAAGGTTACAAGATCTGAGATATGAATACAAAAATCACCAACATTCCTATATATCAGCAATAACCAATTAGAAAATAAGAGATCCTACTGGTAAAAATGTAAAATGTATGAAGAAATATATCTAACAAAATATGTACAAGAACCTTAAGTAGCAAATTATAAAGCACTTGCAGAACACAGAAGTAAAACTCTTTAAATCAATAACTAAATTCAAAGTGATTTCAGTCAAAATCACAACTGGGTTTTTCACAACACATAACAAACCAATTGCAAAGTTCATATGAAATAACAGAAGATGGAGTAGATGCAGGTCTCCCTACAGCTAAAACCTTGCAAATTACATATTTAAACACACACACACACGCACACACACAAGAAAACTCTGAAAGAGAGAGAAGGTAGGCAAGCTAGGAACATTGGGACCTGATTAGCCATATTGTAGCATGTTCCTAGAGTTTTCTTTTTGCCTCATATATCTTGGACTGAGTGAAGAAACTTTCAACCTAGAAATGCCAGTGGGTAAAGACAAATTTTAAAAAGAGCCCCACAAAATGTTTACTCTCTCTTGCCAAAGGATTAGGAAAGGGGCACCCTAGTAAAGCAGAAAACTTTTAGACAATATTTGCCCTATTGCAGCAAAACACCCCAGAGAAAACTGTTGCCCTATTCCTACTCCCATATGTCATTGGAAAAGTAAAAACTAAAGAGACTGTCAAGATTGGCATGTTTGTGGAACAACCAGACAGAACTTTCATCTGTTGCTGATGACAGTCTCATTTAATTTAACCACTTCAGATAGCAATTTGGGAATATTTAGTAAAGCTGAAGATGGGCATACACTTTCACATAGCAATTTTACTTTTAAGTGTATCCCTAGTTAATAACTAATACATATACATAAGAAGACAAGTACAAGAATTTTTATTCTAGAACTATTGGTGTGATGGTTAATTTTCATGTGTCAATTTGACTAGACCATGGGGTGACCAGATATTTGGCTAAACATTATTTCAGAGTGTGTCTATGAGGGTGTTTCTGGATGAGATTATCATTTGAATCAGTAGACTGAGTAAAGCGGATAACTTCCCACAATGTGGGAGGACATCATCCAATCGGTTGAGTGCTTGAATAGAACAAAAAGGTGACAAAAGGGAGAATTCGGGCTCTTTCTCTGCCTGACCACTTGAACTAGGACATTGGTCTTCTCCTGCCCTCATAATGGGACTTATACTCTATGTGTGTGTATACTATACATCTATATCTATATCTATCTATGTATCTATCTATGAACCTATGTATCTGTCTCCTATTGATTCTGTTTCTCTGGAGGACCCTAACAAAACTGGCTTTTTTTAAAAAAAGGTGGCTATAACTATATTAATAGCCTATCAACAAGAAATAAAATTTTAAAATATATTAAATAATCCTTTGTATAAATACCAGTTACAGTAAACTAGAACTGCACAGATATATGTCTCATAAAAATATTAAGTGAAAAAAAGAAGATGAATGTGTGTACAGGACAATATTATTTATGTAACGGTTTATGTTGTACAGTACAACACCACACTTTTAAGATGTCTATGTTTTACATGAACTGATACAAAATTAACCATAGATGACATATGAAAAAGTTAAAAATATATTATAATCCCTGTGGCAACTACTTAAAATGAAAATAAGCATAAGTAAAAGCCAATGTAAAAATTAAAATGGAAGTTAAACTGATGTCACTGAAACACAACTCTGTTTTTTCAGTGTGGATTGGGAGTCCTTCCCCACTTTTCCAAATTCTCCCCAAAATGTGGAGTTTAAGGTGCTCATGTGTGTGTATTAAACTAGAAAGCCTGGGGAAAAAATGGAATTTAAAAAATTAAAGTTTTAAAAAACAGGCAAGGAAAAACCAAAGAACAAAGCAACAGCAGCAACAACAAAGGAAAGGAGACAGTAGAAAACAAAGTGGTAGAAGCAAACCAAGCTTATCAATAAGCACTTTAAAGGTTAATGGACTAACTAATTAAAAGGCAGAGTGTCAAAATGATTTTAAAAAACAGGATCTAACTACACCCTGTCACAATGTGCTCTATTTAATTATTTTACAATCATCATTTCATAGAGTGATTGTGAATTATCTCCAACTCCCAAATACTACAAAGGCTATAATATAAATCAGTGCAATTGTACCATAAATCTAAAAGTAACAGCCACCTTCATGCTTTCTTTTATTTTTTCTTTTTCTTTTTGTTTTCACTCATCTCTAAGATGTTGTCCCCAGGGTAGAGCATCTCCAACTATAATCTGCTCTTTTATTCCAACTGCCAGAAGAGAGCTCTGAGTAGCCCACCTCCTGGCCAGCATATCTTTTTTTTTTCTTATTTTTTTATTGTGGTAAAATACACATAATATAAAATTTACCATTTTAGTGTTAAATAGATTCATAATGTTGTGCTGCCACCATGACCATCATCACCAGGAGTCTTTTCATTTTGTAAAACTGAAACTCTATACCCATTAAATAATAACTGTCCATTCCCATTTACCCCCAGCCCCTGGAAACCGCCATTCAACTTTTAGTTTCAACGAGTGACTACTCTAGGTACCTCATGTAAGTGGAATCATACAGTATTTGTCTTTTTTGTGACTGGCTTACTTCACTTAGCATAATGTCCTCAAGGTTCATCCATGTTGTGCATATGTCAGAATTCCCTTCTTTTTTAAGGTTGAATAATATTCCCTTGTATGTCTAGTCATCCCTCAGTATCCTTGGAGGATTGGTTTCAGGAGTTTCTGCAAATACCAAAATCCATGGATGTTCAAGTTTCTTATATAAAATGGATAGTACAATGAATATAGTTGGCCCTCTGTATCTGCGGATTTTGCACCCATGGATTCAATTAACAGTGGATTGAAATTTCAATTTTGGTTGGTTGAACATGCAGAGGCAAAGCCTGCAGATACAGAGGATCAAATGTATACACCACATTTTGTTTATCCAGTCATCTGTCAATGCTACTATGAACATGAGTGTACAAATAACTCTTCCAGGCATTCTTTCAATTCTACACCTGGAATTAGAACTGCTGGACATATGATAATTCTACTTTTAATTATTTGAAGAACCACCATACTGCCTTTCACAGTAGCTTTACCATTTTACATCCGTACCAATAGTGTACTGGATTCCATTTTCTCCACATCCTTACCAACACTTGTTATTTTCTCTGTGTCAGTTTATCTGTTAGACAGTATTCATCCTAATGGATTTGAATAAGTATCTCATTGTAGTTTTGATTTTCATTTTGGTAATGAACAATGATGTTAAACATCTTTTCACATATGTGTTGGCCATTTGTATGTCTTCTTTGAGAAATATCTATTCAAGTCCTTTGCCCATTTTTTGAATAACATTCTTGTTTTTTTGTTGTTGAGTATTAGGAGATCTCTATATATTCTAGACATTAATCCCGTATCAGATAAATGATTTGCAAATATTTTATCCCATTCTGTGTGTTACCTTTTTACTTGGTTGATAGTATTTTGATACACAAAACTTTTTAGTTTTCAGCGCAATTTGTCTGTATTTTCTTTTGTTGCCTGTGCCTTTGGTATCATATTCAAGGAATCATTGCCAAATCCAATATTGTGAAATGTTTGCCCTATGTTTTCTTGAAGAGTTCGGTAGTTTTAAGTTTTACATTTAGATCTTTGATCTATTTAAAATTAATTTTATATATGGTGTTAAGTAAAGGTCCAACTTCATTCTTTTGCATGTGGATGTTCAGTTTTCCTAGCAACATTTGTTGAAAATACTGTCCTTTCTTCACTGAAAGGTCTTGGCACTTTTGTCAAAAATCATTTGATCATATATGTGAAAGTTTATTTTTCTGGGCTCTCTATTATATTCCTTTGGTCTATATGTCTGCCTTTATGCCAGTACTGATTACTGTAGCTTTGTAGTGAGTTTTGAAATCAGGAAATGTGACTCCTCCAGCTTTATTCCAAGATTGTTTTGGCTAGTCAGGGTGCTTGAGTTTCCATAAGAATTTTAGAATGGGTTTTTCTATTTCTGCAAAACAAGTCATTGGGATTTTGATAGGGATTGCATTCAATCTGTATATCACTTTGGGTAGTATTGACATCTTAACAATACTGTCTTCTAACCCATGAACATGGGATGTGTTCCATTTATTTATATCTTATCTTTAATTTCTTGATTTATAGGTTTTTGTTTTTTTAAGCACTTTGAATATATTGGCCCACTGATCTCTGGCCTCCAAAGTTTCTGATGAGAAATATACCACTAATCTTTTTAAAGATCCTCCTTGTTCGTGCCAAGTCACTTTTCTGTTTCTGCTTTGAAGAGTCCATCTTTGTCTGTCTTTCAAAAATTTGATTATAACATGTCTTGATGTGGGTGTCTTTTAGTTTTTAGTTCAAATCCTTACTTGGAGTTTGTTGAACTCCTTGGAAGTTTATGTTCATGCCTGTCATCAAATTTTGGATACTTCAGCCATTATTTCTTTAAATATTCTCTCTGCTCCTTCCTCTCTCTCTTCTTATATAACTCCCACAATGCATATATTGATCCAGTTGATGGTTTCCCACAGGTCTGTTAGGCTCTGCTAACATTTCTTTAATATTTTTTCTTTCTGTTCCTCAGTCACGATGATACCCATTGTCCTATCTTCAAGTTCACTGATTCTTTTTTCTGCCCGGTCTAATCTGTCTTTTAATCCCTCTAGTGAGGTTTTCATTTTAATTATTGTATTTTCCAGCGCCAGAATTTCTTTTTAGTTTATTTTTATGTTTTCTATCTCTTTATCAATCATTCCATTTTGTTCACACATTGCTCTTTGACCTCCTCCACATCTTCCTTTCATTTTTTTGAGCATCCTCAAAGCAGTTGCTTAACATCTCTGTTCAGTAGGTCTGCCATTGGTCTTTTTCAGGGAGAGTTTCTGTTGATTTTTTTCCTTTGAATGTGCCATACTTTCCTATTTCTTTGTATGCCTTGTGATTCTTTTATTGAAAACTGGACAGTTAAATCTAATGGCTTTAATCCTGGAGATCACATTATCCTACTTACCTACGGTTTGCTGTGCTTTACTTTGCAGGGGGGTTGTTTGTGTGTTTACTGTTTTGGTTTTGATTGATGTACACTGCCTCTGTGACACAGATAAGCCTGAGGTATAAATTTTAGATCTTCTTAGGTCTTTTCTGAGCTTATGCATTTCCCTGGGCAGGTGTGGTGACTTTCAAAATTTTTCAGTATGTGTAGTTGCTTTAAAGTGTCCTTTTCAGCCATTAGGACTCAGATAAAATCTCACCACATCATAGAGGTTTTCTGATTATCATAACTAAAGTAAGTTTCCTGTATTCTCTGTTAGACTGTTGCTTGTTTCCTTTATAGCTCTTATAACATTTTATAACTGTTTTGTTTGTTGAATTCTATTTATTTATTTATTCATGTTTGGCCTTCTGCACAAGAATGTCAGATACATCAAGTTAGGGATCACATCTATCCAGTTTATTATTTTCATCCCCAACAACTTGTCCAGTTTCATGCATATAGAAAACTTTAAATGAATCTTTACTTAATGCGTTAGTGAGTAAAGGTGGACTAAGAAGTGCAATCAACTCATTATCTAAAGAACAATTAAAGAGTAGTAGGTAAAAGAGACTCAGATGCTATTTTTTTGTTGTTGTTCAGATAAACTTACATATTTATGTCTGCCAGGATTTGTTAGGTTATGCTACAATAACAACCAATATCCATGGCTCAAATCTCATGATTCCTCTCTCATGCAAATTTATTTTGAATCTGGGAAACTCTCCATACACTTGTCCTCTATAAACACGTGTAGAATTAAACATTCACATCTACACATGCTCCCATGATTGCAAGGGCAGAGGAAAAGAAAGGCATAGAGAACTGGCAAATTAATGCTTCTAGCTGAAAGTTATAATGCAAGTTATGTTCACATTTTATTGGTCAAAGCATGTGATAATGGCCATACTTAACTTCAGCAGAGTGAGACAGTATAGTCCTACCATATGTCTAGAAGGAGCCAGGATCCAGGTAGCCGTAGGACAGTAGTAAAGTCTGCCACAATGAACAAATTGAATAACATGCTTTGTAGAGCTCATCCTTCCATTTTATTCTTGGAGAAAATGCTAGTATGAGCCCTGAGAGATGTGTGGGGAAAACAGACTTTTCATCTAACCTCATATTTTCTGTGGTCACTAGAGAGAATCATTGAGGTACTGCCAAAATAAGGGTAACTTAAATTCTGCAATACATAACATTTAAGTGAAATAGAGTGGTGACAAATAAAGTAATATAAGGAATAATATCACAAGTAAGAGCTGTGTGAAATTAAACATATAGATGGCAACTCATATAGACTGGAGTTTTCATGGAAAAAATGGTCTCTACCTTCCACTTAATTTTGCTGTGAACCTAAAACAGCTCTAAAAAATACAATCTACTGGGCTTCCCTGGTGGCGCAGTGGTTGAGAGTCCGCCTGCCAATGCAGGGGACACGGGTTTGTGCCCCGGTCCGGGAAGATGCCACATGCCGTGGAGCGGCTGGGCCCGTGAGCCATGGCTGCTGACCTGCAGGTCTGGAGCCTGTGCTCCGCAACGGGAGAGGCCACAATAGTGAGAGGCCCGCGTACCGCAAAAAACAAACAAACAAACAAAAAACAACCAAAAAACAATCTATTAAATAAAAAAAATTGCAAATGAAAAAAGCTAACAAGAAAAATAATGACTTACCAAAAAACCCACATGCAGGTAAGGAAAATTGCATGAACAATAGTTTATGTAGAATAGGCTTAAACAAGGCAAGAGAGTACAATATTTAGTTTGGTACAGATGTCAGATTACATAGCAAGGGGTAGGTTACATGGTTGTGGAACTGACAGACTACAAGAACAATTGGGATTGCATTTTATAACCAGTGAGAAGTCACTGAAGGGAAGATGGGGTAAACATTATGCAAAACTAACTTAGAAAAGTTGAGTAATTTTCTCCAACTCATTTACCTAGAAAGTGGAAGAGTTGAGATTTGAGTGGGCTCAAATGCAGACATCTGTGCCCTTAAACTACTTTATACTGTGTCTCAGATTGAAGGAGAAGGAAAGTAAAATTAGAAGAATATTCTAGGAGTGTTGTGATAAAGGATCTGAAGGCTAGCCATAGGAATATAAAGAAAAAGATATCTCAAAGCAGTGTGCCACTTGATATTATGTTAAATCATTTCTAAGAAAACAAAAGTTAACCAAACTCTGTAGTAAATAAAAATTTAAAGCAGTTCCCTGAAATTAGTCTGCCATTAACTGTAGGTAATGAATAACTTTAAACAACACTAATTTAATTCTTGATATACCTACAGGCATTAAGAACTATTTAAAATATCTTTGCCTCAAAACATTCTATATAGAATCAATTAAAAACTATCAGTACAATTTCTTCTAGCACCTGGAGCAGGTTTCCGTGGAAGTAGCCCCTAGGAAACAATTTTGTTTCTAGAGACCAAAAATGTCTTATTACTCAAATAACCAGGTCTTTCTTTTGACATTACTTTGAGTTCTGTTTTGAATGTATGTATGTGTTTGTATATAAACATAAACGTATTTATCTATCTAGAGAGATGGATAGATGGATTATAAGGATGGATATAGATATACAGTATATATGTGTATGGATTTTGCCCTTATGTGAACATTACAATTAAAGTACCTAGACAGATTTTATTAGAAGAACAAAATGAGCCTAGTAGAAATACAATTGTTGTTGCTTTTAAAAATATCATAACTCTAAAATTGCACCCTGAATGCTGCTTCCTAAAATAATGTGATGAGAGTTTGGAGGCCTGGGTGTGCTGCTAACATTTAATTGTGTAACAGGGTAAGCCAGTTTGGCGGCTTTAGATAACATACAGGAAAACCAGTTGCTGGCAACTGTGAGGATAAAGTACAGTTGAACTGGGTAGTCTTTAAGAACTCTTGATAATCTAAGCTTTTATAATGTTTATGACTCTAGATACCAAATAAAAATAATTGTTAAAAAATATGGTGATCTTAACATGTGCCAGGCATGATTCTAAGCATTTTATATTAACTGACTTATTTTATGTATGTTATGTATATAGTGATAGTCCCATTAGCTTAGCTATGTTGTCATAACAAAGTACCCTAGCCACTGTGGCTTTCACAACGGAAATTTATTTTCTTATAGTTCTGGAGACTAGAAGTCTGAGATCAGGGTGCCAGTATGGTCAGGTTCTGGTATGAGCTTTCTTCCTGGTCTGTAGATGGTTGCTATCATACTGTGTGCTCACATGACCTTTGCTCAGTGTGTGTACTCACGGAGAGAGAAAGCAAGCTCTCTGGTGTCCCTTTTTATAAGGTCACTAACACCATCATGAGGGCCCGCCCTAATTACCTCTCAAAGGCTCTGTCTCCAAATAGTATCACATTGGGGGTTAGAGCTTCAACATATGAATTTTGGAGAAACACAATTCAGTTCATTAGCACCTATGAACTAGATACTATTGTTATACACATTTAAAAATTAGGAAACTGACCCACGCAGAGCTTAATAACTTGATCATAGGTCATACACATTTAAATGATAAAACTGAGCATCATCAGTGCTCTTTAAAAAAAATGTTGTGGTACATCTCTGAGCCTTTCCAGTTTCCAAAAGATGTTCCTGAGAGGGATATACTGGCAGCTTTTCACTCATATACTTTTTCTTACATCATTAGGAAAAAGTAAATAATGATACACATTACAAGTTTACAAATCTGAACTGACATAAGAACATTTCAAATTGAATTGGCACAATCCATGATTTGAGGCTTATGAAGTTTTTAAAAAACATGAATCTGAATTTTTAGAAGACATAGAAATTTCTAAAAGAAGTAAATATTAAGGACTATAAATAGCAATAGCACCTTTTGCTAAAATTCTGTTGCTTGTTTAGAGTAAGCTGGACGATACAAAGAACCTCAGATTTCACAACTGGAGAGGTTTTGCTTGAGAATGGCTGAATTATCAGAAGTCTAACAAGAAGAACTGGGTTGAAAGCTGAGGAGCATGATGAGGAAGTTTTCTTAGTATGATTAAAGATATTCTATAGTTTGCTATTTTGCTGAAGTTTCAATGGAACTGAAGATGTATAGTGGTGAAAAAAATGTCTCTATGGGTCACCCTTCAGGATAGTTCTTTCATTAGGAAAGACTATTATAAATTAAAATCTGAAGGATTTGTCAGGCTTTATTTAATCTGATGTAAGAAAGAGGAGAGCAAGCATCTGAGAATGTTTAACTAAATTAATTATATCAATAAAAGAGCCATATTATCCTGTTTAAGGAAAATGTTATATGATATGAAGTACCAAGGATGCCTTCCTATTTGGGCTTTTAAAAATGTATCTATGTATAGGAAAAATAATTTTTTTGTGACAAAAAAGGGAGCATCTGCTAATAACTTTGAGTGAATACATTTCTCTATTAATAATAACCTACTGGGAAGTGGCAATTTCAAGCTGGCTAACTGATTTTATTCATCTCTAGAAAGTCTTTGTCTTCAATCTCTGTTCATGCTCCCTGATCCTCCAATAGAACAATAATAAACAAACAATTTCAATGTCACCTAGTCAGAGCCGAAATGATAACCAGCATTAGGAATATTTGTTTACTATGGTCTCAGAAGTATTCTTCTGAAAACATTCTTTTGCCTATGGTAGTGGACAGAAAATAGAAACTAAAATGTCTATTTTAAAAGTTTTTAAAATAAATTATACTCCTAAACAAAATGTCCAAGCATGGTAGTTTTTTTCTGAGTATAATAACTTTATAATTCAAAAAATACACTTTCACTTTATGATAGAAGCATGGTATTTTAAAAGGTCACCTAACACACCAAAATTTTCTTTCTGGTCAGTGACATGATAGACTTCCAGACTGCCTGTTTAGAATTCTGTTACACTTGTTTGTTGTAGGAAAAAATAATAGGTTATAGGGCCTAGTTGTTTTGTGATATAAATGGGGTAGGTAACTTTAGATTTCAGCCTCAATTCTTGGAAGACTTATGGAGATACTTGGTTTGGCTATAAGCTGATTCTTTGTTTCCAGTTAAACGTGTAAGTCACATTTGATGAGAAATTGAGGACCTTTATGACTAGGGAATCAACTCACTCAGATTCTACTAAATAAGAGATCTCAGCTAGATTTTTATGTTCATGATAATTCCTTTTGGAAATTCAGTTTGCTAAAATAGAAGCTGTTTTTAAAGGTATAGCTGATAACCTACATAGAGAATGCAAAATGGCTGTTTCCTTTAAGCATTAAAGATTAAGGGATTAAATTCAAGGCTTTTAGTGTTATTGTATATACTAAGGACAGAGGGCATTCTCTTAGTCATGTATTTGAAGAAAAAAGTCAAGTTTTAATAAAATATTTCAGAGGGAGGCTGACTGACATTGTATATTTGTGCGTTGATTTTTTTCCTTCAGAAGAAATTGGCTTATCTGGAGAATATAAATCATGCGTACCAAGAAGAAAATACATTAAACATGAAATATTTGTTCTGGAGAGCTCTTACTAAAAAATATGCATGCATGCATACATGTAATATATACATGTCTATATACTTATTCATATATATATACATGTACATATATAGTCATAAACTTAATTTGGAACTTCATGTAGAGTTTATTGTTTAGTCTTCTCTAAAGCAATAAAGAATATAAAATCTGCAATTATAGTTCCAAAATAGTTCAAAGGAAGAGAGCATATTAAGGAGGGACTTATTCAACTGAATCATTCTTTTTGAAAATAATAATTGATACCTTTCCTAACTGAGTATCACTAAAATGGATTAGCTCCTTCTACTGCACCTGATAATTATCTCCTGGAAAAATGTAAGAAAGCACTTATTCCCACCAGCACAATTTTCTTTGTACAAATAATTTAATCAGAATATAGTTAGGAAAATAAAAAGTTCAAAATATCAAAGCATCAAAGTTCTCCCCTAAATATTGATTATTGGGACCATAGGCTACATAAAATATGCTGGAACCTAAGCTTGTAACATTAATCCCTTTTCATGATTTCCAGAAGGTGGAAGTGGTTTTCAGGGCCAACGAAGAGTTTAGAGGATGTGTGTTTGCAGATTCTGGGTCTGCTGATTTAGTGATGCCCTCCTAGGGATCTCAGTGAGTTGTGGAGCCCTGGGGAGCTGTCTCAACCTTGGATGTACCATTAAACCAGATGTCCATGCACAAATAGTACTTGGAGTAAGTACTTATTACTTAGTAATGTAAATGCAATTCTAGTAATAAGCTTCACTAAAACCATTCTGGGAATACATTTTAAGTAACAAATGTATTTAGAAACACACCATTCTCCTTTGAAAAAGAGTTTCAGGGAGGGATTCAAAAGGAGAGGATGGGAGTTCATGATCCAGACAGCAAACAGGGCAAAAAGAGAATACCATATTTAAACAGATGACTAAGCACTCTTATTTTTCTTCAAAATAGTTTGGCAGTTAAATAAAAACAAATATTTAATTTTTTAAAAAACCTTAGACATCTTGCAAGTAGAATGTAGGGCTTTTAAAGAATCACAATATATTTTATGGAGGCAAAGCAATATTTTTAAGGACCAGATTTTTTAAAAACGAATTGTATGTACATCAAGAAAAATACAAAAATAGTCACAAAAACCTGTTCATGTTGGTTACTTGGAGGTAGAGGAAGAGGATTCAAAAAGGAACAAAATATAGGGAAAGAAAAAAAAGCACAAAATAGGAAAATACACATGGTGAAATGTTAACTGTGAAGATAAAAGTATAGATTATGTAATTCTCTTTATAAAATTACTGCAAAGATGGTATTAGACAAAATATTTACATTAGAATGGTTAGAAAGAAAATTGACAAAAATATTTGATCAGGTGATTTTATTGTAGATGATTTTTTGACTTGAATGTCTGTGTTTTTCTGGTTTTTGTAATAAAATTAGAGTTAGTATGATCAAGAGAAAGAGAAGATAAGCCACAGTCTGGGACAATATATTGGCAAAAGATTTCTTAGGGCAGGGAAACTACTCTGTATGATACTATAATGGTGGATACATGTCATTATATACTTGTCCAAACCTGCAGAATGCACAACATCAAGAGTGAACCATAATGTGGACTATGGACTTTTGGTGATTATGAGGTGATAATGTAGGCTCGTCAATTATAGCAAAAGTACCACTTCTGGTGGGGGATGCTGATAATGGTAGAGGTTCTGCATGTGTGTGGATGGAGGTATACAGGAAGCCTTTTTACCACCCTCTCACTTTTGCTGTAAACCTAAAACTATTCTAAAAATTAAGTTTAAAAAAAAATTAACATGACATTGACATGCTTGGAATCACTTTGGTAAATGAATTATAACTACTTCCCTTTGTTATCTGGCAAGTTGTAACAGCAGTCATCCCACAGAGAAACATACATATAAAACTGCCTCCTAACTGTTCTCCTGCTTCCATCCTTGTCACTCTGCAGTCTAGTTCCCTTACAGCAGGCAGAGTGATCCTTTTACAGTGTATGTCACAACATGTCACTCCCCTGTTCAAAACATGCTAATGGCTTCCCACCTTGGAGTAAAATCCAGAGTCTTCCATAACCTCTAGGCAATCTGCCGCCTGCCTCCACCCACAATCTCTCTCAATTTCATCTACCCCTTACTCATTCTCCTGTCACCACTCTGTGCTCTTGGCTGCTCCTCCTACACATAACAAGGCCTCTTGCCTCAGGTCTTTGCATTTACTGTCCCCTGTGTCTGGGTCACTCTCCTTGCCAGCTAGCCCCATGGTTTCATTGCTCATTTCATTCAGGTCTCTGCTCATGTCATGTCCTAATGGTCACCTTTCCTGAATACTCTTCTTCTCCAATTATTCTTTATCCCCTCACTCTGTTTTACTTTCCTTATATTTCTTCAAAGTACTTACCACCAAGTGAAACAATTACATCTCCATTTTTATCTTTTTTTTTTCCCCTACTAGAATCTAAGTTTGCTGGGGGCAGGGGCTTTGGTGCTTTTGTTGCCTGCTGCATTACTAGACACCAGCACAGTACCTGGCCCTTAGCCACATAGAAATGTATTTCTCCCCTGACACATCTTCCCCAGACTGAGATGTATACTTTGCAAACAAACCACACAGGCTTCCCATTTAGCTCCTTGTCCTCTTGTTCATCCTTCAATCAGCCATTTCCACTGGACTCATACCATTTAAGGAAAGGGTTTTCTCTCCCCCCATTTCTCTCCTAGATTCCAACCTTTCTTCTTTCCTTCCTTCCTTCCCTCCTTTCTCCTTTACCTCCTTTTTCCCTCCCTTCTCCCTCCCTCCCTCCTTCTTTCCTTCCTTTCTTTTATTCTTTTTTTAAAACTATAAAACATACCTATTTGCTCTTACTTTGTTACTCTCTCCCATGTCATTCACCCCAAAATGATACTACTTATCATTTCTGGCAATACAAATATATATTTTTAAATCTGTAGATAATAAAATCCCACTGTTCTCATTGGGGTGGCAACTTACCAGGAATCACTGTTTCATGCCATTACATATTCACAGACTTAAGGGAGATATCTGCTGGCAACTTATTATTGGGTGTTTCTACCAATAGTTTATTTAAGGTTATCTGTAACAGGTTGACACTGGAGGGTCTTCTTGCTGCCTTTGGCCTCTTCCTAAGCCCACCCCCCAATAAACAATGAATAAATTTATAGAGTCACTTATATGCTAACTAGAGTTTTAACAGGGATGGATAATCACATTTAAAATCTGTGTATGTATATTCTTTTACCTCTATAGAGTAGGTGTAGGGACACAATCTGGTTAGTTGAGAAAGCTAAACAATGCATTTGGACAAATATTTTAATATTTAAAAAAATTTTATTAGGAAAGACAAGTTGTAACTTTATAAATGACCCTGAGTAGCACACTGCTGATTCCCCTCTCTCAATGCTGTACAGCCTGTGCATGACCTAGGACTAGAGGGGCAGGTGGAGAGATGGTAGACAAAGATTTTGCTTTGTTTATGTTTTTCATGCAAACACTGCTTTCTTCAGGACTTCTTAGTTTATACCTGAAATTTCTGTTGATGGTAGACAAGGATTTTGCTTTGTCTGCATTTTTCATGTGAACACTGCTTCCTTCAGGACTTTTTAAAGTTTACACCTAAAATTTCTACTAAGAAAATTACTTCATATAAATTATTTTTATTTTTGAATAATTTTATTTTCATTACAGTTAATAGATGTACTAGATAATAAATAGATTGCTTGAAGCTAAGTATTATGAGTTCCATTTCTGCTAGAATGGTGACTTCATACCCCAACTAACATATAAGAATGCTGGATAATATGTAAAAATCATACAGTAGACCTGGTAAGAAAATAAGAAATATTCAGATGCTAAAAATGAAGCAAAAGCAGAAACTAGGAGATCTGTATGTGACTTTGGCACATTAGAGATGTTTTGTGAAGTGAATGAAAAGTTCATTTTTGAATGAAACAAGCATTAATTCTGATGTTTGAAGGGTGAGAGCAGATGATATAGTTAGAGATTACATCATTCTCTTAATATCAAAGTTAAATTCATACACAGTCTCTTTTCTCCTACATTTGTCTGACCTTACCCAGGCCAAATTCTCATTTTAAAAATCCTGTCTTTTAAGTATACTTTAGGAAGACCAATTCAGAAAATGTATCTGAAAAAATACATTTTTCTTCTCCCAAAGATAAATGTAATCTTCTAATCTTTTCTCCCTGGCATGTAACTCTTACTTGCATATATTGTTCTAAAATTCTTATCTTCTGCTGAACCAACATGAAAGGCAGTCATGTCTTACTTCTTTCTGCACTTCTCTGTACATTTGTGGTATAGTAACTTCTTCAAAAGCAAAAACCTCTCCCCTCAGCAGAGTGCCACATTTCACAAGAAAAGTGGGCTTTCTGGAATGAAAAACAATTACCTGATTAGCCAAGAGTAGAGGCATGTCAAGTTCAATAGTAAAATCTTACTGGATACCAGATTATAAAACTAGAACATCTGCATCTAGTCATGGTAGGCTTCCTTTGCCTGCTTTCTGCAAATACCATTCTGCTCAGTGAGTTCTGAAAGTTAAGGTATATATTTTCATAAACTCAGGTGCTATTTATGCTTTGCCCCTTTTAACTGACAATGAGCTATCTGGAAGTTAGAGGTTTGCAGTCTGTTTCTGAATTGCCAAAAGCTATAGTCCCAGGAGGAAGCTAAATATAGTGGTAGAGATGATAGTGGTAGAGATGATAACTTATCACACTGACTGAACATGTAATATTCAAATCATTTCTCAATTGTAACATATTTAAATGCAATCCTATATCAACCTAAATGATGACAAATCATGGAGCTGTAATTTACATTCACTAATTTAGAACCATACATTTAAGCAAATTCATTTACAGTAACAGTTCTACTTAAAGTAATCTACCACAAAAGGATGATCAAATAATAATGTGCATAGGTTACTCCATAGAGGCATGAAATATTGGTTCATTACTTATACAAACAGAATTTACAGAGATGGAAAAAATGATTACTACTCAACAGAATTGTTTTATTTCATTAGTTTGAGGTAGTATTAAACATAATTTCATAAGTAGTGATTTGCCAGATGCTTTCAACAGAATAGTTGACTCATTGCTTATTTTGAGCACTGATTTTTATGTCATTTTAGAAGAGGAGTATAACTTTGAAATAGGGCATGTTGAAGAAACTTTAAAACATGTTTCATAACTATATAATTATTTTAATTAATTAAACTTTATTTTCATCTTTTCCTGCTCACTTAAAAAAATGTTAGGTTACTGTGAGGGTGATGTATAACCAAAATGCAACTCAAAAAATGAAAATATGAAATAAAAAATTGTTTGCCAGTTTGGGTTTTTATGTTTCCCAATTCCATTATTCCATTTACTCTTTCTTTCTAGAGAAGTAACATTTGTTATAGAAAATAGTTTGTCAGTTTATTGATATCAATATTTAAAACTTTAAGAGCTCTACTTTTTTACTAAAAAGATAAGATTTAAATAACTTGTATAAGAATGCATGATCTTTTATATATTTCTAACACGATACAACATTTAAGATTTGAATAGTATTAAATGAATAGTCTAAACTTTCATGCAATGAGTATGTTTTCTACATTCTTACAGTTTATATGTATTTTATTATGAAATAAAGTCAGATGTTTAATGTTAATTCTTACTATGAAAATAAAATAGGAGAAATGGGAGATTTATACAGAATTTGGTCACTAGTCTTTGTGGAATGGATAACTGATCAAGGAGACTGTCTGTAATTGAGCACTTTGTCTTTACAACTTTTAGGATGTATAAGAGGTACTTAGGGTGCTTGCTAAAAATGCTGAAATCTCTACATCTCAGCTTACTTTCCAAAATGAAAAATTCCTAATCAAAATAGGAGAAGCAATCCATCAATAAAACTAGAATGAAGTTTGGCATCGGGAGATCTGAAAATGTGAAAAAAGAATTTAAAATTTCTGTACATGTTAACACGTGGAGGAATATTAAATGGGGCTGGGGTGGGAGCTCTGAAACACCATTAAGAGACTGCATACCTCTTATCCTGAACTCTATTCAATGGTAAAGGATTCTCCGATCCTGGAACTAAAAATGAGAGGTGCTACAGTGTCCCAGGAAGAAGAGATAAATTCTGATAAATGGTATGTTGGGGGGTCCCCAAGACAACTCTCAGTCTTAATAGTTCACTTGAAGGACACACAAAACTCAGAAAAGTTGTTATATGCAGAGTTATTATAGTTCATTACAGTGAAAGATGAATTACAATCAGGAAAGGGAAAGTACACACAGAGTGGAGTTCAGGAGAAACCAGGCACAAGCTTCCTGTTATGGCACGGATAATGCTTAATTCTCCCAGCAACAATCAGCAACAATGTTTGACAAAATGTGCAAAGTGTATTGGAGGTGAACCATGTAGGCATACATCACCTGTGTGACTGACCTTAGTTACCATCTCCAGCCTCCCCAGAGGTCAAACTGATAGAGCATGGGCCAAAGCCTCAGCCGTACCAACACACCCTCAAAACACTTAGAACAGGCAAGATTATTTCCAGCATTCAAAAGTTTTCTCTCCAGAGCTAGTCAAGGGCCAGTTCTTTGGAATATGCAGGGTTTGAGTAACCAAGGCCTGCTGAGTTAATCCTTTACTGTACAGATGATGATATCCAGAAGGGATAATCAGATCATAATAGAGCCTTCCAGACTTCACCATCTTGAATACCCTATATCTATTTTTCATGTGGCAGTAACCAATAGGCCAAAAGAAAGCAAGTATATCTACTTCTTCTGAATCACTGGGAGAGAAATACTTTAAACTTGAAGTTTCATAAAGGGTTTTTCATTGTATCTTATATTTGGAAAAGGAAGGAATATGTGAAAAGCTCACAACCCTGGCGGCATTATGAAGAACACCTGGTTTTCTGATGACTTAAACGTCTACAATGGTGGTTTTGACATATAACAATGAATGTCTTAGACTAGAAGACTAGGAGGCCAAGAGTTAGATTAAGAGAGCTTTAAACTGAAATGAGAAAGGGAGAATATGTAATTCACAGAAGGAACCTAAATCATTCTTCCTCTAATTACCTATCTGGCTAATTCCCTTAGCCCCTTCAAGTCTGCTTAAATCTCACCTTCTTAATGACGTCTACCTTGACCAACAAGATAGGCTGGCCCCTATGAAATTGTTATTTTCATAAGTCAAAAAAACAATTGTATATGTTTCAATCTAATATATACCTGCAACCTGAAACAAACTCTCAACTCTTACTCCCTTGCATTCTCATTTCCTGCTTGCCCTACACTATTTTTAATTATTTTTTCATTGTACTTAACCTCCATCTAAAATACTACATAAGGAACATTCATTGTATTTACTATTATCTATTTCAACCTCTGCTACAAAGACAAATGGGCATAGAGATGTTTTTTTTTCCTTTAATTTACATATGTATTCCAAGAACTTAGAAAAGTACGTGACACAAAGTTACCAAATTACTATTTGTTAAAAATAGGAATGAATAGATATTATAGCTTAGAAAGTAATAAAGAGGCATTCAGACACCTATTTAATAGTAGGGAACATTTGGAAGCAATTCTTAGATATTCTACACCAGAATGACCTAATTGCTAACAGCAAAACTTTATAATCAGATAAATGTTTTGGATCCCATCTTTGCTGCTAACTAACTCTGTAAATTTTGGGCATTCTTTTCTTAAAAATTTCCCTAAGCCATAGTTTGCTCATCTTTACAGTAGGAACAATAATACTCATGGAAGTGCTATTATATAAAACATGATTCTTTCCATTCTGTCTTACAGACTACATGAGAAATGTCTTTTTATTAAAAAAGAAGACCTTTTATAATTAAATATCAATAGGATAGGTACGGGTATATTGACAGAAATACAGCAATAGGAGGTTATATATTTGTTCAAAAAATGATAAGCAATGAGGGTCAAGGAAGCATAAACAAAATATAACAAGGAGGAGGAACTGAATGATAAAAAGGATGAGCCAACTGAGATTCTAAATGCTCCTTGCATATGGTAGAAATGTAAGGATGAACATTATAAAAATCTTAGAAGGAAACATAAAAAATCATGCACCTAGAATTACAAAAACTCACCAATTTTTAAGATGGAAGTGACCTGATTTAAGAGTAATTGTGGTGGAAAAGGGTTTTATGACTCTATGACTTTCAAAGCCAATTTTAGCTGTCACCATGGCTTTCAGCTAGTCCATCACATCTGTGTGGTAAGGTGTCTTTTTGTTTTGTATTGCTTTGCTGTATCACATCTCCCTTTTAGAGAAGCTCTTTTAGGAGTATCTTACTGGGATTTCTGGCTCACATCTAAGATGCAGCCAGGGAATGGAGAAGATATTTAGGCCTGAATAATTGCCCCTAGGGGAATTTCTGAATCGTGAACAAGAGGCACACGAGAATTCTCTTTGTTCTTTCCCATTTTCGAGGCTTGGCTGCCAGCCTGTCACTGATTCCCGGTATCTCTCCAAATATGTCTACCCTATCTCTCCAAAAAAAATTCTTTTTTTCTTTTTTTAAACAGTTTCTGTCATCTGCTACCAACAACCCTGACTGCCAGATGTGGTTAGTTCTAGATGTAGGACTGAGAGGTTACCAGGGTAAGGGACTTAAAAGTGATAAAACCAGGCAAACCAATATAAATTAGACCCTATCTGGATGCTACAGTTTAAGAACATTGCTTCCTGAATCAAATTACAATAACTCTGGACTTGAGTTTATGTCAGTATGATTGAGTAAATAGTCAGAAAAGCTCTCCCCCTATAAAATACGTAGGTGAAATGTAACAACTAGCTAAAATACAACAATATTCCCTCAAATGCTGAGCTTGTGAGAATGTAAGGAAACTTTCCAGTGACCAAGAAGAAAGAGCTCAAAAACTCTTGAGTAATAAGCCACACTAAAATTGCAATTTGCCTAAAGGTGTTTTCCAATCTTAGTAACCAAAAGGCTTGTCTTTTAATGGACACTTAGAGACAGAAGAGAAGGCCTTACTGCAGAGAGGTCCATGTTGGAGCTGAGACTGACAAACCTGGGAATGGCCACAACCTAATGAAAAGGTGGAAAGAGAAAGACAAAATTCTGTCCAACAGAAAGGAGAGATATGATAACTTAGCTATTTTGGCTTGAGCTCTGGTTGGGAAAAAAAATGCCTCCCCTAAAGATTTGTAACCTTAGATAGGCCCTCATGCTAATGGGTATTTAAAATTTATACTTCCTTTGAAGTCCTGAAAACTTCCAAATGAGTAATTAGCATAAAAAAGTCTCAGATTGGTAGAACATGAGGATACTTGGCAGAAGCAAAAATAATTCTCTTTTGAGGGATGCCCTCTTAACTCAGGCTGCACAGAATTAAGTCTAGGTACTTCAGGCTTAAAAAAACATGTAAGGCAACACGCTATCATAAGCAAGAGTCAGCAGAAATACAAACAGCAGTGTCAGACCTCCAGGATCTTCAGATAATAGAATTAGACATTAAGGAAGTAAAATAAATATTCTTTTTACTTTTGGCTGCACCCCGTGGCACGGGGGATCTTAGTTGCACAACCAGAAATCAAACCTGTGCCCCCTGCATTAGAAGTGCGGATTCGTAACCACTGGACTGCCAGAGAAGTCCCTAAGTATTCTTATGTTAAAATTTTAAATATTAAAAGAACACCCTTGTTATTCAAAGAAGCACAGACATGAGGAAACAGAAGACTTGAAAACAGTGTAATAATTTAAATTAATAACACAATGGATAGGTTTAATGGCAGATTGGACAAAGTTGAAGACATATTTAGAAAACTAAAAGACAATCTGAAGAAATAACCAACAGTGCAACATAGACAATGCAAAGAAAAATATGAAAGTGAGGAACAAAAATGACAAGTACTATCATGGGTTTAATTAGAACTTAATGAGAATGCAGAAAGACTAGAGAATGAGGAAGGGGCAATACGATGAGATAATGATGATTATTTTTGCAAATTTGTTCAATATCAAGCATCCACTGATTAAAAATTACAGTAAGCCCTGAGAAAGCAAAATATAAATAAATCCACGGTGAACTTATTTGCTTCTCAGTCTATGCTAAAGATTCTTCATGATCTGCCTTCATCACACCTAGCCAGTTATGTTTCCCACTAGTAACAACATGCATACATAGTTCTTGTTATGAAAATCTGCTTCTTAGTCAATATATATCATGGTAGTCTTTGCTATGCATTTGCTTCTTCTTCTGAATATGAAAGTCTCTCTTCTCCTCATCAAAATCATATTTATTCATCAAATGCTTTTTCACAGATCCTCCACTGATTATTCTAGTCACACTGATCTCTTTTTTTCTAAACTTCTGTACACTTATATTATGAACTCCTTCACTCATTCTTTTTGTTTGTTTGTTTGTTTGTTTTTTGGGGTTTTTTTTGCGGTACGCGGGCCTCTTGCTGTTGTGGCCTCTCCCGTTGTGGAGCACAGGCTCCGGATGCGCAGGCTCAGCGGCCATGGCTCACGGGACCAGCCACTCCGCGGCATGTGGGATCCTCCTGGACCGGGGCACGAACCCGTGTCCCCTGCATCGGCAGGCGGACTCTCAACCACTGCGCCACCAGGGAAGCCCCCTTAACTCATTCTTGATATTTATTGGGAGAAGCTACAAACTACCCGGATACTAGGTTGAGTAATGAATTAGACAGAAACACTCCATGTTCTTAGGAACATTAATATTCAGCCAAAGTGACAGTAAAAATAGAGTACAGTGATAAAGTATGAACAACAAGGTGTGAAAGGAACATATTGAGATAGAGTGGGAAGGTAATCAAATATATGGGTCACTGAAGTTTTCCTAGAGGAAATAATATTTTTGCATATACATGAAGATCAAGTAGAAATCATCCAGGCTCAGGTATGGGGGTAGGGTGAAAAAAAGTGGAGAAGATTCAGGTAGTGGGACTAACATGTTTCACAGCTTAGAGGCTTAAGAGTTGATGGAGTTCTAGGGAATATAGGGGCTTGGTTATAGTGTAGAGGGTAAGGCAGAGAATGGTGAGAGTTAAGTCTGGAGTGACAGGCAGGACAGGGTGCAGATAGAGGCAGACCATATAAGCCATGTTGAGAAATTTGAACTTTGTCCTAAAAACACTGAAGAATCATTGAAGGATGTGATAAATGGAGACTCTATTATATTTCTGTATCAGAAAGTCACTTTCATTGCCACTGGGAAGATGGATTGAAGGAATAGAGACCAGTAAAGAGGCTGCTACAATGCTTTAGACAAAAGCTGGTAATTGACACTAACATTGTAACAGTGGGGAGAGCAAGTACTGGACAAATTTGTCCGACATTTGGAATAGTTGATTAGTTTTTTCTAACGGTTAGCTATGCATTTGTTTTGTCTTTTCCATTAAGTTATGAGCTACTTAAGAGCAGAGACCATGTCTTCTTTTTTATTTATCAAAACTTCCAAGTCATCAATAGTGGAGCCTTATAAATATTTGCTGATTGAATGGGTCTTTGGATAGAATTATTCAATCATTGGGAATTTGTAAAGATAGCTGGCAGAAGCTCCAAGATGAAATTCTCCATAATTCAGTTTTCAGGGTGGTACTAAAAATGGTACTATGATGCAGAGTTCTCAAACATTACCTTCTCACAGTGGCCAGAGTAGTGAGCTATAAACCTGGTGCTGAAGAATGAACCAGTAGTTACAGCAGTAACCTTAGCTCTAGGGCAGGAAGTCAATGCCAGTGACAAATTGCCAATACATGACAATTTAAAATCCAGTAAGTGAAGTTAACAAAGTTGCTTTATAGCTCAGTGGACTCATGGGTAGGGCTGGAAGCTATTTTCATCCTGTATTGTCAGGCTGGCTGTCTTATGAGCAATATAAACAGCAATCTGGCAAGGAATCAGGATATCTCTTTCAAAAATAAATGATAAGGGTGTACTCAGATTATGTTTGTGTGTTCCATGGAGCAAAAATTAGAAATGTATAAAGCTGATCATCCCTTTGAAGGGAAACACAGCAGGGAGTGAATGAAATTGAGCATTTTTTTAAAGAATGGGAAATCTATCTCCTCATCCAAATTATTTCCCTCTTCAATGCTGCAAAGTGGTAAACACAGTTCCTTCTGAAATACAACAACTGTGTTACTTCTTAACTTTTCTTTGGATAATTGCTCACCATGAAACTAAACACAATCTACACTTTATTGTGTGTGAAATTTTAAATGGGAATTAAAAGTTTCTTTGTGACAACTAATTGTGAGTTGTTCTTTTATAAACCTAAATATGAGAACCTTTCAACATTAAAGAGTGTTTTACCTTGTATTCTATGTTTAGGATTAAAAAGTGCTTTTCTGGCATACGCTCATAAAACAAGTTGGAGCTAAAGAACTGTATATATTGAGATGACAAACTAAACAATGACATATTTCCTAAGAAACTTATCACAGGTGTATTTCATAAAAATAAACAGTATTTACTGAGTACATACAAATCTGAGTTTTATATTAAACATGTTATTATTTCATGCTCTTAACAAAATTATTTAAGAGATGCTATTATTATTCACATTTTATAGGTAAGGAACCAATACTCAGAAGGCTCAGAAACTTGCTCAATTCTAGGATTTGAATCTGGGTCTCAGAATCCTGAACAGATACTTTTTACCACCACACTACTTACAATCATAATTAATGCCTCCCAAGAAAAGAACATCATTTGTATTTTTCACCAAGTTCGGTGGCAGTTACTATGGTCTTCATCTTCCACCAATGTAAAGAAATGGTTATTGGACACAATTGCATGCTGTAATCTGCTATTATTTCCAAAGGATTTTTAGTCAGCTCTTAGGAATGTTAGGTTTAGAGTTCAAAATGTAACTAGAAGATGTCATATTCACTCTTGTTCTCCTGAAATTATTCTCCATGCTTTTAAGGGTTTGATTGGCTTGCCCACCCCCAGCTGCTCTTGGTACATCCACAAAGGGGTCACAGCTGCAAATTTCTTTAGGCGATTCCCCCTCATCACACAATCAGACTCTCTGCTTGATTTTCAAACTGTAGAATTCTTTACTTTCTACCACACCCACCTCTGCCATAAGCCCTTTTTACTTCTGTATTTGTTTTGACTGTCTCCAAATAATCTAGACTCTTTGTTATGCAAAGTTGCTCACCTTAATTCTCCAGTTTGCCTACTTTAAATGTGTCATAATTCTACATTAAACATATACACGTTCATACACATGTGTCTACACATACACATGTCTAAGAGGGGCTGAGTTGATAGAGAGACCTCCTTCTCCCTAGAAGGTAAGTGAGAAGACAATGTGTGTGGGCAAAGATATAACACTCTCAATTTCTTACTAAATGTTCCTACATTTATAAAAATATTACCACTTTTGTGATTTTTGGAATAGTTTGGTTAACATTACAAACGATTCCTCTCTCTATACATATGTATTCATGGTGGTCCTTCGTGGCTTATGTCTTTAATGAGAACATTTCCAAAAGTGTGTGTGTTTCTTTACCTGTGTGTTTAGCCTACTGGTGCCTATTTTACTGGAAGTTTTACCAGAATGAATGTTCATTTTATAAAACACTAATTTAAGTTTTCGTGGAGATAAGCATACACCTCTAAACTCAATGTAAACATGTTTCAATATTGAACTGTCTCAGCAGCTCAAGGCTGAACGCTATTTATAATCCTCTTTGAAAGCTCCCAGATTAACTTTACTGATGTTTCCCTCAGTCTTGGTCTTGATATTAATAAATGAGCTTTGCTTTTATTCCTCTTTCTCTCTCGTCCCCCATCCCCACCCCCTACTTTTTCTTTCTTTTTTGAGACAGTATTTATTATACTTCGGTATCACAGTTATTATGGCTTTGTAGAAAGAACTGGGAAGTTTTTTTTTTTTAATTTTTAAAGTTTTGTTAATGGTCTGTGGCTGGTTCCTAAAGACTCCTAAAGGTTGATTATTATTTCACCTGTGAAACTGTCACAGTCTCATAACTTTTACAGGGGTGGCTCTCTGACCCTTCTTTGACCATATTTTCAGTTACTTCTTTTGCTACCTTCTGAGATAAATTCAGAAATCTGTGTTTCCCTTTAAAATAATCAATTTCATCTAGGCTTTGTGTATTATAATTTAGCATTTATTTATATTTATGCAGCTGGAGGCAATGAGTACTCACAATGCTTATTTCTTTACCGTTTCATGCTACCGAACCACTACCTGTAACTATACACATAGTTAGGGTCTTTCTTTAACCCACCTCTAAGCATTAGCATGGATAATGAAGCCCAGGTGTACTCCCTGGCTTATCCACTCACTCAAAATTATGTCACGTGATAGAGGTGCTAACACTGTGATAGTAATCATATTGCACTATGCAAATAGATCAATACATTATACACCTTACGCTTACACAATGTTATATTTCAATTAATTTCTTTTTTCTTTATTTTTAATTTTTTTATTGGAGTGTAGTTGATTTACAATGTTGTGTTAGTTTCTGCTGTACAGCAAAGTGAGTCAATTATATATACACATATATCCACTCTTTTTTAGATTCTGTTCCTATATCAGGTGTCAATTATATTTCAATTAAAAAAAACCAAAAACCTCATCTCTTCAAGTAAGGGATTGTTTATTTGGTCCCATAAGGTTGTGCCACATACAATGGTAACCTCTGTTCTGAAAAGAAGAAACAGTTTCAACATTTTTCCCCCTATACTCTCTCTTGATTTGTTTCAAATTTTACTCTAATCGTCATGTTGTGTGGTTTGGAGTTGCTGTTTTTTCCTAGCCCTAGCTTCACTGAAAATGAGGTTTACTTCACTGCTTTTGTTGCTTTCATTTTTACTTTAGTTTGGGAGTGGGAGTTGAAATAGAAAGCTATCTCCCTGTTCATTTTTAAACAGAAATCCCCACTAGCCCATTTTCTTTATAGTATCATCATTACCTAGGCAAAAAAATTAAGTGCTGTATTTGCCCGTCCCTAGCTCACCCATATTGTATTAAGATCAGTTAATAATCACTGAATGGTTTCTGTGTAGAAGTTGTTTTGTCACATTCTGTGTGGGCAGGATGTTTATAACACATCCCACTGTCCTTCACCTCCCTTGTCTCCTGTCAACGTCAAGAAGTTTATCTTATGGGATGATTTACATTGACACAAATCATGACGGTATAAAGCAGAAGGCAACAAGTGACTGAATGGATGTGCTAACATAGTGCAGAAAGCTTGAGGAATGGGGAATGGAGGAGTATTGCAGGAAAGACCTGTTCTTTAGAAGGTGGATCAAATTTTAACAAGTGGTGAGGATACTCCCATTGGTGGAAAGATTTGGCACCAAGGCAGAAAGATGAGGCAGAGGAGAGTGCAACTAGAGACTGGCTGGTCACCCAGAACAACTGCAGGGAAGGGGGAGGTGAGTCCGGCATGATGACTTAAGGAGTATTAAAGAAAAATAACCTTGATATAACCTACTTTTTCAAGAAACTGGGGAAATAAACTTCACATTCCATTGGTCGCCATATTTCACCTCATCAAATAAAACCAGCCCTTCCTCTTCCTCTTCCCTATCAATATCACCAACGAAAACAATAAAAATCATACCAGAGTGTTTACTGAAGTCTCAGTATATGCCAGGAGTTAAGCATGTACTTCACCTTCAATATTTTATTGATGTCTCATTTGATGTTTCATAAAACAGTGCAACACAAGGGTTATTTTCACACTCACTTTTCAATTGAGGAAGCTGAGTTAAAAAAAGCTGAAAGAACTTGATGAAGTAGAAAGTTATGTAAATAGGTTAACTGTGACGTGAATCTTGGTAGTCTGTTTATGAAGCATGTTTGTATTGACTACACAATTCCAACTCCACCTTGATTCAAGGAAACATATTTTAAAAATATAATATTACATATTATAAATGTAACTCATATTCATTTAGGAAAATGTCAGGAAAATGAGAGTACACACAAACCGGCAAAACCACAACTAATTTTAAAGGTTTTAATAATAATTTCCCTTCTCTCCAATTCACTTTTCAGGGCTAACACTTGTAATAATAGTTTGTAAGCCATCTTTTTTTTCAGCATGTATTTACATGCATGAATTCACCCTGTTTATTTTACTGACCAATGATATATGTTAAATATATATATTCGAGTCACTAGATTTACTATTTAAAAATTTTCTGAAGGATTTTTAAAAATATTTATATATTTATTTGGCTGTGCCAGGTCTTAGTTGCGGCACGCGGGATCTTTTAGTTGCAGCATGCGGGATCTTTAATTGTGGCAGGCGGGATCTTTAGTTGCGGCATGCGGGATCTAGTTCCCTGACCAGGGATTGAATCCAGGCCCCCTGCATTGGGAGTACAGAGTCTTAACCGCTGGACCACGAGGGAAGTCCCTGAAGTATTTTGGTTTTGGATTTATAATTCCTCTATGAATGGATATTTAGAGTTTTAAACTTATTTTGTCTTTTTGTTGTTGCTATAATGAGCTTTTAATGAACATAACTAAATTGTCTATAACTAGTCTTTTATGCTGTAATTCCACGTGAGATTTAGTATTAATGGTTTTAGTATTTCTGGGTTTACTGGGCTGTAGACTATACACATTTATAATATTGATAAATAGTATCCTATTAGACTCCAGAATAGTTGTACCAGTTTATCACCCACCAACTGAATATGAGAGTAACGTTTCTATATTCTATCACCCACACTGGGGTGTATTAATCTTTTTTATTTTTTTAGTCTCATGGGATAGGAAGAAAACCCTCTATTTTTAAGAGGTTAGTATTTTCATGTGTCCACTGGTTACTTGCAATTTTTATCTGGGTTTTTATTGTATATATACTTTGTTCATTTTTCCCTTGGGATGACTGAACTTTTCAGAAGTTGATTTATAGGCCCTCTTTGCATTTTATAAATATTAACCTTTGGGTTTTGCATATGTAAAAATATTCCCCCCTATTATTATAAAGTGTTGCTTATGATAATTTTTAATAGAGAATTAGTACGATGTTATAATTTGAATCTTTTTTGTGTGTATGTGTGGATCCTGAGTTCTGTATCATTCTGTACCTATTCATTTGGTACATTTTTATATCTAGACCTTTAATCTATTAAGTGTGGATGTTTAGATGTGAGTGGTATAAGATAAAAATATAATCCTCTTGCCCTCTAAAGATCATTCAGTAGTTTTCAAACCATTTATTGACAAAGCCATATTTTGCCACTGATTTGAAATGCCATCTTCATCTACACTTAATTTATTTGAGTCTGTGCTCTGACTTAATATTTCACTATTCCTGTGCCATTAGCACACTTTTAATTTCAGTAGTTTTTACACTATTTTGATATCTATTAGGTTCTCGATTCTTTTTTTCTCCAAGTTTTTGTCTGCCTTACAGTCTCCATTGTCTTACATTCTGTTCTGCATTCCTTTTCAACTTTTTTCACCTATGAGGCAATTTTTTAGGTCTTGTTCTGAGCTCCTGTCTCTGTCTCTTCTCTGTCTATCTGGGATTTCATCTACTGACTTAAGAGAAAAATTCCCTAAAAAACTACCAAACTACAAATCTCCCCTTGACATTGATAAACTTCCAAGTATTTTCATATAACCCTATCTTATCTGCTTTATTGAATTTCCAACTAGAAGCTCCACTGGGATTTCAAACTCAATGTATTTAAAGCCCAAATCAATGATCTCAAATTTCCCTCTCACTTTCAGAAAACTATGCACAATAATATCCTGTTATAATAATACAGGTGTAAAGTTTTAGGACCTGGGTTATTGATTTTACCTGTACCTAACATCACTATTACTGTAACAATGATAAATAATTATTCTCTATGGCAGGTACTGGGTTAAACATTTTACGTACATTCCCTCTTTAATCCTTGACTCTTCCCAGTAGATTTTATGGTATCATCCTCATTTTATAAACGTCTTAACTGAGGAAGATAGAGGTTAAAACATCCTTGCCAAAATCAAGCCTAGTTATGGCAGAGGTAGATATTTATAGTAGGATCTATGTATCTCCCAACACTTACTTGCCACGCAAACTTGCCTCACGTGGGTTGTTGTGGTCAGGTTTACAGGACCTTGGAGAGCAACAAGATGGGATAAGGTTGGCCAGTGGAGGCTTATTACATCAGAAGTATCTAGTAGGCTTTAAAAAATTATCCATGCTTCTCATATCTGTAAGATTCACTAAATTAATAAATGTCTTATCACAAGATTTTCTAAAATATCTGTCATACTTATTCAGAAAACAAATCCAATTCTTAATCAAATACTAAGTGAAATACCTAAGGAAATTGGTCTTCTCTTATTTAACTTATGGTAACTACAGATAACTTTAATCATTGCATTTTATTCCATACCGTAATGGCATGCCTACATCAAGTTAATATATATAAGATACATATCAAGGATATAACCTATTAGACAAATACAACTCTTCAGTTTCTTAACTTTTAAGATACATAATTGCTCCACTATGAAGACTTAAATGGGGATTGTCACTTTTGTAATTAATTCTTTTTGTTTCATCCTTCTTACTAATTGAAAATAGTCTTTCAATATACAAAGCTTTGAAATTGCATGAAGAGACAGAATTGGAAATGAAGTTAATTAACTACAAACTGTCCAAATCAATCAGAGTTTGACAGTGCCTTTGTAACACACAGACTTCATAATTTACTTGAGATCTATCGTAATGCATATGCCATAAATTGCACAGAAGCCATGCTCACTGTGCACAAAATTTAGGCTATGAAGTTGCACTGAGAGAAAATTGCTCATTCAACATAGACTATTTTGGGAGGATAAGCTTTACATTTTTCATTTAGGCCACTAATAAACTTTTGAAAGTAAGTGCTTTGTTTTTTTGCCCTGATAGAATTTGACATAGGAATAAAAAAAAAAGTTTAAATTTCCAAGCACTTAAGCATTTATAAGTAACATGGTTAGATCTGCATGTTTTGTTACAGAGTCTCAGAGGGTTAGTCTTGGGACATATTAAATATTATAAGTTATAAAGAAAAACTTATGTCTATACAATTCTACTATCCCCTCTTTAATAATGAAAATAGTATTCTAGATATTCAAAAGAAAAGAATAACTTCTGATTATCAAATTGGTTAATCATACTTACTAGTATTTTATGAACTAGCTTATATTTCTGGTTTTCAAGAAAATATATAATTATCCTTTTCTGAGGAGAAGAGGAGAATAGTTAATAAAGATTATGTCATACACTTGGCTAGACCATATTATAGGACCACTTTGGCTGCAGAGATCTGTAATTCATACCCACTAGTCACTCCTCATATGCTGATATCCTGAATACTCAGTTCTATGTTTTCCAACTACTTAATAAAGAAAAATAGCCACTATATTAACATCAACTTATTTTAATTTTTGAATATTATAATGTTTAAAAGAGGAAGGGAAGCATCATATGCCTCTAATATGCCAGTTATAAAAACCCTACAAAATTACTGTTTTAGATACCTATGCAAGAAATGTTGCAAATATTTGAGTTAGGGGAAAAATTCAAGAAGAGGCAAATCAGCCATGATATGTAAATGTCCAGCTTTTATCAATGCATAGATAATTTCTGATTTCTCAAAGAAATAGTAGTTGGTTTAAATAATCCTTTATTGGCCATGACATGATCACAGAAATTTTATGTGGCTGCACCATATCTCAGAACAAATGATTTCTCAAGTCAATGCAACAAATAAAGGTGGTACCATTATTGGCCTGTTTTGAGCACATGAAAATCTGGGCAGTTCAGGGTAGGAGTGAGTGGTATGTTTGAGAGGGTAGGGATCAACTTAGAAAAGCTATTAGAAAGAATAGCAGAACAGAAGAACACCTTATTGTGGGGAGAAAACACAAAACCCTATCTGGCTTTTTGGAATAAAAGAAAAAGCCTTATTCTAGTCAAGTTACCACTTTCACATTGTTTTATACATAAATCCTCCTGACCAAGGGTGGACTTTACTAATAATCAAGTACAAAGAAAAAAGCACACCAGTACATGTCTGTTTCATTTTGCTTTGCATTTTAATGGGAGAATTCTGATCAACTCAATTTTTCTATTGTTAAGTGGAGTAAAAAATGTAGGCTGATGGCTAGAAAAGGCATTGCAATATTATTCTTTTTTCTTTTTCCAGTCTTTTGAGGAAGAATTACAACATTGAACACTGCTTGAACTGAACTGTCTTGGGATATAAATTTGAGCTTGATAAAAAGGGAAGTAGTAAATGTACACTGGTGATTCCAGAGTCTAAGACATGAGATGTTACTGTTTGGGGGGAGGGACGTGCAACAAAAAGGGAAAATGTTTCCTTACAAAGTAAAATTTCTAAAGAATAGCAGGGGAAACTGTAAACCAAATAAAATCTACTGGAGTTGACTACCAAAAAGAAAAGATTGACCATCTAATTAATAATGAATAATCATTATGTTATAGAATTTAGGTTCAAGCTAAAATAATTTATATAAAAACCTATATATTTCTAGATCATCCAGTTATTCATATGAATACTGTATGACACCTTGATATATAGCTGTGCATAACTCATTTTGGAGACAAAAATATATTAAAACTACAACTAAGACAGTTTAGAAAAACTGTAAGATATTTAAAGTATACAACATGATGATTTGATATACATATACATTGTGAAAGGATTCCCCCCATCAAGTTAATTAACACATCTATCATCTTGCATATTTACTTTTTTTTGGTGAGAACATTTAAATTCTACGCTCTTAGCAAATTTCAATTATACAATACAATGTTATCAACTATACTCACCATGTTATACATTAGATCCTCAAACCTTATTCATTTTATAACGGAAAGTTTCAACCATTTTAACAAACTCTCCCTATTCCCTCAGCCCTAGCAACCACTTTTCTCTTTCCTATCTCTAGTTCTATGAGTTAAACTTTCTTTCTTTAATATTTATTTATTTATTTATTTTGGCTGCTCCAGGTCTTAGTTGCAGCACACGGGATCTTTTTTTTATTTTTTTAACATCTTTATTGGAGTATAATTGCTTTACAATGGTGTGTTAGTTTCTGCTTTATAACAAAGTGAATCAGGTATATATACATATGTCCCCATATCTCTTCCCTCTTGTGTCTCCCTCCCTCCCACACTCCCTATCCCACCCCTCTAGGTGGTCACAGAGCACCAAGCTGATCTCCCTGTGCTATGCGATTGCTTCCCACTAGCTATCTCTTTTATGTTTGGTAGTGTATATATGTCCATGCCACTCTCTCACTTTGTCCCAGCTTACCCTTCCCCCTCCCCATATCCTCAAGTCCATTCTCTAGTAGGTCTGCGTCTTTATTCCTGTCTTGCCCCTAGGTTCTTCATGACCTTTTTTTTTTTTCCAGATTCCATATATATGTGTTAGCATATGGTATTTGCTTTTCTCTTTCTGACTTACTTCACTCTGTATGACAGACTCTAGGTCCATCCACCTCACTACAAATAACTGAATTTCGTTTCTTTTTATGGCTGAGTAATATTCCATTGTATATATGTGCCACGTCTTCTTTATCTATTCATCTGTTGATGGACACTTAGGTTGCTTCCATGTCCTGGCGATTGTGAATAGAGCTGCAATGAACATTGTGGTACATGACTCTTTTTGAATGATGGTTTTCTCAGGGTATATGCCCAGTAGTGGGATTGCTGGGTTGTATGGTAGTTCTATTTTTAGTTTTTAAGGAACCTCCATACTGTTCTCCATAGTGGCTGTATCAATTTACATTCACACCAGCAGCAGCACACGGGATCTTCATTGCAGCATGCAGGATTGCAGCATGCTGGATCTTTAGTTGTGGCACACAGACTTCTTAGTTGTGGCATGCAAACTCTTAGTTGCAGCATGCACATGGGATCTAGTTCCCTGACCAGGGATTGAACCCAGGCCCCCTGCATTGGGAGTGCAGAGTCTTACCCACTGGACCACCAGAGAAATCCCAAGTTCAACTTTTTTAAAAATAAGATTCTATAGACAGGCGATATCATGCAGTATTTGTCTTTCTGTATCTGTCTTATTTCACTTAGCATAATGTCCTCCAGGTTCATTCATGTTGTCACAAATGACAGGATTTCTTTCTTTTTTAAAGCTGAATAATATTCCATTTCCTTTATATATTCATTCACTGACATACACTTAGGTTGTTTCCATACATTGGCCATATAAATAATGCTGCAATGAATATGGGGATGCAGATATCTCTTTGAAATATAATGATTCCATTTCCTTTGGATGTATACCCAGAAGTGGGATTGCTGTATCATATCACAGTTCTATTTTTAATATTTTGAGGAGTCTCCATACTGTTTTCCATAGAAGCTGCACCCATTTACATTCTCACTGTGCACAAGGGTTCCCTTTTTACCACATTCTCGCCATCATTTGTTCTCTTGTCCTTTTGATAATAGACATCTTTACAGGTGTGAGGTGATAGCTCACTGTGGTTTTTATTTGCATATCCCTGATGATTAGTGATGGTGAGGTGGTCATTTGTATGTCTTCTTTGGAAAGATGTTTATTCAGGTCCTCTGCTCATTTTTAAATTAGGTTATTTGGGGAGTTTTTTTGTGCTATTGAGTTCTATGAGTTACTTGTATATTTTGGATGTTAAACTCTTGCTGGACACGTGGTTTGCAGATATTTTCTCCCATTCCACAGACTGCCTTTTCATGTTCCTTTTACTGTGCAGAAACGTCTTTAGTTTGATGCAGCCCCACTTCATTATTTTTCCTTTAGCTGTCCTTGCTTTTAGTGTCAAACTTAAAAAATCATTCTCAAGACCAGTGTCAATGGGTTTACCATCTATGCTTTCTTCTAAGAGTTTTATGGTTTCAGATATTATGTTCAAGTCTTGAATCCATTTTGAGTTTATTTTTGTGTATGGCATAAGATGGGAGTCCAGTTTCATTATTTTGCATAGTTTTCTGGCACCATGTTTTGAAGAGACTATCCTTTCCCCATTGAGTATTCTTGACTCCTTTGTTGTACAATAATCTGCCATTTATGCATGGGTTTATTTCTGGGCTTTCTATTCTGTTCCATTGATCTGTGTGTCTGGCTTTTTGTTGTTCTGTTTTTTTTTGCCAATACCATACTATTTTGACTACTATACTTTTATAATATATTTGAAATAAGGAAGTGTGATGTCTTCAGCTTTTTGTTCTTTCTCAAGATTGCTTTGGCTATTCATGGTCTTTTGTGGTTCCACACAAACTTTAGGAGGTTTATTTTATTTCTGTAAAAAGTACCACTGAGGGCTTCCCTGGTGGCGCAGTGGTTGAGAGTCCGCCTGCCAATGCAGGGGACACGGGTTCGTGCCCCGGTCCGGGAAGATCCCACATGCCGCGGAGAGGCTGGGCCCGTGAGCCATGGCTGCTGGGCCTGCGCGTCCGGAGCCTGTGCTCCGCAACGGGAGAGGCCACAACAGTGAGAGGCCCGCGTACCGCAAAAAAAAAAAAAAAAAAAAAAGTACCATTGAAATTTTGATAGGGATTGCATTGAATCTGTAGCTCACTTTGGGTAGTATGGGTATTTTAATAATATTCTTCTAATCCATGAGTACAGAATATCTTTCCATTTATCTGTGTCTTCAGTTTCTTCGATCAATGTCTTGTAGTTTTAAATGTATAGATCTTTTACCTCCCTGACTAAATTTATTCCTAAATATTCTATTCTTTTGATGCTATTGCAAATGGGATTATTTTCTTAATTTTTTTTTCTGATAATTTATTGTTGGTGTTACAGAATGCAACTGATTTTTGGGTATTGATTTTGTATCCTGCAACTCTACTGCAATTGTTTAAAAGTTCTAACAATATTTTGGCCGTATGAGCTCTTTAATTATGTTTGTCCCTCAATTTTTCTGTACCTCAATGGTACATAGCAGGAGTCAGCAAAACTACAGTTCACTACCCAACTATGGCCCACCACCTGTGTTTGTAAATAAAGTTTTATTGTAACACAGCATGCCAGTCATTAAGTATTGTTTACAGCTTCTGTTGTGCTACATCAACACTGTTGAGTATCTAGGAAAGAGATCATATGTCTCAGAAACCAAAACAGTTGTTTTCTGGATCTTACAGAAAGAGTGTGATGATCTGGTATAATGTTTTGCACACAATGGATGTCCAGTAAATGATAGATGAAATTTGCACATGGGTATTCTTTAGGTAATATCACCCAAAAGTACAGCACTAAACTGAAATTTTAATGTCCCAATTGTTTTACCACTGCAGTGCCAAACCCTGATGGATTGATGTCCGACCTTGTTTGGAAGTTTTATTTGATTTTGCATAGGCAGTCTGTATCTGGGTAGTGGAGGTGAAAGGGCAGTAAAACAGAGGAGAGGATCATTTTCACCATGCCAGTTTATTTTGGTATGGAGTTACCTCTTCCTCCCTAAGCACATGTTTTTAGGGAAAAATTATAAATCATTTTATATAGGCACATCAAAATGTGTTACTGGCTGCTGTCACAACAACCAAAAATATGCTTTGAAAAAAATGCCTGTCCTGACAGAAAATATTTCCAGAAGGAAAATCTTGGTTCTCATCCTTTTGGTTATAGGAAGCATTTTGTTTGTGCCTGGTAAGAACATAAATGTCTTCAACATTCTTCTAGACCCACTTTCAATGAGGATACCACTTCTTCTTTGAAAGAGGTGAAAAAACTACTCATGTAATAGTTCAACTACCAAGAAGTGGGTAAAGTTTACATCTTGAAACTTTGCTTTTCAAGTGCAATCTTGAAGACATGTTTAATAAAAATCCCTAGTTTCTGAAGAAAATATACTGCCTAGGCTAAAGAAGATCCTAATGAGATGGACTTTTACAGTGGAAGTAGAAGTTTGCAATTTGCCTTCAGCATTTTCAACTGCAGATAAAACTTACCGAAATCAAGCCCAGCACATTTAATTATTTGGAAAATATGCAACCATAGTGTAATAGAAAACACATAGGTTTTGAAGATAGATTGCAGAGTCATATCAGATCCCGCCGTTGATTAGTATTTTGTTGTCGTTGTTATCACTATCATTGACTTTCCCAAGTTACAGCTGTTCACAACCTCAGTAAAATGTAAAACAGAGACAATAATATTTATTTCATGTTTTGTTGAGATTAAACGAGATAACATAAATTAAAATGGCTAACAGATCTTGACCATTCTAGGGAATCCATATATATTGATAGATTTAGGAATTTGGTCCAGTTTAATGATCTAATAGAAGCATTTCAGATATAATCCCATTAACAACCAGATAGCCAAACTGTGGTATTTTCCCTTCTGTTTGAAGATCTTGAAGTTTCAGAGAGTATAAAACCCTTAACAATCACTTACTGCCACTAAAATCACCATCAGGACTAGCCTTTTATGGATAATTATTTAATTATCATTGAAAATAGAGCCTTCCAAATTAAGTTCTTATGATAGTTGCCTACTGAAAAATGAAGAGCCTTCACCAGTTTACTGTCCTAATATTACCCTGCCTATCTTCATATGTTGAAAACTTCCAAACTGGATCTTGAATAGCTGTAATTTCAAGGAGAAGGAGCATTTCCTTCATTACCAAGCCCCTGAGTTAGTGAGGTTCTGTGTCCTCAGTTCTTTATACATTTCATATTATTCATTGGTTTCAATTAAGCTAGCTAGATAAAGCCCTTTGTTTGGTTCTTAATCATTCCATTTCAAAATAGTAAGTTCGCTGGCCAAGCAGGTTTTCTAGAATTCTCCCCTGGCACCATAAACTAATTGGATGTTTTAAATTTAAAATGAGAAATCATTAGAATTTCAGTAAGGTAAAATTAGGACTAGATCCTACCAATACAAGTACCTGAATGTGTCATGTTTCTGGGAAAGACTTGAACAAATTAAGATTTAAACCTTGACACTAAAGGGAAAGTTTACATTTCAGCACTATTCCTCAGAAATCTTAAAGCATTAAAAAAAATAGGTTGCTGGAAAGACTGTCTATGAAATGACTTTTCACATATCTTGGTCAGAGGTCGAACATGCCTGTTTCTGGATAGTAAATTTACCATGTTTGGCTAGCTATGGGGAAAGAGTTATAAATCTCTATTGAGTTCAGTTGAGTAATTTCACTGGAAAACACATGAATTTCACACAGGTGAAAGCCAAATTGCCTTTCCCTGTTAATCAATGTGGACAGCCAATTGGAAACATGGTTGCCTTAAAGTTTCTCTTCTTTGTACTCAACGATATATTAGTACCTGAACTATCTGGGTTAATGACTGCTTCTTCAAATCATGCAAATGCTCTCTTAAAAGCATCCCCTTTTGTCAAGGTAAAAAAAAAAACTGTTTGTGCGTTATGTTTTTTTAATTAAATATTTGTGCAGCTATTTGTGCTTTTCCAAAAAGTATAATTCATGCAACTTTGGAATTAATCCATCAACAAAATGTAAATGAACACTCAGTACTCAGTATTATGCTAGTTTATGTGGTACATGTTTATGTAAGCCAGGACTTTGTTTGGACAAATAAGCAAACATGAAAAATAGAGACAAATAAATGAGAGTGCACCATAAATTGTTCTACCTTCTAGAATCATCTCACTTTCTGTGATAAAGCTGAGTCCTAGAGATTTGGAGATACATATATATATGTATATATATATATATACTTATATATACACACACATACACACACACAGACACACACACACACATATATGTATATGAATTAGAGGTCCAGAGAGATATCAAATGTGGGCAAAATTTTTTAAATGGCAAAGTAGGAGTGTGGGTATGAAGGGCAGGTTTTATGCTAAAGGGAAAGCATGATTGAAGAAGAGAGTCAATTCTGGAAAAGGAGAAAAACTGTCTGGAGTCAAGTTGTTAGGAAGGGAAACAATAAAAGAAGGTTTCCAATGAATCTAGGGGATGTAATAGGAAAAAGCTGAAAAAGTGGGCAGACACTGTTGGAACAGCAAGCCATTCTTGGTTATTACTCAAGAGAGTAACATAGTAAAATGCTTCATTTTTTAAGAGGCTTTAATTGAAATATAGTTGGCATACAATATTATGTTAATTTCAGGTATACCACATAGTGATTTGACATTTGCATACATTGTGAAATGATCACCACCACAAGTCTAGTAACCATCTACCCCCACACAAAGTTATCACAGTATTATTGAACTCATTCTTTATGCTGTCTATTTAGATCCCTGTAAATTGTTTGTTATATATCTGGAGGTTCATACCTCTTAATCCTCTTCACCTATTTTGCCCAACCACCAAACCCATCCCTTCTGGCAACCATCCACTTGTTCTCTATATCTTTGAATCCATTTTCATTGTTTTGTTTGTTTGTTTCTTTAGATTCCACATGTAAGTGATATCGTGTGATATTTGTCTTTCCCTGTTTGACTTATTTCAACTCCAGCTTCTTATCCTCTAGATCCATACATGTTGTCACAAATGACTAGATTACATTTTTTTACTGGCTACATTTTATTTTGTGTGTGTGTGTACGTGCGTGTGTGTGTATATCTCACAACTTCTTTATCAATTCTCCTATTGATGAGATGGTTAGCTTGCTTCCATATCTTGGCTATTGTAAATGTTCCTGCAGTGAATGTTGGAGTGTGAGTGCATATCTTTTCGAATTAGTGTTTTTGTTTTTTTCAGGTAAATACCCAGAAGTAAAATTGTTGGATCGTATAGAATTTCTATTTTTAATTTTTTGAAGAACCTCTATACCATTTTCCAGAGTGGTGGCACCAATTTACAATCCCACCACAGTGCATGAGGGTTCCCTTTTCTCCATATCCTCACAAACACTTGTTATTCCTTTTCTTTTTGATGATAGTCATTTTGACACATGTGAGGTGGTATCTCATTGTGGTTTTGATTTGCATTTCCCTGATGATTAGTGAATGTTGAGTATCTTTCATGTGCCTGCTGGCCATCTGTACCTCGTCTTTCAAAAAGTGTCTATCCAGGTTGTCTGCCCATTTTTAATTGGGTTTTTCTTTTTTGATGTTGAGTTATATGAGTTCCTTATATATTTTGGATGTAAACCCCTTAACAGATATATCACTTACAAATACCTTCTCCCATTCAGTAAGCTGCCTTTTCATTTTGTTAATGATTTCCTTCACTGTGCAAAAGCTTTTTGGTTTGATGTAGTCCCATTTGTTTCTTTTTGCTTTTGTTTCCCTTGTCTGAGGGAAAAAAATATTGCTAAGACTGAGGTCATATGGCCTATGCTTTCTTTTAGGAGTTTTACAGTTCTAGATCTTAAATTTAAGTCTTTATTCATTTTGAGTTTATTTTTTTATATGGTGTGAGAAAATAGTCTAGTTTGATTTTGCATGAAGCTGTGCCATTTCCCAGTAGCATTTATTGAAGATGCTCTCTTTTCCCATTGTATATTCTTGCCTCCTTTGTTGTAGATTGAGAATGTAAATGTGGGTTCATTTCTGACTCCCTATTCTGTTCCATTAATCTATGTGTCTGTTTTTCTGTGCCAGTATCATACTGTTTAGATTACTGCAGCTTTGTTGTATAGTTTGAAATCAGGGCGTATGATATCTCTAGTTTGGTTCTTTCAAAAAATTGTCTTGGCTATTCAGCGTAGTTCGTGTTTCCACACAAATTTTAAAATTCTAGTTCTAGTTCTGTGAAAAATGCTAGTGATATTTTGATAGGGATTGCATTGAATCTGTAGATTGCCTTGAGTAGTATGGTCATTTTAGCAATATTAATTCTTCCATCCATGGGCATGGTACATCATTCCATTTGTTTGTGTCATCTTCATTTTCTTTCATCAGTTTTATAGTTTTCCAAGTACGAATCTTTTACTTTCTTAGATTTATTCCTAGGTATTTTATTCTTTTTGATGCAATTGTAAATTGGATTGTTTTCTTCACTTCTCTTTGTGACAGTTTGTTATTAGTGCATAGAAACAACAGATTTCTGTATATTAATTTTGTATCCTGAAATTTTACTGAATTCATTTATTAGTTCTAATAGGTTTTTTTGGCATCTTTAGGATTTTGTATGTATAGTATCATGTCATCTGCAAACAGTGACAGCTTTACTTCTAATTTGGACTCCTTTTATTTCTTTTTATTGTCTGATTCCTGGGGCAACAACTTTTTACACCATGTTGAATAAAAGTGGTGAGAGTGGGTATCCTTGTTCCAGAACTTAGAGGAAATGCTTTCAGCTTTTCACTGTTGGGTATAATGTTGGCTACGGGTTTGTCATATATGGCCTTTATTATATTGAGGTATGTTACCTCTGCACCCACTTTGGTGTGAGTTTTACGATAAATGAATGTTGAATTTTGTCAATCTACCCTTGCTGGTAGATTTCTTGACTGTAGATTTTTTTCCTTTGATCACTTTAAATATATAGTGCCACTCCTTTCTGGCCTGCAAAGTTTCTCCTTAAAAGTCAGCTCACAGTCTTATGGGAGTTCTCTTGTATGTAATTAGTTGCTTTTCTTTTGCTGCTTTTAAGATTCTCTCTTTATTTTTTGCCCTTTTATCATAAAGTGTCTTGGTGTAGACCTCTTTGGACTCATCTTGTTTGGGACTCTGTGCTTCCTGGATCTGGATGTCTGTTTCCCTCCCCAGATTAGTGAAGTTTTCAGCTCTTATTTCTTCAAATACATTCTCTGCCCTTTGCTGTGCTCTTCTCCTTCTGGAAACCCATGAATGTTAATGTTAGTGTGCTTGACTTTGTCTCAGAGCTCTCTTGAAATTGTCTCATTTAAAAATTTAGTTTTCTTTTTTCTGTTTCACTTGGGTGATTTCTACAACTCTGTCTTCCAGTTCACTGAACCTTTACTCTGTATCAGCTAACCTCCTGTTGATTCCTTATACTATATTTTTAAATTTCAGTTATTGTATTCTTCAGATCTTTTTGGTTTTTCTTTATATTTTCTAACTCTCTTAAAATCCTTACTTTATTTATACATTCTTCTCCTGAGTTCACTGAGCATCTCTGTGATTATTACCTAGAGCTCCTTATTGTGTAGATTGCTTATCTCCACTTTGTTTAGTTCTTTTTCTGAGATTTATCTTGTTCCTTTGTTTGGAACATATTCCTCTGTCTCCGCATTTTGCCTAATTCTCTGTGTTTATTTCTATGTATTAGGTAGGTCAGTTACATTTTCTGACCTTGGAGAAGTGGCTTTATGTAGCAGACATCCTGTGGAGCCCAGCAGCACACTCCCCTCTGGTCACAAGAGCTGTATGTTCTAGGGTTGCCACCTGTGTTGGCCATGTGGACCCTTCTGTCCTGGCAGGGCTGTTCACTGTGGTCACTCTGGTAAGCAGGCTGGCCCCAGCCCAGCTGCCTGCCAGGCCCTGCTTTATGCAGTGGCTGCCAGCCTGCTGGTGGGTGGGGCCAGATCCCAGCATGGCTGGTTGCACAGCCCTGGGGGTGCCAGATTTGGTGCTGGCCTGCTAGTGGGCAACTAAGATCCTGGGGCTAATAGACTACAGGGTGAACTTCAAAATGGCACTCATCAGCATCCTCCTGGTAGAATGCGCTCCCCCAAATGACTGCCATCAGCATCTATGTCCCCAGTAGGAGTGCCAGTTGCTTCCTGTGTCTTTGTGAGTCTCTTCAAGATCAACAGATGTGTCTGAACCAGGCTCTTTTCAAATTACTGCATCTGTGCTGGGACTTGGAATGTGTAAGATTTTATGAATGCTCTTGAAGAGCAGAGTCTCCATTTCCTAGAGCCCTCTAGCTTTCCCATATGCAAGCCCTGCAGCCTTCAAAGCCAGAATTTCTGGGAACATTTCCTGTTGCAGGCTGGGAGCCTGATGTGGGGCTCAACCCCTCACTACTTAGGGAGAACTTCTGCAGTTGCGATAAATCTCCCGTTTTATGGGTTACTACCCGGTTACTACCTGGTGGTGTGGATCTTGACTACACCACATCTCCGCCCCTCCTCTCCATCTTGTGATTTTTCTTTATTTCTTTAGTGGTGGAAAATCTTTTCTGCTAGGCTTCAGGTTGTTATCATAGATAGTTGCTCTTTAAATAGTTGTAATTTGGTGTGCCAGTGGGAAGAGGTAGGCTCAGGGTTTTTGTACTCTGGCAACTTGGCCACACCTCTGAGAGGCATTTGAGAGGAGTGATTAAGAGTACACAGTCTATACTCGCATTTACCATTGCAACAAAAAGAATAAAATACCTAGGAATAAACCTACCTAAGGAGGCAAACGACCCATTTGCAGAAAACTGTAAGACACTGATGAAAGAAATTAAAGATGATACAAACAGATGGAGAGATATATCATGTTCTTGGATTGGAGGAATCAACATTGTGAAAGTGACTCTACTACCCAAAGCAATCTACAGATTCAATGCAATCCCTGTAAAACTACCAATGGCATTTTTCACAGAGCTGGAACAAAAAAATTCACAATTTGTATGGAAACACAAAAGACCCCAAATAGCCAAAGCAGTCTTGAGAAAGAAAAACAGAGCTGAAGGAATCAGGCTCCCTGACTTTTGACTATACTACAAAGCTACAGTAATCAAGATAGTATGGTACTGCCACAAAAACAGAAATATAGATCAATGAAACAGGATAGAAAGCCCAGAGATAAACCCATGCACATATGGTCACCTTATCTTTGATAAAGGAGACAAGAATATACATTGGAGAAAAGACAGTCTCTTCAATAAGTGGTGCTGGGAAAACTGGACAGCTACATGTAAAACAATGAAATTAGAACACTCCCTAACACCATACACAAAAATAAACTCAAAATGGATTAAAGACCTAAATTTAAGACCAGACACTATAAAACTCTTAGAGGAAAACATAGGAAGAACACTCTTTGACATAAACCACAGCAAGATCTTTTTTGACCCACCTCCTAGAGAAATGGAAATAAAAACAAAAATTAACAAATGGGACCTAATGAAACTCAAAAGCTTTTTCACAGCAAAGGAAATCATAAACAAGGTGAAAAGACAACCTCAGAATGGGAGAAAATATTTGCAAATGAAGGAACTGACAGAGGATTAATCTCCAAAATATACAAGCAGCTCATGCAGCTCAATATCAAAAAAACAACCCAATCCAAAAATAGGCAGAAGACCTAAGTAGACATTTCTCCAAACAAGATATACAGATGCCAACAAACACATGAAAGGATGCTCAACATCACTAATCATTAGAGAAATGCAAATCAAAACTACAATGAGGTATCACCTCATACCAGTCAGAATGGCCATCATCAAAAAAATCTATAAACAATAAATGCTGGAGAGGGTGTGGAAAAAAGGGAACCCTCTTGCACTGTTGGTGGGAATGTAAATTAATACAGCCACTATGGAGAACAGTATGGAGGTTCCTTAAAAAACTAAAAATAGAACTACCATACGACCCAGCAATCCCACTACTGGGCATATACCCTGAGAAAACCATAATTCAAAAAGAGTCATGTACCACAATGTTCTTTGCAGCTCTATTTACAATAGCCAGGACATGGAAGCAACCTAGGTGTCCATGAACAGGTGAATGGATAAAGATGTGGCACATATATACAATGGAATATTACTCAGCCATAAAAAGAAATGAAATTGAGTTATTTGTAGTGAGGTGGATGGACCTAGAGTCTGTCATACAGAGTGAAGTAAGTCAGAAAGAGAAAAACAAATACCGTATGCTAACACATATATATGGAAACTTAAAAAAAAAAGGTTCTTAAGAATGTAGGGGCAGGACAGGAATAAAGACGCAGACGTAGAGAATGGACTTGAGGACATGGGGAGGGGGAAGGGTAAGCTGGGATGAAGTGAGAGAGTTCATGGACATATATACACTACCAAATGTAAAACAGATAGCTAGTGGGAAGCAGCCGCATAGCACAGGGAGATCAGCTCGGTGCTTAGTGTCCACCTAGAGGGGTGGGATAGGGAGGGTGGGAGGGAGACGCAGAGGGAGGAGATATGGGGAGATATATATATATATATATCTGATTCACTTTGTTATACAGCAGAAACTAACACACCATTGTAAAGCAATTATACTCCAATAAATATGTTAAAAAAAAAAAGTACACACTCTGGCATCAGACTTCCTGGTTCAGAACAAACAGGTTCCTCCTACTATGTGTGTGTGTGCGTGCACACACTTGTCGTAATTTCTGCATCCATAAAATAAATATAAAAATAAAAATGACTCCTATCTCCTAGTATTATGGTGAAGCCTAAGTCAGTTAAATCAATTAAAGCATTTAGACAGAACTTGGGATATGGTTGGAATTTAATAAAAGTGGCTTACCCGTTTTATGGAGATAAAGACTTCATCAGCCAGGGACATGAAAGATGGCTTGGAAGGAGAGGAACCTGGAACAAAATGAAGAATTGAGCTGAGTGTGGTAGTCAGTAGACTTTGGGCTACTTTTAGCCATAGATCCTGTCAAACTTATCCTATATCTCCAGTATCCAGGAGAGTGCCTGGTGCATAAAAGATATTCAACACCTGCTGAATATTACTATATAAAGAGGTGAACCAGGTGTGGCCCTATTGTATAAATATGGAACCAAAAAATAAGGCACATGTGGGAAAAATTTCTTTTTAAAGGAAAAACTGTATTGTAGAATAATTACATGTTCCTAGTTTCATAACTCAGAAGTTTTGAATATTGATCAGTCACTGTAATGCTTCTGAGATTTTGTTTCATCAAATGAGGACAATAATATTTAGAGGATTATTGTGAGAATTAAGTGAGATGACGCTTGTAAAAATCTTTTGTAAGTTCTAACTTGTTACGGAAGTATGAAGTTAAATGTGAGAACAAGAAGAAAATAAAGAAGCCTCTGAAGTCTTGGAAAGCATACTCATTTGGGAGAAATATTTCATTCTTTTTTTCTAAGTTTGAGATGATATTTCAACTCCTTGCCCCAGACCACTTCAAATGAAAAAAAAGTATTTGTTGGACCAATTCTTGATTGTGCAACCTGCCACTATTACATGAATGAAAACATTCCTTAATGGAGAGAGCGGTAATACTTTAATGCAGATGCTCAGTAGTTAATGTCTAGTTAGCATGACAGACAATGAACGTATGTATATGTTTGTGTATATGTATACATATACATATGTATGCGTATACACATATGTATATAAACATACATATACCTATTCATAATGTGATCATCTCTCTGAGGTCTAAAGGCCATCCTGAGAGAAATGGTGCTATATTTTTATATATACAAATAAAATTATACTCAGATTTGCTAGAGTTGAGAATAACAATCCAAGTAGCTCTATTACTGGGGTCTGTGGTTCTAGTCCTGGCCTTAGGTGAGTTATGTAAGTTTTCTGGTTCCATTTCTAATGTACAACCTAAGCTGGAAAAAATTGAGGCGCTCCTGGACAGAGGAACCTTATCACCATTAGCTTTATAGCTTAATTTTCCTTAAGATTTTTAGATTATCAAGTACTTCACTCTGAAATTCAAGCCTTACTCTGTGAAGCTGAGTCCTAACAGCTTAGTTACACGTCTCCACCTTAACTGTCAGTCTGTAGGGAAAAAGTGGGGTGTTGGTGCTCGGCTGTAGATTTAACATTGAACTGCACTTCACTAGTTGTTCCCATTTTAGAGGCTATTGTCCACAAAAAGGCCCTAAATCTAATTTTAACATGATACTAAATATTAAGGCATCTTTACATAAATTGGGGTTTATTAAATTATGGAATATGAACTCATCACTTGTCCTGCAGACTTGTCACTTTAAAACGTCAAGTATTTTGTTATAATAGTGTTGCAATCAGTAATTTAGGAGAGCTTTGTCTCTAAAAGCACTTTTAACATGATAAATTATTTGCATAGATGACTACCAAAATTTCTTGCAACACGTTTTCTTTATAGTGCTACTTTTGCCTTCCTCCTATCTCAGAGTAATCTATGTTCCCTCTTCCAATTTGGAGAGGCCCCATGACTTGCTTTCAACAGAATGACACAGAAGTGACATGGAGGGACTTCCAAAGCTAGGCCTTAAGAGGCCTTGAAGCTTCCATTTTTGCCCTCTTTGTACGCTGAGAATAAATCCTGGTTGCTTAAAGGCACTGTTTTAGGAGGACTTGTTATGCAGCAAAAGAAAACTGATATATTCTAACACATGATGCATATGTGAGGCAAGTATACAAACATTTATGGACCAGTGGATCAGTAAAGATATACCTACATTTTGAATGATTTACATACAGTTTTTCCTTGTGAAAAACTCTGTTCTCTCCTCAACAAACTTAACCACTTCTTCCTAGACACATCTTTATAAAGATACTCAAACCAGCTTTACAGTACCTAGCAATTCACGGAATAAATAGTAGATGTGATTATTGCCCCTTACATCCTAGGCCATTTTGCCTTTCTCTTTTGAATTATTCATTTATTTTAGATTCTTAAAAATAAACAACTGTATTCACATTTACGACATCTAGATTTTAAGATCTTCAAGGAGAAAATTCTGTAGTCTAAAATTCTCTGCTGGTGGACAGCAGATTTCCCTATAGAGTGGCCTGTATGTCAAAAGGAGTGGCATGAGTTCCTTGGTCCATATAGGAGGCAGCTGCACAAACACAAATGGTTCAATGAATCAGTAAGGAGGGTAGTACACAGCGGAAAAATGGTCACACACACGCAAAGTCCCAAATGGTTAATACCACAATTCCTTTCTGTCTGCTTGCACAGCTACAGCTTACTTAAAGAGGATTATGGCCCTGAAGGAGAGTATGATGTGATACAGGAAAGTAAAGGAGTCTCCTTCTCCTGAGGTTAATTTTTCTTTCTTATGTCTTTTGCACATCAGGTACAGCCCAGTGACAATTTATCTGGATATGAGGCTGCCCTGTGTGCATTTTATGTGTGCTCTGTTTCTCCTACTTGATTATAATGGAGTGACTCATATCTCCCTTGTAAGTATATGCATCATGTGACATATACGGTATTTAGTATTCATTTCATAAATGCTTCCAACTAATGGGCTGAGGAGTGTTAGCAACTTTGACAAAATATTCTGTTTGGGAATATTACCCCAAATTTTAATGACTAATTTTGAAAGAATAAAAATAGGCATTCAATGTTTTCAAGTCTAATGTACCATATTTTATTTTTTGTGTCTGTTATCTAAGCCAAGATAATATAGACATAGGAAAGTCTACTTACATACTTCTTTGAAGCATTTAAGAACAGTATCATGGATGAAAAATTCCCACTTTTTGAAATCGTATAGCAGGTATATTTAGGTAAAATTAAAATTGCTATTATTTTAGCTAACATATACTAGGTACTATGGTAGAATAGATACAAGCCTATTCATTCAAAATGGCTTTTTGGGACGGGAGAACTCCACAAGCTAAGTCACAAGATGTATAGGAAGGAAATTATATAAACCATGGTTTTGAAATTAAGTAAAGTTACTCTTCTTGTTGCTGGCTTCTTTTATATGAGGGTGTGCTTCTGAGCAGCTAGCTCCCTACAGTGTTTTATTCTATCCTATTCAAGAGAAACTTTATTTTAGCTTTCATTTGCCTACTTAGGGCATACACATATGCTCTATTACATAATCACCAAAGTGAAAATAAAATGTAGCTAAAATGGATTATAGTGAGGCATTTTATGACCAGATTTTACTATACACATTCTTCATCTTAATTGTTTCAGCAGGTGGAGAACACCAGAAGTGGTCATGTGGTTAAAAAAAAAAATGCCAGCACCTTTTATCGGGGATGGGGTGGGGGTCAGCATCTCCTCCCTATTGTCTTGGTAAGGCTGTCACTCATGCAGCCTGACTCTCCTGATCACAGGCTACTATATATATATATTCATTCCATTCCCATCGTCACAGATAGCAGGTCTATGATAGTTTCATGAAATGACAGTCAGTAAAACCTTCCCTGAGATTTGTTATATGAATTTTTTTAAAAAGGGATTGATTCTCTCCTTTTATGATCACAAACTATAGCTGCCACTCATCATATTTAATAGCACATGGAGAAACCTGCCTAGAATGAAGTAAACAGGGAAACAGCTAAGAGAGAAAGAACCAGCCAAATGACATTGCTTAAAGCATTTAATCTTCCTTGTGTAAAGCCAGCTCCATCTCTAATGGACTTCTAGATATGGAACCCAATAAATTCCTCTTTTTATTAAATGTATTTGAATTGGTTTTATGTTATTTGAAATAGAGCCCCTGTAGTACAGTGCTCAACTCATCAAAACAAATTAGTAAAACTCAAATATCTTTTTCAAAATAGTCATTCTTTATCTCTTTATTGTGATCAAAGAGAATATATCCTAAAATATTTTGTATTACTCAGTCAAGTATCTGGGGATCAGTCCTTGGAGGGCATGGCTTGCAAAATTCTGGGGAAAAAATCAGCATATACTAACGCTAAATGAACTTGTGAGAATCAGATGGGCATTTCTATTCTACAGTTAGATAAGTATTTGTCATTAAAAGCCTGTCCGTACAGTCAATTTCACCTGTTATCATGAGATATCAGCCCTTTGTGATTTCATTAGAACGCAGGTCAGTGGAGCATCTCTTTAGAACTTTCTTTAAGGTTCATGTTCCGGTATTTAATTATATGATACCATTCTATAATAAGGTCTATCCAAATTGTTTATGATTAAATTTTTTTGGATGGAGATCTCAAAAAAGTTCTTACAGAAAACTTTGCTCACAGTATGCAATTTACTTCAAGGCTTCAGTGTATTTAGAATCCACTGTATGAGAGGAAAATGGAACTATTTTAAAGGATTATCAAATATATAGATATTTTCTAAGGGTGGATTTAGAAATAGCAGAACTTTCCAAAACGAGTGCATTGAAAAGATTTGAGAAGATTTGGTAAATACATATACTTGATGCAACTCCAAAACATATGCTAGACAATGTGGTTAACAGAGACTGTTTATTGAGTAGACTTCTGTAATACTTCTGTGCCTTTATAATGGGAATTATTTTCATAAAGCACATTAATGACACAGTCTTGGCTCTTACCAGTCGGTTTTACATTTAAAGGATTAAATTTTATATACCATATATGCTTTAAGTATTTTTACTATTTTTATAATTTATTAACTACTGGATTTCTAAACTGCCAGCTATACTGAGTTTGAGAAGTTAAAATGCTCTGACCCATGTTGGGTACTTGCCAAGTTGTATTAACTTTAGATGAATGGGACACCTATTTTATTTTGCAGCATCTGATGGTAGCAAGTTCTAAGGACTATGTGTCACATAAAGTTGATGACAGTAGGGTGGTATCTAGATGCAGAAGCACAAACATGAATAATGGAACTGAAGAATCTATAAGTTACTGCAGGTGGTATCTCTGGAGGAAGACAGTTCTGTGAAAAAACGGCACCAGTTAATGACATAAAAAAGGGTAGAGAAAAATTCCTTTGGCACATCTAGCAACCTAAGTCACCAGGGCTATAAAAATCTTGAGTACTTTAATACGCATTATGAATTTTAATTTTTTCTAATACCCTCAAAATGCTTTAAACTAACTTTTTCGGAATAAAGAATTTGCATGCTATGTGAAATACTCCTCTTCCACACTTTGAAGGTTAATTCGTTTTGGTCCAGGATCTTATCCAGGGGCAACATTCAGTGCCATGGAGTGAGGCAAAGATAAGTTTGAATTGCCATGGAGTTAAACACACAGTGTGGAAGAAGAAAGCTGCAGTATTGATCAAGTTAATCTATTTGTTAAAATATAGTTATAATGTTTATTCTATGGTTAATAGTTATAGCTGTGAAAAGTGTAGCAGCTTATGATATCCTATAAAAATGATGGCTACAACACAATTAGTTTTTCCCCTGGGTAGTATTATTCATGGGCTTCGATTATCCCTCAGGATTCAACCCAATCTGAACGATCTTCAGAGCAGAGAGGCAAGTGAATTATAGATGTATGGTGACAGGAACCAAACACACCTCATAGCAGAGTAGAAGACCCTAGGTTACTATCTGATCAGTTATCTGTATTGCTTTAATGATTCAGATTAGTGGACCATTATGCTAGTCATCTACTCAGTTTAAAATAACTTCACATATACTTATCTTGCTTAAGCTTAATTTTTGTAAACAGATAATGAAGCATTATGAAGAACTACCTAGCAGAGAATGACAAAGATGTCTTTGATTGATAATTCCAAAACTCAGAAAATTCAACATATCCTTACCCTCTTCCTCTTTTTGAATCAAGCCCATTTAAAAGATTTTTCTCAAAATAAATCACACAAAACTAAAACTGGCAACAACCACCATTAATGCATTTTCCCCTTCTCATGTCGATTTGGCCCACCTGTGACAGACATTGCTTCTGCTCATATTCCATTCATGAAAAGTAGTCACAGTTTCCCAACTTAATCACAGAGGAGTCTGGGAAATGCAGTCAGTCTTCCTTTGTGTCCAGGAAGAGGAAACAGGATGACATAGGTCTGGCCAGATTCTACACACACTGTATATTAAAGAATGCTTCCATCATCTCATTACACCAGTATTCTCAGAGATATTTTTAAATTCTCCAATATAGAAGAACTCCTCTTTTTAAGAAACTGAGTGTTTACTGAAGCTCATTAAATTGACTAGTAATTTCACCAGGAAGTTCTGTTTGTTTCTGTTTTATACTTATTTAATTTGAGGCCACAGTCTTAAACTAAGCCTCATTCTACACATCATTCTTCACATCCCTCTGATCTCAGTTTGATCCCCATACCTCACTGGCTAGTGATGGTTTTCTAAGGATGTGATTTGTTGCAGGAACAGTCAATCTCTATGTCAAAGGTCAAACCTCACAGATTACAATATTCAAAAGACAAGGCAGGGGCTTCCTTGGTGGCGCAGTGGTTGAGAGTCCGCCTGCCGATGCAGGGGACACGGGTTCGAGCCCCGGTCCGGGAAGATCCCACATGCCGCGGAGCGGCTGGGCCCGTGAGCCATGGCCGCTGAGCCTGCGCGTCCGGAGCCTGTGCTCCGCAACGGGAGAGGCCACAACAGTGAGAGGCCCGCATACCGCAAAAAAAAAAAAAAAAAAAAAAAGACAAGGCAAATATTTCTAAGCAGTCACAACTCCTCCCTTTGCTCTTGAACATACTCAGTAAGATATATCTCTTCCAGAATTTTGAAGAATATTTTGAAACATTACTGACAATTTTCCTTAAAGGGCTATTGTATAAATTTTATATATTGCTTCACATGGAAATCTTCCATTAATTGCATTTTGGTCTCCTGTTCCCTTCTCCAGTTTAATTCACAGCATACACTAAAAATCTCTGCTTCTCTTTGTCTTCATGCCCTTAGCCATCTTGCTTGTCACCACCATTATCTCTTATCCTTCAGTCCTTTCCCTAATAATACTCAAGCACTATGCTTCTAAGGGGTGAATCACCTGCACATCTTTCTTCTGTCATTAAACAACATTTAATCGATTAATTTTATAACTTTGACAGGGTATTACAGAAAAAATATGCTGTATCTTTGCTGAAACAAATTACTTTTGCAAGTAAAATTTCACTGAGCAAGGTGTTAAAATGTATTATCACACAGCACATTCTAAAGTGTAAATTTTTTTTCATCTTCTTTCTTATGACACCATCTTGCAAAAGGTATGGCAAATATTTTCCTGTGAGGGATTCCACCACTCCCTAAGGGCATTCTTAATGTTACTGACCTTTCAATAACATCTGTCATGGAGAGTTTTTTTCAAAGATGCATTTCATTAAAAAAAAGAAACAACTGTGTTTAAACATGCACTTGTGTTTATATGGGCTTGTTCACTAAAGATTTATACAAGCTAAGTTTTTTTCTTATTTTTGTAATTTCTTAGATTACTGTCCATACTTTATACTCAGGAAAAATAGTCATGTTAATTTTTCAATATTTAAAACATTTTTCTTTCAGTGATGATTTATAAATGATTTGAAAAATATATTCAATAATTTTTTCCTTCTTTTTTTTTTTTTTTTTTTGCGGTATGTGGGCCTCTCACTGTTGTGGCCTCTCCCATTGCGGAGCACAGGCTCCCGACGCGCAGGCTCAACAGCCATGGCTCACGGGCCTAGCTGCTCTGTGGCATGTGGGATCTTCCCGGACCGGGGCACGAACCCGTGTCCCCTGCATCGGCAGGCGGACTCTCAACCACTGCGCCACCAGGGAAGCCCTCCTTCTATGTTTTAACAGCTTTATCTGGTTCTTATCTGAACCAGTATATACAGATATACTGGTCTACTTTAACAGCAAAACGATTAGAATTTATAATCATAGTCATTTTGAGCTTGCAGTTTCTTTCTTTCATATAATCAGTGATATATACATCATAAGAATATTTTTAATACCATCTTTACTCTGAAAAGTAAAAATGAAATGAAATGAGAAATAGGACTGACCCAGGGGTCAAATTTATGTTTTTTTCTGTATCCATGAATTGAGTAACAACTGGAACACAGACCACCAAAAGTGTCCTATGACTCCACCAGAATTAGAAACATTTATGACAGCATTACACATGTCTGCCCGTGGGTGAAATAAAACCTGCTTACATCAATCGCCTCCTTCTTTTCCTCATCTATAATTGTATTCTTAATTTGGCAGGGGACACAATGGGGGTGGGTCTGGTTAACTTGAGTAGCAGGAATGGAATGAGAATTGCTAGTAGATAGCTTAGAATAGAGTGATCTCTGGTGGGAAAATCTGATTTAAAGAAAGACTTTCAAAAATACACACTTACATGATATTTTTAAAACTGAAGTATAATTAACATACATTAGTTTCACATGTACAACATAATGATTCAAAATTTGTATACTTTGTGAAATGATCACAATAAATCATTTTACCAAAAGTCACCATACAAAGTTACCAAAAATTGTTTTTCCTTGTGATTAGAACTTTTAAGATTTACTTTCTTAGCAACTTTCAAATTTGCAATACAGTATTATTGCCTGTAGTCACCATGCTGTAAATTACATTGCCATTACTTACTTATGTCGTAACTAGCAGTTTGTACCTCTTAATTCCCTCTCCTCAGGCAGCCACGATTCTGTGTTCTGTATCTATGAATTTTGTTTCTTTTAATTTTTAGATTCCACATATAAGTGAAATCATAAAGTATTTGTCTTTTTCTGCTTGACTTATTTCACTATAGAATAAGACCCTCAAGGTCCATTCATGTTGTCACAAATGGCAAGATTTCATTTTTTATTATGGCTGAGTAGTATTCTATTATCTATATTTACCACATCTTCTTTATCTGTTTATCTATTGATGGACGCATAGATTGTTTCCAAATCTTGGCAACTGTAGATAATGTTGCAATGAACATAGGGATGCATATATTTTTTTATTGTTGTTTTCACTTCTTTGCATAAATACCCAAAAGTGGAATTGCTGTTTTATATGGCAGTTCTAGTTTTAGTTTTTTAGGACACCTCCATACTGCTTTCCATAGTGGCTGAACCAATTTACAGTTCTACAAACAGTGCACAAGGTTTCCATTTTCTCCACACCAATCCTTCCTACTTTTTGTCTTTTTTATAATAAGTGTTCTGACAGGTATTCTTAATTTTGCAGAAGGCACAATAAGGGTGGGTCTGGTTACCTTGAGAAGCAAGAGTGGAATGGGAAATGGTAGTAGGTAGTTCACTACATAGTGATCTCTGGTATGAAAATCTGATTTAAAGAAAGGCTTTAAAAAATGCACACCTACATGATTTTTACTGATGTATAACTGATATACAACATATCTCAGATGTACAACACAGTGATTCAACATTGTCTCTTTTGTGAAAGTGCTATCTCCTTTATGAGGAGATAACTCATTGTGGCTTTGATTTGTATTTCCCTAATGATTAGTGATGTTAAGCATCTTTCATATGCCTGATGGATGTCTTTATATCTCCTGTGGAAAAATGTCTATTCAGATCCTCTGCCCATTTTTTACTCGGATTGTTTGGGTTTTGTTATTGAGTTGTAGAGTTCTTTATATACTTTGGATGTTAACCCCTTATCTGGTATAATTGATGAATATCTTTCTTCATTCAATAGTTTGCTTTTTTGTTTTGTTTTCCTTCACTTTGCAGAAGCTTTTTAGTTTGACGTAGTCTCGTTTGTTTATTTTTGCCTTTTTTGCCCTTGCCTATGGAGTCCTATCAAAAATAAAACATTGCCAAGCCCAATGTCAAGGAGCTTGCCACCTATGTTTTCTTCTAGGAGTTTTAAGGATTCAGGTCTTATGTTCAAGTCTGTAATACATCTTGAGTTAATTTTTGTGTGTGGTGATACACATGGAAGATATGAAAGATAGTGGTCCAGTTTCATTCTTTGGCATGTAGCTGGCCAGTTTTCCTAAAACGATTTATTGAAGAGGCTCTCCTTTCCCCATTGTATATTTTTGCCTCCTTTGTTGAAAATTGATTGACCATATATGTGCAGGTTTATTTCTGGGATCTCTATTATGTTCCATTTATCTATGTGTCTGTTTTCATGCCAATACCATACTTCTCTGATTACTGTAGCTTTGTAATATAGTTTGGAATCACAGAGCATGATGCCTCCAGTTTTGTTCTTCTTTCTCGAGATTGCTTTAGTTATTCAGGATCTTTTGTGTTCCATACGAATTTTAGGATTGTTCTATTTTTTGAAAAATGCTATTGGTATTTTGATAGGGACTGCACAGAATCTGTAGATTGCTTTGTGTAATATGGACATTTTAACAATGTTAATTCTTCCAATCCATGAGCATGGAATATCTTTCCATTTATTTGTGTCTTCTACAGTTTCTTTCATCAATGTCTTATAAATTTAAGTATACAGGTCTTTCACCTTCTTGGTTAAATTTATTCTTAGATATTTTATTTTTTGATGCAGTTGCAAATGGGATTGTTTTCTTAATTCCTTTCTGATATTTCATTGTTAATGTATAAAAAACACAAGAGAATGATAACCTACAATGGAAAAGAATCTGAAAAGGATACATATATGTATAACAATAACTGCTGTATACCTGAAACTAATACAACATTGTAAATCAATTTTAGAAAAGCTTTCCACTACTGTTCCAGGACTAGAATGTTCTTTTAAATGAAAAAAAAAGTAAGAGATGTTTGTATGTTTCTTTTTCTCTTACTTTCTTCCATTGTGGCTTGATGACTTTCGATCATGTTATGCTTAGATTCCTTTCATTATCTTTTGTGTATCTACTATAAATTTTTGCTTTGTGGTTACTATGAGGCTAACATAACATTCTATATATATTGCAGTCTATTTTATATTAATAGCAAATCAAGTTTGAATGGATTCTGAAACTCCACACTTTTACTGCCCCCAGCCACATTTTGTTTTGATGTCACATTTTATATCTTTTTATTTTTGTGTATCCCTTAAGTAATTATCGTAATTATAGTTATTTTTACTTATTATTTCAACATTTATACTATCTTTATAAGTCATTAATCCACTATTTTTACTATATATTTACCTTTACAAGTGAGATTTTTACTTTCACATGTTTTCTTATTACAAATTACTGCCCTTTCTCTTCAGTTTGAAGTCCCTTTAACATTTTTTATAAGACCAGTTTAGTGATAATGAACTCCTTTAGATTTTGTTTGCCTGGATATCTCTTTATCTCTTCTTTAAGTCTTGGTGATAACCTTGCTGGGTATTCTTGACTGAACTTTTTCCTTTGGGCACTTTGAATATATCCTGCCATTCCCTTCTGGGCTGCAAAGTGTCTGATGAGAAATCTGCTTATAGTATTGTGGTGGTTCCCTTGTACATAACAAGTTGTTTTTGTCTTATTGCTTTTAAGATTCTCTCTTTAACTTTTGACATTTTAATTATAATGTGTCTTGGTATGCCTCGCTTTGCGTTGATGTTGTTTGTTTGGAACTCTCTTGGCTTCCTGAATCTGGATGTCTGTTTTCTTCTCAGATTAGAGAAGTTTTCAGCCATTATTTATTTCTTCAGATCATTCTGCTCCTTTCTTTCTCTCTTCTCCTTCTGGGACCCCTATAATGTGAATATTATTCTGTTAGATGTTGTCCCATAGGTCCTTAATCTATCTTCACCTTTTAACATTCTTTTTTCTTTATGCTCCTCTGTTTAGGTGAGTTCCACTGTCCTGTCTTACCGATCACTGATATGTTTTCTGTTTCATCTAGTCTGCTGTTGACCCCTCTAGTGTATTTTTTTTTTCAGTTCACCTCTTGCATTCTCCAGCTCTGTGACTTATTTTTGGTACTTTCTTTTATTTTCTATCTTTGTTGAAGTTCTGTGTTCATCCATTCTTCCTTCCAGTTTGGTGAGTATTATTTTGAACTCTTTATCATTTAAATTTATCATGTAAATTACTTACCTCTGATTCAGTAACTTTTCTCCTGGGGTTTTATTGTTCTTTTATTTGGAATATATGCCTCTGTCTTCTCTTTTCGTTTGACTCTCTGTGTTTGTTTCTATGTATTAGGGAAACAACTATCACTCCCCATTCTTAAAGGAGGAGCCTTTTGTAGGAGATGAACCTTACTGTGTAACCTTGACCTAGCTCATGGTTGCCTCTCAAACCTTTGTGATAGTATTCGCAGCTTGATTTATTTTTGATAGGTCTCAGTTGTTGAGCATGTGTCAAGACCTTTGAGTGTTCCAGAGGGAAAGACCTCAGTCAGCAATTAGTTCATGCTGATTGGAAGCTAAACCCTCAGGCAGCAGCTTAAGGTATACAAGTGTATACAGTCCTGTGGGACCACAATTGTAGACCCTGCTGACATCCAAGTCAGGCAATCTGGAGGTGTCCCCTTAGCAACAGCAGAAAATATCAGGGCTCCAGATGAGCATATGCACTCCTGTCTGAGAGGTTCTGGAAATCTGTAGTGAGGCCAAGTAAGAGTGCAAAGAGGGCATCCCCTGGCCTACATTCCCTGGGAGCACTTCTGTATAGCCTCGAGCTATGAGGTCAACCTGAAACCTGCCCCTCAGACTGAAGCTGAAGGACAAGTAAATAGGCCTTTTCACAGGAAGACTGAGGGTGTGTTTCAGCCTGGTGTTTGTGCTGTGCCCTGGGGGTGGTAGCCCACCAGTTGTCTTTAGGATTCTTTCATACACATGGGGCCCAGAAATGTAAGCACCCCTGGTCACCAGAGCTAGGCGCTCAAGGGGTGGCTCCTGTGGGGGCTTCACATGCCCGCCAGCTTCAGGGAGATCTCAGGAGGAGGGTGCACCCACTGGTGCTGGCAAGTCTGAGGGAGAATGCCAAACAGTGACACCCACTAGCACCTTTATACCTTGAGAGAATCCAGCAGACTCCTTCCCCTCTGGCAGATGCTTTAAGAGTAGCAAATGAACCTCCTTCACGTACAGCATAGGCACTTTTCAAATTGCTGCTTTGTACTGGGCCCCAGGGTGAGTGAGCTTGTATGCAAGCCCTGTAAGACAGAAATCTCCATTTCCTACAGACCTATGGTGCTCCTGGATCTAAGCTCCTTTGGTTTCAAAGCCAGATATTTTGGGGGCTCATCTCTCTGGTGTACATCTCAAGGGTGGGGCGCCTGATACGGAGCATAAACCCCTTGCTCCTCAGGGAGATGCCTTGTATTTGTGAGATCCCTCTTGACTGTGGGTGGCCACGCTGGAAGTGAGATTTTTGCTGACACCATGTCTCTGACTCTTCTACCCTTGCATCTTTTCATGTGTCCCTTTTATCCTTTGTTGTGGTCGTGCTGTTCAGTTTTCAGGTCTTCTGCCAAGAGAATGGTTTCATATGTAGTTGCAGATCTGTTGTTTCTATGGTAGGAGGTGAGTTCAGGATCTTCCTACAACACCATGTTGAACTGCCTCCCATGACATTTTAAATAAGTATTATAACTATCATAGACAGTAATGATGAAATAAACCATTCATAAATATATTGTTATATACATAGACTAGAAGTGGTCAGTTTTCTGTTTTGTTTTTTTAATGCTCTGTTACTTTTGTGTTTCCACTTTCCTTTCTCGACTTTCTGTGATCACAAAATGTCTATTACAACCAAGGGAGAATGAAATAAGAAGACCTTTATATCCTTCTAATTTAGCAGCCCTAAACCAAACATCTTGAAAACATCTTTTCCACAGTGAGGGGTTAATTCTAGCAACCAAAAACCACCAGTGAACGTGACAAACACAATCAAGCGTGGGATTTGTGTTATTGTAACGTCAATATGATACCTCTGTTGTCCTAGAAAACTTAAACCATCATTGGGAATATCAATACTGATAGTTTTGCTTTATTTAAGAAATTGATTAACATTGCAGGATGGAAAAATAAACTTCTCACAGATCAGTAAAATACTACTGTCTCCTGTGTGCTCCTCCCTTCCCCACCCCCCCACCCCTGCACAGGATAAATGCTCTTGATAAATGCTGCTTTTTGCCACTTGCCTAACTAACAGATTCTACATATTAGGTTTCAGCAGCTGTTGCTGACACACTGTTCCATCCTAAATGTCCTGTTTCCTTTTCAGCAGCTCAGCAATAGTCTTGGTACCCAACCATGTGCTGAAAACATAAAATTATTTTGATAGGAATTAATAGAGAACATGAGCCAGCAGATGATATAAGTCTGTCTGAATCATGCCCACACTTTGAAGAAAACACGAATTCTTAATGGGAATAATTTCCAAAGCCAGAGAAACTGAACAATGAGCATTGCCCCCAACACTTCATATCACCTAACGATGACAAGGTAAGAAGTTAACATTCTAAAATTTCAAAAGCACTGAGTCATTGATTCTTAACTATAGCATGATATAAGCTCATTCCTCCTTCTAGTGTTAGCCTCTGTACATGTATATACAATGTATTCATGCATATATGAAAACATATTCTATTATCTAAAATCAACAATATTTGTTTGCTTCAATTTAATTATTTAATTCATTAGTGGCTTGTACTCTTTCTAACGTTCTGTTTTTTTTCCTGTAAAACTCTTAATCCCATGAGATCAAAGACTCGGTAATACAGGTGGTCTTAAGCAAATCAACATGACAGTGCATGCTTGTTGAATGAATGAGTGAGTAAATAAGTGAATGCAGATGAAGGCAAATCACATGGTAGACACTTTAAGTAGGGGAGGCAGAATGTAATTCTTTGTCTCTTCTAAAAGTCAACAGCCATTTGGAGGGCAAAAGTTAATAATACAAATTAAATAATTCAAGACAGTGACAATGCTGTAACAAAGGAAAGATTCTCTGCTGAGTGGCAGAGACCATTTTTAAAATAAAGATTGAGCCAGCAGGGGTTGGGCTGTTTGAGAGAAGATTTGTGGAGAACATGGAACTTGAACTCAATTGTTCAAAAAATATCAGTTGAATGTCTACTGTGTGCCATGCACCATACTGTTTGATATGCGTTATTTTAATTCTCATATGTGTAGGAGGTATTGTGACTATCCTATTTGATTGACAGGAGGACTGAGGTTTAGAGAGGTTAACAACTTCCACAGAAATAGGAGACAGTGAAGACATGATTCCAAACCAGGTACTCGGATGGCAAAGCCCTTTGTTACTACCTACTACCCCAAGTGCCCTTCCTGAGTCTTAAAGAAAAGGTAACATATAGTGAAAGGGGAGAGGCAATATAATTACAAGTGTGGATGTGACAATTCACGTGGCAGCTTCAAATATTTAGGAAACCAAGAGTTGACAGCCTGATTATCCTAAGGCCAACTTATACTGAAATAATGAAATGGTGATGATGACCACAGTATATGTTTGAATTCTTTCAGTGTGTTAGGCACTGTGTTAAGCACTTCATGTGTAAAGTCTCATTGATGCCTCGCTTCAGCTTTGTGATCTGCATTGCACAGAGCTCTGAATTCCAGCAGGTAGTGGGTGGGCCCTCATGGCCAGGTTAAGGTGCTTGGCATTCATCCAAAATGAAGAGACATTTAAGACTGTCAAGTAGTGGAATGATACAATAAAACTTACCAATAGTTTGATGTCAATATTTTATTATATATATGCATTTCTTAGTGACTATTAGTGAAATTTTTAAAATGATACTTTAGTAAGATTAATATGATTGGGAATAATGGATTTTTCATATGTAAGAATGAGCGTGCATTTGTGTGTATGTTAGCAAGATGAGAAATGTTCTCTGAGAATTAGAGGGAAGAGATTAATTTGGAGACTAAAGCAATAAGTATAAGATGACATTGGCCTGAAAAACACTGATAATATTGGGAATGAAGATGGGATACATGGTATATGTGGAAGGAAGGATTAGAAAAAATTTAAAAACTGAATAGACCTTGAGCCCAAGAACATAAACCAAAATCTTTCTGTAGTTTCATGTTGGGAGAAGAAAAGAGAATTCAAATATATCAGTTGGAAACTGCCTGCTGTACCATTGTGTCTTTCTACATACCAACTTCCCATATGCTTCTATGGCTTGAATTTGGGTGCTTTTATGTGGGAACTACACAGACTTTGGCAGTCCTCCAGTTTTTTATAGGAATTTCTCTTGCCTGGGACCTGATGCAGGACTTGTCTACATTCTAGCTATTAGAAAGGACTGTTTGTTTGTTTATTTGTTTGATCCAATTACCTAGTCTGAAAAAAATCACTGAATGAGGTTCAATGGGGGTCTGTCTTCTCTGTGGCTTCTCAGGATGTAGCACCCAGAGCAGCTGGCAGAGAGGAATGGAGCAGCATATATTCTAATGTGGTTAATTTATTCTAATGAGCTGCATTCTCTAAAATCAGACTTGCTGATGTTGGCAGGAAATAAATTTAACTCCCCTGCACAAATAGATGCAAATCTGAAGTCTCTGAAACATTTCATTTTCCACAAGGTAATCAAGATTCATAAAACTTCTATTTAGGATCTGGGCACCAGGGAGTCAGTGTCCTTGAGGGAAACAAAACCTTCTAATGGAAATTATATTTCAGTGGTGTTAATCTCACGGGATCTGATAAATGGACACGGTGGAGTTGAATCTTATTTGGCTTCATTGTCCTTTCTGCCATACATTTCATTCAACACCAAGGTAATCAAATACATAAAATCTGCATTATTCACTTCTGGCCCAGAAAACACTATCTAGTGCCCTCAATCAAAAGAACAGGAGACGAAGTTGATAGCACATTATTTTCTAAGGTTATCATCATCTTCAAAATTTTTCCGTTTTTAAATCTCATCTTCTTGGCCCCAAATTCAACTAACACCTCTCTTCTCTTCCATTTTCCTAGAACTTTATTAACTTCAGACAAAAGGTGATGAGACCATCCCAAATCTGTCCTTTCCAACAGTTCTCAGCCCCCAGTGCATTATCATCAATAGCTCCCTGAATAACAACCTATTCAGGAAAAGGAGAGTTTTGGCAGCAAAATGAAGAATAGTAGACATAATTTTTTTAACTTGATTTTTAAAGCATGACATACTTTCAACAGTTCAAATGTAAATCTCACAAAGCCCTGAGCGCATGTCTGGACTAAGGAGCACTCGTGACTTTCAGGACAAGCGTTCTGAATTTAAAGTCAAGATTGATGATGGGTTCAGCTAGAAACAAGTTTGCATCACTGAGTCAAAATAATTAATGGCACATTTAAAATTCTTCCATTCCATGTGGAGAAAAAATAGCTTCTGCTCAAGAAGTCAGCTCACCCTCTTAGACTTCATGGGCATCTGAGCCAGGATACTTTAAGGAGTGAGCTGCTTGTAGCTTTGAAATCACTAGTGCTTATGTATGTGATCAGGTAAAGGTAAGATGAAAGGGGAAAGGACCTTCTTGAGAGATTCAAGGGGTAGTGGTAGTTTGATGGCATATAGGGGAATGTGGAAGTGAATTATGAAAGGCAAAATGTACTGTTTAAATATCTGGTTATGGGAAATATAATTTCTTAAGTTTTGGTATAAAGGAGTTGATCTGATGAGACAGTGGTGTTTGTCAATGTGTTCAGTAAGCGTTGGTGTTTGTCAATGTGTTCAGTAAGCGTTTTATCATTTACTGTTAGCTATAAGCCAGAAGATATTGAAGGGGAGATGTGCTGTCATTACACTTGGAATAAAATGCAGAGTCCATTCCATGACCTCCAAAAGCCCCACGTGAGTGATTCTCCTGATTCATAGGTACCACCCATTCTAACTGAATCAGTTTCAAGTGCAATGTAGGTGCTGCTAGGTTTTTTTTGGCGGTACGTAGGCCTCTCACTGTTGTGGGCTCTCCTGTTGCGGAGCACAGGCTCCGGACGTGCAGGCTCAGCGGCCATGGCTTACGGGCCTAGCCACTCCGTGGCATGTGGGATCTTCCCGGACTGGGGCACAAACCCATGTCCCCCGCGTCGGCAGGCGGACTCTCAACCACTGCGCCACCAGGGAAGCCCGGTGCTGCTAGTTTAAAAAGTTCCCCAGGCAGTTCAAATGTGCAAAAAGGATTGAGCAATACTGTCTTCCACAATAGGACTCTTTCTTTTTTCTCTTAAACAGTACCTACCACATAGGGTTGCTGTGAGAATTGCATGAGATAATGCACATAAGCAAGCATGATGCAGAAGCATTTATTAAATATTAATTCTCATGATTCTCATTTTATAAATAAAATTTAGTGACTAGTGGAGCAAAGGCTGGACTTCAAATCCCATTTTTTTTTTCCATTTCACCACAGGGCCACTGCCAGAGGAGAGAAGAGAAAGTGAAATTTGGGGTCATAATCAATGGGATGCCCCAAATAGTATCCCTAGTTAGAAGTTTCATTAGTTGATTAGTTAGGATGTAGATTTTGCTGCTAATAACCTAAATATCAGTGGCCTAAACAAGGCAAGCTTATCTTCCTTTTTTTAAAAATTTTAATTATTTTTTATACAGCAGGTTCTTATTAGCTATCCATTTTACACATATTAGTGTATACATGTCAATCCCAATCTCCCAATTCATCACACCACCACTACCCCCACCACTTTCCCCCCTTGGTGTCCATACGTTTGTTCTCTACATCTATGTCTCTATTCCTGACTTGCAGACCAGTTCATCAGTACCATTTTTCTAGATTCCACATATATGCGTTAATATATGGTATTTGTTTTTCTCTTTTTGACTGACTTCACTCTGTATGACAGTCTCTAGGTCCATCCACATCTCTACAAATGACCCAATTTCGTTCCTTTTTATGGCTGAGTAATATGGTCAACTAATCTATGACAAAGGAGGCAAGGATATACAATGGAAAAAAGACAGTCTCTTCAACAAGTGGTGCTGGGAAAACTGGACAGCTACATGTAAAAGAATGAAATTAGAACAGTCCCTAACACGATACACAAAAATAAACTCAAAATGGATCAAAGACCTAAATGTTTAAGACCAGACACTATAAAACTCTTAGAGGAAAACATAGGAAGAACGCTCTTTGACATAAATCACAGGAAGATCTTTTTTGACCCACCTCCTAGAGAAAAGGAAATAAAAACAAAAATAAATGGGACCTACTGAAACTTAAAAGCTTTTGCAAAGCAAAGGAAACTATAAACAAAACGAAAAGACAACCTTCAGAATGGGAGAAAATATTTGCAAATGAATCAACAGACAAAGGATTAATCTACAAAATATATAAACAGCTCATGCAGCTCAATATTAAAAAAACAATTCAATCCAAAAATGGGCAGAAGACCTAAATAGACATCTCTCCAAGGAAGACATACAGATGGCCAAGAAGCACGTGAAAAGCTGCTCAACATCACTAATGATTAGAGAAATTCAAATCAAAACTACAATGAGGTATCACCTCACACCGGTTAGAATGGGCAGCATCAGAAAATCTACAAACAATAAATGCTGGAGAGGGTGTGGAGAAAAGGGAATCCTCTTGCACTGTTGGTGGGAATATAAATTGATACAGCTGCTATGGAGAACTGTACAAAGGTTCCTTAAAATACTAAAAATAGAATTACTATATGACCCAGCAACCCCACTACTGGGCATATACCCAGAGAAAACTAGAATTCAAAAAGACCCATGCACCCCAATGTTCATTGCAGCACAATTTACAATAGCCAGGTCATGCAAGCAACCTAAATGCCCATCAGCAGATGAATGGATAAAGAAGATGTGGTACATATATACATAATAGAACTCTTGATTCTCTCTCTCTAACCGCATAATCTCCACACCCACAATATTCCACCTTTGACTAGCCAATTTAGTGGTAGACTAGGCCAAGCTCTCTTCTACTTTAGGACTTTGCTGTTTTTGCTTGGCATGTTCTAATACTGACCACTCCTTCCTTTCACCCTTCTTACTCCTAGTAGATAGTTACATGGTTGTTCCTTCAAATGTCACCTCCTGAGAGAAGCCACTTGTAACCTATATCTAAGAAGATTCCCCATCTCCATTATATTTTATCACTTCAAACCCTATATTATTTGCTTTATGGCATCTGCCACTATTGGAAATCCTCATTCGGTCACTCCTTCCCTTGTATATTGTCTGGCAGCCCTCTCTACAAACTAGAGAACACTGTCCCTGTCATATTGCTTATTGATGTATGCTTTGTGCCTAAAACCATGCCTGGCCCATAGCAGTGTTCACTCCTATGTGTTAAATGAACAAATATTCGTTGAATGAATAAATAAATGGATGAATGAGTGAGTGACTTACTGAAAGGTCAACTGAAAAAACAATGCATTGGAAAATCTTTCTTGACCATGAATTATTGGTCACTAAATTCCAATGCCTGCCTTATATTGCAGACTGCATTTAATCTTTCTACTTAAAGTATTTTTCTTCCCTAGTCCTTTCTTTACTTTCCCAAGCAATAAATGAAACAGACTTTGGATCAAAGAGTATGCGGCACATGTGCCAATGACCAAAACAATTTTCTATCAGAAAATTCAATCAAGGATTCTTTAATCAGAACATAAATCTTCCAGACACACATCACAGACTATACCACATTAGATCATAACTGCTTTTTTTTTTTTGCTCTTTCCCCCATCCATTTTGCAATTACAACCTCTCAGTGGTAGAGGAATAGCACTGAAGGAGCAGAGAGAAAGCAATACACTGAAAAAGCAGTTTTAGACATGATGAACTTGGTCCTTTTAGTTTATCTCAGTCTGCAATTTCAACTCATGGGACTCAATCAAATGGAATCAGGCAATGTGGATCAATAATGTGAAATTCTGTTGTAAAGGGTATAGTATAAAATAAACATTAAGAAGAGACTGTCTTTACCCCCCTCCCCCTTCTAGCAGCAACACCCTTATTTCTCCCATGTCTATGGAATTTAAAAAAAAAAGTTCTCAAACAGCTGAGAATTCTTCACCTGTTTCCTTTCCTATTTTCTCCAGCCCAGGGAGAACATTTAACGAGAAGAACCTGACTTTATCCCAATCAATCTTTTCAATTTTATACACTTATCATAAAGAGTGGCCATATGTGATTTGACTGTACTTGGCACTAGACATATTCAAAAGAGTGAAAACCTGTAAAAAGAAAAACCTTATCAGTTACTATTTTTTTAGGGCAAATAAGTAAAATCTTATTAATCAGGGAGATTTTAATGGAAATATTTTAGTTCATTTAAACTAAAGTTTCAAATATAGACAAGTTCAGTTTGTATCATTTATTGAAATTTGAAGAGTTTAGGATATGCCGTGGTAAAAATCATGAAAATGGAAGATATAAGGAAGAGATGTCATATTCCATAAGCTACCAGTAAATGGGCTCAAAAGATCTCTTAATGCTTTCAAAGAGTGATACATAAAGTTTTCTACTATCTAGCCAAACTGGAATTGATGGCCAGAAATATAGTATGTCTGTTTTGAAAAGCATACGTTGAGTTCCGGATGGGATACCAAAGCCGTAGCAAATGTTCTTCATAGGAACATCTTATATAAAAAGCATTTGCAAGAGCAATGTTCTACCAAATGAAAAAAAAAGATGTTTCTGTAGTTCTTGAGTACATATAATTTATTTTTACAAAAAAATACTATACATTTTGTATTTCACTTTGAAGAGTTTTCTTTTTAAACTTTAATTTTCATGATTTTTTCAAACATTCAGAGACCCAAATACCTATCATCCAAATTTAACAAATGTTGCCATCTTCCTATATTTTCTTCAAAGTGTTCTCTCATTTATTAAACAATTGTATTTACAGATATCATTTAAACACCATTCTTAATAACTATACCCTGCTTCTTAGAGTTGACCATTATTTGGAAATCAGAGGATATCATTCCCATAACTACTGTCAATCTGTCTTCTATATCTCTTAATTGCTCCTTCATCCTTTTTATTTCTTTGTCTCTGTAGGAAGAGCCCTGGGTGAGTTCTTCACTTACTAGCTGTGTGGTTTTGAGCAAGTTACTTAACCTCTGTACATCGGCTTTCTCATTTCTAAAATGTTAACAATAGTGCCTACCTCATAGGGTTGTTAGAAGATTGTCATTTACGAAACACTTAGAAAAAGAACGTGGTATAAACTGCTCAATAATATATCTCAATTCATTTTATCTTTCTTTGTCTGCAAACTAGAGTTTGTCCAAACGATTGTAAGTTTCTTTATAACTTCAGTATTTTCCTCATTGCCAATATTTCTAAGTGGTTCTATTTCACATCCTACTATTTTTATTTCTGCCTCTTTTCCTTTTAATGGATATTGTCCATTCATTTACTTCTTTTATAGACTTGTTCAGAAGGCTCTATGAAATTTATTTCATTTGGAATAAATTCGGATTCATATTTTTCTTCGTTGGCTATAATATCTGGTTGACTTTTATTTTACGTTTTACTCATTTATTTTTCTTTAAAAAAATTTTTTTATATTGGAGTATATGTCATTAACAGTGTTGCATTAGCTTCAGGTGTACAGCAACATGATACATATATCTATTCTTTATCAAGTTCATTTCCCATTTAGGTTATTACAGAATATTAAGCAGCGTTCCCTGTGCTATACAGTAGGTCCTTGTTGGTTATCTATTTTAAATATAACAGTGTGTACATGTCAATCCCAAATCCCCAATCTATCCCTCCCACCCACCCTTCCTTCCTGGTAACTATAGATTCGTTCTCTAAGTCTGTGAGTCTGTTTCTGTTTTGTAAATAAGTTCATTTGTATCACTTTTCTTAGATTCCACATATAAGTGATATCACATGATATCTGTAATTCTCTGTCTGACAGACTTCACTTAGTATGATAATCTCCAGGTCCATCCATGTTGCTGCCAATGACATTATTTCATTCTTTTTATGGCTAAGTAATATTCCATTGTATATATGTGCCTCATCTTCTTTATCCAGTCCTCTGTCGATGGACATTTAGGTTGTTTCCATGTCTTAGCTATTGGAAATAGTGCTGCTGTGAACATTGCAGTGCATGTATCTTTGTGAATTATGGTGTTCTCCAGATACATGCCCAGGAGTGGGACTGCCGGATCATACGGTAGCTCTATTATTAGTTTTTTGTTTTTTTAAACATTTTTATTGGAGTATAATTGCTTTACAATGGTGTGTTAGTTTCTGCTTTATAACAAAGAGAGTCAGTTATACATATACATATGTCCCCATATCTCTTCCCTCTTGCATCTACCTCCCTCCCACCACCCTCCCTTTCCCACCCTTCTAGCTGGTAACAAAGCACCGAGCTGATCTCCCTGTGCTATGTGACTGCTTCCCAATAGCTAGCTATTTTACATTTGGTATACATACACAACCACTCTCTCACTTTGTCCCAGCTTATGCTTCCCCTTCCCCATATCCTCAAGACCATTCTCTAGTAGGTCTGTGACTTTAGTCCCGTCTTGGCCCTAGGTTCTTCATGACCAATTTTCTTTCTTTTTTTGTTTTAGATTCCATATATATGTGTTAGCATGAGGTATTTGTTTTTCTCTTTCTGACTTACTTCACTCTGTATGACAGACTCTAGGTCCATCCACCTCACTACAAATAACACAATTTCGTTTCTTTTTATGGCTAAGTAACATTCATTGTATATATGTGCCACATCTTCTTTATCCATTCATCTGTCGATCGACACTTAGGTTGCTTCCATGTCCTGGCTATTGTAAATAGAGCTGCAATGAACATTGTGGTACATGACTCTTTTTGAATTATGGTTTTCTCAGGGTATATGTCCAGTAGTGGGATTGCTGGGTCATATGGTAATTCTATTTTTAGTTTTTTAAGGAACCTCCATACTGTTCTCCATAGTGGCTGTATCAATTCACAATCCCACCAACAGTGTATGAGGGTTCCCTTTTCTCCACACCATCTCCAGCATTTATTGTTTCTAGATTTCTTGATGATGGCCATCCTGACTGGTGTGAGATGATATCACATTGTAGTTTTGATTTGCATTTCTCTAATGATTAATGATGTTGAGCATTCTTTCACATGTTTGTTCACAATCTGTATATGTTCTTTGGATAAATGTCTATTTAGGTCTTCTGCCCATTTTTGGATTGGGTTGTTTTTTTGATAGTGAGCTGCATGAGCTGCTTGTAAATTTTGGAGATTAATCCTTTGTCAGTTGCTTCATTTGCAAATATTTTCTCCCATTCTAAGGGTTCTCTTTTCATCTTGTTTATGGTTTCCTTTGCTATGCAAAAGCTTTGAAATTTCATTAGGTCTCATTTGTTTATTTTTGGTTTTATTTCCATTTCTCTAGGAGGTGGGTCAAAAGGATCTTGCTGTGATTTATGTCATAGAGTGTTCTGCCTATGTTTTCCTCTAAGAATTTGATAGTATCTGGCCTTACATTTAGGTCTTTAATCCATTTTGAGTTTATTTTTGTGTATGGCGTTAGGGATTATTCTAATTTCATTTTTTACATGTAGCTGTCCAGTTTTCCCAGCACCACTTACTGAAGAGGCTGTCTTTTCTCCACTGTATATTCTTGCCTCCTTTATCAAAGATAAGGTGACCATACGTGCATGGGTTTATCTCTGGGCATTCTATCCTGTTCCACTGATCTATATTTCTGTTTTTGTGCCAGTACCATACTGTCTTGATTACTGTAGCTTTGTAGTATAGTCTGAAGTCAGGGAGCCTGATTCCTCCAGCTCCGTTTTTCTTGCTCAATATTGCTTTGGCTATTCGGGGTCTTTTGTGTTTCCATACAAATTGTGAAATTTTTTGTTCCAGTTCTGTGAAAAATGCCAGTGGTAGTTTGATAGGGATTGCATTGAAACTGTAGATTGCTTTGGGTAGTAGAGTCATTTTGACAATATTGATTCTTCCAATCCAAGAATATGGTGTATCTTTCCATCTCTTTGTGTCATCTTTGATTTCTTTCATCAGTGTCTTATAGTTTTCAGAGTACAGGTCTTTTGCCTCTTTAGGTAGGTTTATTCCTAGGTATTTTATTCTTTTTGATGTGATGGTAAATGGGACCGTGTTTCTTTAATTTCTCTTTCTGACCTTTCATTGTCAGTGTATAGAAATGCAACAGATTTCTGTGTATTAGTTTTGTATCCTGCAACTTTTCCGAATTCATTGATAAGCTCTAATAGTTCTCCAGTAGTATCTTTGGGATTTTCTATGTATAGTATCATGTCATCTGCAAACAGTGACAGTTTTACTTGTTCTTTTCTGATTTGGATTCCTTTTATTTCTTTTTCTTTTCTGACTGCCTGGCTAGGACTTCAAAAACTATGTTGGATAAAAGTGGTGAGAGTGGACATCCTTGTCTTGTTCCTGATCTTAGAGGAAATGCTTTCAGGTTTTCACCATTGAGAATGATGTTTGCTGTGGGTTTGTCATATATGGCCTTTATTATGTTGAGGTAGGTTCCCTCAATGCCCACTTTCTGGAGCGTTTTTATCAAAAATGAGTGTTGAATTTTGTCAAAAGATATAACAATTGTAATTATATATGCACCCAACATAAGAGCACCTCAATATATAAGGCAGATACTAACAGCCATAAAGGGAGAAATCAACAGTAACACAATAATAGTGGGGGACTTTCATCAATGGACGGATCAATCCAGACAAAAAATTAATACGGAAACACAGGCCTTAAATGAAACATTAGACCAGATGGACCTAACTGATATTTATAGAGCCTTCCATCCAAAAGCAGTAGAATACACATTCTTTTCATGTGCACATAGAACATTCTCCAGGATTGATCACACACTGGGCCACACAGTGAGCCTCAGTAAATTTAAGAAAATTGAAATCATATCAAGCATCTTTTCTCACCACAAGGCTATGAGATTAAAAATCAACTACGAAGAAAACTGTAAAAAACACAAATATGTGGAAGCTAAACAACATGCTACAAAACAACCAATGAATCACTGAAGAAATCAAAGAGGAATTCAAAAAATTCCTAGAGACAAATTAAAGCACACAACAATCCAAAACTTATGGGACACAGCAAAAGCAGTTCTAAGAGGGATACTTACAGCAATACAAGCTTACCTCAGGAAACAAAAAACTCAAATAAACAACCTAACCTTACACCTAAAGCAACTAGAGAAAGAAGAACAAACAAAACCAAAAGTTAGTAGAGGAAAGAAATCATAAAGATAGAGCAGACATAAATGAAATAGAGATGAAGGAAACAATAGCAAAGATCAATGAAACTAAAAGCTGGTTCTTTGAAAAGATAAAACTGATAAACTTTCAGCCAGACTCATCAAGAAAAAAAGGGAGAGGGCTCAAATGAAAAAGGAGAAGTTATACCTGACACCACAGAAATACAAAGGATCATGAGAGACTACTACAAGCAACTATATGCCAATAAAATGGACAACCTGGAAGAAATGGACAAATTCTTAGAAAGGTACAATTTCCCAAGACTGAACCAGGAAGAAATAGAAAATATGAGTAGACCAATATCACAAGTAATGAAATTGAAACTGTGACTAAAAAACTCCCAACAGGGCTTCCCTGGTGGCGCAGTGGTTGAGAGTCGCCTGCCGATGCAGGGGACGTGGGTTCGTGCCCCAGTCCAGGAAGATCCCACATGCCGCGGAGCGGCTGGGCCCGTGAGCCATGGCCACTGAGCCTGCGCGTCCGGAGCCTGTGCTCTGCAACAGGAAAGGCCACAACAGTGAGAGGCCCACGTACCGCAAAAAAAACACAAAAAACTCCCAACAAACAGAAGTCCAGGACCAGATGGCTTCATGGATGAATTCTGTCAAACATTTAGAGAAGAGTTAACACCTGTCCTTCTGAAACTATTCCAAAAAATTGCAGAGGCAAGAACACTCCCAAACTCATTCAATGAGGCCACCATCACCCCGATACCAAAACCAGACAAAGATATCACAAAAAAAGAAAATTACAGCTGATATCACTGATGAACATAGATGCAAAAATCCTCAACAAAATACTAGGAAACCAAATCCAACAATACATTAAAAGGATCATACACCATCATCAAGTGGGATTAATCCCAGGGGTGCAAGGATTTTTCAATATCCGCAAATCAGTGTGATATACTACATTAACAAATGGAAGAATAAAAATCATATGATCATCTCAATAGATGTAGAAAATCATTTATTTATTTATCTCTTGACTCTGTCCTCAGCTTCTCCTTAAATCATCTACCTGACCATAAAATCCTTGTTTACAATTTACTGTGTCCTTTCCATAGTTCACTTAACAGACACACACACACACACAGATTTTTGGACTTTTTTAAATAAAATGACACATTTTGTGGAACACTTGTGGAAAATATTGAGATGTTATATGAGAAAAGTATCCTGGAATCAAATAGTTTTGGGAAACACTGGATCACAAAAATTGAATAGCGTTATCTACTGCCAGACTTTTAGTGCACTTATCATAGAAATGTGTGCAAGCTTTGTATTCCTCCAAATCATTTGACAGTGAAACCCTTAACAGGGAAATTAAGGCATTGGTATTATGAGGGACAGACTTTGGGAAACACTGACCTAACTTGCAATGAATTTCATTTACTCTTTAACTGTAAATTCAGCTTTCATCCATTTGGAGACGAGACATATTCCAAATCAAGGGGCCAAGAAGCCATATATTAACTCTACTCTAGCTTCTTATTTTGCATACAGAAGTTGGGTTCTTTTCCTCTTGCCTGGTAACCAAGCCTCTGCCTAAAACCTGAGAATCAGAAACCAAACATCTGTCTTGGTTTCCTGTCCTGGCCTTCGATGTGAATTGTCCAAGATGTGGTGTACTGACCTGAAACCAAGTGGTCTACCTTCTGGTCCTCTAATAATTAACTGTCTTCTCATCATGTTACCCAATACACAAGTTGCTATGGTATCCAGGTCTTCATTCTAAGTTTACTTCTCATCAATACATAATTACAGAAGGGAGTATAAAATTAATTAAAGAAGAACATAGAATCATAGAGAAAATAAGTTTTGGCTTGGGTATTTATTGAAATAGGGACATATGAGTTAAAAGGCTGTTCCTTTTTAGCTATCTTTAGTCTTCCTCATACATTTGATTGCCAAATTAAATGAGATGACATATAAGGGCAGGTAGCATTATGCTGGTGCAGTATAGGCAACAAATGTTAGTTTATATTTCATTCTTTAAGCAAGCTTAAACAGCCAGGATTTCCTTGTTTATAATATGAAGAATGTCTAGCAAACATAGTGGGACCACATAAGAACCTGTGATACTTTTATAGATCAATTCATATCTCTTAAAGTATAATTGTATATAGCAGTAACCTAATATACCCCCAAATAGCATACAAACTAGAATGTGTTCCAACTCGTATGGATCGTATATTAGATGCCAAGCACTGCCCTAAGTCCTTAGATACTTATGCTACATAATAATCACAAAAATCCTGTGAAGTTGCCCAGGGTCACATAGCTAGTTCATGAAAGTGACTGGATTCAAACCCTGGCAGCTGATAAAGAGCCCTTATTCTACTCCCAAAGCTGTACTTACTTCATTTCAACTCTCACTTAATAGGAGATATGTATTTAATATAAGCGGTTTGTTATAATTAAGAGAAGTCATATCATATTCGAGTCAGGGTAGACACTGCCTCTCTTCTCGTGTTGTCTCCAATCTCTACAAGAGTGCCTGCATCATACAGTTACTTTTTCAAGAAAAAAATCTGATTATATTTTAAGTTCGGTGTTTTTGTAGGGTCAACAATTTTTGGAGAATTTTCTCTTCAAGCAAAGGAGAGATGGAGATGCTAGCAAATTATCTGGGTGGTAGGCAAATATTTTAAAGGTACTGCAGAAACTGAAGTCAATAAATCAGAGAGTAACTGTCCAAAAAAGGGAGAGAGAGTGACAAATGCAGTAAATTCCAAGAAGTAAAGGCTGGTCAAAGACAAAATGTGTTCCTCTGCCTAAGTACAGTATTCCTGACCTCTGAACATGAGACTCAGGACTACTGGGAACCAAGGGTACTAAACATAATTAAATAATAATTAACTAGTGGTGTGAATAAATAATATCTCCATGGTAAATAACTGACACACAAAACCCAGCACAAGTTTTGCCACAGATGGCAAGCAAACGGTGACTACTGATACAACTTAAGGAGGTAGCATTAAGTTTTTGTTATTGTTTAAAAGACTGGAGATAAAGCAGGAAGTTAAATTGGAAGATTTAAGCTTTGCACACTGCGTAGTGATAGAAAGTCATGTATTCCTCAAGATTGATATTCCCACATGATTACATCAAGAAATCGGAAAGAGATGCATTTGCCAATTATTCCCAATCGATGCAAGAAAGAATATGTGTTAGAGTAGAACAAACAAACAATCAAAATTCCCTCCTCTCCTCAATACCACAATTATCTCTAATTTTTCAAAACAATTCTTAATCCTTTCTCAACGGGTCTTTCATGTTGTCATTAACAAAATCTAATACAGGTTAAAATCACAATATTTTAAAAGTTACCTAAGAAATCATCTCAAGTCCAGAAAAATGATCCAATCAAAAAATGGGCAGAAGAAAGAAATCATCACAAGTCTAGAAAAATGATCCAATCAAAAAATGGGCAGAAGACCTAAAGAAACATTTCTCCAAAGAAGACATACAGATGGCCAAAAAGCACATGAAAAGATGATCATCATCACTAACTGTCAGAGAAATGCACATCAAAACTACAATGAGGTATCACCTCACACCAATCTGAATGGCCCTCATGAAAGAGTCTACGAACAATAAATGCTGCAGAGGGTATGGAGAAAAGGGAACCCTTCTACTGTTGGTGAGAATGTAAATGGTACAGCCACTATGGGGAACAGTATGGAGGTTCCTCAGAAAACTATAAATAGAACTACCATATGACCCAGCGATCCCACTCCTGAGAAAACTCTAATTTGAAATAATACATGCACCCCAGTGTTCATTGCAGCACTATTTACATGGAAGCAACCTAAATGTCCATCAACAGAGGAATAGATAAAGAAGATGAGGTACTTATATACAGTGGACTATTACTCAGCCATAAAAAGGAATGAAATAATGCCATTTGCAGCAACATGGATGGACCTGGAGATTATCATACTAAGTGAAGTCAGTCAGAGAAAGACAAATATCATATGATATCTCCTATATGTGGAATCTAAAAAAAAAATGATACAAATGAACTTACTTACAAAACAGAAATAGAGTCACAGATGTAGAAAACAAATTTATGGTTACCAGGGGGGAAAGGGGAGTGGAGGGATAAATTGGGAGATTGGGGTTGACATATACACACTACTACATGTAAAGTAGATAACTAATAAAGACCTATTGTATAGCACAGGGAACTCTACTCAATACTTTGTAATGACCAATATGGGAAAAGAATCTAAAGAAAAGAGTGGATATATGTGTATGTATGGCTGATTCACTTTGCTGTTCAGCAGAGACTAGCATAACATTGTAAATCGACTATACTCCAACAAAAATTTTAAAAAAGAAAAAGAAATCACCTGGAGTCTAGAAATTGAAACCAGTTCAAGCTGCACGTCTGAAGCTCAGGAAGTCAGTTACTTAGTAAATTCCTCAGTCTGTCCTCAGTCAGCTTCTTGTATTGTATTAGAAATTACTTTATCATTCAGTTGGCTGGGGCTAATATCTCTTCCTCCCCCTCTCTCCCTTCCTTCCTCTCTACCCCTTTCCCCCACCCTCAACATAGGAAATTAAGGGAAACCACTGGGCAATTAAATGGAGTGAAAATATTTTTTCCAATGCTTTAAAAAATATATTTGTATGTATGCAAATGCATCACAGTCCAAGTTCTATTGGATGTCTCTTGAACTATAATATTAAAACAATATAGACCCAAGATATAATTAAAATGTGATAAAAGTTATTTATGATTATTGAGATACTAGAACTAAATAGGTTCTACATTTAAACCAGCGCGTTTAGTTTTCTTTGAAGTGTGTTCATGTTCCACATCATGTATGCAAAATTAATGATAAAAATGAAAAAAGAAGAAAGGTGTAACATAACAATGTTATAGAAAGTAAAGTGATCTTATTACACAGTGATTTAAAACAGCACTGGCTTTAAACCTGAGGGGGGAAAAGGTAGAATCTGAATATAGTCTTATCAAATGTCTCTCACATTGATGTTGATTTAAGGTTTTGCACATGGAATCTGTAGAGGTTTGGTGGTTGATGCTTATATTTGAAAGTCAGTAAACCCTGTGCCCCACATTTATCTCTCTGCTTAGCATAGCAATAATGGTAATCCCCTGGCAGTATTTGACTTGAACCTTTTGACCTATCTTGAACTCTCGTTCAATGTTCACTATAAACATCACTTAATCACCTTTTCTCTTTTGCTTCAGTGGAGCAGCCAGTATGCTCTAAAATCATTTTGTAGAAAAGACATTTTCATATCAAAATTCCTATGACTTTAATTATACAATATCTTAGAAATTTTTCACAATCCTTTTCTCTGTTTACTTTCTGAATGTTCACTTTATCATTCTGTAAACCACACATTTATAAAGGCTTCATTCCACTTACATCTCCTGCTTGTGTTTTGGAAAGAATTAGACACTTACGTATTTGTGTCTGTTGTATACCAATACATGGAAAATGAAGAGTATTTTGCTCTTTGGGGTTTAGCAATGTTGTATAACTTTAAAACATAAAAGCATTTTCAGTTGCTTAATCGTTTTTTCTCTTCCAACACCCAGTACATAAAAAAAACAAATTTTAAAAAATCCAAGTAAACAAAATGTCTTTTTGAGATAATAGCAGGGTGACCTCATTTCTGCTGCTACCTTCAGATTCAGCTCTGTCATTGTTTCCTATATGGAAGCAGATTGGATTTCTTGGCTTTTCAGTTGCCCAGTTTTTGCAGGGTTTTTTTTTTTTTTTTGCCTCATTTTGAACTCAGCTGACGGAAACACTGGTTTTCCAAGATTGTTTTTTTTCTTGGACCCATGATAAAAATGAGTCAAGCACAGCTGAATAGTGATGCTGTTTACAGAAATAAAGTTAATCAAGGGAGTTTAAGAATTTTTTGGAGGGGCTAGTAAATGTTAGTAATAAACACATTTTCCTTCTTATGAGTGCAACATCACTTACTTATTGTACAGACTCAGGGAGGCATGTGATCTCAGTAACCACCATAAAACAGTTTGGCCAATGCTGACAGGACGCAAATCAAAGTTTTAACATATAAAACTAGTGTTCTTACTCTATCTTATAAAGTATGGTAGTCCAACTGCAAGGTGTTTCTTATTGCTGCTAAGCAACCCTTTTTATTTATCTTCTGCTGGCTCCTCAGTATGCGTCCAACATGTTTTCACCCCTTTTCTCTTCTCCTCTAGGATCTAAGATCTCCTTGCTCTTCTTAACTAGTGTTCCCACTCCCATGTGCTTGGGAAGTCTAAGTTCATGAGCTTCAGCTTGAGTCTTTGTCCCAATTCAACATATTGCTCAGTTTGCACGTACCCTTTCATCTTCCTCTCGGGTCTCAGAAAAATCCTCATCTCTCTTTATGTCTAGGGTTAAACCTTCCTTTCTGACGTCAGATTCCATCATGGCCCAACTCCAGAGGCACTCTGCTACCATTCTAACAAACACCTCTGGTGAGCTCAAGTTCTCCCTCTTGACTGGAGAAGATTCTTGTCTTCATACACACTCTCACTTTCCCTGCCGTTCTCATGGTCATTCTCTTATCCTTGTGGTATGTGAACACTCTGTAGGACATATTTCCTCTGAAACTAGTCGACAAGGACTCCCTCCTTCATTAATGACTTGACTTCCTTACTTGCCCAAAATTCCTTTAAGAACTACATATGGGTCCAATTTTCATAGAATATTTCCTAAATATCCAATTTATTTTCTGATCCCAAAATTAACCTCACCCAAATCTAAAATCTAAGCTATAGTCACTGCAGCTCCAATTCACATCCCCACAATCCCTCAGACATTTCAGTTTTCCGTACTTTCCAAGTCAACATACACATGATGGTTCTATCATGTAAAACATCTAGTTTAGTAATTACAGTAGTAAATTGGCAATTTAATTTTTTATTTGGTTTTAACTGTAATTTTAAGAGGCTGTGGACAGGTAAGCCTTGGTTTCTTCCTGGTTTTTGAACTTCCAGGTTTTCTGTGCATATAATTACCATTAAAGCATGACAAAGTTTTCTATTTGATATTGTTAAACTTACTCTAAAAGCAATAAAATTTTGTTGGACATGATGATGATTCAGATCCCTCTAACCCTATAATTCAATAATTCCATGTTTCTCAGCACTCTGTACCTACGTCTGAATTTATATAATGATGAGATTCATGTTAGAAAAAAATCAAAGGGAGGTTATTCTAAAATTCTTAACTCAGTTATATGGTTTTCATAATATATTTTAAAATGTAGGAGATGTTTTTGACATGTTATATGTATGTCAGTCATATTTTTTGAGAAACTACACTAATCTGAAAAATATATAATTTGAGGATAAAAAGTTAACATGTCTTATTCATGAAATAAAACTTTCTTTGATGATTTCTAATATATTTATAGTTATTAACTCTATTTTTGTGTAACTTCATTATATACATTTATTTAATACAAACTATATCCTTTCAGTAAGGTGATACAAGGGTCCTATTTTGACCACAAAGTTCATTGCCCTTCAGTGCTTCTTTACATTAGGGGACTCCCTCAGATTCTTTTCATGCATAATTTCATTTAAACATTTTCCAAAGGAATACACTTGGCCCCAGAGTCAATGGAGCTCCATCACAAAGGACAAGGGAATCTTCATCATGCAGAGAATAGAGTACTTACTGCTGTTCCTTGTCTACTCCAAATCTTTGTGCCCACCCTGTTGGTGAAGGCCCCCAAGAGGTTAGCAGGCACTTCAAAACATGCTATTCCACGTAAGTTCCCTTTTTTTTTTTTTTTTTTTTTTTTTTTCTTGCGGTACGTGGGCCTCTCACTGTTGTGGCCTCTCCCGTTGCGGAGCACAGGCTCCAGACGCAGGGGCCCAGCGGCCATGGCTCATGGGCCCAGCCACTCCGCGGCATGTGAGATCTTCCCGGACAGGGGCACGAACCCGTGTCCTCTGCATCAGCAGGTGGACTCTCAACCACTGTGCCACCAGGGAAGCCCTCCCATGTATTTTTATAAAGTATTAATTTCTCCATTACTATATCCCACAAAATCCATAAATCATTCATGCTAATATAGACATGCAGAATTTTATTTTTTACAAAAAGATTCTTTTGTAAAGATAGACTTAGACACTGAAGTATAATCTTAACTTTTATCAATTGCTGCTTAATCTAATCCTTGTCATTTTAGCAGGTTTTACTGTGGAATACTTTTTAAAACTTTATCTCAGATCATTTTAACTAAAATGACACTTAAATGGAATTTAGGAATCAAACAGATGTATAGTGTTTTCATCTCAGTGGGCAAACTGCCCTCATCATCCACTTTCATCACTTTCCTCTTTTCTTCCTCCAAGTACTAAGTCATCATTCTTTGCAATTCTGTTGTATTTCATAATATGTACTTCATCATTCAGGACTAATAAATGTGGCCTTACACTGATGATGGTTATTTCATAGCTTAGTCATGTTTCTCAACCCACCTAATACCTACTTGAGAATGGAATTTATCTTATACATTGATGTCCCTATAAGAATGAGTACATTGTTGACCTTGCATAATATATTTAAACAACATAATATATTCAACAAAAACAGGTAACTTGACAAATTATGAGCAAGTATCCACTTGTACTCCACGAATAGCAAATGCTGGACAAATTTCAGTGATATGAGCCACAATGTTCTGACCAAAGTAACAGCATAAGTTTGGCTCCTATAGAACATGACCTTCATTTGGCAACAAATGGGGATTTTGTTTTCACGTTGACTTTATAGAGCCAAAAGAAAGAAAGAAATAGCTTTGCCAGGCTTCCCTGGTGGCACAGTGGTTGGGAGTCCGCCTGCTGATCCAGGGGACACGGTTCGTGCCCCGGTCCGGGAGGATCCCACATGCTGCGGAGCGGCTGGGCCTGTGAGCCATGGCTGCTGGGCCTGCGCATCCAGAGCCTGTGCTCCACAACGGGAGAGGCCACAACAGTGAGAGGCTCGCATACCGGAAAAAAAAAAAAATAGCTTTGCCTATGAAGATTTATAAACATAAGTCTCCTTGCTTTGGACAGTAATAGGTCTCCCCTCTCAAATCTATCTGGGTTTGAGACCTTGGTACTGCTCCATTGTCTGCCCTTGTACCTGTCCGGACTCATGGGTGTGCTAAACTGCAAGAGAGAGGAGATTCATTCAGGTCAGTGTGGGAGGGGTGGAGGGAGCACATCTGCTGAAGAGAAGTAAAACAGAAACAGACCAGATGGCAGGAGTAATGAGGGTGAAGAGCAGAAAGGAAAATTCCCCAAAGATCTACCAATGGCATTACTACACATCTGCTGAAGGAAAAGAGACTAAAAAGGAGCCAGCATGGTTTCAGGACATCTGAATGAGCTGACTCAGTCAGGGGTTACTCTGCAGGCTTAGATTAAGAGTTGGTTAGGAATGGGAAAGGAGTGAACAGGACGAAAGATACGGACATTCTGCCTGATTTCTTTTGTGAGAACATTTCTCCATCTTTGGAAACTACAAATATTTAACAGCAATTAATATGCTCTGGTCCCAATCAGCATAAACTTTGTAAAAAGTAATTTTCTTTAAAAAGATCTACTACTGGGCTTCCCTGGTGGCGCAGTGGTTGAGAGTCCGCCTGCCGATGCAGGGGACACGGGTTCGTGCCCCGATCCCGGAAGATCCCACATGCCGCGGAGCGGCTGGGCCCGCGAGCCATGGCCGCGGAGCCTGTGTGTCCGGAGCCTGTGCTCCGCAACGGGAGAGGCCACAGCAGTGAGAGGCCCGCGTACAGCAAAAAAAAAAAAAAAAAAAAAAAAAAAAAAAAAAAAGATCTACTACTACCACGACCACCACCAACAAAGATCTCTCGCCTTCATTAAAACCTTTGATAGTTTGCTACAATTTATAGAAGAAAGACAATAGCTTACTTAGCTTTCCACAGCCTGCAAAAATGAAAGTAAAACATTAAGAGATTCTAAAGATATTAAGTGATTATTGGTTTTGCATCACTTAGCTGGTATAGAATTGACAGGTGACAAGCACTTTCTTAGTTATTTTACATATAAAAATTAAGTGCTGTTGTAAAACACATCAGATATCTTTTTCATAGTAAACTATTTAGAACATGTAAAAAAACTTTTTGATCTCTTATCACAAGGAAATTGCTAACACTGATGACCAGTATTATTTCAGAGACAAGAAAATAGTTTGAACATGTATTTTTTTATATGTGTATATATGTGGGAAGGAAGACAATGCCCAGAAAAAAGAGAAGAGATAAGCCAAAAGGATAATCTCACTGCTCACTCATCCCTAAAATTTGGATTGTAAAAACTTAGAGCGATGTAAAAAACGTTTCCTACTGTTTTTCTTTTTGATGAAAATGAAAACAAAATGCTATTTTACCTTGAAAAATATGCTTACAAAACGGGTTTGAGCCAGCATGCATTATTGGAGAATCTACCAAAATTGGAAGTGAACAAATTAACTGACAAGTGCAGGAGGAGGATACAAATTATAGGGATAAAAGTTACCAGTTGCCTGCTCTATATATAGAAACAGGGTGATAGCAATGATACTGATTATACTGACTATGCACATACACACACCAGTTGGCACAAGTCTCTTGAAACCATATAAAATTAGCCTCTGATACTATTTAAGGCATTTCTTTAAAAAAATCAGCAATGAAATATCACTCTCTTGTGATGACTTGTAATGCTGTCCCTTATTGCAGAAAGTAAATTTTGTAAGAGTTTAGCATACTTTATAATTTATCTTAGGTCTTCGTAGAGTAAATATTCAACTCAGACATAACTGCAATTTGATGGAAAGTGCAACTTGAAAAAAAATCTTTAATGCTGAAATTTTCCTAATTCCATGTTGAGTTAGGGAGGCCATTAATAGAATTTGAGGGACTCCAATATTTCTGGTACCTGACCTACATATTCAGTAGTATGTTCTTAGAGAGTTCTCTGTAAATGCAGGACTTTCTTTTCTGCCAAAGTAAAAATTCTCCCACAAAGGATACAACTGAATAATATAGTAGAAACAGAAATAATAATATTTGTTAGAAGTAGAAGTTCCTCATAGTAAGAGGAATTGATATTTATGAAGTACTCATGATACACCAGCCACTACTTTAAGGGCTTTACACGTATGTATTAGATCTTCATTTAATCATACAATGACCCTATAATGAATGTACTACAATCATGAATTTCTTTAGGAGAAAAAAAACAGACCAAGAAGCGTAAGTAACTTTCTTGGGTTCACACAGCTATCAAGTTGCAGAGCTAAATTTGAACCCTGGTAGTCTGGTTTAGTAGCCTAGGTTTAATAATAATGTCACCCTGCCTTCCAATCAAGACAGCCTTGATAATGAGGAAATATCATTTTAGTGTTCTGCCTCTTTCACTCTGAACAAACATTATATTATCCATGTTAACTGTAAGATGTAATATCAAAAATTTGTATATAGGTTCTTTAGAACAGGCCAGAGACAAGATGGCAGAGTAGAAGGACATGAGCTCACCTCTTCTTACAAAAATGCCAAAATCACAACCATCAAAAAACAACCATCAAAAAAATAAATGCTGGAACCTACCACAAAAGATATCCTACATCCAAAGACAAAGAAGAAGCCACAATAAGATGGTAGGAGGGGCACAATCATGATAAAATCAAATCCTGTACCTTCTGTGTGGGCAACCCACAAACTGGAAAATAATTATATCACATAAGTTCTCCCACAGGAGTGAAAGTTTGGAGCCCCACATCAGGCTCCCTAGCCTGGGGGTCTGGCAATAGAAGGAGGAGCCCCAAGAGAATCTGGCTTTGAAGGCCAGTGGGGTCTGATCTTGGGAATTCCATAGGAGTGGGGGAAACAGAAACTCCACTCTTTGAGGGTGCACACAAGTTCTCAAGCACACCAGGACCCAGGGCAGAAAGCAGTGACCTCATAAAAGCCTGGGCCAAACCTATCTGCTGGTATTACGGATCTTCTGCAGAGGCGAGGGGTGGCTGTGGTTCACTGCAGGGACAAAGACACTGGTGGCACTACTTCTGGGGAGTACTCTTGGAGGCTGCCATTTTCTCACTAAGACCTGGCCCCACCCAACAGCCTGTAGGCTCCATTACTGGGATGCCTCAGGCCAAACAACCAACAGGGCAGGAACACAGCAGTCTTCCTGAGCACACAGCTGCCCACTAAACACACCCCTTGACACAGCACTACCCACCAGATGGACAAGACCCAGGTCCACCTACCAGTGGGCAGGAACCAGTTCCTTCCATCAGGAAGCCTACACAAGCCTCGTAGACTAGCCTAATTCACCAGGGGGCAGACAGCAGAAGCAAGAACTCTCTTGCATGTCTATACAATAACAACAAAAGATCAGAAAGAGAAATTTTTTTTAAAAATCCCATTTACCATCACATTAAAAGAATAAAATACCTAGGAATAAACCTACCTAAGGAGGTAAAAGATCTGTATGCAGAAAACTGTAAGATGCTGATGAGAGAAATTGAAGATGACACAAACAGATGGAGAGATATACCATGTTCTTGGTTTGGAAGAATCAGTATTGTCAAAATGACTATACCACCAAAGGCAATCTACAGATTCAGTGCAATCCCTATCAAATTACCAATGGCATTTTTCACAGAACTAGAACAAAAAAATCCTAAAATCTGTATGGAAACACAAAAGACCCAGAATAGCCAAAGCACTCTTGAGCAAGAAAAATGGAGCTGGAGGAATCAGGCTCCCTGACCTCAGACTATACTACAAAGCTACAGTCATCAAAACAGTGTGGTACTGGCACAAAAACAAATATAGATCAATGGAACAGGATAGAAAGCCCAGAAATAAACCAATGCACCTATGATCAAACAATCTACAACAAAGGAGGCAAGACTATACAATGAAGAAAAGACTGTCTCTTCAATAAGTGGTGCTGGGAAAACTGGATAGCTACATGTAAAATAATGAAAGTAGAACATTCTTTTACACCATACACAAAAATAAACTCAAAATGGATTAAAGACTTAAATGTAAGACCAGATACTATAAAACTTTTAGAAGAAAACATGGGCAGAACCCTCTTTGACATAAATCGTAGCAAGATCTTTTCCAATCCATCTCCTACAGTAATGGAAATAAAAACAAAAATAAACAAATAGGACCCTAATTAAACTCAAAAGGTTTTGCACAGCAAAGGAAACCAAAAACAAAATGAAAAGACAACCCATAGAATGGGAGAAAATATTTGCAAAGGATGTGACTGAGAAAGGATTAATCTCCAGAATCTATAAACAGCTCATGTGGATCAATATCAAAAAAAAATTTTAAAACAAACAACCAAATTGAAAAATGGGCAGAAGACCTAAATAGACATTTCTCCAAAGAAGACATACAGATGGCCAAGAGGCACATGAAAAGATGCTCAACATCACTAATTATTAGAGAAATGCAAATCAAAACTACAATGAGGTACCACCTCACACCAGTCAGAATGGCCATCATCAAAAAGTCTACAAACAGTAAATGTATGTGGAGCAAAGGGAACCCTCCTACACTGTTGGTGGGAATGTAAATTGTTACAACCATTATGGAGAACAGTATAGATGTTCCTTCAAAAACTAAAAATAGAGCTACCATATGACCCAGCAATCCCACTGCTGGGCATATATATGCAGAAAACCATACTTTGAAAAGATACATGCACCCCAATGTTCACAGCAGTACTATTTACATATTTAATTCTATTTACATGGAAACAACCTAAATGTCCATCAACAGATGAATGGATAAAGAAGATGTGTACATATATACAATGGAATATTACTCAGCCATAAAAAAGAATGAAATAATGCCATTTGCAGCAACATGGATGGACCTGGAGATTATCATACTAAGTAAAGTAAGTCAGAGAAAGACAAATGTCATATGATATTGTGTATATGTGAAATCTAAAGAAAAATGATACAAATGAACTTACAAAACAGAAGCAGACTCACAGACTTATAGAACGAATTTATGGTTACCAGGGGTAAGGCTGTGAGGGAGGGATAGATTGGGAGTTTGGGATTTACATATACATACTGCTATATTTAAAATAGACAACCAGGGCTTCCCTGGTGGCCCCGTGGTTGGGGGTCCACCTGCTGATGCAGGGGACACAGGTTTGTGCCCCAGTCCAGGAAGATCCCACATGCCACGGAGCGGCTAGGCCCGTGAGCCATGGCCACTGAGCCTGCGCGTCTGGAGCCTGTGCTCCACAACAGGAGAGGCCACAACAGTGAGAGGCCCATGTACCGCAAAAAAAAAAGACAATCAACAAGGACCTACTGTATAGCACAGGAAACGCTGCTTAATATTCTGTAATAACCTAAATGGGAAAAGAATTTGAAAAAAATAGGCACATGTGTAACTGAATCTCTTTGCTGTACACCTGAACATAACACAACATTGTCAATCAACTATATTCCAATATAAAGAAATTTTTATTAATTCCTGTGTATGTTAATTTAGTCAATATTTATTATCATGACCATAGCCATACACTAAATGATACATGCAATGAAAATAAAAATTTCTAAACTAGCTAAAGATACACTGAGGACTTGAATTATTAGGAACTTGTGCTTTCTGTTTCATAATTCTATTACAAAATATAATATACTTGAGAGACTAAATCTATTAGTTGAAGAGCCAGTCACAGAAATATGTAAATAGCAAAGAACCTTCTTTGTTTAGCAAAATAGTTCAGAAAAATCAATCGCCCTGAGGCTTGGCCAGGAAAGACCAGGTTTGAGCCAAAAGATGACAATAACTCAAGTGTTTTATATAATAAAGTAAGAGGAGTTCTGGGTTTCCCAAGTCAGTCCTTTAGAGAGGTGTAAAGGAACCAAGGAAGGAGAGAAAAGATTGAGAAGACCTGTTCCCTACTTAGAATATGACTACTGAGAAATTCCTGAAGGTGGATATGGTTGAGGACTTTTAAAATTAGAAAGTCTAATTTTTCAATTTTATGTTACCTGCATAGTAATGCAACCCTCCCCTGACTCTGCCTTATTACTCTAAACAAGCAGTTCTCAAAGTGTGATCCTCTGACCAGCAGCCCCAGCATTATGCAGGACCTTGTTAGAAATGCCATTTCTCAGGAGAACCAGAAATTCTGGGGATGGGCTCAGAAATATGGGTTCAGCAAGCCCACCAGAGGATTATAATGTGTGCTCAAGTTTGAGAATGTCTGCCCTAAACTTAGCAGAATTCTGCTATTTCCTCAGCCTTGTGTGGTACTTCAGGAAATGAAGAAACTGGGTCACAGTCCAGCAGAGGTGTCATAAGCAAGAAGTGAGATGCAAAGCAAAGGAAAAGGAATTCACCCAGGATCAGGGAATAAGTCAACAGCAATGAAGTGTTCAAGTCAATGATACTTGTTACTCCCCAGAAACTCCAAAGATATTGTGAGACACTGAGTTTACCAGATTCTATGTGATAGGGATTTAAGTTTATAAATCTTAAATGATGGCTTGACTAATGATATTACTATAGCATGAAGATGTGGGGAGTAATAAATAACACCTGATAGACATTTAGGAAATTCTCTATTTGAAGAACTTTTTAGATTATTTATAAATAAAAACAATTATCAAGTTCCTTTTAACTTCATTGAAAAACCACCTAACCCATTGGAAAACAATTTTCTACAGGAATTGTTGTTGTATCACTTTGTGAGTAGAAGTAATTCACACATGGGTAGGTAGCTTCTTGTGCTTGGTTTAAATTTAATATAACTTAATAGTTATAGAATTATCAGTCTTTTTTTTTAATGTATTGACAATGATGTGTTCATAAACAGCCCAAAATGGGAGTTATAATTTGGGGAGTGTACAAATCCCAACTGTGGGCTAGGGAACCTACTGAGAGGTTCGTTTGTGGGGACCATTTCCAAATTGGGGATAGACAATCAAAACCCGTGGTAGGATATGCTCTATTGCACAGACAGACACTTATTACATTTACTCAAGAACTTACTTTATGTTTATCAACCTTCATACTTTGCTCTCCTGTCTCTTGGCTCTACTCTTAGAGAGACAGACACTTACTAGGCTAGTTAGAATCTATGCTGTCTTCTTTTCATAACTGCCCCTTGATTTTCATCTGGAGAATCAAGTGATAGAAAATACAACTTGAACTGACCCCTGCTCCCCGTCTCAATCCATGATCTCTGGAACAGCTAGACTCCATCCCACTTTACTTTCCCTTACTGCCCCCTACACACCCAGTCACTGCCAGGGTAGGTTCATGACTTGGGTCTAGAGAGTAAGACCATCCTATTTGTCAGTGATAGTGTCTGTCTCAGATAGACTATCTCCTTACAGTGCCAAAATGGCAACCATGAGTTCTAGGCATTATACTCACAGCTTCGAATTAGCGTATAAAAATCTTTATTCCCCCAAATAGTTAAAATAAAACCCTAGACATGACTACACTATTCCAAATTGGGGATAGAGAGAATTTGGAAGCCAGAGTTGTTCTTCAGTGGGCCACTGTATTCCTTCTTACCCTTTCCTACCTCTATCAACACTTATAAATAGGCCTAACCAAATTTGGTGCTTTCCATCCCAGTGGTCCACTGAAGAACAACTCTGGCTTACTGCACTTCACCCATACCTGAAGTTAGAACTCTCAAAGCACATTTTAGTTTTGTGAATTAAAAAAAAAAAAAATCCTGGGCTTCCCTGGTGGCGCAGTGGTTGAGAGTCCACCTGCCAATGCAGGGGACACAGGTCCGTGCCCTGGTCCGGGAAGATCCCACATGCCGCGGAGCGGCTGAGCCCGTGAGCCATGGCCACTGAGCCTATGCATCCGGAGCCTGTGCTCCGCAACGGGAGAGGCCACAACAGTGAGAGGCCACGTACCGCAAAACAAACAAAAATCCTTATTGCTTAAGCCAGTTCAAGTTGCATCTTCTAGGATATTCTTCTAATATAAAAGAAACCTACCCAATATGTGACTGAGAAAATAGCAGCAAAACCATTGACAGGTTGATTAGGGATTGTGTTTGCTTGTTAGGGATTCTTGAATACACTGCCTGTACTGGTATGCCCATTGTTGTGTAGGTGGGAAATATCAATATCCTAGCTCTGTAATATCCATAACTTAAAAATCAATACATTCTCCTGAGCTTCTGCAAGCCAGATCAATAGTTGATACTTTATACTTTACAATATCTTAAGAGCCACAGATGTGGAAAAGGGAATCCTAGTGTTGGTACCCATTGCAAAGCTGTCTGTGTCTCTAACCATTTCCATTTATTTTCACTGTTGCAGTGCACACTGATGGCTGCTTTCACTAAGTAACCGCAGCTCTCCATGTACAGGCTTTATCTGGCATCCTTAGCTCAAACATGAGAAAGGATTAAAGCGTTAGGGAGTCAAGAAGCAATCCTCCATCAATGATGGAAGGGAACAAGAGGATAAATGCCCCAAATTCCAAACTGTTGGAGTAAAACAACTCTGAAGCACTTCTATTCCATCTCCCTGAGGTCCCCAACAGGATTTAGCCCCAGTCAATGACAGTATCTGGTTCTTTAATTCATCCTTTTTTGGCTTATTTCCCTTTCATATCTCACTTTCCTAATTCCTACTTTCCTACCATTGCTCCCGAAATCACCTCCAAAATGAACTTCTTACTCTCAAATTCTTGCCCCGAGTCTGATTCTGTTATGTGGGTAACCAAAGTATTTAGTGAAGGTATATAGAATCAGAAAAAGTAACAGGAGGCGTAACAGGAGACACAACAATAAAGTTTATGGTAAGAAAAGCCTGAAAACAATGTAATTTAAGTTGGAAAGTTAAGCTAGTCCACACACAGAAAAGCTATGTCTTAAAAAAAAAAAAAAAAACCTACTTAAAAGAGCTTCAATGAGCAGACACCCAAATATACAACCACTCACATTTTAATAAATTATTTTCTAATCCTAAGGATCAATAGGACTGCATTTTTCCCTATCCAACAACCTTGTTTGGATATTCTGTGTTCTTCCATAGTTCTGAAATTTGGTCTCTGTAGATAATAAGCGCTCAACTAAAGAAACTGATAAAGGCAGCTTCTATTTTTGCAAAACTATCCAATAATATTATCTGTAGTAGAAGGATATACTTTTTTCCAGGAGATAATAATAGAAGAGTTTCAATAAACTTAGGCAAACTTTGCTATCAAGAACCTGGAAAGAAACTCTCAGGAAACCTCAGCTTGAAGTTTAATAGCTTGTGAACCATATGTCTTTCCAGTAACCAGTTTTGCTGGTAATTTTCTGCTATAGGACTGAAAAGAGCAGGACATGCTGAATTCCCAATTTTTAGGAAGTTGGTGAGAAAATCCAAGAGGAGTAAAAAAGCTCCAATGTATCTATGCTTAAAGTAAGCAGAGATTTGAATACCTGTCCTCAGGAATAATAGGCTAAATCCTGGATGGGAAACATTCACCAAGGGATAATAACAGGACATTAACTGAAAAATGCTCCTCTATCCTGCCCCCTGAAAGTTGGTTAATATTTTACTTTAATTTCAAAATAAGAACATATACCATATCTTCTGCCTCCTACAAAAAATAAACCTAGTAATAAAATCTAATTTCAACAGCCAATGACTATTATACTTTCCACTTTGTAATTCCATTACATTTTTTTACTGTCTGCTCTCTCTTTAAGTTGGCACGTTGATTTAAAATTCAATGAAAATCTCATTAAAAAATATATTTGGAGGCAATCCAGAGAGGGGAAGGAAAGAATGACCTGTGGGTGGACTAGAATACACTGGATATGATGCTGATGTGGACTTAATCTTTCTGAACACAGCTGCCCCTGATCTGTAGTTTATGTACCTCATTATTCCTGGGACTCGGATGACACATCTGTCCCCTAAAAGAGAAGGGAAAATCTTAAGATCGCAGGGTCTACATGACCATTTCCTTCAGTGACCAGCAATAAAGTCCCAACACTTGACACAGTGATTGGCCCCCACCCTGGGATGATCCTAGTCAAGGTTACAAGCTGAAATCCTGCTCCCTTACAGTGCCTGCATTGAAAACACAGTGTACGTCTAAAAAGGTTGGTTGGTTGGATCAGCCTTATTACATAGCATGCGATATGTGTACACATGATAAAAAAGATGAAAGAACTCCAATCTAAGTTGGAAATAAATACACAGAGGGACATATTTCACTTAATTCATACTGTCTCTGTGGGAAAGTAAAAGGTAACTATTTCTCTTTTTCACTTTCATAAAGTATATTGTAGCACTGCTATTAACTCAATGCAACACACACACACACACACACACACACACATACCTGGGAGATTTTAATCCAAAACTAAATCCTTTAAGGGAATGAAGAGATTGTATTGAAGTATAGAGAAAAAAAATTTTAAGTTTGTTCAAAAGAAATTATAGAACAATCACAAACTGTTATAAATTAGCTCTCTTTTAAAGGACATGAGGCATAAGAAGTTGTAGGTGGTCTAATGCATTTCCTCATGATTGAATTTATACTCTTAAAGACTGGGTAATTTTTACTCAGGGAGTGTGCTCGATCTTTTATTCAAAAGAGATTGGAATTTTTTTCCCATCATAGAAATGGAGAAAATGAGTCAGAAAACATAGTGTTCCCAGACCATTATCTATCAGGGAGGAACTCATTAAAGTTCTTAACCCAACTGTGGTGCAAGGTATAAATGGGAAGGTTTTAGGAATTTTTAACACAGATTTTGGTGTAAGAAATTGATGTATTTTTTTCAGAATAACTAAGTTACCTGGCCAAGACAAGATACATCCAAATTCATTCTGGAGATGCTGAAAACTAACTTAAAACATTTTTTTAATGTCAAACGCATCTTAGTGTTTAGCATAGTTAGTTCAACAAATCTCTAAATTCACCAAGAATTGGAACCTTATATGATTATAGGCATTTCACTGAAATGCTACCACATAATGCTGATTTCCATTTAGCACACAAATTTTGGAACAGTGGAAGTAAGACTCATGTGGCAAACAACTGCTTGAGAAGGTCACCATCTTTTAAGTTACTTTAGGGTCCCTATGGTAGAGATCTGTGTGAAAATAGTTCCACAAAATTTATTTTGTTTTACTTATATGACTCATTGTGATGCATCATGTTTCTTTTTTAACAGGTTTATCAAAATGCTCAGAGATATTCTTGGTAAGTTATAGTCTCAGCTTTCCTTCTTTTGTATGCTTTCCCTCCCCTCCCCCACTACAACTTAAATATTTTCCATTTTCCCGGTTTTCACGGTGTGCTTAGTTCTTACTTAATATTTTAATATAAAGTACCTCGCACCCTCTTGGAACAAATACAAAGTAGTCTATTGCTATTGATAAAGTCATCGATTATCTCTTAGTTGTCATATTATGGACACATGTCATACCTTGTTGTTTCTGAAGCATTTCTCTCTTCTTCTGTAGCTCTCCTCTCTTAGTTTTACTCTTAACTCTCTAGTTGTTCATCTCCAGTCTCCTTAAACAACCAATTTTTTCTACTACTTTATTGATATTTCCCAGTGTTCTGACTTTAGCCTTCTTTTCTTCTTACTCTGTAGGCTGTAGGTAACATCATAACATCCTACCCATGCTGTTGGTAACTATTCTCCCATTTTATAAATGAAGAAACAGATACACAGAGAAATTTAAAAAATGCCCCAGGGTCATATATTCAATAACAATCAGAGCTTATATTTTAACAATATTTACATTCCTTCTGCCTTACCGCATATGTCCCTAGGATAGGCTGGGTAACAAAACCCACAATATATCTGTGACTTTGACAATGTTTGTTTTTTGTTTTTGTTGTACATTACTACCTTTAGTGAAGACCTCTGCTTTACATTGCTGCTTTCTGGGACCCCAATTGGCGGAGGCTTTACCGTCTGGAAGGTTGTTGGTTTTAGTGGTAGTGAAAGGAAAATTGAGGAGGTGAGCACCAGTAATTAAAAACTGAGATGGAGTTGTGAAACACACCTCACTTTTGCTCACCTATCCTTGGCTGAAACAACTCATATGGCCGTGATTCCAGAGGATGAAAGTTTCAGAGAGCCAGGTAATTATGAGTAGAAGTAATGTCTACCACAATTTCCCTATAAGGTAGAATACTCATCATATATTTGATAACTATAGTGGGATATTTTAGTTTTGGGCTACATTCCAATTACTTCTTTCTCAATAGCACCACAGTTATTAGTGGGGTAAGATATCCTCTCCCATATTTTGTGTGGTCTTACAGGATAGATGCAAAAGTAAACAGACCCTCCCGGTTACCCTAGTATAACAGGCAGCCAGACGCAGAACCTAAGCTAAGTTATTCGGGTTATCTGCCTCAGGACTTTTGAGGCCTGTGGATTGATACAAAAACAGGAGGAAGGATGAAAATATTCATTCTGACAGAGCAAACCGACCCAACCATTGTTGCTAGAATGATCATTGGTCTGGTTCACTTTCTAGAGCCCTCTAGAAATCTGTTTCCTAATTCTAAGCAAGTCCCACCTGTTTATTCTGTGAACTCCCACACAGCCATTTCAGTATGTTTCTTTGCATAAGGTAGTTATATTCTATTGCTTAAAACAAAGGAACCCAAACCTATACACACTACTTATTAATATTCTGAAGATATGCAGGGATGTAATTAGGATATCCAAATGTGAAGTTGCAGGATGTATGTGTCTTTATATAAAATTTATAGAATAAGATTCAGAAATAAACTAACAATAGTGTTGACATTAATTTATATAACGTTTTAAATAATGCAGTAAAAGGTTTCAAGAAACCATAAGAAAGCCAGTAAGAGCCTCCTAAAGCAGTATGATGATGCCTGTGCTATGGGATGCTTCAACTCAGATTGCTTATTAGCACCTAGGTTAGAATTGGCTTGGTGATAATAAGATAAGCACTTCACTAATATGATTCTGAATGAGCAATTTTCATATTAATGGCTTTTCCACTGTATTAATGAAAACACAATTTGCCACCATAATGGGGACATCACTTAAATTAGATCAAAATTGCTAACATGAACCGTGATGTTAATAAAGCAAAGCTGTTGTATGTGCTAATGGTTCTTCTATTGTATTAACAATGTTCTTATATCCCAAAATTGGTATTACATTTGAAAAAACTGGGTCATTTTATTGACTACTTGATAATGTCACTTACTGTATGTGCAAGCCACTGCCATCACATTAACTTCGCATAGATCTGCCAGTAACTGAGCAGAAAGTCACAAAGAATGGAAAATTCTACACACTGGAACTAAAAAGCAGTATTCTATCAGCTAAGCTTCCTTAATCTGGAACTAGGTTAGGGAAGAGAAAACACTATAAGAAAATGAAAAATTGAAACATGAGTCATTTATATAATGACATTTATTTCTGTTTTAGTTTACTAGGGCTGCTGTAACAAAGTGCCACAGACTGGGTGGCTAAACAACAGAAATTTATTTTCTCACAGGCCTGGAAGCTAGAAGTTTGAGACCAAAGTGTCAGCAGAGTTGGTTCTTTCTGAGAGCCATAAGGGAAGGATCTGTTCCAAGACTCTCTCCTTGGCTTAGAGATGGCCATCTTCTCCCTGGGTCTTTACTTACTCTTCCCTGTATGCATCTTTGTGTCCAAATCTCCCCTTCTTTTAATGACGTTAGACATATTGGATTAAGGCCTACCCTAATGACCTTATTTTAATCTAATTACCTCTGTAAATACACTATGTCCAAATATGGTCATATTCTGAGGTATTAGGATTTACAATTTCAACATAGGAATTTTGTGAAGAGGGACACAATTCAGTATATTACTTCCTTAAGTTTTAATTTTCCAGGCATGTACAAAAATGTATGTATGAAACACTTATACTTAAGTTTAGCAAGATAATATTACCAGGTTATTTATAATTATTTAAGGTGTTCTGATTTATACTGCATATAAACATCCCCCAAACTGGGCTTGAACATGAAATCAGGTAACTGTGGTGAAGTATTTAGCTCACTACTCACATAGCAAAAGAAAACTGAAGGTTAGTTTCAATAGTAGTAATAACAGCTGTACTATGTGTGTGTACAGGAAAGGAAACCCAAAAAGAGGAAACACTTAAATGATAGGTGGTATCATCTCATTTAGTTTTATAGATACTTCTGTTCCCTGGAATGTAAATTCTTACTGGGTTAAATTCAACAACAACAAAACAAATAAACAAAAACCCCCAAACAAAAAAACTCCTAATATTATTAAGAATAACATTCAATTAGACAAATATTTAATGGGCACTTAGTATGTGCCTGACACTGTTCTCAATAATGGGCAAAAGGAGTCAGTAAAAGTCCACACAGTAAGATCTTTTAAATACTTTAAATATATGCTGGTATTTCTTCATATTGTTAGGATTAAAAAGAATCACCACAGGACTATTTAATTTTAAATATGTTGCCAGTCTTGGTTTGAAACTAAGACTCAGTTTGAAAGTAATTCATAAGACTTAATTGCTATTTAGCTAAAGAGAACATGTCTTACATATTCTGACTTATTCTATTCCATTCTATTCTAATAAACTTTGAGCTATCTGAGAAATCTCAATATGCTGGTGTTTAATATTTGAAGTCTTGTCAATGAAGGCAAAATAACCTATTTTTTTGCTTCAGAATAAGTGGCTGAATAACTATCTCTTCTGAACACCTCTTTACCTAAAGCTTTGAAAGATGAAATCAATAATTAAGTCTTTAAAACAATTTGTTTTAGCTCTTTCCCTTCCAACATTTTACCTGTCCTGATGAAAGTAAAAAATGAAATGGCTTTTAACATTATTTCTTTCATTTCTAATTCTTTTCTATTTTATACAATCTGGGGATATTACCAAATAATTTAAAATGGCACAAAAACAACACCAGGATGAAGAAAGGAGAATTTAAGTTGATTTACAAACTGAAAAATCAGAACAATCATAATAATCTTATAATATAGATTTTTCAGTTGATTTTAAGCCATATTTTTATGCAAATCAGTAGCCAATATACATCTTTTTAGTAATGTAATTGATTTTTTTTTTTTTTTTTTTTTTTGCTGTACGCGGGCCTCTCACTGTTGTGGCCTCTCCCGTTGCGGAGCACAGGCTCCGGACGCACAGGCTCAGCGGCCATGGCTCACGGGCCCAGCCGCTCCGCGGCATATGGGATCCTCCCAGACCGGGGCACGAACCCGTATCCCCTGCATCGGCAGGCGGACTCTCAACCACTGCGCCACCAGGGAGGCCCTGTAATTGATTTTTTACAAAATTTTTATCATTAATACCTGTGGAGAATTAGTATAGTGCTTTCCTAGTTCACAGGAAAGATCTTGGTTATTGACTGGACTCAGTAACTTGTCTCAACCTATATAAAACACTTGTAATCTGAGAAAACTGGATGCAAGCTGTTTACTTGTGAAATGATATAATGTAACATAATCCTCAAAGCATGTACTTGAATATAGTGCATATGTATTTGCATAGTAATGAATCCACAAAATAAAGTATAAGGAATTAAGTGAAAGCTAAAAATGAAATAAGATATTGCCAAAAAGAAAACCTGTGGTTGCATCACATTAAATTTAAATAGAAACTCTTCCTTTGAAACTCATTCTAAAGTCATTTTTGTACTTAAAGAAAAAAATATTTAGAGAAAATATTTTCTAATCAGGGTGTGACAAACAGTATTATATTGCACATTATATTCCTGACTGGAATAAGAATCAATAGATGTCTTAACTAATAATATTTTTCATTAATAAAGTCCTTCCTTTCATAAAGCATTTTCATATGTAAAATGAAACAAAAGAAAAGAAATACATCTACAGAACATTCATTATACTCTAGTATCTGCCTTGGCTTTTTACGTGCATTATCTCATTTAATTTTCATTTCTCTGTAAGACAAAAACAATCCTCAATTTCTAGATCAGAAAATCAGGCACAGAGAGATTAAATCACTTTCTCAAAGTCACACAACTAGTAAGTGAAAGTATAGTGGGTTTAATCTTGGCAGCCTCAGTCCAGAGCTGGAGCCCCAAACCATTAAACCATGTTGTCTCTATGCTGTACTCATGTACTACCTCTATTGATCCTCGGGAAAAGCCTATAACATTGTTATGAGTTGATATTACAGTAAACTCTTGCAGAGAATTTTTGAAGCTTCTCCATGTCACACAGTAGACAGTAGAGCCCACTTTGGTACCAAACCTTGTTGGCCTAGATTCTTGGCAAAGTAGCCTATCTAGTCAGCATGATTCTTCCCTTATGCTCAGGGTTCAATGTACAGATATTTCCCTAAAATGTTTCATATTCTCCAGGTCCTAAGCTTTGAGATCTATATTACAGAGTGATCTACACAGAATATCATTTCCAATCTCCAGAATCACTTCAAGGCACCTCAAATTTTACATGGACATATAAACAAAGGGATGCTTTGTACTATCTTATAACACCAAACACTGAGTGGGACACTGTAAGATCATTTTCTTTGTACCTATACAAGTCTTTGTTCCCTACCCCCAGGCCTTTCAGAAATACATGTCAACAAAGCTTGAACAGAACCTGAGTAGTAAAAGTGATTTATCAAAATAGGGGGCGAGATCAAGTTGGTGGAATGGGAGGACATGGAACTCAACTCCCTCCAGGAGCACATCAAAAATACATCTACATGTGGAGCAATTCTCACTGAAAACTAACTGGAGACTGGCAGAAAGTCTTCTACAACCAAGGCTGTAAGAAATATCCACATGGAATTGGTATCAAGGGAAAAGAAAAGAAGCCATCAAGTCAAGACCTGTGCCCCCGAGATGGAACTCAGAAGAGGAGGGGGATTACACGGGCAGAGATCTGCCCTGGTGAGTGAATGGTTTGAGCCACATATTGGGCTCTCCAGTGCCGGAATCTAACACCAGGAAGATAAAGTCCCCTTGGCTGGTTGGAGGGCTGGTGAGACTAATAGGAAGGCTGCGGGAAGCCTGGACTCTGCCCATGAGGAACACATGCATGCTTGGTTACTCCCGAAGCAAGGTACAGAGGGTGAATTGAAACTGCACAGGACATTGGCCAGTTTCCTGCAACTGCCCAGGTACCTCAGCCTGAGCTGAGTGCCCGCTCTGGTCCCACTTGCTTCACCACGCAGCTCCACACTAGGGCAAGGGCTACAGGGGCCAAGGGGAGAGCTCCATTGTGAAGGACAATGCAACTCAGGCTTGAAGTGGCATCTGAGTTGGTGGGAGGGCAGCCATTACCGGTGCTTCCTGAGGCAGCTATCAGAAGTGGTCCTGGGCCCTGACAGCAGCCAGGGCCACCAAAACCCATGCTCAAACCCATGCCAAGCACCTGTACCAGCCCCTCTTCCTCCAGCACTGCTCCCCTCTAGGGTGAGGGTGCCAGTGCTAGGAGGGGAGAGACCACACACTTAAAGGGAATGGAGCCAGCCTGGACCCATCCTCAGGGCTTCTGCTCCAGCAACTTACTACCTACCCCTATCCCCAGTAGGGTGGTGCTGGCTATTGAGCAGAGGAAAAGCCTTGGCTCATACCTGGCTCTAGCTCTAGCCACTCCATCTCCAGTCCTACCTCCTAGCCAGGTGATAGCAACCTAGGGAAAGACATGACTCATGCTCATGTCAGATCCATGTCTCCCACCAAAGCCACTGGGCACATGCAGACTGTATAGGGATGTTCCCACATAAGAACAACCCTTCAAGACTGCAGTAGGTGACTTTTTCACCTAATTTGATAGAGACAGAGAAAGTTAATCAAAATAAGACAGGGAATTTGCTTCAATTGTAAGAAGAAGAAAAAAAAACTGCTGGAAAAACAACTAATGAAACAGAAATAAATAATTCACCAGAGAAAGAGTTCAAAGCATTGTAAATAAGAATGCTAACTGAATTCGGGAAAAGAATAAATGAACTCAGTGAGAATTTAAACAAAGAACTAGAACAAGATAAATTTTAAAAAGAACCAGTCAGAACTGAAAATACAATAACTGAAATGAAAGACATACTAGAAGGGATTAACAAAGATTAGGTGATACAGAAGACCTCATACATGATCTAGAAGATAGAATATTGGACCCAGACAGAGCAGCATAAAGAAAAACAGATTTTAAAAAATGAGAAGAGTTTAAGGGACCTCTAGGACAACATCAAGCATTCTAAAATTCACATTACATGGCTCCCAGAAGGAGAAGAGAGAAAGAGGTCAAAAATGTTTGATGAAAATATGTCTGAAAACCTCCCAAACCTGAGGAAGGAAAACAGATATCCAGGTACAGGAAGCACAGAGGGTCCCAAACAAGATGAACCCAAACAAACCCACATCAAGACATATTATAATTAAAATAGCAAGTATTAAAGAGGGAATTCTAAAGGCAGCAATAGAAACACAAAGAGCCATGTACAAAGGGAACCCCATAAAATTATAAACTGATTTTTCTACAGAAACTTTGCAGGCCAGAAGGGAGTGGCATCATATATTTAAAGTGTTGAAAGGAAAAAAACATACAACCTGGGATACTCTACCTGGCAAGACTATGACTTAGAATACAGGGAGAGATAAAGAACTTTTGAGGAATGCAAAAATTTAAAATATTCATCAATACTGAACCAACCAACTCTAAAAGAAATGTTAAAGGATTTTCTATAAGTGAAAAAGTCTGTAACAAAAGGTAAGTACCTATAGGAAAGGAATAAATCCCACTAGTAAAGGCAAATATATAGTAAAGGCTAGAACAACCACTTAAATAGGCTAGTATGAAGATTAAAAGACAAAAAAAAAAAAAACCCATAAAATCAACTATAACTAAAATAATCACTAAAGAGATAAACATGAAATTGTAAAATATGACATCAAAAACACAAAATGTGGGGGAAGGGGTAAAAAACAGATCTTTTAGAACATGCTTAAACTTAAATGATTATTCAGCTTAAATCAAGTAGCTATAGTCATATGTCAACATATACTAACCCCATGGTAACCACAAATCAAAATGCCGCAATAGTGACACAAAAACTAGAGAGAAAGGAACACAAGCATACCAATAAAGAAAATCATCAAACCAGAAGAAATTAAAAGAAGAAAATAACAGATAAGAACTACAAAAACATCCAGAAAACAAGTAACAAAATGGCAATAAGTACATACCTATCAATAATTATTTTAAATGCCAATGGACTAAATGCTCCAATCAAAAGACATAGGGTAGCTGATGGGATTTAAAAAAAAAGACCCATTTAAATGGTGCTTACAAGAGACTCACTTTAGAGCTAAAGACACAGACTGAAAATGAGGAGATGGAAAAAGATATTTCATGCAAATGGAAACAACAGGAAAGCAGGGGTAGCAATACTCAAATCAGACAAAATAGACTTTAAAACAAAGTCTATAACAAAAGACAAAGAAGGGCATTACATAATGGCATAGGGATTAATACAAGAAGAGGATGTTATAATTATTAACATATATGCACCCACTAAAGAAGCACCTAAATATATAAAGCAAATATTAACAGACATGAAGGGTGAAATTGACAATTATACAATAATAGCATGGGACTTCAACATCCCACATACATCAATGGACAGAGCATCCTGAAAGAACATCAGTAAGGTGACAGTGGTCTTATATTGACACATTAGACCAGTTGTGCTGAATAGATATCTATAGGACATTCCATCCAAAACCACCAGAATACATATTCTTTTCAAGTGCATGTGGAAAGTTCTCCAGGATAGATCACATGCTAGGCCACAAAACAACTCTCATCAATTTTTAAGAGGACACAAATGATATCAAGCATTTTTTCCCCAGCTACAACAGTATGAAACTAGGAATCAATTACAAGAAGAAAAATGGGAAAACACAAACCCATGGAAAGTTGTGTTTCCATTTTCATTTGTCTCAAGGTATTTTCTGATTTGCTCTTTGACTTCTTCATTAACCCACTGGTTATTTTAGTGGCATACTGATAAACCTATAGCCAGGTTCATCAAGAAAAAAAGAGAGGACCCAAATAAGCAAAATAAGAAATGAAAGAGGAGAAACAGCAACCATTATCACAGAAATACCAAAAAAAATGTAAGAAAATACTGCAAGCAGTTATATACCAACAAAGTGAACAACCTAGAAAAAAAAGACAAATTTCTAGAAACATACAAACTTCTAGGACTGAATCAGGAAGAAATAGCAACCTGAAGAGACCAATCACTAGTAGTGAAATTGAATCTGAAAAAAAAACCCCAAAAAACTACCAGCAAACAAGTCTAGGACCAGACAGCTCTACAGGGGAATTCTATCAAACATATAAACAAGAGCTTAAAATAAAACCCCTATCCTTCTCTAACTATTCCAAAGAAATTGAAGAGGAGGGAACACTCACAAACTCATTCTACAAGGCCATCACTACCCTCATACCGAAATCAGACAAAGACACTACAAAAAAAGAAAATTACAGGCCAATGTCACTGATTAATATAGATGTAAAAATCCTCAACAAGATATTAGCAAACCAAATTCAACAGTGTATAAAAAGGATCATATACCATGATCGAGTGGGATTTGTTCCACAGATGCAAGGATGTTCAATACACACAAATCAATCAGTGTAATATACCACATTAATAAAAAGGATAAAAATCACAAGATCATCTTAAAAGATGCAGAAAAAGCATTTGACAAATTCAACATCCATTCATGATAAAAACCTTCATCAAAGTGGGTACAGAGGGAACATACATACATAATAAAGGCCATTTATGGCCTACATAATAAAGGCCATTTATGACAAACCACAGCTAACATCATACTCAGTGGTGAGAAGCTGAAAGCCTTTCCTTTAAAATCAGGAACAAGACAGGATGCCCACTAATACCACTTCTATTTAACACAGTATTGCAAGTCATAGCCACAGTGGTCATGCAAGAGAAGAGTTAAATAAAAGACATCCATATTGCAATATCTGTAAATATTACTATTTACAGATGACTTGATACTACATATAGAAAACCCTAAAGTCTCCATCAAAAAGCTATTAGAACTAATAAATGAATTCAGGATACAAGATTAATATAAAGGAATCTATTGCTTTCTAGAGACTAATGATAAACTACCAGAAAGAGAAAGAGAGAAAGCAATCCAGTTTAATACTGCATTGAAAAGAATAAAATACCTAGGAATAAACCAAGGAGGTGAAAACTATAAAATATTGATAAAGGAAATTTGAGATGATACAAAGAAATGGAAAGATATCCCATGCTCTTGGATTTAAAGAATTAATATTGTTAAAATGCCCATATACCCAAAGCAATCTACAGATTTAATGCACTCCCTATCAAAGTACTCATGACATTTTTCACATAATTAGAACAAATCATCCTAAAATTTATTTAGAACCACAAAAGACTCTGAATTGCCAAAGAAATCTACAAAAAAAGAGCAAAGCTGGAGGTATCATGGTCCCTGACTTCAGACTATACTACAAAGCTACAGTAATCAAAACAGCATGGTACTGGTACCAAAAAAAAGGCACATAGGTCAATGGAACAAAATAGGGAACCCAGAAAAAAACCTACATACTCACAGTTAATCTATGACAAAGGAGGCAAGAATATAAAATGGAGAAAGACAGTCTCTTCCACAAGTGGTGCTGGGAAAACTGGACAGCTACATGTAAAGAATGAAATTAGAACATTTTCTCACATCATGTGTAAAAACAAAACTCAAAACGGATTAAAGACCTAAATGTAAGACCTGAAACCATAAAATTCCTAGGAGAGAACATAGGTAGACCACTTTTTGACATAAATCATAGCAATATTTTTTAGGAATATTACTAAGCCCTAAAAAAGAATGAAAGTCTATTTTGCAACAACATGGATGGACCTAGAGGGTATTATGCTTAGTGAAATAAGTCAGAGAAAGACAAATATTGTATGTTATCACTTCCATGTGGAATCTAAAAGACATAACAAAGATAGAATATAACAAAACAGAAGCAGACTCGTAGAGAACAAACTAGTGGTTACCAGTGAGAGAGGGAAGGGGAGAGGGGCAAGACAGGGGTACGGGATTAAGAGATACAAACTACCGTGTATAAAACAAATAAGAAAGGAAGGCATACTGTACAGCAAAGGAAAATACAGTCATTATTTTGTAATAATTTTAAATGAGGTATAATCTAAAAATATCGAATTACTATGTTGATACCTGAAACTAATGTCATACTGTAAATTTAAGTAAATTATACTTCAATAAAAAATTTTTAATAATATTACTGCTGGCCATTTTGGCAACCTCTGTCTCAGTTAAATGTCATCCATCTATTCGTGCATTCAACAAATATTTATTGACTTACTATGTGAAGGCATTTTTGTAGGCTCTAGCTTTATAGCAGTGAAAAAGTAATCAGAAATATCTATTTGCATAGAACTTACATTTTAGTGAGGGTGGAGAGTTGATAAACACAGTATACAAGTACAAAATATAGAGTGTCAGATGGTAGTGAGTGCTAAGGAGAGAAATAAAGCAAGGCAATGGGATAAAGATGTCAAGGACATTGCACTGCAATGTTAAATAATATGATGAGTTCATTTTCTACTGCTGTATAAAAATTTACTACAAATTTATTGACTTAAAGCAATCCCTATTTATTATCTCAGAGTTTCTGTGTGTAAGGAGCCCAGGCATGGCTGAAACCAAGTTGTTAGCTGGGCCTCAGTTTCATCTGAAAGCTTAACTAGGTAACAATGTAAAATTTATTTCCTTGCAGCTATAGAATTCATTGTAATTTGCTTCTTCAAAGCCAGCAAATGGAAACAGACAAGAGTCTCTGTTGCTTAGAGTCTCTTGACTGTGGACAAGGCCTAGGCCTTTTTAAAAATGTCACCTGTTTAGTTCAGGTTCAGCCATGATTATCCATTTTGGCTACCGTAGAATCAGCTGATTAGGGAAATTACATCTGCAGAATCCCTCTTTTTTTTTTTTTTAAATATAGCATGACATAATAACAGGAAGAATATCCCACCACCTATGCCATATTCTGTAGGTTAGAAGCAGATCACAGGTCCATCCACACTCAAGGGAAGAGGTTGTACAGGGACATGATTACCCTTGATGTGCCACCACTGGTGGTCAGCGAAGGTCTCTGAGAAGATAATGTTTGAGCTAATACTTGGAAAAGAGGGATAGAGACATGTGGATATCTGAAGGAGGGAGATTATAGACATCAGGAACAGTATAAAGTTCTTGAGGCTGGAGCTTCCCCATGCAGTTAAAACAGCAAGAGGACAAAGCGGCTAGCTCAGAGTGAGTTAAAGGATACAATAGGAGGGATTGATTTAAAGTGATAATAGAGGGAAGATCAGGCAGGGCTTTTGTAAGGATTTTGGCTTTTGCTCTATGGGAGAAAGGAATCCATCAAAGCTTCTTAGTTCAGGGGTGACAAGATCTATCTTACCATTACATGTACCCCAAAGTTCATAGCAGCATTATTTACAATTGCCAAGATATGGAAGCAACCTAAGTGTCTACCAACAAACATAAAGAAGTGGTATATATATAGAATGGAATACTACTCAGCCATAAAAAGGAATTAAATTTTGCCATTTGCAATGACATGGGTGAACTTGGAGGGTATTATGCTAAGTGAAATAAGTCAGACAGAGAAAGACAAATAGTGTATGATATCACATATATGTGGGATCTAAAAAATACAACAAACTAATGAATATAACGAAAAAAATAAACAGACTCACAGATATAGAGAACAAACTAGTGATTACCAGTGAAGAGAGAGAACAGGGGAAGGGCAATATAGGGGTAGGGGATAAAGCAGTACAAACTATTAAGTATCAAATAAGCTAGACAGTTATATTATACAACACAGTGAATATAACCAATGTTTTATAATAAATATAAATGGAATATAACCTTTAAAAATTGTTACTATATTGTACACCTGTAACTTATAAAAAAAAAAAAAGAAATACATCTGAAACTCCATGGCTGGCAGGTGCTTAATATCTTTGAATAAATGTCTGTCTGATGCACCCAAAGTCATATATGTACATTGGAAAGCTCATATGTGCCAGTTCCCTGCTACTGTCAAGGAGAAAATATTCCAGATATGAATCAAGGGGCTCTGTGCCTTTCCTTCCTGAATTCTCTCCTGCAGAATATGGAGCCTATGTTGGTGGCTACTCAGAGTCCTCTGTTCATTTGCATTGGGAAGGGTCTTAACTGACTCCATCTATTTGGTCACCTCTGAGCAAAACTGAACCTAGCTAACCAAGGATTTCCATACAGCTTCTGGAATTGTTGCCAAGTCTCACAAGCCTTCAGTTCCCTGGTGTTAATCCTGCATCCTGGATGCCCTTCTCACCGGTCTTCCTCTCATAGGTTTGGGGGTAGCTGCTTGCTGCCTCTCCCTGTCTACCAAGCTCTTCCCCACTCCCAGCCCCCCACAGTGATGAGATCCTTACATTCACTGTCAAGCTGTCTCCCACCCACTCCCTTTTCCCTTTGACAGGTGGATGGCACTTCTCCCTCCAGGAGAAAAGGAAAAGAAAGCACAGGTGCACATTCCTGCTTTGTAGGGTGGTGTGTAGGGCAGCCTAGTAGGGGCTAGGAATCAGGAAACTATGGGAAACTTTCTTCCTGCAGAAAAGGAGGGCAAACCCTCCCTTAAATAGGACAATCCTTTCCAAGGATCCAGGGCACAAGGCAAACACTCAGCAAATGTGGGTTTCCTTCTGTGGGATATTTTACACACACAGTGATCCTAGTGAAGGACATCACTAAGTGTATTTCACACAGGAGGAAGCTGATCTGGGGGCAGATGACATGAATTACTCGAAATCATGCAGCAGAAAGGCCAGAATTTAAACTCAGGCCTGCTTGGCTCCAAACCGCACCCTCCCTCTGCTTTGCCCCACCTTCCTCCAAGACCTTCACCCTTCTCACCTTCTCTCTTTCTTCACTGCTTTCTTTCCTTCTTCCTACAATATACTCAGGGCTGTGCCATTGTTAGAAATAAAAACCCCCAGTCAGGACATTCTGACACATGCTACAACATAAATGAACCTTGAGGACATTATGCTAAATGAAAGAAGCCAGTCACAAAAGGACCGATACTGTTTGATGCCCCTTACATGAGGTTCCTAGAATAGTCAAATTCACAGAAGTTGCATAGAGGGGGAAATGGGGAGTGAGTTTTAATGGATACAGAGTTTCAGTTTGGGAAGATGAAAAGAGCTCTGTAGATGGATGGTGATGAGGGTTGCACAACCATGTGAATGCACTTACTGACGTTTAACTCTACAGTTCAAAATGACTAAAATGGTAAATTTTATGCTATGCATATTTAATCACAATAAAAAATGAAATAAAAACAAATACACTAAAAAAGATAACCAATCTTACCATTTTAGGAATATCATTCTGTCTGTCAGTAGATGATAAGTGGTAGGGATAATGAGTGAAAGCAAATGGGTCATGTAAAGGCCATTATAAGATAGGCATACACCACAGTAGTAGTGGTAGAGGTGATAACTGTTAATTTCTGATATATTTTGAAGGAGAATACGACAGTATTTATTAAGTGGTTGGATGTAGGAGATGAAAGAAATAAAGGAATCAGAGATGACATCAAGATTTTTGCGTAAACCCTCTGCCGCAACTATTTTGCTTAATTAATTCTGAACATATCATGGTATATGCTATCAACATGACGTCATTTATGATGTTAACTTTGATTACCTGGCCAAGTTAGTGTCAGCCAGGTTTCTCTACTATAAAACTACTTTCTTTCCCTCCTTCCCATACTCTACTCTTTGGAAGCATGTTACTAAGTACAACTCACAATCAAGGAGTGGAGAATTAAGGTCTGCCTCATTTGGGAATAGAGAAGGGGGAAGGATTTCTTCTCACAAGAGATTTATCTGCATCCTCCATTTGTCCATCCAATCCTTTATTTGTATTTGTGTAGATATTTATTTTATGCTTTGTATACCTCATATACTTCACAAATGAAGTGAATTTTATGCTTTATGGTCCAGTACTACATTATTAATTTTGTTGTTCAGAATGTCCCTGCTTTAGCTATTGAGAGAGATTTCAGGTTTACTCCTGTCTGACCCTAGTCATTTTGGTTTTTGAACACTTTCTTACCTTTGAGAATTATAAGATACTTCAGGCTTATCCTATATATTCCTTGTCTTAGCTCTAGAATTAGCTGTTTCTCCAGGGAATTCTAGGTCTTTTTATTGGAAAGTGGTATTAGAAATGAAGATACCTAGCACTGGCTGCTGGATGTGCTTATTGCTAGACGTCACTGTTCTTAATAGGAAAATATTTTTAAATGGATCACATGTCCACTTACAGTGAATTAAATATATATGATGAATCCATATACAATGAAATACTATGCAATCATAAAAATAAGAAAGCACTATGTTGATATGAAATAAACTTCAGCATATAGCATTACATAAAAAGAAAAGCAGTGTGCACGTTACTTATGTGCATGTATGCTAATATTTGCATAAGAGTAAAGAATTAGTAGGTGTGTGTCCAAACACATACAATATCTCTAGGAAGGCACACATGAAGTTGCTACAAGTAAACTTGGAAACTATGGGGTGAGACAAGAGGGAGAATTTTTACTTTATATACACTTTTATACCTTATGAATTTTAAAACCTGTTACCCATTCAAAATATCCTGACTGTACCACAAACATGGAACACATATTTTAGATATGGCTATGTACTATCTAATATACCAAGATAATAGGTAAATAAGAAGGGACAAAATCATGGTATACCACACATCTTTCTTGATTATTGTTATTATCTCTCCAACTAGGTTGTACATTATTTTATGGCATGGGCTTCCTCAATTAGTTTTTTAATGTACATCTCAATTCCTTCCTTCTATATCACATCTTCTGTGAAACAAGCCAAATTAATGATCTCATCTACAGTAGGCAATACATTTTTTTCTTTTATTTAACATTATAAGGAAGTGTGAAGATTCCTTTAGAAAATTATGTCCTTTCGTTGGCATAAATTTTAACTGCCCAGAAGGATCTTATCTTAAACAAAAATATCAGAGAAAATTATGAACACACAGATTTGAGGGTGCCCGAGGCATGTAAATTAGTGATATGGAGAACCACACTGGATGTAAGAACACAGATCATCCACAAGGGAGCTGTGGCTTGCGGTAATGTAGTTTGGGGTTGGCAGCCAAATATCTCCTAAGAAGGATCTCAGATCTTGGAAAACTTTGTGATGTTTTCATTACAGAAGAAAGTACGCCTCTAAAATGAGTTATAGTGAATGAAAGCCAAGAAAAGAATAATTTTAAAAGCTGAAAGCATCCAAGCCCTCTTCCTAGAAAGCTGCTGCTCAAGTCTTCAGAATCTACTGCACTATCACGTGCCTCAGAGTGTTGCCAATTACACTTAAAGCTGTCTGTGTGTTTTTTTCCTTGAGCTCTGATCACATTGGACTGTGATTTACCTATCTATATAACCGTGTCCTTGTCAAATTGAAACTCCTAAATGTCAGGGGTACACTAGATCTCCTGTTACAGAATTAAGGCTTAACACATGACTCTCAACATTCTCTAAAAATATGAAGAGTGAAGAAATTTAAAAAGGAGAGAAGATACACAATTTTGAACACAAACATCAGCTTTGGGAAGAAAAACCTTTGAGTATGTACATTAATGAGTTAAAAAAAATACAAAAGATAAAAGACAAGAGGACAAAGCAGAAGTATTGAAAAAGAAGGAAAGTTTAAGAGAAAATGATATAGAAAAGTAAGTGGTAAAGACAAAAAATGAAAGAATTAATTGTGTGGGAAGTGGTAAAATGTTATTACCAATTATTTTGCAATTCCCTTCCTTATTTAAGAATAATCAAATAAGTAAGATAATATATATAAAAACAGTGGCTAACATTTTTAGTGCATTTACTGTGTAAGAGCTTTACCTGAAATAACATCATTTGATTCTTACACCAGCCATTTCTGGGAGTAAATATTAATATCTTATTTGACAAATGAAGGAATATAGTCAAGAGGAAGCAGGGCTAGTCACCCTCCATCCAAATCTAACACCCTTCTTTCTACACACTTCTTGGATGAAAGAGGATTTGATATTCTAATATGCAATCAGCATGTACACAGCTTCCCTGTTCTAATTTCAAATCATCATTGCCTTTTTTGTCTATAGTTAATAATAGTTTCTTAGTGTTGAATGTATATACCTTAGGCAATGAACATACCATTTTAGTTTCAAACTTTGATGCCTAAACATTGCATCTAAATTCCTCCACTGAACCTTCACATTTTCTGAATTGGTTCTAGGGCTGACTTCAGCCTGGTTGCATTAGTATAACCAGAGTCTACTCTGAAGAGTCGCTGATTTAACTGTACTTGTCATTATATATTGCATAACCCTAGATCTGGCCTAACACAATTTCCTTATCTTTGTATCCCATCACTTGCAATTTAATCCTTTTATCTCCTTAATTGCCTCTCATACCGTGTGAACTTACTCCTTCCTCTCCCTTTGCTGATGGCATTCTCTGATCTAGAATGTTATTCTATTCTGTCTCTATTCATAACTTTCCAGGATGAGAGTCTCATCTGTTATGGAATGGTCACTCCCCAAATTTATGTTAAATCCCTACTCTCTAGTCCCTTAGAACATGACCTTATTTGGAAACAGGGTCATTGCAGACATAATTAGTTAAGATGAGGTCATACTGCAGTAGAGTGGACCCTTTATCTAATATGACTGATGTCCTTATTAAAAAAAAAAAAAAGAAACTCACACAAGGAGAACATCATGGAAAGACTGGAGTCATGCTGCCACAGTTAGCGAACTACCAGAAGCTAGGAGAGAGACTGGGAAGAGATCCTTCCCTAGTACCTCCAGAGTGAGCATGGCCTTGCCAACACCTTGATTTCAGATTTCTGCCCTCCATAACTGTGGGACAATAAATTTCTGTTCTAAACCAACTATTCGTGGTACTTTGTTTCAACAGCCCTAGAAAGCTAATACACCATCCACAAAGCCATATTTTTGGCTCTCTCCTTCCTCATTAATCTCATTTGTTGCCCAATGGTAATATTACTTAAACAGCAAAACCAAACCAACAATGTCATGAGCTTTACTGAATGCCAAGAGCTTGATATACACATTATTTTATTTCACTCTTATACAGACCTATAAGACAGGTACTACTATTGTGCAAATTTTAGTTATGAGAAAATAAGGCCCCAGAAAGTTTAAGTAACTTCCCTATGTTCTCAAAAGTGGGAAGTAGGACTCAAATCAATAGCTCTCTGACCTTACTTTCTAAACTCTACTGTCTCTGATATTTTTTAACCATGCCACGTAACTAAGGATTTACTTATATAATGTTTTATATTATTCTCAAGGTATTTCCACATCTCACACCAAAGGAAGTAACAGCAAAAACTTACAGAGTGCTTATTACAAGCTGTGTGACCTACATCTACTCTTGCTAAATGTACTTCTTACAGCAACCCTGTGTCTATTTAGTCTCAATTCACAGATGAGGAAATTTAAGCATGGTATTTTAAGCAGCCAGCCTAAAGTCAGACAACGATGGAATGCCAGGGCCAGTTTGACCTCAGAGTGTCGACTCCTAACTACTGCCCTGTACCAGCTCCCAGTGGCATCTTTGAAAACACAGGCCCTGTTTCATGTTCCAATTGTTTCCTTTTATATCTACCATAAAGCTGGAAAGATAATAAGTTATAAATAAATTTTTTCAGGAAGAACAGAAGGAAACTCCAGGGAGAATGTGACTGGAACTGCTCCCATTGCCTCTGGAAACTGGTCTGGATTACTCACTACAAACAGGCCCAGGTTGCCTTTTCTCTCATTTTAAGAGTCTCCTCCAAAACTGGTGTAATATTCAGCAGTCAATGTCATTTAATCAATATTTATGGTTGACAGCCTCTGCAAAAGTATTCCTTTTATCAGGAGAATCTTTTTAAACAAAAGGGGAAATCATCTCCAAAATGGATTTAATAAAACCAACAAATTAATCTTTAAAGAAGTTTTTACTATGATATCACCAGAATAAATGAGAAGATACCAAAAATATTTTAGAAAAAAAGCACCTATTACATATTTCGATATTTGCACAATAAATGGACACTCAAAACTGCAAGGACAGTCGTGAATATCCCCTACTAAAGAATATATATATACTATACATATATATATATATTTTTTTTAATTGAGTTCTGTAAGTATGCTAGCCCAAAGAGCAGGAAGTGTTATAAATAAATATTACACAAAGAAACTAAAGGTGGATTTCTTTTATCCAACTTTTCCTCAAGAAAACTTTTTTTAATTACTGTAGATGTTACTCATGTGTACTCCCTAATTTCATTTTTAAGCCAACAGGAAATATATTTCCTACTGTTGTTATGAAACCTCCAAAGTTAATTACTGAAGATAGTTGGATTGTTTTCTGCTTATCTTTATTCTATTGGGACTATACACCATTTGCATGTAGCAATGTAGGGTGAGTTCACTTCCGACACAGTCAATTATATAAGTCTATCGACAGCTATTTTATTATGGGAACAATAGAGACAGACGGCTCGGACTCTGTGATGAATGTAGATTAGAGAGAGGTCACCCTGACATACATAATTAGTTTTAGAATGTTAAATTAATAGGTAGAATGCCCCTAAGGCAACCATACATTAAGGCTGAAGATGCAGGATCTGGAGTCTGGCTCCTGTCTGCTGTTGTCAGCACTGACATGGCTCAATGCACTGCTTGTGAAATGGCATAAGGTATTAAGGCAAAACTAAATGGCTGTAAAAACAAAATTTGCATAATACTATGGTCATACTACATATATTTCCCTTCAGAAACATTTGTGCATCTAAATTATTATATAAATTCCTAATGGGGGTTTGTTCAGATAGATAAATCTCTGGGTGACTTACTAGAACTAAATAGATGTTTAAACAAGGGTTCAATAAGCAATCAATAACAATATTCAGAGAAATATTAAATTTCTAGTCTGTACTTGCTGTAGATATTAGCTTAAAATGTGAAGGTGAAATAAAAGAAATATTTTTCCAGTTATAAATTATTTATTTGCTTTTCCATCCATGTGTAGGTGAAAAATAATATCTACAGCAAAGTTTATCTACAGAAGGAGGGTGAAAGATGACATCCAAACTTTGCTTTCATTTTAATCAATGGCTGATAATAGTTTGCATTATTATTACTGTCATTAACCTGTCTGAATGAAGAGAAGGATGATTTTTATAGAGAACAAATAACATTTTCTAGACATTTCTAGGACAAACTTGAAGCAATCTGCAGTATTATACCTGCAGTATAATTTGTGCCATACATTATACTATTTTATGTCAATAGTATAATTATTTTTTCACATTTTAGTGTTTACTATGTGGCAGGCACTAAAGTATATAATCTATTATGCTATCTACTTTAATATGCAGAGCATACCTGAAAGGTAGATATTATTATCCACATTTTACTGATGAGGTAAATGAGATACCTGTTGGTTGAGAGACTCTGATCACAACCAAATGATAAGAAGTCGAGGAATCTGAAGCTCATTTTCTAATAGCTTTATATGATTTTTTTTTCTTTATATCATTCACATCCCAAATGATTGAGCTAGACCATACACATTTAGGTTTAGATTAAACAAACAATTAGTAAGTATATTATTTATCTCCAGCACCAAGTTAGATACTTTCTCAATAATCTGTGGGATACTTTCTGAATCTATAGCCCAGAAAAGTTAAGCAACTTCCTTAAGGTCATATGGTCAGAGTGCAAAGGTCATACTTAATTTGTAAATGTTCATTTCCATTTTATCACAACCTCTGAGAATTCAGTTGATACTCACCCAGTGAAAGCTTCAGTGTTTGTAAGGCTGTCATAAAAATACCAGGTTTGTGTTCGTGTATATTTCAGTTTGTGTTGGGGTACAAGTAACAGAATACCCAGTAGAATTTGTGACTTCAACAATCAGAGCATATATTGCCAAGAAGCACTTGTCAAGAAGGCCAGAGAAGAACTTCCAGGTTGCTTCAGCAGCTCAGTGAAGGAGACAAGAACACAGATGATTCTCATCTGTCTACTATACCCCTACAGCATGTTGATAGTATCCCACTCATGGTCACAAGACAGTGACTGTACTTCTGGGTGTTGTAGGCAGACATCACCAAATCCGGTGGTCATTCCATTCCTTGGTAAGATAATAACATGTAAAACATTTTAGGAGAATAAAAGAGCCTCAGCAGACTCCCCTTCGGATGTTCTCAGCTATGTCTTGGTTGCTTGAAGAAGCAAGTCCTAGTTGCTGGGAGAGCTGGGGAAGTAAGTAACGGACATTTTCAACACCTTAGGGTGAAGGAGTCTGTGCCAACAAAAAGAGAAGGTGGACATGGTAGATAGTGGTGAAGGGCAGTGGCCATCTGGTATGCAACCATTAATGTCTGCTCCAGCATCATGCCTTGATAGTCAATTCTATAGATGTGGGATATGTTGATCTTTCAACAACATAGACACCTACCTAGGAATACACGGAAGGAAAGGCTACAAAATCCCAGCCAGACAGAGGTTGTCATTTCTAAATCTTTATTTCAACTTCATCACAATCTCTGAGAATTCACTGGATGCTCAGGAAAAGCATCAGTATTTCTAAGGCTTCCATAAAAATATCAGGTTTGTGTTTGTACAAGTTACAGATCACCTAATATAGTTAGTGACAAATAGACCAACAGACTCTGTTCCAAGCAATTATGAAAAAATTTTTTAAAGCTGGCCATTATTTTCTCAGAGATAATGACAGTAAAATAAAATTTCACAGAGTAACTATTCCCCACTGTTAGATAAATGCCAAGGAAAAACCAATTATTTATTTTATAATTATTATTTTATGGAAAAAAATATTGGAAAAACATCTTTTCAAAAGCTGAAGATGATTCTACAGCAATTGAATATCATAATGGAGCATTTCATCTTGTATCAAATGATTGATCAACTACAGATTTAATTCTTCTACAATATATATGTATCTGAACACTCACACTATTCTCGTATTTATTTCAATTCTTGCCCCATTTACAAAGTTTTTAGACTAACTTCTAATTTGCCAAAGTCTTGCAGACATTCACAAAATCTAAGTGGTCCCTAAGTCAACCATATTTTTCTTAGCAGAGATGAACTTTCCAAGAAAAGATATGCAAGAATATTTATGCCTGTACTCAGTGAACAGGAAATTAAGCAGCATTTTTGGTACCCTAAGTTTTGTACCTAACCCATTGGGTTACATTCCACCAAGAGCTACCAACCACCACAAAAACATCAATAAAAAGGTCTGTGTTGTTTCCATGTACAGGTGTGATAAATAAAACACTTGAAATGTTACCATGCAAGAAATGACAGTTACCTAATTTTCAAATACGCATGTACAGATAAATGATTTTTTAGTGAAAGACACAGGTGGTCCTGATTTTCTCCTAAGCAAATTTCTGAATTCCCTGCGTGACAGAGTCCTGAAAAGATAGATCCATGTTAGATTTCTAGATATCAGAATTAATGTAAAGACAAACAGTACTGACCTATAAGTTGCAGAGCATGAAATAATATTTTAGCAATAGTTCCAAAGATTGAATATTGAAGCAAAAGAATTAGAATCTATGTGTATGTGCACACACACACATATTTTGCACGTGCACAGAGATGAGAGTCAGATGTTTCCAGTGTGTAATCAAAAGTAGTGCCTAGAGATGTGGCTTAAGGCATAGCCCATGGCCCATTTTACAGGGTTCCCATTACCATATACTTCAGGTGGAGCAGGGAGCAATGATGATTCAGGTGTTACTGAAGAAAATATGTTGCCATCATCTCATAGAAAATACCTTCTTTTCTAGTAATCAGTAAACAGTGTCTGCTTCTAATTTACTTCCCTGATCTTCTCACTCATTGCAGGAATGAGTTGAGAGTTATATGAGAAATCATCCAATGATGGAGACCAGAGTTGAGGAATACAGTTCTCATGTCATGACACAAGGGATTTTCCATGAGGAAGTGGCGTGTATGCCTAGAACTGTTAGAAAATCATTGTGTGGGCAGAGAGAACCCCTTGCTATTGGAGACCTATGGCAATACCTTGATTCAACAGGGCACATTTTATAAGAAAATCATTTTAAGATTAGAATTTATAAAAGACACAATCTAGTGGCCATTGGGCTAAGTGTGGCCTGCAGATGCCTTATGTTTATCCAGTGCCGTGTTTAATCAAGCTTTAATCTGAGTGTCTTTAGTCAGGGAGCAAATGCCATAGTTCATGGAAGGTGCTACCTGGTCTCTTCTCATGTTTCAGTTAACAGTCTAGTCACTAAAGGCATTTGAGGTTCCCCTCCCAGTGTAGGTACAGGGGTGTCTGGTCTAGATGGAGTCAGGGTTCATGGCTTGGTGAGTGGAGCACAGAATGGGTTCATCCCTGACCCCTTTTGTGCAGTTTATTGTCCTCACCACCATATATAGTGTCCATCTTTTTTCTTAAACCATGAGCCTTCAGCTAAAGGATTTTGTCAAACCATTTTCTACAGTTATGAAAACAATATATGTTCTTTATTTTCTCCATTTAAAATAATAACACTGAATAAATTGTTTCAAACAATACAACACTGTATCCTCCACGAAATTCAGATATGCCTAACCCCCACCCCCATTAAGAATCACTAATGTAGAAAATGCATTAAGAAGATAACTCCAAATATATTGAATCATCTTTTCTTGATTTCCACAAATTTGTATTTTTTTTACCCCAATGTAGCTTTTACCGTTAGGTGCCATCTTTTATTATGATATGTTTGGAGAACATCTGACCCTGTTAATCTTGTTGATAGACCCAAAGAAGCCAACAATAACCACTCATTTTGCCTCTTTTGGAAAGCCTTCCCTTCCTCCATAAGATCATATGTCACTATAACATTTGCCAATACCTAGTAAATTTAACACTGTTTACAACATGCAGCTGTGCTTCATTTCTAAATACAGCAAAAGTAATTGCGAACAAGTTCAAACTACAAAGAAATTCTAATGACTACCAATAAAATGCACCTAATACTCAACAGGAAATAACCCAATTGAGGGTTTTTTTCCCTCATGATTGATATAATTTTCTATGTTATAGTTCCAAGAAACTAATGGAAACACTCACAGAGGTATTTTTTTTCCTTAAAATCTAGATGTTGCTGAGATTCTCATCAATTACAGTAGGCTGATGACAGGTACAAGGAAATGGCAGACATGTAAATGATCCAAATTGTATTTGGTAATTAGCTTCCAAATTATTCCTGTCTTTTTCAGTTGGAAAGAAGACCCTTTCCACAGTTAAGTAATTACCACAAAGAAATATAAATATCCTGTTCAGACCTAATATTCATGTGGAATATAAGTAGCTGAAGATATATACTTGCCCATATACAATAGAAATATATATAAACAGCATCTTAACAGTCTTAAAGGGAAATTTCCTTTTAAAAGTTATGCTATTATAAAAAGGGTCCTAAAAACTGTGAATCATAAACTATGAATATAAACTGTTAGTTTTATCTAGAACGCCTCCTTACTAGGAAAATTTCCTTTCTTCTTCATGATTTAGCTACCATACTTATTTTTCATTTTAGTCACAGTGTTCAAAACTAGTGATATAATCTAGAGAGATCTGGGAAATTAATTAGGCACCTCTCATTTCTACTCTGCTAATCTTCTTTATGTCTTCAGCTTAGGGAAAAGGAGCCCATCATTGACTGATAAACCAAGGAGATTCTATTTGCTGTACAGAAGGATCTACTAAAAGGCTGGCAATGGTTTATAAATCTTTTAGTCCTATCCTGACACAGCAACACTTGAATGCTAACCTTGAAATGGAAAGCATTGTACTCTGTGTGGAAATCAAGTAGAGGTATTACCATATTAGCTGATTTTATTTGTATACTTTGTGTATTTTAACCAGAGAGAGAGGGTGGAAGGGTGGGAGGGGATAAGTGGGGGTGGGGCAAAGATAGAAAGAGATTAATTAAAGAAAGCTACATGGAAGAGGTAGTACAGAGCCTCAAAGGATGCTTCATGATCATATCATCTCTAACTGCAAACAGTCTGAATGGTGGCAAATCTGTTTGCCTGCTAACTCCAATAAAATGGATCCAAACAGAAATCCAAGTTGTTAACTTTTCATTTGAAGGGGAATGTTTGAAAAAGGAAAAAGGACATTCCTTTTTCTTCCCAAGTAATCAGAAATGTCCTGCTAATCAAAGACATTGCTCTTTCTAAGCCAGAGTAGAAAACTGAGAAGTCATGTTACAATAAATAGAAAGATGCTACAGGTGCAGCATCGATCTTTGAGATGACAATGAGAGTTGACTGCGATAATTCTCTAGAAGTTTGGATAACTGGATTTAGTCATCTGGAGTCTGATTGTATCCCACTGCTGTATGCACCCCTGATAAAGACCTAACTTATTTCTTGATTATTAAATGCTGACTGACTGGTATCTGTATCCTACCTGTGTGAAAGTTCTTAACCAAAATACATGTTAAATTTTATTTGTCTTGGGAATATTTACTTTAAGAAATTATAACATAAATATTTCCAGTTTAAATGAATTACAACTCCAGAAATAAAAAAGATAATCAATTTTGGAAAAAATCTCTTCCAAGAAATCAGGACACAGGTCTTATATTTAATAAAAAGGAACACCATACTCGATTAACAATGCAGTTAGTGTCTTTGAAGTAGTTCTCAAATACCTCCCTTTCAAACAATTGTAGGAAAACAATGATTTCAATCACTTTTGAGTCCAATATAATATAGATATATTTTGTAATTTATGGTGAAAGAAGTGATACGTTCTAGTGAACTGTATACTTTAAAAAATTTTTTTAAATGCTAAATTTTGTTATGTATGTTTTACCAAAATAAAAAAATAGTAATTATTTAAAAAGAAGTGGTATGATAAATATTCAAGGTGAAACAGCAGTTTAATAAATTATTAGAATCAGTTCTTTATACTGTTTGATTTCTGGGCACTGTCCAACCCACAATTTTTTTATAGCTATGTGGAGGTCTATAGAAATTCTGTATACTTGAATAGAAATGATTACTATTCAAATTTTATTTTCAAGTTTCACCATCTACAGCAGATTCCAGACAACTGGTTTTCACATACTTTTTTGTTGTTGTTTCTTTCTACTCTGCCAATAGTAATTATATGGTAGTGGAAAACTGAACACAGAGATTCTGACAGTCCATTTCATGTTTTTTAATACAGTTGTAGCTTCTTAAATCAAATTTCCTGCAGAATATAATGAAATTGTGAGTCTCATGTCCCCTTCTGAAATTGGGAGTAACTTTGTTACTGGCCCTGAGAAGTTTGTGCTCCATCTAGTAACGCATCAGGTTCATCACTCAACCGTGGATGTGAGCAATATCCCAATGTTTAGTCTGATTTTCCTAGAGACTATTTTTGCATTGCCAGAATAGAAATAGCCCCAGAGCAGAGAATTTATGCCTCCATAATGAATATGGTTAGTCCACAATCACAAGCCAAGTACATGTTCTTAGCATCTTTATGACCCATATAATATATCATGGAGCTAAAGGCTGAAAGGAAACGAATTAACCTTTGATGAGATGAGGACACTGTAGGATAGCTGGCACTATGGAAGCGCTATAATTCCCAGACTGAGACATTCACCTGGGCTCAATGCCACTGCAGATCTACAACCTATGTTTGGCACCAGCTTTCTTTATGGTGTCTACCAAGTGTGTCCACAAAAACAAAGCGAAATAAGTCAAGAGGTTACCCAAGGGAAGCCTACCCAGCTGGATTGATATAGAGAACATGGTAATAAGTTAAATTTCTAATATAGCTGTCCTCGAAGCCTTCTCTAGTTAAAGGAAATGATATACTTTGTAAGCTCATCACAGATCTTTCTACTTGAAAGGATTTTAATCATGCAGGTATGAAATTAAAGGAACACTCTCAAACCAAACAGAGGCATTAATATGCTCACTCTCATCACAATGGAACATGACACATTTTTCAATACTGTTTGATTCATATTAAATCTCAATTGAAGATAAAGGTTCAGCGAGTGGATCTATACCCAGTTTCCAGGATTCACATAATTTCTGAAATTACAGATACAGGATTGGTTGTCTTACAGATGTGCAAAAGAATAATGCTCACAAAGTGTTTATTAATGTTCTGAAACTTGAGCGAGAAACCTCTTCGGAATTGTTTGACCTTCATTCTTATCATATGAGTTGACAGTTATTCTAGAAAGAAAATACAGAGCCTGTAAAACATCTTTCTCATCATATTGATCTTTCCATTGAATCTGGACAAACATTTTTATCTGGTGGCACATTAATGTGGTAAACACTTAGGCATTTATCTGGGAAAGACTAATGATGTCATCCTGGCTTCTCTACAATCACCTGTTCAATTTTCCACATGGGAAAGGGGAGAGCTCCATTTCCTTCTCTTAGCTCAAATAAGGCTGAAGTGAATTATACTGAATTAATCTCCTTCCTTTTTCTTATTACACTTAAATAAGACCAATTCTCAATTGTCTTTGTAAACTGTATACATATTATACAGTAGCATTAAGATAAAGTCTTAAATTGTATGGAGTGTTTAATCTATAAAATAATGATAGTACCTCACTACTAGTGACATATTTTTATAACAGATTTCCTTCTCTTAGTAATCTAGTATCTTAGTAGTTCTAGTTTTGAAGGCCATATAACCAATACTTTGTTTTTCACAAAAATGGTCTGCTTTGCTAGAGCTATTGGCTTCTTTGAAGTTGTTTAGAAGAATGGAGAAGCATAACGGGACTTTTCAGTTAATAGAAGAAAAAGACATGCTAACAGTTTTAAACCATTTTGATCATATCTTTAGTGGCAAGTGACTTATGTGTAAGGAGGAATTACGATCCTAGGATGACATTGGATGAAATAGTTTGTAGGTTCAATGTACTAGTAGAAGAGTCCAGAATTTCTCCACCCCCATCACAGTAAACACACACACACACACACACACACACACACACAGAGAATAATTTTTGTTGTTTAATAGAAAAATTATCTGCTAAAAGCAAGGGGAAATTTACAGACTATATATTGTATATAGTATGTAATAACTATTAGAGTTGCATGGAAAGGGTCCTAAGCAATCATCTGGTTCAAAGGACCTTGTTGCAAGTGAAGATATGCTAGGACCCATCTGAAGAAATTGTGATTTAGTGGACCTGGGATGAGATCCAAGAATCTACTTTTTAAATAAGCATCCCAGGTACTTCTAATGCAGGTGTTCCATGGGTCACAGAGAACATTAGTTTAACCCCTCATTAAAGAACACTGGTTCTGAATACTAAAGTGAATGTGGCATGAGGAAGTTCTTGTAGTCTTGGAATTAAGTTGTGGCAGAACTCTTTGTTCTGAGGCTGATACTAATGAAGACTGCTTAGGGACAATGCCGATTTCCTAGGAGAGGCTACACGATTTGCATAACCCAATAGAGAAAAGGAGAAAAAGGATGAAATTCAAACTTAAAGAAACTTCTGTGAAAGTGAATTGTCTCACCACACCAAGGATTTGTAGCAGGAAAGGACAAAGAGACCCCTAACTGAAGAAAACTTACGATGAGGAAAATGGTTTGGTAATCTGAGCATACAAGGATCTCAGAATTTGTAGCAGAGAGTGGCTAAGGTTGGATTCCCTTCAGGACTCATGTCAGTAGTAAAATGATTGAATTCTTTTCTTCTCCCCTCACTTTGAAACATGTCTACCACTACTCTCCTTTGGGAGGGGGTGAGTTCCCAGGATTTATGGATATTTAAGAAAGTGAAATGAGGTCTAAAGGAAGAGAGAGCTAATGCTCTCCCTGCTAATTAGGACAGATCAGGAATCAAATTATTATTAGAGAAAATAAAATAAATGTACTCCTAGTTTACAAACTAGGTCAGAACAAAGTACACAAGATTAAAGGCAGAGAGGAATGAGCCTGAGTTTATTTATTTTTTCTACTTGCTAATGCACCAGAATAAGATAATGAATATCAACTTTGTCTAAACTTTAAGGTCAAAGAGAATGGCTATGTGAATTCTGGCAACGTATTCACTTTAATAAAATTTGATCACTATAGAATAATTTGTACAGCTTGATATATAGGAATTTTACTCAAATTTATATCAAGGTAACTATCATATCCATTTTTTATAACAGATATTTTTTCAAATTTAATCTCTTAATTTTACAAATTCTGATAAAGACACATTATCAACTGATCATTTTTACTGTTTTACCAACGTTCTCAGTCCAATAAATCAAAAACACAAGAGCAAATTCATCTTTCTTCATTTTTCGTTATAAAAATCATTCTTCACCTTAAACTTAACCTTTACCTGTGCCTTCATTTTTCTGCAAGGTATTTATCAATTTTATAATTTATATTCACCAGCAGGAAGTCTGTTCTGATTTTCAATATTTTCTTCATATTTCACCTCCTTGGTCTTAACCACTGTCTGGTTATATTCCTTTTATATTTAATGCCTCTTCAAATACAAAGTTTGATTTATTATCTCTACACACTTATTCAGTCCTTACTTTTGACAAAGTAACAGTAAGTTTTCCGTTAAACTTGGAAAGAATGTCAGAATACAGTTTATTAATTTATTTAGAGAATATTTATTAAGCATCTACTATGGACTGCACACATCCCATTTGCTGCAACACTACAAAAGCTGTAGTGCAAAATATTATTCTAGAACTCAGCATCTGACCACAGAAAAATACCCAGTCTATCCATGTATTATAAAAAGCATGTCAACAAAAATCCATCTGCTCTATGTTAAGATAATGATGACCAAATTTGGAATTTTTGTGAAATGTAGCTTTGATGACCTATCATTGTTACATTCGGTGAATGGTATTAAAAGTAGAGATAAGGATGGAAGGAAGGAAGGGGAAGTGAAAGAGAGGGAGACAGAGAGAGGGAGGGAGGAAGGTCCTCAATGCTTTGATCAAGCCAAATTTATCCTTCCTACCAAAGAGATATACCTATTTCATTAAGAAAAAGCTCTGAGAAAGCAAAATTACTTTACTTGGATAAGCAGCTAGAATTGTATCCTCTTGTATTTCTCTGACATATTATACTGTAGAGTTGCTTATAAAAAGATTCTATAAAATCAATAGCAGTTTAAAGAAAATGGAAAGTACCTAGCTAGCCACAATGCTTTTGCCCGAAACTATTAAAATATATTGAAAATATATTTTCCTTATACCTTTTATTCTTCTTTATCTTCTCATCGTTCCTTAGACATACACAAGAAAAACTTTTATAATTCTCACCTTCTTATTCCTGGGTCTCAAACAAGTTTAGACGTTATGTTTATAATTAACTTTATTGTCATTATTATCATTTATTTTGTTTTGATTGTTATATATGAGAAAGCAGAAACTAAGTTAGACCTTTGTATGCATAAGTGCTAGTACATAATAGGAGTCCTATAATTGTTTTTTGAATGAAATGAAATTTATATAAAAATGTATAAATCTATATATTAATTTTTAGTATAAAATACATGACATAATTTTTAAATAATTACTGAAAATTTGATTATGGGACAACCTAAGAATATTTGGGGGATTAAAAAGTGCATTGGGGAAATGTCTATTTAGGTCTTCCACCCAATTTTTGATTGGGTTGTTTGTTTTTTGATGTTGAGCTGCATGAGCTGCTTGTGTATTTTGGAGATTAATCCTTTGTCAGTTGCTTCATTTGCAAATATTTTCTCCCATCCTGAGGGTTGTCTTTTCATCTTGCTTATGGTTTCCCTTTCCTTTGCTGTGCAAAAGCTTTTAAGCTCAATTAGGTCCTGCTTATTTATTTTTGTTTTTATTTTCATTATTCTAGGAGGTGGGTCAAAAAGGACCTTGTGGGCTTCCCTGGTGGTGCAGTGGTTGAGAGTCCGCCTGCCGATGCAGGGGATGCGGGTTCGTGCCCCGGTCCGGGAGGATCCCACATGCCGCGGAGCGGCTGGGCCCATGAGCCATGGCCGCTGGGCCTGTGCGTCCGGAGCCTGTGCTCCGCAACGGGAGAGGCCACAACAGTGAGAGGCCCACGTACCGCAAAAAAAAAAAAAAAAAAAAAAAAAGGATCTTGCTGTGATGTATGTCAAAGAGTGTTCTACCTATGTTTTCTTCTAAGAGTTTTATAAGTGTCTGGCCTTACATTTAGGTCTTTAATCCGTTTTGTGTTTCTTTTTGTGTATGGTGTTAGGAAATGTTCTAATTTCATTCTTTTACATGTAGCTGTCCAGTTTTCCCAGCACCACTTATTGAAGAAGCTGTCTTTTCTCCATTGTATATTCTTGCCTCCTTTGTCAAGATAAGGTGACCACAGGTGCATGGGTTTATCTCTGGGCTTTCTATCCTGTTCCACTGATCTATATTTCTGTTTTTGTGCCAGCACCATACTGTCTTGATTACTGTAGCTTTGTAGTATACTCGAAGTCAGGGAGACTGATTCCTCCAGCTCTGTTTTTCTTTCTCAAGATTGCTTTGGCTATTTGGGGTCTTTTGTGTTTCCATACAAACTGTAAAATTTTTTGTTCTAGTTCTGTGAAAAATGCCATTGGTAATTTGATAGGGATTGCATTGAATCTGTAGATTGCTTTGGGTAGTGTAGTCATTTTCACAATGTTGATTCTTCCCATCCAAGAACATGGTATATCTCTCTATCTGTCTGTGTTGTCTTTGATTTCTTTCATCAGTATCTCATAGTTTTCTGCATACAGGTCTTTTGCCTCCTTAGGTAGGTTTACTCCTAGGTATTATATTCTTTTAGTTGCGGCGGTATATGGGATTGTTTCCTTAATTTCTCTTTCTGATTTTTCGTTGTTAGTGTATAGGAATGCAAGAGGTTTCTGTGTATTAATTTTGTATCCTGCAACTTTACTAAATTCATTGATTAGCTCTAGTAGTTTTCTGGTACAGATGTCCAACAAACACATGAAAAGATGCTCAACATCACTAATTATTAGAAAAGTGCAAATCAAAACCACAATGAGGTATAACGTCACACCAGTCAGAATGGCCATCATTAAAAAAATCTACAAACAATAAATGCTGGATAGGGTGTGGGGAAAAGGGAACCCTCTTACACTGTTGGTGGGAATGTAAATTGATACAGTCACTATGGAGAACAGTATGGAGGTTCCTTAAAAAACTAAAAATAGAACTACCATACAACCCAGCAATCCCACTACTGGGCATATACCCTGAGAAACCATAATTCAAAAAGATACAAGTACCACCATGTTCATTGCAGCACTATTTACAATAGCCAGGACATGAAAGCAACCTAAATGTCCATCGACAGATGAGTGGATAAAGAAGATGTGGTACATATATACAATGGAATATTACTCAGCCATAAAATGGAACAAAATTGGATCATTTGCAGTGATGTGGATGAACCTAGAATCTGTCATACAAAGAGAAGTCAGAAAGAGAAAAACAAATATCGTATATTAACACATGTATATGGAATCTAGAAAAGTGGTACTGATGAACCTATTTGCAGGGCAGAAAAAGAAACGCAGACGTAGAGAATGGACTTGGGGACACAGGGCAGGAAGGGGAGGGTGAGGTGAATTGAGAGAGAAGCATTGAGATATGTAACTACCATGTGTAAAATAGCTAGCTAGTGGGAAGCGGCTGTATAACACAGGGAGCTCAGCTCAGTGCTCCATGATGAACTAGAGGGGTGGGATGGGGGGAGGGGGAGGGAGGGGATATATGTATACATGTAGCTGATTCACTTTGTCATACAGCAGAAACTAACACAACATTGTAAAGCAATTATACTCCAATAAAAAAAAGAAAATGCAAATCAAAACCATAATGAGTATCACTTCACATCCACTATGATAGCTTCATCAAAGTTCTGGGCAGTAACAAGTGTTGACAAGGAGGTGGAGAATTTGGAACCCTTGTACATTGCTGGTGGGAATATAAAATGATGAAAACTGCTTTGGAAAACAGTTTGGCAGATTTTCAAATGTTAAACATAATGTTACCATATGACTGAGCAATTCTACTCCCAGGTATACACCCAAAAGAGGTGAAAACACACGTTCACACGAAAACTTGTATGCATATGTTAGTAGCAGCATTATTCATAATAGCCAAAAAGTGGAAACTACCCAAATGTCCAACAACTGATGAATGAACAAAATGTGGTATACCCATATAATGGAATATTATTTGGCCACAGAAAGAATGAAGTACTGATCTATGATACAGCATGGATAAACCTTAAAAACCTTCATTTTATTCATATGAAATGTCCAGAACAGGCAAATCCAGAGACACAGAAAATAAATCAGTGGTTTCCAGGGATCGGTGGAGGAGGCATGGGGCGTGACTGCTAAGGGATATGGGGTTTCTTTTGGGAGTGATAAAGATGCTCTAAAATTAGATAGTGGTGATGGTTACATAACTCTGTTAATGTACTGAAAACCAGTGATTTATACACTGTAAAAGGATGAATTTTATGATATGTGAATTATAGTCCAATAAAGCTATCATTTTTAAAATTTTTTAAAAAGTGGATTCGGGAAAAAATCCAGTTGATAATTGTGCACTACACAGTAATAAATATAAATGAATATATAACACATTTTTTCTTAAATTACCTAATTTACTAAATTATACATATCCCAGTTTTCTTTTGCTTAGGGTTTGCTTGGTATATCTTTCTTTACTGTTTTGGTTTCAACCTTTCTGTGTATTTATATGTTAAGTATACTTCTTATAAAGAAAAAATAGTGAAGTCTTGCTATTTTTTATATCTAGTCCTTAACGGAAGAGATTAGGACACAGACACATGCATAGAGAGAAGACCATGTAAAGATACAGGGAGAAGACTGCCATGCACATGCCAAGGAGGGAGGCCTGAAACAGAAAAAAACATTTTTGCCAACACCTTGATCTTGGACATCTAGTCTCCAGAATTGTGAGAAAATAAATTTGTGTTTTTAAAGCCACCTAATCTATGTTATTTTATTATGACAACCCTAGCAATGTAATACAGATTAACTATGTCCAGTTGCACAGTTGTGCTCCATGCGATATCAGCTAGGGTTTCAGTCACATAGGACCCAACTGGGTTGCCATGTCCAAGATGGCTCAGGAGCTTAACAAGCATTTAGTGCTTTCTGTCAGCTGGTAATTCATTTAGGGCTGTCAAACTGAGCCTCTTATTTCTCCTCCATTTTGACTCTCCATGTGACTTGGGCTTCTCATAGCATTCTTGCTGGGTCCCAAGAAGCAGGAAAGGGAATCTACCAGTTCTCATAGAACCTAGGTTCAGAAGCATTATTTGCATTATCAAAACCAATTACAAAGCCAGATTAGATTCAGTTGGAAGGGAAGTAAGTTCCATCTCGATATGAAGAGAGGCAGCCAGCCATGTTCAAGGAGGAGAAAAACTGTTAGAAAACATCACTGGAGAACATATAGCATAGCATCCTTGATTCATTAGACTCTACCTTAAATTTGGACTTTTATCCCTTATATTTCAATAGATCAGTGCCTTTAACCATTCTCCTACCCTCTGTACTATTACCATCATATACTAATCTTCCACAAATGTTAGAAACTCTAAAACATGTAGTCATTAATCTTCTTTCAGTATTCAGTATTTTTTAATATGTATTCACATATTTATTATTTCCAGGGTTCTTTGTTTCTTTCTGTGGTTTCTTGCTTCACTTCAGATGCTTTCTTTCAGTCTGAAGGACCTCTTTAGTACTTCCTGTATTGTCTACTGGAATTCGTATTTTGTTTGTTTGAAAATATCTCTATTTTAACTTCATTTTTGAAGGATATTTTTGCTTGGATAGATTCTGGATTGGCGGGTTGTTTCCCCCATACCAACAGATGTTCCACTGTGTCTTGGCTTCCATAGTTACTGTTTAAGTCAGCTGTAATCTTATTATTTTTCCTTTTATAAAGTACTGTGCCCCTTACCCCAGTTGTTTTCATAAAATTATCTTTAAAGATGTTTGACTACTTTATAGTTAGATGTGGCTTTCTTTTTATTTAGCCTCCTTAGGGTTCCCTGAACTAAAAGCATATTTTGATGCTTTATCAGTTTCAGTGATTCCTTGGTTAGCATCTCTTCAAATAATGCTGTCCTTTTCTCTCTTCTGGGACTCCAATTTCATGCATACTAGTCAAGTTGACTATATCTTGCATGTCTCTTACATACTGCTCTGTTCTCTTTTGTACTGTGCACTTTAGTTTGGATATTTCATTACTCTGAGTTCACTAATCTAGTCTTCTGTAGTGTTCAATTTCCTATTAAGGCCACCAATAACCTCTTAATTTGAAACATCCTATTTTTCAGTTCTAGAACAACACTGTCAAACTACATACAGCCCATGGGCCATATACAGCCCACAACCTATTTTTGTAAAGAAAGTTTTATTGAAATATAGCCACATCCACTTGATTATGTATCATTTATGGCTACCTTCACACTAAGCAGTGGAGTTAAATACTTGTGACAGAAACCACACGGCCCACAAAGTCCAAAGTATTCATTTCTTGGCCCTTTACAAAAAATGTTACCTCTGTTCTAGAATGCCCAATTGTTTTAATATGGATTCCAATTCTCTGTTGAAATTCTCTAGTTCTTCATTTTGTTCATCTTCTCTTCAGTTACTTTAACATTTTTCTATTAATTATTTTAAAGTCCTTGACTACTGTCTCCAACAACTGGATAATTTCTAGGTCTGCTTCTACTGTCTGATTTTTCTCTTCATTTATAGCCACATTTTCCTGACCCTTCTCATGTCTAACTTTTTAAAAATTATGTTCCAGTCATTGTTTATAAAAGAACAATAGAGACTGAAGTCATGGTTACTTTTATCCAGAGAGGACTGGCAGGAGTTTGAAGGGTCACTTACATTTCTAACAAATATATGTGTTGGGCCTAAGATTCTCCTTTAGTTAGTTATAGTCCACAAGTATCTCAAGAGCAAGCTTTGTAGTGTGTTTGGCATAGTATCTGCTCTCTAGTGGCACTTCTTCTAAGCACCATGAGGTGCTACCCCCTCTTTCCCTTCTTTCACCCACTGTAGCCTTCCCTGGCTTTTGGCTGATATTCTGGCATGTTGCTGCCTCTTCCCTGAAAGACTTGTCTTTTGGAGGTTTTGAGCTTAACTATTTAGCCCCTCACCTCACACAGATTCAAAATCTGGCAAAGAGAGCTTCAATGTATTTTTTGCAAACCCCTTCCTTTAGAATAATTTTGATACCAAAACACTATGAGACTGGATTTATTTCACGGTGCCCTTCTAACTAGCCCCAGCTTTCTGCACTACCATAGCACTCAGCAAATTTCCTATTAGAAAAACCAGCTGTACATTTGGGGCTTCTCTAAGATTTCAATCTGTCATACCAGACAACATGTCCCAAAAGCTCTTCTGGTTTCCAATTTCCCTATTAGGGTCCTTCTGCCTCTAGTTGGGGATCTTCAGTCTCAGCAGGGGGAAAAAGAATCCAGTGGATAATTTCAATTCACCCAAGGAAAGCTTTTCTCCCTCTAGAATTTAATTCATGTAGTCTTATTTGGTTCCACAGCTCTACAATGTTTTAAGAAGTATGATTTTTATAATTCACTCATTTCTTTCAGTTGAAATGATTGCTTCAACCTATTACATCTTACTCGGAAGTGGTAATCCCACATTAAATATAATCCTAACTGCTATATTTAAGAACCTGAACAGTATAATCTGTAACTCACCTGTCTGCCTTTTTCTGTTACTGCTCCCTAGCTCACATGCTACGGTACAGCGAAATTGGATTTTTTAGTGTTTTTTAATAACACACCAAATTTTCTTGCCTCTGAGTCCCTGCTCATGCTGGTCGAAGCATCCTGTGCTTGCTTGAATTCTGTATGTTCTCAGTCTCACTTCAAATACCATTCTTTTATGCAGTCTTTCCTAAATCCTCAATTGGAAATGATCTCTCCCGGCTTTAAAACACTTTACAGTATATTATACCTTCCTTATAAAACAAAATATTTTGTCTTATCTTCTCACTTTTTATAAAAAAAATAATCATCTTATTTCCTTCAGTAGGCAGATTATAAATGCCTTACAAGTAAGGTGTAGGCAAGTCTTTACAAGTAAGGACTGTGCTTGAGTCACTCTATTGGTCCTTAAACATCTTGCAGATAAAAGGTTGAGATGGGACAACTGTTCACCTGACAACTCCTTATTCTGTCATCGCTGTCTCTGCCTCTGTGATAGGCATGGAATAGCCAATTTTGAAATAGCTTTACTGAGGTATAATTGACTTACAATAAACTGTACATATTTGATGTGTACTACTTGACAACTTATGACATAAGTATACACCCATGAAATCATAACCACAATCAAAATACTGAACTGCAAAGTCTCTTCATTCCCCTTTGTAATCTCTCCCTTCCGCCTCCAAACCCACATAACCACTGATTTATTTTCTGTTACTACAGATTAATCTGTGTTTTTCTGAATTTTAAATAAATAGAATCATACAGTGAGTACTCTTTGTTTGGCTTGTTTTCACAGTGTAACTATTTTGAGATTCATACATGTTGTTCCATGTTGATGGATATTTGGATTGCTTTCATACAGGGATTATTACAAATAAAGCTGTTATGAGCTTTCATGTACAAAACTTCACGTGGACAAACGTTTTCACTTTTTGGGTGAATACCTACAAGTAGAATGGCTGGATCATATGGTAAGTGTGTATTTAACTATTTAAGAAGCTGTAGAACTGTTTTCCCAAGTGATTTTATCCTTTTAAATTCCCACCAACAGTTTATGAGATTTCCAGTTTCTCTTTATCCTTGACAACATGTGGTATAGTTAATCTTTTTTATTTTACCTATCCTAATAGGTATGTAGTCATATCTAATTGTAGTTTTAATTTGTGTTTCTCTAGTGTCAAAATACAGTCAGCATTTTTTGTGCGATTATTTGCCGTCTATTCATTTCTTAACAAGGTATACACATACACATACAAATACATAGAACCACTATTAATTAAACCCTTATTAATTCCCTGACCCAATATTGGCCAGATACCCTAATTTAGGAATGTGTATTTGAAATTTACAAAGAGAAACAATCTCTTTGAGTGACTAAGCATGTAAAATGTTACCAAAGGTACTGTGGGCAGCCTTATTTCTTTGTAAGTCTTTGAAGCAAAGGAAGCTAATTTACCAAGAGAGAGAACAAAATACATATTTAGAGAGAGGAAGAGATGGGACAGAGAGACAGAATACTGTTTGGATTCCACATATCTAAATTCCAGTTCTCATCATTCCTGAATCCCAACTGCTTCCTGACATCAGGTCTCAGAGGTACAACTTTCTTCTTGCTGATTTAACCTAGGTCCATCTGTCTTCTGTAATTTGCAACTGAAGTTCCTCAAGCAGTGCTTATTTAATTCATTAAATATCTGTACACTATCAGAAGTAGGTTTTAAAGGTTGAATGACTATTTCAGAGCAGTTCAAATATTTATTCTTTATTAAGGTGCTATATTTGGCAAGTATAATTTCATTGCATGTAAATATACCACAGGTCATTGTTTTTATTTCTAGTTTATAATAATAACCTCTGTATAGTGTTTTCACAGGATTAATGGCTGGATGGGGTTAATGGCTGTCAGCTATGCCATGGGCCATCAGCTCTTCTCAGTTGGCCACTAATCCCCAGGAAATGCCTTGTACCTCAATCATTATGGTTTAATTAGGTCATTAAGAAGCTGCTGGTTAATTGCCACATTACAAGCATCAAGAGATGGGCAGGTGGCTGAAAAGACCAGAAGAATCACAGCATTCACAAAAACAGAATACGTGTGTGTGCATGTGTGTAAGATATTAGAAAATGTTTCTGTATTTTTACCTGATAATTTTCAATTAAGGATATATTTATATAATTACATTTTTTTAATTTTGGGGGCACTGCCTGTGGGGGTTCCACCTCCAAATTCATTGCGGCCTGGCCTTGGATGTGACCCTGAGCCCACAGCCACCCTCTACAAAATATTTTTGAATAAGAAATATAATTATATTAATAAGCCCTGAAGAATATATCAAGTTTCAAATTTTACAAAGAATAATTAGCTAAAGTTTTTTCTAAGTGTGATTTAATATTAGGACATATAATTGGCAAGTTTCAAATCTAGATGTTCTATCAACTAGGTACCTTGTCTTGGTTAAGCCCTTTGTTCTGAATCTCAGCCCTCTCATCCATAAGTTGGAAAAGCTGTACTAAAATTTGGGGTGTTCTGAGATTTTACTTAAATTTTAATTATTGAAAAACATATTAAAGCTAAGAAAAATTTTAGTCTTGCACAAGAAATATGAATTATCTTAGACTTTCACTGAATCCTGTTTATCTTATAACCTCACACTGAGAATGTAAAAATCATAGTTTTCACAAATCATCAGTATCAACAATAAAAGCATTTTCACTATACAATCTGCATATATTTAAAAGATAAGGGCTTCCCTGGTGGCGTAGTGGTTGAGAGTCCGCCTGCCGATGCAGGGGACACAGGTTCATGCCTCAATCTGGGAAGATCCCACATGCCGCGGAGCGGCTGGGCCCGTGAGCCATGGCCGCTGAGCCTGCGCGTCCGGAGCCTGTGCTCCGCAACGGGAGAGGCCACAACAGTGAGAGGCCCGCATATCGCAAAAAAAAATAAAATAAAAAAAAAATAAAATAAAAGATAACAGGAGAATATTTTGAACAATTTTATGTCAATAATTTTAGCAATTTATATGAAATAAACAAATTCCCTAAGAGATACCAACTATCAAAGCTCTCTTAGGAAAAAAATTGATACCTCTATTAAAGAAATTAAATTTGTGATAAAATTTTTTCTCACAAAGAAAACTCTACAACTAAGTGGCTATACCAAATGTTTAACAAATAAATTATACTTATTCTACACAAGTTTTTCCAAAGCATCTAGACACATGCTCTTATAATCACATTCTTCTGGAAGAGAATATATATATATAGGAAAAGAGTCATTAGTTTGAATTTGGTAAATAAGATACTTCAGTTTTGACACTAAGACTCTGAACTTGATGGGAGAAAGGTTTGCAGTTCCTTTCAGAATAAGAGTATTGCAAAATAAAGAGAAATACACAATATCAATATTAAGAAAAACTGCATGAACTTCATAATACAAAATTAGTGCAAAAGGAATATTTAATATTGAATTAATATAATGGATTTACTTTCTCACAATATGACACTACAGGAAAATTATACATGGATTGATATTCCATGTATCATAAATCGTGAGGCCCAAATTAATAAATGAGCAAATGTTTATGGATAAAGATTATTTTTTAAATGTAGTAACTAACATATCTTAAAGTTAATTCAATTAAAAACATTTATTAAAATGTGATAGGTACCGTGAGAATTTATGCTGGGAAAACAGGATGAAATCCAATGAATTTTTAAAATCTAGGTTGCTTTCTCTGTCCACATTTTCTGAATGGCACAGTTCATCACATTCTTATTCATTAAACAGTACTGCTTTTTGGTTGTGTACATTACACTTGCAAACATTTGTGCCCACGAGACCGTTACTCTACACACATCTGCAATGCAGATAATAATAATCGACAGTCTCAGGACCAGAGAGAAGACAAATACATTGGAAGGTTTCTGTTAGTTAACATGGACATTAGGGCAAAAGTGTATCTGAATTATAAGCTGTTTAAAACTCAAAGGAGTGAGAGTTCTACATTTTCCCCTAGAGGACAGTTCAGCCTAGACAACAGATCAGCCTAGTTGGAAATCTATGATAACAGAAATTAAAGATCAAAAGAAGGTTGATATTCAGGGGCAAGGAGGTGTGGGAAATGCCATACCCTCTTACTAACTTCCTTTCCATATGATGATGCTGATTTGTTTTTGGTCTGTCCTCCACTAGACTGTATTCATTCATTCAGCCAATGTATGACAACACACTTGTGACAGAATCTGTCCTAAGTCCTGGAATCACAGTGCAGAACAAGACCGAGTAAGTCCTAGCTCTGATGGCGCTTATACTGCAGTGCCGAAGGAGCATAAAATAAACAAACACTCTTAAAGAGGCTGAAGCATAATTTAGCGTAATAAAGTAGGAAATTTAGATGACTTAGATTGAGTCATCAGGGAAGACCACTAAGAGGCAGTGCCATTTGAGCTGGGATTGAATGGGCAGAAGCAGCCAGCCTGTGAAGATCCATGGGAGAGAACATCCTGAAGGCAGAAAGAACTGCTGGTCCACACATAGTGAAGTGGGGATAAGAAGATGTGTCTGGCTAGAATGTAACAGGTGAGAGAGAAGCAAAATGAGGTGAGATCAGGGAGCGCTTATACGCAGCTGAGAAGTTGGGGCTAAGTACATTTGTAGACAGTCTCAAAATGCTGAACCATTGGAAATACGAGTGTAAAATCTCAGGAAGAGACAAAGCCCATGATACAGATTTGGGATTCCTTGGCATATAGATCGTATTTAGGATTGTGAGATTGAATGAAAATTTATAGAGAATAGAAAGGCCCCAAGATAGGGAAGTAGGCTATTCCTAAAATGTGATTATGTGCTCTGAAACTCTATAAAGCACTGGCTTCTTTTATATTTCAGTCAAGTTTAGGGAGGGAAGTTCAGAAAAGATGGGGCGGATAGGTAGTTGCTGGAGGCCTCATTAAGAAGGTAGGGTCCAGTTTAGAATATTTGAGCAGCAGCCCTAGAGAACAGGGTTGAATTTTATACTTAGGACAGAGATTTGTCTTCTGTTTTGTTTAGTTCTGCCACCTTGGAAACACAATAAATATCATTCACTTGGAGCTTGCACACTACTGGCATGGAGCAGCCAACTTCCTGGCCAAGACATGAACCTGAGGGCTCTTTAACTTGTAATCTCAGATTGCTTTCTCCACCTCTCAGAAGGCATTCTTTGACGGGACACTTGCTGTTATGTCCCCTGATGCATGGTGCAATATTTAGCAGCTCTTAGCAATTTATATTCAGATAAGTGCATCTAACCCTTTGAGGAAACTTTTTAGTTCTAGCGGATACCACAATTGAATTTTACTTTTTTTTTTTGAAAGTTTATTTAGCTTTTTTTGTCATAAATGGTTCTTCACTATAAACCTTTTTTCCTCATTAGAAGTAAAAAGAACAAGCTTAAGGCAGACACACAAGAGCTATTTAGGGGGCTTACATGCTCTTCCCTAGTATCATAGATTTTCCTCCAATTTTGCAGTATCTTCTCTTCTAATTCCAGATAGTCCTTCTTCTTTTAACACTGGCCCTCAAGCTAATGTTGACCTGGACACATCTAGAAGTTGCTAATCCTGTCAGCTCAGAAAAATTTGCTGTCTAAACAGCTTCTGAAAGCCAACATTACCCCTGCCCTCTTCCCAAAGGAAACCAAAGCAATAAAAACCACCTATCAGTCAAGGCCCAAAGAAGAAAACAGAAACTACTATCAGTTTTCAGAAGAGACAGAATTTTTTTTTTTTTTTTGGCCACCCCACATGGCATACGGAACTTTAGTTCCCCAGCCAGGGCTCGAACCTGTGCCCCCTGCAGTGGAAGCACAGAGTCTTAATCACTGGACTGCCAGGGAAGTCCCTTGAAGAGCAGAATTTAATGTAAGGAGGTTGTTATAGATGTGTGAAATAGCTGAGAAGCTAAACAGGGAGTGGTTGGGTAATCAACCATGTTCATCCACATCGGGGGCACCACCACCCCAGGACTGGAAGGATAGAGAGAGGGGAGAGTGTAACTAGAACCTACAAGTGGCCTGTCCAGTGGCTGCTGAGGCTGCCCAATGCAGAGAGAGGAGGACACCCACCCAGGTTCCAATCTGCCATCAGTGCCTCCCGCTGGCCAAACCCAGGTGGAAGTGGTTGGCAGAGAAGGCTGGAAAGCACATGCTACAGGGAGCAGCCCTCCTGCCAATAGGGAGGAGCAGGGAAAAGGCAAGGCATGGTTCTGAGGGCAAACAGGCCTGGGACTGCCACAGAGCACTCAAAACTAGAGTTGAAGAACGATAAAGGAACTCAGGTACTATTCATTTGAGCCGGCCCAAAAGTTCCTTCGGGATTTTCCGCAAGATGGCTTTAGTAGTGCTTCGTTGGCTTAAACTTCATTCGAAACAATTTTGTTAGATTGTATCGTGACAGCTGCGATATCAGTGTGCATTTAAAAAACATCAAAATTGGTGAAGTTTCGTGTAGCCGTTTTAATACTGAAGATGGTAGAAGAGACCCGTCATTTTCAGCCTATTATGCTTTATTATTTCAAGAAAGGTACAAACGCAACTGAGACACAAAAAAAAGATGTGTGCAGTGTATGGAGAAGGTGCTGTGACTGATCGCATGTGTCAAAAGTGGTTTGTGAAGTTTCGTGCTGGAGATTTCTCGCTGGAAGATGCTCCATGGTCGGGTAGACCAGTTGAAGCTAACAGTGATCAAATTGAGATATTAATTGAGAACAATCAATGTTATACCATGCAGGAGATAGCCAACACACTCAAAATATCCAAATCAAGCGTTAAAAATCATTTGCACCGGCTTGGTTATGTTAATCACTTAGATGTTTGGGTTCCACATAAGTTAAGCAAAAAAAACCTCTTGACCATATTTCCGCATGCGATTCTCCACTGAAACGTAATGAAAATGCTCCGTTTTTAAAACAAATTGTAACGGGCAATGAAAAGTGGATACGGCACAATAATGTGGAACGGAAGAGATCATGGGGCAAGAGAAATGAACCACCACCAACCACACCAAAGGCCGGTCTTCATCGAAAGAAGGTGACGTTGTGTAGATGGTGGGATTGGAAGGGAGTCCTCTATTATGAGCTCCTTCCGGAAAACCAAACAATTAATTCCAGCAAGTACTGCTCCCAGTTAGACCAACTGAAAGCAACACTCGATGAAAAGCATCCGGAATTAGTCAACAGAAAACGCATAATCTTCCATCAGGATAACGCAAGACTTCATGTTTCTTTGATGACCAGGGAAAAACTGTTACAGCTTGGCTGGCAAGTTCTGATTCATCTGCTGTATTCACCAGACATTGCACCTTCAGATTTCCACTTATTTTGGTCTCTACAAAATTCTCTTAGAGGAAAAAATTTCAATTCCCTGGAAGACTGTAAAAGGCACCTGGAACTATTCTTTGCTCAAAAAGATAAAAAGTTTGGGGAAGCTAGAATTATGAAGTTGCCTGAAAAATGGCAGAAGGTAGAGGAACAGAAGGGTGAATACGTTGTTCAATAAAGTTCTTAGTGAAAATGAAATGTGTCTTTTACTTAAAAACCGAAGGAACTTTTTGGCCAATCCAACACATTTCATAAGGGTAAATGCAGTAAAAATAAGCAAAAGATTTGAGCTGTCTCTATTTAATCAGACAGATCCCATTCAGACAAAGCACAATTCTAGGCTAATGCACATCTTTTGGCACCTGTCTTAAATAAAATATATTTTCTAATATCCTTAAAAAATCTTAATAATTTAATGATACTCAAATCTGTATACATTAGAGTATTGAATATGCATCACAGTTAGACTGAAAAGAAAAAATGTCACATTTTGTGCAGGTAATAGTTTTTCACCAGGATTGCTGAAACTCTTGACTTCAAGTCAGATTTTGGTACACATCTGTTTCCTTGGCAGAGATATACCAAGTATACCCAGTCTGTTCTCTCCTTTAGTTTTTCAATGTTACATTAAAAACAGGATAAAACATCTAAACATCTCTGAAAGTCAACTAGTTGACTTTAACTCCTATGAAAAGGGAGAAATTTAATTTTACTCTGGACAAAGAATCCAATCTGAAAAACCAAATTTACAGTCATGAGGTTCTTAATATATTAAGGTGGTGTGAGTGGATTAAAGTGCTCCTGCTTATTTATTTGTAAAATGTAGTTAAACAAAACCTACCCTAGCTACATCAGAGGGCAAAAGGATGGTTAGAAAGTGCTTTGAAAATGTATAATTAGGTACAAATGTGAAGTAATATTATCCATATTAACTTCTTATTGGTTGAGAAGTATTCAATACTTGACATTTTCTGTAGAACAGGCACTTACAAGAAGTAGGGCTTAATAAATAATATTACCATGTTTCCCATAAGAATAATAGTTTAAAAAGAATGACTCGGAATTTACCTGCAGAAGAAACTGAGGGTGCTAATGTCCCCAGATGCTGCTGATAGTTATTATGGATGACTGTAGTTCATGTGCTAAACAAACAAATGAAGAAGTGATGTTCTGCCTAAAGTAGAAATTTGTAGCCAAGTAACAGCTGCAATTTTAAAGAAATAAACTCTTAAAGGAATAGCCAAACAAGACATGCTTTATCTTCATTTTCTCTTCTTTAGAAGGGAGTTTTACTCCTATGCATAATGAATGAGAGTATTTCCTGGCTCAGACTGATTCCATCAGTAAAATTACAATTCAGGTTACATAGGAATTCATCTACATCCTGGGTCTTTAACCAAATTCAGTCCTAGTTCCTTGACTACATTTCTCGAGATTTTCTAATCCTCTGTTGGTGGTGAAAAGCAAAGTTTTATACAGACAGGTCAACTAAGATTAAAGCTAAAAGGAGGAAACAGAATTTTCATTTTACAAGAGAGCAGAGTTAGGAGAGTATCTTGCAACCTCTCACTCTTATTGTAAGGGGGGGGTGTCAGGGTACAGTGAAGGGAGAGCAGAAGTAAAGGCTATGGGTATCTAACGCCACTCTGTAGGATTTTGGTTCTCAAGGTAGGTTTTGCTTAGTCGTGAAGTAGTGATAATTGACTACTTATTCCTGTAACACAGTTACTGACTGCCCACTATGTGCTAGCCCTGTGACTCTCATTAGGGCCAATTTTGTGCTCACTCCAAGGGACACTCAGCAGTGTTCCTAGACATTTTTTGTTTTTACACTCTGCTCATTACAGCTTTGCTGAGTAGAGGCCAGAACGCTAGAGGACAGTTCCCCACCCCACCCCCAACAAAGAATTAGCAAGAAACTGTGGTTTGATATTGATATCTGAGATAATTATCAAGCCTTAAATTTCAATAGTGCTGAGGGTTAAGATGCTCTCTGCTAGTCACAGTGCTAGGTTATAATGATGAGCAAAACCAAACATACAAGCATCTTGCTTTCACAACACAATTCATTTGGGAAAAAAAAATCTTATTCAAATAATAGTCTACAATAATTTTTAAAATATAAACTATGATTACTGCTTTGAAGGGATGATAGATCACCTTATGAGAGCACATACAACAGAGGGATTTGACCTGCTCAGGAAAAAGCAGTTACAGTTTTTTTGTTTTGTTTTTTTTTAAAGAAATCATAGCTAAAGTACCAGAATTTTTTAGTAATCTGTGTTTTCCTGAATTGAGAGAGTCAGGATTTTAATCATGTCAATATTGACCAACTGGCTTTTGAAATATTTTCTTTGGTTACAGTAATAAAATTGTATATAACCCAAACCTTATTTTTTTCTTTGCTATGGCCTGTAGTTCCATATTCCAAATTTAATATGTAGCAGTAGAAAAAAAGTTGAAAATATTCTTTAGAGATAGGCTGCCTATTTTTCGGCTATACAGAGGACTTGTCAACACACACACACACACAAAAAATGTTTTAAGATTTATGCAATTGATTTACCCTAGTATTTTTCAGGATCTGTCTTTTTGTCATTCAGTTCTCATACAGAAGACCAGACCAAAAGACATGGTCTTCCGAAAAAGTTGATAGTTTTTGCTTTTCTAATATGAAGAAATTACTATTCTTTGAGATAATTTAATACATTTTCTCATCTTCCACTCACTTCTTAAGTCCATCTATCTGTTTTTCAGCATTTCTGTTTCTACTGCAACTATTTTAATGCAAGAACCTAAAGTTCAGATCATATTTAGATGTCATTCTTATTAGTTGTGGACAAAACAAAATCTTTCATGAATTCTCTTGATGCTTAGCTTTTACTCTACCACAATTTCTTATTTCTTCTACTCCCTAGCCCATTCCTTTCCCCTGTTTCCCTTCTTCATTGTGTTGTTATGTTGTTTTCTTCCTGCCCTGATATATATTCAACCTATTTTACTAGGTTCAGTTGTCAACATCTTTATTGTTCAGTTCATACAGAGAACGTACTACCCCTGTGATGCATATCTTCTCCTTCTTGGGGTACTGGAAACACACAGGCACTGACAGAATCTGTTTAAATATGTGAATATCTAAACAGGTAAATATTTAATATTAAAATCTAGTAATATACAAATAAGCTTGGTTACTGAAGCAATTCAGCTTGAACCTATTCACACATTGCTAGTTCATCATCATCAAAATCTACATCTCCAACCTTTATCACCTTCACCTTCAAGATCTTTGTGGTGTTTCAACATTTCTATCAAAGTCTCAAAACTGACTTTTATAAAGGAAAAAAAAAAAAAAAGCTTTCCCCTTACTTCTCAGGTGGAGTTATCTCTGTCAATTAGATTCTCATGTCTGCCAAGTCCATCATTCCTACTCCCATCACGACCTCTCCAGTGGTAGTCTCGTTATTTCATACCTGACCAACTGCATCATTCTCCTAAGGGGTGACCCCTGTCCAAGCACATCACTACATCCTCCTTCCCGTAATTTTACACCCTGTTACCAAAGTAACCCAATATTCCCCAAACACCAAGCCAAACACAATAATGCCTTCCTCAAAAGTTCTTCAATGAATTCTCTTTACTATCATAATAAGGTTCACATACTTTATTCTTTGTCCTACATATGCCCTCATATAAACCTTCCCCTGAAGTCTTCTTGAAAACATCCTTTTTCAGATTTCCTTGCAATATTCCTTCTGAGAGATTCCTAAAAGACTTTTCTGAATACAGTTCCTTTATGATCACTTCTTTCTCAATATTTATTACGTGTATCATGTACAGTATTTGAGACTTCACTAAACTACCTTATACTGTTAATTGTCTTTGTTCTGTTCTACTCATTTCTTTCAAATTATATTGTAAGATCCTTTGGACGGGGCAATTCCCTGGTGGTCCAGTGGTTAGGACTCAATGCTTTCACTGCTGAGGACCCGGGTTCAATCCCTGGTTGGGGAACTAAGGTCCCACAAGCTACTTGGCATGGCCAAAAAACAAAAAAATGCCGAAGAGCCTATGGATGGAATGTAGGCCTTAAACTTCTTTAAACTTTTATTTTTAAACATTTTCTCTTCAACATTTTCTCTTCAACATCTAGTGAATGTCCCAAGTCTACTGAACATAGAGAATATTTGGTGATGATGTTAATAATGTGTGCAATTTGTTACAAGAAGAAAAACTGCTGCTCAGTATCATATAATAACACATAGATATAGAGAGAATAAAACAATTTTACAATTATTAAAAATATTTTTATTTCTAAATTAATTTACTGAATATTGTTAAGTATCAATAGTAAGCAATCTTTACTCAACAGTCTTTAAGGATAACCTCATTTTGGTATGATCTCTTAGGTTCCCTTTGTCCCTCAGGGAAACAGACTTCATGATGAAGCAGTTTTGAATATAAAAACAGGTTTGTTTCATTTCCTCATAGGAAAAAAAACTCCATATATAACACTTAATGAAAAAGAATAATTTTCAGTAAGTGTTTGCATATTTTCCTATATACTTACTTCTCCCATCAAGTTCTAAAACACAGAAATGAGAGATTCATAATTTTGTCACAGCCACATAGCCTATAATTCTGTCAACAGAACTTCTATCCATTCACCATAAAGCCCTGAATATCTAGGATTAGGAAACAACTCATTGACCTAAACCCAGAGATATAAAACCCTTACAAGTACCTAAGCACTTATGATGAGACTGGTTCTTCCATTTCCTCTCTAAGGATGTAGAGGTGTGTTTTACGTCCTGAAAATAATAGAATAACTGAGTTTACGTTGCATGGCTACAAGCAGCAGTTACTGGACAAGAGAACAGGACACAAAACCACCTGAGCTGGTTGATTAGTGTGTTGTAGGGAGAGGAGCTGATGGCTGGTTTTCTCTTCCCCTCTGACAGCCAACAGCACATGAACATTATTTGTTAGACTATTCTGACCACACAGTTTTTCACCTTGATTCAAAGAAATGAAAACTGACATTGCTCTCCCTGACACTGACTGGAAGAAATCAATATGATAGTAAAAATATTGCTGATTCTAGGGATATGGAACATCAAAGTGATCCTTATTATGAGGCATAAACTTAAAATTATTTAAAAAAGTAACTTACTGAGTGCTTTTTGGAGGAAATTTAAATAGATGGTGCTAAAGTACCCTTAAGAAGTTACAAATAAATCAACAAGGACAAAGTCTACATATCATTATCATTATATCATACATCAAGTTCAATATATGGCAAAGGAAAAATTAAGCATGATACAAAATGATTGTGTAATTGTGACAATATTTATGCCACCAGCTATGAATGCATCATTATGGTCTTTGGATATACCCAATACTAAAACACAGAAGGGAATTCAAATGAAAAGAAAAAAATTAAAAATATATGTATTGGCTTATATTTTAGAGTTTCAGCATTATTTTACGGTTCAATAATAATAAAATTTGCTTTTACTTTGTAATATAAAGTATTTGGTAAATCAAGTCTCTATTCATTCATCATCTTTTCATTACCTCTTTATAAAGAATCCCGATATACATTACTATGCATTTACTGCTATTTAACTTAGGAGGTTAGATAGTAAGCATCATAAAGACATTAGTGTCTAGCAATAGTGATAATCAATGATAGATTATACAGATATCATCAAATATCTAAACAGTTTTAGCACATATTATGAGCTTAGTATTTTCTTCATCTATTATTATTTTATTACTTCATTTCCTCACTTGCTATCAATTTTTTTTGATGTGTACTTACAGAGACTGCTACAAAGTTAAGCCTTATCTATGCTTTGGGTCTGCAGCTTACCTAGTTTCTATAAAATAAATCTGTTCCCATGAAACTGTGAGCACTTTAAGCATGAGAACTTTGTGATCTTAATTTTTTTATTCCTAGAACAGGACTTGGCACCTGGTAGGCAATGGGTTAATGTCTGAGGAATGATCAAATGTGTGTGCTAGAAATTTGAAATAAAAGTTGGCAACCAAGATGTTGTGGTGGGAAATTTAACTTACAAAATTAAATTTGTCAGTCCAGTGTGATTTTCTAAGTATATACTTCTCCTATTTATAACTATAAACTGCTGTTCCAAAAATAAAAATGCAATAATTACTTTAGATGCATATTTTAATGATTTTATGAACCACTGTGATTGTGACAAACATATGTGTTAGAGCATATTTATTAAAATATTTTGTTAGCGAAGGGTATCCACAAAGATCTAGCTACAAAGATGTTCATCATTAAGTCGTTTTTGACAGAGGACAATTCCAAAAATATATAAATGCCAAATAATGGAAACTTGATTTGATAAAATTATGCTTAACTATTAAGACATAAAAATATTGCCATAAATAGTATTTATTATCATGAAAAATGAATATTATACTAGGTAAGAAAGATATAATAAAACTGTATGCATAATATGACCCCTTACTTAAAAAAATAAAATTTAGATATATGTCAAATAGGATAGAAGAACAGAAATTCAATGATTAATGGAAGTTTTCTATGGGTAAGGAAATTGTACAATATTTTTATTTTTAACCTTTTGCTCTTTAATGTTCTCTCCAGTGAACCTATAATAAACATGTGTTGCTTATTTTTTGGGTTTTTTTTTTTTTTTTTTTTTTTTTTTGCAGTATGCGGGCCTCTCACTGCTGTGGCCTCTCCAGTTGCGGAGCACAGGCTCCAGACGCGCAGGCTCAGTGGCCATGGCTCACGGACCCAGCCGCTCTGCGGCATGTGGGATCTTCCCCGGACCAGGGCACAAACCCGTGTCCCCTGCATCGGCAGGCGGACTCTCAACCACTGCGCCACCAGGGAGGCCCATGTGTTGCATTTTTTTAAATGTTACTTTTAACTGAGAAAAATGATCACTGGTACAGTGAAAAAGGTTTATTTCATGTGATTACATAATTCACCAGAGAGTGTTTTATACACAATTTTTTAATAATTTGGGACAAAATTAATTTCTAATTTTCTTGTTTACTCTATCCTTTATCACCTTTGACCCAAACTAATTTTGAAGCTGGATGTCATATTTTCTAACACTGAGTTCTTCTCACAAACAGTATAAAATTTAATCTGAAAATCAAATAAGTTCAACAAAATATTTTATTTTTGTGCCCAATGTGCTCTAGATACAAAGACAACCAGATGAGTAAGGTACAGACTCCTTCCTTAAAAGGCTCATAATTAAGAAGGAATAAGACAAGTGCACTTAAAAGTATGCCAGAAATAAAACAAGAAAAGAGACATTGGAAAGATATGGTTTCAAATGTGACACTCTAAGGAATTTATAAATGCTTGCCAACAAAACCCTAAAATGCAAAACCACATCAAGGAAATTCACAAAGCATCAGGAGCCTAATACTATAAAAGATTATATTATAATGACACCTTCAACTTATTTCTTTCAGGATAATTATAAATAAATAAAATGCATCTCATTCTGTTTGTTAGTTTAATGCTTTCCGCAGCTCTACTTCCCTTAAAACCACACTCGTGGCTATTAATGGATTATTCTCATCCAGTGCTATATCAGTTAGAGGAACAAATTGGAAAAAGGCAGGATGTAAATCAATCCTTTTTCAAACACAAAGGGCAAGTAGATGAACCAATATACATCCCCTAAAGTCTTAGCAGCAAAATAATTTCTGCCTCTAAGTATATTTGAAAAACACACAACATAGCATCTTTTGTTTGCTTTAGTTTTTGTTTGTTTTTGATAAGATAGTCTGATACATTTGATTAGTATAATTTTAATAACAAATAAAAATTTTGAGAATATAATGGTCACTTCTGAATGGTTATCCACAAAACTAACAATAATTATTCATATAAATAAAACTCAGTTCATCAAACTTATGGTAGTTTTGCTACATGACCTTCACAATACATTATTCTTAGTAACTCCAAAAGAAATATTTAAGTGCAAGCATCTGAGAAGACCAACCACAGCTGGAAAATATTAAATCTTTTTCTTAGAAAATTAACCTTTTTTTTTTGAGATACCATGAGAGCTCATCAGGAATTTGTCATAGGTTGATGAATATTAATGACTATTTGTTTCTGCCCCACATTGCCCTATTTATCCCAATATTTATATAGAGCAAGTTCTATTTCCTAGTTGTATAATTAGTAATTATCCAGTTGGACAAAGACCAGAGCTAGCTCAATGTTGTATTCATCACCTAGAGCACTGCTGGCCTTCAGTCAGTAAAATATTAATAACAATAAAAGCTTCTGCAAGCAAAGCTAGATGAAGCACAAGGAGATAGGAGCAATCACTCACTCCAACACCAGCAAATTCACCCTGATCAGAAAAGGTCATCTACAAGACAAGAAGACAGAATTCCTCATCCTGTTCGGACTCTGGAGTTAGCTATACTACATTATGACAGTTTGTAGTGAATCAACAGTAAGGTCTAAAAATCCTCCAGGAAATGAACTGAGACCGTTTAACATCAGACCTCTCTAAGTGCTATATTTTAATGATTATTGTTTGTTTGCTTGTTTTTAGAAACAAAGTTAGATTCCAAGTTGGTCTGCAGATGTTACCCTGGCCTCTTAAATTTGCACCACTCTCCATCACTCTCAGACCAGCAAAGGGATGGAGATTAGTGGTCATTATGTAAAAACTTAAAAAAACAGGTTCCACACAGAACCTCATTTCCAGCCTGGCTCTTATATCATGTGTTCTAGGGTTGCCTTGTAACAACATATGGGAAAGACATCAAATGTTCCCAAACAACCTTGGCAATACCGTAACTATCAAATTTCTAGCAGAATATCAAGGGCTGTATTTGGCAACCATTAAATAAATGAGTAGTTTTGGCAGGATCAACAATTCTATGCTCTCTTTCTTTACAACGAAACAAAACAAAAAGTCCAAGGACTTCTTTATACAGTTTCAATTCATATACTATAAAGTAACCTTTCCTGTAACTGAATTGTCATTTTTTTCCATTTATTTTCTTAATGTTGTCCTTGTTATTTTCTATTGCTATCTTTCAAGATGATAAATGCAAAACAGAAGGCTTGCACTAATTCCTGTACTATTGTTGTCCTTCACTCACAATAATTCAACATGTCAATACCTTGCATCTTAAAAGCTAAATTCATTCCACTTTTTGCCTCCTAATTTGTTACAATTCCTATGGAAGCATAATGTGACAACAAAACTCTAGCTCTGAAACCCCAAAGTGTGTTACTTAAATAATGCTGCAGGGAGGTAAAAGATTGTTCTTAAGGATTAACTGATTCAATGTTTAGTGATCAACAGACATAAAGGAGTTATAATCCCTCATGGACAACACCCACATACACAAGAAACCTGGCATTAATGGAATATACCAAATATAAATGAGAAAAAAAATCTGACCTAGCAATTGGATAATATTTACACAAAATATACACTGATGGTAGTGAAAATGAATTGTTCCTAAATATGGGATATTTCACACAGTGAGGATTCTTATGCTTGAACTATCTCACATACTGAATATGAAACTATATCTTGGGTATTAAAATGATCAGACTGAGGAAGCTGTCCCTAGGGTATGGCAAACTGGCATTGCTGTCTAGGTCCCATCTTTCGTGTAGCCCCACATGCTGTTACAGGCTCTGGGCAGCTGCTGTGCAGAGACCAAGCAGGCAGCATGGAGAGGAAAGGTAGTCTCTCCACCATCTGGTGATAAAAGACCCGTGGGGGGCTCATATTAGGTCACAAGCTTATCTGCCACCATATGACAGGATCTTGGCCAAACACCCTTTTTCTATTTCTCACAGTCCTCTTGAGGCATAGCATGTGGGGTGTGTGGGTATATCCCTACACATGCATATTCGGCCTTTTCCAATCTGTTCTCAACAAAGCAGACAGAATCATCTTTATAGAAGGTAAATCAGATCCAGTCACACCACTGCTTTCTCACCACACTTAGGACAAAATCCAAACTCCTTGGTTACAAGACCCTGCCTAATCTGGTTTCTACCCTAATCAGTTTCTTTTTAGATCACTTTCCCTTTGGTTTCTTAAGCACCAATGCCTCTGGCCTCCTTTCTGTTTCTTGAATAAGCCAAGATTTTTCCTCACTTTTGAGACTTTGCACTCTCTTCCCTGTGCCTAGAAACTGTTTCTCCAGTTTTGGGTATGCCTCTTACTTCCCATTCTTCAGGTCTTGACTCAGATGTCACCTCCTCAGGGTGGCCTTCTAGGTCCACACTCCCTGAAACACTCTTCTGAGTTATTTGCATCATTCTATATGTTTCTTATGTACATATAATAATCTATAATTATTTGCTTTTAACAATTGTGGGGACGTTTCCTTGTCTTTTCAGGTGTTCCCACTAGAATGAAGCTTCATGAGGGTAACAACCACTCACCTTTTCTTTACTGTTATATCCTCAATTCCTGGCCCATAGTGGCGTGTCAATAAACATTTGTTGTTGAATAAATACATGAACAAATAACTGGCCGAGTTGACTTAATGGGAATTGGGGACCAGTAGTCTTTGGATATAATTCACTCCAATCATAAATTTTTTAAATATAATTTATTGCAAATTCCACTTTCAACCAAGGGATGGTCTATCAAAATAATCAGTTTTTCTCTTTTATATTTATCTTTCCTAGAATTTATATACCCTAGTTAAGGAAGGAAAAATTTATTACGTTGAGCACCTATACATTAACTGTTATACAGCTCACCCACCCTGTACGGAGGTATGTTATAGATATGGACACAGAATTCAAGAAATGTTAAAAATCTAGCTGCTTCTACAAATAATTTACCTACTACTAATTTATCACCATAAAGATCAGATACAAACTCAAGTTTATTTAACTCCTTGGGCTGACTTTATTGTCAAGGGTAAATAACATCAGGCAGAATCTGGGGAAAAACTTATATCAACTTAAAAACTTCTTGCTATGTGGATTAAAAAAAGGCATGCGATGACACTAATAAGTATAGTCAAATAAACAATGAGAGATAAAACCACTGGGCACTTTATAATATCCTTAGCACCCTTAGCATAAGTTTTTGAATTCTTTACTTAGCTTATTACATCAAGTAAACAGAGCTGAAAATAAATGCACCCAGAAAAATATATAAGCTTACTAAATTATGCTCTAATGATCAGGAAAGATGAATTCACTGCTAAGGGAATATATCACAATATCAAGGGATGTTTTTATTTATTACAACCATCTACCCAATTATCAAATCTATATTGTTTCTTAATTTTGTTGGTCATGATAATGAACAATAATATGTGTTTATAACTTAATGTCTTATGTTGTCATAAGTGAGAATGAGAGAATTTCTCCAGGGGAGAGACTAAAATTCTCTATCAGTAAATACTTGTTTTACCATGTTAGAAAAGTTTAAATTTTGTAATAATTTTAATTTTCAAGGTAGCCTTTCTAAAAAAAATCACAGTTAGAAATGTTAAGGGAAAAAGCAAACCTATGACAAAGGTAGCTTCTTTTCTACATATCTTACAACCTATAATAAGCTAGACACAGAAAGAAAAAACTTCATGATCTCTCTTATATGTGGAATCTAAAATGGTTGAATACATAAAAACAGAGAATAGAATGATGATTACCAGAGGCTGGGAGGTGGGGGAAAGAGAGAGATGTTGGTCAAAGGGTACAAAGTAGCAGTTATATAGAATGAATGAATAAGTCTAAAGATTTGATGTATGGCATGATGACTACAGTTAAAAATATTGTATTGAATACTGGAAATTTGCTAAGAGAGTAGATTTCAGGGGCTTTTATTGCAACAAATGAAAGGGTAACTATGTGAGGAGAAGATATACATTAGCTTGACTGTAACAATCATTTCACTATGAATATCTATATTGAATCATCACATTGTATGCCTTGAATACATACAATTTTTATTTTTCAAAAAGTGGGCTGGAGGACAGAGAAAAGAACCAAGAGATAGACCCTTGTAGAAATAAAAAGATTAAAAGTGAGGGTAAACAGAGTCCAGTACTCTGTTATTTTGCAGATGATGCAATATCAATTCTCCATTTCTTATCAGAAGTAGTCATGGGGAACAAAGCACTTCTATATCGGTAAACCTCCAAAAATCAGATCCTCCTTAAAAACAATGAGAACCCTGGCAAAATTTGTCAAATTCAACTTTTTCAGAGCCCTGGAAATTAACCAATGACTTAATCTGAGGAGAATTTATTCAAGAAAAATGACTGAAAAATGACAGTAACAGTGAGGTCTGTGGTGCTTTAATTTGCTCTATTCACATTCTCTTCTCCACAACTCTGTAGTGGCCTTGAAAGCCAAAAAAGCCTTGCAATCAAGGTTGCTGTGAAAAATAGCAGCCTAGTAGCTGCCAGAGGAAACAGAATGGCTTTGGAGTTTCTCAAAAAGTCTCATCCCCAAATAGCTTTCAATGTTTTGACCTTTCTGGAAGCTCCCTTGAAAAGTCTAATTCACAGGGCTTGTTGTTGTTTGAACTGATTCAGCAAGAAAAGCCCCATTCCCATCAATGCAAAACCATCAGTGGCAACTGTTTCACATTGCAGCTGCCTGAGGTTATAATACCAGTTTGGGTATTGGGTACCCAGTTTGGGTAACAGAGCTGGAGGAATCAGGCTCCTTGACTTCAAACTATATTACAAAGCTACAATAATCAAAACAGTATTGTACTGGTACAAAAACAGAAATATAGATCAATGGAACAGAATAGAAAGCCCAGAAATAAACCCATGCACCTATCATCAATTAATCTATGACAAAGGAGGCAAAAATATACAATGGAGAAAAGAAAGTCTCTCCAATAAGTGGTGGTGGGAAAACTGCACAGCTACACATAAAAGAATGAAATTAGAATATTCTCTAATACCATACATGAAAATAAACTCAAAATGCATCAGAGACCTAAATGTAAGGTCAGACACTATAATACACTTAGAAGAAAACATTGGCAGAACACCCTTTGACATAAATTGCAACAATATCTTTTTTGATCTACCTCCTAAAGAAAATAAAAAACAAAAATAAGCAAATGAGACCTAATCAAACTTAAAAGCTTTTGCACAGCAAAGGAAACCAAAACAAAAAGACAACCCACAGAATGGGAGAAAATATTTGCAAATGATGTGACCAACAAGGGATTAATCTCCAAACTATAAAAACAGCTCATGCAGCTCTGTCAAAAAAACAAACAACCCAATCAAAAAATGGGCAGAAGATCTAAATAGACATTTCTCCAAAGAAGATATACAGATGGCCAGAAAGTACATGAAAAGATGCTCAACATCACTAATTATCAGAGAAATGCAAATCAAAACTACAATGAGGTATCACCTCACACCACTCAGAATAGCCCTCATGAAAAAGACTAGAAACAATAAATGCTGGAGAGTATGGGGAGAAAAGGGAACCCTCCTACACTGTTGGTGGGAATGTAAATTGGTACGACCATTTTGGAGAACCATATGGAGGTTCCTTAAAAAACTAAAAGCAGAACTACCATATGATCGAGGAATCCCACTCCTGGACATATATGCAGAAAAAAAACATAATTTGAAAAGATACATGCACCCCAATGTTCACTGCACCACTATTTATAGTAGCCAAGACAAATGTCGTATGATATTACTTATACATGGAATCTAAAGAAATGATAAAAATGAACTTATTTACAAAACAGAAACAGACTCACAGATTTCGAAAACAAACTTATGGTTACCAAAAGGGAAACATTGTGGGGGGGTGGGGGGGAAGGGTAAATCAGGAGCTTGGGATGAACATATACACACTACTATATATAAGATAGATAACCAACAAGCACATACTGTAGAGCACAGGGAACTCTACTCAATATTCTGTGATAACCTATAAGAGAAAAGAATCTAAAAAAGAATAAATGTATGTGTAGGTATAACTGACTCACTTTGCTGTATACCCAAAACTAACACAACATTGTAAATCAACTATATGCCAATAAAATTAAAATTTAAACAAAAGAGGTTGGCCAAAATACATAAAAGAAAAGTCTGACAAATGAGATGCCCATAAGTGACTTTGAAAATCTCCAACATCTCCATGGGGATGTAGAAGGCCACACATTTGCACAGTGGAGTGTGTGCCTAGGAAAAACCAATCAAGACCCTAATATATTACCTCCGGCTGGCCTTGAGCTCTGCATTTGCAGAAAGTGTAGGGTAAGGCATAATTTTAAACTGCTGGAGAGTTGAAAGTGTGATCACACACACAGAGCTCACTGGCAAATAGTGGGAGACTTGTGGGACACCATCAAGTATACCAACATATGCATAATAGGAGTTCCAGAAGGAGAGGAGAGAGAAAAAGGAGCAGAAAGACTATTTCAAGAAATAATAGCCTAAAACTTCCCATATTTGATGTAAAATATTAATCTACACATACCAGAAGCTCAAAATACTTCAAGCAAGATAAACTCAAAAAGATCTACATTTACCTACAGCAAAATCAGCTACTGAAAGAAAAAGACAAAGAGAATTTTGAAAGAAGGTAAAAGTGATGCATCACATAAAAGGATCCTCAATAAAATTAAGAGCTGACTTCTCATGAAAAACCATGGAGCTCAAAAGGCAGGGGGGTGACATACTAAAAAGTCCTGAAAGAAAAATACTATCAATGAAGAACTCTATATCCGGCAAAAGTAGGCTTATAGAATGCAGGAAAATTTAAGAGTTTCTGAGATTAAAATTCTTTAAAAAGAGAGCAAATCTGCCATACAAGAAATACAAAGGCAAGTCCTTTAGTCTGAAATGAAAGGACACTAGATAGTAACTTGAATCCACACAGAAAAATAAAGAATCTGGGAAAGATAACTGCATAAGTAAACATAAAGTACAATATAAATGTATTTGTGTTTTTATTTCTTTTTTTCTCCTATTTGATCTAAAATATAACAGTCTATGGTATAGAGTAATAGTAATAAAATTGTATTGATGAGCTTCTATCATACAAAGACATAATCTGTATGAAAATTATAGCACCAAGAAACAGAAGCTATTTTGGAGTAAAGTTTTTGTACTATTAGAATTTAGTTTGTATTAATCCAAACTGGATTCCTTTAAGTTAATACATTACCTTTAATTCCCGGGGCAAACACTAAAAAGAAAGTAACTTTTAAAACAATATAATAAACAACAAATAAATTAAAATGCTACAGTAGAATATATCTATTTATCACAATAGAGGGCAATATGGGGGAATAGAGGGACAAAAAAAGACCTACACCATTTTGAAAACAACAAAAACAAGGCAACTATAAATTCTATCTTATTAGTAATTTTATTAAACATAATAGATTATACATTCTAATCAAAAGGCAGAGATTTTAAAAGGTATATGAATAAAGAAAAAACCCATAATCCAACTAACTGCTATGTACAAGTGACACAATTTGTATTCAAAGACAAGTAAATTGAAAGTAAAAAGATGGAAAAAATATGTACCATACAAACAATAACCAAAAGAGAACTAGAGCTGCTATATTAATATTAGACATAACAGACTTTAAAGTAAACATTGCTACTAGGAAAAACAAGGACATTTTATAATGATAAAAGAGCCAATCTGTCAGGAAGACCAACAATTATACATGTATCTGTAGTTAACAAGAGAGATTCAAATCAAATGAAGAAAAATGTGACCATATGAGACAGAGAAATAGATGGCTCAACAATAGTTGCTGGATACTTCAAAACCCTACTTTCAAAAATGGATAGAGGGAAGAGCTTCAAGATGGCAGAAGAGTAAGATGCAGAGATCACCTTCCTCCCCACAAATACATCAGAAATACATCTACATGTGGAACTGCTCCTATAGAACACCTACTGAACGCTGGCAGAAGACCTCAGACCTCCCAAAAGGCAAGAAACTCCCCACGTACCTGGGTAGGACAAAAGAAAAAAGAAAAAACAGAGAAAAAAGAAGAGGGACAGGACCTGCACCTCTGGGAAGGAGCTGTGAAGGAGAAAAGGTTTCCACACACTAGGAAGCCCCTTCGCGGGCAGAGACTGTGAGTGGAGGAGGGGGAAGCTTTGGAGCCACGGAGGAGAGCGCAGCAACAGGGGTGCGGAGGGCAAAGCGGAGAGCTTCCCGCACAGAGGATCGGTGCCGACCGGCACTCACCAGCCCGAGAGGATTGTCAGCTCACCCGCCGGGGCGGGCGGGCACGCACTGGGAGTTGAGGCTTGGGCTTCGGTCGGATGGCGAGGAGAGGACTGGGGTTGGCGGCGTGAACACAGCCTGAAGGGGCTAGTGCGCCACGGCTAGCCGGGAGGGAGTCAGAGAAAAAGTCTGGACCTGCCAGGCAAGAGACTTTTTCTTCCCTCTTTGTTTCCTGGTGCCCGAGGAGAGGGGATTAAGAGCACCGCTTAAAGGAGCTCCAGAGACGGGCGCGAGCCGCGGCGATCAGCGCGGACTCCAGAGACGGGCATGAGACGCTAAGGCTGCTGCTGCCGCCACCAAGAAGCCTGTGTGTGAGCACAGGTCACTATTCACACCTCCCTTCCAGGGAGCCTGTGCAGCCCGCCACTGCCAGGGTCCCAGGAGCCAGAGACCACTTCCCCGGGAGAACGCACGGCGCGCCTCAGGCTGGTGCAACGTCACGCCGGCCTCTGCCGCCGCGGGCTCACCCCACATCCGTACCCCTCCCTCACCCCGGCCTGAGTGAGCCAGAGTACCCTAAGCAGCTGCTCCTTTAACCCTGTCCTGTCTGAGCGAAGGACAGACGCTCTCCAGCGACCTACACGCAGAGGTGGGTCCAAATCCAAAGCTGAACCCTGAGAGCTGAGCAAACAAAGAAGAGAAAGGGAAATCTCTCCCAGCAGCCTCAGAAGCAGCGGATTAAAGCTCCACAATCAACCTGATGTACCCTGCATCTGTGAAATACATGAATAGACAACAAATCATCCCAAATTGAGGAGGTTGACTTTGGGAGCAAAGATATACTATTTTTCCCCCTTTTTCTCTTTTTGTGAGTGTATATGTGTATGCTTCTGTGTGTGATTTTGTCTGTATATCTTTGCTTTCACCATTTGTCCTAGCATCCTGTCCGTCCTTTTTTTTTTTTTTTTACTTTTTAAAATTTTTTAAATAATTATTTCTTATTTTAATAACTTTATTTTATTTTCCTTTATTTTATCTTATTTTATCTTCTCTCTTTCTTCCTCTCTCTCTCTCTCTCTCTCTCTCTCTCTATTTCTTTCTTTCTTTCCTTCTTTCTTTCTATTTTTTCTCCCTTTTATTCTGAGCCGTGTGGATGAAAGGCTCTTGGTGCTCCAGCCAGGAGTCAGTGCTGTGGCTCTGAGGTGGGAGACCCAACTTCAGGACACTGGTCCACAAGAGACCTCCCAGCTCCACGTAATACCAAACGGCGAAAATCTCCCAGAGATCTCCATCTCAATGCCAAGACCCAACTCCACTCAACGACCAGCAAGCTACAGTGCTGGACACCCTATGCCAAACAACTAGCAAGACAGGAACACAGCCCCATCCATTAACAGAGAGGCTGCCTAAAATCATAATAAGGTCACAGACACCCCCAAAACACACCACTGAATGTGGTCATGCCCACCAGAAAGACAAGATCCAGCCTCTCCACCAGGAAGCCTACACAACCCACTGAAACAACCTTAGCCGCTGGGGACAGACACCAAAAACAGTGGGAACTACGAACCTGCAGTATGTGAAAAGGAGACCCCAAACAGTAAGTTAAGCACAATGAGAAGACAGAAAAACACACAGCAGATGAAGGAGCAAGGTAAAAACCCACCACAACTAACAAATGAAGAGGAAATTGGCAGTCTACCTGAAAAAGAATTCAGAATAATGATAGTAAAGATGATCCAAAATCTTGGAACTAGAATGGAGAAAATACAAGAAACGTTCAACAAGGACCTGGAAGAACTAAAGAGGAAACAAACAATGATGAAAAACACAGTAAATGAAATTAAAAATTCTCTAGAAGGTATCAATAGCAGAATAGCTGAGGCAGAAAAACAGATAAGTGACTTGGAAGATAAAGTAGTGGAAATAACTACTGCAGAGCAGAATAAAGAAAAAAGAAAGAAAAGAACTGCAGACAGTCTCAGAGACCGCTGGGACAATGTTAAATGCACCAACATTGGAATTATAAGGGTCCCAGAAGAAGCAGAGAAAAGGAAAGGGACTCAGAAAATATTCGAACAGATTATGGTTGAAAACTTCCCTAATATGGGAAAGGAAAGAGTTAATCAAGTCCAGGAAGCACAGAGAGTCCCATACAGGAAAAATCCAAGGAGAAACACACCAAGACACATATTAATCAAAGTATCAAAAATTAAATACAAAGAAAACATATTAAAAGCAGCAAGGGAAAAACAACAAATAACACACAAGGAAATCCCCATAAGGTTAACAGCTGATCTTTCAGCAGAAACTCTGCAAGCCAGAAGGGATTGGCAGGACATATTTAAAGTGATGAAGGAGAAAAACCTACAACAAAGATTACTCTACCCAGCAACGATCTCATTCAGATTTGATGGAGAAATTAAAATCTTTGCAGACAAGCAAAAGCTGAGAGAGTTCAGCACCACCAAACCAGCTTTACAACAAATGCTAAAGGGACTTCTCTAGGCAAGAAACACAAGAGAAGGAAAAGACCTACAATAACAAACCCAAAACAATTAAGAAAATGCAAATAGGAACATACACATTGATAATTACCTTAATGTAAATGGATTAAATGCTCCCACCAAAAAAAAAAGACTGGCTGAATGGATACAAAAACAAGACCCATATATATGCTGTCTACAAGAGACCCACTTCAGACCTAGGAACACATACAGACTGAAAGTGAGGGGATGGAAAAAGATACTCCATGCAAATGGAAATCAAAAGAAAGCTGGAGTAGCAATTCTCATACCAGACAAAATAGACTTTAAAATAAAGACTATTAGAAGAGACAAAGAAGGACACTATATAATGATCCAGGGATTGATCCAAGAAGAAGATATAACAATTGTAAACAGTTATGCACCCAACATAGGAGCACCTCAATACATAAGGCAAACGCTAAGAGCCATAAAAGGGGAAACTGACTGTAACACAATCATAGTAGGGGACTTTAACACCCACTTTCACCAATGGACAGATCATCCAAAATGAAAATAAATAAGGAAACACAACCTTTAAATGACACATTGAACAAGATGGACTTAATTGACATTTATAGGACATTCCATCCAAAAACAACAGAATACACATTCTTCTCAAGTGCTCATGGAACATTATCCAGGACAGATCATATCTTAGATCACAAATCAAGCCTTGGTAAATTTAAGAAAATTGCAATTGTATCAAGTATCTTTTCCGACCACAAGGCTATACGACTAGATATCAATTACAGGAAAAAGTCTGTAAAAATTACGAACACGTGGAAGCTAAAAAATACACTACTTAATAACCAAGTGATCACTGAAGAAATCAAAGAGGAAATCAAAAAATACCTAGAAACAAATGAATATGGAGACACAATGACCCAAAACCTATGGGATGCAGCAAAAGCACTTCTAAGAGGGAAGTTTATAGCAACACAATTCTACCTTAAGAAACAGGAAACATCTCAAATAAACAAGCTAACCTTGCATCTAAAGCAATTAGAGAAAGAAGAGCAAAAAAACCCCAAATTTAGCAGAAGGAAAGAAATCATAAAGATCAGATCAGAAATGTATGAAAAAGAAATGAAAGAAATGATAGCAACGATCAATAAAACTAAAAGCTGGTTCTTTGAGAAGATAAACAAAATTGATAAACCATTAGCCAGACTCATCAAGAAAAAAAGGGAGAAGACTCAAATCAATAGAATTAGAAATGAAAAAGGAGAAGTAACAACTGACACTGCACAAATACAAAGGATCATGAGAGATTACTGCAAGCAACTATATGCCAATAAAATGGACAACTTGAAAGAAATGGACAAATTCTTAGAAATGCACAACTTGCCAAGACTGAACCAGGAAGAAATAGAAAATATGAAGAGACCAATCACAAGCACTGAAATTGAAACTGAGATTAAAAATCTTCCAACAAACAAAGCCTAGGTCCAGATGGCTCCACAGGCGAATACTATCAAACATTTAGAGAAGAGCTAACACCTATCCTTCTCAAACTCTTCCAAAATATAGCAGAGGGAGGAATACTCCCAAACTCATTCTAGAAGGCCACCATCACCCTGATACCAAAACCAGACAAAGATGCCACAAAAAAAGAAAACTACAGGCAATATCACTGATGAACATAGATGCAAAAATCCTCAACAAAATACTAGCAAACAGAATCCAACAGCACATTAAAAGGATCATACACCACGATCAAGTGGGGTTTATGCCAGGAATGCAAGGATTCTTCAATATACGCAAATCAATCAATATGATACACCATATTAACAGATTGAAGGAGAAAAACCATATGATCCTCTCAATAGATGCAGAGAAAGCTTTCGACAAATTCAACACCCATTTATGATAAAAACCCTGCAGAAAGTAGGCACAGAGGGAACTTTCTCAACATAATAAAGGCCATATATGACAAACCCACAGCCAACATCGTCCTCAATAGTGAAAAACTGAAACCATTTCCACTATGATCAGAAACAAGACAAGGTTGCTCACCCTCACCACTATTATTCAACATAGTATTGGAAGTTTTAGCCACAGCAATCAGAGAAGAAAAAGAAATAAAAGGAATCCAAATCAAAAAAGAACAAGTAAAACTGTCACTGTTTGCAGATGACATGATACTATACATAGAGAATCCTAAAGATGCTACCAGAAAACTACTAGACCTAATCAATGAATTTGGTAAAGTAGCAGGATACAAAATTAATGCACAGAAATCTCTGGCATTCCTATACACTAATGATGAAAAATCTGAAAGTGAAATTAAGAAAACACTCCCATTTACCATTGCAACAAAAAGAATAAAATATCTAGGAATAAACCTACCTAAGGAGACAAAAGACCTGTATGCAGAAAATTATAAGACACTGATGAAAGAAATTAAAGATGATACAAATAGATGGAGAGATATACCATGTTCTTGGATTGGAAGAATCAATATTGTGAAAATGACTCTACTACCCAAAGCAATCTACAGATTCAATGTAATCCCTATTAAACTACCACTGGCATTTTTCACAGAACTAGAACAAAAAATTTCACAATTTGTATGGAAACACAAAAGACCCTGAATAGCCAAAGCAATCTTTTTTTTTTTTTTTTTTTTTTTTTGCGGTACGTGGGCCTCTCCCTGTTGTGGCCTCTCCCGTTGCGGAGCACAGGCTCCGGACGCGCAGGCTCAGCGGCCATGGCTCACGGGTCCAGCCGCTCCGCGGCATGTGGGATCTTCCCAGACCGGGGCACGAACCCGTGTCCCCTGCATCGGCAGGCGGACTCTCAACCACTGCGCCACCAGGGAAGCCAAAGCAATCTTGAGAACGAAAAATGGAGCTGAAGGAATCAGGCTCCCTGACTTCAGACTACACTACCAAGCTACAGAAATCAAGAAGGTATGGTACTGGCACAAAAACAGAAAGATAGATCAATGGAACAGGATAGAAAGCCCAGAGATAAGCCCACGCACATATGGTCACCTTATCTTTGATAAAGGAAGCAAGAATATATAGTGGAGAAAAGACAGCCTCTTCAATAAGTGGTGCTGGGAAAACTGCACAGCTACATGTAAAAGAATGAAATTAGAACACTCCCTCACACCATACACAAAAATAAACTGAAAATGGATTAAATACCTAAATGTAAGGCCAGAGACTATCAAACTCTTAGAGGAAAACATAGGCAGAACACTCTATGACATAAATCACAGCAAGATCCTTTTTGACATACCTCCTAGAGAAATGGAAATAAAAACAAAAATAAACAAATGGGACCCAATGAAACTTCAAAGCTTTTGCACAGCAAAGGAAAACATAAACAAGGTGAAAGCACAACCCTCAGAATGGGAGAAGATATTTGCAAGTGAAGCAACTGACAAAGGATTAATCTCCAAAATATACAAGCAGCTCATGCAGCTCAATATTAAAAAAACAAACAACCCAATCCAAAAATGGGTGGAAGACCTAAATAGACATTTCTCCAAAAAAGATATACAGATTTCCAACAAACACATGAAAGAATGCTCAGCATCATTAATTATTAGAGAAATGCAAATCAGAACTACAGTGAGATATCATCTCACACCAGTCAGAATGGCCATCATCAAAAAATCAACATCAATAAATACTGGAGAGGGTGTGGGGAAAAGGGATCACTCTTGCACTGCTGGTGGGAATGTGAATTGGTACAGCCACTATGGAGAACAGTATGGAGGTTCCTTAAAAAACTAAAAATAGAACTTCCATATGACCCAGCAATCCCACTACTGGGCATATACCCTGAGAAAACCATCATTCAAAAAGAGTCATGTACCACAATGTTCACTGCAGCTCTATTCACAATAGCCAGGACATGGAAGCAACCTTAGTGTCCATTAACAGATGAATGGATAAAGAAGATGTGGCACATATGTACAATGGAATATTGCTCAGCCTTAAAAAGAAACGAAATTAAGTTATTCGTAGTGAGGTGGATGGACCTAGAGTCTGTCATACCGAGTGAAGTAAGTCAGAAAAACAAATACCATATGCTAACACATATACATGGAATCTAAGGGAAAAAAAAGTCGTGAAGAACCTGGGGCAAGACGGGAATAAAGACACAGATCTACTAGAGAATGGACTTGAGGATATGGGGAGGGGGAAGGGTAAGCTGTGACAAAGTGAGAGAGTGACATGGACATATTACACTACCAAACGTAAAGTAGATAGCTAGTGGGAAGCAGCTGCACAGCACAGGGAGATCAGCTCGGTGGTTTGTGACCACCTAGAGGGGTGGGATAGGGAGGGTGGGAGGGAGGGAGAAGCAAGAGGGAAGAGACACAGGGATATATGTATATATATAACTGATTCACTTTGTTATAAAGCAGAAACTAACACACCATTGTAAAGCAATTATACTCCAATAAAGATGTTAAAAAAATGAGCTGATAAATAAAATAACTTTTACATTAAGAACAACAACAACAAAAAATGGATAGAACAAGGAGGCAGCAGATCAATGAAGGAATAAGGGACTTGAACACACTATGAATTATTTAGACCTAAGAGTCATCTCTAGAACACGCCATCCAACAACGGCAGAATACATATTCTTCTTAAATGAACATCAAACATTGTCCAGTAAACATTATATGTTAGGCCATAGAACAATCCACAGTGAATCAGAAAATTTAACCGTACAGTATGTTTTCTAATCACGATGGAATAAAATTAGAAGTCAATAACAGAAGGAAATTTGGAACACTCAGTAATATGCCAAAATTAGATAACATAATCTTATATAACTAATGGGTGAAAGAAGAAATCATGTTGGAAAATATCAATACCTTGTGATAAATGAAAGCATAACACAGCATACCAAAGTCCTGGGATTTAGCTAAAGCAATTCCTAGAGGGAAATTTGTAGATGTACATGCCTATATTAAAAAAAGGAGAAAGGTATCAAATTTTAACCTAATCTTTTACTTTGAGGAATTAGAAAAATAAGAGCAAACTAAACCCAAGGAAAATGGAAGGAAATCATAAAGATTAGGGAATAAATGAGGTAGAGAAAATCAACAAAACCAAAACCATTCTTTAAATAGATTAATAAAATTTTCAAATCTTTAGCTAGACTGAGCAATAAAAATGAGAAGAATTGAATTACTAAACTTGTGGATTAAAAAAGGGGACATAAATGCCAGCAAATATTATGATAAGAAAATGCTATGAAAAAGTGTTTTCCAATAAATTAGATAGCCTACAAGAAATTGACAACTTCTGAGAAAGACAAAAACTACTGAAACTAACTCAAGAATAAATAGAAGATCTGAATAAATAGGCCTATAAATGTAAAAAAGTTGAGTTAGTCATCAAAACACTTCTAAGAAAATCTCAAGCCGAAATAGCCTACTAGTGAATTCTACTAGACAGTTAAAGAAGAAATAATACCAATCCTCCACAAAACTTCCATAAAATAGAAAAAAATGTTCCCAACTCATTCTATGAGACCCTAGTACTAGAACCAGACAGAGACATTATAGGTATCAACTAATACCCCCTTTGAATATAGATTCAAAAGTCCTCAAGAAAATACTGGAAACCCAAGTTCAGCAAATATAAAAACAATTATAAACTCTGACCATTTAGAATATATCCCATGAGTGTAATGTTGGTTTAGCATCTGAAAAGTCAATCAATGTAATACACTATGTTAACAGTATAAAAGACATAAACAACAGAATCACTTTAATACATTCAGAAAAAGCATTGGGAAAATCGATCACCCTTTCATGATAAACACTCTCAACAAACTAGGGATAGAGGAGAATTTGAACCTAAAAAAGGCATCTACCAAAAACAAAAACAACAAAATACAGCTAACATTATACTTAGTGGTGACAGACTGAATGCTTTCACCAAAGATCAAGAGAACGATGTCTATTCTCACCACTCCTGTCCTACATTGTACAGAAGATTCTATCATGGCCAACTAAGAAAGAAAAAGAAATATAAGGCATCCATATCAGAAAGGAAGAAGTAAAACTCAGTTTGCAGATGATACGATTTTGTTTATAGAAAATCCTAAGGAACTCACTAAATTGCTATTGGAACTAAAAACTAAGTTCAGCAAGGTTGCAGGGTAAAAAACCCAAAAACATAGAAACAATAGTATTTCTATATACTAGCAATGGAATATCCAAAAATGAATTTTAAAAATTCTATTTATAATAGCATCAAAAAGAATAAAATACTTAGGAATTTAAGTACAAAAAATTGTATACTTAACAAAACCCCACAAAATATTATGAAAAATCTTAACAAGGGCTAAATACATGGAAAAACATCCCATGATTATGACTCATAAGGTTTAGTGTTGTTAAGCTGGCAATACTCTCCAAATTAATTTTCAGATTCAAAATATTTACTGTCAAATTTTTTTACAGATAATGTCTAGCTTATCCTAAAATTTGTATGGAAATGCATGGAAGCCCATATAGACAAAACAATCTTCCAGAAAAACAAGAAAGCTGGATAACTCACACTTCCCAATTTCAAAATTGACTACAAAGCTATAGTAATCAAGACAGTGTGTTACTGGCATATGTATAGACATATAGGTCAATGAAATAGTATCAAGTGTTCAGAAATAAACCCTCCCATTTATAGTCAATTGGTTTTTGACAATGATGCCAAGAAAATTAATTGGGAAAGAATCATGGGGTTTTTTGCTTTTAAGAAAAAAAAAAGTGTTTGGACAACTCGAATATGCACATGCAAAGTATAAAGCTGCAAGCCTAACATAGGCCATACACACATATTATCTCAAAATGCACCAAAGTCCTAAATTTAAAAGAGAAAATTATAAAACTCTTAGGAGAAAACATCTTTATAAATCTCTGTGATGTTAGGTTAGGTAATGGTTTCTTAGATATGACACCAAAAGTGCAAAGAGCAAAAGAAAAAACAGATAATTTGGACTTAATCAATATTAAAAGTTTTTGAGTTTCAAAGAACAGCAACAAGTTAAAAGTATAACCCAGAAAGTTGGAGAAAATCATATATCTGTTAAGGATTCAGGTCCAAAGTACATAAAGAAAACCTGCAGCTCAACAACTAAAAGATAAATAAATCCAACTAAAAACTGGGCAAGTGATTTTAATAGACATTTCTCCAAAGATACACAAAGGGAAAGTAAGTATATGAAAAGATCCTCAGCATCATTAGCCATCAAGGAAATGCAAATCAAAACCTCAAGGAGATTCCACTTCACACACACTAGGACTGCTATTGTCAAAAGCATAGCAAGCAGTGGCCATGTTGTGGTAAAAATGGAATCTTCACCTGTTGCTGGCTGGTATGTCAAATGGTGCAGCCACTCTGGAAAACTCTGGCAGTTCCTCCAAGGGTTAAACTATAGCTGTCATATGGTCCAGCAATTCCACCCTTAGGTATATACCCAAGAGAAATGAAAACACATGTCCATACTAAAACTTATATAGAAATGTTCATAGCAGCAGCATCTGTAATATTCAATAAGTGGAAATAACCCAAATGTCCATCAACCGATGAATGGATGAACAAAAGTGGTACATCCATACAACGGAATACCATTCACCAGTAGAAGAGTATAAAGTAATGGCACATGTTATAACATGGATGAATCTTGAAAACATGCTAAATGAAAGGAGCCAGTCGTAAAAGATCACATATAGCAGGAAATGCCCTAAATAGGCAGATACATAGAGGCAGAAAGTAGATTAGTAGTTGCCAGAGGGTGGTGGGGAGAAAGGAATTGAGAGCGAACTGCTAAGGGGTGGTTTGAGGATTTCATTCAGGAGGGATGAAAATGTTCTAAAATTAGTTAGTGATGATGGTTTCAAAATTATGTGAATATACTAAAACCTCTGAATTGTACGCTTAAAGGTATATTTTATGGTAAGTGAATCATATATCAATAAAGCTTTTTTTTTTTAAATGCAATTGCGGGGTATGAGTGGGACATGTTCTTTTTCAGCTGGCATTAGCCCCTGGAAGAAGGTATTTCAACTGACTTTAGACACAGTAGGAAGGCACTTTATTGTAATATTACCCTGAGGTACAGTCCCCTCAAGACTATGCAGAGGGGTACAAGGTAATCCTCCCCACTAAAATCAGTGCTGTGATCCAAAGTAGTGACAATGAGTCACTAAAACCCAAAATATGTCCAGCACAATTAATAACAACGTCCCCTAAAGAAATAATCTATATAGAGTAACTCGGTTGATTGAAAAAAAAAAAAAAGAAAGTAGTTATGTATGTTGGTGTTTACTAATGATATTTGTAACCCCAAATTCAGTGATGACTATTACATGATCAGTCTTGAACAGAGCAAATCTTTTAATTCGAAGAGTAGAAGAACTCAGAGATGTAGGAAAAAAATAAGTTACTTAATTATAAAAAGAACATTAAAATGAGTAAGATCATTTGGAAACACAGACAATGTAGGGAGAAGGGAAAAAATGTATATTCTATTGGAACATACAATATGAATGGAATATTTTGCATTCTTTCATCTCCAGGAATGAGGAGCAACAAGAAGACAGTGGACATTTTATTAAAGAGTGACCATTTAAGTAAAGGCTTAACTGTGCACATGTCACCTTCTGTTGTCTTGATAATAGGAGCTGTACCCTTAAGTAATATTACAGTGGAGAATAAGCACTTGCAATGAAACCCATAATTAATAATTAAAGTCACCCTAGTTAGCTTTACTTTGGAGAACGACTTGGGGAAGAGTTTGGGAGGGAAATGTACCTCACAAATAAGTTCACAAAGAATTTGAGTTGTAGTGCATAAAATAACAAGGAGCATTTGAGGAAAAAATACACCTGTTCACAGAAAAAATTACTTCTTTTAGTGATTTGGTTAGTCAGTATTGATAATAAACATGTTATACCCACACATTTTTTGCATTTGTTCAACCCACTGTTATGACTAGAAAGCATAATGGACACACAAATGGAAAAAGCCTGTCCTCCCAGCAACCTGTGTGAGTAAACTTGGGATTGAAACATCCCAAGTAGTACAGCAGCTGACTTCCCGGACAGCTCTCCCTGTTCCAAGCTGCTTCTAATGGTAAAAGGGCCCACTTTGGAATAGAGCAGAGAGCCCATCTCAATCACAGATAAAACTTCTGAGTCTCCTTAAGATAACCGTCCCTAGAATTTCACAGCTATGATATTCTGTTTATTTGTATGATCACTGTGGCTTTATCATCTCTTTTCTACCTTCCCCAACCATGCACCCACCTAGATATATGTTTAATAGAGGCAGCAATCATGTTTACTTTATTCATCTCAAAGTCTATATCTACAATATAATGCATTGCCTAATACAAAGGTTCAAAATAAATTTTATATAATTAATCAATATCTAATAAAAAAGAGAAAATAATAGAGAATAATTACGTAATCTAAAAAATGCCTAGAATTTATTTTTCTTATATTTCTATTTTCCATGGTATTTCACTCTCCTGACTTCAACACTGGAATTTTGTTATTTTATTGATGTTTCAATAAAGGGTTTGTTTTGCTAAGAAAAATCAAAAGTGGATGTGTCAATTGATGGTCATATTCAACTTCTGTTTTTGTGGGGGCTTTTTGGTTCTAAAAATGACAATGTATTTATCTCAGGTTTCTACCCTTGAACCACTTTTCTTCTCCTTACACTTCTCCTCATTGTCAATGGGTAGAGTCCCAAATATTTACCTCAGCCCTGATTCTGAGCTGTAGATCTGTTCTTCCGTCCTGCTTATCCATCCTGGACGTTCAGTCTTATTAAATACCGCATGTACACATCTAAACTTTGCTCTGTGAACTGATTCTCCTTGACTATTCACAACATCCGTAAAGGAGCACTACCTTTTTCCCAACCACCTAATTTAGAAACCTGAAAGTGATCCAGGGTAACTTCATTTCCCACACTCTCCTTGCATATACTCAATCACAAAATCTTGTTTATTTCATTGATTCCTTCTTATTTACTGCTATCACAACTACCTTAGTTCAGAAAATCATCATTTTTACCTGGGTTGTGGCAGCATTCTTGACTTACATCCTGTCCTTTCAATTCACCTCCTGCTCTGCTGCCAGAATCACCTTGTTAAAATACGAAGCAGATTATGCCACTCCCCTGCTTAGATTATGGCAATAGTCCAAGACTCCTTAGCAAGACATAGAATGTCCTTTAAGATCTTGTTCCACCTATCTCTCTAGCATCTTCTGCTACTCTCTGACATGTTCTCCACTACTACCAAGTTAGTTCTTTTCCACATCTTTTAACATCTGCCTCAAATACTAATATCTCACCTCCAATCTCCACCCCACAGTGTTTCTATCAATCATTGTAGTTTAACACAATATAAGGTACATGCACAACTGAGTCAGCCAGTGTGGTACTATTCATTATAGCCTCTCAGGTACCTAGGCAGATGGAGGCTATGTACAAACTTGTGTGTCTGCAGTTTAAGTGGTTCTTAAACCCACTATCACTGCTTAGAAGTGATACACATACATCAACCCCACTTATATTTCATTGACCAACTCAGGTGCATTCCCATGCCTAACTTCACAGTGGGCACAGAAGTGCAATCCTTCCATTGGTCTGAAAGGCACAAAGCTATATTATATTAGTAAAATTTCACCTTCACACTACCCTCCTTTATGATTCAGCCTAGGCATCAACTTAATGGGAAAACTTCTTTGTTCACTCAGTTTTTTTAGCACATCTTTCTCAGAGCATGTACCAAACAACTGCAATTTGTAGACTATGTTTTGTCATCCTCAACTGACTGAACTCCATGAGGACAGAAGCTACATTTTATTTATGTATTCCTAGTTCCTGTATTGTGTGATGTCCAGCATAGTGTAATTACATAACTATATACTAAGTGAGTGAGTGAATGAATCATTGAATGAATGAGTGAATGAATTAATTGTAACTAGTTTCTGGAGATTCAATTATGTAAGGAATTCTGCCCCATTAGGACCCTCTTTCAGAAGGTACTTTATCTAAAAATAAGATGACCCAAATTGAACCCAAGGCAAATTCTAATATGTCACATATTCTATCGGGAAAAAAAAATTTAAATTAAAGCTGTACATGTTCTCTCAACCCTCCCTCCTAAGACATGATTTCCTCTGAGGCCTATGTATCTCACTCCACCTCACAATGGTAACACAAAGGAAGACTGATTCTGTGAACCCTAAGCTTTGTAGAAGACTGTGAAACCAATTATACTATAAATAAAAATGAAAGACTTTGTCTAGGAGATTTATCCCTGGCAAAATAGGCCAGGACCTAAGGAATTATTTTTGTTTACATCACTGGGTTGCAATGATTAGAGGTGTATGACAATAAATAAATAAATCCATTATTAAACAAATAAAACACACACAAAATTACTGATTCACAATTTGGGGGATATTTTACCCTACCAAACCCTACTTCTCATGCATGTCATATATTGTACTGGGTCTCAATCTTTAAAACAAAGTAGAGCTTCCCTCTTGTTTAAAGGAAACGTAGATGAAACAAATGTCAGGCAAGCCCACGTAACTAGCTAGTGGCCTGCAGGAATAAAGCTTTGAGAATCATGACCTGTATTCAAGGACCTGGTGAGTCTACGGCCAATACTCACCATGACTGTGTTCCAGGGCAGAGGTGAGAGTGACCTGCCATGTACTGTCTTCCTACTGAATTTCACTGTAGATTAAATGATTTAACAGTGCATAATCTTTAGAATGAAATGAGTTTATCAAAGTCTGTGTCAAGGTCTGATTGCCCTGAATTAGCAGTTCATATATTCACATATTTTTTTTCAAGAACAATAAAGTAGCTACAGTAGCTAACAGTCAGTAGCTAACTTTTTGAGTTCTGTACCAGGCTCTGTGTACCTTATCTCATTAAATCCCTGTTTGGGTACTGCTTTTATCCTCACCTTCCGGATGAAGAGAGGAAGGCTCAGAGAGTATAAATAAATTGTGTAAGGTCATACGGCGCTGGAAACCTTTAATACTACGCTATTCTGCCAGTTCCCCTGATATTTCCAGATGGCTTGGATGATATCTCAAAACTGAAGAATGGTTTTTAATTTCCACATCATTTAAATCTCTGCTACTTCAAAATATTAAGTTTAGAGATAATACTCTGGCAAAGGACTCTTAGCTTTCTTAACCAATCTGTCCTTGACCTATTGTATTTGACCAGCACAGTGTTTAAGAAAAAGATTTTTTAATGCTTTGAGGTTGGGAAGGCATTCATGCTGCATTCCCACACAACCACTCCCTGTTGTGATACACCCCAGTAAGTCACACATTACTATTTTAATAGCCTCCAAAGACATTTGAGTTTATTATATCTCCTGACTCAACATCATTTCTGCCCACGAGGTCTCCTTGGTTCCTCTCTTACATTCTGTTTAGCCTCTGACATAGTCCTGATTCCTGATTTTATTGGCAGGGCCCATAATCATTCCATCTTTTATGTTAAAAAAAAAAAAGGAAAATCCCATTTACCTCAAAGTATTAATATGATCATAACACAAATTCATTTAATATGACTCTTTGTAAGTTACATTGTGAATTTAACAGAACAACTGTGTTAAGAAAAGAGAGGCAGAGAAAGCCAATCTCCCAGAATGGAATTTCAGACCGTCAGGTTAATATGAAGTATTTTGGGGGTACATAAGGATCATTTAGTGAGCAACTCAAATCCCAACTTGTGGGTAAGCATTTCTGCATAAAGTAGAGCCCAGAAATGCCCACAGTCCTACTGCTGACCATGGTCTGTTAGGTTAATTTCCTCTATTAATTGAATCACTGACATGCTTTCCTTCATCTAAATTGGAAACAGGAATTGTACTGAATGACTTTTCTACTCATATTTGTAATATGGGAAGAATTAGTGCTTCATTTTTCCCTTTTTTAAAAACTTGGACCAGTTCACAAAAGGACACTTATTTAAATAATATACAGGTAGTAATTTATGTGCTATAACCTATTTACATATAGTTAAACTCGTTATCAGAGTTCTAAAATTTTCTTGAAATTTTTTATCTTATAGGTCTAAATTCTATAAAACATTATCAGAGAAAGTGTAGAAAATGTTTATCAATACATGATTTCTTTTTTGTTTTCTTTTTGTTTTATGTAAATGATTGCAGAACTATCTTGTTCTAACTACCTAATGGGATTTTTTTGGAATATTTTTATAATCTGTAAAAGATATATCTTCCATGCTAGAGAATAACCATATCATAATGAAAACATTAGCCATCCTGTCAGTTTTCAACTTTTTAATCTTTTAGAATTTAGATCAAATTCTCTGCTTGAATTGACAGTCCCTGTCTAATCCCTCCAAATTCTGGGAGCTTTATATATTATCATCTTAGCATTTAATGGAATGTAACTCTACACAGTGCAGACATAAATCCAAAATGCCTATAATTAAAGAGAATAAACTCATTTTTTTAGAGATGCACATTCATACCTAAGACTTTACCCAAATCAGTTAAGGAATTTCCTAAAATATAATAAAATAGTTTTGTGATTTCCTCCATGTTTCTCTCAGTTACCTAGGGTGCCTAGTTTGAGGAGTATTTACATATGAAATATTTACCTTCCTTGCAATCATTTATTTAGCTAAGGAAAAAGATATCTATAATTTTAAAAAGCGCTTAGGAGCTAAATAAATATTCCTCACCCTCTTTGGTCAATCTATTTAGAAGAATGACTTTTTTAAATTCACCTGATTCAATTAGTAGCAGCAATCAGCCTAAAATTATCTACTGATTATTTATGCATCATTTCAAGCCAAAAGGGACTGGATTCATCAGGAAAGCATGGGTTTATTAGTGTGAAAAGGCTCTGCTAACCAAAAAGGTCAGTCGCTATTACGTAATAATAATATTGACTGGACATAGAATACACTGGATTTTAATGTTAGGAAAGGATGTGAAGTAAAGTGGTCTGTGTCCATGGAATCAATATCCTTTCCACTTCTCAGGTGCATGTGCCTACACTGAGAATGAAGGTACTCATCATTATAGGATATGATTTAGATAATTTAATAAGGTGTGAATGAGATTTCTGTGGAAACAAGGATTTCCTTCAGACTAGCACTTGATTTGGTTTCTTTGTGCTTCAATATAAACTACAAATCCTCACAATGCTCTTTCTAAATTTCTATTAGATTTTTAAAAAGCTTACAGAAAAGTTCATGAGATTCTTAGATTAAGGTAGCTAAATAGAAATACTTTTATTGGTGTATATTCTGAAGACGTTTATCATTTATGTATACTACTTAAATGTTTCCTGATCCTTCATAGTCAAAGTGCCATGAATGTTAGAGCTGAAAAACTGAGAAAATATAAATATATACATATTTATATGTATATATATATATATCTCAATATGAGCTTTATAAGAAGCCATTTTTGTACTACTATTGGAAGGTGTTTGAGTATTTGTTTAACCTTCTCCTTCCTTGCAGACAGAATATATATATATATGCATATATATATACACACATACACTAATTATAATTATATAAATTAATATATACTTATATATTTACATGTAATTTATCATACATATAATTTAGCAATATATTTATTAAACATAATTTATTATTTACTAAGATAGAATATATATATCTTGGTGAAAAATATATATATATTAGTAAAAATACTCATGCCTGAAAGCTGACAGCAAATTGCAATCCTGTAAAGGCATAAGGATAGCAATCAAATTAATCTTCTTGGGCTTCCCTGGTGGCACAATGGTTGGGAGTCCGCCTGCCGATGCAGGGGACACGGGTTCGTGCCCCGGTCCGGGAAGATCCCACATGCCGCGGAGCGGCTGGGCCCGTGAGCCATGGCCACTGAGCCTGCGCATCCAGAGCCTGCACTCCGTAACGGGAGAGGCCACAACAGTGAGAGGCCCACGTACGGCAAAAAAAAAAAAAAAAAAAGGAAAAAATCTTCTTAAAATATTTCTAATCATAATCCTTCCCTGTCCCCAAAACCTTATTCATGAATTCCATTTAGTTAAGTAAACAAAAGTCCCACCAACTCCTTACCCAGATGTTCAAAGCCCTCCATGGCATATGCTCAACCTCTGTTGGCAAACACTTCTCACTCTGTCCTTCTTTTACAATGTACATGTCTTGTATCATCATAGTAATTTTTCTCATTTTATTCTCCCTTCTCGAAATGGTCATCCCTGGTTTTTTTACATGTCTGAATTGTACCTACCCTCCAAGAGCAAGCATAAATGTCACTTCGACCAGAAGCCTGCCCTGATTTTATCTGGAGGCATTTCTCATGCTTCTAAACTTTCAAAGGACTTTATTTATGCCTCTCTCACTACAGTCATTACTTTTTATTTTTTATTGTACTTATTTCCATTATTACTTTAAGCCGAGTCAGTATCTGAGCATGACTGACCTTGGTATTTTTCATAATGTTGTGCATAGTAGGTGCTCAATATATTATTGATTGAAGCAAGGCTATAATAGTAGCGAAGTCACCATGACAGTAACAGTGATGATTGCTTATCATTAAGTGAGTAATTTGTAAGTACTGAGAACTGGGTTAAGGAAGTACTTTAGACTCACCAGGGAGCATCTAAAATTTACAAAGTGTAAAAATCAATGTATTTGACTCTAACTATTCTGGGTATATGTCTATCCAAAGTTACCACAGAATAATTTTAAGAATGATCAATAAGGGCCTCCCTGGTGGCGCAGTGGTTGAGAGTCCGCCTGCCGATGCAGGGGATACGGGTTCGTGCCCCGGTCTGGGAGGATCCCATATGCCGCGGAGCGGCTGGGCCCGTGAGCCATGGCCGCTGAGCCTGCGCATCCGGAGCCTGTGCTCCGCAACGGGAGAGGCCACAGCAGTGAGAGGCCCGCGTACGGGGAAAAAAAAAAAAAAAAAAAAAAAAAAAAAAAAGAATGATCAATAAAAAGATAAAAATATTTTTAAATTCAAAGTGAATATGATAACAATGTTTGCTACTTCTATGAAAGCTCAAAACCCTTAATGTTCATCACATTTTTATATTTTGGGAAGATTTTTTAAATGATATACATCTTTGAAGAAAAGAACATCAATTTCTGATGCTGTTCACAACCACAAAGCCTGAAAAGGTGAAGGGAATGCCGTTAAATGCCACTGAAGCTTAGAAAAGTGTTTTCAGACCTCATTCATTTCCTCTGTCAGTAAGGAAATATTGCGTTCAGACAAGAGGAAAGAAACTAGTAATAGAAATTGCTACAAATTCTGTTTGTGTTGATCCTTTAGGTTCAAGCCTTTCATTTCATGGGCTGCACCTGTTAAGAAGAGAGCTGGGGGAGCTGGATTATTCATTTCTATAATTAAAGAGATACCCAGTCATTGAAATATAATGCATTTCTCTGTGACTGACAGCCGCTATGATTGGATGTTAGCGATGGGCCACATGGAAGATGAATTCAGGTAATATCCAATTTTTTTTTCCTCCTTCTCTCAGAAATGTCTCAAATTGACACTAATTTGATAGTCTCAAATCCCAGAGCCCCTTGGATACTGGGAATGGAATGTAAAGAAATTCTCCTTGGTGTCAGTCAGCAACTCTCTTTTCTTCAGGTTACAAAAGGTGATTGACAGGAAGAGAAGGCCTGCTCACTGCTACAACAGAGATGAACTTGAAAACTGGATTGGCAGACATCTGCTCTGGATTTTTTTTTCTAATTGGGATACCAGTGATGACGATGAATTGATGATAAGAGTTCATGGGAAGACAGATACCTTTAACAACCACTTTCAAAGTCAGATGGCACAACAGAGAAGCCCCAACCAAAATAAAGCCAGGGTTCACTGAACACATTTTCCTTCTTCCTTTTAGCCATTCACTTAACACCAAATTAAAGATTAGAGGTAAAAATACAAAAACCCCTACTCTAGGTCTAGGACTTTGCCTTAGGACTTCCCGATAAAATATAGTATCCCAAACACTTCACCCTTTGCACATTGTAAATGAGAAATAAACACAAGTTGAGTAAAAGAGAGTAAAAAGACAGAGAATACAATCTTCCTCAAAAACAAAAATAGGAAGTCAAGTTGCCTATTTGCAGTATTTTAAGTGAACTATAGATGACCCTAAAGAGGCCACACATACACACATGCACACTATAGGTACCAGAGGTGAAGGCCCTCTGCTCACTGGAACAGAATTAGATGCAGCACTACTTCGCCTTGGTCAGGTGAATCTTTGCACACCAGGCCAGGTCTGGCCAGATCTCATCTTGATACTTCTGCCATTATTTGGAAAAACTTGCATGATATATGTTTCAGGGAATATATATTCAATAGCAATAAGGCTAATTTCTCAACGAGAGTTAAGTGTTCAGGTGTTACAAATAACTACATCCAGCACCCTAGAAAGCGGTTTTACCCAAAATAAAGCACTTTCCAAAGACAAGAAAATCATACCAGAAAAAGAAATATATTATCAGTTTAAATTTCCAATTAATTCATTACCTGGTATAAGCATTAGGGAGGAAGTATGAGTCATACAAGTTCCTGAATATTAACTCCATGTGTTTTCACTGCCTTCACCTAGAAGACTTCCTAGTATATAGCTGGCTTACAATTACTTGTTAAACTAATGAATATGCAAAAAATATTCAGAATGCTGGGCCATCTCCCAGATATTGTTCAGAGCTCAGGTGATCCAAACTAGCCCCGAAACAGAAAATACCCTAGGTATTTCCAGTTCTATATTGGCTTCTAGTACTCACATTTCTAACTTGATTGTTTTAGAAAACCCAAATAGGGCTTGTTTGATTAGCAGCAAATGTTGCAAACTGTTAAAGATACAACTTCAGCTGAAACCCTTGCCCTTTTCGTCTCCACCGTCTTATTCAATCTTATGTTACATCTTCTTTTATTACAGGGCCTTCCTTTTAAATCCTCTGAGGAGAAAGTATGCATTGGGAGTTGTATTTGAGTTGCATGCACCACCTGAATGCAATTCCTTAAGAACGTGTGTGCTATTGTCTATTGTAGAAAATAGCCCATCAAGCCTGCTAAGACAGAGAATTCAAGGCAAAGAACAGATTGCTGAGCTTTCCAAAGATACAATTATCCATCTCATGGCTAGATCATCTTAGCATTGGTAAGAACAAGACTGTCAGGGAGCTGAAATGATGTTCTGCCATCTACCAGTTACACCAACAGGTGCACAGAGAAAATGTATCCACTCATTTATTCAGCAAATATTTATTGAATATTTACTTCAGGTAAGCTCTGAGATATGATCTTGGCTAAAGAAGTGCATACACAATTCCTGCAAGAAACTCCCAGTCTGGGAGTGGAGATACAGGGGTAATCCTTGGTCAAATTTCTCTCTATGGGACAGAAAATATCTGCCAAAAATTGGCAGACAAGAAATGACTTTGTCTTCCACTTGACCCAAAAATAAAGATGAAAATCACAAAGTTTGATTACTAAGTTAGTCACAGTAATTTCTGTGTGCCCAGACATTACAAACCAACGTAAGTAAACAAGTACTGCGAGAAATATATAATACACCAACGTTCCTATCGGAACTCCCTTTATCCAAAAACTCCTTTGCTCAGTTTTAAGGTTGCTAATTGTCTTCTATTCCTTAAACCTGCCTCAAATGAGATAATGCAATCATGGCTATAGATTTCACCACTGCTAATCATTCTGCCCCGGGGAACGTATCCAGACAGGTGAAATTTTCTCCACCTTCTTTTGAATTACTCACCTGGTAACCCGTCTTCATCACCCAAACCTTCAAAAAAAAAAAAATGCAGAAAGCCTAAAACTGCTTACGTTTAAAAATTCCTCACTAGTAAGAGCTAAAACAAATGATATTTGAGTTAAATACTGTTTATTATCACCTGGAGTATGTAATAAATCAACAGCAGAAAAACCCTTTGACGAGTCTCCGTCCCTCATAACCCAGAACATCATCTCGCTGCTCACCATAGAGAACCGTAGTCAGGTTCAAGATGGCGACAGAGAAGGACAGCCCCCCGGCACCACTCACCTCCCACAGACACACCCAATCTACAGCTACATGTGGAACAACGTCCTCTGAAAAAAACCTAAAGGCTGTGGCTCCAGAAACTCCTCGGTGAAGGATAGAAGGCCCACATCAAAGCAGGTAGGAGAAGCTAGGACACACCTTCCCCATACACCCTGGCCCCAGCCCCGCGACCCAGTCAGAAGGGAACCCGAAAGCCAGAGATTCTTCCTGAGGAGCGAAGGGTTTGGGCCCCACTTCACGCACCCCCAACCTTTAGGACCTGCACCTGAGAGATGAGCCCCCGAAACACCTAGTTTTGAAAACATCAGGGGTCATGTCCACGATATACACAGTGTATTTTAGGGATCTGAGAAAAGAGCTGGCAGCTCGGACTCACCTGCCCCAGGGCGCAGCGTGGAAGCGGCTGGAGAGAGAAGCGCCCAGGCTTTGTGTGGAAAAGGTTCATTTGCTCATCTTGGAGCGTCAGCCTGAGGGGCAGGTAGCTGATTTGACGCGCATTTGACGCCTGCTGGGTGCCCTCTAGGGTCGGAACCAGCGCGCAGCCTTTGCCTCCTCCGCTTTGCGCCAGCCCGTAGGCGCCATTTTTCTCTTCTTTTCTTTCTTTTTTTTAAACTCTAGGCTTTTTTTTTTCTTTCTCTTTTTTTTCCTTTTTCTCGTCCTGGTGGGAGCCATCGCTGCATTCTCATTCTACCGCCCTCCAGAGCACCAGTATCTCTCAGAGGGGAATTTTTACACGCAACTGGTGCCTAGGTTTTAGTTTCTGGCGTCTGGGTCTTTGCAGCAGCTGCCCAGCGGATGCCTTTTGATCGCCTGGTCCTGATAGGGGGGTGGGGCTTGCATTCCTGGGCCCCACGGGCCTGTAACAAGCGAAGAGATAGTGCTTAAAAGGCTACCACCCCGGGCTTCCCTGGTGGCGCAGTGGTTGAGAGTCCGCCTGCTGATGCGGGGAACACGGGTTCGTGCCCTGGTCCGGGAAGACCCCACGTGCCGCGGAATAGCTGGGCCCGTAAGCCGTGGCCGCTGAGCCTGCGCGTCAGGAGCCTGTGCTCCGCAACGGGAGCGGCCACAACAGTGAGAGGCCTGTGTACTGCAAAAAAACCCACAAAAAAACAAAAACGGCTACCACCCCTAGGGCAACACACACACACACACGACTGACTTTAACACACCCCCAGTCTTTCTGTGAAAGAGGCCTGTTTGCCTGTCCAGAAGCTTCAGCCTGAATCTTAAAGGCAAAAAAAGGCAAAAAAAAAACTCATTGTTACAGAGAAAGACAGATTGGTGGATGTCAGAGGTAGGTGGAGGTGTGCAAATGGGCAAAAGGATGTCAAAAGGTACACGTTTCCAATTATAAAATACATAAGTCAGGGATATGTAATGTACAGCATGGTGACTATAGTTAATAATTCTGTATTGCATATTTGAAAGTTGCTAAGAGAGTAAATCTTACAAATTCTCTTCACAAGAAAATAAAATTTTGTTAACTTATAGTGATGAATGTGGTCTAGATTTATTGTAGTGAAGATTTCACTGTATACACAAATATCAAATTTCAGTGTATACACAATACCTTCTACACCTGAAACTAAAGTTATATATCTATTATACCTCAATTTAAAAAAAAGAACCATAATTAGGCCTAACCCAAGGAAGAAAGTCACTTTTGATTTCAGCAGTTTCTCAAAAATGTCAGGTAGGCAAAGAAAAAGCAATCAAATCTGGTGAACTAAGTGATAATATACATAGTCTTATAAAAGGAGCCTCCAATTCCATTTCTCAGGAAGTCTTCCAAGAGAAGGTCATTGCTGGAATGAATCTTTCGTACTCAATAGGAATTAGCCAGGAGGAGGAGAGACAGGAAAAAAAGGAAAGGAAATTGATTCAGTAGGACAAACAGCACATGCCAAGGCATACTAAACAGCATTAAAATATGAGCGACGAGAGAGGTGTCTCACTATGGGCACAAAAAAAGTTGAATCTAGCTAAAGTATATATGTAAATTGAGACGTGCGGCGGTAGAAGTTGGATGGCAGTAGAATGTACAGTAAGTTAGACAAAGAATAGAGAAGTAAGAAGTTCAGTAGGTAGGTAGATAGGAAGCAAGTTTGGGCAAGTTCATGAGGATCTTATAAAACTTTGATATGAAACTTGAACTTGATCCATAGAATGGTGATCCATGAATAATTTTAAACCAGCTCCTCAGATCTGTGATTCAGAGAGATCATTGTGATTCCAGTGTGGATAGAGGGGTAGAGACTGATAAGGCTAAAGACAGTAAAGAATCAGGTAGTTCTAAAATTGACTAAAGATAGGCATGGAAAGAAGCTGGTAGTTTTGAAAATATTTAAATGATAGAGAATGTGTAAGGGGAAGGAAAGTGTTGAATCAAGTGTGTTTTCAAGAGAAATGTTACTAAAGTTTAACAGTCTTCCTGTTAGAAACTAAGTCTAAATGAAAGTATATTCCTTTTTTTTTTTTTAGAAAATATATTCTTAGAGGATCTTATATCAGCTTGGCTACACCCATTTCCCAATAAGCAAGCCTTTTCATAGGATAAAAAAGAAAAAAAACTTTAGCCTTATAATTAAATCCAAGTGCACAGAAAAGGAGAAATAATTAAACATAACCCAAATAGAATAAATTACCTGTTAATTGTTTTACATGTTCTTTGTAATCCATACATTTGTTCTTTTTGTGTAATTTAATAGGATTTATTATTAACTACAGTAAAATATACCCATTTTTCATTGTATAGTTCCATGAGTTATGACAAATGTATACACTCAAGTAAACACAACCAAAATAAAAATATAGAATGTATCCACTACCTCAAAATATTCTCTCTCTTTAACATCAATCTCACTACCACTCTCAGCTCCAGGCAGCCACTGATCTACTTTATGCCACTGTCAATTAGTTTTGGCTATTGAGGATTTCCACATAAATAGAACCATACACTATGGACTCTTTGTATCTGACCTCTTTCACTCAGCATAAAGTTTCTGAGATTCATCCATGTTGTTGAATAGATCAGTTATCTCTTTCTTTCTTGTATTACTGAGAAGTATTCTATTGTATAAATGCACCGTAGATTATCTACTGTCCTGTTGTTGTATATAGTGGTTGTTTCCTGCTTTTGACATTATGAATAAAGCTGCTTGTACATTCATGTACAAGACTTTTAGTAGCTATACTTTTTGCTCTAGAATCCTCACGGTTATCTAGGTACATAATCATCCTATTTGAGAATAAAGACAAATACACTACTCCCTTTCAAATTTGTATACCTATTATTATTTTTTTATTTTTTATTTTTTTGTGGTATGCGGGCCTCTCACTGCTGTGGCCTCTCCCGTTGCGGAGCACAGGCTCCAGACATGCAGGCTCAGAGGCCATGGCTCACGGGCACAGCCGCTCCGCGGCATGGGGGATCCTCCCGGACCGGGGCACGAACCCGTGTTGCCTGCATCGGCAGGCGGACTGCTAACCACTGCACCACCAGGGAAGCCTGAAAACAAGATATTTGGCATTATTATTATTATTATTTTTTACAGGAAACACAGGGTAGACTTTGCATAACTTAGAAACCCAAAGGAAAAAGCATTCTGTTGTAGACTGATTGTTTTATCAGAAAGAGGCTGTTTTACAGCTAATGAGGGAGTAAGACATGGAAATGGACTATACCAACAGTTTGTTCCCTGTACTGCCACCTTTCAAAAGAACAGAGAATATTTAACATACTCCTTCTAATTACATAGGAGAATGAATCACAGTTCTTTAAATGTAACAAAAAGAACAATTTCTCAAAGAAGGAAGCTACTCCCTGACAGACTTATCTAAAATAGGACAGAAAATTCAGTTTTGTTTAGGATTTGCAAGGAAATTATCCATAAATTCAACTAATTAAAAATATATATTAAGTACTATGAAATTGTTGACATGGAGGCAAACATACATCATTAAGTTTGAAGGGTTTTTACCTTTCAAATCTGCCCAAATATTATCCATTAACAGCAGTTCTGAAAAATATCTTTTTTGAAAAATAACAATAGTGCTTCTGAAGTACGAGTCCATTTTTTCCATAATTTCTTCCTCAAACTAATTGATATAATTAGAATTCTAAATTACCAGTATAATTTATAGGTAACTCAAATTATTTCATCATTAACATACTTATGTTTCCAATTTTTAAATGGATAGAATTGATTATTGACCAGAAAAATTATCACCTTTACATATCAATATTTTATAATAATAGTTTGTTTTTTCTTCACTGATGATAATATAACTATATATGATATATAAACAAATTTCACAATCTCACTCACCGCTGCATCTCCAGTGCTAGTAACACTGTTTGGTACAGAGTTTATGTTTAATAAATATTTTCTAAAAGAACATATTTCAATATGTACTTCTGATATCAAAAGTGTAATGGATCTAGTGTCGGGATTTATGGGTATTAGTTCTGAATCTTTCATTTATGATAGCACTGAAACAAGTGTATACTCAAATTCTGTGTGATCAACTTACCTCTGCTGGGCAATGAGATTATTTCAAAGCTGTTCTATTTCCATAATAGAAGTGGTCTGGCTCTTTTAGTAAGGCATATTTTAAAAGAAAAAGCTATTCAACAGAAAGGCAGCTCCATGAAAGAGCTCCAAGCATGGATATCACATGATTCCTTTTGAAAGAAATAATCCTAAGAAATAGGATAGAGGTAAGGCACATGAAGGCTTCAGACAGTAGGTAATAAGTGGTTTTGGGAACCTGTCAAATGGATCTGAAGCGAGCTCAGAAATGAGAAGAAAGTAATTGCATTTACCTAGCTACAAATGTAGTTTAAGAGGCTTAAAGTGGGACACTACAGTTAAGAAGAGGTTGAGATCTCAAATCAATAGGATTAAAATTACCCTGTCTGTGTTACCTTGAGCGTCCTCATCTGCAAACTGGAAATAATAATGACGATATTATCAATCACTGTGGGTTATTGTGAAGATTGATAAGTTAATGCATATAAATTTCATGACTTGCTAATACTCTCAATAAATATTAACTGTTATCATTGTAATTTGTAGCTACCTTTTAAGACATCAACATTAACGCATATATTCTGACTTCTATTTACTTTAACTCCTATTCTCAAACATTGTAATGCAATGGCACTCTCAAGAACCTGCATAAGAACTGTGTGTTTATAGTTGTCAGTCTCCCATTTCTTAAAAAAAGCATAAGATAGGGATAAGCCACCTTAAAACATCCCTTGGTAGCAGCTGTTCTAAAGACTACCTTACAATACATGTACTACTTATATCATATTACATAAACAAAGTATGGGTTATTCTGCCTTCTGAAAACTAAAGTATATAGCAAGTTCAAATCAACATTTTATGTGAAACCTCAGAGATCTTGATGAGCAAAATAATTTTATATATATATGAATAAAATATGTATGTTATATATATTATATACACATATTTCCTTCTCATTATCTCTCTCCATGAATTATTTTCAAGCTATCAATACATACAATGGCCAAGAGGGAATTATTTACCTGATTCTGAAGTCTATTTATGCATTTTTCAGGAGCTAGCAAGTATCACATTATATTTTCCCTTTTCTTTACCAAATGCTGTCTGACACATCTTCTTCTATTTAAAAATCAAAAAGCTCACCCAAGAAACTGCATCATTCCCTTGGGCATGAATATCTGTAACAAATATACCAGTACTTTGGTTGCAAAGAGAATTAAGTATGCATTAGCTATTTAGCATTCCCTGAATGACAAGCACACTCACGCCTCAAATGTATTGTAGAACAGAACAGAAAATGTAGCATTTTCAGGATCAACTTCTTTGGTAATTTGACATTAATAACAATGATGGGTGCACGCTGTAGTGTTCTTGAAAAATAGGGGTCCCTTCTGTGATATGATATTTATCTGACTTATAAGATAAACCCCTCAGAACAATGCTATACATATTAAAAGCTTTCTGGAGCAGAACACAACAACATGTGTCAAAAGGCAAACATCTGGATGATCACTGACCTGGATTACCATTTCTAGAATTTATCTTAAAGAATAAGAGAGAGGTGAACAAGAATGTTTCTTAGAATACAGTTACAATCCTAACAACAACAGCAACAAAAGTGGAAACAATATAATTCTTCGAGTGAGAACCGATTAAGAGAACTAAAATAGTACATGCTAGAAATACTATGTAAGCAACAAAAATTATTTGTGGAAATAGATGTATATAAATATATTGACAATACATTCAGACGCAGATAAGGTGTTATGAGATTTGTATATATATGTATGTGTATATATGTATATATATGCATGTATATACATATAAATATATACACACACTGATTTGCAAAGATGTTTACAATATATATGTAAAGCAAACCACCCAGAGTTTTTCAGCTGTCTGTGGTACTGTTTTCTAAAAGTCGATTACAACATTTACAGTTTCCATGTAGCATACTGTGGAAAATCCAAAATCCCACCACTTGTCTTTTCAAAGGGCATCTTTCCCTAGTCAAGTATTTGGAAAAACAGGAAATGGGCCTGAACTTTGCTTCTGACTCAGGGTATACTGCAGCTTTGAAATTTTTATTTAATTTTTGAGTAGTGAATATATTCACGAGCTTGAAGTGTCAAACTACGGAAACATATGCAGAAAAACCTCTCTTTTTTTATCCTTTTAAACTTACCTTTGTCACTGTATTTGAAGTGAATTTCATGCAGACAGCATATTGTTAGATCATGTTTTTCTATACACTCTATCAATCTCTATATTTTAATTGGCATATTTAGATCATTTACATTTAACATAATTATTGATATATTATGGCTTAAGGCTGCCATTTTATATTTGTTTTCTGTTTGTTTCCCCCACTTCTCTTATGTTACGGTACTGTGGGTTATAGTCATTATTTAGTGTTCATCTGGATTTTGCCTATAGCATTTTATGTAATTTTCTTAGAGGACACTCTGGGTATTACAATGTAATTATGTAATTTACCACAATCTTCCAGTATTGACATTTTACAACTTTGAGTCAAGTATAGAAACATTACCTCATTTAGGTTCTCTTATCTGCCCAGCTTTTTAATTATAATTGTCTTAAGCATTTCCTCTACATACATGGAATACCGCATCAGATGACATAATTTTTGCTTCAACCACAAATTTGATTTAATAAACTCATAAGAAGTGGATTAATTTCTTATACATACCCCTTTTTACTCATGCCAACATTCTTCCTTCCTTTCTGACCTTCCAAAATGTGTTTTGTTACCATTTCCTCCTGTTTAGAGAAATTCCTTTAACCATTTTAAGGGTGGCTTTGCTAGCAACAAATTATCTTTGTTTTCCTTCAACTGAGAATGTCTTTATTTCCTCTTTATTCCTGAAGGATAGTTTTCGCAGGATATAGAATTTGCTACTGACAGCTCTTTTAGTATTTGAAAATGTTGTGTTCCTCCTTGGGTATCCCCCATGCCTTCCTTGAGTCTGTAGGCTCCTCCCCTTTTCATAAGAGTTGTCTTTAAATGATTACAAATTATCTTATCTTTATGCAAAGCAATGTGTCTCATGTTTAAAGCTCTGCCTTTGGTATAATGTCCAGGGAGCCCTGCCTTTGTCAACAAAATTGCTCAGTGAGACTCTATCCTAAACAAGATATCCACTCCAGTACATAACCTTTAAGAAAATAGAAGCCTGGCAACCAATTTCATAGCATTTATTTTTCTATTTTATGTAACAACTTTTTATAAAGTTAAAATTGTTATAATAAAATTGCCTTTAAATTAATTTTAAATAATTTATGTATATACTGATGTATGCATATTAAAAAATCTCAAAAATGGTTCTCAGTTCTTGTGATACATTAGAATAATCTGCAATGCTTTTTAAAAATCCTGATGCTGGGGTTCTAAACCTATAGATTCTGATTCAGTTTTCTTGAGTGTTTCACAAGCTTTGTATTCTCCCATTCACAAAGGTCAGAATCTCAAGTCATCTTGGATTCCTCTTGCACCTTCATTTTCTTATAACTAATGCCTGTATATGCTTTTGTGGGATTCTTTTCAATATCTATTTTTCCTTTCTGTATTGCCTATCACTATGCTAATTCAGACTCTCATTACCATTTACTAGAATTACCATAATAACATCCCCCTAAATATTCTCTCTAATTTTTCTCAGGCCATTTCATCTATAACTAAAATGAGTAATAGTTACTGTTTACTCAAGATTTCTAATATGCCAGGCATAGTGCTAGATCTATGTTATTTATATTGACAATGTCCTTTAAATAGAGATTTTATTTTCTTTCCCAAGGTGGAAACTGAAGCACTGAGAGATTAAGAACCATGTCTAAAAGTGGCAGAACTGTGAGTAAAATCCAAATCTGTGTGATTTTCAAATGTCTTCCACTAAAACATTTCTTCTGTCTCTCATTATCATTCTCATTCTTATGCTGTATGAGATGCTTTGTTGTTTTAAAATTAGATGTTTCCTTAAGCTTCTCTAGTGTACTGCCTGCTCCCTGAGGACAGGAATTTTATGTGCTTTCACACAAAAACTGTCCTGGAAATTTTTCTTACTTTAAATCATTTCGAGAAATGTGACTAATAGAATAATTCACAAGACAAATTTTATTTGAAGTTTGCAGCATCAATTTTCTATTTTCTCTGAGATTATATTTTTCTTTTAAGTCAAACATGATCCTTCATCTTTGAATTATTAATTTTCTTAGAATACCCATTATTTAAATATGGTGTAAGGATGAATGACATCTCCTTCATAATAAAATCTCCATTATTCCAAATTAGTGAATGAAAATATTATGAATGAGATTATTTAGCTGCCAAAAATGACCCTTCAAAATTAAAATTATCTTACGTGGAGATTAGATATTATTGACATAGCCTAAGGCACATATTATATTTACAAGCATAAAAAAAATTAAGAAGTACAAATACAATTTTGCATCTATTATATTATCCTAGTTATATGTAAAATATGCACAGCAAAAGGACTGGAAGGATATGGCACTGAAGTGTTAAGTGTTTGCAGGACTGTGGGTGAGTTTTTTCTTACCTTTGGCCTTTCTGCATTTTTGAATTTTTTAAATGATAAATATATTTAATACTTGAATGGAAAATAGAAAGTTTATTTTCAAAAGAGTAGCATATTAAAAATAATTACATATTTTCCCCCCAAAATCAAAGGTAAATAACCTAGGAAAACCAAACGAAGCTTGTGATTTCACTTTTTTTTTTTTTTTTGCGGTACGCGGGCCTCTCACTGTTGTGGCATCTCCTGTTGCGGAGCTCAGGCTCCGGACGCGCAGGCTCAGTGGCCATGGCTCACAGGCCTAGCCGCTCCGCGGCATGTGGGATCTTCCCGGACCGGGGCACAAACCCGTGTCCCCTGCATCGGCAGGCGGACTCTCAACCACTGCGCCACCAGGGAAGCCCCGTGATTTCACTTTTTAAGGATCATAATCAGACAACCAAACATGATGAGGGTGAGAGCCAAGTAAATTTTATCACTGACTGAAGAAAGTTAGAATTTTGGCCAAGATATGTAAAGTTTCAAAATATCATAAATTTTGGAATAAGGGAATGATGAAAAAAATGAGACAGGACCCAAGAAATATCCTTACCATATGATCTGAACAGAAATTTACTAAAACAATCATAGCCCAAGGTCCTTTTGGGTTACTATTTTTTTGGTACAACAATACAAAACCCACTGGAAAATGGCACTATTTATGCTATGTGAGCCAGAGGAGGAATATCTAAATCATAATAAAATTATTTTGATATATGTCACCTAAACATCTACACTATTAACTAGTAAGTTTAACCATTTTTGTAGAAATAGTGATCTAGTTTCATTACTACAAGACAAATATTATTAGTATAGAATAGATTAAAATACTATAAAGAGATTTTAAAGACTGCTCATTAACCATTCCCTGATAATCTATTGATAAAAAATAAAATATGAGCATACCAATTATAAAATTTTCATTAAGTAATTTTACAGATATTTACTGAGCCCCTTGTATGAATAAGGAAAGTACATATTCCTGACAGGGGGCAGAGTATCTGTAAATATCCTGAAGCAGAAATCTTCATGCATATGAAAAGCTGAAAGAAGCCAGTATAATGGAGCGTAGTGTGAATGAGAAAGGAAAGTTCAGTGACATAGGACCCTGTAAACAACATTCAATAGAAGAGAATTACAGAGCATAATTCACATTTCATATGATGTATTATGATAAACCCGTGTAATTGGGGGTGGGGGCAGGTATATTACATAATTTGTTCAAGTCAAAAGGATGGCCACCATTTAAACTCACCTCTGCTTACTACATGCCACCCAATTACCTTGCCTTAGCACTCTACCAAGCTGTTGCGCTGTCTTCCGTAAAGAGGGTATTATGTTTGGTGCTATCAGTAGAGAAGACGGGCCTGTCACCTAACAACACTTTTCAAATATATGATGATGTCCTTTCTGGTCTGTTTTCTGCCCTCACCAAAGTCATGTCCCATTCCTAAAAAGCAAGATGACAGGTCTCTTGCTTCATTATCACGAACTCAGCCATTGTCTCCCAAATCACTAATACTTTGCATGGTTTCTGGGTGTCCAGTGTTTGAGACCTGACCTCGACCAAAAATCCTGTCACTCTTCTCTCAGCCAAGTTTTCCATTATGGACTCCCCCACCTTTCTGAAGAGTCTTCTTTTTGAGTATTCTCTATTACATTAAAAAAAGTTCTTCCCCCTCTCCAAAAACCAATTCTATATACCAAGGGCACGAGGCAACATTTTGTAATCCATTGAGGCAAATAAAGCCCTACTGCTCTGCATTTGTATATCTGAGAAGGCTATGTTAATGACTCTTCACAAGATTTTGAAAGCATAGTAATTTAAAATTTTAACTTTAAAAATTAAGAAAGCATTTTTATGATAAAAAAGATTAAAAACCTACCTTATATTACACACACAAGAATGTAAACATACCATACTTGACTTTATATGAAATTAAGACTATAGGGAAATATAGTCATAATGCATAGAAATTAACACAAATAATGGAAAAAGAACTCTCTGGGTCAAATGGGCCATAATTGTATTAAATTATTTTTAACTTAACACTATATTTTAAACACCCAAACAGTGTTGAGGGAGCAATATGTATTTGACTAATATTAGTGGGTGAGTTGTGTTAGGGAATGCAAAAGATAATAAGTAGGGGAAAAATAGTACCTAGCATTTATTGAGCATTACTATACACCAGACACTACAAATGTTCACAATAACATCATGAGATAAGTATTGTTATCTCCATTTTATAGAAAGAAAAAAAGCTAAAGAGAGAAATTTGCAATAGATCAAAGAGATTTTCGTAAAAGGAAATACTGTGTGCTGTATGCTAAGTGAAAGAGACAATCTGAAGAAGGACATGCAGATAGCTAAGAGAGAATATAAATTGGGACAATGCACGTTTTGTGAATTAAATTTCATTTTTCATAGACCACTGACTTTTTAAAAACTAATCTGTAAAGTGAATTAAAGAATGCCAGTCTAAGAAAATTCTTAGCTTCAGTGAATAAATTCACAGTATTAGCACTGAACAGAGAGAAATCAAAATTGCTTCTCTTTGAGGTGATGGCAGATCTCATTTGATATAATTTTAAAAAATTTTTATCCACCATGAAGATGCAAAAATCTGCCATACAGATTCTACTGTCTGTCAGTAGCTAACTAGGTATTATACCCATAAAAAGTCACTTAATTTTCCTCAGAAATAAAATGGGAGAAGTACAGAGGACCGAAGAACAGCTGGATGTACCTTATAGAAGATAATAGTCTCGGTCACTCTTTTCTTCTTTGCTCAAAATTTATAGAGCTCTTGCATTCCCCAATCCTTTCTTTCTCTTTCTTTCTTCCTTATCTCCTTCCTTTTTATGCAGTTTTAATTTTTTAAATGTACTAATGAACAAATGCAAACATTAGGTTTAACAGGTAGTTTACGTTAGCTAGGTTTCTTCTCATGTTTGTTGACAGTAGCAAAGAAAACGGAAAAGACTTTTCTAAAATTGGAATAAGTGATACAGTATCCATGGTTTTTCAGCACTGCTTTTGAAATTTGACAAGTTTCCCTTACAATTACAGCTATGCTAAAGGGATTCATCATATTGCACAAAGTGGAAGAAGTTAACAATCCTAGCCTAGTACATAGATGTTAGAAAAAGTAATGTCAATCTCAAATAAAAAGATTTCCTCTGGATCATCAAGTCTTTACACAAATTCTGTCACCTGGCAACTGTCAGAAGCATCTTTTGGTATTACAAAATATTAAAATATTTGTAACCTAAGATTAAAAGGTTTTCTTCCTAGGTTATTCTCTTTCTAACTGCTATATTTTAACATAAAATATATGTTGCCGGTTTTCAAAAATGTCTTCAATAAATCAAAGAATATAGAAGAAAGGGATCAATATTTAGAATATAGAATACAAATCTCTGATTTATCAGAATATCTTCAGAATCATATTTGTAATATGTGATTACTTGAGGGAATTTTTATTTTAAATATATGTCTTAGCTTGAAAAATATTAAACTACTAATTTTGTGGGTTTAAAATGGAATAAGGCACTTTCACTTCTGGTCAAGATGAAAAACAGGGACCAAATTTAGTCTACTTCCTGAATCAATTAAAAAAGGGAAAATATTAAAATAGCAGTTTTCAAGACTGGAAATCAGAAAACCATGGACAGTGATCCATGAGAGCTGGGAAACAATTAGATCAACCCTGTTTATCACAGCTTACAGCCCTGAGAGTTTCCAGGCCGTGATGCAGGGTACACAAACCGAACAAAGGCTTGCAAACTCCCTGAGTTGAGAAGAGGAAGGTGAGAATTTAGAGAGACCTAGGTAGCTAAACTTTATAGGACAGAGGACAAAAATGAAGAATTGCAATGAAAGTGAACCCTGGAGCTCTGTAGAGGATTTCCTCCATGTATTCAGCTGAGTAACTATGGGAGGAAACTACCCAAGGCTGGAGAAAGAACCATTAGAAAAGTTTAGTAAGAACAGAGCAGGGCTGGGAACAGTGGCTATTCCTACCAGCCAGATTGGAGAACAATATAATTCAGGGAGCACTGGGTAGAGTACACAGAAGGATCTAGACTCACTAGTTGGGAATAATTAGACTAAGCCTTGCTCTGGTATAGTCTAACATATCTTACAAGTAAGAATGAAAAGGATCAAACTGTTTCTAAGTAATTTAATTGCATTTTATGGCTTAGCTCAAAAGTATATATAGGGATATAAAAATATCCAGCACCCAACAAAGTAAAATTCACAATTTCTTATGATTTTCTTTGTGAGCGAAAATTAGCAGCCATAAAAAAATCTCATTAAATTTAAAATGATTCAAGTCATGTAAAGTGTGTTCTCATACCAAATGCAATAAATTAGAAATTAATAATAAGGACAAAAGATATCTGAAAATATCCCCAAACATTTGGAAACTAAATAATACATTTATACATAACCCATGAATCAAAGAAGAAATCAAAAGGGAAATTAGAATATAATATTAATTGAATGAAAGTAAAAACACAACCTTTTAACCTTTCTGGAATACTGCTGAAGTGGTTCTCAGAAGGCATTTATAGGAAAAACTACCTATATTAGAAAAGAAGAAAAGTCTCAAATGATCTTGCCTTCTATATTAAGAAACTAGAAAAAGAAGAACAAACAAAACCCAAAAATGAAATAAACTAATAATAAAAAAGAAATAGAAAAACAATATAGAAAAATCAATGGAGCAAAAAGCTTTTCTTTGAGATAAAAAAATAAACTGTCTCAAAAATGAAAGGTCTTGGGCTTCCCTGGTGGCGCAGTGGTTGAGAGTCCGCCTGCCGATGCAGGGGACACGAGTTCGTTCCCCGGTCCGGGAAGATCCCACATGCCACGGAGCGGCTGGGCCCGTGAGCCATGGCCGCTGAGCCTGCGTGTCCAGAGCCTGTGCTCCACAACAGGAGATGCCACAACAGTGAGAGGCCCGCGTACTGCAAAAAAAAAAAAAAAAAAAAGAAAGGTCTCTAGCCCAAGAGATTAGAATAAAAGAGAGAAGATACAAATTACCAATCTCAGGAATGAGAGAGGTGACATCATGACAGATTCTACAAATATTAAATGGATAATAAACAAATACTGTGAATAATTTTATGCCTATAAATTGACAACTTAGATGAAACAGATATATTTCTTAAAAGATACAGCTATAAAAGCCCACTCAAGAAGAAACCTGAAAATAAAAAGTCATGGAGATGTAATGTACAACATGGTAACTATAGTTAAAACTGTATTGCATATTTCAAAGTTGCTAAAATGGGAGGATCTTAAAAGTTCTCTCACAAGAAAAAATGTTATGTATGGTGACATATTAACTAGACTTATTGCTTTGGTCATTTAGCAATATATACAAACATCAATATTATGTTGTACACCTGATACTGATATAATGTTATATGTCAATTATGCCGTGATTTAAAGAAAAAAAAAGGAAAAAAAAAGAAACCTGAATAGATATATGTCTATTAAAGGAATTGGATTTGTACTTTAAAATCTTCCTACAGTAAAAACTCCAGGCCCACTGGTTTCACTGGTGAATTCTATCAAACATTTAAGAAAGAAATAATACAATTTTAACACAGATTTTTCCAGAAAATTTAAGAGGAGGAAATACTTCCAAAATTTTTTTCCAAGTTCTGAGTTACCTTACCAAAAAGAAAACTATAAACTAATATCCCTAATGTACACAAATGCAAAGATTTTTAAACAGACTTTTTAGCAAATCAAATCTAATAGTACACAAAGTATAATACATCATGATCAAGTGGGGTTATCATAGGAATACAAGGTTAGTTTAACATTTGAAAATCAGTCAATGCAATTCACTAAATTAGCAAATTAAAAAAAGAAAAGCCTTAGGATCCTCTCAATTCATGCAAAAGGAAAAAAAGAAAAGAAAAAAGAAAGAAAATAATCCACTATGCATTCCTCATAAAAATGCACAGCAAACAAGGAATACAAAGGAACTTCCTCAACCTGATAAAAAAATATCTATGTAAAACTTACACTTAACATCCTGCTTAATATTAGGTGAAAGACTGTATTTTCTCCCTAAGAACAGAAACAAGACAGGGATTTGTGAAATGTACTGGAGGGTCTAAGCCAGAGCCATGAAACAAACAAACAAAAAGAAATAAAAGAACTTTAGCTTGGAAAGGAAGTAATAATGCTGTCTTTATGTACAGATGACATTATCATCTGTGAACCATAGTCTAAGGAATCTACAAAAAAGCTACTAGAACTAAGAAATGAGATTGTCAGGAATGCAGGCTATACATCAATATGCAAAAAACGACTGCATTTCTATATAGTAGCAACTGGAAACTGAAATATAAAAACTAATACCCTGTAAGTTAGCATCAAAATTATGAAATAGTCAATATTAAATATGACAAAAGATGTGAAAAACTTATCCAATGGAAACTACAGAATATTGGGGAGATAAAGAAGACAAATTAAGAGAGAGATATACCTTATTCAGTACTCAATATTGAAAACCTCAGTACTCAATATTGTTAATGTTATTGCTCCCCAAATGGATCTATGGATTCACTTAAGACCCAAACACAATAGCAGCAGGCTTTTTGGTAGAAATTGACATGATGGTTCTAAAATTTGTGTGAAAATGCAAAAAAATATAGAGTAGCCAAAGGATGTTGGAAAATGTGAAAAAAATTGGAGGAATAAGCTAACACTCCTTGATTTCAAGGCTTCTTGTAAGCTATAGTGATTGAGAGAGTGTAGCCTTGGCATAAAGAGAGGCATATAAACCAGTGGAATAGAAAACAGAGTCCAGAATGAACCCAAACATATATGGACAACTGATATTTTATAAAGGATAAAGGCTCCTCAGTGGGAAAAAAGGACAGTATTTTCACCAAATGGTGCTAGAACAATTAGATATTCATATACTCACACAAAAATTGATCCATACTTCATATCATATATAAAAATTAATTCAAAATGATTCATAGACCTAAATATAAGTCCTAAAACTGTAAAACTTCTAAAGTAAAAGGTGGGTGAAAACCCATGTGACCTAGGCAAAGACATCTTAGGTATAATACCGCTATCGATAAAAATATAAATTAACTGGATTATTTAAGATTTCTTGGTATTCAAAAGACATTCATAGGAGAATAAAAAGACAAACCATAGACTGGTAGAAAATATTTGCAAAGTATATATGTGATAATTACAGGCTCTCAAAACTCAATAATAAGAAAATAACTCAAATACAAAAATGGACAATTGTTTGAACAGATACTAAACCAAACATGATATATGGATGACAAATAAACACATGAAAAAATGCTCAACGTCATTAGTCATTAGAGAACTGCAAATTAAAACCACAATGACAGACTATTACATACCTTTAAAACAGCTAAAATTTAAAATACTGAATATACCAAGTGTTGGCACTATGTGGAAGAGGTGGAACTTTCCTACACTTCTGGTGTGAATGTAAAATGGCACAACTACTTTGGAAACAATTTAGCAATTTCTTACAACGTTAAACATACATCTATTCTATGATTCAGCTGTTCTAATCCCAGGTATTAGAAAAGAAAGCATAGTCCATATCAAGACTTGGACAGGGATATTAAAAGTATCTTTATTTGTAATAGCCAAAATCTAGAAACAACCCAAGTGCCCATCAATAGGTAAATGGATAAAGAAAAAAATATATGTATATAATGGAATATTACTCAAGAATAAAAAGAAACAAACTTGACTCATTCAGCAACATGCTTCATTATCAAAATAATTATGCTGAGTGGTAGAAGCCAGAACCCCTGGCCCCCCAAAAAGGACCCACTAAATATTATGTGATTCCATTTATAAAAAACTCTCAGTAATGCATGCTTAACTATAGTGACAGAAAGCAGACCAGTCATTGCCTTGGGGATGCAGGAAAGTTTGGAGCAAGAGGGAGGCATTACAAAGTGACAGAGGAAGCTTTAGGGGAAAATGTGTACAATCATTATGTAGACTGTGATCATGATTTCATTGGTCAAAACTTGTTAAATTGAACTCTTTAAAGAGGTATGGTTTACTGCATGTCAATTATACCTCAATAAAGCCTTTAACAAAGTTGGAATATTGACAATGTCATATGTTCAATATATACAAACACTTCATTCTATTTATTCAGAGATATATTTTGAAGGAATGGGACAGGATCTGTATTTAGGGTATTGCTTTGAAATTACTTTATTATCAAATTCCTTTAAACTCCTTTAATTACTCTACTTGTATTACTGAGTGTCTACTATGTGTCAGGAATTCTGCTGTGAAAGCTTTTTGCATTGTTTTAATTTTTTTTCTTCATGTAGGACTTCTTTTTAAAAGCCTATACAAAAAAAATCATTCCAATTAATTTAGCAGTCTGGTCAATTGTAAAATTGCCAACTTAAGAAATGTAGAGTAAACAGAATGATTTAAATAGTGGCTTTGTAAAGATCAGCTTTATCCTTCTACTCTGTCGATATCCTCAGTACTGCCCTCCTAGAAAACCACTATACAAATTTTGAAAAAGTGTAGTTCTATGACAGTGTAGCTACTTAAGACAATATTTGTGAAATTCCATAGGCAGCTAAGGTGAAAGTAATCAAGCCAAATCACTTTGTCCTCTGGCTTAACAAAAACATTTAACACAGTTAGATGACTTGAGGGTTAGTGTCATTAAACTTATCATTAATATTTTAAAGTATTTTCAGAAGTGCAATTGTATTTGAAAACTTACTGTCTAACCAAATCACTCTCAACAATGAAATGATACAACAACAACAAAATAAACAGGAATTTCTCTCAACTGATCTCTGTGGTTTCAGAAAATTTTATCAAGTTAACATGGATCTTCATCTTCACAGGTCCTCAGGAAAGCCATTCATAAGCCTTTACATGCTGATAAAACCACTTAAGAAACACATTCAAGTTATCCTAATATTGAAAGTAAGGAATCAGAGCTGACTAAACTTGACATCAGTTACTTTGGTAACTTTAGAATGAAGTATTAATCAGAACATTTATAAATATTCAGAAAAAAAAGTGATGCTTGTTTGGCAGCCACATGGTTCCGCTGAAACTAGTCAATACAAACTAACATTATTTCTGTTCCTAAATTGTCTACCCAATTTAGAGTGATGAAGGGAATGCAGAGAGAATATCTGAATGTCAGTAAGGTTGTTGTCGATGTTTTCTACCCCACCCATGAATATAAAATGGAGGAATGAGGCTTTAGTGAAGGAAGATACTAGTACACTGAAGAAACAGAACCTATGTGATGAAATCAGAAAGCATCTTTATTTTTACCTCTCACTGGTCCTTTAAACTTATTTAGAGAGGGGCAGACCTACAGTGGTCCCTTGGTATCCATAGGGAATTTGTTCCAGGAGAGCAACCCCTTTTTTGGTAGATACCAAAATCTAGGGATGCTCAAGTTCCCCATATAAAATGGTGTAGCCTTTGCATATAACCTATGCATATCCTCCCATATACTTCACATCATCTCTAGGTTACTTATAATACCGAATACAATGTAAAGCCTATGTAAATAGTCGCCAGCATGCAGTAAATTCCAATTTTGCTTTTTGGAACTTTCTGGAAATTTTTTTTCAAATGCTTTCCATCCATGGTTGGTTTAGCCCTTGTATTTGGGACCTGCAGATATAGAGGGCCAACTGTACTTCCAGTTCCCTAGTTAAAAACTTGGGCGGCTCCTTGACTTTTCTGAACCCTCTTAGCAGCCACTTTAAGCTGCAAATACAAACTCAGTTCAGAAATTTAATATACGTTCATATAATAATAAAAACTTCTCTATTTGATTCAAAGTAGTTGAAATAATCTTTCCTCACACCCCAACAGGACATTCTAGGTGGAAAGCTGAGGAAAGGGACATGGTCCTCTCTTCCACCTCATCTTGCTTAGTGCAGTTTTCTGACACCCTAAAAATCAAAGAAGGGAGAGGAATGATATGTCAAAGGGCAGGAGAACTCTTACTTGTCTAGCATATATTAAGATGGTTCCACATTCTTCACATCTCAGAAGTGCTGAAAGATGAGTCCTTCATGAATTTTTTTGTGGCTTCTCCATAAGTCCACAATGTAAACTTTAATTTGCATTTCGTAGATAATGCATGTTACTCTGGTTGGGCTAAAGCCCACTCAGCCTCTGGTTTCCGGGTTAGCTTTAGGTAGTGCCCTCTACCCAGAATCTCACTGTTGCCCTTCAGGCATTCTTCTTGGAAATGTTTTTATTTTTTTAATTAATTTTTTATTGGAGTATAGTTAATTTACAATGTTGTGTTAGTTTCTGCTGTACAAAAAACTGAATCAGTTATACATATACATATATCCACTGTATTTTAGATTATTTTCCCATATAGGTCATTACAGAGTATTGAGTAGAGTTCCCTGTGCTATTCAGTAGGTTCTTATTAGTTATCTATTTTATATATAGTAGTGTGTATATGTCAGTCCCAGTCTCCCAATTTATCCCTCCTCCCCCCGCCCCTTTGGAAATGTTTTTAAATGGCTCCAATCCTGCCTGTCTCAGCCCCTGATTCCATCTCCCTCTCATTCTCATTCTTTCTGTCTCTCTGTCTCTCTTTCTTTCCAATTGCACATCTGGCCATGGAAAATACATACACATTTTGTGCTCTGACAAATTATGGGAGTGCAAGTTGGCAAATTCCAGATCAATAGAAAACACTCCTTTGTTTTGCCACCAGCTAGGCAGCCCATTTCCAATCCTCTAGATTTCTGAAGCAAAAAACCTCTTAACTGCTGTGGCTTCCATCAGTTTCAGTCCTGTATAACTAAATTCAGGTATCAATTCCAATGTGGGGTGGGATCCCACACTAATAAGCAATTCTCAAGATGCCAGGTAGGTGTCCAACAATTCAACTCAATTCTGACACTATCTACCTGGAGATAGCATCAGACTCCACAGGTTAAGTCCTATAAGACTACTCCTCACCACCACCCTACTTCAGAATCAGTTGCAAGGCCATGTTGTTATCTGTACTTCTGACTGGCTATTAATAAGAGGTTCCTAAGACCCCCTCCTCGGGTTAATTTGCTAGAGTGGCACATTGAACTCAGAGAAATACTTTACTTACTAGAATACTGGTTTATTATAAAAGGATATCACTCAGGTACAACCAGACAGAAGAGATTCACAAGGCAAGATATGTGGGAAGGGGCATCATGCCCGTCTAGGTGCACCTCCTCGTGTTCACCAACCTGGAAGCTCTTCAAACCCAGTCCTTTTGTGTTTTCATGGAAACTTCATTACATATTCATAACTGGTTAAATCATTGGCTGTTGGCAATTTTTTTTTAGGTTTTTAAGTTTTACTTTTTCAAAAAGTTTTATAAAACTTTTAAAGTTACTTTCCATTTACAGTTATTACTAAATATTGGCTATATTCCCTATGTTGTACAACACATCCTTGAGCCTATCTTAAATAGTTTGGGCCTCCCACTCCCCCACCCGTATATTACCCCTCCCCCCACACTGGTAATCCCTAGTTTGTTCTCTATATCTAGGTCTGCTTCTTTTTGTTATATTCACTAGATTGTTGTATTTTTTTAGATTCCATATATAAGTGATATCGTACAGTATTTGTCTTTCTCTGTCTGACTTATTTCACTTAGCATTAATGCCTTCCAAGTCCATCCATGTTGCTGCAAATGGCAAAATTTCATTCTTTTTATGGCTGAGCAGTACTCCATTGTATATATATACCACATCTTCTTTATCCATTCATCTGTTGATGGACACTTAGGTTGCCTCCATATCTTGGTAATTGTAAACAATGCTGCTATGAACATTGGATTGGGGTGCATGTATCTTTTCAAATTAGTAATTTTGCTTTTTTTCAGATATATACACAGGAGTGGAATTGCTGGGTCATATGGTAGTTTTATTTTTCATTTTTTGAGAAAGCTTCATACTGTTTTCCACAGTGATTGCATCAATTTACATTCCCACCAACAGTATTCAAGGGTTCCCTTTTCTCCACATCCTTGCCAACATTTGTTATTTGTGTTCTATTTGATGATAGCCATTCTGACAGGTGTGAGATGATATCTCATTGTGGGCTATTGGCAATTGATTCAACCTCCAGCCCCTCTCCCCTCCCCAAAGGTTAAGGATGGGACTGAAAGTTCTAACCCTCTAATCACACGGCTGGTTCTCCTGGCATCAAGCCCCATCCTTAGGTGCAGTCCAAAAGTCATCATTGACATAACAAAAGACACCTGTATCACTCTCGACACTTAGGAAATTCCAAGGGTTTTGGGAGCTCTGTGCCAGAAAAGGAACGTAGACCAAATACATATTTCTTATTATAAACTGCAATATCATGATAACCTTCTCTCTTTTGATTTGTTTCACATCACTCACCCCTCAGTCCCTGTGGGGGTAGAATATACAGCACCATTTTCCCAAAGAAATCCTCCCCACAGAAATCCTCTTCTATCATCATTTTTTTCTCCTTTTTATAACTCATTGTGGCTCAGATATTTTTGAGTTAAATCCTTTGACAATTCCAGACTGTGTAATTTTATATATACTCTGTCTTTGCACCTCAGTTGAAATTGCCAATTTGATATCCCGATAGAGTATGTAGTTGTGTAACTATACCACCACACACAGAGTGCTAATTAATAGATCCATTTCTATCTGGAGGTGGTCTCTAATGGCCTGCCACAGATAGCTATCCTGTTCAACATTTTGAAATAAATACTGTGGATGAAGATAGTAAAAGTTTGTTTATCAAAGCTTTAGATGCCAAAGTTACATAGGATAGCTGATTTCTGAAACTAATGAGATAAAATTTAATAAAAGCAGGAATAACGTCATGCATTTAGGTACAATAAATCACCTTCTCAGGGGTAATAGAAGAGGGGAGATGTCTGGTGGCGGTAAGTCAAGATGGCTGAATCCTAGGCAGCTCCAGCAAAACAGTGTCTACATTCAACAGGCTTCTTTAGGATTATCTCTTGTGTTAAGCTTTTTAAATTGTAATACAAAGAAGTCTTACTCACATGGCTTAAGTAAAAGGGAATTATGTCTGCAATAGCTGAAAAGTCCAAGGATAGGCTTCCATCTCAACTGGGTCTAGGTGGTGTGAGAGATCTGTTTCTTCCTATTTCTCACCTTTCTCTGCAGTAGACTATTCCTCAGATAAAATACATGTAATATAGCAAGAGAGCTACCCATGACTCCAACATTATATCTGTAGATCAGCTGATAGAGAGATTGTTTTCCCTCAGTAGTTGCAATTTCAGTGCCAGGTTAGCTCAGAAAGGCACATCTTAAGCTCATGTGTCCATCTCTGAAGCAATTGCTGTGGCCAATGGTTGGACTCCACTCCATCCATTCCACCTCAATCATTTGAACACAAGGATGACTTAAAAGAGAGCAAGTCTGGGTAGTATCCAAAAGGAAGTCTAGATGTTACCAGAAACAGGAGAATGGACATTAGGTAGGCAGAAAGGAAGCTATCTACTGCATCTGGACACAATTTTTTGAAGAATTTTGATGAACTATAGTGAGTTCAGTGTACTGTAGTGAGAATTAGAAAAGGCCTGTAAACCATATCATGCAAGAAATTAGTGGAAATTAGTCATGTTTTATTTGAGCAAGAGAAGGGTGGGGCAAGGAGTGAGGCAGTAAATGAGAGGTTTCTTTTTTCAAACATTATATGGATCAGTATAAAGAGTAGAGACTAGTCTGTCTCTAGAAGGGAAAACTTAGACAAGGCGTCAGAATTTACAGGGAAATTTATTTTTATATTAACTAATTTTATCAAAATGCGTGACAGTGTCTATCAATTGAAAATAATATCCTCATAGGCAATATATTTCCTGTCATTTTTAGCACTCAGTGCAATACAAGTATTTAGTTCATGAAGCGTAAGGCCAAGGTTGTAGTAACAAATTCACATTTACTATTCAAAATGGCACAGCATGAAAGAGCAAGAATGACCAATTAACAGAATGTCTAACCTCTCTAGCAGTCAAGGAAATGCTGATTGAAACAATGACATAGCATTTTCACAACCAAACTGGAAAATGAGCAGGGTCTACAATAATGAGTGTACTCTGTGTTGGCAAAGATGTGAATAAACAGGTTTCCCATATACTGGGAAAATCTGTAAATTTTTACAGCCTTAGGGAATAAGGGATGGGAAGGGGGCAGATATATCAAAAGATTAGTACATACACTGAATCTAGAAATTTCTCTTCTAGAAAGAACTCAAAGGAAAAAAAATCACTGATGTGCTCAAAAATGAATACATAAAACTGTTTATCAGTGTTATGTAATAACAAAAGAGGAGAAACAATCTACATGTTTAACAAGGGATTGGTTAAATTATGTTACATCCGTAGGCTAGAATATTCCACAGTTAAAAACTGTCAAAAAGATGTATATTTATGGCTATGGGAGATGTTCTGTGGGAGATTATTAGTTAAATGAACAAATTAGATTTTGAATGTGTGTGCACGGAGCAATCAGGTTATTATATACCCACACGAGAGTAGTAGAATCAATACCGATATGTTATCAATATTTATCTCTTAATGGTGGGTTACATCTGCTCTTGCTCTTTTTTTTTTTTTTGGCTGCGCTGGGTCTTCACCGCTTCTTGTGGGCTCTCTCCAGCTGCAGCGAGCCGGGGCTACTCACTGCGGTAGCTTCTCTTGCTGGGGAGCCTGGGCCCTAGGCACGGAGGCTTCAGTAGTTGTGGTGTTTGGGCTTAGCTGCTCCGCAGCACGTGGGATCCTCTCGGACCAGGGCTTGACCCCACGTCCCCTGCATTGACAGGCGGACTCACAACCACTGCACCACCAGGGAAGCCCCTTGCTCTTTTTAATTTGTGCTTTACTGTGTTTTTCAAATGTTCTATAAATGAATATGGATTACTTTTTCAGACTTAGCTTTAGTGAGGCTAAATTCTCTTTATTTCACAATTTTATAGTTGTATTGTTTTTTTCCATTTATTCAGAAAACAAACAAAATTCAAGAAGGCAAATGAAATAATGAGCTTTCCTTATGCTATTGGAAATTAATTCGCTAAGCAGAATTTTGAGTGGGATGAACTCTTCTCACCCCATTCAGTAGGCATGACTAATGTTTACTTATTATTAGCCTCTCTGTTGTTCTAATTATCTATTTATGGGTTATCATTCACTAATTTGAGTTGTGCAGGAGTTTTGAGTGTGGGAGTCTTGGGATGGGTCTGCAAATTAAAATTTAGTATTCTTTAAGAGTCTTAAAAATTAAAAGCAATCTTTTGCATGTCAAGAATCCTACATCAATAGAAAAGAAATAGAGGTAGAACATTTTACATTATTTTTCTGCGACATCTAAGAGGAATAAAATATTTATCTTTAAGTCTGAGTGCACACACACACACACACATGCACAGATACATGAACATTTTTGAAAGTTGCAGAAAGGAGCAATTTAATAAAAATAAATAGGATGAGGATAGGGGAAAGAAAGAATATGAGGCTTTCATCTGGACTTAAACTGTAAAGTCATCAGTATCTGTGCCATTCAAGAGGAATATATTTCTTTATGTGTGTATGTTTAGGTATGTGTGTTTGTATGTTTGCATACATACATTTATAAATATATTAATATACTTTTTTTCCAAATGTAGACAGTAATTTCAGAGGAAACTGAAACTGATATAGCATAATAGATATGCCACTAATGGCATTTATCCCACTCATAATTCCATCCAGGCAGCCATGTTTTTACCACATAAACCTCATCTTGTGTGCCACACCTAATGGATCTAAGAATGGGTACCACTCCCAAGGAAAGGATAGCTTGCCTGTGACCTGTGACAAAGCTATTGTGGATTAGCCCAAATTTATTGGGCCCATCAGATTTTCTCTCTTGGGAATTTGAACTAGAGAGAATGGAAAACATTAAGCAGAAAGAGATCTGTAAAGGGGTACTTCATGATGGACTATGGCAAAATGAAGTTATTATAAAGCAGAAATAATGACTATTATGCAGTGCATATTTATGTCCCCCCCATATTCATATGTTGAAACCCCAACCCTCGATGGAATGATATTAGGAGGTGTGGTCTTTAGGAGGTAATTAGAATTAGATCAGGTCGTGAGGGTGGAGCCTCCATTATGGGATTAATGTCCTTATAAAAAAAGGAGGAGGCAAGAGATCTCTCCCTCTGTTTTCTGCCATGTAAGGATACAAGGACAAGATAGCTACCTGCAAACTCAGAGGCAGGCCTTCACCAGACATCAGGTCTCCTGGCACATAGATCTTGAACTTCCCAGCCTCCAGAACTATGAGAAATAAATGTCTGATGTTCAAGCCACCCAGTCTCTGGTATTCTGTTATAGCAGCCTGAGCTAAGACAATGACTAAGACAAATCAGCAGAAACTCAAAATAAGTTTACAGATAAGAGAGCAAGAATCAGTCATCTATAGGGAGAGTCAAAATATTTAGAAAGATACCATGAAGAAAGGTAGGTGGGGGAGCTCATCCCTGGGATTATCTCAAATTGGAATGGCATTCAAATTCTTGTTCAGGTGAATGCCCACCATTCTCTTCTATCCTCTTTCCTTGTCCTATCATTTACCTTAAATTCCTCATTCTTGCAGCTCAAAAGTATTTTTAAACTTATCAGGAGTCAGTGTAAATAAGTGATTAAGAGGAAAAAAATTAAATTAGGGTTCAAATTACAGTTCTGCTATTTACTAACTCTGTGATCTCCAGCAAGTTACTTAATGGTCAGTGGCTCAGTTTCTCACTCATTTCTTTTTAAGTCAACTTTATTGAGCTATAATTTGCATAAAATAAAATATACTCATTTTTAGTATGCAGTTAGATGAGTTTGAAGAAGTATATATATATATACATCTTCTTTGTAATCATCACCACGATCAAGACATAGAATAGTTCCTCACTCCTGTTTTGTAGCTGGTGTCTCCTTGTCATCCCATACCCACAGAAACCCTGGCCTCAGGCAAATATTCATCTTTTTTTCTGTCAGTTACATTGATTTTCATTTTTCCAGCATCGTACATAAGTACAATCTTACAGAATCTTACAAATTCATGCATGTTGCCTCTGTTAATAGCATGTTCCTTTTTATAGCTGAGAAGTATTCCACTGTATAAGTACACCACTTTTGTATATTTAGTCATGTGTTGATGGAAATTTCTTTTTTTTCCAGTTTATTTTTTGGCTTTTAATAAAAAGCTGCTATGGACTTTTGTGCACAAGTCTTTTTGTGGACATTATTTTGTTTTTCATTTCTTTTTGGTATTATATTGAGCAATGGCATTCCTGGATCATGCATGTTTAACTTTACTAGTAGCTGCTGAACAACTCTCTAAAATGGCAGTGTATGAGAGATCCAATTTATATACATCTTCACCAATACTTAGTAGCATAACATCAGTCCTTTGAATTTTAACCATTCTAGTTGAGGTGTACTAATCTCATTAAGCTTTTATTTTGCATTTCCCTGACAATTAATGACTTTGAGTATTTTTCATGTGCATATTGGCCATTTGTATATCTTTTGTTAGGTATTATTTAACTCTTTGCCCATTTAAAAATCAAATTATTATTCTTGTAATTATCCAGTTGTACAATATCTAAATATTCTGAATATGTCTTTTTAGATCTAAGTATTAGAAGTATCTTCTCAAACATTGTGACTTATCTTTTCATTTTCTTAATGATAGGGTCATTTTAATGGCAGAAGTTTTTAATTTTGATAAAGTCTAATTATAAAATTTTTATTTCATAATTTCTGCTCTTTGATCCTGTACAAAAATTCTTTGTCTAGCCCTGAGATTTTGAAGATTTCCTCTTGTCTTGTTGAAAAGACTATACTTTCACCATTGGATTACCTTGGAAACTTTGTTTAAAATCAATTGACCATTATGTGCAAAACTATTTCTTAAGTCTCTATTCAGTTATTTAATCTTTATATCTATACTTACATTAGTACCACACTGTCTTGCTTAATGTAGCTTTGTTATAAGTCTTCAAATAGGTAATGTTAGTCCCTTAACTCTGTTTTTCTTTCACAAGATTATTTTGGTTATTTTAGATCCCTTGTATTTCCATATACATTTAAGAATAAGCTTGTTCCTTCCTCAAAAATCCAGCCAAAGTTCTAATGGGAAATATGTTCAATCTATGGGTCTATTAGGGACAATTGGCATTTTAACAATATTGAGTCTTCCAGGCAATGAACCTAAAATTAGTCCTTGATTTTTCTCAGCAATGTTTTTTAGTTTTCAGTGTGCATGTATTGCAATGTTTTGTTAAATTTATTCTTAAGTATGTCTGTTTATGAAGTTTTGGTATCAATTGATGTCATTTTTTCCTTGAATGTTGAATTGACAGGTACAGTCATCTGGGCCTAGAGTGTTTTGTTTTGTTTGTGGGAAGGACTTTTATTGCAAAATCAGTTTCCTTAATTGACATACGAATATTCAGATTTTCCTATTTCCTGTCTTTTCTTCTGCCAGTTTTGGTTATATGTACAATTCTATTTCTTAATTAACAAAATGAGGATACTAATAGTATACCACTCATTAAGCTGCTGTGAAGATTACATGAGTTCATATATTATAAATACTTATAGCAGGATCTGACATAGGGTAAATATAACCATGGACAACAGTTAGTTATTAAAATACATGAATTATTATGCAATTAAATGAGATCAGAAACACACAGGATAGCCTATTATTCTTGTTAAATCATGAGATGTAATAATTATAACAAAAGACAACAGTTATTTAAATCTACTGGGCTTGTGACATGTCCCCAACTCATCAACAAATTGGATTTCTAATAATCCCAATGGAATGTCAAATTAAGCTGTTAGAAAAATTAAAATTAAATTCTTAGATACCATTTCAAATAAATAAATTGAAAGTTTGAAAGTCTGGTATAAGTAGAGATTTAATATATCCTTTATATTTCCTATTTTTAATTTAGAAAACAGGGAGGATATTACTGAGCCATGGAGTTTCACACACGATGTTAAGACTCGGGACAACGAACTATAGGAATTATATACTAAATGCTTAATAACAGTACTTGAGTCATATAGAATTGAGAATGCTTTTAGTTACTAACAGAAAAGTATATCAGAGTGGCTTTAAAAAATGTAACATATTGGTGCATATAACAAGAAGTGTAGAGTTACTGCTGGCTTCAGAGTTGACTAATCCAAAAGTTCTTTGATTTCTTCAAATACCCATTTTATTTCTTTCTCTTAGTTGTCATATTCATCTTAAAACTGGATCCTAAATCCTTTCTTCCATGTTGAACAATTCTTCCCTTCAGTCCGATTGGGTCAGGGTTAAAAAATATATTATCCTTGAACCAATAACTGCCACCAAGTGAATATACTGCCCTGAATGGCTCAGGCCTCTGTTCCTTAACAGTCTCTTGCAAGCATGATGCTATTACCATGATTGGCTTAGAATACACAGGGTCCCCTGCTGGAGATAGAAACAATCCCCTAAATTACACTGCAGCTATCCAATAGGATAAAGGTAGAATAGATGTTGTGGTATCATTTACAATATTCATTGTTCTTTATCCTGCTATGGCAGACACTTTTATTTCCCCCCACATTCCATTGTTTCCTTCTTCCTTAGTAATACTCAGATTTTTAGCCATGTACATGGTCATTTCGCATAGATACTCTATTTTTAGAGTGATACTCTATCACACTCTATGTGATACTCTATCACATAGATACTCTGACGCTGACATGCAGTCAGCCCTGTTCATGTGGTTAATTTCTGGTCAAAGAAATGTCATATGCAATTTTAGGATATGTCCTTAAATAGAGAGCATGTTCTCCTCATCCTTCTGTCTTCCTGAAGATTGAGTGGCCACGGCTTGAGTAACCATCTGGACCATGTTGAGGATGACTGAGTAATGAGGAGCCTAGATCCCTGTTGATAATGGAGCTCAAATCTAGCCCTGGATTATTTAGCTCTAGACTTTATTTTCATGAGGGATAGAAAAGAATATATATTTTATTTAGGCCATAATTTATTTCAGGTATTTTGGCACTTATAGGTAAATCTAATCTTAACTTATACTTAATTGATTTTCCAAAAACTAATGTCTGGGTTATATTATTGTACTGTTAGAAGACTCATCCTAATAGTATTAATTGATTGGGGCCAACATTTGGAGGTATGCAACCCAAAGCTCTATGTCTGTAGTTCAGTAACTTCCTGTAGCTTTTTTAATATGAAAAAGATTCTCTAACTTTCCTTATGCAAACACCTGCAGGTTTTTACCTAATAAATCTTTCCTGAATGCAGGATGTATGTTAGCTATGTTTATTTATATATTAATACTTGCAAAAACCACACAACATAAATGATATAATTAGGATCTCTTTCTGTTATCAAACTGAATGATAGCTAGAGGAAATCAGTGAATCCCATTTATTTACTCTGTTCATTCCTTTGCACTTACGTTCTTCCAGACTCATTCATCAAGTTCACTTTAGTTTATCTCAGTTTCTATTTTTGGCACCTCTGAGGTACTGATGCTTTTTGTTTGTTTGTCTGCTCATCTCCCTCCCCCATCCCTTCCCATTCCGTCCCTCTGGGAATACTCAGACTAGAGACATCCATCTTCCACTACCATGAAAACATTTATTTGGGGCCAGACAGAGCTGATCTTTATCTTTGTCTTCAAAAGTTATAAAATTCAGTTACTTTGGCAACAACTCAAGGATTAGGTACGTTCTCCAAGTTTAACATAATAGAAAACTACCTAAAACACTTCTGTTAAAGATGTTCAGACAGTATAACGGAACTTCTATCCACAGAAAACAAGGTCCCCTAGAGGGAAAGCCAAGTCCTAGCCAAACTTTACGATGCACGTTCCTAGGAGGGAGGGTGAGGGGAATGCGGTTCACCTCTCTGCCTGGCTGCCTGGCTGCCTGCGGAGTTGCAGTGCAGAGTATCATTGCAGCGCTTTTTCACGGAGTAATGTGCTGCACTGGTTCAGGGCTTTGTCTTTATTCACAACACATTCCTGTGTCTCAGCTGGGTTGTGGGGAGGAATGCACAGTTGCCTGCCAGCCTGTCCTCTTTGACTGTCAGCCGAATAAGCCGAATGGTAACTCTCCATTAGAGAGAGAGAGAGAGGCACATTGAGATACAGAAGAAGAAAAACCACGCAAAAAGGAGGCGGTTGGGGCGGGGGGAGGATACTCTCCGGCACACTCAGATGTTAGGTGTCTGTGCAAAGGCAAAGGCGGAAGCCTGCAGGAGCAGCATCAGCAAGCTTTTGGGCCGTGGTTGTAACTATTGCCCATGAACACTGTCGTCAGGATGACTTTGAAGAGGCAATAAATTGCTTATGCATAGAGTACTCCAGCTGTGCTAAAACTGGGAGTGCAAACACTCTCTTGTTTTCTATTTTAGAGACTTGCATCTTTTCCACACTCAACACTATCAAGACACTCTGCTACTACAGGTAAGATGCAGTTAAGATTTGTCTGCTTGTGACATCATTGTAGTTTTACACACTTTAATCATGACTACTTTTTAATATAACGCCTGGTTTATGTTGAAGTGCTTTGTTTTCTTGATTATTAGTCTCCCTTCAAGTAAACAATTTTATTTAAAAAACCGTAATTAAATGAAGGAATCACCAAATCTTACCTAAAAGGAATGTATGTGATTGTTTGCATTTCCATGAGCTCTGAGTTCATAGTTGGAACTTGATCTCAAACTGTGATCTGAGATGAAATTCATAGTATATGCTATTTCTAAATGTACCAAATTATTCACTTTCATTCGTAAAAGGCATAATCCCTCCCTGGCTACAGTATTGCGCTGTACATATATGCTTTGTGCTATTTCTTTTTAACTTTAGTAGTTTGGAGGAACCAATGGTGAGGCATATAACTCTTAGAGTTTGATCAAATTATTACAATGTGGGGTAATTTACTCATTCAGAAACATGTGCTCTGATGGTCTTACCTAGAAGGTGTTATCATAAGAGTATATGTATATAATTAGCAGGTAGCACAAACATGTGAAATGTATGTAATTTTAAGAGAAGGTGCAAGGACATTGATAATTCATACACTGTATGATATCATTGAGTCAAGTTTGTTTTTTTAATTAAAATTTACCTTTGTTTTTATAACTCTGCTCTGTCTTTACCCATCATTATTATTTTTGGTGAGATTAGCTCTTAGGTGAGGTCACTCAGTATTGCTGAGGTTGCTGAGAAAACTGTAACCACAGAAACATATTAAGAACCTGTTAGGAGTCTATAGAGTATATAGGAGTAATACTGTCAACAGGTTTATAAAATTTTGCTCTGCTGAGTTTTGACAAGAGCATCTTGTAGTGTTGGTTACTTGTAATTTGGATTACATTTTGCTGTCCCATTCAGGGTCCCAGTAACTTGGAAATGTAATTACATTGCTCTATGTGATCATAGTTAAAAGTACTAGACGATTTTAATTATAAAGCCATTATTTTACTTGACATTTTAACTTAAATTAACCTCAATTAATATATATGTGTTCTGTCCTTGTGTGCCTATAATGTTCTTCTATTAACTATTTTATATGAGTTGCTCCTAATCAAATTCTCTCCCATGAAATATTTAAATGCTAGTAATCTGGAATCATTAAAATGACCCTTGGTAGTTAATGGCTTTAACTCTTACATACAATAAAATATATAGCATAAGATTAAAGCAAATCCTAGAGGAGCCCATGTTGAACAGTAAAGTATTGTGAAAATAGAAGTATTTGCATGCAAAAATACATAATTCATTGGAAGACTTGTGATTCTTGTTCCTGTGCATGACTTATTTCATTTTCCAATTTCACTTACAAAAGGTTTAAATCAATGGGGAGTATATATGAAATACTCAATTGACTGAGGATGTGAAAATTAAAGGAGGAAAGAATTATTACTACAGTGGCTTTTTTAGGACTATTGGGAAGTTGGTAACTGGCATGAATGTAAAGAATTCATTTTAGAGTTTCTCCTAGGGTGCAATAAAAAAATCAAGAAAAGTCAATGTGAAATATATGTCAATATGCGAAATTATTCAGAAGAAAAATGTGAATGATGAAAGAATAGAAAGGAGGTTTATACTCTATAATGAGTAGAATATTTTCAGTAAACATAGAGTAAACTCAATGGTCTTTCTTCATGACTGGCAAGAAAATGGCGGTATCAAGAATACCATTTCTCAGGCACAAGTGAAATCCCAATGGCCAAAAATCTGGTTGAAAAATAACTGTTCTTTTTTACTTAGTTACCATATTTGAATATACAGTTACTAAAATTGTATCTTGCCTGAAAGATTTCTTGGGATTATAAAGTTAGAAAAGTTACTTACAAGCTATTTAGATTTTTTAAAGGTATTGATGTTTATTTATTTATTTTTTGATTCACACAACTTATATGATTTTCTTGCTTTCTAGGGAATACATATAGTCAACAAAATGGTATATGTGCTTTTGTTTTGAAACTTTACAGTATTAGTTTTAAGATTACTTATCCCAAATTATTTTGTCCAGTTATCTCTTTCCCCCAGAAAGAGACGTGTTCTAGATTTCCTTCTGCAATACACTACAGAAACACCATCTTTGTATTTACATACATCAGGGCAATATGCATACTTCCATGATTTATGGACATTCAGTATCATGCTCATTTTGTCTTCATTTCCCCAAACTCTAGTTTTTCCAACTATGTAAGAACTTTTAAAATGTCTGATAAGAATAAATTCATAATTAACATGATTTCCAGGGCCTTGGACTTTTAAACTATTTCAGAGAGAAACTTCTTTTTAGTCATAAGGAATATTCATCCTATTAATAATACTTTTAAATAATTATCCCAAAGTTGCCCAAAACATATTGGTAGGAATATGTCTCTGCTTTCAATTTCTTTATAGTTTCAACTAATTGAGAAAGTTTGGAAAAGTTTCCTTTCAATATCATTTTATGTTGAGCTAGATCACAAGTTAGAAGTTTATCTGGATCTTTAATAATATGAGATGAGATGATATAGTCATTATTACACTTTCTGTGACACTTGTTGAGTTTTAATGTGGTACAGAGTGTATTAGCTAAGATGGAGCTTGGGTAAGTTAATTTTGAGGTTTTGGCTGATGTAACAACAGTGGAAACAAAAGATTTTGTGTCCTTGTTATTTGAGAGGAATTTAAACTGTTATCTGTATGTATATTGCATCAACTATTTATAACTTGTTGAAATAGATTCTGTTTTCACTGATGTGACAATGGTCTACTGAAATAGTCCTTCTTAATTTTCTACAGGAATTTTGTTTTGATAGTTCTGGAATATCACATGAGTCTCTCATTTGGAATTATGGACAGTTGCTCTGAAATTACAAAAAAATAAAAATGATCATATTTCTAAGCCCTTTTCATGATGACTTTAATATTGATGCATGAATAGAAATAGCTGCAACTAAACAATTCTGAAATAACAAGCAAGAATAAGTAATGAGAGACCTCCAGCTGGTTTTCTGGTTCATTTACTTCACTTAAAAATATTCTTAGACTGGGGTGTGGATACTGGAAATCAAAGCTTACTGATCTCAGTGACCTAGTAGAACTGGCAAGTAGCAGCTTCTTCCTGCTACCCAGAGGCACAAGTTAATGCTGACCCTTAGGAAGAATGTTTTGGATTGAAATAGTTGTTGTATATTAAGTTATCTAAATATAAAATATGAGTCTGTCCAAAGAAGAATAATCATAATTGTAAAATGCTGATTGGCTGTTTTGAAGTCAATTGCAGTCTACATTTTAAAGGTCATATTATAGAAGTCTGAGATAGTCATAAACATCCAAGATCCAAAAAATCTGACCTTTGTATTCTTTTTCCCAAATAAGTAATTATATTTCTATGCACATATTACACAACCATCTTTTAAAATATAGTAACAGGTGTGCCTTGCTTCAAAGAGTGCCGGCACAGGACAACTTGTTCATTCAATAAAATGCTAAATTGCAAAGTTTATTGTTAGCTTTAAAATATTTTTTTCCAAAAGAGGTAGTTAAAACAGTTTTTAAAGAACAAGCTTATTTTAAAATATCCAAGGCCATTAATTTTATTTAAAAATTGTTTTATATACACATCTTTAGAAACCTAACCCCCAGGCAAAGTAAGGTAGATTTGCAACCACAAGTACATGAGTATATGTGTGAATTCACAAATGGAAACAATCCTAATTTTAAAACAAAGTGCTCCTTCATTTACTTTCCTACAACCATGTGTGTGCAAAATGACAAGACTGTCTCAGTTTATACAATCATTTGTATGTTATATAACAGCAGTATATTATAACAAGGTAAATGAACTTGCATATAAAGGTTAAATTGTTAGTTTTGTAGTGTGTGAAAGTCGGAAATTAAAGAGTTTTCCTTACATGAACTTTCTTTAACAGATTAAAGGGTTTCTGACATTTCAGGAAAGTTCTGTTCAAATTAGATCCCAGTGTTTTCTTTAATCTGCACAGGCAAATATTACATGCTATAAGGTTACTCTTAGAAGGTTACAGATTCCAATTAATTAGTTTCTGCTGATAGATACATACATAGTAAATATGAACCATAGGGTTCCAATGGAGAAATTAATTCAATTTCTACAAGAAAAGACTGGGATCAATATTCTCTTTTAAGTATTTGTGAGAAAACATACTACCCATTAGGCAATTATTTAATGAAGGCAAAGTTCTAGTTGTGATTAAAAGAGATTATATTAGCTCTTCAAAAGACAGTATGTAGCTTAATCTTTGTTTAATAAACACAAAATATGACTTAGGCTTCTTGAAAATTGATATTTTTCCAAAGATCCTTTTATGTTTTTGGAATGCAAATGATCACTGTTTTTCACAGAAAATATTATAAACATAGGTTAATTGTCATGTAATTCAATTTGTTATTATTTTGTTCAAACAGTAACCAGAACATTTAGTTGTGTGAAATAAGGAAAGAGGTGTGACAAGCAAGTAAAACTACTTCAGTTCAGAGTATCATTTTACACCTCTATATGCTATAAGAGTTCCCAAATCAAACTTGCAGAATATATTTCTCATCATCTGCAACATCTATAGAATGTCATCACCCTATCTTCCTTTTTTAAAACCTAGGTCTTCTAAATGATGCTTTATTTCCAACTGAAAACATGTGGTAAATCCAGATGTTGAAACACAATCACTCCCCAAAGGCTTACAGTTACAGGTTGATTCAAGTATGGTTATGTATAAATATACACATCAGATCCCTAATTTATAATTAGAACACAGGCTGTGAAGTGCATAAAAATTGTTAAGAGGCCACAGTTGGCTGTGTAAATTCCTTGTTTAAATGAAAATTCACTTTCTGCCCCCTCAGTGTAGCACATCTGATAGAGTCAATGAATTCATACAGAAGTGTTTGTATATGTAAAAGAATAGATAATAGATATGACAATATTATCTGTGTAAGAAATATGATTTGTCTGACCACCCTGCTTTAAATAAATTTGGAATGGCATCATTGGTCCAGTAGGGAAATTCTAGGGTTCAAATGGTTTAAAATCATTCACTCCTCTAGTCATTTACAGTGATTAAGGCATAAAGAAAGAAATTGATTATAGGAATAATAACTTAATTGTTTTGATTTCCTAACAGTTTATTCAAACCTCAAACTAACAGGAAGAAAATCAGAAAGAAAACTCCTTTCCCTAAGGAAAGCTAACATTTGCTAACTAAGGATATTTATGATGCTTTGCTGTCTAATTTATCCAGACAGATAAAACAAAAGCAGTGGTACATGATGGAACAATAGTGAAAAGAGCAGACAGATTTATGAACCACGGTGACTCTTCTGGGACCCCCCCCATAATTGAATTTTTTAAACTTATGCATTTTATTGCTTTATATTTTCCTTTTTCTATCTGTCCTTTTTGTAGTCACATTTCCAAGAGTCTGAACAAGGGTATGAAAACCCATCTTCAGCATTTTCTTAGTTCAAAATTTATTATGCATGTTGTAATCAGATCTCCCAAACCACTCAATAACTTTCCCTCTAGGCAAAGCACTATCACCAAGCCAAAACTGTAAGGTTGAAATGAGCAAGAGGAACTCTGCTATCAATGATTGGTGCATGGTGTTAGTTTTCACCTGTGCGGGAAAGGAAATAGACTCTGCTTGGATGAGGGCCATGTTATAAGAAGGAAAGTCTTACAATCTAATAAGTCCCCTGTGTTAAATCCACCTTGGAGCAATCTTGGGCCTACTCCTTAAATTAATGGAGACCAGGCCTTACAAAGATGGGGAAAAATAATTGAGTCTACTGCAAAATTCCATATAAGGCTTGAAGCATGTGGCTAATATAATAGATACAAATAGTCTTCCTTATTTCTAGTAGAATGGGGCAAGGGAAAAGAAGAAGCCAAACAGATTTAATTAACTGCTCCCATTTTCTAAACATCAGGAGTGAAGAGCCTCCTTGGTCAACTTGTAATTAGAGAAATATTGCCTGATCAAAGGGAACTTTTAGAATAACTAATAATTAGTACTACTGTTGTTTCTGATGTTGCTGCTACTAATACAGTTTGAATATTTTACCATATGCAGTTCTAGACATTTTATATGCATTATCCAATTACAAAAAACATATAAAATCAAAATTAGTAACCCTGTATAAAAATGACAGAATAGACTTGTTTAGGTTAAATATTTCGTTCAAGGACTTAGAACTGAAAGACAGTTCTGTGTGTTCTCTAAAACCTATAATCACTAAGATATGATATTTACTATTCTAGGAATCTGCATACTAATTAATGGGAATTAACAAGATACAAAATAGCCAGTAGAAAAACAGAAAGGAAGCAGCCATAATACAAAACTTAAAGTGTTTTAAAAATTAAGCTATGAAGCTTAAAGGGTTTTAAAAATCAACTTTGGTAATCCATCCTTGCTAGTAACTATACCCATTTTGTCTCTTTTTTATATATTTATTTTACAAGTCTGAAATACATGCTTCCTAAAAATGCTAAAACTGCTAAAATTGAACCAATTTCAATTTTCTTTTTCATTCCAAGAATTTATAAAGTAGTTGTTTCCAACTAAATTGTCTAAATCATGGACGTGTCAAAACATCAACGTTGGGCTTCCCTGGTGGTGCAGTGGTTGAGAGTCCACCTGCCGATGCAGGGGACGCAGGTTCGTGCCCCGGTCCGGGAGGATCCCACATGCCACGGAGTGGCTGGGCCTGTGAGCCATGGCCGCTGAGCCTGCACGTCTGGAGCCTGTGCTCCACAATGGGAGAGGCCACAGCAGTGAGAGGCCCGCATACCCCAAAAAGCAAAAAACAGAAAACGCCCATCAACGTTATGTCCTGTCATGGAAATGCAAATAGGTCCTCCTTATTGCAGCTTAGTGCCTCTAGCCAAAAACAATGGATCTGCTTGGTATATTTAAGTCAGGCTGGCTCATTGGCCAAAGAGTTCCCTCAAACATTCTTAACATTTTAAAACTAGCGCCATCTGTGCAATGTAAATTGCAACAATTTATTTGTTACATTTTTCAATCTGGGTCAAAATAACCTACTCTATGCCAGTCTTTATCTCAGATATTCCACTTGAATCCCTTTGGATATCAAGTATTCACATAGATCGTTACAAATCATTAGCTGAATCACCTCAATTCATTTCATGAAGTCATTTTTTTAAAAAAATCGTAGATGAGATAGAATCAGTATAGATACTTTAAACACTTAAACTACAGTGTACATCTGCATTGTGATTGTATTTATAACAAATTTTATGATGTGTTTTCATGGGAGAGTCTCCAAACACATGCCTAGTTAGTTCCCTAACTTAAATCTTAAAATCTGTAGATCACTGTACTTAAAATAAGGAAGATCAAGCCTTACAAGCCTTCATTCCACTCAGCCTTTCCCCAGTCCTTATTCTAGAAACACTTGTGTGTGTGTGTGTGTGTCTGTGTGTGTGTGTGTAGTTTAGATAAATAGGTAGATAGATAAACAGATACACAAATGTCTCCACATAGAAACTCTTAAGATTTACTGATTTGCTCACTTGGAATGAAGTTTAAAGTGTCTCAGAAATACCTATATTTGGCAAAATTCAATTTGTCTACATCTAGCAAAATTCAAAATATTAAGAGGAAGAATTATAAAAAGTCATAAAGAAGAGTTATGACTTAAAAGTAATTCCAAACTTTCTTAGATTTGCTGAAACTACACTCAAGAGTGAATCAATATCCTAGAACAGTAAGAGATACCCTTGCACTAAATTGGCTTTTATCCTATCATGCAATAGTTACTTGCATGTTTCAGGGATTGTCAAGATTTAGTCTTCAATTGTTCATATTTAGCTTCCTTTTCTTTTTCTTTTTTTTTGTGAGTAAGGTTATTATAGTTCTGCCCTTCCTGATCATTATTATCAGAGTTCTTTGATTGTAAGAATGTTTGGAGGGTATGTAGGCTGGCTGGTTGAGTAAATTACTACCTAGCATCTACACTTTCAATGACAAAACTAGATGAAACATTACTTACTACCTCCAAGCTTTCGATGATGTTTTGACAAGGTGACAGTAGCCACAATTCTCAGCTCTCATTTTGTTAGGAAACAGGAACCAGTTAGTTACCTATAGATTTCCCACACCATAAATTTGGTTTTCAAGACAAGCATGGAGGCAAGCAGTTGGAGCTGCAGGCCCTACCCAAATTCATCCAGTATGCAGATCAAGGATATAGTAACAGCATTTGGCTAAGGTTCATGTGTGTACAGGAATCAGCTGAATGTTGGCTTAAAATGTTGGTTTAAAAATCAATGATGGGGCTTCCCTGGTGGTGCAGTGGTTGAGAGTCCGCCTGCTGATGCAGGGGACACGGGTTCATGCCCCGGTCTGGGAAGATCCCATATGCTGCGGAGTGGCTGGGCCCATGAGCCATGGCCGCTGAGGCTGCGCGTCCGGAGCCTGTGCTCCGCAGCGGAAGAGGCCACAACAGTGAGAGGCCCGCATACCACACACACACACACACACACACAAAAATCAATGATGGGCTTCCCTGGTGGCGCGTGGTTGAGAGTCCGCCTGCCAATGCAGGGGACACGGGTTCGTGCCCCGGTCCAGGAAGATCCCACATGCTGCGGAGCGGCTAGGCCCGTAAGCCATGGCCGCTGAGCCTGCGCGTCCAGAGCCTGTGCTCCTCAACGGGAGAGGCCACAGCAGTGAGAGGCCCACGTACCGCAAAAAAAAAAAAAAAAAAAAAAAAAAAAAATCAATGATAAAATAATAAAACAGACAAAGCAGTTTTGGATTATAATGCAAAGTATAATTGAATATCCATGGTTCCATTTTGATGTAAAAAATGTTTGAAAAAATACATAAGTGAGAGAATAGACAAATCTGCCATACAGAAGAATACCAAATAATTTATGTAAATACTCCGCCTCAAGGAGAGGGAGCATAATTCTCTACTACTTAAGTTGGGTGCTGATGGTGACTTTGTTCCATGGAGTGCAGTAGGGAAGGGGATGAGGGGAAGAGGAACTCTGTAGTAGAGAAACTTGACACACACTACCTCAGCCAGGTGGTCAAAGTTGACATCAATAGTGTGTCAAGTAAAAGCAAAAACAGACTTAGATAAGGAGAAAGTTTATTCAAAAAGACTTAAAATAGGAGGACACTCCAATCCCAGAAATCTGCAAGTACCTCCGATTTAAACAGTAAAAGGCTTTTCTTTTATAGAGTAAGGAAGGGTAGGCAGTAAGTAGGGGGAAGTTGGGTGTCATGAGCTGAATTTTGTTCTCTCTTTCCTCAAGTTTATATGTTGAAGCCCTCACCCCCCGGACCTCAAAATGTGAATGCTTTTGGACACAAGGCCTTTAAAGAGGTAATTAAGGTTAGAAGAGGTCAAATGTATGGGGCCTTATTGAAATCTGACTAGTATCCTTTCAAGAAGAGGAAATCTGCACACACTAAGAATACCAGGGATGAATGCACCCAGAGGAAAGAGCATGTGAGGACATAGTGAGAAGTGCAGCCATCTGCAAGCCAAGGAAAGAAGTCTCAGAAGAAACCAAACCTGCCAACACCTTGATCTTTGACTTATAGCTTCCAGAACTGTGAGAAAATTCATTTCTACTGTTTAAGTTACCCAGTCTGTGGTATTTTGTTATGGGAGCCGGAGCAATCTAAAACATTATTCAAACTAGGAGGAATAACAACCAGTGTGGTTTGATACAGTATGTGTCTCACTGTGCTTATCCAATTTTCAGAAAAAAGATAAAGGGGGCATGTTCTGCATTTTAATGTTGGCTTAGGCTTGTGGGCAAGCAAAGTTCAGGGCTCTGTGGAGAGGAGAGAAACCTGACAAAAGTCTGATTAAGACAAAGCAGAAAGTAAGGAATGGGCAATTGTTAATACTTGGTCAAGTGATAAGTTATGTTGATAGTGTGTACCCTTGATAGGATGTGAGGAGAATGGCACTTCAAATTTGTTGTCTTTCTCCCCAGAGCCCATAACCTCAGTATAATCATGAAAAAAATCAGACAAATCTCAGTTGAGAATATTCTGCAAAATAACTGGCCAGTATTTCTTAAAACTGTCAAGGTTATAAGAAACAAGAAAAGGCTCAGAAACTGTCATAGTCAAGAAGAGCCTAAGGAGACATGACTATTAAATGAAATGCAGTATCTAAGAATCCTGGAATGGAAAAAAGACATTAGGTAAAAACTAAGGAATTCTGAATAAAATATGGACTGTAATTAATAGTAATGTATTGATATTTGTTCATTAACTGTGATGAATGAACCATAATAATGTGAGCTGTTAGTAATAGATAAAACTGGGTGTGGGGTATATGGGAATTCTATGCACTATCTTCACAGTGTTTTTGGAAATCTAAATCTATTCCAAAGTAAAAAGTTTACTGAAAACAAATAGTGATAAATAAAAACAAAGAATCTCAGTAGTAGTCCATTTCAGACAACAAGGTAGCACAAATACATCACTAAAAAGTTTAAATAAGCCTTGAAATACTGCCCAATTATAAAACATGATCCAACTACCACTTTAGGGGATTGTAGCTTTGGTGGAAATTTAAATTATTTTTGCATTTACCAAATTCTACAAAAGTAAAATTCATTTGCTTTATGCAAGGTGCCAATGAATGCAGAGATTAGGATACTACCTCATGTGCATTTACTTCTAGAACATATTTCCCCCTACGTCTCCAAACATTTGACCTGGATGGAATCACTCCTATAGCCAGGCCTTCACAGATTATCCTCAACCCCATGATTTTCAGGGCGTTTCTTTTGGGGTAAAATCCCTTATTGCCATGAGTGTTACCACCCTCCCCGTGTACCTTACTAATTGACTCATGTTATTCTACTAATTTAGACAGTTATTTTTGCATTCTTAAAGTATATATGTTACCAAGTAAAGGGCTCACTGCCCAACACTCACAGAGGCCAATACTGTAGCACTGGATTTGAGAAAAGAAAAGCTTTACTATGAGGTCAGCCAGCAAGGAGACAGGAGGCAAGGCTCCAATCTGTCTCTCCACCTGGAGTTCAGTCAGACTTTTGAATCAGGGGAGGGCGGCTGGTATGCGGAAGTGCTGGTGGGGCAGGTTTCCATTGGAGGGCTCTGGAACTTGGTCATATATGGTAAGGTCTGGGAAAGGGGCTTTAGCACTGGATCTTCGTGCACAACAGACCCTTCATTTCCGAAAGGGTTCAGCGTTCAGGTTCTGGTCATGTTCCATTCCTTTGGTTTTTCTGGGAGTGGGAGAAGGAGAAAGTTTGGTTCCGGGTGTTGTTTGGGATAAACATTTTCTACTCTGTGCGCGCTTTGCCTGCATGGCTCACAGTTTGTTCTGTTGTCTCTGAAAAATAACTCAGTATCTTGTTAGAAACAGGACAGGGCCAGTTTGAGGCTGGTTCTGTAGTTACATATATAATACTAAATGTAGTCCATTTAATAAGTATCCCATCTTTTCCCTGCATAAAATTCCAGTAGCAGCAGGAGCAAAGTCTATTCCACATAACTACCTTTATTGTACTTTACTCAAATAAAAAAGTTACTTTTCTTTCTGCCTCTAATAGCATCCCTCCATGTGCAAAGAAATGAATGCTGACTTTGTTTGTAAGTGTCAGGAAGCATTGTCTCATTGCAGTATTTCCATTGATGAAAATACTTTTATGAACCATTGTCAAATCAGAGCTATCTCCCACTTAAGAAATCACCCTGCAAGGATACTGCAGAAATAAGCTTTTGTGCCCATAGACTTGAAAATTTTATCACACTCTTCACTTGGCATTTGTGTTTAATTCTGTCTTGCTTTGAATTTTTAAAAAATCATTTCTGCTTTCTTAAGGATAATCAAAAAGGGAAGTAAGAAGGAAGGTGACTGGGCAAATGATAGTCATTTGATTTTACTGGCTGTCATATTTTTTTATTCACTTCATAATTAAAATCTGATTGCTGCAGGAAAAAAAAAATCTCCCAAGAAAAATAGTTATTATTTGATAGATTTTTTTATTATTTGAAAAATGGGTTGATGCTGGCAATTTGAATTATTACAGTTATAGAATTTTATTTTTCCTAGGTTCAACAATTTAATGTGATTAGCCTATTGGAAAATGAACATAATATTTCAGTAGCTCAAAAACATGATCTGTATGTATGTATTAGACTTACAGTTTAATTAGAAAACTAATGAGATGCGATTGCCAATCTGATTGTTGAGGATCTGGTACAGTAAATTTCTATTAGCAGACTTGACTATTTCTCTTCCAGCTGTGCATTCACCCAACCTTAGAATATAGGGATTATTACATTGGACACCTGCCATTCTGGCCTTTGGAAACCATACTCCTGTAAAACCACCAAATTATTTACAGCTCAGAATAAGGGAGTACTAGAAGATTCAACTACTTGTGAATTTACCTTAAAAGAACAAACTATGGGACAGATTGACTATGGCTATTAATTAAATATAAGTGAACTAATTAACAGAAATAAAGTTTGTTGGGGTAATATTATTTAGCTAGAATTTATATTTTTATAAGGGAGTGTACATATATACATATATATTTGTAATATATTATGAAGTATTGCTCATAGTAGAAAAGGTGCAGATTTTCAGTGTCATTAACTCTGCTTTTGAAATTAGAAATATTTGTCATCTTTCTAGGCAACTCACAAACTTGTTGATGAAATTATACTCTGACACATAACTGTTTTCCTTTAACACTAGTCGCCTCTTATGATTTATAGTAAATTCATATTTTAAATCATTTTCCACACTTACCTTCCAATGTCTGAGTCTCATTCTCACAAACATTATAAATTCTAATGATAATCCTACCAAATGTAGAGCTTGAATTGATGGAATGAATGAACAATCTTATTTTGGTTGTTGTAATAAAACCAACATGCCATTGTTAGATTTCATTTTGGTATGATTGAGCCAAGTTCCATTATTTATAAAACATTGGATTTTAAATCTAGTCAATAAAAGACTTAAGACAGATTTTTACTTTCTTGCTAAAAGCCAGCAAACTTGTTTAGACAGTAAAGCCTGAATCAGAAATCCCAGGAAATGCACAGTATTTACTTGCTAATAAAATAAGTAATAACAAAAACAATATTAATAAACACAGCTACCATGTACCAGACCTTGTATTAAGTGATTTACCATATTATTGTAGTTTATCCTTTTAAAAAGCCTCTGAGTTATTATTACCACAGTTTTTAGTCATGAAGATTTGAAGCCAAGAAGTTTAATAATTTGTCCAAAGATACAAATATAATGAGTGCTGAAATTGAAATTTGAACCTAGGTCAGCCTGACTCCAAAGCCATGCCTTTTATTATTTTGCTGGACTACAATTTAGTTACCTATGAATGAGCAATGCTTTCCATGGAAAAGAAGGAAAACTGATGAAAAGGGTATGAAAATTAACTTGAAGTGAAACTCATTGTTAAAGAAAGAACAAGGTTCATTCATAATTTCTATACTGCAAAGTAACCCAATACTGTAGTTATTCCATAATAAACTGTTTTTCAAAAATGACCACTGCTACAGAAAAAGAAGTATATCTCTCCTTTAAAAGCGTTGAGATGTAAAGTTGAAATATTGTTAGAAAAAAGTCATTATATATACACACACACACACACACATATATTAGTAGTGGAATTCTTTTGTGTAGTGGTTGCTTAGACCACTAACTACTTGAGACGGGGGCAGGCAAATTAGACAGGGAAGTAGTGGAGAAGTTCAGTGAAAGGCAGACTGAGACAACTGAAGATCAATCCACAATGAAGGCTAAGAGCTCTGAGTAGATAACGTAAATCAATAGAAAATATGATTGGACTTCGAAAGGTGTGATTTTTCAAGCTGCTTAGTGTCAATTAATATCTCTGAATTTATCTCTAAGAAGTTTGCAGGTGGTATATTCTTGAGCTCCTCTAATCATCTTGCCAATTTCAATCCCAAACTTGTATAAACTTTCATTCCAAGATCTAGGTTTTAACACTTGAGCTCCTACTATGGGCAAAGTAAAATGCTAGGTGCTAATGATACAATGACAATCATTTAGCACAGTGACGATTAGCCCATAGTCAGCCCACAACCTAGTGTTAAGTAAATGATCAGAAATCCCAGAACAGATTGTGTCAATAAAATAATCAGTGCTACAACAGCCCTAATACTAGGCCCTATAGAAGTCCTGCGTTACCTAATCGTGGAGGATGTATGAGTTTAAGTTAGAGATTAAAGATGATAGAGATTAAGCATTCTTCATCTCTAACCCATGCCTGGTTCTCCTACAGAAATTTGCTTCAGAACAAATAGCTGTTACTTAAGAATACTATCTCTCAAAAACCCTTTTAGAGAATGGGCTTGGAGTTCTGGATGTGATGCACTCCATTTCTTTCCAGCTGAGTGTTACATTGGGCAGGCTTTTGTTTCCTCTGCTTTAAAATGGGGACGATAATTGTGCTTACCTTATAATTTGGTGTGAAAATAAAATGGGTGTATGTGAAACTATTGCAACATACCTAAATGTCAGCAAGAATTATTGCTAGCCTATATTTACATAGTATGACTAGTTTTCAATGTTTAGTTGAATAGACTGATTAGCTGCTTAGGTCAAGAGTTTAAGAAGAAATAAGAGAGAATATCAAACATATGAGAATCATACACACGCAGAAATTAATCTTATTTTGAATATGAAATCTTAACTATATTAAATAACTAAAATTCACATGAGACCTCTATCTTTGACAATCCTTAGAGAAACTGAGATCACCTTATTTTTCATTAGTACTAACAAAACTTTCATATTTCTGTTTTAAAGAGCATTGTAGAGGGCATTTGTCATTGTTATTTAATATCGTTCTGAGAAAATGAAACAACATCCATCATTTCCTTTTGACTATAGTTAAGGCATTGAGTGAAAAAGTATGGATACATGAGCACATGTCTGTTCCAAAATCTAGGATCCTAAAACAGACTCTAAGTAACTAATGGAAAAATTTGAAAAGTCTATAAATTTTTTTCCATTTAAAGTCTCTTTGCATGCACTTCAGATTTTTATAGCTCCAGAAAAGATATGCATTTCCAGGATGACATATGCTATTCAAAAAGCTGAATTTCACAAAAGAATGTGAGTTAGAAACACTCTTCTCTAGCAAGGCATCTTAACATGAGGCAGATTATTGATCTAGGTTATGTCCATGGATGTGTCAAAGTTTCTGTGCACTATTATAAATCATATTAATACTTGAGGGATATGTACACATGTACACTTTGTAGTTTTTAGCTTTTATCAGATTCTAAGAGAGCATGGCGTTAAATGGTTAAGAACAACTATCATAAAAGCCATTTTCAAAATTGCATCCAAGTAAATGAAATTGTTTGCCATACTACTTTTTCTTTTTCCTTCGTTTCCTCAGGTCTATGATATCCTTCATCAATCCATCTCAAATTCAGAGCTTCAGTATCATTTAACAGTAAAGCATTCACAAATATCTCTCTCTCCCTCGAGTTCCAGTTCCAAGTCTTCTCTCAAGCATCTAGTGGATAAACATCTAGTGGGTGAACATCACCAATGGGATGGATTAGACTCAATTGTTCTAACACTCAATAGTTCATCTTCTTTTTCAGACATGCAATACTCATTCTTCTTTTTTTTAAAAAAAACATCTTTATTGCAGTATAATTGCTTTACAATGGTGTGTTAGCTTCTGCCGTAAAACAAAGTGAATCAGCTATACATATACATATATCCCCATATCTCCTCCCTCTTGTGTCTACCTCCCACCCTCCCTATCCCACCCCTCTAGGTGGTCACAAAGCACCGAGCTGATCTCCCTGTGCTGTGCAGCTGCTTCCCACTAGCGATCTATTTTACGTTTGGTAGTGTATATATGTCCATGCCACTCTCTCACTTCGTCCCAGCTTACTCTTCCCCTTCCCCGTGTCCTCAAGTCCATTCTCTACGTCTGCATCTTTATTCCTGTCCTGCCCCTAGGTTCTTCAGAACCTTTTGTTTTTTAGATTCCATACATATATGTGTTAGCGTACGGTATTTGTTTTTCTCTTTCTGACTTACTTCACTCTGTATGACAGACTCTAGGTCCATCCACCTCACTACAAATACTCGATTTCATTTCTTTTTATGGCTGAGTAATATTCCATTGTATATATGTGCCACATCTTCTTTATCCATTCACCTGTTAATGGACACTTAGGTTGCTTCCATGTCCTGGCTATTGTGAATAGAGTTGCAATGAACATTGTGGTACATGACTCTTTTTGAATTATGGTTTTCTCAGGGTATATGCCCAGTAGTGGGATTGCTGGGTCATATGGTAGTTCTATTTTTAGTTTTTTGAGGAACCTCCATACTGTTCTCCATAGTGGCTGTATCAATTTACATTCCTACCAACAGTGCAAGAGGGTTCCCTTTTCTTCATACCCTCTCCAGCATTTACTATTTGTAGATATTTTGATGATGGCCATTCTTTTTTTTTTTTTTTTTTTTTTTTTTTTGGCTGCGTTGGGTCTTCGTTGCTGCATGCGCTTCTCATTGTGGTGGCTTCTCCCGTTGCAGAGCATGGGCTCCAGGCACGCAGGCTTCAGTAATTGTGGCACATGGGCTCAGTAGTTGTGGCTCACAGGCTCCAGACCAGAGGCTCAGTAGTCGTGGCACACAGACTCAGTTGCTCTGTGGCATGTGGGATCCTCCCGGACCAGGGCTCGAACCCGTGTCCCCTGCACTGGCAGCAGATTCTTAACCACTGCACCACCAAAGAAGTCCCTGATGATGGCCATTCTGACTGGTGTAAGGTGATACCTCATTATAGTTCTCATTTGCATTTCTCTAATGATTACTGATGTTGAGCATCCTTTCATGTGTTTGTTGACAATCTGTATATCTTCTTTGGAGAAATGTCTACTTAGGTCTTCTGCCTATTTTTGGATTGGGTTGTTTCTTTTTTTGATATTGAGCTGCATGAGCTGCTTGTATATTTTGGAGATTAATCTTTTGTCAGTTGCTTCGTCTGCAAATATTTTCTCCCATTCCGAGGGTTGTCTTTTCGTCTTGTTTGTAGTTTCATTTGCTGTGCAAAGGCTTTTCAGTTTCCTTAGTTCCCATTTGTTTATTTTTGTTTTTATTTCCATTTCTCTAGGAGGTGGGTCAGAAAGTATCTTGCTGTGATTTATGTCATAGAGTGTTCTGCCTGTGTTTTCCTCTAAGTGTTTTACAGTGTCTGGCATTACATTTAGGTCTTTAATCCATTTTGATGTTTTTTTTGTGTATGGTGTTAGGGAGTATGCTAATTTCATTCTTTTACATGTAGCTGTCCAGTTTTCCCAGCACCAATTATTGAAGAGACTGTCTTTTCTCCATTGTATATTCTTGCCTCCTTTTTCGAAGATAAGGTGACCATATGTGCATGGGTTTATCTCTGGGCTTTCTACCCTGTTCCATTGATCCATATTTCTGTTTTTGTGCCAGTATCATACTGTCTTGATTACTGTAGCTTTGTAGTATAGACTGAAGTCCAGGAGCCTGATTCCTCCAACTCCGTTTTTCTTTCTCAAGATTGTTCTGGCTGTTCGGGGTCTTTTGTGTTTCCATACAAATTGTGAAATTTTTTGTTCTAGTTTTGTGAAAAATGCCCTTGGTAGTTTGATAAGGATTGCATTGAATCTATAGATTTCTTTGAGTAGCATAGTCATTTTCACAATGTTGATTCTTCTAATCCAAGAACATGGTATATCTCTCCATCTGTTTGTATCATCTTTAATTTCTTTCATCAGTGTCTTATAGTTTTCTGCATACAGATCTTTTGTCTCCTTAGGTAGGTTTATTCCTAGGTATTTTATTCTTTTTGTTGCAATGGTAAATGGGAGTGTTTCCTTAATTTCTGTTTCATATTTTTCATCATTAGTGTATAGGAATGCAAGAGATTTCTGTGCATTAATTTTGTATCCTGCAACTTTACCAAATTCATTGATTAGCTCTAGTAGTTTTCTAGTGGCATCTTTAGGATTCTCTATGTAGAGTATCGTGTCATCTGCAAATGGTGACAGTATTACTTCTTCTTTTCCAATTTGGATTCCTTTTATTTCTTTTTCTTCTCTGATTGCTGTGGCTAAAACTTCCAAAACTGTGTTGAATAATAGTGAGTAACCTTGTCTTGTTCCTGATATTAGTGGAAATGGTTTCAGTTTTTCATCGTTGACAAAAATGTTGGCTGTGGGTTTGTCATATATGACCTTTATTATGTTGAGGTAACTTCCCTCTATGTCTACTTTCTGGAGGGTTTTTATCATAAATGGGTGTTGAATTCTGTCAGAAACTTTTTCTGCATCTATTGAGATGATCATATGGTTTTTCTCCTTGGATTTGTTAACATGGGTTATCACATTGATTGATTTGCATATATAGAAGAATCCTTGCATTCCTGGGATAAACCCCACTTGATAATGGTGTATGATCCTTTTAATGTGCTGCTGGATTCTGTTTGTTAGTATTTTGTTGAGGATTTTTACATCTATGTTCATCAGTGATATTGGCCTGTAGTTTTCTTTTTTTGTGGCATCTTTGTCTGGTTTTGGTATCTGGGTGAAGGTGGCCTCCTAGAATGAGTTTGGGAGTGTTCCTCCCTCTGGTATGTTTTGGCAGAGTTTGAGAAGGATAGGTGTTAGCTCTTCTCTAAATGTTTGATAGAATTCGCCTGTGAAGCCATCTGGTCCTGGGCTTTTGTTTTTTGGAAGATTTTTAATCACAGTTTCAATTTCAGTGCTTGTGATTGGTCTGTTTATATTTTCTATTTCTTCCTTGTTCAGTCTCAGAAGGTTGTGCTTTCCTAAGAATTTGTTCATTTCTTCTAGGTTGTTCATTTTATTGGTATATACTTGCTTGTAGTAATCTCTCGTGATCCTTTGTATTTCTGCAGTGTCAGTTGTTATTTCTTCTTTTTCATTTCTAATTCTATTCATTTGAGTTTCTCCCTTATATTCTTGATGAGACTGGCTAATGGTTTATCATTTTTTTTATCTCCTCAAAGAACAAGCTTTTAGTTTTATTGATCTTTGCTATCGTTTCCTTCATTTCTTTTTCATTTATTTCTGATCTGATATTTATGATTTCTTTCCTTCTGCTAACTTTGTAGTATTTTTATTCTTCTTTCTCTAATTGCTTTAGGTATATGGTTAGGTTGTTTCTTTGAAATGTTTCTTGTTTCTTGAGGTAGGATTGTATTGCTATAAACTTCCCTCTTAGAACTGCTTTTAATGCATCCCTTAGGTTTTGGGTTGTGGTGTTTTCATTTTCATTTGTTTCTAGGTATTTTTTGATTTTCTCTTTTATTTCTGCAGTCATCTCTTGGTTATTTTGTAGTGTATTGTTTAGCCTTCATGTGTTTGTATTTTTTACAGATTTTTTCCTGTAATTGATATCTAGTTTCATAGCACTGTGGTTAGAAAAGAAACTTGATAAGATTTCAATTTTCTTAAGTTTACCAAGGCTTGATTGTGACCCAAGATATGATCTATCCTGGAGAATGTTCCATGAGCACTTGAGAAGAAAGTGTAATCTACATTTTTTGGAATGTCCTGTAAATATCAATTAAATCCATCTTGTTCAATGTATCATTTAAAGCTTGTGTTTCCCTATTTATTTTCATTTTGGATGATCTGTCCCTTGGTGAAAGTGAGGTATTAAAGTCCCCTACTATGATTGTGTTACTGTTGATTTCCCCTTTTATGGCTCTTAGCATTTGCCTTACGTATTGAGGTGCTCCTATGTTGGGTGCATAAATATTTACAATTGTTATATCTTCTTCTTGGATTGATCCCTTGATCATTATGTAGTGTCCTTCTCTGTCTCTTGTAATAGTCTTTATTTTAAAGTCTATTTTTATGTTTTTTGTTTGTTTGTTTGTTTTGCGGCACACGGGCCTCTCACTGCTGTGGCCTCCCCCGTTGCGGAGCACAGGCTCTGGACGTGCAGGCTCAGCAGCCATGGCTCACTGGCCCAGCCACTCTGCAGCATGTGGGATCCTCCCGGACCGGGGCACGAACCTGTGTCCCCTGCATCGGCAGGCGGACTCCCAACCACTGCACCACCAGGGAAGCCCTTTAAAGTCTCTTTTGTCTGATTTGAGAATTGCTACTCCAGCTTTGTTTTTATTTCCATTTGCATGGAATGTCGTTCTCCCTCCCCTCACTTTCCATCTGTATGTATCCCTAGGTCTGAAGTGGGTCTCTTGTAGACAGCATATATACATGTCTTGTTGTTGTATCCATTCAGCCAGTCTGTGTCTTTGATGGGAGCATTTAATCCATTTACATTTAAGGTAGTTATCAATATGCCTGTTCCTGTTACCATTTTCTTAATTGTTTTGGGTTTTTTATTGTAAGTCTTTTCCCTCTCTTGTGTTTCCTGCCCAGAGAAGTTCCTCTAGCGTTTGTTGTAGAGCTGATTTGGTGGTGCTGTATTCTGTTAGCTTTTGCTTATCTCTAAAAGTTTTAATTTCTCCACTGAATCTGAATGTGATCCTTGCTGGGCAGAGTAATCTTGGTTTTAGGTTTTTCCCTTTCATCACTTTAAATATGTCCTGCCACTCCCTTCTGGCTTGCAGAGTTTCTGCTGAAAGATCAGCTGTTAACCTTATGGGGTTTCCCTTGTATTTAATTGATGCTTTTTCCTTGCTGTTTTTAATATATTTTCTTTGTTTTTAATTTATGATAATTTGATTAATATGTGTCTTGGCATGTTTCTCCTTGGATTTATCCTGCGTGGGACCCTCTGCATTTCCTGTACTTGATTGACTATTTTCTTACCTGTATTAGGGAAGTTTTCAACTATAGCATCTTCAAATATTTTCTCAGTCCCTTTTGTTTTCTCTTTTTCTTCTGGGACCCCTATAATTCGAATGTTGGTGCATTTAATGTTGTCTCAGAGTTCTCTGAGACTGTCCTAAATTCTCCTCATTCTTTTTGCTTTATTCTGCTCTGTGGTAGTTATTTCCACTATTTTATCTTCCAGGTCACTTATCGGTTCTTCTGCCTCAGTTATTCTGCTATTGATTCCTTCTAGAGAATTTTAAATTTCATTTATTGTGTTGTTCATCATTGTTTGTTTGCTCTTTAGTTCTTCTAGATCCTTGTTAAACATTTCTCTATATTTTCTCCATTCTATTTGCAAGATTTTGGATCATCTTTACTATCATTACTGTGAATTCTTTTTTAGGTAGACTGCCTATTTCCTCTTCACTTGTTTGGTCTTGTGGGTTTTTACCTTGGTCCTTCATCTACTCTGTATTTCTCTGTCTTCTCATTTTGCTTAACTTACTGTGTTTGGGGTCTCCATTTCACAGGCTGCAGGTTCATAGTTCCCATTGTTTTTGGTGTCTGCTCACAGTGGGTCAGGTTTGTTCAGTGGGTTTTGTAGGCTTCCTGTTGGAGGGGACTGGTGCTTGTGTTCTGGTGGATGAGGATGGATCTTGTCTTTCTGTTGGGCAGGACCACGTCTGGTGGTGTGTTTTGGGGGTGTCTGTGACCTTATTATGATTTTAGGCAGCCTCTCTGCTAATGGGTGAGGTTGTGTTCCTGTCTTGCTAGTTGTTTGGCATAGGGTGTCCAGCAGTGTAGCTTGCTGGTCGTTGAGTGGAGCTGGTCTTAGCCTTGAGATGGAGAGCTCTGTGAGGTCTTTCACCATTTGATATTACATGGGGCTGGGAGGTCTCTGGTGGACCAATGTCCTGAACTTGGCTCTCCCACCTCAGAGGCTGAGGCCTGACACCCAGCCAGAGAACCAAAAGCCTCTCAGCCACACAGCTGAGAAGAAAAGGGAGAAAGAAAGAAAGAAAGAAAGAAAGAAAGAAAGAAAGAAAGAAAGAAAGGAAGGAAGAAAGAGACAGGAAGGAAGGAAGGAAGCTAGGAGAAAGGAAGGAAGGAAGGAAGGAAGAAATAGTTATTAAAATAGAAAAAATTGTTAAAAATAAGAAAAATTAAGAAAATATTTTTTAAAAGGAGAGATAGAAGGAAGAGAGTAACCAAACCAAAAAACAAATCCACCAATGATAACAAGCACTAAAAACTATACTAAAAAAAACACAAAAAATGCACAGTGAGAACCCTAGGACAGATGTCAAAAGCAAAGCTATATAGACAAAATCACACAAAGAAGCATACACACATACAGACTCACAAAAAGACAAAAAAGAAGAAAAAATATATATATATAAAATAAAATCAGGAAGAGAGCAACCAAATCAATAAACAAATCTACCATGATAATAAGCTCTAAATACTAAACTAAGGTAAACATAAAACCAGAAACAAATTAGATGCAGAAAGCGAACCCCAAGTCTACAGTTGCTCTCAAAGTCCACCTCCTCAATTTGGGATGATTCGTTGTCTATTCAGGTATTCCACAGATGCAGGGTGCATCAAGTTGATTTTGGAGATTTATTCCGCTGCTCCTGAGGCTGCTGGGAGAGATTTCCCTTTCTCTTCTTTGTTCGCACAGCTCCTGGGGTTCAGCTTTGGATTTGGCCCTGCCTCTGCATATAGGTCGCCTGAGGGCGTCTTTTGGGAAGTCTGAGGTCTTCTGCCAGCGTTCAGTAGGTGTTCTGTAGGAGTTGTTCCACATGTAGATGTAGTTTTGATTCATTTGTGGTGAGGAAGGTGATCTCTACATCTTATTCCTCTGCCATCTTGAAGGAGCCCCCTCAATAATTTAATTAAATTTAAATGTTTTTCTACTAACTGATTGACAGTTATTTTCTGGAAGAGATGAGAAATTACTGCTAAGCTTGCTGCTGAACAATATGATAGAAGTTTTCTATGGCATTTGAAGGTTTCAGATGCCTTCCCTCTCAACTTCGTTAATATAAAGTTAGCTGGAAGAAGGCAAGGTGGCTCTGACCTCATTCTTTTTTTTTCTTTTTACATCTTTATTGGAGTATAACTGCTTAACAATGGTGTGTTAGTTTCTGCTTTATAACAAAGTGAATCAGTTATACACATACATATGGTCCCATATCCCATCCCTCTTGCGTCTCCCTCCCACCCTCCCTATCCCACCCCTCCAGGCGGTCACAAAGCACCTAGCTGATCTCCCTCTGCTATGCGGCTGCTTCCCACTAGCTATCTACCTTACGTTTGGTAGTGTATATATGTCCATGCCTCTCTTTCGCTTTGTCACAGCTTACCCTTCCCCCTCCCCATATCCTCAAGACCTCATTCTTATTAATGGAAAAAACTCCTAAATAATTTATCATGGTATTTGCACACACTTATTGAAATAACTAGTCTTTCTTTAGTTGTAATGACTTGTTCATTTGTCCCCTAATAAAATGATGGCCTAAAGATGAAGTTTTTTTGACAATAGTAAAATTACTTGAACTAGATTCATCATGATGAGGGCTAAATTGAGACAAATTAAGTTTTAAGGTTGGGTACTTTATTAACAAAAGAAATGCACTTTGTTACATATTTTCTTAAGAAATTCAAGCAATAGAGGGATGAGTGAGGAGCAAACAGAATGGCTTATGTGAATGAAACAGGGATTAGTTAACATACTTGTTTGGATGTGCTGTATCAGTTAGCTCTCGGTGTATAAAATGGCAGGTAAAACTTAACTGTCTTGTTTTTTATTTCAAGTCTATAAATTGGTTAGTTATCTTTGCTGATCTGCTTCAGTAATGGCTGGGAAACTTGGGCTTGCTCATGTACCAGTGATCACCTGGTCAGTCAGCCAAGAGCTGACTGGTCTAGGATGGTGTTGTCTGGGATGACTCAGTTCTTCTCCACATGGTTTCCCATCTTGTAGCAGTCTAACCCAGACATCATCTCATGGCATAGCAGGTATCCAAAAGAAGTATAATTGTGCAAGTTCTTTGTGAAGTCACTGCTGTATCAAATTTTTTTTATTGCCCAATTGACCAGAACAATTAAGTGGTCCCTAATTCTATGTGGTAGGACTCTACTAAAGGGCAAGGATGCAGAGAGGGCATTAGTTGGAGCCATCAGTGCAATTAAACTACCACAACTCAAGTTATGCTATTGTAACAGATGACTCCAAATGTCAGAGAATTGAAGTTAATGACAGAGATTTATCTGTCCACTATTGTAGTCACTAATGAATACAACTTAAGGGAGGCTCCATCTCAATTCAAGATAATATGGAACATTGTTTTTAAAAGAGAATCATTGAAACTATCTAAATTTCCTTCATGATGGGGCTGGTTAACTGAATTATGGTATACCTATTTCATTGGATCTGTATAAATAAACAAATTAATTAGGAAAAATGTGCTGATATGCAATTATAAGTGAGATACATATTTTAGGAAGATGCATAAAAGGATGAATGCTGGCATAAGAAAGGAAAGGAAAAAATATATACATATATAAACACATGAGCATAGAGGCTTCTTGGGTGTTCATAGGTATCTAGAAGTATAAACAAAAAGGGAAAATAGTAGTATGGGAATCAGTTGGAAGAAAACCAGGAGTCAAAGGAAGTCTTTTCAGAGAATATCTTTTATGCTTTTTGAAGTTTGAACCACCTAGTTTTATTAGTTAGTGATAAATAAGTAAACAAACAAATAAATAATTAAAATAATAAGAATCATAAAAAGGGAAAACAGAAGAGCATGGATTTTTGTTAGATATATATATATTCTAATCCTGAACTACCCCTTACTGGTGAGAGCTCAATCAGTTTACATAACTTTTCTAAACTAGGGTTTTCCCCTCTAAAAGTAAAGGATAACAATACCTCCCCGATATAATTGTTGTGCAATTTAAATGGGAGAATCCATGTAATGCACTTAGCTGGTATTTGAAACATAGTAGCTGCTTAATCAGTGCAATATTCTTGTTGCTACTACTGTTCATTTCATTATTTAATTATAAGAAATAAATTGTAAAGTAGCTAAAGTACAAGTCAAATTGGATTTCACTGAGAATGTTCTTCTAGGTTGTTCTTTCTTCTCACTCTTTTTCATGCCTTGCTTAGAATGTAACATTTGCTCTCTTACTGATCTCTTCCCATCTTAATATTATTGAAAGGTCAAAGTTAACAATTAAAACATGACATATACAGTATACAGTAACCATATTCTTTAATATCATGTTAGAATTCTCACTTACTCCTTCCTTATGTTGGCTGCATGAAACAATAAATTCTAGAAATTTCTTCTTGTAGAAAAATCATTGTATTACATTAAGTTTTCCAGTGGAGGGAGTTTAGGCTTTTTGTTTGTTTATTTGTTTGCTTTTGGATGTCAGTAATTTTAGATGTTGCAAATGTTAGATAATATCATGGTGTACTTCACTGGAGAGAAGTCTTTAATTTTTTTATAAAAACAGACACATTGACTTTTTGTTTTGTTTGAAAGCTTGTGCTCTGGGGATTCTGCTTATTAGTCTGGTAAGTTTCTGTTGCTGTTGTTTGTCTGTTTTAAATAATAGAAGTCTCTTTCACCCGTAGTCAAAAAATTGAACATAGGTTAAGTAATAAATGACATCAAGGAATTAACATTAATTTTGTTAATGTCAGTGTGAATATCTAAGAAAATATTCATAGTTTTAGAGATGCCTACCAACGTTTTATTGAGGAGGGGTAGTGATTAGAATTTGCTTCTACTCTGTAAACTCAGCCTCAAAAAAAAAAAAACAGAAAAATAAGTGTGATAAATTCTTGATAATTGTTCAATCTGAGTGATATATTTTGTAATTTTGAGGATATTTAAAATTTTTTGTAATGACATTTTTTTAATCTAGGAAAATTCTGTACTCAGATTACTTCACATGTATCATTCTCATTCAACCTTCAAAAAACTCAACCTTGAACTTTTACCAAGTGTTTCAGGGGTGAGATTTATGCAAGAAAGCCATCTTCAGAGCTCCAATTATCAGAATCCACTGAAAGGAAAAGCTTGGTTCAACATAAACATGTTGACACAAGAGTATGCAATTTATTTACTTTATGTTCAAATAAAATGGTAAAAGAAAACACAAGCTGAATTCTAGCCTTCTTGAACACATTTCAGGTTTTCAGTAAAATGCCTTTTCTTTGTCCTTGTACTGTCTGCCAGAACACGCTCTGATGGCTGCTTCTTGTGTGCAGTTAATGACATGTCCTTCAACAGGGTTTCCTAACCACCCTGCATCCCCGGTGTACAAATATTTTCATATATGATTCCCATAACAGCACTTACCGTATTTTGTGATTATTACTTGTTATATTGCCAACATGGAGGTGTGCTTAACAAATATTTGTTGAATGAATAAGTGAATTAACATAGAAATGGGGCTTCCCTGGTGGTGCAGTGGTTAAGAATCCGCCTGCCAATGCAAGGAACATGGGTTTGAGACCTGGTCCAGGAAGATCCCACATGCTGCGGAGCAACTAAGCCCGTGAGCCACAACTACTGAGCCTGAGCTCTACAGCCTTCGAGCCACAGCTACTGAAGCCCACATGCCTAGAGCCTGTGCTTTGCAACAAGAGAAGCCACCACAAAAAGAAGCCCATGCACAGCAACGAAGACCCAACGCAGCCATAAATAAGTAAATTAATTAATTAAAAAAATAAAAAGGGAAATCTCTTTAAAAAAAAAAAAACATAGAGATGAATACTGCTTTTAAGATCTGGGAAACCCAGCGGGCAAAGTTGTGTCTGTATAGTCCAGTGCTCAATGCTTCCAAGTATATAGGATCATTTAAAAATATTACAAATCACATCTTGACTTCTAAAACATAAACACACTCATCTAAAGCCTGATCTACTCTATGAAGCAGCCACGTCATAATGGAATCTGCTATCACTAAGAAAATAGTGCTTTAGTTTTGTGCCCGAGCCTGAGTTTTCTACATAAAAGTCACCTACACTCAGTCATACTTTCTGGTCCCCAACATATTCTTCTTTCCTGCTGAATTTCCATGTTTTACAAAGGACAACTCTGGGTCAGATCATGTTGATTATTCTGACTTTTTCTTGTTAGAGTAAACACTGACATAAAGAAAAGATGAGGGGCTTCCCTGGTGGCGCAGTGGTTAAGAGTCTGCCTGCCGATGCAGGGCATGTGGGTTCGTGCCCCGGTCTGGGAAGATCCCACATGCCGTGGAGCAGCTAGGCCTGTGAGCCATGGCCGCTGAGCCTGCGCATCCGGAGCCTGTGCTTCACAACAGGAGAGGCCACAACAGTGAGAGGCCTGCGTACCACAAAAAAAAAAAAAAAAAAAAAATGAAAGCAATTTACCAATACTCGCAGCCTAAGATGTTTCATGCATAAGTATTTCTAGTCTCATTGTTATTTATCTTGTTAAGAGTAAAATGAACATGGATGTAAACAGGAAGAGTTTTACACTATAAAAATGAAGAAAATGCCATGTAGAGTGTAAATGAAGAAGCTTCAATAAATAACCAACAGTGCATATCTGTCAAGGAAGAATTCATTGCTTATTAATCATAAACTGGATTTTATAATGGTTTATATTAATACTTGTTTCAAATTCCTATTTTTGCAACCCCCAAGTTAGCAGTGTTGTTTCCTAATTAAATTGGATTTCTTCCAGTATACCTTCAGGATAGTGAACAAGATTTCTTCTTCTTCTTCTTTTTTTTTATTTTTACATGGCTAAAGTAATGTAAATAGCAGGTATGAAGATTTTTCTTCATCCATCCTTAAGATTTAACTGAAAGTTTCCTTCCTGTATTAATGTATTCCAGCCACTTGATAAGCTAGTGCTCCTCCGATGTTGTGTATCTGATCTAACCTTTGTCTTTGTCAGGAAAAGAAAGATTTTTCATGGAGATATCTGAGTTTAAAAGGATGCAGTTTGTCTCTTTAATAGTAGGTTAGGGAGCTGTGGTGTGATATGTGCGATATATTGGCACAAGCACATGCCACTCAAGATGAAGTGCTTCGTCTATGAAGCAATAAGAACAGTAGCTAAATCTGTGCTCCTAAATGTGAACAGAGAAGTCAAATAAAGGTTTTAATTCAAACAAAAAATCCAGGGACTTCCCTGGTGGCACAGTGGTTAAGAATCCACCTGCCAGTGCAGGGGACATGGGTTCCAGCTCTGGTCCAGGAAGATCCCACATGCCGTGGAACAGCTAAGCCCATGTGCCACAACTACTGAGCCTGCACTCTAGAGCCTACGTGCCACAACTACTGAAGCCCATGCACCTAGAGCCCATGCTCCAGAACAAGAGAAGCCACCGCAATGAGAAGCCCGCGCACCATGACGAAGAGTAGACCCTGCTCACTGCAACTAAAGAAAGCCCGCATGCAGCAACAAAGACCCAACGCAGCCAAAAGTAAATAAATAAATAAATAGATTTATATAAAAAGAAAAGAAGCCAACCTGCCATGTTGTACAGGTTTTTGACAGTTGCTGATTTGATTGGCCATCTTTCATTAGTCACAGAAAGAATTAAAGCTTTTTTGGAATTTAATTTTAATTTCAACAGTGGTAGAATCAGCTGGTGTTTGTCCTTTAGTATGCTTGACTTGTTCCTCTGATTAGTAATAATTTTTAATATTCTATTCTTGCTGAAGTCTTAATTTAACAGGAAACTACCTAGCTATAATTTCATTTACAAGTTCTAGAGAACCACTTTTATTTTCATTTTTCATGGCTTATTGAAAAAAATGCCATTTTAAACTCAATGGAATAAACCTATACTCTTAAAGAAATTAATTTTCCCAAAGAACAAAAACTAAACGTTTATTCTTTTTGCAGACTATACTTTCTGTCCTATTCCAGTGCTTCTTCAATTAACATCAAAGTATCCTTATGTTTTTCTTATTCACTTATAAATCCATAAAAATAGATTTCAGTAACATAATAGTATTTGAGGAGTTACCCCTATTTTAAAGTATTTTTCTTAAGCTGTTCATCTAAGGAAGTATGGTTTAAATTTTATCTGTAGACTAGTGTATCATTTACTTTCATAGTAATTAGTCATTTTACAGCTGTCGTTGAAAATTAAGGCACTTGACTTTTAATTTTAACAAGCACTAAAAATGACATGACATATATCCTTTATTCTAGAAAATGTCTACATAAGTTTTTAGAACATAAACATACATCAATCACCAATATTTATCCTCCATAGCCACCTGGGTAGGTAATAATACATGGAATTTTAATGATTCTACCTTTGTATTGTTATACTTGATTTTTAAATGATTATTATTGTACTATAAGTTCGTCTAATGATTTGGCTCTTCTACTCCCTTGAATTTTACTGTCATGAACGTTAAAGCTTAGAGTTACCAAAAAAAGTGATCTTATTATATAAGAAAAAAAATAATTCTGTTATTCTTTCATGAGGTAATTTTTTAAGAAAGTTTAAACTACTCTCACCAATAAAAGCATTTTTGGTCTAAGTTAAAATGTTGTTATTAAAGGTAAGCTACCACAGCTGAATAATGTGAAGTAACATTTATGAAAACAGATTACCTAAAATCTGATTTAGATCATGATATAATCAGCTTTAGAATACATATCATCTTGTAATGTTTTAAGTTCCAAAATATAAATATTGAGAATCTCTTGATAATTGCCAAATTCCTGCCATTCTAAAATAGTAGAAGGGACTTTTTTGTTCATTTGGATAGTCTGATTAAAATGGAATTATTCTTCTAGGTATTAATATACTATAAAATACAAAGCATGCCACATCAGTCTTATTTTTCTTTGGTAATCAAAAATATAAGATATATACAATAAGTGGTGCTGAGAAAACTGGACAGCTACACATAAAAGAATGAAATTAGAACACTACCTAACACCATACCCAAAAATAAACTCCAAATGGATTAAATACTTAAATGTAAGACCAGACACTAAAACTTTTAGAGGAAAACATAGGAAAAACACTGTTTGACATAAACCACATCAAGATCTTTTTTTGACCCACCTCCTAGAGTAACAAATAAAAACAAAAATAAACAAATGGGACTTAATTAAACTTAAAAGCTTTTGCACAACAAAGGAAACCATAAACAAGACAAAAAGACAAGCCTCAGAATGGGAGAAAATATTTGCAAATGAAACAACAGACAAAGGGTTAACCTCCAAAATATACAAACAGCTCATGGAGCTCAACATCAAAAAAACAAACAATCCAGTTAAAAAATGGGCAGAAGACCTAAATAGAGATTTCACCAAGGAAGACATACAGATGGCCAAGAGGCCTATGAAAAGATGCTCAACATCATTAAGTATTAAAGAAATGCAAACCAAAACTACAATGAGTATCACCTCACACCGGTCAGAATGGCTATTATCAAAAAAGCTAGAAACAGTAAATGCTGAAAAGGGTGTGGTGAAAAGGGAACCCTCCTACACTGTTGGTGGGAATGTAAATTGATACAACCACTATGGAGAACAGTATGGAGGTTCCTTAAAAAACTAAAAATAGAACTCCCATATGACCCAGCAATCCCACTACTGGGCATATACCCTGAGAAAACCATAATTCAAAAAGAGGCATGCACCACAATGTTCATTGCAGCACTATTTATAATAGCCAGGACATGGAAGCAACCTAAGTGTCCATCAACAGATGAATGGATAAAGAAGATGTGGCATATATATAAAATGGAATATTACTCAGCCATAAAAAGAAACGAAATTGAGTTATTTGTAGTGAGGTGGATGGACCTAGAGTCTGTCATACAGAGTGAAGTAAGTCAGAAAGAGAAAAATACCATATGCTAACACATATATATGGAATCTAAAAAAAAAATGGTACTGATGAACCTAGTTGCAGGGCAGGAATAAAGATGTAGACAAAGAGAATGGACTTGATGACATGGGGTGGGAGGACAAAGCTGAAGTGAAGTGAGAGTAGCATCGACATATATACACTACCGAATGTAAAATAGTTGGCTGGTGGGAAGCAGCCACATAGCACAGGGAGATCAGCTCGGTGCTTTGCAATGACGTAGAGAGGTGAGATAGGGAGGATGGGAGTAAGGCTCAAGAGGGAGGGGATATGGGGACATGTGTATGCATATGGCTGATTCACTTTGTTGTGCGACAGAAACTAACATGGTATTGTGAAGCAATTATACTCAAGTAGATCTATTTTAAAAAATCACAAGCAAAATTTTAAAAAATGTAAGATATATATATACTATATTATGTATATATAAAATATACATATGTAAGATTTATCTTCTTGAACATCCTTACTCTAAAATTGTTGCTAAACTTTCCAGTTGTTGGTATTCTAGATAAATAGGACATTGGTCTTGTGAATGATTATTCCATGTGTGATTGCTATGCATATCGCAGGTTGGTATAACAATACAATCTTAGGAAATGTAAAAGGCTTATGGATCATCAAATGGAATTATTACTCTGATAATATGGCCCACTTTAAAAGATCCTCAGTAGTCTGCCAGCCAAAGCTCCAGTACCTCAAGGGAGAGGTCTGTATCTCCTGAGGCAGCACAATTTATCTTTGCAACTCAGGTTAATAGAAGTTTCTTTCTTTACCTTATGCAAGCAAAAGTCTTCCTCCTTATAGCTTCCCCATGGTAGTCCTTTCATTTTCTCTCCCTACAGCCCACTGCCTAATCCTTCACATGGCAGGACTTCCTGTATGCCATTTCGTTAATTCTCCCCATTACTCCAGGAGGGAGGTGTGAGTACCACCATTCTCTGGCTGAGGATATGGAGAAGCAGAGATATCAGGTTAGTTGATTGAGCCACATGGCTGGGATTATACTCCAGTCAGTTTAACTTCAATCCAATCTTCTTTTCAAGATGCTTTTATTTTTCTTTTTCTTGTTTGAATAGAGTCAACCATTTCCCAAAGAGATTCTGAATTTAGGGTTAAGTGGCTTTTATGGCCTGCTTTTAGTTTCCTTAACCATACATATCTGTATTATAGCTCTGACAAATAAATTGTAGATAAATGTTGATATTTGCTTCACTAGTAGAGTGTAAGTTCTGAGAAGAGGCCATGCTTATTCATATTTATAAAGGCAGGTTTTGGTATGGTGTCCAGCATATAGTATGTGCTCAATAAATGCTTTCCTGGACTGAAATAATAATCAATCTTTAGGCAAGGCCCTTGGAATATATCCAAACAAAACATCTTTCATCTTATGTTTTGCCATCTTTTCATTTATTTGTTCAGTCAATACTTATTGACCATTTTCTATAAGCCTAGTAGAGTGGTAGGGACTGAACAAGATTATTAAAGTCCCTGCCACCATTGAATTTACTTATTTTCTGGGTCTGCCAATCTATAAACATTAGAAAATCCTCTACTGGCTAATAGTGTGTTAGGGCATAATCTCATTGTCATTATATTATTTTATAATGACTGCTCAAATTACATTGATCAAAGTTTTATGATTCCTGATTTTGTCCTGGATTACCCCTAGGAAGCTTAAATTTAGAGCATGAATATAAATAGTGAGAGAGGGAGAAACATGAGTGTGGAAGAGAGGGAGAGAGTAAGTTTGAGGGTTACAAGAAAAATGTGGCACACAAACAGACACAAAACAGCTGTACTACATCAATTTCCTTTTGGTCGTCTTTACTATAAGGTCATGTTTTATGGTTATGAATATACAGAATAACTAAAGAATGGAGACTTGAATTATCTTCTATGAAGTCTCCCCAAAACTGCATGAGTGCCCCCTGTCAGAACTGGATCTAAGCTTTCCCCTGCTGAGAACATGACTTTGTTCTCATTAAGTATTCCCCAGCAGCAGTGTACATGCTAAACTTAACTTTGGAAAATGAATCAAGGAGACTTCTAATGTGGGGTTTTAATCAATGGCCAATTCATTAATAAAATATCATGGTAGCAGTTAGCAATATCAGTCTTCCTGGCCCTGCAGATTTGGTATCCTAGTCCCTGTGCTTTGGTTGTATGCTTGTGAAACCTACCCCTAACTGGTCTATCCTGTGAAACAAGCAGTTTCTTTCTCCTGAGACCCCACTTTGGAAATAAGTATCCCATGGTGTCGGGTAGCATCAAATATTTGAATCAAATGGCACAATAAATGCTAGTCTTTTTCTTTTATGTCCATAGCTCATTACCAGGGAGATGGTAAAACTCATGGGACAGCAGTGTATATATAGGTAGTTAGGCCATGGAAGCAAGTACACTTCCAGAGAACTGTTTCATGAAAAGTGAAAGTCTGACCATAGTTAGGGCTTTGACCCCATGCAAAACAAATATTCCTTCATTCATGAAATGAGCTACTTCTAGCAAATTATCTTTAGTGGAAAAGCTATATTATAACCCCATAAATTCTGAAATACTTATTAGAAAACACAAGATTTAAGTGAATTAAATGGTTTCCCTAAGAACAGAAGAATTGAATTTTCTAATAGAAGAGTAAGGGTTTTTCGTTTGTGTGCTTCTTGTTTGTTTGTTTTTTTTGTTTGTTTGTTTGTTTTTTCCTGCTTGGTATATTTGAGAAAATTTCTCAAATGATTATCTAAGTAATAATGGCCAGTGGTGTTTCATGTGATGAATTGGTAAATTATTCATTACTGGGGAATAGAGTTAATGAAAGATTTTTTGTGAGTGAGACACTATGTAGTAGAGTTTAATATGTATAAATTAAATCATCTACTTGGAAATATACTAATAAAAGCAATGAATTAAACATCAGGACCAAGAGATTTCGGCTTATTAATATGGTGTAACTCTATTTAGCAAACCCTAATTTGCTGAACACTGATACTACTGGTAAAATTAATAAGTAAAAAAAGCATATCCAGAAAAATCTAAATGTATAAAATATTAAACTTTAAAATTTAATAAAGATATAGTACAATATTAGCAGTTGGGAGAGAAAGAAACTTGATAATTTTAAATAGGTGTCGAGGCATTATTTCTATATGAGCTATAGGAAAACATTTTACTAATGTTAAATTGTCAGTCATGCTTTGCAGGCTATACTCAACAAAAGTGAATTCTCAAAAAGAAAAATATCTCATTTTTCTCTCAAAATTTTGAGATTTTTAAGATATTTCATTTTAAAGCCATCTAGAGACAAGCTGTATACTGATATTGACTACCAACAATGAAGTGAACAGTGTCACAATATGTTGAAGACATAAGAGTGATAAATACATTATTTTCCTTTTTGCTGTCCAGTCAATGCAATAATTCTTTCTTATACTAGTGGTTTTAATAAGGTATACAGTAGAATATTGAACGACTTTTAAATGTCAAGCATTGTTCTAGGTTCTGGAGATTAAAAAATGCCCAATATACCCACGTATTCAACCGTTATGGAACATGTATTCATGGGAGACAAAGAAAGAACAATTAAATAAATAAGTGATAAAAGAATAAAATTAAAAATGGTGTGGTAAAAAATAGGACGTGCATGGTGCAGGAGGACCTATATCAGGTCAATATTCTGTGACCTATAAGGCTTTATATACACAGGAATAGCAAATCAAACCTTTTGGTTATAGTAGAAACTGTTAATACCATTTAACTGGCACTTAAGAGGACCATTCTGGGAGGAGTTTACATGTTTCCCCAATACAGGATTGATACACCTAAATATGATATTGATATATTGTAAAAAATTCCAGAAGTCCAATTCTAGGGGGAAAAAAATACTAGACCCACAATGGATATCCTTGTACAAATCAATGCATTTGGGCAAGACAATAAGAAGGCAAATTATGTAAAAGTGCTTTGTGAAATGCAAAGGGTTACATTTTCTTTTCCAAAATGACCCCATAGGCTTTCTTTTTAAGAACCCAATTTTAAGCAGTTGTATTATTTTTAATAAAAGCATTATCTACTGGATTCTAAACCAAGTGAGGAAATGGTGTATCTTTTATAAACTTTACAAGTCAGGAAGGAGTTTTGTTATTTTGTTTTGCTTTTTGTTGTCATCATTAAGAAAGAGAGAATGACTTTAGTTTTAGAAATATTGAGTTTGGAATGAAAAGAGACCATTCAAGAAAGCTGAAAAGGTGGAGCAAGATAAGAAAAACAGGACCAGAAAAGGATTCTGACGTTGGTTTCATTTTGGAAGTTACAAATATGTGTGTGTGTGTGTATATATATATATATATATATATACATCAGTTGAAAAAAGACTCAGCTTTGTTCGTGTGGACATTGGTAACTATTTAAAAGAGAAATCTGAGAGTGACAGATGACAGATTTCAGGGGAATTAGTGGTGAATACATTTTAAGAAGAAGGAAATGGTCCATGGTGATCACTTTTTAGAGAAGCCTGGTGGTAAAGACAAGGATTCCATTGATAGAATGGCATAATAACTAACCATGTTGCATCTGTGTTACACATATTTTTAAACATTTTTAACATCTCTGAAATTGGGATGTACCATAAAATTGGTAATGATATCATCATTATAATAGATTTTTTTGTTTTTTTTTTTTAGTGAAAGATACAATGATAGCAGGTCTAATGTTGATGTCTTTCTAGATTTCATTAAGAAACTGTTCCCTCAATGGTTAAGAAGCATAACTCATTGGGAAGCTTTGGGCAAGATAATTAACCTCCAGAAGTCTGACATTCTCTGTGTTTAAAATGGGAATAATATAAAAGCAACTCATGGAGTTATGAAAGCCAAAGAAGATAGATTATGTAAAAGTGCTCTGTGGAATGCAAGGGGTTACAAACATGTAGAGATACAATCATCATCATTATTAGTCTTTGACTAGAGAGGGCTTGCTCTTTGGCTAGAGAGCACAGTGTATTTAAATAAGGAAACCTGGACTGATTGTTCTGATTTTATGTTAAAGCATCTGTCAACTACCACTCATCATATAAGGCATGACAGAATATAGGCAAAAAGCAAATTGACACACAAAGGTATTTTTTTCCCAAATATAAAGATGCATATTGAAATTTTAATGTTAGTTCTCAAATACAACCCATTGATAATACAACATGCCAAGTCTGAGCATATTCAGTCATTTGAATGATTTGACCCTATTTTACAAAATTTTTAAAAACTTCTCAAAGTTAAATTAAACTTTGTTGTTGTTATGTAGTCCTTCCTGGATAGTTGAGCATGGAATCTAATGGAAATTCCATTTTCACTTTGTATTTTTCTACTTTCCTGCACTATCCAAGAAAAAGAAGGATCATTTCAAACATAGTCTTGTCTCCTGTCAGAATCTCACACTGCCTGAAGATGTAGTGTAGGAGATGCAGAATCTGACTCTACAGTTTCCAACATCAAAATGGATTGAATCATTGCAGGCACAAAAGGCAGAATTAAGAAACCTTACTAGGAGACAGCTTTAGCTTGTGACCTTAGGCAATCCACTTAATCTCTTTCCCTCTCTCCCTTTCTTAGACACCCAATGTATAAAATAAGATTTGTGATTTCTACCAGCACTTGTGGTTATGAAGCCATGATGCATACATTTTTGTTAGAACATAATCCACCTACATATTTGCATAAAGGATTAAGATTTGGTTAAAATCAAATAATATGAAAAATAGATAGGTTGAATATTTGTCTATATAACTGAGTTTTCCACAACAATGGCATTATGGTGACCTGTAATCTGTCATGTTTCAAATAACACCCCATAGGCAGAGAAATAGAGGAAGAAATAGAGGCAGAGAAAAGACCAAGTAAATGGATGAGAACTTATCAAGCTGGTAAATGCTTCTCTCTGGTGATTGAAGCATATGTGAATAAATACTAGGAATTCAGTGAACACTAAGCATGTACCAGCTTACAAAAATGTGAATCTGTCATTGGTTGGGGCCCTCACCAATATGGAATTAAGACGCATTGCCATTGTAATAGGAGATGATTTTCTGTGTTATGTTTGCTTCCTTTATCTTAAAATTTCTAAATATTTTCTGACGTCAAACCTGGCATTTTATAATTACACCCACCATTGAAAGAAAGTAATTTTATAATTACTCCTGCCATTTACAGGAAATTCGTAATAAACTTTCCTTTTTGTGGTCATTTCCCATTCTCATTGTTCCTTTCTTACTGATGCCACTTTAGAGATTCCAGTTGTTGCTAATGGAAGGTGAAGATCATTCATTTCCTCACTCATTGCCAGAAAATATCTTTTTCTGCTACTTTCGCAATGTAAGGATATGGCATTAATGTCTTTAGATTTCATAGAATATTGAGAAATGTCACATAAAATATATGGGGACAGGCTTTTAAAAGAAAGTTCTATTTTCATGATAGACATTTAAAAACATTGATCATGGAGTTCCCTGAACAGAACTGTCTTTGTCCAGCTTCTTGTTTGTTCAGTTCTTCGTGGATTTCTCATTGCCAGAAAGCCTCCCTAAAATATCAATTGCATTATGTCATTTTCTAGCTGAAAAATCTTTCCTTGCTTGTGGAAAACTCATATCTACTTGCTTGTTGTGGAAAACTCATATCTACATAGAATAGGGTCAAATTTTATTTCCTTTTCAAGGCCCTGCTCTTTTATCAACCAAAGCCTCCTTTCCAGGGGCCTTTTCTTTGACTCCTTTGAAATGAAACCGTGGTTTCAGCCAGACTTGTGTGATTTTAGGAAGAGTACCACTGCTTTTGGAGCACATAATGTGCACTTACTCCTCATATAACTCCTTGAATTAAGTATCTTTATTTGAAGGTAAAGGAGCTGAAGCTTAGAAGCAATTCGTCCAAGTTTATATAAGTCTTAATTGGTACAACTAAGAATTAAATACAGATATGATACCAAAATTTGTGTTTCTCTCTACCAGGCTAGGCATAGTCAACAGAATGCCCAGTGTCTTTCTATTCTTCATGCTTTGTGCACAGGAAATGTTGTTTTCCTTCATTTCTACTGCCCATCCAAATCTCACCCTTTATGTTGTTTCCAGTTACAACCTTCTTCAGATAGCCAAAGATGGGCATCTTAGCCCTTGACCATTTTCTTATAATTTAAAGCATACACTGACATAGGAAACCTAATTCAATCTTGTGGTGTTTCTGGCTTTGTGGTCTTTGTTTTCTTTTATGGGCATTACTCCTTTTTGGCGCCCTGCTATCTATTCATCCTAGTTTTGGCAGAAACACCCTATTTTTTTTTCTGGGGAACTAACTCGCACCTAACTCTTAAATTTGTGTGCTCAGCTACAGTTAAATTCATCCTCTGGTTCAGTTGTGAAGAGGAGACTGAGATCTGTTCAGTGTGAGTGTACATTTTCCCTGGACCAATGTCCAGGGATAGACATGTGACACAGTTACAGCCAACAAAACATAATGAGACTTCTATCTGTAGAGAGGAGTTCTCTCACTTCTAATGGGACTATGACAGTAGAAATGATATGAGCCTGGAACCTTCTTGGGTACCCTGCCTGAGACTGAAAATAGTGGAAGATAGAACTGAGATATAGAAGAAAACACATCTTGGTAACAGAGTTTGAGCCCCTGGATCAAGCTTCACTTGAAGCTAGACTGGATTTTTAGTTACCAGAGTTAATAAATTCTTTGTTTTGTTTATACCAGTGTGTGCTGGGTTTTCGATCTGCTGCAACTGAAGACCTAGACCAGGGGTTGGCAAATTGAATAGTTGTGACAGAGACTGTATGGCCTTCAAACTCTAAAATATTATCTAGCCCTTTATTTTAAAAAGTTGCTGACTCTTGATGATCACTTCATAAAAAATTAATTTTTTGGAGTTGTTTTCTTTTCCCAAATAGACTTTTAAGAGATCCTTTTAAAGAAGATTTCCTTTAAGAAGAGGATCTAAATATCTATTATATGAGTATCTTACCCCCTCACGCTTTTCACTCTCTTGACAGCAATGCTTAACATTGCTAACAAACAACATTAACAAATTCAATATGTACTTATAAACCTTTGCTTTGCAAAGTGTGATTTATATACAGGAGCCAGTCTGTGAACGCTTTGTAAGGATAGAATAAGTGTAGAATTAAGAGAAAGCATTTAGAAAGTTTAATAGCAATTTGGCATTTATTTGTCTCCAGGTGTGTGATCATTTTTCCCTATTAATTAATTTACTGTATTTTATAAAAGTATTATTCTACAGTGGAATACAAGACAATAACTAGTTCTTTAACTCAGATAGTTTGAGAATCATTGTATTAAATGCATGAATACCTAGTTTTCCTTGAATACATATATACATATTATATATTTTATATATATATGTATAAAATATATGTGCATGTTTCCCTTCTCAGGTCCTGAATTTATTAAAGAGAGAATTTTATTTTATTTCTCTTTGGATTTTTCTCATCATCCATTTCACTGTCAGCTAGTAGGCACTCTAATCTTATTTACTGAATTGAATAAAATTACAGAGCAATTGCAAACTAGAGGGAAGGGATTGTGTTTCTGTGGTCACCTTTATTTGATACTGTATTAGAAGTGGATCTTTGTCACCCAACACAAGAAGTCCAATTTTCTTTCAGAAATTTGTTCTTTCTTAAAATAGCCTCAGGGTTCACTGGAGGATCCACATCTACCCCAGCTGATTCACATGGTTTGGGTGAGACATTATGATATGTTTCATGGGTAGATGACATAGCACAGGGCAGTAGCCATCAGCATATTAGAGTTCCTTTTCCACAGTGATTGGTTCAGGTATGGGCTGGTGAATGAAGCCTGTAAATTAGAGCTTTGTTGGGATTGCTTGAGCTAAGAATCTGAATTTTAAAAAAATGTTGCATGTGTTACATTTTCCATTGTATTGAATCCCAAAGGAGATAGCCCCAGGAGATGTTGATGGTCTTCCTATGACCATGAAGGGAGAGACTCTAAGAGAATGAAAGAAACAGGTGGACGTGAGGAGGGTTTAATGAGAGAGAAACTGAGTCCTGACAACATTGTCCAAAACCCTTGAATAAAGCTTCACCTGAAGTCTTCCCAACTGCTATGCTTTCTAAATACATGATGCCATACATCCTCTATGTGTGTTTGTTTATTCTCCGTAGTCAGGTCCTAATGTGTATTGTAATTCTTTCAAGAGAGAAAACCCTGATACAAATACATAGTTTAATGTCGCATTCAAACTAACATTTCTTGATAAATAACTACTTCTTCTGAAATGAAACTTTAAACCTTTTCATATTGTTGAGCTGTTAAAGGTGAAAGAGTAGAACCTTCATCTCAAAAAGAAAACTTATATGTAAAAAGTTTTTATAAAACAAATTAATGATTGTGTGATAAGCACTAAAAAGACTAAAGAATTCCTAAATAAATGTCAAAAAAGTGGAACAATATCCTAAGTGCTTCTTTTGCCTCTTCGAATCCAGCTACATATTTTTTCTTCCAGTTTTATTGAGATATAATTGACATACAGCACTATATAAGTTTAAGATGTACAGTATAATGATTGGACTTACATACATCATGAAATGATTATCAAAGTAAGTTTAGTGAACATCCATCATCTCAGCTGCATATATTTTTAAGACTGTGGTTAATCTTCTCTATTATCTGACCAGAGTCTACTATTATATCTGAAAACTCAGACTAATGTGTAAACTTAATGACAAGATCTTCTAATTATTTTAAATTAATATTCCATAGAAAGAGCTTTGAGAGGGTCAAGAATTCTCATAATGATCACAACTGGACATTTAGTGGACGTGATTTCATACTAGCTCATAAGCTCTTTTTATGCTTATTTGTATGTTTTAAAAAACAAATATAAATATATACATAATTGCTTATGTTTGAGGTGCTCTTCTAAGGTTTCTAAGCAGCTTATATTCATATAACTATATATCTGCAGGCCTGTAGATACATCTCATTTAATTCTATAATAACTCTAAGGAGTGGCTACTGTTATTAGACCCATAATATAGAGGTGGAAATGAGGCACAGAAAATTTAAATAACAAGTAAAATATTAAGATCAGGAGCTAGTAAGTAACTTGAATCCAATCAGTCTGACTCTCATGTTCTTTGTTAAGAGCCTCACTATCCTGCCTGTACCACTTATATGAAGTGAATGACTCATTCTACTTGCTTAAAAATAAGTGTACTCGGGCTTCCCTGGTGGTGCAGTTGTTGAGAGTCCACCTGCCGATGCAGGGGACACGGGTTCATGCCCCGGTCAGAGAAGATCCCACATGCCGCGGAGCGGCTGGGCCCGTGGGCCATGGCCGCTGAGCCTGCGCGTCCGGAGCCTGTGCTCCGCAACGGGAGAGGCCACAACAGTGAGAGGCCCACATACGACCAAAAAAAAAAAAAAAAAGTGTACTCAAATTGTTTTTGGAGGATGTCCCTATCCTCCCACCAGGCTGTATACACACTCTAAGAGGTGTGCCTTTTCAGGCTTCCTCCCTAAATTTAATTTAATGCTACTTGAAGATAGCAACTTGGTCACACATATTTTTATATTCCATATTGTGCTGGGCAAGTAGTAGCAGGTATTCAGCAAGTGTTAGGAATTTAATTGAGAATTTCATTACTTATTTGGGTGTTTTTAGTATTTTTTTATTATTTTGCTAATATGTACATAATGAAGTTCCATTTGATTGATTCAGAGATAGGGAGGCTGAAAGACACTTAAAGATCAATAAATAGTTTGGGGAAATAATGAGTTTCTAGTACTATATCAAACTCTCAGGTCAGAGTACCCTTTGCAAGCTCTCTCTTGTAAAAATACAAGGAAACCTGTTCAGTCAAAAAAGTCCCAAAGTACTTAACAGATAAATGCTGGAAATCCCTTGGAAGATATTACATAATTACTTGGTTGCTGACATTAAAGATTTTTTTGGTGCATCTGTGGGTTAAGGAACACACACACACACACACACACACACACACACACTGTTAAATGTCTTCTCTCTGCCCCCAGGATATTCACAGAAGCATAGAACCAAAACATTATCATCCCACATCTTACTAATCAATGCAAGCAATCCAGTGTCTCTGATGTTGACAGATTGGCTCTGGAGAATAGCCCTTGTCAGCAGTGTTACCTTCCAGCAGGATAGACGTTACAGACTTTTGAGTCTCCTACAGAAATTTGGCCTAGAGCCCCCAGTGCAAATTGACAATCTTTTCTAACAGTTTCTAACTATACAGTGGTTTGGGACTTAATGTTGTAATTGCATTCTAAGCCTCAATTCATTTCTAATATGATCCTCAGGAAGGTTGAAATCCTCATCTTACAGGTGTTTATATATTCATCCCAAAGCAAAAGTGTTAATTCAGCATTATGACTTAGAACGTAAATCTACAAAAGCCAGAAAACTCAACATCACTGCTTCCAGAGCAATTATAAATTAGCCCCTTGCACTTAAGTAGCTTTTTATTTGATTAGATACAGTCTGAGATGATTTTTTCTCAATATTTACATGAAATAAATTTCTTCAAATGGAAAAGTGTGGCCAGTTTTTAATTGGTTTTTACAAGTATTTGCAAAAATTTTATTGGCCAAGAATTTTTAAAGCCATGTATTTGATGAGGAAGGTATAAGAAGATTTTAAAGTTATAAATTCAATCTCTGGTAAAGAAGGATGAAGTGGAATAAGTGGGACTAAGTGCTTATAATTCTGCAGGAAATAAAAAGTCCATATTTTTCTTAGGTCCTGACCCAACAGCTAATCCACTTACCAGTGTTCTTTAAATTGATGTAGGCATAAAAATCGAGAAACTTACAAAAAATGAAGAATTTCTGATTGTACTTCCAGAGATTCTGATTCATTTGATCTAGAATGTGGTCATTAATTTGCATTTTTGCAAGTGCTTCAGTGATTCTAATACAGGTGGGTTAAGTAATACTTCCATAAGTCTACTCTAGTAGATACTAGTATAATCACTCCTGTTGCCAAAATTTATATTTAGTATATATGATCACAGCCTAAGCTGTATGTGTTTACAAATGCCGTGTTTATACACATATATACATACATATACATATATGTAGAGAGAGAGAATGAGAGCGTAGCTACTTTATAGCTCTCTGAGAATATTCTAGAAGTCAGGAATTATATATCTAAACTTTCTGTGTTAATATAGAGCATCTATCCAGTAATAAAGTGTTAGTTACTCCTAAAGCCTACACAATTAAGATGTCATTTCTTATTTTGATAATGGAGCTTGTGTGTACAGCTATACAAGTTTTCTTTCATTTTTGGGGGAGGGGGCTATGCGAAAAGTCCTAGTGAAATAATTCAGAAATAAGTATCAACTCTTGGATTTCTGTGTTTTAAAAACATATGATATAGAAGAAATTAATTGCATGAATCCTCTCTTGAGAGAAAACATCAAATGCCCTTAACTCTCGAGAACACAATAAAGTTTGTAATCAGGTAGATCTGTGAACGTCTTGTCCAGAAAAGCCAGAGATTTTTCAGAGAAAAGTGAGTGCTCATGGAATGAGACTTGTACCGTTTTTTATTAAAGAATGCAGATGGTAGAATCACACTAATTACCAGCAAATATTTACAGTTTTTGAAAATGAAATTGTCCTCTCATCAGGCACTATATATATTGAACAAGAAAGGAAAGGCCAAAGTAGATAATACACTTTTGGGAATTGCTGTATAAGCTCTACAAGACATTATAGTTTAGCTGATAAGTACTAAGAGTAATATTTTGCATAAACATTACACAATATTGAATATCTTTTTCTCTCTCTTTAATTGGAGCTCTGATTTACTCAGAGAAAGATTAACTTTGAGATAATAATGAGAATGTGTGCCTCAAAATTGCCAGAATACATATCCTGTTCCTGATTTTAAAAAAGTTAAAGAAATACTCTCTCTCACACAAACCCACAACCACAACCCCCCAACCTGCTTGAAAGAAAGCCCCAAATATTTTTAGATAAAATATTAGCTACAAGCATGTGACTTTTATAGCTTTGTTTGAAGTAAATGTGAATTTGTGAAAATTATTTACGTTTTGTGTCTGCACACACAACTGCTAAATATAATTTTAGGACAGGTGAACTATTTGAAACCAAATTATTATATGCAAAGTTATTTGAAATTTTTATTTTTATCATCTAAGTGGGGAAGGCCCAGGATGGTCAGTCCTTGCTGCTTCACGTGTGGAGTATTATGACTTGTGCTAACATGTGAATACCTTTGTGAGACCTGCAGCCAGTTTCTTCTAGTGGAACATTTGCACAAGTTTTTAGGTTTTCATCCCTGTGTGTACTTTGCATGTTTTTCCTCTCGAGGTAGAAAATGAGCAGATCCAGGGTGAAGTGTCTAAATTAGACCAATTGTAATTTCCTTCAAAGTAAATGGATGTTAATGATTTGGTGGCTAAAACTTAGATTGTTGTGAGAAAATAAATATGTGCTGTAAAATGTTTTGTGCCTTGGGCCATGTAGGATTTTTCTTTGTGTCTCTAAACTAATCCCCATGGGGAAGGGGAATCAGAACCTGTATTTGACGTATTTTACAAATGCCATAAGTAATGAAATGTGAAGGTTGCTGTGATTTTCTTTTATAAATCTATCTTTCTGAAATGAGAATAAGTTAATTTTAAAGTAAAACTACCCATGCCAAGAATTGAGAACATCCTCAAATATTTCTTTATGGTTTAACTCCCTCACGTTACATGTACAAAGTTATTCCTCCTATTTACACTATCACCATTATATAATATTACATTCTTACTCTTCTTTTAATTGCTTCTAAGAACTTCCACCTCCTCCACATACTGTTACCCTAATTAATAATGCCGTTGCACTGTACTTTACAGTTTATAGTGTGTGACTTTTTCCCCCCAATATAAAATTAGGACAGTTTGGAAAATACTATAAAATATATATAAATATAAAGTCACCCCAATTTCTACCACCTTTCACTCAGTAATTTTAAGTGTTTTCCACTTATCATGGCATTCATCCTTTTGATTATCCTACCAAGTAGTTATTAAACTAAATTTGCCACTAGTTGGTAGATAATAAAACGAGGTACGAGATGGCCAAGGACTGTTCAGTCATGTTTTTGGCATTTTAAAAAATGTGTCTTCTAGACTGGGCCAGTGGCTTCTGCTTGATCAGATGGGTATTTAATTCTGTTTCTGAAGGTTCGATGGTGCTGCTGGATGTGACATGTTACTTTCAGTTATAATGATGACTTTGGGTGGAGAAAACAGTGGTATATCTGAGGAGTTGCATATAATTTTTAATATTATAGTTTTTAATCAAGTTATCATCTGATCTGGCAAAGAGGAAGAGGAGGTGGAGAAGACTGAGAAAGAAGACAAAGAGGCTGGAGAAAAGAAAAAGACAGAGAAAAGAAAAAAATTACAGTATTGGCTAAAGAATGATTCTGGAATATTCCATACACCTCATTTAATTCATATAGGGTTGCTTGAACAGTATTTTAAACCTTAGTAGTATATTTTTTTGCTATTATGCCACACTGGATTACGTACGTCCTGAATTTGAGCGAACTTTGAGTATTAGAATCCCTAAAATCTTTAAACGACTACTCACCAAAATGTAATGACATTATACTGTCTTATGGGAAATCTGAACTTTTTTTGCAGTGTACAAAATGTCAAAGTCTATTAGATAAAGTGTAAAGAGGGAGAAAGAATGCAAGTAGGTTCTTTCTGTACACATTAGTTTGTGTTAACAATAATAATAATGATTTTAAAAGGAGCATTTACCTACAACTTAAAAGGGACCACTGAAATACTGCACTGAGTGTCTCATGGTGGTCACAAAATGGTTTCAGTCCTCAAATATAGCCAAGTTGCCAGAATGTCTATTTCCACAATATAACCTTGGCGTGCTCTCCACGGGGATGAGGGGTGAAGGAGCTGGAGACCACGTCGGCTGAACCTCGACATACTTTGCCAAAAGAAAACAACAAACTGCTCAACCTCAGAGACACAAAGGCTCTTTTGATTTAGTTCCAAATCAGCCAAGCTCTTTGTCATAAAATAAACCTTTTTGCAGTCATTCTGAAACAACAATCATTTTCCAGGTTTGTTGTAATCATAATTCTCCACAAGACCTCAGTAAACTTAAAAAGTATCTATATTCATTCTTGGGAGAGCATACCTGCACTTGTTGTAGATGATTTTTGCATTTGAAAATATTAAAGACAAGCCTATTTTTTTCCTTTTCTTCTTCTTTTTAAAAAATTCATAATGCTCATCTTGCTTCCAATACTTTAAAGAATGCATTTGCTCTATTTCTAAAACTGCTCTTTAAACAAATCCAAATCATGGGATTCTAGAATTTGAAACATCTCTTATATATTTGGGAAATATACATATGAAGGGATTGGTGGGCTCGTGTTACTACAAAAGTGAAATAAAGTCACCAGCCATGAAAACACAAGATAAAATGAACAACAAAGGGAAGCGGGCGACACAGAGAAGCCGAAGGAGATTGGGATTATTTACCCTGGCAGAGAAAACAGAGCCACGAGTAATGGGATGGAATGCTGAAATGTGAGGGGGAGAGAGAATCTTGATAGAATGTGGGTAAAAAATGTTCTGACAGAGAGAATTGGATTCAGAAGTTCTATCCTAAGGGAAATGGTGGAAAATCCATTACGCAGTACACGTGTAACAGGACAGGACCCAGCTCTGGAAACCGTGTTGTAGGTAGTGATTCTGTATCGGCTCCCTGGGGAAGAGTGGAGAAGCTTTTGGAACTATCTTATTTCTGTCACTATTTTTGACCTGTTCCAAATAACTTGACTATTTTTGAATTGATATATGTGGAAAAAATGAAACCTAGAGAACTTCTGATAAAAGAAAGATGCGGGAGGTGTAATATGCAGTGCATTTACCAAGATTGATGAGTCCAGATACAATTATCAGGAGCATGGGAAATAGGACACAGTCATGATCTGAGTTCCAGTGAACTGGGCAGTGCCCTGGCTCTCAAGGATTGTATCCAGACATCTCTGATGAGGTTGTCCCTTTCTGTGGGAAGGGAATCATTGTGAAGCAAATACTGGCTTTTTCAGTTGGCTGAGGTATCACTGTTAGGCAGGAGATCTTATCATAAATTATAGGAAATAAAGACAGAGAACTAATTTTCTCTTTACCTCTATTCCCCATGGACTAATAGGGCTAATGTTTCTCTTGAATGATCTGACACATTATGGTAGAATCAAATATTTCTCTTATTAAATGTAACCTGAAGCCCCATTCTAATTTACCTACTGTGGCAGCAAAGTTCAACAGAGCATGCACTAAAAATGTCTAATCAGATTCAGGCAGACCAGGGTAGAGAGGCATGAAGAGGTGAGAGTACCTCTTGTTGATGTGTGATACCCAGCAACTGCCTTAATTTCTCTGAGCTAGCTTTGTGAATACTTAAATTTGTTAGTGACTGTCTAAGAGGATATCTGAAAAGATTGTGTAAATAAATAGTTAACATCATGATTAACATTTAGAAAGATCTCAATAACTGGTATTTCCAACTTTAGAAACCTGCTCTCACAAGTTCAGTATGGGATTTATTTGAATGCATTTTGTAAACTGTGTCTTATGGGTAGTTCCCTCTCTGGTCCTCAGTTTTATTCACCTGAAGATCAAGGGTTAGGAAGAAAGAATCTGTGATATCAGTATACTCCAAATTGTTATAAGATCATATTCCTACAATTTGGGTGGCGATTTGGAGGGTAATTTATCAGTGATCAAAATTTAAAATGCACATGTTCTAAGCACTAAAATTTCTGTTTAACCATTATTGACATTTTTGGAGCCTTTATATGCCCAACTATACTAGAAATAACCAAGCAGGGGATAAATTAAGTAACATTTCTCAAAGCTAGTTGACTATGGAGCCCTTTTTTGACAAAATATGTCCTGTAACAACTATTCAATGGAACATTGCTTGGGCAAAGCTGATCTGGTGAGTAGGCAAAATTTATGCATAAGAATGAAGAAACTCACACTTATGAGTTAGATTCTACATGCAAGGTTCCCTGGTAGGTGGAAGAAGACAATACAGTGGCATTCAATAAGAATATGATAAATAGGGCTTCCCTGGTGGCGCAGTGGTTGAGAGTCCGCCTGCCAATTCAGGGGACACGGGTTCGTGCCCCGGTCCGGGAAGATCCCACATGCCGCGGAGCAGCTGGGCCCGTGAGCCATGGCCGCTGAGCCTGCGCGTCCGGAGCCTGTGCTCTGCAACGGGAGAGGCCACAACAGTGAGAGGCCCGCATACCAAAAAAAAAAAAAAAAAAAAAAAAAAGAATATGATAAATGAATGAATGGTCTTGCCTCATTTGATCCTAATAACAACCTTATGAAGTAGGTATTACTGTCCCAATTTTTTTTTTTTAAGTGAGGCTTCCAGAGGTTTAGTCTTCATTCCAAAATTTCACAGGACTAAAGTGGTAGATGCAGACTTCAATCCCAGGTCTGCTTCTATCTCTCCTCTATGCTTTTCTCATTATACCACACTGGAGAAGGAGGTCTGATTGAGGCAGTGGGAGGCGGGGAGAGAAAAAAACTCTACAATCCTGAGAAACTGCCTAAGAATAGTTAAGACAGGAATTTATAAAGCCATAAGTGTATTTAAAATGGTGAACGTAGAGTTAGCCTTCAATCTTTGGTATACTTTGGGGGAACATTGCCCCTTAATTTTTTTTAATGAATGGAGAAAAAATTTACATCCCATAGATTGATAAACACATCAAAGTGATTATTCTAAGAAGTTATGAAGGCTGGGAAAATCTAAATAGAAAAAGAGTAAATGTTCTAAACTTATTAAATGCATTTAAATAAATAAATGGATAACACAAGACTAGCAGCGATTCATTCAGTGCCCACTCCACCCCAGACAGATACTTTGCTCTTGTGATATCAGACAACTCATTCACTAATAAATAGTTATACCTCTTCTTTAAGGGTAAGCTTGAGTGAGACACAGAGAGGCTGAACAACTCACCCAAATTTCCTCAGTAAATAAACCGAGAAGTGAACTCAGTTCCTATGAGTTCCAAATGCATTTTATTATAGCGTGTTGTTATATAGGGGGAAAGAGAACTTTCAAAGCGAAAGTCAAGGAGTACCACTGTGATGTTAGCTACAAATTGAACTTTTGTGTTTTCAGGTTAATGGGCTTTAAGTGACCCCTGATTTTCAGTCTCTTTAGGGAAGGTGTATAGGTGTGTCTGAGAGCAAGAAGGGAGGAGAGGGCAAGGAAGGGAGGGACAGAGAAGGAGAGGAGAGTGTTCCATTTTATAAGAGCCTATTTATCATGCACTGTTAATGTTAATTTTGAAGGGAGATGGCCAATGACCCACTCTGTGAAGGGTAGTAAATTAATAATGGTGGATTTTCAAAGCTGGGATTTCTCTTTTGTAACTGTTGGCTTTTCATTTAGAAGTACATCATGCATCTTGGCTCCCACATTTTAAATTAAATTTCCTTATTACTTTTTAAGTAGCTTGTCATGGTGTATTGAGTATTTACTGTATGTCTATGCTGTAATTCTCTGAAATGACATATAGTAATTGCTTTAGCTACTGCATCTGATGCATGTAAAGAAGTAATTAAATGGAAAAAATAAACTTTTTTCAAAACTTCATATTACAGATTAAGCAGAGGATGTTAGTTCTTTCTCTGATTTTTGGTAAAAACAAATAAACTCACGTGCAAGCAGAACGATAAACAAGCTTCCCGGGATAAATTGATCTGATATGGCTTGCTCATCTGTTGCAGCTAATTTCCACTGGAGGTGCAGAAGGACCCTGAACCCGAGCATGAGCTGTGAACTGATGCTGTCCCCTTCCATACCCTAAAGACAAGCCAAGGCTTTCACTGTTCAAACGTGTTCCTCCTCTACCTTACAGTTCTAATCCAGAATGCAACAGGCCATCACAAGACATTTTGCATAAAACTGGCCTCTAGAAATTTCTGGTCCAGTTGTGCAGGAAAAAAAATTAAAAAGCCCATTAAAAATGTCACCCCCCAAAATTTTAACAAATATTTCATTGAATTTTGCAGAGTCTGGTTATTTTTTAAGTGATTTGCAAATGAGCAGTCCCTCAGTTTTATGGATGATGCAAACTGTTCAGAGCACAGAAACAGGTTGTATGGACCTGGAGTAGGAGTAGCAGGGATGAGGGCTGTTTTAAAATCAAACACAGCAGCACTATACCGGTTAGGCAATGCCAAAAATTGTGAAATGGTTTTTTTCCACAGGAAAAAGAATCACAGTAGGATGGACTTAAAGCAAGATCCGAAATTAAAGACTGCATTATTCCTCTCACCCTTCCAAGGGCAGGTGAACACAGAGGGATATTTTCCACCACTGAGATATTAATAAAGGCAGACACGAAGAGCCCATTGCAATCTTGCTGCTGTAAAGTTTAAGTTAATCCAATCTTTTTTCTGACCTTTTGAATTGCCAATTGGAAAAACACACACAAATGGCCCTCAGCTGAGAAGCAGCTCAGTGAGAGTTCTAAACAACCTGCAGTCATCCCCTTGAGCAAGGGGTTTAAAAAGGGACAAGATCTGTATCCCGCATCTCAGAGCACGCAACTTTCCACTTAGTGGTTTGGTCTGGAAGTGTGTCCCATCCCGCCCTCAAGTCTAAACCAGACTCCATTATTTACCTCCTTTTTGGGAGCAATAGAAATACTCTGTTACTGCCCTCAGGCTGCCAAATCTGATACTGGAGGAAGCCAGTAGTCTGAATTTATGTTTCATTAATGTGAACAAAGTTGGCTTTTTTGCCTCCATTACAACTGGGTTAAATTAATACTAAGACATCAAGAGGAGGTGTATCTTGGCTACACTAAAGAATAGGAGTGGGGAAGAGGAATCCTTGGGATTCTACAGCAATGCTTGGCAAACTTTTAGATTTATAATCCTTTCTTCTTTTGCAGATGCTCAATATATGAACTGAAATAAGAGCAGCACCCAGTTGTTCCAGTTTCTCTTCACCAACCCCATTCTTCAGTTCTCTGAAGTAACCCTTTGAGGTACATTCTTGGGGAATATAATTTTAAAAACATTGCATTTCACAGTTTTATTGAGAAATAATTGACCTATATTACTGCATAAGTTTAAGATGTACATTGTGATTGTTTGATTTTGCCAGCCACAGTGCTAGGAAGCTAATCATATTTTCTTTAAGACCAAAGGATGGCAGCTCACTTCCCCCAAAGACACTTGATCCATATGGTAATCTGTGAAAACAGGACTTTCTGGGTAATCTAGTTGCACCAAACTTGTTCATGTATTCCTCTTCTGTTTGTTACAGAATGAAGCTAATGAAATTTAATGTGTAGGTTCAAGGTCAAAAGGGACATGTGAACATTAGGGTAGTCAGTATTCTAGCTCATTTTTAATCTATAGTTTGTCAGATAACAAATATGTACCTTGAATTTCTTAAAACTATGTGAATGGAATTTGATGCAAGCATCTTCATGGCAGGAAAAACACCATTAGATATATACTAATAATTGCTAACATTTATGTCAAGATCTCTGGTACTTTTCTTGACATATATGTAACATGGTTAAGTGTTGTTATTATTACAATTTTACAGACAAGTAACTTGAAACAAAGAATGATTAAACAACCTATGCAAGGTCACACGAATGGTAGAGATGGGATCTGAAACCAGGCAGATTAGCTACATAGCCTGGATTCATAACCTCTCTATATTGGCTCTGGGGATATGACCTAATAAAAGAGACCAACTCTGTAGAAGCAGCACCAGAATAACCAGGATTCGGAGTCAATAAAGGTGGTAGCTGCAGATTTAAATGAATTTGAGAGGCTAGAGGATAGTTACTTTACCCTTTTTCTCCTCTGACCATCCACCCTGCTACACCAGCCTACACAGATCCACACTGAAAAATATCTTCTCCATTTAAACTAACACTGAACTTCGATCATTAGAGATTAATTTCTGTCTGTTAAACTGTAATAGGTTATTTGGTAAGAACAATATGTTACGCATTTTAATTTAGGACAAACTGATTTTGAATTATTTTGATCCAATTGAACCAGCATTATTGAACATATACAGGATTATAGCCACTGTGCTAGGATCATTGTGTACGCAGAGGAACTTGGATATCCCCACAGAAAACTCACAAAGTCAAAGTTGTATATCTTTACAATCCAAGCTTCTGAGGATTCCACAGCCTGACAAGGATCTAGGTTTAAAAGTATGTATGACTGAAGAGGAAAAGTGCTCAAAATACAAGCAACATGTCATGTCATGTGAACAGGGAAAGTCTCCTTTTGCTTGTTGATAATAGTTAATGTTAGTGGAGTTTAGGGGGATGATTCCTGGAGAAGGTGAAATTGGAATTGAGCCCTGAGAGACAGGTTTTTAGCCAGTGTGAGGAAGTATGAATATTATCAAGGGTCGGTAGGTCTACGAAAAAGGTTAGGCTGAAGGTAAGCCTGGCACAACTTCATAGTTTCATTGCTTCTCTCTGTGTCTCATGGTCTTGTTTTCATAATGATTTAATATACTTCAGTGAGCATCAGCCAGGGGACATTTGCAGATAACAGAAACCATTTTAGGGAGTTTAACAGTTACATGCTCATGGAAAGGGTGGGAAGACTGCAAGAGCAAAAGCTCCAGAGTGGGCCTCCAAGGTTAGCACCCCAACAATGCCACAGAGCTGGCCTGCTCAGGCAACTGTTTCTCCTGCTACAGTAAAGAAACTGGGGACACAAAACTGCTGACTCCAAGTTAGCTGTGATCCGGAACCAGGAAACTGCTTCCATATTTGTTGAATTCAAAGTCACACCTCCCAGCCACTCTCCACTCAGGCCACTAGTGCTTTCTCAAGCTCTGCCTTTCTTCCCATGTAACTCAGTTCTGAAAATCAAGATTCATAAGAGTGAAACTAACTGGAAGAATCTAGTCACATCTGGAAAGTGCCATGCAAGGGAATATAGGAAATGTGGTTTTTACCTTTGATGTACCTCTGATGTACAGGAAGAGGCATGAAAAGGAAACTGGAACAGATGTAAAATGAGTCAATCTACTCTCTGCCACCTCATCCTTGTTGCTGTCTGAGAAGTCGTCATGGCGGTATATTACCTTAAAATAGCTGAAAAAAAGGCTACTTTGGGAAAATATCTTCTAGAGAGTGGGGTGGGTGGAGATGTCTACAAAATAGAGATGTCACACGCTGTAGGAGACATGGCTAATTGATCCTTGCACTTTTCCCACCGAGCTCCGATACACAACCTCTAAATGCTAGTCAACCAATTTCCAAAAAATAGCTCTCAAAGTTGACAAACATCTGTTTGGCATTCCTGGCCAGGGACATGGAATACAGAAAGATAAGCCAGAGGAGTCGGCATATAGTACAGATAAATTGGAGGTGCCAGTGGAAAAAAAAAATGGGACTAAGTTGTACCTCTCACCATTTTGTTTAAGGCTAGCCCCAGAAAGAATTGTTACGGTTTAAATCCCTAAAATTATTTATACCTTTCTCAACCAAGGAACATTATTTCTGAGACCTTGGCTAAAACTTTATCCAGCAATAGAAAAAGTGGCATTATGACCTAAATAGAGCAAATGCATCTAACTTAACTATGCCTGCATAATTGCTGGCAGTGATCTGCATTCCTGCAATTAGGGCTCATCAGCCAGGCTGGCGGCTTCCCAGTGCGATGCTCATGCATTCCATTGAGCCTGCAGAGAGAGCAGGGGCTGGGTGACATTGTCAGGCCTTTTTCATTTGAGTTACAAGAGGAGCCAAGTCCAGACCATGTGGATAATCGTTTGTTTGCTTTCTGTCACATTTGGAAACAATGTAAATAAACCCAATCTGTAAACAGAAAGCAAAAGCCCAAAGCACCTGGAGTGTTTTGATGGAACTCAGTAAACTGAAAGCTTGTTGGCAGCTGTGAGGGGGAAAATGACATATCCTATACTAGTGGGAACAGGAGAATGGATTGAGTGGTCACTCCCTGATGCTGCTCCATTTGTAATTTTCTTGAAAACTAATATGGACCCATTAAGACACAGTCCCTGGAATGGAAGGAAATGGTGCATTGGAAATGGTATTTAATTGCTCCATATGAAATACAAAATAGCTGCCTTTAAAAAATGAGTTGGCATTAAGTAATTTGTTTAAAAAGGGAAATAAATTGAGAGATTTGTGTAGATATAGAATGCAAATTCATAATAAAACAAAAACTCCACTTGTGATAATGTGACACAGCCTTTCTAGAACAGAGTGGTGTGTCCAGGACTCCTATATAGGAGGGCCTGGGCTCAGAGCAGGTAGCTGACTGATGACGAATACAGGGGACTTACCTAGGAATAGCATTTGCAGAACTTTTGACATATATAAGATTAAAAAATTAAAAAGCACTTCTCCATATGAATGAAATGTAAGAAAGAAGCTTAATTGAGCCACTTTTCTCCCTTCCACTTCTACAATTGAGCATCCTTTTTTTGTGTGTGTGTGGTATGCGGGCCTCTCACTGCTGTGGCCTCCCCGCTGCGGAGCATAGGCTCCGGACGCGCAGGCTCAGCGGCCATGGCTCATGGGCCCAGCCGCTCCGCGGCATGTGGGATCTTCCCGGACCGGGGCACGAACCCGTGTCCCCTGCATCGGCAGGCGGACTCTCAACCACTGCGCCACCAGGGAGGCCCTATTTGTAGACTTTTTAATGATGGCCATTCTGACCCATGTAAGGTGATACCTCATTGTAGTTTTGATTTGCATTTCTCTAATAATTAATGATGTTGAGCATCTTTTCATGTGCCTATTGGATGTCTGTGTGTCTTCTTTGGAGAAATATTTAGGTTTTCTGCCCATTTTTTGATAGAGTTGGGTTTTGTTTTGTTTTGTTTTGTTTGATATTGAGCTGTATTAGCTGTTTGTATATTTTGGAAATTAATCCTTTGTCAGTCACATCATTTGCAAATATGTTCTCATATTTCATAGGTTGTCTTTTCATTTTGTTTACGATTTCCTTTGCTGTGCAAAAACTTTTAAGTTTAATTAGGTCCCATTTATTTACTTTTATTTCTGTTTCTATTACTCTAGCAGAAGGATCCAAAAAAATATTGCTGCTATTTATGTCAAAGAGTGTCCTGCCTGTGTTTTCCTCTAGGAGTTTTACAGTATCTAGTCTTACATTTAGGTCTTTAATCCATTTTGAGTTTATTTTTGTATAAGGTATTAAAGAATATTCTAATTTCATTCTTTTACATGTAGCTGTCCAGTTTTCCCAGCACCACTTACTGAAGAGACTGTCTTTTCTCCATTGCATAGTCTTGCCTCCTTTGTAATAGATTAATTGGCCATAAGTGAGTGGGTTTATTTCTGGGCTTTCTATCCTATTCCATTGATCTGTGTGTCTGTTTTGTTTTAAAAGGAGGGTGTTGGGAATCCCTTGAAGGATTTAGAGCTGGGGAATGATTTAAGAACATTATTTTGATTCACCCTCCAGTAGTACTGAAATTACTACCATCACACCCCCTTGCTTGTGTAGAGAGGCAGTTCTTTCTGTGGAACAACAGGGGTCACCAGACCAAAAACAAAGATGCTGTGACTGATTATCTTCAGGAAACCCTGGTTAAAACAAGGTTAAACCAGTTTCTTTACTAGAGCTGCTCAGAACATTTATTGTGCCAATGTACATGGAATTACTCCAAAAGGGGAGATTTACAATGAAATGAAATTAGAGGAATTAATTTTCTGAGAAAAACACATTGAAAGTCATTCTCTCCAGACTCCTTTTTAGAAACCCAAGTACTTTTTTATCTAGAATTTTCAACCTGTTAGATTGGAGAGAAGTGAGATTCCAAAGGGGAACTTTTTTGTTTTAAACTTGTAATTAAAAAAAAAAAATTATACAAACCCAGGGAGTGAGGGATTCATGAATCTTTATATATCCATATCCACACTCAGTAACTGTCAACATTTTGCCACCATTTCTTCCTTTATCACTCCCTTCTCCACTTCACTTTGTGTAAAGCAATTTGCTCCTCAGGAAGCATAAATGTCTGGTGGTCTCACTTCTAGTGATGCGAACATTGATCCTTGGTTCAGGTGGCTCTTGCCTGATCCTTCTATTTACAAGTTCCCATCAATCTTTTAGTACTACTGTTTCATTTAGTTATAGTGCTAATATTTCATTAGTAGTTGAAAAACAGTGATTTTTCTCTTTCATTTCTTCTATAATAAAATCTGTAACATAAAGTTTTCCCAGGCTTATCTTATACAGTCTCTGCCCTAGGCTGGAATCAGCCGTTTTTCTTCTAAGAAGTCTTGGTTCCTTTTATTTAAAGAATTCTTTCTAGGCACAAGACAGTGTTGATTTGCTTATAGGGGTCCTGTGCTGCCCATAAGCAACCTTTTAACCTTGTTATTATTAGCTTTTGGTTGATCGCTTTTGTTTCTTTCAGCAAAAATTAGAAAACATATGTATGTATTTGTATTTTCTATCTTTCTGACACAAAAGTAGCCTGTGATGTTCAGTATTCTACCCTATGCGCTGTTTTCATCACTTAATAACCTATTTCTGATATCATTTCATATCAATACATGGAGTGCTTCCTTATGCAGTTTTCCACTTTCTTAGTACTCTGTTCTGTAGATAGTTTATTCAATCAGTTCCCTCTAGATGGACATTTGGTATTATTCCTATCTTTTGCTTGTACTAATTACACCACAATAGATAACCCTTTATATAAATAATTTCATATTTTTTTTCAGTATACCTTTGGGTTGGATTCCAAGAAGGAAGATTATTGAGTTAAGATTATCTGCATGTACAGTTTTGCTAAATATTTCCATATTCCCCTTGGGGAATCCTTGGGGATTGTGCCATTTTTCATTCCTACCATCAAAGTATGAGCAAGTCTTTTCTCCACAGTCTCAAAAGCAGAATATATTGTCAACGGAATAGAAATTTGGTGATGTGATGGCTGAGAAATGGTGCTTTCGTGAAATTTTCATTAGCATTTTTTTCCTTAGTTTGAATGATCTTGAGCATCTTTTTAACATAAGGGCCATTTGCATACCTTCTTTCTGAAAAACTGCATGTTCATAAGTTTTGGGAAAGAGAAGTTTAATAGAGGAGGAGGAGACAGTTAAATTTGAGAGCATGGCACCTTCACACCTCCCCTGCTATTTAAATTGGAGAGTAGGCAAAATAGGGGACCCTTACCTCAAGGTGGATTCTTAGTAACCAGGCAACAGATGATGGTTGCCAAAGACCCGGAGGGTGCTACGCTTAAAGAATAAAATCCCCTAGGTGAAACTGCCCAATCTCTCCTTTTTCCTCCTCTTAATTTATCTCTCTTTCATAGATCATAGAATTTGAAGGCAGGATAGGTCTTTTAAATTCTTAAAATTCAATTCCTTTATTTACACATAGGCCAGAGTAATGCTGACCCTTCCCCTCTCCTCCACAACTGGGTCCACTGGTGGTAATAAACAGGACTACTTAGCTCTCCTTTGGTTAAACAAGAAATATGAAAGATAAACTTATCTCTTTCCTGGGATGGTAATATTTCCTATCCATGTCCAGTTAAGTATCCATTCCTCTTTACGAACATGAACCATAAAAATGCCACTCCTCCCAATTCTAAATGCCTAGATATTGCTATCATCTCCTAGTGTTTGTCTCATCAAATACTTTACCCTTCATTCAAGAGCAGGTCTACTCAGGATTGTAGTTATTCTTGCTTCTGCAAAGATCAAGAACATGCAAGAAATGTTTAACAAAGCCCTAGAAGAATTAAAGAACAAACAAACAGAGATGAACAATACAATAACTGAAATGAAAAATGCACAAGAAGTAATCAATAGCAGAATAACTGAGGCAGAAGAACGGATAAGTGACCTGGAAAACAGAATGGTGGAATTCACTGCTACAGAACAGAATAAAGAAAAAAGAATGAAAAGAAATAAAAACAGCCTAAGAGACCTCTAGGATAACGTTAAACATAACAACATTCACATTATAGGGGTCCAGAAGGAGAAGAGAGAGAGAAAGGACCCGAGAAAATATTTGAAGAAATTATAGTCAAAAACTTCTCTAACATGGGAAAGGAAATAGCCACCCAAGTCCAGGAAGTGCAGAGAGTCCCATACAGGATAAACCCAAGGAGAAACATGCCGAGACACATAGTAATCAAACTGACAAAAACCAAAGACAAAGAAAAACTACTGAAAGCAGCAAGGGAAAAATGACAAATAACATACAAGGGAACTCCCATAAGGTTAACAGCTGATTTCTCAGCAGAAACTCTACAAGCCAGAAGGAAGTGGCATGACATATTTAAAGTGATGAAAGGGAAGAACCAGCAACCAAGATTACTCTACCCTGCAAGGATCTCATTCAAATTTGATGGAGAAATCAAAAGCTTTACAGACAAGCAAAAGTTAAGAGAATTCAGCACCACCAAACCAGCTCTACAACAAATACTAAAGGAACTTCTCTAAGTGGGAAACACAAGAGAAGAAAAGGACCAACAGAAACAAAATCAAAACAATTAAGAAAATGGTAATAGGAACATACATATCAATAATTACCTTAAATGTGAATGGATTAAATGCTCCAACCAAGAGACACAGGCTTACTGAATGGATACAAAAGCAAGACCCATATATATGCTGTCTACAAGAGACCCACTTCAGACCTAGGGACACATACAGACTGAAAGTGAGGGGATGGAAACAGATATTCCATGCAAATGGAAATCAAAAGAAAGCTGGAGTAGCAATATTCATATCAGATAAAATAGACTTTAAAATAAAGAATATTACAAGACATAAGGAAGGACACTACATAATGATCAAGGGATCAAGCCAAGAAGAAGATACAGCAATTATAAATATATATGCTCCCAACATAGGAGCACCTCAGTACATAAGGCAACTGCTAACAGCTATAAAAGAGGAAATCGACAGTAACACAGTAATAGTGGGGGACTTTCACACCTCACTTACACCAATGGACAGATCATCCAAACAGAAAATTACTAAGGAAACACAAGCTTTAAATGACACAATAGACCAGATAGATTTAATTGATATTTATAGGACATTCCATCCAAAACCAGCAGATTACACTTTCTTCTCAAGTGCGCACAGAATATTCTCCAGGATAGATCACATCTTGGGTCACAAATCAAGCCTCAGTAAATCTAAGAAAATTGAAAAAAAAATTTAAGAAAATTGAAATCATATCAAGCATCTTTTCTGACCACAATGCTATGAGATTAGAAATGAATTACAGGAGAAAAAACGTAAAAAACACAAACACATGGAAGCTAAACAGTATGTTACTAAATAACCAAGAGATCACTGAAGAAATCAAAGAGGAAATCAAAAAATACCTACAGACAAATGACAATGAAAACACAACAATCCAAAACCCATGGGGTGCAGCAAAAGCAGTTCTAAGAGGGAAGTTTATAGCTATACAAGCCTACCTCAAGAAACAAGAAAAGTCTCAAATAAACAATCTAAACTTACACCTAAAGGAACTAGAGAAAGAAGAACAAACAAAACCCAGTTAGTAGAAGGAAAGAAATAAAGGTCAGAGCAGAAATAAATGAAATAGAAATAAATGAAACAGAAACAAATGAAATAGAAACAAAGAAAGCAATAGCAAAGATCAATAAAACTAAAAGCTGGTTCTTTGAGAAGATAAATAAAATTGATAAACCATTAGCTGGACTCATCAAGAAAAAGAGGGAGAGGACTCAAATCAATAAAATTAGAAATGCAAAAGGAGAAGTTACAACAGACACTCCAGAAATGCAAAGCATCCTAAGAGACTACTACAAGCAACTCTATGCCAATAAAATGGACAACCTGGAAGAAATGCACAAATTCTTAGGAAGGTATAACCTTCCAGGACTGAACCAGGAAGAAATAGAAAATATGAACAGACCAATCACAGGTAATGAAATTGAAACTGTGATTAAAAATCTTCCAACAACAGGGCTTCCCTGGTGGTGCAGTGGTTGAGAGTCCGCCTGCCGATGCAGGGGACACAGGTTCTTGCCCCGGTCTGGGAGGATCCCACATGCCGCGGAGCGGCTGGGCCCGTGAGCCATGGCCGCTGAGCCTGCGCGTCCGGAGCCTGTGCTCCACAACGGGAGAGGCCACAACAGTGAGAGGCCCGCGTACAGCAAAAAAAAAAAAAAAAAAAAAAAAATCTTCCAACAACAGAAGTCCAGGACCAGATGGCTTCACAGGTGAATTCTATCAAACATTTAGAGAAGAGCTAACACCCATCCTTCTCAAACTCTTCCAAAAAATTGCAGAGGAAGGAACACTCCCAAACTCATTCTATGAGGCCACCATCACCCTGATACCAAAACAAGTCAACAATACTACAAAAAAAGAAAATTACAGACCAATATCACTTATGAATATGGATGCAGAAATCCTCAACAAAATACAAGCAAACAGCATCCAACAACACATTAAAACAGTCATACATCATGATCAAGTGGGATTTATCCCAGGGATACAAGGATTCTTCAATATACGCAAATCAATCAATGTGATACACCATATTAACAAATTGAAGAATAAAAACCATATGATCATCTCAATAGGTGCAGAAAAAGCTTTTGACAAAATTCAACACCCATTTATGATAAAAACCCTCCAGAAAGTGGGCATAGAGGGAACCTACCTCAACATAATAAAGGCCATATATGCCAAACCCACAGCAAACATCATTCTCAGTGGTGAAAAACTGAAAGCATTTCCTCTCAGATCAGGAACAAGACAAGGATGTCCACTCTCACCACTATTATTCAACATAATTTTGGAAGTCCTAGCCAGGCAGTCAGAAAAGAAAAAGGAATCCAAATTGGAAAAGAAGAAGTAAAACTGTCACTGTTTGCAGATGACATGATACTATACACAGAGAATCCTAAAGATGCCACCAGAAAACTACTAGAGCTAATCAATGCATTTGGCAAAGTTGCAGGATACAAAATTAATGCACAGAAATCTCTTGCATTCCTATACACTAATGATGAAAAATATGAAAGAGAAATTAAGGAAACACTCCCATTTACCATTGCAATGAAAAGAATAAAATACCTAGGAATAAACCTACCTAGGGAGACAAAAGACCTGTATGCAGAAAACTATAAGACACTGGTGAAAGAAATTAAAGATGATACCAACAGATGGAGAGATATACCATGTTCTTGGATTGGAAGAATCAATATTGTGAAAATGACTATACTACCCAAAGCAATCTACAGATTCAATGTAATCCCTATCAAGTTACCAATGGCATTTTTTATGGAACTAGAACAAAAAATCCTAAAATTTGTATGGAGACACAAAAGACCCCAAATAGCCAAAACAGTCTTGAGGGAAAAAAAACAGAGCTGGAGGAATCAGGCTCCCTGACTTCAGACTATACTACAAAGCCACAGTAATCAAGACCATATGGTACTGGTGCAAAAACAGAGATATAGATCAATGGAACAGGATAGAAAGCCCAGAGATAAACCCACACTCCTATGGTCAACTAATCTATGACAAAGGAGGCAAGGATATACAATGGAGAAAAGACAGTCTCTTCAATAAGTGGTGCCGGGAAAACTGGACAGCTACATGTAAAATAATGATATTAGAACACTCCCTAACACCACACACAAAAATAAACTCAAAATGGATTAGAGACCTAAATGTAAGACTGGACACTATAAAACTCTTAGAGGAAAACATAGGAAGAACACTCTTTGATGTAAATCACAGCAGGGTCTTTTTTGATCCACCTCCTAGAGTAATGGAAATAAAAACAAAAATAAACAAATGGGACCTACTGAAACTTAAAAGCTTTTGCACAGCAAAGGAAACTACAAACAAGATGAAAAGACAACCCTCAGAATGGGAGAAAATATTTGCAAATGCATCAACGGACCAAGGATTAATCTCCAAAATATATAAACAGCTCATGTAGCTCAATATTAAAAAACAAACAACCCAATCCAAAAATGGGCAGAAGACCAAATAGACATTTCTCTAAAGAAGAAATACAGATGGCCAAGAAGCACATGAAAAGCTGTTCAACATCACTGATTATTAGAGGAATGCAAATCAAAACCACAATGAGGTATCACCTCACACCAGTTAGAATGGTCATCATCAGAAAATCTACAAACAGCAAATGCTGGAGAGGGTGCGGAGGAGAGGGAACACTCTTGCAATGTTGGTGGGAATGTAAATTGATACAGCCACTATGGAGAACAGTATGGAGGTTCCTTAAAGAACTAAAAATAGAATGACCATATGACCCAGCAATCCCACTACTGGGCATATACCCTGAGAAAACCATAAGTCAAAATGACACATGGACCCCAATGTTCATTGCAGCACTATTTACAATAGCCAGGTCATGGAAGCAACCTAAATGCCCATCGACAGACAAATGGATAAAGAAGATGTTGTACATATATACAATGGAATATTACTTAGCCATAAAAAGGAACAACATTGGGTCATTTCTAGAGATGTGGATGCATCTATAGATTGTCATACAGAGTGAAGTAAGTCAGAAAGAGAAAAACAAATATCATATATTAACATGTATATTTGGAGTCTAGAAGAATGGTACAGATGAACTGGTTTGCAGGGTAGAAACTGAGACACAGATGCAGGGAACCAACGTATGGACACCACGGGGGAAAGTGGCAGGGGGTGGTGGTGGTGGTGTGATGAATTGGGAGATTGGGATTGATATATATATACTAATATGTATAAAATGGATAACTAATAAGAACCTGCTGTATAAAAAAATAAATTAAATTAAATTTTTAAAAAAGAGCCAGTCGATGAAATCTGTTGTACTGGTTATTGCATGCTACTAAATGTCAGGTAGAATGAAGAACACCTTAACTTCTTTCAGCTGTATACACTACTTAAACCACAGAACAACATGTTTTGGGGCATTAAAAAATCTAGTTATCACAATCTAGGAGATTATGATGTAGGTTGGAAGATGAGATATCTGAAGGAAAATTTTGTTGTGCAACACAGAGGATGACTGTCATCATGAATGCTGCCAAGTTAATAAAGATTAATGCAGAGCAATATAAGGGACTACCAACTGGGGAGTGTAGGCGAAGGAGTTAGACTTGTATTTGAAATGCAGCTGCATGACTTATTTTATCTGAGTGAGCCTCATCTGCAAATGGATATTAAGCAGAATATTCACCGCAGTAGTCTTCTATGAAGCGTCAGTAAGAAGACCTTACACGTGTCTCAGAGTGAAAGTTCAATAAGTGTTAGCCATCACTATTAAGGTGGCTTAGAGAAGTTTAAAAAAATGGGAGTGATGGTGGGGGAGAGGGAGGACCTGAGAAAAATTGTTGGATTCAATCATTAGGAAGTCTCAGGTGACTTTCCAAGGGCAGCTTCGGCCAACTGAAGAGGAAAGGCAGGAAGGCAAAGTGCAGCAGGTTAAAGGGTAAATAGGCAATAAATTCTTGCCATGAAGAAATCAATAGAAGCAGAAATCAATACAGCCAAGGAAGTTCATCCATTTCAGAGCTGGAGAGCGAAAATGAAATAATAATATAAAGTAAAATGGTAATGTAATAAAAACAGGTTTTCTCTCTTTTAAGGAGAGGGTAATTCTTGAGGGCAGAAGGCATGTAACTGGCAGGAGGGAGAGAGCACATTTTGGCGAGATTGAGGGTGCTTTAGGTTAACACCGTAAGAGTCTTGAGTGAAACTAGAGGGAGGCTCAGTCTTAAGAGCAGCGTGCCATCAGATTTATATCCTGTAGGATCAAGGGCATTTCCTTGCTAGACAGAGTAGCTTCCCACTATATCTAAAGCTAAAGGACCGTAAAGCGTTATCTGACCCCAACTAAAGGTTGCACAGAGCTGTGGCATTAATGAATTAAGTAGCAGGACCTTAAAATGTGTTTAGCTGTCATTTGAGCAAACAGTCTTAAGTAAAGATTAGGCCCCTTATGGCCTGCTGCTGGAAATGTAACTGACATCACTGTATTCATTGAGTATTTCAGTAAGGAAAAACTAAGTATGGCAAGGGTCAAATATGACTATTTATACTAAACAGACATATTTAAACAGTATAAAAATCTGTTTTAGGGCCTCCCTGGTGGCGCAGTGGTTGAGAGTCCGCCTGCCGATGCAGGGGATACGGGTTCGTGCCCCGGTCTGGGAGGATCCCATATGCCACGGAGCGGCTGGGCCCGTGAGCCACGGCCGCTGGGCCTGCGCATCCGGAGCCTGTGCTCCACAACGGGAGAGGCCACAACAGTGAGAGGCCCGCATACCGCAAAAAGAAAAAAAAAAAAAAAATCTGTTTTATTTCTGGCTTTCATACAAAAAGTGGCCTACAACATAAAATCTCATATTTACTCTTCAGAGATGTTTTTCTGTCTCTACAAAGAGTTTGAGAGGCTTGGATTATCATTTTCTTTCATGTCAAAGTCCTATTTTAAAGGCAATAATAAAATATAGTAGCAAACAGATGTCCACTCTTCCAGGCTGTTGTGATGAGTCAAAACAAATCTATCATAACAATTGTATTAAACTGTGTAATCTGCTCAGTGAAGCAAGTAAAATATGCAGATCATAGGCAATATCCAGAGGGTCATGATTACAGTAGTTATGAAGAGAGAGTTATAATAGTGTGGCATGACTAAAAATATGAGGTCCTTGGGACCATATCATAGATACAATTCTGGGTTACCACTGGGTAATTTTCTTAACTTCTCAGATCCTCTGTTTACTTATCTCTGAAATGGAAATAATAATCTGTAACCTTCAGGATTGGTGAGATAATTAAAGAACATGAATACAAAGTGTCTAACATATTATGTAACACAATACTTCTTAAGAACTTCTATGGATCCCTATTAGTACTCCTACTACTTAGTTTATTTGCTCTGCAAATTTTAATCTCAACTCAATCTAAAGGGTGAAAATTCCATGGGGTGCCATCCAAACTACTTTTGGAAAATGCTTTGGTATGGTACATCATTGAGGACAGACACAATGCCTCCCAGCAAGTTTAAACCCAGTTCTGTCTCCAGCTCTGGGATAGGTGACTAGGTGTCCAGTCAAGTATGGACATCCTGGCTGGAGTAATTGGCTCACATATAGTATAAAAACATACCAGCTTTTTTTTTTTATTAGTTTCTGCTTTATAACAAAGTCAATCAGTTATACATATACATCTGTTCCCATATCCCTTCCCTCTTGCGTCTCCCTCTAACATACCAGCTTTTAAAGAAGCATCATACTAGGGAGCTGCACTTAGGAACTGAGACTGACTGAGGAAGGGGAGATTTATCTCCCCAGTTTATTCATACACTGGAGTTAGGCCTTTAGCAAACTGGACTCTATTCATGTTCATGACAAAATGTTACTCCCCCTTTTCTTGCTTGAGCATTTGTGTTTAAATTGGCGTGTAATTATGAGAAAATACTCTTTTTCAGTGCTGTGGCTGATTGAAACAAACAGGATTGGCAACACCTGGCAACTGGACGCATAAGTTCAGAAGGGTTGTTTTGTGTATGTCCCTGCTTTAAATCATATTTCAGTTATTATAGACAGGTATATCTACTGAAAATTAAGCGTGCACACACACACACACACACACACACAATTTAAAATTTCTTGTAGGCCTCTTTTCAAGCATGCCTGAATATCTAATCTATGTCCCTTATGTTATATATAATTGAAACCTCAGCCTCGAATGTTTTCTCTGATTTCCTAAAATTGTTTTGCTGAATTTCTCTGCCTCCTGAGTATATCCTTGTCTTAGAAAACTCATCTGCCGAAAGACATTCCTGTGGAGATATACTGCCAAGCCTGAAATAAAAAAATAGTAAACATTGGAGGCTTTTTTTTTTTACTGCCAAAGCCCCAGAGGCAACAATCTTATCTCTAAGTCTATGATGCAAGCAAATTAATCTGATTTGCAAGTCAACTGAATAGAGAATGGATTTGGATAGCTCTGAACCATCTCAAGTGAAAATTAGATTAACAGTGTGGCTAAATGTTGGCCAATAAAAGAGAAAAGAAAGTATATGTTTAAATAATTTTAAATGTTAAAGAGTAAAAGTAATGGAAAATGTACAGAACCGTCTTTAAATAAAAAGTAGCTAGTGTTCTATCACAATGCTATAATACATTATAAAAGTGTACAACCTAACTTGATAAAGTAACAGGGTTAAAAGTCTATTTTTCTGGAACAGAATATAACTTTGGATCTTAAGCACTCTCATGGATCTATAACAGCCATGAAAATATTCATTGGTCACTGTATCTAGAGCTTAAAATAAGTCACGGATATGGATGACTGGTGAAATCCCTACACGTTTTGCCTTGTGCTATGCTTGCCTACATGTTTAATTTATGTAGAGCCCTTTGGGGAATATTGACTGTATTTGCCAAAGACACGTTTTCGAGTTCATCGTGTCTTTTATCAGTGTTATCACTCAAGAAAATGGTATGACTGTTATATCAATATTTTATATAAACATAGGTCGTTTCTAGTGATAAAAATAACTTTATTCCCTGAGTCTGAGCTTCATTTTGATTTTATTTTTCTGAGGAATGCTTAGTATTCCATTGAGTTTCAAACTGAATTTATTTTTGTTCACATATAAAGATCTCTCAAAAAGATCACTTTTTGCCATCTTCTAGATTGACTCCCACCATCAGCACCCCTCCCCCCCAAAAAAAATTAAAGGTGCCATATACCAAGTGAATTGCAATCTGCCTTGGTAAACAAAAGCAAATTTAATAATTAAAAAACACACATTAACTCAGGCCTTCCAATGTATTTGCTTCGAGAGAGAAAGCGCTAGGGTGAAGTCCTATTTCCTTTGATGACCTAACCTCAGAATTCACTCAGTGTCACTTCTGCTTTATTTTATTGTTGAAGTCAGTTATAAAGTTTGGCCCAGATTGAAGGGGAGAGAAAATAGACTCCACCTCTCAATGGAGGAGAGTTGATGTTACGATTGTAAGGCATACATGTGGGATGGTTTATATATTGGTTCAGCCATTTTTAGCAAAATACTGTCTGCCACCTCAGGGTTTCCAGTTTGCTAAATTTGAGCCCTCACTTTGCTCCTTGGCCGTTACCCTTGTGCAGTGAATAACCTCCATCATCATATATGGTGACTTTGCTTAGGGGGTCAAAAAGGCTTTTGTTTAATAACAATTTTTCCACTCTTTAGCCACATGATTTAGGAAAGTTACTGGAAATTTCCAAATCTAAATTTCCATACAGTATTGCAGTGAAGATTAAATGAAGAAATATATTTAATGTGAATAGCATAATGTTCAATATAGATTTCCTCTTACCCTTGTATGTACAAATCTGTTACTTTGAACTATGTAAAACTGCCATCTTTGAAGTTAAAAATGGTCAAGTATTGGCCATTTCATATGGTTCAACCTAATACATTTTAAATGGATAAATAATTGGGAACATATTTTATTCTATTAAATCATAAAACATCTTCAAATTGTATAGAAAATGTGTCTTAAGCTACTTCTAATTTTAAATAGAGACTACTTATGGACTTAAGCAATACTAAAAAACTAAAATAAAATAAAAACTGTGTTTGGAGGAATTGTGCATTTGCCTTTTATTTCCCCAAATCCATTCCTAGTATAGGATGATCCATAATTCAGAAGCATATAGGAGCCTCCTCTATTTTTATTATCACATTTTTAATTGAGCTAAGATTGATAGTTTATATCTTGTCTAGATAAAGGGAATTCATAAGTTAGCTACTTTTTTTCTTGTTCCTTTTTTTCCCCTCCAAATTAAGAAGTTTCCAAACAATTTACTCTTTTCTCTATTAAAGCTTATGCCTTCTCTACATTTTTTGGAGATCTGCCCCTCAAGGCCTAAAAAGGCCAATCATTAGCTCAGTTTTCCCTGATCTTGGCATCAGGATTTGAACTGGTATCTTCAGAAGTAAAAGACCAGCCCATTAACTTGTTGTACCTCTCTGGCTGTCTGCCCAGTTTTACACATTTAGAATGATTCATGGAACTGAAATATTCCACCTTATTCAGCATTGGCAATCCGTTCTCTCAGCAAATTATACATCTAGCCTCCTATCAGTCCAAATGTGTTTGGATAATGAAGCTTCTTCAAAGCTTCAGTCTTTAACCATGTTAAAGAAAGGTGCAGAATTCACAAAGGTGTATTGGGAACATACTATAAAGGCAGGAAGTTTCTCCCTCTCTCCTCTTCCTCCAAGAAGAATAAAATGTTAAATCAGTTAAGTAATTTCTTTAAAAAAGGGGTAAGAAAAAAATGGAAATATGGAAAAAATGAAAGATAATTTTATATTTTATTCTTTCTTGATACTTTGGTGTGTTTCTATTTACATTGAGACATTATTAGTTACTTAGGGTCACCTTTTTTGTTGCATTGATATGGTGACCCATCATCAGTGAACAAAAGAGAAATACATAAGATACAAGATGTAATGTATAATACAGGGAATATTGCCAATATTTTATAGTAATTTTATATGGACTATAATCTATAAAAATATAAAATTATTATGTTGTACACTTGAAATTAATGTAATATTGTTAGTCAACTGTACTTTAGTTTAAAAAAAAAGAATCACATTTGTACATTTAGAAATGAATAAACCCCCTTGAAAGATCAGAGTCCATTATGGCCATTTCTTGGGGAGGTTTGTTGTGTATGTAGTTTTCTAACTCAGCACTCTTTTCCCACAAATCTTTCTCAATAATTAGTGAAACAAACTGAATGGTAATAAGTTTAGTTAATTACATTTAGGATGATCATTTCAACTTGCCCAGAATGTTCTGGTTTACTCCTATTGTCCCAGCAGCCTATCAGTTTATTGACCCCTTTCACTCCTAAAAGAATCCTGGTATGAGTGACAATGTATAAAATCCTCCTGTCCTTGAAAATTATATTTTCACCTACCTGCTTTGGAGCAGAGAAAGAGAGAGAGAGAGATTCATTCATAACCAAAGTAGGTTAGATGCCTCCAATTAAATGAATCTCCATATTGCTAATGGAGAATCATAAAAATAAGTTTACCATATGGAAAGTAGATTTGTATTTTAACAATCCACTCAAAAATTAGTACTGAAGGGACAAGAGGTAATGTTTTCATGTCTTTGACACTACTAAGATACAAATGATAATGCAAATCACAGTCACTAAAGTCAAACCCTTCCATTAACACTTTTCCTCTTCTAACTACTGATTTGGTGTTTTGATCCTCTCTCAACCCCAGCAAGTGACCTCAAACACCTCTATCTGAATATTACCAGTCATATGAAAAGTATACACTTCTGGAATTCTCCTGGACAGTTTTGTTAATTGTTGAGTGGAAACTTATCTCCCCATAATGTTTATTTTTTACTTCAAGTTCTATTTCTATATTCTAGTCTCTTTCCTAGAAAGCAGTCTTTAGAAGTTTGAAGTATTCAGTCATATCCTTTAGGAGTTACTCTTCCTGGTTAAATCTCCTTATGACTTTTTTCTTTTTTTTTTTAGTTTCCTATCATTCTGTCATTTTTTTAGTGCTTCTGGATGAGGTTCAGTTTCTTAATGTTTCTCCTATGATTTGATACTCAGATCTATAGATGGTTTGAAGATACTTAGGTGGTATGTTCCCTCCAGTTAGCAAAATCTGTGTGGTATATAAAAGGAGTTACTAGATAACATTGATTTCATACTTACTATATTTCAGCTTCTATGCTGAGAATTTCATATTAATTCTTAGTTAACACTAATTCTAAGAGGTAGTTACAGCAATTTCCCTATTATACAAAAGAGAAAATTGAGCTCAGGGAAATTAGATAAAATGACAAAGATCACTCATTTAAGAAGTTAAATAGAATATAGGGCTCAAATCTAGAAAGCCTAGGCTCTTAACCATCCTAAAGTTATACACATGCTTTTCTTAGACTGAATGTATTGCCATTAATTCCTTATTATTAGAATCATTGAAGGTTCTTTTTTTAAATCTTGTTAGGTTTTTGGATTTAAATTCTCTCATTCTGCATATTGGATATCTCATGTAGCTTTTTATCACCTGTACATACATTTAGTTTACTGCCAACATCCTTATCCAAATCCCCATGAAAATATGCAGTAGCACAGGGCTGGAGAAAGGGGACAGGGTCTCTCCAGTGAGAGTTTCCTGCATATTGGTGTTAATAAACACTTTTGTATATATACCAGCTTGTATTTAATCAAGTGGACTCATCTACTGAGATCTGACCTATGTTTTTTTTTCCTATTTATTTCAAAGATATTATTTTGAAAAATTTTAGCAGAGTACTTATTTATTATCTATACTGAATTTGGTGATTAGAACACTAATTTTTTTTGAATGAACATTGCTTTACAATGTTGTGTTAGTTTCTGGTGTACAGCAAAGTGATTCAGTGATTCAGAATCTGAATATATACATATATATATTTGGATTCTCTTCCATTATAGGTTATTACAAGATGTTGAGTATAGTTCCCTGTGCTATACAGTAGGAATTTGTTGTTTATCTATTTTATATATAGTAGTGTTTATTTGTTAAGCCCAGACTCCTGATTTATCCCTCCCCATCCCTTTCCCTTTTGGTGACAGTAAGTTTGTTCTCTATTAGACCAGTAATTCTTATGTTCGTACTTCCATTCATTCATCTACTCCCTTTATAAAACAAACAAGCAAATAAGCAAACAAACCAACAAGCCAACCAATACATAATTAATATTGCTAAATGATAAGAAAATTGGACTGTTCCGTCATATGCTAATTGTTTATCCCTGGGCAAGTTACTTGTCTCCCTAAATCTCAGATTTCTTATAAAATGGAGGTAAAGAAATGCGTGTAGCTAAAATGTGGTGGATGTAAGGGGAATAAAGGAAGATGATGGTGAAATGCCACTGTCTGATGTGATCAGGAGTCTGTGTGTGTCACTGAACATTTTGACCAAACAATTTATAAGATATGATCTATGTTTTTCAAAGTTAACTCTATACCAGTGGTTCTCAAACTTGAACATGTATCAGAAGCATCTGGTCACTTGTTAAAACATAGAGTTTTTGATTCAGCAGGTCTGGTGTGGGACCCAAGAATTTGCATTTCTACCAAGTCTCCAGCTGTTGCTGATGCTGTGGATAGGGGTACCATACTTGGAAAACTACTGGGAAGATATGGAGAAAGTTAGAAGACCAGGTAGAATAGTGAGAGATGGTAAGTACCTGGACTAAGACAGTGACAGTGGGAATGAGTTCCAGATATCCACTGGATTTGTGACTGATAAAGTGTGGAAGATGAAAGAGGCAGAGTCAAAGCTATCTTCAAGGTTTATAAATGGGATGAAGAAATGCTGATGCCAGCAACAAGAAATAGAGAAAGAACAGTTTTTTGATTCACCTTCACCTGAGTGAGATAAGCTCAGGTTAGAAAGAGCTGAGGTTCAGTGTTTGCAGTTTATCCAGCTTGACATCTACAGGATGGAGGTAGCCATCTGGGATGATATTGATCTCATTTCTAGTTTTAGGGGTAGAACTGGAGTTAAGTTCATTTATTTCCTCCAAGTAAGTGAGCATTTACATGTGGAATACAGACTCTATGGTTATGGGTTAAACACAAACAAGTTTTAATGCCCTTGCCTTTTCTTCATAGGGAATAAAGGGTTACAGTTACTCACCATGCCAAGCAAAATGGCTCAAACCAATAGCAGAACAGAATATATTGGCACTGGAGGTGGAAGGGTGGCTGGATGCTATTGAGTCCTTATTTTTTCTGGTTAGGAGATAAACAAACTTTCTCTCTATGGGTTGCGTCAAGCTCACCTGTAGCTATATGATGCGTGCATCTCCCTTTGTCGCCAGCTTCCCTGAATAGAGGACCATTGTGTCTTATCTTCTTTGAAGCCACTGAGTATCGTCCTATTGTTTTACTGAGAATGGTCTGGCTTCTGGACACAAATAGTGAACTATCTCTTTATAATCTATATTTAAAAAGTCACATTCTCATATTTTAAATGTAGTGTTACCTGTACTATAAAAATGTTACATTAGCTGGACTTTGGTCACTTTGGGGTACAATATGTTCACCAAAGGGATTAAGCCTCATTCAAAGAGATGTTTACTGGGAGGAGTAGTTGGAGGAGGAGAGGGGTGGAGTTTGATCCTTAGAGGTGATTGTTCTAGTGTTCTTATACCAAGATGGGTATAGCTAAAAAGAAAAACAAAACAAAAAACAATCATGGCCAGAGATAAAGATGTGGAAATATTTAAGAATATTAAGATTAATTGGTGCTATGAGAAAGATGGAATCGAGTAGGGTTGGAAGAAAAGACAGCTCATAATATAATTCTGGGGGAGAAAAAATATTAGGAACAGACAGAATAATGGGAATCATAAAAACAAAAAATAAAGGAGAAGAGAGAAGAAGTTGTCAGAGAAGTTGAACATCCAAAAAGGAAAACTTATTGCTCAGTTTTGACAGGCCCTTTTGATCATTGCTTCCTAAATAATTCCAGTTTCTCTCTTCCTTTTTTTTTAACTAATGAAAAATTTCAAACCTTACACTCCAATTATTTTTCTTCTATAATATTTTTACTGGCAAAAAGTGAATTAAAATTTGAACTCATAAGTTGATACATTCTTGCATTTTCAGTACTAGCTAGTGGCATTTTTTAGTATATCTAGCGTTTCTCATTTTAAATATTCAGTGTTTGAAAATAAGACTTTGTAATTATGGCAAAGTTCTTGTTAAAATATACCCCCCAAGGGAAAAAAATAAATGCAAACACAATAAAGACATGTAATTTATTTTGATAAACCCCTATTCCTTTCCACTAAATTTCCCCTAAAATTTCCAGAAAATCCAGCAAGGGATCTGATGGAGACCCCAGTGCTATTAGATTAGGGATAGGTCTGAAATTTCAGCTTCTGAAGTCACAGCTGATTTTATTGTGAGAAACTTTAGAGACTTATCTAGTTATAAGAGTTCCATTTTTCATCAAAGTTGGAGGATATTTTGATATGATAAATATTATGTAGAAGTTCAAAGTGATAGTTACATAAACAGTTAGCTCTTGCTAATGTCCCAAACAGAGTGAACAATGAGCCCTGCAGTTAAATGGTGACATTTGAATATGCCACAGCTGCAAGTGCTACTTGGCAAAGCAACATGCTTTGTATGTAGTCACGTCTACTGGCAATTCTTGAATTGTCAGAAACCAGGGAATAACAACTGAATAGAGGGCAATGCTTCAGCTTGGTGGGGGTGATTATGGAAATGGTACTACTGATTAAAATATGGCAGCTCACAGTGTTATATCCTCTGTGGAAGGAGGCTTGTGGGGAAGGAGATGGTGATTGAGAAATGGAGGGGGAAGAAATGGAGGGGCCTTTCTTAAGGCCTTAAGTTTTGGTTTTGTTCTATCCCTTTGTGATGTTCACTTCTTTCCCTTTTTTCACCTGGCACCCCAGCTGGTGAGGGATTGGGGAACATTAATCTCTAAAATGAGTGGTCATTCAGTAGCAGTGGGCTATTCATAAATCACCTAGTTGACTCTTAGGAGACAAAAAGCTGTTTTCAGAAAGGTCACATTAAATTTTAGCTACCATAATATGAAGAAAGCAATCACATACAGTATTCTAAGCAAACTAAGGGAATTTATTTGCTTGTAATAATAACTACCTCTTTGAGTTGTCACTTGGAGACAAAATTATGCAACATGGGCAAAACAGTTTATTTAATGAAACATATTAAAACAATTGCTCTTTAGTGAAACAAACTAAAACATAGTAGATATACCATAAAGGGTAGTTAACATCATTGTTGTAAAATCACTTTGATTTGATTCTCATCACTGTCACTTACTTTGAGCCTTAGTTTATATGTTTGTCTAATGGCACTAATGATATCGCACAGTATTGTTGAGTGCATTACAATAAATGTGTATGAAATGGCTAGTACATTTTATGGCAGATAGTAGGGTTCCAAGAAATGAGAGAGAGAATTATGAGTGGAGGAAGAAAGAACTAGGGGGAGAAGTAAAATCTATGTGTCTAAGTAATTGTGTATAATGGCGTGCCTAAGAAAAATAAGATCGTTTTTCTTTTTTTCCTTTTGTGTGTGTGTGTGCCTGTGTGTGTACCATAAAACAACCTAAAGATACAGACTGCTTTTGGGTAAACTGTCATGAGGAAGGTACTTTAGCTGAAATTTTAAAGATTATAACGAGCAGAGATTTAGAGGAAAATATTGCATATCAGGAAAAGGACAAAACCCATGCAACTGAATGAGAAAATTCAAGGCATAGAAGGAGAATGGCTGGTAACCCTGGAGGGCATGAATAGATAATTAGCATGGGAGGTGAAAGATTGAAAACTGCAGAGAGGTCAAAAGATGAAGAAAAGAGTTTGGATGTAATTTGGTTAGAAAAAATAGAAGGAGGCAGAAACGGTTTGGGGATAGGAAAGATGAAAATAACACCAAAGGAAAGATTTTGTTTGGCCAGAATGTAAAGAATGAATTGCAGCAGAACCTGAAAGCAGGCAAGGCCATTTATCATTTCAAGGCCAAAGCGCACAATTGTGATGCCTTTGTCAAACCATGAAATGCCACCACTCATAAAATAGAAAAGTAAATACAAATATGGATGCTCATACCTGAAAGTTAACAGTTTGGGGTTATGAAAAAGCAATTAGAAGAGATATGGGGATATATGTATATGTATAGCTGATTCACTTTGTTATAAAGCAGAAACTAACACACCATTGTAAAGCAATTATACTCCAATGAAGACGTTAAAAAAAAGCAATTAGAAATCAAATGCATTGAGATATTTTAAATATGAACAATAAAGTTTTTTTTTAATTTCCCTTTCAGTTAAAACTTTCAGGTGGCACTGTCTTATCCATTTGCACTAAATATGTAGTAACAATTTAAGAGAAGATACTGAAAAGTCACACCTTGAAATGTGTTTACTAGTAAACACAATTATTAACAGATATCAAGGTTATATTAAAATAGAATTCTACAAGCATCCTCATTTACCTCTAGGGTAAATGACTTGAAAACTGTTGTGTTGGCTTGGATTTCCTTTTTCTTTATTTTTAAAGGTACGTAGAAATAAATGCTGACGTCTTCACATAAGCATTCCTTTGTTTTTGTTTTAGTTTTTTATCTTATTTCGGTGATTCTCAAATAGTAGGGTGCTTAAAATTACTGTAGAGGATTGTATACATAAAATTATATATACATGTAAATTTTATAGGGATTTAGGGAATTTGCAAGGATAATTTTGACCATAATGGTTTTCGATACCCTAACTTGATACCATAACCAGGAGTAAGCTGCCACTCTCATATGATTTGAAAAGAGTTCAGAAAATAATATTTAAAAATTCCGTGCTTACTTTGTAGGATAATTTGCAGGGAAGAGGCCATTTTATATTTGAGATTCTAAGTGAGTAATCCTACTATATAAATGTCAACTAATTTATTTAAAAAATAATTCAAATTTCCGTATGTGAATTATGTGATATAAATGCAAAGCAGAGCTATCAGGTTAGAGAAGCAACATTGCAGAGTGGCTTAATGTTGCTGAAGATGCAAGAATTTAAATTAATGAATGGACTCTTCTCTAGAAAGGAAAAAAAAAAAGAAAAACAACCTACACTATAATCTTACTACGTGTTTTTGATCACACAAACGTTAGATTTCCTGCTTGATTTTGAAATTTCCCATTTGACACAAATGTATGCCAAAGCAAATTAGTGTAGATGGACATCATATTTCTTTAAAGGAGATTGGGAAAGGACTCAAACCTAAAATAGTGAGTTTGAAAACATTAGTTATTTTGTTCTAGCCTGTTGTTTTTGTGCAATTCAGTGACAGTTTAGCATTGATACCCAGTGCTGGCCTTATGTTCCCGCATCTGCTGTGTGAAGAAAACATTTTTTCCTTAAAGTAGCATCCACCATACTAATTGTTTTCATTTTCAGTTCATGTTAAGTGTTAGATGAGCAATTTGTCTTTCAAGGCATGCATGTGACATCATTTGACTAAAAGCAAGGCCTTTCTTTTCAATAGGATTGAAAGAGTTTGTAACTCTAGGACACTGTGACCACCTTCTATTTGTAGTACTTGCCTCTATTAAATCTAACCCAAACTGAATTTATACAATGCAAAATGAAGCACTTGTAATGTGAAATACTCCATCAATTGACTCTTCTGTCTACATGACAGCAACATGACTGGCTAGCATGAAAATTATTTGTGTCATATAGATGCCATTATTAAGAAACATCTGTGACATTTTTAAAGCACTTTTATATTTTGATCTCCTGAGAACCATATTTTAGAATATTTCTGAACTATTTCCATTGTTATTTCTCATTTAACTCATGTTGTTTTAAGTGTCTTCCTTCATGTACAAACATGAGACTGTTCTCATTGTCTTTTTATCATTGTCTTGTCTTATTATTGATTTCTAGCTTAATTTTGCTATGTTCAGATACTATCAATATATCAAATGACTTCAGTCCTGTGAAATTTGTTGAGACTTTCTTTATGACACATAATATGGTCACTTTTGTAAATGTTCTACATACTCTTGAAAAAAATACGCATTGTGCAATTCTTGGTTGTGGTTCTATCTTTGTCAAGCAGGTCCTTTTGTAAATTGTATTGTTCAAATTGTCTATATGTCTATTGCCTTTTGTTGCTGTTGTTTTTAGTTCGTTCTCTTAGAACAGATGTGTTCTAGATGGGATAATATGCCTAACTGTTTATTATCTCTTCCCTACCCTCACCTTTTTGGCTGTTGTTGATTTTTAGTTCTTCATGTATTTTAAAGGTAAGACAGTGTTATTATTATTGTTTTATGCAGTCAGTATTCATTTAGATTTATATACACATTCACTCTATTCTGTTATTTATTAAATTTCTTTTATCATTTTCCTCCTTACCTCTGGGGTCATTTTCTTTCTGTCTAAAGAACTCTTTAGCTTTTTCTTTAATGTAGCTTTGTGATTGACAATTTCTCTAAATTTTTCATTTCTAAGAACATCTTAATTTTACCTTAATTATTTTACCTTAATTATTTTACCTTATTATTTGAAAATCTTAAGTTTACCTTAATAGTTTCACATGATGGCAGTTATTTTCTTTCAGCACTTTAAATATGTCATTCATTTGTCTTCTGGTATATATTCAATTTCTGCTGAAAAGGCAGCTGTCTCATTGTTTGCATTTTATTTTATTTTATTTTTTTCTCCATGGCACATGGGCCTCTTACTTCCGTGGCCTCTCCCGTGGCAGAGCACAGGCTCTGGATGCGCAGGCTCAGCGGCCATGGCTCACGGGCCCAGCCACTCCGCGGCATGTGGGATCCTCCCGGACCGGGGCACGAACCCGTGTCCCCTGCATCGGCAGGCAGACTCCCAACCACTGCGCCACCAGGGAAGCCCCACTGTTCGCATTTTAAAAGATAATGTGTGACTTTTCCTTTGGTTGCTTTTGAGTTTTTAAAATATTCTTTGGCTTTCAGAAATTGTGTTATGATGTGGTTAGATATAGACTTCTTGGCATTTTCTCAGCCTTAGTTTGTAGAGCTTTGACATCTTCAGGATCTTTCTTCAGTTTGGGAGATTCTTGGCTAATATTTCTGTAAATATTGCTTTGGTCCTATTCTTTTTGTGAGACTCTAATTATACTGCCTTAGAGTTTCACCATTCTTAATTGTCTCATATTCGTTTCTGAATGTTTCAAATTACGGTTTCTGTTTTTCAATCTAGACATCTATTGATCTGCTTTCCAGTTCATTAACATCTCTTTTGCTTTTTATAATTTTGCTGTTAAACCTATTTATCAAATTCACGATTTCAGTTATTCTACTTCTTTGCCTAGAATTTTGATTTGATTCATTTTTATAGATACCAGTTTGTTGGTAAAATTCTTTATCTTGTCATTTATTTTCCTAGTAAGCACTATTATTTTAAAATCTGTGCTTGGTATGCTAATGTCTGAATCATCTAGCAGTCTGATTTTTTTCTCTTGGTTTTTAGTCACTTGTTTCTGTCTATTGGGCATTTTTCATTGAATGTATGAAAAATTACAGAAGTTCTAGATTTTAACTTTCTAGAGATGATCTGCTTTCCTTCTGGCAGGCTGTTAAAACAGAGGCCGATTGCCTTGATCCTTTGGAGATCGAGATTGTTCAAGGTTGAGTTTCATTTTATGTGAGGTCTAGTTTATTTCTGTTTTGACTTTCCTACAGAGTAAAACCCATCAAGGATATTAACTGAATGTCAGTGTTGTTTCCCATAGCTGACCTCCTCTTTGATGATCTTTGAGTCCCAATTTTATCTTTGTTTCTGCTTGGTGGTTTCTAGCTACTTAGGAACCTTTTTTTGTTTGTTTGTTTCGCTTGTTACTTCTTGTCCTATAAATCTTAAGAATCAACAAATTACTTGAGGTAAAATCAATAAAGAATACTATTGTTTTGGGCCCTGTAGTCCTGTGAAATGATCAAGGACACCAAGCCACCATTTTCTGCTTGGTTTCTAGGCCCCTTAGCACCACTAGTCCTTGCCTCCACCAACACACAAAAATACAGAAGAGAAAGCCAGGCTCACTGTAGTTCAATTCCCTGCTTTCTAAGATCTTGACACATCAAGACTGGCTGCCTTGGCTTCTCTCTGATGCCCTCAAACAATTTTTTTTTAAAATCTAGATTTCGTATTTATTCTTAGTAGATGGATACTGGCCTACATCAAGCTATTCCATAGTAACCAGGAATGGAAATCTCCCAAATTCCTGAACAGAATATAGGCTCACAAAAATCATTTTTAAGCCACAGCATAGAAGGAGGTTAAAGAAGCAACAACAACAACAAGTAGAAAAGAGGAAATAAAATAGAAAAAGTAGGTCTCAGAAATATATTTGTGATAGAAAAACTTAATCCATGTTAACTTTTGGCAGTCCTTTTATGATTATTATGTATCACTTTTTTTTGCTTGTATAATGCTATTATGCACATCTTTACTATATAAAAATATGTCTAGTTATGGTTTCAAAGTACTATGTAAAAGAGATGGAAAGGGAGACTATTTCAAATCAGGAAAAGCATGTATAGCCTAATTCCCAAAGTTTAGAAAAATAAATCCTACATATATATGAAACTATTAGAGTCAATTCCTAGGCCTGCTAAGCCATTTTGAATGAAATTGTTCCTACATTTTGAAGCTATAAAAAAAAAGAAAAAACAATTGTTAATTTTAGTTTGATGTAATTTTGAGTCAGAAAAAAGTAATTGCTTTTGTTCTTTATAAATAAATTTATATTGCATAAGAAATAGTGTGAACATTAACTCATTTAACAAAGGAAGAATTAGTTAAATGCTACCGCAGATTCAAAAAAGGTGGCAAAATTTGAATCATCTGAAACTATATTTATTTGAATAAGGCTGGAGAAAACATTTATTCTTTCTCCTCTAGTGTGCTTTAAAAGCGGTAATCAGACTGGAATGTAAATGCCATTCTCTTCTAAAAGGAATTAGGGCTCCTTTTAGAAATGGCTAATTCAAGTGCAGGACAGAAAACATCAAGATGAGTCTTGAACTTATTGCGATATCAGATAGCCAGGAACCTTTGGTTTACTATTAAGAGCTTTTCAAAACGGCTGAGTAGTCCATCTGAATAGGTTCCACTAGTTAAATTTGAACATCTGTAAAAATAACAACTAGAATGTGTTTACATCCATTAGTTCATAATGGTACGAATTACAAAAACAAACAGAAAACCCCAAAACCATCATTCTTTTTGCAAGATGCTAGAGAACAAACTCATTATTTTGAAAACTGGCAAATAAAAGGAAACAATCAAGTGTTTCTGCTGCATATAGTATGTAAACCGTGCTTCAGGGTAAACAAATAGTTGATAAGGGAAAAGATTTCTCTTTGCTGAAATATTTCAGCTAATAAATAAGTTTAAAATGATAGGATTAAAATATCATTATTTGCAAGCTAAAATATAATCATTAATCTAGGCAATGGTAATCAATGATGGCTAACATTTCAAAATGACACATTATATACACATATACTTTCTGATGGAAAAAACACATAGGTAACTTTTCGTGGAAGAAAACATGACTACCTGTGTTGTAGTCTTGCCCCCCACCTCACCACACATACACACCAAAAGCAAACCTGAATCTCGTCCATCCTCTAGATGTAACTTAATTATCAACTTAGAGAAAATACATGGGACAGAGTACCTGCTAACTGTGCAAGAGGATGCAGTAGCAATATCCAAACTGGGAAACTTTATGGGACAAACATTCTGTTTTATTCAACAAAAGTTTATAAGAAAAAGAGAGAGTGATAATCTCTATATTAGGAGATAATTTAAAAACTTATCTGTAAATGGACCTTATTTAGATCCTAATTCAAATGAACATAAAGGGTTAAAGTATCTTTATAAGAAAATAGGGGAAAAATGAAAATTGAACACATATTTGATGACATTAAGGAATTATTGTTAAATTATTTTAGCTATAATATTGGCATGTCATTAGATATTTTTGATGAGTCCCTATCTTTTATGTCTATAAGGTGATATATTTATAGATGAAATGATATATTTTGAATTTCCTTCAAAATAATTTGTAATGAGAGGAATTGATAGAAATATAAATGAACCAGAATTGACCATGAGCCCATAATTGTTGAAACTAGATGATGGATACATGCAGTTTCATTATACAGTTCTCTCTATAGTATATGGACACACAAAAAAAGAGAAGAAATATGACTGTTTATTATTTTAAGCCACGTAATAGCAAGGGGCATTTAAGAAAATAATTTGAACAGCCCAATTTTTCTGCAGATAACTAATCTCAAAAATATCATTCCTTTTTTCAAAGTCTGAAATTTGTCATTTCCAGGAGGGTTTTCATAAAATAATATTTCATGCTGTCTTGAGTAATCAAGTTCAATAAATACGGGCATTTTTTTTTTTTTTAATATGGGCAGTTTTTAATCAGAGGGAGGGAGAACTACTTAGGCTACTTTACTACCCACAAATACTCTAATGGGGATCAATCACACCCAATTAAACCTCAAGGAATTATGAATCTTTAATAGGTTTATCATGAGATAATTCAGCTGCTAAGTCCTATTTGGTTTCATGCTAGGCAGGCTTTCTCAAGCTGGAAACTAATCATCTTCATGACATCATTTTTAAAGAGGCTTTGTGATTTTTGTTTAAAAAGAACACAGAAGGGTTTTGCAGTTTTCATCAGAATTTTATATATATTTATTTGAAATTTTCAAGTTCTGCAGTGCTGCTGTGAGCCCATGTTTACATTAAATAGAATAGTTTTGATAACACTAATTAATGACTCCAAAGAAACTTAACCACCTGAGCAACTTTTATACATTTTCTTTCAATAGCTTAACCTGGCCCTTATCCATGCCCCTCATGCAATGTATAGCTCATAGTAGAGCCTTCTGTGCATTTTATTAAAAATAAAACTAAAACAGTGTAACAAACTTGAGCTTTGTCTCCTTGATCTCTGTGACATATGGTCAGGAGAGCAGACTTCAGCATGAGGCCACCTGATGTGACGTTTTCTAGGCGCGCAGCTTCAGCAGTCTCTCCCTGCTTCCTTTTCTTCACCTATAAAATCATAATAGCACCTTCTTTGTGTATTTACAGTGAGTGCTAAATGAGATATTGTCTATGAAGCATTTTAAACAGTGTATGGTGCGCTCAGTAATTTCCTACTGGTGTAGAAAAACAGTAGCGGTGTAGCAAAACAGAAATATTCTTCTATGGCTGAGATGCAAAATCTATAAAGACCACATTGGAATGGATGCTACCATTTTTCATACTCCCCCAAGACAAATGATTTTCTTACCCTGTGTGTGCATGTGTATTTAGTGTGTTTGGTGGGAAGGATCATGCGTGGTGCTATAAATGCATCTGTTGATGATTAGTTTTGAAATGTTCTGAGAGGATGGAATAAGGGAAAGGAAGGTTCAGACTGTTTTTGGCAGGAGTTTTTTCTGCTGTTTATTCTTAGATCCGGTGAGCATTTAAAAGCAACTTTTTGTAGTGTTGAGAGGAACAGTCAGGAGCCTTGTGTGAAACTTTTCGCAGAACCCCAGCCAGCCACCACATCTTCACTGAAGTCTTCTCTGCTTTGCCAATTTTATCCATGAATCTATTTAGAAAAGATTTTCCTCCTAGATTTTCCTTTCACTCTAGCTATGGCACATATACTTTCTGTAGTATAATTATACTTGTATAATGAGTTTAAATAAGTTATTAAGACTCACAAACTTAATGCATAATTAATTGATGTGATTACAGTAAGAAACAAGCACACAGAATACATGTTTGTATATAAGCCTATTCAACCATGTAGGCATTGCAAACACTAGAGTTTAGTTAACATATAGAGTAGCAAACCTACTTCTCAATGCCTACAGTCAGATACAAGATGTTACTAATGAAGACATTTCTCATTCTGGTTCTTAAAGTATAAAAAATTAGTAGCTTTGCAGATGCCTTCTAATTTAAACAAATTTATAAAAAGGTATGATGATTTTGTGCCATGAGGTAATATCCTAATTTTAGCCTGAGATTACCACTAAATTCCAAAACAGTTGGAAATTTTCTCAAGATTTCCATTCTAATATTCTATATCAATTCCAAATTGCATTTGTTTCTCAAAGAGATATATACTCAAGGTAGCTTGTTAATTTCTGAGTAACTCTTTCTCTCTCTCTTTTTTTGTAAGCTAAATAAGCTATACTCATTTCTTCATTCATTTTATCTATTCAAATATCTACTAGGCACTGTGTGGTGTGTCCATGTATCTACACCCTCTTGCTTCATGTTGGTGAATATGGCTAATATGATATATGATATATCATATTACTTTTTTCTTCCTAATAGTCATAAAATATGATGGACCATTTAACATTTTATATGCATAATACATTTTGTTCTGTAAGCACAAATAACTCTCTTTGGATCATGTTATATAGTTTTTAAAAGTCTACTAACAGGACTCTTAGGCAATGAGATATTTCTGTAGTTTCCCAAAGCTTAAAGTGTTTATAGGAGTCAAAGGTTATGCTTTTTCCACATTATGTTATAGTCTTACATATGCAAAAATGGAATAGCTAATTCTCTCAAGATAAACATTTAAGTTTCTCATCCAAAATGTTTACTTGAGCCTTTCCAAGTCTCTGTTAAGCTACCTGATTCATATTCTCTTTCTCTGGAAGAAGGAAGGATATTGCTTTATTGATAACAGTTCTATCAGGTTGACTTATTTGAGGTTGCCTGTTGGGGTGGATAGAATAATGGCCTTGTATACCCAACCTCATGACTAGATATCTGGTACCAACTGAACCAAGAAGGGCCTAACTGTTCCCCCCCACTTTTTTGCCAAGACTCTGCCCACACTTGCTAAAATAATTTCCTGTATCCACTATGGCACTTCTCTTGCCTGCTGCCAGAAATGAGACATTCCATCTGCCTGGCTAGACTCCTTTCTGTGATTACTTCTAAGTGAATTTTAGATTATTTGTACCACCCTGGAAGATATTTTCCTCTTTCAACCTTAGTTGAGCCCCTGGTTTTGACAGTCATTATGATAAATTAGTTTTTATAAAAGACTTAGAAGCAATCAAAATTAAAATATTACCATATACTGTGTAACTCTGGAATAAATTTACAGAGGTGTGTTAAGGCTTAGGCTATAGAGCCAGACTGCCAGGTTGAAGACACAGCACCACCACTTTCTAGCAGGATGACTTTGGGGAAATTACCTAAATGTTTTGTATTTCGGTTTTCCTCATCTATAAAAGAGATGAATAATAATAATACCTGAAAAGATTAAATGTGCCTATAAAGAATATACTGCCTATGCATAACAAAGGCTCAATAACTTGTGTTATTATTACGTCCAGGGTTAATATGCAAAAGATTTAACAACTGGTATGGACAGGCATTTGCTTGCTAGATTTCCAAGGTCACTGCCAAGGGTACCATCTCCTCCTTTGGGGTCCATACCTGCTCATTAGAAGGAAACTTGTGGTGATGGCTGAAATACGAGAGTCACAGTGAGAGCCCAGGTCCCAGGGTGACTCCAGAGCAGTGCATACCAGCTGAGTGGGGGTCATGGCTGAAGCTAGGTAAGTCTCCTGTGTACTTTGAGGAAACAAAGAGAAGTACACTAAAAGCAAGAATTTAGGGAGGTACTGACAGAAACAGTACCTACCAATTAGAATGTATCGGGCCATAGTGATAGCTTCTGGAGGCTCCTTACCATACCTTTAGTCTCTGGATTGAGGGATTTCTCACTGGATTGGGAGGATGTCTAAGGATGAGGTGGAGCCCTCAGTAGTGCCTATTTACTAATCAGTCTGACTATACCTCAATATGTATGTTATACCAGCCCTGATTATTCCCCGAATTTTATTTATTAACTACTTAAAAACAGACTTTGGGTATCTAAATATAGAATGAAAATCAGAAAATCAGATATATAACATGGGCAACACTTAACAATATATTAATCCTCAGTTATTTGTTACCTGGAATCCCAAATCCCCTTTGGATATATATGCTTTGAGTCCTTTTTTTTTCCCCTTAAGTAAAGTAGCAATCCTACAATATTATGTGTGGTTAGGTAATTTCTTTTTGAATATTGAAGAGAGTGTATTTAATCTTGAAGAGAATGATGTAATATTCACCTCAGACAACACATATTTGATTATATAGTACCAAGACTTGAGCAAACTCAGAACAAGCATTTATACATAACCTCTGGCAGTGATAAGAGATGATCTAGGAACAAAAACTCTGAATGAAAATGCTTTGTTTCCTGCTTCAATGCATTTGTGCCCTGGGATAACCAGAAATAATTATTGAAACAAGCTTCTTGTTGATAATAATTACACTCCATTCTATGAAAACAAGAACAAACAGCAATTATCTATAATTTCTCATTTGCAAACCCTCTCATTATGCTAAGACTTCTTGTCTGTGTTTGATAACATTATGTTATGTGTGTTGGAAGAACTCTACATTTTTTTTTAATGTTTCAAATTATACTGGGCAATGCATGATCGATACAATTCAGGCTTAAATGATTTCTGTTTTAAGACAAAACAGCTTCTTTGGGCAGCATAAGCTATCAAAGAAGTAATGTCTTTTGGATTCCTTCAAAGAAGATGGGTTCATTAACCAAAACTAATAGACATTTTTCCTGTATCAGCAAAAATTAGATTAGGAAAAGAGAAATAGAAATCAGCCAGATTGTCATTACAAATAGATTCTTAAGAAAACTTAACATGTATGAAACTTAATATATATAAAAATGAGGAAGTATTTCCATTTTGATATCTTTTTACATACTAATAATGTTACCTTACATTCCTACTTTAAATAATCCTTAGTCTGTAGTGCCTCAATAATTATGTGCTTAATTTGAACATGATAATTTTGTATTTTCTCATATTTCTTCTTCTGCATTATTGCATTTATCTTGATAGATTGTAAGCTCTTTGAGGGAAGGAATAATTTAATTTCCTTTTGCTTCAGCCCTCTGCTGTACCATTCAAATTAACTGTTTGAAAAACAGCTTTAAATTTTTATAGCATGAGTGGCTATTTATCAAATAATCAGCTGACTCAATGGGTTAATAATTTTCCCCATAGTGAGCACTAATTTCCTCATCTATAAAAAGAGAGACCATAATAATACCTAATTCTCATGGTTTCCAAGATGTTTGAGTGAAATCATGTGTATAAAACATTTAGCACAGTGTCTGGCTCAAAATTAAGCTCTCACTCAATCAATACATGCCTTGATTTTACTCTCCTAACTATAGAGCTGAACCTAAGTCACATTCACTAATTTCATTTTTTGGAAAGGCCAAATTTAGTTAATTCTACTTGATCCAGTCTAAGACTACTAGGACCAATAACGTGACTTAAACAAGGTTTGGTTGTGTAAGTGGCACTCTATAGACATAGTCCCAGTTTGAGAGTGACTTCACATTTGAGGAAATGGAACCAAAATATACTACTATAAATATGAGTTTGGATTTCTATCTTATAGCTATATTACTTCATTGAAGAATGATGTGAGTTTGGACTATTATACATAGTCTACACATGTTGAGGTTAAGTCTTGATATATATCAAACTAAAAAATTGCATATTTGTGTTTGAATGGATCGTATTTGTTATCTTTCTGGAATTTGGTTCCAAGAGCCAAATAAGCTCAGAAAATTTTCCAACTGATCAAAATCATTTAAAAAAGTATTGGCATGCTACTCACTTCATGATTCGAATGCTGCATATGTTCAAATTAATTATAATCAACTGCCTTAGGTACTTTCTAAATAAGTTATCTACAACTTGTTTGTAGGACTTATTTAGCCAAAATTTCCTTTATGTTTAAGTAGATACCATAGTCAACTCTATTTTCACATATCTTGACTTTATGGAAATGGTATTATTGATCTAAAACAATAAACAGCCAGTTATTTTACCAGAAAAAAATGTTTGTTTGTTTTTTTCAAGAAGAGCAAAGAATTGCAATTTGGAACATGCACTCTACTGCAAACCAAAGGCAAGTCTGGAGAGCAAAGGAGAGGATCATTCTTTTATAGAGGAGAAGGGAGAGTTGGGAGTGGCTTGTTGTAAACAAAGAGTCCACTGGAAGAAACTGGGAGATTGAAGTGTAGTGGCTTTTCATTGTCTGAGTTGTGACAGTCTCTCATTGACTGGGCTGTTGTCAGGCAAAGAGAAATTCTTCCTTCCTCCAGTGAGGTAGTAAAGTAGTAACTTTTTTCCTGTTGGAGATGCAAAATTACCTCTCTTCTTATACATAATACAATTGTTATCAAGTGGTAGGGCCAGAGATCTTCCCCTTTTTGCGACTCTATTTTAAATGAGGTTTCTATTATTAATTTTCGCAATGTGTAAACTCTTGTGAATATGGGGCTTAGTGCTCTATCTTACAGAAAATGCAAAAAAAAAATCATCAAATCTGTTCTCCACATTTAGAAACACAGATTTTATGCATCCGATAACTTTTTAAAGCAAAAAAGAAACCATTATATGTATGTGGTAAAGAAGAGCTCTTCTATGTTCAGTCCAAAGGTCTGGATTTGATCTACTTTTCTTTCCTCTCTCCTAACATAGTCTGCAAAGGGGCTTGGAAAACTTGTAATGCTCCAGGAATATAATTTAAAAAACCACTGGGATTAAGAATAGGAATATCCTGCAAACTTTTTAATTTCTGTAAAATGTTTTCAAAGTTTGGAAACATAAATAATTTGCTTTCCTTAGAAGCTTTTTGGGTTCATAAGAGAAAGAAAGTGTATGATGAGTTGAGAAGGTAAAGATTAAGATAAATGATTTTTCTTTTCAAACAGAGTAACTAGGCTTAAAAAAATAAACACAGCTGAGTTTGAAAACTGCCATGCTAGTGCTCATAATTATTAGCTGTCTGGTGAGGATGAAGACTTCTGCATTAATAAATGTGAATTATAGCCAGATATAGAGATTTGGCTCTACTACCATGCCATAACATGTCCATCATGTGGCCATATTGGAGTACCGCTTTTAAAGACAGTAGAACTCTGTTGCAAACACTGGTATCTGTGGAGCAGTAAACCCACCGAGATATCATGGCTGATGGTTCAACTGGAGAGTTTGGGAGCTTGTTTTCAGTGCTTAGGTGGCTTTGTCCAATCTTACGTGGCTCAAGCTGCTTGGAGACCCCAGCCTGGAAGGAGGCAGTTCTGGGGGCTTGTTACTGATGCAAACACAGCAATTGCCTGCAAGGTGTTGAGGGCTGGCATTTTGCACCTCATCCTACACAAGCCTTACACAAGCCCTATGACATGATAAGCAGCCTCAGGGGCTGCTGTCATCCCCTTTTTACAGAACACAATGCTTCTGTTAAATCAGTCACTGCAGGGTTAACCACACTAGCAACTTTTTTAGTCACTCTGCCTGTGGCTCCTGCACCCCAACTCCTAAGGCGAAGCAGGGCCCTCCTCCAACCACCTGAAAAAAATACAATTCCCAGCATAAGTGTATTACTGGTGCATTTGTCCCAAGGGTAAAAAGAAACCAGAGTGAAAACCAGCCTAATGACCTCAGAATTTCTATTTCTGCTTCCAGCTTTCTTTCTCTTGGCTGTGTTTTCTGTCCCAGACCTTAAGCTGTCAAAGTAAATCTGGACATTTTGGAAAGTAGAGGACAATGTTGAAACTGGAGATAAGTTTAAAATTTATGAAAAGTTAACTTCTAAGACATTTTGATAAATTTTTAAAAGATTGAATATAAATTGAAGTTCATATCTAGTTCTCAGCCATGATTTTATGGTATTCATCTATGAAAGAAATTTCATAAATTGAGAAAAGATGTTTTCACTCCAATTAATACCTGCTAATGACATATATAGTAACTCTCAAACTTGTTCTCTGAGTAAAACTACTGATAGGGAAGTTTTTTAAAATGTTTTGAGGAATGACATATTTGTCACATCTCACATCTATTTGTCCTTCTTTTCCTTGATCACAACACAGCCCAATATTTGGTAACCAGCCATTGTGAGACCTGAAATAAGTAGTCCCCATGGAACAACAACAACAACTAAACATTAATTGAAACTCAAATTCTTTACATGAATTATGCCAATAACCAACACCCCTCAGTAAATCTATGAATAAGGTAATATGTTGTCTCTACTTTCAAACTAGAGTTTAAATGATCGTAAGATCATATAAATAATAGACGCAGGATTTGGATTTGCACCCAGGCAGGCTGACTCCAGAATCCATGATCTTAACCTTTATGTCACTTTTCCTAGGAAAGGTGGGGTCGGGGGTGGGTGGGGGGTTGTCTAGTCACTGAACATAGGTTTATCCTCCCCGTGGAGCTTCCGGTGACCTGTTAATTGGGTGTCAAGGTCAACCTTTGCCTGTGTTCCTCAAGTCATCCCATTCTACATTTGACACATGCTATTCAGATTTCTAAAAAAACAAATTGTTATTTATGAATATATACATATACACATATATATTAATCAAATATCATGCATCATATATTATCTATACCATGTATTGCATATATCTCTATTTAAATTTATATATATATCTTTTTCACTTATATAGTGCTCATAATACCTTACTCATTTAATACTCATTGTTTTAAAACAGCACAAAGTATATTTTTACTCTTGAAAAGTTAAAAAAATGGAAGCAAAGAGAGGATCAATTACTTGCCCACCCATTTCCCAGAGTTACATTGTCAAATGGTTGATTTTCCCTTTAAAAATATACACACATACATACATGCAAACACACAAAAGTCTGGGGTCTCCCACAATGCTTCCTAATTTTTATAACCAGGGAGTACTGCTTTGGCATTTTCTTAAAGATTATGTGTGACATTAGCCAGAGACGACAGAGAATGCCCTACATAAAGCAAAGGTTTGTTTTCTTGGAATGGGGCAAATGTCATTTCAGTTACCTTCTTTTTCAGGAATTATAGGATGTCACTAATTGTTTACTAATGTGTATAGGCTAACAACTACCTAATGAATAATAATTGATTATTTCCCCAGTGATTAGACTGTCAACCAGCCTTACTTAAATTATCCTTAATCCTTTGCCAGATTTTTATAATGAGGTTATTCCAAATAAGTAAAATTCACCTTAACATGTGATAATAAAATGTACTGACAGATCAGCTCAGCTGAAACCATAATTTAAAAGTTTCCACTCAATTAAAAAGCTAAATATCTTATTACTGATTCAAAAGAAGAAACATTTGAAATATTTAAAATTCCTGAAATGAGGTTCAGAGTTGTATCATCATGTCTTGAGATTAATAATAAAGGATTTTGCACCTGCTGCTGTTACACTGTATCATAGTAATTTATTGAGTTAGAATCTGGGAGAAATTTGAGTTTGGGGTTTTCTCTTTTAAAAGACAGAGTCTAACTCTTCTAATTTTTTACTCCACAAAGATGTTTCCTTTAAATTATTTCTTATTGATAGAAACACCTTCTACTAATTGATATTAATGCTTGTACCGGTTTTCTTTCCCCATAAAAAAAATAATAAGTATACACAGTTATGATTCCAGTCCTTATGCATCTTCATTTTTTTACTTGTCTTCATATCTTTCAATCTGACCACCCCCCATCCATACTTATGTTGATATCTCCCCTTTTAACTGTTAATAATCAGTTTTAATCCAAACGGAAAAGCATATTTTTTTAAATTGATATTTTCAAAAACCCAAATTTGTTCAGGTTTTTATTAATACAGTTTTTAATCTAAGCAACTTTTCCAAGTTCAAAAGTAGAAAGAAAAAATAGCAACAATGGCTTGCCTGGTAGAAAATTGAAAATTAAGGGACCTTTTAGTTTTGTTATTCTGTGAATTCCTTGTAAAGATGGAGACATTTAAAGTTTAGTTTAAAATATGCAGTAGTGGGCTGTGAAGAAGAAAATATTTTTCACAATAGCAGTTATCCTGCAACTAATTTGCTTTCAGAGCTTTATGCCTTTAGGCTAACACACAGTCTAAGTTTGTTTAATCTTAATTAAACTTTTCTCTCAAAATTAACTTGCTCGACTGGCAAATGAAAAATGTTTTCCCTTTGGATTCGTACATACATGAATTAAAATGCAGGATGCTTTGAACCCCTAAAGTGAAGAACACTTAAGTTTTTACTCTGGAAGCAGACAGCTTAAGTACACAATAACGTCCAATCGTCTATATTTTTGCTAGAGTAAGATGTTCCTGTTACTTAGTGGTATCTGAATAGAGACACCAGAGTAGCCTGTTGTTGTTAAGAAGGAAAGGTAATGGGTTATGTTATCCAAACCATACTTTATTGCATTGATATTAATTTGCATTTCTGGTTTAGTTCTTTTAATATTTGTGGCATAACTTTACTGTTGTCAAAATGTTGCTAGTTGTAAAAGGGGAAAGGGTAGAGCAATAACAGCACCATTTTAAGTGCTTAACACCAATGATTGAAACTGGAAGTTTGTACTACTCTTCGGTTTCTATAGAACTGAAACTATAGCTTCTAGAATTGTAATGGATAACCTCTGATACAGTCCCACCGGTTCAGCATCAGTTTATATGCCTGTCACTGTGACTCTTCTGGTACATCTTTGTGGCCCTAAAATTTAGCTCAGTAAGGTAACAAAGTTGATATTAAATGTTACTTGAATGAACAAATGAATTAATTAGCCTATCTGTAAATTTTGTGGAACTTAATAACGCCACACATGTTGATTTTTACCTCATGGTTTTGCTATGATACTGGTTATCAAAGCAAATTATATCTCTCCAGATATAGTTTAATAAACGATGATAAAAGAAAGCTGATGATGCTTCCATGATGTATGGCAGATTTTTTTTAACATCTTTATTGGAGTATAATTGATTTACAATGGTGTATGAGTTTCTGCTGTATAACAAAGTGAATCAGCTATACATATACATATATGCCCATATCCCCTCCCTCTTGCGTCTCTCTCCCACCCTCCCTATCCCACCCCTTTAGGTGGACACAAAGCACCAAGCTGATCTCCATCTGCTATGCGGCTGCTTCCCGCCAGCTATTTTGCATTTGGTAGTGTTTATATGTCCGTGCCACTCTCTCACTTCGTCCCAGTTTACCCTTCCCCCTCCCCGTGTCCTCAAGTCCATTCTCTATGTCTTCGTCTTTATTCCTGTCCTGCCCCTAGGTTCTTCAGAACCTTTTTCTTTTAGATTCCATACATATATGTGTTAGCATACTTACTTCACTCTGTATGACAGACTCGAGGTCCATCCACCTCACTGCAAATAACTCAATTTCGTTTCTTTTTATGGCTGAGTAATATTCCATTGTATATATGTGCCACATCTTCTTTATCCATTCATCTGTTGATAGACACTTAGGTTGCTTCCATGTCCTGGCTATTGTAAATAGAGCTGCAATGAACATTGTGGTACATGACTCTTTTTGGTTTTTTGGTTTTTTGGTTCTTTTTGCGGTATGCGGGCCTCTCACAGTTGTGGCCTCTCCCATTGCGGAGCACAGGCTCTGGAGGCACAGGCTCAGCAGCCATGGCTCACAGGCCTAGCCTCTCCACGGCATGTGGGATCTTCCCGGACCAGGGCACGAACCCGTGTCCCCTGCATCGGCAGGCGGACTCTCACTGCGCCACCAGGGAAGCCCCATGACTCTTTTTGAATTATGGTTTTCTCAGGTATATGCCCAGTAGTGGGATTGCTGGGCCATATGGGAGTTCTATTTTTAGTTTTTTGAGGAACCTCCATACTGTTCTCCATAGTGGCTGTATCAATTTACGTTCCCACCAACAGTGCAAGAGGGTACCCTTTCCTCCACACCCTCTCCAGCATTTATTGTTTGTAGATTTTTTGATGATGGCCATTCTGACTGGTATGAGGTGATATCTCATTGTAGTTTTGATTTGCATTTCTCTAATGATTACTGATGTTGAGCATCCTTTCATGTGTTTGTTCGCAATCTGTATATCTTCCTTGGAGAAATGTCTATTTAGGTCTTCTGCCCATTTTTGGATTGGGTTGTTTGTTTTTTTGATATTAAGCTGCATGAGTTGCTTGTATATTTTGGAGATTAATCCTTTGTCAGTTGCTTCATTTGCAAATATTTTCTCCCATTCTGAGGGTTGTCATTTTATCTTGTTTATGGTTTCCTTTTTTTTTCTTTATTCCTGAATAAAGATATTTTTTTTCTTTATACCTGAAAAATTGACTAGAACAGCCAATAGTATTACTGGATGAAATTGCAATGATACTTCCAAAGAAATTATATAGGATTAATGAAATCATCTAAAAATTCATTTGGAAATAAAAAGTACATAAAAGCAGAAAAATATATATCGTTGATATTGCATCAAATATATAAATCTATTTCTCAGGATTGATGGTTTGACAGTATCAAGTTTGACTATCCAGGAATATGCATGCCTCCCAATTTATCAATTTTGTTTTAATATCATTCAGTAAAACTTTGTAGTTGCCTCCATATAGGCCTTGGATACTTACTAATTTTGTTAAAGTTATTTTATTTAATTTTTTGCTGTTGTTGATAGTCTTTTATTGTATTTTCTAATATACTATTGCTAGTAGGTAATAAAGTAAATTATTTTTGTATATATTTTGGTAACCAGATATCTTACTAACCCTTTTTTCCCAGATGTCTCTTTTGGATACTTTAGAAATCTAATAACATGTGCAAGTACAAATTTTGTTTCCTTCTTTCAAAGAGTGAGGACTTCTGTCACTGATTCTATCGTATAACATGGGATAAAAATTTTGAAATATTTTTAAATAATAAAGTTGAAAGGCAACATTCATGTCTATTACTTGACTTTAATGAAATTGCTCCTACTATTTCACTGTTGGGTATGATATTGGATATGAGTTTAGTTAGAATATCCCTATTATGATGAAGGTGTATATGTTTTAAGAATTTTTTAAAAATAAAGAATATTATCAAATGTTTTTTAAAGTCAGCTCAAATGGTCAGGCATTTTTTCCTTAAAATATACTGGGATCAATTATATTACAAGTCTTGAAATTAAATATTCTTGCATTTTAGTGCAAACTCTTCTTGGAAATGATGAATTCTTCTTTTAATACACTGGTTAAATCAATATGCTAGACTTTTTGTTTATCATTTTTGTTTCCAATCATTAGTGGTTTGAAGTCTTCTGATTTTTGCTCTCTCAGATTTTCTTATTAGTATTATGCTCAGAGTATAAAACACATTGGGAACCTTCCCTTTCTCTGTGCTCCATAGGGCTTATATATAAAAAAGACATTATTTGTGTTTTGAAAGCTGGAAAGAACTGGTCTATAAAACTGCTTAGCCCTGAGGCTATTTTGGGAGGCAGTTCTTTCACTACTTTTTTTTTCAGTCTCTTCTCCGTTTGTTGGTCTATTTCATTTTCTACTTCTTGAATATGTTTTAGTTATTTATGTGTTTGAGATTTTCACATTTGTCAGCTCACCATTTTCCCTAGACATTCTGAAAATTAAGAAATGTATTTTGCATTCTGATGGTGTCTTTTCTTCTTTCTCCTTCTGTTCTCACCCCTCATCATCATATAACACGGATATTAAAATTACTGATTCTTCATCGCCACCATTGTCAGCAAAAACTAACTTTGGGATCTCTGCCAGCCACTATGCACCATAAGGAAATATTTCAAATCCATAAATCACAAGTATATAGGCCCATCACATATGCATGATAAGATGCCAGCTAAAATGTTATTAACTTAGTCAATACTTGGAGAATATTTTACATATCTGTAAATACCTGCTCATTTCAAAACATTTTAAATTGCTCAAATATTTATCATTATATGTAGGTGTTCCATATAAGAAGTGAAGTCATTGAAGTACAGGATATTGATGATTAAGAACTCCAAATATACTTGGAAATTATTATACAGTGACTGAAATGATTGAAATAATTATCCCTTAAGAGAAATTAAGGTATTTCTTTTAAAATATATAGACAATTAATAGATACCTTCTGATAGAATTTCTCTTTGGTGGTTAAATTAAAAACTCTAAAGTTGTTAAAGGATTATATTAAAAGATTAATCTTCTTTCTTTAAAAGTATTTCTCTTCTTCTTCCATGTGCCAGGCCCTGTTCTACGTGCTGAGAATAAATAGAACATAGTATGAAACAAAGTCCCTCTTGCAAAGAGTTTACATTAAGATAGAGGGAAACAGACAATAAATTTTTATGATAAGTGTCAAGCAAACCAGCTTAAGGCAGCAAAGTGATGGAGTGCAGAAGGATCTTGTTTTTGATTGCGTGATCAAATGTGTGAGAGACATTTGAGGACAGACCTGGATGAAGAGAAGGAGGAATTCATGTACCTATTTGGAGGAGGTACTTTCTAGGCAGACGAAGAAAGACATTAATTTGGCAGAAGGTTTCTTGTACTTAAGGAACAGCATGAAAGGAGGTCAGTGTACCTGGAGCAGAGTGAGTGAGGATTGGAAGTCAGGAAGCTACTTGGAGTCATTTTAATGCCAATCTCATGTTTAAATGTATATTCATGTGCATGCTTAAAGAATAATCATCTAGGGCCTCCCTGGTGGCGCAGTGGTTGAGAGTCCGCCTGCCGATGCAGGGGATACGGGTTCGTGCCCCGGTCTGGGAGGATCCCATATGCCGCGGAGCGGCTGGGCCCGTGAGCCATGGCCGCTGGGCCTGCGCATCCGGAGCCTGTGCTCCGCAACGGGAGAGGCCACAACAGTGAGAGGCCCGCATACCGCAAAAAGAAAAAAAAAAAAAAAGAATAATCATCTACCTTTAGATATTTCCCATGTTAATGCAAATAACAATAAAAAATATTTCCTTTCTCTAGAGATAATCTTAGAAAGTGGATCATCATCTGCCAAGGAGAGTGGAAATGTGTGAAATAATACTTTGAATTAATTGGGCTCAAAGAGTATTTCCTACTCTAAGATCTTATGGTGAGGTGAGCCTGTGGGACACACACTTCAAACCTCTTCAACAAGATTTGCCTTTACCTCTTCTGGAATTTTACAAGTGGGAAGAAAATTTTGCACTGTGGTGTACTGGCATAATGAAAAGGATGTTAGGCTCAAACTCTGGAGACTTTAGTCCAAATTGTGCTTCACATTGGCTGTGGGACATAGGGTATGACTCTTGTTAACTTTTCCAGGCTTCCACTTCCAAACAAGAAGTTTTGAAGTAGATGAATTCAGGGTTTTTTAGCAACATCAAAATTCCTTTATGCAACACAATGTCCATCCACATTCACCTGCACCCGTTTTTCATTCCCTTTTCCTCCCAGGATTTATGTCTTCTGCTTGTCCTCCCTATAAACCTGAGAAAAAGCTGACTTCTAAGACAGCTATTATTTAAAGGATAGCCAACAATTGATACCACTTATTTTCATCTTATTTCAAACTTATCAAAATTATATGATCTCATTTCCATATCAAAATAAGTCCATGTCCTAGTAGGACAGGTATTACTATTACTTTTAATAGAGGAGCAATTTAACATATCAATACTGATGGTTGAACATCACATAGCTATACCAGTTATGTAAGTAATAAAACCTGTTTTTGTACTTTTTTTTTTTTTTGTGGTACGCAGGCCTCTCACTATTGTGGCCTCTCCCGTTGCGGAGCACAGGCTCCAGACACGCAGGCTCAGCGGCCATGGCTCATGGGCCGAGCCACTCCGCGGCATGTGGGATCTTCCCGGACCGGGACATGAACCCATGTCCCATGCATCGGCAGGCGGACTCTCAACCACTGCACCACCAGGGAAGCCCAAAACCTGTTTTTTATTTAAGCCTTTTTACTAAGGTCCAGCTCCAGCTGAAGTAGAATAAAAGTATCATCCAACCCTGAATAGTTTCCCTTAGGCATCTGATCAAGGATATAAATGGGGTAGACCTGACTTTTATTTTGCATCTAACTGGTAAAAGCATGGTAGAATGAGGCCAGAGATGTATATTGCTCAGATTCCTTATCTGAGGTAATAATGGTTACCTCAATTGATCAGTCCTATTGAAGTATACTTCTTCTATATTTAAATTTGCTTTTTCCACTAGAGCATTTCTTGCTCTACATTTTGTCCCCTCCAATTCAATATCTCGGCCAGAGAAAACATGTGCCTATTGTAGAAGTAAGTTATGGGAGTTTAACTATTAATTGTGACATCAAGACATGTGTTGTGCACTTTATAGTATCAGGGTTTCTCTGCTTCCCAAAGCATAGCATTCTTATTGTTTCCTCTCTTAAGCAGTTTCCTTATTCTCCATCATTGTGTCGTTAGAGCACTGTCCTTGTCTGATAAAACAAAATCATTCGAGAGCAGATGAAGCTGTAATTACAATCAGAGTTCATACTTGTGGAAGAGGAAATAAAAATTAAATGTACTAACTTTGTGACATTTTGATTATCTAGAAATTCTTCCAGTCTGACAGATGACTGTAGGGTCACATGCTTACATTTAAACATAGAGACAAGAGGCTCCTTGTAAATGAAACAAAATTGTTCCAGACTGGGTTTTGCATGTATTTGCCAATTCTCTAGTTCTTTTGGAATTCTAGGTTTTGATTAAAGATTTAGTTGTGAATAATGGACATTTTTCCTTTTAAATTATGGTTTGATAAAATGAAAAAATAATATTCATACATTTTACAGTTGAAAAAAGAGAGAAACAAGTCTGTTTTCTAAGGAGGAAGGAAAGTAGTACAAGTTTCCAGGTTAAAAATTTTACCCGTTCTTGTGTATTTAAAAAAGATGATGAACCTAATAACAAAGTTTTTCTTCTGCTATCAGCTACACAGGTGTCCAATTAAGACACCATTGTGTTCAGCAATAAATCAGCATTCATGGAATCATATTCACCTCACTCACATCCTCCAACTCACACAGCAGGATCTTCCTACATTTTTCAAACAGAAATGATACAGCCACCAGTTCAATCACTCCAAGAATCACAAACAGTATCCAAACTTTTTTTTTTTTTTTTTTGAGGTACGCGGGCCTCTCACTGTTGTGGCCTCTCCCACTGCAGAGCACAGGCTTGGGACACGCAGGCTCAGCGGCCATGGCTCACGGGCCTAGCCGCTCCGCGGCATGTGGGATCCTCCTGGACCGGGGCACGAACCCGCATCCCCTGCATCGGCAGGCGGACTCTCAACCACTGCGCCACCAGGGAAGCCCAATATCCAAACTTTTTATTAAAGAACACAGGAGGGCCTCCCTGGTGGCGCAGTGGTTGGGAGTCCGCCTGCCGATGCAGGGGATACGGGTTCGTGCCCCGGTCTGAGAGGATCCCATGTGCCGCGGAGCGGCTGGGCCCGTGAGCCATGGCCGCTGGGCCTGCGCGTCCGGAGCCTGTGCTCCGCAACGGGAGAGGCCACAGCAGTGAGAGGCCCGCATACCACAAAAAAAAAAAAAAAAAAAAAAAAAAAAAGAACACAGGAAAGTCCAGTGCAGCTTCTCTCCCCAGACTTCTCCTTCTACTCAGCTTTAATGAGTGAGTGATAGCATGGTCTGGGGAGAAAGAACCAGAAATCTAAGAACTTCCCCTTCTTGGTTGCTCCATTAGAGAATGGGGAAGTCATACTAACCTCCTACTAGGTCAGTGTCTTTCTCCTAATGTCAATGAAAAATGAATCAGTCGATCTAAAAAAGAAATGGAAAACTTTATTCAAGCTGAATTTGTAGATTATAATGTGGAAAAAGCATCTCAGAAAGCTCTGAGACCTGTTATGCCCGTTAGAAGTCAAGGCACAGTTATATAAATTCTTTGTGACAGAGGGCTGTATATTAAATGGCATATTATTGACAGTTTACATAATCCAGATCTACGCACCATGTGACTCCTTATGAGATCAAGAAGGAATGTTATCTTTAAGGAGTTGTCTTAATGATGCTAGGAGAACATTGCTTTTTATTGTTGAGAAGGTATTTCTGCTGATGGGGGAGATTTGGTCGATGCATAGTGCAGATACACAAGGCACAGTCAGGGGACAGAGGAAGCCAAAGGGCAGAGAAGATTTTTTGATTAAATTTTCTTGTCTTGCCATAAAATATGAATTTTATTTCACACTAACATTATGAATTGTTTCCCACTCATTGATGAAGAATAAAAATTAAGTGTTAATTGGGAAGACAAATTAAAGTGTATGATAGCATTATACAACTATAAAGTGAAGCTTAAACATATAATCCATATTAGTTCTATCAGATTCTTCTTTAAGTCTTTTTGTAATTTCTCTTGTTTACCAAATAAAATGTACAACCATAATAAATGTTTTCTACTGAACTCAGAAAAGAAAGTAACATTTACAGAAGACATAATTTTTTTTTCTATTTTACTCTTTATACTTTAAATGATATTATTTATTACAATAAGTGTCTGTTGAGAAATCAGATTTCAGTTTACCTCAACCATTTTCCATTTGGACAGCTGGGACAAAAACCTAATCTTTCATGGGCTCATTTTCCTTATCTTTAAAATGGGGAAAATAGTGTCTGCTACATGAACTCCACAGGAAATCATGGGGAGAAAACAAAATCTGTGACAGGAATTGATGAGAGAGAGAGAGGGAGTGTTTGTTGCAGTTATCTGTAGAGAAATGAGAAAAGCTCTGGCGAAAGCATTATTGTGAGTCACTTGAAACTCAGAAATGCAATGATAACAATAGGTGTTATTTATTCAGGGCTTACTCCATGTTGGACTCTATGCTAAGAAGTGCCTTCCATACATTTCTCCCAATTACTCTATGAGGCAGATATTAAGGCTAAGAAAGGTTAAATAACTTAATGAATGTCTTACTTCTCAAAACCAAGTTTGTCTATCTCCAGAATGCTTTGAATCACCACCATTAACCTGTTTAATACGTTTGCTTGATCTGTTCTTCCAACTCTTCAGGGTGATCAGTGTTTCATAAGAATAGTGTACAAGTGACTGGGGTGGGACCCTCATTTGCCTCTGTAAATCACCTACTAGAAAATCAGAATAACTGAACATTTGTATATGTCTGAAAAGACGAACTGGAAATAAGATGACTAAAAGTTTTAAAAGTACAAATTTAAATCAAACCAAACTATATTTCCTCTTTAAAATGAGCAGGATTGGGAGGAGATAGGTTTTAGGTATTTGATCAAAACCAATGCTACCTATAGCCCTTGCCTAAATGGTTACAGGACAAGAAATTTTAAAAAATGGAAGCAGAGGGGCTTCCCTGGTGGCGCAGTGGTTGAGAGTCCACCTGCCGATGCAGGGGACACGGGTTCGTGTCCCGGTCCGGGAAGATCCCACATGCCGCGGAGCGGCTGGGCCCGTGAGCCATGGCCGCTGAGCCTGCGCGTCCGGAGCCTGTGCTCCGCAACGGGAGAGGCCACAACAGTGAGAGGCCCGCGTACTGCAAAAAAAAAAAAAAAAAAAAAAGGAAGCAGAGATAAATAGTAGTGCATCTTCAGGGACAGAATAAATTTTGCTGTATTACACAGTTATCTAAGTTAATTTTTTACTCATTGATAAAAGTATCACTTATTGGATGTAATCTCAAAATCTTGCAGATTTGTTTCTCATGGAGAAAAGTCAATACCCTATGTTGGATTGAAGGTCTAGGCAACTTTTTTTTTAAACTAATTTAGTGACTGAAGAATTTGTGTTCTCTTCTTTCATTAAGGGAAACAAAGAAGGCTTTGAGAGTTGTAATGTTTTAGAGTTTCGTAATGGACCCAATGAATTGTGCTTAATTGATTTAAGGTCTATACTACTCATAGTTGGGCTACAAGGGTTGCAATGGACATGTTGAGAGCTAAGTGAATAGCAAAAGGCTTTATCTGCAGGGCTAAATATTTGAATACAAAGCCGGAGGAGGAGATACTTTTAAAGAAAGGAGTAGAGTTAACTTTTCTAGGAATGTCGTTTACAAACAAATCATTATCATTCGAAGTGCTTTGTATTATAGTTAAGCAACTGCTGAGTGAATTTTACAACTTAATTCAAATCCTGAGAAAAATAAATTAACTACATTGGACTTCAAATTAATTTTTCATTATGAAGATTTTTGTTCTTGGCTCTTTTTTCCCTACTTCTCTTTATACACCCTCTTAATGGATTATTCCATCACACTATTTTCTACTCTTCCTGTATGACAATGAGTCATACATTCACAGATTTCTAGTATACTCACTTTCTCTGTATATTCACTTAGTGACAGAAACTCAACACGGAAAACACTGAACTCATTCTGCTTCACACGCTTACTTTTTCTCCTGACAATCTGGTAATAGCAACACAGTAATGCTGTCAACAAATCACAGTTCCACTAAATCCCCAAATCCCTGCATCCATTTGGGCATAGGTTTGTTCATTTCTTCATCTCCAAACTAAATTGAGGACACTATGACCTTTCATTACAAACTCTTCTGAGACTCATTCCCTTAGAAGAGCATCTGGCCAAGGTGTAGCTCTGATCAGATCACTGCTGTGTTAAAACAAATCAAAAAACAAGTCACTCCTAGCAACTCCTTCTATTTTCTGCTGAGTAATTGTCAAAAGTGTTGATACTCAATATAGTCTAAAATCCACTATAACCTCATGCTTTTCTTATTCACCTTTGTCTCTCACTGTTTCTCTTTCCTCAGCACACCCTCACTTACCAACTACAAAAAAAGTGTGGTAGGGGTCCTCAGCAGCCACGGGAGTGATATGGTAATTGGTGAAAGTGGTAGAGTGTTGGTACAGATAGGAATCAACAGAGTTCTGGGCCTCCACCTTGGCTTCAATCAGAACAACATCATATTTATCTGACTTACACATTGAACTACCATTGATATTTTTGTTTGGAGAACTGAAGTTTTAAAGTTTGCTGACCTTCACAAACATTTGTACCTAATATTTTCAAACACGATGCCTGTTGCTTTCTTGCTCCTAAGTGTTGGTATAGGCTGATACTTCTTCTCTGAAATCCCTTCCACTCCAATAAAAAGCATGGTCAGCATTCTTTCAGTCCAGACTCAAGTGACATTTTCTTCTGATAAGCTTTCTTGAATTTTTCCCAGTGAACTATGACTTCTTCCCACTCTGAACTTTCAAAGCCCTTTGGAGAGAGATATCCCATTCTCTCTTGTATTGTAAGTTCCTGTGTGTGTCACATTTCTTGGGGGGGTGGGTAGGAGCTATTTGAGGGCAAAGATAAGGTCTTAATTTGTTTTTATAGTTTCCCAGTAAGTTTAGCATAGAGCCTTGAACCTGGTACATACACAAATGTATTGGCTGAATACATAACAGAAAGAATGTCAAGACACTAGCACATATTTTTCAAGGAAGTCATAGTAACTCATTCCCTAAGAATATTTAGCATGTGACACAGCCTCTTAAGCAATGTATGAATAGCTGTGCTTGGAGAATCAATAGAGTTTCTATAAGGTGTTTATGTTTTTAAATATACTATTTCATTTATGGGAAAAAAAAGTTACAAAATTAGATATGTGCATTAATATCTTATTATTTTAGAATCTTTTCAAAATAAAGACAATAAAACTTTACCTCAGAGTCAATAAGAAACTTTTTAAAAAGGGTTACATTTTCTGTTAGTAATTTATTCTATATAAAATAGAAAACTGGAATATATTTTTTATAGAGGTCAACATTTTCTTTTGATTATCCATTTTGTTTCTTAAATTAGAGTAGCATGTTTTTTTCTGTCTCTTCTGCTGGCTCTAGCAGCATATGCCTTCCACCTTGAATGGATCAGCATATCCTCCAGGTGTTCTATGGAACTGTTCCTTCCTTTTGACATTCTTGTGCAATTCTTGTTACTTTATGTTGTAATCAATCCACGCTGGCCAAAACTGCAATTACAGTTAATCAGTGTTCATATCGACAGAGACAGAGCAATAATGAGAAACTGCTGATCAGTGATAAACATGTTTGGGCCACATTTTATAAATAGCTTGCAGTAAGGGAAGGCTGGTGTTATTGACCAACTCATAAATGACTTACAATGTATTTTCGAGCCTTAACCAGGCAAGAGTATCTCAAAACAAACAGTAGAGTGGCTATATTTCTAGTGAGAAAAGCAAAACTTATCATTGAGACTGTGAGTGGAATAGGGGTGCAAGTGGGGTCCAGGGAATGGACATAAGGGTAAATCAAGGTTTATGTAACAATAACACAAGGGTATTTTACTCAGATTTGTAGTTTCAAAATCATCCTCTAAGAATGGTCTAACTTTGATTTCCTATCCAGCAGATAGGCCTCAATTATTTCCAAGAGAGTTGGCCTTTTGTATTAACTGCTTAACTTACTGCTCTTACTCCTCTTACTTGTTCTTACAATCAGAGTAAAATCAAATCTGTAAATGTTGCTTAATGTATTCTTCTTCCTTCTTCCCAAAGATGAAATCCAATATAAGTGTTAATTTCCACCCATATGTGGTCTCTGTTTACCTAATAGCTACTATCTATACTGTGCAAATAGTCTGTTATAAGATACTTGCCTGTTCTCTAAACCTTTCATTGGTACCTTAATATCCTCAGCGACACAGAAAGCTACCTAAGGGTAAGAGCTAAGTCTTAAACTTCATTCACATCCTTAGAGTTCTCAGAAATATACTAAGCACAAAGTCATACTCAAAATTATTTACTGAGTGATAGGTTTTGTAGCTAAGATTGTAAATCCAAGGCTTACAGGGGCCAAGTAGGCGATATCAACAAATAAAATTAATAAATGTTTGATGTGAGAAGGCAACTCAACTTCAAAATTGGAAAGATTTTGAAGGTGAAAGGAGGCTTCAGTTGCATGGACAATATAAACCCTGTTCCAAAACAGTAGCCACTATTCGACTCCAACTCTCTATTACTGGAAGAAAACTTGGGCCCAGTACTGTAAAATATTCCAGTTTTTCCAGAAAATTTATTGTCAAATTCTATTAGAATTTCTTAATTTTAAATTTGGACAATTATCTCAATTTCAGCCAATCATAAAAGGAAATAATTAAATAACCCATGGGTTTCCTCTGTCTACATCCTACCAGTTATGAATATCAGCTTTATGGGAAATTAATCTTAATACATTGGTAATATTAGTGAGTTTAGCTTCTAGAAGTTTGTATGTCTGTCTAGTTGATAATTCAGTGGTGAATGTGCCAATTTTGTAGGTGAAACCAAATTAGTCTATGAACTTCTAGTTTTCATATTGAGAGGTAAAATTTTTTTAAGTTAAAATGATAATTTGATGATAATTTTTCCATAGGATTTATTACTGAGTATGTCTTCCACTGAGGAGAAGATTATTCTGAGTTAAAATATCTTTTATTTTATTGAGTTATATTGCTTTTGAGGCCAAAATATAGAACTAAACAAAAAAAAGAAATATTTCCTAATATAAATTTAGAGAAAATGTTTTCCATTAAATTCTCTGGGAAACTTTGGAATTACAAAGATATTCTTGCTATGTTCCTCAATTATCCCATTTCCAGACTTTCACCATTCTGTTACAGTCGTAGATGAGTGAAGAGGGTGGTAAAGAATGAGAGAAGACCTTAAATTATCTATCTGCATTTGTAAAAATGGGGAGACATAAAGACAGAAACATGACTCCAACTCCCTTCTATCCCAGTGTTTTCCTACCAACTGATTAAACAAGCAAAACCAAAACAAAGCAACAGCAAAAAGCTATCACACTTAACAGAATAGGAAAAAAAAATGAGATCAAATTGATTCACTGTTACATGCTATTTAAGATCATGTAACCCACTGGAGCTATTTAAGAGTATTAAGTTATTTTAAGCATCCTCAAACACTTCCTTCTTGTTTGGGTATTATTTGCTTAGAAACAAATGTTTTTAAAGTTATAGTTAAAAGGAGTCTAAATGAATAAGTTTGTACTGTATCAGAGGGAACCCATTTGAAAGAATTAGGTGGCAAAAAGCATATCTTTCTCCTAATAAATGATACCTTAACTATGATATATGCTGTCTGGTGATGCACTATATTTACTTTAAATGAAATTCTTTGATGCAATATTGCTTTGATTTATTGGGTGGTTTTTTGATTTAGTAGGAGACGGTTTTAAATCAGATGGTGAGGTTGATTTACTAGAGAAGGTATTTGATTTGATAGATGATGTATCTTCTTCAGTATTCAATAAGTAATGATTCAATAGTGGATATCTGATTTGGTAAGTGAACTATTAGATTTGATTTTGATCTATTTTCTCAGTAAGAGATACATTTATTTTAATAGTTGATGTATCTATTTTAATGTAAAATGTGTCAAATTTATGACTCATGTTCTTTTTTCTGCACTAGTGATTTATGAATTTTACTGCTAATATATATGTTACAATTAAAGGTAATACAGAACATTCATTACATTCAACCACAGAGTTAAAGTATTCCAAACCTACCTGAAAGTTTTTCCTCTTTTCTGATCAAATGTTTGCAGTTATTAAAGTGATAAAATAAATCTCAGCTCAAGAAAAGACAAACATATATTGGCAGAAACATGGGTGTGTGTATGTGTATGTGTGTGTTTGAAATCAAAGTTAAATTATATTATAAATTTAGGTTAGTAAATGTCAAATCTTCCCTTTTCCCTTTCTCCCCCACAAAAGTGGCTACTCAAGTTACTGTTCTGTTTCCATCTTTTCAAATAAAGAGTTTGCTGACAATTTTCTTTTTACTTAGAAATACTGATTAGCCAAGCTTCTGCCTTTGTTTGGATAACTTTCAGGGTTGTTGTTTTTTTTTTTTCTTTTTTTTTTTTTTGCATCATGGCTTACTTGTCTGAACGTCAGAGATTAATAAATGAATTATTTTAAACTTCAGACAGTAATTCTATCTGACATGTTTTTGAACCAACATTCATATTTGCTTTAAAATATGTCACTGGATCTGTGATTGAAAAAGCTATGCACAATTAACACATAAGCTGAAATATAAAATATAACTGAGATTTGAAAGAAGCAAACTGCTTGACATATGCCATCTTAGTGCAGAGTTTCCTTTAAGTTTGTTGTTATAAATTTGCTTCCTAAGAGGAAGTCTAGCTGGAGTTGGTAACATCAAGGTAGTCAGTCTTCTGCCTTTTTTTTTTTTCTTTTTCTTTTTTCTTTTAAGGTAACCAACAAGATTATTTTGGGAAAATCCTAGGGAATGCATTCTCAACCTCAGCAATATCATCTGCGAGGGTTTGAAAACTGATTCTTGGTAGTGGTGGTGGGAGGAGTCTTGTTCTTTCTTGCTCTTTTTGTCTAAATAATGGGTATGCATACAACACATAGGTAGATATACAGTACATCTGTGATGTTGACATTTCATTGGTAGAGGTGGAGACTAGGAACAATATCAGCAAAGGCTCCTAAGAGGGGCAGTGTTGAAGAAAAGGTTGAGAAACACTGCTCTAGGGGATGAAAAATACATTTACTTTAAGATATTCCATGATTCCCTATGTGTTCAAGTATAGATTATGCCACATAAGCTGCGCAAGACATGAAACTATAAAGTAGATTGTGGATACTAGTGACGGAATAACCACTTGCAGTCTCCATATTTGTTTATGGCATTTCTGTATCTTTGGAGGGTTAGCCGAAACAAAATAGGAATCTAAAGGGAAGTCACGTGCTTCCTTCCTGTCACTTAGGCAACCCAAACCTAGAGCAAGGGAATGAGCTATAGAAAGCAAAGAGGAATATCATCTACATCCTAATGTGTTTATAGTGTCATTGATACACATTTATGAAGCCTATTTAGCCCAGTACTGAGAGAAACAAGCTTCATCTCCTAAAAAAAATAAAGGTTTTTCTCAAAATATGACACTTACTAAGAAAAATTCATATAATAATTTTATTCCCAGGGGAAATAAGTTATATTTTAAAAGGAAACTAAATAAAACATATTTCTTATTTAGGAAACAGAATAGAAGAAACAATAACTGCACATCAAGGGCTGACATCACCCCAGACATCCTGCTAAGCACATACAAACAAACTCTCTCTCATTCATACATTAACCTTACAAGGTAGCAATCCCTATCCTACAGAAGAGCACGTCAAAGCTTGGAAGGTTGAAGAAAAGGCTACATGATTATTTCTCAGGGATAACATAGATAATATTACTATATCAGAAGGAAGATTGTAATAAATGATCATAAAAATCCCACTTAATTCTAACTTTCTAAAAGTTGCATTATTTTGTTCATTTTCATTAAAAATGCTGTCTTTGGTTATGCTGGTATGTAGACAGACACTCTTGCCCACAATCATACAGTTTGGAAGCAGAACTACCATTTTAACGCCGTGTTCCTCAGTCTCATTTTTAACCATAATGCTTACAAACATTCTACAGCTCTGTCCTTTGCCATTCCTTGTGAGGCTATCTTTTCTGAAACAGTAAAATATTCTTTACATAACACCTGTGAAAGACACCGGCATTATCTTAAACTTACTGTTCTACATGTTATCTCATTTAATTCTCCCAACTATACCACATCATAATCTGTGAAAGCGAAGGACATGTTATCATTATCTGCATCTTATGGATGAGGTCACTGAAGCACAGAGTAACTAATTACTTATAAATTAATAGTAGTTAAGATTCCACGGCTGGTAAGTGATGAAAATTGAAAATGAACCCAAGCAGCCCCGCTGCCCAGTATCACTGAAGAGGTAGATGGTAGAGCAAATGTGGTGGAGAATAGAAACAGAATATGCAGCCACATTTCTTCAAAATACACTTCAGCCACTTCTCTTTCCTCTAATTCATTGTGTGGACCATTCCTCTAAATGACTCTTAACAAGCCTTCAGCCCACATCTCTCCAGAACCTTCCTCCAGCCTCCTAGATCTACCATTTTCTTCATCAAGTAGTTCTAAATCCATGTCAGTGTATGAGTTGTGCTTTGTCATTTGGTTTCTTCCATCATGCCCCTCTACCCATTTTGCTAATCCCACCGGTATGATAAAAACTCTGAGTGGTGGGCTTCCCTGGTGGCGCAGTGGTTGGGAGTCCGCCTGCCGATGCGGGGAGCACGGGTTCGTGTCCTGGTCTGGGAGGATCCCACATGCCACGGAGCAGCTGGGCCCGTGGGCCATGGCCGCTGAGCCTGCGCGCCCGGAGCCTGTGCTCTGCAACGGGGGAGGCCACAGTGGTGGGAGGCCCACATACTGCAAAAAAAACCAAAACAGGGCCTCCCTGGTGGCGCAGTGGTTGAGAGTCCGCCTGCCGATGCAGGGGATACGGGTTCGTGCCCCGGTCTGGGAGGATCCCATATGCCGCGGAGCGGCTGGGCCCGTGAGCCATGGCCGCTGGGCCTGCGCGTCCGGAGCCTGTGCTCCGCAACGGGGGAGGCCACAACAGTGAGAGGCCCGCATACCGCAAAAAAAAAAAAAAAAAAAAAAAAAAAAAACAAAACAAAACAAAACAAAAAAAAAACAAAAAAAAAACTCTGAGTGGTATAGAACAAAAAGAGAATCTGCCTCAGGAATCTAGGGAAGGAAAAATGATGGATATTCATATTTTCAACATTTTTTCACTGTCAAATGAACATACCTATAACCCATAAAATACATACAATGCCATCAACATGCATAGTTATTCCAAATAATTTTCAACATGCCCTAGACATCCCCAAATCCTTAAAGCTTCTGTTTAGGCTGTGACAAAGTCTTCACGAGGCCATCCATCAAACTTATACGTATCCAAATCACACCTCTCCTCATGGACCTCCCCTATCCCTGTCTCTACCAGGAAACCTGCAGTGACTAGCTTTTTAATTTCTTGCTTCTCTGAACTCCTACTGCACTTACACAGAATCTAATACAATTAAATTTCAGCAGACTTCTAGGGTTTGTTATGTATATTTTTTCCCCATCCTTTATAGACTGGGTATTTCTCAGGAAGAGATCATGTTCTAAAGATATAAGTTATTTCACAAATGAAGACAGAAAATTTGAAAACATATATATTAGGAAATCGTTAAGCAAGACACTTTGCAGCTAAACGTCTCCCCACTATTCTCACTGACTATATTCTCAACCATTTTCTAGAAATAAAATAGGGAGATAATGAAAGAAAACCATGTGAGAAAAGATATATTTGAAAAAGGTATGTTTGAAAAGCAAAAGAGATAAGATCATTAAAACAAGTAAAGCTGAAACTCTGACTAAGGTACATACAGTATTGCTATAGTTTTGATGTCCTTCCTGCCCTCACTTTTTAATAATATGACAATTTAGTCAGTTTCAGTAGTAGTATTAAAATGTTTTACCGCTGAAATGCAACCACAAATGTGGCCTAGAATTTGAAGGCATTTTGAATTGTCAGATAGTACATGGATCATTAACCATTTTCAGGAAGAAACGGTCCAAAAATGGTTTTTGACGTAAGTAAAGTCGAGAATATGATTCATGAGCTTGTTCTACAGCCTCTCTCTGGGTTATTTAAAGTACCCAGATAAAATAGATTCTACCAGTTCATTTTTCTAAGTAAAGTCATATTTCTTGAAGGACAGGAACAGTAAAGGGGTGCAGAGACCAAAACACCAGTTTTACATTACAGTAAATTATTAAGACATGACATTTCACACTTTAAAATAATTTTAGAGAAGACCGCTATGTGCTGAATTGTATTCTTCTAAAATTTGTATGCTGAAGCCCTCAGTACCTCAAAATGTGACCGTATTTGGAGAAGAGCCTTTAAAGAGGGAATTAAGTTAAAATGGGGTCATTAGGGTAGGCTCTAATCCAATAATCTAATGTGACTGGTATCCTTTTAAGATTAGGACATACAGAGAGATACCAGGGGCTCATAAGCACGGAGGGACAACTGTGTGAAGAGGCAAGGAGAGTGTGGCCATCTACAAACCAAAGAAAGGGGCCTCAGAGGAAACCAACCCTGATGCCACCATTTTTTGTTGTTTAAGCCACCCATTCTGTGAGGATTGTGTGTGTTTGTGGGGAGGGAGGTTATGGCAACCCTAGCAGACTAATACATCAATCTAGAAAAAATTCTATTGCAAGCCTGTTCTAAATCTGAATTTTCTAAGTATGATTCTGCTAATATCAATTTACTTTATTTTTAAGTGGTGCTATGATCTGAATATTTGTGTCCCCCTAAAATGCATGTTCTGGAATCCTAACACCCAAGATGATGGTATCAAGAGGTAGGGCCTTTGGGTGGTGATAGATCATGAGGGTGGAGCCCTCATAAATGTAATTAGTACCCTTACAAAAGATATCCCCAGGAAGATCCCTCTCCCTATTCACCTTGTGTTGAGGCAGTGAAAAGATGGCTGTCTATGAACCAGAAAATGAGCTCTCATCAGACACAGAATCTGCTGCACCTTGATCTTGGACTTCCCAACCTGCAGGACTGTGAGAAATAGATTTCTGTTGTTTGCAAGCTACCCAGTATATGGTAGTTTTTTATAGCAGCCTAAATGGATAAAGACAAGTGAAAACTTTAACAATTGTGTAGTTTTCTTTGGTACAATTTTTAAAAAGTGAGTTTTATATATGTCTTCAATTTTCAAATATTTACCTTGAAATTAATTTAAACTTTGTAGTTTAAATAATTTTCTACCCATGTCTACATCCTGATAATAATAGGAATGATTGAAATGAAATTAAGCAGTGAAGTTGGAAAGTATTATATGTATATAGATATGAAATTTTAACTTTTCTTTAACAAAAAAGAGTCACTTTCATGTGGAAGTAGAGCTCTGGATTAAGAGTAGAAGAAATGGACTAACCATTATTTTAAGAAAAATTTCTTGTCTTCCTGAACCTGTTCCTTCATCAATAATCAAAGGACTGTATAAACTTAGCTCTAATGTTCTAAAATAGAATGTGTAAGAAAGTACATTTCTTCATTTATCTTTTCCAAAATTATTCAGCTGTTTTGAAGACATGATTACAATCAAGATAATTATAAAATGATAACAGCTAACATTGATTACACACATCATATATGCTGTGAATAACCAAGTAGCTACTGTTATTTCCATTTTACATATGAGATAATTGAGGTACAGAGAAATTAATTTACCCAAGATATCTCTTTATAAGAAAGGATTTGACCATAAATAATCAGACTCCAGGATCCAAATTCTTAGCTTCTATGCTTTATTGAATAAAACTTAAAAGTTTTATTTAAATTTTTAAAAAAGAAATTAAATGACTTATTTGCTCACAGACTTCAAATACTGTAGGTCAGACTTACTTACCCCTTGCAATCTTAGAAACAGCACATTGTAAAATCCAGATTTGGTTGGTCAGCATATAAAGCTAAAACAAGCACATAATGAAGGTCTCCTCTATAACTTATATTTATGAGACATAATATATTTTGTATTCTTTTCCTTTTCATGTTGTCTTTCATCCCCTTTTCTATCCAATTCAAGTAACTCTTCTCATATTTATTAGCTCAAAAGTAGAAATTTCTGCCCCTTCTCCAGTTCATATACATTAGGTCCCAAGTTTGTTAATGTTGTTTTCACTTTATGCTAATTTAATTGGTTTCTCTCTTTCTTACCTTAAAATTTGAAACTCTATTTTCTGACTCCTTTCCCTGAGATTCACAGCCAATCTTTCCACTTTTGCAAGATTCCAGTCATAAGGCAATGTTTCCCTCCATGTTTCTGGTTCCTCACTCAGCCTATATTATCTATCACCTCCTTCCTTTTATAACATTTGCAATTTAGCTTAAATGTTGATAATCCTCTCCCCCAGCTTCATTCAAGGAGCTTGTCTCAGATTATCCAGATTCTGCTATTTACCACAAGTTATGAAATTTTTGTGTACTGGGATTTTGAACTGTGAAATTTACACTCCAGGGTGCTTAAAAGATACCAAATAAATGTCTGGTAAAATGCATTTTTCTATATTCTAAAAGTATGATTTGGATATAGCATTTTCTAGAAAATATGATTGCTTCTTTATGTGAATATCCCTTCATTCATACATGATTTTTTCCTATTTCGTACTTTTTTAATCTCTTAAAAACTGGCATACTCTTAATCCAAATGTGGCCTTCTGAACTTTTGGGGCTGATACTGTCATTGTGTCATTAGTGGGCATTTTATTTATCAGTTTTCTCTTTGCAACATTTTGACTGTTATTCAGGGTATATAAAATAATGGACCACTATCCCCAAGGAATTTACAGTTAAAACAGAAAATTGGTATTAATGTTGAGGTTGCTTCTTGCCCTGTGAAAATCGGAAGAGTATTCATTACAGAAACCACTCAGTAGTTCTCACAAAATTAATTTCTATTGTTTTAAGGCAGATGTCTTCTTAATGCATACTAGAAGCTTTTTTAGTGTTATTAACATAATTAGAAGCATGGTAGATTGAAATACTACTTTGCAATGATTTGTCTTGCATCTGCCTGCCTTCTGAAGGAAAAGATTTTCTACTGTTACTGGCCTGGTAGTGTCAGTTGTGATGGAAAAGCCAGCATCTCACCAAAGCTACCAAAGCAAAAACAAAAAAGCCAATTTGACATGGTCTAAAACTTACTCACTTACTCGACACTTTCATTCATTCAACATGTGTTTTTTTCAAGGCAGGCCTACTATATGCCAGTTATAAAAGTTTAGAGGATGGGCTGCTAGGCTGATGAACAAAACACATGTCTGCCCTCTTGATGCCAACATTCTAAAAAGGGGGGACAGACAATAAAAAGCATGACATGTATAGTCTGTCTGGAGGTGATAAGGGCTATCAAAAATATTTTTTAAATAGAACAGTTATCAATCTATTAATTTAAAAAATAGGCCAGAATAATAAGAGGAGGAGAGAGTATTGGGGACTGGCGTTTTACAAATTTAAATAGTGTGATCAAGGTCAGCCTCAGAATAGTGAGATATCTGAGTAAAAACTTAAAGGAAGTGAAGAAGGCAGCTATATAGGCTGTCTTGCTGAAGAGAATTCCAGGCAGAGGGAATAGCCAGTGCAAAGACCCAATTGAGGGAAGAGCCCAAATGTTTGAGCAAGAGTAAGGAGGCCACTGTGGCTAGAATGAAGTGAACCAAGGGGATAGAGGTAGGAAGGTGACTCAGAGAGGTAAGCAGGTGGGGTTGCTGTACGAAGAGCACATAAGGCCTTATAGGCCATTGTAAAATATTGGACTTTGAATCAGAATGAAGTGGGGGAACCATCACAGAGTGTTTGTTTAGTGAAGGTGTGGTATGGCCTTACTTACATTTTTAAACTCTGATTTTTGGGTGGACAAACAGACACTGGTGGTGACAAGGAGAGCAACAGGGAAACGAAGAAGATGACTGATGTGAGGTGAAAGATGATGATGACAATGACCAGGATGCTAACAGGCTGACAGTCAACGTAGTGAAAAGTGGTCAGATTCTGGAGACAGGTACACAGACAAAAATACACACACACACACACACACACACACACACACACACACATACAATAAACTTTTTTCTTCGGTATTTTATTATGAAAATTTTAAATGTAAAGAAAAGTTAGAATAGTGCAATAAACATTTATTACCCAACACCTAGACCTAACACTGTTTAATATTTTATATTTATCTTTGGGAAGTATTTGAAAGTGGCAGACATCATATGTCTTCATCTTGCAATATTTCATCATCTGAAAATCAAGGATTCTGTTACATCACTCACATATCCAGTATATTTTCAAATTTTGTGAATTATTTTGAAAATATCCTTTACAAGATATGGTGTGTATATGTGTATGTGATACAGGTCAAGATTTAATACAGTTTTGTACATTGTATTTGAGTGTTAAATCTCTTTTAATTTAGAACTGTTATTTTGTTTGTCATTACATTTCCTTTAAAACTGTAGAACATTTGCCTTGTAGAAAGCTATACCCATTAGACTTTGCTGATGGTTAATACTGGTATTACTTAACTTTACCTATATTTTCTGTAAATTGGAAGCAAAATTTAAGTCTTGATTTGATTCATGTTGTTGACAAGGAGACTTCATTGGTGCAGCTATGAACTTGATAATGTAACATATCAAGAAGCATGTAATGCTATAACATCCAATCATTAGAGATACTAGAATGATATACAGTCAGAGGTTATTTGAAACATTCCTTTGCTCTGTGTTGTTATTTTATCAATTTGACATACACTTAGATTACTTTGTTTCCATTTGTTTACAGTTTTAAGGTTTGTTTTTATTTCTATTTTTGAATATGTAAAAGAGTTTCATGGTTCTAAAGGCAAACTGTCCTAGTAAAAACACTTAGAGAAGTCTTGCTTCTATCTCTTTCTGACCTACTCTGTACTCTTCCACCCCTATAGACTAGGGATTGACAAAATTTCTAGTCTAGGGCCAGAGTGTAAATACTTTAGGCATTACAGACTCTACGGTCTCTATGGCAACTACTCAACTCTGCTACTGTAATGAGGAAGCAGCCATACAATATGCAGAAAAGTGGGTGAGGCTGTGTTACAGTAAAACTTTATTTACTAAAGCATGCCGCAGACCTTGTTTGGCCCATGGACCACAGTTTGCTGAACTCTGCCACAGATAACCATTTTTTAAACTTAGTGTCTACCTTGTTCATCCTGTGTTTCTTCTTGCATCCTATTTTTCTTCCTTAAAAATAACATAATATATATATTTTTGTGCACTTTGTTAATTTTATTTAAACCATATAGACACACACACACACACACACACACACACAATATCCATGCATGATATCTTCTTCATTCTTTTTTAAGACTGTATAGTACTTCATTGTGTGGATGTATCATGATTTATCCAACCAAACTTTTATTGGGCATTTGGGTTGTTTTTAATCTTTTGCTGTTACAAATAACAGCTGAGTGATCTTGGCATGTGATATGATTAAATGTCATAAATCTCTCTCTATTTGTATCCCTATATCCAAAGTAGACTCCTAGAAGTAGAATTATTGGGTCAAAAAGGGAATGTGTTTGTAGTTCTATTCAGTATTGCAAAACACCTCTTCACATCAGTTGCACCACTTTGCATTCTCAACATCAGATATATGAGCATGGTAGTTTTTCCATAGCATTCCAACAGATTGTGCTGTAAAGCTTTTGAACTTTTGCCCACATGATATATGAAAAATAGTATCTCACTGTAGTTTTAATTTGTCTTATTATGAGTGAAATTGAACATCTTTGCATACATTGAAGGGCCATTAGCTGTTCTATTTCTGTGAGCTATCTCTTCTTTCTGTTCTCTTTTTATTGGGTTTCAGGCTATATTTTCAAATTAGAGCCAACTGGCCTTCCTAACAGATTGGATGTGGTGTGTGAAAAAATAGGTAAATCAAGTATAACTCTAAGGTCATTGTATTCAACAACTGGAAAGATGAAGATGCCTTAAAGTGGGATGAGAAAGGGTGTGTGATTGGAACAGTGTCAGGTCATCAGGTCAAGGGATTGAGATTTCCGTTTTGGACACTGTTGAGTTAAAACTGTCTATGAGGTATCCAAATGGAGAAATGGAGAGGTATTTGGATATATGAGTGTGGATATGGTAGAAAGGCTTGTGTTGGAGATGGAAAGCTAGGAATCATTGGGGGTGGAAATGCTAATGAGTGCCAGGAGATGGATGAGGTCACAAAGCAAGTGTGGGAAGAGAAGAGAAGAAAACCAAGGATTAAGTCCTGAATCTTTGACATCAGTGGTTAGCTAGAAGAGGAAACTCCAGTAAAGAATCAATGAAGTTAGAGAAAAAACAGGAGAATGTGGTGCCCTGAAGCCAGGTAAAGAACCTGTATCAAAAAGAAATGAGTGACCAAGGCTGGTGATAAATCCAAGAAAAGAAGGATGGATAATTTAGCATTGACAGACTGTTAAGTTCTGTTCTCTTGGAACTCACTCTGGAGCTTCAATGCAGAGCCTTCTTCCATCTCTCCCAATTTTATCTGGCTGGCTCCTTGTCACCCTTAAAATTTATTTGCACAGTAAAACTTTCTTGTAGACTCCCAGACAAGCACATGACCATTATTTTTGCTCTCTCTACCCCCAGAATTCTGCTTTACAGAATGTATGTCTCTCTTAAAGCTTGTTGTCTTTCTCTTACAGTGGAATAGAAGCTCTCTGAGGGCAGGAGCCATTCCTATCTTTTTTGTAGCTGAACTATAAGGTGACTTTGTAGCTAGACAGAACTCAACAGATATTTATTAACTAAGCACCATTATATCTATGTGTCCCTTTGTATACTATCAACACACATGAGTTATTTAAGTACTCACTCTTAGCTTTATTCATTTAGTACTGTCAAGATCTGTTTTTTCATAAGTAAAAATTTTATATACTGGACATTTTAATGATGCAATATGATGCCATTTTTGGGTAAGTTTTCAATAGGAGATATTGTTAGCTATATAACACAGGTGGAAAATTATGGTTTCATTAATAAAAAAGGTGTCAGGAAATAAGAATAAACCTTCTGTGCACAGCTCATTTTGAGCATAAGTAAGCATCTTTCTAAGAAAAATCCATATAAATCTCTGTGGAAAAAAAAAATAAAATAGCACCATACTCTAAAACAACTATTAGTGAAAGGTCAAACACATAGACTTTGAAAATCAGACCTGTTATTTGACTAAAGCATTGCCCATTTTGTAAACAGGATAGTAACAGCACCATGCTTATCCACATGGTAAAATCTGATCACTTAAGTGGTTACAATACATCAATTATTAACTTAAAAATGACATAATCCTAAAATTCCCAGTTTTGACTGTTGGTAAAGTAATGTTTTAGGGACTGCTGGTGGAGTTAGAGGTAGAGAAATGTATGAAAGCAGGAGATATAAGGCTTCAGAGAAAAGAGATGTTAATGTTGGCTGGGGTGGGAAAGAGTGTGAATTGTATAATCTAGACGTTTGTTGAGGCTGACCTCATTGATGTGCAACCGGTACAGTTGCACAGGGCCCCACATGTAGAAGGACCCCATGCTTGGGTTAATGCTCTGATCTTGGCACCCTATTAATACTTGAACAAAAGGCCCTGCATTTTTCTTTTGCACTGGGCCCCACAAATTATGTGGTTGGTCTTTTTTTTTTTTTTTTTTTTTTATTTTTTATTCCTACAACTCAAAATCAAAGAAATAAAAATCAGATTAAAACATAGGCAGAGATATTTTTTCCAAGACATACAGATGGCCAACAGACACATGAAGAGAGGCTCAACATCACTAATCATCAGGGAAATATAAATCAGAACCACAATGAGATACCACCTCTCACCTGTCAGAATGGCTATCATTAAAATTACAACAAATAAAAAGTGTTCGCAGGGATGTGGGAAAAATGGAACACTCATGCACTATTGGTGGGAACATAAATTGATGCAGCAATTTTGAAAAACAGTGGCAACCTTGTCTTGTTCCTGATCTTAGTGGAAATGGTTTCAGTTTTTCACCACTGAGGACAATATTGGCTGTGGGTTTCTCATATATGGCCTTTATTATGTTCAGCAAAATTCCCTCTATGCCTACTTTCTGAAGGGTTTTTATCATAAATGGGTGTTGAATTTTGTCGAAAGCTTTCTCTGCATCGATTGAGATGATCATATGGTTTTTCTCCTTCAATTTGTTAATATGGTGTATCACATTGATTTGCATATATTGAAGAATCCTTGCATTCCTGGGATAAACCCCACTTGATCATGGTGTATGATCCTTTTAATGTGCTGTTGGATTCTGTTTGCTAGTATTTTGTTGAGGATTTTTGCATCTATGTTCATCAGTGATATTGGCCTGTAGTTTTCTTTCTTTGTGACATCTTTGTCTGGTTTGGGTATCAGGGTGATGATGGCCTCATAGAATGAGTTTGGGAGTGTTCCTCCCTCTGCTATATTTTGGAAGAGTTTGAGAAGGATAGGTGTTAGCTCTTCTCTAAATATTTGATAGAATTCGCCTGTGAATCCATCTGGTCCTGGGCTTTTGTTTGTTGGAAGATTTTTAATCACAGTTTCAATTTCAGTGCTTGTGATTGGTCTGTTCATATTTTCTATTTCTTCCTGGTTCAGTTCTGGAAGATTATACATTTCTAAGAATTTGTCAGTTTCTTCCAGGTTCTCCATTTTATTGGCATAGAGTTGCCTGTAGTAATCTCTCATGATCCTTTGTATTTCTGAAGTGTCAGAACTACTACTTGCTACTTCTCCTTTTTCATTTCTAATTCTATTGATGTGAGTCTTCTCCCTTTTTTTCTTGATGAGTCTGGCTAATGCTTTATCAATTTTGTTTATCTTCTCAAAGAACCAGGTTTTAGTTTTATTGATCTTTGCTATCATTTCCTTCATTTCTTTTTATTTATGATCTGGTCTTTATGATTTCTTTCCTTCTGTTAACTTTGGGGGTTTTTTGTTCTTCTTTCTCTAATTGCTTTAGGTGTAAGTTTAGGTTGTTCATTTGAGATGATTCTTGTTTCTTAAGGTAGGATTGTACTGCTATAAACTTCCCTCTTAGAACTGCTTTTGCTGTATTCCATAAGTTTTGGATCACGTGTTTTCATTGTCATTTGTTTCTAGGTATTTTTTGATTTCCTCTTTGATTCCTTCAGTGATATCTTGGTTATTAGGTAGTGTATTTTTTAGCCTCCATGTGTTTGTATTTTTTACAGATCTTTTCCTGTAATTGATATCTAGTCTCAGAGCATTGTGGTCGGAAAAGATACTTGATACGATTTCAATTTTCTTAAATTTACCAAGGCTTGATTTGTGACCCAAGATATGATCTATCCTGGAGAATGTTCCAAGAGCACTTGAGAAGAATGTTTATTCTGTTGTTTTTGGATGGAATGTCCTATAAATATCAATAAGTCCATCTTGTTTAATGTATCATTTAAAGCTTGTGTTTCCTTATTTATTTTCATTTTGGGTGATCTGTCCATTGGTGAAAGTGGGGTGTTAAACTCCCCTACTATGTATGTGTTACTGTTGATTTCCCCTTTTATGGCTGTTAGTATTTGCCTTATGTATTGAGGTGCTCCTATGTTGGGTGCATAAATATTTACAATTGTTATATCTTCTTCTTGGATCGATCCCTTGATCATTATGTAGTATCCTTCTCTGTCTCTTGTAATAGTCTTTATTTTAAAGTCTATTTTGTCTGATATGAGAATTGCTACTCCAGCGTTCTTCTGATTTCCATTTGCATGGAATATCTTCTTCCATCCCCTCACTTTCAGTCTGTATGTGTCCCTAGGTCTGAAGTGGGTCTCTTGTAGACAGCTTTTATATGGGTCTTGTTTTTGTATCCATTCAGCCATTCTATGTCCTTTGGTGGGAGCATTTAATCCATTTACAGTGAAGGTAATTATCAATATGTATGTTCCTATTCCCATTTTCTTAATTGTTTCAGGTTTGTTATTATAGGTGTTTTCCTTCTCTTGTGTTTCCTGCCTAGAGAAGTTCCTTTAGCATTTGTTGTAATGCTGGTTTGGTGGTGCTGAATTCTCTTAGCTTTTGCTAGTGTGTAAAGGTTTTCACTTCTCCATCAAATCTGAATGAGATCCTTGCTGGGTAGACTAATCTTGATTGTAGGCTTTTCCCTTTCATCACTTTAAATATGTCCTGCCACTCCCTTCTAGCTTGCAGAGTTTCTGCTGAAAGATCAGCTGTTAACCTTATGGGGATCCCCTTGGGTGTTGTTGTTTTTCCCTTGCTGCTTTTAATGTTTTTTCGTTGTATTTAATTTTTGATAGTTTGATTACTATGTGTCTTGGCGTTTTTCTCCTTGGATTTATCCTGTATGGGACTCTCTGTGCTTCCTGGACTTGATTAACTATTTCCTTTCCCATATTAGGGAAGTTTTCAGCTATAATCTCTTCAAATATTTTCTCAGTCCCTTTCTTTTCCTCTTCCTCTTCTGGGACCCCTATAATTCAAATGTTGGTGCGTTTAATGTTGTCCCAGAGGTCTCTGAGAATGTCCTCAATTCTTTTCATTATTTTTTCTATATTCTGCTCTGTAGTAATTATTTTCACTCTTTTATCTTCCAGGTCACTTATCTGTTCTTCTGCCTCAGTTATTCTGCTATTGATCCCTTCTAGAGAATTTTTAATTTCATTTATTTTGTTGTTCATCACTGTTTGTTTGCTCTTTAGTTCTTCTAGGTCCTTGTTAAACATTTCTTGGATTTTCTCTATTCTATTTCCAAGATTTTGGATCATCTTTGCTATCATTATTCTGAATTCTTTTTCAGGTACACTGCCTATTTCTTCTTCATTTGTTAGGTCTGGTGGGTTTTTACCTTGCTCCTTCATCTGCTGTGTGTTTCTCTGTCTTCTCATTTGGTTGGAGTATTTAATGCATTTGCATTTAAGGTAATTATTGATATGTATGTTTCTATTATAATTTTCTTAGTTGTTTTCAGTTTCTTTTTGTAGGTTCTTTTCTTCCCTTATATTTCCCTGTTAGAGAAGTTCCTTTAGCATTTGTTATAGAGCTTGTTTGGTGGTGCTGAATTCTCTTAGCTTTTGCTCATCTGTAAAGCTTTTGATTTCTCCGTCACATCTCAATGAGATCCTTGCTGGATAGAATAATCTTGGTTGTAGTTTCTTTCCTTTCATCACTTTAAATATATTGTGCCACTCCATTCTGGCTTGTAGAGTTTCTGCTGAGAAATCAGCTGTTAACCTTATGGGAGTTCTCTTGTATGGTATTTGTCATTTTTCACTTGTTGCTTTTAATAATTTTTCTTTGTCTTTAATTTTTGTCAATTTGATTACTGTGTATCTCAGCATGTTTCTCCTTGGGTTTATCCTGCTTAGGACTCTCTGCACTTCCTGGACTTGGGTGGCAATTTCCTTACCCACGTTAGGGAAGTTTTTGACTATAATCTCTTCAAATATTTTCTCGGATCCTTCCTCTCTCTCTTCTCCTTCTGGGACACCTATAATGCAGATGTTTGTGTGTTTAATGTCCCAGAGGTCTCTTAGGCTATCTTCATTTCTTTTCATTCTTTTTTCTTTATTCTGTTCCGTGGCAGTTAACTCCACCATTTTGTCTTCCAGATCACTTACTCGTTCTCCTGCCTCAGTTATTCTGCTATTGATTCCTTCTAGTGTATTTTTCAGTTACTGTATTCTTCATCTCTGTTTGTTTGTTGTTTAATTCTTAAGGTGTTTGTTCTTGAATTCTTCTAGGTCTTTGTTAAACATTTCTTGCATCTTCTTGGTCCTTGCCTCCATTCTTTTTCCGAGGTCCTGGATCTTCTTCACTAACATTATTCTGAATTCTTTTTCTGGATGGTTGCCCATCTCCACTTCATTTAGTTGTTTTTCTGGGGTTTTATCTTGTTCCTTCATCTGATGCATAGTCCTCTGCCTTTTCATTTTGTCTGTCTTTCTGTGAATGTGGATTTTGTTCCACAGGCTGCAGGATTGTATTTCTTCTTGATTCTGCTGTCTGCCCTCTCAGTATTTGTTTTATGAAAGAGGACTCCTGGAGATTTGAAGACAATAACATAGATTAAATCATGACTGGTAGGAATTTATGAAGCCTGGGAGAGAGTTATATTATGAAAGCTTATGGGGAAGAAATCTTTTATAACATTTCTCAAATTGCCCCAGATAGACAACCTCCCCTCTGTTCACATATGATATAGATCCTAATTCAAAACTACTAACTTTTTTTTTTTTTTTTTTTTTGCGGTATGCGGGCCTCTCACTGTTGTGGCCTCTCCCGTTGCGGAGCACAGGCTCCGGATGCACAGGCCCAGTGGCCATGGCTCACGGGCCCAGCCACTCCGTGGCATATGGGATCCTCCCAGACCGGGGCACGAACCCGTATCCCCTGCATCGGCAGGCGGACTCTCAACCACTGCGCCACCAGGGAGGCCCAAAACTACTAACTTTTTTGATGGTGTTACTCACATTATGAAGTCTCCATAAATATAAAAAAAGAAGAAGAAGAAGAGAAACAAAATAAAAGTAAGAAACAGAATATGAAGAGATGAGTAATATCTCTGTCTTTCAGAGGAATTCATGGCTCAGATACAGGGTCGCTGAGATTTCAAACCTGGTACATTAGTAACAGCACAATGCAAATGAAATACAAAATGCACGTGACAAATTTGATTTATTCCAGGCAAAAATTTACCAACTGAGGGATAGCTATTGTTATATGAAATTATAAATGCTACCATCACATGTTGGAAAAGATAAGCAATCTTTTATTCACTTTGATTTTCCTTGTCTAAATTTAAACTGGACAAATGCTTTCCATTTATGTGTGTTTAAAGGTTAAATCCTATGACCAAAGTAAAACTAAGCATATAAAATGGAGTTTGAGTTAAGTAGTGCTGCTAAACCTCCTCCTTATTTTTTCAATAGAAGTGAGTCATGGCTTGCTTGGGAGTCAAGACATTCTATCATTATCAGATTATTTATTTAATTATTTTTTGATTAAACTGTTTTTGCCTCATTGAAGTCCAAGCTCATTTAAATGAGGTGAAGATCTTAGCTGGTCCCTGGATATGTTATTCAGTTTTCTCCCTCAGATACCTTCTCTCCCTTAGGTGCTTGCCCTTGGAGAAATTTTTGCACATTCCCCAAAGAAATGGGAGGAGGGACTTACTAAAAACGTTAGTGGATGAATCAGTAGTTGAATTATCTTCAAATATTTAATAGGCCTCCAAGGTATTATCATTCGCTGTGGATCTGTTTGACTGCTATTATCAATTTTTGGCAGTTAATTTTCTTCATCAAAGAAACTGAATCTTTGCTGGGCTATGAAAATATGCTTAAAGTTTCATTGCTGACATTTCCACTGGTGGAAAAATCAAGGTAATTATTAGGATTATCCTTGGATATGGCGAAATTGAATCAAAGTTTGTAAAGTAACTGGGATTTTCTTCAAAAGTTCAAAATTTTTAGAAGCACTTCTCATATAAAATGTTCATTGAGGTCAATCACAGTTAATCCATAGCATCATATATATATATAATCTATATATATTATATATAAATATATAAAATATATATTATATATGAATAAAATAAAATGTATATTATATATATATATATAATAAAAAATATATTTTTAATATGTTATACATGTTATATATATATATATATATATATATATATATATAAAATTGAGCAAAGAAGCTCAAAATATTTGAGTTTAGGCACTTGTAGAATTATCAATAATAAAAACTTCTTAAGTCAATATATTTTAGTCATGACATATATTTAATATGCACAGTACACATTAGGGTACGCATATGTCCCTTTCTGACAGGGTGCTATATGGGGTTGGTGAAATACATTGTAGTAGTTATGATTCTTATGGTTAAAATGATAAGAACCAAACTCAAGCTAATTTAAGAGCAGCAAATGCAATTCAGTGGCTGATACAATCCAGGAGAATATTGAGCAATGAGCCCAAGAAGAAATGCAGGCATGTTGCTCGGTGCAAGTTTCACCTGGAATCAGAAAACCAGATGCCATTCTTCTGTCTTCCTAGCCTTTTATCTCTGGTCCTCTCTTTCACTACAAAACATCTTTGTCCAAAGGGTAATACTGGAAAAGAAACCACTCTAGCTAATTTCAACAGAAAGTTATTTACTACATTTATTAAATAGCTTAGGGATTAATGTGGAGGCTGTAAAAAGAGAACCTAGGCTGAATTTCCAGGAGCAACTTCCAAAGGCACACTGCAAAATTGCACCACCAAGAGAACTACTGCCTCTGTCCTGACTGGGAAGTTTCCAACAAAACTGGAAGTCACCACTACAGATGCTGGCCACAGAACCTTCTGTTTCTTCCCCAATCTGCATTAGTAAAACCCATTCTTCATTGCATGGTTCTTCCCCAAAATTCAATTTTGAACTTGTGTCTCATCCAAATACACTTGATTAGCAGAGTCCAAAGCTCACCTAGAACCCTAACTGAAAGGAAGCCTGGAAGAGGTAGTTTTAGCCCTTCAGCTTTAGCAGAATGAGAAGGCACTCCAGAAGGAGGGTAAAATGCCTAAAGGGTATTGGATAATCCAAAATTGCATTACAGATGACATGATACTATACATAGAGAATCATAAAGATGCTACCAGAAAACTACTAGAGCTAATCAATGAATTTGGTAAAGTAGCAAGATACAAAATTAATGCACAGAAATCTCTTGCATTCCTATACACTAATGATGAAAAATCTGGAAGAGAAATTAAGGAAACACTCCCATTTACCATTGCAACAAAAAGAATAAAATACCTAGGAATAAACCCACCTGAGGAGACAAAAGACCTGTATGCAGGAAACTATAAGACCCTGATGAAAGAAATTAAAGATGATAGAAACAGATGGAGAGATATACCGTGTTCTTGGATTGGAAGAATCAACATTGTGATAATGAGTATACTACCCAAAGCAATCTACACATTCAATGCAATCTCTATCAAACTACCAATGGCATTTTTCACAGAACTAGAACAAAAAATTCACAATTTGTATGGAAACACAAAAGACCCCGAATAGCCAAGCAATCTTGAGAAAGAAAAACAGAGTGGAGGAATCAGGCTCCTGGACTTCAGACTATACTACAAAGCTACAGTTATCAAGACAGCATGGTACTGGCACAAAAACAGAAATATAGATCAATGGAACAGGATAGAAAGCCCAGAGATAAACCCACGCACATATGGTCACCTTATGTTTGATAAAGGAGGCAAGAATATACAGTGGAGAAAAGACAGCCTCTTAAATAAGTGGTGCTGGGAAAACTGGACAGCTACATGTAAAAGAATGAAATTAGAACAGTCCCTGACACCATACACAAAACTAAACTCAAAATGGATTAAAACCTAAATGTAAGGCCAGATACTATAAAACTCTTAGAGGAAAACATAGGAAGAACACTCTCTGACATAAATCACAGCAAGATCCTTTTTGACTCACCTCCTAGAGAAATGGAAGTAAAAACAAAAATAAACAAATGGGACCTAATTAAACTTAAAAGCTTTTGCACAGCAAAGGAAACCATAAACAATACGAAAAGACAACCCTCAAAATGGGAGAAAATATTTGCAAATGAAGCAACTGACAAAGGATTAATCTCCAAAATTTACAAGCAGCTCATGCAGCTCAATATCAAGAAAAAAAACAACCCAATCCAAAAATGGGCAGAAGACCTAAATAGACATTTCTCCAAAGAAGATTTACAGATTGCCAACAAACACATGGAAGGATGCTCAACATCACTAATCATTAGAGAAATGCAAATCAAAACTACAATGAGGTATGCCCTCACACCAGTCAGAATGGCCATCATCAAAAAATCTAGAAACAATAAATGCTGGAGAGGGTGTGCAGAAAAGGGAACACTCTTGCACTGTTGGTGGGAATGTAAATTGATACAGCCACTATGGAGAACAGTATGGAGGTTCCTTAAAAAACTAAAAATAGAACTCCCATATGGCCCAGCAATCCCACTACTGGACATATACCCTGAGAAAACCATAACTCAAAAAGAGTCATGTACCACAGTCTTCATTGCAGCTCTATTTACAATAGCCAGGACATGGAAGCAACCTAAGTGTCCATCAACAGATGAATGGATAAAGAAGATGTGACACATATACACAATGGAATATTACTTAGCCATAAAAAGAAACGAAATTGAGTTATTTGTAGTGAGGTAGATGGACCTAGAGTCTGTCATACAGAGGGAAGTAAGTCAGAAAGAGAAAAACAAATACCGTATGCTAACACATACATATAGAATCTAAAAAAAATAAATAAATAAGGTTCTGAAGAACCTAGGGTCAGGATAGGAATAAAGATGTAGACATAGAGAATGGACTTGAGGAGGGGGGAGGGTAAACTGGGACAAAGTGAGAGAGTGGCATGGACTTATATATGCTACCAAAAGTAAAATAGATAGCTAGTGGGAAGGAGCTGCATAGCACAGGGAGATCAGCTCGGTGCTTTGTGACCACCTAGAGGGGTGGGATAGGGATGGTGGGAGGGAGACGCAAGAGGGATTAGATATGGTGATATATGTGTATGCATAGCTGATTCACTTTGTTATACAGCAGAAACTAATGCACCATTGTAAAGCAATTATACTCCGATAAAGATGTTAAAAAAAAAACCCAAAAAACAAAATTACGTTATAGTTAGGAAATATGCCTGGCATGCCTTGTGTTTACAGCTTAGAGGTTAAAGTATTGGAAAGAGATTGACTTAATGTTCTTGGAAGTTTTAAAATTCCCAGGGAGGGGCTTAAGAATTCATCTCTTTTCTGTTGACATGAGCTTTAGACCAATCACCTCTGGTCAGAAAGGGTCACCTTGTGTAAAATGCTCATCCCTATGATGATGACCCTGAGAAGGGCCATGGTTTGCTGGAAAAGAAGTGCTGGGTCCACTGAAAAAGACAGCATTTAAAGGACTCTCTCTCAACCAAGGTGGAAGGTTGCTTATCAGGTAGTCTTAGCTAGCTCACGCACAATGCATCTGAAGGGAATGAACTCTTGACCTCATAATTCCCACTTAAAAAGTGCCTCTGTCCGGGACTGGTCTATAGAGAGGACTGCCAACCTCAAACTCACCTTAAAACAACCATCAAGCCAGGATGAGAAGATGACAACAGTAGTAGACAGCTGACCCAAGAATCCAGGCCAGGTTTCAAAACCGGGACCATAATGTGGGCATGTGCAGTAAGCCCTTCTCACTTCCTCCATCAGGGCCCACTTCTTGGCACAGGATGACTCATCACTTGTATCAACTACAAATTGGCGCTTGCCATTGGCCCTTGCCATCTACCTCTACAAGGATTAAATCAGTTGCCACTGCAGCTGCTGACATTCAACACCCCCTGAAAGGAATTCAGGGTGGAGATCAGGAATGAGGCACTCTGTGCTCTGGGTAAACTGGTAGAACAGGTCTTCAGATTGTTAGATATTTTCAGGAGCTGATTTTATGTGCCCAATTCTTGCATCATCTCATATCTAGAGAAGCGCTAAATTCCTTCATGGTGATGTCTGCTCCTCACAACTAGCAGTAACCTTCACAAGACCTTCTGCAAAAAATATGTACAATTGCATGTACTCCCCCTTCACCAAAATCACATATATACTGACCTTCCCCCCTACATCTTTGGAGGAGTTTCTCAGAGCTATCTGAAATGCTGTCTCCCAGGCTATAGTCCTCATTTTGCCCCAAATAAAACTTAACTCACAACTTTAAAAAAAAAAAAAAAAATGAAGTGCTGGGTCAACAGTCACATCAGTTTTCATTGTGTGTTTATGTGTGTATATGTACATATGTATGAATTTATCATTTATATCTGATATGTACATGAATATTTAGATAATCAGGTATCCAAATCCAGATATACTGCAATAATAAATGCTAAGTAACTGATAGTGTCATTATAGAAATTTGGAGTTCAGAGTTGGTATAAAAATTATACAAGTATGTTATCTGCTGATCCTTCAAGCTGCATGGTTCTCAGGCAAGGGTCAGAATATAAGCAAAGTGTGATTTGGGGATCATAACTGACTTTTTCTAGAGGTGGAGAAGAGTGGGAGAAATGTTAGAAAGAAAAACCTGTAGCTGGATTTTACTAGCTCTTGAACTACCAGAAAACTCCATGTTCTCTAGAAAACTCAATGTTCTCTTCTAAGTAATGTATTATTCATGAAGGCTTTAAACACTGTTTTTGAAGATTAATCTATGTTGTGGTATGAAAGACAAGTATGGAAGAGAACAGATGTAGAAACACTAGAAAAGAGAATAATGCAAATTTTCTAGGGATGAACTGATGCAGCTGAACCAGGATGCTGGTAAGAAGAATGAAAATGATGAGAAAAATACACCATGTTTTTTTATCAAGCACAGTTCTAAAAGTATAGCATTTCTTATTTATTTTACATTTTTTTGGAAAATGTGTAAAACTGCTTAAGATAAAGGAACAAACATCAAAACCGAATGTATTTTTAAAACAGTAGCACTCTATATTGCTCCATATACTTAATAAAATTATATATTTAAGTTTGGAAAGCCGTGGAGAATTAGGCCTAGTTTTCCAAAGGAAAATTATGCAAGTTATATTATTGAACAAGAGGGAAAATACCTTCCAGTTAGAGAAGGGGGAAAGCAGAGTCCCTAGAAATTGGTTAGGTAATCAGTATTCCAGTTTCTATTTCCAAAGAAAGCAGGCTTAGAAGATGCATGAAATGTCATAATTTGTGACTTAAAGTATTTTGCCTGGCATGAGAAGGAAGATTTGAAATGCTCATGTTTCCTAAGGAGAAAAAGGCTAAACTGATTAGATAAGGAAAACGTGGAAGTAAATAGCAATGTTCCAAAAATCTTGGCAGCTACTCCCATGCCTTGCTTTACATTTCTACGTGAAGTGGACCTGTTTCAAGATGGTTTAACCCTCACATAACTTCTGAACATATTTTACCCTTGCTAGTCACCATTCAGTGGTTGTATGTGTTTTAGGGGGAGCCTAGTAGGCATGAACCAGAGATGGCAGACAGAGAAATGGTTCTCTTTTCTTTCTTGGCTACCTTACCTGATTATAGGAATTAAAATTCAAGATGATTTTTAATTGTAATTTTAACTGTGTTTTACCACTTTTGCTTTTTAAACTAGAATATCAGTCTAAATTGAGAGGATTTGTAACAGCTGTGTTTCTCTGCTTTCTTAGAAGGATACACATGAACAATCAATACACAGTAATGAAATGGAACACTTGAGTTGTGGATTTTTCAGATTCAAATTTCACTGGGATTTGTTTTTCTCTTTCTGACTTACTTCACTCTGTATGACAGACTCTTGGTCCATCCACCTCACTACAAATAACTCAATTTCGTATGGAATCTAAAACAAAATGGTACTGATGAACCTAGTGGCAGGGCAGAAATAAAGGCGCAGACGTAGAGAATGGACTTGAGGACACGGGGTGGGAGGGGAAAGCTGGGGTGAAGTGAGAGTAGCATCAACATACATACACTACGGAATGTAAAATAGTTAGCTAGTGGGAAGCAGCAGCATAGCACAGGGAGATCACCTCAGTGCTTTGCTATGACCTAGAGGAGTGGGATAGGGAGGGTGGGAGGGAGGCTCAAAAGGGAGGGGATATGGGGATATATGTATGCATATGGCTGATTCAGTTTACTGTAAAACAGAAACTTACAGAGCATTGTGAAGCAATTATACTCCAATAAAGATGTATAACTAACTAAATAAATAAACCAATTAAAAAAATAATTTCACTGGGAGCAAAGGCAACAAGAAAAGTTTCCTATCTAAGTGTGTCTATGAAGCAGACATGGTGGTATATTATGTAGCAATCTTTCTAAATTCCCATGGGCCAGGACTTTGGCTTGTTTACAGAGAATTGCTCTTCAAGTTAATTCTATAGCTATGTATATTTGTCATTCACTTAACCTTTGTTGAAAGTTATGTCTCATCCAAGTTTATTTCCAGTTTGTAATTATAAGATCTTAACACTTTTGCCCTAATACCATGGTCTTTAAAAGAGTACCTGGAAAAGTTACGTGCCTGTCTTTTCCATATTACCCCCATAAAAAAGATGTCTGAAAGCTTTTCAATAAAGAAATGATTCACTTTTATGTGAAATGTTAGAGTCTATAAAACAGTAGTCGCTTATGCTTATGATATTCTACTTTAATACATTCATTGATGACAAATTGCCCTTTATTTATGCTGATGATATTCTTTTTCTTTTGTTCCCCCCAAAATAAATTTAGAAATATGATCATGGCCTCCAATATTAAATGTAATTCAATAGCAGAAAGGATAATTCTAATTCTTTTCTTTATTTAGCTTTGTTCAGGATATAAATTGGATGAGGCTTAAAGCCTCTATTTCAGTTGGCCTTGCTTATTCTCAGTGCAACCTTGAAATAAATTTATTGTTTTTCATTTATATTTAAGGTCAGATGAAAGATAAGTTATGATCTATAGCACTGGCTGTAACAACCAATAAAATATTTCACTGCAGTCTGGGGAATAAATACCTAGTAACTAATCAGAAACAGTGTGGAACACAGTCTCTTTCAGAGGTTACCATTTTACACTAACATATATGCCCTACATAAGAGAATTAACTTGTATTCTTATCTGTACAGCTAAAGTTTATATGATAGAAGATAATAGAGTGATATAACAGTTTAGGAATTCTGTTAGTTGGGCTACCTAATATGTTGGAGAATTGCAGCATTTGAATGAATAATATTCATTAAATGAATATTTATGTTAAAAGTAAAAATACTTTTTTACTAATGTAAGGGCCAGTACACTTCTTTTCATCTATACCATGGATATAATAATTTTTAGACCCCAATTGTCTAAAATGAGTGAGGCAAAATCAATGGCTAAATACCTCCCAACCAACACTATCTTAATATTACTATGTAGCACATCAATCATTTAATAAATAAAATCCAATTAATTTTCTTCAGAAAATTTCCAACATTTAGAGTTATATTTTTTACTTATAATTTACTTATAAGACGTTCACCAATTTTAGTTGTACAATTTGATGCATTTTAACAAATATATACAATGACATAACTCCTGTCACAGTCATGATATCGTATATTTTTTTTTTTATTTTTTTATTTTTTTATTTTTTTTGCTGTACGCGGGCCTCTCACTGCTGTGGCCTCTCCCGTTGCGGAGCACAGGCTCCGGACACACAGGCTCCGCGGCCATGGCTCGTGGGCCCAGCCGCTCCGCGGCATGTGGGATCTTCCGGGATCGGGGCACGAACCCGTGTCCCCTGCATCAGCAGGCGGACTCTCAACCACTGCGCCACCAGGGAAGCCCTCGTATATTTTTAATGCTCCCAAAAGTTCCCTTATGTTCTTTTGTAACAGTTACTCCTCTCATTCCCTACCCTGGCAACTACTTACCTACTTTCTAGCCCTCCAGTGTTAGTTTTGCATTTCTTAGAATGTCAAATATAAGCAGAATCACACATATGTAGTCTTTTGTTCCTGGCTTCTTTAAGTTAACATAATCCTTTTGAAGTTTATCCATGTTATTGTGTGTTTTACTAGTTTGTTACTTTTTGTTTTCCTGAGTGTTATTCCAATTGAATATTCCATTCCAAAATGACATATGTTTTCATCTCAATATTGAATAGAAGTGGTGATTATGAACATTCTTGCCTTGTTCCTGGTCTTAGTATGAGGCTAACTGTAGGCTTTTAGATGTCCTTTATTAGGTTGAGGAAATTCCCTTCTATTTCTAGTGTACTGAGGGTTTTCATCATGAATGGATATTAAATTTTGACAAATATATTTTTCATATCTATTGAGAGGATCGTAAAAAATTTTCTTCTTTGTACTATTGATGTGGTTAATTACTTTATTCCCAGATTTAGTCCTAGTTGCTTAGATTTCGTATTCTTTTCAGATATTGCTGGATTCAATTTGCTAAAATATTGTTATGGATTTTTATGTCTCTGCTTATGAGGTATATTTGTAACTTTCTTTTCTTGTAATGCCTTTGGTTTTGTAGTCTGAGTAATGTTGGCCCCCAGGTTTTAAATTGGAGCAAAACAACTGTTCTCAGAACTTGCTAGGTTCTCTTTTATTTCCATATTGAGCATAGGCAGAGTAGAAAGAAGTGAGCTTCTCTTCTAGATTTTGAAAGAATTTCTGAAAAATTGCTATTATTTTTAGTCCTGTGGGAAGGTTTTTAACTATAAACTCAATTTCTTGAGTGACCTTTTGTAGTTTGTGCTTGCAAAGAATTTGTCCATTTTATCTAAAGTTGTCATATCCATTGGTTTAAAGCTGTTCATATATCCCCTAGTTATCCTCTTGGCATCAGTGTCACTTGTCCCTCTTTTCCTCTTTTATTCCTAACACTGGTAACTTGTGCTTTCTCACTCTTTTCCTTATCAGTTAGACTATTCATTTGTCCATTTTGTTTCAGTGAAGCAGCTTTTGGTTTTATTGATTTTCTCAGTTGGGTTTACTATTTTCTATTTCACTGATTTTTGCTATTACATTTATTATTTCCTTCCTTCCACTTACTGGGTTTAATTCAGTCTTTTGCCTGGGTTTAATTTGGCCTTTGGTCTTAAGTTTTAAAGTTGAAATCTTAAATTGTTAAGTGAAGCCTTTCATTTGTTCTAATATAAGTATTTAATGCTATGCATTTCCCTCTCTGCATTGCTTTTACTGCACACTACAAATCCTGATATTTTATGTTTTGTTTATTTCAAATATTTTCTAATTTTCCTTTTGATTTCTTCTTTGACCCATGAGTTATTTAGAAAGTGTTGTTTAACTTCCAACTATTTTGGAGATTTTCAAAGTATCTTTTTATTACTGAATTCTAATTTAAATCCATTGTAGTCATAGAACATATTTTCTATGATTTCAATCTTCTTTTTTTTTTTTTTTTTTTTGCGGTACATGGGCCTCTCACTGTTGTGGCCTCTCCCGTTGCGGAGCGCAGGCTCTGGACGTGCAGGCTCAGGGGCCATGGCTCACGGGCCCAGCCGCTCCACGGCATGTGGGATCCTCCCAGACCGGGGCACGAACCCGTGTCCCCTGCATCGGCAGACGGACTTTCAACCACTGCGCCACCAGGGAAGCCCTCAGTCTTCTTAAATGTATTAAGACTTATGGCTGAGAACATGACCTATCTTGGTGAATATTCTGTGTACACTTGAAAAGAATGTGTATTTTGCTCTTTTTGCGTGGAATGTTTTATAAATGTCATTGGGATAAGATGGTTGATAGTATTAAGTCTTTCATATACTTGCTGATATCTATCTACTTTTCTATCAACTACTAAGAAAAGAATGTTGAAATTTGCAACTATAATTCCCAAGGAAGTCAAGGGAGGTTTCACATTGGATATGACAGATGAGAGAACTGGGTCCTTCAAGATGTGAATAAGAATTCAACAGGGTGTTTGTTAACTGCAGAAAGGAAATCCTAGAGTAAAATCCTAGTATAAAATGTATGTATATTAACAGTTAGCTAAACAAGATTATGAAATTTTACTCATTTTCCAATTGCAACTATCTTTTACAAAATATTTTTGTTCATAGATAAGAATAAGACAAGATTACAGAAAATGGGATTTGGGGCATTTATGCAAATGGTTTTACTTTATTATTTTGTTAATGCTGCTTTAGTGCACCTTGTGTAATAGAAGAAAAAAATTTTAAATTAGGTTCAGTATATTGAGGTAATGATAAGTGTCTTGATGTGTTCAGAATTTAATTACATAAGCAAAAAAACCTTTCTGTGAAATGAAAAGTAGGTTTGAAGAAGGAGAAACTGGCAGATATGAAAGCTTAAAATTATGGCCAGTTCATGAAGAACCTTGTAGAGCTTGCCACTTTACCCTGATAGCAAAAGGAATCACTAAAGGATTTCTGGGAGTGAATGGCTGATGGAGTAACATACAGGATTGGTAAGACCACCTTGGGAAGAAAGTAGAGCATCAAGGCAGAGAGAAACAATTAAGCATTTAGAAATTCCTGTAATTTTACTGAAAGTCAGTGAAAGCCTATATGGGAGGGGATTGTCTGAACTCAGGGAAGCATTTCTGAGGAAATTTCATTTGGGGATCATTTGTAGGTGAATATTTGGAGAGGAGAGTTCCAATAAATTAGGCTTGATGAAAAATTGCACTCGAAATTAACCTAAAAAACACAAGAGAATCCATGTTAAGGAATAGGTAGGTGCTTTGTTAGATTTTAAATATACGAAGTTTGAGTTGACTATGGAACTCCTAGGTAGAATTCACTGGAAATAGAAAACAGTGGAAACACTGGAAAACAGCTGGAAATAGGGTTTAAAGGCTTAGCATTGGATCCTAGAAATACGTGACATTTTTCAAAGAGGGAGAAAAAAGAGAGTAATCTGGACATTAGGATTCGGTAAAAAATGAGAAGAGTTTAGGCCAAAGACACAAATCTGTACCAAACTTGACCACATCATTGTGTTTATTTTGTGAGGAGATTAACCGGCTTTACTCAATAAGAAGCAGAATTTTACCTAATTCATCTCATGTTCTTTCTGAGCAAGACGAAATAAAATGAAAAATCCTAGGCTTATATTTCTGGAATCATTTCCTGTTTGAAATGGTTTGGCTTATGTTTGGGGCCAAATCTCAAAGAAGGTTTTTACATTTCTAATTACAGGGCATGATATAATACAATTTTCTCTAAATTAAATCTATTAAGCTTGATATTACAAGCACTCTTCCTGTGCCCTCTCTCCCTCAAAAAAGACAATTTTATAAGAAAAGCAGGTATGAACCTGAGGGTTTTGCTTCTTTGGACAGTTGAATGATCTAATTGGATAAGCATAATTAAGTTTAAGAATTTATAATTATTGTGCTCTTTCTTCTGAGTGACTTTCTTTCTTCTTTCAAAGCTTATAGAGAACCCAAGCTCATTCTCATATCCCCCTGACCTCCATTACCACATCAGCTCAGATAAACTATTGTTGAGAATGCTGAAGTCAAGAGCACATTGATCTTTCATAGTAGAAGCAATTTCCTGTTTTCAAAAACTTGTAATGAGATTTAAAAAATACAAACAAATCTAATATATCCACAGTAGAGATTGCAGAATTGAATAAATGCAGACAAACTGATGTTTAAACTGTTGTAACCTTCTCTAACATTCTATTGTTAATTTGCCAGCAGGATTCTCTACTCATGGAGTAGAGAGAATCTGGGATAAATACATAGGTTTTCTAAAATATATGGGCTAGGGCTGAAATGCATACAGAATTTACAGTCATTTGTAAAGGGAGAACCCTGTCTTTTAAATATTTTAGTGATGAATTTTTATTTCAAAGTACGAGAAAATGAAATTGGTTATTTCAGTGGGACTCATTTTCTAATATTACAAGTTGTGCTATGAGAATCGTCGTGACCATTTTTCTCCCACATAGAAAGACATATGTTGTTATTTAATTATTGAAAACCTTCTGGTATATTAAAACCTTAAGAAAATTTCAGGTTTTTTTAACTTTGAAGATTTTCTTCTAGAAATCCACCAATCTTACCACTCTCTACCAGTAAAAATATAGTTGTAATCACATTGGAGATGTTGAAACACACCATCCCTACTTCAAGTTTATCACATGCTTTTCAATTAAGTGTGCAAGAAAATGAGGAAGCATGTTTCTGCTTTGCAGTATTTAGCTACCCCTTGTCACCGCCCCCATACCAGCTGTTTCAGTTTATTTCCCGTGGGGTCCTCACACTTGCTGAGGCCTTTGCCACTTAACCATTAGGCTAATGAATTTGTTTCCTTGAGGAGCCCTCTTTCCTTTCCAATCTATTTACTTCACTTGACATATCTGCCAGATTAATATTCCCAAAAAGGCTGCCTTTTGGTCATTTTATCAGGACAAGGTGGTCTGCCTTTCATGACCTTTGTATCTAGAATCTAGGAGAGATAAATAAGCATTCTAAGTAAGAGATAAGAGACTAAATTGACCCAAGGCTGAAACAGTGAAGAGATGATTATTGATAGTCAAAGGGGAAATGTGTTTCCTTGGTGATCTTTTATTTTTCATTCAAACTTATGGATCTCCTCCTCCAAAAAGGAAAACTAAATTCCACTTTATTTAACATGGTGTTCCAGAGAGGATTTATTACTTAGCAATGATAGTTGAGCCTATTTCTTATCTATTCTGCTGCTCTAATCCCCTTCTCTATTCACTAACACATCCTTTCATTTAACTATCCACTGACTCTGGGAGTTCTGCAAAGAGATCACTTCCACTCTTTTGTGCCTTTGTTTGTGGAGTGTGGTGTTGTCACAAACATCTGCTTCACAATAGGCTGTGCATCTCATAGAGTGACTCTCAAATATTTCCACGTGTGCTTGCCTGATATCAGATGGAAATTGTAGATTTGTCTTTCTGTGCCTTATTCATCATATCAGTTTGTACAAACCTACAAACTACAGCAAGCTGTTCTAAGCAGAAAACTAATAAAGATCTAGTAGAACCTCTGACCATACTTCTTTAATTCAATAAACATTTACTGAAGATTTATCACATTTTACGATCTACAGTAAATGTAAAATGCTAACAGTTATTGAATTCTTCTCTAAGGCACAGTACTCAGGACTTAACATACAGCACAATATTTTCATTAACCCTTAAAAAGTTTTCAAAAGGAAGTGTCATTATCCTCATTGACAAGATGGGGAAACTAAGGTACATAGAGTCTAAAAAGTTCATCAGTGCCGTCCAGCTAGGAACTGGAGGGCACCACTAAACGCAAAACAATACTGCTCTTCTCTTACACACATCTCCCATTTTATTCCTGAGTCTGAAGTAGCAAGAGCTGGCTGAACTATCCACAAGCCCTGTGGGACTCTTATGACTTGCCCAAGATCGCTAGAGTTTAAGGGACGGCTGAAACTGGGTAAAAGATCTTTTGAGATCTATGTTCTGTTCATGACCTCTCTTTGTCATAATGAGGTCCTTCTTCAGTTAGAGATTTTGACTTTGCAGTGGTAAGTTTCAGGCAAAACAAACACACAAAGAAACCTGTGCAATGTTGCATGTTTTTAAAAATCATTTTGTTCTGCTTTTATGTTTTCTCCCAAGTAAGTGCAAAAAGCATCCTTTTAAGAGCATAGAGTTCCCCACTACAGGTCAAGAAAAACCAGCACCCCAATAACTGTATAATGGAACATTACAAAAATCTGTGTCCACAGCTCCATTTGTCCAAAGCAAGTAGCTTTGTTTGAGCTTTATTATATGTTTTTAAGCTAAATGAAACACAGAAAGCAATGATTTAGGGAGCAGCATGGGTTTGCCAGTGCTAGTTCAAATTGGACCTGCCAGCTCACCCCTAATTTCTTACCTTTGAGTCCAACAAATTATAAATGTTGGCACAATATTTATATTATTTATTTTATAACCCACAATTTACAACCCTGGCTGTCCTTGAGAGGCTTCGTGTGTTTGTTACAGTCTCCTCCAGGGAGGTTTCATCGAACGGCAACTCGTCATCTGCACTCAGGGAAAATTCAGGCTCATTCTACTATATTCCATTTCCCAAGAAACATTAGTATTCCTCATTGATTGTGTACAGAGGATTAATTGTGCTGTCACTTGGTGTATTTATGTCCCTGGTGGTGGTATTGACTCGCTGGCTTTAAAATGTCCAGGACACATCCTGCAGCTGGACATATTTGTTTTGTAAGCTGTCTCATTGCTGCATGCCGCTACCCAACAGGCGCTGTGTCTGTATTTCAAAACAACCAGTGGAACAGGAAAAGTCTTCGTCAGCTGGTTATTTTTAACTCTTCAAGAGAAATTGGGTTGGCGTGTTTTTCACTAAATTAACCATTAGTAGTGCACAGTGATTAAAAGCAAACCTAGGCTTGATTCCAAACTTTACCAGTTATTGGCACTGTGAGTTGGAGTGGGGGGAGTTACGTACACATTCTGTGCCTGAATGCCCTCAACTTTAGAAACATGGGTAATAATAATGGGTAATAATAATACGCATCACAGATTGCAGAGAGAAGTAAATGAGGAAAAGCAAATCACCTAACAGGGTATCCAGTAACTGACACTCAAAAATGTAGCCATCATTTTTATGCCATTATTATTGCATAGAGCTGCTGTTAAGGGAATCCATAAATATATAGTTACTACGGCAGTGATTGCAAGCTTTTGTTTTTCTTTTTTAATGATATATCTAGGAGCTCTTAATCTCTGCTTATCTATTTACACAGTGTATCTACTTTTCATCAAATAGCGGAAATAAATGAGCATCTTTCACAATGTTCCTTCCTGGACTTTTTTTTCCCTTCCTAGTACCCAGTGTAAAGACTATGCTCAAATAATTGTGTTTACAACTGTCTAAAAGTAGGCCAGTGATTAACCTTGAAATGTGATTGTTTCTTTTCATTCATATCATTTAAGTGAATTTCTTTGGATGTTACCAGTATCATCAAATAAATTTATCTCTCTCTCCTTCCAATATGAAACAAACACTGGGATTTCTGAACAGCATAATAATGTAATATACCTTACCAGCTGGACCTTTAGCACCATAATACATGCCATTTCCTCACTTGCCTATGGTCCAGCAACAATCCTGTTTCCCTTCTTTGATCCTTGCCCTGCAGAAACTAGGGTGCTCTTTTGAAAACTATAAGTAAGACCCCATTACAATCCTACTCAACACTCAGTGCTCATCAGTAGCTTAACTCTCACCCTTGGGAAAAAAACCCAGATTCCTTACCACAGCTACTTCCCTAAGTGGATCCTTTCCTTCCCCTCTGATCCAGTCTCCTGATTTTTTTCCTAGAATACCAGATTCTACTCACCTTGATCTTCTTCCTTTTCAAACACACCAAGTTCATTCCTGACCTAGGATCTTTGTATTTGTTCCATCTCCCAGAAGGCTTTTTCTCAGATCTTCAAATACCTTTCAAAGTCAAGACTTCTGGGTTTCTGCCAAAACATCATCTCCATTGAAATACCTTCCTTGACCACCCTTCTTAGAATAGCCCCTCCTCTTTCATCACTCCTGTCCTCCTATCCTGTTTCTCTTCAAGGTACTTATCGCTATTTGAAATTTTAATAATTTATGTATTTATTTATCTATTATCTGTCTCTACCACTAGAATGTAAACTGTTGGAAGGCACATTTTTTTTTTTACCATTTTGTCAGTGGCTATATTCCTACAGCCCAGACCTTAGAAACGTGACTGGCTCAGAGAAAGTAGGTAGTCAAGAATATGGATGTCCAAAAATAATGATAATAATTAATTAATTAAAAATAAAAGAATGTGGATGAACTAAAAAAGAGCCTATCATGTATTAACTCAGAAATGAGTAACCCCCAAAATTTGTTATTTCAAACATAGAAAACAATATGTTTTGTCTTAGAGTTATCTTGCTCTATTTTTTCATGAGAATGCCATCTACTCCATATATCGTAATTTGCCTATTTAATCGTGCAAATACCATTTAATGTATAAGTGTATTATCATAAAAATATATTTTATTATGAAGTCTTTTTAAAAGCTCCTATATGGTAATTAAGAACCATGAACCATTTAAACCATTTCAGTATTTCCAAGGTAATATTATTCACCTATATAATACCAAAAATCTGACCTACTGTTTCAGTAACAGTCAATGAGATTTCTCTCATTGAAATAGTATTTTTTACTCTACTTGAGTCTTAAATATGCCGTTGTGAGAATGTGAACAATTGTGACTATGATATCTTATTAGTGTGGCTGAATTTTAATTAAAACTTGGAGTTATGTGGGGTAAAAGAATAATTTGTATCTGGTTCAACACAGTCAGCTATGGTACAGATAATTAGATCATAGTAGCCAAATGTGGAGATTCAGTATAAGTGAAATTAAAGTAGTTTTTGAGAACAACCCAGTAAAACAAAATGAAATTTGTACTAAATTTGCAACCTTGGGCTATTTAAATTACAACGATTACTCTCTACTATTCTGCTTATGCAATCATCCTGTAGTGTAGAACAACTTAGTACTCTTTCTTAGAAGATATTTTCCTTCGAGGTTAAATTACAGATCTGTCCCTCTATAGTATATTCATTACATTACATTTCAACATGAAACAATATAGTCTCTAGCAAAACCTTAAAGAAAAAGCTACTTTCATTAAAGAAGATTTTGAATGCTATACTCAGTAATCTGGAAGAATTTTGAAATAGATTTGTCAATGTGTGAACAAAGTTTTATAGAAGTAACAACATTTTCAGAAATAATTATAATCTGCTTAAGAATAAGAAGCACCTCCTTATAAAAGCTCTCCCCTGCCCCAGACAAGAGGGATTGAAGGAATGAAGGAGTCACTCCTTCATTATATTACTGTTTATTGATTATCTTATATGTTCCCATATCCTAGACAAGATATTGGGAATAAAAGATAAAGAATCCCTGGAGATTTTCAGTATTTACTAGGTAAGACACACACACACACACACACACACACACACACACACCTTATTACAACATGTCTCTCTCCCTAACTTTAGGAAGAGATGAGCCTACCATAATCTGCTATGAACTATCCATCTTCTCTTAACATGGTCTACACTTATGTCTCTATCATACAGTTTAGCATTTAATGAAATATTTTGTCCAGTGTCTTCAGATGTATTTCTGTTTATTCTCCCATATTTTTAATGTAGAACCATGATTTATTTGTATTTTTTAAATTTTCAAAATGCCTGAATAATGAAGGACTCATAGTAGACACTAATCAAACAAAAAATCATTATTATGTTCACTCTAGGTTATAGTACAAATGAATCACCCTTTATATTAGCATATCAAAGGAAGGATTCTAAGTTATATAATCTTTCACCACCTATTTTATGTTACAAATTTCCAAATTCCAAATCTTCCCTTAAAAAATTTTTCCCATAGTTCTTATCATTATTTTGTTTAGTTTATATTGTACTTATTCATTTTGCTTATTGAACATCTTCCCCAGTAGAATATAAGCTCCAGTTTGTTCACTTTTTTTAACCCCAATGACTAAAATAGTGATATATAGAAAAGTGCTCAATAAATATTGTGGAATGAATGAACAAAGGAATGAATAATTTCTGTCTTCGCAGTTATTAGAATTTTATTAATGTACTCTACATTATGTATAGGATATTATATATATGTATCCATCCCCTTAAGTAAGCAAATAAATGCTCAAATTTTGTGGTAAGAGTATAATGTCAATAAAATAATCCAATATACTTTCTCAGTACCAACATGCATATAACATTTTAATATTTTGGAAATCATACTGTATCTTAAAATTCATATATATATACATATATATATATATATATATATATATAATGTGGTGGTGTTTTAATTATTTTTCTCTCCATCAAAAGGCTGTTAGTCAATTTGTGCTTTTTGTGTTGCAAAAGATGTTTTGTTAGAGTTAAAAGAATATGGTCATTTGCTGTGTGTTGATGGTCAGTATCATAATTTTAACTATAACTATGGTTATTGGTAATTGTAATGGTCAACACAACTGACTGACACTGGTAATATGAAATAGATATGGTGCCCAGGGAAAGGCACTTCTTTTCTGAAATTTTCTCAACAATTCAGATAGCTGTGCCAAAACAGTTGCCATAATTTGGTACTTAACACAGTCCTGATAGGTAGTTATTATTTTTTAATCTCTATTATTGTTTATTTATTAATATTATTTTAATTTATTTTTTGAAGTATAGTTGTTTTAAAATGTTGTGTTTATTTCTGCTGTACAGCAAAGTGATTCAGTTTTATTTATATATATAACTATGTATATATATTTTTCATATTCTTTTCCATTACAGTTTATCAGAGGATATTGAATATGGTTCCCTGTGCTATATGGTAGGACCTTCTTATTTATCCATTCTATATATAATAGTTTGCATCTGCTAACCCCAAAGTCCCAACCCATCCCTCCCCTACCCACCTTGACAACCACACGTCTGTTCTCTATGTCTGTGAGTCTCTTTCTGTTTCATAAATAAGTTCATATTTTAGATTCCACATATAAGTGATATCATATGGTATTTGTCTTTTTCTGACTTACTTCACTTAGTATGATAATCTCTAAGTCCATTCATGTTGCTGCAAATGGCATTATTTCATTCTTTTTTATGGTTGAGTAGTATTTCATTTTATATATGTACCACATCTTCTTTATCCATTCATCTATTGATGGACATTTAGGTTGTTTCCAATTCTTGGCTATTGTAAATAGTGCTGCTATGAATATAGGGGTGCATGTATCTTTTCTAATTATAGTTTTGTCCAGATATATGCCGAGGAGTGGGATTGCTAGGTCATATGGCAACTCTATTTTTAGTTTTTTGAGGAACCTCCATACTGTTTTCCATATTGGCTGCACCAATTTACATTTCCACCAATAGTGTAGGAAGGTTCCCTTTTCTCCACATCTTCTCCAGCATTTGTTATTTGTAGACATTTTAATGTTGGCAGTTCTGACTGGTGTAAGGTGTTACCTCATTATAGTTTTGATTTTCATTTCTCTAATAATTAGCGATGTTAAGCATCTTTTCATGTACCTACTGGACATCCTTATGCCTTCTTTGAGAAATGTCTCTTTAGGTCTTTCTGACAGGTAGTTATTTTTAGATGATGTTAGTTAAGTAGGAAAGCATGAACTCAACTTTATTAATTTTATTTGGGTGTTTTTTCCATTTTAGTGAAATGTAACTGACACAGCACTGTGTAAGTTTAAGGTATACAGCATATTGATTTTACTTACTTTTACTTATATTGTGAATTAGTATTTCTTTAAAAAGAAAAAAATACACATACCAACTAGACAGCAGTAGCTCTCTCTTACAATACCACACTAAATTTATGTGAAACATCAAGATAACAAATTAAAAAAGCAGAAATATCCAGATGCAAACTATTTTCTGTCTTGGCTCAAACTCAGTGAGTTGTGACATTAGGTGTTAAACATCGATAGCATTTACTGAGTACTTACTACCTGGTGGGTAGTATGAAGGGTACTCATCATGCATTGTGATCTCTGCTTTATGGATGATGGGACTGACACTCAGGTGAATAACTTGCCCAAGGTCATTTATAGTCAGCAGAGAAGCCCAGGGTTGAATCATGATGCGACTCCATTCTGCATTGATTCCTTTCTCTCTCTTTGACAGAGCTGGCTTAATTTAAGAGCATCTTCAGGCTAGACCAGTGCAGCCTGCCTTAAAAGGACCCTCACTTGGTTTAAGCCTCTGCTGTCACCATTTTGAAAATCTTAATAATTTTGGTCAAGTGGCCCTGTATTTTCATTTTGCACTGGACTCTACAAATTAAGAAGCCAATCCTGTTCAGCAGCTTTAATACAGGAATTTCATGGAACAGTTCTACCTTATTGCATATTGAATTATTTTCCTTTTGAAAAAGATCTCCAAGCAGGGTAAACATTCTCCTAGATTTGGATGTATGCTAGTCAGTGCTCACTGTAAACCCATTTCCAGGGGACATAATCTCAATCTGACTCTACTAGACAAGGGCTGCTCTGTTTTAGGCTCATCAGTCCTTAGATCCCACTTAAGGGCCACTTTATTAGAAGATTTATTACAAGGTGCTCTTCTTCCTCAGGCAACTTTTTCCTTCAGATTTTGACCAAGGCTGTTAATTCAATTATTTATTCAAATAGAAATTAATTAAAAAAATTTTGCAAAGGTCACACACAGTCACCTGTTCTAGGTTCCAGCCAATTCTTCAGGGAACAATTGAAACTCAACCCCTTCGTCAAAAGAAATGCACCAACCTAATGCTGCACTTGCTCTTGCAGTTATACTATTTATTTCCTCTCTCTTTTGCCATTTAGAGTTATTATATGCTTTGAGTTGCTAAAGGGGCTTTTACGGAAACAGGAGAAATGCATTTATGTCATATGGAGGCTGCATGCTAATTACTAATCTGACAGGGTGTAATAACAATACAAAAGCATCAGCAAAGAGAAAAGAAAATGAGCAGAATAAGCAATTATTTGATGAAAGAGTTTCTTTCCTTGAGGGAGAAATCTGCACATTTACCATCTGCGACAAAGGAGATGTACTGCTTAAGTGAATTACCCCAGCGCTGTACACATGTGTATATGGAATAGGATGAACTTGAAATGACATTAAGTAATTTTGTTATTGTCAAAAAATAAAAATAAAGAATACCAGAAGACGTGACTAATATAGTAAACTCAAAAGATGTGTTTTCAATTTTTTTTCAAAGGGCTACAGTAATTCATTTGAGAAATCAAATGTGATGTAAAGTAATATAAACTTCCTAGATTAAAAAAATATACCATGTAGGGCTTCCCTGGTGGTGCAGTGGTTGAGAGTCCGCCTGCCAATGCAGGGGACACGGGTCCGTGCCCCGGTCCGGGAAGATCCCACATGCCGCGGAGCAGCTAGGCCCGTGAGCCATGGCCGCTGAGCCTGCACGTCCAGAGCCTGTGCTCCACAACGGGAGAGGCCACAACAGTGAGAGGCCCGTGTACCGCAAAAAAAAAAAAAAACATGTAAAGCTTTCATTATTCTTCATAATGCATGTGAACTGGACAACTGCACATATGCTCTAAGGAAAAAGAATTAGTACATTAACACTCCAGCCTAAGAGTTAGAGAGTTTGTTACTAACAGCATATTTATTCAAGAAGTTAAATAATCTGGACATGGACCCTGGCTAACTTTTAAAGTCAGTCTTATTTTAAGTGACCAAAGAGTTCAAGTGTTTTCATGCAAGCTTCAAATCTAATATTGAGTGATTACCTTAATTTCCAAGTCTCTTTCAAGGACTTTCCAAAAGGAAGGAAAACTAGTTACTCCTCTCTCCCTAAAATTGAGAAGTAACTGGGGAATAAAAATATCATTTCAGTAGATACCATTTTTCTTATCAATGATATACCAATAGAACTAAGGGTGGAGGAAGTATGGACGTCTAGTAAGAGGGTCTTGGTCCCAGCTCTCTGGCTCCGCTGTTCCACAGCCGTGCGGGGCTCTCTACAATGCATGACTGCTGCCCGCCTTGGATTGGTGTGGTGAACTTTCCTCCCACCAAGAGTGCCCAAGATGCTAGTGAGATCCCCGAGCAGCTCCCTTCCTGAAAGACATCTTCTCTTTTTATATGTGCTCATATATGTCTGTGTCTTGTGTGTCTGCCCAAGGGTAGGGCCTTGTATACCCTCCAGGGGCAAGCATACCCCTCTGTGTGAGCGTCGGGTGTGCACATTCACAACCCCCTACTCCATGGTGTCACAATGGTAGCTTGAAATCAGCCCTGCTGGGAATGTTTACACCATGGGAGTCGGTGCACACTACAAACGGTAGTGTTTTATTGTCCACAGAGCCAGTCTGTCACTGACCAGAGGTGATACATCCCCACTGCTGCTACCCAGAACTCTCTATTCTATATACTCTGTAATGAGCTGAGGTCAGGATGTGGTTATAGCTGAACTGGTATATATGTTTATTACTAATAGTCATTATTAACATGAAAGAGGTAGATTGTGTTATATCACGGAAAGAGAATTAAAGAGTTAAAGCACTTTTCTTTCCTTTGAATTGCTGTTTCCAAGCAAACTTAGATGAGCCATTTTAGTTGTTCCACGTCAATACTTACCCTAGCTAATTCAGAGGATCGTCGTATGATGGAAATGTGCTTGCATCTGTGAAAACATTTTTAAAAATAAAATTTTAAAGGTCAAAAAAATATTATTGGGCTTCCCTGGTGGCGCAGTGGTTGAGAGTCCACCTGCCGATTCAGGGGACACGGGTTTGTGACCCGGTCTGGGAAGATCCCACATGCCGTGGAGCGGCTGGGCCCGTGAGCCATGGCCGCTGAGCCTGTGCGTCCGGAGCCTGTGCTCTGCAACGGGAGAGGCCACAACAGTGAGAGGCCCGCGTACCGCAAAAAAAAAAAAAAAAGTGTATATATATATATATATATATATATATAATTTTAACAACATAATCTAATAGTTTTGTACTCTTAGAAGTAAAGTTTTTTGGTTTTGTTTTGTTTACATTCAGGATGCTAAATAATCCAGATGGATATTCTTTTTAAATGAGAAAGAATGCATCTTTAAAGATATGGAGATGTAAATTTCAACTATTCTTAATTGGTTTGTGAATTCCAGCACCTAGTGACATCACATGACACCACCAGCCTAGAACTCTCACACAGCTGCAGAGAACTGTTTAAAGATTGTATTTTATGTTGGGCTCAATGCCAGAGCAATGATTAAATTAATAAGGTTGGAGGACAAGGATGTTTAGGAAAAAGAAGTGCATTAAATCACAAATGCTATCATTACCTTTATTTTTCTCCTGAGGTTATTTCTGTCTTCATGTATGCCTTACCGGGATTTGGTTATTTTATTCTCAGTGATTTTTTTGTTTTGTTTTGTAACAAAAATTATTTTAAATGTAAATGAATCATTGATTATATTGAGTGGATGTCTCTGAGCTCTGTCGTGAATGACCTGTGTTGTGGTCACCTCAGAGAGGTATACTTCTCCCTCCTTTATGGACTGTCCCCAGGTGACATCAGTTTGAAAGATGGATACAATGGAGCTTAAGCATGTCAGTGATTATCTTTCTCTATTTATAAACATTTGGAAGACAGGGAGCCAGTTTATTCAACTACATTTTTAAAGTGACCCTGACAGATCGCTGCTTATTAAGCCTACAGTGATATGGGAAAAGGCATGTATTTGTGTTATTTTGTTGATTTTATAGTTATAGATTAAGCAAAATGCACATGCCCCATTAGGTAGTTTGAGAATGTTCCTGATATGTAAACGTTTTAATTGGATGATTTTTTCGTATGTTCTACTGTATTATTCTCATGCTTCTCTACTTTCTTATTGAGTGTAGTTTATTGAAAGTTATGTCCTAATATAACTTAATTAATTTCCCTTTTTTCTCCCATCTCTCTGGATTATTTAGCATCTTGGAAACAATATACAGGTCTAAATGTGAAGCTATTTACAGTTTTGTTTTGTTGACCAAACTTTATGCTTTGTCCAAATTCATTTTACTTATGACAGTGGGTATCTCAAGAGGATGTTTATGAATCATCCCCAGCCAATCATAAAGTGGGAGAATGTGAAGCTCTAATAATTTCATTGCTTGTTGACTTTCTGCACCAATTCCCAATCTCTCTTTCCTAGCAGTTTCTTGTTCCAACTAAAAAAGAAACCATAGTGTTTCATATAGGGGAGGCATCATTTCTTTTCTGAATTTATGAACATCAAGGATATTACTATCGACAGGCACAAACTGCTTTGATCCCCAGAGTATTCACTATGGCATCATCCTTAAGGCCCTACCTGCTTTACATTATAATGTCAATATGATTGTAATTATAATGTTGATAGTTTAAGTTTTTGTACTACACCTTAGTCCTCGGGTAGTCTTTCATACAGATGTTTCAAGGATGTTCACAATTACTTTAGTAAGCATGACTCAACCACATCACTTCTTTAATGAAAAACTATTTTTGGACACCAATAAAAGCTTAATTTAAATAATTTATTAATGTGTTTATTTTGACCAATAGAACTACTAAAACCTGATAAAGAACTGTTTGTCTAAAATACCGTATGATATCGCTTATATGTGAAATCTAAAATATGACACAAATGAAACGATCTATGAAACAGAAACAAAATCAGGGACATAGAGAATAGACTGGTGGTTACCAAGGGGGAGGAGGGTGGGAGAGGGTAAGAGTGGGAGTTTGAAGTTAGCAGCTGTAAAGTGGCATATATAGAATGTATAAACAACAAGGTCCTACTGTATAACACAAGGAGCTATATTCAATATCCTGTGATAAACCATAATGGAAAAGAATATGAACAAGAATGTATATATGTATAACTGAGTCACTTTGCTGTATGACAATAAATAACACAACATTGTAATTCAACTATACTTCAATAAAAAATAAATTTTAAAAAAAGAACTGTTTGCCTAGTATAAGCTCTATTTCTGGTTAGATTATATGACTGTCACATATCAGATTATATGGAATTGTTTGTTCAGGAATTAATTATTAAACATAATCAAAAGTTAACTTATGAAAGTGATGACATAGAAAGGCTTTGTTATCCTGCTTAGTGTGATGCCACTTACTTTGTTGTAGGTGAAATTCATTTGCATTAGAGGATTTCAGTTGTCATGTCATAATGAAGGGAAAAAAAAAAGTTTTAGCCAACATCTCATTTCTTTAATAATTCATGACCTTTTAAAATACAGTGTGGTCTGTCTCTGTAGATTATTTCACATATTCTATAGACTCAGAAATTATCCTTTTCAAAGTTAAAGGGCAATGGCAAAATGTATTCCAGTGCAAAGTATTAAACAAGATTGTTGGTTGAGAACTGAGTATTAGTATATTCTAAAAACCTTTGACCAAGCAGGCGAAAGAGTCTTTGCTTACGTTACTTTATTTGACTCTCTGTGTAATCTCATGACAGCTTTTTATTGTTCCCATTTTATAGAAATGCAGACAAACTCATACATGGTAAGGGGCAGGGTCAAATCCCATGTATATGTTTATTCTGCAATGATGCAATTATTAATAAACAGCATAACTGATGATGTATAATTTAGTTATGATAGTTTTGGTTTTAGATGTAATAGAAGAAAAATGTTAGTAAAAATAAAATTGACCACAGCTTAGTTTAATGTTTGTTATAAAACCTTCCCCTTTCTTTTCATCTGATCTATTCACTCTTTTGACAAATCTTCTATATTCTCAACCTCACCTGAGGGCTCCTTTCTATTTTGTGGTTTTCCAGGTACATTTCCCACTAGAAATTAATTCATTCTCATCAATTTTTAGATCACAGTCCCAAGAGAAGAAAGTTGATAGGTTCAATTCTTATTTCTGAATGATGTCACAACATATGTCACTGGTCAGTCTATTATTTGTGTGCCTTTGAGTCACATCTATTCTGGGTCCAGTCAACTTGAGCTAAATTTGGAGGATCACGTGCCATATATTGCTGCCTAAATGTTACCCCTTTGGCAGGTCTATAGGATGGGCATGGACACCTAGAATAAGCAATAGGCAAATGAGAATGGGATGGGCAGATGAGGGGTGCGTACCTTTCTTGATATTTATAATGACATAACATAAAATAGGTTTGTCATATTCTAAAATGACAAACTGCCTTCAAAGACATGTTACTTTTAGGAATGGCAAGTGACATATTTTCATTCAGAGCTCAACTTTCATTTGATACTGAGAGGGCTGGCACTGCCACTCAGATCAGGTCAGTATAAAAAGCTCTCAAAATGGAATCCTTCATAATCCCTGAAAATGCCCTGGGAGCATCTCTGGATGAGGGGACTTGCCTATTACCTATGCCTTCTTCGCTGTCTACAATTTATATAATTAGTGGAATTTCTTTAAGAATTCTTTAAGGGTTTCTTTAAAAAATTTGTATTAGAGAATGCTTTAAAATATAGCTACAGCATTTAGCTGTCCTAGTACAAACTTGACTTTTGCAAGTTAGGAGCAGAGATCCAGAAAGGTAATCAACTTGTAAAAGTTCACTTAACCAGTTAGAGCTAAGAATTCAAATACCTTGATTATTATATCTGTTAGTTTTCCTTAAGCCACACTGCTTCTACCCAAAGCTAAATTTTAAAATATTCTAAATTATGAGAATACACCTATTATTTAGCATGTTTGAAAACCACGTTTCCAACTGATTCAGTTGAAATTTAAACTTCAATTTCTAACTGAATATTCTGTTTTCTGAAGAGATTTTGTATATCAACTCTTTGGACTGTTAATTTTTAATACTTAGAAAACAGTAAGGTATGTTGTAATGAAAACTGAATCATGGTTATTTTAAATCTTTCTTTGATTCAGAAAGAGCTTCAGCACCACCTTTGTGATCACCTTTGAATTCATATAGTTAGAAAACTGTATTCAATCTATGCATGACCTGAAGCAGTTTTCATTTTTGATGAGTACAGACTGGCTTAGTCTGTTTGGGCTGCTATAACAAAATATCAGAGACTGGGTAGCTTATCAACAATAGAAATTTATTTCTTACAGTTCTGGAGGCTGGGAAGTCTAAGATCAAGGAGCTAGCTAGCATGGTCTCATTCTGGTAAGTACCCTCCTCCTTGTTCATAGCCTGTACCTTCTTGCTGTGTCCTCACATGATGGAAAGGGCAAGGGACCTCTATGGGTCTCTTTTCAGGAACATTGATTAATAAGGCCCCACCTTCTAATACCATCATCTTTGGCGGTTAGCATTTCAAACTACAGATTTGGTGAGGACACAAACATTCAGACCATAGCACTGAAATTTTCTTGTTATTCATCCTTTTTGCATAAAAATGAAGTACAAGACTTCCCAATTGCATAGACTGTGTATGTCTGTTGCATTGGCTTGTTACTCAGCATCACTAGGGATCACATAGGGAAGAAAGTGAAGGAATGTGGAAATTTATTCCATCAGCTCTACAGACCTCTACTTTCTGGATTCTGGGATCTACAGTCGGCTTCATGGGACATTGGGAAGTTCTTAGTTGCACCTATGTCAGTAATTTTGTTCAGTGAGTCACCCTTCTTTGTCCACTTTGCATTTTTATTTCTCAAAGATGAGAAGTATATTGATACAAAGAAAGAAAACAAACTAAAACCAAAACTGTAGACCAGTACTGTTCAATAGTAATATAATTTGGGCCACAGAAGTACTTTTCACTTTTCTAGTAGCCACAGTGCAAAAGTAAAAAGAAACAGAAAATTAATTTTAATAATATATTTATCTAATGTATAAAAATGTTTTAATTTCAACATACGATCAATATAATGCTATTAATGAGCTATTTTCTATTCCTTTTTTTTCATACTAAATCTTTGTAATCCAGTTTGTATTCTACCGTTACAACACTTCTCAGTTTGAACTAGCCCCATTTCAAATGCCCCAAAAGCCATAAGTGGCTCATGGCTGCCATTGGATAGCTCTAAATTTTCACTTCTAATTATTCCCTGAGATAGGGGAGTGGGGATGATTTCATCATGATCAATGAATACATTATAGTCAAGCACTACAATGATCATTTCACACACAGTAACATTATCTATTGAAACTTTTCCTTAAGATATATGTAAATCTTTAGCTATATGAATGCACATTGCTAAATTGTTTATGGTACAAAACTTCAAAAATATAAATATAGCCCTTGTATTATTAATTAAAAGTATAGGTAACATCCATATTTTTCATAGTAAATATTTCTGAAAACAACAAAAAAACAATATTATCTTAAAGAAGTTGTAAGGCAGCTTTTAAATTTTGATTCCATCCGTGGGTATTAATTTTTCTTTGGGTGATCATAATTGTACAGTACAAATATATTGCTATACTACTGTTCACAGGTTTCAGAATTATTTAAATTTCTGTATTTACCATAATAACTACTCAAGATGAAAAAAAAAAAGCAATGTGTAGCATATGCAACATGCTCTCGGATTCGTAAAAAGTATATATAAACAGAAACACCCTAAATTTCTAATAAGTGTTTCCTGTAGATAATAGAATTAGAAGGGCAAGGAATGAAACAGTGTAACTTATTTTTGTAATTTTTTTTTTTGTAGTGAGAGACTTACGGAAACTTTTACATTTTTGGTTTTATGGAAGTTTTTACTTTGTTTTTATATTTTTTAAATTAAATAAAATATCTAAAAAGTGGATAATTAATTTTTCACCATTCATTACATTGTTAGCTTTGTGTCGCTACAATACATTTCTTCATTTTGCTGCTCAGTCTTAAATTAATTGTATTTCCAAGGCTATCAGAAATTCAAGCAGGTGCCTCGGGTGTTCCAGCCTATTCAGAGAGTCCAAATAGTGGAAGGATTTTTGCAGTTTCCATTTGTGTATACCATGTAAAAATAAGGTAGTAACTCCATAGCATTTATAGTGCTGACTAGGTTTGGAAGGGCTGGAAACCACTAAAATCACAATTTAGAGCATACTTTAACAAGCAGTACATCTCATTCAACAATTGATTGTATTCTCTTAAAAGGAGGCTAAAAAAGTCCTTGATTTTCTGGAGAAACAAAGAGTTTATGACTGTTCAAAAATATTGTGAGTATATTATATTCATTTAACCATGAAGATATTTATATGTGTTAGTCACTAAGTGCACAAATACTCCTGGATTAAAAAAAAAATAAAACAAAAGACAAAAACCCCAACACTTTAAGAGGCCAAGCCATGACAGGATTCATAGGAAAACCACTATACTCTTGGAGTGGAAAACCAGAACAGTAAACAGATCACAGGAGCATTTAACTGCCTTTTCCCTGAGGCATCTGCTTATCTAAGTAAACTGGGCTTAGTTGCCCTGCTGAGAAGGGGAAGGGAAGTCAAAGTTAGTGCCAGCCTCTCCCCCAGGCTGGGTGTCCAGTGGGAAACCAAACCCAAATTAAACCAGGACCACAAAATACTACACCTTCAGGCTGAGAGGAAGTAATCCTGAGCTCCATTCTCGGGAATGAGCATGGAGGTGCAGGGAAAGTCTCCTTCTACCTAAGTACGGCAAGGAAAAAACAGAGAAAGTAAAGAAACAAAACAGCTCTGTGTTGTGGTTGCAACTTGTAAGTCATTATAAGGTCTTTGTCTTCTTTTTTCTTTTTTGGCCGCGCCATGTGGCTTGAGGGATCCTAGTTCCCAGCCCAGGGATAGAATCCGTGCCCCCTGCAATGGAAGCACTGAGTCCTAACCACTGGACCGCCAGGGAATTCCCAGGTCTTTGTCTTTTACTCTGAATGAAATGGGATCCTATGAGGGTTCTGAGTAGAAAATTGAGAGCATCTGAATTAAATTGCAAAGTATCTCAGACACTGCTGTGTGGGGGATAGACTTAGGGGAAAGGGAATATGCGGAGGCCAGTTAATGTCCATTGCAGTAACTTATCAAGAGAGGAAGACTGGACTGAAATGACAGAGTGGAGGTGGTAAAAAGAGGTCACATTCTGGACATCTTTCAGAGGGACAGCAGTTAGGATATTCTGACTATTTGAATATGGGGTGTGAGCAAAAGGAGTATGTAACATCAAAATAGTTGAAAAGACACACACCCTACCATCCAGAGATATTCTTACCTATATGATCCAAGGAGACATGTGTAAGAATGATTCAGCATTTAAAAAAAAATTACTTATTTGGCTGCACCGTGTCTTAGTTGTGGCACTCGGGATGTTCATTGCAGCATGCAGGATCTTTAGTTGCAGCATGTGAACTCTTAGCTGCAGCATGTGGGATCTAGTTCCCTGACCAGGGATCGAACTCAGGCCCCCTGCATTGGGAGCATGGAGTCTTAGCCACTGGACCACCAGGGAAGTCCCTCAGCATTGTTGATTATTGTTCACTTTGTTCTCATCACCAGGGGAATAGATAAACAGAATGTGATATCTTTAAATCATGTAAAACTAGATCACAATTAAACTAGATCTATGTGTATTAACATGGCTGATCTCAAAGATAAAATTTAGTGAAAAAATAAAATGCATAAGAACAGTATAACACTCTTTACATAAAAAATAATATTTGTAATTCAATATTGTGTACTGAGTACAAATATATAAGTTTCAGGAAACAAACAAAAACTTGAATATGCTTGGAGTGAGATTTTCAGGAATGAAGGAAAGGAAGAAACTAGAGATGGTTATATGGACATTTGTTATATTGGTTGTATTTCCCTGTATTTTCCAAAACTTTCCTAAAATTATTCAAAGACTTATGGCAAAAAAGCTGTTTAAAATAAAATTTTAACCAACAAAATTGCAAGTCACTTGATGAACATGGATATTATTTTATACAAAGTTAGTTCCCATGCTTGTAGATACTCAGATTCTGTTTAACAATTTTGGCAAAAATTTATTAAGAACCTACCATGGCAAAGCAATATTCTAGACATTGAAGTGCTACTCATAGAACACTATCCTAACCCCAAGAAACAATCAGGTGATGTTTCCTGTTTTTGATAAAATAGGGATATTTTCTCAAATGACGTAAGTAAGATAGTAGCCAAAGTAAGTGAGGTTACGCATTTATTCTGATTAGGAGAAATTCTTGTTGGCGAGTATGTGGGGAGGGGAAGCGCATATAACATCAGGCTAGAAATTTATTTAGCTGTTAGAAGAACAAAAACAGAGAGGTTGCTGATTCCACAGAAATAACAGGAAGAAAGCCAAGCATTTCAAGTGAGTAAATGCAGAAACTAAAACTAGGTAGCAAAACTTACAACTGAATCTCAAACCTAGCTAGCCTAGCAAAAAAAAAAAAAGGGAGCATTCTGCAATTTTTTTTTCTAACAGCAAAGCTGAGTTGCAGCATCTGAAATTTCTATGTCATTCCTAAACCTTAAAATTACCTGTGTTAAGCCTATCATAATTAAATAAAACATGAAAAGTTAAATAACATTTGTTTGGCTACATTATGTATGAAAACACTTTGAAAGCTCTTGTATGCTACAGAAATCGAAAATACTCAATTTTAGATTTGAAGATATAGGAATAAATAAATGCAGATATAGGAATCTAAGAATAATAATGAAAGCTATCTTTTAATGCACACTTACACAGGGCCATGCATAATAGAAATTAAACTATTGAACTACTTCAATGCATTGTTTTATTAAATTCTTATCTCAGCCCTAAGAGGTGGTGGGTACTAATATTAACTGCATATTACAGATAAATAACATGAAACAGAATAAATGAGTTGCTTAGCTAATAAGTGGTTCTCTAAGATTCTGTAATCCAGCTACTGGAACTTCTACAACTATAGAATATTTATGATCCTTCCTATGGATGGCAGAATAAACCTAGTGGTTGATTTTTGTTCTGTAATCAGCATGATCTGGGTTCATATTCTGACTCAAGGAGTTATGAGCTGGGTTACTTGGAATAAGTTAAATTCTCTAAGTCTCATATTTCTCTTTTATAAAATTATGGTTACACTATGTTAGAAATGTTGTAAAAAGATTGTGAGAATTAGAGAAGTAATGCATAGGCTTTAAAACAGTCCCTAGTATCTATTGAACATTTGTTCATTTCCTATTATATATTTTAAAAAATTATCATCATCAGGTAAATATAAAGAGATGGTCATAATAGCATTTTTTCATGTGTTTAATCATTTATGATATTCTAGTGACCACTCCACCGTATTAGAATGTGACAACTGATGGTTTAATTTTTATATAATTTGATCTCACTTTTTCCTTTTCTCCTTTACCTCATTCTTCTTACCCAACCTCATATTAAAACCTCACAACTATTGGAGAAAGATACTTTAATGTACTGGGGAGTTGTTACCCAATGGTCCATATTTAATATATGATGAAGAAAAGGAAATATAATTTTAAGATCTCCTAGTCTAATATTTTATTGAGTTAAAAGTAAATCATGTTTTACTAATGATCATCATTGTCACCATATGCAGAAATTATTTTGTAAAGTGTTATCTTTTCTATTGGTGTCCTTTCTCATATTCATGTGATAAAACATTGATTTCCACAGTCCTTTCACAAATTCCTAAAACAATAAGCCAATTTACAACTTGAAAATCTCTCTTTCTCTCTCTCTCTCTTTCTTTATCTCTCTATCTCTTTCTCTGTCCATCTCTGTCATGCCTTAACCGGCCAAATAATAAGTATGTAATTAGGCTTCAATTTGCTTTTCTAAACCAATCTCTCTCTCTTAATTCCTAAATGAACTCCATAAAACTAGACTGCATGTTATGTAGCTGTCTTCACAAGAAGGGGACAAGTTTGGAAGAATTGTAATCTACTCACTTTTACTCAAATATGTGGATAGTTAGGGTAGTTTAAAATTACCATTGTCTCTTGTAAAATAATCTTGAATTAAAGACTAAACCATTCATAAGTTCAAGCAAAAGTGTGCACTCCTATGATTTTAATTCACTTTGTACTAGAAACCTTATATTATATCACGCAAGCTATATCATGATCTGATTATGAGAATCAAATCTTAGTGTCCCTTGGGAGAGATGGTCTCATGAAAATAAGACATAGAAAAATGAAAATAACCAAACTAAAAGAGCATTGAATATATATTAATTTAATGGTTACCTGATCTCCCATTGATCTCTCAGTGCTCAATTCCTCCTATTGTCTTCTGTGTAAATTAAGTTTCCTGAAAAACAAGCAACAAGAAAAAAAGATATTCTGTTTATTAAAAAACTGATCACAATATTAAAAATTGCCATTAGGGAGAAAATATAGCATATAGCTAGAAATATGGACTCTGAGATCTAATAGACAGGGATTAAAATCCTTATGACTCATTTAATAGGTCTCTTGTCTCCCTATCTTAATAACTCAAGATTCAGCTCTAAGTACCTCCTTATCCAAGAATCCTTTCACACAGAACACTGCAGATCTCTCAGGAGTCCTAAGCACCTATTCTTAACTCATTTTTATGTTATAAAATATATTGATCTTTATAGGTATCATATGTATTAAATTAAGTGTATATATATATATATATGAAGTTTAGGTTTAGGCTTCCCAAGTAGACTATGAGCCCCTTGATGGCAAGTAGGGTGATATCCCCCATGGTGCCTGGCATAGTGCCTTGCACAAACTTTGTGTTCAACAAATATCTGATTCCTAAATTGATAGACAAAGCTGTTTAGGCTCAATATAGAAGATTAAAACCACTGACCTTGACCTTATATGTTTAAGAGAGGCAGAAGAAATGTAAATTTTGAATGAGAGCACCTTCAGTAATTGTTATGGTTTTTAAAATTGGTATCTAAATCATACCCCCCAAAAAATAACTTTACAAAAAAGCAAAAATACAAAGGAGAAGATTTTGACTTAAGAGCTATATTAATCAATATGGACAAAATTATTTGATCTAGATCAAAGAATCCTGACTCTATGTGTTCAATTTTAAGACCCATTCTATTTTAATCCCTGATTTAGGATTTATAAGTTATCTTTCCTTTCATCTCCAGGTGGAGAGGAAAAAAGTTGTGCAAGTGCTGTTTTTAGGTAGAGGAACACAAACTTTTTAAAATCGACTAGCATTTCCAAATTATTTATACCCTACCTACTTATACTGTTTGTACCAGATGTCCAGATTTTATATCTGAATAATAAAGAAAACCATGTATTCTTTGAAAAGTTGAAATTTTACTTCAGCAGTAGGAAATTGAGACCATTAATAACTACTTCAAACCTATCTGCACATTTCAAATAAATTCACACTCACAGCTAGAATATTCTGTTTTCCTCCTGTCACAGAGATTTGCACATGCTGCTACTTTAGCCTTGATACTTCTTGCCCACTCCACATCACTCATGTCCTTTTGCCTAAATAACATTTATTTTTCAACTCCCTTTTCAAATGTCACTTCATCAGAAAAACCTCCCTTAGTTTCCTCTAAGCTGAGATCATCTTCCTTTATAATAAACTCTCATAGATGACCACTTCTTTCATTTGAAACCATTATCTAGCTGCTAAGTACACGGATATTTGCCTCCTCTGTTAGAACAGAAGCTACGGAGGTGATGATGAATCATAGATATTTTTATTCACACAATATCAGATAGATTAAGGTAGGTAGCTTTATTGAATAATAAATTGGAGTAATTTAAGATACACATTAACTTGTAAAGTACTGATGCTTCTTCATTTCAATGTGGCGTATGTCCCATGAAGGTTTCCAGTTATTTTGGTAACAGATTCAATATTGATCAATATTTTAAATGTGTCTTCAGCAATGATTTCTTAAATACATTTAGTCTCTTCACTTATTTACCTTGGAGTATGTTATACTCTTCACAAGTCACTCATTATTGGTTGAATATATTTTTATTTCTTCCACCCAGTTCTCAAAACTATCTACATTTTTGCCCCAAGCTAGCAATAGGACTTTTGCTCCTACTTTTCTTTACACTCTGTTTTGATTGAGGCCAGTCTCTTTAGGAGTCAAGGGGTGGTGAACACTTTCCCTGCTGCACTCAGTCACTAAGGATGCTCAGCATGCCTCCTCTCTGTTTAGCCAGGCTCTGCTCATCCTTAAACATTCAACTTCTGTCCCACCTTCTCCCTGACAACCCCAGACTCTGTTTATTCCTTTCTACTCCTGATGTCGATTGCACTTTTATGCTGTTTCATGCAGTTTAGCACTTCCTTACATAGCATCTTGTATTGTTAGTGACTGTTTTACATGTTCAATCTTGGATTCCTCAACTAAAACAGAAGTTTACATAGTCAGGAATTGTGCAAAAACACTTCTGTTTCCAAAAGCAGTTCTAAGCTTATCATTGTCAGGGTCCCAGTAGCCATCCAGGTGCCAATTGCTACTCATTCATCAAGTTCCAGGTCCAGATGCCTTTGTGAAGCCCCCATCCTCCCTTAATACCTGGAACATACCAGTATTATGGCCATTTCATTATTTTGCATTGTCATTTTTTTTCTTTTTTTTCTCTCTGCCTCCTCAATAGGACAGGAGCTTAGTAAGTTCAGGAATCATGTCTTTTATCACTATTATTTCCTTAGGATCCAGCACAGTGTCTAATGGAGGATAGGGGTGCAATCGTATTTGCTAAATAAATTAATTAATGATATGGACCTCTTTTCATTTGGGCAGGCATCAGATCTTCTTACTTTATAAGAAGATTACAGAAATTTGGATAAACTCTTTAAAAATATATCTGCTTAGATCTTTAAAATATATGTAAAATGATTTAAATTTTGTATTAACATTTTACTCTGTGCACAGAGGATAGCGTAGTGGTTAAAGACAAGCTTTGCAATCAGATGCATTAGAGTTCTGATTCTGCATGACCTTGAGAAGGTTACCTAGCCTCTCTAAATCTCAGTAACCTCGTGAAAGATAAAAATATGACTAATGACCTCACAGTGTTGTTGAGAGAATTAAGTAGTTTGATGCATGTAAAACTCCTGTCACACTGACTGGCGCAGAATGAGCTTTCAGTACATTTTAATCAAGTATTACCTATTAAAGCAATTTAAGAGGGGAAAAGCCTAAATGTTGTTTCTTGTGCTTCACAGATGTGAAGGCAATCACATATTTCAGTTGAATATACATTTAAATATATAACATACAACACAAACAAAGACAAGTAGACTACCTTCCATTATCCATCTATAAAAACCAGACTACCTTGAGACACTATATCAGGGGCTGGCAAACTTTCTCTGTAAAAGGCCAAATAGCAAATATTTTTGGTTTGGAAAGCTATATAATTTCTGTCGCAAATACTCAACCCTGTTGTAGCATGAAAGTAGCCACAGACAACAGGTAGACCAATGACATTGGCTTTGTCCCAATAAACCTTTATTTACAAAAACAGTGGGTCAGATTTGCCTACCTAATAAGGAATATATGGATGTCTTACTATATAATTCTACCACAGGTAATAGTTTAACATTTGTATAACATTTCTGCAATGATGCCATAATTTTAATGGAACTAGAATGCTTAAAAGGTAACCTTTAAGAAATATTAACGCATATTTCAACTTTTTGCACACTTGAATACATATTTCTAACCTCAACTGTGAAACAGCTGTTTACCAAAGACAAGATTTATGTTCTTCAATGGCTGTGGTTAAGTCAAATTTATCATGACCTTTTACCCTGGCATAGTACTTTACAAATCATAGATGCTCAAATCGTATATGCATAAGTAAAGGCTAATAAAAGCCTCATATCTACCTAGATATAATCCTGCTCATGTATCTTTAAAATCAATTGGAGACAGTATGAATTAGTGCAAGGATCTTGGGCTTTCAAAGGAAACATGCCTATGTCCCTGTCCAGGTGTTCATCTTGCTGGCGGTGTGTCCCTGGGTGAGTTCTGTTATGGGACAGAAATAATATATTAAATATTTAATATTTAATAAAACAGCGGTTGTTAACTAGGAACAATTTTGTCCGCAGGGGACATTTGTAATTTCTGGAGATATTTGTGATTGTCACCACTTGGGGGGAGAGGGTTGCTACTGGCATCTAATGGGTAGAGTCCAAGGATGATGCTCAACATCCTACAGTGCACGGGACAGCCCTGCATTTCCCCCAAAGAATTATAGAGCCCAAAATGTCAATAGTGCCAAGTTTGAGAAACCTCAATCTAAAGATTTCTGTGAAAATTAATTCACACCATGCTGTAAAGGTTTAGCAGAATGCCTGGCTCAGTAAATCTTAACTGTTAATAATGAAACCAAATTCTAGTGACTGGTAGAAAATAAACACTTATGCAAATTTTAAATAAGCACAAACACGTATAAAAATAAATGAACTGGGCCTCCCTGGTGGCGCAGTGGTTGAGAGTCCGCCTGCCGATGCAGGGGATACGGGTTCGTGCCCCGGTCTGGGAGGATCCCATATGCCGCGGAGCGGCTGGGCCCGTGAGCCATGGCCGCTGGGCCTGCGCATCCGGAGCCTGTACTCCGCAACGGGAGAGGCCACAACAGTGAGAGGCCCGCATACCGCAAAAAGAAAAAAAAAAAAAAAATAAATGAACTATCCATTTTGGAGGGCTAGAAGCATGTTGATGCATTTATTTAGATTAAATAATAAAGTTGATACCTATTTACGTATGAATTGACATCTGGGTTCCACATGCTCTTTGTGAGCCTTGAAATGTTTCGAATGATACTTGCTGTTCTGTCATTCTCATGACAAATGTTTTATCCTGATGTTAATATCTGACTTGCTTTAAATTCATGTGGGAAATTTGAAAGTTTTATTTCCTGTCTTAAAAATCAATGACAACTTAATCAATGCTGTTAAAAACAAGCCCCAGTTCTTATTCAAGCCCCAGTAGAAAAGTAAACAAGCTGGAGAATTAAACGTGACAGAATCTTCACATCAAGGACAGAGAACATAGTTCCAGCTAGTTCTTCTATATTTGTAGCCTGAAAAATTCCATCTGCTTGGTCCTTTCCTCAGGAGATTGAAGCACCTTGAAGGGAATAAGAGAATTTCAGCACTGCAATCATGTTTCATATCATTAGGTTTAAATTAAGTAAATAACAGAATACTAAACTGTGACATATCTTGAGGTTACACTAATCTTAACTTGGGATCACCAACCCAATTTTCAGACCCTTCTTCCCTACCAATAGGTCTACTGCTGCCACCAACCCCCCCACCCCCCCTTCTAGGGGCAACTGAAGGAGGAGGCAGCCAAGAGGAAAAACAAAAATATCTCTGAGATGGTACTTACCAAACAACAACACAGCATTCACACACACCTTGAAGCTCATGTTCTTACTCAAATGTAAATTTGAGTCAATGATGGTCTACGATAAGTCATTGAAGTGGCTGGAAATGTGCCAGTTTCCAATTATATCCATATATGCAAACTCCTGCTTATGGGTGTTAGTTGCTGCTAAATGGATACATTGAGTTGGAATGATGGTTGAGATCTAAGGGAAATTGGACTGTTCATGCCCCACCTAAAAGGGTTAGTGACTAGTCAATTCCAGTTTTCTTTGGCCATATAGATCCAGTGTTGTCAGATCTTTCCATTTTTTTCCAAGAGAGCCAGAAATCTGGGTTTTTAAGGTTAGCATAAACATTATGAGACTTAAATAAATATATAAACAATTTAAAAGCAGTATAAAGCATTACAACCATGTCAGAGAACTGGCAGTTTCTACTGAAGTTAAACACACCCCTACCATATGATATAATAATTCTACTCCTAGATATTTAGCCTAGAAAAATGAAAACATATATCTACAAAAAGATATTTTATATAAAAATATTCACAGCAGCTTCTGTTTCACAATAGTCCCAAACTGGAAACAACCCTATCACTGCTCTTCAGGTCATTGTTCAAATGACACATTTCCTTACTTGCCTGACTGCTCTCCACTGAATATGTTTTGTCTTTATTCAACTTAGAATGGATCTTGAATCAACTAAAAGATTTTCAACATTCTTTGACAACAAAGGGCACAGTGGATCTGATCTTTGCTTTATACTACTTTCTATGTTTCTAGAAATGTATTTAAAGAGGATGCTAGGGATTTTGGTAGTTGTATCTTTCCATTGACTTATATTTCTCTGGTGACTCATATTGAATATAGTTTCTGAAATGGTTCAAATACTTCTATATCTGCCTCTGATAGACTATGTCTGTTTTATTCTTTCCTTGTACAAAAACATTTTTTCTGCTTTGCTTTGTTTTTGGCATAATGCAGTTTATTTCAATCTTATTGAATTTGGTCCATCCATTTCTGCAAGCTGTTTAACTATATGGAAACTTTCTGTTGTGGAGAGGTCATATCTTTAGGAACACCAGAGTTGTAATTATCTCCATCATAACAGACATATACTATATGCCAAGTGCATTTATGTTAGTTATGCCATATAGTCCATGCAATGTGTAGATACCCTTTCCTCTATTATGGTTTTATAGATGAGGAAACTGAGATTCAGAATAATTAACTCACTTGCCTGTAGCCACACAACTAGTAAGTGGCAGAGCCAGGATGGTATTCTAAGACTGCCAATTTAAAAGTCCACACTCTTAACCATTATGATTTTGCTTATCTGAAATTTGAAAATAATTCTTATCAGTTCTATCCATTGGTAAAATGTACAGTAAGACTTGGGACAAAGTACTAAACCAATTAAGAAAGTTACTCTTGTGTGGTATACACCTTTTTTCAATTTAGCTTAGGTACGGTAACAAAACCGATTAAATTTATAAGAAGGGATGTCACCCACCCCAATTTTTAAAAATCTCATTTAAGAAATGTAATTTGAGGTCTGCATAAACCTGTGTGGACTTTAGCATAACATTTATTTCTGTTTAGAGTTTCCAACTTTGTTCTACTCTACTCGTATGGTTATCCTAAGACACATTTCTTGCCTCCGCATGTTTTCACATTTCTGAAGTCAAGTTGCATCTGTAAATTGATGTCTATATTTAATGCAGTAGAGTTTCTAAGGGTGGAGTTATAACATGATATCTCATTGGAGAACTAGGGTAACCTATCTTAGAATCTTTTGAATGCTAAAGGTCATGTGCCAGTCTTTAGTTATCAATATCTATCTCTTTCTCCTTTTGAAAATGAGAGATGTGTTTTCCTTCTCAATTTTCCTGCAGCTCTTTTCTTGGACCTTTATTCTATAGGGTTAATTCAATACTGAGTTTTCAACCTTCTATGTAAGTTTCTCACTTTGGAATGTAGTAACCTCAAGCAAAGCCATGAAGGTTGTCAATGAAACAATGTTGCCTGCCAATCAGTAAACAAAGGATGTTGCCGCGTTGCCACCATCACATTGCAGCTGCCCTGACGGTGAGAGTTCTGAGGGAACTCAGGATAGAAACAGGGTGCCAGACATCTAGCAGTCAGCTTCTGCAGCGCTGAGGAGACTGGGATGAGAAAGCACAGGATGCTGGCCCCAGACAGGTGCACATCAAAGGAATGATTTCAATGAGCCCAGTCTCTTACATCTTCCATGCAGAGAAAAATGCTAAAAATTCCATACCTTGAGATGTCTGGTTTTCTTTAATTAACAGTAATCTTCCGACGTTCTAATTCCCTGGTGTTTGTTGCAAAAACTGCTGTGTATTCTGGCTCCTCCTTGCTTCTTGGAGCAGTCCCCAGAGCTGTCTGAGAGGCTGCGTCCCAGGCTTAAGTCCTCCGTTCTCTCTGCCGAATAAACCATAATTCTCTACTTCTGGGCTCTGCATTTTTTCTCAGTCAACAAGGCATTTAGGGCAGAATGGTGCTCCCCAGTACTTTACCTGTATGTCCCCCTCAACCGTCCTTCTCAAGTGTTTGTTTTACTCTTGGAATGCTATGCTTTTGGGAAAAAAATTTTTACCTCGTTAACCTGAAGCGCTTCTTTGTTTTGTTCTTGTAAATATAAAACTTTTGAAAGATCTTTTGTTTGTCCTTGTGTCTTTATAAACACCATTCTTTGCATTTCAGCTTTCCTGACCTCATTTTTAACTCAGAAACTTCCATTTGTCTTTATTGTTTGTACATGCACCTTAAAAATTTAAGGGTAATACAGATTTCTGTGTTCAACAATGTTTAAGAATAGTACTACCTAGCATTTTGGAGTATTTATAGATTAGGCATTCTAAGTACATTTCAAAACTTACCTAGTCTATACCTTTAAAAAATCGTAAGCTGTTAGTCCTCTTTGATAGATGCAGAAATTGAGAGTTTAATTTGCTCAAGTTACACGACCTATTAAAAAAGCAGAACTAATCCATCTAACTCCAAACCCGTGTTCTTAACTAACATTCTTGCCAAGATCTCACCTTCTGTTAAGTCCTTTATGCCTTTCTTACCACCTTGTTAGACGTCTTACGGTACAGAATATTGCCTACTTTTCCTCTCAAGTTTTAAAATATTTTTGATGACTTTAGAATCATATATTTCTTATTTAATCAGGTCACGTAAGGAACTATTCAATAGTGGGCTTTTTTAACCATATTGGAATGTAATAAATATTCTTATATGAAAAGTTATGTAAAATGTAAAATTTATACTCACTTTTAACATTTCCCCACTAAATTGACCTGATCCTTGTACTTTGGCAGATGTCAGACATATATCACAAAGAAATAGCTATAAAGCTAAAGAGATAGATGTTCAAATACTCTAAGAGTTGGTAGGAGGGAGGTGTAACTTCCAACTGGGAATGTGTAAGTGTCATGGAGGAGCTGGACTCTTCATTAACTCTTCGTAGCAAAGATCACAATTTTCTACCAAATCCCACTACCGTCTTTTTCTATGTTAATAGGGTTTTGCTGGATGCATGGCTTGACTACATTTCCCAGGCTCCCTTGCAGGTTTTTTGACCTTGTGGCTAAGTTTTCTCAGGGGGAATGTAAATGGAAATGTAGTGGCCTCCAGGCCAAGACTTTTTAAAAAGCAAGTGAGTCTTTTGAATGTTCTCTTTCTCTTTCTCTTTCTAATGTCTCAACTCAAACAAGGGCTTGGTGGGATGACAGAGCTGGGAAATAGAAGGAGCTTGGTTCTTGAATCAACATGGATAAAAGCTACTAGCAGAACAAGAACACCTGCCTTGTCTTGTAAAGGAACAAGAAATAACCTTCTATTATGATAAACACTGATATTTGGAGATGGGGTGTGTCTGTGATGGCAAGTTAGCCTCGTCTATAATATAATCTTCCAAACATTTAACAAAATATATTTACCACCGTTCATGATTTTACAGCTGGGATGGTTGCAGAAAAGTGTGTCCTGGGGGGCCAGCAAATAAAGAAGAAAAAAAATTGTAAAACACACTAATGCTGTAGAAGAGATAGTCAGTGAGTGCACAATGAGTTTTAAGAAGTTTCCCAGTGTAGAGGACTTGAAGGATGAAGATTACATTTTCAAAGAAATTGGAGAACAGTAATCTAGGGAGTGAGAACAGCTTGAATAAAGTTGGGTGAGTCAGGAATGGATAATGGCCTGTTCGTGGGAAGTTTAGTCTGGCTGATGCACTAGGTACAAAAGAAATAAAGATGGACCCTGAAAGGATATTAAGATGGAGAGTTAAGACTTGGCCAGACCTTGAAGCACTTTTAATTCCACGTGTGGTGAGCAGAATAGTAACCACGCTCCTCCCCAAAACATGTTGATGTCCTAATCCTTAGAACCAGTAAATATATTAGTGTCAAAGAAAAATTAGTCAGCCGATTTAAGAAAGAAATGGAAAATTTTTTTCGAGCCAAATTTGAGGATTATAACCCAGGAAGAGCATCTCAGAAAGCTTTGAGAACTGTTCTGCCCATTAGAAATCAAGGCACAGTTATATAAGTTTTTTGAGACAGCGGGCTATACATCAAATGACTTATTATTGATGGTTGACATAATCCAGATCTAAGCGTCATTGTGGTGGGTCATGTGACCCCTTACAAGATCAAAAAGGATTGCTTTCTTTTAAGGAGTTGTCTTGTTGGTGCCAGGAGAATGTTGCTCTTTGTGACTAAGCAGGTATTCCTGCTGATGGGAGAGGTTTGGTTGGTGCATAATGCAGATACACAATGCACAGTGGGGGGAGAGGGGAGACCAAAGGACAGAGAAGAGTTTTTGTTTAAATTTCTCTTGTCTTGCAATAAAAATATGACTTTTGTTTCACATTAGGTTACATGGCAAAGGGGAATTAAGGTTGCAGATGGAGCTGAGATGGTTTATCAGCTGACCTCAAGATAGGGAGATTTTCCTGGATTACCTAGGTGGTAATGATGTAATCCAGGTAATGGGTGGTAACCGTAATCACAAACGTCCTTAAAATTGTGAGAGGAAGATGTGTCTATGAAAAACAGGAGAGAACTTGGCCCCGTGGTGCTTGTTTTGATGATGGAGGAAGGGGTCATGAGCCAAGGAAAGCATGTGGCCCCTAGAAACTAGAAAAGGAAAGGAAATGGTTCTCCCCTAGAGCCCCCAGAGTACTGCAGTCCTGGCAACACCTTGACCTGGGCCCAGTGAGATCTGTGTTAGACTTCCAACCTACAGAAAATAAACGTGTGCTGTTTTAAGTTGCTACATTGTGGTAATTTGTCATAGCAGCAATAGGAGATTAATACTCTGTGCTAAGCCTGACCTTAGAGAACAGAGAGCACTGGGATCAGAACTGCCTCAGAGGGTCAGCTAAGTGAGTTAACTGGGTAAGACCAGAAGAGGAGTGTCAGTAGCCTATTTTTAATAGATCAGGCCTCAGATAAGATGTTGGGAGAGCAGAAATAAGGAAGCAGAGAGGAAGAATATACTAGGCAGTGAGAATAAGCTTAGTTTGGGGCCCTGTGCCATCCAGAAAGCAGAGGGGAAACTGTGATGTATTTTGAGGGCAATGTGTCCTATAGGCTTATATAGTAGATAGAGGAGAATGATTTCAGCTGGGGGATGCTTTTCAAGATATTGTTACAAATCTTGATAACAAACCAAGAATTTTGACTCCTGTTCATTCTTCTGAAGCATTTGTAAATCTCCTGGTGCTTCTCCCCTCCACATGTTATTTTACACACAATGTAGAGGTAGTTTTACCCTGAAAGTGCAGGCCTATGTAAAAGTGACATCTTGTGTTGCTTTGATGCATTGCATTTCTGGTTTCCCCTGTCATGGTTCCTCTGTTCTGTAAGCTCTTTTGCTTTTTGTTCCTTTACTAAACAGAAAGGAATCACTAAACTATAATCACTGCAATGTAAGAAATACGACTCATGATATACAAAACATTAGGCTGTTTTCTACCTTATTTACAAATTGTATGATAGTGACAGATAAATCATTCCAGGGAAGGAGTTTGCAGAATCCATTCCATTATCTTGTAATAGATTGTAGAATGAGAGAGAAAAGTTTGATGATTAAAATTAGATTCAGTAGTTATTAGGAAAATACCTTAAAATAGAAAATATACTGTTTCAAAAAGGCTGGAAACTAGCCTATTTTCTAGAAACTATTTTTTGGAAATGTAACTCTCCATCACAAATGAGGCACTTGTGGTTCCAAGTGTGAGTATATTATCCTATCTCCTGCTCTAAACTCTTTTCACTGTGGAGTTTGAGCCTCAATGACATTTTATCAAAACATGCCAATTCATTTTAGCTAGGCCACAAATAAGATACTCACACATGGACAAAATAAAAAACCATACAAAAACCTGGAGAAATATCTAGGTGATCAGTACAATGAATAAACAGGATGTGGACAGTTCTTCCTCATAGTTAAAAGGCTGGCATCAGAAATGCTAGAGAGGGAAAAATCTTTCCAGAATGTTAGTAAGGATTAAGGGAGTATGATGAAACCTAGAATAATAGGGAACAGGAAAGACTATGTGGTTGAAAACAAAGAAGAAAACTAAATGAAAGAAACCACATGGGCATATGACCATCTCATATAAAGAGTAAGAGAAAAGCCCAAAGCTTAAAGCTAAAAGAGAAAGGTAGGTTGAAAATCCCGGATAATAAAACTAGGGGACCGCTGGGGAGAAACACTTTGGAGAAGAAAGAAAAGGTGCCTGCATCAAAGATAGATGATACCGAATCTTAAACGAAGAGGAAAAAATGTTTGTCAAAGGGAAAGAAAACCGCAGAAGCTAGAAGCCTAGTGTTGGAGAACATTGTTACAGATCCCAACCTCTGGAGGAGAATGAGACTGAAGGATAGGGGGAAGGACGCAGTTTCACTTTTATAATTAACCTGGTTAATTGCAGCATGTACAAACCCATCATTCACCCAATGTCTATAGCCCCGGCAAAGTGAAGTGAAATGCCTACTGTTTGATGTGGTAAAAACAAAATGGGTTACAGAATCAGACATCCGGGTTTGAAGCTGGCTTTCACTTGCTGTGTGATCTTTGCAAGTTTCTTAACCATTCGTCTTGTTTCCTCATCTGTAAAGTGAGGACAATTGCACCTTCTTCCTAAAGGTATTTTGAGGGAGAATTGAAATCAGGAAATCTCCTTGTGCCTGGTTGACACTAAAACTTCAATTACAATTTGTGAGGAGAACGGCACAGGTTTCAATTCTTTCTGCCAAAGTAAATCGTCATGATGTGAGGGATCAGTAAGAGAAATAGAATTCTAAAATTGCTTCCGTATCCCTTATCTGGAGGAGGGGAAGTCAGTTACCACCACCACCCCTTTTTAGAGCTAATAACCAAGAACAACAGAGATGGGAATTTGGGGCAGGCCACTGGCAAAAGGTAGACGTGTTCATCTCTTTACATGTCATTTCCCACTGTAGCATACAGAAACTGTGGTAGGCAAAACATTATACAGTTGCCTTTGTTTCAAAGTTAATCTGCAGTTTCAGGGATAATTTACCTGGGATAAAGTATGGTCTGTAGGCCACCTGAAGCATTACCCTCTGTGGTGCTGGTTCAAACTGTGAATTCCTGGAGTCACACCTAGACTTTCTGAGACAAATCTCTAGGTGCCGGGCCCAACAATTTAATGTTTTTTAGTAAGGTGGAGTAAGTAGGTTTCAATGGTGATCGGGTGGCATTTTTGAAAAAGAAAGAGGTAGGTTTGGCCTTGGGCCACTGCTGATGATTCTGATAACACTGTATACTGCCTGTATCCTGGCTGGGAATTATTTTCAGCAGCCCTTACTTCCTGTAACAGCAAACTGGATTTGGGTTCTTGGCAAGTTTCCCCAACCTGTGCAACTATATACATTGGTAAAGGAGGTTACTACTTTAGCAGGGTCCAAATATGTGGCTTGTTATGGTTTGTGGCTTGTTTATGGTCCCTCCTATTGGAAATAGTGTTACCACTACAGGGTACAGGACAACCAGGGTGGGCCCATGGAGCAGTTAATAGGTAGGCCAAGAGGTGTATGGATTGAGTTAAGGTATATTGTGTTATTATAGAAAGGCTGCTCGTGGTAGGAGAATGAGGGTATGGGATCCATGCTATGAGAACCTCATGCATCAGGCATTCAGAAAACTATAAAAAGTAAGAAAATCAAATCGAGTTTAAGTTGATTGAGTTTTACTAGCTGCATTTAGATCAATTCAGTAAGTTGGCTAAATGGAAGAAACTGAATGTCTACCCCATATAGTTCACACCTGGAAAATCTTCTACTCTTCTCCTAAACTTTTTAACTTGCCTCTAACCACACTGGCAATCTTCACTCAGCATGTCCACACAGAGGTGACCATTTCTTTCTTCATCCCATCACTGTGCCTTGCACTGTGCTGTATCATTCTACAATTATGTCTTTAAACGTTTGTTCTATGTCCTAGAAAATGGCGACCCCCTTGAAAACAGATGCTAAGTCTCATTCATCTCTGTACCCTAAGTACTGAGCTCAGGGCCTGACACATGATAGGCAATCAATATATATTTGTTTAATGACTGATGTGATGGTAAAAGAAGTGGCACAAGTGTTCTCTGTCTTTACAGAGGACCATTTTGGTAAGAAAGTAAAGGCAAGTATATGAATTACTCTGTTGTAAGGTAGAGTAAGATTAGAGTCATCAGAGATTTCCTCTAATTAAGGGGATTTCAAAAGGCTTCACAGAAAAGATGGTGCTCAAGGTAGGACTTAAGGAATTAAAGGTTTTCAACAAATGGAGTGTGTTTGGAGGAGAGTGGCTATTTCAGATAAATGAAATAGCATGAACAAAGGTAGAGGCAAAAACTCAGGGAATATCAAGTGAACAAAGCTAAGGCCATTCTGAATAGAGTTTCTTGTAGGAAAGGCAATTAGATTTTATCTCTTATGCCATATATGACAAATGGCAAACTAAGACAAAAATACTGCAAATATTTTACATTTAACAACTATAAATACTGAAAACTTCTAAAGATACCTTTTAACTCAGCAATGTATTGTGCTTCAGGAAGGTAGAAAAAGAGAAATATTTCAGTTTTGACTACATACTTGGGTTCTATCTAAATTACTGTTTATGAGTAGCAAACTCTGCTTTCCAAAGAACTATAAGATTTGCAATTATTAAAGACATCATGTCAAATTTATTCTTGGCTTATCAGTGTTATCTAAATCCTTGCTACTCAAAGTAGTATCAGCATCACCCCAGAGCTTGTGGGAAATGCAGAATCTCAAACCCTACCCCAGATCTACTGAATCAGGATGTATAGATGAACATGATCTCCGGGTGATTCATATACCTATTAAAGTTTGAGAAACATAGAAATAGTTGCATCATCCAAGGGCAAAACATTGCCTGGGAAATTTTCTGGTATAGCCATACGTAATTCCTATACATGGTAGAGTATTGGTATCAACCCAAGATGTTACTACATGGTAATCTGAAAAAGGATAATTGAGGGAAAGTAAAAAGGATAATTGCAAACATTGACAATAGAAGACATTCTGAAGTTCAACATAAAATGGTCAAAAGAGTTAGAAAACCCAAATCAATATAAATAAAAGGTAAGTGAAAACCATTTGGTCCATATTGGCGTGATAGCTCTGATGTTAAGGAGTATCTGATATAACATTTTCCATCAGAACCTGTTAGAACAGTAGTCTAAACAAATCCCTTTTGTTAAAAAGAAAAGGCTTGGAGGAAGATAAAAGATAATTAATTATATCTGAAATTTGCACAATGAACTGAGAGCAATATACCACTGAAAATCAAAGGATTATTGCAGCCTATTAACAGTAAAGATGTCTACTGTACTGGAAAAAAATCTTAATTTTTACAGTTTATGACTATGCTAATTCCCCAAACAGACACGTGGGAGACATTTATGGTAACTGAGGAAAATTTTCTCTCCCTTTAAGCATGAGAATTTGCATTTTCTAATGTCACATACATGGTAAAACATTGTCATGGAGGGAGCAAGTTATTCAGAAGTAGATTTAGCTTACAATAATATCAACACTTTTATTTCAAGCTCATTGATTTTTTTTTTTTTTTACCTTAATGAGTACTGGAATTAGTAGAGTACAAAAAGCCCTATATCAGTTGAAAATCTTCTTACAACTCAATTTAATTTAATTTGAAAATAGCTGTTTTACTGTCTCTCAAACTAAATTTAAGAAATCAAACAGAGCATTAACATGTTAATTAATAAGAGGTTCAGTGGGAAGGTAGGAAATGATTAGTTGCGTTACGATTCCTTCAGACTTTCTCTAGGAAACTCATTAAAGGGCTCTTCAGAAGTGCTTTTCTGAAAAGATGACAAACACATGGCACATGTTCTTCAGAAATTTCAAGGTGTAAGGCCTATATCTGACTTCTTTCCACAGTGTGAAGACTCAGAGGTGTGTTCAAAGGGGAGAAACCTTGGTGGCAGTTAATAAATAACATATAATGTTGTCCCAGGCCACGAACATGCACCAGTTTGGGAGGGAAGAGGTCAAACTCAATGTACTCAAGGCTCGGGAGCCATTTTCTTTGGGTTGGCCAAGAAGAGATATTCCATGTTTTTCTTCTAGGAATTAGAGATAGATGAAGAATTCTCTGAATAACCTACATTTTATAGCTTTTTACACTTTGCAAGAAGTTTCCATAAATATTAACTCATTTGATCTCAACCACTAGGGTAACTAGGTAGGTTGGACATAATTCCCAGAGGAGGCAAAAAGCAGTCAAAATGGTCCAAACTCACTTTAGCTGTCCTGTTGCATGTGTTTATAAACTTTAGGTTCTTTCTCTTTGTCTCACTATCTTTCTCTCCATACCTAAACAGACAGTTTTCCAAAAAGTATTTTAGATGCTTAAACAAGTATATACAATTCCAGATAAAACAGGCTTTAGATATTGTGATAGGAAAGTAAAGGAATGCCAGTTATGAAATCAGTACTCAACATACCGAAGTCTCATATTCTTGCTAGAGAAGACCCCAGAATTAGATCTCATTTTTATACCAACCAATGGAAGAAAGGGAATAGGTGGCATTTTAGTAGTGGTTCTCAAAAAAGTGTGGTCCTCAACCAATAATATCAGCATCACTTGGAAATTTGTTAGAATTGGAGATTCTTGGGCCCTACCCCAGACTTACTAAATCAGAATCTCTGAGGGTGAGGCCCAGTCATGTCTAATTTAAGTTCTCCAGATGAATCTGATGTCTACTTAAATTTGAGAACCACAGTGATATAGAATTAGTCCTAAGATAAAAGCAGCTAAACAATTGCTTATAAGAGGATTATATTCATGAGATGGGACTTTTTCTATTTCATTGACCTTTGCATTCCTGCCACGTGGAACAAAACCAGGCATATATAGTACACACGCCATAAATTCTTATTGAATCAATAAACTATTCCTCAGGATATCTTATAAAAATTCTTGTAAAGTGGGTACTGTCTAATGTAGCAAACAAATTCTTAGTAATAAATAAAGCAACACATTTCATAGGGGTTTTATAATAAGTAGGAAAATAGGCATGAGTGAATAAAACTAATTGCATGAATAGCCAGGACTTTGTAAGCTAGAACAGCTAGTCTCAAACTTGGCTGTTCAAACCTGGCCTGATCATCAGAATACCTGGAGTGGCCACAATAATTCTGATACATTCAGTAGTCTAAAGTGGGACCCAGGAATGGGAATTTTAAAATGTTCTATAAATGATAATTTATATGTGCAAATATGTGTATGTATGTAAACATGTACTTCCATACACCCATATACTGTGTTCAAGAATTATGTACTGATTATGTAATTTAAAATATAATTAAATGTATACATGTATTTAATTGGAAAAGTAACATTAGCTTCTTTGAAAAAAATTAAATGCAAAAAATTATAAAAGTGAAATTTCCCCCACCCATCTCACTCTCAGGAAGAACAAACATTCACAGTTTGGTAGCTTTTTCTGAACTTAGATTTGTGTCTGTGTTAATACAAAACTATATGCATTTTATTTAAAATAGAATAAATATATATATATAATACATATATAAATATTATATAAAATATAATAAATAGAATTATTTTAATTTCGTCCGACTTGCAGTATTTTACTCAGTGTATCTTAAGCAACCTTCCTCACCAATACATAGACTACATAGAGGGCTGATTCTTTTTAATGACTGCACAGTATTCTATAACATGAGTTTAACTACATCTTACTTAATAATTTCTTTATAAACATTCAGAGCTACAAATAACAGTATAATAAATAAATTTGGAAATTTTTTGCTAGAGAGATCCTTTAAGTGGAATTTGGAGTGAAGGGAAAGATATTGAGGACTCTTTTTTTAAATAGTGAATTATTAGAATAAATTTAAATCTGTAAAGCAACACAAACTTATGAAAAAAATCAATTTTTATTTATGAAATATCACAACTGGTAGTTTTAATTTACGGAGCAGAGCAGGACTCAAAACAGGCTGTCAGGCTTCAGAGTTTGTGCACTAAGCCACTAAGCTGCCTGCTTGCACATTTTTAAACAGAGAACCTCGACTGAACTATTTAACAGTTCTTTTGTATTTCAAAAATTGGGCTTAAGAGAACATAGCAGTTGTACAAATATCTATTCTTGATATTTTAAAAGTATGTTAAAGAATTCTCAACAGGTAGATCGCTTAAATGGTTGAAGGGTTAGAAAACAGGGAAGAAGGAAGGAAACCTCAAAGAAACTGGGGTAGTTTTACCTAGGAAAAAATGTAACAATCTGTATAAAGAGGCATAGCACAGAAGAAATAAGACCAGATGAATGGTCTGATGAGCCACTGTCACAACCTAATTCTATTTGAGGGAAGAAGATTTATAATGATGAGTTGGTGGGAGTCAACAAAGTTAAAAACAAAATTAAAGTTCTTTTTAGCTCCAGGTTTTATGAATGCAGTGAACTAGATGGCTGTCATAAACTGGATTAATCCTTGATATACAAAGCATTCTTTTTCCCATCTTTTTTTTTGTGTGGAAGCCATGAAATCAATTGCAAAAATATAATGCAAATTTAGAACATACAGAAAATACTCCTTTCTGACAAATTTAATTTCTCATGTTTATATGAATAGAAAAACCAGAAAGAGCTGGCTTCTTTGCCATTATCTGCGATCCATATATTAGAAAGCTTTCTCCACTTTGCTAAGAAAGGCTTAGCAGTCTATCCCCTAAAAGCATGAAATTACTGAGTGCTAAGTGGCGAATGGTGTTAGAAGCATAATTGTATTAACTATTTTCTGCTTAACAACCTGGAACTTAGATAAAGATCGAAGTTTACATAGTTTTGATGGTGTTTATCAACACCCTGAAGTTTTAAAATGAAATGTTTCCACACCAGTTGACAAGGTTTCCATTTATGAGCAGCCCAATAAGATAGGCTGCTCTTTAGTGTTTATCCAAACCTGCAATTTTGGTGTGTAAAACTTTCACTTGCAATGAATGATGGGACTAAGGACAGGTTTGAAACCTTTCCCCACAAATTGCAATTGGCTAAAATGGAACAATTTGATGGTATCTTATCTAGAGGGAGATGTCAGAAATTAGGCTTAAAAGTGAAAGACAAATGGACACATGGGCAAATATGAGGCTGCTGAAAACCCTGCCTTATACATGTTGTATTAGTAACTAATGTGCCAGACCCCAAAAGAAGATATGTGTTTCACCACATTTTACACTCATTCAGAATAATGAACATGGATCAAGGAAAACGTTCAGATACTAGAAAGTAAGTTAATATCTTCCACATTTTGATACAGTTGATCACTCTCTCCTTGAAACAACTCCAAGCATGGGGCCTTTCTGAGTACAGGGACCTGTGCAGCTGCACTGATGGGATGCCCATGAAGCCTGCCGTGTGCTCTGGCATGTAGACTTGTTAATGACCCTCCTCCCTTTCTGTATAGACATGATAAATGAAGTAGCGGCCATTCTTACTCTGTCTGGGCTAGCAGTAGCACCACAGTGTGTTTAATTGGGGGACATGGCAGAGCCTCTCACGCATCCCTGATTTAGGTACCAATCACGTTACATTTTGGAGATTTGAAGTCCTTGAAGGTTGCCTCTCAACCTCGGGTTGAGGCAGTAGGCTAATAGGAAGGGAGTTTGACTTCCCTGCCTCCTGCAGGGTCTCTGCATCTTCATTTTGCCATGGGCTCTGCCAATTAAAGGCTGAGAAGGGGACCAAGCTTTACGTTTCCAAAAAAGGAAACCTCTTCATATGGAACATGGCAAGGAAGCAAGAGTGACAGTGTTCATACCTCAGCCCCTCTATTTTGCCAATGAGGTAGGGTTTTAATATTCTTTCACTTTAAAAAAAATGGCAAAACAGTTATGACAATATGTGACCAATCATTAATTACGGTTGTTGACACATGAGGTTTGCTAAGTCAGTCTCTGTAATTTTCAGTTTTCTTTCTGGAGGATGTTAGTGGCATGCAGCAGAGTGGTCTCAGCTGAGTTTGGAGAGGGACGAAGACAGCAGAATATAATGGAACTTAATTGTCCTTCATATTTTTATAGGTATTTTTCAATTTCTTGGCACATGGACAAAGCCTATAATCACATGCTGGCAAAAAATTATAGATGGAAATATTTGTATAGATAATATATAGCCTGATAGAGTAGATTCACCAAACAACATCCATAAAACCTTTATCCAGAAGAATGGAGGAAAGCTAAATACATGGACCTTATATAAATCTAAAAATTTCCATAGTTTGAATAGCAAAAATCAAAGTTACTCAGCTTTATCTGGATTGGATCAGCAATCTGGATGAAAAACTTTGTATTAAACTTCTCGCACACTAGCCTATGTTCTCATTATGAAATACTTCCTCAATTTGTTCTGAGTTACTGGGAAGGACACTTCTCCAATACACAGAATTAATCTGGGAAATCAATCTTCAAAGCATGCCCTTGAGCTATCTGTATATGTATATGTATTAATAAAAGAGGGGGAGGGTTAAAGGTTTTCCTCAATTGTTTACACTCACAGGATACATCCAATATTATGGCAATGATGCATATTCTTAATAATTTCCAGAATAATTTAATTTGATGGTTTGAAAGTTTATATTGTTCTATGAAAATTTTCTTGAAGCAAGGGAATAAGCATCTGTACTTTATACACACATACACACACATGCAAAAATATTTAAATATATAGATTCATATATCCATGATGCCAATTCAAATCCAAAAGATATGCCAAAGTGAGAGCTTATTTTGAGAATTAGAAGCTATGATTATCAAATATAGCATACACAACTTCAAAAGAAATAACCACTTGTCCTTAAATGTCGTAACTACTTCTATGTGTCCAAGTACAAAAGGGTGATTTTTAGCTCTCAAAATATATTCTTTGAAAGAAAGGAAATGAATTTCTATAATGATCTTAAAAAAGCATATTTGTGAGAACAATTGCTTTGTCTTCTCAGCACATTATTACTGGAAACTTAAGAAGGCTTGATTCTTCTCTCTTCTATAGTCCTTTTAGACACACTTTACCAAATAGCAGTGGTTTAAAATACTGTCTTCAGGACTGTCAAAAAAATGACAGTATTAAGTGGCTATACACTGATGGTGTATGTTTCTTTGTTCTTAAAAATAAATTCATATTCCTTTTTTTAAACTCAACTAAATACTGAGCAGCTAATACATGGGAATTTTGACATTAAGGAGTTCTAATTTCAGCATTGCCTCTTGTGAGGGTTACATATGACAATTCAGATAAGACTCTTAGCACAATGCTCGGTACCAATGAAGACTCGTCTTTTATCAGCCTACCTGAACATTTGAGGATACGGTTTGCACCCAGTCTATAGAGCTATTCTAGAAGGTCACTAAGAATCTGAAATTATTATAATATAAGCTTGATCTCTAATGGTATATTAGGTAGGATATTCTAAGTTCTTCTGTAGAAACAAACAATCCTCAAATCTCAGAGGACTGACCCAACCAAGGTGCAATTTTTCTCATTCCCAACGAAGGCCAGTAGAGTCTCTACTAACCATAGTTACCCAGTAATCTAAGCTTGTGGGAACATCTCAAATGAACCCCCAGAATTTTCTTGGCAAGGGAAAGGAAATACGATGAATTGGTCATCAGATCTTAAGGCTTCCGTAAGAAAGCAAGACTCTTTTGGTCCCATGTCTCTGGTCAAAGAGAGTCACAGCCCATTTACCTACTTTCACACAGGGTGGAGGAGTACAAATATGCCCCGGTGACAACTACTATCCCCTTTTAGATTAACTGTGAGACAGATAATAGGAAATAAAGGTCTTCCCTATTAGATATTATGAACAAATGCATCCCTATTAAGTAGGAATTTCTTAATATCTAGGGGGAAATTTTTGCTACCTACTCTCATAAGAATTGAAAACTTCCTCGTAAATGAATATGACTAAAATCTGTATTTATAATTCCAAAGGAGTCATAGCAAACTCTGACTAAATATCCAGTTTCTTTACACCATTTGCCAGGAATTCAGGAAACAGGAAGGACATGATGCCACAGCACATCACTTTGATAATAAAGCTTGGAGAAATGTGATTTTCAAAGCTTGAACCTATCAAACTGATTCCAGTATTTGCCAGCTCCAGTCTCACATATAATTTTTCAACCAGGACAGGATGACAAAAAAAAAAAAACTGCAGCAAGCAATGTGTCTGAGGTGTTAATATGGAATGCAGGTTCAGTTGCAGATGGGTTTTGTTTTAGATGCAATGAGACTGCCACACACAGAAAGACATTTAAAACATTACCTTAAGCTAAACAAACACCACTTTTCCAAGGTGCCTCATCATTAACCTTGGAATGTTGATATGCCCAGGGACAGAAAAGCAGAAAACAACAAGATGCAAGATGACAGGTTATAGAAAAGGCAAAGATTATTTGGGTGTGTGTGTGTGTGTGTGTGTGTGTGTGAGAGAGAGAGAGAGAGAGAGAGAGAGAGAGAGAGAGAGAGAGCCAGAATGGAGGTATTTAGCAATGGAGATGCTTGGTGGCTCCAGAATTTCTGATTATGTAGGGATCGTAGCATGTGCAATCTGATTTATATGGATAGGGGCTTGAAGTTGCATTTTGATATCAGTTTCTACTAATTATTCAAATCAAAGAATCAGGATAGGTGAAGATAATGGGAGAGGGGGATATGGGTTGCTGCTTATTCACCCCGCGGACACCAACACTAATTGTGATCTTACATTTTCTATTTTTAGGGTTTTCCCCCTTCCTTACCCCAAACAGCAAAGTATTCATTGTTATTACAGAGTGGATAAGGCTCCAATTTTGTTCTAAAATCGTAAACATCTGGGGTAATTTAAAGACTATTTCAGTATTTTTTTTCAAGTGTTCACAACCGTCTTAAAGTAGCTGCGTAGTATCTTTTCAGGTGAGAAGAAGTTGTAGTATGTGTTTTGCACATACAACATTGCTGGCAGGTCAGCCAAGTCAAATACTGTTACAATATGACTGTGTTGTCCTGCTGTACATTACATCAACAATTTTTATATAACAAAAACAGATTCCCTAGCCCTGGCTGATAGCACATTTTCTCCAAGCAATTGTTGATAAAACACAATCGCAAGACAGCAAGAGAATTTGGATAGTCCCTTGGAGTTTGTTAAAATGGACTTGGCCTGTGTCTCTGCTCCTGATAGCCAGCTGTCTTTTCACTACCACATTTCTTCTTCCGTGAATGTTATTTATAGCTTTAAAATGTTCTCAAGGATAAAGTGGTAGCACACACAAGGCATTTTTGGTGCTACGCCGATGATGGAAGCACTCAAAGAAATAACTGTTGTACTAAGATAATCACTTTTTCATCCTTAAGGAAACCCATTGTGAAGGAGCAAGCTGCCACTTCTTACTGGCTATTGCACACTGCTGACAATGCCTCTTCCTTCTGTTCTTTTAAAGAGGACCTCAAATTATACCTATTACACCTTAGATCCCAATTACATGGAAATCCACAACCTTTCCAAAATGTGTCTAAGCACTAACATGAAGACCCACTCCATTCAATATTTCTGCTAACTGGTTTAAAGTCTTGACATTGCCTGGTAAGAAGATTATAGAAATGCCTGAAGGACAATTCTGGGTATAAAACCAAATGCCTGCATGTGCATTACAATTGCCAAAAAAAACCCCAAACCCTCCCTTTCATCTTTTTATTAATTGTATAATTAATGCATTCTGTGTACTGATAAGAATAATGCCATGTAATTAATTTTTAAGAATTAAAAACTTGCCTTTATCCAGCCTCATGGTCTACTTTCATGTTTATAGCTGTGAATATAAATCCTCTTATCTAATTATAACATGACTGGTTTCATTGTTGAAACAAAGCAGTTCTTTGTCATTTTTATTTGATTATGTAATATTTATTTTATTATATTAATTATAATCTATCCAGGAAAAAAAGAAGACCCAAGGACTTAATATTTTAAGTCTTCCAAAGCTTATCAGAAAAATGCCATGCTGCTTTGGATAAGGTATGATATTTCATTTGTTTTCTGTGTCTGTTTTTGTCTTCCGTGATTACCCATTCTGTTTACCAAAAGGCTCAATTAGCATTTGAATAGTGAGCCGGAGAGCAGACAGGTTGAGAATTCTTATAGAACTAATTTGGCAGCCCTTCTCCTTTCCCCCCTTCTCTCTTCATAGCCTTTTCTTTGCCTCTAATCAAGCTGCAGTTATTAAAGCCAGAATAAAAGACCTGATTTTCCATTACATTGATGCATGCTGAACAGAGCCTTGATTTGCTTTTTCTTTCAGCAATGCTAATTGGACTCAAAGGGGAAAATCAGCAATGGAACTAGCATATATATATATATGTATATATATATATGTTTTTCCAATTGTTTCTTTCCTTTAAGAGTATTTCTTTTAATGCTTCTCATAAATAATAGGGTTATTTAATTATCAATGCCTCAGGTTGGAGAAGTTTACAACTGACAGAAAAATTTCTGATTTCTGCTTGGAAGAAAAAAAAATGTACTGTGTGTGTGAAATTTGGTTTAAGCTATGCCTGATCAATATATAAGAAAGAATTAATTTAATCACAACTGTTTTCAAGTACTATTTGCACTTCAGATAGCTGGATAGCTTCCAGACTAAGCTGTCATCACCAGTCACTCTCCTCATCAGATAATGGTCTGGTATTGTTCATGAGACCATGCTGTTGAGATAGAACAAGTGCAGAACTTTACACAAGAAGCATGGTTAATATTAAAATGTCATATGAGTGCTGGTCCTCATCACTTTAAAGCCTCACTTTGAGCAGGAAGTGCTTATTTTAAAAGTATGAATCAACAAATTAACAGAGTTGCAGCTCAAAAGAAGAAAAGCAGATTTTCAGTTGGGTAGAGAGGATTTTTGATACACTTATTTATACACAATGTGCTATTTAGATACTACATGAAGATTAAAAGCAATTTCTTCAATTAGAGAAATGTTTTTCCCTATGTCCACGTGCAAAACTTCCATTATTAAGGTGTTTATATTTTCATCTAATGCATCCCGTCCAGTTATAGATTTGGCAAGAGTCTCCTTGCAAACTATTTAACAGAAGCAAAACAAGACTTCATTTGGACATTTATGATTTAACTTCTACCCACTTCTTGAAATGAAGCTTTCTACCCACTGTAGGCATATCAAGTGCTTTTATTTCCCAGAAAACTTCATGCTCTTGACTTTGGACCTTTGAACACAGTCTTCTGTGCTCTTGGAGTCTTTCCTTTCCCCTGTGTACTTGGCTTCTTTCTATTCATTTTTCAAGGCTCAGCTTAAAAATTACTTCCTCGAAACGTCTTCCTTGATCCTTTCTGCCAAATCCCATTAAAATATCACACAGTTAACCCCACACTATATATAACTATAGGTTCCTTAACACATGTAGTCTAGCACCTGCCCCACTCTGTATTTATACCTTTACTTGTGAAATCTCTTACTATAGCCTCTGGGAACTGGTTAGAGCCTACCTGATTCATTTTTATATTACCAATGCCTAGCACAATGCCTGGCAGAGTGGGATTTTGGTGAATATGTATAGAATGTGTTGAAGTAAATTAATTCAAGATTTGGTCCAACTTGAAAGGTCAAAAATGTAAAGAGAAATTTTAGTCTATTTATTGATTTACTTAAAAAACTGATTCAGGTTTTAATAATTTATTACATTAAATCACCTGAGGATTTGAAATCATGTTATTGGCAAATGACATTTAAAAAACATATATTAGCCATCGCTGTTTAATATGTCTCATATCGGTATATACTTTACTCCTTGGGTCTCTCTTCTCCCTCTTTATAGTCACTGCAAACAACCTTAATCAGATTAATAACTCCCAAGTTAATAACCACAGTCTAGACATCTCTTCTGAGCCCCAGATCCCTTTACTAAATTGCCTATGTGACATCTCTTCTGCAGTATCTCAGACATCTCATATTCCACATTGCTCAACTCATGATCATCCCCCCAAATACCTGGTCCCCTTCCACTGTCTTTTCTCAGTGAGTGGCAGTATCATCCATCCAGTTGGGCAAATCAGAAATCTTAGAGCCACTCAGGTTACCTTTCTTTACTTAATCTCATATCCAATCCTATGAATCTCACCTTCTAAATACATAACTTTCTGGTCCAATCTGTGACCTACTCCAATAGCTTCCCAAATTGGTTCACTTAAACCTATTATTGTCCTGCTCCAACTCAAGTGCACTAAGAATTGTCTTTCCACTGCCAAGTTTGAGCATTTCATCTCCTTGCTTACAAGTCTTTAATGTCATCCCATTACTCTTAGGTTTAAAACAAAACTAATGAACCTCACCTACACCAGTCTTCAAAGTTCAGTTCTACCTACCCTTCTAGCCTCATGTTATATCACATTCCCTATTGCTTTTCCTGTTCTTGTTTAAAGAGTCCAGCGTACATATCATAGGCTCTTCTCTCTCATAGACCTTTATACATTCTGTTCCTCCCACCCATAACACCATTTCTTCACTTTCTTTCCCTAGTCAATTGCTCTTATCTTTCAGATTTCTGGTCAATTTTTACTTCTTACGGGAACAGCCTGCTATATCTGATTAGGTCAAAATATTTTACTCTGATAACATATTTAATTCCCTTTTAATATTCCTTGTCATGCCTGTGGTGCTACCTTTACATGATTATTTGATTAGTAATATCTGTTTTCTTGACCAGGCTGGGCTCCGTGAGAGCAGGGCCCATGTGCAGCGTAATAATGGCCCACAGTAATCATACAAGTCATGTTCGCTGAATGAAAAATAAATAAGTGAATGTCTGCCAAATACTGTGCTAAGAGCTTTAGCTGCTCAATAAATATTTGTCAAATTAATGAACTGTTCAGTAAGCTGGGTATTTGGTAACATGGAAAGCAACTAAGTATCGAACTTTTTTCCCCTCTTAAAAAATCTATTTCCATGATTTCTATGTAACCTTTTGAGATGAATTATTGTTATGACAATGCCCGAAATGTACCAAGTATTATTATCTTATGAAATAACAATTCAGGAGATATTTTTGCACCTTCCAAGTATGCTTTATGAGGTGAGAAAGAGCCTGAGTACTTGAAAAAGTAAAAGAAAAGAAGGCAAGTAAATGAATATTTATGGTGTTCCCCCCACCCTCACCTTGGTCCCTTGCCTCCACACATTTTCTGATAATTCTGAAGATATTATGTATTCAGTTTTGAAAATAAGGAAGCAAAGTCCCCAAGAGAGTAAATAATTAGCCAATATTGTACTACCAATGGGTGGTTATACTGGAATGCAAATCTGTAACTATCCCCCTCCCTACAACTTCTCTGTATCTTACACAGGCATAATTTAACTGGTACAAGTATAATGTGTTAACCCAAACAAAATCGTTTCATCCTTGGCAGTCAAGTTTTTCAGTTTATGCATGTAGCAGCTAACTATTTTCAGTTCCATTTTAACTCCATTAATAAATAGTAAGTAAGATCTTGCTGGGAACATATTTGTATTTGTTTTTTAAATACTTATTTCTCCCTGTTAGCATCTTTAAGATAATTATATTTGGTTAATTTGCCTCTATTATTTTTTCCAGTCTAAGCCAGCAAAAATAATCTTTATTTACCTTTGATATGTGTTTGTAGTAGGTTTAATAGTGTCCCTCCAAAATTCATCTGCACCCAGAAACTCAGAATAAGATCTTATTTGGAAATACGGTCTTTGCAGGTATAATTAGTTAAGGGTTGAGATAATGGTCATAATGGATTTAAGGTGGGCCCTAAATTCAATGACTGATGTCTTTATAAAAAGAAGAGAGAATACAGAGACACAAAAAAGGGAGTGATATGAAATAGGAGGCAGAGATTAGAATCATGTGTCTACAAACCAAGGAATGCCAAGGATTGCCAGCAACGACCATTAAGGTAGAAAGAAACAAGGAAGGAGGATTCTTCCCTAGAGCATTCAGAGGGAATGCGGCCCTGCTGACAACTTGATTTTGGACTTCTAGTTTCTAGGACAGTGAGAGAATACATTTCTGTTGTTTTAAGCCAGTCAGTTCTTGGTAATTTGTTATAGCAACCCTAAGAAACTGACACAGTGTACTGAATTACAATAATCCATTTCACTTTAGGGGAGTGTTCAGTTGAGAGATGCTTCTTAGATATGGTGTTCCTATGGGCCCCCATGCATGCCACCTTTGCAAAAGCATATGGGGAGCTGACTCATTAGTAATGTTTTAGTAGCTTTAAAAGAAGATAAGCAGATTTCTAGGTGCCCAAGGACTTTTAAACCATGATGGATCTAGGGGACAAAAGTGCAATTCACTGTGCCTAAACCTGGCCATCTATTTTAAGGAAGAATATAGATAGGAATAAAACACTGAGTTTATTTTTGAGAGGCAGCCTGAGTGGATGGGAAACTAGTTGTTTATGGGAGACAGGAGGGAAAAGTACGGCAGGTTATTATGGAGGAGTTGATGTGCACGCGTTCACCCACTCTGCCGCTTGTCATTCAAGTTTCCCAGCTGAAACAGTTTTTAACAACAACCGAACTTTTATAAAGGACTAAATAAACCATCTCTGATATATAGAAAAATTTCTTCTCACTTCCTAGTTCACTCTTGGATCATTTTCTCCTATCTATGTCTGAAATTTCTTCTCTCAATTAACCACAGATAAGGATGACTTCTTTCAAAATCCAAACCTCTAAATTTTAGGAGGAAAAACACTGGCCCGAAGGTAAATTCATTCAAACCTCTCCGTGATACAGACCCAAGTGTGTATAGAGCAGACGATGTGCTGATCGCGCTCTTAGCTTCAGAAGATACAGATCGTTAAAACTCCTTCCCAGTATCTGGGTTGTTTATTACAAAAGTAAGAATCACTAACGTGTCCTCCTTGCTACAACTATAAATCTGAAACCTCTCCTTATAAAAACTGATTTGACAAATGCGATACCATAGCGCCCCCTGGTGTTCAGATTCATATTGTCAGCTGCCTCTCGCAAACCATTTTATGCATTTCCCTTCCATTCTGCCCTCCTCTGACTTGTTTCTGATATCTAGGTTTCCATTTGTTTCTGAATTCTTCATCTCATCTTTCTGTGCTATTTAGCTACCAAATGGCAATTTTTAAATCTATTTTTTATGATTCTTATGTTAATATCATCTTTCGCACTCAGGTAGTCCCTAGAATGACTCTGCTTTTATTTAAGATCATTTCAGACACTCTGCTAGAGCACCTTAGATCTTCTACCTCCTTCTTCTGAAATGCAGTTTCTACTTGCACAGATCCTTCATACAAGCTTCTCTGCATATTCATACACTGGTTGAATCAACTGGAAACAAAAGTGCATAAAAGCCAAAGTGTCATGAAGAATTTTAGAAAACAACCATAGAACCGAATCAAAGCACTTGCAAATTTTTCCTCTTTCCAAATTAACACTCTATAAAAATAAAGGAGGCCACATTACCACTAACTGGTTTTTGTTGTTGCTGTTATTGTTTTATAAAGTATTTTTTATGACCATGTAGGGAAAGCCTCTATATAGTCATTTTCTCTGAGCCAAAACTCTGTCACCTTGGACAAAAGATCTTAGATATATACGTTTAATTTATGACTTGAGATATATTCTGGGAGGTGCCTGGAGCCTGAGTCATGGGCAATTGCAGAATCCTGATAAAGTAAGATCTAGACCATGAAGACAGTTTCCTAAGTTAAAATAATGTATACACTGGGAAAAGGAGCATGTGTGTACATTGAACGTATGGAATGGATGTAAGGCTGACTAGCTTTTAAGACAGACAAGGAGGAGGGTGCTGTTTGGTATTTGTAATCATAAACTTCCATGTATGCCTTACTGGATTAGGAGCTGGTTGAAGACAGACATTGTAAGTAGTCCTCTTCCTGTTTCAGCATCAGCACAAAAGGCATTTGACGAATTTTATGTGGTTCAAAGTTAATCCATGAATGAGTACTGCAGGCCCTTAATTGGCAGTATCCTTCCTTTCTAAATTAATCTTGTAGGGCTCATTCAGAACAGAAGTCAGGGCTTCCCTGGTGGTGCAGTGGTTGAGAGTCCGCCTGCCAATGCAGGGGACACGGGTTCGTGCCCCAGTCCAGGAAGATCCCACATGCCGTGGAGCGGCTAGGCCTGTGAGCCATGGCCGCTGAGCCTGCGCGTCCGGAACCTGTGCTCCGCAACGGGAGAGGCCAGTGAGACGCCCGCGTAGCGCAAAAACAAAACAAAACTAACAAACAAAAAATGGAAGTCAAAGAAAAATAGGACTTCAAACATTAGCTTGCCACTGAATATTTCGTTTGTTTTGTTTATGTTTTCTCAAACAGCATGTGATACCTTTATAAAATACCCTACAAAGTTCTTGGGATAGATATATATATAATAAATATGTTACCAGATTCAAATACATCTACTAGATATGCTGGAACTCAAAACAAAACCAAAAAGTAAATCGTATATAAAGTAGTTAATTTCCAAATTGTACTTTACAAATAAGCCTTTTAAAAACTGATTAATAAATATTTATTAGCCAGTCTCTGTGGCTCACCTCTGTTGAGCAAAGCACAGTACTGACATAGTTTTCAAGAATTGTGGCCCTCAACTGGTGATATAGTAAACCCTGGGGCTTCTGCTCTCAAAAATCTTGTAAAATAGTGTTTCCTGGATATCCCATCACTTGGTATAGCATAATATGTGTGACCTGCTTTCAGCTAGGATCAAATGTGAGAATGAAACCCCTCCCACTGCGGCAGCACTGGGCAGATACAGACCACCAAGTTCAAAGTCATGACCAAAGAAGACAGAGGAATGGTAAAGCACAGGATCCCAAAGGGTATGAAGGAGGACACACCACACTGACAAATAACTAAAACTAGCAGCCTCTTTGGGATGACAAAGAGCTAGGGGCAGGCCTTCTACAAAGCACATTACAGGAAGGAGTGCAGGTATTAGACATGGCCTTAATATGTACTTTCAATTGTTGTAGATGGAGAATGTAAATTCTATTGTTGCTTTGGCTCTCTGTCAAATTATAAAACAACATGTGCTGATTGTTAAAAAAAAATTGAAAATACAGTATATCCCTGGGCTCATTCATTATCACCCCTAGATAGAACTACGGTGAAAAGTTTTGTCAATTTAATTTCAGGTCATTTAAAACTGCATCTAATAAGCTTAAAAAGACATAAATTATTATGTAAAATAATACTTTATATCTCTCTCCCTCCCTGTGTGTGTATGTGTGTGTAGACATATGGTTTTAAAAACATAAATGCGATTTTATAACATTGATATGAATATCCTGATAGAATTAAGTGACTACTCTAACAGACTTATAAAAGACAAAAATACTAATTATGGGGCACAGAAAGAAGAATTAGCAGACTGTATATGTATATGTATGTGTATGTGTATGTGTATAAAGATGGAAAAGCTGGACAAAAATGGAACTAATTTCTTTTCAGTGTACATGAATAGGAGTGAAACTCCTAAGTAAGGAAGAATTTAAAATGTGTATCATAACTCTGTTGAGTTTAATTTATATTTTGTCTGTTTTATTCTAGTACTGTACACCATACACTACACACAAATATATTCAATACTGAAACTTTGGTCATTTTCGACCTTATCATTCACAAGTTGAATAATTCTTTAACATATTATTAGATTCAACGAACCTCATCTTATGATTACTGTCAACATTCTGATTCCTAGCGTGACATGATCTGGGAAATTCTCACCTGTCATAGAATGTTGCCCTGACAGAGTTTATCCTTGGCTGAATATGCTCACATCATAATTATGCCAGCATTTCCTCTCTTGGTGTTCAGTGGGATATTCTTTCTCAAGATATTAGTAGGAGAGTTATGGGGGGAAATGTTCCATGTAAAAATAAGTTTGGGGAAGATAGGTGAAACAAGTTTCACAGTAGTTCAGGAATTCTGAGGCTCCATAAGATACTAATGTGTGTTATGCATGCCAAAGAAGGATATAGGATGCCTGTTTTCCAAATGAATTTCTTCAGGGAGGCTTTTTTTTTTTTTGCGGTATGCGGGCCCCTCACTGTTATGGCCTCTCCCGCTGCGGAGCACAGGCTCCGGACGCGCAGGCTCAGCGGCCATGGCTCATGGACCCAGCCGCTCCGCGGTACGTGGGATCCTCCTGGACCGGGGTACGAACCCGTGTCCCCTGAATGGGCAGGCGCACTCTCAACCACTGCGCCACCGGGGAAGCCCAAGGAGCCTTATTTTGAGCAGTGGACCTGTTTATGTCTTCTAGAACTAGTATTTGACAGAATCTAGTTTTGGAAATGTTGTTTTAGTCCTAATAGTATACAGCACATTAAGTTATTGAGATTGGGGTGATCAATTCAAGCATATTCTGGGAAAACTCAAGCTGAGACATATTTTTTAAAGAGGTGAGGAAAGCCCAGTAATTTCTTCATTTGCAAGATAAGTCCATCTTTTAACTTGTATTTTAAAAATATTAGTATATTAAAGTGCCAGTAATTTTTCTCTTAATTATCTATCTGGAGACAAACAGCTAGAAGTTGTAAGACCCCAAAACGTAATTGGCAGGAATGCTGATGATCTCTGTTGTACAAAGTTTACATCTATCTTTGTAAAACAAGATATCTTTTGTATCATTATCTTATTTCAAAATGATTAATACTTTTACTTCATTTTAGTAGAGCTTTTTCTTCTCCTTTAAGTTTATATTAGCTTCAAGAAAGAACTTACAGCCTAGCTTGGTGTCGACTTAAAAAATTTGCACAATGTGAGACTTGCGAGTTAAGTTTTATTTGGGGCAAAATGAGCACTGCAGCCCAGGAGACAGCACCTCAGATAGCTCTGAGAAACTGCTCCAAAGAGGTGGGGGGAAGGACAGTATATATGTGATTTTGGTGAAGGGGAAAGCATGCAATCAAGCACATATTTTTGTAGAAGTTTTCTGCTAGTCTTCTGAAGGTTTCTGCTAGTCACAAGGAGCAGTCATCACCATGAAGGATCTTAGTGCTTCTCTAGATATGAGGAGATACAAGAATTGGGCTCATAACATCAGCTCCTGAAAATACCTAACTATCTGAAGACCTGTTCTGCCAGTTTTTCCCAGAGCACAGAGCGCCTCATGTCAGCTCTCCACCCTGAACTCCTTTCGAGAGGTGTTGAAAATCAGCAGCTGCAGCAACACGTGATTTAATCCTTGTAGAGGTAGATGGCAAGTGCCAATTGTAGTTACACTGGGTTTAGTCATTTGAATCTATTCTGTTCATCAGTATTAGAAAACATTCATATTTTCACAATATATATAGCATCAGATAGTCCTTTAAATATTTTGGACCATTTTTATTTGGTAGTTTTCCTTCTAGCAAGAGTTTTTGTTAAGTACAGGTGCTTTATACCTTTGCCACTGATTACTCTGAAAAGAGACTCAGTTGGCAGCAGATCTACTGAGAAGAGAAATACATTGTCATTAGAATCAAAGAAATATATTTCAATGGACAGTATTTTTACTTCATGAATTGCTTTGGAGTTGAATAATTTATCAAGTATAAAATAGTGAGGGACACGGATTCTTTTGACTGCTACATTATAAAAATAGAACCCTTTCTCTAATAAAGTCATAAAGCTCACCATTTTGCACCATTAAATTCTAGACTAATAAAACTGGCTTCTGAAAAGAGAAAAAATGATTCCCTTTATTTTGATAGTAAATGAATGAATGTGGGAAAAACAGAATCGATTTTATTCTAATTTTATTTATCGTGTAAAGTGTTAAATGACAAAAATGCAGCTGAGTAAATTTAAGGATCAAATTGGCATTATTAAATGATTCATGAATTGGCCAGCATCCCATCTAGCAAATGGAAAGGAGCTCCACTGAGCAGTAGAAAAGGAAATGTTTTTAAAGGTGGAAAGGGAGCGGTAAGAAGAAATCATTAGCAAAGAATTCATTGTTTCAGGCAAGGGTGCCCTCCGAAAGGGAAGGCCTTATCAGGCAGATTACCTCACTTGGTGCTGACCAGATAATTCTGGGTTGACTGGTTAAAGGTTACAGGAATTTCGGGGATTGATACTGCAATCAGGTTAAACTCTCGGTTTGGTGATGTACGCTTAGCACAACTGATTCCACTTTGGGCCCTGTTGTCTCCTTTTTTTTTTTTTTTTTAACAATTCCCCCTTTTTGATCCGACTCTCAGCTTAACTGAGAAATGCTATCAAAATTTAAGTCATTAGTGCGACTCTCTGCCACTGCTCTGTAGTTCTCACAGCTTTTGTTGATCCTGTGGGGTATTCACAGGTCACTGCAATTTTTTTGCTTAATCTCTGTGATATTCATAGGCTACTACTTCAGCCTTACAATCTTTTACATGGTCATTCTCTTCATTTCTTCTCTGATGTTCCAGTGTGAGGGAGAGCATTTGCTTGGTGGTTAGCAGCTGTGGCCACACATCTAAAGCTTTTGAGGGAATCTAGTGCACCAGAGAGATTACTATAATTATTATCAGCAGGATAATTCCTGATGTGTGGAGTGCACTTTCGAGCCGTAGTCTCCAGGACCCAAACCAATCAAAGTCAAATAAGTCACAGAAAGACCCCTTGAAGGAGTCACCTCTTAAAGCCAAGTAGCTTGCTCAGTGATCTTATTTAATTGCATTTCAATTTCCCCAGAAGAGTTAATCCAGGTGTAGCAGGTGGTGTTGGCCACAACGCTGTACCTCCCTACTTAGCTAAAATATAATCAAGTGCTATCCTGTTATCAAGAACAACCTTGGCCAGAGAGGCTAGGATTTTTTGTGGGGGGGGGGCGGCGGGGGGTGGAGCTATTGCCTTAGCTAGTTTCAAAAGTTGAGGAGAGGTTCCTGATCATATTCTCATTTACATTTATTCCTAACCAGAGAAGTATGGCCCGCTAAAGGAAGAAAATCCTGAATCATGAACGCCTCCTGGTAAGTCCCTTCTAACTTGATGATGCAAATTTAGAGAAGTTGACCAATGAGGTGTCTTAGTTGGTTTGTGGAAAGTTAGGGGCACAGTTAGATAACCTAAAAGGCATTGTCCAGTTATATGCCAGCCATCTAAGCATTCAGAGGCCCAAAGAGAACAATAACTACCTCAGACAAAGGTAAGTCGTGCCAGGGCACAAACCACTTTTCTTAAGGTGGGGAAATGGATATATTTGCAGGGATTGTTGCATTTGCACGTTCAAGCCAGGGGTCCGTTAGGTTTTCTTCTAGCCTGAAATAAAAAGCTGTCCTAAAGTCCGGAGGTTACCCCCCACCCCCACCCCATTAACAATGGCCTGGGGGATATGGATGATGGTATTATCTTTCCCGGCCAATGCCAAAGTACAGGAAAGAAAGAGAAGAGAGGGTTTCATGTTCAGTTAAAGTATGAAGTCTTGATCTGGTGTCTTGGGATGAAGCATTCTGCCTCAATGTTAGCTACTTCTCTTCCTAGTCAATTTGATTTGGAGGTCTTTAATGGTAGGACCAGATGTCAGGTGGAGCTCCTTTAGCTGTGTGATATGTACTCACGACTAGAGTCCCTGAAGTTTGTTTGCCATCTGGGTATTGAAGAGGACCTGGTATAGTCTCTTCCAAGGAGGTTCAAGGGCAATCTTTGTTCTTACTGATTCCAACTCAGAAGGGTCAGAGAAAACTGTAAATGTTAGTTTGGAGAGCTGTAGCCAGATTTGCAAAAACATTGGAGTAGAACAATAGCTATCTCTAAATGGCAAAATACTTTAAAAATACCCATTATTAAAGATCTGATGAGAGCTCATGATCATGGACTTGGCAAGGAAATTTGGTTATTTTTGTGATATACAGCATTTCAAGATGATAACTGGATTTATGACTGATAACATTATACCAGGCTATATCAAATTTCCAGGAATTTCACATAATTTCTGGAACATTTATAACATATACCTATACAGATACAACCTAAAGAAGGCTTAGTATTACTTCATCTTTGATAATACTTCCCATGTAATTTAACATATCAGATATGCCTAATTAGTTTAACTCTCCTTTTTTTTATAAGAAGAGAAGATCCTTTTATGTTCCAGGAGCCCTCTGAAAAATTTCATAGTTCAAGGTCAAAAGGACTTCATTTAGAATTTGATTTTAGGCAAGTTTATCCAAAAGGCTTTAAACATTTGTTCAAAAAGGACCATAGTTCACTGTAAAACAATAGTTAGTTATCCATTTAACCAAAGTGACAATTAGAGACTTTGCAGGCAAATACAGTAAATTACATAATTGTTAAAGAACAACAACAAAACAAAACCCTTAGCTCTTTTAGTAGAGAAAACTTGGTTTTAAGTAATTAAAGACCTGATGAAGACAGTGTGAAATACAGGCAATTATTTTGATAAAACATAGAATCTTTGTTTTTTAAGGCACATTACTTTTAAGAAAAACCCTTTACAATGGCTCATCAAGAGCAGACCAATAGTCTATAACACTTTGTCTTTTTAACATAGAAAAAAACACTAGGTCGCTTTTCATACTAAAGAGCATTTAGTTTATTAAATTCTTATCAATCTTAGCCAGTCCTGACTGCATATAAAATTCCTTTCCCTTATTATGTCTAGTAGTTTTAATTGCACATATTAGAATTTTAAACCTTTAAAACCTTTAATAACTAGTGAAAACTAAGAAGTAAGCAATCATGAATTGTATTTTACATTAGCCTTCTGTAGCTTGGCTGATTTATAAACACTTTTTATGTTTTCTAAAAATATGATTTTTTTATAGGAAAGTCTCAGTGTGGCACAAAATACAATATTTTGGTTTACTAATAAACCCAAATATTTTAAATTCCTCTGTAAAATGAAGTAAAACGTGGATAAATCTATGTTCAGTAATTAATGTTACAGTATTTTATTTTATTTGGGAGTGATCTGGGTACTTAATGAATTTACCTTAATATTTAACTTAGCAAAACTTTAAGGTTTCAGGTTACCAAAAATTGGGGGAAATTATTTAAAAAGTTCACCTAGAATCTTTTATTTTACATCCATTTAATCTACTTGTTTTTAACAATTAGGTTTAGATTACATATGAAAATGTTATCATACCAAGTTATTTTCATTACTGACGAACTTTGTAATGTGAACTTATTTGACTAATAAACCCAGGTAGAATAAAACTTGTATGTTTGTATTATATTCAGTATTGATAACTCTAAAGATATCCCTGTTTTACTTAAACAAAAGACCTCAAACTAGCTTTTATTTACTAAAGATTAGTCCTAGACCACATAAACTTGAAAAGCATTTGAGTTACTTTCTGTTTTATTTCTTTAATTCATATAAATGCTTGCTTGGTTTTAAGGCATTTAAATAGAGCTCTTTTACAAATTAATTTTTAGCAATACTATCTGAAGGTAGAAAATAACACACATCTAATACACACATATATAGAGAGAAAGACACATGTAAAGTTCACTAGTTATGAAAAAACTGTTGGAATAAGTTAAGTTCATCTGCCCAGATGGCTAAAGCTTTTTCTACTAATATTTGTGGAGAAGACATATGATTTTTCATTTGCCAAATTTCAAGTGACCTTTCCCCTTTTTGTTTTCCTTCGGATAAGAATTGTTTCCCTGAAGTTTACGAATATTTACATCTTAAAGACAGAGGAAGGGAATGCAAATTCCTCTTAGAAGAGCTTTGGTTTCCCAAGGCCAATATTTATAAGCCATTTGAGATAAACAGGAGAAGTTTGGGGATTGATAAAAGAGTAGGTGAACTTTGAATTGTCTTTAGAGTGGTATTTCTAGGTTTGCAAAGATTTGTAAAATAAGGACAGTTGCTCTCAATTCCTCAGAGAATTCAGTAGTAGCCTAAGTGACATTGTAGGTTGATCCACCATAAATCTTCTTAAATATCTTGTCAGTTTGATAGGATCTTTAGCAATTTTGAACAATTAGAGTTCAACCCACTTTTCCATCCAAGTATATTTTGTGGCCCCCAGTCTGACAGTTATTAAGCCAAGTTCTCAGGATGCAAAATTCTTGGGTTTCTTTAGAAAGATTTTGGCCATTTTTGTAGATATTTATAGCTTATGGGACCATAGTTTTTAAACAGCTGTGGTGGTAGAAGGTGGTATACCTGACTTTGGAGTTTAAGGATTCTATTTTATTATTATTATTTATATATATATTTTCAGCTAAGCCTTTGGGTCTCTAGGAGCTAAACTAATACCTAAAAGGGATGTGCCTATGGTAGGGGATTGTGTACAGGAAGTACAATGTACTCCATCACACAGAAATTTTCTTGAAGTTGGCAGGTGACCTAGTGTCAATCTAACCCATTCCATGACTAACTTATCCTAACGCAGGAGTCTTTGGGTGTGGGAGCAACAGCTCTAATACCTCTTAAGTGCTTTATTCATGCCCACCAATTTTTGCAGCTTTTTGACTTCTGAATTTCCCATTAGCAATTGGCCTTTAGCTACACAAAATAAGACAAACACGTGCACCTTAACATATGGCAGTAACCAAGAGTTGTTGATGATTCCTGGCCAAGAGAAGGCCCTGTGCACACCACCAGTAATTCCTGTGGAAGCCGGGCTGGGGAAAGGCTTGAATCACCAGACCTCAACAATTGGGGACTGTGCCCTACCAATAACAGTTCCCACCTGGATCTTTGGACAGAATCGAGGGCTGGAGATTTTCCACTTGATCTGCAAAGATAGGCGCTTGGTTCCAGGTAGAACTGTCTGCCAGGTCAAGCTATCCTGCCCTGTATTGGAAAGCCAGTTACATTGGGAGCTCAATGCAAAGAGAGCAGAGCTCCGAACCGAGAACTTACCCATGGCCCTCAAAAATGGCAAGAAAGTGAACTCAAAAAGGGGTTCATGGATACCACTCTTGTGTTTCTCCTTATCTCTGATGCCATCAGAAGTTTGCTTCAGGTCCCAAATTCAACTGAGTACATTTAAGAATCAAATTGGCTTTCTTAAACAACTCGTGAATTGGGCAGCATCCCATCTAGCAAGTACAAAGGAACACCACTGAGCTGTAGAAAAGGAAAGGTTTTTAAAGGTGGAAAGGGGGTGAAAAAAAGACATTATTAGCAAGCAATGCACTGTTTTAGGCAAGGTCGCCCTCCTAAGGGAAACAGAAGTGCCTGTTGGGCAGATTACCTCACTTAGTTGCTGACTGGGTAATTCCAAGTTAACTGGTTAAAGATTACATTCCTGGGGGGTTAAAATGCAATTTGGTTAGGTATTAAGTATTGATTTGGTGACGTGAGCTTAGCACAAGTGACTCCATTTTGGGCCTGTTGCCTTTTTTTTTTTTTTTTTTTTTTTTTGCCGTACGCGGGCCTGTCACTGTTGTGGCCTCTCCTGTTGCGGAGCACAGGCTCTGGATGCGCAGGCTCAGTGGTCATGGCTCATGGGCCCAGCCGCTCCGCGGCATGTGGGGTCTTCCCGGACGGGGGCACGAACCCGCGTCCCCTGCATTGGCAGGCGGATTCTCAACCACTGCGCCACCAGGGAAGCCCCTGTTGCCTCTTTTTTAACAAATGCTAATTAAGACACATTTATCTACTAAATGATTTAACATATATAAAGCATTTAACTAAATTTCTCATGCAATAATACTGTTTCTGTTTCTTTACCCTCTTACTGATAAACAAAAACAAACTCTCAAAACTTCAATTCACACACTAAAAGTAAAAAGTGTTAATTATGTCAGTAAATCATTATTTGAGTGAATAGAAAAAAATGTTACTGATTATAAAACATCAGCTGCCATCTGTTGAGTAGCTACTATTTATCGAAGATGTAACACTCGTTTTCCCAGTTGTTTCAGGGTAAATTCTAGAATTCTCATCTATTGTTCAGGAACCCATCTTTACCTGAAGCTGAGGTGTGTGGTCAGCTGAACCTGAGTTATAAGGGTTAAAATGAAGGATAGGTGGTTTCCTCAAAAGAAATATTGGGTGTATATTACCAAAATAAAGGGGATTAATACTTAGTAGGAAAATCAGGGTTTTTACATCTTCCAACCTTTTAAAAAGAAGCACTTAAATATTTAACAGGATTTTAATCCTCAGCCTTCTTCTACTTGTAACGGTATGGGATATTCGTTTATTTAATGGCTTTATCTTGAGTTCTTAGCTGCTTTCTGGATCTTTCACTCCATCCCTTTGCTAGTCCCTTATCTTATACCTACCATTACATGTAGATATTTGCCAGCATTCCACCTTCTGCCCCTTGTCTACTATCTTTTTCCCTTAAACAAACATGCTGGGGCAGTCAGATTGTTGTTGATTACAATAAGGAGAGTGGACTCAATTCTACAGCAATAACTTCCAAATTAAAAGCAGTAAATGTTCTCTCCACTTCTAACTTTTGAGGGACAGTTCTGGCCATTGTCCTGGCAGAAAGCTCAGGACTGAATCTGTCCCAGTGATTTCTGAAAATGGGCAAATAATACTATCTATTGAAGCTGAAATGTTTAAGGAAAAGTTAGGCTATCAGGAAAGTTTGGTTATTAGTTAAATTTATAGATCTATCCATTTCTCACCCAAGAGGCATTTTGATCACTGGCCCAGAATATAGATTAATGATGATCATTTGCAATTAGATGTTTTCTCTTACAAAAACAAAGTGGGAAAACCAAGTTTTAAATGCTTTCTACTGAAAGGATTTCAAAGAGGCTTATTTGCATTACTAAGTAAGATTAAGTTGATATTCAGTTATTTTCTTTTGACACATGAGCAACTACTCACACAACATGTTTATTATGAAATTCAGTGAAAATAAATTACAAATAAGAAAGAAAAGATGGAGATTTATTTTGGAAATCTATTTTCATTTAGTATTGTCCTGCTATTTGACATTAGGTAATTTTGTTTTACTAACAACTGAAAATCAACATGTTCTGAGGAAAGTACATGTTAATATGAAGATGTACTATATGTAAAAAACTTTAAGCAGCAAATCACATTTAAAATAATTGAGCACTTTTTATATCCACAGCTATACAAGTTTAATTGAATATTAAAGTTTGAAATCCATGAACACCAGGAAATATTTTTAAAATTTTAAACATTTTAATAGACTAGTTTGTGGAAGAAAAGAGAAAAAAGTTTTGAGTCAACATTCTCTGAATAAAGACTGAATATGAGCACTTTTATGTGTGGCTAAGTCATCACCAGAAAACATAATAGCTACTTATCCTTGCAGTCATTCCATCATATGTGGGCAATGGAATTTTGATCTCTTGGAATTTATAATTGAAGAGAAGTAACAGTGAAGAGGAATATGAGTTAATTGTCGGGTATTTAGGATGACATATTTTATATCTTCAAGGTGCATTCTTTAAGAAAGTTACAATAAGTGTATTTTTGATACAAATGACAGTTTCTCAGTTCAGTAATTTGTTACTACTCATTGTCTGTTTCTATTTTATTCAGGTGCTTGCAATTATTTTTGATATCCTATGTACAAAAATTATGAAGTATTTGTAATCAACATATCACTGATGACAAATGTACAAACAGTTAAAGTTGCACACAGACATTCAGCTAATAATTTCTTCACTAGATCTTGGAGCTAGAGAGTTTACTTGGCTTTCATCTCCTGCCTTTAAAAGATTTGATGTTATGGACTCCCATCCCTAAAGATGTTACATCATATGCTCAGTATCAAAAAGCTCGTAAAGTGATAAGAATTTCGTTTTAGTTCCAAGCAGCATTACACTACCTCATGCTTTAAAACAAAAACAAGGAAAAACAATAAAAAGCATTACATTTTGTTTTCTTCTAATAGCAGAGCTAATAAGTAAAATTTCACTTTTACCAAAAGCCTTTAAAAATTAACAGGAAGCGTGTATGAAATTTAATGACTGAGCCATAATATATTATTCATGTAATGTTGGAACCATACATCATTCACCTGGATATAAGAGAAAAAAATCTTTCTTTGCAGAATTATTTGAGAGAGCATTATGTGGAAGGTGTCATTGGTCCCACTCCATACAATATTCCTTATCTCATTTTATGTCTATGATGAATTTTAAGTAAATACTTAACTAGTTTTTACAGCTGTTATTATATAAAAGTTCACAAAGAAAAGAGAGAAAAAAGCATAAAATTATAAAGAATTAAGATAAGTTACTCAGATTATTATGGAAGGAAAAAAATGTGCCGTCAGAAAAACAAGTAAGAGTGGTACAGTTCTCAAGAAATCTATATTCCGTTTCTAATTTTACCTCTGAATGATGCTCTGACTTTTGAAAAGTTTCTTGGCTAACTTTTGACTATTAACTGAGAAAATTCTCCTTGAAATGGTAAATAATAGTTGCCACCTAGTACGTGCTAAATACTGTAGCGCTAAGATTGCTACTGGTAAATATCTTCAGTTTTTCGTTATTGTCTTTGGGTTATCTTCAGAGCACTATATATATATATATATATATATATATATATATATATATATATATATATGATTAAGCAAACAAAGTAGAAATATCCCTTTAGGCAAATGTAAATTATAGACAAAAATCCTTCTTACAAAGAGTGGGAACACAATTGGTCATATTCCTGCTACCAATTTGAACACAGTATTTCAATATGAGAAAGCTACCTGGATATATAGCCAATAATTTTTTTTGAGATGGCCAATGTATGAGCTTTTTATTATTTAAAATTTTAAATGTTATTTCTTTTTTTAAATATTATTTCTTATACAAAGTTTTCTCTTTTTTATTTATCCCCGTTATATCTTTGTGAAGCAGTGATGGCATTATTACAAATATTCATCATTATACCTTCAAAATAAATTACTCTGAAAAACAGTTCCAATAGCTTTTTGAAGAACCACTCCCTGTTTTAAACCTAACCCAGTTATGATTATCTTCCCACAAGTTGCCCCTTTTCTCACCTCATTGCAAGCAGGACATGAAAACAACTATGGACCAGATTCAATTCCAAAATGCATTAAGAAGTAATGAATATTTTACTGAAGTATCAAAGGGAGATGTAGCCATGAGATAAAATTTCCTAAAATCCTCTTTAAAACTCTGTATTCTCCACTCACCACCCAGCACTCCTTTGCCACTAAAACCATCTCATTTCCTACCTCCCATCTCCTTACCTGGTGTAGAGGGTGGGTGCAGGAACAGGCAGTAGGAGGTAGGAGAAACTCTCAGCTTCATGCACCTGATGAAATTACTCCACAGAAGGAGAGAATTTGAAGTTCTATAAACTGAGTTTTATGATGATATGGACATGGATTCAAAGCTCAGTCCTGGGATTTACCAGTAGTAGTACATTTGGAAAGTTTTTAATAACTGTGAGTCTCTCTCTTTTTTTTTTTTTTCCAAGTTGTAAAAGTGGAATTTAATTTCTTACCTCATAAAATCTCTGTGAGGATTAGATGATATGAGGTAGTAAAAATGTGCAGCGTATGCTAGACCTTCAATAAAAGTTAGTTCCTTTCCCTATTTAGACGTTAGTGAGCAGACTTCTTTGCTTATATCCTGAGGATACTGGAGTCCTGATGCTTCTTGAGAATTTTGTTGTGCTCCTTTTTCTGTTCCACTTTGGTCCCAGTGAGTAAACCTCTTACTCTATGTCCAGATGTCTCAGTGAGCACTGACTGCATACAATACTCCAACACAAATACAAAAAGTGTATTCCATACCCTGTGGAGCCAGGCTAATGTTTAAGAGCCTTAGCACAATGAAAGTGATTTTTTAAAAGAATTTGACAATTCTAATCTATTGAGTTAAATGACTGTAATTCACTAGTCATTCTGCAGAGGGTTTGGGGGTCTGGCAACAGCAAAGTTAGTGGTTTTGATGTTACAATTTTATTCTGTTGTTATGAAATACAAGATAAAGTTTAATGCAAGGGGCTCATCTTGACCTTGTCCTTTCTTTCTTTTACTCTTATACTTCTTATAGTGGACATTTACTCTTTTTGTTTGTTTTATTTTGTTTTTTGTTGTTACCATTCATTCCCACTTTTTTGTTTTTGTTTTTGCGGTACGCGGTCCTCTCACTGTTGTGGCCTCTCCCGTTGTGGAGCACAGGCTCGGGACGCACAGGCTCAGCGGCCATGGCTCACGGGCCCAGCCACTCTGCAGCATGTGGGATCTTCCTGGACTGGGGCACGAACCCGTGTCCCCTGCATTGGCAGGTGGACTCTCAACCACTGCGCCACCAGGGAAGCCCCCCCACTTATTTTTATCAAAGCTCCTTCCCAACTCTTAGTCCATACAAATTGAGAGCTATGGATCCTACTTGTGTCTCCAGGAGTGGTATTCTGCTTAGGGCTGGCCGTTCAGACAATTATGTTACAGAAGCCATTGATTCAGGGATAGCACGTGATCCAAGAAGAGCAAATGCAACAGTTGTACAGATAGGAGAGAAGAAACGCCTGTCACATCTGGCTTCCTTTCCTTAGCATAATGCTTTATTCATGCTATGGAGCCTGAGGTGATAATAGGCTAGAGATGGCAGGCAACTCTGTTGCTATGGAATGAAGATAGAGGAAAAAAAGTTAAACAATGAAAGAAAGTAAAATTCCACCCCAGTGACATTGCTTGAAGTTCTGGCTCAAGCTGTACATGAGGCTGCCATTTGACATTTATCTGAGCCAATAAATTCCTTTGTTTTTCTTTAAGCCAATTTTAATTAAATTTCTATAACCCACAATACAAACATTCTTAAGTGATATTTCCTTCTTTTTTTTTTTAGTGAATAGTGATTTCCAACTCATTCTTTTCTGCTCTGTTTTGTTTTTTCCCCCTCCTTTCCCTTCATGTACCATTTCCCTCCCTCTTTGTTACTTCACAGTTTAGTTAAGGAAAATTATGAAAGTAGCCCCACATGAACAAAAATTCTTAAAACTATTCATTATGATGTCTTTCTTTACTTGAGGTGTTACTTGCCTTTTGTATCTGATGTCCCTTCAAGGCCTTTAATTAATTTTTATCATGCTTCTTAAAGGACCCAGCATGGTACCATACACCCCCTATGCACTCAAAGTATTAATTGGAAATAATGATAAAGATCAACCTCATGAAACATTTTAAACTCTATCCTTGTTCACCTGGCAAGCTGTGAACATGGAAGATGGGCAGAGAACGATTCACTAGGAAGCAGAATTAATGAGCAGGGACAATGTCTAATTCTATATATTTTTAATCATGTCTATTACAGTTAGCACTCAATTTAAATTAATAACCTTAAGAGTAGTGTTGGTAGTTCCCTTATAAGTCAATGACTTCTGTCCTAATAGGCAATGAATCATTAGGTCACGACAGTCATATTTTTATTTGTTCTTTTTCCTTCTTTCAGCTTTTCAGTAGAAATGCTGAAGAATTCTTTTAAAATACTTTAGAATAATCATCATTTTCCCATTCCTTCATGTCTTTAAAAAGCAGATCACATACTGGATTCTCTTCCAGGGCATTTCTTAAGGATTTATAAAGCCATTTTCATATAACCTTGACTAACCATCTTCATTTTTATTCTGAGAGACTTCTCACCTCTCTGAGTTGCTATTTCACTTGCAGAACTGTGAGCTGGGAAGAACCCGACATGGTGAAAACAAACGTGCACGTTCTGGACATGGCATACAGACCTTTCCAGGATCAGTCTGATGGCTCAGAGTGGGGATCAACTAAATCCTTTCTTTTTCTCTTTTCTCTTCCAGTCTTTGGCAATGTGTATAAACACACATGAGGGTTAAAAGTAATTACAGAGGGCTTCCCTGTAGCCAGTGGTTGAGAGTCCACCTGCCGATGCAGGGGACACGGTTCGTGCCCTGGCCCAGGAAGATCCCACATGCCACGGAGCAGCTGGGCCCATGAGCCATGTCCACTGAGCCTGTGCGTCCGGAGCCTTGGTACGCAACGGGAGAGGCCACAACAGTGAGAGGCCCGTGTACCGCAAAACAAACAAACAAACAAACAAAAAGTAATTACAGAGCTTGCCTTCTCTTTCAGTGGCTTGTCACCAGGAGATCAGGGGAGATTATATATATATTCTTTGGATATTCTTAAATTCTACTTTGGATGTTAATTTTCCACACCCCTTTTCCCTGGGCCAGTTCCACTGATGCAAACTACTCAGTATAATTAAGATTTCTTCTCCACTATATGACAAATTTATGCTTGTTTAAAAAAAATCACATAGATACATATATGGATAGAAAAAGACTGGAATGAAATATACCAAATAATATATTTGGTTTCTCAGAATGCTAAGCTGGGTGATAGTTTTTTTTTTTTTTTTTGCTGTACGCGGGCCTCTCACTGTTGTGGCCTCTCCCATTGCGGAGCACAGGCTCCGGATGCGCAGGCTCAGCGGCCATGGCTCACGGGCCCAGCTGCTCCGCGGCATGTGGGATCTTCCCGGACTGGGGCACGAACCCGTGTCCCCTGCATCGGCAGGCGGACTCTCAACCACTGCGCCACCAGGGAAGCCCGTTTGTTTGTTTTTTTAATAAATTTATTTATTTTGGGCTGCATTGGGTCTTTGTTGCTGCTTGCAGGCTTTCTCTAGTTGCAGCGAGCAGGGGCTACTCTTCGTTGTGGTGTGTGGGCTTCTCATTACGGTGGCTTCTCTTGTTGCGGAGCATGGGCTCTAGATGTGTGGGCTTCAGTAGTTGTGTCACATAGGCTTAGTTGCTTCGCAGCATGTGGGATCTTCCTGGACCAGGGCTCGAACCCATGTCCCCTGCATTGGCAGGCAGATTCTTAACCACTGCACCACCAGGGAAGCCCAATAGTTAATTTTTTAAAATTTACTTTCTACTTTTTACGTGTCTACATTTAATAAACTTATGTTAGTTTTTCATAATAATCAAATAATAAGTAAAAAGAAAACATTTTTCATTCTAATTCCCTGATATTTTTTCTTTTGTGTCCAAAGATTTCTAAGTGATCATACCCATCAAATTGTATACAGACTATTTCCCTGAATTAACTACAAGAGTAGTTCAGAGAAAGAGTATTCAGTTTAAAATCATAATTGCATTGCTGCCTGCTAAGGCTATGGCATAATTTTTCTTTAGTTAAATAACATTTTCTCCTTATCAAATGTAGTTGGTGGGCTATTTGTTTTTGTAGAATAGGCATTGGACATGGCATAAAAAGAGTAAGGCAAAGAAACACATAGTAAGAATTTTGGAGTGTCTAGGAGCTTCCTAAAAGTGAATGGATGTGACTGCAGTTCCCTAGGAGGCTGAGAAGTGGAAGATGGGCAACAAGAAGGTCTGAGATTTCCTAAGAAAATGTGGAATAGAGACTCCACCCACTTTCTTCTTAGTTGAAATGCACTAAGGAGAAAATAGCATAAGATCCTTGTCTATTAAGAAGATGGGGAAAAACAAAAGTAGAATTCAAGTGAACTGATTTCCTTGTTCAATTTCTTTTTTAAAAAATAAGTAGGTAGGTACTTCCTCTCTGCAGTGAATTTTAAAATGTGTAATTCAATACAAGCTAATTAACATGCAGAGAGGCATGATATAAAATTGATTTATATATACATATATTATATATTTAAACTGCTGTGCTAAGGTGAGTCTTCTAGTGAATCTTGTGCTTGCTGAAGACAGTTGAAGTCTTGACTGGTGCTGGCATAAGGCTCATTTAGGTTCACCAATGTGATATGATAGAATATTTTATAATTTTGCTTTTTTGAACAATTTTTGTTGGTTAATAATGCTACCCATAGAAGAAGATATAACATGAAAAATCCCTGAAAACTCTGTGTTCAAAAAGCAAACATATGAATCTTGTTTGAAGGTTTTTTAACCTTTGACATTTATAAAGGATTTGATAAAGTTGTTTGCTTTTATTTTTTAGCTATAAGGAAAAATGACTCCCAGCTTCATGGTTCCAGAAAATGGAATCTAAGCCAATGAAAGTAAGAAAGCTCTATATAGGATAGTAATATATTATGGCAAGGCTATCTGAAAAAGAGCCTTTTCATTTACAGTAAGATATATTGACACTCTACTTTAATCCTTGGGATACACATACAAAGTCACTGTAAGACGCTTTAGGCGTATGTAAGGCTAACTCTTATGTTTTTAAGTTCTTGTTACTACAGTAATGAACTTCAAATACATCAGATAGAAAAGATCAGTCACGAGCTTACACACTTAGAAGTATCTCTGCTAGGAGCACAGACTGGACTTGTAGGGATACTTTATTACTGGTCTGTAGGGGGAATCTCCTCTGAAATAGGATGAAATGTTAGACTCTTCTTTCTTTTATGTATTAAGGTAAAGGAACAATTTTAGTGAACTATGTAGTAAGTGACTATTCCCTACTGGTCACAGAAATTTAAACATTCTTGTGTCAGTGGTCTTGGCCGCTTTGAACTTTTAGTTTCTTGAAAATTGATGCATTCACACGTTATGCCATTAAAAAATTTTGTTTACCTTGCTCCTGAGATGAAAAGAACAGCCCCATATTATACAAAATGCCTTTAAATGGAGTAGTAGTAGCAAGAAGAGCTATTACTATTCAGGACTGTTCTGGAGTTTTTTTGTTTTTGTATTTATTTTTCTCTGACAAACACATCAATGATTAATTATGTGTTAATTTTCATCGTATTAAGAAAACAATCAGATCACTCAAAGTACCTACTATACACAGCACTGATTCTGTTGTAGGAGAAGGAAAAACACCTTCCTTTGTGATACAGTGCACTTTTACTTTATGAATATTGTTAGCAAAGAATGAAAAACAGGAAAAAGAATAAAACTTCCGTTTGAGCTTTTAAAGGATTTCTGAGCCCCACTTCTTCTTTTTTTTTTCCTGATGCATCAATCAGGAAATGTGATTATAATTCAGAAAGAATTATTCACTCAACTGTAAACACAAGTAAGAGGTTTGACTGGGCTACTGGCTTTGAGGTTCAAGTGGCATTTACAAAATCAAAATCACAAGACAGAGAGAACAAGGTTACCATTACGGAGGCACTAAGACTCAGACAAGTGCCCTCAGGGAGTTAATATGGTTAAGGTTATCCATGCTAAGCAACATCTTATAAAACATTCTATCTTGAGTATTACTCCTATTTACAAGAATGGGCTAATTCATTTATGTCAAATGTGGCTTTTGGGTATTCAGTTTTTTTTAATGTCACCAAAATTATCTCAGAGGAGCAGCTCTGATGGGTCAATCATTGCAGATGGTAAGTGCTTTGTTAATTATACAGAAATTTAGAAACAATTGTAGAATGTCTCGCCTCAGGAGAAATTTCCCTCTTCCTGTTTGAGAGCCTTTTCTCCCTACCGAATTAATTTTGTGTTTGTGAACAGATAACAGTCTCAGCCACGTGGTAGAAATAACTCCTTGCTCCTTGCTCAAATACGCAAGTGTAAATAAGCAAAGGATATCACAAATAAACAATGCCATTCTTTTTAAATAATGCAGTGTGTGTAATTAGGAGTATGCAATTACAACAGCGTACAGCTCTCAGTGTAACAATTAGGTTTTCAGTAAAATGTAATTTGTTCCAATGTAAATGTTTTTCCTCAATTCAGAAGATTCCCTTGAGTTGTTTCAATAAGCATATTTCTGCAAAGACATGCAGTAGTGCACTATGTTCCAATATACAAATCAAAGAGGACAACTATATTATAATAAGCTACTGAAATTTTTGAAGTATGGGTTACCAGTGTTGTCTTGAGATAGGAAAGTAGGGGCAATCACTTTCTGGGAACTGTTGACATATAAGAATGCCTATGTGGTAGATATAAAATATAGATTATAAAATTACTATATATATAAATTATTATATATATACTATATATATATAAAATTAGTGTATATATGTGTATATATATTGCTTTTTATGGAAGTCACAGGTATGTATATATACCTCTTTGTGATGTGACTTCCATAACAAGGTAGAGTCTTGAATCTGGGCTGGCCTTGTGACTTGCTCTGACCACTCTGGTGTAAATGATGTTGAGTTTTGAGGCTAGGTTTTAAGAGACCTTGGAATGTGGTCCTGAGGTCGCCATGCAAAGAAGCTAGACTGGCTTATGGAGGAGGAGAGGCAGGTGGAGAAGAGGCCCCTAGTGACAGCCCACAGCAACTGGCAAACATGTGAATGAGGTCTCTTGGGTCTTCTAGCCTCACTGACCCCTAGCTGAATCCTGGGAGCTGAGTAAGCTCAGGTGAAATATGCAGATGAACTGTCCAGTCAACAAATAGAATTGAGAGAAATAGCTAATTATTGTTGTTTTAGCTTCTAAATTCTATAGTGGTTCTGTGTAGCAGGGCCAATTGAAATAGTTGTTTGAGTTTTCTCTAATCACAGTGTTTGGTGCCACTGTTTAACTGACTTTGTTTTCCCAGTCAATTAGGAACTTATAAAGTTTACGTATGGAATTGTGAAACACCATCACATTTTTAGTAGAAAGAAAAATGACTGAGAAAAACAGAACCTTAGTACAGTAACATTCAAAGTAAATTAGAGACTAGAGATCAGCTAGTTCAATAGATTGAAAAGCGTACTTTTCGGATTACTAAAACAGGGAGGATGAAGATATTCTTTAGGGCTATTCCAGTGGGTATGATGGAGGAGGATGGTCTGGATTTCTCATGCCAGCTTCAGCCATACCAGCTCTATTTTTATTTGTTGTATTCCCATGTGCAGAAGTAATTCTCTGAGATAAAAAATGTAAAACCACTGCAGTCCAGCTGTCAGACTTTTCAGAGGAACACGTTAAGGCCCAGAAAGAAGACATAATGAGTGTGAAAATTTACCCTCAGTATGACAAAATACTTCATCATAATGATGTTAATTTGTTTGTTGCACACAGGTGGTAGCTAAGTGTAAAACCCCTCATTGATTTGGCTTCTATCTACTTCTCTAGCATTCTTTCTGTCTCAGTCTCATGGGTCATCAGACTCCTGCCTTGAAACTTTCTTTCCCCTAACTCAATCATGGAGCTCTAATACCACGTACAAGTTTCTTTCTCCCCATCTCCCTGTCTTGGAACGTGGTGTATTGCTCCATTCTGCCTGAATCATCTCTATTAGGAAACCTTCTCGGGATCGCCCCTTCCCCATCAACCCAGGCTGTGTTGGGTGTCCTCTTTAATATTTCAATTGCCTTGTCTTTCTTTGCATCACAAATATGAAGGCCTACAGGTTGTAGTAAACTTGTGTTTGCTTTTCTTGTATTAAAGACTGAAAGACTTTGAGGGCAAGAAACATGACAAATGTTTGGTATCCCCAGGGCCTGGCATAAACAGAAGGCATGCACCAAATATGTGTAGAGTGACGGGACCGATGAATGAATCAATGAAGTTTCTAAGTGAATGAGGGGTTTCTCTTTCACCAAAAGTATCAAATGAAAGATGAGCTACACGCTAGTAATGTTAATGTTGGGATTAAAAGGGAAGTGGGAGAAAGATTGTGAAGGGCCTTTTATATCACGTGTAATAGGAGGACTAGAGAAGATTTTAAGCAGGGGAGGGTACAAAAAAGTACCTTTAGGAAGATCCTTCTGGCTGATCTGTGGAATTGTAATTTCTTAACATGCAAAATTAGAAATAAAGAGATCACGTAGGAAGCAGGAAACTTTCAGTCATTTTGCATAGTTTCACCAATTAAAAAAAGTGAGAGGTAAAAGAAAAGTGAGATTTGGAAGCCCTGAGTTTAAATCCTGACAGTGGCTTCTACCATACACCCTAGGTACATTATGTATTTTCGGAGATCCTCAGTGTTTTCACTTGTGAAATGAACATTATAATTCAAGCTTAACAGGAATAAAAAGATTAAATGGGGGAAACATGGTGGTGTATTGTAAACTATAATGCATTAACTAAATATGAGTTATATGATTGAAACCGATAATTTTCATTTTAAGCTGCTATAGTGACATCTTTTTTATTTATTTATTTTTTTTTGCGGTACGCGGGCTTCTCACTGCCGTGGCCTCTCCCGTTGCGGAGCACAGGCTCTGGACGCGCAGGCTCAGCGGCCATGGCTCACAGGCCCAGTCGCCCCGCAGCATGTGGGATCTTCCCGGACCGGGGCACGAACCCGTGTCCCCTGCATCGGCAGGCGGACTCTCAACCACTGCGCCACCAGGGAAGCCCTAGTGACATCTTTTTAACCCCCAAATCCTATGAGTTTAAGTTTTATATTTAGCATTACAGAGACTCTACTAACATATATCTGATTGGTTCTCACTACACTACAACACTAAACTGGAAAAGCACACAATAAATGGAAATATCCCAGTAAGAGGAAAAATCCTTGAAATCAGTTATCATGTTTATTTGAAAACTATTTTTTCCAGTTGTCTATTGCCATGTGCAAAACACTCCAAAATTTAGTGTCATAAAAAACAATTATGCTCATGGATTCTGTGGGTCAGGGGTTTGGACAAGATACAGTAAGAATGGTCTGTCTTTGCCATATGATGTCTGAGACCTCAGCTGGGGAGATTCAAATGACTGAAGGCTAGAATTATGGGGAGGTTTTTTTTTGTTTGTTTGTTTGTTTGTTTGTTTGTTTGTTTTTCGCGGTATGCGGGCCTCTCACTGTTGTGGCCTCTCCCGTTGCGGAGCACAGGCTCCGGACGCGCAGGCCCAGCGGCCATGGCTCACGGGCCCAGCCGCTCCGCGGCATATGGGATCCTCCCAGACCGGGGCACGAACCCGTATCCCCTGCATTGGCAGGCGGACTCTCAACCACTGCGCCACCAGGGAGGCCCTATGGGGAGGTTTTTAAACTCACATTTCTGAGGCTTGGACTGGGAAGATTGAAAGGCTGCGCACAGCTGGGCCTATTGGCAGCCTTCATGGAGCCTCTCCATGTGCCCTGGGCTTCTCTCACTATGGCTATCTTGAGGTAGTCAAACTTCTTACTTGCAACAAGAACAGGTGTTCTCACAAACAAAACAGGTGCATGGACATTTGTCACTCAGCCTCAGAAATTACATAGGATCACTGCCACTGTACCATATTGATCAAAGCAGACCCAGGGCAATTGAGAGATTCAAGGGGAGGAGAAAAAGACCTCACTTTTAATGGGAGACATTCATGGACTTGTTTTAAAATCTCCACACTGTTTCATGGATGGAGCTTAAGAGGTACATTTTTTAAGTAAAATATATGCTGATCAAACCATATATTATCCACGTGAAAGTCACTGAAAAGAAAATAAGAATTTCCTTTGAACTTTAGTTTTTGTTTTTCTGATGAATTTTTCCCAGTGTCCCTCAATACAATTGAGGTAGAGTGAAAAATTTAGTCCCCTGCAACACTGAGTAGGTCTGATCTTGCAAATTTATGTAAATTTTATTTTATAGTAATAATAATGCTTTCAGTAATGATTAAGATAATTACAGATATTATTAAATAACAACAGTTCAAAGTGGTATACAAATCCATTTATATATATTAAAAGCTCACAACTTTAAGATGTACATACTCTTATTATACCCATTTTAGAAATAAGCAAACTAGTGAGGTTAGATGTTAAGAAAATTTTCCAGCTTTTCTGTGTAATAAATAAAAATTTAAAATAATAGGTAATAAAATTTTAAATTTTAATTTTAAATATCATTTTATAAACTTCAAAAAATGTATACTAAAAAGCAAAACAATAAACCCTCTTTAAACTAAAGTTAGAGCCACATGCACAGGGAATGTGAAAGTTCCTGGTAGAGGCAGCTAACCCAGACTGAAGAAATAAGAAGTTCCCTAGAGGGAATGGCATCTGAACTTAACCTTAAAAAGTAAGTAGTACCATTCTGGTTTAAGAATGTAAATTAAGGGAGTGGTGAGAGATCTTGCTGGAGAGGTAGGCAAGAGTTAAATAACTGAGGAACTCACTTGTCTAATTATATGTATTAGTTTTTTTTTTTTCTAGTTAATGGGTGTAGTGCCCAAACATGGTAGTTTGTCTTGGACATCCTAGTCTATGCCTATTGTTCCAGAACAATTAGTAACTGTGCCCCTTTCACTCACAAAGTGTTCTAATTTCCTGTAGAAACAGAAGAATGGTGTGGTCCCTCTACCAGTCGTCAATATTCTTTACAAAGAGGAAAGACATTTTTGATTTATGATTTAGAGAGATGATTTGCAAGGCCCTGGAGAGAGTGAGATTGATCAAGAAAGTTTTAGGGTTGACTGCAGAGATTCATGGGAGAAATTTTGAGATACTGAATTGTAATAGGAATAAGATGAAAGGTACAGATTGTAGATACCTAACCACATTTGTTGACTGGCTAGATGTAAAGAATGAAGGAGAGGAAAGAGGCAGCCCTGTCTCCTAGATGTTTTATGTAGGTGACTAGGTGGTTGTTAGATCTGAAATTGAGGTAGAGAACATCTTCCCTGTCATCTGTTTTGGGTTTATTATTGGTGATGGGTTTGGAGTGTGTGATAAAACCCATCTTAAAGGATATATACTTTGTATGAATAAAATGAGACTTCTTGGATTTTATATAGAAATTAATGCTAAAAATAAAATAGAACAAGTATAAGAAATGAGGTGGATTTGATAGGGTACAAAGAAAGCACCTTTATTCTTCTTTCCCACTATATTCTCTGACCTGAAATTTCGGGTTGGTCCTCAAAGCTTTCCCAGTAATTTCCAAGGTTTCGACAAATGTCCTCATTAAAAATGCCCCAGTCTGGGCTTCCCTGGTGGCGCAGTGGTTGAGAGTCCGCCTGCCGATTCAGGGGACATGGGTTCGTGCCCCGGTCCGGGAAGATCCCACATGCCGCGGAGCGGCTGGGCCTGTGAGCCATGGCTGCTGAGCCTGTGCGTCTGGAGCCTGTGCTCCACAATGGGAGAGGCCACAACAGTGAGAGGCCCGCGTACCGCAAAAAAAAAAAAAAAAAAAAAAAAAAAAATGTCCAGTCCACACACAGCCGCGCTTGGGCGTCCTCTCTCTCTCTGACTCCATTTTCTCCACCGCCGGGGGCCGGGGTCTCCTGGGGGGGACCCAGGTGGTACCCCAGATCTCCCTTCAGGGCCAGGGTGAACCCCAGGGAGAGCCGGGAGTGGGGGAGATGGGCAGGGATTGGGATGGAGGGAGCAGCACACCCAGCGAGTTTGGGAGGGAAGTAACCACGCAGGGTCTGGGGGGGGCCTTGGATTGGTGGGTGGGGAGCCTGGGGGCCCTGGCTAACCTCTGGGTGGCAGAGAACCTGGTGGGGGTAGTGGGGTGTGTGGAAGTCGCGGGAGGCCGAGGGAAGCAAGACATTGGGGACATTCTGCAGCAGGTAGGGACCATCACCGACCAGAGCCTGGACGAGCGAGGCCCAGGCCAAGAAACACGCCCTAAACTGCCACCAAATGAAGCCTGCTCTCTTTAGCATCCTTTGTGAAATTGAGGAGAAAACCGCCTTCAGCATTCGAAGCTCCCAAGAGGAAGAGCCTGTGGACCTACAGCTGATGCACTTGGACAACATGCTTCTGGCAGAGGGTGTGGCCGGCCCCGAGAAAGGGGATGGCTCAGGCAGCAGCTGCCACCACTGCAGCCTCCGGGGGAGGTGTGTCCCCTAACAACCCCATCGAACACTTGGACTATCTCAGCAAACTTGCCCAGGGCCGCCACATTTACCACTCGTAGCTGGAGAAGTATGAGAAGGCACGAAGCAAGTTCACAGCCCACGTCATGAAACTGCTGAGGGAGCAAAGCCGCACGCAGTTTGTAGCACCCAAGGAGACGGAGCGCACGGTGAGTGTCATCCACTGGAAGTTCAGCGCCATCCAGAGGCAACTCAAGCAGAGCCCCTGCGCGGTGGCCATGATCCTGCATTCTGGTTCCTGGATGCCAGACAAAAAGGCCGTAACTTCAGCAAACAGGCCACTGAGGTCCCGAATGAGTATTTCTACTCCCACCTGAGTAACCCATATCCTAGTGACGAGGCTAAGGAGGAGCTCGCCAAGAAGCGCGGGATCACTGCCTCTCAGGTCCCCAACTGGTTTGGCAACAAGCAGATGCGCTATAAGAAAAATACTGGAAAGTTCCAAGAGGAGGCAAACATCTAGGCCATCAAGACTGCTGGTGAAGCCATCTGGTCCTGGGCTTTTGTTTGTTGGAAGATTTTTAATCAGAGTTTCAATTTCATTACTTGTTATTGGTCTGTTCACATTTTCTGTTTCTTCCTGGTTCAGTCTTGGAAGGTTATACCTTTCTAAGAATTTGTCCATTTCTTCGAGGTTGTCCATTTTATTGGCATAGAGTTGCTTGTAGTAGTCTCTTAGGATGCTTTGTATTTCTGTGGTGTCTGTTGTAACTTCTCCTTTTTCGCTTCTAATTTTATTGATTTGAGTCCTCTCCCTCTTTTTCTTGATGAGTCTGGCTAATGGTTTATCAATTTTGTTTATCTTCTCAAAGAAGCAGGTTTAGTTTTATTGAACTTTGCTATTGTTTTCTTTGTTTCTATTTCATTTATTTCTGCTCTGATCTTTATGAGTTCTTTCCTTCTGCTAACTTTGGGCTTTCTTTGTTCTTCTTTCTCTAGTTCCTTTAGGTGTAAGGTTAGATTGTTTATTTGAGATTTTTCTTGTTTCTTGAGGTAGGCTTGTATAGCTATAAACTTCCCTCTTAGAACTGCTTTTGCTGCACCCCATAGGTTTTGGATCATCATGTTTTCATTGTCATTTTTCTCTAGGTATTTTTTGATTTCCTCTTTGATTTCTTCAGTGATCTCTTGGTTATTTAGTAACGTATTGTTTAGCCTCCGTGTGTCTCTGTTTTTTACGTTTTTTTCCCTGTAATTGATTTCTAATCTCATAGCATTGTGGTCAGAATAGATGCTTGATATGATTTCAATTTTCTTAAATTTACTGAGGCTTGATTTGTGACCCAAGATGTGATCTATTCTGGAGAATGTTCCGTGCGCACTTGAGAAGAAAGTGTAATCTGCTGTTTTTGGATGGAATGTCCTATAAATATCAATTAAATCTATCTGGTCTATTGTGTCATTTAAAGCTTATGTTTTCTTATTAATTTTCTGTTTGGATGATCTGTCCATTGGTGTAAGTGAGGTGTTAAAGTCCCCCCTATTATTGTGTTACTGTTTTAGAACTGTTAGCAGTTGCCTCATGTACTAAGGTGCTCCTATGTTGGGTGCATATATATATATATATATAATTGTTATATCTTCTTCTTGGATTGATCCCTTGATCATTATGGAGTGTCCTTCCTTGTCTCTTGTAACATTCTTTATTTTAAAGTCTATTTTATCTGATATGAGTATTGCTCTCCAGCTTTCTTTTGATTTCCATTGGCATGGCATATCTTTTTCTATCCCCTGACTTGCAGTCTGTGTGTGTCCCTAGGTCTGAAGTGGGTCTCTTGTAGACAGCATATATATGGGTCTTGTTTTTGTATCCATTCAGCAAGTTTGTGTGTTTTGGTTGGAGCATTTAATCCATTTACGTTTAAGTTAATTATCGATATGTATGTTCCTATGACCATTTTCTTAATTGTTTTGGGTTTGTTTTTGTGGATCCTTTTCTTCAATTGTGTTTCCCACTTAGAGAAGTTCCTTTAGCATTTGTTGTAGAGCTGTTTTGGTGGTGCTGAATTCTCTTAGCTTTTGCTTGTCAGTAAAAGTTTTGATTTCTCCATCAAATCTGAATGAGATCCTTGCAGGATAGAGTAATCTTGGTTGTAGGTTCTGCCCTTTCATCCCTTTAAGTATATCATGCCACTCCCTTTGGCTTGTAGAGTTTCTGCTGAGAAATCAGCTGTTAACCTTATGGGAATTCTCTTGTATGTTATTTGTCCTTTTTCCTTTGCTGCTTTCAATACTTTCTCTTTGTCTTTAATTTTTGCCAATTTGATTACTATGTGTCTTGGCGTGTTTCTCCTTGGATTTATCCTGTATGGGACTCTCTGTGCTTCCTGGTCTTGGTTGGCTATCTCCTTTTCCATGTTAGGGAAGTTTTCGACTATAATGTCTTCAAATATTTTCTCGAGTCATTTCTCTCTCTCTTCTCCTTCTGGGACCCCTATAATGCGAATGTTGTTGTGTTTAATGTTGTCCCAGGGGTCTCTTAGGCCGTCTTCATTTCTTTTCATTCTTTTTTCTTTATTCTGTTCTGCAGCAGTGAATTCCACCATTCTGTCTTCCAGGTCACTTATCCATTCTTCTGCCTCAGTTATTCTGCTATTGATTCCTTCTAGTGTATTTTTCATTTCAGTTATTGTATTGTTCATCTCTGTTTGTTTGTTCTTTAATTCTTCTAGATCTTTGTTAAATATTTCTTGCATCTTCTCAATCTTTGCCTCCATTCTTCTTCCGAGGTCCTGGATCATCTTCACTATCATTATTCTGAATTCTTTTTCTGGAAGATTGCCTATGTCCATTTCATTTAGTTGTTTTTTGGGGGTTTATCTTGTTCCTTCATCTGGTACATAGCCCTCTGCCTTTTCATCTTGTCTGTCTTTCTGTGAATGTGGTTTTTGTTACACAGGCTGTAGGATTGTACTTCTTCTTGCTTCTGCTGCCCACCCTCTGGTCGCTGAGGCAATCTCCAGACGGCTTTATTACCTCATAGGCATCTCATCTTAAACCAATAACATTGCTTGGTGGAAAAAAAAGTCCAGATCATAGTTTCATAGTGTTAATACTCATCCAACTTAAATTTCCTCTATACCAGGTTGGGCCAAGTTATACTCAAAGTCTGCAGTGAGCTGGGTGAGCTAACAGTGAGAATGGGAAAAGGGACTGGGGGCACCCTTAATTTCTCTCCTCTTCCCCCAACTTATTCTTCTTCACATTTTCCTCTACTATGTTGCTTCTTGGTCCTCCAGGGATGGGCAGAAGAGCAAAGTGAAATTAGGGCAAAGTGTTGCAGGAGAGAGTTGTAAGTTTTACCAGGGTTCTCTGGATGAAGAATACCTCTACATTATGGAATCTTTTGTCTTTTGGAGTACTTTTGCAGGTTCCCTGGAGCTTACCACCTCTAGGGTTCTGTAACTATAGTTTGCTGATAAAGGCAGTGCTCCCTCTGTCTGCTTAGACCTCCCCTCAGTGCCTACTTTCCAGTAGAGTCTTCACAGTTACATGAAGCCCATTTGAGTGAAGCCCATTTTAATACTCCCTAACAAAGACATGAGGGAAAAAACATCTTGTCTACCATGGTGGGAATGTGACTCATTCCTGTAAGAGGATGCTATCTTCATTCTGCTACCACATGTCTCTCTAGCCAGCCTCACTCTTATAGAATTTTTCTGACCTGAGCCCCTATATTCCTCAAACTCTAGAGGAATCTTGTAATCTCTGAGTGTGGTTCCTTGAAGTCCTTCTGTTTGATTAGAGAAGGACATGGAGGAAGGCAGAGAAGATGCCCTAGTCTTCCAATATGTCCCTCCTTAAAAGAATTCTCTACAGTCTGCGTGATGGATTTCCTACCTTCCCCTCATATATTCTTCACCTAAGTAATGAGCCAATGGCTGCTAGTCTGGTTTCTTTATTTCTTAGCATATCTTGCATAGATATCTGATCTGGATCTATTTTTTTCTGCTTTTTTGAGTCTAAACCTAAAAACCTTTAAGACAATAAGGAAATTTGCATTTAATAATCAGATATATTTCCTAATGTGTCAATTGTATAGGCTACTGAACTAAAATAATAAACATAAACTAAATTATATTTAAGAATAAGAAAAAAGATGAAAAATATTTTTAAAATATTTAAACATACTTTTTAAAAAAAAATAAATTTATTTATTTATTTTTGGGTGTGTTGGGTCTCCGTTTCTGTGGGAGGGCTTTCTCTAGTTGCAGCGAGCGGGGGCCACTCTTCATCGCGGTGCACGGGCCTCTCACTGTTGCGGCCTCTCTTGTTGCGGAGCATAAGCTCCAGACACGCAGGCTCAGTAGTTGTGGCTCACGGGCTCAGTTGCTCCATGGCATGTGGGATCTTCCCAGACCAGGGCTCGAACCCGTGTCCCCTGCACTGGCAGGCAGATTCTCAACCACTGCACCACCAGGGAAGCCCTTGTCTCTTTTAATAGCTGTTTTTTTAAAAAAAGGTGAATACTTTTTTTCACTCTGTATTTGATTTACTTATTTATTCATTTATTTATTTTTACAGTGAGCTGACCAGTGAACCTCACTTAATACAAAAGATTCTCATAGCTTCTCTGTCATTCAAAGTATGTCTTTGTTATTGTTATTGTTATCCTCCTTGAACTGTCTGTATCACCTGTTATTATTCTAATTTCAACTTATTTGCTTTAATAGCTTCCCTGCTAAGACTCATTGAAAGGATTTCCAAGTGTAGTGATAGCTTTTCAGCTTTACTCCAAAGTAGCTCTCTTTTTCTGTCTGTCTCTCTCTCTCAATTCCAGTCCGATAAACTGCTCCATTAGTGGTTGTCCTTGCAGTTAAAATTTTTCTTCCCCACTTAAAACTTTTCTCCCCTTCACTTACTACTGTTGAGGACATGCTTTTTGGATACATTGTTTCTTTTCTAGGTGCTTTAGTTGTTATTTTTATATGTGAAATGCTATCTAGCAAATGTATATGTAAACAAAAAAAAGGCTGGAAAAATGTATTTTATTTTTTCAGCTGTATAACAAAAATGACTTAGTTTGTCCTAATACATATTTCTTCATAGTTTCAGCAATATTTTCAATGCATGTGACAACACTATTTGCAAACAAAATAACGCATTTTAATTTGTTGCCAAATCATTTGCCACAAAATATCTCAGTCATTTTTACTCTGTCAGGAAAAATGAATGTTTCCTCAAAGGGATAATTTTTGTCTTTCATAAGGAAAAGACTTCAAAAGAGACTCTGGATGCTTACTTTAAAAATATCTTGCTAATTGTGATGGCTGTATTTTAACATTAATACTCATATCTCAAGACAACATAAACACTTAAAGCAAATTTCATCTGTATTTCCAATGAGCCCTAGAAAATTCCAAAATTTTCACCAATTTCTTATTAGACCTGATGATTTTTTTTTTTTTTTTTTTTTTTTTTTTTTTGCTGTACGCGGGCCTCTCACTGCCGTGGCCTCTCCCGTTGCGGAGCACAGGCTCCGGACGCACAGGCCCAGCGGCCATGGCTCACGGGCCCAGCCGCTCCGCGGCATATGGGATCCTCCCAGACCGGGGCACGAACCCGTATCCCCTGCATCGGCAGGCGGACTCTCAACCACTGCGCCACCAGGGAGGCCCTGACCTGATGATTTTTTTAAACCTAGTATTGTGGTTAAGGAAAAGTGTGTTGTTAATGAACAGTAGACCTAGTGTTGGCTTACCCATGTTTTTGTTGCCTACTTGGGCTTAGATTATTAGTATTGTCTTAAATTTGTGGTTTATGTGCAGTAATCTTTTAAAACTATACCATCAGTTTAGGGAAGTTACTTTGTTCAGAACTTTAGAACATAGCTCATAAATTCATTTAGCATGGCTCACATAAACATCTGTGTTTCAATATGAGGAAAATGAACAAAAGAGTGAGGGTGTTTCCACCAGTCTCCTGTAGAACTTTACACTTCCCTCAGGATAGCATCACAGTACATCAAACCCTATGGTCTTTCCTGCAGACCTGATGAAAGACCAGAGTCATTCCACATATTTGATATTACTAAAACCTTTAAAAGATTTTTGGATTATATTCTCTAATATTTTCTTTGTACTCACCAGCAAATGTTTGCACATCCTGTGGTGTCTTAGTCTGATCAGGTTGTATAACAAAATACCATGGACTGGGTGGCTTATAAACAACAGATATCTATTTCTCACAAGTTCTGGAAGCTGTGAAGTCCAAGATCAAGGCACCAGCATGGTCACACTCTGGTGAAGGCCCTCTTCCTTGTCTATAGCCAGCACTGTTATGCAGTGTCTTTACATGGTGGAAGGTCTAGGGATCCTGTGGGATCTTTTCTATAAAAACACTAATCTCATTCATGACGATTCTGCTCTCATGACCGAAGTACTTCCCTAATGCTCCACATCCTAATACCATAATCTTAGGCGCTTAGGATTTCAACATATGAATTTTGGGGGGCACACCATATTTAGACCATAGCAGCTGATGTACACATGTCATACTTTTAAGAATTTTGTTCTAGATCAAATTCCTCCAAAGATGGGGCCCTCACCTCCAAACAAGAAGATTATTCTAACAACTCTGAGAAGTTATAAATGCTAGAAATTCTATCATCATATGGATCCAGTAAAGTTATTTATTCTAACTTTCACCCACTAGTCCTATGTCAGCCAAAGGAGGCAGGCACAGAACAAGTGCTTTTAATATTTCATTATTCTCTAATGCACAACATGTGGGTTACCAAATTATTTGTATTGTTAAAACAGTTATCACCCTCATCTAAGCAGAAATTGCTTTCATGTATTTCCAAAATAATTGTCTAATAGAGTTTAAATGATATCTAGTATTAAATGACAATTTGTTCACAAACTCTGTTTCATCACCTAATTCACAAGTACAGAAATTCTGTAATTCTCCACAATAGTTCTTCTGAACTGACCCACAGATATTCTGAAACTTACATCTCTTTAGCTCTTTTGATTCAGTTGGAAAGAACTTACTTCCTCTCTGTACAGATAGTGCTCTTACTAAAAATTGTTCCTTCATTTCCATGGAATGAACTGATGCTGTCTTTGAGGTGAAGGTTTGCTCTTGTGCCATTTTAATGTTAAACTGAGATCAGGGAAGAAGCTCTGCTGGAAGATTTCATTATGAATGCCATACCAAAGGCGATAACTCAACATATCATCTAGAAAATTCCCCTAAGTGGCCTGAGTGTAATGACAGACACAATCTGACAAGAGACTGTCACTTCTGGTGGTGTGATTTTAGCCTCTGAACAATAAATATGAGAACAGTGAAAGGTGCACAGTCAAAAATCCCACACACTCCCCAAATGTAATTCTAGAGTTAGCTGTGTTAGAGATGGTCCTGATTTGTTTGTGCCTTATAGTCTTCAAAGTAAAGATTATTTATCTTAAGAGGTTTTTGTTTGTTTGTTTTTGTTTTTATTTTGTTTCCTTTCTTGATGACAAATTCTCAGAACATGGACTCTTAGCCAGTGGCCTGATAGTGAATTCACTGGTGGGATTTCAACTGCCGTTAAACAAAGAGTCTGTTTACATTTCACAGCAAGGTCACATAAACAGTTTCTTCTAGCTGTGATCATACATCTTTTGCCCATTAACATAAAATTAGATGACCTTATAAAATACCCCCAAATTGGACACTATTAAGAGTAAAAGTGTATGCTGATAACAATCATGGTAGGACAAGAGGCATAGACTGGGACCATCCCAGGAAAACCTGGCTATCTGATCATTCTGTGTAAAATGTGTGATGGCCACCAAGACACAGCCAGTGAACCCCAGGCTTTCCACAGAAGTGTTTCCCTAATCTGACTACATCAGAATCCCAGGGCTGGTTATTAAAAATGTCGATGCCCTGTCCTTACTTCCTAGATGGTTGGATTACCCATATTTTTAGGTCCCTGGGTAATTCTGATGATGACAATAATCAACTCCAAACTATTATAAGCTTCTTCCCTCTGAAATTTCTCTACATTGTATCTCACAGTGGAATAGCCATATACACACAGCCTGTTCATCCTCTGCATATATATTTTTAAATCTAAGATACATATTATCCACATTTTAACATCTTGAAAATATGGATATACCCTACAATTGTTGGCAGGGGAAATTTTTCCCCTAAACCTCTTGGTTCTTTTGACTGATCTAATAATTAAATTGATACAAGATAGATTAATAGGGAAAAAATTTAATTTAATATGTACAGAGGTCTCACAGATTTAGGACTCAAGAAGCAACAAAAGCAGGTTGTTTATATATCTGTTACACAAAAACAGTAAGTTTGTGAGCACTGACAAAACAAAGAAACTTAGGCTTGGGTCCTAGTTAGTGAACAAAATATGCAGAGTTTATTTACACAGCCTTCTTGACCCTGAACTCCCTATATCTGGTGATAAGGATGTCTCTCTACCTCCTAGTACAGGGATGGTACCTGAGAGATTTATTTCCTGCTTTCAGGGTAACAGAGTGGAGGGTCAGCGTGTCCTTCTTGCACTGGCTGTTCCCTAAGTAATTTTAATTCAAAATAATCAATATGCCACTTTGGCATATTTTGGGGCAGCCTACCCTTAACCCCATCGTGATCAATGATATCTTAAAATCAGGATATAATTTTTATTGCCTGTGCGTTCGTGGACTTTGCTTATTTTTCCTGGAGGCATGACTGGACAACTGTTGACGTTTCAGTGAATAAACCATTTGAGGATAAAATGAAGAAATAATTTAAGACCTAGTTGTTATCTGAGAATTTTCTGTTGACACCTTCAGGTACAAGTAAGAAAACAGAAGCATCAAATTTTACATAATAGGTGTCAGCAAATTTGGAAAAAATTCCTGGAGGCAATACTCGTGGGGAGTGGGGGGCACTTTTAAGAAAATATTTCATTACCAGTGAATTTGGTGGCACAGGATGATACCCTGTAAGAAAATTCAGCCACTGATGACTCAGAGTTGAAGAATGATTCAGAATAATTGGATACGGGGTGAAGAAGTTTTAAGAATTTCTTAAAACGATTGTTTACATTAAATTTTCCTTTTTTGTGTATAAGAATGCTATGATAAAAATCTAAGTGCAGATTAATCTAAAAGAGTTCTTTCAATTAAAAGTGACAAATTCAACGTGATAAAAAACACGATATTATTTATGTGGCAGAATTTTTAACTTCTCAGTGGTACATAAGAAACATTGTATTATAATTGACAATGTCTGAGTCTTGATGATAACGTGGTTTATGCACTAGTCAAAAAGAAAAAAAATAAGTTAAATCCTTTGGGAACTTTGCTGACTATTTCACTGAGGCAGCACGTGCCTCAGAGTGAGTCTATATCAAGGAACATTAATATCAGTTAATCTCAGTTCCTCCGTACCTCTAATAATATGAACATTTCCTCACAAAGTGTGTGAATTCAGTGTTGAAACTTTTTAAAATATGTTGCTCTAAAAGTAATTATCTGAAGCTCTATCTGGAAAGTTTTATGTTATAAAAATTTAGCTGGGTGAGTTAATGAATTTTCAAGGGCAGTATCTAGTCTGCATAATGACAAAAACAAGCCAAAACCTGTTTAAGATACGACTCCACTATACAGACAGACAGACAGACACACACACACACACAAGAAATAACAGCACTCCCTGCCAGACTTAATAGGATGCTTGCAAAGTTGTTAAAACACCCAGAGCAGTCAGGAAGAGGAGACTCAGGCCTACATAAGTAGGGTGTTTGGTCCCGGCCCCCATATTCCACAAATTTCCCCTCCAGTTATGTTTCTTTTCAGCCTATATAGGGAAGCCCAGCTGCCAGCAGACAACAGGCTGAACGGTAGCCAGCTGCTTTATAACTGTGTTAGCCAGAAGCCCTCATGAGAAATATTTTTCCTGGAAAATAAATTATAACATGTCTAAGTGGTGCCTGACAAAGCTAAACAGGAGGCATGCTGCTCTCTTGCAAATTCATCTGCAGTCTCTGGGTAGAGAGACAAATAAAAGCACTTCATCAAAATCAGTCACAGAAATCCAGGAATACCCAGAGGAGACCACTAAACTCTAAATACCAATCAATTTCTCCAACATTTTTGTCAAACTTGCAAGTCCTTTTAAGCACTGTCTTCTTGAATTGCCTGGCAGAAGCTGGCTGGTATGGAGGAAGATCAGTTTGGGGCCTTCTGTGACACAGTGGCTTATCTAGCTGAGGACTCTTATTGCTGAAGGGGTTTTTCAGCCTTAGAACATCAATTAAGTAAGGTTAAAGCTAAAAGTCTGCTTTCACTTCTATATATTCACAATGTCTCTACTCAAAGAGGTTTGCCTAAATATACTAGGAAATAATATAAATAGAAAGTGCATTAATAAGCTGCCCCTGTGATTGCAAGTTTAAAACTGCACCTGGGAAAGCAACTCAAAATGTAGCCTGTAGATATTTTAATATTTGCTGATCTCATAATAACCACAATATCACTAGGGCAAGGCATTGATGATTTAATAAGATGCTAGTCTCAGTCTTGACCTTGATTTAATCAAGGTCTTATGATGGTATTTAATCAAAGTATTTATGATGAACCTATTATGCTTAAGATACTTTGCTAGTTTCTGCGATGATGCATCATAATATATACCTTTCAGAAGTTTATATTTTCATTCAGGAATCTAATAGTCAGAAGAGATGGGTTTTTTCCAGGCTATGCATTTGACTAGTTGTGTGACCATGAGAAAGTCACTTAGCTTTTATTGAGGAGGGTTTTGGCATGTGATTTACATATAAAAAGCTCATTTTTTAAAACTTATGAATGGAAGAAGGAAGACCAACTTTGTGCCTGTTGAAGTATGGAGAACATCAGTCAAGGTGACAATAGAGATGGAGAGGAGTGGATGGGTCCATGAAATATTTGGAGAAAAACTCAACAGTTCTACCAAACTCTACTTGCCAGGCTAAGGATGCCATATTAAATTTACATTGATTCTGTGGAGCTGGTGAGGTTTTCATTTGGAGAACTGAAAGATAGGGCTCTAGATGTGGTACCTTCAAATATCATTTAATCTTACTAGAGATCAATCTTCTCTATAATGAGATAGAGGTAGTACCCTTGTGACCCATCTCTCTTTCAAGAATATACAAAGTATAAACAAATGATAGGTGTGAAAATAGTTAGAAAGCAAAATTCTTTTTGGATGTGCAAGGCAGTATTATTATTTGCAGAAATGTTTTAAGTACTAAGGATTCAAGTAAGTGGGCCATTCAGCTTTTAAATTGTCTCCCCTAATAGCTGCAGCCATATGTAATTTACATAATATAAAATTAAAGACACTAAAACAGTTAGAAAAATATGACTATTTTCTTAAACGCATCCCATTCAAATTAGAGAAATCTAAGGCCCAGTATCACGAGCTCAAAGTAATCTTACTCAAGCCTGACTCCAAATTGCCTTAATTTATGAAATAGATTCATCCATGAGGACATTTCCAAATGAGATAATGCTAGAGCAATTCCAGCCATGAAATTAGATAGTGTCTACATGTTGATAAACTCTTAATTTTGTGCAGATTGCACTGGATTTATTGATTTTTTCCCCCATGGCTAATAACAAAACATAATTATGTTTATATTATAGAGTAATCTGATTTTAAAAAAGGACAAAATATAAGTTCACAGCACGAACATGTGAACCACTGGGCCAATACCCAACATGACTTGGGATAGACAGAGGAGTCCTTGTTATATGAGTATAATTGGTTAACAACAACAAATAAAAGCAAAGGTGATTTCACACTTCAGGAAATGTTTTGATTAAAGTTACTTCTTGAAAAATAAAATTAAAAGTCATGAAAAAAGTTGCTGTCATATTTTTAAAATGTAGGTCATAAAAGCAACTATGGTCTGGTTTTTTGAAGACCAACTCAACTGCAGATTTCTTAATTGTACAAAGTTATACATAATTCCATAAAATGGTTTGTTTGTTAGAAAGTAAAATTTATGAACTCTCCCAATATTTAACACATATTTTATGACTCATGCAGCTGTTTCATTCTGAAACTTACCTAATTAATTCTAGTCATATGCTATATGTCTCCATATACATTGCTTTAAAGATCTCAGTTAAAAACTGACTTGGAAATAGGAAGCCTATCAAAAGTTTTATCATTTAAGTGAAGTTTAAGAAAGTTGTTTAAGGCATGCTTCATAGACGTTGGTTCTATGAGCAACCCTCGAGCCTACATATTCTTTTCTTTTTTGTTGTACATTTATCTCTCAGTGGCAAAATATAATATTGTAAAAGCACTAGAATTATATAAAAATATGATGGCAATTATGACAAAGGATGGATTTGACACAGCCCAGTTGGTTAATGTTAATAAAACTAATTTGTTTTGTAAATACAGAAATATTTCACTGTACCTAAATATAAGCATAGTTTAGACTGAGAAGGATTGGAACCAGGAACCAGAGTCATTAGTAACCTTGGCATACTCCAAATCTCTGGTTCACTCTCTCTCTGCCTGTTCCTGCCCCCATCCCCCATAGAGTGGCTTTCTCTAATTTTTTGTTTTGTTTTGATTTTTGTTTTTCTTGCATAAAATTGTTCAGAACTGGAATTTTGTTGTTGCTAAAACCAACAAAGTGACTTGAACCCCAGTGACCCAACTCAAAAAATATATTTAAAGAAAACTTGATTAGTCTACTATAGGGGAGGTATCTACTCAATTGATTTTGGTCAGGGAGATGAGCTCACGTAGTCCAAATGTGTCGAGGTGAGGGGGAGGAGTAGAAATTTCCTAAAAGTTGTAATTGGGCTGGGGCAGGTGCCCAGAAATTTTCTACTCCATTGTTAATTCACCAGTGCTCATTTTCATGGGATGTGAATATTAAAATGCTGGAGGCACAGTGCCATTGCTATTTCTTGGTCTGTTTTAACTTCTCTGTGGTAAGTGTATTGTACATATGAAAATGTACACTTCAAAGAATGAGAGGCACATTCTTTCTATTTGGGACCACGTTTGAAAATGTGGCCAGTCAATAATTAATTAGAGTTAGTTCCTATACATTGACTTTAGTTAGTTTCTGGGAAATTAATTAAAAATAGCATTTCAGTTGTAGTAAATCTCTAGATAAAAGAAATTCTATAAAAGAGGATTGTCTGAGACCAAGAGGAGGGGGAAGAACTAGACTTTTTGTTAGATAATTCAAATATCAGCCTAAATGGTTAAATGCAAATTAAGAACTTCAGTTCAGGTCTAAATATTTATAAATCATCCCCCCAATCTGAAATATCTATTATAGTTAGCAAAGCTAACGTTTATTGAAATTACACGAATGTGTGAAGCAGGATACTTCCTCTTTACACACATTGCTTCATGAAATTCTAAGAGGTAAGTATATTTTATATTCACATTTGAACATCAGAACGTTTAAGAGTTGCTTGTGAAAGGCCATAAAACTAGGAAATAGAAGAACCAGAATTCTAACCCTATTATATCTGAAACTAAAGTGTAGTTCTTTGTCCTGTGTTATATATCCCCCAGGTATTTTTCAGTGCTTACTGACATTAAAAATATCTTTCAGACACATATAAGAGGGGTTTATCACACCTACTCTTTTTTCTACATAAGATTTTTTTTTCTGTTCATTGCTTCCAAGTGTGGCATTTAATTTCTAACATTTTGTCATGTTAAAAATTATACAAATAGTTTTTTACTTATTATTTGCAGATGTTTCTCCTATGAGTCTAAATACTATTTTAACTAAGGATCATGTAAATCAAGATTTGTGAAATTAGTAAAACTAGAGCTACAAAGGCTAATACAATGTGGTAGTATAACAGAAATGTAAAAGAAAATATTAAAACATATTTTAAAAATAGAGGTATAAGGTTACAGAAGCAGATTATACAATTTTACCAAATGTCTTTCATCTCTGTTATATTTAGGTGTCTTTTCTATACACTACAAATTTTGATTGATATGGTTAGTACCTAAAACTCGAACAGTTGCCTTGTCAATTTTTGCTTCCGATATTTGAGATTTGTTCCTTTCCCAGTCATGCCTCACTATGTCCTGTCACCTGACTTAATTCAGCAGCAGTCCTCTAAAATACTCTACCCCAGGATTAAAAAGACCACTAACTTCAGATTCCCTCTTACCCAAATGGTGATGAAGGTTAAACAAAATGATACCTGTGCAGAGTGGAGAAGTTGTTCGCAGGTATTCCAAGATGAATCCTTGGAACACGTTTCCTTATATGAACAGTGTGAAAAACCAGAATATAATTAGTAGTATTCAGGATCAGGCACTTAATGTTTGATAAAGGTGAGTTGCTCTGAGAAGCTAAGTAATGCTAGAACCCTCCTGCAAACAGGTGAATCACATACATACTTTTGGAACACAGCCCAGTTGTAAGGTAGTATCATTACCTTGCAGTGCACCCTAGCCAGCAGCAGATATGGAATATAAAATGTCTGTAAGCACTGTGCCAATGTAGCATTAGTTATGGGTCCTGCCTTGAGAATTTTACAGCATAGTAAGGAGTTGCAATGATTTTTAAGTAACACTCAAATTACTGAGACACTTAAAAATAAGTGATACTAAAGTTGATAAAATTAGTTCAGAATAAATATGTTCTTAAAGCAGCATAAATAGTTCATTTATTTACAAAGAACGTGAAGTACAGATGTTTATTTTTAGCATTTTATATGAATTTACATTACGCAGAAGCACACATAATAAGTGAAGATGTGAAACACCTGCATTCAGCAGTAAGAACAACTATTTAAAAGCAAAAGGGGAAGTAGATTAAGAATGGATGCTGAAAGGTAAAAATCTAAAGCTACCAGAAAGGAGTGCTACTACTTCAAATTGGATAAGAAATAGTATTTTTTGCCAATAGATGAATATTTAAAGGACATCAACTTCATCTCTTGGAAATAGATATGAACCTACTTGAACTAGAGGGTGACATGATGTGTATGTTTAGTCTAGAAGACTTTCCGTTAATATTTCTCAACAGTTTTAATCACATACTTGGTGAGTCATCTAAATTATGATCTACTCAATTGCCAGATGTACCTTTTATACTGTTTATTATATAATCATAATTGGCTGGATTATACCAAACTCACAAAATTATGAGCAATGACTTTGAAAGAATTTAAACTGGCCGATCGCAAAGAAGAATGCATTCCTTAACTAATATTTATTTTAATAAAAATCACCTACTTCAGAGAATTTGCTTCAAGGAATAATATTTCCTACAAATCCTTTTTGACATTTTAACTTCCTGAATATGCCTAGGAGAGATTGAAAAAAAACAATTAGCACAGTATAACACTATGCAGTTTGGGGCTCCATAGTAATAATTTTCTAAATTGGTGATGGAAATTATAAGCCTATTTAATAAAGACCTGTATATGCATATAACTTTATAAGTCTGTAGCTATGATTCATGTATAATCCAGGAAGCTATTGTTTCAACTGCCAACTAAAAGATAAAAACCAATATTTCTTTTTCTGTGAATATCAATATTTTAACTAATTTTCAGAATCATTAGATCTGATATTAATACATAATGGCTATACTATTTTTCTTTCATGAACATTATTGATTGAAGATTAGGAAAAACTACTTTCTCATTGATAAGTACTAAATTAATTAATGAGTTACTTCTGTAAGTTATGTGAGTGAGTAAAATAGATTTTCAAAAGATAGATATTCCTCAATATATTTTTAACAAATTATTTTTATTTTCTAAACATTGATGAAAATCATTCATCACACCCCAGTATCCCATATCTGTTAGTAAAAATGTTTTGAAAGCCCAAATGCTACTGATTTTGGTTCACCACCACTTCTACCTTCATCTGAGATGTGATATCCACAGCAAAGTTCCTCTAATATTACACTCTGAGGGCATGATCTGGATATTGGTTCCTTAGGACAAAGCAACTTCACACCTTCCTTCTGCCCAAGATAGTTAACAGAATGCCATCTATGTCACATGTTTTCTCTCACTGGGGGATCTTTTCCTCTATTTTTAAATAAATGCATTACAAATAACATAAATGAAAAATTTCTCATGACTCAGAATGTGATATAAAATATTTTGCTCTTGTTCTCTCCTCATTGTGACATAAATGTGAAAATAATCTCTCAGAAGTAAGATGGTCGAAATCTTGTAATACTGTGCTCTTCTAAAGACAGTTTACTTAGTTCACCCTTTTCCAGATGAAGCAAAGAATGTGATTCACCAAATTGCCAAGAAATTCCCATTGCCCATGAGACAGAGCTTCCCAAGTATGTTTAGCAGAGGGACAAAAAAATAACATCCAAATGATTGGCTATCATTAAAAGAGTAAGTAGTGTGGAGATGCTAATACTCAATATGATTACCTCTACTTTACTCATGAGGACACTGAAACTTAGAGGAAGGGATTTCTATCTAGAAATCTGGTCACCAGCTCAAGCTCCATTGTCACTTTACTTGACCAATCAGACATAATAGGCTAATATTTCTTTAGAAAATATTGTCTATCAAAGCCCAAGTCTAAAATGAATAAAGAAAGGTAACAGGAAAACTTATTGACCTGAAAATATAATAGTAGCAATATTAAGAAAATTAAGGATAATGGCAAATGTTCACTGGAGACAATATCTATCAAGTTGTGTATCCATTATCTCATTAGATCCTCACAATAAGTCCATGAGTTAAGTACTGTTGTCTTTTATTTTCCAAGCTTCCACAGAAAGTGGCAAAGATAAGATTTAGATCAAAAAAGGCAGACTCTTGGTTCTGGGATAGTAACATGATGCCATCCCACATTCTACACAACGTGCTATGGTTTTCAAAGCCTTTACCATGCTTTAAAACACGTCAACCTTGTGTGTGTGTGTGTGTGTGTGTGCCTGTATGTGGTGTCCATGTATTTTCATCTGTTGTGGTGTTTTAGAATAAAAGTACCCGGAACATGGGAGGCCTCACATATTTTTGGTACTGATCACTGTTTTTCTCCTGTTATGCCTCATACTTCTAAAAAAGAATATACTCAAGAATATACTCTGCAGGGTCTTCTGCCATGCCATACCATAGGACTGATTATATGCCTATCTTCCCCACCCTAATACAAGCTTCTTGAGGTGTGGACTACACATTGTTTATTTTAGAATGCCCATAATGTTTTTCACAGTGAATCCTCAGCAATATGTTTAACAAATGCTATAAGCATGGTGAATAGTATCAATACATGTAACTGTTTAGCTCTATTCCAATAGGCACAGAACTACCTAAATATATCAAAACGGAATTCTCCTATATGGGCTTCATACAAAATCTACTTGCCTTCAGTGGACAACCATCTACAAAACTAGATTAGGACAAGCTTATTACCTTACATAATTATTCTTGAATGTGTAAAATCAAGTAGTTCTCAGAGCCATTTTATATAATACTCCTTGTTTAACATTTCTAAAACAATCAACATGGTTCTATGCAAAGAATATTTCAATTAGTTTCTCTCAATGAATGGTGTTTCAGAATATTAGAGAATACAATACTTGAAGATGTGCTTTGCAAAACAAAAGCAAGCTTTGAATTTATGATCCGTCCTTTTAACCTTTGTTCACGTCAGGGATAACAATATATTTTAGCACTTTGGTTACCCTCCCTGATAAGTAGTAACTGTCATATGAATCATTAAAACATGTTAAGGCATTAAATTTCATTATAGCTGTTCTTATTACAGTTGCATTAGTTTGGTAACAGACTTTTTGCATCAGAAATAAAAGATCAATTCTCAATAACTCTTTTTAAAATTGCCTGATGATCCCTTATCTACAATATGACAAATAAATTAAATAATATTTTCAGTGAGTAATTTCTCATTTTGGACTATATTATGAAGACCAAAAAAGAGCAATGAAAGCTTTTCCTCAAACAGTTCCGTGGTAGGCAGATAGGCATGGTGCACACTGCTTTAATAAATGAAGCACCATCCTGATGGTTTGGAGGAGTGCTAGCTATATTTAACATACCCATCCATCTTAGCATTCTTACATTTATTCTGTTTAGAAGATGGCTAAATCTCAGTGGAGAAAGCTTTAATTCCTTTCAAATGTCATTGGCTTGGAATGCTTTGATCATACTGAGATTTGTCCAACCCCTGTCATGGCAATTCTCTGATGATTTCAGGCTGATTTGCTTTGTACATCAAAGGCATGAAAGGACCATTCTACAACACATGCTTTTGGCTCAACATTTTGAAGTCTCTTGAATACTCATGAGTTCTATTGTTACAAGAAGTGGCTCACTGTTAGACACTTAGAAAATATGGTGACTAGTTGCCCCCAGCCTTTATTTACTTTTTCTCAAAAGGATTCTTATGTGGCTATTCCTCAATTACTTTATTATTGTGTTCAAATAAGTAGTTACTTTAAACATATAAAAGATGATTCTAAGTTATGTTCTAATGCTAACATGTCAAACTTTAATTGTGTCAGATATAAAACTCTTTAAGTAATGGAAAAATTAAAAGTCAAGAACTAAAATCAATAGGTATTTGAAAAGAGTGATGATCACAGTGGTTTATAATCCACCAGTTTCTGAACTTACATTTCAGATACTGTAATAGCAAATATTCTAGAGAAATAGATATAACTTTTGTTTATCTATTTATATCAGGATGCAAGTCTTCTGTAGATCTTTGTTCCTTTTTGCTATTTGTCTTTTGGTCTTGTGTGTGTGTGTGTGTGTGTGTATGTGTGTGTGTGTGGTGGGTGGGGGGTGTTAGGCAACGAGATAATAAACAGAAAAAAATTGAAATGTGAATTAAATTTAAATTGCCCAGTTAATATTTATACAATAGGTTGTTAAATTCAAAGAGAGTTTTGTCTATTGATTCTTATAACAAACTAGAAGGCTGGAGCATGTGCCGTTTCCACTCATCATTGTCATCATCACTGAACAAAGATAAGTAATGTTAGTACTAGTAATGCTAGAATTTAGATGTGAAGGATTCATTATCAAGATAATAACAATGGCTGGCATTTATTAGTCATTTACAATGTATCTGGCACTTTGCTAATGTACAGTTTTCAGAAGTGTCCTATGAGTTAGATTCTATTATTACCATGGTTATACAGATAAGGAAACTGGAAGGTAGATGAATAAACTGTACAAAGTCCAAAGGCAGATGATCATCAGAGCCCTTGTTTCTAGCCTTTGTGCTCTACTATCTCCCATATAGAATATTTTACCTTCTCTGGTATTAAGATATTTTATGATAATTTTAGATTTCAAAAGTTTCCCCAATGATAATTTACTTTTTCAAGCCAAAACATCTGTTCCAGTTTGCAGCCATCTAGTCAATAATTCAAAATTTTCATTATTGAATCTTGGACTAGAGGGTATACGCTTGTTTTACAAAGATTTTTAAATGGCTATAATGAAACAATGGTTCCATTACTTAAAAATTACAGAAATATTTACTTTCTATTTGCTAATTATTTAATGGAAACATTTAGCAAATGTTTCTCTCTTAAACCTTTTTTATTGTTTGCAAATCAGAAATATATATATATATAAACATACACACACATATATGTTAGAGAACATGCACAACTAATAGATTTTATAAAACTGAATGTTCAAAAATCTCTGATAATCATAGCGTATTCCCAATTCAATATAATATCCACCATTAAATCTTATATGTGTTCTAATTACTGCTTAAAGCTTGTAAACATTATAATTATATGTTACGATTCTTCAGTAACTCATTAAAAGTAAAAGTATTAAAAAAATCTTTGATGAAATGCCTGTCACGTCATGTCAGTTAATATTTAACACCTACAGCTATCTATGCAGTGAATTATTTTCAGACCTTATAACTTAGCAAACTACAGATACATCAATTAAATTAATTTTGGGTTGGTTTAACTAAGGTATAAGCCCTGAAAAAACTAAAAGAGATCAGATATATCTAAATATGTTGGAAATATGAAAATATAATGTAATGTATTTTTCAATATATATTAGGAAATGAGTAGAGTGTTTTAAATAAAGATAATTGAGTGTAAAGAAGTAATATTTTAATCCTAAATTCTATTCAGAACAATTACTTTAATTCTTCTTAAGCCTTGTAAAATATGAATTGTTAAAGCTGTATTTTAAGCTTTTATTTCCTAACTTGTTTTATTATTAAGAATTCCATTTTGTATTCATAGTGCCCTTTAAAAATAATTTAATAAAATTATAATTCACCTATTAAAGTATATGATAAGAATGACCTGAACGCTAAATAATTAAACTCGTCAGACATTGTTGATGAGAATTTACTGCTGTGAGCAACTTGAATACCAACTCTGAGACTATGAATGTAAGTAGTGATAGAAAATCTAACCCTCAGAGGCGATTGTCAACTCTGTTTCTAGTTTTCAGAAACATTAAAATATGGGGAAATGTTCATCTGAAAGCCAGGAACATAAAATATATTCCCCCCAATGCAAATCTGAGCCCAGATGTTTGGTTGTGGGTTTGCGGAAGGAGTATATTCATGTAATAATTTCTTGGTTTCCACTGCTTCTTTAAAATGAATCAATTTACTACATTCTACAAAATGCCAATGATCCCCACGAGTTCTGAGCATTATCAAAGCTAAGAATATTATCAAGTAGAAAGTATATAATTTGGACTAATTTTGAAATTGAATCATGTATCTAAACCGTGTATGCTGCACATTTCCTACATTGTTACCAACAATTTTTATAACAATTATTCTGTTTCTCTAACTATTTACAAGGAAACAGCCCCTCTTATTTCATTCTTGGCTCTATGGAAACAGCCTTTGTGAGAAATCTGGATTCCATTCTCAGTATAAATCCAAGCTGACTGGCACCAAGTCTATGAAGTAGAACATTTATATTCTCAGCCAAAACAACTCACTTATATGGGAAAAACAATCATTTGGATCTGTGAATTTGTTTCCCATGTTGATTTTAGTCACATTAAATAGAAACAGCCTCTGTCTCCATGTTTAATTGTTCTCTAGTTCTCTCCTGATAATAAGTGGAGATTATAACAAACCTCATTCAAATAGCAAGAAAATAAATGAGAGTAGAACTAAAGTACAATTTGTATAACATGGAGAGCATAAAAAAGCCTTTTTAGAAATTATTACATAAGGAGTCTGAAGTGTCTCCAGTCTATACAACAAAAGAAACCAAAGAAGCCGAAAAAGGTCTATATTTAGATTGCTATATGACCTTATTTCTTCATCTAAATGGTGATCAATACACACATATAAATTTATACTTCAAGATAACATTCATGGCAAGTATACCACTTAATGGCCCCAAACAAATCCTCTTTTCTTAAGAAACCATGTAATATATTTTTGTATGCCTTTTTTACAATAATACCATTTAATGAACATCTATTATGTGCCTATTATATTTTTCTTTGCAGTATGTACACTTCCATTAATTCATACAGCAGCATATACATTGTCGCTCCCATTTAACAGAACTGAAGAAAACCAAAGATCAGAGAGATTCTATATACATTCATTATTTTAGCAAATGCACACTGAGCACTATTCTGCTAATATAATTTGCTAGTAAATAAATTAAGGATATAAAAGCAAATAAGTTTGTTGTAATTCCTGATCTCTCTGAGCCTAAGTCCTATTGACAGTTGGCTAAACAATATGCTCAATAATAAGCTAGTAAGTACTTGAACTCAGCTTACAAATACTGTACTTTTGTACTATAGCTTGTAGATGAATAGAACATACTGAGTTGTTAAAGGAATTACCCAGAAAAGTCTATGTAGTATCATTATTTTTATTCTTGCCATTTCTGTCTTCAGACGATTTAAATACACATTCATTTCATTTGATTTAGGGTATATGTTATTTCCAATCATGTCTATAAGTGAGATGTTCACAAAGATGCAATGAATTGGTATTTGATTTGACCCTTGAACTGATCGTGGATTATAAAGAGTGAAAAAAAAGCATCTATTGCTTTAACACGTAGCGGCAATTTTATTAGTATGCTGAGAAGCTATGTACAATGTGTAAATTGAAATCTCTCATTGTAATATTCTTTCATAGTTCTAAATGGTGCCACGACTGAGGTCATGCCATGATGTTTAGCTTGGTTTGTGAAACTGTAATAGCTTGGCTTTTTTGACAGATTTTTCATTTAAATATTTGGCTCCACTTACATAGGCAGTTGCCATCATTTGTAAGCTTTCCTCTTTTCATCTTGTAATCTCTGCAGGATGAAAAATGTTCTGATGCTATGGAAATTATTCCAGCACAGATGCATTTAGATTGCAGAAATTGCTTTGGGTTGTTTAAGGCAAGACATTTTTCGATTATTTCCATGATGATTGGATGCTTCATTAACCCCTTTATTGTTGACATCCTATGGAGACTCGATATGTAGTCTTAATTATTTTAAAAGACATTTCTTTGTTGTTTAGCTGGTGATTAAAAACACATTAAAAGATGGCACAGAAAGACTGTTTTTGTTCATTACCAGATCTGAAAATCTAATCATGTAGTAAGAGACTAATTTTCACATAATTCTTAAAACAATAAGTACACTACTGTAGAAATTACTTGTGCTGCCTATATCAGTTAATTAACAAAACTGCACGAGAGAGAGTGAGATAATTATTTTCTATTAATCAAATGGAAAAGTCAAGAGTAGGCACTTTTATCAATGCTTTTAAGAAAATACCTCAGAGTGGATTCATGAGATGAACCTAAAATATTTGAATGCAAGTAGAACCAATGCAAGGAAAGAAAAGTTACTGAAAGTATATGAAGTCAGTTTCAAAGAAAGAAAACAAAAAGCCTGTGATGGAATTACAGGTTTTAGGGGAAAAATCTTGGGGACATAGGTACCATATCTGTTACTGAATGTATGTTAATACATTCTGAAGTAAACTAATCACGCCTAATTCTTTCATAAATACAACCCATTTACCTTCATGCTTAGAGTGACATGTAAACATTTATTTCACTGTGTTCACATACCGGAATCTGCCATTTCAAATAATCATTGCAACTTTAACAATAAAGGAAAAAATGATCACAGTGAACATATTTCAGAAGAAAATGGCATATTCCACCTAGAATATGAGATTATTTCCATTATGTATCAGTTGCTATAGTTGCTAAATCTTTTAGGAGAAATAAATCTTTTTTTGTTTTTAATTTCAATTCCCCACCTACCCTGACCTCTCATCAAAAGCTTTTATTTAAGAATAAGCAAATGTTCTGTGATCAGTTTTTTCAGCTTAAAAGCCCCCTCCAGTGTTTACTATGTGCCAGGCAATGATATAAGTAGCTTTACATACACATTTTAACCTTTAGCTGAAAATTTACCAGATAGATATTATGAACGTAATATAGATGAAGAAAGAGACTTAGATTAAGGTTAATAGCTAATAGATGACAGTTATTCTACTCAGGTTCTCTTGAATTCTAAAGCTGTTGAAGTAACTAGTGTGCAGTAGTGCTTGCCTACCAATCCTCCATGGGTTTTTTTTCCAGTCTGTAAGAGACAGTTTCTAAAAATAAGATTTATTTCTTATCAAATGCACATTATTCACAAAATGTTAACTGTAATCTCAAAAGGCATATGTAATCTTTATTTTTTGAAAAATATTGCCATGTTCCATTGACTCTCTTATTCATTTAACCAACATTTATCATATTGTTGTTATGCTTAGTGACCAAGCCTTTGTGGTAGGGCCTGGCATTGGCTACTGTGTAGTTAGTTAAATGATATTGGGCTGTGTTAATATGACTTAATTTCCTCCATTCTCCAAAGTGACACGTGATCTTGACTTCTCCTAGGGAAAGGGTACAATTTGACTTAACAAAAGTGAAGCTCACCCTTCTATTTTACTATATTCTGGTTATGCATATGGGGACAATTTAAATACTCCCTACAACTGAGATTTTGCTTTTCATTGTTTCACCATCTAAAGGGAGCTAGAACAGTTTTTTTTTAATTTCTCACACCTGAATGGTATCTAATTTTAATTTTAATTGAAGACATGTAAAACAACTGGCTTCTGTTAAGCATCAATTGGATTTCATATAAAAACAACAATCTCCATCAATAAGCTGACCAGATGGCAACTTAGGTAAGGGAAGGAGATAGATGGCTTTCTAAAATGAGGAATGCCACATGTAGTGAGGTAATGAGGGTCAGTTGAGAGGTATGAGTGTGCTTTGTTTTGCTGAATAATAAATTCATGTAAGTTACACAATAACTGTGATGCATGAGTTTTCACTATAAATTCCTGTAGGTTCAGTCTTACATTATGGAACATAACCGCCCTTTCAGAGCAGATACTTTAATCCATTATACTGGAAGGCAGAGTGGTTTAAAGGAATAGGTAAGGCTTAGGGTGGGGAGAGAGAGCATATTGTTCAAAGCTTTAAGTTTTGACTTTTTTTTAGAATACAACTTTATAAACACAAACTAGACACACTACCACAAAGAACAGAAACCCCCCACCTCTCTCCCAGGACTTGAAAACAGTCTCTTCTGCAAGGTAAAGGCAGAGCAGAGCAGACCCAGGCAACGTTCATTTATATCTTTGATGACCAGCTATACGAATGACTTACAGCCCTACGGCACTCCTGTGCTAAATATAAACATGAACATAGACCATATAAATACATGCTCTATGGCTTCAGCCTTATTTTAGAAATTATTTCTAAAAACCATTTTTAATGAATAATGTAACATTTTAGAACAAAAATTGGAAAATATAATGAATATTAAAAAGGAGCTTAGTGTTTGAAATCATATGAATTATGAGACTATATAAAGCTATTTTCTGTGAGGAAAAAAAGAAAATTTTCAAATGTGTTAAGTCAGAGTTGAAACAAATAATGAGCTGAGAGATAGAATTAGCAACCAAATAAAGACATTATTTGCCCTACAGAAAATTCAGGAATGTGTTTGCCCTTCTGATAATTAAAAATGTAAACATTGGCAATTACCTATTTTGGCAACTTCATTCTTCTCTTTTTATTAAAAATATAGAAGGAAAAATATGTCATAAAATGGAAAAAAAATTCCCAGCTCTGAGAATTAAGTTGGAAGAGGGTCAGCCCTTCATAACAGGAAATGAAATGGACAACTGGCAATCATCCAATGAGTTGGATGGTACCAATCCAAATAATTTAATATAAATAAAATGCTGTAATCTTGGTGATTCAAAGAACAACCCACTGAAACAACCCACTATCATCAAAGCACCATCTCATTAACCTTCTAAACTGACATTCATTAAATTTTTAATTCTTCAATCCCACTTGAATATCACTGTAATAGCAGAAGCCTGTGGTTCATGCCAACTCCACTGCACAATAAGAGAAATGACACAGTGCAGCTCCAGGGCAAGTAGATGTGAAGGACGCAGTAATTTTCCAATGTTACTTCAAGTCTTAAAGAGGAAAATAATAGCTTATGCCTAGATGGTATTTATATGTTTAAGATATTTTCTTTTCAGTTGTAATATTTTTCTTTGGACATAGAAATTTTAAAATGAGTATTATAGTCTGCATTGTAAAACTGCAACTTCTACATTTTCACTTATCTTTATTTGCACTTAATTTTTATAAAATGGCAATACTTAATTTTCATATGGTTATATAAATTGAATTATTATAAGGCAAACATCTGTGTCAAGAACTAGAACTTTGCCAACCATCTCAGAAGTCCCTCCTGTGTCTCCTTAACAAAAGCAATTGCTATCCTGAGTTTTATGGTAATTATTTATTATTTTATCATCCAAGTATACATCTCTAGATACTAATAGTCTTGCTTATTTTTTAAAAACTGAAATTAAAAAAGAAATCTACAGGTTCCACCTTAATCCTCTTTTTCTCCCATATAATTTACCTGCTGAAGAAACCAACCACTGGGATTACAAAACTGATATTACAATACTAATATTGTAACCATCAATAAGATGAATGAAAATGGTTTATATTTCTTATGCATATTCTTTCCTCACATCTGCATTGTTAGAGCATATGACTGTTATATATTATACACACTTGAGTTAAAGTGTCATTTAGTTTTTGCTTCAGAAGTAATTATATATTAATGCTGACTATTAGTGTTTATATTGATGGCTTTCTAGTCATGGTGGTTGTCTGAAGCTCATTTTCTACTAAATTCCTAAGGACACAGTCCTAAAACCAAAATTCCCTGAGTTTTTGCATGATGTTAACAGTTTAGCTGTGCCTTTTGTACTTGAAAGTGAGTTTTGCTGAAAAAAAATCCTTTGCTCACTTTTTCTTTCCTAAAGTATCTTTAATATACAGCACCATTTTCTTCTGTCATAAAAAATGTCACTGTCAAAAGTCTTGTGATAATTTAATTTCGTTTGCCTGATACTCTAAAACTTAAAAAATTATTTTTCTTTAAAGTTAACTAATTTTACAAGAATATATATTGGTGTTTATTGCTATGGGTAAAAATTAACAAGTACATGGCATGTCCTTTCCATGTGTAGTTTCACTGGGGTTTTTTTTTTCTGGATTTTTTTTTCTTGAATTACAGTTTTTAGTATGTATTCTATTCACTGGCTTTGGTTTTATTCCTCAAGGATTTCTGTTATCTATGTGTTGTAACTTTTGTGTGTGTGTCTTTTTTCAGTATTTGTCATTTTTCTAAAAAAATTTTATCTCAATTAATTTCATTTCAATTTTTTACAATTCTCCTGTTTTTGATTTGTTTGTGCCTGACCGCTGGTTTTGTCTTTATTTCTGAAATGAGATTTTTCTTTTATCTGTAATTCTTTTCTGAGATTTGTCACATGATTTTTCAAGTCACGATTTATATGGTTATTTCATGTTTTAAAACATTTTCTTAAGCCTTTAGTGTATTTTGAAATAGGTTAGAGTTGTAATTTCTTTTATGGGCAATTTTTTCTGGTTATTTTCTGTATGGGTGTTAGTCTACTCAACATTCTCTTTTTCCTTATAGTAACTCCATACTGAATGTGACCTTGATACTTTGTTGTACCTCCTTTTGAATTAAAATTAGTTTTCCTGAAATTTTATAACGTATGAATCAGTTTAGCTTTCTTACTTCACAGAGCTCCCTCCTGTTGAATTTTGATGGTTCTATCAGGTGTTTGCCCTTAGTGTCCTGGAAGGAAGCCTTGGCTCATGAGATTGCAGAATTATTTATTAAATACCCCTTTCACCCTGGTTTATCAGATTAGCCCATGGTCAGTTCTAGGGAAAACCTATGGCTATTCTGGTTTATCTCATTCTCAGGCTTCTCAGAAGCCCCCTTGTTCTCCTCTGCTTTCTTCAGCAGTCCTGGGTATTATTCAGATTCTCTTGTGGCTTTTCCTATCTGCTTGTAGTTTGTTTCCTAGTATACTGTAAATGTTGTCCATGGATTTTGGATTTGCTATTAGTAGCTCTGTCTGCTTTTAAATGGAAATTCAAGGAGATTCAGAATCCACCATTGTCTCAGAATCCCCTAGGTAACATTAGTAGTAATAGTAAAAATAGCTCCTCTTTGTGTCTTTATATATGAAAGCCATTGTGATAGGCAGTTTATGTTAGATTTCCTCATTTAATTCTCACAGTAATATTCTTAGGCATTGTTATTACCTTTATATACAGATGCTTTTAAGAAGAGGTAAATAATACACCCAATATTTTACATGTAGTAAATATGAAAATAAGATTCAATATACCAGTCTAATTAATTCTTAAGTTCTTTATAACTCTGACATTAATAACATGTTTTAGAGTCCCATTTTTTGTAGTGTGTGACAAGATTTCTTTAAATACAGGGTAACTTAATTTTTTTCATATTTTTGGTTTAAACAAAAATAATTCATTTTCTCACCAAAGTCAAGGGTAGTGCTAATAGTCAAATTTACTGTTATCAAGATAATTGTTTAATTTTCCTCTGTGATACCACTCTTTTTTTCAGATTTATTTATTTTTTTAAAATTTATTTTATTGAAGTATAGTTGATTTACAATGTATTAATTTCTGCTGTACAACAAAGTGATTCAGTTAAACATATAAATACATTTTTTTCATATTCTTTTCTATTATGGTTTATCACAGGATATTGAATATAGTTCCCTTAGGAACTTGTTTATCTATTCTGTATGTAATAGTTTGCATCTGCTATTACCACTCTTGTTGTATGTGCAATTGTTATAATGAAGTTCAAGAGAGCTTTTCTTTTAACTTCACAAAGTTCCCTGTTCTGTTTTGAATATTTTTGTGAAATATTCAGAAATATAATGTCTTACTTTATGAGAGCTTTGGTCATTTACATATGATGACTTTAAAAGTGAGGTAGAAAAGATATGAAGTACTGTAGTATATAGTCAGTCAGAATACTCACAATTTTAGTTGCTGTAGCTCCATAAGACTGAGAGACAGATATGGGGACAAAGTAGCTGTTAGTCAAAATGCTAAAATATTCTTCTCTAGTAATTTTTGGTAATGACTTCAGTTCCTGATAAAAAGGGCTATATACCTTGTCTGGTGTCCTTATCCTTTGGCATTTATGGGTTTCACTACCACCGTGCAAGCCATAGCCAGATATCTTAAGAACCATCAAATGTCCTCTTACATAATGATTTTATTTCATACATAAGGGAAAACAATTTTCCCCATCTTTTCTTACCTTTATCATCCAAAATGGTTATAAATGGATCAAAGCCAAAAATTCTCTAGAACTTTACAAAAAAATGATTATCTGAGAACCAAAGAAATGACAGAAAATCCTTATGAAAATATTGAAACATTTGGTTTGGAGAGAAAGTATCATTTCTAGAGTCAACATATTGGGATAAAGGCACATTCAATATTTTCTGTGTGTTTTTATTTTATTTTCATTCTATTTGAGTATTGCCTCTCCATTAGATTGATGTGCATCTTATAGCAACAAGCTAGTAGTTCTGTCTATTCATTCATCCATTCTCATTTCTTCTACAAATATTTTTGAGTATTTCTCCCTGGTCCAGTTCTAGGCTGGACACGATACAATGGTGAGCACCTGTAGACACAGTTTCTGTCCCCTTGGTATTGACACTGAAGTGGTAGAGACCAATGTTACATTTCTTAGTGTGTAGTTATTTCACTTAAATTATAACTTTGATAGAGCATCTGCAGGGGAAGATCTGAGTCCAATGAGAGTTTAAGAGATTTTGGTCTTGTTAGGAAGATCTAGAAACTAATGAGATTAAAGAATATGTAGGAAATAACTAGGGAAAGATGGCAGGAGAGAGAATTCCAGGAGGAAAATACAGCATTTATTAAAGATCTTTTGGAGCCCATGGGCTCAATTGGGCCTAGTTTTGGACATATTGGACTTGAGACACAATTATAATATTTAAAAAAGATTTCAAGTAATCAGGGTATTATGAATCTAAAGCTCTGGGGAGATGTGTGTAGAGAATAATTGGAAGACGTGTATGCATGAAATTATTAGGGAGCAAGTACAGAGTGAAAAGAAGAAATGGATTAGGATAGAGCCTTGAGAAATTATGACAGCAGTACCTTGGCAGAAGCAGTTCAACTTGTGAAGGAGAGAAAGAAGAGCTAGAAAGGCAGGAGGACTACGAGGTAAGTGCTTTGAAAAGGAGAAACGAACTCTTCCTCTCCAAAATAATGACATCGCCAAAGCTCTGCTTCCTGTGTCATTCCATAGTTTTTGTTGTAGAATCAGATAATTTTGAAGTGTCATTAAATTATTTGCAAGATTGCTAGAAAGATCCTCAGGCTTCAGAACCCACTATTGCAGAGATTCAATGGGTGTGCCAATGTAATTAGCAGAATTTGTTACTGCAGGTCTCAATACAGCTCCTTTTGAAAACACTAGATCCTAAGATTAGAAGTTAGTGTGGCTTTCCCGTTACCAAATAGCATGCTCCTAACACCCTTTTCTATTCTGTGCCTATCATGGGGGTCACCGGGCTTACTTGCTGGTACTTGTTATTGCATTTCTTTTGATCTGAATTGTCCAGATTCCACATAAGATGACAGACAGCTGAATAATTGAAAGCACATAAAACTTGTATACTGTCAGGTCTTCTTTTTAGCATCCAGTCTGACAAGGTGACTCAAAAAAAATAGGATGATAAATCCTTAGGAAGGTAAGAGGAAAGTTCTCATGACTGAGGCTTAGAGATGGAGAGAAACTCATACACAGGTCTGTAAATTATAGAAATCTTCCTTGATGGGATGAGCCCTTTACTATGAGATGGCAACAAGCAGAATTCAGCATAGAATCTCTGAATCTGTAAAATGTTAATATATGTTTAGAATATTAAAATGTTTTTATTAATTCCTCATAGATGATAACATTTGCCTGGATACCTAAGATTTATGTATTAGATGAACGTGAAGTAGTCTTTACTTTTCTATTTAATGGACATCAGAAACTAAGGTCAAGTAATATTTGCTATTAATAAAAATGTTGTTATGATTTTTGCTTTCTTGGTTTTAGCTTTAGTTAATCGTGGCTTGAGAAAATTTAGTTTATGATGTTGGACTAACAAGTTTCATCCATAGTAAATCATTTCCTTGTAAGAACTGACCTTTGCAGAAATACATGCAGAAAGTTAGGAGGGTTTGGAACTAAGCCAAATGACAACTTATGAAGAATTTTTCCTATTTATTTGAATTTAAGGATAAAGGCTATATCATTACATTATAAACTTTTATATATAGTATCAAAGTTTTCAGTTTTTCCAATTCATATGACAGGCACAAAATCTTTTCCTCAAGCAAAATAAGAATAAGGGTAAAACTAATCCCACACTACAAATTTAGAAATTTTAGTATTAGAAAACTTTCTAGAAGAAAAATGATTTTTCGTAAGACTATTCATTCTATTACCTTGAATGCTGCTATTTCTAAAACATTGATTTAACTGAAATGAACAGTCTTCAAAAAATAGAAAAGCAGTCTCAGTTATTTTGAAAAATAAATAATTTTTATCTGTAGTACATAGGCCAATTAATTATGTATTATTTCTCAAAATATGTTTCATTATTGAGAAATATGAAATATTGGTTATGGGGATGGTAGCTCTTCAGAAAACCATTCCCATTGATGGAGAACATCTTTTACAAACTCAAAGCGTGTGGCCTACATTCATTTAAGATATAAATGACATCTCTTTGTTATTATATATTTTTCTTTTTCTGGCACTCAGCACTGTGCCTGGTACATTGTCAGAGTTTATAAATGCTTGGTGAATAGGTAAAAATAAAAGCACAGTGCATTGACAGTTTCTAGTTAGAAACTATGCAAGTTTTAGAAAAATGGAATATTTAGTTTAAACCAAAGCAATCATTTGGGCTAAATGATTAGCTTAATGCAAAGAAACTGCATTGTCATTTCTTTACCTTTACAAGAATGGGACATAAAGCCAACCCCTGACTGGGACATGAGCAGGGAGAGATTAGAAGTTAAGGTGCTCTGGGGTCTTTTTGAAGATGGTTACTAGTGGGGAAGAGAGCGATCATATTGTGAAAGGGTGACAAGATGAAAGAAGCTTCTCTTCACAATCAAGATCAGAAAGAAAACTGAAAAAGCAAAGGAGAAAGAGTATCACAAAATGTTAGCCTTATGTTAAGGAAAAGGGCATAAGAAAGAGCTTTGGGGTAGAAAGTAGCCCTTACCTAAGACCCTCAAGAATTGAACTTGCTTACTGAGAATACACACACAGACACACACACACACATGTAATTACATACACATACATTCCGTGAATAGAAGTGAAAACAATTCACAAGCACTAGCTAACATTACATTATATGATGTAAGATTTAAATACAGTGATAGAAGTGGCACCAGCCATGCCTTAATCAACTCAATATCCTGGCATCTTGCTTCTCTCATAAAATATGGGCATAGCATCTCCATTCAACTACACAGAGGTCTCATGTAACTTTCATGTATTGCTAGTCAGGTTAGGGATAGAAATCAAAGTAAAGGGAAGCAATGTGAGGGCTGCAAAACAAACGACAAGATCAATCTTGACTTTCTTTTTATGTCTAGAAAGAAAAAGAAGCCTTGATCAATCAACACGTATTTATTGAGTGAAAAATCTCATTAAAATCTTAAATGTTAATTTTGACCCGAGAATACTTTACATTCTTTTAATTAGACCTTTAAGCAAATATATTCTATTTTTGTGCTCTTACAAGCTAGTATAACATTAATCACCAAGTGTCTTGGTATATGATCTTATGGAAAACTTTTCTTTTTAATTTGGATAGACGAGGCTACTATCTTTTATGTCTATTATGGGTAATTAAGTATTTGGCTTTTCTAAAAAAATTTTCAGTGTTGAAGTCAAGAGTAATAAATGAGCTCTACAAACCCCAGAAGAACTTGAGAAGGAAATTACACAATCTATTTTTCTTCTTTTTGTAGTCCAGTTACAACTTATTTATTTTAAGTTATTTTAGAAGTTAATTTTTCTGTTGTAAGCACTAGCACTGTGATGAGACAGACATTTATAAATAAATAGCCTTTTTTGTGGCTTGAGGCAGTTCATGAAATTACCAAAGATGTTTAAATGATTAAACATGTAGGAAATTATTTAGCCATTGAATGACCTGGCTTATTCTGTTTGATCTATATTATAGATCTATAATATTGTGAATACATATTGTATACATTGTGTATATATGTTATATATTACATGTAATATTAAATATATAAGGATGAAGACATATTATAAGAACTTTCTAATCATATCATTTTGCTTGACAAAATATAATCAACATTTTCCAAAATACTTAGGAGCTCCTCAGAGAACAGGATAAGATATACCATAAATTTAGTCTCTTTTAAAACTTGAGTTTCTAGGGTGATTCAATTCAGAGTTTAAAACTTATTGTAGTAGATTTAAAAAAATTCACAACCAGTATGGAAGAAAATTTGTGGTAAAAGCAAGGGAAAATTAGCTGGGAGTGGAGAGGGGAGCAACAACCATCCAAAAGAAGTGATCATCAAAAGACAGAACATTACTTGGTGATATGAGGAGTATACTGAACTTCTAAAAACAGTATAGAAGTGCTGGGTTCCAGCTAACAAGTTAAAATCCTTTCAGAATGTCAGACAATCTAATGAGGCTTCTCCATTTCTAATTCTACACACTAACAAGGTTAATCAAACCATGAAGTAACAGCGAAGACTTTCACAATTAATGTTGTAAAATACATAAAACAACAGCTAATTAATCAGCCCTAAGGTCACTATATCACTTGTGGAAAATTAGTAATAGCAAAGATTCATGACAGAGAGAGAGAGAGATGACAGGTCATGCTCTGTGAGTTTCAATTTTAACTAGCAAAGACTGTCAGAGTTATATCTAAAGCTGCAGTAGTCTTTTTTTCCTTTTTTTAAAACAGCAGTAGAAGCTTGACTAGCATTAGAAATAATTATATTTTGAACATATTTATAAAGTTCAAGTAACTATATCTTTTGTAGTTTTTAACAGTGAAAGGAGACAAGAAAAAAATCATTACATTTATGTTTCAGATTTCTCCACCAAATAGCATTTCATCAACTTATTAGTGAAAGAAAAGTTGGGTTAAATACATGAAACAAGTTTGCTAGATGATATATTTAACCTTTTAAACGTATAGCATAAATATGTCTTACTTGCTTTTTTTAAATGCATGCCAACCTATAATTAACATACTGCTCAAGAAAGAGAAAGATGAGAATTAGAGAGATTAATCATAATAAATTAACTATATGAAAACATTTCAGTAAGTCCTCTTATTTTAGATATAGAAACTGAAATTATCAATTACAAACCTTATTTCCTTGGGGAGACCACATATGACATTCTAAATAAAAGGTAATAAAGGTCATATTTCAAGTATATTACTATGGTCTATTTTTCAGTGGTGTTACAATTAAAAAATTATAGAAATCACAAGCATAGCTCCCTCTCCCTCTAAAAAGAGAAACAGACAAGCCAACAATATAACCAAGCTCCATATTTTAAATAAAGTTGAATATGAAGCATTGGCAGTGTGAGTAGAGACTCTTGACATTGGGTCTTGGTATATAGAAGATGATTAGTCAAAAGTATATAGTATGGATCTGAATTGAGAAAGAGGTTACAAGACTGAGATAAAAATGATTGGGAAATTAAGGTACAGCCATACTTTGGAATAGTTGGTGACCGTCTAAAAGAACTGGGCAGCCATATGTGCACATATATGGAAAATGTTGATTATATTTTGTCAAGCAAAATGATATGATTAAAGAAGTTCTTATAGGAGTCTTCATCCATATATATTTAATATTACCTGTAATATATAACATATATACACAATGTATACAATATGTATTCACGATATTATAGATCTATAATGCACAATATTACACATACAATATTATATATAATTTTGTATATAATATTATTTATATATATTATTTCATGCGCAAATATTTGTGCATTCATGGGAGAATACCTACCAAACTGTCAATACTGATAGCATCTAAGAAAAGGAGTGCATGAAACATAGGATGAGTAAGGGGTTTTCCTTTTAATTGTAAATATCTTGGTATGGTTTTTGTCTTTTGCATATAATACAAAGTGTGCTGATCACTTGAGATGATTAGTCTATGAAATATATATTTTATATGGGAAATATATAAATGGTAGGTGTTCAATAAGTGCATCTCAGAAAGAAAATATTTTTAGGTACTATTATTTTTAGGAATGATGAGCTTTATCAGTTCACGTGGTTAGATGATCATAAAGTACCACGGATTATGATGCTGCTGTATGGCATGGTCAGAGAAAGTGAAATAGCGGGAGCATGTTTAAATCTAATAGTGGTTTAGCTGAGAACGAATATGAATTAATACAGAAAAAGGCTCTCAAAGAAATTTTTGAATCTCATTAAAAGTTAAGGAAAATAGAAAGAATAACTATAAATAAAACAGTGATGCTTATGAGACTGTTAAAGGAAAAAGTACAGAAATTAGTGATTCTATGGAGAAGAGTTGTGGATCAACAGAAAAAATGAAGAATCTAAGTCACTGTGGTATTTGTGGGTTATATGACATGTTCAAAGAAAGAAAAGGAAAAATAGGTATATAAAATGTACATTTAAGTTTTAGTTTAGAGAGTGATTTTTGTTTTTTTGTTAAGTGATGGATTTAGTTAGAAACTAGTTGTATTTTACCATAAAAATTAAGTATAGTTTTCTAATTATTTGCAATTCAAAAGTTTTTTCATATATCTCTATAAGACTTTAAAAATATTTTAATATGAAGAAGTATGAGGAAAAAAGAACAAATGGCTCATAGGCCCAGATAATTCTTGATTATAAGTAAAACAAAACAAAATTTAAGTAAAATGACAACATTACAGAACAATATTGAAGAAATATAAAAGCATCCTGAGAAGCTGGTTTTAAAATTTTATGGAAATGCAGACACAAGATGTTCTTGAGGCAGAAAAGTTTGAAGCTCCTAGTTTATTAAATAACAAAGCTTATTATAATGTTTAATAATTAGAATAATTGGTGCAAAAGTAAATAGTACAATGGAAAAATGATAGAGAGTTCAGAAACAGATCCACACATATAGGGACCCCTGATATTTGATTTAGAAGGCACTACAGATTTTTGCTTTTTTTTTTCTCTATTTTTTCTTTTGATTTGTTTACTTGTTTGTTGGGAGAGAGGAAGAAAGGGAGAAAAGAGAAAGAGGCAAAGGGGGAGGATGAAGGAGAGGGAGAGGGAAGTCAGGTAATACCAAGTATTGGTGAGGATGTTGATCAGTGGGAACTCTCATATTTTGCTGGTGATAGTGTAAATTACTACAGCTTTGGAAAATGTACGAGTTATCTGGTAAAGTTAAATAAATGTGTATCTCGATAATTTATATCCCTATAGATATAAGAGAAATACATAGACTAGAGAAAAACATGGGTGTGTTCATATACAAGGATATTTAATGTGGCTTTATTCTTAATACCCCAAAACTTGACAAAAATGTCCCTCAACAGTAGAATGAATAAATAAATTGTGCAATATTTGTACACGATGCATAGAAATTACAGTGAATGAACATTATGCAAACAGTGTGCCTTAATCTTATAAACACAATTTTGAGTAAAAGAAGCAAGACAAAATAATACATTTCAGAGTTGCTAAAATTATAAAGAAAAGTAAAGGAGTTGATGTCAGGCTAGCAGTTCTTTTTTTCTTTTTTTTTTCATGAGCAAACAAATGTTTATTTGTTTTAAGCCATTGAGTTTTGGGGTAGTTTGTTACACAGCAGTTGATAATACACCTCTTTCAGAGACTGCTCAAATGTCAACTTTTTTTTTTTCAGCTTGTTATTTTAAAATTTTTGTTGGAGTATAGGTGCTTTACAATGTTGTGTTAGTTTCCACTGTACAGCAAAGTGAGTCAGCTATACGTATACATATATCCCCTTTTTTGGATTTCCTTCCCGTTTAGGTGGCCATAGAGCACTGAGTAGAGTTCCCTGTGCTATACAGCAGGTTCTCATTAGTTATCTCTTTTATACATAGTATCAGTAATGTATATATGTCAATCCCAATCTCCCAATTCATCCCACCCCCCTTTTCCCCCTTGGTATTCATATGTTTGTCCTCTACTGTGTCTCTATTTCTGCTTTGCAAGTAAGATCATCTATAGCATTTTTCTAGATTCCACATATATGCATTAATATGTGATATTTGTTTTTCTCTTTCTGACTTAACTTCACTCTGTATGACAGTCTCTAAGTCCATCCACATCTCTACAAATGACCCAATTTTGTGCCTTGTAATGGTGAGTAATATTCCATTGTATATATGTACCACATCTTCTTTATCCATTCCTCTATTGATGGACATTTAGGTTGCTTCCATGTATAGTGCTTCAGTGGACATTTGGGTTCATGTGTCTTTTTGAATTATGGTTTTCTCTGGGTATATGCCCAATAGTGGGATTGCCGGGTCATATGGTAATGAGAATAAAACAAAAATAAATAATGGGACCTAATTAAACTGAAAAGCTTTTGCAAAGCAAAGAAAACCATAAATGAGATGAAAAAGCAATGCTCAGATTGGGAGAAAATATTTACAAATGAAGCAACTGGCAAAGGGTTAGTATCTAAAATATACAAACAGCTCATGCAGCTCAATATCAAAAAAACAAACAACCCAATCCAAAAATGGGTGGAAGACCTAAATAGACATTTCTCCAAAGAAGACATACAGATTGCCAACAAACATGAAAAGTTGCTCAACATAACTAATTATTAGAGAAATGGAAATCAAAACTACAATGAGGTATCACCTCACACTGATCAGAATGGCCATCATCAAAAAATCTACAAACAGTAAATGCTGGAGAGGGTGTGGAGAAAAGGGAACCCTCTTGCACTGTTGGTGGGATTGTAAATTGATACAGCCACTATGGAGAACCTTATGGAGCTTCCTCAAAAAACTAAAAATAGAACTATCATATGACCCAGGCTAGCATTTACATCTAAGGAGGGAAGTAGAGGGTTGAATCAAGAAAGGTGAGATGGGAACTTCTGAGTTGCTAGTATCTTAATTTTTAAAAAAATCTGTGTGATGAAGACATTGTTATTCATTTTATAGTATTTATTTTAACTTTTAAGTACTTTTCTGTACATATATTACATTTTTGAAAAGAAAGGAAGTGTTAAAATTAGAAAGGAAAACTTCCATCTGTTGCTTTTCCTAGACCTTCAAGTTAACTGTTAAATTTCATTGTGATCCCCTCCAGGTGGAAAATAATTATTAAAATACATTATTGTATGTTTCTTTCTCTCTTCACGTGTCTTTCTGAATACAAACGCACATTTTATTTACGAAAGATATATCAAACTCTCCACACTGTCCTGTACCTTGATTTTTCCCACTTATGTATCTCTTGGGGCACATTCCACATATGTGCATTCAGACCTGTCTACTTTTTGAAAAACAAAATTATATTATTTTCCATATGGATGTAGTACAATTTATGTAACCACTTCTGCATATATGAGCATTTGGTTGTACTCAGGTTTTTTGTTTTGTTTCTGTCACATAGGTGGCCATTAGTACAGTTTGATATAAAATTTGATCTCCAAATGTATTCTTAGGGTTTGCCCTGGGATCACTGCGACAAAGTATTATAATTTTATGCTGTGTCAAATATTGCCAAATTGTTTTCTAAAAAGGTGCTATTTTTTGGCACCAATTTACTTTTCTAACAAGAAAAGTATGAAAGTGAGCTATGAGACTTCTGGAAGGTTTTCTTGAAACCCTTAATCTTGGTAGAGTTTAAAGACCTTTGAAACTTCCATTATATAAATAAATATCAGTCATTTTAGGTTTTCAAAGTAATTGATGTATTTTAAAATAAAAATGACTGCTCTTGAAAATTGTTTTTGCATTAAATATTAAAGCAATACAAAAAGCACAATTAAAAAAATAATACAAGAAGAAAGAAAATGTCCCACAGTATCCAATCACAGAGAACCACTGTCAAGGTTAGGAGAATATCATTTGCAGAATCTCTCCCAGAATATACATAGCTAAAGGAGAGATTGCTAAGAAAGAATAATTTTAGTAAAACAGGATGATGCTACCTATTTAATGTTATTGTACTTGAATCAAAGAGAAGTTATAAAATTTGAGAAGAAATTGAAGGAATTGTTATGGAGCAGATATGTTATTTTTTCCCTGATATGAGATACTTAAAGTATAATTTTCAGGTTAGAAATATAAAAAATATGAAAAGAATTAAGAATGTTTAACAGCAGTTCTCAACATGGACAACATTTATGATTCCCTAAAGTGAAAGATGAGAATAATGGCACTTATTCCTAGTTCTCCTCCATCCATAACCTACTCTTTTTTAAATTATATTAACAATTGACAAGGTTTAAACCATTTTTGTTCTATTTTGTAATTACGATAAACATTTGGAGGTGCTTAATCATCTGATTAAATCATCCCATATTTACCACCAATCCTTTTATCATAGCACCTTTGTTCTTCAGGCCGTTGTTCAAATTCACCATTTTGATACCTGTTTTTTATTCTTAAGTAGTGTTTTGTAATACTGTACTGTAAATAATACTACTTACATTTAGAGGAAACCCAAAAGCTGCAACACATATGGGCCAAAGGATTCTAACACTGCATTTGTCATTTTCTCAGAAGCAGGTGAAAACTGCAATGAAAATGATAAAAAGCTATCAAAATGTTTGATTGATCATTAAGCACATATTTTCAAGAATTAAAAGTCTTAGGGCTTCCCTGGTGGCGCAGTGGTTGAGAGTCCGCCTGCCGATGCAGGGGACACGGGTTTGTGCCCCAGTCCGGGAAGATACATGCCGCGGAGTGGCTAGGCCTGTGAGCCGTGGCCGCTGAGCCTCCGCGTCTGGAGCCTGTGCTCTGCAACGGGAGAGGCCACAACAGTGAGAGGCCCGCGTATCGCAAAAAAAAAAAATCTTAAAGGAGAAAGTACTAGTAATTCACAACTCTTTCTTCTCCTTCACTCTCCTTTCTCTTTTCTGCTTTCCTAGCTGACATCTATCTATCCTATCTATCTGTCTATCATCTATCCATGCATGCATGCATCCATCCATCTATCTCTCATCTATTCAGCTATCTCTCTATCAATATAGTGTAAAATGCTTATTTTGTGCCGCTTTTTTCATTATAATGTTGATTTGAAATAAATAAACTGCCAGATATTTCTCCAGCAAAGATGGGTTTATTTGGGATCAGCAGAGAATTGCAGTTTGGGGTCTGCAACCATGGTGAGCCACGTGCAAGCCCTCAAATGGCAAGGGTAGGAGAATGCCTTTATAGGGAGGAAAAGGAAGTTGGGAAAACTATAGTAAAAATGGAGTCCATGGCTTTTCAATGGCTGAGTCCTTGCCAGGAAAGAAAAGTCTTTCTTCTTCCTCACTGATTTTGTTATAGTTGCAGGACGTGGGAGCTCCCCCTACTGGTCTCCTGACTCTATTTAGTTGAGGTTTCTGTTTATTAATATTTTACAATAAATAGGATTCTAGTTTTCAATGACTTTATATTTCTTCTTGGCCCTCCTACTTTGGATATTCTCTCTAAAACAGGGAAGATTCAGTGATGGAAAAAATAATAGAAATGTAATTTAAGTAAGATTACACATCCAAAACAGACAAAACCTGGACCAATGCATAATTATGTCAAAAGCTGAAGCTGAATTTTACGAGTGTGTGGTATTTTTCTGCCTCAGGACCATCAGTAATTTCTCTCATACATTCAATTACAATGTTACACTAAAACATTCTTATAGAACACTCCTAAAATGAAGCTAAAATCCTTAATAAAATCACAGGTATCTTTTGCATAAAACTCACATAATATTGGCAAATGACTCTCCTCCCTGGAGAAACTACTTTATCCTCATATGTTTTGGAGTTCAGATATGTACACACACACACACACCTCTCAATGTATAACTAAATCAGAGATGAAGTGAATCTCTCTTATTAGAAAGAGTTAAAACAGTTTTCCTTGGCTTTTATTAACCTGTATAATGTGATTTCTTGAAGAATGAGATCTTAATTATTATGAGTTATTCAGCATAAGAGTTCAAAGTTTTGCATTTTACATTTTGATTTGAAGATTCAAAAAGCCTTTTGCTGTGAGAAAAGCAATTTCTATGATTACTTTATGAAATACAGATCACTTGAAAATGGAATCTATATAGCAAGTAAATTTTTGGCTTTAAAAATTGAGCCTGCCTTGCTTTCTAACCTCATTTTTTTTTTTTTTTTTTACATTTGATCTCATCTTTTCCTCCTTTCCACAGCGTTAATAAAATGGGAGATGAGTGAAGAATGTTTGTGGGTCTGATTATAAAACAGTGAACATTTCCTGTATGGGCACATGCACGTATGAATCACCATGCAAATGGATCTTTGATTACTCCTATAGCTTTATGCAAGTTATGATTTGTGATATCAGTGAGGACCAGAAATCCTTTTCAATATTTTCACTGCAGCACAGATCAAACCTACAGTGGAAAAATGAGTCAAGTGTTGTGCTAGCTGGTTGCTCTCCCTATCATTACAGAACACTTTAGGAGGTCCCCTTTTATTCATGTCAGCTGTATGGTTTAATTTAAAAGTAATTCCAAGCATTTAACACGCTTCCTTCATTTTAAAGAGTACTTCTTAAAAATGAAAAGGATTCAATCACTTTTTGGAGACAGACAAAGGGTACAATGTAAATGTAAGTCCCATCAGTGCAGGTCTGATGGTTTCTGATTTAAATAGTTTTTATTAAATATGAAATGTCCAAATTACCTAATCATTGTCTCCTGTAAGATAAACACAGTTTTTCTAGGCTTTTCTGCAGAGTCTTATCTCAGAGCTGCAGGATGTCAGTTGATAATGTCGCCTTCATGTTAGACAAGCAGACAAAATAATTTGATTGTACTGCTTGCCATGTTGTTCTAAGCAGTTCTTTAAGAACTAAAACCACTTTGTTTCTGGTGGCATGACAAAGCCCATTACTTTCATTTTTTGAACTCCTTAGAAAGCTTCAACATCAATAGGACTGCTTTCAGAGCACACTGGTATAATGTGTTTAGTCTTGTCTATCCATCCAGAGGTAGACATAAAACAAAAGTTAGGATGGTAGGAAAAACGTTTTTCATGCTGCAGAAACATGGCAAAATTACAGGTAATTACTTTTTAAACTGACAATCACTGAAGTAAGTGTTTAAAGTTAAATTTTAAATAAATTATTCAAAAACCTATAAACCTATATCCAAATGCTAGGCAGTAACTTCTGTACTGTTTGAATATTTTGCAGTGCTCATGCAAACAGAGACTGTGGAGAAAAAAATGATCAAAATAATCTTAACCATTATTTTCTGGAAGTAAGAGTAAAATGTTTTAATTTTAAAAATGTGAAATGATAAGTTTTCTAATTATTTTTTACACTTGTGAGAAAGGAGCACAGGAAATGTAAAAATCAACTCAACATAATGACAATCTCATTTGAAATAAGAGGGTAAGTTAAGTGATTGGGTATGTCTAAAAGAAAAGCATGAATAGATTTAAAAATAAAGTTTAAGATCAATGCACAACCACTTTGTGACCTCATGCATTGTACACATTCTAAGTCCAGTTTTCTAATTTATAAAATAAGAATATAATCGTAGCTACATGAAGGTAGGTCATCTAATCAACTAACTCTGCACTCAAACTGGTGGACAGAAATCAGCATGGTCCCTGCACTTAGGGAGCTTATGTTCTAGTCCAGAGAGCAAAAAATAGCCAAATCATTGTATACATAAATGTAAAATTGTGACTGTAATAAGTACTACAAAGAAGAACTACACGGTTTTATGAGAGCTTATGCAAAGGACAGTTTGATGTAGTTAGGGAAGTTAGAAGAGACTTCTATGAGGACAAAGATATTGTACTGCAGTTTGACTGAGTGAACTAGATAAATAAAGGAGGGAAAAACATTTCAGACAGAGGGACTTTGTATGTAAGGATACTGTCAGGGTCCCTGAGGGAAGAACTAACCTTATATAAAGAATGGAGAACATGGTAAAAAATGAGGTTTAAAAAAGGGAAGACTAGGGCTTCCCTGGTGGCACAGTGGTTGAGAGTCCACCTGCCAATGCAGGGGACATGGGTTCGTGGCCTGGTCTGGGAAGATACCACATGCCGCGGAGCGGCTGGGCCCGTGAGCCATGGCCGCTGAGCCTGCACGTCCAGAGCCTGTGCTCCGCAATGGGAGAGGCCACAACAGTGAGAGGCCCGCGTACCGCAAAAAAAAAAAAAAAAAAAGAAAGAAAAAAAAAGAAAGACTGCACAGAGCTCTCGAGGATATTGTAAGGAATTTTGTCCTTATCTCTCCAAGGGAAGCCTTTGAAAAGATTTAGACAGAAGGGTGATTTCTAATCTGCTCTTCAGAGTAGACCAGTTGGAGCTGCAGTGGAGGTGCTGGGCTTGAAAATGTGCTGTAAATTTTCAGATGCCCCTAATGCTGGTCCTGCATTGCTGGTTGTACTCCTTATCTTATCATCACTGCATTCTGAAGAGAAGTTTACCTGCTTTTCTTTTTTATTTCAATTCATTTCATTTCATTTCTTTCTTTCTTTGTTTCTTTCTTTTTCTTTCTTTCTAAATAAGAATAGGAATAATGTACATGTGATTGTAATACACAGTAAATAGATGCCAATTTATTCGCACAATGACATTGTAGGACAAATTTTTCAACAAAAGGTGCATTAGGAAGTTCTTAGATTTGAAGTATAAATGTTCTTTCCAAGGAGAAACAATCCTTGTATTCTAACATGATATCAACTCTACTCATTAATTATGAAAATGCATTATGATAAAAAGCAAGTATATCAAAAAGAGTCATGTACCACAATGTTCATTGCAGCTCTGTTTACAACAGCCAGGACATGGAAGCAACCTAAGGGTCCATCGACAGACGAGTAGATAAAGAAGATGTGGCACGTATATACAATGGAATATTACTCACCCATAAACAGAAACGAACTTGAGTTATTTGTAGTGAGGTGGATGGACCTAGAGTCTGTCATACAGGGTGAAGTAAGTCAGAAAGAGAAAAACAAATACCGTATGCTAACACATATATATGGAATCTAAGAAAAAAAAAAAGGTCATGAAGAACCTAGGGGCAAGACAGGAATAAAGACACAGACCTACCAGAGAATGGACTTGAGGATATGGGGAGGGGGAAGGGTAAGCTGTGACAAAGTGAGAGAGTGGCATGGACATATATACGCTACCAAATGTAAACTAGATAGCTAGTGGGAAGCAGCTGCATAGCACAGGGAGATCATCTTGGTGTTTTGTGACCACCTAGAGGGGTGGGATAGGGAGAATGGGCGGGAGACACAAGAGGGAGGAGATATGGGGACATATGTATATGTACAGCTGATTCACTTTGTTATACAACAGAAACTAACACACCATTGTGAAGTAATTATACCCCAATAATTTTTTTTAAAAAAAAGCAAGTATAAAATAATATGTTTAAGCGAATGTGTTTATAATTTAAGATTATAAGAAAAAAGATACATTTATGACCACAATTTATTACTTGATCTTTTAAAGCAACATAGAATGATTGAACTGATATGAGTTCATGATCCTATTGAGTAACTCCAAACAACAACAACAAAATGCACACTGATTCCTATAACCTCCGATTTAGGAACAAATGGGAGAACCATTATGATAGAAATATCTGCTCCCTTGGATTCTCCTTTAAGAGAAATTGCCATTTTGGCCATTAAATAACTGTAAATGTACACAAGTTACCTAGCTCCTCTGGGATACAGAATCTTCTTTTGCAAAATGAAGGCACTATTCAGAATGGCCACCAAGATCCCTCTAACATAGTGCTGTTAGAGACCCTTTAAGTTGTGATTATGAAAAGATTCTCAGTGAACTGTTGTTGGGAGCCAGCCATCAAATCCATCTCCTGTTCATCTGAGCACCAATACTGTAAAATAGCACTTTGGGGAAATTGCCAACAAACTATATCATAATGAATATACCTTTTTACTCTCTCAGTATCAGTTATCCAAGTTTGATTTTCCAAGGTATATCTCTTGTATTTTACTGCCACAATATTCTATATATTTTCCATCAAATTGCAGTCACCAAGAGTAACTATTATTTTTTTCACACTACTATGATATATGATTTTTAAAATAGTAAAACTAAGGCAGGTATTTTTTAAAAATCTGAATTGATGTGCACATCTGGTTAAAAGGTGTTCCCCCGGCTTTTAAGTACTTGACTAACTTCTTTTTTTTTTTTGGTGGTACGTGGGCCTCTCACTGTTGTGGCCTCTCCCGTTGCGGAGCACAGGCTCCGGACGCGCAGGCTCCGGACGCGCAGGCTCAGCGGCCATGGCTCACGGGCCCAGCTGCTCCGCGGCATGTGGGATCTTCCCAGACCGGGGCACGAACCCGTGTCTCCTGCATCGGCAGGCAGACTCTCAACCACTGCGCCACCAGGGAAGCCCTTGACTAACTTCTTAATTCTGAGGGATCAACACTAATTTCCAGTGTTTACCAGCAATCATAGATGACTAGCAGTTAAAAAGCCATCAGCCCTGTCACATTTTTCAAAGAACAGAATCCCTTTCCAGATGGCCCTTCATTTGGCTAATGAACAGCCTAAGGGGATAAAAATGTCACCTGTTGTAGCTAGTCAACAATATTAAGAAAAACACAAAAATAGACCTCTCATGCAATGGCAACAACCCAAAAACAGATTTATGAGTTCCTTTACTGAGTTAATTTGCAATGATCATCATTTTAGCATTCTAAAGTTTCCAGTTCTTCTCTGAATTTTCCAATGCCATTTTTTAAAAACACTGAAAAATAAATATTAGAAAATAAAAATTTATTTTCCAAAGCAAAGCAATATTTAAACATTTGCACCACAAAAAAACAAGTAAGTAGTTTTTAAATGTATTTCTCATGTGAAAGAGAATGGTCACGTAAAGAATCAACCATGTATATTTTTTGAAACTTTGGTAAGATAAGCGAGATTTTACCTTTTCTAATTCATCTTTACTAAATTACATTTTGGACTATAAGCCAATACAATCCAATTGCTGTTTCTCAATAGGCTGTTTTTCTTTTCACTTTCTCTAACTTTATACAAGTGATGCTCTCTATTTACAATGTGTTCTCCACTTGGTAAGGTCTTACTGATGATTCAAGATCCAGATTATTGATGATTCAAGATCCATCTTCAAATTTCCATTATTTATATCCATATATGCGGTGACTAACAAGGTCATAAATGCTCAAAAATGAAAGCATGGATGGCTAATCATTGTAAGAAGATTCTTCTGAAGACACCTTTTCAAGTCACCCACTGAGATGATAGTGCAGAAGGTGCTGAAATCTAATCTATAGGACAATCCAAAATCATAAATATATTCGTTAAATTCTAACTAGTCATTTAGATTAGTTAGATTAGTTAAATTAAATTCTATCTAAATCATTTTCTTTTAATTTGTATGGAAAATTTATTTTTTAATTACTATACAATCCAGAAATGTAACAGGCAGCATACATTTAAAAAGTCCACTGGGAATAAAGGAAGCCAGTTCTGTTAGCCTATTCTATCCTATCTTTTGTTTCAGTGAAGTAAAACCAAGACACATACGTTCCATAATTTCCTTTTTTGTATATTCCAAAAATTATGTTTCATATATTTCTAATAATTTAGATCTTTGATTTTCTCATTTTCTAGTGTGCTATACTTTTTCTTCTTAAAAATCATAGGGTATATTGAAAGCAAATGTCAACACTATGCATGCATAATAGTATTCTCTCTTTTGTGTGTCTAAGGGACATGTTAAAATTCAATAAGTCTTCATAGCTCATCAAGCAAGTCACTAACAAAGAAGTGAAGTAATATTTTTCTTCCAGGCTTGATTATGATGCCAATGTTCACTCAGCTACATTTAGTGGTGAAGAAAGGGCACAATTAACAGTGGGACATGGTCCCACCAATAGCTTCACACATGAGAAAAAACCCACAAGATTAGAAGCTAGTTTAAATAGTTGTAAAGTTAAATTTACTGTAAATTGGAACAGTGTCATAAATTTCTTTCTTTCTTTTAATTTTTGTGTAAAGTATGCAAGAAAGTTTTCAGGGATAATTTTTAAATTTAATTATAACAATAGGAACTTTGGAGAAGATGCAAAATTTTCTTAAATGAAGTAAGATTCCAAATCTAGCATTACACAGGCAGAAACATGCTCTTCAGTTGGAATTTTAAAAAAAGTCATGATGTTGGCATTTTATTTTGTGAAATTTTAGAAACAGTATTCCAAAGTAATTGACTAAGAGTCTTTGCCAAATTCCTCATTGCATTCTTAGCAAATTCACTTTAAAAATTTCACATAATGATATTTAAGCACTTTTCCAGAAATCTTTGTTTTAGGTCCTGCAGCACATCAAAATAAGAATAGGTCTCAAACTGAATAGTTATATTTTTTCACTTTTCTCTAAAATCAAAAAGTAATAAAAAAGGTTCAGACACAAATACGTACACAACAAAAGAGAGAAATCTTTATACAATATCAAGAAAAATAACCCACAAAAACAACTGAAAACAGCATTACAACAGAGACTTTATATATCTGTAAATAAATGTGCATTGGGGAATCTGCTTTCTACTTTGAATTGGCAGAGAAATCATGTTAGCTAATAATGACCCTGAATGTCATATTTTCATTCTTTTTCTGTATACAGCTCAATAACCTACATTGAAGCCTTAAAGAAAAGAATTTGTGACTAAAATTCCTATGTTCTGGGATCATTAGCAGTGATATGAATAATGGCTTCTTATCCATTCTGAAATCCCTTACAGAAAGTAAACCACCACTACAAAAAGAACATTTAAGGGCACACCTCTAAATGATAGTATTTCTAGATTTAAGAGTTTTTTTCCTTATCATTTGTTATCACTATTAATCCAGAAAATTGTATAAAAATTGATCAAAGCCAAATTACTTAATTTTATCTTTTATCTTCAAATTCATAGGGGGCCACATAGTGTTTGATAGTTTTGAATCCCAGATAAACATATTTTCACACTTTTCTCTCTAACCTACCTCTTTTACTGAGCTGCTCCTGTACCAGTTTCAATTCATTCTTTTCCAACAGGTGCCTTTTTGTCTGTAGCTACTGTACCTATGGCAAACAGATTGGAGAAAAAAATCCCAACCAGAAAGAAATACTCTTCAGAGCTTGCAAAACAGATAAACAAAGAAGGCCATCTATTACATTTTCCCAGAAACTTTTGGCACTTAACCTCTAAGGAATCAATTCAAGAACTTTTGGCCGTTTATCTCCAAAGGAATCAGTTAAAGCAGTGGATATATTTCATCTTAATAAAGGGCTTAGCCATAAAATGCCTGAGTAGACTTCGCTTCTAACTAAATATTAGTTGTTCTAACTGCATTATAAAATAGAGGTTATTATAATTTCTAACACAAGAATATTATAATGATTGCAAGAGATGATTCATTTAAACTATTTAGATCATTATTTGGGAAAAAAATCCTCAATGAATGTTAGATAGTAATTATAGTAAGACACATGAGAAATAATAAATATGAAGAGCCTGTCTCCGTATAATACATTGGTTTAAGTGCGTTAAGTTTTAGTTATATGTATAAATGTCTTATCAGGTTGTGGGATATAGATGTCTCCCTTTTGACCTGAAGATTCATACCTTAAGAAATTGGCAATATAAAATAATTTTCTTATCCACCAGTTGTGATCATCAGTTTTTATAGGGAAAAAACCCATCAAAGATGGTATTTGCTTTCCTAACAAGACAACTACAGCATTGATACAAGTACATTTAAAAAAATAAAAGAAGAAAAAGATAACCATTACCATCTCATTTTTATGACTATGCCACAGTCTTGTTAGATATGGACTATTTTATTTCTTTGGATAATTCAGGGACTAACAAAAGAACATCTGTGTAACAAAGCACTACCACTTGAAATTTAAAATCTCATAAATGAATTAAAACAGCACATTAGCCACCTCAATATCATGGAATTAGTCAATTATGAAAATGATCATCCTTATTTAACAAAGTCAAATGGAAATATTGCAAGGATGTTGTCCAAGGTCACTAAGAATCACAAGCCAAATTTGTAGTCTGCTTTTCATGTTCAATTTTATAGCTAATTGATGCATTTCGATGGATAACACTTGGTGATAGACTTAATTTCCTAAATGTATTGAAAGAATCTTTTCAAATACTTCATAAACATTTAATTTCATAAACATATTTTCCCCAACACTGTAAGTTACCTAAGTTCAGGATCCATATTTGTCTTATTCACTGCTGTATCTTGAGCTCCAGCGGTAATGCATGGGATGCAGTAAATTCTCAGTAAATATATGTTAAGACAAATTAATATTGAGACATTCAAGCAAGACTAAGAAGCTGTTCTGTAACACTGATTATTCAGTTTTTTGAAGGCATACAAAAATTCCCTTAAAAATCCCTTTATTGAGTATGTGCAAAGGAATGTACTATTTGCTATGGGGGGTATAAACTGTGAATTGAAATTTATACTTTGCCCCCAGGAGTTTGCAATACAATAGGCGAACTAACTAAAAACATTGGTAAGTAATACGTACATTATGAGAAGTAAAAATAAGTACTGAGGACATAAACATCAATAGTGAATGAAGAAATCAAGAATGGTTCTGGAAAAGCAAGTAAACGGGTGTGTCAGTGGTGATAAAAAAGAGAGTTGTGCAGAAATATTCAATGGAAGCAAGGTCAGGTTGACATAGACTTAGACTGGATGTAGAAGGCAAGAAAGATTGAAAGAGAGAGAGAGAGATGAAAGCAAAGATATTTATGGTTTTAAGGAAAAACAGAAAAGGGATGCAGAAGGGGAAGCTGTTTTGGATGTCAATGGAAAATGATACATCTGAGGTACTGTGTTAGGCTTATTTTCTTGGATCCTGTTTTTGCTAAGTGCATTAGTGACAATTTTGCTACTATAATATAAAATGGTTAGGGAGCACTGAGGAATATGTAGGTGAAATGCTAGGTAATTGAGATTCATTTTAGCAAAGAATGAGTTTTCATATTAGCAACATGCTGAATGTAATGCTGTTGAAAGTTCATTATAGTGTTGCCGATTATCCAGTAATTTACTGGTAAATATGACAGTTTGACCTGCATTTGATAGTGAGTGATAACTCTTAAGTATGTGGTAATTTTACTCCCTCGTATAGATATTTGCATATAGCGTGAAGTATGTATATCATGAACTATATGTTTAAGCATTAACGCATTATAAAATTGCCGGATAGCTCATACTATGTTTCAGGCACCCACTGGAGGCCGAGCAAAGTCAGGAGTAAAATGAAGTTTACAATTTGAGGAAGAGACAGACACACATATACTAAAATCTAATCTAGCATTTTAAGTGCTTCATCAGTATAAACAAATTACCAGGACTGCTCAGAGAATAGAGTGGCATTTATGCTGGGTTGAAGAAGATTCAGAAATCTCCAGAAAGCGGGTTCACTTGAGATGTGCCTTAAACAATGACCAGTATTGCAACAAACGGAAAAGAAAGGGAGAATATTAAGAAGAAGAGGATAATGAATAAAATATTAAAGGAATTACATATATCATTTGTTTAATGAATGGTATATATCAAGAAGGAGCTTAAATATTAGTTAGAAGTGGAAAAGATGAAAGGGAAAACAGTGTCCAACCAGGCTTTGCACTGAGTTGTATATTGTGCTACTTAATAGGTAGAAGTGAATTATCCAGAAGAAGACAAATAGTAATAGCAACACTTGTACCTCTGGCAGGCAAGAGAAAAACTGCTCACCTCTATGCCTAAGCAATAGATTCCACTAGTCTGGATATCTGTGTGCGGGCTTCACCGGAAAAAGGGTCCTGTTCAGAAAGCCTAGGCACCTTGCAATTCATTTTGGGGTGGTACTTTGCTGGGTGCAGTATAACATAAAGCTCCAGATCAACATGGCATTGCAACCTAAAGAACCCATTCTATTCAAAGAGGAAATGAAGACATATTCAAGGTAATACACATACACATACATGCACATTTATAGGTGTATATATGTATATATGTAAAGCACACATGTTTATATACATACATACCCAAACACATATATAGATATAGACATACACACACATATAAATGGACAAAGGTCCATTTTTGTACATGCAGATTTATTTTACTCTCTTTTAAAGGCTCTATAATATTCCATGGCATGATATCCAAAATGATTTATTTATTTCCTTTTGGAGCATTTTTTTCATTCTTTTGGCTCATACAGTGAATAGTATAATAAACATCTTTGTACGTGTAACTTTGCCTACATTGATCTTGTTCCTAGTAAATATTCTGACGTTTATTAGTTGTTTACTTTTTTCACCTCATTCTCTCAAATTTGGGTAGTTACTGATGTTAAGAATTAATAACACTTTTTTCTTTCTAGTACTTATAATTTTAATTATTCTATAAGTTTAATGCATTAGAAAAGCAAAGTAAAGTAAATTTGATTGATAGCAAGTGTCCTTGTAATGATAATAATTTTAATAGAAATGCCCTTAGGAATCAACCTCTGTATTTGCTATAGATTTTTGATAGATGACTTTTAACAAGTTAAAAAATATTCCTTCTATTCTAAGCTTAACTTAAAAAAATCAAGAATAGCTGTTCAATATTAATGTGTTTTTTTCTGCATCTAGTAAGATGATTGTAAGGTTTTTCCCCTTCGACCAGGGATCGAACCCGCACCCCCTGCATTGTAAGGCAATTCTTTACCACTGGACCACCAGGGAAGTCCCTGTGTCATTAATTTAATATTAAATTTACTATTCTATGGTACAGATCTTACTGATACTTGTATCTATGTAATTTATATTTTTAACATGAGTGTTTGTGTGCTCATATGCATTTCCTTTGAACTTTATTTCTCTAAAACTAATTTTTCCATCATTTTATGTTCTAGTCTAATAAAATTCTCATCCCTCATAATATCTGGCCTTTATAGTTCTTATGGAGTGTACCCCAATGTTCTTTTTCTTTCTAAGTTAGTTTTGGTGATGATATATATTTTTTAAACTATATTAACTTCACTCATTTAATCTAGAATGTTAAATTTATTGGTGGTGTAAATTTACACTTTTTTTCCCCAATTACTTTTTAAAAAAGCAGCGTTTATGGCTTTATGACAGCAAGATTCCAAAACAACTTATTCACACCCTTGGACTTGTACAGCTCTCTGAAAGCTCTTAATTCTCCTGATGGCACATTCATAGTTTTGCACGTTAACTGAGTCCATTAATTTGCATCGGAAGGCAAATGGTATTTTTTCAAATAAAATAATCAATGTTATATTTTGGAGTCAAATCCAAATTTTACATTTATTTTTTTAAAGACAAAATAAGACATAGTAAAAAACTTTGCATTTGAAACCTAGGGCCATGCTCCAGTCCCTTTGGGGATACATATACTCTCCCTTCAAACTTGAAGTATGAAAGAAGAGCATTTTGAGAAGCATAGGAGAAAACAACTTAAAGGGAGAGACAGAAAATATATGTCAGGTGTGCTATCATTTCTCCTTCCCTTAGCTATAACAGACGTTATTAATCAATGACTTTACTAGGTATTTCTGATGTTACTTGTAACTGATTACTATTAGCATGAGCAATGGAATCTTTTATTCTTGCACAGAAAGTCAAGAATGTTAGTTTCAAGGTTCTACCATGATCTTAAACATCACTTTTACCTTGGGTAAGTCACTCACTTAGAATTTCTTCATCTGTAACAGGAGGCGATTCTGGCTGGAATTTGGTGGGTAGTATCATCAGGCTACTACAGGAGACTTTGATAAAGTAGTAGATGTGTAAGACATCTAAATAGAATCACCATGACCAAAATTGCCCAAAATCTAACCCAAAAAAGCCCTTCATATACTTCTACTACCAGTTCTTCAATTATTAATATGTATTTTTAATTGATGGAAAGAAAAAGGTATTTCAAAAGATACATAAATGGGAAAGAGCTTAAGATAACCACAGACATCATCAAAAATCAAACTCCAAGTCAGATAAGAATGCTAAAAAAACAAAGACAAAAACAAAACAAAATGATAAGATTAAAGTGTATAGGTAAAGCTAGGAGATAAAGGATAGCATTATGGCATTATTTTGTCCTAAAATACAATGTTATAACAAGTATATTTTCCTTTATTCTAGTTTTTTAATCTAAATGGCTTCATTTTATTCCCCCCAGTCCCTGCAAAGTATCACAGTTTCTCCACTCATAATATTATGGCAATTTATGACGGTTATAATTTTTACCTGGGATTTCAATACCATTTTTCTCATGATTCTCTAATCCTGTTGGAATTTTCTAAAATATTTGTTTAAATTGATTTATTTTTTTAAGTTTAAAAAGTAGAGGGGCTTCTCTGGTGGCGCAGTGGTTGAGAGTCCGCCTGCCGATGCAGGGGACATGGGTTCGTGCCCCGGTCCGGGAAGATCCCACATGCCGCCGAACGGCTGGGCCCGTGAGCCATGGCCGCTGAGCCTGCGCGTCCGGAGCCTGTGCTCCGCAACGGGAGAGGCCACAACAGTGAGAGGCCCACGTACCGCAAAAAAAAAAAAAGAAAAAAAAAAAAGTAGAAACAGAGAATAACTACAATGCAATATCTGGGTTAATATAACATGTAGGTACCATATTCCTTAACATTAACTATTAAAGAATAATAAAACTCCAGAAGGGAGAAGACTCACTAAAAATAGCTGGGATTTAAAATTATATTTTGCTGCCTGTTAATTTATCATACAGAGTAAAAATAAGCCATAGGTACAAAATGGAAACTATACCAAATGCCTCTGTGTTGCAGTAAACTTAATTATACAGCACACCATAAAATGACAGTAATATTAGAGAGGAAAAGTAGCAATTTCAGATGGGCAATAACTGCTTTTTACAAGGGAGAAATTACATCAAGCACATATACCTATTCAGTCTAATACTGTTTTCTAGCAAGAGCCAGTGGGACTCACAGTCAAGGGGAGGGAAAGATTTAACTAAGCAGAAATCTGCTTCGTTCAGAAAAGGCTTGCCTGCAAAAACCATGGCATTGTAAGTGTGTTCATTTGCTAATACATAAGTATCTTATATAAACGTTCACATTTAATCTTTAAATGTATATGTATACATGTGCTTATAATAGCTTCAATCAAAACCATTATTAATGGATGGATTCTTGGCTTTTAAAAGGGCTCTGAAATGCTTTTTACTACATCTGATCTATGTGTATATCACATAGAATGACTTTATGAGGATAGCATCCTATTATGAATTTAATAGAAAGAATCTTAATGTTTCTGAAGAAGCTTTTTTGTAATCGTGCCAAAAATCTTTCATTTAAAAGTCTAAAAGATTATTATTGACTTTTTATTTCAAATTGGGAAGATAATTATTGACTTTCTGCTGTCTACTATTATTTTCATTAATTTAAGGGGAATTAACATAATACCTTTCTTGGTATGTTGGTATTGGGTTTCTTGTTTATTAGTTTATTAGTGACCCAATCATGACCTTGCTTGATATTTGTGCCTAAGGTTTCTATAAAGAAGTTTTCTTGTCACACAAGCCTTGTTTAGAACGATAGCTCTGTCACTTAACTATCCGTGTGACCTCAGGGAAATTCTCTAAAATTGAATGTTTCCTCATCTACAGAATTGATGCATTAACACCCAAAGTTTTATAATTGTTATCCAGGGTAGAAATAATGTATGTAAAGTTCCTACTACATTGCTAAGCATAAAGTAGGCTGATAAAGTACTGATAGTTATTATTTATCCTATCATTATGTACATAGTATGGTATACACTGGACTGGAGCTCTAATTTCAGTTTTAAATTTCTCTGTTGTCCATGGGCAAATCAACATCTTTGTGACATTGATAATATCACTTATTTTTACCAGATAATGGCAAAATCTTCAGATTCTGTTAAAATGAATGTGCCTTGATACTATGTATGTCAGATACTTATCATCTCACATAAAAAGTGACAAAGAATTGTGTTTTAAGAAACAGAATAAAAATACTGTTGTGGAACAAAAATATCACAGATTACCGTATAAAAGTGTTACCTAGCTGAAAACATAAAATCAGTGTCTTTGAGGCTAAAGGAATTGGAGGGGAGGGGTTATATAGAAGGAAAGTGATTGGAATGCCCTAATTTTGTGCTCATGGAATAAAATTGAGGAATGGAGAGATAGTTTAACAGGGAGTGGCCCACAGTCAGCTTTGATAGGATACAATGTACCTCCTGATAATCCTGAGAAATAGGAACTGGTGGATGGATAAAGTCTGTTGCTTCTAATGTTGTTGGCAATAGGTTTCCGTCAGCTGGAAAATGAATGATCTCCCTATTTGTTTGTTAATGCTTAAAATTCTTTTATCAGGTATCAAAAGTTTTTTGCACAACTAGAGGGTGAAAAAGCTCTGTGCTTCTGAGTATGTTTCAAGATGATCTGTTAAGCAGATTGACTCATCAAGTTGTTCCTCTGGACATAGATATGTCATGGCCTGTTTATAGTCATATGAATATACTCCCTCCTTTCTTCTCTCACTCCTTTCTTCCATCCTCCTCACCTGCCTTCCCTCCTTCCTTCCTATATATTTACCTGGGGAGGGATTGTTTATTTCTTCTCTTAGGGAATATTTATATCTGTCTTTGACTAATGTCTAAGAATGTTAAAACTAAGGATTACATCCCAAAGTTTCTTTTTTTTTTCCCCTCTGGGGAATTCTGGGTATAATGATAGACATATAACCAACAAGTAACATGTTGAACGATTTGTAAGAGAGAATCAGCTTCTTCCATAAATGTGACTATATATTTCTTAGGGATAAAATTTGAAATATTCACTCACCTCTTAGACAGATAATTGGCCACGCATGTCATAGGGCATATGTGGTGAAGTTACTACAGAAATAATACTGTATCCTTTGAAGACTGCAAAGTATGACAGGGCACCTTTAGAATGACTGAGATTATTGATAATTGTCTACTAAGAACTTGACAATGTACATGCTCTTGATATATATTATCTCTGAGCTTATAACAATTCTGGAATGGTAGATAGTGTGGTCCATCTTATGGAGAAAAAAAATGATCATCAAAAATCAAGGATTAAGTCCACAATAGTAAATAAGCAGTAAAGTGAGTATTAAAGTAATATATGTATGTGATCCTATGATAACTCCAGAGCCAATGGAGTCAACTTTTACTACGTACTTAAAAAAAAATTATTTATTTTTGGCTGTGTTGGGTCTTTGTTGCTGTGCGCAAGTTTTCTCTCTAGTTGCGGTGAGCGGGAGCTACTCTTCATTGTGGTGCGCAAGCTTCTCATTGTGGTGGCTTCTCTTGTTGCGGAGCATGGGCTCTAGGCACGTGGGCTTCAGTAATTGTGGCACATGGGATCAGCAGCTGTGGCTCGCGGGCTCTAGAGTACAGGCTCAGCCGTTGTGGCGCACGGGCTTAGTTGCTCCGCGGCATGTGGGATCTTCCCGGACCAGGGCTCAAACACATGTCCCCTGCATGGGGAGGTGGATTCTTAACCACTGAGCCACCAGGGAAGCCCTTTACTACCTACTTTAAATTTTTCTATCATCATATAGACTTAGTCTGTTTTTTGTACCTATAAGCGTTATTACAAAATAGAGAAAAAACTCCAAAGATATGATATTCATGTTTTAGGTATCAATTTATTTTTTAAATGGAAATCATAATTTTCACACTTGTAGGATATAAATAGTCAATAGGAAGAGGTCACAGATATTCTGATGTGTTGTCATTCGAGAATTAAGTAGTGCTTTTCAGCTTGAAGTAAACCATCTATCACCAGCTGTGTGAGCTCAGGGAAAAAATATGTTGTAAGAGTTCATTATTTTTCTCCATTTCTAGCCACTGTCCCTATTCAGGTACAGCAGCACAGATGGTGTTGTGGTAAAGACACATAACAGTGTCAGGAGCTGTAACATGTGGCAAAAATCTGTCATTCCTCATTCCCACAAGTTTCAAGGTTAAGATAGAAACTTGTCACTTTTCTGACGTTCAATTAACTCCTTTCCTTTGTCTTTATATGAAAATATAAAAGGATCTTTTATGAGATTTTTTTCCATAATTAACTCACTTCCATGACTCTACTTACTTTTATTTCATTAACACTGATCTAATGATGTTTTGAATTATTGTAGTGTATCTTGTGTTATGCCATAAGTATGTTCTTAAAAGGTATTCGATTAGGAATTAAATTATATTTAAATGCATTAGAGAAGCTTGATAAAGGGGTCAATGTATAATGCTTTTGCAAAGTCAAAGTTGTACCTATCTTCTTATATGTGCAGTTTTCATACATATGGTTCACTTGAATAAGAATGTGAATATACTTATTTTCATCAATAAATTACAGGTTTGTTGTAGGATGTATATATGAGAATGTTCTTTCCTGAGACTATAAATTACAAAGTTTCATAAGATTACAATATTTTCAAAAGAGACATGGTGAAAAAAATCTTACTAAAAATGAAAAGGCAGTAATTATCAGGCAATAAAGATAAAAATTTGGTCCACCATAAAGCACACATAGAAATAAGTCTAAAATCATGTGCTTTCCTTCCAGGATTCTTCCTTTGAAATTCAATAACTTATTCATGTTCTCACTCATAGTCTTCATCCAGATGCCCAGTCATCCCAGGGAACAGAACAATGAGCCATCTTTGTGAAAAAACTAATTAGAGAAATTTAAAATATATCTCTGAATATAGAAGGTATTTAACTTCAACAGGGTATGTTAAAGGATATTGATTAGTGTGCTTTCCCATAAAAGGATGAAAAATTTTTCTCTTTTGGGTGTTAGACAATAGAACTAAACAGAAAGAGTGAATCTGCTTTTAAAAATGAGCACTGTTGGCGTAAGGCATTGAATTAAGTTGCTTGTCCTCAGAAAGGTATCTTTAGATTCCCAGAATGTTGAACTTCAAAGGCTAATATTTATAAGGAGCTGAGGGCTGTGTTATGTTTAGGACAACATAAAATGTCTTTTTAATATCTCTGAACCAAGATAGATTACTAGACAGACAGGTTGTTTCTCAAAATCATTTTCTTGAAGGAAATTGACAAAGTCAGCTATATTTTTATAGACAAAATGGAAATTTAAACGAGAGGATAGTGAGTATAATGTGTGTAATGACAAATCAGGTTCCAAAGAAACCCTGGATGATAGAACTGACAAGAATAAATCTAACAAGTTGATATTGAAAACATTTCTGTCTACATCCCAAATAAACATGTGCGGAAGTACAAATGAAAACAATTGAGTTCCTTTTATGGGAAGTAAACCTAGAATCAACAGTGTCAAAAGTGTAATATGGCCATAAGAAATTTATTTGATTGTAGTTCACATTAATAGAGCCATTGTATTCAGAAAATGGCTTAATAGGCATTGCATAATTTAGGTTTTATTACTTCCCCAGCTTTGTCCTTTACCATTCGTTTTGCTTGCACTCCTGAATCCAATCACATTAAACTTTGCTTAGCTTCTCAGAGACATTGTGCTCTATTATTTGAGAAGTGGAAAGTCATTCTTGGGTTGATCCTTCAGATTTCACCTTAGAGGCCCCATGATCAAGCAAGGTGTCCCTCTTATGCATTCCCATTGCACTCTGTACTTAAGAATTCTGTCCCTGATCACACCACTTTGCAATTGTTGCCTGCCTTGCTTGATTTCCCCCATTAGACTTTAGGATCTGTGTAGGCAGGGGTATGTCTATTTTGTGATCACTGTTGCATTCATCTTCTGTGCCTAATAGAAAGTCTAGAACACAAACATCTATTGAATAAAAGTATTCAAATAAGAAAAGAGATTGCTCTGTCCATTGTGCATGTGCAAACAACTGCAAAAGAAAGTCCTCTATTCTGGAATATTTCATATAGTATTAACTACCTGGCTGAAAAATGTACTCAGATGAGGACCTACCAATAGGGAGAGGGGAAACTGTTCTATATAATGACAGAAGAGTTATCCTCAATGAGAGAAGCATTGGAAAAGATATAGTATTTTTTTCTCAGATGAATGTACCACAGAAGGAAAATTATATATGTTGCATGCAGCACCAAAAGACATAACTAATCTTAATAGATAGAAGTAGCAGAGAGATGAATTGAACTTCACTGTAAGGAAACATCATCTGATGATTAGCCCTCTCAGAAAATGGAATGGGATCTTCTGGCACGAGTTGTTTGTCATTGGAATTGCCACTTTTGCATAAAGAATAGAAGCAGTTTACAACTTCATGAATTAGGAAGGAAGTAATACCATGTGATTTTGTAGGGGAGGAAAAGTCATTTTCCCTCTACTCATCTAGGTTCTTGGCTGAGACCCACCCCCTACCCCCAGTAATAAAAGACAGATTAACAGGAGAAAAACACAAGTTTAATAACATGTACATAATAGGTTAATAGTTCCCCCAAGGTCACACAGGTAGTAGTTGGCAGCCAGAGCTTCAACCTAGGTTCTCTATGTAGTTGAAATCAGGACTGAAGGAGCACCCCTGGCCAAGTGACTAGAGGTAACTCATTTTAACTGCTGCACACTATTGTCTTGTATGAACATCCTGATATAAGTGCTTTAAAATCTTTATTTTCAAAATTTTTGCGCTGTTTTACAGGTACTTTTTATAAACAACATATCATTCCTTTTTTTGTAAAAGTATCCAGTCTGATTATGTCTTTTAATTAGTGGGTTTGATCTGTTTACATTTCTTTCCTTTTTTTTAAATTTAATTTTATTATTTTTTTTACAGCAGGTTCTTATTAGTTATCTATTTTATACATATCAGTGTATATATGTCAATCCCAATCTCCCAATTCAAGGCTTGTTTCCTTTTTTTTCTTTTTTGACCACGCAGTGTGGCATGCGGGATCTTAGTTTCCTGACCAAGGATCGAACCCATACATTTATTTTCTTAATAGGAATTTTGGATGTATTTCTTCAAACATTTTTTTGTATTTCCTATTTACACTCTTGTTTTCTTGGCCTCTTTTCCCTTCCTTTTCTGCCTTTTATTGAATTAAATTTTTCTATATTCTGCCATACACATATTGTTTTCTTCTCTCTTCAGGATTAGAAAATATAGATTATATGTTTCAATGCTAACTTTAAAATTTTAATATTCATGCTCAATAATATATTTTGATCTAAAAAACTTTATGATCATGTAATATTTCTTCTTCATAAAGACTTCAGTATGTATAAACTACTCATTAACCATTTCTCAACAACTTATTGGTTACTTTTTCCTGAAGCACCACATACACACAAATCATATATAAAAGTCATTAGTTGTTGAATGTATCCACATATTCTAAAAATTTCTATGTTCACCATTATCCTTTTATCCAATGCTGTTCCTCTGGTCACACTTCTAATTAAAATCCATGCTTTAATAATCCCTCTGCTGAGAATTGAAGTGATGAACTTTTAATCTTTCTATGAATGGTTTAGCCAGGGATAATATTTTAGGCTGACATTTTTTTCCAGGTTATGAAGGCATTTTTTAGATCCATTTCTATTGATAAGGACAGTTTCCTTTGGTTTAATTTTTTTTCCTTCCCGGTTAATGCCATTTGTTTCTGGTTTTTAAGATTTTAAATTTATCATGGACATATGCAGTTTCTCTATCATGTTTAAGTGTGCATTTTTATTTATTTAGGCTTTTCAGTACTTGGAGTGCCTTGTGAACCACAATATCCATCCTATTCCTTGATTCTGGAAAATTATCACCAGTTCCTTTTTTCAAACATGACTTCCAGTTCATTTACTCTATTTTATTCTTCTGAGGCACTTAGATGTATGCTGGAGAATCCATAGTATACTCTGTATTTCTTTAGTTTTTAAGATAATGTTTATATGCTTGTGTTTCAGGGCTGCTGTGCTCTAAGTAAACTCCTCAGTACCATTTTCAAATTCAGCAGGTCTCTCCACAACTATGTAAACTCTATCTAAAGGTTAGTCTGTTTACTGAGTTGGTGATTTTTTTTGTTTGTTTTGTTTTTTGTTTGTTTTTGATACATGCTTCTTTATAAAGATTCCTTAAGGGTCTCTTTCCTATCCACCAGTTTTTCTTTTATCTATGTTTAGTTCATTTAAAAACCTTGATATAACTGTCATTTGTCCCTTGGAGGGTTGTAAACTGTTACTAATGTGTTTTACAGTCTTATTCATATGGACATTTCATCTTGGGTAAATTCAGGTTCTGATAGGTGATTTTAGGAACTGTTTTTCTTAGTATTTCTACATCTATTTTGGAACTTTGGTTGCCAGACTTGTTTTGAGTGGGAGTTTCTTAGTTTCTTTCTCTTTTTTTCCCCTATAAGTATGTTTTTCTGCTTGTGTTAATCAGTTTGGTGGTTGCCTTTACTTGTCTTTCAGTGATTATTCAGGTCCTAGAACTCATAGTAACAGTTTGGTGCTCTGACTCATAGGCAAGTAACATAAATGGCCATCAAGCAAGTGGGGAACTTGATTCATTTCTCATTTATGAACATGTGCCCTCCTGCTCTCATACTTTCACAACTCCATATAAGTGGAAGCCCTAGGGAACAAATTTCTTTTTTTTTTTTTTTAGTCTCCTCTAATAAGCAGTAGGAGCCCTTGAACACAATCTCTGCTTTAAACACTAAGTCTGGCTCTATAAATCCATCTTATGGGAACCCTTTTAGTCCTCATGGCCCCAGAAAAACTGACCTCTTGTCACTACCTGATTTTGAACTTTAATCCCAGAGGGCCAGAAGATGTCATCCTACTCATCACCTTATATTTATGGCCCATGATAATATCTGTTCAGTTTGTAAGACCTGCTTTATCTTTATAGATTTTTTTCCCCTATTTTATATGTAATTGTTACATGATTGGGGCAGGGGTTGCATCATAGTGTGATTTTATTGTCTTCTCAACAATTCTCCTTCTACCTCATCATTTCATCTTCTGTGCTTGCTTTTGTTTATAATCATGGAGCACAGTACTGTATTTATTTCAGCATATTGATAAAAAAATCCCAGAACTGGACTTAAAACATAGTAACACACTACTGCTCATGGAAAGTCAAATACATGTATACTGTACAGTAGATAGTATAGAGGAAAACCGCGGGGAAACTGTCCTTCATGGTATATCCAGGGGCATCAGTGAATTGAACTCAAGGGATTGTGATTTGACAATCATTTGTAGGGTGATCTAAGTGGCAATTGAGTTTCAACAAAACAACATCATCTGTAATAAGAAATTAGTATTGTTGATTTGAATACCATTAGTATTGTTGTTTTGTTTGTATTTACTTTGTAAATGTTTTGTTACGTAAGTGCATGAGTCCTATACATATAGACTTTAAGTCACTCTGAATATGATCTTAACCAATATAATAAATAATGTTAAATAAATACTAGACATGTTTCCTTTTACAGGGAAAACCTCCAACTTAAAGTAACATTAGATTGTATGATCTAATCCTCATAATACTTATGTGAGGGAGGCTCAACATTGATTTTGTTCCCTGAATTCAGATGAGGAAGTTGAGAAAGAATGTTAAGTGATTGTCACAGGTCACATAAATAATAAGCCAGGATACAAATCTGTTTATAGAACTCTCATCCTTAATGATTAAGAAATAGGCACAGATACAATGAGAAAACAGGGAAAAGAAGGATACATTTTCAGAGAAGGCTTTCTTTCATCGAACCTTTAATGTTAACCCAGCTCACATTCTCCAAAGTTCTAGTGTACATTGGATTTAAGGAAAGATTGAACCTGGGCTCCCTAGGAAACAAGATCAAAAACTGAGAGAGAGGAAAAGGTAAACCAAATGATGTAAAAAATAAATTACAAGACATAGAAAATCCTTAGATAATCAGTCACTCAAAATACATATCATGGTCATCCTTAAAATTGTCTATGTTATATGCGTCCCTACTTTTCTTTTTCTTTCAGGTACAGGGAAACTTTCAATATTTCCTTGAATAACCCAAGCAGTGGAAAAACCTTATAAGTGTGACTCTGCCTGTGTGTAGTTTAAAATGGTTTAAACAAAGGAGAGAATGACATTCAGGTTTTCTGAAATTAGATAATTGTAAAACTCTACTATAGAAAATTTTATGATGACGGCAATATTGTTTGAATAGAAAATTAAAATTTCATTGAGTATGAAGCTGTTGTAATACTATTACAAACTTCCTTTTACCCATTAAGTTTTGACTACTGTAACCGATTTAAAATGTAATTTTTCTTTTTGGAGTTAAAACTATTCTTATTTCAAATAAATTGTTTGTCACACTTGTAAGATAGTTTCACGGGGGAAAATGTTCCTTGTGCCTTCCCTATTCTTTTTAACTGAAGGAAATAATGTATTTTATAAAAGTTCTGATAAGAACTCTTCAAAGATAACTAATATTTGATGCTATAAGACAGAAGTTAAATGTTTAATTTTTTAATATATAAAACACTGTGTCATGACTTGTGAGAGAGGGTGAGAAACAATTGGTGGAAATGTATTTCTTCTTGCGTATATTTCACCTCTTCAGTAATAAGGTTAATTTCAACTTTGTAAGACATTTCTTTATTTTTATCATATTAAATTTACCTCATATTACTTCATATTAAATATTTTACCTCATATTGGATAATTGTTGCTACAAAAAGGTAAATAGATAACTATTAAAATTTAAATAACAATTAAATAAACAAAAATATTTAAGTATAAAACTTTTAGTGAAGGCACTTGCCAAAAGATTTTTAAAAAAAAGTAGAATGACTGAGATCTAAGCATGTCCAACAATACCTTATACTCTTCTGGCTATTTAAAAATCAGATGTAAAAATGTTGAATAATAGTGGAGAGTAGGTAGACAGCATATGTTCAGCACTCAAACTTTTTAAGTTGTGGAGGCAGCAAATCATCATGTAAAGAGTATAAAATATATTCAGCCATTACCAGTAAGTTTAAGTTAAAAATAGTTCCCCCCTCCATCCTCTTAAGTCAGTGGGAATGTACTGAACATCATATTGCTGTGACATCTAAATCATATTTGCCAGGTGGCCTCCTGAATTCAAAATGAGGCAAAATCTTTGTATTCTATTTCTCTTTTTAGTAGGGGGAGAGGGAGAAGTATAGTTGCTAGAGCTAAGAAATACTTATGATATAAAAAATACGATTGGTGAGGTAAGAAATCAACAGCATCAACTGGCTCTTGTACTGACTATGTTTGGTCACCTGTATCATTAGTTTTTAAATTACTTTTTGATCTTCACTAAATATAAAGAAAAGAATCCTAACAAAATGTAAGAATATTATAAATGATCAATTATATTCGGCATACTAAATTTAGTATGGCAGAAAATGTTCATTTAAAAAGTTAAGAAAAGAACACTTTTCTTTAACACATAAATACTTTATAAAAAATTTATGGATATTTAATATGTGCCAACTTTCTAATAATGCTCTAAATTCATTGACTCAACTTACTCCATATAAAGTAGGTAGCATATACTTTTCATTTTTATATAAATTAATAACAACCACAAATGAACCATGACACTTTTCCTGATTTTCTGGTTATTAGACTTATTGGTAGTAAGACTCAAAGACGTTTTGGCAGGGCATCAATGTCAGACCCAATGCAAATTCTACAATAGAGGTTCTTTGTGCTATTTTATAATATCATCAGTGTTTTGTTTTTTTTTTTTTTTTTAAAGAAGATGTTGGGGGTAGGAGTTTATTACTTAATTAATTTATTTTTGCTGTGTTGGGTCTTCGTTTCTGTGTGAGGGCTTTCTCTAGTTGTGGCAAGCCGGGGCCACTCTTCATCGCAGTGCGCGGGCCTCTCACTGTCGCGGTCTCTCCCGTTGCGGAGCACAGGCTCCAGACGCGCAGGCTCAGTAGTTGTGGCTCATGGGCCTAGTTGCTCCGCGGCATGTGGGATCCTCCCAGACCAGGGCTTGAACCCGTGTCCCCTGCATTGGCAGGCAGATTCTCAACCACTGCGCCACCAGGGAAGCCCATCATCAGTGTTTTTAAGGGTTAGTAACCCAGCATGGCAAACCCTAAATATGCATCAGAGTAAAGTGACTTCTGGTGAATCATTGAACTCTCTTATTCATATTTGTTTGGGTAGCTCTTTCATTTAGGACTTTATACAGACACACACACACACACACACACAATTTTAGGAGAATCAGAAATAAACCTCAGGGTTTTTTTTTTTTGGCTAAATATTTAAGATTAGTAACATATAAATACTATATGATACTCTATTTCTGTCTCTGTCTCTCTATCTCTGTCTGTATCCATACAACATCTTTTTATCTGTTTACCCATAGATGTTCACTTAGGTTGTTTCCATATCTAGGCTATTGTGTTTAATACTGCAATGAACATGGGAGTGCAGATATCTCTTTGAAATCCTGATTTCATTTTCTTTGCATATATACCAGCAGTGGGCTAACTGGATCATATGGTAGCTCTATTTTTAATTTTTTGAAGAAGTTGCATACTGTTTTCCAGGGTGGTTTTATCAATTACATTCCCACCAACAGTGCAAGGGGTTCGCTTTTCTCCACATCCTTGCCAACCCTTGTTGTCTCTTGTCTTTTGATAATAGGTATTCTAACAGGTGTGAGATGACATCTCATTGTGGTTTTGATGTGCATGTCCCTGATGATTACTGATGTTGAGCATCTTTTGATTTACCTGTTGGCCATTTGTAATGTCTTTTCCGGAAAAGTCTTTATTTAGCTCATCTGACCATTTTTTAATCAGGTTGTTTTCTGCTCGTGAGTTGTATGAGTTCTTCACATATTTTGAATATTAAATCCTTATCAGATATATGGTTTACAAATATTTTCTCCATCTGTAGGTTGCCTTTTTTGTTGATAGTTCCTTTTGCTGTGCAGTAGCTTTTTAGTTTGATGTAGTCCCAATTATTTATTTATTTATTTGTTGTTTGGGCTTTCAGTGTCATATTCAAATAATTGCTGCCAAGACCAATGTCAAGGAGCTTTATCTTTGTGTTCTCTTCTAGCAGCTGTATGGTTTCAGGTCTTATGTTTGTCCTTTATCTAGTTCAAGTTTATTTTTTTTGAGTGATGTAAGATTGGGGTCCAATTTCATTCTTTGGCATGTAAACATCTAATTTTCCTAGAACCATTTATTGAAGGGACTACCCTTTCCCCATTGTATATTCTTGGTTCCCTTGACAAATATTAGTTGATCATGTATGTGAGGCTTTATTTCTGGGTTCTTGAGTCATTACATTGTCTCTGTGTCTATTTTAGTCAGCACCATACTGTTTTAATTATTATAGCTTTGTAATATCATTTGAAATTAGGAAAAGTGATGCCTCTAGCTTTGTTTTTTGCTCAGGATTGCTTTGGCTATTCAGGGTCTTTTGTGGGTCTATATGAATTTTAGGGTTTTTTCTATTTTCACAGAAATAGAAAATGCCCCTGGAATTTTGATAGGGATTCCAGTGAATCTATAGATGGCTTTGGGTAGTGTGGACATTTTAACAATTTTAATTCTTCTGATCTATGAATATGGGATGTCTCTTTTGTGGTATCTTCTTTAATTTCTTTCATCAAAATCTTGTACTTTTTAGTATAAAAATCTTCATCTCTGATTAATTTTATGTTTAACTATTATATTGTTTTTGATGCTATTATGAGTGGGATTGTCTTCTTTCTTTTTCAGTTATTTCACTGTTAGTGTATACAACTGCAACTAATTTTCTTTTTTTAATATAGATCTTTATTGTAGTATAATTGCTTCACAATACTGTGCTAGAGATTTTGTATATGACAACTTTTCTGAATTGTAGGTTAGTTTTTTTGTTTTTGCTGGTGTCTTTAGGATTTTTTTTTTAAATGTATAGCATCATATTATCTGCAAAGACAAACAGTTTTACTTCTTCCTTTCCAATCTGGATGCCTTTTATTTCTTTTTTTCCCACCTGATTTCTCTGGTTAGGTCTTTCACTACTAAGTTGAATAAGACTGGTGGAAGTGAGCATCCTTATCTGGTTCCTGATCTTAGAAGAAAGTATCTCAACTTTTCACTGTTGAGTATCATGTCACTGTGGGGTTGTCATTATGGCCTTTATTATCCTGAGATACATTCCTTCCATACCAAACTTGTTGAGTTTTTAATCATAAAAGGATGTGTTATTTTGTCAAATGCTTTTCCTCCATCTATTGAGATGATCATATGATTTTTATCTTTCATTCTATGAATATGGTATGTCACATTTATTGATTTGCATACGTTGAACCATCCTTGCATCCCTTGATTATGGTGTATTACCTTTCTAATGTGCTGCTGAATTCAGTTTAATAATATTTTGTTGACAATTTTTGCAGCTATATTCATCAGGATTATTGGCCTATCTTTTTCTTTTCTTGTAATGTCCTTAACTGGTTTGGGTTAGAGATTAATGCTGGACTCATAAATCAGTTTGGGAGTGTCCCTTTCTCTTCAATTTTTGGAAACAGTTTGAGAAGGATTGGTACTAATTTAGACGTTTGGTAGAATTCACTAGGAAAACCATCTTGTCCTTGGCTTTTCTTTGTTGGGAGATTTTGATTATTGATTTGACTTCCTTACTTGTTATTGGTCTGTTCAGAATTTCTATTTCTTCATGGTTCAGTCTTGGTAGATTTTATGTTTCTAGGAATTTATCCATTTCTTCTAGATTATCCAATTTGTTGGCATATAGTTGTTCCCAGTAATCTCTTATTATCTTTTGTATTTCTTTTCTGTGGTATCATTTGTAATGTCTCCTCTTTCATTTCTGATTTTATTTATTTGAATGTTTTCTCTTTTTTCCTTAGTCTAGCTGAAGTTTTTGTCAATTTTGTTTATCTTTTCAAAAACTTAGTTTTATTGCTCTTTTCTATTTTCTGATCTCTGTATGCTTGTTTTCACTCTGATCTCTGTTATATCCTTTTTTTCTGCTAGCTTTGGGCTTAGTTATATTTCTAATTCCTTGAGGTGTAAGGGTAGATTGTTAATTTGAAATCTTTCTTTTTTCTTAATGTAGGTGTTTGTCATTATAAACTTCTCTCTTAGAAGTATGCTTGTTGCATCCCATAAGTCTTGGTATGTTGTATTTCCATTTTTATTTGTCCCATCATATTTTTGGCTTCTCTTTTGATATCTTGTTTGACCTACTGATTGCTCAGGAATGTGTTGTTTAATTTCTACATATTTGTGAATTTCCCAGTTTTCCTCCTGTTACTTATTTCTAGTTTCCTAATATTGTGCATGATTTCAATCTTCTTAAATTTGTTAAAACTTGTTTTGTGACCTATCATATGATCTATCCTGGAGAATGTTCCAGGTGTACTTGAGAAGAATATGCTGCTGTTGGATGGAATATTCTGTATACATTTGTTAAATCTGTTTGTTTTAAAGTATAGTTCAAGTCCCAAATTTCCTTACTGATTTTCTGCCTGGATAATTTATCCCTACTATTAATGTCTGTTGTCTATTTCTGACTTCAGATCTGTTAGTATTTGCTTAATATGTTTAGGTGCTTTGAAGTTGGTTGCATATGTATTTAGAATTATTATAACCTCTTGATGAATTGATACCTTTATCATTATATAATGACCTTCTTTGTCTCTTGTTACAGTTTTTTGGGTTAAAATCTATTTTGTCTGATATAAATATAGCTACCAAAGCTTTCTTTTGTTCTCCAGTTACGTAGAATACCTTTTTTCCATACCTTCACTTTGAGCCTATATGTATTCTTAAAATTGAAGTGAGTCTCTTGTTGGCAGCATGTAGTTGGGCTGGGTTTTCTTATCCATACATCACTCTTCATTCTGATTGGAGAATTTAAGCCATTTACTTATTATCAATGGATAAGGACTTACCGATGCCATCCTATTAATAGTTTTCTGGCTTTTTTTTATTGTTCCTTTGTTCCTTTCTCCCTGTCTTACTGCTTTCATTTTTGAATTGATGATTTTTTTGTGTGTGTGTGGTAGTATGCTTTGATTCCATTCTATTTTTCTTTTGTGTACGTAATGTTGGTCTTTGCCTTGCTATTACTATGAGGGTTACCTAAAATATCTCATATATATAACAGTCTATTTTATTCTAACATCTTTTCCTTCAATTGCATACAAAAATTCTACCCTTTTACACCCCCTCCCCCCTTCTGCATTCTGTAGGCTGATTACCCAACACATGAGTGAATGAGAATACTACAGAGCCCCTTGACATATGATGCTGGATCCCACAGCTCGTACAAAGGTACTTTTGTTTATACTTTTGTTGATGCCAAATTATTGTTGTTGAGAGTGCGCTAGGACAAGGGACATCTTATTCAACCATGTTTCTCCAAACTCCACTTCTTTCCAGAGTTACATATGTAAATATCTTTTGGATATTCTATTAATATTCCACAAGCATCTTGAATTAAGTGTTCCAGCCAAACTTATTTTCTTAAGCATATTATCTCTCCATATTTCTGCTCCTAGTTAATGGCATTGATACCACAAGTCAGCGAGTTGGTTAGTGACTTTTGAAGTTACCTGGAGTTATTCTTTGCAAACCCTCAGTCACTAAACTCTATTGATTTTGCTTTTAAAATCTATTTTTAAATCTTCATCCTAAAAGATATATTTTTTACCTAAATATAGCAAGACCCTCCTACTAAACCAACCCTCTACCCAGTTAATCCTCTGTTGCCATTAAAATTATTTTCTGAAAACTAAAATGATAAAAAAAATATTTTTCCTACTTAAAACATTTTGATAGCTGTATTATTTATAGAAGTAATTGTCACTCTAGGTGAGGAAATTTCCAAAAGTTATGGAGAATAAGGAAATAGAATAGATCCAGATCAAATACCATATATACTCTTTTCTAAACTAATCTAGACATCTATGGCTTAGGCATCATGGCTTGTTGACCTTTTTCCACTTTAAAAAGAAAGCATACCTTTGACCTCTTGTGGTACATTGCAAGAGTAAGTAGAAACCTGTCATCGAACAAAAGCACTACTCAAAATGTCAGTGTTAGTTTGAGAAAGTGAATGTAGCTAAAGACTACATAACAAATACCTTTGTGAGTCAGACAGTTCGCTAGTTTTTGTTTCCAGTAAAATTCAGCTGGTAGACCATTACAAGTTTTTTTTTTGATTTTGACATAAAACTCAGAAGGATTTATAAGAACTGAATGCTAGGGTAGAATGTAATTCTTCCTATACCCATCTACATATTAATGACAAATTCTCAAGACACATCTATAAAATAAAAAGAAGCAAAGGTTTGATGCTTAGTTTAGCAGCAGAACATTTTTATTCGTGAAGATATGAACTAATTATAAAAATGTCTTAACACAGTTATTAAAGAATACATCTCAAATAAAATTGTGTTATTTTGAATAATTCTTGGTTGAAATCTATAATATTTTATGTTGTATACTAGTAATAATCATTCTAAAATTCAGTCTACAGGAAAACAATATCTAGAGTCCTATGGACATAGAAATTTTTAAAATCAATTTTTATCATTTTAATAGAGTACTATGATAGAATAGACTAGAAAATATTCCAGGATATGAATATAATATTGGAAAAATAACTCCATAGGAAAAATGGAGTAAAATTCAAGAGGAAAGATGAATGATATTAAGTTGTCAACTCTTTTTTTTTTTTTTTTTTCTTTTTTTTTGCGGTATGCGGGCCTCTCACTGTTGTGGCCTCTCCCGTTGTGGAGCACAGGCTCCGGATGCGCAGGCCCAGCGGCCATGGCTCACGGGCCCAGCCGCTCCGCAGCATATGGGATCCTCCCAGACCGGGGCACGAACCCGTATCCCCTGCATTGGCAGGCGGACTCTCAACCACTGCGCCACCAGGGAGGCCCAAGTTGTCAACTCTTAAAGGAGAATTTGTTTATATATTTTCAAAATAGATGATGATTTTCATATTAACTGTAGAAAGCAGATTTTATTCAATGTATTTAAGATTTGTTTTAAATGCAGTGTTATTTATAAATCCCTAGACATTACATTCTTTGCTACTGAACTTACAATGAAAAATTTATATCAACCTAATTTTAAGGAGTTTGTTAGGCAAAAAAAAAAAAAAAAACACTGAAACTTAGAATCAAGTCAAAATTACTTATTTAACTACACACATTTTATCATTTTACCATTCTAAGCTCGTGTCCCACCATTTACCTTTCATGTCCTAGTTGTGCCAGATAAGTTACTGTGGCTTTACTAGTCTCATGGATTCTGTGTCTTCTGCTTGGAATTGTCTTCCATCTCCTTTTTACTAGACAGAAACTGTATGTAACTTTGATGCTAATCACCTGACAGGCACTGTCACATTGTAGATTAACATAATAAAATTAATTATCATTTATTGAATTTATGAGGTGTGCCAGGCAGTGAGCTAAGCATTTTACAAGACCCACTTTCTTTAATCCTCACAACAGCCCTAATGATTATGGAGCAAAGATTCAGAGAGGCCTGAAAAGTTATCTACAGTTAAGTAAGAAGTGAGCCTTGTTGATTAAATGAATGACCAAATAAAAGCTTGGCTGCTGTTGATTTTGTCTGCTTGTATGATACTCTAATTCTTCAGATATGTAATTTCTAAGAAGCATTTCAGGCCCTGTAAACTATGTTTGTTTGTTTTTCAGGGGTGTTTTTGATATGAAAAGTCATTACACTTTATTGTTATAACCATTTGCTGCCTCTCTCCCCTGACGAATTATAAGCTTCCAGTTAGGGATTATGAGTACATATTCATCATGCCCAACTTTGAACAAAATGCCCAGCATATTCTGTGTTCTCAGTAATACATGTTAAATCCACAAATAGCCCACCCCATTTTAGTTTTTAGTCAATCCTGATGATCTTAGAGCTGTAGTCACTCTATTTTCTGATACAGTTCACCCTTGAATAGCATAGGGGTTAAACTGTCTATAATTTATAGTCAACCTTCCATATCTTCAGGTCCTCTGTATATGAGGATTCAACCACGCACTGACCATGGAGTACTTAATATTGAAAAATATCTGCATCCATGCTGTTCAAAGTTCAACCATACAATGTTTCACTTACTCTAGTCATCCTTTTATCACATTCTTGATTTTGTCATATCTGAATGCTCCTATATTATTCTTTAATATATCTCCTTGCATTGACTATCTTTACCTCCACCTATTTATTCACAAAGGAGACATTTTGTCACCAATACTAATTGAATACCTGTGTTGCTGATCATAAATACAGTAAATACAAATACAAAACAGCATTATTAAAATCCAGGTAAACATTGTCATCAAGTATGCCTATGGTTCCTTCTTTCTCTGTTAAAGAGGAAGATTACCAGCAAATAGACAGGTGTTGAAGACCAGACTAGCACAAAATTAGTATTTTCACCTTGATTTAATTAGGAAGGAAAGAGCATTGTAATTATCCTGAAATTGAGGCAGTGAATTTTGGGGACAACTGTAGACTTGGGGTTTGCTTTCTGCATACAATTTGTTTCTGGTTTTATGTTTATCTTAGTTTAGTATCTAGAGTTTGTTATCATTGGTAGATTTGTTTATTGATTTGGTTGCTCTCTTCCTTTTTTTTATATATAGATACATATTTTTTCCCTTTTTCCCTTTTTGTGAGTGTGTATGTGTATGCTTCTTTGTGTGATATTCTCTGTATAGCTTTGCTTTTACCATTTGCCCTAGGGTTCTGTCTGTCCATTTCCTTGTTTGTTTGTTTGTTTTCGTATAGATTTTAGTGCTTGTTATCATTGGTGGATTTGTTTTTTGGTTTGGTTGCTCTCTTCTTTCTTTCTTTCTCTTTTCTTTTTTTTATTACTTTTTTTAATAATCAAAATATTTTTTACTTTAATAACTTTTTAATTGAATTTAATTTTATTTTATACTTTCTTTCTTTCTTTTTTCTCCCTTTTATTTTGAGCCGTGTGGCTGACAGGGTCTTGGTGCTCTGGCTGGGTGTCAGGCCTGTGCCTCTGAGGTGGGAGAGCCCAGTTCAGAACATTGGGCCACCAGAGACCTCCAAGCTCCACGTAATATCAACCGGTGAAAGCTGTCACAGAGATCTCTATCTCAATGCTGAGACCCAGCTCCATGCAATGACCAGCAAGCTACAGTGCTGGACACCCTATGCCAAACAACTAGCAAGACAGGAACATACCCCATCCATTAGCAGAGAGGCTGCCTAAAAACATAATAAGGTCAAAGACACCCCAAAACATACTATCAGACACAGTCTTGACCACCAGAAAGACAAAATCCAGCCTCATCCAACAGAACACAGGCACCAGTCCCCTCCACCAGTAAGCCTACACAACCCACTGAACCAACCTTAGCCACTAGGGGCAGACACCAAAAACAACGGGAACTATGAATGGGAGCCTGCAAAAAGGAGACCCCAAACACAGTAAGTTAAGCAAAATGAGAAATATGCAGGAGATGAAGGAGCAAGGTAAAAACCTGCCAGAACAAACAAATGAAGAGGAAATAGGCAGTCTACTTGAAAAAGAATTCAGAGTAATGATAGTAAAGATGATGCAAGATCTTGGAAATAGAATGGAGAAAATACAAGAAACGTTTAACAAGGACCTAGAAGAACTAAAGAGCAAACAAACAGTGATGAACAACACAATAAATGAAATAAAACATTCTCTAGAAGGAATCAATAGCAGAATAACAGAGGCAGAAGAACATATAAGTGACCTGGAAGGTAAAATAGTGTAAATAACTACCACAGAGCAGAATAAAGAAAAAAGAATGAAAAGAATTGAGGACAGTCTCAGAGACCTCTGGAACAATGTTAAAGGCACCAACATTAGAATGATACAGGTCCCAAAAGAATGAAAAGAATTGAGGACAGTCTCAGAGACCTCTGGGACAACATTAAATGCACCAACATTCGAATTATAGGGGTCCCAGAAGAAGAAGAGAAAAAGAAAGGGACTGAGAAAATATTTGAAGAGATTATAGCCGCAAACTTATATAACATGGGAAAGGAAACAGTCAGTCAAGTCCAGGAAGCACAGAGGGTCCTATGCAGGATAAATTGAAAGAGAAACACAGCAAGACACATATTAATCAAACTATCAAAAATTAAATACAAAGAAAAACTATTAAAAGCAAGGGAAAAACAACAAATAATACACAAAGGAATTCCCATAACAGCTGATCTTTCAGTGGAAACTCTGCAAGCCAGAAGGAAGTGGCAGGACATATTTAAAGTGATGAAAGGGAAAAACCTACAACCAAGATTACTCTACCCAGCAAGGATCTCATTCAGATATGACAGGGAAAATAAAACCTTTACAGACAAGCAAAAGCTAAGAGAATTCAGCACAACCAAACCAGCTTTACAACAAATGCTAAAGGAACTTCTCTAGGCAGGAAACACAAAAGAAGGAAAAGACCTACAATAACAAACCCAAAACAATTAAGAAAATGGTAATAGGAATATACATATTGATAACTACCTTAAATGTAAATGGATTAAATGCTCCAAATGAAAAACATAGACTGGCTGAATGGATACAATGACAAGACCCGTATATATGCTGTCTACAAGAGACCCACTTCAGACCTAGGGACACATAAGGACTGAAAGTGAGTGGATGGAAAAAGATATTCCATGCAAATGGAAATCAAAAGAAAGCTGGAGTAGCAATTCTCATATCAGACAAAATAGACTTTAAAATAAAGAATGTTACAAGAGACTAAGAAGGACACTACATAATGATCAAGGGGTCAGTCCAAGAAAAAAGATATAAAAATTGTAAATATTTATGCACCCACATAGGAGCACCTCAATACATAAGGCAAATGCTAACAGTCATAAAAGGGGAAATTGACAATTACACAGTCATAGCAGGGGACTTTAACACCCCACTTTCACCAATGGACAGATCATCCAAAATGAAAATAAATAAGGAAACACAAGCTTTAAATGACACATTAAACAAGATGGACTTAATTGATATTTATAGGACATTCCATCCAAAAACAACAGAATACACTTTCTTCACAAGTGCTCATGGAACATTCTCAAGGATAGATCATATCTTAGGTCACAAATCAAGCCTTGATAAATTGAAATCGTATCAAGTATCTTTTCTGACCACAATGCTATGAGACTAGATATCAATTACAGGAAAAAATCTGTAAAAAATACAAACACATGGAGGCTAAACACTACACTACTAAGTAACCAAGAGATCACTGAAGAAATCAAGGAGGAAATAAAAAAATACCTAGAAACAAATGACAATGAAAACACGATGACCCAAAACCTATGGGATGCAGCAAAAGCAGTTCTAAGAGGGCAGTTTACAGCAATACAATCCTACCTCAAGAAACAAGAAACATCTCAAATAAATAACCTAACATTACACCTAAAGCAATTAGAGAAAGAAGAACAAAACACCCAAAGTTACCAGAAGGAAAGAAATCATAAGGATCAGATCAGAAATAAATGAAAGAGAAATGAAGGAAACGATAGCAAAAATCAATAAAACTAAAAGCTGGTTCTTGAGAAGATAAGCAAAATTGATAAACTATTAGCCAGAGTCTTCACGAAAAAAAGGGAGAAGAGTCAAATCAATAGAATTAGAAATAAAAAGGAGAAGTAACAACTAACACTGCAGAAATACAAAGGATCGTGAGAGATTACTAGAAGCAACCTATATGCCAAAAAAATGGACCACCTGGAAGAAATGGACAAATTCTTAGAAAAGCACAACCTTCTGAGACTGAACCAAGAAGAAATAGAAAATAGAAACAGACGAGTCACAAGCACTGAATTTGGAACTGTGATTACAAATCTTCCAACAAACAAAAGCCCAGGGCCAGATGGCTTCACAGGTGAATTGTATCACATATTTAGAGAAGAGCTAACACCTATCTTTCTCAAACTCTTCCAAAATATAGCAGAGCGAGGAACACTCCCAAACTCATTCTACGAGGCCACCATCACCCTGATACCAAAATCAGACAAAGATGTCACAAACAAAGAAAACTAAAGGCCCATATCGCTGATGAATATAGATGCAAAAATCCTCAACAAAATACTAGCAAACAGAATCCAACAGCACATTAAAAGGATCATACACCATGATCAAGTGGGGTTTATCCCAGAAATGCAAGGATTCTTCAAAATATGCAAATCAATCAATGTGATAAACCATATTAACAAACTGAAGGAGAAAAACCATATGATCATCTCAGTAGATGCAGAAAAAGCTTTCGACAAAATTCAACACCCATTTATGATAAAACCCTCCAGAAAGTAGGCATGGAGGGAACTTACATCAACATATTAAAGGCCATATATAACAAAACCACAGCCAACATCATTCTCACTGGTGAAAAACTGAAACCATTTCCTTAAGATCAGGAACAAGACAAGGTTGCCCACTCTCACCACTATTATTCAGCACAGTTTTGGAAGTTTTAGCCACAGCAATCAGAGAAGAAAAATAAATAAGAGGAATCCAAATCGGAAAAGAAGAAGTAAAGCTGTCACTGTTTGCAAATGACATGACAGTATACATAGAAAGATGCTTCCAGACAACTACTGGAGCTAATCAATGAATTTAGTAATGTAGCAGGATACAAAATTAATGCACAGAAATCTCTTGCATTCCTATACACTAATGATGAAAAATTAGACACAGAAATTAAGGAAACACTCCCATTTACCATTGTAACAAAAAGAATAAAATACCTAGGAATGAACCTACCTAAGGAGACAAAAGACCTGTATGCAGAAAACTATAAGACACTGATGAAAGAAATTAAAGATGATACAGACAGATAGAGAGATGTGCCATGTTCTTGGATTGGAAGAATCAACGTTGTGAAAATGACTATACTGCCCAAAGCGATCTAGAGATTCAATGCAATCCCTGTCAAACTACCAATGGCATTTTTCCCAGAACTAGAACAAAAAATTTCACAATTTGTATGGAAACACAAAAGACCCTGAATAACCAAAGCAATCTTGAAAAAGAAAAACAGAGCTGGAGGAATCAGGCTCCTGGACTTCAGACTATTCTACAAAGCTACAGTAATCAAGACAGAATGGTACTGGCACAAAAACAGAAATATAGATAAATGGAACAGGATAGAAAGCCCAGAGATAAACCCACACACTTATGGTCACCTTATTTTTGATAAAGGAGGCAAGAATATACAGTGGAGAAAGGACAGCCTCTTCAGTAAGTGGTGCTGGGAAAACTGGACAGCTACATGTAAAAGAATGAAATTAGAACACTCTCTAACACCATACACAAAAATAAACTCAAAATGTATTAAAGACCTAATTGTAAGGCCAGACACTATAAAACTCTTAGAGGAAAACATAGGCAGAACACTCTATGACATAGATCACAGCAGGATCCTTTTTGACCCACCTCCTAGAGAAATGGAAATAAAAACAAAAATAAACAAATGAGACCTAATGAAATTTAAAAGCTTTTGCATAGCAAAGGAAACCATAAACAAGATGAAAAGCCAACCCTCAGAAAGGGAGAAAATATTTACAAATGAAGCAACCCACAAAGGATTAATCTCCAAAATTTACAAGCAGCTCATGCAGTCAATATAAAAAAAAAAAAAAAAAAAATCCAAAAATGGGCAGAATATCTAAATAGACATTTCTCCAGAGAAGACATACTGATTGCCAACAAACACATGAAAGAATGCTCAACATCACTAATCATTAGAAAAATGCAAAGCAAAACTACAATGAGGTATCACCTCACACCAGTCAGAATGGTCATCATCAAAAAATCCACAGACAATTAATGCTGGAGAGGGTGTGGAGTAAAGGGAACCCTCTTGCACTGTTGGTAGGAAAGTAAATTGATACAGCCACTATGGAGAACAGTATGGAGGTTCCTTAAAAAACTAAAAATAGAACTACCCTATGACCCAGTAATCCCACTGCTGAGCATATACCCTGAGAAAGCCATAATTCAAAAAGAGTCATGTACCACAATGTTCATTGCAGCTCTATTTACAATAGTCCAGACATGGAAGCAACCTAAGTGTCCACTGACAGATGAATGGATAAAGAAGATGTGGCACAGATATACAATAGAGTATTACTCAGCCATAAAAAGAAACAGACTTGAGTTATTTGTAGTGAGGTGGATGGACCTAGAGTCTGTCATACAGGGTGAAGTAAGTCAGAAAGAGAAAAACAAATACCGTATGCTAACCCATATATATGGAATATAAAGAAAAAAAATGGTCCTGAAGAACCTAGGGGCAGGACAGGAATAAAGACGCAGACATAGAGAATGGACTTGAGGACATGGGGAGGGGAAGGGTAAGCTGGGACGAAGTGAGAGAGTGGCACTGACATATATACACTACCAAATGTAAAATAGATAGCTAGTGGGAAGCAGCCGCATAGTACAGGGAAATCAGCTCAGTGCTTTGTGACCACCTAGAGGGGTGGGCTAGGGAGGGTGGGAGGGAGACACAAGAAGGAGGAGATATGGGGATATATGTGTATGCATAGCTGATTCACTTTGTTATGAAGCAGAAACTAACACACCATTGTCAAGCAATTATACTCCAATAAAGATGTTAAAAATAAAAGAAAGAGCATTGTAAGAGTCACGTTTTCTTTATTATTCTATTTAGCTTAATGGCTTGCCCATGTGACCCCTAAGTTATCTTGGGTACTGCACTAGATGGGGCTTGTAAAATATTTAGCCAAGTGCCTGGTACATCTCATATATTAAAAAAAATATCACGTATTGTTATAAATATTCCACACTATGTAACAGTTGTAAATACGAACAAGTTCTGTTCCAAGAGTGTGTTCTTAGTCCAGTTTGTTCCTAAGTCGAACAGAGTTAGCCTAGGTACCCAACTAACACAACCGGCTATATACTGCTGTGTTATAATAGGTTTATAGTACTTTTCACACAAATAATACATAAAAAAACAAACACAAAAAATAAGAAAACATTTTTAATCTTAAAGTACAGTACCTTGAAAAGTACAGTATTTCAGTACAACAGCTGGCATACAAGGGCTGGCATGGAGTGAACAGGTAAGAAGAGTTAGTGACTGCAGGAGGCAGGGGAGGTGGGAGATGGTAGAGCTGAAGGATTGTCAGTAAAAGGAGACGGAGGGCAAGTTGCAACTGCACTGATGCCTGACCTTGATGGCACAGTTTCTAGTTCCTTGCTGGATTCAATTCTATCTGCCCTCTTGAAAAAATGATCCAGTGATGTCTGGGTAGTAGCTCTTTTTCTCTCATCATAGATGACACAGTAACACTGGATTGCATTCTGAATGGCTCCTGCAACCTTAGTGTATGCTTCTACATTTGGGTTCTGTGCCTCAGAAACTAACAGTGCCTCCTCTAATAAAGAAAATCCCCTTGCCGTTTCCTGCGTCATGAATCTCTTCTGTTCTTCAGTTACTTTTTCTTTCTCTTGTCTCTCTTCATCCTTTCTCTGGGCCTCCAATTCCATCAGGTCTTCATTAGTAAGCTTTTTGTGTTGCACAGCAAAGTACTGTACAGTAAAGTACACAAAAGCACAACCACTTGTAGAGAATGCATGCACGTGACAACATACGCCAGACACATGAGCTGACTTTCATGATTGCACATGCAAACGCACGTTCGCATCTTTGAAAGTTTGCAACTTGAAGGTTCTTATGTAGGGGACTTACTGTAATACTATCTTGATCCTACGGAGTAGAATCAAATGGGATCCCTGTCCTTAGAACTGTAGTTCATTGAGACTGTCAATCCTTTTTGAGTAGTTCCTGCCCACTACCACGAATGTTAATATTGATAAGATTTCTGGCAAAGAAAGTCACTGGAAATTTCTGAAGAGTATTAAAGTAAATTGAAAAAAAAGAGTAGGAAGAGAGGGCTATATAGAGTTTGATTCACTAAGGAGATAGAAGCTACTGGATCAATGACCACCTTCACTAGAGTCAGAGTTAAGCCTGCCCTAAGATGTTATACTATTAAGCAAAGAGCAATGGTGTGTAACAATTTCTGGAAACTGAAAGAGGAGAAAGGATATTGGACTTCTAGCAACTAGTTCACAGTTATTAAAAAAGCAGACATTACTGACACTGAAAAGAAAATAGTGATTACAAATTTATTGTTTGATGCTTTAGATGCTGCTCAGAAATTATGTTTAATTCCAATCTAATTAATATTCATTGGGAATATGATTATTACATATATGCAGTGACAAAAATAGACAATAATAAAACGGCACACATTTCATATTAACAAAGCTGTTATATCTTCCACATTTATTAAATTTCCTGCTTTACAAACCAAAAGACCAGAAGCATTAGGATTCCCACAAATACCCTAATCTGTGTGAATCCCATGCTCAGATTATTTCAAATAATTAATTAATTAGATTAATTGAGGAGAAAAATAAGCATGAGTATTTGTGAATTCATAACAAATACCCTTGTACATAGCTAAAAAGTCAAGTGTGTAACCTGGGTCTGGTGAATTACTACCATCCATAGAAGAGGCGCTGGCAGAACACTCTCGAGTGTCCAGCTGACATCTGCAAAAGAAAGAGTAATGAAGTTTGTTGTAATTAACTATGAAGCCATGAAAATCCACAGGTTGACACAGCACACCCTATTTATCAACTCCCTGTTTGAACTGTGTCTTTCTGTTAACGTATAAACACCACCTCTGTCAGTGCTTTTCTCTCCAAAGCCTGAAATTGTCATAAGCTTGTTTTCAGGAAAATCAGCAGTGTATGACATTGCTTTAACATAGAAGAACAAGATTGTTCCGGCTTTAGATAACTAAAGTAAATGAGGAGGATCCAGAGTCCCTAATCACTTAAAGAGTTGGTCAGATCCCTTCATGACTAATACCTGTTTTGGAAGCCTTTGGGAAACTACTAACACTTTTGAAAAGAAGGCAACACATACTTGAAATGGTTATTCCTTATATTTTGAAATGCCATACTTGTAAGAAATTGTTATTTGATTCATGAATTGGTTATTAGGTTCCTGTCATATATTTTTTTGTGGTAAAATATACATAACATAAATTTTTTATGTGTACTTTTTTTTTTTTTTTTTTGTGGTACGCGGTCCTCTCACTGTTGTGGTCCCTCCCGTTGCGGAGCGCAGGCTCTGGACGCGCAGGCTCAGCGGCCATGGCTCACGGGCCCAGCCGCTCCGCGGCATGTGGGATCTTCCCGGACCGGGGCACGAACCCGTGTCCCCTGCATCGGCAGGCGGACTCTCAACCACTGCGCCACCAGGGAAGCCCTTATGTGTACATTTTTAAGTGTACAAGTCAGTAGCATTAAGTACATTCACATTGTTGTGCAACCACGATCAGCATCCGTCCACCAAAACTCACTCTGCTCCCATTAAACAGCGCCCTATTACCCTCAACGCCAGCCCCTGACAACCACCATTCTAACTTCTTTCTCTGTGAATTTGACTACTTTAAGTACCTCATATAAGTGGATTCGTATAATATTTGTCCTTTTGTGACTGGCTTATTTCACTTAGCCTATCTTCAGGGTTAATGTATGTTGTAACACGTGTGAGAATCTCAGTCCTTTTTAAGGCTCAAATGTTCCATTGTAGGTATACATCCCATTTTGTTTCTCCACTTCTCTGTTGATGGATACTTGGCTGCTTCCACCTTTTGACTATTCTGAATAATGCTGCTCTGAACATGCATGTACAAATATCTGTTTGAGTCCTTGCTTTCAATTTTCTTTATGTGTATATACCCAGAAGTAGATATTGCTGGAGCATATGGTAATTCTATGTTTAATTTTTTGAGGAACTTCCATACCATCACGGCTTATTTTTATCCAAAGGAATCCATACTGTTGTTTTTTGTGTTTCTGTCTCATCTCACTCTTTCCACACCATTAGCACCACACACACACACACTCTCTCTCTCTCTCTTCCTTTCATCTTTATTCAGATTAGCTTTAGCAGGGGAGAGTCATTATGAAGCCTATTAATCTTCATTTTTCACAGCAAGATTCATTTTATAGGACTGGAAGATGCAGAAATGGAACCACACAGCACTTTGTCAGCAGCTAGGATTTCTAAATGTGATGCCGAGTGAAAATTAAACACAAGAGACCAGACAGCAGCTCTAATAACTCAGTAATTTCTAAATAAATAGACTGAGATTGATGGAAATGAAAACAGTTTTCTCTAACAAGGGAAAGTGTGCAGGGTAGTAATATTTGCCTCAAATGCGCTTTGCATAAGGGATTAAAATTCCTGAAAGCCTCTCATTTCCCCATCAGAGAATTTGTTTCTTCTATCAGTCAAATGGTGGTTAATTATCATATTTCAAGGAGCAGCTCATTAATTCATTAACTAAAAATAACTAGGTATTTATGTAGGAAGATAACACATAATAACAGATAACTTGAATAGCTCTGCCAACGTAAATTTTCTTCCAATTTCATGAAAGTTTCAGGAGGTGACTGCATGCTAAAAGTTTATACCAGCTGTTAATTTCCACTTCAAGAATTTAAGAAATTTTAAATTTTGGAATGAAATAAATTTAAAACTACATCCCCAAGGAAAATCCTTCTCATTCCATTTGATCAATTTTGTTTGGCTGTTAGGTGTTGACAGAGAAAGGTACAATCAAGGGAATAAGAAACTGGAGAGGAAAATATAAAGTATTAAAATGACAAACTAGGTCAAGGACCTTGAAAAAGGGAATAGTAGAAAAAAAAAGCCCCAAGAGAACTGGGGACCTTATCTTTTCTCTCCTCAATTCCAAAATATGTCCCTAATTTCAGAAAAAAAAAATGTATTTAGCATACTATTTAAAAAGCTTCTGCTGCAAAGTTAACCCTTTCACACTTAAAATACCAGTGCTTGAGGAGTGTAATTTGCTTCTTTTTAATTATTTTATTGAAAAATATTTGCCAAAGGGCATGTATATGATATTTATGATGAATTAAAGACTAGTGATTAAACAAACACTTGGTCACTATGCAACCAAGGAATATATAATTTTAATTTAGAGAAAACTTGATTTACATTTAAAATTTCATGACAGATGTTGTATGTTTTTCAAGCACTGTATTTCAACTACTGTATTTTATTTATGTTTAAGAAACAGAGTTAAGATCATCTGGAAAGATAGACTTTAAAGGACAAAGTTAAAACTCAATTTGCACACCAATTTACATAATCCTTAAATGCTGTTTACCATTATTAAAGAAAGAAGGAGAGATGTGTTACATTCCTACACAGGCATGAAGAGCTCTGATTTTTCCCTTGTCCCTACATTTTTCTTGCTGCCTACCTCTGAAGAAGTCTCATGTACTGCAAAGATATGTTACCAGCAGTAAATCTGTTTGGAGAATCTGGTTTAATTAAAAGTTTCCCTTTTATATCTCTGCAACTTGAACCAAGATAAATATTTGTTAATACATAAGTATAATGATTGAGATTGGCCCTATGCCACAGAAAAACTAAGTTTGACTTACAACTTTTCAGTTTTTACTACTTTACTATGATCACAAGAAGCAGCTTCCTCCAGGAAGCCTTCCCTGATCCTGTAAATGCAGAATATGTTGCTGTTCCTCTATCTTCCCATCATTCCTTGTGCTCCCCTTGGCCCTGTCCCTCAGGAACTACAGTATACTATCACACTGAACTGTGTCAGTTAACCTATTGCATTCCCCCTCAAGAGACCTGCTAGTTCAGTAATGGCAGGGACTCTACTTGTTCTCAGCTGCATCCCAATAAATAAACGAACACAGTGCTTGCTCCATAGTTGACAACTATTTATTGCACAGTGCCATTAATCTTCCAGTCTGTATCTGTGCACAGAATCACCTACCTGTGGAATTTAGAAAACTTTAACTTATGTTTGTCAACGTTTACAGCATAGCCACTGAGTCTAGAAGCACAGATGGGCACATTTAAAAATAGTGTTGTATTGTTTTACTATTTTATGTATAGTTCTCATGGACAAATGGATTTAGTCTACATCAGTGCTTCTCAAAATTTAGTGTGCATAACAATATCATGAGGCACCTGTTAAAATTGAGATTCTGATTCTATGGGTTCTGGGCTGGGGCCTGAGATTCTATATTTCTAACAAGCTCCCAGGTGTTATCGCTGCTCCTGTTCCATGGACCACACTTTGAGTAGCATCATTTTACATAAAATGTCATTTGTCATTTAATCACCTATAGTTATTTCCTCAAGATACAAATATGCAGACATGGCCAATAAAACAGGAAGAGGAGGAAGAAAAGGAGAAGGGAAAGAAAAGAGGAAGACCCATCCTACTAACCAAGGATAATGGCAGCCATTTTTCCTGTATAATGTATTTATGTAGAAGCTTTGCATTTGAGCAAAGGAAGGCTTTAGGACAACACTTCCAAATTATAGGCAAAGGCTTAGACCAAAAAAAGCTTTTGACAAATATTGAGGATTTAGTGATGAGATGACCAATAAAGCACCTATTTTAGAGCATTGGATACAATTAAAGCTCCTGTGTTAAATGATAGACTAAAATAGCAGGAATGAAAATCAACAATTAATAGTAAAGAGGAAGAAGCTGGCAGAAAAAAAAAAAAGATTCTCAGGAAAGAATTCAAAACTCAACTCACAAAAGTTGAAAGAAAATAAGTGTTTGATGTACTAGGAGGAGGAATGAGAAAAAATATTTTGCACACTTGATCTCTAGTGGCCTCGGCCTGCAGCGGCTTGAAGCAGGATTTCAGTTCCCGGCCAGAGATTGAGGTCGGGCAGTGGCAGTGCTGAATCCTAGCCACCAACCAGGGACAAGTGGCCACAACAAGGCCCTGGCCTGTCAGCTGTGTAGAAATGAATTTCCACATAGAGACGGAAAGTAGTGAAGCAAGTAAAGCATTTATTAGGAGGAAAAAGAGTACAGTATGTGTGGATAGACACATGGGTGGGCTAAGAGAGAGAGAGTGTCACGCCCTCGTGGTAGTTTGAATCACTTTTATGGGACATTTCTTCCGGGTTTCCTTTGACCAATCATCTTGCTTTGCCTGGTTCTGAGTCTGTGGTATATCTCAGGGTCCTCCCCTGTGTGCTTGCACATCTCTTAGCCAAGATGGATTCTAGTGAAGAGGACTGTGGGTAGTTGACATCACTTACTGTGGGGTGGCGTCGCCTCCCTTTTTGACCTCCAAGGATCCTTTCTGCACATGTGTAGTCGGGGAGGTCTCCTTGACTTCGAGAATGAGGAATATGTGGTCTTTTATCTCTTATCTGGGCGGAGCCCAGCCTCCTCCATCATCCTGCTTTTATGGAGTTTCTGCTATTATGGAGTCTCTGGCCACAGGGGATGAACTTCAGCTGTTTGGCTGGGGGCCCATCTATCTCATGCCTCAGAACAACAATAGAATGAAAGAAAGCCTGGAAAGAAGGTTCAGACACCTAAATTCATTTTTTTTCAATATATATTCAGGAATATTTTCAGTCAGACACTTTATTAGGCTTATGGGATAGAAAGTTGAATAAGGCATTAGGAAATGTATAGTTACTTTAGGTAGACATATGCATAAGTAAAAAAATTACAATAAATTGTGCTGTAAAAGACATATAAAACAGGCATTTTATAATTAAAATGTTAGCATCTGATTGCTTGGCTGAGGACATACAAGGGAAAGGTGACAAGAAGTCATTTGAGCTAAGTATTAAAAGATGAAAAAGTGTCCCATTCTGTGCTCCTTCTCACCCCCAACAAGAGAAGAAAGAGCATTCCAGGCAAGGAAAAGCACTTAAAAAGATAGGTAAACTGAGCCATGTCACTAACTGGGCCTGGGGCAATTGGTTTTATTGAGGAAGGCAAACAACTGTGTGCAATTATAGGAGCGTGTAGGAGGGAGGGAGAGCCATAATGAGAGAATATGTATACAAATTAATTTTGGGGGGAATAAGAGAAGATATTTTGTGTTTTTTGTTGGTTGGTTGGGAGAAGTATACTTTTATGCTTAAATTATATAGAGCTGTTTGGAGCAACATCTTCAAGCTTCTTTGGAAAGGAGGAATACTAGTGGTGAAAATAGACCAAACAGAGAAAAGATTGGTATACAGAACAGAGAAAGGAGTGATTAGAAAAACATAATTTGATGCAACATTTTCAGATATAAATACTTTAGAATCTATACACAATAAATTTTTGGAGGGAGGAAACTAGGAAAGCTAAGGAATAATAATATCTTACAACTACGGAGACTTTGGCCTCGAGTATCTCCAATTCTGAGATACAGGTCACAGGTTAAATCACAAAGTGAAATTGTGTTATAGTGTTTATGTTGCTCCTTTGTATTAAAGGATATTGGTTATAAAAGTAGTAACTTTCATTAAAACATTTCTTAAACAGCCCCTCAAAATCTTTATGATTAGTCTGGTTGGGAATAATGGTAGACTAAGTCTCTGGTTTGATTTTGAGTTTTCCTCTTACTTTACTTTTTTTTTCCCCATAAAATGATAGGATTAATCAGTTACATAGTAAATTGAGACCAATCATTTTAAAGTGAAATCCCAAATAATAACAATAACACAACATAAAAGGAGAAATGTATACATGCATAGTAACAGCTTTAATACTTATGGTTGTATCCTGTCTCTGTCATCTATCAGCCAATATATTCCAATATATGACATGGAAAAGGGAAATGAGTTTGGCTTTGCAATTGACTTGCAAATAGCATCACAGGCAAGTGGAATTCAATGGAAAACTACAGCAGATAGACATTTCTCATTGACTTTCATTATACGTGCAGCCTGAAATATGAGTGAGAAGACGGTGCCTCGGGGTTTGGCCTTGTCTTTCTGCAGAACTGGCAGAAAAAAGGAGAGCTCAGTAGATTCACATCAGGGAAATGCTGAAAAATACTGTTAATTTTTCCCGAAGTCACTGTTTGCAAAACAAGTAGAATAAACAAGGGGAGAATACCAATTTACCATTCTCAAAGCTATATTCCTGAAAAGGACTAGCAATGTTTGAGCAGAGTAAAAATTCATCTTCAGTGAAAAAGTTATATTTAGCCACATATACATATATATATTCTTTTCCTGTAGGTAGGTATTATCCACTTTTCAGTCCTGGGCACTGGCATTTTATGAGAATATGCTCCTGGAGTACTTTTATAATTCACATCTTGCATAAAACCATATAAATATTGACAACTGAGAGATTTCCATTCACCTGCCAATTGATTACTGCTACTGTTATTAGTAACAACACATTTTGCAATTTGAAATTATGTGATAACTGACATACTTCACATTATTTTAGATTTTTCACATAAAATTGGTTTCACATAAATTTTATGCTACACTATTTTAAATTACTGTAATTCAAATTCATATACACATACATTTTTAAAGACACATTTGGAGTTTTATTTCCAAAAGTTGGCCTAATTTAACAGCCCAAGCTGATAGGGTTATATCCTTATCTGTTTGTTGACCCACCTGTGTTTCTCAAAGAAATTAAAGCTGAAAGAATTAAATGCTTCTATGAAATAATAAAAAAATGCTGACCTTAATATTATATACTTGGATATAGTATCTTATTAGAATTGTTACATCTTTAATACAATTAGGTAGATTAATGACTTAAAATTTTTTTTATTAGCTAAATAGTCATGCATGGTTCTTATTATACACGGTGTTACCATAGTTATTTTCCTTTTAAGAATGTGACTTTTGCAGTACTTACAAAGATGATATTATTACACAAAACCTGACACGATAGGTCTATGTAGCACACTCAATAATTAAGATTACTTGAAAATTGCTAAAAGCATATGTTCCTGAGAAGAGAAACATCTACTTAATAATCTTTTTTATTTAAAAAATGCCCTATCTTTCTTACAGAAAACTTCAGGGCTTTGTACCATTGTCAAAAACAACATTGTCTCAGTTTATAGAATGATAGATAGATATCATAACATAACATAAGATAAATTACCAAACAATCCTGAAAGAAGAAACAATATGTATCTTTTTTTAAAGGTTATTTTTGCAACATTCTTTAGAATATAATTATGTTTTTGCTGTTTTCTATCCAATAATGAGAAAATTCTAAACTTAAGTACTAGCAAGTAGAAACTATGTATCTACCATATAACTGATAGACTAATTAAATTAGGTTTCACTCTAAGGGAATTTTTTGTAGGTGAAATTAATGGCTTAGAGTTTCTTCCTGTAAATAAGCACTTTTTAAGTACAAGGCCAAAGCTAAACCAGTACTTTGCATAATATCAACACTAAGAATGGTAGCAGCTTTATGAATTTGTGTAATAAGCTCTTTAGAATAGATGACTATAGTCCTCATTTATTTCATCTGAGGAATCCAAACTGTTATTACCAATATTAAATCTAATCATATTATATCCTAAAATTTGAATTCACTGACGTGAAGGCAAATGATCATAAAATGTTCTCTTAAGTACATTACAGAGGAAACAAACACCCTAACCATTATTTCTGACAGAAGACAGAGTATTAAAATGCTACTAGATGATAGCCCAGCTTGGGCTTACAGAATTAATGAAGAACAAATGTTCTAGGTGACGTGTATGCATGACATTCTCTCTCTGGGATGACCTACATTCTTCCTCAGTTAGCTAATGAGGATTTCTTTGTTATTTTTCTTGCTGAAGGACCTCAGGGCCTTGTATCATTATTGAGTGAACACAATGTCACGTCAGTTGGCAGAAATATTTCATCTCTTGTCAGGAAGAGAAGTTTCCTTATGTCATCTGGAGAAAGCACAACAGAGGGACTTGCAATTGAGACCAGACATTTCAATCAGTAAATTCAACCCAGTAGATATGTTTAGCCTGCTAGAGTTGTTTGGATCAGAATATTTAAACTCTCTTGTGTATGTCTTGGAATTTAGGATGTTGGTTATGAATGAAGAAAAAGTCACATTAATGTATACTCAGAATATTTCTTATCTAGTTGTCAATGTTATTTGGTTAGGAGGACATCTATTTTTGTGATATTATGTACATGACATACATATATATAAGTACATGGATACTTTTGATCCCCAAATTATCAATACATTGACACAACCTCTCTAAACCAAATTCCCAAGCAGATTTAACTGATGGTTACAAAAAGAGGGAAAGGAAAGGATAGAAGAACTATGTAACAGCTTACCAAGTAAGACACTAGCATGACATCTTCCTTTTAACCTTTAGTTTTTCTTTAACAATAAGAACAACAAAAAGCATTGGATAATACTAATGTATTGTTGTTGTGAAAATCAGAACACCAGAAGGTGCTATATAAAATGACAGTCATAACTTGTATCAGTAAGTCTTTTGGAAGGCAGGTTTTTCAGGGAGCTTACATATTAGTTCTTTGCATTGAAATGCATTAGGAAGTGAATGTATCTCTCTGTGGGTTAAATCCTATCATTTAACTGTTGAACTTTCTGCAGTCATTTGAATGCTATTCAGGGACTTGTCAATATAAAGCAGTAGCAAAGAGAAAGTATAAAACCTATTTCTTTTGACAATGGCATCAATGGTTAATGACTGAAGTTATACAGTTTGTAAAGAAGAAATAGCTCCATGTTTTTATTTCTTTTTCTTTAAAGGATTAAATTATAAGAAGGTTTCAGCCATGGTGTTCCATGATACAACTCATAAAGATTTGGCTTCAGGTGGCTGAAGTATCAGATCTAGCTACAACAATGTCTAGCTTATAAATCTGGGCAACAGGAAAACTTTCTCAGGCTCACAGTTCCCTCCTTCATGAAAATGGAGTTAGAAAATGTACTGTAGGTCCTAGAGGGTTAATTAAATGATGTTCAATATGAGAAACTGCTTGAAAACTTAATTTAGGGTCTACCATCATTTATCAACATGTTATTATCAGTGTTTATAAATTTTGTTGATTACCTTGATGCTTCAACCAAGTAGACTGAGTTGAGAATTCTGACCGTACCTTGGAGAATTTGTAACTTCTGGATAAGATGGTTCTTAGTGGCTAATTAACTAGGTATGTCAACCATGTTTCTGGCTTCTGTAAACTTGGTGCTGTAATATCTGTTCTACATGCATATGCTGAATATGCCTTATTCTGGACAACCTGATAGTATGTTTAAGTCATCTTGCTTTGGCGTGCTGCCTCCCTTATCCCCTTCCTACCAGAAGTCCTCCTCCCAAGGGTGCACTTTTCAAATAAAACCAACCGATCTAGAGCCTACATCCCCAACCACTTAACTTACTGGGCTCTCACAATCAGGCCACTAACTGCTCTAATCACTGCATGGTCCAGGACTAGACAGCAAGGACCGCCCCTATGCCTCTGGGCTTGCTGAAATTATTCAAACGAGACAACTCTAATCCTGCTAACTCTACCTCACCCATCCCTTTCCACAGAAACAACAATTAAGGTTTCTGCCCACAATTTGTCCCTCTCCCTCTGCCTCATGACCAACCCTGGTGCTTCTCTGTGTGCTCCCCTCCCCCATGGCATGGTGTGGCTTGCTCCTTCCTCTTGGGAACTGTGAGTAATAAAATCTCTTTTCAACGTCCAATTGTCTCCTGATCTGTTGGCCTTACTATACCTCAAATTTTCTATTAATATACTATATTTTAAATGATTGGATTATTTTTATACCTAGATGTGGTCAAAATTACTTTAATTATTAAAAGACATAAAATAATTGTTTAGATAATATGCATTTACCATGGCCAGGTAGTCTAACAAAATGACTCAAAGTAGTAATCTGATAAACATGTTTCAGGGTCTTTTTTTATTTAGGTTTTCTTATTTTAACTTTCCATATGCATATTATTTGAGCTGTCATTCAAAATATTTATAGGTATAAGTAGGAGGAAATTACTATTTTACCTTCTTTTCACTTATTCAAAATTCATTCAATAAATATTTATTATGTACCTCATGCAGTGCTAGGCACTGTTCTAGACATTGGGGATATAATAGTGATCAAAACTGAGAAACGTCTCTGTTCTCATAGGACTTACATTCTAGTGTGAAGACAATGAAAAGATAAATGAGATACTATATTTTTACATGAGACAGAGGTAAGTGCTAAGAGGAAAAAATAACACACTGAAGAGTGATACAGCATGTTGATATTTGTGTGTCTGTGTGAGAGGTGAGGGGAGTTAGATAAGTCACCTGGCACTCTGGGAATGTGACTTCTGAATAAGAATCCAAAGGAAGTCAGGGAGTTAGCTATGAGCATATCTGGAGGAAAAGTATTCCAGCCAGAAGAACAGCAAGTGCAGAGACCCTGAATAGCAAGGTCAAGGATCAGAGTAGAGACTGCTGTCGCTGGGGCAAATTAGGACATGAGAGAAGGTAGGACATGAAGTAAGAGGGGAAATGGGAAAGGAAAGGGAGACCAGTGGGGCCTTGAAGGTAGCACCTGGAGATGGGAAGCACCTGGAGGAACTGACTGATATTTTAACAGAACCACTTTTGCTGTTCTATTGAGAGAATGCTATAGGAGTTCAAGGGCAAAAGCAGGGAGAGTTAGGAAAGCTATAGCAACTACTGAGGTGAGAGAGACCATAGCGACTTGGGCAGGAGAGTGGCAGTAGGAGTGGTAATGAATGGCAAAATTAGTTACGAGGAAAAATCAAATGGCTTTTTAATAGATTGTATGTACAGTGTGAGAGAAAGAGAATCAAGGACGACGCCAAATTTTTAAGCCTCGAAGAATAGATTTACTAATGATTGAAATGAGAGTTTGGGGAAGGGGAGATGAATTTCCAAAGCTCAGCTTTGGATGTGTTAAGTTTGAAATTCTTATTGAAAACCCAAGAGGAGATGTAAAATAGGGAGCTTGATATATGGTGTGAAGTTTATGGAAATATGCAAGCCAGATGTAATTTGAAAGCCATCTGCATATCAATTAGATCTAAATGCATCAGGACTAGATGAGATCACCTAAGGAGCAAGCATATATGATGCAAGTTAATACATTATCACAAAGTAAACACCCATGTAATTACTACCCGGGTCATAAAAGAATATTATCAACACCCAAAAGCATCCCTCATGTCACCTCCCAAACAATATATACTTGAAGGATATTTCACTGAGTATATATATATATTTTTTTCTTTTTTTCTTTTTTTTTTTTGCGGTACGTGCCACCAGGGAAGCCCCTTACAGAGTTTTTTAAAGAAATGTTGAGGGGCCTCCCTGGTGGCGCAGTGGTTGAGAGTCCGCCTGCCGATGCAGGGGGTGCGGGTTCGTGCCCCGGTCTGGGAGGATCCCGTGTGCCGCGGAGCGGCTGGGCCCGTGGGCCGTGGCCGCTGAGCCTGTGCGTCCGGAGCCTGTGCTCCGCAACGGGAGAGGCCACAGCAGTGAGAGGCCCGCGTACAGAAAAAAAAAAAAAGAAAAAAAAAAAAAAGAAATGTTGAGACCTTTCAATTTTTTTGAGCAATTATCTTACCTTATATTATTCATTTATTATTTTCACTTGCTTTTGCCAGCATCTGGAACCAGATAACCTCAGTCACATTTTAGAGATTGTCTTAATCATTAAGATGATTCAAAGCTGAGCTGAGGGCTTCCCTGGTGGCGCAGTTGTTGAGAGTCCGCCTGCCGATGCAGGGGACACGGGTTCATGCCTGGTCCGGGAAGATCCCATATGCCGTGGAGCAGCTGGGCCCGTGAGCCATGGCCGCTGAGCCTGCGCATCCGGAGCCTGTGCTCCGCAACGGGAGAGGCCACAACAGTGAGAGGCCTGCGTACCGGAAAAAAAAAAAAAAGCTGAGCTAAAATCCTTATGAGCACCTATCTCCTTTCTTTCTCTTACTACTAAGGTATAGCCATTTGAGATGCAAACCCAATGTAAAGAAAAATCACATGGGACCCTTTATTGACAGTTACTCTATTCTTAAACCCAGGTGCTCTCAAAAACATTTCTCAACCTCTCAGCAATCCTTAAATAGATGGTAAATGCCCACAGGAGAAAAGCAATCCTCAAATACCAGGCACACTCCTTAGAAATTCATCCTCTCCCATGTCCTGAACATGGTATCTTGGGGCAAAATAATACACACACACACACACACACACACACGTATATAACAGCTCCTCTCATTGTCCACACTGTGTGAATTGTTCTAAATCACCTATCTTCCATTACTAGAGGTTTCAAATGCTGTATTTAAAGAATGCAATATTTTTCTTTTAGATCAAATTATAAGGCACAAAATAAAATTTGACAATGCAGTAAACTATGTAAAGACAATTAGGTTTGTTCCTGATAGTATGTACCTTTGAAATCCATTTGACTGGGATATACATCCCACAAAATACCCTAAATACAATAAAACTTTCATCTTGAAGCTAGTATATTATTCTTTGCATTAGTACTCTTCTTTATGTACACTTTATTTACAAAGCAAAAACATTTACGCAAGCAAACCTTGTCCGTGGAATAATTTGTAAGCTACCTCACAATATGATTTAAAAATAAACAATTTTGGCTAAGTAGCTGATTCTGAATAACACATTCAATCTCTTTTTTCCACTTCAAACAAAATTCTTTAAATTAATTTGCACTTAAAGATATTCAACACTTCCCATATTTGAAAGATCTTAATGGACACTGTGTCCATAGATAGGGAAATCCCCATGAATTTAATTAGAATAATTTTTTTAACTCCCATCTACTTTCCCGTATACTTAATATATATATATATATATATATATATATATATATATATATATATAGTTATTTATTTATTTGGCTGTGCTGCATCTTAGTTGCAGCACACGGGATCTTTGTTGCCTGCATTTGAGCTCAGTTTTGCCATTTAGTAGTTCTATGACTTTGATTAAATAACTCATTTCTTCTTTGTCTAAATTGATTCATCTCTTAAAATGGGGATGGTACCATTACCTTTCCATACAATTAATAGTACATAACACACACTCATTAGGTTTAAAAATATTGTTTTTCTTTAAGACATTAAAAAAGATGGTGCCTCCTTTTGTGAACTTTAGCCAGATACTTATCTTGAGAAAACACTATATAACTAAATCTTTACTTGTTTTTTTAAAAATATATAATCTCTTATCTTTCACACAAAAGATATGAACCTTTCTATTATATAATGCCCCCCAAAATAGACTTCACTTTTAATCCAAAATAGATGGATCACACCTTAAGACTTTTACAAAGTAAAAAAGGAAGATGATCTAGAGAATATTTCAATATGAAGTGTTCCTCTTACCAGGGGTTATTACACTGAGCATACGGTACTCATGAAGCTTGCCTCAGGGCTATATCAAGGCTAGCGTGAATAGGGAAGAACATTTGAAGCCTCTGTGTTGTAGAACCCACATTGCATAGTGACCAAGGTGTAGGAATGCCTCACAGAAAGCATAGTGAAGGATGACATACCTGCCATGAACCAGAAACAAAACAAAAACAAGATAAAATAAAATAGAATGGCCTGTGGTAGTTTCATATGTTCAAAGGGCATGCTGAGATTAATTCTGAAACCTCTTTTTTATTCTTTAAAAACACTTTCAGAATATATATATATATACGTATATATATACTGCCTTGCTTTAAATTCCTTTCCATGTTTTTTAGTACTTTGAGCATAGCCATTGACCTGTATAGAAAAGTTGGGGAACAGAAGGAAACCTAAGTAAGCTTGACTCAGTTTAAACATTGTAACATCGACCAAATATCCAAGGAACTCATCACCTGGTATTTGGGATTTATTATTCTCAGCTGGTTTTCCAGTATGATTACTTTAAAATCTTGAAATTGTCCTCCACATGTGTGATGTATTATATGAATATGCACATCAAAGAAAATGATAGTACAATAAAATATTATTCCCAGAACAGTGAAATTAATTAGCTTTTTATTATGGAATCTATTTAAATTTTTTTATTCAACTATTTTTTTTTTTTTTTTTTTTTCTTTTTGCGGTATGCGGGCCTCTCACTGCTGTGGCCTCTCCCGTTGCGGAGCACAGGCTCCGGACGCGCAGGCTCCGGACGCGCAGGCTCAGCGGCCATGGCTCACGGGCCCAGCCGCTCCGCGGCATATGGGATCCTCCCAGACCGGGGCACGAACCCGTATCCCCTGCATCGGCAGGCGGACTCTCAACCACTGCGCCACCAGGGAGGCCCTCAACTATTTTTTAAAACAAACAAAAATGTTCAGGCATGGACTAAGCATATAAAACTTCATATTTTTGTCCTTGTCTGTTTCATATCATTAAGTTATCATAAGCCATAAGATGATATAGTATATCACAGGTACTGTTATACATTGTAGTAGGCAGTATGTTAAGATGTTGGAAAATTCTCTTATGTTGGTCACCTGCTATCATGTTAAAGTTAATAACCCCAAACTGAAAAATGAAAGGAAATGCAGATTTAAAAAGTAAAGAAATTTTATAATTTATATTACCTTCTGAATAAATATTATCATTAAAGAAAATCATTTTAATTCATGCAGGATTCTGAGTCAATGTCTGCTATCAGTAAGGAAACTTTCTGATGGTCAGGTAGATTTTTGTTTGTTTTGTTTTTACTATTTTCTATTGATGAGACCCACTGTCTGATTCCCGTGTGTACCTCAAACATTATTTGAGAAGCAAGGCTTTCAGTTCAGGGAAGGACAGTAGGAAGAAAGTGCTAGTGGTTTTCATAGAAGTAAAAAGACCAGAATATGAAAGAATAAGTAGAAGAATATGAAAAACCTAAATATGAAAATATAGTCAAGCTACCTCGTACATAAGGGAGGACCCAATTTTTTTCTAGAGCAGTGCAGTAGATCTAGAGTCACTCAAGAAAGTCATCTGAAATTCAGTAATTTAAAAGTCTAAATTGAAGCTGGCTCTGGAAAGAATCAAGTTAAAATCTTTGCCTTTTATTTTGCTGTTTCACAAATTGGTAAGCAAGTCAAAAACTTATTCTAGAGTATATGCAGCAGTATGGTGATATCCACACACTAACTTTGAGTAAATGTTGTTATTAGTGCTTTAGTCTTCACATCTCCCCAGCATTAAAAAATAAAAATCAGAATTGTATGTAGCAACAAACAAGGCATGGCTTTTTTCACATTCACAGTTCTTCTGAACAAAATAAATCACCACACTGCTCTTTAATGTCACAATTTTGTTTTTTGTCATAAATGATACTTTATTACATTATAGTTTATATAATTTATTGTTCATTTTTACTTTATTATTTTTGTCTCAAAAATGAGTCAAAAATACTTGTTAGCTGCTAGTTATCTGGACACACGTGTCCACTATACATTCATTTCAGAGTCCTGTAGGGGACACATTAATACAATAAAGAACAGATGAGTGAGCATATGGTTTGTTAAATCATGTTTATAATAATTAAATCCAGATCACATTTAAATAAAGGGTCAGTGGCACATAAATTGGAAATTCTGACTTACCACTTTTTGGTGGTAAGAGGTTAGGGGCATTGCTACCAGTATGAGCAGAAAAGCCACATGCCAGGAAATAAACAATTCTAGTCATTAAAATGTTAAAACACAACATTGTGTAAGAAGGTAGCACATTTCAAAAATAGGTTTGATGCTTCTATGAAATCTTTACCAGATGGCCAGAGCTGCTACAAATCCATGACAGATATCAAAGTATTTCTTAATCTAGGATACATGGAAAACAACAAAAATATGTAGACAACAGTTAATACAGATATAGTGAAAATACTTATATGCTAGCAGAGTAGCTATTTACACATCTTTTTTTTTTAACTTCCTATACCTAACCTAGTTTGGAAAGGTCATGTGTATTGACTTCCTAACCTAAAAATCAGTACAAATATATTGAAGTTTTTACAATATAGATCACTTGGAGATGAGACCTTCAGAAACCATTTTCCCAACAGTATTTTCACTTAGAATTGTTACTCATTCATCATATTCACATCAATCTCCTAGATAAATGTTTTTCAACTCTTCTCAGAATTACCAAATGCAGGTTTTTATGGTCTACCCCAGTTCTAGTGAATCCCCAGCAAGGGAGTAGGACCTGGTAATATCCATTTTATCAAGTGAATCTTAAGTCTCAAAAATAATGACAGAGATCACTGAGGCCTATAAGTGAGGACAATTTTATTTGCTTTCTTTAAACTTCACATTAGAGAATGCTACTCAATTTGGAGGATTATGATCATTGAAAGAGTAACCAGTAATCCAAGGACACAATAAAAATTTTAAAAATGATAAGCCTAGGGAAACAAGAATGAATTAAAAAGAAATCTAGGTTAATAGAAGTCCCATGTAAAAAATGAACATAACACCAAAGTCAGTTAGCCTGGTGGGAAATAGCATAAAAAGAGAGAAAGATCTCCACTGGTGAGTCAGGGACACCACAGTTGATGTATGGAGAAGGGGTCTGGACACGGTAGTTGACAGGGAAACTGGAAAACCAGTACATGAGACTCTGTAGTTTCTCTGATTGACAAGACATGGTGGAATTTTTGAGGAAGGACATTGGTTTTCCTTCTATTTACCAGGTGAGCTCAGTAAGACTCATTGAGTGAAACCATGTCATCGTCTGCAGTTTAGAAATCAAATTGCTGTTAATTTTGAATTCCAATATGAATTATAGTGTTATTAAAATAGAATAGTGTAAGAAACCAGTATGAATATCATTCCTGACCTGCCTTCCTAGACCTTATCAAAGATGGGCAAATAGACACAATCGCCTCCACTTAGATTCTTTGAGCTGAAGGAGTTCATGGTATAATATTCAATAGATGAAGCTCTTTGGAAGAAAGACATTGGTGGCTTCTGTTAATTACTTAATTAACTAAATGGGTGGATAATTCTGGAAACTAGAACTGTGATCGCTTAAGGTCTTATTTCCCTTGGAAGCTAGGTTATTCTTTAGAGGTGAGTGTCTATGACTGGTTTTCCTTAGAGGGAGGATTCCTGCAAACAATGCGTTGAAAACAGTATTTTCCTGGGAAATATCAGTTTCTCAAGCCCTTTCACCTCTACCTGTTTGTCTCAGCTCCTTCCTGTTCCTCTGAATCCCTTCCCACAGTTCTTCCTAGTTCAAAGTTACTGAGAGTCCTTTAGACTTGGCACCTCCCCAATTCTCAGAAACCAGGACGCTTGGAAAGGGAGAAATAGATGGGCTGAGTTGGAAATTGTGATTCTGAATAACCCTTACCTCCTATGCACATAGCAGATGTTCAATAAATTGTAACTGAATGAGATGAATTAATTCAAAAAGTTTTGATGGAATTGCTGTCATTAGGACATTTACTTGCTCATCAAAAATGATGGAAATTCCCCTGGCCTTATTTACAAGGAGGGGTCAAAGCTGTGGATTGTCAGGTTAACATGGAAGTCCAGGTGGTATCTTGTCTTGTTTTGCTATTATTTTTTGATGGAACAATTCCTTCTTTCTCTAAGTATTCTCAGTAATTTTCAAAGGACAAAAACTCAAATAAATGAAAATAAAACATCTCCAACATATGTACATGTATTCTAGAAATACTCTTTAAATTCTGTTTACCTGTGAATATACTGGTATTACGTTTAGAATCTTAATATCAGCTGAACTTTGATGTAGTCTTACATTTTGTAACTATTTTCTTTTTTTTTTTTCTTTTTTTTTGCGGTATGCGGGCCTCTCACTGTTGTGGCCTCTCCTGTCGTGGAGCACAGGCTCCGGATGTGCAGGCTCAGCGGCCATGGCTCACGGGCCAGCCGCTCCGCGGCATGTGGGATCTTCCCAGACCGGGGCACGAACCCGTGTCCCCTGCATCGGCAGGTGGATTCTCAACCACTGCGCCACCAGGGAAGCCCATGTGACTATTTTCAATGATTAATTAGATTATAGCCCCTCATTACTAAGGTAAAGGAGAATCTTCACTAAAATTGAAAAGATTTGCGATATTTCAGAAAAGCCATTGGTCATTTTCATCCTGGGTGTTATATAGGTAACATATATTTTTTCTTTCTTCTCATGGTCAGGATAGGTCTGTGTTTACCCTAAGGCTAGAAAACAAATGAGAAGCATTTAATTTGTTTAATTACCTTAAACATTTCAATGACATAACATTCTGGCTCCAATTGGGCATATTATAAAGTATTTTTTTTACTATATTATAAAGCATTTCATCATCATATATTATAAAGGTATTCCTGTGATTTTTTTTTGGTCTTTTGTAATATACTTTTTTCTTACTTCAGTCATACAGTATAACATAAAGAGAAACAAATTTTGACTGTATTGCTTATAAAACATTAACATAGAATATTTGATTTGAAAAGGTGTGGATTTCCACATAAATTTCTATTTAACTATGATTTTAAAAGTATATGTAGTTCTTAGTTGTAGTAGTATTGAACCCAGCTACATGTCTACTTTTTCATTTTAAAAATATTTTAATGATCAATGTGTTCTTTAATATCTATACTTATAGATAAAGATTCTCTTCCCTAGACTGTGATGCTAATTTTAGAAATAAAACTTATAGACATAAAATGCACCAACATGTCCAAAATTCTTCTAGACTAGTGTTAATTTTGCAGCAAAAACCCAAAGCATTGATTATTGTATTTATGCATGTAGAAAAAACAATGAATGCAAATGTCTTTCCCTGGTTTTATCAGAAGTCTAGAAATAGTTTTCTGGTGTTTCTGGATTAACTATCATATGTAGTTGCAGCTCAGCACTCATAATTTTTAGTGGGCCAATGTATTCATAACATTTTTAGTTTATGTTATCAAGCAGTTGTCAGAAAGGAAGAAAAAAGTCACTGTGCTATTTTTCTGAATTTAGTTTTTTCTTTTGATTACTTGAGTTGCAATTAATTGTCTTTTTCTGACAAACGATCATCTTCCAATAGAGGAAAATAAGCACGATTGTAATCATCACTAATGTTGATTTTTTTATTTTAGTCAAAATGTATCAACATTATATGAACAAGAGAGCAGATATTTATTAACAAAGGGTTCCCAAAAAAAAGAAAATGAAAATATGACTAAATGGAAGTAATTAGAATTAAGAAATGGAGAGGAAAAATATTATAGTAATAAAGTAAATGTAAATCGTGTTTAAAGCTAAATACCCCGAAGAGTATTTACTTAAAAATTCTCATTATTTTTTATTCCGAAGCATCTCTTAATCCAGTGCTTCATAATGTTTAATGTGAACTCATGACCTCTGGGCATCTTTTTAAAATGCAGATTCAGATTCAGTAGGTCTGGGTTGGAGCCTGAGATTCCAAAAACATACTGTTGATGCTGTTGATCTGTGTACAGCACTTTGAGTAGCAAGGGTCTGGAGAACAACCTGAGAACTAAATTCAAAAAAATGGAGTATCAAACACAAACTTAAGTACAAAGATTTTAACTAGTTAAATTGAAGAGATAAAAACAAAATTTCAGGATCACAACTAAAATATTGGAAAATAGCAGACATTGAAATACTATCCTGTAAATCATAAACAATATGCTATTGAATGGTTACTAAATATTAACAGAGAATAAAAAATGGAAAACATAATTGTTGATGCCTTGAAGGGTGAGACACTGAGCATCTGAATTTTATTTGAATCATTCTTAATTTGGTTTCCAAAGATGGACTTCAGAATGTTTGTAGCCTTCTAAAAAATATTTCAAAGATTTCATTGTGACCATGTGTGCATTTTTTCAGGGGAAGGAAACCACAGATTGCAGATGTCAAATGGTTACAGGAAAAATAGCCTGAGAGATAATGAAGTCTGATTCCTCAGTTATCAACTTCAAGAAGAAAACTAGAATATATATATCTATATATCCTATATCCGTATCTATAGCTATGTCTGTAGCACATGATATACATACACACACATATATATATAAACACATGTATATATTTATACATACATGCACATATGTATATACACAGATATACACAGAAGTACACTGGTTATAATTTTCTAACATACTTAAACAAAATCATTTATTCATTTAAGAGTGAAAATATTGATTTTTACATTAGTATATTTACTATCTTTCTTTTGTGTAATTATATATGTAAAAAAGGTAATATAATAGTTGAATTCATACTGAGGAGTAAATGATCTGTAGCTTTATTTCAGTGCATATGGGACAGAAAACAGCTATGTTTATTATTTATATATTTTCATCTACGTCTATCTTGAATTATAACCATAACAAATATAAGTAAGTTTATCTGTTTTTTTTTTTTTTGGCTATGTTGGGTCTTCGTTGTTGCACGCGGGCTTTCTCTAGTTGTGGCGAGAGGGGGCTACTCTTTGTTGTGGTGCATGGGTTTCTCATTGTGGTGGCTTCTCTAGTTGCAGAGCACGGGCTCTAGGCACGCAGGCTTCAGTAGTTGCAGCACGCAGGCTCAGTGGGCACGTGGGCCCTGGCTTCAGTAGTTGCAATGCATGGGCCTCAGTAGTTGTGGTGCATGGGCTTAGTTGCTCTGTGGCATATGGGGTCTTCCCGGACCAGGTATCGAACCTGTGTCCCCGGCATTGGCAGGTGGATTCTTAACCACTGCGCCACGAGGGAAGTCCCAAATTTATCATTTTGAAAATAGTTATACTTCAACGTTCTCTGCAAAATTTATATGAACAGAACATACAAAAATACAATACAGAACTTGAAATAGCATTGTCATAAAATTTGGAAATAAAAAGGAGCAATCAGACTGTATCAAGTTTCATAAAACGTACAAAGTACAACATTTGCACTGGTAGATGTGGTATTTCTACAAAATTTTGTATAAGAAAGTTATTTTATTTAGCCATTCTGGAAGCTAGAAAAAACAGCTCTCAAATGAACTTAGACTGTTTGGTTTGGGAAAACAAAAAAAGAAAAATCAGCAATAGAAAATGAATTAAGATTATCTTCAAGCGCCTTCCAGTATGATGAGTTACTTCTCATTGGCTAGCTGTTCTGAACCTCTGAAGAAGATGAAATAGGAAGTTAGAGGTAATAGGAGTAATTATGTAGAATAAAGAGTTTATTTAACTCAAAACTGATTAAACAGTCTTTCAAGGAAGAGTGTGGAGTTCTCAAAAGCCACCTATCATAAACTATGTTCATAGTCCAGCTGGTGACAATATCATTTCTGTATAAATTATCCTGTTTGCAGTTGGCAACATTTCATATATATCATATTGTCAAAATTTCAAATATGTATATAAAAACAACTTAAATATGTATTAATTTTAAGATCCCTATAGGGGACAGCCTTGTTATTAATACAGTGAAGAGCAGATGCTGTAGCATATGGCATACTAACTCATATTTATGTTAATTTTATGTAAATAGGATTTTAATACAGCAACATTAATCTGTTGTTGCTTTGGTTTTCTCATATATCACTTTACCCTCCTTTTGGATAAGATTAATATAGGTAGTTTAGACTTTCTCAAAAAGTTCCTTTTTAGCAGTGTAAAGAGCAATGACTTACTTAAATCTTTAACACATATGTTTAAATAGAGTGTCAGACCCATAAAGAAACTAAGAATTATCAAAATCTTGTTCTCTTGCTCAATTGAAGCAGACTTAAAGAATTAAAATGAGAAACAAGTATGTATGTATGTATCAGTAGAGGATACAAATATGTATCAGTGGAGAAAATAAACATAAATTTATTTTTGCTAAATAGCTATCAATTGGACAGGTAAAATAGACTAGAGGAAAATTCTCCCAAATTATGTTCTTAACTTGGGAATGCTATTACAAGTGAGTATACATTTATTCTATTTTGGAAATTAAAATACTAAGTGGACACTATTTTTATTAAGGAGATTCTGGTTAACTTTTTTAAGGTCATATCGTCTGCTACCCAGTTTATTTATTTCTTTAATAGTAATGCAACTTAAAACATTTTTTAATTGATATAATTGACACATAACATAGTATTAGCTTTAGGTGTACCTTGTGTTAGCTTTAGTTTAGGTGATTTGATACATGTTTACCTCGTGAAATGATCACCACAATAGGCCTAGTTAACATCCATCATCACACATAGTTACACATTTTTCTTCCTTGTGATGAGAGCTTTTAAGATCTAGTCAGTTAGCAACTTTCAAGTATACAGTACAGTATTGTTAACTATAGTCACCACGCCATCCATTACATCTCCAGGACTTATTCATCGTATAATTGGTAGTTTGTACCTTTTGACAGCTTGCACCCATTTCCTTCATCCCCCGCAAGCTCCTCCTCTGGTAACCACCAATCTGTTCTCTGTATCTGTGAGTTCAGTTTTTTCTTTTAGATCCCAAATATAAGTGATATAACATTTGTTTTTATCTGTCTGACTTATTTCACTTGGTATAATGCTCAATTTTATATTACTACAGTTTTCAGGTTAAAAATATAACACCTAACATTCTTATAGATGAACCATAATAGAGGAACTTTACCTCTTTAGTTTACTCAGAATTTTATTAACATTATAGTGAAAGAAGATATAAAATGGAATATTTGATATTATTTTGATGTTTATTATAAATCAACAGTAACTTGCACTAATGTATTGAGTTTTAACTTTATTTCAAGTTATATTATGAACTATCATATTATTATACTATATTTAACATGTCTTATAATTCAACATTAAAAGTCATTTAAAACAGAAAATGAGTCACTTAAATTTCACTCCCATAATAAATTTGTATTGGTTGTGATCTGGATTTGGAGGAGTTTGGAAAGGAAATTGCCTCTAATATTTGCCCACTTAAAATAATTATTTTTAAGCTGTTTAGCACACATTGTTTTAAAAGGTCAGTTTTATGTTCATGTAATTATGAAGCAGAAATACATGCTATTTTGCTTTTGTAGTTTGATCAACTCAATCAAGATCAAATCAGATCTTAAAATATATATATATATAATTCTAGTCTAAGATGAGGAATTAAATTAATCCTGTATAAAGTCAATTTCCATAAGTAAAGGAAACCTGCAGTGATTTAAACATATGAATGACATTTTTCTGGGCAATTGATGGATATTTAGAAGGACCAGACACTGGTATAGAGTAGAATGACATTAAGCCCCTAATTCCCTAAATTTATGATAAACCCATATTTCAGCAACTTATTTTTATTCTTTTGGACTCATTTGTTATGCATGTGAAATCTCTTTTGTGGAATAAGTTTACATAGAGATGTATTTTAAATGCACATTTAAATTGAAAAACTTTGTTAGTTGACAGTATTAGAAATTATGACACAAAATACTCCTGTTAATTCTGAATCAATTTACTAGTAGTAAGCCTCATGTTGAAATGTAATTGACATGTCATATTATCATTTTATCATGATTTGAGCAGAATGCATCATTTAATGAAATATTTGGGGGCAGAGGGCAGTTTTAACAGAGAAAACATGTGCCTTCTCACATGACCTCACAGTCTTTACAGAGCAGTTTTTCTGCCAATTCAAGTTACCATTTAAAGTCTAATCCTAAATATTGTATAAATATTGAAGTTTATGATTGCTGCTATCCCACAAAAACAATTTAACTGCTGAAATATAACTACTTTTGGAACATCTGATGAGGCATGTGAAATCTCCACGCTGGAATCCTGGATTCTTTAAAAAGCCAAGCCATTCTTTGTGGTAAATACTCAATTTATTGTTTCAAAGGATATGTGATACTCTGAATTTTAGTAGAAAGGCATAGAATAATATCTAATTTGCTTCATGATGTGGGCAGTGACACAGATACACCTCACACAAGAGTACAATTGATTTTACTTCGGGTGCTTACAAGTTTGGCACAATAAATGCCATTCTTGTCCATGGATTGTCATTGCAGCCTGATGACAATATTGTTTATGTTTTAAACAAAAATCAAAAGTACCAAAGAGAATCCAGAAATTCTGCTGTACATATAATATCCTGAATAACTGAAATAGAAAATAATTTCTTGGCAGATATACATTCATGACATCTAATTTGGGAGATGACAAGAAAGTGTAGGAAGGCAGAAAATAAAACCTGTGTAATATCCTAGGTTACCTAGTAAATGGGTGATAAATGATATACAATATGAACACAAAAATAAGAGTCATATTGTTAAATGATTAGACATTTTATTCAGGGGAGAACCATCATTTTGAGAGGTCAATAAATTATTTTTATTCTCAAAATCTGTGGTAATTGGGATGTCCTGGGAATTTACAATCCAGCCACAGTGAAAGGACAACACATGTCATCATCAGGAGAATAGGATCAGATCACACATCTTTACTTGACAAGAGCTGGCAATTTAATCTGACAGGATTCTTGCCAATGAGGACAGTTTTAGGAGTTCTACTGCTGTGGTAAAGATTTGACATGTCATTGAGGGATGTTGTGCAGAAGCCTGACAATAAACCAGGACTTGCTAATGCAGTTTAGGATTGCTGTAAAAATTTATTAGAAACCAGAGACTGTAAAATTACTATACTTCTTCAGAACTGTTTTTCTTTTCCTTGCTGAATATTTATGTGATGTTTAATGCACAGCACATGTTTTAAAACTTGTTTCCTTATGGTGTAAAAGAAGTCTATTATAATGCACATGAAATTGCACGAAATTCAATTAAATGCATGAGAGAGTAAGTAGAATGTCCACCTGTAAGCCCATTTTGACAAGATTTTTTTCATTGATGGTTTTGGTGTCTGCAAATTTAAGGAGTTTCAATAATGGCACTTAATGTTTTAAGAAACAAAAGACATTTACATTCAATTGGGGATTAATTTAACAGAACTTAAAAGCATGTGTGACTTGGAGTAGCAACATTCTGTGTGTTTTATTTAGAGGAGATGAAGGGAAAGTCTAAACATAAAGTTACTATTAATTGGCAATGCAATTGTGGCTGCTGGATGATTCTGGACAATCCATATTAAGTCACTAAAAGAAAATAGAAAAAGGCAAGGTAGACACATTACAATTCTGTGTTTGTTTTTGCAGTACACCAGCTCTTTAAAAGATATTTCCAAATAGTAATGTGGGTCAACTAATTCCTAGATGTAAATCAGAAAATACCATACCAATTCACAGCTCCAAATATGTCTGAGCCACTTCTTAAGGTAGGTGAGAATACTGATATCAACAAATAAGACTAAAATTTCCCACCCAAACCTCACTATACACCTGTCATATTCAAGGCAATCTGCTAGCTGCTATGGGAATGCAAATGTAGGAGACACGGTGAAAAATATGCAGCACAAATAATTAAGAGTTTGAGAGTGATTCATCATGATGGATATAACCTCAAAGTGACTGGCCAGCATGAAAGCATATTTAAAGGAAGACATATATTGATTTGAATTTTGGGCACTGTACCTTCCAACTATACTGTAGAATCTTTAAGGTATCTTCCTTTTTTTTTTTTTTTAAGGTATCTTTCATTTGATAAATCCTTTATATAAATTTACTCAAGCAGTTTTAACCATTTTATACTCAGTCTTTTCCCGACCTCTTCAGTAAAGGATAACCCCCATTCTGGCTGCCCTCAACAGGAATAACTCTGTTACTTCTCTCTGCCACAAGTACCTGAGGAAAGGTGTGTGAGACTATTTGAGAGGGAAGAAACATATTGGAAACACTCTGCAATGGTTGAAAGACTGACAGGACGATCAGGCATACCTACACAGAGAATACAGTTTGGCAGTCAATCCATCATTGCTTTATTCCCATTTAGGAATGGAACAATTTTTGCCTTGAGGATTGTGACTGCTCACTGAGTTCATTTCAGACTTTGCTGCATTTCCTCTGCATTCTGCAGACTTGGCACTCTTACTTCACTTCACACTAATTGTGATTGCTGACTCGTGCCTGGATGGGAGGCTGCCAAAAGGGCAGGTATCCCAGAGAGACATCATTACCCAGGTTGGCAAATACCTGAGAGCCTATTTAATGATGCAATCTTATTTTTACAGCATGGGGCAGTCTTCCAGTCTCACAGCATCAGTTCCTGGCCGTAATACTGTTTGGCAAAAGGCTTTCATATACTTTTGCAAAATAAAAGGAAATAAACCATGGGGATATAGATCAATGGTAGATAATCAGATACCTGGGAAGAGTTGGGAAGATGTGAATAGCTCTAGGGTAAACATATTTATCTAATTGCTGGAGAATAAAAGTGAATGCCTTGCCTAGAATAACTTGAGAAATTATATACATAAAAAATAGCTTTTTTAGAGAGCCAAGCCTCTTTTTTTTCTTTTACCAGATTTTGCTCAGATATTCATTCTGGAATTGAGGTCACTGCTAAGTCATTGAAAGCTAGATGGAACAGGTATGACAGGGGACAGAGGATCTTTGTAGCACCCAGCAGGATACACAGGATAGTCTTTATATTCTTTGTTATATTTTAGGGCTGCATTCTCAAAAAAACCAAATGAGTTCTCCCTTTGTTTTACTCGCATAATGATTTTTAAAATGAAAAGTAATACATGTATATGGTAAAAAAAAAATCTAACACTATAATGAATAAGTTCTCCTTGCTCAGATTCTAAATCCATACAACGAATGGCAACCACTGTTAAAAATTATATTTATATATTTCAAAAATTATCTACGTATGCAATCACACAAAAATATTTGGGCATATCACACATATACAAAAACCTCTCTAAAATACACAGATCAAACCAGAGTGCACTGTTTATTTTAATTTATTTTTGTAGAGATTGTATACATCAACACATATGGTTATCTTGCTTTCTTTTGAATAACCAAATCCATTATATGGATTTGCTGCCCTCTCATTGTGCCATTAAGGAGATTATTGACACTTCCAAAATGAATCATTGTGTGCATACTTTTGAACATTTAAAGGAGAAAATGTGTTGGATTAATTTCTGGAAATGAAATTACTGGTCAATGATTTGATGAGTAAAGGTTTTTAAGTATATGATTAAATCATCCTCAAAAAATTGCCCCAATTAACACCTGCCACATTAAGTACGAAAGTGCCTGATGTTTTACACCCTTGCTAACACTGTGTATTTTCAAACTTCGTCTTTTTCAAACTGATAGGTGAAGAGTGGATTCTCATTTACATTTTTTCAAGTGCCAAGCTATTGGGTGAATATAAGAATTTTAGCAACATTTTAATGTGGGTGAGTCAAGCACATCTGCCAGCTGTACAAGTTAAGAGACCCCATTTAAAATTCACAAAATTGCTCACTATGTTAGTGACTAGGCATGAGATTCTCTTTTAGTCAAATTAAATTAACCAGTATATAGATTTTATTTTAATAGACACTAAGTCAAGACCACCAACTAAAATTATTGTGGATAATTATGGTTTAGAAAATTAATGGTTAAAGAAGGGGAAATTTTTTAAAAAAGATTCTAGGCAGATAATTACACTCAATTTAAATCAATCTTTAGTGTGATAACTTAAGTATCCAGCTGCAGGCAAGTATTATGGCAATAGGATTTTTATAGTAAAAGTCCTGAAGTGCAGAAAAGTTTCAAGTGAGTGAACAGTTGAAAACAAAAAAAGGTTTCTCTACTGTAAAATTAGTGTAGTTTCATCACAAAAGTGAATTTTGTCAGTAATGACAGTATTGCATTATGAATAGATAGCTATTCATAAGTCCAAAAGTATTCAATATAAAAAACCAAAATACATGGTAAATACCTATACTGTACCAGTTTAGTTGCTAAGGTACCTATCTAAACTATGTCAATCATGTGAATTTTTTTATTCCATGATGCAGCTCAAAGTTTGACTCCTACTCTACTTTTTTCTAGACTGTTAGCTCACAAAATACACTTTCCACTTCCTTGTTAAATCTCATCCATAGTTTTACAAGTGACTCAGTATAGACAAAGAAAGTCAAAATAAGCATCTTAATGTCTATGCAGGGCAAAACCTTACATAATACTAGTCTTTTCCTTGTGACACATTTTAATCTTCCACTACTGAAAATTTCTTCTTTTCCTCTTTTCCTACTTTTTGGGATTCTTGCTTAAGAACAAAGCCCATGTTTCTTAGAACATTCAACTTCATATTTTTAGAAAGTAAAACTCTTGCCAGGCAAGAAACGTATTGGTACTTTATGTGGAAAGAATCAGATTCTCAATTTCTCCATCTGGGGTCTCATGCTCTCTTACAATTTTATTTCTCAAATAAGAATTTGCTCAAGTTGAAGATACTAGGTAGGGAGGATAATTTTAACCTGCCGGTATATAAATAAACAACACAGACAGAAAGAAATCTTGTATCCTAACCCACGTTAGTGCCAGTGTGTAGGGATATTTACCAAAAAAAAAAAGAAAAAAAGGAGTTTTTTTTTATACATAGTTAAATGACTATCTAAGGGTTTGAATTCATTGTATAACTTCATTACAAAATGTAGTGACAAGCAACTTCAGAACGTAAATATCTTATTTACACAAAATGTATTTTTCATTCACCTACATGTCCCATAGAGAAATGTAGGCTGTTTGGGCCATTGTCATACTGTCTGTTTGAAACATAGAGTTAATTGGACATTGTGAGAAGGGAAAAGAGAGATTGCAGAGTGGTCATTTTGTTATCTCTGTCTGGAAGTGACACACATGATTTCAAATAAAATTTCATTAGCTAGAATTTATCACATGTGTCTGCCTAAATGATAGAGGGCTGTGAAGTCAAATATTATATTTGTATAAAAGGAGGGGAAAAGGGGATATTTTTGAAGACTAGTAATTTATACAAAATTACCTTTTTATAAAAAAAATTTCCAAAATGATATAATGACTTATTATGAAGCTGTAGTAATTAAGAGAGTATATTGTTGACATGGAGTTGAACTAATTGACCAGTGAAATAAAATAAAGAGCCCCAAAAAGATTTCTGCAAAATTAGAACTTTGATGTCTCACAAAGGTGCATCTTCCATCAGGGAAAAAAGGAGAGACCATTCTGTGGAGGTGGAAAAATGGTTATATCTAAGGAAAAAGACAAAATTGAATCTTTATTTCATATAAAAACTTAGTGCACTATGTCACATGTGAAAGAAAACTTCAAACTCGTAATAGAAAATATAGATAAATATCATTTAGAACTTGGTCAGGAGAAAGTTCTTAAATAAAAGAAAAATATAACCCTTGAATAATGTAGGGGTTAGAGGCACTAACCTCCTGCACAGTTGAAAATCTGCTTATGACTTTAAATTTCCTTAAAACTTAACTACTAATAGCTTACTGTTGACCAGAAGCCTGACCGATAACACAGTTGATTAACACATATTTTGTATATTATATCTATTATATACTGTATTCTTACAAAAAAGTAAGCTAGAGAGAAGAAAATGTTACTAAGAAAATCATAAGGAAGAGAAAATACACTTACAGTACCTTACTGTATTTAAGTTTATGTCATCTGTTTACAAGATGATGGAATGTTGGTACTTAAATCAATACTGTCTCATGATACAAACAAAACACTGTAGCTATTAGGCATTTTATTAACACTGGACCTCAAAAATAAAAAAAGCAAAAAAGATATCCATATTTATTTATAGGTATAGGTATAGATTCATGCATTGATAATGAAGAAGCAGTAATATGATTGCTTTATGATAGCCTAGTGTAATCAATAACAGCTCCACTATACACTAATGAATGAATTGTTTTGAAATTTTCATGGCATACAGTATTACAGTCATTCATAATACAGAATTGGAAACATGTTAACATTAAAAACACTTGTGATGGTAGGCTGATACACAGTTTCTATGAGAGAGAGAGGCATACTGAACAGTAATGTAATTACTTCTTTGAAAGCAAAGATATGAAGCAGTAAGAAAACTAACCCATTATTAATTTTATGTTTTTATCACTCACCTTTTGTCTATGTAAGGATAGGCTATCCACTTCAATACAAGTCTTGCACATGATATATTGTAATATATACTTCAAATGAACACTTTGGGGATGATGATAATGTTGACACAAACATGTCTCATACAGTTCTTGCTGTACAGTTATTAGATTTTCACATGAAGATACACATGTACACAACAGATAAGTTCATTAAATATATGCATGATGATTATTTACTATTCATTAAGTGGAAATCTATCATCATAATGGTCTTCATCTTTGCTGTCTTCACACTGAGTAGGCTAAGGAGAAGGAGGAAAGGTTGGTCTTACTGACTCAGGGGTGGCAGTCACAAGAGGTGGAGGAGGTGGAAGGGGAGACAAGAGAGGCAGGCAGGCTATATGGAAATACGTCATAATTTCTGTCTGACTTTTTGCTTTGTCATTTCTCTAAAAAATGTTTCTATACAGTACCAATCCTACAATTTGCTTTAGTTTCACTATCATAGAAGGGTTCATGTTGTAAAAGAAGTCAAGAGTGGATTGAATAATCAGAACCTTTCCGCCACATTGTATAGTTCTGGGTGGACAGGGACATTGTCCAATATCAAAAGGACTTTAAAAGACAGTTCCTTACTGGCAAGGTCCATTTCCTGACTTCAGGGACAAAGCATCAAAAGAACCAATCTAGAAAAAGTTTCTTGGTCACCAGAAGCTGCTTCTCCTTTATTTTGACATTTTTTAAGCAAAATCTTTTTTTTTCTAAAGTTATCAAACCATCTTTAGCTGGCATTAAATTCTCCAGCTTTATATCCTTTACCTGTCTTTTACTCTGTCATATACTGACTTTGATTTTTCTCCAATCGTATTAGAGTCTATAGGTATCCTTTCTTATAGCAATCTGGCAAACACATAAAAGCTGTATTTTCAATATGCGATAAAAAAGTATTTTGCAAAAAGTGCAAGGTTTTCGTGCCTGCTGGTGTAGCTGCAGGGATGGCTTCATGAATTTGCTTTGCTTTTTTTTACAATGGTCCTTACACAGGATTCACTTATCTTGAAACGGTGGCAACCACAGCTGCAGACCTCAATCTACGATACATATCAAGCAATTCAGCTTTTTCTTGTAATGTTATGACTTTTCTCTGCTTCTTGGGAGCACTTCCAGCATCATTACTGGAACTCTGTATGGGGCCTATGATGTTATTCCAGGTGTAAGGTATTTCACTAAACGCGATGGAAATTACGCGAGAACCGCGAGCGATCACATTCTCGCGATACGAGATTTACCGGAGAGGCACACCTGCTCAGGTGGGGATGATTGGCGTCTCTGGCGTTTGAAGCCGAGGCTTACAGCAGTCGAGCTCCACACCGTAGCAACAGGAGGTGCCTATGAATTTATCACAGGACTACGGTATGTACTACTGTTAATTTTATGCATTATGACTTAATTCTGCACCTTTACATTTGTTTACACTTCTCTCGACTGCAAATGAGGCCATGTACAGTCTGTGTGTGCATACATCTTGACAAATTTTAACTTTATAGAAGATTTGTGTATATTTTATGGTAGTAAATGATAAAATAGACTAATAGCTACATATATTTTATGAGTTCTTGATGTACCTAACTTTTTCTTAATTTTTTCGACATTTCCAGGCTCTGCAGTTTGTCTGTGAGTTTTTTCAAATTGTTGCAAATCTCAAAAAAATTTTTCCTAATGTATTTATTGAAAAAAAAAGTGTACAAGTGGAGCCCCACAATTCAAACCTGTGTTGTTCAGAGTCAGCTTTATATTAAAATTAAGAGCTGTTTGTTCATCACCCTAAACAATGATAATACCAACAAAAACAACAACACAATCATGAACACATTTTTAGTCCACACAACCACCAAAGGGAGAACAGATAGCTGTACTACAATATTTACACAAGGTATTATTTCCAGCAGAGAAATTAAATAAGCCATATCAGCAGTAGGTGAATCTTAGCAGTATAATACTAAATGACAAAGTCTCAAACAGCTAGATATAGCATGATACCTTTTATAAAAGTTAAAAATTTGAAATACAATAGAAACAAGAAGACAAGGGATACATGTAAATGCAACAAAACTATATTAAAAGGAAAACAAGGAAATGACAAACACATGATTTTGTGTTACAGAGTATGTTCACAGTTGTGTAGTACATTATTAAAAGTAGCTAACTAATAATGAGAAAATGTTGTGAATCAAGGATTATAGTTAATCCATTCTCTGAACCTAGGCGCTTAAATTTATAGAATCCAAAGTTATATATAGTTTTAGGAAAGCATTTCCACAAACATAAAACAGGGGACCTGATTTAATAAGTAATCCTCTTTAAAAAATGGAAGTTTTTAGTTAACCATAAGCTCAGCAGAAGCTAATTACTATCATAGCTGAGTAAAAAGTTAAAGTGAATTCTGTTAATTGAAAACTTGTAGCATTCCTCTCAGGTAAGGTTCTTCTACCACTCACATCACTCTACTGTAATCTTAAGTTAAATACTAGGAATATTTGTGAAGGCAACATTGGAGAGGAGTTTTCCCAAATAAGAAACCATTGGTTGCCATGTAGCTTGGTGGTTAAGGAGATATATCTTTGTGTTTTGAAATATGAATTCAAATCTTGATTTCAACCATTTACTAAATATGTTGGACAAATAACTTCAAGTCTCCTAAAATTTCTTCCTTGATAAAATAGGACAGCAATATTTGGGATAATGCCATTAGTACAGTGCCTTAACAAGTGATAATCTCACAAGAAATAACTATTATCATCTGTTTGATAGTTTCTACTGTTTTCCTGGAATTTTGAGAAGGAGGCTTACAAAAATCATTGTTACATGAAAACTATTTAGAGGAAATAAGGAAATGTTGCTTAGGGAATATTTCTAGGCCAGGGTAGGATACTCTAGAGTACAGATGTGAGAGGTCTGGATATTAACATGGTATTTTTTTTAATTAATTTATTTTTGGCTGCGTTGGGTCTTCGTTGCTGCGTGGGGGCTTTCTCTAGTTGTGGCGAGCGGGGCTACTCTTTGTTGCGGTGTGCAGGCTTCTCATTGCTGTGCCTTCTCTTGTTGTGGAGCACGGGCTCTAGGTGCGCGGGCTCAGTAGTTGTGGCTCACGGGCTCCAGCACAGGCTTAGTAGTTGTGGTCCATGCGCTTAGTTGCTCTGAAGCATGTGGGATCTTCCCAGACCAGGACTCGAACCCGTGTCTCCTGCATTGATAGGTGGAGTCTTAACCACTGCACCACCAGGGAAGTCCCTAACATGAGTTTTTAAAAATACATTAACGTTTTGTGATTTAATAGATACATTAAAGCCATTTGGGTTTGCTTGAAAGAGCACAACTAGGACCAGTTGAAGGAGATTACTGGAAAGTAAAATTGAGATTAGAATAAGAAAGAATTTTCTAATTAGCTATCTAAATTTACAATAAATCACTTGATAAAAGAAAATATTTTACAACTAAAGATGTTAAAACAAAAGAGACCAACTTTTTAATATAGATCCCAACACTGAGTAATAAGTCACCTATACATCCCTTCCTTCTTCAGTGTTTGGTGATAGAAAACAAAGTAGAGATGTGAAAATTAACAGATGACCATTTCCTCAAATAAGGCTGGGGATTCTTAGTGCTTGAGTGCTGTGTTTGTTTCCTATGACTTATGTAACAAAATACCACATACTTGGTGGCTTAAAACAGCAAACATTTATTGCTCAAAATTCTCCAGACCAGATATCAGAAATCAATTTCACTATGCTGAAATCAAGGTGTTGGTAGGGCTCCCTCTAGGAGCTCTGGGCAAGAATCTGTTGTTTCCTTTTCTAGCTTCTGTTGGCTACCAACATCCCTTGGCTTGTGGTTGTATCACTTCAATCCCTGCCTCTTTAATCATGTTGTCTTCTCCTTTTCTGTTGTCAAATCTCCCTCTGCATCTGTCATATAAACCCAGTTATGATGGCATTTAGGGCCCACCGGGATAATCCAGGATAATCTCTCCATCTCAAGATCCTGAATGAATCTCATCTATAAAGTTTTTGTTTTGTTTTGTGTTTTTCCAAATGAGGTAACATTTACAGTTTCCATTGATTAGAGTGTAGATATTTGGCAGGGGGAAGGTGGGGTGGGGTGGTGGTGGTGAGAGAGAATAATTCAATCTAGCACAGGTACCTTCAATTTGAAACAGTTGATTTGATCACAGTTGTTTTAACTGATCAAGCCTATGTTTTTAGAGCACAAACCTATTCACATGTCATTATAATTTTGGCATGTTCCTCAAAAAGTTTTTATGAGAAGTTAATGCTTTACCATCTAAGTCAGTACACATGATGATTAAAATAATCAAGATTATCCATATTTGACATTAAGTATTATGGTGTGTTGATTTACTTAATTAGCATAAGCTTAAAAGTTCTTAGATTTTCCCATGTAGGCTCCAGATAGGCTCAGATAGGCAAAGAAGAAATTTATTCATTTTCTTATAACTGAATTCATTTTTTACAAGTCCACATTTTCACTTATTAGAGATAACTTTATCCATCTTAGGCAAGTGACCACTTAAGTAAGTTACAACTCAGTCTTTTTTGGGTTACTACTCAGTCTTTTCAGAATTCCTTTTGGTCTCTTCTAAAGGTGGGCTATGTCATTCTGGCAACAAGCTGGAGATGGCATGGGGTAACTTCTGAATCTTTTGCTTTGCTTCACAAACTGATCACTGAGGTGATCTACACTGAGGTGTAGTTTGCCTCTCCTGGTCCCCACCATCACTTGCTGGTATCCCCTGATGAACCCCAGCACTAGGGTCTGAGGACTCTGTATTGTGTCTTACCTTAGCCTTTTAGGTCTATCATCTTGATCTCAATCACAGTTCTGCATTTTTTGTGGTGTATAAGTGGGTTTTCCAATAGTGAAGATATGGGCTTTTTTTCTGAGATGGGGTTTTTCAGGCTATATCCTGAGCAGACTAAAATATAATCCCTTCTGCTCAGGCAGTCTACTCAAATTAATTTAGGTTTCTATTACAACTCTATCATTGAGGCCAACCCTCTAGCACCTAGGAACTTTCTAATGAAGAGTGTAGACTACCTAACTCCAGAATTCTTACTTAGTTTGGGGAAGATATGTTGCTTATGTCACCTTCTCTTCTTTATAATTTACAGTATACACTATAAACCATAAAGGGTTGGCAAACTGTGGTCCATGGGCAAAATCCAGTCACTGCCTGTTTTTGTACAGTCCTTGAGTTAAGAAAGGGTTTACATTTTCACATGGTCAGAAAGATAAAATTTTAAAAAGAATAATTCATGATATAGGACAAGTATATATATTTCAAAATTCACTGTCCATAAAGTTTTATTAGTACACAGCTACACTTACTCATTTACTTATTGCCTATGGCTGCTTTCAAGCTACAATAGCAGAGTTGAGTAATTGAGACAGAGATCATTAACTCCTAAGGCCTACAATATTTACTGTTTGGTCCTTTACAGAAAAAGTTTGCTGACTGACCCCTGATATAAGTGGTTTACTCAAGAGTCCTCAAACTTTGTCCTTTATATGTAAAGATAAACATTCGGAATGGATAAAACAAAACAAAAATTTTCTCTCTTAAGTGACTGGCTGTTAAAACTGAAAGACTTGGGTTCATGAATATTATCTCTGTCACACATTAACAAAAATCTACTTAAGGGCTCAAATAACCAAAAATTTGTCCTCATTTTCTTTATTACTCATACTCTAAGGTCAGTAGATGAAGAGGAGAATGATGTTTCTTGCATGGTGAAGAAAGGTTAGGGAAAAAGTAAATTGAGAAAGCACGGTTGCCAGTAGGCAACTCACATTAAAGCAGTTTATTTGAAGTTTGCTCAAAAAAAATTAACCTTTGTGAATAAATTTGAGGAAAGTTTACTTTGTACTTTACAGAGTCACACCTGCATGAAATGACAAAAAATATGTTTAGGTTAGAACTATACATGATAAAATTATTCAGTACTCAGTGAATTAGAAGACTTTCCATTAACAAAGGTAAAAATCTTGCCAATCTAAAATGATCATCAAATTAAATCCTCAGGCCAAGAACTATAAGGCTTAAAATCCTTTTAATTTCTCTCTCAAGATTTTTAATATATCTCACATTGGCTGTCCAGTCTTACATATATACATGCATACACACAGACACTTGTATACATATAAGTATGTGTGCATATATATGTGTATAGATGTATATATGTATTAGGATAATGTATAAAGTGAAGATATGTTTGTGTGCATGTGTGTATGTACACCCTATATTAGTATGCACACTTATATTAGTATGTACACATTACATCTCTATCTGTAGGTAGATATTAGGTCATCCAATTTATATATCATAGAGGATAAAAACAAACAAATCCAGCAGTTAGGCTACAGTTGGCCAAAATTATGGTTTGAGTTTCTAATTGCCTAATTATTAAATCTTGTTTCTAAGGATTTCTGGAAAATATCTACCATATAGAAATGGCTTTATTCTTTTTATACTTTGTATTCAAATCTCATTCATCACGTAGAATTAATTATATATCTGTAGAATCAAAACCCAATATGTTTTATAAGCGTATGCTGTTTTAATTTGGCTTAGGAGACGGATTTTCAAGGATGAATTGGGTGCTGTGTTTCAGCTTCTAGTTGACAATAAAATACTATATAGAAGTTGTTCTCCTAACCCTAGCTGTCACTCACAAGCCTATTTTAATACATTACTATATTAATCTGTATCTCACTTTTTTCATTCTACAAGTCCACTTAAGAGAGTTTTTAAAATGTTTGTTTTGGCAGGGAGAGAGTAAAAGAGGTGATAGAAAATAAAATTGAATTTATGCATTTTCTTCATATGAAAGTATCAGTGTGCTTAGAGTTCAGGAACATTGTTTTATTTTTAATTAAAATAATTTTTCCAGTTCCCTTTCCAAGATGTGATGTCTTCAGTTATATTTCCCCAATAAATTGGATGCAGTTATCAATACTTCTACTACTCTTGAAGATAAAGCCAAACTCTTACCTTAAACAAATTGTTATTTTTTGAATCATCAACAATAGTAAAAGAATTCTATGCCATATAGAAAGTCACTGGTAAGGTGGTTCAATAATATAGTAGTCTTTCCTGTTTTACTAACACTAGTTATAGTTTATCATGTTAACCTTGAACAAGAGGTTACTTCTAGGAGGCTGAGTAGATTATATTTCATGCTTCATTACAGTGTGTATATATATTGTGAAGTATATGCTATTATTAATATATATGGAGATAATTCATAGTCTTTAGAAAATGCTACTCAATTATTATATACAACGAAATAAATGACGTGTGCATGTTCATATTCATGAGTGTGCAGTAGTGCTATGAAGCATAAACTTTGGCAGAGGTCTGTGTCTGTGTCCCAGCTCCTTGCCAATCTTAGGTAAATACATCTCCTGAGACTCAGTTTTGTCACTTGTAACATGCCAATCACGTAAGATTTTCATGATGACTCAAAGTTATATGAAATATGTATCATATATTTAAGGCTTAAAATTTAGTGCCCATCCACTCCTTCAGAACTTTTTATAACACAATCAGCCCTCAGGATCCGTGGGTTCGCATCCATGGATTCAAACAAGCAGGAATCCTGTATCATGTTTATGATCCTCAGTTGGTTGAATCTGCAGAATGCAGAGCCCTCAGGTATGGAGGGCTGACTGAGGGACTTGAGCATCCTTGTATTTTGCTATGGGAGGGCTTCTGGAACCAATGCCTTGTGGATACTGAGAGAAGACTCTATGATTTTAATTACTGTCCTCAATTTTTAAAAAGAACTATGATTACCATTCAACATAACCTTTAAAGTTTAACTCCTAAATTCTACTTCATCAAATAACCAATTATCCCTGAAATCTTTCTTTTTCTTTTTTTTTTAAGCTGACATATTAGAGCTAAACAATCTCGGAGTAATTCTTACTTATGGTACAATAAACACTGCATTTGAGTGTAAAGATCTTAGATATCCTCTGTCAAACATCTATGTAAACTCAGTTCACAACACTCATGATGATTGTTCATTCAGCCTCTGCTTTCCATGCTCCACCAATAAGCAATTTACCAATCCTGAGACACAACATCCAATTTTAGGCAGTTCTAATTATTAGATATTTTTATATAAGGAGAGCTAACCTACAGTTCTGTGTAACTTTATTTAGCCCATCATTCCATATAAAATGTGGATAACTCCTCCTCTAAATCATCTCTTTTCTAGGCTCAACATAAGCCTCCTTGTCCCTTGAATGAAGACAGTTTCCATCTTCTTCCCCACTGAGGTTCCTATTACTATTACTGAGGCAGGAACTGTTCTAAGTACTTATTCTCTCATTTAGTGATCACAGCAACCCTATGAGGTGGGTGTCATCATTGCCCTTCTCCCACCCACTGTTGCAGTTAACAGACGGAGACAAAACAAAGAATGGTTAGTGACTTGGCCCAAAGTACACAGCCAGTATGAGGTAAAACTTGGCATTCGGGGCTTCCCTGGTGGCGCAGTGGTTGAGAGTCCGCCTGCCAATGCAGGGGCCATGGGTTCGTGCCCCGGTCCGGGAAGATCCCACATGCCGCGGAGCAGCTGGGCCCATGAGCCATGGCCGCTGAGCCTGCGCGTCTGGAGCCTGTGCTCCACAATGGGAGAGGGCACAACAGTGAGAGGCCCACGTACCCCCCCCAAAAAAAATAATAAAAATAAATAAATAAATAAATAAAAATGAAAACTTGGCACTCACTCTGGTCTGTCAACTGAACTGTTAAGTGTAATGAGTATCATGTTAAGTAAAACATGGAAGGGCTCAATTTTATAAATGTTCTCTAAAGATTTTGAATGTGACTTCACTAAAGGAAAGGACTTTGCTTGTTTTGTCCTGAACACTTTAATAAGAGATCAAGAAATTAAAAAAATGAAATAACGTAAACTTATTTTTCTCTGTAAAACAGAGCAAGAATACCAATTTTGGGAATCAACTATAATTTCTACTAAAGTATAATAAATTTCCCTTTAAAATCCAGAAAGACTTCAAGAAACCCCTTAAAGAACCTCTATTTCTGAGAGAAGTAGATGAGAATAGTGAATGGAGTCCCCCCCTTTTTTGAGAGTAGAAATACCTAATGGAAAGGAGGAATGCTGATCTCTCTTCTTTCTGGAATGTGGAGAACAGGGGTCCCATATGAAAAGTTAAATAAGAAAACAATTGTGGAAAAATATGACAAGGATTAAAAAAATAGATTTAATTACTGTGGTATTTTTGGCCATTTGGAAATGATTATCTGGTTAGGTAACTTGAGAAGGAATTTTGAACTGAATCTGGTATTGGTAGGAAAGGGTGCCATAATCAATTAGTCATGCCTGCCATGGGCTCAGAAGTGTGTAGGAGCAGCATGTATGCTCTACATTTGCTATTTCTCAATATGGTACTATCTGGTCTAATCCTTTTTACTTTTTTGTGAAATCCAAGGATGCGTTAATACAGAGTCATTAAGAAATAACGTAAAGAACATGCTTCTGTACCTATCAGTTTTGGTTACTATCCAATAATAATTCCCACTAGCTATCAGTCTTCTTTAGGAACGTCATCTCCATACTTCTTCTAACTCAGCTTTCCACTGTCCCTCGCCTCTTCAAAAGTACCTCCCACCCCCCAACACACACAAAGCACACTAAAAAAGCATCCTTTCTGCTGTGTACTAGGACTACTTTTTTCATGAGACATGAATTCTACCTATAAAAAGAGTATATGTACCTTACTTTAGCTGAATCCTGACCCCCTTAGGACATTTTCTCCATCAAATAATTAAGAAAAACTTGCCTTTCCCTATGGTCCTCATAGCTGAGGAGTGGGTAGTAGCTTAAGAATCCTCCTCACCCACCAGAGCCACTCAATACCTTCATTCTTATATCCTCACTTGAACTCTTGCTCCTTTCAGAGCTATAAAACTCAGCAATCTAGTTCTCTATACAATTGCTCATTATCAATTTTATAGTCATTCTTTCTCATTCAATGAATCTTTTGGTACCTGTTCTACAATTAATTTTTTAAATCACTCCAGTGTTCTCAGTTGTTTTAAATATGACTCTGGAAAACCTACAGTGTCTTAGCAATTCATATCATGTGATATGACCTCTTTTCAACATCAGTTTCCCTCCCCAATGTCACATGATGAATTTTATCCTTACTCATTTCACTTATGAAATCTATAAGCCCTGAAATTCTACTATCTGATGATAGCTTTCATAGCAAGCTTTTGTTGTTGTTATTTTTTGCTGGGTCACACCTACCACAATGGTTCAGCTTCATTAAGATCAACAATCCCTTGACTGCTTTTCTTCTCCATACTTTTACTTGCTTTCTTAAACAGGTAAAATATGTGTGTTTTGGAAACATCCTCAGTTCCTGTGCCTCATTTGTTTTTCTAATTCACCATTCTGAAAAAAAATATGAGAACTTGGATGAGTTCAACTGTTCATCTACTCAACTTAATCTGGGTTGATCAGTGATTTTAGAAACAAAACAAAAAACTAAACAGAATGCTGTTTTAATGGTATCAGATTTTCTCCAGCTTCAAGGGGGCTTACAGCACTATATAGAGATATTTTTCAGTTTCCATGTTTACTCACAGAGAAAAATAGCAGGTATAATGTAGAAACTCCCTCAGCTTTCTGCCACCCTATGTCAAAATTTTACGTATTCACACCCATATCTTTTTCCAGTTAAGATAGGAATGATGCCTTTCTTTATCTGCTTACTGCTCTGATTCTGTGTTTCGACTTATCTGCCCCTGTCTCCTCACATACCTTGTACTGTTAATTTTCCCTCTTCTCCTGGTATCTTCTACCTCCTGCTCTATTGTCTTTTCCCTATATACAGACAAATGTTCAAATTTCATTTCTCACCCAATTTGAAGTCACACTCTACATGACACCTTCTCTCTCTTTTAAATTCAAGTTTCCTGAGAGAATTATCAACTGCACTGGCTGTTCCTCCTTTACTGGGTGCACTTGCTTGGCTTCCTGAACAACCACAAACTGACTGTTCAAAATTTGTCTCAACAAGGACATTCCTGCTCCTGAGTCCAGTAGACAGGGTGTTGTTCTTTTCTTACATAATGTCTCAGAAGTGTTAAAAATTGCTTGATCATTTTTCCCCATTGTTTGTTAAGGTATAATTTACACACAGTAAAACTGACCATTTTAGTATACAGTTCCAAATGTGACAGATGCATACAATTATATAACCACCATTAAAGTCAATATACGGAATAGATCCATTGTCTCCAAAATTGTCCCCGTGCCCCTGTAACCAGCCTCTCCCCCTGCTCAAACCTCTGACAACCAGTGATTTGTTTTCTGTCCTATAATTTTGATTTTTCCAAAATGTTATATAAATGGAGTCATACAATATGTTGTCTTTTTCAGTCCAGCTTCTTTAACTTAACATGAAAATGCATTTGATATGCACTTCACCATCATATGGTGTGTATATCAGTAGTTCACTCCTTTTACTGCTGAGTAGTATTCACTGTATGACTATACCAGAGTTTAACCATTCACCAATTTAAGGATATTTGGATTGTTTCCAGTTTGGGGAAATTCACAATTAATTCTATATAAACTTTTAGATACAGATATTTGTGTGAGAGTAAGTATTCATATGTTTTGGGTAAATGCTTAGACGTGGGATAGCTGGGTCATATGCTAAGTGTATGTTTAATTTTATGAGAAACTTTCAGACTGTTTCCAACATGGCTATACTTTCTGCACTACTGCCCGCATATTAGGGGAGTTCCAGTTGCTCCATATCCTAGCTATTATTTGGCATTGTCAGGTTCGTTTTTGTCGTTATTTTTCTCAGTCTAATAGGTGTGTAATGGTATAACATTGTGGTTTTAATTTGCGTTTCCCTAAAAGTAATTTACTTACTTCCATGTGCTTATTTGCCATCTGAATGTCTTCTTACTGAAACATTTGTTCAGATGCTTGCTCATTTAAAAATTTAGGTTGTTTGCTTTTTTACTAGAGTTTTGAGAGTTCTTAATATACTTAGGACAAAAGTCCTCTGTCAGATATAATATTTGTAAATATTTTCTCCCAATCTATGCCTCATTTTTTTTTTTATTATTCTAACAGTGTTTCCAAGAGTAGATGATTCTACTATTGATGAAGTCTGGGTGTTAATTTTTTCTTTTATGGATTATGCTTTTGGTGTCATAGCTAAGAAATCTTTACCTAATTTTATTTCCCATATGTTATCTTCTAGACATTTTATAGATTAAAATTTTACTTTTAGTTCTATGATAATTTGGGGGGCTTCTTTTTTTTGGTGTGTGGTATGGATCAAGGTTTAATTTTTGGCATATGAATATTCAGTATTTTTGTAACCATTTGTCAAAAAGACGACCTTACCCTTTGGAAAAAACAATCAACTGTATTTGTGTGGGTCTATTTCTGGGCTTTCCTATTGTATTCATTTATATGCCTTTTGCCAATACTGTCTTGATTACTGTGGCTTTATTATTTATCCTGAAATCAAGCAATTTGAGTCCTCTGACTTTGTTGATCTCTTTCAGAAATATGTTGACTTTTATTTTAGTATCAACTTGTCTAAAGAAAAACACTACTAGTATTTTGATTGAAGTTGCATTTAATAGAGCAGTTTGGGAAAAATTGGCATCTTAACAATATTACATGTTCCAACCAGTGAATGCGGTATATATTTCCATTTCTTTAGCTTATATTTTTAATTGGTGTTTTGTAGTTTTCCGTAGATATTGCACATAGTTGTTTTTTTTTTAAGCTGTGTACCTAAGTACTTGGTATTTTCAGTGTAATTATAAGTGGTACCTTTTATAATTTCAATTTCCAGCTGTACATTGCTTATATATAAAAAGATGATTGATTTCTTTGAAAATATTGATCTTGTACCCTGCTACCATGCTAAACTCACCTTAAGTTCTACTACCTTTTCTGAAGATTCTTTGGGATTTTCAATGCAGATGATCCTGCAATCAGTGAAGTTTTTCATTTCTTCCTTTCCAGTCTGTATGCCTTTTCTCTTCTTACCTTATTTCACTGGTTACCATTTCCAGTAGAATGTTACACAGAAGGACGACTCCTCTTTGTGAACTTCTCTTCTTGGTTTTCTGACACAAATATCTATTGATCTCTGACGATTCCTTCTCAGTGTCTTTTAGTCCTCTTTCCTCTCTCTTCTGAATTTTTTCTTACTCCTTTTTTTTCTCTTCAGTTCATATATGTTCCCTTCAAACTGTTGTTCAACTCTCATGATTTTGATGTACATCTAAATGCTGTTTACTGCTGATGCAGTCATTCTTTTGAATCCCCTATCTACTTATCTAATTACTCTCACTCAATATTACAATGTATTTTCTCAAAGACATTTCAGATTCTGTAGGCCCAGAAAACAAAGTTTTTTCTTCCCTGTCCTGTGCTTGCTATCACAATAAATGATTTCACCAACCATTCAGCTAGTCAGTTATAAGTCCTGAGAGTCTTGTATGATGACTCCTTTATGCTTAACTTCTATGAGATTAAACAATTTAAAGTTGTCTTTTTTATTTGTCAAAATAGTTAAATATTGGCATTTCCATATGGTTCCACCTAATATATTCATCCAACCACTCAATTCTCATGAATATCTTTGAAATTCATCCACTTCCCTTCATCCCATTGCCACTATCTCTATTATGGATTTCATCATCTCTATCTGAAATATATAATAATTGCCACTCAACTGGTCTCTCAACTGGACTCTGTCTAGTCTCCATCATACCTTCTCCAATACATTCTTCAAACTGTAGTGGCATCTTTATTTCTATCCTGTCTATCTGTTCTGTTTGTTTGTGCATCCTTGGGAAAATCAAGGATTTCTCAGCTTCAGTTTTTCATCTGTATGCGAACTATTATAGTTTTATCATCTGCTTGTTTTAAGGTCCAGTGAGAATACGTATGAGAGGACATTTTATAAAATATGAGGCTCTTTACAAAATGTTAGTACCTGTCATTGCTTAGTATGATTAAAGTCCTTTCTTGTCAATGAATTAATTTTATGTAAACCCAACCAACAATACTGCCTTTTACAATTAGGAAATGTCATACTGTTTGCCTCATATCCACTGTAACCATGGGACTGTATTATCACCAAGAATTAAACAGTATTTTCTTATGAATAAACCTTGAAAATTTTCACATGGGTGAATTTCTTAAGTGTTCAAGACAGCATGTCTAGACTCGATAGATCTAATATGACATCTCATCCACTCAAATGGCTTTATGATTAAGAGATTAAAATGGGGGAGGGATAAATTGGGAGACTGGGATTGACATATACACATTACTATGTATAAAATAGATAAATAATATGGACCTACTGTACAGAACAGGGAACTCTTCTTAATACTCTGTAATGATCTATATGGGAAAAGAATTTTAAAAAGATTGGGTATATATATATGTATAACTGATTCACTTTGCTCTACAGCAGAAACTAACACAACATTTTAAATCAACTATACTCCAATAAAAATTTTAAAAAAAGAGAGATTAAAATAGTTCTTATACTGGCATAATTACAATCTCAATTTTTAACAATCTTAAAAAAAGAATACATGATAATTATGATTCATATAACTCAGTGCATAAAAATTATACATAAGCTAATTATGGAGCTTAACAAAAAATACTTTTAAAAGTTACTTGTTTTCACACCAAATATGAAAAAAGTCTTACTATGTATTGAATTTTGAAAAATTAAATCAGTAGCCATTCATGGCATATATAATGCACATTTTCTATGCTTGTAAGTCATCTAACAGCTGCATTCTTGTAATTTTGAAATAACTATATATTTGGAAACAATAGGCCAAATGAAGAGAGGTGATGTCTAAATGCGTATTTTACATTGAGCTCAAACATAAGACAAGACCAAGAAAAAATAGCTTAATGGCAAAGGAGCCTTTGCAGCAAAAAAGTTTATCAATTAAAAAAGCATCTAGGGCTTCCCTGGTGATGCAGCGGTTGAGAGTCCACCTGCCAATGCAGGGGACACGGGTTTGTGCCCTGGTCCGGGGGGATCCCACATGCCGTGGAGCGGCTGGGCCCGTGAGCCATGGCCGCTGAGCCTGCGCAACCGGAGAGGCCACAACAGTGAGAGGCCTGCGTACCGAAAAAAAAAAAAAAGCATCTATTTTTCTGCTCTGCATACATATAAATTCATACAATATTTTAATTCATCACTCTAGAGTAGGAAATTTGAAGACTAGGACATTTTACAAAGAGCCTAAAGAGAGCCAGTGCTCAATAAGTATTTGTTTTTTTAAAGTGAGTTAATAAGTGGATAAACTTGACAATTTAGATGTCTGATAAATTTTATTCAGAAAACCTCTTGGTTTCTTTCATCAAGGATCTTCTCTTTACACGTACCCTTTTGTAAAGGGCAAACTCATAAAATATCACTCACAACTTCAATTTTATTTTGTGTTCTCTGTCTTTGTAAACTATAGACTAGTAGTCCCCTCTCTGTTTCTCCAAGTCTCAGATTGTGTAATTGCTTTAAATTGTGATCACATGACCAGATGCCTGAAAATTACCTGATCTATTTAATATAACTAGTTTAGCTGAATCAATTTAATTTCCAGGCCATATGTTCACACATTTATTTCACTTACTCCATTTCAAGGTGGCTTCCTCTTTTGCGCCTTGCTGATTCACCTTCCTTTGATTGATCCAACTCTGGAATAAGTAATGACCTACATGAGAATGTTAAAATAACACTGCTGAAAAATCAAAAGACACATTCTATTCATCTTCTCAGGCCAAGCATTCCAGGAATAAGTTGTCTTTAAATTCTGTGTCTTGTCTTTTTCTTTCAGAGAAAATGAAAGGCTTAAAAAAGGTATGTCCTGATCATACCTACAAATTAAAATATGAATATTGGATTATCACTGAAGGTACAATAAATTCCAGTTAAATCAAAGTATGATCCATTACATTTTCTATAGTAATTTATCAAAAGTTCCCTTTCACTTTTACATGTGCCGTGCCAAACTGAACGCTTAAATATGATGAGTTGATGTAATTGACCATTTTCCCACTAGAAATTTAGGCAGTTTTGTTTTCTCATCTTTTCATATTAATTTGATTTTTAAAGTTTTTTTTGACTGTACCTGACTTTCAAAAGTTTTAGCTAGATTGTCAAATTTTATTTCAAAATCTAATTTTCTTAGGAAAAATAATGTAGATTCAAAAGGCACCATTCTGTTCTCTATAAATTAAGTCCAACTTTCCTCCTGTCCACTTTATGTATACTTTAAGGTGATCATTATATATAAAGGGAAGTGAAAGGGGGTGAAGAGACACTCTATCTTTGCATTAATATTCCTTTTCTCCTCTTTCCTCATTCCTAGAGTCATGATTCAGTCACATTAGACTTTTCTTATGTAAGATTTCTATGTTATCAGAAAATACACTATGACTTTCTCTTTTTATTACAGATATTTATAGATTGATAGATGTGCAAAAATGCCCATTTCTGTACCTCATTTTCTTACATACAAGGTTCTGGCCTACCTTTGATAAGCTCCTTTTCACTTACTAATTGGCGTAGTCTAACATTGAGTTTCAGTTATTACTTGTGGGTATTTTTAAAAAATAAAACAACGTCTTTATTGTTTCAAATAACTATGAAATCTTTGTATTTCAAAGAAGAGCCATTGATACTAAATTTCGGATCATTGACAATTTATTCTTTCAAAAGGATGAACTTGACTTATGCAGCCTGACTTTGGTAAAAAGCACCAACCCTAGCTCTGGGAATACTATAACCTTACTATGTCCTTAACCCACTGAATCTAACAGATGGGTGGAAAATTCATTTTCACATGGAGTATTACACCATTTGAGCTCTAAGCAGATATGAATATGTGAGACCTGTCAACTCCTATTGATTTACCTATTTCTTTCTGAATGTTTTAAATGTTTCTTGTTAATGGAAAGCATATTTCTCAACTTTATTCCCTACAGTATCAAGTAATGAAAAATTATTTGTTAATTGACTAAAACAACAGATACGATTTAATCTGCAGGGTATTTGAAAAAAGATCACATCATCTAAAAAATAGATATATCAAATTACATTAAACCTAAAGTACTATAAGTTCGGTGATTAAAAAAGAAAAGTGTATCAGTCTGCAAGCTTAAATAATATATTCATTAACTCAACAAGTACTTGTTAAATGACCAATATACACAGAGTAATATGGGGGATATGTAACAGATGCTGTCAGGGACCTATCAAAATCTCCACACTTTGATTTCTACATATGTGCTCACCATCAACTGTCAGCACTTTTCTTTGTCTGAGGGCTTTTTCTGGCTACATGGCTACTTTATTCCCTGTGGGACAAACTGGAGCACTTTCTTCCCAGAAGCGGCTTTAACCAAAGACTGATGGGAACTGATAGATAAACATCCATCTCCTCCCCACTCAGGTGGGGTAACTGAGGCACACGTTTTGTAATGGGTCCCAGATTTCTCTATCAGGATTCAGGTCCATTTACCCTTAATAATAACTTGCTTGAAAGTAAACCCTTAACTGGCTGTCTTCTCTGTCTTGCTTCCCATTCCTCTGGTGTTAATTCTAACAATGACATTCCAAAATAACTACTTGCATTTGAATCCTTGTCTTAAAGTTTGCTTCTCTGGAAACCAAACTAAGACAGATAGATACTGATGATGTAGATATAGATAAAGTATTAGATTTACATAATCCATTGTCACCATTATCATCATCATCATCAGGATGCTGGTCATCAATTCTGATTTGTATTTCAAAAATAATTCATTGTATACATTAAGGCCATATTTTATAGTCAGCATCTCTTCCTGTTTAAAGTTTACTAGTAATTTTCAATGTTTGAAATGGTGGTAATCCTGAGAAAAATTCATTATATCAAGGAACAAAAAGAGGAACATAAAGTAATTCATTTTACGTTGATAAATAATTTATTGGCAGAGTAGTATCTTGTATATTTTAGACATCAGAGTATGATTAATAAAAAATAATTTGTCTCAGTTTTAATTTTAGTATCCTTATATTTATAGCCAATTTCAGTTGCAAATAAATACAGTTTTGTCTCTATTTTATTAATAAAAATGTATAAATTAAAAATGTACAAACTAAAAGTAGGATTTTTAAAAATAAACATTTTCTTCTAAATGTTTCTAAATTATTATAATTCAATTATAACTCCTAATTATTCTTTAAAAAATCAAGTTAATGTTTACAGCATTAAAAAAACCTCAGAATTGTTCCCAAGGCTATAAGAGATATGTCATTGAAGCAAATGAAACTAAAGCGCTGGACGCTATGTTCACATAGTTAAATGCTTTATAAAAAATAACTTAAAATAGTTGAAGACTGAAAAGAATTTGCAAAAATAATACTGAGAGTCCCTGCATACACTCATGTACACTTCATCTATCTTTCCCTAATAATAATCTCTTACATATCCAAGAACATTGTCAGAACCAGGAAACTAAAAACATTGGTATACTAAAATATAAACCGTATACAGATTTCACCAGTTTTCACACGCACTCTGTGTGTGTGTTAGTGTATGCTTCAGTGAAATTTCAACACAAAGGTACCTCTGAGTAAGCATCTCCACAATCTGGAAACAGAACTGTTCCATCACCACAAAGAGACTACTTAATATTATCCCTTAATAATTATATCCTCTCTCAGTCCTAACTCCTGGCAGTCACTGACCACTATAACTTTTTCTCTTTGAGAACATTATATAAATGAAATAATACAGTATGTAAACTCTTTAAGATTGGCGTTTTAAAATTCAGCATAATGGGGCTTCCCTGGTGGCGCAGTGGTTGAGAGTCCACCTGCCAATGCAGGGAACACGGGTTCGTGTCCCGGTCCGGGAAGATCCCACATGCCGCAGAGCGGCTGGGCCCGTGAGCCATGGCCGCTGAGCCTGCGTGTCCGGAGCCTGTGCTCCGCAACGGGAGAGGCCCACGTACTGCAAAAAAAAAAAAAAAAAAAAAAAAAATTCAGCATAATGTCTTTGAGATCTACCAGAAGTTGTTTCAAATAGCAGTAGTTTGTTGCTTTTTATTGCTAAGTAGTATCTCATTGTATGGATATACCACAGTTTATCTATTTACATGTTGAAGGACATTCATTATGAACATGTGTGTACAGCCGTTTTCATGAGCATGAGTTTTCATTTCTCTAGGATAAGTACTTAGGAGTGTAGTTGCAAGGTGTATGTAAATATATGTTAGTTTCTAAAGGAATGCTAAACTGTTTTCCAGAATTGCAGTACCATTTACACTCTTATCACAATGTACATGAGATCCAGTTTCTTTTCATTCTCATTATCTGTTAAATGCTTTTCTGACTATCATATAAATCACATGGTAACTCTAGAACAATGATTCTCAAATAATCTTAGGTGTTTGTGCATAAAATCACAGGGAGTTTAAGATGCAGATGTCTCCATTATTGTTAATGATGATAGCCACAGTTTATTGTGTCTGTAATGGGCCAGGTTGGCCCTAGGCTATTTAGTTCCCACAACAACTCATTCAGGTAGGTTATTATTACCATCTTAATGTTAAAAAAAAATTTAAGCCTCAGAGTGATTTAATAACTTATTGATGATCACACATATAGTTAAGGAGAGTGTCAGAGTTCAAATTCAGTTTGAATTCAAAATCAAAGTTATTTCATTAAGCCACACAAAAGATAAGAGAGGCTGAATGTTTCTGCCATAATTATGAGTTGAAAATTATATAAGTTCACAAACAGGGCTGGACATGGAAGAATGACAGCAATTAATTTATTGGGATACATTTTTCTCTGCTAAAGTTAGTTTTTAAAATGCTCATGGCTAATACGTAAGGTGAAAAAAGTCTAAGCCCTCTCAAATACCTTTGAAATATAAAGATCAAAGCACAAAGTTATAAAGACTAATGTTGTTTTGCAGAGAAAAAAGAACACTTTAACTAAATGTTTCTCAAATATATGCAAGCTATATTATTTCTAGTATCAGAAATTTACTAAACTGATACCAATAAAAAAGATACTTTTAAAAGTAACTGAGGCATTAAATTTGCACTTGCTTTTCTGCATTAAATTTGGAACATTATGTCTTACAGCAAACTTATATCTTGTAGAAACTAAACCTTCTAGACAAGTGCTCCTATGAGTATCAGATAATCAAAGGACCATTATCTCATTCAAGATAAAACATTTTTAATAGAAAATAATTGAATTTCCTATTGCTTGCCATAAACCCAGAAATTATGTTGGATATTCACTTAATATAACCAGCAGCCCATTTAAATGACATCTATGTAAATATTTGATGTACTGAATGATGTTGGATTTGTGCTCAGCTTTTGCTGACATGTTAGCATCTGTCTTCAATCTGTTTAGAAGAATGAGCTCCCAGGCTGTTCTTAGTGTTTATAAGCAGCTTTTTCCCATGGGAACAGGGAAACTTATTAGAAAATATGCTTTCTTCTAACCTTAAGAATTATAGTTTAAAATACCAGTTTGTAGGCTCGACTTTTAATCTAGATGTACACCTATGTTGCCTAACCTGGAGCAGTAAAGCAGTCACCACACAAATATAATCATTCTTGTGGAAAAATACTATTACTTAAAAACTACATCTCAAATGCAAAATCTCTGTCCATCCTCCACTCCTGTGATTGGAAATGGGCACTCACCAACTCTGTCCTAACTACTAATAACCCAAAGTATAATTATTAGCTGTATTTACTTACCTTCTGCATCTTAGATTTGCTCCATATAGGACCCAAGGAGGATGGTGAAACTTGCTACAGCTAATTTACTTGGGTAGGGCAGAAGTGTGAAATATTAATCCAGCTTCCAATAGCCTCCATTATACTTGCGAAGTAGGCCCTGCAACACCAGGCCTATTCTGGCTTCGATGTAACTCTAGCCTCATCCCTCTCACAGCTCTATTTATTGATCCTGCTCTTGGGATTTCAAGTGGACATAGCTCTTTCCTGCCTTGGGAAACCCACGCAGTAATTCCCTCTTCCTGAAACGCTTCTGCCCAGCCTCCAGCTGGTCACATCAGTGGGTCCCTCAAATTTACTTCCTCATACTTCCAAATCAACATCAGTGTTCCTGTTATACTCTCTCATACATCCTCCAGTTTTAGTTCACAATTACAACTACAAAGCGTAAGTGTTATTTGTGTGATTACTTGTTTAGAGGCTGATTTGTACTTTAAAGTGAAAACTTCGTCAGGGAAGGACAGATCTTTCCTCAACATATCTAGTGCCTCACCTGACACCAGCTGTATAGAAAAAATTCAATAAATGTTTATCATGTGAATCATCTGTTCATAAATACCTGCTCTGATAGCTTATAGGAAATTTCTGAAAAGGTCACTGTTAAGCAAACCTTGTGTTTTAAGATAGGCTCCCAAGTCAGAGCAAGTCAGGGATCAAGTTTCCAGATGAGGTATTCACTGACTTTGAACAAAATTGTACTATAGCTTTCTATAGGCTAGAAATACACGTTTATTAACTAATTCATGGACAATGTTATAATTATTAGGGAAATTATATGATATGGGTAAGGTTTCATGTACAATGCTCAACAGAAGGATTCCCTTTGAGCAAGTAAATATGTTAAACAGCCAAGATTCTCTACAATTCTGCAAAAACTTGTGTAAGTCCAATGGAATTAAAAAAAAATCATCTAGTGAAAACATCAATCTTTTATTTCATTACACTTTTCCCTTTCATGGAATGTTTCACTCCCACCTTCCTATATTTGGGGCATTATGGCTGTAACTGGGAGTTTGAAAAAATAATGTTGCTTGCATTCTTTGATGAAGTGTTTTCTTAGGAAAAAAATTAAAATCAGATTGCATTTGGTAAGATATTGCTATGGCAAAGATGGCTATCCAAATCTCACCTGAATAATAGATGAGGTAAGAAAGGCATTAATCATTTCATTTGAGTGACAAAATATTTTAATTGTCCACGAATTTTAAAGGTTCAGTATGATTTGGTCCAAATAACATTATTTATTCAATATTTGGCTAGTTTTCTAAAATGTATAACATTAATATAGCTTTGGTTTGGTATTATTCATATTTTTCCTGAATTAAGGGTTTAATATGGATATTAAAATGTATTTTACATTTTAACTCTTGAAAAAATCTATGCATATTTTAAAGATCATCTTAAAATTTTATTCTATCCTGGACCATTATTAGAAAACTCAGTCACCTGGATAGGTAATAAGGTTTCACTGACAACGTTAGAAATTCTAGGTTTTAACTTAGAAACTTGACAATCTTATAACTTAAAAGCATATTTCAACTGTAGTTATGATTACTTAATATAATACAAACCAAAAGGAATTATGACTCCAAATAAATTATATAAATTCTGCATATAAACTGGCTATATGTTTTATATTTCTTTAGAGTCTAAGAATATGCTAGAATATGATCTTAGGCTACAATTTTATATTTATATGAATCTGCAATTACCTAAAATAATATGAAAGTAGTACAAATATTTATTTAGGTTAATATCCATTAAAACTATTCTTCGCAACATAAAGAATGATAACTTTTTATCAAAATAAAGGGTGATCTAACATAGTCATATGCCAGTTTCCTAAAAGAAGTAAACAAAATTGTATTTGATTTCCTTGAAGGACAAAGCTATAAATTTCTCTACAAGAAAATAGACAACTACGTCAAAAATTTTAATGACTATTTGATTTTCCTGATTTGACTATCTATTCTGAAGTGTATAGGTCTATATAATCGATACAGATAAAATTAGTTTTCTTGTTTGTAACTGAATGAAGTGAAAGTAACACTAAATCAGAAGGTCCTTGGGGACACTTGGAATTAGATTATGGTCAATGTGATATGTATGAAAACCCGCTTTGTAAGACCCCAAGGGAGAGCTTCAAAAAGACAGCTATCCTTCAGAACACTTGCATATGTTAATTAGAAACCTAGACACATCTCAAGTGGGCAGTTCTATAGAATATGCACCAGGGTCAGCAGCAGCAGGGACTGATGTTTGTAACATTGTAACATTGATTAGAGATTTTGTCAAGCAGGGTTATCCCTGCTTGTAGTTGCTGTACCAGGGCAACTACAATAGTGTGTAAACTCCACTATTATGGACATTTTAGTGATGTTTATAAAAAAGAAGTGAGTTCAGCAATTTACCTAACCCTCACCCACAAGTGGGGCCCCAATAGCCACCCCAGCTTCTTCCCAAGGGACAGGGCTCCCAAGCAGTGCTGGAGAGGAAAGATAACAGACAAGCAAATTGATGATCAGTATTCTTCTCATGTTTCTTATAGCCTTCAACTCGGCATGCTTCTATCATTCAGAGTTTATTGAAAGTTAGCTGAAAATTGCTGCGTGTTTTTCTACCATTTCAAACTAGTGAAGTTGGAGAGCACACAGGTTTTAAATTAAATTCAAGGGAGACTAGTTTTTGCATAAAAGAAAAAATGTCCTAACAGGTATAAGAAAATAGGATTCAGAGCAGCAAGACAGGTGAATGTTTTATAAAATTTGAGCTGACTCACAATGATCAGAGTACCACTATCAGTGGCTTAGGGATTGGTCTTTAAAGATGAGGATGATGGTGTCATGCTGATATGTACAAGCATCTCCCAAGAATTGACTGGCTTGTGTTTATTTAGAAAAGATTTCCTACAGGTTATCCCAGTTAAGCTTGATATCTTGTTAACAAAGAGTTCTGGCCCAAGGGCATCTCATAGACATTTCACATTGTGGTAAATAGGAACATAAATTTTACACTTAGAAAACAGTCTGTTTATCAAACTTTCCTAAGTTTCCCACCTTACGTGCATATTTGCAAGCCATTACAACATATCATGTGTTGGTTCACATCTCACATACCAGGACAATGGAGCAGTTAAAAATCAGACATCAGTTAAAAAAAAAAAAAAAAAAGATGGGTTTACCTCTAGCTGTAATTTTGCTGTAATTAGTATGAACTCAGAACACTTCTGTCACTTTTTTCATAGGCTGATAATTCTCAATTAGCACACAGTGTAAACAATGCTTTGCTACTGGAGATTTGTGGCAATGATTTTGTAAAAGAGAAATTATACCATCACCCCACTTCAAGGAAAAATGTGATTTCCAAATACTCATTGTCTGTTTTACATTTTTAAACATGTTAAAACAAACATGTCCAGGTGTCCAAGTTTATAATTTTGATTGCTTTTTTTTTCTCTAAGAGAAGTTAGACTTCTTGACAGAGATTGGCAATTGATGTTAATAGTCATAGTTCCATGAGAATTCCCTGCATGCTCATACTATCTAAATGTAAGGGTTAAATGACCTGCTATTGCTTGTTCAAATGTTTAATTAATAAAAATTAATATTTTAAAAGTGGCATGTTATTTAAAGAAAGTTAGGAGAAGAGAAATAGCAAAGATACCACTTACTGGTTAAGGCTGAAGCTGAGTTAATAAATAAGTCAGACAGCAGTGAGATTAGTTTTACAAGTTATCATAAGAAAACAAACAACAGCAACAAAACTCAATAACCATAAAACATTTCTAATTTAAGAAAAGTTCATGAAGTAAATTTCAAGGTGAAGATCACTTGTAAATAAAATAAGAATAAAGATGTGATTGGACATAATCTCTAGTCACCTCATTGTCGTACACAGAAAAGTTTTGATTTGCAGAATGAAACCTACATCTCTAGTCCCAAAATTTAACCCATGGTCGTCACCACCATCACTACCACCAACATTATCACCGTAATCCTCACCACCATAACTACTTTTTCCTTTTCATTCTCAGACTACTCCTCAAATACTTACAAGTCTATTATGTGCCAAGCACTTCTTAAGCCTGTAGCACTAAAACAAGGTGCATTTCAGCTACAACTTCAAATGTATTTGTCTGAGTTTTTAAGTACTTATAAATATTCTTAACTTACTAAAAATTATGCCTCTCCAATTCCATATGTACTAAAAAATGCTTTTAATAAATACTTTTAAGTCACCTGTAGAACTAAAAAATGTATTTTAACTCTTATTTAAACACACTGGTTAGGTTTATATTTTAAACAAAGAGAATTTGAAGGCCTTGCCTTTGAACAGAAAAATACATTTTTAAACTAAACTTTAAATTTTCAGATAAGTGTATATTCAGAGAACATCTGGATTATTTCTAGTTTTTGACTATTGCAAATAAAGCTGCCAAGAGCATTCATGCACAAGTTTTTGCACTTAAACAATTTTCATTTCTCTTGGACAAATTCCCAAGTGTGCATATGCTGGATCATATAGTAGATACATGTTTAGTTTTATAAGAAGCTGCTAATTTATGTTCCAAATAACTTCAAATAATTTGCCAAAATGGCTGTACCATTTTATATTATCAGCAGCAGCTCATGAGTAATCTGGCTTCACTTCATCCCAACTAGCATTTGGTGTTGTCAGTATTCTTTATTTCAGGCATTCTGATATGTAACATCTCATTGTAGTTTTAATTTAGGTTTCCCTAATGGCTAAAAATGTTGAATATCTCTTTGTGTGCTTATTTACCATTATCTTTGGTGAAATGTCTGTTCATTGTTTGTTCATGTCTTTTGCCTGTTTTCTAATTATTTTTTTTTTACTGTGAGAAATCTTTATATACTACAGATAGTAGTCCTTTGCTAGATAAATTATTTGCAAATGTTTCTTCTAATCTGTTTCTTTTCTTCTGTGTGTGTGTGTGTGTGTGTGTGTGTGTGTATGTTTGACTTGTGTTTTCATCCTTTCAGTAGGGTCTGTTGGAGAGCAAATTCTTTTAATTTTGAAGAGGTCCAACTAATTGATCTTTCCTTTTGTCAGTGATGTTTTTGATGTCAAATCTAAGAACTCTTTGCCTAGCCCTAGATCCTAAATATTTTCTCCTATTTTTTCTAAAAGTTCTCTAATTTGATATTTTTATATTTTAAGTCTGTGATCCATTTTGACTTAATTTTTATATCAGGTATGAAATTTAGGTTGAGATTGGTTGGTTATTTGATTTACCTATAAATGTCTGTTTTAACACCATTTGTCAGAGAAAGCTATCCTTCCTCTAACTGAATTGCTTTCGCGCCTTTGTCCAAACTCAGGTGGACCTGTTTATGTGGGTCTATTTCCATTCTCTATTTGTTCTATCAATTCATGTGTGCATTCCTCCACCAATACCACACTATCTTGATTCATGTAGCTATATAGTAGGTCTTAATAGTGGATGGATTTAGTCCACCTACAGTATTTTTCTTTTTCAACATTATTTTATCTCTTCTAGGGTTTGTGCTTTTACAGATAAATTTTAGAATAAGTTTGTCTATATCTACAAAACATCTTGCTGAGATTTTGCTAGAGGTTGCCTTAAACCTATAGATCAACTTGGGTAAAATTGGCATCTTTACTATATTGTCTTCCAGTACATAAACATGGCTTTTTTCTCCTTTTTAAACGTTTTTTTCTTTTTATTTCTTTTATCAGCATTTTGTAAATATCAGCGTGTGAATCCTATAGAACAAATAGCATTTTGAAGGGTAAAATACGTCCCCCCCTCCTCCGTTTGAACTTTATTTAGAAACAAGACAAAAAAAAAATCCCAGCAGTATTAATTTAGGGGAACAAAAAAAAAGGTTAAAAAAACCATGGAGGGGCAGGTAAAGGAGTTGCTGAACGTTCATAAGAGGAGGCAGAGGAAGTAGGAAGAGCCAGTATTCCACTGGGTGCTGAAGTGCGAGGAAGAGCTATTAATTCCACTGTGTGTCGAAAGTGCTTGTGTGTCGAAAGTGCTTCTGCGTCGAAAGTGCTTCTGCGTCAAAAGTGCTTCTGCGTCTCTGCGGCTGAGGCGCTCCTTCCCGCTTCCTTCGCTGGCGAATAGGCAGCAGAGGGGGAGCTGTAGTGACTTTAGAAGGAGCCCTGGAGCCATGTCTGGCCAAGGACACAAATAGCAGAGTGCCTTAGATTTACCCCAATCTCCCACCTTCACCATCACGCGAATGAAGAAGGTTTTAACTCTCCTGTCCAAAGTCCTCTGAGAATTCTTCCCTTTCAGGAGGTCGTCTGCATACACGGTCGGGTGAGCGGTGGCCAAAGGCCAGAGCATGTCAGACCTACGCATCCGGGGCTTTAAGCGTCTGTGACCAGGGACAGACACCCAAGTCCTCTCCATGGCCCCCACGTCCCCTGGAGGTCACCAGTATAATGCTAGAGTTGGTGCAGGACGGGCCGCAGACCTTGCTGAAGTGTTTCCGACCGTAGTGTTGAAGTGCTAGTTTTCTGTGAATACAGCGCTCTCTTGGAAGTTTCCATTACGATAAACAAGGGACTTAATGTCCACAGAGTGAAAAGTGAAAAGCAAGCTGCTCTTCCAAAAATAGTACGTAGGAGCATATTATAAGGTATTAGAGGCACTGTAGCACTGTTCATCCAAGGTACTAGTTGACTGTTATGTGGCTACTACCAATTAAGTACTTAAACTTCGACAGAAACCTTCTGAAGGCATGTATCAAATTACGTCAACAGTGGGAATGCCAAGCTGATTGATTTTATGACTCCGTACAGGTATTTTTGTTTCGGTTTACTTTGTTTTATCTGGATCATTGCGACTTTATAAAGCATGATATTTTAAAGTACATTTGCTCTGTGGTCAGATAAAAATTCTTTTGAGTCCTGGTTCTGCTGAAAAGTAAATGAAGGGCCTTAGCCAGTTTACCCTCTTTGATCACAGTTTAACCACGTCTTATGTGGAAATAATGGCCTCTCCTTCCTGGGGAAAGGAGGAAACTAATTGTGATGATTAAATGTGGTGCTGAGCACCTACACATTTAATCACTGGTACTTTATCACTCTCATAAACTTATCTGAAGTGGAAGGTTATTCATAGAATGGAAGCAGGTTAAACAGCAGTACAAAATAGGATGGAACCATCAGGAAGGTAGAGTAGACATTCATAAATATGGTATAATTGTAGAGGTTCGATAAAGGTCTTTCACCCAAAATATCTTTCACAACCTTTGATCCATCTAAAATCCTCGTGTTAAATTGAAGCTCTGTTTCTATTATTTTTCTGCTAAAATGCAGATACTTCTGGGCAAGATAAGACATTGAAACTTTGGTAGATACTAACAACATTTTATAAATTGCTTTATCAAAATAGTTTCTATGTGCAGTATTTTATCATATGAGAGGAGATATATTGATGTTTTTAAGCATTTCTCAAGAAAAGAAGTTTTGGTTGGGGAGCCTTGAAGGTGAGAACTGGCCAAAGTTGGGAGACAATAAGACACGACGCAAACATCTATTTGCTTATTTTCTTATAAAGGTGACCAAACTATGAATCACTGATTCTCAGTCTTCCTGCATTTTAGAATCATTTTGAGAATTAAATGCATACAGCACATGCATACATACATACACACCTGCATACATACGTACATACATACCTACCTATGCCATGGCCTTACCCCAGAGATTCTATTTTTCTTTAATTGGTCTGCAGTGGGCTTGTACATCAGTATTTTTCATCAGTATTTTTTGACCCCTCACCTTGCCCTGTGATTTTCCATGCAATTAGGTTTGAAATGTTCCTGTATATAAATTACAGAAACTGAATGAAGCGTTAGGTACGTTGGAATGATCTCTAAATTGAGATTCAGAAGAAATGGATTCTAATTTTGAACTTTGTGAAAACAATTTGACTTTTCTAGATTTTCTCCTTCTCATTTGGAAAAATAAAATAATTCTTTTGCATTTAATTATAAAGATCCTTACAGTTCTAAAATGATGTGATTCTCAATATCAAAGATGTTTTAAATTTTTCCTTCCTTCGGCTATTTGAATCAACATTTGGACATAGACTTTAATTTGACAGATTTCCCCCAAAAGGGGTATTAGATTAATGGATAGTTAGAGACAATTTATATATCCTGTCCCCAAAGTAAAGCTTTATCAGACATCCTGAAAGGGATCTGGGTGCATTAGGGAAAATAACATTTCCATTCCAGATTCAATACTGATCCATCAAATCTGTTCGCCTGCTGTCAGCAGAAGTTATTGCCAGATGCTTGAAAGGAATGGCCAGAACATTCCTGAATGCCACCGGTTAGCTGCACAAAACTTAACTGTGGGGAACTATTCTTTCTTGTTCCTCCAGATACTGCTCAGACATTATGAATTATTACCTTTAATTACATTTTTAGTAGTGTGGCTCTGAGAGTAAGGATCAGCTACTCTCAAATCCTCCACAAATAAGTTGTAAAAACCCAGTCACACTGTTCGTTTAACTGCTTCAGTAACAGTTAAATGTTCCAGTGTGTTCTAAATAATCCCAAGACATTATTCCGGAATCTGTGCCAGTTTAATTCCCACTTCTGGAGCTATAGTGTCTTAATGAATTCAGCTTAAAAAAATGTAGATTTTGATGTTTTGGTTAGGCAATAAGTCCAAGTAGCTTCAAATTCAGAGTGAATGAGTGGATGCATGAGGACATGCATATGTTTACATTTAAAAATTTTGCATTTTAATAATGGGGCAAGACACAGTTTTAGCTAAAATGATGGCAGTAAAAGCTGTACCCCCTGCCAAGGGTGCTTGTTTTGGCTTCTCTAAGGTTGAAACTTCCTCAGAGCATGAACAGGCAACTTCATGAGAGATGGAATGCCATGTGCTATAAGGCCTAAATCAAATAAAGATCTAGTTAAGTGCCTAATGAACCTCTCAAGCAGATGTGGAGGGTTTCAATATGCTACCTATTGTATAAGATTATTAGGTAGAAAATGCAAAATAAAATCGTGTTAAGGCATAACACTAGATATGGAAAATGGACAAAAGCAGAATGAAGACTTCTCCAGATGCTTTTGGACTGGACTTCAGTTGAAGCTTTTCGCATATGTATGTTCTTTTAAAAAATAGTTTAGGGCTTCCCTGGTGGCGCAGTGGTTGAGAGTCCGCCTGCCGATGCAGGGGACACGGGTTTGTGCCCCGGTCTGGAAGATCCCATATGCGGCGGAGCGGCTGGGCTCGTGAGCCATGGCCGCTGAGCCTGCGCGTCTGGAGCCTGCGCGTCCGGAGCCTGTGCGTCCGGAGCCTGTGCTCCGCAACGGGAGAGGCCACAGCAGTGAGAGGCCCACGTACCGCAAAAAAAATAAAAAATTAAAAAATAATAATTTAGATTTAAACCAAGTTAAAATCCCAATTGTTTCCGAGCCTCTTAGAGGTCTTACTTATTTTTTTTAATTCAGAGGAAACAAAAATTTTAAACATCTCACAATATCTGTATGTTAGAATTAAATCTGATACTGTTGAAAAAGAAACAGCTATCATCTTTTAAAGGTTTCCACCTAGTGGCAAAGTTATTATGAACAAGAGATAGGACCTCAATGATTAAAGCAGATAGGAACAGTAACATTAGGCAACTGTTTCACCCTTACTCTTTAGCAAAGTTGAGAACCATGCATTAAATACATTGCAGATACTAATTGCAAAAGTAATCCACTCAACAGTAGCTTGGAATAAGGCCACTTTCTTTTAGGTTCACTTAGATTGCCACCTTTGTTATATCTTTGTGCCTTCCGTGATTTATACAATTGATATATATTTATTAAAGATAAGAACAAAGCAAAAGAGAATATACATGTTTGCTTCCATAACATTTTGTCACAACTTCAGTATTGGCTTGTGTAACAAAATATCATAAAGCACTTGTAATAGCATTTGGAACTATCTCTAAAGCAAATACGGCATTTGGGGGACATACTCTTATGGAACTGATGCTGTGATTGTAAGGATGATACTTATTTACCAGTGTGACCAAAGAGTTCCATTAATCACATGACCAGATGCAAGAAACGTGGGCTTTAAATGTCTACATTATTTAAGGCTATCCCATTCTAAATATACACTTTAGCAACATACTTGGTACGTTGGCCAGGGAGAAAGGAGAGGGAGTACCTAATTTGTATGCTTTCTGTGGACAGTCACATCTAAGATGCATAAATCCAGTGATTAAAATAAAAAGAGTACCACAGAAACTTGCATGTACCATGACATAGCCCAACAGGATATGTTGTATGTACATTAATCATACTTAGTGTAGGAGGTTCATATCAGTCCATTGTAAAGGAAAAGGCAACATAGTGACTAAAAATTTCACATTGCTTTTCCAACATTTTACTATGTTGTTTTCATGTGACAGTGGTTTAAGTTGGCCTTAAAATGACAAAGGAGTGCTAAGCACATTCAGGCACCTGAGCTCATTGTGCATTTGAAATTGCTCCGTGCTCTGCACTGAATAAACTGACCACTGGGGTTAACAGTCATCAACCGGGGCTTTCTGACCTTTTGGAAATTTAGATCTTAGCTTTCTTTGTGCTGCAGCATCCTGTGCTGATCCTCCAAGGATTTACCACAAGCTGTAGAAAGCAATTATGGGCTTGGGAAGAGATGAAGCCAAAGAGAGCAAGATTAGCTTCCTAAAGTTTGCCTTTTCTCTCACATAAGCGTTCTCCTCCACAACGAGTTAACAGAGTGTGGTGGGGAAAATTCTCCCATAGTTTAGAAAGTTGAACCTCTTTCCTTGCTTAGGTGATGGCATTGACACTTCACACAGAGGGCTAATTTACATTTAATGCTCTGGAAATTAATTACAGGGAATAAAGATAATTGTAAAATCACCCCCCCATATGCACTTACAAAAATAAACAAACAAACCACATCATGATTACTAAGCAGCCATTTAATGCTTAATTTTATGCACAGTGGGAAGGGCACCAGTAGTCTGGAAACAGAGAGAGGGTAGAGAAGAAAGGATACTAGTTTGAAATATGTAACAGCAGAGGCAGTTTTATGTGGTAATGACCTGCAGCTTTCCCAGCAGGAGTGGAAGTCCTCGAAGCCTTATGCATGGAGTCCACGGATGTGTTTGGGTCTAGCCAGTCAGCCAGATGACTTAAATGATGATTTGACCAAGTTCGAGACTTTTTTCCTATGCCAGTGGGTGGATATTCCAGGCATAAGTATATTGCTTTTGCTGTAACAGTGAACTGGTGGTGCCTTTCAAACAAATTCCCCTAAATGTATTCTTTAATATAGAAGACTGAGATTCATTTACCTGGAGAGGAAGTCACAATGTTATCAAGTTTATATTGTTCTAGAAATATTTTTTTTAATGCTGCAGTTAATTTCAGTTGGGCAAATACAACCCTTTGTCAGATATCCCTACGTGGCCTCCACCAAAAACATTTATTAGAATTTTGATGCACAGGAACAACAAGGAAAAGTAGCACAATAAATAATTTTTGGTCAAATGTCAGACTGTCAATAAGGCCTTCATGCTCTAACTTCCATTTAAAATAAAAAGCCTTTCTCCCCTACTCTCACAGCTATTTCTTCCACTTAATATTAACTATTGCTCTTTATTTTTAATCAGATGTCATTACTTATTTGTTTGTTTATTAATGGTCTGCTGCACCTAGAATGTCAACTTGTTGAGGGAAAGGCGTTCTGGGGCATATATCTTCAGTTTCTAGATCAATGCTTGACATACAGTAGACAAAGTTGTATGAAAGAATAGGCAGAGTTGGGGCTTCCCTGGTGGTGCAGTGGTTGAGAGTCCATCTGCTGATGCAGGGGACACGGGTTCGTGTCCCGGTCTGGGAAGATCCCACATGCTGCGGAGCGGCTGGGCCCGTGAGCCATGGCTGCTGAGCCTGCACGTCCAGAGCCTGTGCTCCGCAAGGGGAGATGCCACAGCAGTGAGAGGCCCGCGTACCCCCCCCCCAAAAAAACACAATAGGCAGAGTTAAACTATATGCACTTTATTTTACAAGATTATTGCACAGAATACAATCATACAATAGGTCTTAATCAATAGACAGAGCATCTCAACCACTAAAAGAAGCCCAAGTTACTTAATTTTTAAAAAAAAAATCCAAAAAGAGAGCTGCAAAACATTTAAAATGCATTTAAGTGTTATAATAAGCAAAATTAACTCTTTTATTGACATACAGCATTATATTAGCTTAAGGTATATAACATAATGATTCAATATTGATACATATTACAAAATGAGCACCACAATAAGTCTAGTTAACGTTCATCAGCATTATAGGGATACTTCTGAGATCTTGTAGGTTCTGTTCCAGACCACCCCAATGAAGCGAAGATTGCAATGACGTGAATCATGGATTTTTTGGTTTCTTAGTGCATATAAAAAGTTACATTTATACTATACTGTAGTCTGTTAAGTGTGCAGTAGCATTGAGAGTCAGTCCTCCCAAATCATGCTGCTGCTTTATCAACTAAAATTTACGTAATATTCTAAATCCTTTGTTGCCATTTCAACAGTCTTCACAGCTTCTTTCAGCAGGTGTAGATTTTGTCTCAGGAAACCACTTTCTTTGCTCATCCGTAGGAGGCAATTCCTTATCCATTAAAGTTTTATCATGTGATTGAAGCACTTAAGTCACATCCTCAGGCTCCACTTCTAATTCTGGTTCTCTTGCTTTTTTCTATCACATCTGGAGTTACTTCCTCTACTGAAGTCTTGAACCCATCCAAGGCACTCATGAGGGTTGGAATCATCTTCTTCCAAACGACTGTTAATGTTGATATTTGGACCTCTCCCCGTGAATCACAAATGTTATTAATGGCATCTAGAATTACGAGTCCTTTTCAGGAGGTTTCCATTTACTTTGCCCAGGTCCATCAGAGGAATCACTGTCTATGCAAGCTATAGCCTTACAAAATGAATTTCTTAAAGAATGAAACCTGAGAGTCAAAATTATTCTTGATCCATGGGCTGCAGAATGGATGTTGTGTTATCAGGCATAAAAACAGCATTAATTTCACTGTACATCTCCATCAGAGCTCTTGGGTGACCAGGTACATCGTCAAGGAGCAGTAATATTTGGAAAGGAATCTTTTATTTCTGACAATAGTCCTCATCAGTGGGCTTAAAATATTCAGTAAACCGTTTTGTAAACAGTTGTGCTGTCATCCAGTCTCTGTTGTTCCATTTACAGAGCAAAGGCAGAGTAGATTTAGCATAACTCTTAAGGGTCCTAGGATTTTCAGAATGGTCAATGAGAATTGGCTTCAACTTAAAGTCACCAGCTGCATTAGCTTTTAAAACAAAAGTCAGCCTGCTTTTTGAAGCTTTGAAGCCAAGCATTGACCTCTCGTCTCTAGCTATGGAAGTCCTAGATAGTATCTTCCATTCTAAGGCTGTTTCATCTACATTAAAAATCTATTGTTTAGTGTAGCCACCTTCATGAATTAGCTTAGCTAGATCTTCTGGATTACTTGCTTCAGCTTCTGCATCAGCATTTACTGCTTTACCTTGCACTTCTATGTTATGGAGATGCCTTCTTTCCTTAAACCTCATCAGTCAACCTCTGTTAGCTTCAAACTTTTCTTGGGCAGCTTCCTCACCTCTCTCAGCCTTTGTGGGATTGAAGAGAGGGCCTTGCTCTGGACTAGGCTTTGTCTTAAGAGAATGTTGTGGCTGGTTAGATCTTCTATCCAAACCACTAAAACCCTTTTGCTATCAGCAATAAGACTGTTTCACTTTCGTATCATTCCTATGTTCACTGGAGTAGCACTTTTAATTTCCTTCAAGAACTTTTCCTTTGCATTCATAGCTTGGCTAACTGTTTGCCACTAGAGGCCTACCTTTCCACCTATCTCTGCTTTTGACATGCCTTCCTCACTAAGCTTAATCATTTCTAGCTTTCGAGTTAAAATGAGAGATGTGTGACTCTTCCTTTCATCTGAACACTTGGAGGCTGTTGTTGGGTTAATAATTGTCCTAATTTCAATATTGTTGTGTCTCAGGGAATAGGGAGACCGAAGGAAAGGAGATAGGTGGGGCAGCAGCCTGTTGGTGGAGTAGTCAGAACACACACAGCATTTAGTGATTAAGTTCATGGTCTTATTTGGGCATGGCTTTTGGCACTGTAAAACAATTACAATAGAAATGTCAAAGATCATTGATCACGTATCACCATAATATATTTAAATATAATAATTTTAAAAAGCATAAAATATTGTGTGAATTACCAAAATGTAACACGGAGACACAAAGAGAGCAAATGCTATTAGGAAGATGATGCCAATAGACTTGCTTGATGCTGAAGGGTTGCCACTAACCTTCAATTTGTAAAAAAAGGCCATATCTATAAAGCACGATAAAGCAGAGTGCAGTAATATGAGGTATGCCTGTATATAGTGACAGAATATTTTTTCTTGTGATAAGAACTTTTATATCTACTCTCTCAGCAACTTTCAAATGCAATACAGTATTATTAACTGTATATTACATCGCCATGACTTATTTATTTTGTAACTGGAAGTTTGTACCTTTTGACTCCCTTTACCCATTTCACCTACCCTCCACCCATCTCCTATCACAAGCACCAATCTTTTTTCTGTATATGTGAGCCTAGATTTTGTTTTATTTTGTTTTTTAGATTCCAGATGTAAGTGAGAGCATGTGGTATTTGTCTTCCTCTAACTTATTTCACTTAACATAATGCCCTCAAGGTCTGTCCAGGTTATTGCAAATGGCAACTTTCCTTTTTATGGCTGTATAATATTCCATTGTGAATATATAGTGTATATATATACACTATATATTCACAATGGAATATTATGTATATATTCATATATATATATATTCATCCATCGATGCACAGTTAGGTTGTTTCCCTATCTTGGCTACTATAAATAATGCTGCAGTGAACGTGGGGGTACATATATCTTTTCAAGTTAGTGTTTTTGTTTTCTTTGGCTGAGTACCCAGAAGTGGAATTGTTGGATTATTAATTTTGTGAGAAATCTCCATAATGATTTCCATCATGGCTGTACCAACTGCATTCTCACCAACAGTGCGTGAGTGTTCCCTTGTCTCCACATCCTTGCCAACACTTGTTATTTCTTGTTTCTCTGGTAATAGCCATTCTAACAGGTGTGGGGTGTTACCTTGTTGTGGTTTTGATGTGCATTCCCTGACTATTACTGATATTTAGCACCTTTTCATGTACCTCTTGGCCATGTGTATGTCTTCTTTGGAAAAATGTCTATTCAGATCCTCTGCACGTTTTAATTGAATTGTTTAATTGAATTATTTTTTTGTTATTGAATTGTATGAGTTCTTTATATAGTTTAGCTATTAACCCTTTATCAGGTACATGATTTGCAAAATATTTTCTCCCATTTAGTACGTTGCTTTTGTTGATGGTTTCCTTTGCTGTGCAGAAGCTTTTTAATTGATGTAGTCTCACTTGTTTATTTTTGCTTTGTTGCCTTTGCTTTTGGTGACAAATAAAAAAAAAATCATCACCACTACTGATGTCAAGAAGCTTACCACCTATGTTTTTTTTAAGGAGTTTTATGGTTTCACGTCTCACATTCAAATCTTTAATCCATTTTGAGTTAATGTTTGTGTATGGTATAAGGGAGTAGTTCAATTTTATTCTTTTTCATGTGACTATCCAGTTTTCCCAACACCATTTATTAAAGAGACTGTCCTTTTTCCATAGTATATTCTTGACTTCTTTGTTGTAAGTTAATTGACCGTCTATGTGTGGGTTTATTTCTGGGATATCTATTCTGTTCCATTGATCTGTGTGTCTGTTTTTATGCAGTACTATACTGTTTTGATTACTATAACTTTATAATATGGTTTGAAACATAGAGCATTATGCCTCTGTCTTTGTTCTTCTTTTTCAAGATTGCTTTGGCTCTTTGCATTTTTTTGTGGTGCCACATAAATTTTAGGATTGTTTGTCTTATTTCTGTCAAAAAAAATTCCATTGGAATTTTGATAGGGATTGTACTCAATCTGTATATAGCTTTGGGTAGTATTGACATTTTAACAATATTAATTCTTCCAGTCTCTGAGCACAGAATATCTTTTCACATATTTGTGTCTTCTTTAGTTTCTTTCATTAATGTTTTATAGTTTTCAGTGTACAGATCTTTTACATCCTTGGTTAAATTTGTTGCTAGGTATTTTATTCTTTTTGATGCATTTGTAAATGGTATTGTTTTCTTAATTTCTCTTTCTGATAGTTTATTATTAGTATATAGAAATGCAAAAGATTTGTTGCAACAGAACTGTAATACATTTTAAAAGCATTTAAGGGGTATTCTAAACAAAATTAACTTTTAACTGAAAAAGCAATGTGAAAGAATTGTTTTCTTAGGATAATTCCAAAATTTATAAAATGTTAATTGATAATTCACTACAGATGATAATGAAACATGAAGTTAAAATTCTCAGGATGTCTTTCTTCAATCATGACAGTATATATAACCTCATCTGTCATTAATATCCATTAGTATGTAATTTTAAGTTTTATTATTGATATGAAGTACAGAGCAAATGTCCCTTCTGTCCCTCTCTCCTCCCCCTCCCCTAAAAATGGTGTTAGAACTTTACAGCAACCTACCTGTCAAATCTCCATGTACTATTGCCATTATTTAGGAGACACAAATCACTAAATTCTAGACAAGGGAAGGAGCAGAAGACTAAGAAACAGAACTGGAATAAAATGGCTGTGTTACCCTGGGCAGTTAGCTTCAAAAAGGCCGTGTCCGGGGGCTTCCCTGGTGGCGCAGTGGTTGAGAGTCCGCCTGCCGATGCAGGGGACACGGGTTCGTGCCCCGGTCCGGGAGGATCCCACATGCCACGGAGCGGCTGGGCCCGTGAGCCATGGCTGCTGAGCCTGCGCGTCCGGAGCCTGTGCTCCACAAGGGGAGAGGCCACAACAGTGAGAGGCCTGCGTACTGCAAAAAAAAAAAAAAAAAAAAAAGCCATGTCCAATGGTCTTGTCAAAGTGTCATGCCCAGTTAAATAAGGTATACATTGAATTAGATGTTTGAATTAATTAATACACAGAAAAAAAAGTTCCAAAATTCATGATGGTAAAGTTAATTTTAGAATTTATTCTTTTCATTGTGTATTAGTTTCCTGTGGCTTCTGTGACAAATTACCACAAACTAGGTGGCTGAAAACAACAGAATTTTGTTTGTTGTCTCAAGGTCAGAAATTTGGAATCAGTATTTAAATCAAAATATTGGCAGGGCCACATTCCTCCTGGAGGTTCTAGAAGAAAATCTGTTTTTTTCCTCCTCCGTCTTTCAGGGCTGACCACATTCCTTTGCTTGTGGCTACATCATTCCAATCTCTGAATCCATAGTCACATTGCATTCTACTCGTCTGTGTCAAATTTATCTCCACCTCTCCCTTATAAAGATGCACTAAGTGATTGCATTTAAGGCCCGCCTGGATATTCCAGAATAGTTTCCCCATCTTAATCCTTAACTACATCACATCTAAAAGTTCCTTTTTGATACAAAAGGTAACATTTACAGACATGAAGGATTAGGATGTGGATGTCTTTTGGGGGAGGACATTATTCAGCCAACCAGTTTGTCATCTGGACCACAAAGATTCACAACCATCCACGTGCAAAGTATCTTCATTCCATTCCAACATACTCAAAAGTCTGAACTCATTAGAGAATTAACTCAAGTCTAAAATCTCAGCTAAATATTATGAGCTCAAAGGTTCCAAATGTCATTATCTAAATAATTTAACTTAGTGTGAGTCAAAGTCTGGATATGGTTCATCCTGTTGCAAAATTTCCAGCTATAGATTTGTGAAACCAGGAGACTAGTTATCTGCTGCCAAAATACAGTGGTGGGACAGGCATAGGGTAACAGTTATATATATATTCTTAATTCAAAAAGGGGGAAAATTGAAGGAAAAAAGGAGTCACTAGCCCCCCAAGCAATTTCAAAATCCAACCAGCCAGTTTCCATTAGATTTCAAGGCCAGGAAATAATACTCTGTGGCTTAAGTCTCTGCCTTTTGGACCCATGACTCTGGCTTCTGCATAGATTTGCTCCGGTACCAATGGCTCTGGCCTCTAGACCCAAGGCTCTCCACTTGGAGTTATACTTCCTTCATTTTATCTTTCATTCCTTTCACACCAGTCTGGCAGTGTTTCTACTGGTAAACATTTCTCAAATCTTATAGATCTTCTGTGTATGTCATGGAGATTCACACCGTTAGACAAGAGAGCCCTCCACATATCTTTTTTGGAATAATCCCATCTTTATTCCTGGCTTTTGCTGAGATGGTTGAGTGGATCCATGAACCACATGCTTAATTTCCTTAAGAACCCTCTTTGTGAGAGAATACTCTGAATCTTTGATTGTTTTGAGGCACTAGCCAATTGTGGTCTAGCCATATCCTTGGCTTTATGATCAGAGTTTATTTTACTAAAAGTAAATCTCGTAATTTTAACATCTTTTGCAATCTGGATAAGCTGAGAATTTCTCAAATCATTAAGTCCTGGTTCATTTTTGCTTTATAGTTCTTTCCTCAATTTTTCTGTTTCCTCTTGCATTTTACTATAAGCAATAAGAAGAAACCAGGCTGCACCTTGAACCACTTATCTTGGAAGTCTCCTCAGCTGAATACCCAAGTTCATCATTTACAAATTCTATAGGGCACATTTCTGCTATACCTTCTAATGCTATATAATAAGGATCAACTTTCCTCCAGTTTCCAATAGCGTGTTCTTTTTGTTCCTTCCGAGACCTCACTATAAGTGCCTTGAACATCCATAGTTCTACCAATAGTTCAAAGCAATCTAGGCTTTTTCTATCATGAACCTCAAAATTATTCCAGCTTCTCTGCCCATTAACCTAATCTCAAAGGCACTTTTATATTTGCAGGAATTTGTTATAGTAGTACCCCACTCTCAGTATCAAAATCTGTTTTAGCTTACTGTGGCTGATATAACAAATGAGCATAAATTCAATGACTCACAACAACAGAAATTTATTGTAAAGTCCAGAAGTCAAATCAGCATCACTAGACTGAAATCCTGGTGTCAGCATGACCATACTTCCTCTGGAGGTTCTAGAAAGGAATCTGTTCCTTGCCTCTTTCAACTTCTGGTGACTGCTGACATTCCTTGGTTGCAGTCACATTACTCCACTTTTCAAGGGCAATATTTTAAAATCCCTCTCTGCTCCATCTTCACATTGCCTTCTTTCAGCATGAGTACAATCTCCCTCTGCTCACCCCTGTACCCCTCATCCCACAAAGGGACACATATGGTCACATTTAAGTCCTGCCTGGATAATCCAGTATAATCTCCCTATCACAAGATTCTTAACCACGTCTGCAGAGACCCTGTTTCCATATAAGGTAACATTTACAATTCTTGATTAGGGACTGACATGTTATTGGGAAAAAAATTTATAGTATCTGACTTGACATTCAAAATGACTTAATAGCCTCTTTTTTCTTCTTAGTAATGAACATTTAATCTGCACCTATTCACTCCTCCAAACTGTTATCTTCCCTCTCTTAATAAATGACATCATCAAGTGCTTAAGCCAAAAATTTAGGAGTTATCATGAAGTTTCTACTTTACCTGTTACATTTAATCTATTGGCAAGACTGAATGACTAGCACCAAGATACTTGCTTCTCTACTTTTCCAGTGCTACCACCCTGGTTCAAGCTATTGCTATTTGTCTCCTGGGACATTAGCAGTAACCTCTTAAACTGTCTCCCAGCCTTTACTCTTGCCTCACAACAATCTGCTCGCCCCATAGCAGCCAGAGTACGATATTTTGAAACTCCATCAGCTAATGACTGTCCCCTGGTTAATACTCTTCACTGTTTCCCATCATACTTGTGATAAAACTCAAATATTCTACCTTTACTGAAAATGACTCATATAATTTGCAATCTACTAGATTTCATTTTTCTCCTTCAAATACGGGTCTCATTCTTAACACAAATAAGTAAGCTAAAATGGCCATTTCTATTTTCAAAGGAAAAAAATTTTTTTTAAATGGAAACTTTTTGTACTTTATATAATGTCACTTAATTCTGTATTTTTACCTTGCTTTACAAATAATATCTTCAAGTACTTTCACAAGATATTTAGAAATATGTGTTTTCAATTACTTTTAGATGAATCTTATGTTTATTGCTTAGTCTGTGATGGATATTTTACTGGTATCAGGTTTGGACCTATCACTGCCTTATCATTTATCACTTGATGAAGGTGTCACTTAAAGTTTTCATTGTTGCACTAAATACCAACAGCAATTTATCGAATAACTTCAATGTGTCCAAATTTATACACAGAGCAATTTGGAAGAATACTTATATTTCTCCCTGACTTGTAAAAGTGTCTCCTTTTTTCCCTCTTGTCATTTAGTGCCTCAAAATTTAAGGCAGATTATGAAGAAAAATTTATTATTCCACAGTAAAAATGTCAATTTACAAAATAACACACAAACCATATTTAGCTATTGATATTAGTAGCTAAAAAATCTCAAAATTTAAAAATTATACCTTTTGCTTGTCATATTTATGAGTGTTAATACATATTGTTAACAAAAGTATGAAAAATACAGTAACTCAGATACAGTGTACTAGTACCTTGTATTTGGACAGCCATACTAGAGAGTTATTTGAAAAGAATCATCAGTGCTATCAAAATGTTCATACCTTTGAATATAGCTCTTCCCTTTAACTTAATAAAATAATCAGATACGTGTAATAACATTTAGGTATAAGGACATTTTTATATCATTATTTAAAAGAATGAAAATTCAAAAAATCTGCTAACCTAAAAACTTAGAAGATTGAATGTATAGTTTGTTAGCTCCTTATGTTGAAATATACATAGCTATTTAAAATCATAATTTAGAAAAACATTTTATGACATGAGCAAATTTTTAGGATATATAATCAAAGCAGTTTAACCCACTGCATGTGCCTTATGATACCAGTTTTGTGAGATAAGTACACATAAAATTGTGCTTCTAGAAGTAAATGATATACACACATATAATGGAGGTATTTATGATGAATTTAATTTTCTTCTTAATTTTTTTTCAAAATTTTGTGATGACAATGAACTGTTTTTGTAATATATTTGTTAAAGAGAAAACTAACAAAATCTAAACATAGATTTAGATTTAAAAACGTAGTGTATTTATAAATAAATAATGAAAAGAAAAAAGAGGCCCTTGTAATATCAGAGCCCTAGAAACTTTCATGCAAAAGAAACAGTGCTCTTTCTTCTCTGCTATCAAGGGAAGGAAAAGTGGGTAACTAAAGGCTAAGGTGAAAAGACCCTATGAGAGTTGATGATCTCTTACTTGTTAGCCCAATCAATGATGCAGAGTCAGTATTCTTAAAGTTCCATAAAATTACATGCGCACATAGACACATATTCTATGTAGTCAGCTGTTACCTATGTCAACAGAATAGAACAAAAGCAAAGTAAAACACATTTAAATTAGACTAAAAAATATTGTAGATAGAGCCTTTCATCAAGGAATACTTTGAAGTATATACATGGGGAAGGAAGATGTTAAAGATAAATAACTCCTTAATTTTGAGAGTGCTGATAGTGTCATACTTCGTATTCATTCTGAAGGGGGGCTGCTGGGGGAAATCAACCAATTTAATGTGTTTAGGGAAATACTAACATTGTGTTTATGAGCACCTCTTTTGTACCATAAAAATCTTATGAATGTTATATTTTAATAATTTAATATGTACTAGGCTCATTAAAATAAACTAATTTTTAAAATGATAATCCATTCTTGTTAAAGGAATCAGGGAAAAAGTATGATCGACTCCAGACCCCTAGCACTTTCTTACCATCCTTTCTATAACTATAACATCTTCACTCTTAGAAAGGAACTTGTACATTTGTTGTATCATGTAAGTAATCCAAAAAATTGTTTTATCTTACTTTCTAAGCAGTCAGTCAATCATATTCAATTTCTTTCTTCACTGTTTCTCTTAAAGCTGGAAGTATTGTTACCACCAGCTACATAGGACCATCAATTAATACAATGTCAGTTATATGCTTTCTAGCTCCCTCTAGTTTTTTCAGGGAAGTTATCTCTGAAAAGAGATCACATCAGATCCAAGAAAATGGGAAGAAGTTGCCACTGACTCAAAATTTGTTTAAATGTAGGGTGCTATACAGTGTGTATAGGTATTAAATATCCTAATTGCATATTAGTTTAACATATAGCATTTGTTTCATCATAACAGCAACTGAAAAACCAAAAACTCAATCAAAATAATAACACATACTCACATGTGTGTTATCAGCTTGCTTTAATATGAGTAAGAGACTCTAGATCAACATACTACTTAGGTCTATTGTAAGCAATTGCAAAGGACTCTGGAATTTAGGTTAGACTATATCTTTGAAGTCCTGCCTCAGCTTTTCTAACATTCTGTCCCTCTAGCATTTCTTTGTGCTCAGAAGCTAATGAATCAATTGCAGAGCTGTCCCAAAGGTCTTCCACATTCTTATGTCCCTTCATACCAATTATACTTCCATTTTGAATAAATGATACTTAGCAAAGTAGTCACCTTCATTCGGTGGAGCTTATAGCTCTGAAAAAACAGGGAACACTTTCTTTATCTTTTATGTCTAGAATCAAGCAAAGTGCCTGGCACATAATAGGTTGTAGTAACTCACAATGAATATTAAAAAAATGAATCATGAAGATACTGATATTTTGAAAATGTTATAGAAAATCAAAATTGTGGAATTTAAACAATGATATCTCAAACAATGCTGGCCATTTACTTTTGAGAGTTATTTACAGGTTTAATGTAAGGTCTTCATTAAGCTTTTCTTAAAAAAAGATATGAATAGGCTAATATAATATGAAGATTTAAAATACTTCTAGAAATTACAAGATAAATTTAAATTTCACTGAAAGCAGATGGAATTAAAGAAACTGATAAAGTGAACTCTGCTTCAGTTTACATCCTGCAAAAAGACACCAGATTGACAAAAATGCCAGTTTTTATTTATGTAAAAATATATTAATTGCAAAAGGAAGAATTAGTGTTTTGACCTACATGTAAGCTAAGTGTTTAAAAAAATAAAAAGCACAAATGTATGTCTCATTGCAGTTTTAGCTCAAGAACAGAATGGATTGGATAGCAAGAGAGAATGTGTAGGCATGAGTGTGGTGATAGGTCTTATGTGTCAGTGTATGCATGTATGTACTCCTAGTGTTGGGAATGTATTAGGATAAAATTTTGAACTTAATTCTAAGATAAAAATAAGTAATACAATGAATGTAATTATTTTAGTAACCTTTGTCTTGTGAATACATTTGAGAGAGTAGATAAATGTCTGCTTGCACTTATGCTTAAACAATTAGAGAACCTACCCCATTCCTAGGTAATATGGTGTTTTTGCTTATTTGGTGAGCATGTGGCCTCCTTTCCTAGAATACAACCCAAACAAACAGGTTCTTATGCAATCTGTTGCAGGCTCTTTAATATGAATAGATTTAAAAAAATGTCTATCCTACCAGTGTTGGTAAATTGTGTAGCTACTTTTCTACTCTGCTTTCATTGGAGCATAATTTGGGGGACTACTTATGTGGACAACTATAAAGCTACACAGATGTGAAAATTTCTCTCAGTCGTTAACTGTAAAATATAAGCTGCAATTAATGTCTCATCAAATTAGGAGATAATGTTAGTTTCACACTTCAGTTCTCAGTTTAATGCTTTAACTAACCTTATTAGGGGCTCTTAGCACATCAAATGATTAGCTCTCTGGTCAATTTGCTGGACTCCAATGGTAGTTTACTTTGTTAGCAATGTGTTTCTAATAAATGTAATTGTCACTTATTTAATGAAGCTGATTTTAGTATAAACACAAAGCATGAATGTAGGTAAGGTATTATAATTTGCTACTGTGTATTCTCTATACACACAAGAACTCACAAATGTATATATAGATATATGTTATTTTCAATTGCATAAAAACTGTAAAAAGCATCAATTTATAAATCAAACTAAATTGCCAAATTCCATATTTTGGCTTCCAAAATTGCCAAATTCCATACTTTGGTTTCCTAACCCTCTTTTCGACAAGCTTTTATCTACCTAGCAAAAGGAAATAAAGTATATGTCCTCTTTTAAAAAAAATCCTGTAAAAGCTTACTCTCTGGATTTTCTTTTGGCTTTTAAGAAAACATAAAGGGGAAGGTTTAAATGTTTAGAGGCTTACAAATGCCTAGAGAGGTTACTGAATGAATACAATTAATTTTTATTTTCCCTAATTGGTGTGTGCCACATTTAACCAGCAGAAATTCCATCTTCCTACACAGAAGAGAAGGCTCCTTTATCTCACAAGTTGCGTTTTTATTTAAGCCAGTAAATTGTACATAATATTCTACAACGAATTTCCTTTCTAATTAGTCTATTCTAATCGGTTTGATAGGGGAACTAACTCATTTAACACTTCAGGGAGATGCTTAGAATGTCTTCAGGGAATTGACCACTTCATTGCAGTTAAAAAGTATATTATTTGGAGGCATAAAGGGATACCAGATTTCCTTTTATGTTTTGGACCTTGGTACTAAGTTGTAGTAGGCCACACTCCCACTGTTAGCCTTAATAGGATTAGTTTGGATATTATCAGAAGAACAATTAACACCTGCTGATATGATCACAGATGGTATCAAAGAGTAAGAGGAACTCAGTTGTACAGGGACACATCTCAGGCTTTTACATTGGGAGTGCCATTACAAACATGGCTACAAGATTCAAGGATAACATTCCATGTAACTATTAGTGGTACAGTATCAAAACTGGTATGAAATTAAAAGTCTTTCTCTAGCTTGCTTAATTCTGAGGAATGGGAGCCTATTTGACAGTCTGCTAATACTAGCTCTTTGACTCTGGGTACGTTATTTAATTTCTTTGAGCCTATGTGTCTTTAGCTGCAAAACTGAGACCAATAATAACACCCAGCTCCTGGGATTTGGTGAGGATTAAATGAGGTAATCCAGGTGAAGGGCATGACCCTGTCCCTTACAGATAAATGTGAATCCTTATTGGACTGATTTTTATAATGTTGTCTTTAGTGATTTTATGGACTCTGCAGGGATGCTTTAATAAATATGAACTTAATAAAAATTACCTTGTGTTTTTGAGGGATACTATTAGCCCAAGTTCTAAAGAAGATTTATGATATTAATTATGAAGTGATAGTAAATTTTATTATAGGCCTTTTCAACTTTGGAAAGTTTGTTTTTCTTCTATTAGTGTACTGTACTTCATTAACAGATTAGACATGTTGGAATAATTTAATAGTAAATTATGGTTTTTACTATACTGCCATTTCAGTTTATAAACTGTCTGGTTTGTGTTTTAGGGCAGGGGTCCCCAATGGTCCACAGCCTGTTAGGAGCCGGGCCGCACAGCAAGAGGTGAGCGGCAGACGAGTGAGCAAAGCTTCATCTGCCGCTCCCCATTGCTCGCATTACCGCCTGAAATGTCCTTCCCTCTCCTCCCCACACCCCGGTCCGTGGAAAAACTGTCTTCCACAAAACCGGTCCCTGGTGCCAGAAAGGTTGGGGACTGCTGTTTTAGGGTCCTACTAGCCTTACAGAATGAATTGAGAATATTTGGGGCTTTCCTTTGTTCTGAAACAGTTAAATAGCTAATAAGTTATCTATTCCTTCACATTTATAGAATTTTATGCTTGTGTTTATGAACAATGGGCAGGGAATGGAAGGGAGAAAATGCTTGACTTCTTTTTCCATTTCTCTTTGGTTACTTGTATATTCAACTATGAGTCTACTTTGGTAATTGATATTTTTCTAGAAAAATGCAGAGGTATAGAATTCTAGAAAAGCCAGAGAGGTCTCACAACAAAGTAGAATCTAGAAGCTAGTCCTTTGAAAGACCATCTAACCAATTTTGATGATAGAAAATAACCTTTCAAAATCAATTTTTCTTTAAGTTTCACAAAGGAATTTCATATGTAGTTACTAGTAGTACATCTTTTTGGTCCTTCAAACAAATATGGTAAAAATGAAACAGACAGGAAACAGAAATTTAGACAATTTAGATTCAAAATCAAATGACCAGTACTACTTTATACCCATTAGAATGTCTACTATTAAAAAACAAAATCAACAGAAAATAAGTGCTGGTAAAGATGTGGGGAAATTGGAACACTCATGCTTTATTGGTGGGAATATAAGATAGTGCAGCCACTGTGGAAAACATTATGGTTATTCCTCAAAAAATTAACAATAGAATTATCATATGATCCAGCAATTCCACTTCTGGGTATATACCTAAAAGAATTGAAAGCAGGGCTTTGAAGAGATATTTGTAGTCTCCTGTTCATAGCAGCATTATTCATAATAGCCAAAAAGTGGAAGCAACCCACGTGTCCATTGACAGATGAATGGATAAACAAAATGTGTACATACACACAGTGGAATATTATTCAGCTTTAAAAAGGACTGGAATTCTGACACATGCTACAACATGGATGAATCTTGAGATCATTATACTAAGTGATATAAAGTCACAAAAAGGCAAATACTATATGATTACACTTTTCTGAGGTACCTAGAGTGTAAATTCATAGAGAGAGCATTCATAGAGACAGCAGGGAGATGGTGGGTGCCAGGGACTAGGAGAGGGAGGGAATGGGGAGTTAGTGTTTAATGGGTACAGAATTTCAGTTTTGCAAGATAAAAAGTTTTGGAAATGTATCCTGGTGATGACTGCACAAAATATGAATACACTTAATACCACTGAACTAACCGTGGTTAAGATGTGTATTTCACCATAATTATTATTTTTAATCAAATGACTGGTAAGTGACAGAGCCAAGCCAAGGAATGCCTTCTAAGCTAGAGGCACTTGAACTATTTTTGAGCACTCGAAGGCTAATGGGTCATGTTGCCTTTATATTCAGTCCCTAAGAAAAATTTCTAGGGATTATTTTTGTGTGCTTCTGTCTTTTTATATACTAAAAAAGAAAAGAAAACATGCAAAAGTTCAAACATAAGGCCCTGTGACAACACCTAATAATTTTCTTTCCAAAGTATGTTTTATCCTATTAGAATGTTCTCCCCTAGGAAGCCTTGCCTAATATTCATAACACGTCACTGTATGCACCTGTCCCCCTTCAACATACCCACTGCATCCTAGTCTTATTGTCTTTATACCTCTCATTTTTTTTCATATTCTAAATGTCTGCTTGTGTTCTCTTTCCCTATAGAATGGGACTCTCTGGAGATTAACCAGTAAAAGTTTAAAGATCTAAGTTCTACTCTCTATTTTTATGCTCATGACATGGATTTCAGTTGCTTTGTATTTCTTCTTTCCTATAAGTCCATAGTTTTTTTGTAGACATACAGCCAAGTTAATAAATCTCCGAGGTCTTATTCTGTGTAGGATGCTATTCTAGATTCCAGGGAGATAGCAGGACAAAACATTTTAAAAAGGCCCAACATCTCTTTCCTCATTGAACTCACATTATAGAGGAGGCAGGCAATAAACAAGATAAATAAATGGAATACATGTTATGTTGCATTTGTGATTAAAGGAAAATAAAGCAGGTAATGGGATATAAGGTGTCTGGGTATGTAGGAAATTTTAGATAAGGTGCCAGGGAAGATCATACAGAGTACCTGGCTTTTGACCAAAGACCAAGTAAAAGAGAATATTAGTTTGTTAGGATCACCACAACAAAATACCACAGACAAGTAGCTTACAAAACAGAAAATTTTTATTTTCTCACAGTACTTGCAGCTGGAAGTCCAAGATCAAGGGGTCAGCCAGTTTGATTTCTCCTGAAGACTCTCTCCTTGGCTTGCAGGTGGCTGGCTTCTTGCCGTGTCCTCACATGGACTTTCCTCTGTGCACACACATCCCTTCTGCCTCTTCCTCTTCTTATAAGGACATGGGTCATATTGGGTTGGGGCCCCACCACTAACAGCCTCTTTTTAACTTAATTGCCCCTAAAAGATCTTTTCTCCAAATATGGTTACATTCTGAGTTACTGGGGTTGGGACTTCAATATATGAATTTTAGGGGGACACAATTCAGACCATAACAGGGAGGGAAAGAGTCATAGAGCTATCAGGGGCAGGACATTTCAGAGAGAAAAAGAAAGCAAAGGCCCCGAAGTAGGAGCATGTCTGAGAGTGTTCTGGCAGCATCGAAGAGGCCAGTGCAGCTAGAACAGAGCAAAGAAGAGAGATATAGCAGGTGAGGCCAGAGAGAAAACAGGGCCAGATCTTGTATATCATTGTAAGACCTTCTCTTTTTTATTTTGAGAGGAATGGAATTCCATTAGTGAGTTTGAGCCAAGGACATGTTTGGACACATGATCAGCCAAGACCTCTCTGGTTGGTGTGTTGACAGTAGACTAAAGTGAAGGGAGGAGATACAGAGGCTCTTGTAATAATCCAGGTAAGATATAATGGTGGTTTAGTGTAGAGTTGTGACATTGGGAGAGATGAGAGGTGATCAGGGTCTAGAGTTTTATACAGTTTGGGGGAGGGGGTTCAAATGCAGGTCCACAGCCCATGTTCTTTTCTACCGCATGACTATGGAAGAAAGTACATGTTCAACAAAGTTAGGAAAAGAAAATGAAGGAATAGCTGAAATAACTTACTCTTTTTTTTTTTTTAGTGGGGAGGGCAACAGACCCACCTTGGAGTTTTATATATTTTTTGATGGTTAAGCTAATAAGATTTACTGGCAGACTATACGTGTGGTATGACGAAAACCATGGATGCTGAGCCACTGGAAGAATGCAGTTATCTGTGACCTAAAAGGGAGAAGCAGGTGAATCAGGTTTGGGAGAAATAGAGGGAGATTTCAGTTTTGAACAGGTTAAATTTGAGAGCTCTATTAAAATATGTAAGTAGATATGGCACTAGGCAACTGCATATATATACCTAATCAAGTGTAAAGACAAAGAGTTCAGTAAATAATAGGTATAGATTATTCAGTAAATAATAGCTGATGATGAGGAGAAGTAAGAAGGGAAAAGAGAGGAGAAAGAAAAGAAAAGCTATTGTGTTTCCTTCACAAAACTTTCCAAACGATGCGACTTACCAAAATTATGATAGTCTTAGTACTAGGTGCTCTGTTAAAAAAAATAGATATATTACCTGTATTCTGAGAATTTCAGTTTATGTCAAGGTGACCCTCACGCATGTTGACTCCTTTGCTTGTCAGCCTTTCATGCCACATGTGGATGAGGGAGCAAAAGAAGTTGTGTTCTTGGGTAACTGTTGGCCTTTTGATGAGGTGAAGGTATCATACCAAATGTGTTTCTTGTCTTGCATCCGTCACTAAAGCTAAATGCAAGTAGTATTTTATTGACACCCATTTGTGTCTTCTGAGTCTGACAGCCAACTTCTAACTGTAGTTGTGCTGCTTCAGTACTATGGTCACTGTAGATAGCCTTTTAGGAAATTAGGCTCTGCAAATACCAGTGCTTACAGGAGCTAGGCAGATAGCTTATATAAATGAGGGAATAATTAAGAAAAAGACTGAAAAGAACTGAGAGAGAATGGCTGTGACAGGCTGAATAATTCTCCCCCACCGTGTATCAGATTAAATATTTTGGGATGAGGGAATTATCCTGGATTATTGGGGTGATCCCAAGTGACTTAAAAGGTCCTCCTAAAATTCAGGAAGGAAAGAAAGTCAGAGAGAAAGTGATTTGACGAAGGAGCCAGAGGTTGGAGTAATGCACTTTGAAGTTGCAGGAAGGGGCCGTAAGCCAAAGAATATAGGTGGCTTTTTGAAGATGAGGGTGGCAAGGAAACAGCTTATCCTGAAGAGAGGAAGAGCAGAAGGAACACAGTCTTCCTCCAGAGGGAGCACAGCTTTGCTGACACTTTGATTTTCTACTTCTGAATCTCCAGAACAGTTAGAGAATAAACTTATTTGCTTTAAACCACTATGCTTTCCCAAAGCCATCACCATCATTTTCTAAAACTGAAATTCAACTTAAAAAATAAACACCCACAAGAATGGCCAAGGATTGAGCATTCAGGGTTCAATCCAGACTAAAGACTTCCAGTTTTCAACTACTCTTAAACTGTGATTTCCAGCAAAATATTTTGCCTACTATTTTATTTTACTGAAGATAAGTAATAAAAACCACCATGTCACATGTATATAATGTTATATACCATGTAAAAAAGGTGTGCATAATAATTTTCTCTAATGATAATGCTAGTAACTTTTAGGTAGAGCAGAAAAGAGGAAAAGACAATAGGTCAGTTCTTTGTCACTCATCATTGGTTTCCACCACTGCAAATTTATATCTAATTTTAAGAGGCAGATTTCCTAATCAGTAATGATAAAATATGTTAGAAGTTCAACTTTCATAATTAACCATGGCATGTGAGTTTCCTTGATTTTCAATATGAAATTTGCTTCTACAAATTATAATCAGTATAAATGGGGAGAACCTTATCAGAAGAGATAATTTAAATTGATATGTTTCTAAAATACTGATAAAGTAATTTTTAAATGATATGCATATAGAACCACATCTGAAATCTAGAATAAATGCATAAGTCAAAGTATTATTTAATCAGTAAAATTGTGCAGAAAACTAGTTAATCTATTAAGACATGATAACTATGTAGCTAGCATTCCCTCTAGTTGAGAAAAAAGGATGACATGTGAAATTAACAATTCTTCAGAATTTGTAATGATTATTTTCCGAATCTCCAATACAGTCCTTCAAATTAAAGAGTGCTATATTTAGCTAATACATAATCCATTTCTCCAATAATTGTAGAGGCCACATTAATTAAGATAATGCTTAAATCATAATGTAGATTGGGTCAGCAATATAAACCAATCAGAAATAAACATAAACCTATCAGAACTAAACATTAACTAACTCTTAGTACAAGTTAAGAATTCATTACTGGGGGACTTCTATTTCTGTCCAAAACAGAGAAGCAGATTTACCCTCTTGCCAAAAACAGCCAAAAACAAACCCAAAAACTTCAGCAGACAAAATACATGAAACAGTGGTTTTTCATGGCACTGGATATCAGGCAGTGAGGGACAGTGATCACTGAGAGATGAGAGATAAATCCTCAGAAGGTATGCCTCACATGAGAGGGTCCAGAGAGTGTTGTCATACAGAGAACTCCAGAGATCTGCAGAGCAGCCCCTGTGTTTAGTATTGATCAACACATGTTTTCAAGGTAACTATTGAGGCAAAGAAAGAACCATCTGAAAGGATTAGTAGAAAGAATACATGGAACACACACAGGGCTGGGAATGTTGCCTGTTCCCACCAGCTAGATTAGAGAAACTCATAATTTGCAAGTCATTGGATAGAGTATCAGAAGGGTCTTGCCTCAGTAGTGGGGAATAACTAGCCCTAGACTAAAGGTTGCTCTGGTTTTGCCAATGAATCTTAAAGGCAAGTCCCAAAATAATGATACTGTTTCATAGTAACTTAACTATGTTCCAGACAAAACTGAAAAATATGTAAAGAAATACAAAAATGTATTGACCAAAAAAACATGGTGTCTGGCATCTGGTCAAAGATAACCAGATATACAAAAGGAAAGTGGGCTCCATAATGAGAAAAATCAATAAACTGAAACTGACCCGGAACTAACACAGATGTTGTAATTATCAGGCAAAGACATTAAAATAGTGGTTACAATTGCATTCCATATGCTCAAACATTAAGTAAAGACATGGAAAATATAAAAAGACCCAAATCAAATTTCTAGAGATGAAAACTAAAATATCTGAGTTGAAAAAATACACAGGATGGGATTATGGCTGATTAAACATTGCAGAAGAAAAGACTAGTGAACTTAAAGAAAGCAATAGAAGCAATCCATAATAAAACAGAACAAAAAGAATTTATTAAAAAAATAAAAAGAGCATCAGTGAACTGAGACAATTCCAGATGACCTACCCAATTCAAAGAAACATGAAGAAAACTACAGCAATAACAAAACCCAGTGTCTAGCGAAATAAAATGCATACTTCCTCATTCTCAGCCCTCACGTGCCCCCACTTAGTCTATCAGAAAGTTTTGAAAAACTTTTCATAAAACATTTAAAGGAATTGCTTAAAACTAGAGTCATAGCCCCCCCCCTTTTTTTTATCCTACGGAATATCAGCATCCTCTTAAAGTAAGAGATAATGAAACACACTGCTGCAAGAAAGGGCATGTTTTGATTAATCTGAACAGGTCGTAGGAAGACTCACTGCTATTCACCTTTCACATGGCTTTAAAGCAGTTATTCCCAATGTGTGGTCTTGCAATATTAGCATCACCTGGGAGCTTGTTAAAATGCAAATTCTTAGGTACTACCCCAGATTTACTGAGTCAGAAACTAGGGGTGGGTCCTAGCAATCTGTGTTTTAACAAGTCCTCCAGGTGATTCTGATGCTGGCTCTGACTTGAGAACCACTGTTTTAAAGCAGTGATACAGAGAGAAGAAAGCAGCTAAACTGTGCTGTAAATCCTGCTTCAGAATCATAAACTTCAATGTCATAAACTAGGCTGGGGATATTGCTCTGGAACTTCCTTAGGAGTATGAGACTAGGTAAGATCCTTTTCTCATTTCTCTTATTTATAACATGGGGAAAATGCCATATGTGTATAGTTATTTCAGGTATAAAGATAATATGGTAAAAATAATATGGTAAAAGACTTAGTATAGTGTCACTCAGCAGCAGTCTACTACTAAAAGTTGCTATTATTAAACCAATAATATTATTAAACAAGGGAATGAATAGGTTTTGTGATTAGGAAAAGTTAGTAAACTTTTCCTGAAGTTTTAATCAAGTTCTCTAGTTTTAGTTCTCCTTCACACACCCATGTTCAGATATTAGTCATGGAAATTATGTTTAGTACACAAAAGTAGAAGATGGCAGGTTTCCACTCAGGTAAACCAAGAGGTCTACAAGTCATTGATTTATTTAATAGATGAACCTCTCCATGTTAGTCCTAACTTAGAGGGCTTAGCACAGAATCTTCAAACATGAATTTTTAAAAATACCTTTGAAATGATTAAAATATTAACAAGACCTATCCACAAAATGGCCTTAGGCCAAAAGAGTTAAAGCATTGTGTGGTTTGGTAACTTAGAGAAGGAGACTAAAACAAAAACAAAACAAAAAATAACTAAATCAGTAAAGGGGAGAAAAGTGCATAGTTTAAGCATCTAGAAGAAAACTGACGAAGTTTTACTTATTTGTTCATTTATTTGTTAAGGATAAATATTTATGTTTTAAGGAGATCATAACACCAACAACGTATTTTAAAATAATTTTCCTTTGCCGCAATAGTCCTTGTTTATTTAAGATTAGTATGTAGTCTCTTAGATAATTTATTATTTTGACTTTGCTGCAACACATCCCTTTTTCCTCTTGAATTTCTTTAAGTGGGCTGTTAAAGTCTCTCTAACTCCCTGGGCAGAGTGTGCTAACGTGGAGCTGGAGTTTTCCAAAGGAGCTGTCATAATCTGTTGGCTCAGTGATCCGTTAATGACACCTGAATGCTCACAGCAGAGTCTGCCTCTGCTTGCTGCTGCTCATGGCTGGCCCACTGAGGATGCAGGTGCCTTGTAAGCACCCAAATCAGCCATTAAGGTCACTTTTATTAGTGGCTTCTGCTTACAAAACAGGGCTCTGGAGGAACATGATTCAGTCTAGGCGAAACCCCGGCAGCTTAGAAGACTCACACTGTTAGGGACCAGCCGCATCTTGTTATATAAAGAAAGCCAGAAGAGTAATATTATTCTGTTTTCACTTTCACAGGCTCTTATGCCCTATTATAGGAATGATTAAGAACAGTGGTTTCCCACCTTACACCTTCAGTTCTCCCCTCTAGCAGTAACAAATTTGAAAGTAAATTGTCACTCCATCTCTTCTTAGTGAACTAAGATTAATTCTTTGGAAATGTCACATTTAGTTTGCTGGAAAAAAAAAAAGTCCAGTGAACAGATGTAACTCTAAAAAGTTTAATAGACTGGCAATACAAACATTGGTAATGAAAGATAAACATCTTTAAACTCAGCCCAGCCCTACAGGAAGTACCCCTATAGGAGCCCAGCTCTGTGTGAGCCATTTTGCCTACATATTTTTTGCTCCAGACAACCTTTTAAGATTTTAAAATGTAACAGGGCCTTCACTTGTTTGACACTGACAGACTTCTTTTAAACTTGTATCTTCAACTTAGGTGTTCCATTTTAGTTAATGGAGTAGTGATACCACACATTCAGCCATTTTAATTTTACTTGGAACTTTAGTTGCCTAATTGTTCTTGGAGCATACTTGAAACTATTGGAAAAGCACACCAGTATTTTTAAAAAAAATTTCCCATCATTCTTTAATTGTCACATGAGTAATAGTAATCCTCCTACTTTAATTGGTATTAGAAAACAGTACCAATGTACTTAAGTACTTGAGTAAAGCAACCTATTAAAAAAGGAGTTGTAACATACTATATTTAGGGCAGAAAAAGAAAACCAAACAATATCCTTTACAGAACAACTCAGTTTTATAAAGTTGGAAAAAAACACAATGTTTAAAGAGCATGGTGACCTAAATGGGAAGGAAATCCAAAAAAGGGGGTATATATGTCTACGTATGGCTGATTCACTTTGCTGTACAGTAGAAACTAACACAATATTGTGAAGCAACTATACTCCAATAAAAATTAAAGAAAAATAAAGCACATGTATCCGCGTTTTTGGTTTGACATAAATAGATAATTGAACTGCCACATTTGGCTAGTATCATTGAAGAAATTGATTACTGATCAGTTACTAATATTTTCGTTCATGGAAGAATTCCTGAGGGAGTTAGAGAAAATATTTTCTTCCTGCTTGATTTGTATAATGTATCACTGTATGTGGGTTTGCTTTCCAAGTTCTGTCGTTTTCACTAATGGCACATCTATTGACGTATATATTTCAGTCTTCCTTATCTCCCGCTCTGGACAGCCTCATGCCTGGGATGGGCTGATAACTTCTTATTCTTTCCAGTTTACACAATGCTTCCAGATGAGATTATTTGAAGCAAAATTTTAACTATGTCCTTTATTTGCTCAAAAATCTTCCCTGGTTTCTTGATGCAGTAAAAATAATACAGAAACTCAATAGCCTATAATTTAGAGCCCTCCATGTTCTGGTCTTGATGTAACTATGAACATCACTTCAAATTCTTCCTATGCTCTTGCAACAAAAACTGCACTATGGCAGAAATGTCCCTGACCTATCTTCACCTAACCTACCTCCACTTAACTAGTTTACCAGATTCAACCATGCTCTCCATACTCCTCTCTGAAATACGTGCATGGTATCCTTCATGAGCTCCTCACACACACATAGTAGACTAGCTGCTTTTTGCACTTCCATTTCATCAACCAGTTGAGCAGTAGGGTTACAAAGAGAGGTTTGTACCCAGACCTATTTTTATCTGTGGCTATTATAAATATAAAAATTAATTACATGGTAACCAATAGAGAAATATCAGTTGAAAATAACTTTTTTTTTCCTATGAAAAGTAGGTTATATACTTTGGAAATAAACAATAAATTTCTTGTCTCCAAACATTGTTGTCAAATCAGTTGTGACAAGACAGCTGTAAAATATTGGGAGAAAATCATAGAAAACTAGAAAGATTCTGCATTTATATTTCTAGTGAAATATGTTTGGATTCACCTGTGACATTTTAAAGAAATTGAAAATGTAATTCCAAGATCATACATCTTGGGTGTGGTTCATGCTGGGAAGGTGACATATTTACAGGAAGAGAACATACAGTAGTGGATTAATGGTGACAGTTCTTTGGGAAAGAAATTATGGAATCATGTAGACATCATATATGTAGTGACAGAAACAGACAAATCTAAATATGATGCAGAGGAGTTTGTACCAGATCCAGAATCTTAAAAAGAAAAACTGTTCCTTCTTTTTATTGTGAACATTTTCAAACATTTATGATATGTTTGGTAGTTTTTTATTGTAGTAGAATTGACATTCAGAAAAATGTACTTATCTTAAGCTTGATGAATTTACATAAACTATACACATACCGGTAATCAGAAAGAGAGCATTACCAGCGCCCCAGCAGGTCCTCTTATGCTCCCTTTCAGCTACTGCCCCCTCACTCTGCAAGAATAATCACTTACTTTAACAGCATAAATTCTTTGACTCTTTTTGTAATATATATAAATTGTATTTATTATTTTGTGTTTGGCTTCCTCCTTGTAACATTATATTGATGAAATATTAGCCTCACCTAACTATAGATCATCCAGTGTCATTGCAGCAAGCTATTCTGTATATCCAGATTAGATACTGAGTGAATTTAGTGAGGGAAAAAAGGCTTTTCCTTGATCTTTCTTTTCTATACCAGTTGTTCCTTTTATCACTTAATTCCCTCTACCTGACTGCTTTTGTTCTTTTTTTTTAAACCCCTATCTAATGTCAAAGTGTAATTTTTATAAAATTATATGCACGACCTTAATATAAGTACAAAATGAGCATGTGCCAAAGCTTTATTTAACTTATTAATGAGAGAACCAACAAGATGGTGAAGCTAATTTGAAGAGCATTTGAGGAACCAATTAAGTATAGGGAGTGAGGGGAAAAACGTTAGAAGATTTCTAGGTGAGATACAAAGCTGGTAATTTTCCTACGAGAAAAAATCTGCAAGTTAACATGCAACTTTAGAGTCTGGTCCCTAAATAATAGTTGATAATATGTTGAACGAAGTTGTATCCTCCTAGAAAATTAAAAAATAATTGTCGGATGGGTCTGTTGGACAATTTCCCAGGGTAACAGTGAAGGGAAATACAGAGTTATTTTGCCTTATTTCCTATCTATCCATCAAGGTCAAGTTACATTCCACCTCCACTCTGAAGTCTTTATGATCTCCCCGCTGGAGGTCACCTCTCTAGCCAAGGAGCACTAGTAATACATGGAAGAAGCTCAATATGAACTTGGTGAATGAATAATTGTATTCTGCCACTCTAAGGGCATATCACTCCTTGAGCAGAAATGGCTAATTAAGAACATAATTAAATTTTAAATTATGGCTAGAGAAATTATACTGTAGAAGAGAGATAAATTAGAATACATCATGGTGCAGTTAGCAGGTTTGTTTTCTTAAAATGAATAAATATGCTGTGGGAAATAATTGATTTATAAACTACTCTGCCTTTTCAATTTTCTCTTTTCTGTTTCATATTTTTGCCCTTTCTTTAGACTCTGCACTATTGAGACATTCTCTTTGTAATTCTCCCTTTATCTTAGTCGTGTTAATAAAACTATAGGAACTGTCTATCTCAAGTTCCATTTTAGCCATATCTCTTCCCTTATCAGAGATTGGAAAGGCTATCATTAGTCATGTTAAATCATGGGCTTTTAATGGTCACCAGTTACTTCTCTGACTCTGTGACCCTCATGCCATTTTTCCTATTGACCTTTGTCAAGTGCTTGCTACTCATCTCATTGGACTCATTGGACTTTGTTATTCTCTCCCCTTTAGTGTTTACAAAAACATTTTCTTCTGCAAAGCTTTGTTAAACACTAATCTTTCCTCTTTAGTGTTTCAGGATACCCCCAATAAATCATATCTTTTAGCAGAAATGTGTGTAATACATCTATAAATCTAGTTTAATCAGAAACTTTTTTTTCTTGTTTTCTCAACTTCTCGTGAGTAACTAAAAGAGTTCTGTTCTTGCTGAGATGGTTTTGAATTGAATTATGTATACTGTTGCTCAGACGTACTTTTCTTGTTTTTCATACCTCCAACTGGAGTTGATAATGCAAGATAAGAGGTGGGAGGATGCAATGTAAAAGTTATCTTTTTTTCCTTGAACTCTTGTCTGAAGTATGATGGGTAATTGAAAAAAAATCCCAAATTTCTTTTTTATGAAAATCTAGGAAGAGTTTGGTGATTTTTTTAAAGATGACAACAGAAAATAGCAAAGAGGTTTGTTTTTATGTCCTAGTTTCTTCTAGCTGTTGCTAGCAGCCTGACAGTGTGTCTCTACAGCTCTTGATTCCTGCATTTTTCACCTTACCAACTGTCACAGATACATCACCCTGAGGAAGAAACAAGTAGCATTTTTCTACAGCTCACTGGGCATACCAAGAAAGTGGCCAGATGCCTGGTCCCCTCCTCTTCCCACACCTTCTCCTGGAGTCTTCATTCCATGGCCCAAATCTGTGCCCTTTAGCTACATATGGCTATTTGCATTAAAATTAAAATTTAAATAAAATTCAAAATTCGGTTCATTAATCAAATGAGGCACATTTCAAGTGCTCAGAAGCCACGCATGGCTACCATACTGAATAGCACCAGTGTAGAACTTTTTCATCATCACAGAACGTTCCACTGGGCAGTGCTGACCCAAAGCATGTGGTAGCTGTTCAATGCAAATATGCACAGTAGTGACCTCAGTTCCATTTTCAGATTGCTTCTTTTTACAGAATTTTCCCCTGAGTTCACTAGGGATTGGTATTGTCGAATGGGCTTATAAATGAGTTGGAAGAGACAGAGCCCAGTGAAATCTTCAACTGTGCAGATGAAACTAGGCTCTTCTGGGAGTGGAAATGCCAAATTGAAAAACTGTGCCTGAAGGCTTTAGGAGGGAGCAGACGTGCATCAGACGAGCTTCTCTCTGAGCAAGTATAATTTGATAAGGTTAGGTAGAAACTATTCTGTCCTTACAGGGTAGTGGATTCTGTTTTTCTGGTTAACCGTTGATAGAACAATGTTGGTTTCATTATGTAGTATTCTCTAAAATAACAAAGTTTTGTTGAGGCTCCAAATAGTAAAAATAAATTCGGGCAAAAAATAACGAGAATATTTCCTACATGTGTGCAATATTCAACACTAGGTATCTATGAAAGAAAAACTTCACAGAGGTGATATTTTAAATTGTTTTAATAGGTTAGTCATAATTTTCTGAGTAGAAATGGCAGAAAAGGCAATCCTTGTAGAGGGATCACCGTGAGCAAAAACACAGTAGCATCAAAGATTGGAGTGTATTGATTCAGAGACCAATAGTTCTTTGTGGTTGAAGCAAAAGTGCATGATGTAATGATTTAATTTTTGAAATAAGAATCAAGCCTTATTGCAAAAGTCCTGGATAACATGCTTATCTAAAAGTTGAAGAAGGATAATTGTTCAAAGGAATTATTTAAACAGCAGAGTAAATACATAATCTAATGAGTATTTTAGAAAGACAACTCTAGCAGTTATAGACCAGTGATTCTCAAAAGGGGTGATTTCCTCTCCCGGGGACAACTGACAATGTCTAGAGACAGTTTTGGTTGTCACTGCTGGTTGAGAGGTGGGTACTGTCATTGAGTGGGTAGGGAGTAGGAGTGCTTCTAAGTATCTTATAGTGGATAGCACAGCCCCCATCGCAAAGAAATATCTGGTCTCAAATGTTGATAGTGCCAAGGTTGAGAAACCCTGATGTAGATGATGAATTGAAGAGATACTTGAAACAAACAAAAAACATTGTTTAGGATGCCAATACAATAGTGCATTTGAGAAATGATAAGAGGAACGGAAGGGATACTAATGTGTTTTGTATTGTTAAGTTGGGAAAGGCAGAGTGTTGCTAGGATGACTGCAGAGTTAATTGAATGTTCTCAAATAAAACTAAAAGGAAACTGTTGCTTCTTTTATGTTTTGTATAACTTATAGGAATGATTTACTCACAAATTTAATATAAACTAAAAACAAAATCCAAGAAAGATATATGGTACGTTGTAAGTAAAATTAATAGGAAAAGATCCATACTGACACATCTGGATTTTTTTAAATTGTAAGGAAAAGGGGGGGAATCTCATAAGTTTCTAGAAAGAATATAGAGGTACCTAAAAGTGCCAGGGAGTTCAGCATCAGAATTCTCCTTTATAACACTAAATTTCATTAGAATTTGAGAGGAAAATTGTATACCAAAATTTCATGCCAAGAGAAGGTGTCTTTCATGGGCAAAGGCAATAGAAATACTTTCAAATTTTACAAGTCTCGAAATACATATGAACATACTCATTGAAAAAATTAAAGATGATAAACATAGTAAATGATAAAACTTTAAGAACTTACTATACAAGGGATTTATTACTCTTTTACTCAGGTAAACTCAGGAATTAGATTGGATTTTAAAATTTTAGCCATATTAAGTGTAAATCCACTACAAAGCTTGAACCGGCTAAAACCTCATCTATATGTTTTTGGTTCTTTTTACTATCCAGGGACCAACACATCCTGCATTTTATATAGGATCTCTTTTTTGATTTGATCCCTTGAAATGATAATGGTTCACATTCTGCTGGAGCACTTTCTGTAATGGCTAAGAAATTGACTAGTTGGGTCATTGCCTGCTATAATTACCTTGCAAAGCTTTATTGTATGTTGTTTGTATATTCTCATCCCTATGAATGAGGAGTTCCAAAAAGAAACATGGTAGCGATCATAATTGTACTTAGGCAATGTGCCTCTTTATGTTTAAAAAATTCATTGAATAGTCTTGAGTCCCCGAATTTTATTTAATAATGAAAGTGGAATAAAACAGATTATCTCCCTTCAAGTTCTACTTTATTTAATAACTCCTTTTCCTTGTCTGGGAGCAGAAAATTTTGATTCTTGTGAAAGACTCAAGAGGTTTCATGAAAATAATGATAACGAATGAAAACGTTTAAATATCTAGAAGAGACAGGGGGGTGTTTAAAATGTATGTGAAAATGCCACTGGTATTTGTTATATATATTTTAAAACCTGAATTATTTCTTAGTGATTTGGAATGCTTTGTGAATTTCGGTAGAAAATTTTAACATATATGTTCTGGAATTTTTAGTTATTCTATGTAAATCATGACTAAACTCATTTTGAGTACATAAGAAATCCATATATTAACTTGGAAAGTAAATAAAGCTACATATCAGTACATTAAATCAAGACAACAGAAACCACTCTGTTTTTCAAAAAAAATAATATAAAAGTTTTATAGTTAAATGTTCTGAGGAAACTTTATTAGTGCTTGCTTGTTTGTTTTAATAACCAAAAGAAATGTTTAGAATATTTGCTTTCAGTTTTTCCAGGTTAAAATTATCCCAGCTATGCACTGACAAAGTCACTAGTATATCCTGGTCTGAAGTAGACCAAGAACTTGAAGAAAACAAAACAAAACAAAAAAACCTTTGTATTGAAGTACAGTATGTACACTTTTCTGTACAGCTCAATGAATTTTCACCTACTGAATACCCCTGTCACTAGCACCCAGATAAAGAAACAGATCATCCCTAGCACCCCAGGGAGACCCTCTGCTGCTTCCCCCAAAGGTAGTCAATTATCCTAACTTCTTACGGCAGAGAATACTTGTTTGTTTTTATTTTATATGAAAGGGATAATACACTATGTACACTTCGATGTATGACTTCTGTAGCTCCACATTTTATGATTCATTCATATTGCTGCACATACAGTAATTGTAGAGTCATTATCCTTGCTGTATAGTATACCCTTATGTGAATAGACCTCAATTTATCTTACTACTGTTAATGAAGATTTGAGTAATATCCAGGTTTCAGCTATTACAAGTAGTATGCGATGGACATTCCATTAAATGTGTTTTTTTGGCTAACATTTGTACACATTTATAATAAGCATAGACCTAGAAGTGGAATTCCTAAGTCAGAGTAGACACTGGCCAAACCTTTTGGTTTCCAAAAAGGTTGTACCAAGTTTACATTCCACCAGATGTGCTTGAGAATTTTTGTTTCTCTACATCCTCAGCAACACTTGGTATATTTTCCTTTTATTTCTGTATTTTCTGAGTGGCTACTCTGGGGATTATTAAGTGGTATTTCATTATGGTTATAATTTTTATTTCCCTGATGGCTTTTCATATGTTTATTGGCCATATGTGTACCCTCAAAGAGAGGTTTTTAATGCAGAGAAACATTTACAAAAGTGATAGATGGGCAGGAAAGGGAAAGAGTGGGTGTTACCTCAAATCAGGGAATTGTTTCTGCCTGGGCACAGCTAAGCTGTAGCACTGCTTCTGAAATGGGGTTGCTTCCATCTTCGTTGTTGGCACCTGAAAATGCTGGAGTCTACACTTCCCTAGTAGTTGCCTTTCTGCTACTTCAAGTGTTGAAAGCAGAATGACTTTGGACTCACTCTGCCTTCTAAATTCCTACCAATGCTTCCCATTTACAGAGCCAATTAGGGGATGGGCAAGAGAATCTTGAAGTGTCATTTTCAGGCTTTCAGTACACCACCCTCCCTCCAAGTGAAGAGAAAAGCTTGGAAGGTCAGGAAGCAAGCTGCATAACAACTGATTCTATCTAGCCCAGTGCCTTTTACCTTAGCCCTCTAAATATCAAGGAGGAAGGGAGTTCATAAGGGCTATAGCCGTAGAAATCTGCGTTTAAATGTGTATCAACATTTTCAGGCAACTGGTTAATCGATAGTTTTCATGTATGTGAGCACTTTTCAAAGTGCTCTAGAGAAATAGATAGTAAAGTACTTGCCCTCACAATTCTTATAACTTCTTAGTGAATAAAGAAAAATACACATGAAATGTCAGTGAATAATACAGAAAATTAGGAAGCTGAATTGTGATAATAGACTATGAATCTTAAATGATATATCTGAGAACAGGAGGGAAGAAATTACAGCTAAACTAGTTGGGCATGCAGTGGGGTTGAGCTTTATCTAAGGGTAAATAATGTTGGAAAAGGTGAAGGGAAGAAGAAAAAGCATTCTGGGAAACAAGAACAATATGAGTGAAATAAAGAACACAGGACTGAGCCATGGCATCTTTCTAAAATATTAAAATTCTTTCTTACCTTGACTTGAAGTATGCTTTGGAAGAATGTACCAGAACCAATAAACTAAAATTTTATAACAAGGTTGCTGTTAAAGGAATCTTGGAACCACATTGCAGTAGGAATAAGAGAGCTAAGATGCTTAGCTCAGAGGGGAGAAAACTAAAAGGAATGCTTGTGAAGTTGTTCTGCAGAAGAAAGTGTAAACTTTTTTTGGTTGTTTGAAAAGGAAGCACTCCAATCGGTGCACTAAAGTTAGGAGCATTCAGCGATAAGTTCAATGAAAAAGAATTTTTATACAATTGCTATCTAATAATGGAACATACAACTTCATGTAGATATGATGTCTCCAGCGCCTGAGTTATTCTGATAGGAGTTAAATGACTAAGTGTACCAGAAATAGGATTCCTGCAATCAGAATAAAGAAGATGATCACAAAGTCCCTTTAATCTAAAAAATAATTTGGGACAGGTAGAGTGACACTTATCAAGAAACGTGAAAGCTGGTTAGTTTACACTTTAATAACTAAAGTAATTAGTTTTTCTTACATGTCTACTCTGCCATATACTATCCAGGTAGAATGAAATGATTCAGTGTTCTCTAAAATAAATGAGGAGGAACCCTATACTTACAAGAAGCTCCATGAAAAGAAATTAGTTTGAGGTAAAATAATGTTGAAAAATTCTGCATCCATTTACCCTCTTAATAATAAATTCACAGAATATAAAATACTTTCATGGCTCTGTGATGTCCTTCACTAAATAAATTTGCTTAAGCTCTGTATCACCAGCTTTTTATCAAAAACATTTCAAATTTATCTCAAAAAATAATCTTCTTAAAGTCATATCAACATTCTTGAACTGGTGCTTTCACAGGACTAATTTTTTGGATACATGTAATTGTAATCACAGCTACTGCCTATGGGAGCCTATGGTCTAGTGAGGGAAACAAGTACAACACAATATGAAGAGCAGTGCCATAGGGGATTGATGCATGTTCTATGGAAACACATGGAAGGGCACCTAACACAGTCTCCATGGGTGGGGGAGGGACAGGAAAGAATTCCTGTAGAAGGTAATGCATAATGATGACCTATAGTATATCCAGGATTTACTGGGAAAGAGAAAGAGGGAAAGCATGTTTGAGACTTAGGAAACTCCGAATGTGGGGGCCTATGAGTAAGTGATTATGATACATTCATGAAGAGCATGGCCAGTTTTTAAAGAAATGCTTAATAGGGACTTGATATTCAGAGTATATTAACAGATTTGGTTTGCGTCTCAAATTTTCTTGCAGGGTCACTACAAAGTTTACAGACGCACAGAATTATACAATCTTGAGTGTGGGGAAAAAACATTGAGACCCTCTAGTCAGAAACCTTGTCTACAATGGCTAACTGGAAGCTATCTCTCCTCTGTTTGAATGTGTTTAGTCACTAGAAGCGTTCTATCTCATGAAGAATTCTTCCACCCCCTTATATTAAGATGAAACCAAACTTTCTGTAACTTCCGCCTGCTCCAGGTCTGCATTCCTGAGCTGCACAGAAAGAACTCCGGGCTTTATTACTTTGGGAGTACCAGAGTCATTTTTTGTTGGTGATAGAATTTAAAATCAGATCTATTTAATGGAGTTTTCATTTGCTCTGCCTGTTTGTTTTAATACCAGACATCTCACCATTTTTAACATGTGAAATATATCTGTATGTCCTAAAGTTTTCTTAAGACTACGATATAAATATTGAGATTCATATAACCTTTTTGTTTATCAAGGGAGTATTTTGGGGATTTGGTTTCGGCATCTTTTTGTAAAAATGTTAGATCTTAGGAACGTTTTCATAATTCAGCAGGGTCTGCAGTGTTAATGGGCCTGAGCAGCAGGACCCTTGGACCACATACTATAATTACTCCTCAGAGTGCTTGTAATTTCAATTTGAGAGCCTAACGCTGGCTGTAATTCATTTGCTTTTCTTCTGTTATTGAACGTGATTCACAGCAGTCTCCTGATTTTGGAAATCTATTGCTTTTGCTCAATTCTAAGTTAGTACTCCAAATTTACATGAAAGTATGGCAGTAGAGAAAACATGGTAGGGATTGAAAAAAGTAATGGTGAAGAAGTAAATATTTTTTATGGGCAAAAGTTTCTTTTAAAAGCTATAGTTCAACTGAAGCAAATTCCATGACATTATAAGGAAACTGAGGCCAATACAGATTAAATGATTAGTAGTAGAATTAGAAGTGGAAAATCTCTGAGGATTTTCACCCTGGATGGTTGGTGTACTTTTTTAACTTGGTAATAGACCAGTAGTGTTACAATAAATGTAAACATGTTTTGACTGTTCAAATGGTGACTGTGGTCTTATTTGAATAAGTATGGTCAAGTTAAAAGAAAAGAAATCTAAATTTGAAAATGAAACCTAAATATCATATGATGTAATGATAATCATTTCTAATTTTAATGATTTATCTTTTTCCCACCAGGGAAATCATCTTTGTGGATCTTATGAAGAACTTCTTATGGTAAGGACATTTAATCAACAAAAATTTTATAAAAATGATCATAGCTTGTTTATTGCATGGCCTTGTCTGTGTTTCCAAGTGGAATGTCCAGTGTACAAAGGGCTGAGAAAAAGTAGATTGTTCTTCTCCGGGCACTCTTTTTTCCCATTAAACTATTTTATTTTTTGGTAGTACTTATCACCACCTGATTTTTACTTACTTGTGTATACCTTTGTTGCCCATCTTTCTCACTAGAAGGTACCTTCTAGGGGAGCCAGAATGCTTGCTTATTGATAAATGTCTGGCCTATGGAGAATTTTTGTTGAATGGATGCATTAATGATCAATAAAATGATCACCTGTCATGTATCAGCACTGAGCTAGATTGTTTCAATGAAACATTTCTGCTTATCTTCTTGGTAAACCTAAGAGGTAGGTGTCAGTTCCATTATATTGCTAAGGAAATGGCCTCATAGCAGGAAAATTATTTAATCTAGATTATGTTATTATTAAGAAGGTACTTGAACTCTTGTTTGAAAATTTCAAATACCAAACATTTCCTTTCTCAGAGAACAGTTAACCCTGTAATTCAAAATGTTAAAATGCTAAGATGAAAAAATAAACAGGAAACTTATGCAAAAATCAGAAACAATATTTAAACACTAAATTTCCAATTCAAAAGACCCCACTGATCTTGGGCTATCTGAATATGATGCAGGATAACTGATGCACTGGTACCAACTTAATCATGTATATCTGACACATCTTTAGCAAAAGAAATAAAATTTTGGAAACGAAATATGACCTAGTCCTAATTACTTAAGTGCTTATCATTAGTTTTGCATCGGTACTTGTCTTGTAAATACAGAGTCAGAAACATTGGTTCGACAGGACAAAGTTAAAGAAAAATATAAATATTCTAATAAGAGTTAATTTCCAGGTTTTCATACTCTAACTAGAGATTATATTGATCTTAGCAATTGTCACATTATTTTTAATTAAACCTTTTATTTTGAGATAATTATAGTTTTGCATGCAGTTGTAAGAACTAATACAAAGAAACCTATGTGTCCTTTACCCAGGTTTCCTCAAAGTAATACCTTGCAAAATTGTACTACAAAATCACAATCAGGTTATTGACAGTGATACGTTTAATGTACAGAACATTTCCATTACTAGAGGAATCCCTCCTGTTGCCCTTTTATAGATATACCCATCTTCCTATGTCCCATAACTCCTAGTAACCACTAATCTCTTCTCCATTTCTGCATACAGGTCTTTTGTCTCCTTAGGTAGGTTTATTCCTAGGTATTTTATTCTTTTTGTTGCAGTGGTAAATGGGAGTGTTTCCTTAATTTCTCTTTCAGACTTATAAGAAATATATCCAAATTTTCTTGAATATTTATGACAACGAGTTGCAAGAAATATCAATTTCTAAAATATTGTTGTTACAAGAAAGCTGTGTAAGTGGAGTCATGCTATATGTACCCTGACGGTTTTGGCTTTTTGTCACTCAGCTTAATTCCCTGGAGATGCATACAGATTGTGTGTATCAATAGTTAATTCCTCTTTATTGCTCAGTGGTATTGCTTGGTATGGTTGTACCGCAGTTTGCTTAATCATTTCCCCATTAAAGGACACCTAGGTTAGTTTTAGTCTTTGGTTGTTATGCTGTGAACATTTACATGAAGGTTTCTGTGGGAATATAAGTTTTCCTTTCTCTGGGATAAGTTGAATTATATTAAGTCTAAAGAAACAAACCATGATTTCAAAAATTACCCTTTACATAGGGCCCTCATAGCACAAGAAGTAGCTAAATCAGGACAAGAAAGAGAGTTAGAATAAGTTGAAAGGAAATTAAATAACTGCTTTTTATTGATGTATGTTAGCATCCTTACTATTATTATTACTATTGAGTCTGGTGCAACTCTGAAATTAATAATCTTATCTTGCTTATCTAAGAAACATGAGGTTTACGCATCATGTTCTCTCCTTTGAACGTTTATATGCTAAGCATAAACCTTTGGTTTAGTTTGCCACCCATATGTATTGAAGTGAGTGCCAGCTTTATATCCATATATCAACTTGTAAAAAATTAGAGCTTTAGTATTTCCATTAAGAACTAAGAATACCCTTCTCCTTTGCTGGGGCATGACACACCAAAGTGTCAGGACATGTTTTATAGCATTTATTAATAACCTGTATTCCTCTCTTGAGGTATATTTGCTGGTCTGGCAGCTTGCTTCTACTCATCTAACCTCGAACTGTAAGAAAACAAACAAGATTTTGCCAAATAACCATATGGGAAGGGGACTGTTCCAAGTAATCCAAAAGGATAATAAAATGTGTACAAATATATATATATACATACACAAACACAAAGATTAGTGTGTATGCATATATGTATGTGTTGATATACATATATATGCCTACACATATGTTTGTGTGTATGCATATATGACTACGAACAGTAAAATACTGCTCTATTGTAGAAAACTTGTATCCCTAAAGGCTAAGATTAGGAGACTAAAAAATAAGACTATGTTTGCTAGGTACTTGTCTTATAAGAATTACTAAAATTATACCTGTCTTATTTATATCCTACTAAGATAATATGGGAATATACCCTAGTATACACATACTAACTATAATAGAGAATGGGTAAATGTTTCTCTACCAAATTTTGAAATTCAAACAAAGTGCAGAAATTGCTATACTGATTAATATTTTTCCACCCATTGAAATCAAGAAAGACAAAAATACTGATTTCCTAATGCATTTAAAAATATTTATTGATCACTTTCTTTGTGAAGGCTCTGGTATAGGTGGTGGGAAATCAAAGTGAACAAGATCCTTGCATTACATTCTAGAGCTTACATTCTAGTCAGGGGAGGTAATCAATGTGCATGGAAATAAGTAAGTGAATGAGAAATTTTCAAATATTTTACTGTGAAGAAAGTAAAATAGGGTGATGGGATAGAGTGGCTAGAGAGAGTGATGATGGCTATGTTGGCTAGAGAGGTTAGACTTCCTTGAACAGGTAACATACGTGCAAAGACATGAATGCTGAACTGGAGCTAGCAATGCAGAAGCACAGAGTAGAACATTCCAGGTAGAGGGAGTGGCAATTGCAAAGAGCTTAAAATGGGAAAGTGCTAGGAGACGTTGCTTGAAAGATCTGTAGATTTAGCTTTCTCAGTCATAGAAATTAATTGTCTGGAGTACTGACTTTCTGGAGCCAGAGTCCTGACAGGCAACAGTAGTCAACTGCCACACCACCATCTTGATATCACATACTAAATGGACAGTAAGAACAATTTTCATGGCAGAGAAGACATGACATATACTAGAGAATGACACAGAAGTCAACAACAGAAAAAACAGAAAACTTGAAGTGCCAAATGGACTTGTGAATTAAGAAGCAAGGAGAGTTAGAGGAAAATGTAAGCATTTCAGTTTTAAAATCTTTAATAAATGAGGAGGCCAAGAGGGAGAGAAGCTGACTGTGAGAAGGGGTGGTATGCGGTAATATCTGATGACATGCTTCAAAGCTAGAACATTCCAGAGAGAAGGAAGAGAGAATAATTTAGAACTGGAGATGAGGCATAAAAAGGACACTCAGCCCAACTCTAAGCCCAAGTGTATAAGGAAAGAGGGAGGAAACACATGATCCATTGGGAAAACACTATCCTCAGAGAAGATCCAGAGGTTCTTTGAGCAAGATGAAGGGAACATTCATAGTTGAGTTTGAGGATATTGGGGATTTTGAAGATGATGTACCGTGAATTCCACAGAGCACTATGGAAACTATGGAAAGCTGGAACTATGGAAAGCTGGGAGAAGGGTACTAAACAGGAGATGTGCAGAGCCTAAGGGGGTGAAAATGTGGGAAATAAGAGGTGAAGTAAAAGCTTCATATGGTGATCTGAAATAAATAAGAACAAAGGGTGTAGAGATGGTGGCCTCATAGCAGGTAGAAGTGATGATAACCTGTGGGTATTTGGGGGACCCTGTTTACTACTTTTGAAGGCAGTGGGGAGGTAAGGAAAGTTCAGTATTGTAATCACGCATCTCTCTTGCAACCACGGTTGCTGAAGTTTTGACACCTGGTGAGGGCTGGTCTTAATTTGAATGCAAAAAGTTAGAAGTTTGTAGTGAATTTCTAGTTCATATAATAGTCATTTTTAAAGTGAAAGAGTAAAAATACTTATATTCTGATCCAGGCCAATTCTAATCACTTTGAGATTACTTGGGACGGGATGGTGGTCACTATCCCAGTGTTTCCTGCAAAGTTTCACATTATATTTAATCTTATTTAGGTCAATCTCAAATTATTTTTCCATCTTTGCTTTAAACAATAGGTGGCTATGCTCAGAAGCCATCTCTTTTGTATTTAATTTCTCCATTGGCTTAATTAAGTGGAACAGTTTTTCACTCTGAGATGTCTCTCACCAGGAGATTTTTCACAACTCTCCTTGTTATCCTTTCTCTTCTTTTGCTCGTCTGACAGTAAAATTATAATCCTGTCTTTTACAACATCACAGGCTGATAACAGCATGAACACACTCAGAGGATTCTTGCTCTCATGAAGCTTTTAATTTCTTTATTGACTTTAATTAAATTTGAGAAGCTTTTTCAATAACAAGAAAAAAAAATGTTTGTATGTTGAATTAATAGCATTGTATTAACCAGACTATAGGTGATATTTGGGGAAAAGGATAAATTTTTATCTAACCCTGGGATCACAGATGTGAAGTTTTCCATCTTGTGAATTTCTTGCTTTTAAAGGAATGGACAGTCTACCATATGAACATAAAAATTGCATCCTTTCCTTAACAGAGCTTAAGAAGCCAGTGACTCTCAGGTGAAGCTTTCTGAACAATACTTCAGCTGATTTACTCAGTGTAAATTAAAGAGTGCCTATGCTTTTTTAAAAAAAAATAAATTTATTATTTATTTATCCATTTAGGCTGCGTTGGGTCTTCATTGCTGTGCACGGGCTTTCTCCAGTTGCAGCGAGTGGTGGCCACTCCTTGTGGCGGTGCATGGGCTCAGTAGTTGTGGCTCGCGGGCTTAGCTGCTCCTCAGCATGTGGGATCTTCCCGGACCAGGGCTCGAACCCTGGTCCCCTGCATTGGCAGGCGGATTCCCAACCACTGTGCCACCAGGGAAGCCCAAAAGAGTGCCTATGCTTTTAAAATGCAATGAGGATATTTATTAATTCAACGAACAAGTATTTATTGAGAACCTCTGATGTGCTGTGTGCTCTTCAAGCAATGAGCAGCAGTGGTGCTTGAGGGAATAAATGTCCTGCTCTCAAAGAGCCTATATTATCATAGCAGAGATAAACAATGAACAAGTAAACTGATTTAAGTAAATAGTATATTTTAAAATAGTTTTATGAGCCACGAAAAAAATTAAGCAGGATTACATGGTGGAGTGACTTGTGGGATGGAGGGTGGGATCAATGGGAGAAGGTGGTCAGAAAAGGTTGCTCTGCACAACTGGCAATTTAGCCAAAGGAATCATTAATTACATGTAGTGTGTCTTTCTCTAGTTTTGGTAAACTTCGATTAAATCTGCATATTGAATTAAAGTAGCATGCAGGCATTTGGAATTAAAGCTAATGGGAAGAAATAAAGGCTTCTTTTGAATAATAAATTATTTATCATTAAAGGGTCCAAATCAAATATTTTACTGATTATTTGAGATATTTGAAAGAATTAGAGTCTTGCCATAAAGGGGGAAAATGAAGTAGATAAAGATACATAAAACCTGAGATTTGCTCCGTAGTAGAAAATATTCTCTAGCTGCACTATCCAGCGTGGTCCTCACTAGCCACATGTGGCTATTGAACAGCTCAAACAAGGCTAGCTCACATTGAGGTATGTACACTGTTAGTGTGAAATAAATAATCTACTTCAAAGACTTCGTATGACAAAAAGTAAAGTATTTGTTTTTATTGATTACAGGTTGAAATGATAATGTTTTGGATATAGTGGGTTAAATTACTTATATTTTAAAATTAATTTCACCAGTCTTTTTTTACTTTTTAAAATGTGGCTACTAGGAAATTTAAAATTCTATATCCAGTTTTTGTTTATGGTTCACATTGTATTTGTGTTGGTCTGTACTGCTCAATAGAATTGTCAATAACCCCTTAAAGCATATTGCACAGAATTTATAACCTAGTCACTCAAATGAATTAAATGCTCGTGAAAGATGACATGTTTTCAAATTCAGATGGCAAAATACAAATAGAATTTATTTAAGACAAAATAATACTGAATTTATATTGTTATAATTAATATCTATTAATGTTTGGGTATGACATGCTAACACAAAATGATCTTTGAAATCTAGTAATTTTGCATTCTGTTTGGAAAAGGAACATTCTGATTTGTGGGGAGACTTGGAGTTTCAAGTAGAAAAAATAACTACGTTGACTAAGTTGAATAGGTAATTTTTCATTCTTCAAGACCATGTAGAATCTGAACTGAAACGTACCTATCTTTTCAGAGGCCACCTCTGGGCAAAAATAAGTTTTCACTTTCATAAATGAAATTATTCCAACCAGAAGTTACACTGGTATTTTTAATGGGACCCAAATACCATTTCAAGCAGTGTTGGTCTGTGTAATTCAACCAGCCACACAAATTGTTAGAGAAATATTTTCTCTAGGTTGAAACAGTTCTAATGAGAAAAAGGTTACCATCTGTTGTTTTTATTTGTTTGCTTGCTTGCTTGTTTTACGCAGCCATTTCCCATGCTTGTGAAGCATATTTTAAAGGCAGAAATACTTAGAAGTAAAATATTAAACATGTGGTAGAGATACTGGTTCACAATTACCAGTTTAGTCCAAATAGAAAACAAAAATCCAGTTTAGTTAGAGTCCTTAAGCACATAAATTTTCTAAATAGTTCTTGGCTTGATGGAGTGCTATAATAATACCCTGTCTGGTAAATATTGTTTAGATTTTCTAAATGGTAGGGTTCTTCCAGGCTAAATGGAGTCCTCTTTAACAATGAGTAACTGGCTATTTGAGGATAGGCTCTTGTGATGGAGATCTCTCTGCAAGGATTATCTATTTTTCTCTCCACATTTTTATGGATCTCTTTTCATGCTGATAAAAACTTATTTATAATCTTTGCATAGTGATCACTATTACAGGCATACCACAAAGATATTGTGGGTTTGGTTGCTTTATTCCCAGTAAAGCAAATATCACAATAAAACCAGTCACATGAACTTTATTTTCCCAGTGAATATAAAAGTTATGTTTACACTATATTGTAGTCTATTAAGTGTGCTATAGCATTATGTCTGAAAAAAGTACATACCTTAGTTAAAACATACTTTATTGCTAAAATGCTAACCATTATCTGACGGTGTAGGGTTGCCAGAAACCTTCGATTTGTAAAAAGCACAATATCTGTTTAGCACAACAAAGTGAGGCACGATAAAACAAGGTATACCCCAACTGAATAACAATTACTCCAATACTCAGTGGCTTAAAACAACAATTTTGTTATGATCACTGATTCTTTGGGTTAAACATTTAGGAAGGTCACAGCAGAAATAGATTTTCTCTGTTTAGAGAAGTCTGGGGCTTAAGCTGGAGAGAAAACATTTGAGGGTGAGTGTCCGGTATCACCTGGAGATATACTCATTCACAAATCTGGCAGTTCATTTTAGTTGTCAGCTTAGACCTGAACTTAGGCTCTGGAATGGTATATCTACATGTGGTGGCTTTATGTGTCTTGGGCTTCCTCATGGTATGGCTTCCTTAAAATGGTTAGATTCTTACATGGCAATTCAGAGTTCCACAAGTGAGTGTTCCAGTGAGTAAGATGGAAGCTGCATTGGCTTTTATCACCTAGTCTCAGAAATCAAATGATGTCACTTCCGTCCCATTCTGTTAGTTGCAAGCAAATTACAAGCCCACCCAGATTCAAGAGAAGGAGGGAACATAGACTCCACTTCCTGATGAAAGGAATATCAAAGAGTTGCAGACATGTTTAAAACCATTACACGTTGGGGGACAAATCTCTCTCCAGAATGCATCCTGAAAGAAAATTATAGAATTGTAAAGGTAGAAACTAATAGAATAGTTTTCTGTTAGTCTAATATTGATAATTATGTGATTTTTAAAAATTACTGGGTATTGGGAGTGGTAGGAGAAATGTTCTTTGATCCATTAAGAAATGGGTAAGTATCCAGTTTCCTCGAAACTTGAAAAGAGGATTTGGAATTTAAGTTTTTAGCATGGCATCTATTTTGCTTTCACTGTAACAATTTTTATGTTCCTCAAACTTTCTCTTTTTGATTAATCCTTAAAAGAAATGCATTAGTATTACTTTTTTGGAGTAAATAATGTAGATATAATATTTTCTTAGAAAATTAACATCTATGGAATGAGACTGTGATCTTTGGGAAATTATTTCTTTCATTCTTTAAGCTTTTGGTATTGATTTAGGAATATTTGCTGGCTTATTTTTAAAGAGTCATTCTCCTAAATGATGGTTGGAATTTTGTGTGCTCATCTGTTGCCTTCATGTACATATAACATACATCTCTAGGTTAGTCCCACAGAATATTCCAGTAAGTACAAAGATATCAACCCTGCTCTTATGAAACTTATATTCTTAGTGGAAATATATATAGAATAAATAAGTATGTAAAAGAAAGAAAACCATCAGGAAGTCATAAGTTTTATGGTGAAAGAAACATAGGGTGAAAAAAAATAGAGTGTAAGTAAAATAAGGTGATGTGATAGGACTGGGGAGGAGGTATGATTTTGCTTTATATTAGAGTGTCAGGGAAGATTACAGTGGTACTGCAGTATCTAAGTCAGAACCTGAATGACAAGACAGCTGTAGTTTTGTGAGAAGTCTGGGGGCTAGTGGTGATGAGGATGGTTAATTTTACATGTTTACTTCACTGGACCAAGGAATGTCCAGATAGCTGATGAAACGTTATTTCTGATGTCTGTGAGAGTGTTCTGGAAGAGGTTAGCATTTGATTCAGTAGACTGAGTAAAGAAGTCCATCCTCACCCATGTGGGTGGGTGTCATCCAATCTGTTGAGAGTCTAAATGGCACAGAAGGGTAAAGGAAGGTTGAATTCACCCTTTCTCTTCTTTACCTCGGATGCCCATCTTTTCCTGCCCTCAACATCAGAGCTACTGATTCTCTAGAGTTTAGACTTGGACTAAATTGTACCACTGGCTTTCCTGTTTCTCCAGTTTGCAGAGGGCAGACTGTGTTGGTTCCAGGCCTTCATAACTGCATGAGCCAATTCCTATAGTAAATCTTATACATATGTACCTGTATATGTCCTGTAGGTTCAGTTTCTCTGGAGAACCTGACTAATACAGGGCCTATTTCAAGTAGAACAGCCTCAATCATCACATTTTTTATTGTCTTGACTCCAGCCTCATGGGATAGCTCAGTGTTACTAAAACATGAAATGGTTTCACCTTGCCACACATTAGCATTTCTCCCCTTGCCTATCATTACTCCTCCTCTTCATCAAGAAAAAACAAAATAAAAAATTGAAAAATCAAAACAACTCTTGTGTAAGATCCAATTCAGTTATCAATTGCCTTTTTCTCACCTTCAAGACAGTCAGTTTCCCCACTTTTCAGAATGTTTTACCACTTATATTGCATTACTAGCTTTTTATAAAATTGTTTACTGCTTATTTTTATCACTAAATGGTGAGCTTGACTAGAGAAAATCTGGTTTTTTGGGTGTGTGTATTTGTGTTTGGCCAGTGTTGGGCACATAAAAAAATGTTTCTTTAATGTAGTTCTGAATCCAATACGCAATTTTTTAATGTTAAGAGACTGCTGTTTGGTAGTAAATATTTCCAAATGACTTCAACTCATTCAGTTATACTTGATCATGTATTTTTGTGTCTCTACCAATCCACGGTAGGTGGTATTATGGAAACACACCTGATAATACCCCTGGAACAACTTAAAAACCTGAAGGAGGGTTTAATGAAATGACTGTATTTTTCAGTCAGTGATGAAAAACAACCCGTGAATGAAAGGATTGATATTTGTTTTATGGGATTTGAAGCTTTTCTAACACATTCTACCAACTAATCACCTCCTGTTAAGTGTAAATGTGTTTTCAGTGTCCTGCTATCTGAAAAACTACTCTATTCATTCTTCGGTAATTATAGGTTAGCTTGTCTATTAAGAACTGTGAAATAAAAATAACAGTGATGATAAAACCGTACGTGTACATTCTCATGCAAGAAAAAACCAGGGGAAGAAACATACTGTTTCCCCCTTGTTTTCCTGAAACTCTTGCATCCTAATGTTCCTCCTGTCTTCATCTGCTCCTTTTTTGCCTACCTTGGGTTGTCTTCCTATTTAACTATGGTTCTTATCTAAAGTTTAAACTTTTTTGATTATGTTCTCTCTAAATTCTTGCATTGTTATTTTGGCTTCCAAATTATACAAGAGGCGTGATGATAGTAACAACTGATGACTAGATTACATTTTACAGTTTCTGAAGAAATTTCCACATATATAGTACATAGTTGACGCAGCTTTTATTTGTATGAATGTATTGCCTGTAAAATACTGTTTTAAAATATCTGTCTGAATTTTACTTTTCTATTTTATCCACCTCCCTTATGTGCTAAGGTTAGTTTCCTGACTCTTCTGTGATGATGAGGTACAGATACCTTCATACTTATGATTATTCTTTATTTGCTCTCATTCCACTTCCCTTACAAAATTCTGTTTAACAATCTTAAAATTTCAAATTCTACCTCTATGAGACATTCTCTCAGCCCTCATAAAGATTTTCATTCTTCCCACTCTAGCATTAGGGGAGCTGATCAAATAAAATTATTATTATATTCCATTGTAACTGTTAGAGATTTTTCACATGTTTATAAGTAATATTGGAAATTTCGCAAAAGAAGTAATCTGCATAAGTTAAAAGTCTTATTACTTAAAATAATGTGCAGTGTTTAACAGAGTATACAGTAAACCTTTGTGGCAATTGTTTCATTAAATATTTGGTAAACTAAAATACAAATGAAGAAGATGATTTTGTTTACATGTTCTGATAAAATATAAATGTTATTATATTAAAATCCAGTCATATAGGAACTGGATTTTAATGCTGTAGAGTCCCTGAGTTCCAATAGTCCCACTAAAGCCTGCTTGAAGTCTATAGGTTTTACACACAGGTAAAGTTTGAATAAATTAATCTTGGATTAGGAACTGTATCCAAAGAATAGATTCAGGGCAGAACCTGAAGACTGAATAACAGCTCTTTGAGAGGTTGTTAATAATACAACAAAGATGCATACTTCTTAATTCTTGTTGAGTTGATGACGTGCTTAATTAGGTGTTGACACATGCATTCAATTGAATTTAGTAATTTATTGAATTACTGATCATTACGGATCATCAGCCTAGAAATTCTTATTTCAGCTAACAGATAGATGTAAACTTAGCATACTTCCTATAATAGGACTTATATTGAATGCCATACATTTTCTTATAAAAATGAGAAGGGAAAATAAATGGTGTCCATTCCCTTTATCATTCAGCATTTTTTCATATCAATCAATATGTAATCATTGAGTGCATCTTAAGTGTGTGACTCTGGTGAACACAGGTCCTATGGTATTTAAGTGAAAGCAGAATCCTTGTAACTTTCAGCCAAGGCAAATGCTTAATGTAATTAATAGAAAAGAACATGTATCTAGGTTTCTTGGCTTGGAGTAGGATTTGCATTTATCCAGGTGGAAAGAGTTCTTCCAATTAAATGCTGTGGCTTAAATAAATTCACATCACTGAAGCAACTGAAGCAAGAGTTATTAAAAGTATCGCTGTTGGGCTTCCCTGGTGGCGCAGTGGTTGAGAGTCTGCCTGCCGATGCAGGGGATGCGGGTTCATGCCCCAGTCCGGGAAGATCCCACATGCCGCAGAGCGGCTGGGCCCGTGAGCCATGGCCGCTGAGCCTGCGCGTCCGGAGCCTGAGAGAGGCCACGACAGTGAGAGGCCCGCGTACCGCAAAAAAAAAAAAAAAAAAAAAAAAAAAAAGTATTGCTGTGCCATCAGAGAACTAAGATGGGGTATGAGGGGTGGAGAGATAGTGCCTTATAGTACATTCACAGACATGCAGTTAGGAATAAAATTCCTAGGTGATAACTGAGGTAGAAATTTATTAGAAAGCCTTAGAAAAATGTAAAAAAAAACAATGATAAAGATTCTACCTAAAAAGTCAACTTTGAGAAATTGTAGATGTAGACAGATATTTATGCAATTAAAAATTTAGACCAAATACATCGAAGTGACATCTCAACACAGACTGGCATAAATGATGATAATAATACCCACAGTAACAAAACAGCATAAAGTAAGTGATATAGAGAGGAACTGTGGTCCTGATAGGTCACACCAAAAAAAATCCTGCCTAACGATTTTCAGTGCTTAAGATATTGGGAAGTTCTGTCAGAAACCCACTCTTTATCATGATTTTATATATAATTAATGCATAAGTAATTAACACAATAAATTAAAATCTCCTGTTATGGAATTCTGTCATTCCTAGTCAGTTGTATTGCTGTTATGATAAAATTTATTCCTAAATAATCTATCCAATAATTAAACAATAAAGATATCTGAACAGGGGGAAACCTCTCTTCTTTCTATACTGTTATAGGTCAGGTGAGAAGGTCAGGTTAGAAGTATCCCTAACAGACTTTTGATTGAGTAAGGCTTGTTTTCGTCCCTGCATTATATTTGCACATAAAGCTATGGAGAATATCCTGGTGTGACAGTATTTAAACAAGGAAGCCATTAGACTGGGATGGCTCTAATGCCTTGGTAGTCCACGTAAGCAAGCAAACCAAAGTCTAAGCCAGGGTCAGTGCACACAAATCCAAGAAAACAGAATCTAAGAACAACCAATCACAAACAGCCAACTAGGATTTCCCAAACCAGGCAACTGCTTAAGCTATAACGATTCAAGTGATTTCTTCACTTTGCTTTAGTGTCTTCTCTATGAAAACCTTGCCCCTAGCTCAGTTGAAGCCTTTCAACCACTCTTGTTTTGTCACTGCCCAACTCAAATCCATGTGTGCTCAAATAAACTCTTGAAGATTTTAATGTATCTCAGTTTACCTTTTAACATTGGAGAACATAGCTAATCATGAGACAAAATTTTCCTTGTAGAAATTAAATCCTATCATAAGGATAAAAACAATCATTCCTTAATATATGCAAAATAATTTAAACTCATATATTATAAAATTCCAGTTTTAATTTCCATAGGAAATTTGAAGTGAGAATGATCATTGCTATGTGTCAGTTAAGGCATTTTGGTTGCAAAGTACAAAAAATGCAACTCTAATTTATTTAAACAAAAGACATAATCATTATCCCTAGTACTGAGACTTCCAACAATATGTATAAACCTATTGGCTGCTTGATTCAGAGGATCAAACAGTAGCTCTTTCCAGATCTTGATTTTTCATATTAGCTCCAGTCTCAGACAGACTTCCTCTTTGTGTTTGTAGAGTGGCTGCCACTAGTTCAAGTGCTGCAGGGAAAGAGAATAACTCTGTATGAGAAATCTCAGCAAAAGCTGCCAGATGTCTAGTTGATTCTGATGAGGTCATGTACCCATCCTTGAAACAATCACCGAGGCAGACAAATGTAGGGTTTTTATTGTTCAGGCTTGAGTCACATGCCAGCCAGGTACTTATGAATGAAATTAGTTTCATGGAAACCACATGTATTGAGAGTAGGGAATTTTGCAAAAATGATTAATGATAACCAAAAACATTTAGTAATCAACTACATGATAGAGCTAGAGTAATGTGGGTACCTTAACAAAGAAGCCTGGAATAGTTTGGCCTTGAGGAATGAATAGACATGACCCTCTTTACTAAATAAGAAAATGGAAACTCAAAGATTCAAAATCTTGACTGGCATGGCCACAAATAAAGTTCCTGTCAGTAAAGATATCTCTTTTAAAAAATAAAAAAGATCATAACAAATGCATACAAACTAATAAAAATTACTTTTACTAAATCATAATTAATCATACTGAATAATTACAGATTAATTTATTCCAGAATCAACTACATATTTCCAAGTTCCAGTTAAATAGGAAAGATGCAGATTATTTTTCTTTTTAATTATATTTTATATTTAGGTTTTGTTTTCTTTGGATGGTTTAGGAAAAGTTAAATTTTAAACACCAGATTATTATTGTGTCCTAAAGATGTTGTATCCTGAGTTTTATTTTTTATAGAGCCTGTTACAAATCTTTGGTGCTTAATCACTTAATTGATTTGATTGATGTGTATTGGATTAAGGCAAAGATCAAACTATTGCTTGTGGTATGATGTAGCAAGGAAATGTGGTCTGGGGTCAAGGAGGAGAGAGCAGGGAAGGGAACTGAGGGGGAAGGAAGAGAGAGAGAAAGGGGAATAGACTGGAACATGCAATAGCTTCATGTGCCAGATATGAGAGTTTCAACTATTTCTTGATCTATAGAGTGTGTGAAGTGTATTTCTGTTAGAATGGAAATGCCTTGCAATGTGAGCTTTCTGCAATATAAAGAAGGCAATTGGTTTTCCATTCATACTTCAGCCTTATCTTTTACCATCAAAGGTGCTTCTATTTTGGTATGAGGTCCTGAAATGTGATGACAACATATGACTTTCACAGACTGAGTAGAATCCAGTGGGTGGTATATACACTCCACACCTGTGTTTCTCTCACACAATTATACTCAGGATAACTTTACATCAGCTATGTTAATGATGTTGTATCATCAAGTGATAACATGATCACAGCTTTTGACACTGATTTTCCTAGGTATGGCATCACTTTTCTTTTAAACTTATTACCTTCTTCTTTTCTTCCATTAACTTCATTTTATTTTGACTGTGAAGTTAATTTTCATTAAGGCTGAGTGAAATACTGAAGGAAAAATATAGACTCTGACAACTTCAACAAGAAAGGGAAAAGAAAAGTGCCAGAAGATTTCACAACAAATGTAAAGGAAGACAAGGCAACATTGACTCTGTAGTTAAAATTAAAAGCAAAGGAAATAGATGGGTGGAGACTCAACTGTGAGGAAATACTGGAGTTTATCTAGTGTTCTTAAAGGGAGGTTGAATGGATCTCTACTTGCTTTTCCTCAGAGTCTATTTTACTTAACACATTAGGTAACTAGGAAATACATAATTAGAATTGTCAGTTAATTTTTAAGAATTATTCTAACTATTCTAATAATTATTTATTGGAAAAAATTGAATTGTAGATAATAAGATGAATGAAACAGAAAGGATTAACTTATTTTACTATGTGATCTACCATAAATTTAGGAGTATATAACTTGAACTTTAAAAAATATTCACTAAAGAAGACTCAGTCTTATTTAAGTAGGTGATTTGTAGAGAATTGCAGTCTGTATGCATGTATGGATATGTGGGTACATATGTGTATATGCTGTATTCTTTCTTTTTAATTCAAGTAATTTTGTGTTGATGTGATTTAAGATTGGAGTGGCCCAGAGTAGCTATTAGCCCATAAGAACTACTTCTTGAAGATCTATTCATTTAATGCTGAGGACAGAATTTTAAAGCCAAGAAAATTAGAAAATGTCAGGCACTATACACCTAATCTTAAGAACTGGTAAACAAATGAGTGGGTCCTTTACCCTGGAACTTAGTAGCTTAAATAAAATTTGCTAAATGTTGGTACATATTGAAAATGTTCTGTTTGTCTTATGTTCCTAGTATTCATATGTTAAAAGTCTTTCATGTATTTTGAAACAAACAAAAGAATGGGCAGGCATAGGAGCTTTGGGAGCTCAAGAATCTGAAGTGGCCAAATATTTAATATAATTAGAATTTTTAATTTTCCTTCTTTTCCCTGAAAATACTCTTGTAAATTGGGGGATTACATAAAGTTCACATCTCACTAATATCATCAGCATTGTTTTCAATGTATAAATCCAGTAATAGGCCAGAGAATATTATACTGATCTCATCAGATTTGACCTAAATCTGCCTTTTTATTATTATTTTTAAAAAATTTTTATTGAAGTATAGCTGATATACAATGTTATGTTAGTTTCTGTTGTACAGCAAAGTGAATCAGTTATACATATACATATATCCATATATCTTTTTTAGATTCTTTTCCCATATAGGTTGTTACAGAGTATTGAGTAGAGTTCCCTATGTTATACAGTAGTTCCTTGTTAGTTATCTGTTTCATGTATAGTAATGTGTATATGTCAATCCCAATATCCCAATTTACCACCCCCCCCTTTTCCCCCCTGGTAACCATAAGATTGTTTTCTACATCTGTGACTCTATTTCTGTTTTGTAAATAAGTTCATTTGTACTGTATTTTTAAGATGCCACATATAAGTGATATCATATGATATTTGTCTTTCTCTGACTTACATCACTCAGTATGACAATCTCTAGGTCATTCCATGTTGCTGAAAATGGCGTTATTTTGTTATTTGTTATGACTAATATTCCATTGTATATATGTACCACATCTTTATCCATTCCTCTGTCAATGGATGGACATTTAGTTTGCTTCCATGTCTTGGCTATTGTAAATAGTGCTTCAGTGAAAATTGGGGTGCATGTATCTTTTTGAAGTATGGTTTTCTTTGGATATATACCCAGGAGTGGGATTGCTGGATCATATGGTAGCTCTATTTTTAGTTTTTTAAGAAACCTCCATTCTGTTCTCCATAGTGGTTGTATCAATTTACATTCCCTCCAACAGTGTAGAAGGGTTCCCTTTTCTCCACACTCATTTCAGCATTTATTGTTTGTAGATTTTTGATGATGGCCATTCTGACTGGTGTGAGGTGATACCTCATTGTAGTTTTGATGTGCATTTCTCTAATAGTTAGTGATGTTCAGCGTCTTTTCATGTGCTTTTCAGCCATCTGTATGTCGTCTTCGGCAAAATGTCTATTTAGATCTGCCCATTTTTTATTGGATTGTTTGTTTTTTGATATTGAGCTACATGAGCTGTTTGTACATTTTGGAGATTAATCCCTTGTTGGGTCACTTCATTTGCAAATATTGTTTTCCTATTGTTTAGGTTGTCTTTTCATTTTGTTTATGGTTTCCTTTGCTGTGCAAAAGCATTTAAGTTTACTTAGGTCCCATTTGTTCCGAATTTAAGGAAACAATCCCATTTACCATCAAAAAGAATAAAATACCTAGGGATAAACCTACCTAAGGAGGCAAAAGACCTGTACTCAGAAAGCTATAAGATACTGATGAGAGAAATCAAAGATAACACAAACAGATGGAGAGATATACAATGTTCTTGGATTGGAAGAATCAATATTATCAAAATGACTATAATACCCAAAACAATCTACAGATTCAATGCAATCCCTATCAAATTACCAATAACATTTTTCGCAGAATTAGAACAAAAAATTTTACAATTTGTATGGAAACACAAAAGACCCCAATTAGCCAAAACAGTCTTGAGAAAGAAGAACAGAGCTAGAGGAATCAGGCTCCCTGACTTCAGACTATCCTACGCAGCTACAGTCATCAAAACAGTATGGTACTGGCACAAAAACAAATATAGATCAATGGAATGGGATAGAAAGTTCAGAGATAAAACCATGCACCTATGACCAACTAATCTGTGACTAAGAAGGCAAGACTATACAAAAGATATTGTCTTCAATAAATGGTTCTGGGAAGACTGGACAGCTACATGTAAAAGAATGAAATTAGAACACTCCCTAACACCACACACAAAAATAAACTCAAAATGGTTTAGAGGCCTAAATGTAAATCTGGATACTATAAAACTCTTAGAGGAAAACATAGGCAGAACACTCTCTGTCATAAATCGAAGCAGGATCTTTTTTGATTCACCTCCTTGAGTATTGAAAATAAATCTTCCCTTTCAAAAGAGTGAATTTCTTTTTGTATTTTTATAATAAAAATTTGGAAAACTTTAAAATGTAATCATAAAATAATATTGGAAGCATTCATAATCCTGATATTTAGAGAAAATATTTAAAAAGTTAATAAAAACCTTTGTATAAATATCAATTTTTTAATTTACATTGAGTTCATATTATATATGTTTTTGGTATTTTGCTTTAAAATTTTATTGTAGATAATTTCCTATCTCATAGAATATTATTCTTAAGATCACTTTAATGAATAATGATATTTCAGACTTTGAATATGCTATAGGTTATTTAAAAGTTCACAGAATTTGAATATGTTGGGTTTCTTCATTTTAAAATAAAATTATCTGTATCTGGGTGCATTAAACTTTGCAAATCAGATCATTTTTAATATTCATATGTATAAAAGCAACCTAAAAGATGCTAACTGGTGATGACTTTTTAGATACAATACCAAAGCACAATCCATGAAAGAAATAACTGATAAACTGGACTTCATTAACATTAAAACCTTTTGATCTGTGAAAGATAACATCAAGAGAATGAGAAGACAACTCATAGACTGGGAGAAAATATTTTCAAAAGACACATCTTATAAGGGAGTGGTATCCAAAATACACAAAGAACCCTTAAAACTCAACAGTATGAATGAAACAACCTGATTAAAAACTGGACCAAAGACCTTAACAGACATCTTACCAAATAAGATATATAAATGGCAAATAAGAATATGAAAAGATGCTTCACATCATATGTCATCAGGGGATTACAAATTAAAACAAGATACCACTACACACGTATTAGAATGGCCAAAATTCAAAACACAACACCAAATGCTGACAAGGATGTGGAGCAAGAAGAACTTTCATTCATGGCTGATGGGAATGCAAAATGGTACAAGCCACTTTGGAAGATAGTTTGGCTTTTTTTTTTTATTTTTTTTTATAAAACTAATCATACTCTTATATAATCCAGCAATCAAGCTTCTAGGTATTTTTCCAGAGGAGTTGAAAACTTACGTTGAAGACTTAGGCCCACACAAAAACCTGTACATGGATGTTTATAGCAACTTTGTTCATAATTGCCAAAACTTGAAAGCAACCTAATGTTCCTCAGTGATGAATGGGTAAATAAACTGTGGTATATCCAGACAATACAATATTATTCAGCACTGAAAATAACAACAACAACAACAAAAACAGAGCTTTCAAGCCTCAAAAAGCCATGGAGAAAACTTAAATGCATATTACTAAGTGAAAAAAGTCAGTTTGAAAAGACTATGTACAGTATAATTCCAACTACACGTCATTCTGGAAAAGACAAAACTATGAAGGCAATAAAAAGATCAGCGGTTGCCAGGGGTTAAGAGAGAGTGAGGGATGAATAGGCTTAGCACAGAGGATTTTTAGGGCAGTGCAAATACTCTGTGATACTATAATGATGGACATGTATCATTATACATTTGCCCACACCCATAGAATAAACACCACCAAGAGTGAACTGCAATGTAAACTATGAACTTTGGGTGATTATGACGTGTCAATGTAAGGTTCATCATGTACCATTATGGTGGGGAATGTTGGTAATGGGAGGGGCTGTGTGTGTAGGACGCCATGGAGTATATGGGAAGTCCCTGTACCTTCCCCTCTGCTTTGATGTGAATCTAAAACTGTTCTAAAATATAAAGTCTTAATTTAAAAATAATGGTAACTGGATAGACAAAAATTATATCACATTTTAATTAGTATTTAAGTATAGTGTACTGAATTTTGTTTCATAATTGCATATTTACATAATTTGCCCTATTTTTTCTATTGCTTTTTAGTACTTTTTTCAGTACGCATATTCAGTTATAAGATCTACTAGGACTTTGAGATTTTATGAAGACTACTTTTGTGAATAAAAAATAATTAAGTAAATTCATATCCTATTTGTGAGGTGGTAGCCACTTTACCCTTCTTACTAAAGACATCATTTGCAAAAATTGATCTTGTCCAAGGTATATAATATAGGATTATAGTGTCATTGCAAAGGGCAAGTCAGTATTAATCATTGAGGAGATAGTCTAAGTTAAGCATCTTCAGTAGAACTTTTTATTGCTATACTTTGTTCTAGAATTTCAGATTTGCTATTATATTTTGATAATGTATCAAACATAGTTCAACATGAAATTGAGATGAGACAGAAACCTTTTCAGGGTGAAAATTATTTTGACACACCAAAAGCTTCACATCATTATGTTCCTAGGCATGCTCATGAATACGCTGGGTTGTCTAAATCATCACAAGTCTGTTCCAAAGAAACAAAAAACAAAGCCAAAATAAATCCCAAAGAAACAAACCAAAGAACTTGAGCTTCTCTGCAGATACTGTGTTAGTCATGCAGGACTACCATAACAACCTACCACAGACTGGGTGGCTTAAACAGCAGAAATATATTCTGTCATAGATCTGGAGCCTAGAAGTCCAAGATCAAGGCGCTGGCAGAACTGGTTTCTGGTGAGACCTCTTCTGTCTTTCAGAGGGCCACCTTCTTGCTCTGTCCTCATCTGGCCTTTTCTCTGTGCTTGGGCTTAGAGAGACAGAAGAGAAGAGAGAGAACATGCATGAGGTAGCGCTAGCTCTCTTCCTAAAAGGACACTAGACCTGTCGGATTAGGGCCTACCCTTTTGGCCTCATTTAGCCTTCCTTAAAGGCCTCATCTCCAGATACAGTCACATGCGGGGCAGTGGGTAGAGCTTGAACATAGGAATTTTGAGGAGACACATTTTATTCCGTAACAGTTATTTAGAACTTTTGCTAAACTAATTGATACTATATAAGGGAAAGAAGAGATTCTGAACAACTGGATTTGTAATAAGTAAAATTTCTAAAATATCAACTAGGAATCGATATCAAAATAAGCAGAGTATTGCAATAAACAAACCCGCTTCCCTCCATAAAGAGTTCGCCGCAACATGGGCCTCCCTGGTGGCGCAGTGGTTGAGAGTCCGCCTGCCGATGCAGGGGATACGGGTTCGTGCCCTGGTCTGGGAGGATCCCATATGCCGCGGAGCGGCTGGGCCCGTGAGCCATGGCCGCTGGGCCTGCGCATCCGGAGCCTGTGCTCCGCAACGGGAGAGGCCACAACAGTGAGAGGCCCGCATACCGCAAAAAAAAAAAAAAAAAAAAAAGAGTTCGCCGCAACAAATGGTAGCTTTACATAATCCCGGGTGGCAGGATACTATAGCATCCTCTCTTGCTCCTCAGGAACATTGCAGCACAATTGACGAGAGTAGGCAAAAATGTGCACTTTATTTTAAAATGTATAATGTGTGTAAGCCTATATCAGGACTTTTGAAGGATAACTTAAATCCTTCATTGTGTCAAAGTAAATGCAGCAAATGCCAGTTTATCTTTTTTTTTCCTTCTGCTTATAATAACTTCTTATACATTTACAGAACAAAATTATTTGAAATGTAGTCCCTAGGAGCCATCTGCCACTCTCATTCTCAGATTTTGTTGGGTCAACTCAGTTTTCCTGTAAGAAAATGTACTCCTCTAAGACCATTCGAACAGATGGTTGTTATTTTGATGGTTTCCTAGATTATTCTGTGTTTTAAATGTATTGCTGAACATCTCAGAAAGTGCCCACTGAGAAAGTGATTTTTTTTCTTTGCTTTCTGTTTTTTAATTTCCATCCACCTGAAACATCTATTCATGAAAATGACTTTATGGGAAAATTGTGACATGCCCTAAGGCAGTCCCATTACATTATCTGCCGTGTAGCCATACTCTAAGCAGAAGCAGATCTAGTAGCCTAACAGAGTTTCAGATTTAGCAAAATCGTATGCTGTATTTTTTCTTTGACTATTTTCAGGGTAATGTTCTTCTTTCCTTCATCCACAACTATATTAGAATGGTAGTCTTGAAAATGAGTATCCCCTTTCTTCATACAGATTTTAGTATGTTCTAATATAAATTAGTGTCTGTAGGAATAAATTAAAGACAAGTTAATTTCACATAAGTGTAAAAAAGGTTTTTTAAACCCTCATGGCTCTAGGAGTAAAAAATTGGCTTTGGAGGTGTTAAATCCTCATTGACATATGTGTTAGATCAAAGGTTAGCAAACTTTTAGAAGTTTTATTAGACTTTTGAGATTCCTTTTTTAGACCTGATATTATTATTTCTATTATATTGATAAAATCAAAAAATCAAGTATTTCCACTTTATTTGTAACTTGTTCTATTGAATGTGGATTCTTTATTATTTAAAAAAATAGTAAAAATTATTAAAAGGAAATAAAAATGAGAGGCAGATATAAGGAAAAGAGTTGATAAAAGTCAATTTTTAAAAATCATAATATACCATTCATGGTTACAAAGTTAATATTACCATGCTTTAAAAACATCCCTATTTAAAACAGAGGTTTGATGTTTCCATGAATCCCAAGGTTGGTCATCACGCTTAAAGAAATGGAGAAATCATTCCATGTTGCACTTGAACTTTATGGAGCGTTTTACAGTATCATTTAACTAGTTTCAGGTTTTATGTCTATCATAGTAGTTGTCCTCCCACACAGATATGGTAAAAATAGTGCAGTGGGAATAAGTCTGTAGATCAAGTTTTAAAAGGCACTGTAGGAATCACATAACCCAACAAATTTGGTATATGACACTTCCCCTATGAATTATTCATGACTAGAGGAGTGCTGAATCATTTACTGCATTCACCAGTGGGGTACTTCCAAAACGCCGCATGAATAATCATTGCACATTTGTGACCAGAAAAGTAAATATAAGAGAGAAATAGTTTTTCATTTTATCTGCTTTTGCATAACCATTTTAATGTCTAAAGAATGCTAGAGGTGCAAGATGCAGAGGTTCTCTTCAACTTCATCAGCTGTACTGAATGTGTTATTTTTACAGAATAATACATTATGTTGTAAGCAGTAGAAAGACTATATTCTTTTTTTTTTTTTTTTTTGCGGTACGCGGGCCTCTCACTGTTGTGGCCTCTCCCGTTGCGGAGCACAGGCTCCGGACGCGCAGGCTCAGCGGCCGTGGCTCACGGGCCCAGCCGCTCCACGGCATGTGGGATCCTCCCAGACCGGGGCACGAACCCGTGTCCCCTGCATCAGCAGGCATACTCTCAACCACTGTGCCACCAGGGAAGCCCGAAAGACTGTATTCTTAATTAATGGGTTCCACTCTGAAGCACTTTAAAACTTGGTTCTTGTCAATCCATACCTTTAAATTGCTGCTACTAAAATCTTGGCTATTTTCAAATAGAAAGAATAAGCAAAACCCATGAGAAATGGTGGGGCTGGTAGTAGGCGTAGGGGAGCAAAATATGCCACCCCTAAATGGGTTTCTTTGGTGTGAGGATTAATTTAGACTGATTATTTTTAAGGCCCAAAAGACTCAGAAAGAACCTTTGACCTTCCCCCTAACTGTTTGAAAGAATGTAAATAGAGGACCTGTACCAGGAAGGGAGTTGTCACCAGAGATAACTATAGTATGAACTAGGTGGACAGGAGGAACCTAGGAAAGTCTGTTTGTTCAAAGTCCTCTCTGTGTTTCATTGTCTTTGCACAGCCCAGTAAACATTTGTTTACCAAACATTTGCTTTTCCATCTCCATGTAAATTGCCTTCCTCCCCTTTGAAGTCCCAAGTCACTACCCTAACATCCTCTTTTGTCTTTAACTGAAGATGATATTTAAGGTGAGAGCTTGGGCCATTTTCATGAGTTACTCAGTTTTCCTGGGTCTCTCCCATGTAAACATGATATTCAACTTTTGTTTGATTTTCTCCTGTTAATCTGTCTCATGTCAATTTAATTCATAGACCAGCCATAAGAACCTTGAAGGGTAGAGGAAAATTTCTTCTTCCCTGACATAGGGTTCCTTATAATATTCTCCATACATAGCTGCTTTTTGTTCTGTCTTATTTTTGTGGAATACAACATTTGCTGAGAGGTCTAATTTCAAACTTTCTTTTAGGGCACTACTGTCCAGGAGAATTATAATGGGAAACACAAATATGAATCACATGTAATTTAAAAACTTTCAGAACTGTACTGCTTATATATAGCTAAAATTATTTTAATGTTTTATTTTAACAAAACGTAAAAATATTGTCATTTAAACACCTAATCAATATAAAAATTGAGATGTTTTACATTGTTTTTGTACTAAGATGTCAATATCTACTTTGTGTTTTAAACTTACAGCACATCTCAATTCAGACTAGCAACACATTTCAAGAGCTCAAAAGCTACAAATAACTAGAGGCTACCATATTGCATGCAAAGTTCTAGGTACTCGAACATGACATATTTATAACTTCTGATTATCCCAATAGATATGTGGAAATTGAGAGACGAGTCAGGATCTCAGGTTTAAAAATCTAATAACACTTCAAAAGCAAAGGAGAGGTAGGTTACTAGCTAAGAACATACAACCCAGCCTCATTATTTATGTATAAAATCAATAAGAGTGAAAATTTTTGTGACTTAACAGAGTAAAATCCTAGGTCGTAACTAACAAAGCTGTCAGCTCTGCAAGTAAATCAGAAGTTTGAAATGAGTTATTCGTATCTGACAGTGAATGAAGTAAGCAGAGATCCTAATCACCTGGGGAGAGTATAGAGGGCTCAGAATGGCATAGAGATCCAACGAAAATTAGTTAGAAATAAAAAAGTCTCAAAACTTAACCAAACAATATCCTTAGGAGTTAGGTTTATACCTACATTTAATTAACTGCAATTCCCAGGAAAGACTAGAGAAAATGGTCTACCTTTTGATACCTTATTAAAAATTCACTCAAATGAGTTAAATGAGTCTTATAATATTGCTGGGGTATTCCAGAAGAAAAAAAATATAAAAATGTTGATTTTTCCCTATTTTTAGTTTTATGTACTGTACAAATCACCTAATTTTTTAAAAGAAAATTCTACATGTTACAGCAAAACTGCCCAGGTAACACAGGCTTTACCAACATATCCTAAGTATTATGTTGGCATTTCTTTTCCATCTCATCTTAGTGGTTTTGATTATTCCCACAGCGTCTATGATCAGCAGTAGGACAAAGGCAAAGCTTAAAGTAAGATCCTATCAAATGTAGCAAAATTAATATGTTAAGAATGAACACACATGCATTTTCTCAGGGATATAATCAGGGAACTTCTTTCTTTGGAAATATGATTTATTATTTCATAATATAGATGGAAAGTACAGTCTTGTATGTAGGAAGTAAAATATGTGTATGTTTTACTTTTTGTCCTACTAAATCACCTCTAAAAGCCAGATGTTCTGGAAGAACAATTTATAATGAGTCATTCTTTAAAATTTCTCCTGAATGAGAATACTGAATTTCTCTGCAGGGCTAAATAAAACTTCAGTATTGTAGTACCAAGTATTTACCAGGGTCCCCAAATTTATCCAGTCACCTTTACTATTTAGAATCTCATGCGTAGAATAGTGACAGAAGAATTATATACCGTTCTTTTGACAATGTAGCTTCTTAAATCTTTTGAATCTGTTTTAAAGTTATATCAGTAGATAACAGCAATTAGTTCAGCTCTTTTTGTAGAAACTGTAATAGATGCGTGAGGCTTTTTCCTATATGTGTGGCTTCTCTGGCACAAACAAATCTATTTGGCATCTTCTTCAGAAGGTAGTGTCTGTATGTAGCCTATGAACATTATGTAAAAATAATTCTCACCTATAGTTTAATGGAATTGTTATCACACAATAAGTAAATTTTCTGAATTATGGTATGAAACATTAAAGGGGTTTTCTTTTTCCTTTTTGATTTTTATAGTATAGTAGGAATCCTGTTTTCCCTGTGAAAATAAAATAACTAATATTTAGTAATCTTTTAAAAGTTTGTCTTCTGTTAACATGCAATACATTTGCTGGCCCCTAGGGTCCTGGACACCTTTTCTAGTCATTTCCCTCCATGCCCTGTCCGACCTCAAGGCCAAATTTCTAGACCATTGTATTCATCTTACTATCCTTATAACTGTTGTATTTCCAAAATCTTAAACTCTTTAACTGAAATCATCTGTCCTTCCAACCTTCAAATTCCCTCACTGGCATTGTTACTGAACCTAGCTGTTGACCTCCCCTCCCACTTCACACCCCTCCCTCATCCCCTCCCATTAACTTCTATACTACCTCTATTCCTCCACCACCAATGACTTTAGAGCTTTGAGCTCCCTTAATAGGTTATTTTGTAGCTGGCTTTCCTTTCTTGTTTATCTAGCCTGGACATATTCATCACTCATTTCAATCGTGCTCTTATCAGACTTTCTATTCTTTTGTTCCCCTTTATCGACCATCACAGAAAATTTGCCATTGAACACAGGGATTAGTCCAAGCATATTATTTGTCTTGTCCTCATGTCAGTTGCTGAGGACCACTAGAGAAACACTACAAAGCCATGCTGATCAGGTCCATTAGGGCTATGAGTATAGAAGCTTCCCTCCTAACTGCATTCTTAATAATGCCTGACAGTCTTTTTCTTTTCTGCTTATTGTCTCCAGTTACTCTTTTTTTGACGTGGCTGTTCTAGTGTTATCAAGCTCAGATGACATCCACAGATGTCTTGGACTATTTCCTGACTGAGAAAACAAGTCAACAATGACAAAATGCCTTAGCTGCCTCTCCTCAACCTCTAACACAGATCCTTCACATTCAGTGATACTAGTATTTGTCTCTCTTTAATTTCTCCAATTTCAGAAAATGAAATGCCTTTGATCTTTTTGGGTTAGTTCTCCAACCATGTTCTTGATCTCTTTTCCTCCCACGTACTTTAGGATCTTAATTCATCAAACTTTCCCTCACTTTCTTGGATCTGCAAATACTCCTTTCCCACAGACCCTTTCTTTTTTTTTTTTTTTTTTTTTTTTTTTTTTTTTTTTTTTTCAGACCCTTTCTTAAAGCAAACTAAAATGTTTACTGTCCCTGTCATAAGTAATCCCTCCTGCAATGCTATATTTCCTGCAAGTTAAATTCCCATCTTTGTCCTATTCACATTCATATTTTAAAAATGACTGATTTCCCCATTTCTCACTTATCACGTTGCCTACTGTAATCCATCTTCTTTCTATTTCATCCATTTACTCAAATACTCTTTGGAGTATTGAATATCGTACTCCCTATATGTCTGTTCCAATGGACTTTCCCTAGCGTTTATTTACCTGGACATTTAAAAATCATGCACATGGGACCACCATGACATTCTTAAAACTCTCTCCTTCTTTCTATAAGTTGAACTCTTACTTCTTCTCCTACATGACTACTGATAAATCTATTCATTGAACAAGGTGATCAATCCTTTTTATTCGGCTTGTCCCTTCAATGCTGGTATATTCTCCCTGGTTCAACCCTTGGCAATTTACTTCTGCAATTTGACATTTTTTCAAATGTCAAAAGTGACCTTGTTGGATCTGGGTGTTTTCTGTGAGATTGTTTATATTCACAAGAGAACGTAACACCCTTAGCTGTGAGTGCCAGGTCAGCTCCTAACAACACCAAACCCTTGCTGTTGAGTCAGCCAGTTCCTGGGTATAAGTGGCTGTTTTTCTCTTTTTCAGCAGCAACAGTGGTAGTGATGCCCATAACAGATAATACATTTGGTGCTTATGCTGGTACTGTTTTAATTGATTGATATATATTATATCTTTTAATCCTCACAACACTACAAGGTAGGTACTATGATTTTTCTTTATTTTACAGATGAGGAAATTAAGACCCCAGGAGAGGGAGTAACTTAAGAAAGTGACAAAACTGATAATTTGTAGAAACCAGCTATATCAGCTACTTCTTACATACCACTGCATAGCTTCCCAACTGCACTTGTCTCCAGGACTTGGCTGCTTATTTTGCATTAGCTTCCTTGTGGTTGATTCTCACAGGCACAGCTCAGCAGTATCTTGCCTTCTGCACATGCATGCTGTATTTCCCTTGCTTCCTGCCCCAGGTCATCTCTGCTGCCACTGAGGGTCGCTTGGTTATCTCTGTATGAGCAAGCTGGAAGGAGAATTAAAGGATAATTGTACATGAAAATTAAAGGTTTTGGAGTAAATATTTCACTAATGTTGTTGAGACCTTGTGAAATAGTCTCCTTTTCTTCTTCTACATGGACTATCCTGAAATGCAAAGTTTAAATGGCCTCTTAGAGGATTCTCCTTTAATCAGGGTGTCAAGTGTGCTTGATTTAATATTGAATGATTGCTTTCCCTACATCCATGACTCACTCAAATTTCTCCTCACTTCAGCTTCCCTGGAATTGTACTCCCTAATAAGCTAGTAGTATACAAGCTTTTACACCAGGTTTTGCTGTTTGGAGAAGCCAGGCAGTCTGAATCCAGTGTGAAAACTCCACCTGGATCGTCCAGTCTCCTTGCTTATCCAATACAGCATAGAGGTTGCAAACCTCAGCTTTAAGAGAAAATCTCAGTTGGAGTCTGGATATTGCCTCTTATAAGCAGTGTGACCTTGAGCAATTTATTTGATCTTTCTTACGCTGTCTTAAAAGTTGTGGATAGCAGTACAGTTGACACTTCAGCAACACAGGTTTAAACTGCACAGGTCCACTTATACTGGATTTTTTTCAATAAACATGTACTACAGTACATGCAATTGTAGGTTGGTTGAATCAGTGGATGTGGAACCACAGATACAAAGGGCTGATGGTAAAGTTATACGTGGATTTTTGACTGTTTGGGGTGGGGAGGTCAGTGCCCCTAAGCCCTACGCTAGTTCAAGGCTCAACTATACTAACTTTAAATAGCACTACCTCCGTATCAACAGTTCCGACAAATTTAATAATGTTTGCTCTGACTAGCACACTAACACATAATAGCATACAGATCTTCCCTCACTTATGATGGGGTTATGTCTCAGTAAACCCATTGTAATTTGAAAATATTGTAAGTCTGAAAATGCATTTACTACACCTATCCTACTGAGCATCATAGCTTAGCCTAGCCTGCCTTAAACGTGTTCAGAACACTTAAATTAGCTTACTGTTGAGCAAAATGGTCCAACACAAATCCTATTGTATAATAAAGTGTTGAATATCTCATTTAATTTATTGAATACTGTACCGAAAGTGGAAAACAGAATGGTCACATGGATACAGAATGGTGGTAAGTGTATTGGTTCTCTACCCTCACGATGGCATGGCTGACTGGCTGCTGCGGTTCGCTGCCACTGCCCAGCATCACAAGAGAGCATTGTACTGCATATTGCTAGCCCAGGAAAATCAAAATTCAAAATTTGAAGTATGGTTTCTACTGAATGCATATTGCTTTTGCCCCATCGTAAAGTCAGAAAATTTTCAGTCGAGCCATCATAAGTCAGGGACTATTGGTGTAAGGATTATCTTTATTATCATTGTTAATATCCCTCCAAACCTGCTCCTCCTCCTGTGTTTCAATGTTGGTTAGTGTTAACGCTATAACCCACCTCCCAAACTAAACAAATCTTAAGGAAATCACCGCCCCTTCCATCTGCTTCAGCCCTTTCTCCCTGAAAATTTCCACCACATAATTGCTCAGTAAAGCAGTACTTATTTTACCTCTCAGATTTCCTCTCACATGAATTTTTAAAATTAACCTTGTTATCTTCATTTTGATAGCCCTAGCCCAGGTCTTTCCAGTATCTCACCATAATTTGCAATAGCAGCATGCCAAGCCAAGTGATTTTCCTTGCCTATTCTCTTTCTTTCATCACAATCTATCCTTGACTGAGTTTTTTAAACCACAGCCACATTTCAACACTAATACTACTGGACTGTAATTGATACTTATTTCTCTATGGTTCTCAAGGGTTTATCAACCTTGGCCCTGTTGACATTTTGGGATGGATAATTATCCATTGTGAGGGAAAATATTTGTTGTGTGTGCAAAATGTCCTTTACATTGTAGGACGTTTAACAGAACCTCTGGCCTCTATCCAGTGGATGGCAGTAGAGCCCTCTCCCCAGTCATGACAAAGACTAGTGTCTCGAATAATGTCTCCAGACATGGCCTTGGGTCCCCTGAGGGGAAACTCATCCTGATTGGACATCCTTTATGGACAGAGGTTGTGTTTTATTGACAGAAATTTCTGACCCAAAGTACCGTGTTTGAAATGTGACAGATGTTCAGGGAATGCATGAATAAATGAATGAATGAGATTCTTTCTAAAGTCTTCATTTTTAATCTCAGGGGCCACCCTTTTGTCTGTGCTTCCATGGCTTTTGCATTTTGCTGTGCATGTATCCTTTTCCCCAGTTACACTGTGTGATTTCCTTATATCCTCAGCACCCATAGAATGAATGGAATATAGTATGTTCTCAATAAATACTCAATTACATTTAATTAGTAAATTAGCATCTATGAATATGTTCAGACCATACATTTTTAAGGTACTATATAATAACAACTGTATCCTATCACATCATGCAAGCTTTCCCTTTGTGGTACTTATGCCAACTATAATTAACACTAATTATGTACTTGTTTAATATCTGTCTCTGTAAGTTATGTGAGAGTGAAGACCATGGCTGCCTTTTTTTGTTTTGCCTCCCAGGTGGCTGAACACAGAATCTTGTGCAGAGTACATAGTCAGTAAATTGTAAATCCTTGTCCAATGAATGAATGCATTAAACAAATTTATACTGCTGCCAAATGAAACAGAAAATTTATGTTCTTGGAGAATTTGGCTCAATATATGTATCATGGTTCACTGATTTATATGATGCAGCAGTATTTGAACCTATATTATATTATGCAGTTTTAGAAAGTTTCATCTTTGTCAAATTAGTGAAAAAGTAATTTGCCCCTCTAAATCACTTCACAAAATAGAGAACTTGAGGCTGTCATAAGTCAATACAGTTGTTTGATATCCCAGGCTTGCAATTTCCTGTAGCTCAACGTGTTCATTTTTTTTCTAGTACTAATGAATTAGCCCACAATCTTAATTGACATATTGACCTTGAAAACTCCAGAAAATGATCTCATCTGCCAGCTTCATTATCTATGGCTTTATTAGCCAAGGAAATTTGACAATAAAACATGAAACAGTCATAATTAATCTACATACTGATGCCATAAATTATACTTCTATCAAATAAAAGTAACCAGTGTAATCCTGAACACTGGATCTCACAAAAATATTTTGGTCTCATACTCCAAATATAATGGCTTTGTTCTGTTATTGTCTGAAACTACCTGTTAACCCATACTTTTTAAAATCTCAAAAACGAATGTTGTATAAGCATTTCAGAGAACAGGATATTGTTTAAAACCTTAAATTTAGTGTCTTTGAAGAATGTTCCCACATCAGAGGAAGCCAGCATGCTATCTTAAAGAATATTAAAACTAAGAGGAAAAAAAAATTCTCTTCTTATACATATTGCTGTGTATTTTCTTTCCTTACCATGGATTCCTGTAGTTCTCAGTGGGGATCCCAATTTTAGAATATGCAGTAGACAACTGTACTATAGAAGCTAAAGCTCAAAATTGTTCAGGAGAAGCTGAGATATGGCCTTTCATTTGACAAGAAATTGAAAGCAAAAAAATCATAGTAAATAGCCTATAATAAATGACCTCTAATGGAAGTATTTCATGTTTTTTACTAACTGACTTAGAAAGTTCTGATGGAAGTATTATACCAAAACAAATTTGAAAGTGATCCTAACCATAAACAGTCATATTAGGCACCTATTGACTCTTCTATACCATTCATAACTTAATAAAAAAGACAGTCATTTCTCACAAAAGTGTATGACAGTGTACACCAATAGGGAGTAAAAATTACAAAAGTAATAAATTGTCATTTCAACTTAAAAGCTGCCCATTTTTTTGCGGTACGCGGGCCTCTCACTGTTGTGGCCTCTCCGTTGCGGAGCACAGGCTCCGGACGCACAGGCTCAGCGGCCATGGCTCACGGGCCCAGCCGCTCCGCGGCATGTGGGATCCTCCCGGACCGGGGCATGAACCCATGTCCCATGCATCGGCAGGCGGACTCTCAACCACTGCGCCACCAGGGAAGCCCAAGCTGCCCATATTTATGTGGACGTTTGATTTTAGCCGAGAGTGTCCCTATCATGCGTGCCTTCATTCCTTTTCAGTTTCTAACAAATACACAAGTATTTTCTGAGACATAAAGTGAGTTATTGTTTTCTTTATATCCAGTGCCAATAGAGTCAAATTCAAATTTCCAAGATACTATGGTTGGTCTTCTGTCTCCCTTTCTAATCTCACTCCCATTTGTCTGTCTGTTCCTGTCCTTGCAACTCTAAACAGTACGAAAGCACCCATAGTGCCTTAACATGCAGGGTTTCTGGTTGTGCCGTTGCCTCTGCCTAAAATGAAGCCCTCACTGTTTGTGCCCCTGGAAAACTCTTCTTTGCCCTTCAGATGTCAGCTCAAGCCAACACTCTTCCTCTCTGAAGCTGTCATTGCCTCTTCCAGGCAGACTTTGGGGCTCATTCCTCCACATACTTCACTCCCGCTTTGACCATTTTCCCCCACTCTTTCTACTGTAGAAAGCAAATTATCAGAGGTGTTAGTGTCAACATCAGTAGACCCAGAAGTGCCACTTGCCTCTGTACTGAGCAGAGCGCATTTAGGAAATGTCTTTAATTCTTGACTCTTGCCGGGCAACATTGATGAATCAGAGCACAGAGGGAAAAAAAGATCTTACAACCATTATTATGTGAGCTTCCATTTCCACACCTATAAAATGGTGATAATAATATCTGGTACTTTTATAAAACTGCAGTAAAATAACACCTTGAAAAATAAATTTTCATAAAAGTGTCCCATGCCTATTTACCAACTTCACTCTCCTATTTACTGCCCACCGTCTTGAAAAAATAGACTCCCCTACATGCACTCATTTTCTCTGGCTATAAATAAACTTGTAGCAAAATTACTATATTTTATCTTCTATTTTTATGTTATTTTTATCTCCTTGATTGAATATAAGCTTTTAATGGCAGTTATTTGTGAAATTATTTCCATATTCTTTAATTCTCACACATTAATACTAAGCCCATAATACACAGTCTTTGAAGGAATATGAAGAAGAATAGAAAAAAATGAGTTTCCACCAAGGGAAAACATTATTGTGTTCTTTCAAATAGCTAAAGGGCTATCATGCAGAAGACTTGTAACTTCATTCTATGTAGCTACAAACAGTAGCTCAAGGAAAAGCGTGGGTAGCAGATTTCATATAAGTACTGGAAGGATACTGAAAACTTTAGAGAAAGAAACACAAGTGGTCTTTTATCCCAGTATCTAAATAACCTTTGCTAATTGAAATACAAGAAAGTAGTTCATACAAATGATTAGAAAATAGAAATAATTAAAAAGGTATAAACTAAAAAGCCTAGTCTCATCTTTCTGGAAACCACTATTTATAGTATCCTTCAGGAAGGTGTTCTGCATATAAGTGTACATATATGATAGGTACATCCTTAAAATATTTTACACTGAAGGTATTCTCCCTGTTCCCTGTTCTGAACCCTCTCTCTTTGATATACATATATAATCTCCAATTGGTTCCTTATTGGTGGATATTATTGAGTTTATTTGATAACGTATACAGTGTTGTTGTGAGCAGTCTTGTGTATGGATACTTTGAAGTATCTTGGGGACTTTTTCTAAAAATTTAATGTTAAATGGAAACCAAAGAAGTGGACTTTCTTGTGAGGTAAAAGTGTGTTCATCAATGTAACTTTTCAGAGCCTTTTCTTTAGGATATTCCTGCATTGGAAGTGAAGCTAGACTAAGTGATTCCTAAGACCTCTTCATAATTCTAACATGATAATTAACAAATATGTTTGTTGCTATTTACACCAAGCAGTGCTTCTCAACCTTAGCTGTGTATTACAGTCATTTGGAGAGCTTTTAAAAAATAATAATGCTCAGGTCCCAGCCCTAAAGAATTAGGTCAGAACCTCTAGAAATGGGTCTCGGGCTTCTTTAAAGTTCCTGGGTTATTCTAATGCCCATTCATTGTTGACAATTACTGACATAAAGGTCAAGTTATTAACATTGTCTATAAGTTACAAAAAAAAAAAGAATGGCAGCAGCAAAGGTACAAGAGCTTTAAGGAATTGATTTTCGTCTCTTCTAGTAAAATGTGGGGAGTATGACAGTAATTTAAAGAGTAGAAGCACACTATAGAGAACCTTAGGCAATGCCAGTACAAGAGTTTGGTAAATGCTGGTTATTTTCTCAGCGAAAATACTCCTCTTTTTTTTGCTTTTCTCTCTCCCTGTGCCATACACAGAGGAGGAAAGGGTCCATATCTGCCTGCACTCTTTCTCATTGCTATTCATGGGTCCAAGGAAGCTGAGATGGGCATCTCAGTTTATTTAATCAGTGGTTCTCTACAAGAAGGTTAGGAATCATCTCTGTGTATCAGAACTGATACGTAGCAATGTCCATCAGAAGAGATTAGTAGGCTTCTGTCAGGGTAGATGCCTCAGGGTAGAATGAAACCTGAAGCAGGGTTAAGTAATTGGGTTCTTGTTCAATAAAAGTGCTTGTTTGTGCTTTGTAATGAAAGATCTTTGGTGCAATAGATGTCTGAATTCAAATACCCTTTGGATTTTCTGATGGATAAAGAGATAAGGGTGAAAGGGATTTAATTTAAAACTACTGAAAAACTTTAAAGAGATTAGAAAAATTGGTAAATGCACTTTTCTTTTTAAAATCTGGAAGAATCCTATCAGGACCAGTTATTTTTTTAAAAAAATGACAATAAATTTTTTTTTGTTTTATTCCTACTCCCTTTTTTTTGTTTTGTTTTCTTTTTCTGTTTGTCATCATTAACTGACCTTTAAGACTCAGGTTATGAAGAAGATAATGGAGAAACTGTTATCTCCCAGCCCATGTACCCTAACCTGAATTTAGGAAGCAGTAGGACTATTGGGTCTCACTGGAGTGTCACAGAAAATCTGTAGGCAGAACATTGGTGAATAGACTTATTTCCATAAAGTCAATACTCACTAGTGTATCTAAGCTTCTGTTAAAAAAAATTGACATTTAAACTAATACTTTTAAGAACGTACTCTAAAAACATATCCAAAAAATTCATGTGAGCCATCAGAGCAGTGTAGGTGCGAAGAGGGTGGTATTTGGTGAACCATATTAATCTTAATAAAATCATTCATGTTTTGGGTTTTTTAAAACTTTGTCCCAGCTAATTTTAATAAGTGATTATTTGCATCTATTTACTTTCTTTGAGGTAAAAAATTCTGTTAGAGAAATGAGTAATAAAAAAGCCCTTTTCATTCCACTCATTTTATCTAATCTGATTAAATAAAAGCCTTTATTTGGGGAAAAGAAAGTCGTGAATTCACAACTCAAAGGAGAGGGAAAAAAAAAGAAAATCTCTTGACTGAACATGACCTGTATTTAAACTCCCTTTACTACATGGCATGTTCAGAGTGTTTTCTTCTCTGGTGCAAATCACATACCTCTTTTCCTCTCAGCCTCTCCATTTCACATCCATGTGTCATACTTCTTAGCGCTCCCTTCACTGGATGATCTAGGTATTCACACTTCATATACTTTTGTTCTTTCCTCAGGTTTTCCCCCCTTTCCTCCCTTCTCTCCTATGGAGATATGTGTGTGTGTGTGTGTGTGTGTGTGTGTGTGTGTGTGTGTGTGTGTATGAAATATCAAAACCATTCTGTGAGTCACAGCTCTAACAAATAGATGCTTGTTGAAATTAGCTTATCCTTGGGGTTGTCTGGCAAGCCACACAAAACAGCAGAGCCAGGAAGTAAGAACACTGGGTTGAAGCAAAAGTTCAGCTTAAAAATTTGTGTGTAAGTCTTGGCAGCTCCTAAGCACTTTACAGATACATTTTCTTTCAGCACAGGGTCAAAGGCACAACAGATGATGCATAGCAGTGCTGAAGGTGGGAGTGTCTCCTGATGAAAAACATCGCTCGCAGCCTGTGGGTATCATGTGAGAGGCTGAATTAGTAATACTTTTAAAAAGAGACAAGTGAATTCTGGAGAGTAACCTTTTTTAAAAAAAAAAATATTCAGGAGTTGGACTTCCCATTTATCTCTAAATGAGGAAGGAGACGTCTCCCTTTTCCTTAACTCTTGACTTCATTTTGGAACTGACAAGTTTAAACAGGATGAGAATCAGATTGCCTCTGCCTATCTCATTCTTTCGACTCAAGCCGACAATGTAATTAATGTTGCTGTAGGAGAAAGAAAAAGCATTCTTGAGGAGAACTTGTTTCCTCCTTGTCTTCTACAGATACTATTCTTGAGAGAGTAGGTGGTCTTTTTGACATATTAGTAGGGGAGGTATCACACACAAACACCCTTGATGAATTTGTGTGTGTTAATTTGTAGTTAAGCCAAAATTGCCTGTGTCTTTTTATAATTTTATGGTACACAGAAATTGGTAATTATCATACTTTAAAAAAGTAGCATTGAAAGCAAAAGAAAAGAAATTACACAAACATTCATGCATGTAGTTTCTTCAGCTGGCCTCCCCTATAATATATGATTTTCTTTAGCACATTTATTTTCTGATTGTATTTCTCTGGGGAAATTAGCTAAGTGTTAGTTATACCAATAGTTATCTGGCATCTGTTTTAACTAGTTTCCCTCAGTTTAGAGTTTCATTTCTTCTTCCTTAGACTATCAAAATAGTCTTTTAGCATCATTCCTACAAATCCGAGCAGACTTCCTATCTTCTCTTGTTAGTCAGGTTTCCTGCTCAAGATCCTTCAGTTTCTCTTTCTTAGTTACCAAATCAATGACGAATGCCTTATCCTGGCACTCAAGGTTGTCCATAGCTAGACCCAACATATTCACTTCAATCTCTGGTTTCTAATTAAATTATTTAATGAGAGTATTCAGGCCTTACCTGTGATATTCAGTCAACATGGGTTGCTTTTGTGGTCCACATATTTACTATTCTGCTCATTTATCAAGACCCAGTTTAAATGCCATTTCATCCATAATGTTTTTTCCTTTTTCCCTTCATTTACTCTTCCCAGCATCCCGTACCCACCATCTACTACCACCATGGAGACACCATTGTGATTTTTTTTTTCTGTGTTTGTTTTGGTACTATTACAAATGCCTAATACCCTGTGATATATTTATTATTCATATGCATGTCTGTCTGCCTTGCAAGCATCACAAAATAGGAGTAGAGTTTCTTTTTATACACAATATACTTAAATAATTTTTTAAGATACATTGAGTGGTTTAAATACTTATTATAGGGAATACATATAAAGTCTTTTTCTTACCTTCATTTTTTAAAAGGCCTGATTAGATTATTTTGAGAAAAATTTATTGAGAATGCATTTGATGCCTCTGTAGACAAACTTACATTTTTTTTTTTTGTGATACGTGGGCCTCTCACTGCTGTGGCCTCTCCCGTTGCGGAGCACAGGCTCCGGACGCGCAGGCTCAGCGGCCATGGCTCACGAGCCCAGCCGCTCCGCGGCATGTGGGATCTTCCCGGACTGGGGCATGAACCCGTGTCCCCTGCATCGGCAGGTGGACTCTCAACCACTGTGCTACCAGGGAAGCCCGACAAACTTACATTTTGTCAAGAAGACAAACCCACATCTTGTCAAGAAGACAAACCTACATCTATTCTCAAAGGCAGAAAATTTTCTTATTTTCTTTCCAGTAATAATGGGAAACACATTAACCTCCCATTTTTTTGTCAAAAGTGGAATGGTGTTATTTATCATGCATTGATTTGTTGTCTCTGAACCTACGAAGGTGGTTTGGCTATTTACAGTCAATGTAAGATGTTAGATATTTTCAGGGTTGCAGATGAGGACCATTACAATAAGTCCCTTTGGAACACTTAGGTATGGCAAAGGGTCATATCATACAAGTAATTATGGATGAAAAAGAAGGATAATATGGAAAGATATAAGGTGGCCTTAAACATAAGCTACCTTCTAATGCAGTTGATGTCATACAATTCTCTATAGAAATCTATGTAGAATCAAATTCCAAAATTTTCATTTTGTGATCATAATTACAATTTGAAATGGTTTCTGTTTGTAATAGGAATCAATATTTGATCTTGTGAATCCTAAGTATACTAGAACTATTTAAGCATTTGTAATTTGGGAAAACTGAGGAATACGACAATTATGAATCTTTTTTTTCAGCTTTAGTTTTTTTGAAATATATTTAATGTATATTGTGAGTTAATTATAAATATTAATTTTGTTCTAAGGAATATGTAATTGATTATTTAGAGTATACAGTAAAATAATCAACAAAATGGTCTTAATACATACATTCTGTATACAATTCAAAACAACACAGAGTCCACTTGCATGGAATGAGGATGTCCCATGATTCAAATAAATTGTTACAAAAGGGGACTTCCTTGGCAGTCCAGTGGTTAAGGCTTTGCCCTCCAATGCAGAGGGTGTGGGTCAAGGAGCTATGATCCCACATGCCTCCTGGGCAAAAACCCAAAACATAAAACAGAAGCAATATTGTAGCAAATTCAATAAAGACTTTAAAAAAGTAAATTGTTACCAAAAAATTAATGTTATCTAATCTTTAATCAAAAGCTAACTTGCTGTTACTTTTTACATGCAAGTATCTTTATTTTAATAGATTCTATTTTATTATACATTCATATAATAAATATAAATATTAATATTATTAATAATAAGTATTATCAGTATTTACTGAGTTAATGCAAATAAAGCACTTAGCAAACTGTGTTCTACAAAGGAAACACTCAGTAAAAGTTTCTCATTGCTATTAACATTACTTATTTTAATGACTGAATGGTATTGCGTGTAATTTATTTAACAGATCCCCTAATAGACATTGCTCCTAAATTTCAAATTGAATTTTAATTGGTTTTTCTGATTCAGGTTGTTTGGTAAATCAATATAATTTTATGAGATTTTCAAATAATTTATAATAAAACATGATACACTATATATAAAAACTGTACTAAAACAAAATCCATTTTTATTAAATATCTTAAACTTTATTAAATATTTATTTCCATTTATTAAATACTTTTATTAAGAAATTTTTGCAGAGGAGAATGGCCTTCATAAAGATAAATGACATGAATAAAACCTTCACATCCATCTTTTATTATTCTCCTTTTTGTTCAGATGAACTTGTGATCAAAAGGGGATGAGCCTCCTCTCACAAGGAACATACAGTTTAGTGGGCGTAACACATTAATAACCACTAAAAATTCCTTCTCTTTATTACATCTTCCTTCACAATCAGTTCACTAAATAACTACTTATAAAATTAAACTTTTAGACATTCCTGTGTTGCTTTCCACAAGGTTGATCACTACGGCCTTGTTATTATAAACAGCTGTGACCATGACTGTTAGGGGCTGATTCCTGCGGAGCTAGTGAAGACCTTCCCTGGCCTTTACACCCACACAGTGTGTTAAGTGATCTTGTAAGTGCTTCATACTCTATATTAAATCATTTTCTCTGTGAAATACCTAGAATGGCTTTACAGTATTTTCCCAATTGACCACTGACTGACATACTTTATTTGTAAATTTTAACAACAACATAGTAAAATTTTGCAGTGTGTATGATCTGGTTGGATAAAGGCACACCTCCAGCCAGGACTTATATGTACATCCCCCAAAATTAGAGAATTACAAAAATTTGGAAATCCTCTTTGCAACTCCCAAATTTAATCACTTACTTATTTGGATGAAAAGTTTTTGTCCTTATCAGTCTCCTTTTTCTGTTGTCTTTCTTCATATAATACTCACTTCAGTACTTCAGTTACCAAATTTTCCTTGCTTCAGAACAATTTTTTGGAGCTGCTTTCTAAATATTTCTTTTTGGTTGTCAAAATCAAGCCATCATTTGTAAATATCAGAGCCATCATTACCACCTACATGCATATTATTTATCCAGTTCACTGTGTGTATTAATGATATCAATATTTTTCATGCTTCAAAAGCAGAAACATTTAAAAAAAAATTCTCTTTTGCCTTGCTGCCACCGAATCATGACAACTATTTGTTAAAAACCTATTACAGCTAAATCTTTCTTTTTTATTTTAATTATCATAATGCCAACCACTTGACGAGGTAACTTCTGCTAAGTAGGTAAGAATTGCAATGCTAGTAATCTTGAATTGCACTGGAGTACCTGCATCTCAAAGATTCTGTGAACTGTTGGTGCATACAACTGTAAAGATGTTAGAGAATTGTTTTAAGGTCAAAAGAAATACAGTAAAGGAGGAGAAAAGAGTGGTGGATAGAAATATTTGTCAAAAACCTATTGGCATTCCATAGGTCGTTTTAATTATTCAGTAATATCTTCATTAATCGATGAGCCCTATGAAAGCATGATCCATACATATTTACTCTAAACAATACCCAATGCTTGGTACATAGCAGAGGCTCATTGAATATTTATTGAATGACTGAGTGAACATTGTAAACATAATGTCCCAAAGGAAATGATAGCTTGATCACGCTCTACAATGGTCAGAATAGCTGGACAATTACATTATTTCTGATGTAATATTAACAAACTGAAATGTATGTTTACTATAGCCCATGTTGTGTAAGTATCATATCTGTTTGTATTGCCTGTCTCTTGTACTAGACTTTGATTTACACTATTTCATTTATCTCTATATCCTTGGTGCTTGCACACAGCACATCACTGACACAACTAAATCCTTGTTTTGTGGATGAATATGTTCAGGTAGAATGTCAAGCTGATCATGACAGTGTCTGAAGAAAGGTTGAGAACTTAAGGGTATTCAGTGTGGAATGGGGAAGAAAATAATATGATGTTTTTTAAAATATTTAAAATGTTTTAATATGGGAGGAATATTAAACTTGCTTTATATTATATCATATTCTTGAAACTGAGCCAACAGATGGAAATTCTGGCAGCAAAGAGTAGAGAAGTATGAAACATGAAGCTGAGTATTATTATGCTTATTTTTGGCAATGCACAGACTTATTTAAATATATCTTATTTAATTTTATAATAACAATATATAGATAACATAGTATTTACATGTTAACAGCTGCATTAATAAAAATGACACTAGTTTCCATAGCAAACACAGCAGTTATTATATTTATCATTCAGTATAGGATTATAAATATATTTATAATTAAGTAAAATTTAAAGATGTTCTTAATTGTCAGCCAACTCCTATATGGTAATCTAGAGACCCAGGGTCTTCATCTTGTAGCTTTTCACTCTTCTATAGCCTAAAGACCTTTGCATTTAGCAATGAATTAAGAAAAACATGGAAGATTATATTTGGGTAGTTTTAAGAGCTAAAAGCAGTGTACATCATTCTCACTCAGGTTGTTTTGAAATCAGTCTCATTGCCACAATGTAACTTCCTGAGAAAGGCACTCAGGCTGTGTGCAACAGGAGGAAGAAGAGTTTAGAGTGCATGCATATATCCAGTCTCTATTAGTATATAATTATCTAAGACTTGGAATTTAAGTAGAGTTCTGTCTAATGCCAGAATCACCAAATTGTACTATGGTATGGTGTCATCATTTAAGTGCCAAGAGCCAGTGAACAGATCCCGGATAGCCCATTACCAGACTTGTGATTAGAGCCATCACCACCACCATATGTGAATTATCTTCTTTCTGTTAATGAAATGTAGAGGTGATATTTATATTAGGTAGCCTCTCAGACAGAATGACCTCTAAGGTCCATATAACTTCAAGATTAAATGCCCAGCTCTGGGTTCTACTTTGCTTAATAGGCAATGAAGCGACCTTGAATGTTTTTAATGAAGGGAATGGCTATCTATATTTTAGGAATATTATTCTCATCTGTTGCAGTGTACATTCAACTCTATAAAACAGAGTGACTGAGATTCAGTAGTCTTTTTTGTGAAGAACAGTAAAATATTAAAGTTAATTGAAAGAGAATTAAATTATTTTACTTCATTTAGTATGTACTGATAAATAATCCTTAATAATTTAAGGGCTAGTCCAGATTGCTACCATGTGTGATCTCTAAAATATTTTAATTCCACTTATGTATCTAATTTGTATTTGATGAGTTTGATTCTTATATTTAAGGAATAGAAAAAATGAAATATTTAAATTGGCATAATAGTTCTTTCTGTCCTTTCTTTGAGATTTCTATTTAAAGAGTCAATAAACTCTTATTATTACTAATTAAAACATTGTACTGAACATGCATTCATCTATTTTTTTTCCAATTAAGGAAGTTTCTCTTTATGGTAATTAGTGCTATATTTTTATTTCCATAAGAATTTTTATCCTATAAACTTTCCATGAGTAGTGTTATTCATAGATTATTATTTTATTTTTTCTGTATAGTCATTTATATATAAGCAATTTTGTATATTTATATTACCAATCTTCTCAGGCCACTCTATATTAATTTTTCATATATAATTTTGTCTTCAAATATTGTATATGATATAATATTGTTACCATTTTGAGGCTAGAAATCACACTTCTAATTATTTTATACTCCAGTATATAATAACTAATATGGAATTATGCATTCAAGCAGTATACAAAAAGAACTTATTAAGTGAATAAAAATATACAGAAAATGTAATCATTTGTAAACATATTATTAAAAATCTTTATATTGGTACAACATGAAAAAAAACCCTTATTCATGTTGAGTAGCCAACTCCATTTATGTAATAAAGAACATTTTCTTAATATAATGTAAGGGTTATTTTAACTTGTGTAATCAGATGCTAAAAGCAAACAGCAGAGCTTTGGGCAGTGAGGAACTGTACTTTTTAAAGGATTTCAATCATATATGAGAAGCATTATAGCATTTGGAAAATGAGAGACTAATTATTGGATAAGCCCAGAAAAGTTCAATTTCTTTTTAACATACTATTGTTCAGTGAGTTGTTTGTGATTCTTATCATATGGACTCTAGAATCATAGATGATAATATTATAGGAAGCATCAGTATCTGTCTCTGTATCACTTCTCTCCCCAAACTAAGTTATCCTCTCTCCCTAAATGATCAGTGTCAGCAGGACCCTACTGGTAAAGAATTAAGGTACTGTAGTTCAGTATTCTATAATAAGTCATTTTTAGTTCTGTTTTGGAAAATTGACTTGTCATGACCTGAATTGTGTAACAGTGGCAACTAGATCCCAATTTTAAGCCCCCTTTGCCTAGATCTCACCAGTCTCTAGTCCTCCCAACTCCAGAGTCTTGAATCCTTTTTTTCTATATTCATTTCCACTGAAAACCCTGCTATCTGCTTACAGACTTTCCTGATGCTAATTGTTTGTTGTCCTGCTTGGTAGAATCTCCAAATGTTTCTTTCTTCTAAACAGCCCTTTCAATGCTCCAGAAGTGCCTATTGGATTACACTTTTCCTCTGTATTAAAGTTATGCCAACTGCTTGCCCAGATTACCAGATCTTTTACTATGCTCTCTCAATCCATATCCATGGGATTTTATGAGTAAAATAAAAACCTAACATTATCTTACTAAATCCTGACTAAAACAATCAGAGAAATGTAAAGAAGAAAACCTACATCGGCTGTGGAATTTTGTGGAGGATTCTTTCCATACACTAAATGTTTGTTGTGCATCATACATATAGGGACAGACTGAAACAAAATATTGGCAAAAGTGATTGTGGTGAATAGCTTTCATTAGAGGTTTGACAGAACCCTATCAATATTCATTAACTTGGTTATGTGAGATCTAGAGGCCAGAGAAAACTGGGAGAGCTGTGTATCCTCCCCTTAGAATTCCTTTAAGCTTTAGATTAGTGTTCTGGGTGAGTGCCCCAAGAGCACAATGGCCACTGGAAACAGAGAACTGGTTGGAAACATCTCCTTGATGTAGTTAATTTCTTCTGTGATCCACCGAGCAGTATCAGCAGAACAAGGGTCCTACAAAGTTCCCATTTACCTGGAGTTGATGTCAGGTTAAATGGAAAACTAGAAAGAATAATCCAGCAGTTTTGTCAAATCCAGAGACAACACTTTGCTCTTTAGGTCTGTCCGTTTATGAGAATTCTGCAGAGTCTCTATTGGCTTTTGGGTCCTAAAACTGATAATGTAAATGATCAAATAGCTCTGCAGCTGAACACATTGTTGGAGGAGTCCCTATGCACAGTGAATCATCTCTCCTCTTTAGACAGAAAAACTAGGCTTCTTTTTCATAATTAATAAACATTTTTATTTTTTACTATTTTTTAAATTTATTTTTTATCTTTCTTGGAGTATAATTGCTTTATAATGTTGTGTTAGTTTCTGCTTACAACAAACAAAGTGTATCAGCTATATGTATACATATATCCCCATATCCCCTCCCCCTTGAGCCTCCCTCCCACCCTCCCTATACCCACTCCTCTAGGTGGTCACAAAGCATCGAGCTGATCTCCCTGTGCTATGCAACAGCTTCCCACTAGCCATCCATTTTACATTTGGTAGTGTATATATGTCAGCGCTACTCTCTCACTTCGTCCTAGCTTCCCCATCCCCTCCGTGTCCTCAGGCCCGTTTTCTACGTCTGTGTCTTTATTCCTGCCCTGCCACTAGGTTATTCAGTACCGTTTCTTTAGATTGCATATATGTGCATTAGCATACGATATTCGTTTTTCTCTTTCTGACTTACTTCACTCTGTATGACAGACTCTAGGTTCATCCACCTCATTACAAATAACTCAATTTTATTCCTTTTTATGGCTGAGTAATATTCCATTGTCCATTGACAGATGAATGGATAAAAAAGATGTGGCACAAATAAACATTTTTAAAAGGAAAATAGGGCTTCCCTGGTGGCACAGTGGTTGAGACTCCACCTGTCGATTCAGGGGACGCGGGTTCGTGCCCCGGTCTGGGAGGATCCCACATGCCACGGAGCGGCTGGGCCCATGAGCCATGGCCACTGAGCCTGCACGTCTGGAGCCTGTGCTCCGCAATGGGAGAGGCCACAGCAGTGAGAGGCCCGCATACCGCAAAAAAAAAAAGGAAAATAATGACATTAAGCCTCTGTATTTTCCAAAAATAAATGAAGAATAAAACATTCAAGGGACATAACATTTTTAAAAATAAATATTAACTACAGAAACCAAAAGAAAGAGTTGGAAAAAATAGATGGTTTAGGAGTTGGATATTTCAGAAATGAACTTTAGGAAATAAATATTCCACCCAAATATTGAAAAAATTGGGTGGAAAAGGGGGCAGATTGTATTATAGAAGTCTGATCAGAGAGTCTATGAAGGATGAAGTTGAGGATCTCTCTCAAATTGCTGAGAGAAGAAAAAGATAAAAAAAAATGAGGAAGAGGCCAATAGATAAGAAGTAAAATTCCAATTTACAAATAATTTATATTCCTGGAAAAGAGACTGGATAGAGTAGAAGGAAGAAAGGCAATATGAAAGATGTATTGAAAAAAACATTACTCAGCAGATCTCTGAACTTTAGGTATCATCCAGGCAACCAATGGGTGGATGATATTAACTCCAGAGTGGGAAAATTGTTAATATATTAAAGTGCTATTTATGTATGTACATTCAAACAATTTCATAATTCAATATAAATAGTTGTCGAACTATGATTAGCATACAAAACATAGAACTAAATAAAAATCCTTTTAAGTACGGTCAGCATATTAAGATAAAAAGCCAGAAATTATTCCTAATAGAGAAAATAGGTGATATTTTAAAAATCATTAACAAGTTTTACATTGTTGTTTGTATATGCATATTATCCTTTAGAAGCAAGAAATTCTATGTGGAAAGACAAGATACAGGTGTGAGAGAGGTTAAAATTCAGATTAGTGACTAAGTGATAGAGACAACACAGTGCAGGAACTCAGAAAAGGTGTACAGTTCAAAGTGGGCAGAGAAATCATCAGTGAAGATGGGACTTATGAGTAAGTTTCTGAATAATTTGGCATCAAAGAGATGTAGGTATATATTCTACTTCTGTCATATTCTGGCTTGAGACCAGAGACTAAATATCTGATTTCCCTGAGCCTCATTTCCTTGCCCATAGAAACAGGGAACATGAAACAATGTGGTGTCATGGGCTGCTTTCTAGGACTAAGTGAGATTGGATGCAAAGCATCTGACACAGGTTCTGATACATGATAAACTGTTGATAAAATTCTCCTCAAAACCAATTGTTGTTGTTATTATTATTTCCTTGGACTATATTAAGGAATGTCTTAGAAGGGTTTGCAGTATAAGCTAAGTGTTTTCATTGGAAGAAACATGATATATGGGGACCAGAGAGAAACATTTACCAGTTATGGGGTATAACCATGCTGTGTATCTGCACTTCAGATGTGATTTGTTTGATTTGGTGTCTTAAGAGTGGCACTGACTTTTTGATCTTCCACATTGTCATTATTCTGTATAGTCTTATATCCAGTTTTATAGAAGCATTTGAATTGCCTCATTTAACTTTAAAAAGTCCAGGACTTTAAATTTCTATAGCATAAAGTTTAATTGTTATTAAAAATGCAGATATGCCTGGTAAGGAAAGCGCTTTAACATATCTGTGGTCATTTTATTTTTTTTTTTTTATTGTAAACATTGGGTTAAATATGACCGAATGCAGATTTTGATGGTCAGGTGTGGGGTGGCAGGTTGTGAAGGACAGGAGCCATGAAGAGACATTGATTCGCCAGAGTACCCACCCTAGAAAGGGATAGATGTGTAGAAGCACAGGCAGAAAACACTGAGGACAACCTTGGCTTAATGCTCTGTTTTTCCTTAAATAGGCTTAAGGATGCATCTGAGTCAAACTTATCATGATAAGTTGTATATTTTGTTTTGTCATGAAGTAAATAGGAAAATCTTATCCAAGGTTTTTTTGTCTTAAAAAGAGATCATTTTATACCCTTCATCTCAGGTCATTTGCCTGTGTTCACTGATTCTTGACATAGGGGTCAGAACCAGGCATCTATCAAGAATTTTGTGGCAAAAATGAAGTGCTCTATTCAAATATCTTCTGACATTTCATTACATCTTAAAGAATTTATGGATACATTTATTGGAGTTATGAGAATACAACAACATAAATCCTGAAGAACTAGAGTTTAAACTAAATCTTAGAAACTTCTTGTTCAATTTTCAACATTATTCAGAAACCACTTCTATAAGTTGAAATCATTGATTATCAATCTTTTTAAAGAAATGAATTTATTTCTGTTTATTTGAATTTTTACAAAGAACGGAACATGTAAAACAAATTAAAATTACAGGAAGTTTGAAAATAGGGTGGGGAGCTTGGAGTTCCTGCTCACCCTTTCCCCTCTGGCCTCAACACTTGCCCTGCTTGGCGACTCCAGAAGGCCACCTGGAATACAGTATGTTAACCATCAATATAAATTCATCTTGAAATCTTACAGAGTTTGGGAATTCCTACTCATGTGAGAGAAGCCTTTTTAATTTTGAGCTACCCTATTTTTTTAAATGCATTGCCATATAACTTTTGTTATTTCCCTGTGACTTATGTTCTAGTTGTACCCTAATACTGACCCTACTTTGAGATATTTAATATTTTTACCTCTCTTTGGCTTTATGCCTCTGTTTCCAATTCACTTATGAAAATGCTAGTAATCATACTATTGTGAATGCAAAGAACAGTTTTGTCCCTTTTCCTAAACATTGAATATATGCACATAACAAAGACGTAAATGGAAGTTATGTTTCGGAAGCTTCAACCATATCAGAAATGGGAATTGTGTGCATACACACCCATGCACATGAGAGGGAGAGAACAGTGAGAAGAATATATTACTGTCCCTAAAATTAATTGTTAGTCTTGCCTATGCCCCATAACACTCTTGGATCTTTAAATATTACATGCACTCACATATTCAAAACTGGAATCTTGCTTCAACTCTCAGTTTGAAGCTAACACAATGAACTCAGACTCATGATAAGTATTTTACCTGCTCCTGATGCTCAGTCCTGACACTTGCAATTGTCTCTGACCCTCAAGTTTGTGTGGCCTGGCACTGGAGAATGCTTTGAAGCTCTGTTGGTTCATGATGAGAGGAGAATGAGGCTTTATAGATTATAAATTGGTAGACCAGAATAGAGAGGTAGGTGAATCAGAAATTCTACTTCATAGACCAGTATAATAATCTAGAATGAGATGATATATACCTGGATCGAGGTCATATTAGAACTGGAAATTGTGTGTAATGTTTCAAAGTAAAATTCATAAGTGTTAAATACTAGTTGTGATGAGGAAGAGAGTAAGAAATGATGTCTAATTCTTGAGCTTGGTTGATTAAGAAAATGTAAAGAGGGAAGTTGGGAATAGGTACCAGTTTTAGTTAATTGTACTTGACATGGATTATGAACTCTGTTAACATTTGAATAAATGAATTGAAACAGATGATCTGTCAATTATTGTAGATGGCAGAGTTTTCCTACATTGAAATTTCCAAGGCGAGAGTTGAAGAATCCGACTCAGTAGCCAATCGCTGCAGAAAAAGTTTTGATGTAAAAAGGGTAGATGGCCAAGGAGTGATTGTTGAAGATTTCTGGAAGTCATTGGATTTTTAAAAATGCAGTAAAAGGAAATAGAAGTGTGGGGGGTAGGGGAGAATAGGGAGCATGAGAGATGAGGTGAGTGTTTAGAAAAGAGGCCTGGAATGTGCACAGTCCCTGAGGCAAAGAAAGGAGAGCTTCAAGAAGACTCTATTCAAAAGAAGGTACACTGAGGAAAAGGCCTCATATTTTGCAAGAACAACTGCCATCAATTTGTATAAAGCTACTGCTTCAGTCAAATAGTTTGTCTGTCTTCTACCAGTTATTTAATTTCTCGTCTTCATGTTTTCATTTCCTTCATTTGAAATCCCTACCTCTTTCCTTCACACTTTATCATGAGCCTTTCCTTTTAAAATACCTAAACAAAACTACTATCTTTCATAATTGATACCATTCATTAAAGCTATTAGTGAAATGTTGTCATAGTTGCATATCTTGCATTGTTTTAATTTTAATTTGTATAAATGTATGTGTGTGTACATAACTCATTTTAAACATGAAATAGATTATTACATTACTTTTGTTTTATACACCAGAAAAGAGTTTTGATAGGTCGGAAAGTATAGACTTAAAATCAACATCAGTATATATAAAATTTTATCTCTAAACTCTCTCTCTCCTCCTTGGTGCCCAGTACCTCTGAATAGCATGAAATAGATCATGAATCATAATATCAGTTGTGTTGTTTTATCCCATATCAGAAATCTCACCATATCAGGAGTACATTCAAGGTGAGAATGTCGCAGGGGGGGAACATGAAGTGGAAACGTTTAGGCAATGATTTGTTGGTACTGAGTTAACTTTTAGGACTTGTTACCTTTCATGTGTCCAACAGCAATTGAAGAAAGAGCCTTTAGTGATTTTAAAAGTGTGAGTAACATTGACTCAAATATAATCTTGCAAGTAAGTTGGGAAGTGTGTGTGTAAGGGGGAAGAAGGAGGTAAAGTGTGTGAGAGAAGTAAGACTGATTTTCTTTGAACGTGTCTCAGAATGATGTAACTGTTGAGGTTTTGCTTTGCTTCACTGATTGTTACAGATACTTATCTCACATAATCGGGGGGCAATACCTAGAACAGGCTGCTATCTGTACAGCTCTCAAGTCTACTATGAACTTCATCAGTTGACTCCACAACCTCTTTTACTTTTTTTTTAAGCTTAAAAGTTTAGAATAAAATTCCAACCTGGGCTTTTCCATATTTCCATTCTGGAAGTGAACATGCTCTATCATCCAGTGAGAGAGAGAAAAGTGAGCTGGAAAAGGAGAAAGCATAATCTCTCTCACTCCAGATATCCTTAGTAGAAAATCTAGAATAAGAAATTCAATCAAAAATTTTAAATAACAACAAATAGAACTCTGTGTAACAAGAAGTTCCATTTGGGCAGGTTCTTAGAATAAAGTTCATGATAGAGTTAAGGCAATCTAATCAATTATGGACTATAATGGAGTAAAAGATTGTGAGAAAAATAAATCTGGAAATACTAAAGTCAAGACATACTTATCCCTCCTATCTCACCTCTTCCCACTCTTCCTCTCTTTTACTGTGTTCCATGAACATTGTCCTATTTCCCCTTCAACCATGCCAAGCTCTTCTGAATCTCAAGGCATTACATATACTATGCCGTCTATGGGCATTGCTCCCCCCCACCCTGTTTTTACATGGCTGCCTACTTCTTGTCATTAGTTGAAAGCTCAAAATTTTCCTTCTGTTCCACATACTGCATGTGTGGGCACATACACACAGTCGTTTTCTTCATAGTACTTAAATGTTTAGATTGAAGGATCTTGTCAATTTTTTTCTTATTTATTGCATGTCTGAACCTATTAGAGCAAAGTTTGTGCAGAGCAGTAACCTTTCTTGTCCTCTCTCAGTATTCCAGTGTATAGATCAGTATGTACTTGGAGTGAGGACTCATTAAGCATTTGTTGAATGAACGTAGCCTTTTACCAAGGCAAAGAACAGAATTGTGTGCCTAGATCCCCAGGAAATGTTTTACAATTGTGTCTTAGTTAATGTTTTCCTAACATTTTGTTGACTTTGGCTGACAGATATTGGCCATTTCTTCATTAGCCAGTAATAAGATGAACAGGACTTAAATAGGTGTATGTCATTACTATGTAGATCAGCATGAGACTGAAGATTATTATAGATACACTGCCAAGAGGGTAGCAAATTTGTGTTAAATTATGTATAGACACTCTTTTTAACCCTTGGGTGCTGTGTGATCTGCATATTTATTATTAAGTTTCACTTAATGCATTGTTGCCGTTTGCTAAATATATTTAAATCAATTCCTGTGTTTTTATGGCTGAAGATAGATGTTGATACACACATGTATAGCAGAATTTTGGAGGCCAGAACACTTGTTTATGAATCATTGCATATTTAATTGTCAATGATTTGTATTTAGAAAGCATTTATATTTAAATATGTCCTATATTAGACAACTACCAAATGCCTAAGCCCTACTGCATATTTAAAATTTTCTAAGGATGGTTGAAAGTATAAGATGGTAATTATCTTTTTCTGATGTGTTGGTGCTATTAAAATCATATCATGATAACTTATCATTTACATGTAAATCTTGTTAAAATTTCAAAGCCCTGTGCTGAAAATATAAAAATAAGTATATTTAATATAATTGACATAAGATTGCTATTTTCCACAATTTTTCTGACTGTAATAAGAGAGATCCACTTTTGCATGCCTCTTCAAACAGCATTTTGAATTCTACCAACATCACACTCCTTTTATCCCCAGTAGTTGAAGTCCCAAAAGACTATCTCACCACAAAAATAACATCTGAAATATCAACTCTATGCATATAAATTCAGTTGGAAGGAGAAAACACTTCATGACTTTAGAGATGTCAATTTTATTACAAACTGTTTCTTCTACATAGAGCTATGTGAGCATGTGAGAATATATGTGTAAATTAATGTGTAATTCTTTCATTTTCCATTATAACTCAGTGTGCAAAAGAAATATATAAATGCAGGTATACAGTAAAATCAAGAGTTACCACAGACTATATACCTGTTTACATGTGAATTCTTTATACCTTAATTCTAAATTTACCACAGAGAACTAAGGTTAACAAATGATATGTAGGTGCTCATCATCCCAAAGTTCAACTCTCCCTTTTTTTCTTTTGAAATCTTACAAACGAATTAGAAATGTCCTGCCCCTTTCTTTTCTTCCTCCCACTTATTGCATACACATACACAATCTTAAAAACCTGGATTTCTCATTTTTTAATTTTCCTTTGTTTTTAAACTAATGTTAGCATCATTTTCCTGATTATTCACATTTAAAAGCATGTATTCAAATCTACTTTCTCCTCATCTCACACATCCATTTAGTAAACAATGATGAATTAAAATCCAAATATGGCATATATGCAGCCAGCTCATTCCAGTCTCTCTGTTGGTCTCTGAATCAAGACAATTAGCTTGGATCGCTTTTTTTCAGTTTTTTTTTTTTTTTTTTTCTTCTTTCCCCGCATGCCAACCAATTTATCCTATGTAACTCACCAGGAATAAAATAGAGCACAGCTATAATTATGATGCATGTCACCCCACAAATGCCCCATGATTCTTCATTACAGAAAAAAGAAAGCCATACTCTGGTTTTTAAATCACACTTTTAAATCAATCAATCGATCATGCTTGTTGCAGAAATTCAAACTGAAAAATATGTAGAAATAGGGATAAAAATTCTTCAGTACTATCACTTTCCTATAATACTGCTCCCATCTCAGTTAATATCTGATGGTAAACAATTAGGATGGCATGATTCCACATCTAGTTTTGAATATCGTGTGTGTGTGTGTGTGCGTGTAAAATAGTTTGTGACTATATTAAAAACAGATACTGGTATGATGAATTCACAATTTACTTTTTTATAATTAAATTGAATTTCAATTTATGTAGCCATTTTTTCATTAGAAAAGTAGATACAGTGTTTTGAACATAGAAACCTCTAAATTTAGTTGAAAAACAATAAATTTGTTTAATTGAATTGTTTATATTTTACCAATATAAGACCAAATAGTAATTTAAAAATAGTTTAATTTATGAAGTCATAAATAATTAAAAATAAGTAAAACACTTTTTCTCTAAGTATCTTATTTACTGATAGAATCAAACATAGAGTTTTACATTAGTTGCTCAATGAATACTTGAATCATTTAATGTATGATACTTTAGGTATAATTTTAATTGATTTAAAGGACTTGAGGACATAGAACAATATTTTAAATAAAACATATTCTTATATATTTTATCAACAGCATTGGACAAAGTGATCTTTATTGTATACATGGTAAATAAGGAAAAATGACTTTCCTTTTTTTTCTTGTTACCTTTCCTATTCTATACTCTGATGCCTGTTATTAAAATTTAAAGATAAATATTTTTTACAACCTCCCTGCATAGTTCATATGCACAACTAAGATTAAGAATCACTGCCTTTCTATGGTATGCACTGAACACTACTTAATATTTGTGATTTAAAATGTATTTTTCAGGTTGAATTGAAATCTATCCAGAGTTTATAGAGAACTCTTACAACTCAACAAAATTTCACAGATGGATAATAATGTTGAATATCTTTTCATGTGCTTATTGGCCATTTGTATGTCTTTTTTAGAGAAATGTTTATTCGAATTCATGGCCTATTTTTATTTTATTTTATTTTTTAAACATCTTTACTGGAGTATAATTGCTTTATGTTGGTGTGTTAGTTTCTGCTTTATAACAAAATGAATCAGCTATACATATACATATATCCCCATATCTCCTCCCTCTTGCGTCTCCCTCCCACCCTCCCTATACCCACCCCTCTAGGTGGTCACAAAGCACCGAGCTGATATCCCTGTGCTACTAGGCTGCTTCCCACTAGCTATCTGTTTTACATTTGGTAGTGTATATATGTCCATGCCACTCTCTCACTTCGTCCCAGTTTACCCTTCCCCCTCCCCGTGTCCTCAAGTCCATTCTCTACGTCTGCGTCTTTATTCTTGTCCTGCCCTTAGGTTCTTCCTAACCTTTTTTTTTTTTAGATTCTATATATATATGTGTTAGTATACAGTATTTGTTTTTCTCTTTCTGACGTACTTCACTCTGTATGACAGACTCTAGGTCCATTCACCTCACTACAAATAACTCAATTTCCTTTCTTTTCATGGCTGAGTAATATTCCATTGTATATATATGCCACATCTTCTTTATCCATTCATCTGTCAGTGGACACTTAGATTGCTTCAGTGTCCTGGCTATTGTAAATAGTGCTGCAAAGAACATTGTGGTACATGTCTCTTTTTGAATTATGGTTTTCTCAGGGTCTCTGCACAGTAGTGGCATTCCTGGGTCATATGGTAGTTCTATTTTCAGTTCTTTAAGGAACCTCCATACTGTTCTCCGTAGTGGCTGTATCAATTTACATTCCCACCAACAGTGCAAGAGGGTTCCCTTTTCTCCACACCCTCTCCAGCATTTATTGTTTGTAGATTTTTTGTTGATGGCCATTCTGACAGGTGTGAAGTGATACCTCATTGTAGTTCTGATTTGCATTTTTTCTAATGATAAGTGATGTTGAGCATTCTTTCATGTATTTGTTGGCAATCTGTATATCTTCTTTGGAGAAATGTCTGTTTAGGTATTCTGCCCATTTTTGGATTGGGTTGTTTGTTTTTTTTTCATATTGAGCTGCATGAGCTGCTTAGAAATTTTGGAGATTAATCCTTTGTCAGTTGCTTCATTTGCAAATACTTTCTCCCATTCTGAGGGTTGTCTTTTTGTCTTGTTTATGGCTTCCTTTGCTGTCCAAAAGCTTTTAAGTTTCATTAGGTCCCATTTGTTAATTTTTGTTTTTATTTCCATTTCTCTAAGAGGTGGGTCAAAAAGGATATTGTTGTGATTTATGTAATAGAGTGTTCTTCCTATGTTTCCCTCTAAGAGTTTTATAGTGTCTGGCCTTACATTTAGGTCTTAAATCCATTTTGAGTTTATTTTTGTGTATCGTGTTAGGAAGTGTTGTAATTTCATTCTTTTATATGTAGCTGTCCAGTTTTCCCAGCACCACTTATTGAAGAGGCTGTCCTTTCTCCACTGTACATTCCTGCCTCCTTTATCAAAAATAAGTTCACCATATGTGCGTGGGTTTATCTCTGGGCTTTCTATCCTGTTCCATTGATCTATCTTTCTGTTTTTGTGCCAGTACCACACTGTCTTGATTACTGTAGCTTTGTAGTATAGTCTGAAGTCAGGGAGCCTGATTCCTCCAGCTCCGTTTTTCGTTCTCAAGATTGCTTGGGCTATCCAGGGTCTTTAGTGTCTCCATACACATTTTAAGATTTTTTTGTTTTAGATCTGTGAAAAATGCCATTAGTAATTTGATAGGGATTGCAATGAATCTGTAGATTTCCTTGGTTAGTATAGTCATTTTGACAGTATTGATCCTTCCAGTCCAAGAACATCTTTTCCTCTGTTTGTGTCATTTTCAGTTTCTTTCATCAGCATCTTTCAGTTTTCAGAGTACAGGTATTTTGCTTCCTTAGGTAGTGTATTCCTAGGTATTTTATTCTTTTTGATGCAGTGCTAAATAGGATTGTTTCTTGAATTTCTCATTCTCATCTTTAATTGTTAGTGTATTGAAATGCAATAGATTTCTCTGTATTAATTTTGTATCTTGCAACTTTACCAAATTCATTGAGCTTTAGTTTTTTTCTGGTAACATCTTAAGGATTTTCTGTGTATATTATCCTGTCACCTGCAAGCAGTGACAGTTTTACTTCTTCTTTTCCAATTTTCATTCCTTTTATTTCTTTTTCTTCTCTGATTGCCATGGCTAGGACTTCCAGAACTATGTTGAATCATAGTGGCAAGAGTGGACATCCTTGTCTTGTGCCTGATCTTTGAGGAAATGCTTTCAGCGTTTCACCACTGTGTATGATGTTAGCTGTGAGTTTGTTACATATGGTCTTTATTATGTTGAAGTGTGTTGCCTCTATGCCCACTTTCTGGAGAGTTTTTATCATACATGGGTGTTGAATTTTGTCAAAAACTTTTTTTCATCTGTTGAGATGATCATATGGTCAAACGGAATAATGGAATAAATGTTTCCATTTGAAACAAATATAGTCAAACTGAACAAATACCAAAATCTATTTTTTCCTTTTTTAAACTTATAAGAGACACATCTATAACAAAAAAAAATAATATAGGAAGTTTGAAGATAAAAGAATGGCAATGGCATTTAATTACAACTTTAAACAAAAGAAAGCTGATATTAATATCAGGAAATGTGGGCTTTAAGGCAATAATCGTTATAGAGATAAAGGGAATTATCTCAATATATCAAAAGGGTAAAGGCTAATTCATGAGGAAGACCTAACAGTTCTTAATTTGTAGGCAGCTATAACACGGCCTCAAAGCATATGAAGTGAATATTGACAGAACTAACAGAGGAAACAGAAAAATCCATAATCCTAGTAGAAGATGGTAACAAATGTTTAAAAGTGTGTTAGTAATAGAAAAAACAGACAACATTTAAATAAGTGTATAGAATATTTGACTAGCAAATCAACAGAATTGTTCTAATAAACTAGTTATTATACTACCCAGAAACAGCAGAATATATGTCATTCCAAGTACACACAAAATAATTACAAAATAACCACATTATATACTAGACATAAGTCTCAAGAAATTTCAAGGGACTGAAATCAGATATGATTATTATCTGAACATGGTCCTATTACGCTAGAAATAAAAAAACAAAAATAAAATGATAAAATTCTGGTACATTTGGAATTTTTAAATTTTTTACTACATACCTATGGGGAAAAAAGCACAAAATTGGAAATTAGAAAATATTTAAAACTGGATTTTAGTGAAACACTACTTATCAGAAATTGAGGTATATAATTAAGGTTCTGCTTAGGGGAAATTAATAGTCTTATGCATATTTTTTAAGAGGCTGAATATCACTAATCTGTGTAACCATTTTAAGAGGCTAGAATACAAGTAATATAAAGCCAATGAAAAATAAAAGGATAGAAATAATAAAGGTATGAGTAGAAATTAGTAGAATGAATAAAACTATAGTAATTAAGAAGTCTATAAAAGTGTGTATGTATGTATATATGTCTGTGTGTGTGTATATATTTAAAGAAAAATGCACAACATGAAAGTTGTGAGTTTAAGGTTTATTCAGCGTCTTACTGAAGACTATAGCCTGGGAGACAGCCACTCAGTAGCTTTGAGTAAACTGCTCCGAAGAGGTAGGGGAGGAGCTAGTATGTATATGAATTTTTTTGGCTAGGAAATAATATATGTAATCAAGCATACATCTTGGTAAAAGATTGCTTATCACAAGGAACAAATATTTGAATTTAATGATTTTAGTGCTTTTCTATGTATGGGAAGGTGCAAGAATCTGGGGTAATTGAAAGTCTTCCTGAGATATGCATCTGACTCTAGAGGCCTATTTATTCAAAGCACAGATTGCCTCATTTTTTTTTTTCCATCCTGAATTCCTTTCAGGATACACTGTTGATGGGCAAATGCAGTGGGTTGCAACTTAACCCTAGTATAATTGGGTGATGAGTGATGTTCTTTGTTCTTCATATGTTCATATATCACACATATGTATGCAATAGAAAGAAAAAAATGCCCAAGTATTTTTAATAGATATGATAAATCCTTGGTATGAGTAAAGAAAACAAAGCAGAAAAGACAAGAATATCTATTACCAGGAATGAAAACAGAATTACTATACATCCATTTACAGTAAATATTATAAATATAAAAGAAAGTTATAAATAAACTTTATGCCAAGAATGAAAATTTGAACAAAATGGAATTTATAGTAATGTACATCAAAATTGTCACAAAAAGAAATGGATAACCTGAATATTGTATACTTATTAAAGAAATCAAATCAATAATTAAAAATGTTCATTATTTTCCAAGTCCAGTTGCCTTCACTAGCAGTTTCTAACAAATATGCATGAAATTTTAAAAATACTGATATTTCACAAACTACTCCAAAGAACAGAAACAAAACAGGGATATTTGTTTCTGCGTTTTTTCAGACTGACAGGACTTGGACATTAAAATGCATCATGGAGTGGTTAAGAAAGGACTATTGTTAGGTAATCTTAGTGATAGTCACAAATTTTAAAATATTAAGCAAAATTGAGAAAGTCATATCTATAAACAGACAAACAAAAACATGCTAATTTGGGGCTTATTTCAGAGATTCACAGTTCATTTAGCATTTGGAAAATCAATAAGTATAATTTGCCACATTACAAAAAAGAGAAGAAAACTCACATTATCTGAATAAAGAAAAAAATGATTAAATTCAGAACCTATTTGCAACAAAAGAAAAAAAATCAAAGTAAGAAAAGAAAGGAACTTTCTTAATCTTTTAAAAATAACAAAAATACTTAATCACCTCACACTGGTCAGAATGGCCATTATCAAAAAATCAACAAACAATAAATGCTGGAAAGGGTGTGGAGAGAAAGAAACCCTTTTGCACTGTTGGTGGGAATGTAAATTGATACAGCCACTATGGAGAACAGTATGGAGGTTCCTTAAAAAACTAAAAATAGAACTATCATATGACCCAGGTATCTCACTACTGGGCATATACCCAGAGAAAACCATAATTCAAATAGACACATGCACTCCAGTGTTTACTGCAGCATTATTTACAATAGCCAGGACATGGAAGCAACCTAAATGTCCATCAGCAGATGACTGGATAAAGAAGATGTGGTACATATATACAATGGAACATTACTCAGCCATAAAAAGGAATGAAATTGGGTCATTTGTAGAGATGTGGATGGACCTAGAGTCATACAGAGTGAAGTATGTCAGAAAGAGAAAAACATCATATATTAAGGCATATATGTGGAATCTAGAAAAATGGTATAGGTGATCTTATTGGCAAAGCAGAAATAGAGACACAGACGTAGAGTACAAACATATGGACGCCAAGGTGGGAAGGGGGCTGTGTAGGATGAATTGGGAGGTGGGGATTGACATATATACACTAATGATACTATGTATAAAATAGATAACTAAGGAGAACCTACTATATAGCACAGGGAACTCTACTCAGTGCTCTGTGGTGACATAAATGGGAAGGAAATCCAAAGAAGAGGGGATATACGTATACATATAGCTGATTCACTTTGCTGTACAGTAGAAACTAACACAACATTGTAAAGCAACTATACTCCAATAAAAAAAAGAACCTACTAAAACTCCACTGAAGACACCATACTTAATATTGGATTGACCAAAAAGTTCGTTCAGGTTTTTCCATAAGATAACACGGAAAAACGTGAACAAGCTTACCCGAACGACCTTTTTGGCCAAAACAACGTTTAGTCTCTCAGAAACATTAAAAAACTTTCCCTTCAAGAACAGGCTCAAGAGGTGGGTTCTCAGTATCACCAATGCAGTTCAATTTTGTTCTGGAAGTCTTAGAGCAATCAGGAAAGAAAAAGGCACAAAATTTAAAGGGACTAAAGAGCATATGCCACCTTTCATTTAAGTGGGTGATATGAATGTGTATTAGGAAATTGGAAAATCTGCAAGCATATTATTAAAATTAATAAAATACTTTAGCAAAATTTCTGACTGAAAGATTATATGTTATATACATAGCATGCCCTACTGTAGGGAAAATTAATGAATTACAGCTCCATGCAACATAGAAATGAATCTTAAAAAAACTATAGAGTTCAAAACAAAGATAAATAATGTTTTAAGTATGCATACCCAGCAAGTAAAACTATAAAAGGGGAAGTAAGAAAATAAAATTGAAAGCAGAATAAAAAGATTTCACAGTTGGGAAGACGTAGAATAGGGAAGGCAAGGCACTTCTGGACTGCAGGCATCTTTGCTGTGAAAATTACAGCAATAATGTGTTAAGCTAATCATTTGCATTTTGTAAACTTTCTTTTATTGTGTTATCTTACAAAATAAAGTTTAAAAAATAACTTGAACTTTGGGAAAGTTTGGAAAGGTAGTAATATGTAGGTGGACAGACATGAAAAGTCAGCTCCATTTCACAAAGAGTGCTTGATAAATTAGCAGTATAAAAGGTATTTTACAGAAAGTTGTCTTCTCTTAATTAAAAAAGAAAGTATATATATATGTATATATATATATATGTATATGCTCTTCTGCTCTTAGAGCAAATACAAAAGGGACAAGGAATGTTCAAAGATTATTACTTTGATTTGAGATTTTATGTCTCATAGTTAGAATTTTTGTTTTGAACAAACACATTTGCACCTTCTGGAAACAGAGCTTGAGTTTAATTTGTGTCGTCTGGGGAGAAGAAAGAAACTGAAGTATGATTTAAACTTAATTATATATATTTGCATGATTTCATTAATAAGTTTTAAGAAACTGTATTGTCTTTCAAAGTGAGTGTTTACCACTAAATTGTGTTTTGGTTTTAAAAATAAATACATTGAAAATAAAATGTACCTAATATTCTAAAAGGGTATTTCTATTAAATTAAAAAAAATGAATTTATAAAACAGTGGTCACAGTGACACTTATTGATACTCCACTTTACAATATGTTTTCATCTCCCAAACCATCGTAAAAATAGATTAGTGTAACATTAATAAAATTACATATTTTTTGGTGGAAAACAGCAGGTACAGTTTTATTTTTGCCTGAGCTTACGAAGTTTGTATACTATGACTATACAGTAGCTACACAAGTCATTTGTCTGTATTTAAAGAAGGATCAATATCCAATTCTTAGATGAAAGCATCTTTTTATGAAGATGTGGTAGAGAATGTCAGACCTAGTTAACTTGATCTATTATAAGTTTATCAAAAATATAATGGATGACAGTATCAAACTATTTTATGATTACCACTCACAGATGGCTAAAGTTTCATAAAAGGATCATTTATGGCATAGTACAGTCTTTAGTTATTTGAGGAGAAGTGAACAAATCTATTGGAATTCATTACATTGCCATAACCCACGAAAATAATATAGGGAGTTTTCTAAAATCTAATTTCCCTCACAAAATATTATTTCCTCCCTTTAGAAGTCATTTGGTAATAATTATTTTGAATCATACATGTTAGCTACCATAGGAAAGGCATCAAATAAAAGAGATTTCTATAGTAATTTGCTTATAATGTTCTGAAAATCAAAACAAATTTCATTTATGGCACCTAATATTTTAACATATTTAAGAATCATGTTGATGACTTTTTTTGTCTATTCCTATCACCATCCACAACACCTTCTCTTGAAAATTAGGCTGTCACAACACAGAATGTTCCAGTGGCTGGCACTGGTATAAAATAGCTACATTCCAGATTAAGAAAGGACTATTATATAATTAGAATTGGATATGCAGAGGTCATTTTGGAATTCTAAATTAGGAGCAAAATATTTAATATACAAAATATATTGTTGGCAATACTATGCAGTGAGGGTTTGCCAGATCACCATGGACACAACTTAATATTTTCCTATGAATCAAGCAGGTCTACTGTTTTATTCACATATAATTCGTACATATTCACCTGGTCTAATACATTTCTAGAACACAAATTTTGATTTCTAAATAATAGTTCTTAGGAGTTGCATGCTTCATTATTTGAATTATATTTAATTGACAAAACAACGCTTGCAAATAAAACTAAGAGAAAATATGAATTTTTATTATGGTCATCAAATTAGATGAATGTCTATGAGGGAAAGGCTTACATAATTTAAACATAGAATAAAATTATATTTTTCGAGTTAACTATGTACCTTAGGGATATGATAACAACAAAAATGAATTTACTCTAGGTTGCTGCCTAATTATATGCCTTCTAGGAATTAAAAAATCCAAATTTATGTCTTTATGATATATTAATCTAGGTGATTGTCACTAATTCCCCAAATATTTATTGAGTATATTTTATCATTCAGGTGATTTTCTAGGCGTTGGAGATAAAATTGTGAAGAAGTCAGAGCAGTAGCTTCTTTTCAGAGTTTATATTTTGATGGAGAGAGAAAAAAAATAAAAAAATAAATAAGATCACTTCAGGTAGTAATGAGCTCTGTGATAAGATAAAATTATGTGCAGTGACAGTGCCTGCAGGTGTACTTATTTAGATATTGTAGTTAATAAAGTCCTCTTTGAGATGTGACAATTACATGAGCTGAATCCTGTACTAGAAATTGGCTATATCAAGGTCTAGAGAATGAACTTTCCAGGCAGAGTGAACAGTGGTGGCAAGACCCCTAAAGTAAGACTAAGCCCAGCAGTTATGAGAACATATTATAAGGCCAGGGTTGTTGAATCCTAAAAAAGCAAGGGGGAGAATGGTAGGATATATACTGAATAAGTAGACAAGGACCAGTTTAGTAAGGGCCTTTTTGTGACATGGTAACAAGTTTGAATTATAGTTTCTATATAATGGAAAGGGAATATGATTATGATCTGAGTGACATTGCAAATGCATTTCAGTTTTGTATGGAGAATGAATTGCAGACACCAGTTACGGGTTATTACTCTGGTTTAAGCCAAATGTGTTTGCAATAGCTACAAATACGGCAATTGTTTAAAATTATCCTTGCCAGGGGCTGTTTATCTGGGGGGGAAAATCTCAGGAGACAAATTGATTTGAATTTTGTTTTATTTTTTAGTTTCAAATGGTTTGAATGATATGTTTATGTCCTATACAGTAGGACTTTTCAGTTTGATATAATAAAGTAAAAAATAAAGCAATGATATATATATATATACATTTTACCAACATTTTTATGAGATATAGTAGTTTATATAGTATAAGCTTCTTATAGGATAAACTAAAGGGTTTTATGTTGGAATTCTTTTAGAAAGAATAACAGGGTCATTAAAGGAAATAAAACCAAAAATATTTCATCGCTTTGTTTTACTCAAATTATTATCTATTGATCCTTCTCTTAGATATGAAAAATTACTAATTTTTCTAACCCTTACTGAAAGCATCTTCAACTCTAATTGATGAAGTTGAGCTCCTCACACTTGTTTGAAGAAACATTGTTGGAAAAAATATTGATCGACATGCTTCAAAGAGAGGGTCCCATGCCCACCTAGGTTGAATCAGTTGAGCCTTTAATGTGGTAACCTACATGATTGTATATTTTTAAAAGAAAGAATGCAAGCAGAACTTCTCATACATATTTGCATATGGGACAGTTTTTGCTTTGAGCAGTGCTACTCAACTCTATCCCACAGAACACCATTTGAGAAGGCCAAATAATTTAAATAACTAATTTAGGCACAACTCTCTTTATGAGCACTGAGCTTCTATTATTCTTGGATTTACACAGGTATTGTGTGGTTCTTATTAGCCTGGATAGGATAAATATATCATTCATGTATATAAGTATATGTATACACACATACACACATATATGTATATGTATATAAATCATTCAGGTGTATATATGGAGATCTATATACATATATTTCTCTACAGGTGGCTTTACATGAATACAATTTATAGTTGCTTAAAGAACATACTTTGTTTTTACGCAGTAGGAAACACAAACTACACATTTTCACTATTCTATAGTAAGCATCCTATCACCATGCTTCTATTAATTCTTCTCAGTCTAAATTGTGAGAACTGGTATGGTAAATAAATAATCAAAATGCCCCTGTATGGACCTTCCCTGCATGTGGTTAGCATAATGACTATTTCACAGCTTCCTTGATTATCTGGGTACTGTGTAGCTTTTCCCAGTGGGCTGCTGGGATTGACTAATACTGGTTCAGAAGAGTGTAGGTTCAGTCTTGCTTCACAGTAGGTGGTTGGTTAAGGCCACCTTTCTGTTCTTAGGGAGACCATGATTATTTTTAATAACAATTCTTTACTGTTTAATGTGCTAGTTTCCCTTCTTATTACATGATTTTACTTCTACCATGATTTTATATAATTTTCATATTATTCTGGAAGATAAAATGTAAAAAAAAAAATTACCCAACATGCATAGCTAGCTCCACTTCTCATTCACTATTAAATGCCATCTTTTATATTAATTAGAAATAAATAATACCCCAAATGAATAGCCAATGGGTAATCAACCAATAGATTAGCAATTTTTAATTGCGGGCTATTTGGGATTGGTATTATTCTTGGGGTTAGCTCATTGAAGAAAGAAATGTGTGATATAGTCAAGCAAATATGTTGGCAGATTATGGGAAATCCAAATGTTTGACAATATACTGAACACAATTATCTTGATTTTTTTTAAAGTAGTATTTCTTAGTCATTAAATGTAGCAAAGTAGATAAACAAAAAGGAATATTTGTTCTGCACATTAATGTAGAACTTTCCCATTTCATGAACATTTGTTTTCAAATTTCCAACAATAAAAGAGCTTAATGGGACTATTCTTGCACTTTTATTTTGGCTTTGGCCTTTATTTAGCCTTTAATATTATTTTTAAAAATTGTAAGTAAGGTATATCATGTTCTGTTTGGCCTACTTTTTTTTTTTATATTCACATTTTGATCTTAGTGCTAAAACACGTTTAAAGCTTTGATCAAGCAGAGGAAAACACATAAGAAGAAAGTAAAATAATCTTAAAAACATAATTTAGCCAGTCTCTTATGAAGAGATGGTCTCTCCATATGCTCTGCCATTATCTCAGTCAGTAGTATTGGGTGCCCCTCCTTCTCTGTGCTTTGTCTTGTCTCTTTGTATTAGTATTCAGCGTCTCTCTTTTTCCTGAATACACCATTCAAAATTATGACATATTAATCACAGACATTAGAGATGGGAATGATCTATTACTGTAGGTCATCTAATACCCTCCAGAGGCCAATCCTTCTTGCTGTATTATCCAGTGCTTTTCACGGGTTATTTGAAATGATTCAAGAAATGAAGATTTCCCCTTTTCCTTATTATGCAATCAGTTTCCCTATGGAATTCATTCTGCTTTGATACTCTAACCAGTTGCTAACAAGCAAACCATTTCTTGACACATGTAAAATTGCATAGACTTGTAATACCTCAGGCACATTGTGCTCTTTAACACTATTATTAATATGTTAACGGGTGGAAACATCATCTGACTGCTTGGAGTGTGAAATGTCTTATACTCATTTCATTTTCAATTCTTTGTAGTTTATGGTTACACTTGATTAAAGGTGGTACTGTGAACACTTCAAGTTGTTTTATTTCAAGATAAAAATGCTGCGAACTACATTAGGAAATATATTAGATATTGATTCTCTTATGGCCTTAGTACCTGTGTAATGTGAACTCAAATGCAAACATTTTGAAACAATATGGAAATAGTGGATTAATACGTAACCAAACTGTAATCATAATTAGTAAAACATATGTTTTGGAAGAGCTGTGGAACAGTAAAAGGAAAATGCTAGAAGGCAACTTAAAATACTGATATGTTTCCAAAGACAGATTTTGAGAAGATGGATGAAGGATACTATTCTTTTTAGATTGTAGTTTATCTGTATTGCTCTGATATTTGCAAGCCAAGTGTATACTGGAGAAGAATGGTGACATTAGGGATGCTCTTGTAAAAGAAATATCAATGTTTTAGATGTACATGGTTTACATTTTTAAGAATACTTTTTTTCTGATTTTTGTTTGTTTTCTGATTTGTTCCTATAACTTGAAATGGAGTATGGCAATCAAACACCAAACAACAACAGTACCCAGAAATAAATATAGTAATTTTACCATAAGTAATATTAAGAGGAAGATTGTCATTATGCAATAAAACATTCCTTATCTTAAATATAATGGAAAGTTGATGCAGTATGTAACCATTTAAAGCATGAATCCATGACAGTACTATCAGTTAATCTCATGTCTCCTTTGTTATGGGGTAAAACTATGTTTCATAATGGGTCCAGCTGAATTTAATCTAATTTACTCATCATCAGGCCTAGAGTTGGAGCCTAGCTTAGAGACTGATAGAAAATACAGAAAGAAGCAGAGTAGATCTCACTCCCTAGAAAGTCGAGTCCTCCAGAAGCTGCCTGTTGCTACAGTGAATCTGACCTCATGTCCTTATGTTGTGTTCTCAAATTTTCAGTCTCAAGATTATATCACTCTCTCAAGATTTGTCAAGGGGGAGTTTGTCTGTCTGAGCTTGAGACGTAAGTTTGTTGCCTCAATGCACTGGGGAAAAGGAGTATCTGATTTTGCTGTCTTTTCTACTGGTGGGATTTAACGTCCTCCCACCAAGTCTGTACTTGATTGGGAATCTCTGAAAGAGAGGTATGATTATAGAAAGTGGATGGAGGTGACTAGGGAAGATACTAGAAAGCCAAAGTGAAAACCACTTCAAACACCTGTAAGTGTCAGGAATTATACTAGCTATTAAATGGAATTAAAGAGAATAAGACACCATCTTTTCTCATATGGATTTAATAATCTACTGTCAAAATGTATTATAAAAAACTAACATATGTTTGAAATGTAGTCATAATCTGAAAACACTTAATAATTTCTTTCCTCTGGATAGTCATTATTAATTATTCATTGTTCAGAAAAAATAAGAAAAACAAGACATTTACCTCAGAAATTTTGCCCATGGTGAGAGGTCATGCAATATAATCTCCTCTTTTCTAGTATATGAAGAATAATATTGTGAAACTTATAGGGGTATTTTTCAAAAATATTTGTTTTTATCTTGGCTGCACTGGTTCTTAGTTGTGGCACACGGGATCTTTAGTTGCAGTATGCGGACTCTTAGTTGCGGCATGCATATGGGATATAGTTCCCCGACCAGGACTGAACCCGGGCCCCCTGCATTGGAAGCACCAAGTCCTACCCACTGGACCACTAGGGAAGTCCCATATAGGGCCATTTTAAAGGTTAAATAAGGCAATAAATATATGGCGCTTAATAATGAGTGCATGTTACCTCTTATTCCTTAGACCCAAAAATACACTTTAGAGTGTTGTTGCTGCTATCACTACTACTTTCAATAATAACAACAGTAATAATATTATTTTATTATTTTAATTTTCTTGCATGTAGTGCAGTAGTTGTGTGAAGTTGTGCAGTCTGAGTTTCAGATTAAATTTGATAACCACTGATAATGTATTGTAAACAGCTATTAAAAGTCTATTTACACATGGTGATATATAGCACATTTGCAATAGACATACACAGACCCCATTCTCTGCTATCAAATTCAATCTAAAATAATATCCATATATAATAAATACTCATACCTAAGTTTATATTACTTGTTTATTGTCTTCCTCAGTTGCCTCCCCTTGCAGAGTATATGACAATGAAGGCAGTCACATGTTTTATCTTGTTTACTGTTGTATAGGCAGTCTTTACCAGTGCCTGGCACATAATAAGTACCTAATAAATGGTTGTTGGAAACTATATGGATCCACCAGCAGCACAGGTTCTATTCCCTTAGCTCTTCTGAAGCATCTTTAATTCAAGGTACAAATGTATACATTTGGCATATTCCTTTTTCTACATCATCAACACACACCCCCACACCCGCCCCCACACACATTACCCAGGTTTTAAAACCAGCATACATAGAAGACAGAGATGTTTCTTAGTTGACCATTATCTTTGCTAACCCTTATGTACTTCATGCTTATATTGCTTATTTTAAAGCATATTCATATTTTAATGAACTAAATATATATAATCACTCTCATTTTATTAATTCTTTACTAGCAATGGCTCTTAGATTCTTTATCTTTCCACTTTGATTGCCATGAACTTAGTCTAAGCCCTCAAACACCTTTATTTTATACATTGGTTTCTGCAGTATCTTCTTTAATCTCTGTTACCATCTCTTTAAGTTATGTTCTACTCTATCCCATATGAATCACTTATGAATCCATATTGTTTTACCAAAGATAGTGTCCTCCATGGAATCCTCTGTTCATTCCCTTTCTTTTCCTAAAATTCATTAACAAAAAGTGGTAGGAAAACATTGCAAGTTGAGAAACAGCATGAGGAAAGAGAGGGTACAAAAGTGAGAATGTTATTGTGAGAGGCACAAAGGAGAAAAGCTTGACTACAGTGTTGGGGGACACACCATATTAGGTTGGATTGTTGTTAATCTTACGTACACAAGAATTGTCTTTTGCTTCACTGACACATTTAAAGCAGTAGAAATAACAGCAGCAGCAGCAGCAGCAGTAACAGTGGCAATGACATTTATTAAAAGCTCATTCTTTGCCATATAGTTTCCTAGTGCTTCGTACCCTTTATTTCATTTATTTCTCTTATTAACCCTTTATGAGACCTGTAACACAAATATATAACATGGCTAAATTTTGCCTTATATCTGTAATAATTTACAGAAGAGAAAACTGAGATTTAGAGAAGTTACGTGAAATGACTAAGGTGAAACAGTTACACCAAGCAGAACTTGTGGTTGAAATTGCGTCCGTCTGATACTGAAGCGAGAGTGCTTCACTACACTGCACTCTTTCTCCAGTCCCATAAACACATGGAATATTTTTGGTGAATGAAAGATAAAAATAAATAAATAAAAGTCTATTATAAAAAATTAAGTTCTAAAAAGAGAGGAGGCAGATAAATTGAATGACACAAAGGAATAATGTGTCTGCTCTTTAACTTTATGAAATATAAAATCATTTGCAAAAGTTGAATAAACACCACCAGGATCTTAGAGGTATATTCCTATTTGACAGTAGAGAACTGTGTATGGATGAAGGTGTTGGAACAAGGTCAGGGAGTTGTGATAAGATCTGGCTTGCTCTGGCATATTTTACATTGGTAGAGTTCAAATTGTGTACTAATGTGACTGGGAAGTGTATTGGAGAAGGACTATGATTTGAATGAAATTTTGCCCACGTATTTAAGTTACTCGTGATAAAGATTTCCTATCCAGAAACCTGAAGCCTCTTTTAGAGCCTTCCTTACTCAGACTTCTCTAGCAGAAACCATATGTGTTTTATCTATCTTGTCAAGATAAGTGGAGTAAAGGTTAGGCAGAAAAAGTAAAATTAGGTAAAAAGTTCTCTATGATAATATCCATGGTAAATATTTCAATTTTAGCATGAGTAAATGTTAATTCATGCAGAAATGGAAGCTATTTAAGTAGGTGATAATGACAAATTGAAGAGTGTTGTGTAGTTTAGACTGGTGAATGATGTTATTAGAAACCTAATCTTTATACTTGGTAGTAAATACTTTTTTTTTTAAACATCTTTATTGGAGTATAATTGCTTTACAATGGTGTGTTAGTTTCCACTTTATAACAAAGTGAATCAGCTACACATATACATATATCCCCATATACCCTCCCTTTTGAGTCTGCCTTCCACCCTCCCTATCCCACCCCTCAGGTTGGTGACAAAACACTGAGCTGATCTCCCCGTGCGATGCAGCTGTTTCCCACTAGCTATCTATTTTACATTTGGTAGTGTATATATGTCAATGCTACTCTCTCACTTCATCCCAGCTTACCCTTCCCCCTCCCCGTGTCCTCAAGTACATTCTCTACATCTGTCTCTTTATTCCTGTCCTGTCCCTAGGTTCATCAGAACCATCTTTTTTTTTTCTTCTTAGATTCCATATATATGTGTTAGCATACGGTATTTGATTTTGGCAGTAAATACTTTAATAATGATTATAGACCAAGAAATAAAGCTGTCCATATTCATTGCTAATGCTGTTATTAAACAGCCAGTGACCATTCACACAAGACAGAAGGGAATTGACCTGACATATGAAAAGCAGTACAGTTTAATTAAAAATGGCTTGAATATTTTTTAGAAGAAATAAGTTGAACATGTGAATGGCTTTTAAAGTGGCATTTGAAAGAAAAAATAAACCAGCCCATAATTTGAACTAGCTTATCTAAATCTTAAAGTCTTAGTATATTTCATTCTGTATAATCCGAGGTGATTGCAAAAAAACTAAGTCAAACAACACCTAAAATAACATTTAATTAATATCTCATACTTAAATGTCTTTCTGGGAAATACATTTTTGTTATTTATCGTGATACAGTAAGCATTATTGGTAGTACAAAAGGCTTACGAAAGATGCTGAGTTCTCATAGGCAACCTACAGTATACCTTTTTCTTTTGCCTTTTCTATTTTACTTGCCTTTTCTGGGAATTTTTATGGGAATTGGTAAGTTTATGTATCGCTAGAAGATACTTGTATTTCCTAATAGTGTATATAAGAAGACTTTATGAGCTAGATTCCTTCCTTGATAATCTTGCAGTTAATATCAGTTTCCATATCATGAATATGTACGTACAGTTGTAAATTGTCTTGAATTTATATGAAAAGTAAAAATTGGCTTTTATCAAGTTCTTACTTTATGCTTGGAAATACACTAAGCAATTTGCATGATTTCATTCCATTCATTCATTTGAATATCTATTTAATAGAGAAACTGAGGCTTGAAGAGTTGAAATTGTACAAAAATCACACAGCTAATACAAGATAGTCTCAAGATTTGAGTTCAAAATATATGACTCCTGTGTAAACCTCCTAACCACAGTACTAGATTCATACGCATCTGTCTTTATCTTTCAGTTCTCTAAAGCTGTAAGGTTCTTGTGTGCAACACACATATGTGTTCTTCCTGAGCTTTTTTTTATCATAGATTTTTTTTACTGTGTATACTAATAAATAATTTTTGCACTGTTTAGTATTGTCATATCAGACATATAAAATATACATAGAGGAAATGTAAATCTTAGAGCCGAGGCAGAATTTGTGCTGGCTAGTGACTCAAAAAATACTTTTCAAGGCCAGTTAGACTGATGGTATCATTATAGTTTTTCATTTTAAAAAGATCTGTGCATTCTGCTTTGAAGCAACTCCAGTGAACCTATACATCTGAAAAATTTCTGTTTTCCTTTTAACATTTATTCCCATGGCAATAATATGCATGTAAAGCATATCCTTAAATGTTTCTTTATAACTTAGAAATATCCAAATAGTTTAAGAAACTTCTCAACCTCAGATTATACTGGGCTCTCTTGCAAAGTAAATTGTAATTACCTCTAGAGAAATGTGAGTTGAAAAATATTAATTCCTGTATCATTTCTCTACATCAGCCTAAATGTTTTTCAGCTAGGTTTCATTATTAAGTTAAATATTTGGAACATGTTAGAAATGTGTAGAGAATAAGCACACAGATGGTTTTATTAAATGGTCAATATATGATTATAAGGATCTTGAAACCCATAGCAATAACAATAATAGTAACTATGACATCTAGTTCTTACTGATATTGCTATCCAGTATGCTAAGCTTCTTGCATATTGTTATTTCATTCATTAAATAATTGCTTGTTGACTGCCTGCCATTTTCTAGATGTGGTTGTAGGTGCTTAGAATATGGCAATGAAAAAGACAGTGAAGTTCTTGCCTTTATGTAATGAATACTCTGCTGGGCCTCAATACCTACTGGGAAGTAGATACTATTTTATCCCACGTTTTAGCTGAGAGCTGTATGGTTTCCTCAGAAAATAAGCCACTTGCCCAAATCATTTTGCAAAGCCAGAATTCACCTGATGTTTGTTTGACTTCTAATTCCAAGCGCTAAAGTATCGTGCTATTTGGTATACTATACCAAAAATAAGTAGGCTGAGTAGGTTGAGCCACGACATCAATATTATACTTCACATGTTATCTAAAATGTTATCCAAATATTTTGTGTTAACACTTTGTCTTTGGGATTATGCTTTACATTTGTCATCTCTGCTTACTCAGTTCTTTTTCAGGCCTCATGTACTTTTGCCTATGGATGATATGGGTACTCTCTATATTGAATATCATTCAATATTCTTATCTTTGAATGATAAGAATATTGAGCAATAGGAGAATCATAAACTACACAAGGAGGCTTGATTACAGGTGGAGCCATTCAGAAGAATTGCTTTAATAGTATAAATTTTTGCTTTGTAAACAAAATAAATCAAAGTTGTCCCAATAAGTGAATGCATTATTTGCTGAGTATTACTCAGAGGGTTATTTAAATTAAGTAAATATGCAATAGTCTAGAATTCTGTCTCATATAATGATAAATGTCAAGTGATGTCACTTTTTAGAAGAGCATAGAGAGACATTCCATTCAAATAGTTGAACAGTATGAAAGGAGTATATCTATCTATCTATCTAGTCTGTATTTCTATTAAATAATTTGCTCTTTCAACCTCATAAGGCAAGAAGTGAGTCAATTTTAGAAGTAAACAAAAGGCTTCATTTCTGTGTTCTTCATGCTCTGCCAATCACAACCCCAAGAATGTGGCTAATATCTAAAGCAGAGTATTTTTTGGATGTGTTGCTTTTTGTTGCATGGGCTTCAGTTAGTAATCATCAGCATTCTTCAATATAGAGTTCATTAGTAGATTATATTGGTAAGGGAGAGGGTCCCTAGGCTTTACTATAGCAATTTGAAAACCTCAGTGTGTAAACAATCACCTGGAGAGCATGTTATAAGGGGAATTCTTGGTTGTATGCTATTAATAGGCATAGGATAGGCTTTCCATGGGATCTTCATTTTCAGTAGGAACTTAAGGTAGTTCTAAGAGAGCTTGTTCCTGGTCTCTCACTGGGTTACTGTTGGCTTTACTGAGTAAACAAAAAGGACAGAACATTGCATGCAAAAAATAAAAATAAATAGTTGAAAAGAAACAGTGTAATATACTTTTCCTTCTTAAAAATTGTTCCTATGATTTGTGACAGTTACTTGCCTTTAATCTGCTTATATTTATAGAATTCATAAACTTCAAGTACCCTCACAGACCTATGCTGTCATTGACATTTCTAATACTTGGAAATAAACAGGTGGCATAAATCCTTTCTTGATAGATCTAAGTCTACATACATAATCATTAATAAAATTAAATCAGATATTTAGAGTGAATGAGTTGTCTATGAGATTAGACAAACACTAGATGAGTTTGCTTTTAATTTATTTTTTAATGCCATCTTCTAGTTTTCACAAACTGTTCTTGTTTTTGCATATGTGACATTATGATTTATAATAAATATATATTTGGTTTTAGTCCCTTTCTATCGCTAAGTTCCTAAAACCCTTGGAATTTCATAAATAATAAAGAGCAATAAGGGTGAAAAGAGTACATTTTATTATTCATAACAAGTCCCTTTCAACCAAGTCTGAGGTTATGTTAATGAGATAACTTTTAGAAAGCCCCTAAAGAGGGACTGGTTGCCAGGGGAACCAATCCAGGGAGGGAAGAGGGCCTGGAGATAGAGGTCAATCACCAATGGCCAATGATTTAATCAGCCATGCCCCTGTAATGAAGACTCCAAAAAAACTCAAAAGGACAGTGTTTGATGAGCTTCCAGAACTCTGATTACTGAACCAGAATGCATCCATGGGCTGGGACAGAAGCTCTAGTATTCAGGACCCTTCCAGACCTTGCACTATGTACAGGCATATCTCTGAGATGTTGCAAGTTTGGTTCCAGACCACTGCAATGAAGTGAATCTCACAATAGAGTGAGTCACACAAATTTTTTGGTTTCTCAGTACACTTAAAATTATATTTACCCTGTACTATAGTCTATTAAGTGTGCAATAACATTATTTCTAAAGAAAACAATGTATATGCCTTAGTTAAAAAAACTTTATTGCTAAAAAATTCATACCATCATCTGAGCCTTCAGTGAAAAGTGATCTTTTTGCTGATGGAGGGTCTTGCCTTGTTGTTGATGGCTTGACTGATCAAGGTGGTGATTGATGAAGGTTGGGGTAGCTATGACAGTTTCTTAAAATAAGACAAAAATGAAGTTTGCTGTATCTATTGACTCTTCCTTCATAAATAATTTCTCTGTTGCATGCAATGCTATTTGATAGCATTTTATCCACAGTAGAACTTCTTAAAAATTTTGAGTCAGTCCTCTCAAACTGCTGTTGCCTTATCAATTGTTAGTGTAATATTATAAATCCTTTGTCATTTCAACAGTCTTAACAGCATATTATCAGGAATAGATTCCATCTCAAGAAATCATTTTCTTTGCTCATCCATAAGGAGCAACTCCTTATCCATTAAAGTTTCATCATCAGATTGCAGCAATTCAGTCATATCTTCAGACTCCATTTCTAATTCTGGTTCTCTTGCTGTTTTCACCACATCTGCAATTACTTCCACCCCTGAAGTTTTTAGCCCCTCCAAGATGTCTGTGAGGGTTGGAATCGACTTCTTACAAACTTCCGTTAATGTTTATATTTTGACCTCTTCTCATGAATCAAAAATGTTATTAATGGCATCAAGAATGGTGAATCCTTTCCAGAAGATTTTTAATTGAATTTGCTCAGATCCATCAGAGAAATCATTATCTACGGCAGCTATAGCCTTATGAAATGTATTTCTTTCATAATAAGACTTGAAAGTCAAAATTACTCTTGATCCATGGGCTGCAGAATGGATGTTGTATTACCAGGCATGAAAACAACATTAATCTCATTGTACATCTCCATCGAAGCTCTTGGGTGACCAGCTGTATTGTCAGTGAGCAGTAATATTTTGAAAGGAACTTTTTTTTTTCTGACAGTAGGTCTCAAGAGTGGGCTTAAAAGACTCAGTAAACCACATGTTATCAACAGATGTGCAGTCATCCAGTCTTTGTTGTTCCATTTATAGAGCACAGCCAGAGTATATTTAATGTAATTCTTAAGGGTGCTAGGATTTTTAGAATGGTCAATGAGCATTGGCTTCAACTTAAATTCACCAGCTGCATTAGCACCTAACAAGAGAGTTAGCCTGTTCTTTGATGTTTTGAAGCCAGGTGTTGACTTCTCCTCTCTAGCTATGTAAGTCCCAGATGGCATCTTCCTCCAATATTAGGCTGTTTTGCCTACATTGAAAATCTGTTGTCTAGTGTAGCCACCTTCATGAATTTTCTTACCTAGATCTTCTGGATAACTTGATGCAGCTTTTATATCAACACTTGAGGCTTTATCTTGTGCTTTTATGTTAGGGAAATGGCTTCTTTCCTTAAACCTCATGAATCAGCCTCTTCTAGCTTCAGACTTTGCTTCTGCAGCTTCCTTACCTTTCTCAGCTTTCATGGAACTGAAGAGAGGGCCTTTCTCTGGATCAGGCTTTGTCTTAAGGGAATGTTGTGGCTGGTTAGATCTTCTATCCAGACCACTAAAACTTCCTCGTTGTCAGCAATAAGGCCGTTTTTCTTTCTTATCATTCATGTGTTCACTGGAGTAGCATTGTTAATTCCTTCAGGAACTTGTCTCTTGTATTCACATCTTGGCTAAGTGTTTGCTGCAGCATGCTTAGCATTGGCTTATCTCAACGTTCGACAGGCCTTACTCAGTAAGCTTAATCACTTCTAGCTTTTGATTTGAAGTGAGAGACGCGTGACTCTGCCTTTCACATGAACACTTGCAGGCCATTGCAGAGTTATTAAATGTCCTAATTTTGATATTGTTGTGTCTCAGGGATTAGGGAGGCCCAAGGAGAGGATAGCAGTCGGTTGATAGAGCAGTCATCAGAACACACACAACGTTATTAAGTTCATGGTCTTATATGGGCATGGTTTGTGGCACCTCAAAACAATAACAATAGAAACATAAAAGATCACTGATCACAGATCACCGTAACAAATATAATAATAGTGAAAAAGTGGGAAATATTTTGAGAATTACCAAAATGTTCCACAAAGATGAAGAAAGCAAATGCTGTTGGAAAAATGGCTCCATAGACTTACTCAATGCAGGGTGGCCACAAAACTTTAATTTGTAAAAACTGCAATATCTGTGAAGTGCAGTAAGGGAGAGGGCAGTAAAACGAGGTATGCCTGTGTCTTTTAATTTGCCTGCTCATTTATATCCTTTAATATCCTTTGTAATGAAGCAGTAATTTGATTAGTAAATTGGTTTCCTGAGTTCTGGGAGCTGCTCTAGAGAAATAATAGAACCCATAAGGAGCTAATAGGAACCTTCAATTCATAGCTTGTCAGAAGCACAGGTAACTATCTGAACTTGTGATTGGCATCTGAACTGGGGGCAGTCTTGTAGGACTGAGGCTTCACCTGTGGGATCTGACATATCTTCAGGTAAATAGAGTCAGAATTGAGCTAAATTTGTAGGCCACCCACTCAAGGTTCACTGTAAATTGGAGAATTACTGGGTGGTGTTGGATAATACACAGCAGAGAGTGGAAATGCTATATTAACTTTGAATATTTTTAAACACTTTTTTTCTTTTGTGGCCCTATGTTTTTGTAAAGACCATATTTTTGACTCCTGAATCCTTCTCTGTGTCTTCCTCCACTTATTTTTGCCTCCCAATTTCCTACTACTCTGCATAGCACCTACTGCTTTTCAAGATCACTGGATTTTTTTTCTTAAATCCCAAGTTTAGATTCTCCATATATGTACTTCTCTTTTGGTCTCAAAACACAAGTATAAAATTAAAACTCTCAAATATTATAATACAAATCATTTGAGGATAGTTTAATATGAAAAATGTATAAATATATTCTATGCAAATGTATTTAAAGTTAGTTTTTACATTTTTATTATAATTCAAATTTTTGATAAATATTTTTATAATGCAGTTTTGATATTTTTGTTATAATAAACTTATATTTTTAATTTAAAATTTAGTAAGAGAAAATATTATGGAAACTTTGGAGTTCATGAGAAATCTTATTTATATTCCGATTTTTGATATTTGGATATTTTGCCTGAGAAAAGAGTAGTTTGATTCAAATGAGGATAATAGTCTCAACTGAAAACTTTTCTTTTTCCGCAGCAACATTCTTTGCAGTTTTTGTAACACCTGCATTTTCTTATTGCCTCCCTTACGGTTCTATTTGGAACCATGAGAGTGTCATAAACTAGAAGAAAAAAAACAGTGCAGTGGAGCTTCTAGTAAAGGTAGAGTAGGTAATTCAGATCAAGCTTTGCTGCCGAGGACAACTAGCTAACAGAAAATGGAGAAATGTTACAGACAGCACCAGAATTAATAGGGAACTATCAAGGGGAAGATTCATAGCCAGAATGTTTTCCCCTATGAGTGTTTTTCAGTTCCTGAATGGGTTGATAAAGGGTTGAGCAATTCTTTTGACAGCTTCTTTGGGTTCAGAGGAAAGGGATAGGTGTCCAGGGTGGCCTCATAGGGATATGGAAAAACTGAATGTAGTACCCTGCAGGGATAGCAGCTCAGTTTTTTTATTCTCTCATACCTAGAATTGGGTTGAGGTAGTATTATTGTTATTCTCTCTAGAGACCTGGCAGAGCAAATATTAATACTCTCTGGAATAAGATATTATCATCTGAAAAGTCAAATGATCTATAAAGATTAAAAAAAAAAAACTGGCACCTAGTGGAAAGTCATCAAGAACAGGAATAGAGAACACATCATGAAGAAAAGCAATAAAAACAGAAGATAGAAACATACCCACTATGTTCCAAATGGTAAAGTTATTAGACACAGATTTTGAAATAATGATCTCACTCTGTCAAAAAAGTTAAAGCAAATATTGAGTATTTACAGAAGACTGGGAAATTTAAAATACCAAATGGAAATATTGGATTTCCGTAAATTCAAATGAAGAAACCAGTTGATGAGTTTAACCCATACTAGACACAGTTGAAAAGAGAAGTAATCAAGAGGATAGCTTAGAAGTAAATATTCAGAATAAAGGACAGAGAAGTAAAAAATGAAAATTACAGAATAATGGAATGTGACATATATCACACAGAAAGCAGGCCTAACTTTCTGAAATTTTAATCCAAGGAAAATTAGATAGGAAATGGGGCAGAAGCAGTATCTGAAGAGAAGATGGCTGAGAATTGAATGAAACTGGAAAAAGGCATCAAGTTATCAAGTCACAGAATCGAGAGCACTACAAAACCCAATCATGATAAAAATAAATTGAAACTCAGTTTTGTATTTAAAAACTGCTGAGATAAAAATATAAAGAGCCAGAGTTAAAAGCAACCAGAGATTAAAGACATGTTATGTTTCAAAGAACAATAAGATTAGCAATTGGGTTTTCAGTAGAAATGATGGAAATCAGAATACAGTGGAATGGCATCTTTAAATGATGAAAGAATACAAATATTAACATAATTTTTTTTTTTTTTTTTTTTTGCATTATGCGGGCCTCTCACTGTTGTGGCCTCTCCCGTTGTGGAGCACGGGCTCCGGACACGCAGGCTCAGTGGCCATGGCTCATGGGCCCAGCCGCTCCACGGCATGTGGGATCTTCCCGGACCGGGGCACGAACCTGTGTCTCCCGCACCGGCAGGCGGACTCGCAACCACTGCGCCACCAGGGAAGCCCTTAACATAATTTTATACTCAGCAAACTGTAATTCAAAAACATAGTCAAATTAAAGATGTTTTCAGAAAAACAAGAGATGAGAGAATTTATTATAGGAAGATGCATAGTAAAAGAAACATTAAAGGGGTTCTTCAGGAGAAGGAAACTTGTCTTCAATGACAGCAGGAAATTATAAGGAAATAAGAATACCATGAAGGGGGAAATATTTGGGAATATCTAGATGAATTTGACTTCATTAAACAAAAATAATGTTATCTTATGGGGTTTAGCACAACTTAAAATAATAGGGGTTAGGCACATTGAGTTAAAAGAGTTTATAATTTTAGAACAAAAAGAGGGAGAAATTGAATAATAAAAACATTCAAAAAAAAGTTGAGAGAAGGAAAATAAGAAAACAGACAAATGGCCTAAATAGAGAATATTGAAAAGTATAGTATATTTAAAGTCAAATATATGAATATATATGTATATATATGGATTAAATGTTTCAATTAAAACAAAGATTTTCAGATTATGTAAAATAAAGTCTAGAGTAATCTATCAAAAATATAAAGACATACAATTTGAATTGGTGAGTTGTATGATATTTAAACTATTTCTCAATAAAGTTGTTAAAAATGACAGATATATCAAAAGAAGAGGGGAAAAAAGGTAGTTCATGCAGATACTTAAAAAAATTCTAAGTTATATTAATGGTAGGAATACTATAATTAAAGGTAAAAATAATAAAGATAGGCACTCCATAATAATTTTAATTCACCAAGGAGTTATAATATGTCTAAAATTGTATAAATGATTTAGTATTCAAGAAGATATAAAAAGGAAAATTTACAGAACTATAGCAGAAAAAGCAAGTCCACAAAGATAGTGGGAAATTTTATTATACTCCTTCAGTAACTGATAGAAAAAGCGGATCAAAAATCAGTCAAACTATAAAATATTTGAAAAACAGCAAACTTGACATAGTGGATATAATGTATAGAATGTTATACCCAACAAATGCAGAAACAAACATTCTTTTCAGCACACACATTTACAAAAATCGTAAAAAATAAACTGGGTCATTAAGCAAGTCTTAAGGCCAAAAATGGAAATCATAAAAAGAAAATGACTTAGCCACAAATTATTTTATATAAAAATAAGTTATAAAGTTAAATAGAAAGCCCCAGTATGTTTGACAACTAAGGAAAATACTTTTAAATAACTCAAAAGTCAAAGGGAAAATCATAATATAGACTAGAACAGGTTTTAACCTCAATGATAATAAAAATAACATGTCAAAACTTGTGGGAGGCAGAAGAATCTTTGCTTAGAGAGAATTTTTGGCTTTCACTGCATATATTTGAAAAGAAGGTAGACAATATCAGTGAACCAAGCATCCTTATTAAGAAGTTATATGGCAGTAATTTGTATGTTTTCTAAAAATAGGAGAATTAAAATAAGACAAAAATAGAGTTAATAAAATATAAAGAATAAAGAACAATCAAAAGATCAGTAAAATTGACAAACCCTGGTGTGTTAAGGGAAAGAGAGAGACAGATATAGAAAGAGAAAAAGACCAATTTCAAGAATATTATGCTTAGAGATTCCAACTAACATTCTGGAAAAGACAAAACTGTGGAGACATTAAAAAGTCTGTGGTTGCCAGAGATTAGGAGAGTAGGTGAAGGGCAGAGTGGTGGAGGACTGAGAATTTTTAGGGCAGTGTAAATACTCTCTATGATCCTATAATGATGGATACAATTATTATACATTGTCCAAACCCATATAATATAGAACACCAAGAGTGAACCCTAATGTAAGCTGTGGACTTTGGGGGATTATGATGTGTTGTAACAAATGTACCACTCTGGTGTGGGATGTTGATAAAGGGAAAGGCTATGCATGTGTGAGGGCAGAGAGTATATGAGAAATCTCTGTATCTTCTCAACTTTACTGTGAACCTAAACTGCTTTAAAAAATAAAATTTTAGGGCTTCCCTGGTGGCGCAGCGGTTAAGAATCTGCCTACCAGGGCAGGGACACGGGTTTGAGCCCTGATCCCTGAAGATCCCTCATGCCGCGGAGCAACTAAGCCCGTGCACCACAACTACTGAGCCCGTGTGCCTAGAGCCTGTGCTCCACGACAACAGAAGCCACCACAATGAGAGGCCCGTGCAGGGCAGTGAAGAGTAGCCCCCGCTCACTGCAACTAGAGAAAGCCCATGTGCAGCAATGAAGACCCAGTGCAGCCAAAAATAAATAAAATAAAATAAATTAATTTTAAAAAAGAAATAAAATTTTAATAGAAAAATTCTCAGAAACATTAAAAAGTTGAGGATGTAATGAATAATCTTGAAATCAATAATATAATAATATAGCAGACACAGGAGAAATAGAAATTTGAGCAATCTTATGAATACTACCTAAATTTAATCACTAGTTAAAAACCTTTCTACAGTATTTTTTTTTCAAATTTAAGGGAAACATTACAAAGCAATGCAAAACAAAAATCTAGGTCTAGATGCTTTCATTTGGTGAACACTTCCAAATATTTAAGCAATAAATAATTCAATTTTGCTCAAAAACCTGTAGGGGGAAAAAAAAGCCACAGCACAAATGCTTCCCAATTCATGTTATAAGGATGGACTACTTCCAGGAAGGACATTTTTATTTCTATCTTAAGTATGAATATAGAATTCCAAATTGTAATAGAAATATTATCAAACTTAATTCAGGAAATTATAAAAAAGGGTAATGCACCATAACCAGTTTGGTCTTATTTGGTCTTACGTAAGGTTAGTTTAATATCGGAAGATCTATTAACGAAACATACTAACAGGAAAATAAAAATTATAACATCATCTCAAAAATGTTGCAAAGGAGAGCTGATAACATTTAATATTTAGTCATTATTTTTAAAAATGTTAGAAAACCAAGAATAAAAGGAATATTCTCAGTCTAATAAATGAATACACCAAAAAAATGTGCTATAGCAAAAACAGTGCTTGATATTGAAATTTTTAAAGTCGTACACTTAAAATAGAGACATAGGTAGCTGCTGTCACCAGTCTTCAGCATTTTATTGGAGACATTAACAGCATAGTAAACCAAAAGAAACAAAAGGAATGTAATTTAAAAGGAATCCTCATTATTCACATATGATAATGTATAGATAGAAGCAAAAAAATACAAATAAAGTATTAAAATCAATAAACTACTTTAGCAAGGTTTCTGGATGCAAGTTAAAGCACAAAACTCAATTCCAAAGAAAACGAAATTCTCAAACAATGTCGTTTAAAATAACATAAAACATATCAAATAATAAATCTAGCAGACAAAGTGCAATACGGCTCTGGAAGAGACTACAAAATATTACTGAGAGAATTTAAAGGAAATGTAAGTATATTCATGTGTCTATCATGTTTATGGAGTGAAACATTCATTATTGTAAAGATGCTAACTTTCCCTAAATTCACCTTTAGATTCACAGCAATCCCCATCAAAGTCCCAGTAGGAGTTTTATGGAACATGATGGGCCGAAACTAAAATTGATATGAAAATGCAGAATGCTAATAGCCATTATACTCTGCCTTGAAGAAGATGAGCAAAGGGGAGGGAGGACGTGTTCCTTCAGATATCAAGACTGATATCACATTGCAGTAAAGGAGACGTGTCATTTGTGCAAGAATAGATAAATAATCATTCGAACATAAAATACTACAGCAAATAAGTAGATTTGTGCATATACGGGCACAATTCAAATGTAAGTTGTAATGTAGAGCAATAGGAAATGAAAGTGTCTTCAGCAAATGATGGTAGATCCTGATGGAAAATAGTGAAACTTGACGGCTACCTCACACCGTATATTAAAAATGAATTCCAGGAGATTATAAATTTAGGTGGGAAATATATAACTTCTGAAAGATAATATAGAAGAATATCTTTAAAATGGAGTGGGGCAATATTTCTTAAATAAGACACACAAAATGTTAACCATAAAAGAAAATATTGGTAAATTGGACATTAGATATCAGAACTTATTTTCAAAAGATGCCTGTAAGAGAAACAAAAGCAGTTCACAGAGTGGGAGAATTTACTTACAATACATAAATGGGTAAAGGACTAGTGTCCAGAATATGTAAAGAACTCCTACTAATTAATAAGAAAAAATCCCCAAAGGAACCTGTAAGAAAGATGGGAAAGAGGCTTCAATAAGATATCCAAGTGTCAAATAAAAGTCTGAAAAGTTCTCAATCTTATTGGTATTCAAGGAAATGGAAAATAAAACCTGATGAGAGACCACTATGTATCCATTGGAATGGTTTAAAAAAATATTTATTTACTTTTTAATTTTTATTGGAGTATAGTTGCTTTACAGTGTTGTGTTAGTTTCTACTGTACAGTGAAATGAATCAGCTATACATATGCATACATACCCTCTTTTTTGGATTTCCTTCCCATTTAGGTCACCACAGTGCAATAAGTAGAGTTCCCTGTGCTATACAGTATGTTCTCAATAGTTGTCTGTTTTATACATAGTATTGATAGTATGTATGTGTCAATCCCAATCTCCCAATTTTTCCCACACCCCCCTTCCCCCTTGGGATCCATACATCTGTTCTCTATGTTTGTGTCTCTATTTCTGCTTTGCAAATAAGATCATCTATACCATTTTTCTAGATTGGAATGATTAACATTTAAAAGACTGGCAACTCCAAGCGTGGGCAAAGGTGTAGAACATTGGGAGCTCTCTTACACTGCAGAAGGGAGAGTAACTTGGGAAATCAATTTGGCCCTCTCTCCTAAATGTGAATGTTTGCATACTCCATTTCCCACCAGTTATGCCCCTAGATATGTAGCAAAGAAGAATATGTACAAGAGACATGTACAAGAATATTCATAGCAAAGTTATGTAGGATATTTGGGTAAATGAAATTGTCATATGTGCAAATAATAGAGTACTATAAATTAATGAAAATGAAAGACCTATAGATACACTGAACAATATGGCTAAATCTTAACAAATATAATATTGGTTGAATGACACCAGACATAAAAAACTATGATATCATTTATACATATTTCAAAAAATAAAACAAACTGGTTTTAGGCTTTTAGGCTTAATTTGTACAAAATATAAAGAAATATAAAGTGATTGCCATGAAACTCAGTTATCTTTTAGAAGTTGGGAGGGAGTATGGGATTATATTTCTGGGTTGTTAGCAATGCTCTATTTCTTAATCTAGATGATGACTACACAAGTATTTGTGATAAAATTTTGTTATATAGTATTGTAAGATATTTTACAATAAAAAGGGTTAAAGAAAATATTTATATTTCAGCATCTTCTTTCAGAAACACCTAACAGATTGTTGGGGTAGGGATAATCTGGAAAAATTGCATGTACTAACAAACCAGAGCTGTGGTCGAGGTTACCTCCATGAGTGCCAACAAAATGCACTAAGGCAAATTACTAGAATCAAGATGTGTCAATCAGGTGTGCAATTCTGCAGAAACCAAAAGTCACAGCAGCAGCTTTCTCAGCACTGCTGCTCTGGACAGAACAAACTAAAAACCAAACCAAACCAAACCAACAAACAAAAAACCAGAGAAACTAAATTTGTGAAGGCAGTTTTCAGCTTTACCTTCTGTCAGGAGTTATCTTTGCACAGTTGGATGCGAATCTCCTACATGGTCTCTCCAAGTGGCCATCTCTAATGCATCTCTAATGTACCTGCTAAAAGAGCTTTCAGAAGTGGGATTAATTGACTTTTGTGACCAGTACTTATTTGATCACTAAGACTGTGCCATGGATGGGATGGTGGTGATTAAATTACTTTCTGAACTAATTGAGAAAGTTTCACTGCTTGTTAGCAACACTTACAATAAAAAGGCCCTGTTGCCAAAAGAAATACATGGATTTTTAAGATCAAATAAAATTATATGTTGCCTGCAGTTGTTAAAAGTCTTAAAATTGTGGTTTTAGCAGAACATTTCTTTCAAATCTCAGTGATTAGGGAGGATTATATTTAAATTTTATATAACAAGCATATTTGAAGTATTTGGCTATTAAGTCCAATAAAGATATTAGAAAGTATACTGGAATTAATGGCAAAATATATCTAATGTGGTCAACCCTACAATATCAGCCTTTTAGATACTGCGTCACTCTTAAATTCAGGCTCCACTTTTCTCAGTGTAGTTCTCATGCTTCCATGAAGATATTCTCTGTTTTATCTTTTAACGGTTATAAAATTCTGAAATGACTTCCTACATAAAAACAGCAATTGCTATTTAGTTTCTGCTCAACATTTTGCTCTCCCTTTTCTCAAGTTCCTGTTTACGTTGTTTTTAATTTTGGAGACTCTTCTTTATTTTCTTCGCTTTTTGTTCCTTGTGCCACTCTTACAGCAATGAAACAATAATTTGTGCAATAATCCAATCACCTTTAATATAATTTTTATTATTCATGTATTTTTCTGATTTTATTATTTTTTCTTCTATTTTATTGACTTATGAACACCTGAATTTTTTCTTAGACTTCTGCCTGCTACCTCTACTTTCCCTGAGTCTCAATCACTCCATGATTTTAATTACCATCTATTACTAGTAGCTACCAAGTCAGTATTTATACCCTAGATAGCTGTAGTAAACACTCGGTTCATATTAACACTGTTTCTATAAAGACATGCCAGAACTTGGTGTTTGATAGGGCAGCCTCTTTTTTTTACTTTTTTCTTAGTTGGAGTATAATTCCTTTACAATGTTTTGTTAGCTTCTGCTGTACAACAAAGTGAATCAGCTATACGTATACATATATCCCCTCCCTCTTGGACCTCCCCCCCCCCACCCCTCTAGGTCGTCACAGAGCATTGAGCTGAGCTCCCTGTGTTATACAGCAGGTTCCCACTAGCTACCTGTTTTATACATGGTAGTGTATATATGTCCATCCTAATCTTCCAGTTCATCCCACCCTCCTTTTCCCCCGTGTCCACCCTTCTGTTCTCTATGTCTATGTCTCTATTCCTGCCCTGCAAATAAGTTCATCTGTACCATTTTTCTAGATTCCACATATATGCCTTAATATATGATGTTTGTTTTTCTCTTTCAAACTTACTTCACTCTGTATGACAGACTCTAGGTCCATCCACATTTCATTCCTTTTTATGGCTGAGTAATGTTCCATTGTATATATGTACCACATCTTCTTTATCCATTCTTCTGTCGATGGACATTTAGGTTGCTTCCATGTCCTGGCTATTGTAAATAGTGCTGCAGTGAACATTGGGGTACATGTGTCTTTTTGCATTATGGTTTTCTCAGGATATATGCCCAGTAGTGAAATTGCTAAGTCATATGGTAGCTCTAGTTTTAGTTTCGTAAGGAACCTCCATACTTTTCTCCATAGTGGCTGTATCAATTTACATTCCCACCAACAGTGCAAGAGGGTTCCTTTTTCTCCACACTCATTTCAGCATTGATTGCTTTTAGATTTTTTGATGATGGCCATTCTGACCAGTGTGAGGTGATACCTCATTGTAGTTTTGATTTGCATTTCTCTAATAATTAGTGATGTTGAGCATCTTTTCATGTGCCTCTTGGCCATCTGCATGTCTTCTTTGGAGAAATGTCTATTTAGGCCTCCGCCCACTTTTTGATTTTTTTTTTTTGTTTGATATTGAGCTGCCTGAGCTGTTTGTATATTTTGGAGATTAACCCTTTGTCAGTTGTTTCATTTGAAAATATTTTCTCCCATTCTGAGGGTTGTTTTTTTGACTTGTTTATGGTTTGCTTTGCTGTGCAAAAACTTTTAAGCTTAATTAGATTCCATTTGCTTATTTTTGTTTTTATTTTCATTACTCTAGGGGGTTGGTGAAAAAAGATCTTGCTATGATTTATGTCAAAGAGTGTTCTTCCTGTGTTTTCCTCTAAGAGTTTTATAGTGTCTGGCCTTAACATTTAGGTCTTTAATCCATTTTGAGTTTAGCTTTGTGTATGGTGTTAGGTAGTGTTCTAATTTCATTCTTTTACATGTAGCTGTCGAGTTTTCCAAGCACCACTTATTGAAGAGGCTTTCTTTTCTCCACTGTATATTCTTGCCTCCTTTGTCATAGATTAGGTGACCATAGGTAGTGGGTTTATCTCTGGGCTTTCTATCCTGTACCATTGATCTATATTTCTGTTTTTGTGCCAGTACCATACTGTCTTGATTACTGTAGCTTTGTAGTATAGTCTGAAGTCAGGGAGCCTGTTTCCTCCAGCTCCGTTTTTTTTTTTTTTTTTTTCCTCAAGATTGCTTTGACTATTTGGGGTCTTTTGTGTTTCCATACAAACTGTAAAATTTTTTATTCTAATTCTGTGAAAAACTGCCATTGGTAATATGATAGGGCTTGCATTGAATCTGTAGATTGCTTTGGGTAATATAGTTATTTTCACAATATTGAGTCTTTCAATCCAAGAACATAGTATATCTCTCCATCTGTTTGTGTCATCTTTTATTTCTTTCATCAGTATTTTATACTTTCCTGAGTACAGATCTTTTGCCTCCTTATGTAGGTTTTAGGGCAACCTCTTTCATTTATTCATCCTAATATTTGTTGAGAACACTATTGTTAGAGAATAAATTTCTAAGTTATTTTAGTAGTGACATTAGGGTATGGGAAAGCATGTTTGGGTGGGAAGAAATCACTTCAACTAAGTAAATGGCTGGGGAAATATAGATTCCAAACTAATGAGTAACTGTTCAACATCAAGGATCAGAAAAAAGGGATAATAGCTTTATCCCTTTATTTGAATTTGTTGGCATTTTATTACATTTTTTCTCAATTTATTTCACCCCCAAATCTCATTGCTTTCTGTTTATGAGTCATGATTCTATTTATTAAACCCCCCTGGTACAATAAATCTTAAAGGCTGAGCTCCTTTTACCACTATCAATATTATGGTTATGATTAGCATGAAAGAAGTATATTACACACTCAATGCCTGAACACAAAAGGAAACAAACAAAAAAAAGTTGTTCTTTTTGTACTGTGAAAGATGGCATGTATTGGTACCTCCTTAGAACCTTCTTAAAATATATATTCTTAAGCTATAGAATATGAAATACAAAAAAAAGTTTAGGAAATGGGAGATGAACAGGCTTAGAGTCTGCTTATAAGAAAATTATTTAAATATAAATTGAAAGTAAAAGTTTCAAAAAATATTTTTTCACATTCAGGTGAGAATGGAAATGTTGGTGTATTTTGTTGGTTTCATAAATTCTTAATCTTCAAGACATGCTAAACATTTATGGCATACTAACAGTATAGAAATCTTTGCCCCCCAGTATGGCATCCTCATAGCATAACTGGGGGTTCTCAAATTTGAACAAGCACCAAAATTCCCTGCAGAATTTGTTAAACTAAGATCACTGGGCCCCACTCCTAGAGTTTCTGATATAGTCGTAAATCTGGGGAATGGACTGAGAATTTGCATTTCTAGTAAGTTCCTAGTTGATGCTTCCTAGAAGACCACACATTGGGAAGCATGGACATATAATATTAATAATACTTTCTTTCATACCTCTTTTGAAACATTCTATACATTTAATAGGCTACATCAATAAGTAGTTGAAGAAAGTAAAAAGTGTAGCTTGATTTAGGACCTGCATAATGGTACTCCTTTCACAAAATTCTTATTTAAACCTTGACCAAGCCATTTGTACATTTAAGATAAAATCATTTACACAAAGCTTCAGGGAGCAATTTTATTGTATTAATTCCTAGACCAACATGCTTACTGAAATATGACAAACTTTCTAGTCTCTTTCCTGGAAACAACACTGTGCAAAGGACAACTTATTTGGAGAACTATTTCAGAAAGAGCTCCAACATCATGAGTGATTATTATGCACAGCAGGTGTAAATGAATTATTTATCAAATATGTTTTCATTATTTCTCAGTGAAAACATTGAAGATCTTTTTCCAAGCACTCAATTTCAACAATCATTTGTACACAGAGCAGGTCTTTACTTAGACAAATATTTATGGATATGCTTTCATATGAAAAATGAAAGAGCTATTACAAATACAAACACTATACCATATTTTGAAAGCTTAAAGTGAATAATTAGTAAATAATTATGCCGTTTGATAAGCAATTTTCTTCATTGCTCACTTTTCTTCATTTTATATTTTAGCATTTGGTACTTTTAAAGAATTTATTATATACCCCTTTCTTAGAAGAAAAAACCTAAAATCATAAGCTGTTTATGCTACTTGATATTGTAATGATGACAGATATTGCAGTGATGAGCTCACTGTTTTCAAGTAAGTGTCACTGAACAAATATGGTCAGGGAAACAAGAATTTTAACTGTCTCCATAAAGGTTTTCCATACATATGTATTAATAGTATGGAGGCTGTTAGGTCAAATAGATCTATTAATTCCTCTCTAAGATCAGCAAGGATATGTTTATGTGTGAATGTGCACACACACACACATGCTCACACAACATAAACATAGGCTCTTCTGGCACAGAGTACCTATTTCTCCCTCATATGAACCAAAATTTTCATCATACAATGGATCTGACCTGTGTAGAGATCAGTTTTTAAAATCTAAAGAGACAAATTACATCATAAGATTGTGTACTCATTGTCAAGATTATTAGCTTGCTAAATTGATATATTAAAACGTTGTAAAAAAATAGTTTACAAGTTGTTTAGCTAATTTGGTGGATCAGTTCAGTTTATAGAGTATTTTTCAATAGTCTCATGTAGGGAACCTGATTTATCAGTTATCAAGTATGTTATCATTCTTCAAATGGAGATAATTATCTTTGAAAATGCATTTGTATGATTTCAGTTGCCTAGTTATTCACTTAAGCTGGATCCATACCATTTCCCTCCATGAAAACAACTGGTCATTTCAGTAGAAAAATCAGTGCAACCGTTTATTTGATATCTTGTAGGGTATATTTATTTTGCAAGTGATTCTTTCACAGTTCAAATCGTTTATTTATATCAATATATCCTAACTTTAACGAAATATCCTAAACTCTCCAAGACCAACCAAAGACTGTCATGGAAAGAGATTTGTTATTACAAAGAGTAAGAGAATAGTTTACATGCTATTCCAAACAAAATTTTATTTATTATTTTCAAAGAAAAATAATTAGTAATATAGGATAAAATTATCAAGCTATCAAATCTAGGTACTTCCTAATAAAACAAGGTTTCTTATAAAATGTGGTACTTATTAGAAGAGCCATCTGGTGGCCTGGTTGTAGGCTAACCATGTTTTATCAGGTTTTTAGTACACATAATTATAGTTGAGGACATCTGGTACAGATACTTATCATAGTAAATGAAATCTATAACTGTTGTTTCCCACGTAAGAAGAAATCATTTTTGGAAATCTGTTTCATTTAGATGAAATATCTAATTGTTTACAACAAAGTTCTGGATGTGAAATTGCATCCTCTTTTCTTTCTATGTATTGAAATTTTATAGGCAACTAACCAAAGACAAAACAATACAAGAAGTGCACATCATCTTGTCAAACTTGTGATCATTTACCTTTCTGTTATCTTTAATGCTTACTATAACTACATAACCTGAATTGAAATATTTACATTATTTTGTACAGACCCCAAGATACTAACACTAGATTTCATATTAGAATGATTTCAGGCATGGAAAATTATATATATACATATATATATATTATATCCCCTATATAATAATTTCTTAAACTTAGGAATATTTTATTATTATAACTCACAAAGAATAAGAAGCCATGCATTACTCTAGTAATCCTATTTTTTGTTAGGCTACATAATTTAAAGAATTCTAAAACATTGAAAAATCACAATGGCAATAGAGGGATTAGAACTTTAAAAAATGAACATCTGTGGAGTAAAAAGAAATTGATGATGTATCACAGAAAAGAGAAGGCAAGCTTCACTTAATTATAACTTTTAAGTTATTAAGGGACATTGTGTGATCTCTAACATATGCATCTTTACTGCAGATTTAGGTTAAAATTCTAACCTGTGGTTTTGAAGTTGAAAAATAAGAGTTTTTTGAAAGTAAGAGAATTTTATTCTGTAACATATTACTAACAAATGTTGTTGGATTTCTTTGAAGATGGATAACTCCTTCACCTCTCTTTAGCAAATTATGGGGAAATGGAACCTGTCTTCCCATACACTATCTTGTATGCAAATATGGTGGTATAGAGTACTTGGATGATAAAGCCAGGTAGAAATAGTATAAATCCCAGGTTATCATTTGTAAACTACTTAACTGAATATTTTACCTTGCTGAACCAGTTTTCTCCTCTGTAAATTGGGAATAGGATAACCTTTGTCATAGGAGTAGAATACCTTTTTAAAAAACTTAAATTTCCTAGTATAGTGGTTAACACTGGAGTACTCAGTAATTGTTCTTTTTGTCTCTTCCTGCATGGTTTCTGAACACTCAGTCCTGTATGATACATCAGTCTTTTCCAGGCTTGTTTGTTATTTTGTTGGGGCTATTAGTTTAGTCATCTTTGCATATTCCCCATGTCTTTTGGGTATTATCAATTCTATCTTTTCTACTTCATATTATATATGGTTTCTTGAATATAAAAGGAAACAAAACAATAATAAAAACATGAGTTACATGAAAAGTAGTGGCATTTTCTAAGTGTCCATTTTATATACATAGGCTTTGAACGAGGAGCCTGACAAAGTTGAGAAACAGAAAGAAAAATGAAAGATTCAACCATTTTCTCCATTTTCTCTTTTAGTTATCCTAAAGTCAAAATATATCACTGGAGACTTTTTTACTTTTCATTTCAATATATTGCATGATGCTTTAAAGTATAAAACCTAGCTGACTCTATAGGTCATGTTAATTGACCCTTCTGTGGTTTCAAGTTCTAATATAGAGTAAGTTTAAAAACAAAGAGTCTGAAGAAATCTGACAGTGATCATACATGTAAGAAATTATTTACTAGTTTTGCATCATTCAGCCATCCACTAGACAGCAGCAAGAGATTTGAACAAGAGAACAATCTTTCTTAGAAAAGTTAATTTGAACATTTGATATAAGTAATTACCTCTCTGGAATTATTAAATTGTTAAAAAATTATTCACTGGCAATCTACTCCTGGTTCCTTACCCTGAATTCAGAGGGGGGATTAATTTAGTATAAATGCAGAAAATGTTTTCATAAGGACTAGCAACTATGAAACTATGTACATAGTGTTTCTTTTTTTTCCAATCTTTAGTTACAAGTAAAGAAATGGATAATTAATGTCTGTAGTATTAGGAAGGGGAAATGTTGGCAGGTTAAGTATAAGAAGTGTGTTTTTTCATTACACAGTGGCAAGCTTTAATATAAGTAAGTAGATAAAGAAATCAATTCCAAGGAGACTCTTCTGGAGTCCCCACATTAAGAAGAAAATGCTGGATTTTTTGTATCAGCTTGTATTCTGGCAATTAAGTAATAGGACTGCGTCCTGCTGTTTATATAACAACTCAAAAATGGTGTCTGTTTAACTGTCAGGTTGTTCATTATCCCTTGTATATGGTATGGCTGAGAAGGCTGGAGAATCTAAATGCATTGCTCTAATAGGAAACACTTTTGATATCACTGTCATTTGATTGCTGCCACCTGAGAGAAGACAATTAAGTAATTTGGGGACATTTTCCAGAGCTGTAAAAATGGACAAGATGTGCTGTTAAGCCATCCAAATGGAACCTGACACTTGATCAACAATTTTGCTGAGGAGGGGAGAATAAAAATCACCAATATGAAAGGAAAAGCTCGATGTCTGAAGGCTATGGAGAGTTTTATTCTCTCCTGAGAGTAAGAGGAGATGAAGATGGGACTGCAGTTTGGCTAGTCAGCTCTACAAAAAAAAATTCAAATCCTTCAATTGTTTCTTCTTTCTAAAAAACAAAAACAGAATTATAAAAACAGAACAAACAAACAGAACAGAAGGAACAGAAGGGAAAATAGAGAAATGTTTTAGAAGTGGGAAACAGGAAACACAGTATTTTCAATAGCGTTAATCAAGACAAGTCAACTGGTAGTATTAAATAACAAAGAAAAAATTCACACCCTTTATTTCCTGAGGAATATGCATAAAACTCTGTATTTGATAAATAAGAATCTATGTTAAAATATATGAAATATTCTTTAGAAATCACATTCTGTCCACAGAATTGCTGCCTCCTCTGACACATGAGTACTTTGTACATACACATAAAAAGGAATTTTTTTCCTAGTTGAGTTATTTTCATTGTGATGTGAGATAAGACATCTACATGGATTCTGATGTATTGAATAGATTTTGAAAATAGAAAAAAAATTTCAGGATGACATCAACTGAATATTTAAAAGGGATAGAGGAAATACCAAGCTTTTGCCTGATTCTACAAGATTCAATTATTAAGGAGATATTTAACACCTATAATTTGCTAGTTTTATAGGAATAAACAAAATTATAAGAAATGACAACTTTCCTAGTCTGGTCTTAAATCAGAAAATGAACTAAAAAAATCCTCACAAACTCTGAATTTCCATTACTTTGGTCAGAGTAATATGAAGAAGACTGCATGAAATCTAAAATGGAATTGGATTGGGGAAAGATTATTGCTTTTAACCGAGTCAAAAATCTGAATTTGATTTAAGTTTTGGACAAAGTGAAAAAATTACAAATACATTGTAACATCCTTTCTCATGCTAATATTATATAATATACAGAAGATAAACACATTTGTTAATGTAGCCGTTTCCTGCTGTGTGTACTTCCTGGTTTCAAAACCACGGTTTCTAATATGGTAACTTATTTCTGTCTAGCAGGTATCACTTAATAACATTGAACATAACAGAAGACCAGGGGTCAAAGAAGCTTATGAACTCACTCCTTCCTCCCAAATGCCCTCATCCTAGCATCAGCTCTTCCCTTGAAAAACAAAACAAAACAAAACACAAAACAACTAAAGCTTTTGACTTAAAGTAGATGAAAATACCTAAAGGTGTTTTTTCCCCCTGGTAACTAAAGCATATTTTAAAAATAAGGGAGAGAAAAGCTCCAAAGTCTAAATTAAAGCAAAATATTAGCTCATGGTGCTCTCTCCCTCTCTTTCTGTTTCTCTCTATCCTCTCTCTCTCCATAGACAGATAGATAACAAACACACACACACACACACACACACACAAATATCTATATTTATATATACACATACACACACATTTTCACTTGAAAGACTGTAATTCAATACATAATGGGAAAAATCTAACAATGACAATAATCAAGCTTGAAAAAATTCAGATAAATTGTTTTAGTGATCAATATTAAATATTACAATGGATCAAGAACCCAAAATACAAGCAAAAAATATTTAAGCAACAGTTATCATAGTTAGGTAAACAGTAAAAACATTCAAAGAAAAGGTAGGATTAAATAATCAAGATATTAAAAACTATAAAAATGAGAATATATATATACATTTATAAGAATGCATATATGCTTATATGTTATATATACAAATATTTAGTTATTTATATACACATACATGTGCATATTTTATCTGAGACTATTTCTTTGTGTATTTATTTTATGTAATTCTATATTTGCATTAAAATCCCCAAATTTTTAGTGACTTTAATTATTCTACACTTATATATATGCTTATGTATTTTATTTACGTATAGACTGATAATATAGGAAATACTGGCAATTTCAGACCATTTTTACAACTCTAAATATATATATGTATGTATATATATACACATATATATATATATATGAATGTATATGAATGTCACTAAAGTAATGTTAAAAATCTAAAAACAAAAAAAGATTAATTAGATCATGCTGGTGCAATATAATGGTTATTTCCCTATAAAATTATGAGTTATTTTGTGTACATGTTTATTTTTTGTTAAGGGTATATTTGTTTAAGACCAGCTTTTTAGAACAGTTTTAGGTTCACAGCAACATTGAAAGGAAGGTACAGATTTTTAACATATAACCCATTCCCTTTCACAGGCATGGCCTCCTCCATTATCAGCATCCCCCACTAGAGGGTTACACTTGTAACAATGGATGAGCCTACACGACACCCAAAATTATAATCACTCAAAGTTCATAGTTTACATTATGGTTCACTCTTGACGCTGTACATTCTATGGGTTTAGGCAAATGTATAAGAACGTGTTATCTATCATTAGGGTATCATACAGAGTATTTTCACTGCCCTAAAACCCCTCTGTGCTTAGCCTATTCATCCCTCGCTGTAAAGCTGCTATAAACGTCCATGTGTAGGTTTTTGTAAGGACTTGTCTTTTTTTTTTTTTTTGCGGTACGCGGGCCTCTCACTGTTGTGGCCTCTCCCGTTGCGGAGCACAGGCTCCGGACGCGCAGGCTCAGCGGCCATGGCTCACGGGCCCAGCCGCTCCGCGGCATGTGGGATCCTCCCGGACCGGGGCACGAACCCGTGTTCCCTGCATCGGCAGGCAGACTCTCAACCACTGCGCCACCAGGGAAGCCCAGGACTTAAGTCTTTGACATAAATTTTCAACTCCTGTGGGTAAATACCAAGGAGTGTGATTGCTGTATTGTATGATGAGTATGTTTAATTTTTTAAGAGTCTGCCAAACTGTCTTCAAAGTGGCCCTGCCGTTTTACATTCCAGCCAGTAATGAATGGGAGTTCTTGTAGATCCACATCCTCACCAGCATTGGTGTTGCCAGTGTTTCAGATTTTGACCATTTTAATAGGTGTGTAGTGTATCTCGTTTTAATTTGTAATTCCCTGGTGACGTATGATGTGGAGTATCTTAATATGCTTATTTGCCATTGGTATATTCTATATCTCTTTGGTGAGGTGTCTGCTAAGGTCTTTGGCCCTTTGTTAATCAGGTTATTTTTTTATTGTTGAATTTTAAAAATAAGGGAGTTATTTGTATATTTTGGATGTCAGTCTTTTATCAGATGTGTCTTTTGCAAATATTTTCTCCCAGTCTGTGGCTCATTTTCTCATTTTTTGACATTGTCTTTCACAGAGCAGAAGTTTTTAAAATTTTAATGAAGTCCAACTTATCAACTATTTCTTTCATGATCATGTCTTTGTGTTATATCTAAAAAGTCATTATCATACCCAAGGTCTCCTAGGTTTTCTCCTATGTTAGCTTCTAGGAGTTTTATAGTTTTGTGTTTTACATTTGAGACTGTGATCCATTTTAAGATCATTTTTGTACATATTTACTCTTCATTAGTTTTACCTTCTTCATTCTAGCTTCCTTCAGTGATCAATATTCTTCAGCTTGAACAACTCCATTCAGAATATCCTTTAGTACAAACCTGATGGTGATGAATTCTCCTAGGTTTTCCTTTTTTTAATTTAAATACTTTGTTTTTGTTTGAGAATATCTTTATTTCACTTTCATTCTCTATAGATATTTTGCTGGATGTAGAATTCTGGATAAGCAGAGTTTTGTTTTATTTTTCATATTTTTGAAGATTAGCATTCCATTGTTTTCCAGCTTTTGTTTTTTTCTAAGTCAATTTCAGTCTAAATTTCAGTCCTTTGAAGATACTCTGTCATTTGTCCCTGGCTGTTTTTAAGACTGTGGTCCATTTTGAATTAATTTTTGTGAAGGGTATAGCTCTGTGTCTAGATTCCTTTTTTCTTTTTTTTTGGTATGTGGATGTCCAGTTATCTAGCATCATTTTTTATGTTTATTTTTCTCTTAAAGCATAGGCAAAAAATTAGGTGAAACCTATCTGTCAGATATTCACAGAAATCTATTTAAAAATTTTTCCTTTCCAAACAAATAACAAAATCATTGCAAACTGGCTTAATGAAACAGAGAATTTATTTGCTTACATAACTGTAAGGCATGTTTAGTTTCAGATAAGGATAAATTCAGGGTCTCAGTGTATGTCACCAGGTTCTTTCCTGTGTTTGTTTTAAATTCTGTAACCATTTAATTTTCAGAGAAGCTCACTCTGTAGTACTGTAAGGAAACCGACTTACAGCCTCAAAACTCTTACTCAACAATTCAAATTGGAATTTTGGGACTAAATTTGATTGGCCCAATTAGAATCATTTGCCACATTCAGGGGTATGCAAGGCAGTGATTGGTATAGGCCCAGGTCACATGCTTGCCCCTTGATCTTGGGGTTGATTTAGCCTTACCTACATTATTTGGGCTTGCAGTAGGAGGAATGATGCCCTGAGGGAAATTTATAATAATGTTACAGAATTTTGGAAATGAATCTAGGAAAAAAGTATAAACAGTAAAGTCAAGTATATGATGGTAAATTTGTGTGTATTCATGAATGAGCATGTGTGAATGCTCAGCAGGATAAGGAAGAATAAAAACTTCAGGCTTCCCTGGTGGCACAGTGGTTAAGAATCCACCTGCCGACACAGGGGACACGGGTTCGATACTCAGTCTGGGAAAATCCCACATGCTGCGGAGCAACTAAGCCTGTGTGCCATAACTACTGAGCCTGTGCTCTAGAGCCCGCGAGCCACAACTACTGAGCCCGTGTGGCACAACTGCTGAAGCCCACGTGCCTAGAGCTTGTGCTCCACAGCAAGAGAAGCCACCACAATGAGAAGCCTGCACACCTCAACGAAGAGTAGCCCCTGCTCTCCGCAACTAGAGAAAGCCCACACGAAGCAACGAAGACCCAACATAGCCAAAGATAAACAAATAAAATAAATAAATTTATTAAAAAAAAGAATGAAAAATTAGCCATATTCGTATCAATATTTTTATCATTCCACGTTCTTACTTTACTAAAATTTATAAATTTGTTTTTGCCGTCTTAAGTTATCACGAGTAAGCTTGTCTTTTGAGGAAAGCTGAGATTTTTTATAAGCTCTGGGAATGTCTAGCCTTTAGTTGTGAGTGGTATTATGCTTTGCTCTCCTCATTTAAAGGTTTCATACCAGTTTATTCTTACGCAGCCTCATTCTTTTCAGATTACTTTATTTTTTAAAAAACATACTTTCTGCTTTCTTCAGACAGCCATTGCATTCTGACACCACCTTATGCTGTTCAAGAACTTGTCTTTACTGAATTAGTATTGATTTTAAAAGAGAATGTTCTTAGAAGAAAACCAAAGAAAGCCTTTGGTTTAATTAACATACAGTGATCAGTGTTCCAAGAGAGAATGCTTTCAGTAAAATGTTGCTGAATGTACTTAAGAAGCCAAGATAATGCTGTAGATGACTGAAACCTTAATGTACTATTGCCATGTTGATCATGGTTTGCCCTATTCCATATGATTGTACAGCTTTTGGATGGCCACACACAGGTAGATAGTGATGTTTCTGTGTGCCTATCCCACTTTTATTACCATACCCAAGATTTTTCTGGTTTATGCAGTATTCCGAGAGTATCCAGAATGGCATTCCAGTGCTTTACCTTTTAAATTAGTAAATAGAAAGTTGAGTTCACTATCACTTACAAAATAAATGATTTATTTACAAAATTTGGTACATTAACTATAGTAACAAATTTCTTAGTGCACATTTCACTATCTGGTGTGACCGTTGCATGCCCAATTTTGCTTTAATAGAGTTTTTATCCATGACACATCTCTTTGCTGAAATTTCTGATAGATTGTACATAACTAAAGGGAAACCAAGATGGTTTTATGAAAAAATTCTCTGGGCTAACATGTCACTCATGGAATAACAACCTAGAGTGGATGACAGTTCTCACACCAGCTGCTTGACATCTGAACAGCTGCCAATGCCCTAGGAAATGTCACACCATCAGATATAGACTCTGAGTGTGTGAGCAGCAAAAATGTATCTGGTAGAGGCCAGCACCCCAGGCCATGACTAACACCCCAGGCCCCATCATCCCATAAGCTTGAAGCTGGGGTTGAGCTGTCAGTTTAATAAATGAATAGCCTCTTTGTTTTGATCAGTATTGTCAAGGCTTATTTCAAAAAAGGACTCTGATTCCTCTCACAGTCTAGCCCAGCCAAAGTCAATTGGTACAATTTCAAGGTGAATTTATTCACTCTTTATAAAGTTCTGTGCGCGAATATATCAAGACAGTTGAATAAATTGAAATAAATAGACTTGGAGTTACATATTCTCCCAGTAATTGAAATAGTTTCCCCCCCAATATATTTATAGTAATAATTCTACCTTTATGAAACCTAGCCTAGCTACAGAAAGGAAAGCACAGAATTACCATTTTGATAACATATTTGGAAAATGCAACTGGGGCTAATATGTTGATAAGGGCACCTGAAAGTTGTCCTTGCCTTTAACCATTCCCTGTTAAACTTTGAGTAAAGCGCTAGCTTTACCACTTGATAAGGATGCCTGATTAGCCTGCATTGATGTGCAAATATTTGCCTTGAATTTAGTCATTTCTAAATAGAAATGCACAAACACTAGCTCTTTCTGTCTGTTTTACAGTACTTTGGATTTGAGTTGCATATACACTGAACGAAACATATACACTGAACTACAAAACAGCATCAGTGGTGATGTCCGTCTGAAATGAGCAAATCTAGTTAATTTGATGTAGAGAATTAATTTAACATATGTCACCTCACCTGTCATCATTGCAATTTTTAACAATATACGATAGTTTTAACTTACAGCTTCAAAGCTCTTTTTTTTTTTTTTTTTTTAATTTTGCAAACGGGCAGAAGCTAGATCATAGTCAGAAAGGGTTACTGTAACAGAAAGGTCTCCTGATTATAGTAGAAAAACCTCCCCAACTTTATCTGAGTGTGATGGAGAAAGAATTAATCTCACCCACTTACAGCATGCTGTTCTGAAAAGGATTTTCAAAGCAAAAAATATCTTATCTGAAAATATGGTTCCCCTTAAACCATCAGTAAGCCTTGGGAAATGCTGCATTCTGAGGTTTGGGAAGGAAAATGCTTTGACTTGATAATGAAGGACACCTGGGAGTGATTGGCGTTTGCTAACAGAAAGTCAAATAATTGAGGTATAATGGTAGGAAAGGGTTTAGGGAACAACTTAGTCCAATGCTAATCCTTTGAAAACTTGAAGCGATGTCTATGATTTCTTTTTTCCCTCTGACAAGCAATCTATAAAAATGATCAAACTGATCAACTGAGAATGCCATTTCCCTTCCTTTATCTTTTTTAATCTCGCTCTTTTAAAGCAAATTGAAGCTCCTTCTCCTATCCATCAGTGTGCATATAAGCTCTGATGTGTGACCCATGGGCAAATAAGCATTTCTTAGCCACTCTCTGGAACATTATTATTTCATGAAACATAAACAATAAATGTGAGAGTCACATTCAGGCTGAGGAGATGTATGGCTTGAATAATATAGATTTCAAAAGAATATTTTTACCTCTGGGTCATTTAAAATATGTATATAACCAAGTTGCTATTGATTAAAAGTCTTCTTTCAAAGCTCTTCCAGAATAACTGAAATAAATGTGCTGAAAATCTCAGCTCTGATTTTAGTAGATGGATATCTACACACTTATAACACATTATCAGAGCAGTACCTTTAATGATAGTGAACAGATATCACACCTATTTCAGAGTTCGAGCTCACCTTAAACAGAAGGGAGCCTGTGGGGCCTGAAAGGAATAGCCATGCTTGCTGCTTCGGAAATAGAAGTTCTCCTCTTGGTTTAAACTGCTTATTGATCATCAATACTTTAATAAGGGAGATGCTGTTAAGGAAGACATGACTGTTAAACTCTGAGAACTAATTTAGAACTTGAAAATGGCAGTCATCTTCCATTTTTAGAGGCTGAGTTGTGTCCGAACACAAAATGACCCCTTGAATAAACAATTAGAATAGTATTACCTCAGGAGACCATGTCTGAAAACATACAGAAGTTTCTCATTACCCATGCTTCTTGTCTTATATCTTAACCTGAGAATAAGTAGTTATTCTTTTCAAGGAATTTTTTAGGGAGTGTTCATATAAGGATTTTGTTCCTTTCCTTTCCAGACAAAGGACTTTGAGCAATCTGTGTCCTGATGCTGTTGATAATCTAATTTCTCTGTAATGTTGATGGAAGCATCTACTCTGCCCGTTACTTGAAGCTCCACAAAGAACCTCTAGAACAGCAGTCAGCAAACTTTTTCTATAAAGGGCCAGATGATAAATATTTTAGGATTTGTGATCTCTGTTGCAGTCATTCAACTCTGCTGTTGTAATGTGACAGCTGTCATATACAGTATTTAAATAAATGTGGTTGTGTTCTATTAAAATATTATTTACAGAAATAGGTGGTGGGCTGGATTTGGCATCTGGCCTGTAGTTAACCATCTTCTGCTCCAGAATAAGAAACATCTAACTAGTGAGAATCTATTGTTCTGGTTCACATCAATACATTAATACAGACTATTGTTATCATCTATTGGAGCTGAGATAATCCCTGATGAAGATTTGTACTAACCTCTTAAGCAATTCAACCTCTCTATTAATCTGATTAATCTACTCTTACAGTTGCACAACAGAATAGCAGTCATATGTTAGACCTTAATGTTTAGCTACATGTTGCAATATAATTAAGGTTCTCTAATTTTTATAGTGGATTTACTATGGGCTAGATGGTAGAGATTACAGTACTCTCTCTCAGGCAGCAGAATAAAATCAAATAAACCACCAAATAAAGTATTTACATTTGTGATGAGTATTTTATAGGAAGGAAAAACTAGAGTGTTGAGTTTGAGAATAATGGTGGTGGGGATTCTATTTTATATTTAGTGGTTTAGGAACCTCTTAACATGTTTCTCTTTATTAGTTAGGAATAAGTGTATATCAGAGTGGGGCCCTGCCTGGACATGAGTTCAGTGGCAAGAATAGATAAGTAAATTAAGATATTTTTAAAAGATAACTAATTTCCTGAATAGGTAAATATAAAATTCAAAAGGCACAAAAAATAAGTAGTAAAAGTAAATTTTCTTCCCCACATGCCCCAAACTATGCAATCTCCCTCTCCAGATGCAGTACTGTTACCAGTTTTTTTATTCATTATATGAATTAATTTAGGTTCTAGAAGATACGACTTGAAAAAGAGATATACCAATTTCCTGCCTTTAGTATACATTGATATATCAGTGTCAGGGAAGGGGACATTTCCTGTTCTACCCCTCTTGAATTCTAATTGGTTGGACTAATAATAAAATTGACACAAGACAGATTATCAGGAGAAAAAAATAACAAATTTTAATTTGCACACACAGAGGTCTCATAGAAATGGGACTAAAAAGTAGCCAAAGCAAGCAACTTTTATACTTTTTAGACAAAGAAACAATAAATTTATGAGGAGTTGACAGGACAAAGAAATTTAGGCTTTGGGTGCTTCGTGAAGATTCTAAATAGAGTTTGGGCTTGAGGTAGTAAATTAAAGAAATAACAAGGTTTGATAATATAGGCTTCTTAGCTCAGAATTCCCTATCTCTGGCCATAAGGGTGCTTTCCTACCTCCAAATGCAGGGGGTGCACCTTTAACTTGGGAGATTTATTTCCTGCTTTCAGGGAGATAGAGAGGAGAGTCAAAGTGCCCCTCTTGCATCAGCTGTCTCTTAAGTAACTTTAACTGAAAATAATCAATATGCCATATTTTGTTGGCCTCCCCTGGTCCCCAGCAAACATATACAAGCTCACTAGTACATTTAGAGCTTAAATATTTCTAATGGTTTGCTGTTATACAGAGCTACAGTGAAAATACACATACTTAAAACTGTGTGAGATAATCTGTTAGGAGGCAATCCTCTATGGGTCTGTCACTTTTCTGCATATCTTGTGAGCAGAGGCACTAGCTGCCTTTTTATTCTGGATTATTTTGTCAAGGAGGTTTGTGTGGCAACTAGCCATGGAAAATGGAGGTGGTGTTTCCCTCTGGAAGGAAAGGAGGTGTACTTATTGGTCAGCATAGAAGATTCAGGTTCCTAACTTCAAGGGTTCTTCAGCTGTGATGCAAACCCATAGCATATGCAGCATCCACCTGAGCCCCACCGAGTTACCCTTGTGGGACTTGAAGGGACAAGGGGCACTGATGAAAACATGCAGCTCAGGCTGCTACTATCCCATGATAAAGTGATAAAGTGCTTCATTTCTGCCTCAGGAATCTCCAGTCTTCTGCCAACATGCATGAAACTGTGGCAGGCTAATTATTACCTCAAAAATAGGGGAAAATCTCAGACTCTTCATAGTTCATGATAATCTGTAGCATAAAGTACTAGAATTGGAACTGTGGGACCAAAGATTAAGTGAATTACAAATATATTGTAATAATTACATTAACATCAACAGAAAGGAAAGTGCCTTTTTCTCTTTCTGCAATCTCACTAACAAATTGTGTTACCCAACCTTTGATATTTGCCTATTTGCTAAGTGAAAATGGTATATTAATGTATTTTTAATTTGTATTTCACAATAAGCAAGTATATATATTAACCAAGTACTTAATAGCTGTTTATATATACTTTTCTGTGGAATTATCTATTTTTATCTTCCAATTTTTTTCTTTTTTAGAAACTGATTATTTAGAGCTCTGTAAATATTAAGAATTTAGGCTTTGGTTTATCACACATTACACAGATTTCCTTCCAATATTTGATTATCTCTTTTACTTTAAGATTTTTCTTATGAGTGAGAAAATTTGAAGTAGACAAATTTATCACTCTTCTCCTTAGGGCTTTATGTAATATTAAGCCTTTCTTACTCAGATTATATAAGAAGTTTTTATGTAAGATTATGCAAGTTTAGCTGCTCTTTGTACTTTTTTGATTTTTATTTTGTGCACTTAGATCTTTGATCCATCTGCAACATGTTTTCAAGCACAGATTAAGATATAGATCCACCTTATTTATTTTTCTGGATTGGGTTATTTTTGAAACAACCAATACCATGTTAGGAATCTTAATTGAGATTTGGAACAAAAAAAAAGAATTTCCTCAAGAATCACTTAATCACACACTTGAGATAAACTATTAGCTGAATTTACTAAACCGTTAAATTAAACATTTCAATTAATTACCAACACACTATTGAATTGTAAAATTTACTTTGACCACCAGGCCTTCTTCACAGAGGGAGGGAATTGCTATATATTCTCTAGTGAGGTCATTTTTTAGGCCTGTTACTTTAATCATCTTTCTCTCCTTCCCTCCTTCTTTTCCTGTATCCCCCCTTCTCTTTCCCCTCACTTCCATCCCTTCTTTCTTCCTTTCCTTTTCCTCCTCCCTCTCTCCCTCTCTCCCTTCCTTCCTTCTTTCCTTCCTTTTCATGAATCAGACAAATCTCCCTCAAAGACCAAATATTATTGTTTATTACAGTGCTATGCATATCTTATAAACTTCCCATTTTTTAATCTCTGAGATTCTTCTTCTCCTTCCTCTGTGTCTTTCCTTCTTCAGTTTTTCACTACATTCTCCTATTCATTGTTTCTTTTCTTTCTTGTGTTTTCTGCAGATGTCTACTCTATGCATAGCTCTTTACTGCTGCTGCTTTTTAGAAGACCTCTATCCCCTCCTGCTTTTTGGGCTCTTCTTACTCTCCTGGTTCATTCCCTAAATAACTCTTTCTCTAAAACTTTCTGGGTTATTGCCTAGGCAAAAAAAGACTACAAATAATCTTAAGTTTTATGTCTCTTATTTTTTGGGCTGGTTTTATTATTTAAAAAAAAATTGTGACTCAGTTGCCCTCATCATATGTAGTCATATTTATTTTGCAACCATGGAAAAGACTATGAAATTTTTGACTAAAAGGGAACTACTTCCAAATCTTTTGTCAGTTACTCTCTTTTTCTTACTCATCTCTGTACCAAATAGTCTACTTAAGTAATTTATATATATTTACTTAGATTATAATTACTTTTATTTATCCTGTTTCAGAAAAGCAATATAACCTTAACTCTAGATATGATTGCCTCTGGCACTTTTCCATCACTCTATTCACTTACGTCTGGTCTATGATTCTATAATTGTGCTTTTTATAATGATTCTTTAACTTATATTGTTCAAATGCATGGACTTTATTTCCATATACAAAGCAATTGTATTTCTCCTTATTCCTCTTTTTCTTCTTTTCTTCCTCCTCTTCTTGTTCTTTGATTTTCTTCTTCTTTCTTTCTTTATTTTATTTATTATTATTATTTTTTTTTTTTGCGGTACGTGGGCCTCTCACTGTTGTGGCCTCTCCCGTTGCGGAGCACAGGCTCTGGACGCGCAGGCTCAGCGGCCATGGCTTATGGGCCCAGCCGCTCCGTGGCATGTGGGATCTTCCCGGACCGGGGCACGAACCCACGTCCCCTGCATCGGCAGGCGGACTCCCAACCACTGCGCCACCAGGGAAGCCCCGACTTTCTTCTTCTTATACTTAGTGAGTTAGAATGAGATTGCCTTAACACTGATAACTTAAATTTTATCCATTTGTTTAACTCTCTCTAACTCATTCCAAATCTGCACAGGAAGTTTCGGAACCCTGAGTTGTAGCCTTGGTTCCATGAGCTCTTATTCCTTCTGCTCCCACTAGGCGCTGTGCTATTTGATCATCACCTCACTGCAGCATCAACCCAATGCAGTCTTCTGCCATTACTCTGAGAGGTGTGATGATCTCTCTTGGTCTGGGTAATAGACTCTTATACTCCCTCCCTTGGACTAGGAAGCCCAACATTTCATTAGGCTCCACATCTCCCATCTTAGCTTATAGCCTCTGCTAGGGAAGGGGGGATTTACCCCCACCCCTCCTGAGTTCTTTTGGCTGATCTAATAAATAAATTGACACAAGACAGATAAACAGGAGAAAAAAAAAACAATTTAATTCAATGCCTGGAAGTCTCCTAGAAATGGGACCCCCAAAGTGGCCAAAGCAGCCTGTTTATATATCATTTTTAGAAAAACAAACAATTACTTGTGAAGACTTATTAAAGAGGCTTGTGCTTGGGATAGCAGACTTTACAGCTTTCTTAGCCTTGAATTACCTTTCCTGGCTTCCTTGAAACATCTTGCAACCCTCATGAGACAGCTTCCCCCCTTGTTTAAGGTGAATCCTATTATCTGTAGTCTAAGAGTCCTACCTAATATAGGAATTTAAATTAATTATTAAAACATGGTCACTGGATTCAGGAAAGCCATTACCTAGAAAGGTAAAGAAATGTTTAGTGCAAAGATATAGACCATATACAGACAACTGCAATTAGAAGGAGCTGAAAATCATTGAAATTTAAGAAGAGTTTCTCTAAGTGAAGAGGTCATTCCGGGAATGGGAAATATCAAGAACAGAAGCATGGAGTTTAAACAAAGCAAGAAGAGGAAGAAGCACTGTTTAACTGGAACGTGTATATGGATGGTGTGAGATGAACTTGAATATTTTATGAGGCACAAAGGAAGGCTTTAGAATCTGGCATTAGACTTGACGCAGTGGGCCTTGTTGGGGGTGGTGCATTTTTCCCTTACTTGTTTTTAAACAGACAGTGATGGGATGAAGCATGCTCCTAGGAAGATGAGTCAGGTAAGAAAGTACCAGATTGATTAGAGAGCCTAGAGCCCAGATGGAAGAGATGGATTAGGAGGCTGTATCAATTAAGAGACATTTAGCTTTAGGTCACAGAAAAACAAACAAACTAACTTTACTGGCTTAAGAAAAGAGGGAGAGAGGGAGGGAGGGAGGAAGAGAGGGAAGAAAGGCAGGGGTGGTGGGGGGAGAGAGAGAGAGAGAACAAATTGAATTTATCAGGTCACGTAACTAAAACAGCCACAGGTAGAGCTGAACTTAGAAAATGACAGCTTTGGGGGCTCAAATGATGTCATTAGGGCTAAGTTTTCTCTGGCATCTGTCTCACCTTATGCTGGCCTAACCTTAGAGCTCCACATCTGCCAGTTCCAGACTCTCCTGTCTGGATGCAGAGATGCCTAAAGGAGCTCCGACATCAATTTCTCTGAGGTTCATGTCTAGCAGAAATGACTGGACACCTTTCTAGACTCATCCCCAAATTACTGGACTTTATTCTTATTGGCCAGCATAGATCATGGGCTCATCCCAGGATATCCACTTTGGTCAGGAAGATACACTGCTTTGACTGGTTATATTTGGATCAAGTATTGACCCACATGACATAGAAAGATATAATGTTTAACTTTGATTTATTGTTCAGTGCTAGTTAGTTTATTCCAAGGCCACTTTTCATAAACGATTTCATGTTTTGTGATGAGGGAAGCAATACCATTTGTAAGACGGAAATAATAATTTACTGAGTTTTCAGTCACAAAAATATATTTAAAACACATTATATCAGGCTTAAGATTTTTAGTATAGTTTTACTTTATTAAGTATTCCAGAACACACTGCATATGACAGATTTCTTCCTACTGCAAACTTTCACAGCGTAACCCCTTGAAATACGGAGTTTATAATGGAAATACTGATGCTACCTTAACTCTGCTAAAGTGAACTGTGCTGCTGTGATAAGAGGAAAATGTATGTTTGCATTTGGAAGACTCATCATCTTTCCAAATCATGATTAGTAGGTGGCAGGACAATAGAACACTGAACTGTATGCAAAGATAGGCCAGATTTGAAATATGAATCTCTTGCCAGTGCAAGAGATGAAGATGGCAGTTGTAGTCTCTTCAGATTCATAATTTACTAAGTTGTAGGTGGGTTAGCAGTGATTGATCATCCCTGGGCAGGGTGTTAGCAGTTTTAAAATCATTTTATTGCATTACGCAAATACGAAATTTAAAAGTTTTAGGCTGTCCTTATCTCTATCGTAAGCAACTCTTGGGTACAAGCTTACCTCTAGAAACTAAATGTACATAGGGTATGCTTATTTCAGTATATCTCTCTCTCTACTATAGCTTATCATTTTGTATATTACATATTACACAGTGGATTGTTTATGGTATGAAAAGTATTCCGTTATTGTGAGGACATAAAACACTTGCTACAGAAAGAAGTATGGCAAAGAACTATAGGTTTTGCTACCAAATAGTGAAATGAAATTTGTCACTGCCTCTGTAGTCAACTAAGAACGTTTGGAGATGAAATTATTCAGGGTATAGTACCAGAGGCACAAAGGCAGAACTTGCTACCTATTAAAAAATAAGAAACTGTTGTGTTCTATCATACCAAGGGATGTTTTCCATTCAGAACCATCAAGGAAAGGCATATGAAGACAGCTGAACAATGTAGATAAAGGGGTTCTCAGTGATGGCTTTGTGTAGGCTTCTGCTTTATTGTCAACTATAAAAAGCATTGTCAAATTGGTATGGCTTAGGGCATAGCAGAGGGAGTGTCCTTGGAAATATCAAAGGACATTTCCTTTTACTTAGAAGCCTCTCTTTCTTACCATATCTCGGATTCGTTTGCAATTGCAATTCTTAAGTGTGATTGTGTGATGGATCAGAGTAATGGTCTTAGCTCAGCCTATATCACTTTGAAAGCTTACATGAAGGATGTTACCAGTCACTGGGGAGGCTCCCTCCCCAAACCTCTACCCTTCTATAGCCACAGTCCCTAGGTATGTAGAGGAATGTAAATATAGGAAATAAAGATCAATTTGCTGTAGAAATTTAGAAAGTGTAATTATCCTCCTGGCATGTCTTCGTCCCATAGGAATCAAGTCGATATCCAAGATCAAGTCTGACTCAACAAAAGGGAGATTTTTACAAAGATTTGTGTGATTCAGAATTCAGTATTTGTGTATAAGATTGCTTCCTTCTTGACTTGACATGTGGCAGAACAGAGTGTCACATTACTTGGGATAGATTAAGGAACACATTTTATAAGGGGCAATTAACAAATCAGGAGTCTTCAAGAAGTGATTGCCCCCCCCCCGCCCCCAGTCTCTTTCATCTGCAAAGAGCTCATGAAAGGACAACAGTTCTCTTCTGGACAGGCCATGAAGGTAAATTCCAGAGAAAGATATTTGACCCCCGTTGTTTTTGCTTTTATTAGGGCAAACATAAGAAGGGCTTGTCGGTGAGGGGACAAACAGATTATTTTGGGTGTCAGGCAGCCTGGGGTTGGAAACCAACTGATTATATGAGGTCCCTGGGGAAGTTTTAAGTTTTTCTGCTGGGAAGGAAGTTACTAGCTTCTGGGTATGGTGTGAGAGAAATTTCTGATCCTGGCAAAATGATTGTTCAGGCAATCCAGAGAGAGCATTTAAGGGTGTTTCAGGATATGCCACAAGAATAAATTCATAACCTCCCCCCGACTATCATCCTCCCAACACAACAAGTTGTCCCTCACATCTGTTTAACACTAGTGAGTAGGAGAAATTGGAAGAAGTCCAAACACAGTAATTTTTTCTTCTTTTTTTTAGTAACTTTTTCTTGTCTATTAATATTCCACATAGATCATGCCATACGTTGTAGCGACACCATACTCAACTTCAGAAGTCCTCAATTCTACATTTTGTTTGTATCCGAAGAGTGGGGAAAAAAAGCAATCTTTCCTGCTATTTATGGAGATGCTGTAACTGAGACCTAGTACTGAAGACTCTTTTTTTTTTTTTTTTTTTTTTAAAAAACAAAGGCATTCTAGGTCACCTGAGAAGAAAGGCACAAAGGAAAGTGATTATGCAAATGTATGCACATCTGCAGCCATTCTGCCTTTCAGGCTCAGGCAGAAAATGGACAGACGTGAAAGACTGGAAGTTTTCTGTGAACTTCATTTCCTCTCTTCTACCAATTTCTCACTCACTGCTTCTGCTCTGGTCACACTGAGCTCCTTGGCATTCCTCAGACATACTAGCGCCTCAGATCCTTTGTTATTCCTCTTCTCTCACTCTCTCTGGCTAAAATGCTTTACCCACAGATATCATCATTGCTTCCTCCCTTATTTACTCATATCTCTGCTCAGAGTTCATCTTATCAATGAGGCTATACTAGTGGTTAGCACAGGACAGAAAAAAAGTAATATCAGTGCTTCAAGTTTAGAAAACTGATAGGATAGTAATGAAAGTTATCATTAACACAACAGATAAGAAGATTAATAAGGTTCAAGGGAAACAATTAGATTTGGGGACAAACTGAGTTTTAGGATAACCCTGTAAACAGCAGGAAATCTAGGTGGGGAGCATAAGAGATCAGGGTGGGAGGTGTAGATTTGGAATTTGTCAGGGTAAAGAGGTGATTTAAAACCATTGAGATACCAGTGTAGAATGAAAGAGTTATGAGAGCCAAAAACAAACCCTCAGGAAAACAAACATCTAGTGGGTATAACTTGAAAGAATGTAGAACAACAGCAGAGAAAAGGTAATTAACGCACAGAGAAGGAACATTGATATCCTGGAGACGAAAGTAAAGAGGAAGAAATTTCCCTCTACCCTTATGGGTTCTTCTGCCTGGTCTAATAATTAAATTGGCATGAGACAGATTAACAGGAAGAAATCAAACAAAGACTTAATAACATGTATATGAGGGAGAGACCCAGGAGAAATGAGTAACTCTCCACAATGGCTAAAACCCTCACCTTAAATATCATCTTCAGCTAAAGACAAAAGAAGATGTTAGGGGTAGTGGTTTGAGATTTTAAAGGGGAGGTAGGCAATTCACAGGGAGGTGGAAAACAGATGTTTGGTAAACAAATGTTTGCTGGGCCCCGGCAGACAGTGGGACACAGAGTGGACTCTGATCTCTGAATTTTTCCCCACCACACATATCCCATATTCTTTGCAGACATCTTTGGTAATAGATCTATTCCTGTACCAGGCCTGGTATCTAAATTCTTCAGGTGGGAAGGGGGAAGATCAGAGTTTCTTCCTGAGTCTTTTGAACCTTGATTGTTTTCAGCTCCAAATAATTTGCATGCCAGAGACATTTCGGGGGAGCAAATTTTGTTCCCCTGCAGAGTGTAGCTACAAAAGATATCAGGCAGGAACCTTTCAAGAAGGAAGTGACAGTCAACAGTGTCAAACAATGGCTAAATACAAGTTCTTAGATTTATAAATTTGTCAGTTAATAAGAGAGAGTAAATTTAGTAGAAGAGTAGTTGACATCATCTCTTGACAGTGAAAGTCGTAGAAGTCCAAGTTGGAAAAATTTGCTATATCTGGAACTCAGCTGGAGCAAAGTTACAGGTAAGTTTGGGTATTCTAAATTTGGAGTGAGCCCACACAGGCAAGAAGTATACTTTTCTGTTACAACATTTATTTTATTTATTTATTTTTAATTTATTCAGTTTATTTTATTTTTGGCTGTGTTGCGTCTTCGTTGCTGTGCGCGGGCTTTCTCTAGTTGCGGCGAGCGGGGGCTACTCTTCATTGCGGTGTGCGGCCTTCTCATTGCAGTGTCTTTTCTTGTTGCTGAGCATGGGTTCTGGGTGCCTGGGCTTCAGTAGTTGTGGTGTGCGGGCTCAGTAGTTGTGGCTCGTGGGCTCAGTAGTTGTGGCTCGCGGGCTCTAGAGTGCAGGCTCAGTGGTCGTGGCACACGGGCTTAGTTGCTCTGCAGCATGTGGGATCTTCCCGTACCAGGGCTTGAACTCGTGTCCCCTGCATTGGCAGGCGGATTCTTAACCACTGTGCCACCAGGGAAGCCCCTCTGTTGCAGCATTTAAATGAGGAAAAAAAAAAAAGTGCTAGAGTTGACAAGATAGAAATTCAGTATTTTAGATACCTAAGGACATTTTTCAGGGTAATTAGATCATCTTATTATATTACCGGAATCTATGTGGAATAGAGTCTCTGTAGTGAATAAGTTAAAAACAAACAAACAAACAAAATAAACCTCTGTCTCCTATTATTAAAATTTTAAATATAATCCCATAACTAATAATAATAGTTATTATATACACATATATATATATAACCTTTTATCAACTGCTTAGCATGTGCTAGGCCCTTTAAAATTTTAGTTATTTCATTTGATATATTCAAATCAAACCTATGTATCCCAAGGTTAGAAATGAGAAAACTGAAGCACATATAAAATAACTTTTCTAAGGTCAATCCGCTAGCAAATGGCTGAGCAGGGATGATGTATCACACTTCTATCAAATTTGCCACACACACACACACACACACACACACACACACATGCATGCGCCACGTGATACCCTGCTTCTGGTAAAGATTTAGGACTGTTTTAATGACTCAACCTTTTATTTGGTGAGAAACTCTTGCGTTATCCAAATTCTGCTACTTATTGGATAAATTTTATTTGCACACCAATCAGTTTGTTTCTAAGTTAATCTTTCTCATAGTATCTTTTTAAATGCAGATAGCCTTGAAATCTCTCCCTCAACGCTACAAATTCATTGGCTACATTTTCTTTCTTTCCAGTTATCTCAGGTGATGGCTTTATTTCAGGTGATGGCTTTATTAAATATTTTGCTACTACACAATAGTGTCACTGTTTTTCCATCCTTCTACAGCAGTTTCCTTATCAATCTCCTAACTTCTTATAATAATTTATAGTCACTTTGTGCCTCGTTTCAAAACCAGTGCCATATGTGTTAGGGTTTTTTTTTTCGCATAAATTTTTATATCATTCAACATTGCCACAACAGTGCTGGCTTCATCCACCAGCCCAGTATTCAGTGGCATACTTAGTTACTCATACATGTTTGGGGTGACTGTGGGTTGGCTGATCCAGGTTGCAGTTACCTGGAGTTGGCTCTAATTACACATTGCGTCTCAGTTTCTCATTTTCCCTGGATGAACAAGCTAACTGGGACATCTTCCAGTAATGTTAGGAGAGCAAAGAGTAGACATGCTCCATCATAGAGGCACACCCTTTTGTATTATGTGTGTAGCCCACTGGCCGAAGAAATTCATATGGCCATGGCCAGAGTTAATAGGTAGATATACTTCATCCATCATGACACCAAGCCAATGGTACAAATGCATAGCATTACTATAGGAGAGTGAAGAATTATGTCCCATATTTAACTTTCCATAATGAGATTTTACCAGTAATCCCATGGTTGATAAAGTAGACATGATAACCAATAACTCTCATGATTTTGACTATTGTTTTATCATATAAATTACTTCTGTAACTCTTGGGTATTCACTTTAGAAACTGAACTACGGAATATAAATTAGTCAAATTTATATCTCACTTGGTGAATTGAGGGTAGAACGTACAGATATAGTAATGATCGTTTTGAACAAAATAAATGTTTCGTTTTTTTGAGTTTACAAAATTTCTAGCATCTAAAGCAGTACACAGAACATACTTAAGGATTTATTAGCTTGAATCCTTAAACGTCATGTGTAACTTGTTTTCAATTAATGAAAACATCAAATAAACCCCATATAGGGATTTTTCATTATTTTCAATGTGAAAATTATATATTGTGTGGTAAATTAAATACAAACCAAACAAAATGTAAAACTCTCCACTCCCAGTTCTACTTTCTTGTCACCTTCCACACTTTGCTGCTGGCTGTACTTTAGCACATTGGATTTTTAAGCACTGTAAAGACTTGTGCACAAAAAAGAAGCATCGATTTTAAGCACTTTTTCTTTAACAAATGCTCTGCCCTTCAGAGATAGTGTTGTGAAATAAAATGTTCTGTCATCAGAAGGCTCAAACTTTTCAACCCCTGCTGCCTTCCTCTTTGCCTGAGTGGTTGCAGTATTTGCCTTGTGCTGCTGGAGGCTATCATTGGTAACTTCCCTTAGTTAAGGCAGAACTCTTAGATTCTTAAATCCTATGTCGCTAATTAATAACTGTGCTGCAGTAAAACTGAGATGTTCATTCCCCTGAAAAGGTAAAAGCTGATCTGAGTGAGCTGTGTCTAACTAATCCTTTGGTGTATTCTCTGCTTTTGTAGGATCACACTGTGACTCCCCAGCTTCAGGCTCAAAATAAACTCAAATCTGGTCTTCTCTCATTCAGGCACTTGCTAATTCAAATAGTTCTTTCTTTTTAGTTTGCATTCTCTTACCTACTTATCCTAAAATTTTGGCTTATAATATTATGAAAGATTTTTCTTCCTAGTTTTTGCGAGGCCCTAGAAGAATTCAGCTATTTTCTATGTCCTTTTATCAATATTTGCTTTGCTTCTTTACAAAGCACAGTAGAGTTGGAAAAGATGACTCCAGGAAGTCAGTATAAGGTTACTAGCCTTCCTGGCTACTGGCTCCTTGAGTTCACAGTCAAGCTCTGGGGGTAGTAAGCCTCTCTTTACTGTTGGTCAGTAGGGAACATATTTGAGAAGGAGAACTGGGTGTAGATCAGGAAACACTGTGGACAAACTGGTACCTGCTTGTATTTCTGCATCTCTGTTGCATCGTGGCTGCTGCTTCATTTCTGCTTGGCAAGTTGATTGCAACTTTACTTTCATCCAGCTCAGATTTGGAATCATGTAGGGAAGGAGATTCTGGGAAATGTAGTTTCCAGTGTAACCACATTTACAGTAGAACAACCCTTAACCATTAAAGTAAACAGAGAAGTTTAGGTTAGGTGTTCAGAGACATGAACAAAATAGAAGAGGTGAAGATGACACTCTGCCAATAGTTGTAAAACAAAGCAGCATGACGGGAAATATTGTTTAGCATTATGTATTATAGATTCATAGGGGTATATAATGAATAATATATATAATTATTATATAATAGAATGTTATACACACTTCTAGAAAAAGGTGGTGACATAACAAAAATAAAGGCAAAAACTGCTGTAGTTTCCCCCTTCTCTTTTATAATATTATTTACATATGAGTCTATTTGATACTATATTATTATTGGATTATATAACATAGAATGCTACACGGTCTTTTGATACTTAGCTTATCTAAACAGTTTCTAACAACTGTATCTTATTTTTACTTTTGCTTTTACTTTTATTTTTTACTTTTCTGATCTGACTAGTCTTTGTTTCTAGTGACTCTTGCTTGAACTCTCTCCCAGGGTTTTTCCCAGGTCCCTGAGAGTAGGCCCAGGATTTTTCATCTGGATATTCTTAGTACATGGCTTGTTGATTGGCACATAAGGGATGTTTAGTACATATTTTTTTTTGAGGTATAGTTGATTTATAATATTAGTTTCAGGTATACAACATAGTGCTTCACAATTTTTAAACACTATATTCCATGTATGGTTATTTTAAAATATTGGCTATATTCCCTGTGTTGTACTGTGTATCTGTGAAGCTTATTTATTTTATACATAGTATTTTATACCTCTTAACCCTCTACGCTTATCTTGACCCTCCCTGCTTCCTTCTTTCCACTGGGAACCACTAGTTTGTGGTGTGAGTTAGTTTCTTTTTTGTTCCATCCGCTAGTCTTATTTTTTAGATATCACATATACGTGATATCATATAGTACTTGTCTTTCTCTGTCTGACTTTTTTCACTTAGCATAATACCCTGCAAGTCCATCCATGTTATTGCAAATGGTGAAATTTCATTGTTTTTTATGGCTGAGTAGTATTCTATTGCATATACATACCACATCTTCTTTATATATTCATCTGTTGATGGACTTTTAGGTTGCTTCCATATTTTGAAAATTGTAAATAATGCTGCTGTGAACATTGGGGTGCATGTATCTTTTCAAATTTGTATTTTCTTTCCTTTTTTTTTTTTTTTTTTGGATAAATACCCAGGAGTGGAATTGCTAGGTCATGTGGTAGTTTTTAGTTTTTTGAGAAACCACCATACTGTTTTCTACAATGGCTACACCAATTTACATTCCCACCAACAGTGTATGAGGGTTTCCTTTTCTCCACATCCTCACTACCATTTGTTATTTGTGGTCTTTTTGGTGGTGGCCATTATGACAGGTGTGAGGTGATAACCTCATTGTGGTTTTAATTTGCATTTCTCTGATGATTAATGATGTTGAGCATCTTTTCATGTGCCTGTTGGCCATTTGTAGGTCTTCTTTAGAAAAATGTCTCTTCAGGTTTTCTGCGCATTATTTCAGTCAGGTCGTTTGTTGTTTGATGTTGAGTTGTATAAGCTGTTTATATATTTTTGATACTAACTCCTTATTGGTCATATCATTTGCACATATCTTCTGCTATTCAGTAGGTTGTCATTTTGTGGATGGTTTCCTTTGCTATGCAAAAGCTTTTAAGTTTAATTAGGTCACCTTGTCACAATTTATGTTAAAGAGTGTTCTGCCTATGTTTTCTTCTAGGAGTTTTATAGTTTCCAGTTTTACATTTAGGTCTTTAATCCATTTTGAGTTTATTTTCTATATATGGTGTTAGAGAATGTTCTAAGTTCATTCTTTTACATGTAGCTGTCAAGTTTTCCCACCACCACTTATTGAAGAGACTGTCTTTTCCCCATTGTATACTCTTGCCTTCTTTGTTATAGATTAATTGACCTTAAGCACATGGGGATACATGTTTAATTTACAAAAGACAATAAATGTCAGTGTATATTTTTCCAACCTTCAATTCTTATATACAATATATGTCTATAATGCATAATATGTAATCCTATAAACATTGGCTGATTATATTAATGAGTAAATGTGTAGAAAAACATCTAAGGCATAGGTAGAAACTAATTTTATTTCCAAAAAAATTAGAACTGAGGAATAATTCAGCCTATTAACAGCATGGATGCCAGTGCCAGTATAATCTATTCAACCATTGCCTTTTATGTAGTGGCACCTAATTTTTGTCAGTTGAAATAGAACTTGATCTAAATTATGAGAAAATTGGAACATTATAATTCAGATATTAAACTAAGTAAAAATCACATTTGAAGTTTTGGGAAAAAACTTTTTTCCCAAAAAGCTTTTTTTCATGAAATTTAATAAAACAGAATTATAGTCAATAAAATTTGCTTTTTAAATTAATTGGTTTCCAGATATGACTGATTTAGTATAATAGAATATTTAAAAGGCTGTTTTTTAAGTGAAATTCTAGAGTTTGCAACATCCAAGTATTTAAATTTGACAAGTGGAAGAAGGGAATGCTATATCTACATGCAACATATAGTTTTTGTAAAGTCAGATAAATAGTTCTCACAAATCCTGCCTGAAAATTCCAAACAAATTGGATAATAACTACAATAAACATGGAAACAATTTTACCTACATAACATTTGCTATAACTATTGTACACAGAAAGGTTTAAGGAGTTACAAAGAAAAAATAGGAAATAAACTTCAATCTATTTCAGTTAAGAGTAGAAAAATCTCAAAAATTTAAAACTATTCAATGAAAAACAATTAAATAGATGGATGCAGTGAAGCCAGACTATGAAATTTTCTATGTCCTTAGGGGTGTTAGGCATGACATATTATGATAAAGATTGGATTAGAAGTCAAATAAATTTTTTATTTTAAAAATGAGAAAAATAACTTATATAATTGCCTGTTCCAGTTTTTGGCCTCCTGCCTTCTTCCTGCTGTGCTCTAGTAAACTGTATTTTAGAAAAGGGCATAGTATTTTAGCACTTCACAATGTAACAAGATTACATATTTGTAGAATGCTAACCAATGCATATTTCTCAACTACTGCCTATAATGAGTTACATTCTTCTTTGAAATCTTTTAGTATGTGTTTTCCTATTAGTGAAACCACAAACTAAAATCTCATGGATAAATATATATGATTGATATTTGGTTTGTGCATGTAGATGATGCAGTTTTAGAACCAGGACACAAGGCTAACAATACGAAAATGTATTACAAGACATTTGGATTATCTTTGAGAAATTTAGTATTAAATTGTAGTTAGAACAATCTTAGTTTGATAATGCCTGATTATTTCTTTTAGATGTAAATCTGGTATACCAAATTCAGAATTTGACTGATTATGACAAACTTGGTAAGTAGAGTGAATTTGGGAAAATTATCTTGGGATTTGACCATATTTCATTAAATTGAAAATGTACTAGTGATATCGGGAATGTTGACTTACTGCCTTATTCATTTAGTAAACATGTCAGAAACCATGCTGGGTATAAGAGAAGATTATGAACGTATTAGTAAATTCTTCCTGTGCTTGAGAAGATAATCAATTGATCATAAATGAGTGACTTCATATTTTATAAAACTAAAAGGCATGCATTTTCAAAACTAATTTAAAATGATCACCAAAGCTTTTCAAATAACATTAAGTACTTTTTTTTTTTTTTTTAAGTAACTAGCTTATTTAGGTTTAAATAGTATATATATGTGATGGTTAATTTTATGTGTCAACTTGGTTAGACCTTGGTACTCAGGTATTTGTTCAAACAATATTCTAGATGTTTCCATGAAGGCATTTTTTTAGATGAAATTAGCATTTAAGTCAGGCTTCAAGTAAAGCAGTCTACCTTCCATATTGTGGGTGAACCTGATCCATTTAGTTGTGGGCTTTAATAGAAAAAGACTGATCTTTCTGGAAGAAGAGGGAATTCTGACAGCAGATTACCTTTGGACTTGAACTACAACATCAACTCTTCCCTGGGTCTCCAGCCTGCCAGCCTACCCTGCTCATTTGTAGACTTGCCAAGCCTCCACCATCTTGTGGGCCAATTTCTGAAAATCTCTTTTGCCTCTCTCCCCTCTCTCTTCCCTCTCCTCTCTCTCTCTCTCTCTCTCTCTCTCTCTCTCTCTCTCTCTCTCTTTCTTTCCTTGTACATCCTATTGATGTATTTATCTAGAGAACTCTGACCTCTGACTAATACAGTATGCTATTAAGATACCATAGTTGTATTCTGAAAACTTTGTTTCACTTTTTCATTGAAAACACCATGAAAAGTTAGAGGCAGGTGGATGTTATTTTTAGTATGATCAGTTTCATTTTCTGGGAAAAGAATGGGCTAAGAGTTTACATATATAAGTGATTTTTAAAACTTTTTGAAAGTTTCAGTATGGAATTCTGTTTCTCTTTTTATACGGATAAAAATTGGGATTTGATAAAGGTGTACCACATGGAAGCAGGTAGGAGTTATCTATGATAAGAGTATACTTTTGATGGTTTTAAATGATTTAATCTTATTTCTAAATTACCATAGTGCTAAAAATAAAGCCTTAATCTAAATAGAGCTCTGTGTGTTGAAGAAATAATTTTTTATAAGTAGAAATGTGAGTTCTATTTCCTTTTACTCTTTTGAACTTTGCTTAGTTTTAGGAGAAAAATATGATGCAACCCATTTATTCTTAAGCTCTGTCCACTTTAAAAGTATTTTGGGGGCTTCCCTGGTGGCGCAGTGGTTGAGAGTCCACCTGCTGATGCAGGGGACACAGGTTTGTGCCCCGGTCCGGGAAGATCCCACATGCCACGGAGTGGCTGGGCCCGTGAGCCATGGCCGCTGAGCCTGCGCGTCCGGAGCCTGTGCTCCGCAATGGGAGAGGCCACAACAGTGAGAGGCCCGCGTACCTCCCCCCCAAAAAAAGTATTTTTGCTAATTTGTTCTGCTTAAAAAGAAATAACAAACACTGTTTTTCAGCATCCACTTCTACCAAGTCAGGCAGATCAAAGTTTTCCTGTGTTTTAGGCATTTCATTGAACAAATAGTTCCAGGAACCACACGTTCCACCTGTTTCTACTTGCCACTTCCCCCAAAATTCACCTGAATTAAAGGGATGAATAACAACTGCTTTTGATCACACATCAGAAAAGGACATCATAAATAAATTAATAATTTTTGTCTGAAACAAAATCTTATCATTTGCATATGTAACCCATGGTAACTGTTGAATATTCTCTTTTATTAATTTGGGTGACCTTGATCTACTTGACGAACTGCCCTGTATATTTCACATTTGCTCCTACAAGAATAACAAAACAAATGAGAAACTTGAAAATCTTCCCCAAAGAGAAATCATCTGTTGAATCAACACAGATGTGTTTAGGCCCTAATATGTAATTAGCACAAAATGCTGAGTTAAATCTTCAACTATTTCTATTACTTTAACTTTATGCATTCAGAGTATTCTATATACAACATAAAAATTTCCTCTCAGAGAATCAGTGAAACAATATTTATCTACTGCCTGTCTGTCTCTCTATCTGTCATTTATCTAGGAAGATATAAAAGCAATATTTTAGCTCTTTTATCTACTAAAATAGTTATTTGTATAGCTTACTATGTTTCCAACCACGTGTTCAAATCAAAATACTCATCCATCCTATTTTCCTTTAACAAAACAAATCATCAAGTGCTATTGTTGCAAAATTGCCATATCATTTTGAAAAAATGTCAAAATTTGACATGACTGGCTTGAGTATATTTGAATAGTACTGTATAGCAAATAGTCATTCCTCTTGCATTAGGTTGACTTATACAGTTGCTTCTGTTTGGAATTGTTTCATGTAGGTGATCTCTACTAAGCCTTTCAAATCTGAAAGTCTAGTTCTCGGGTGGAAAAATCTTCATCCTGTGCAAATGAATTCACGGTAAAGCTTTCATGACATAAATGGTATAATGACCAGCAGACTCAGGAGAAACCAAGATTTGCTTTGGTTCAGAGTTCCTGTAGGTGCAAAAGGATCACAATTGGTGTTGAAAAGAGTAGCACGTCGGTTAATGCATGACCACTAAAAACATGATCCAGCCTACTAGTTAACATGGTCCAATCAGTAGCTCAAAACTGACAGATAAACTTAGCAGCTCCTGGATAAAGAGCAAGAAGTGTTTAGGGAGTTCAATAGACTTGGCTGCTTAAACTTAAATGAAATAAAATTTTAAAAAATCAAAAGTTCAGTTCCTTAGTCACATATCAAATGCTTAATAGCCACAAGTGGATAGTGGCTACTATTTTGAGTAGTGCAGAATAGAACATTGTTCAGAGCCCATTTTTTGGTAGAATAATAACTAGTTCACATTTTGACATTTAAAAGTACTTTCTCGTATATTACCTATTTGTTACAAAACTGATGAGAATTCAAGAAGTTCTATTTTGCTTTCTTAAACCTGAAGTCCAAGGAAATTTACTCTGTATGGCCAGTGAAAGACAGAACTGTGAATTTAGCTTAAATATTCTAATTCCAAGAGACAAATCAAAAAAACAAAAATCCTAACTTTTTTGGGTATACATCAGCGTAACATCATTTGTATACGTTTTCAAGATGGTTATGCCAAAAAACACACTTTTGTATGTATAGGTCTTTATATTTATTATCTAATCAGTATTAATTTTTTTTGTCATATCTTATAGGCTTGTGGTGCCTAGCAGATATTAATTCTCTTTTAGACCTCATGCCCAACATAAAGTAGCCATCCCTTGGCCAGGGAAGGAAGTGAAAAGCAAAAATTTTATCATAGATGTTAGCATAATAATTGTTCATTGTTTGTGGCACAATTACTGTACATGGATTAATAATTATAATTTCTGAACCTAATAATTTATGCATTAATATTTTGTCCCTGTCATGTCTTGAATTTTTGCAATTAATTGTTTTAATAACGGAAAGGTTAATTGTGCTATTCATCAGAATTGCTTGCTGTGAAATGGTAGACAAATAAGAACTTTACAGACAAAGGGCATACTTACTAATCAATCCTGTCATTTCTTTAGAAAATAAACTTGCTGTGACAGCATAATAGATTTATTTAATTTGCAAAATCTTGGGGTTCAGAAAAGCTCCTGCTAAAACAAATGGAGTTATAACAAATTTTCAAATTTATATTTACACTCAAACATATCCAGAGCTGCATATATTTTTCTATGTCTAGGTATCTGTATACACACCTTGATGTACACTACACATACATATACACAGTGTATACTCACTTTCATTAAACTACAGCCTAGAAAACCAAGATTTTGTTCTAAAAGCATAATCAGATACCATGTTTCTTAAAATTATTAGTACATGATATAAGAAGTATTATTTTAACATATTCTTATAGTAATGACTATAAAGCTGATGAACACAATTCTTATTAATGTGCCACTAGATATTTGAAATTTTTTAAAAGTATGGTAATGATCATTATATGCTAGTCAACTTATCGCTCAACTCTGGAAAAGTACTTGAAAGATCATCAAGTAGTTTTAATTTTCAAACCTCTAAAACAGTGATTCACAAACTTTGGTCTGGGACCTACTGACATGAACATGGATTTAGGAACTACTTTTGGGGGCTAGTACAGAGGTCTTGAATAATGGTGTCTTCAATCAGGTAGGGGTTTGCTTTCCTTTCACAAAACTTGAAATCCAGAAATAGGTAATACTGGGTGACTGACTTCTAACTTTTTGCTCTAATATCCTTTTCGCTGGCTTTTAAATGCAAAGTTGCCTCATGCTTACAAGTTGCTCATTGGAAGACCCACCATATCATCCATATTCTAGACTCCAGGAAAGGGAGAGAAATTCCAGCTGAAGCAGCCCTTTTAAAGAGCTTTTCTGAAAGGCCCATAGAATAACTTAGATTTATATATTAATGTCCACATATATCAAACACACATATACTCCCCAAAAGGACCATCCTAAAATCTCATCGAATGACTACCTCTCCTACAAGTCACAGGACATGAGTGTAAGGTATGATCTTCCCTGTCAGGGTTGGATGTTGTGTCTGATAGTCTAATCAGCTATATAGTATCCAACCCACTGAAGGCAGAATGATGGAGAAGAAACAGTATAACACAATAAAAATGCCCATTTGGAAAATGGAAAACAATAAGCAATCATGGTCTTTATAATTGATTAAATCCCAATGAACATAAATAGTATTGATGACCTGTTTCAGAAAAATTCCTTAGTTAACCCATCTGGCAGCCTTGGTTCTGCCTTCTGTGAGGCTCTCTTCTGTGATCTTCCATGGCTAGATCTAGGTACTGGAGGGTAAAGTATTGATGGAGGTGGCACTGATCACTTCCTGTTGCTGCAGGTCTAAAGCCAAAGGATTATTTTTTACAGGTTCATATTAGTGACGTTTGTATTGTCTTGTTCTTTTCCTTTCTTCTTTTCAATAAATTTCCTTCCAAAAACTTAGAATTCCAGTCTGTTTCCAGTTATATCCTTGGTTAAGTAACCACAGACAGAATCTTGTTTTGACATAGGTTTAAGCCTGGGAACTCTTGTCTTTTACTTCCTATTTTAAAAGCTCTGCTTTTAATTACTGTGATCAGTCTTTTCCTTTCTGTTCCCTAAGAATTGACCACTTTATCAAAAGCTTTACTGCTGAGCTTCTTTCTTAAACTATTGACCCTGAAAACAATGTCTTGAGTGAGATGACGACAGCTTTTTTCCTGTCCTTTCTAGAAGGATACAGGCTTTATCACCAGCTAAAGCTTTAGGTTTAAAGCTATCACACACAATCATTTTAATTTAGAGTCCAGAAGCAGTTGGTTTTTCAGTCTAGTAAATTTCCTATTTATAAGATATCTAGTCAACATAGATTGCAGGACAAGGACAGATAGCAGAATTTCCTTCCATCTCTGTTTTCAGAATGGTTAGCTCTACTCTGAGTTTATCTCTATTTTATAGAACTTTTCTAAAAGTGGCAGAAAGGGAACCAGTAAATGCCAACACAGACCCTGCCATTTACCTCCGTGTTACAGCTGGTTTCATTTTCTAAATAATTTGTGGACTAACCACATCTTCCAAAGACAGTCTTTACCATTCTTTGGAGATAACATTGTATAATGTCATTTTGAGTAAAGATTCTTTGCCTTTAAACATGGGTTTTGCCCTTTCATTTGGAAGCATTGATCACATAGATGGTCTAGTATTTGGGGATAGAGAAGCATCTATTTTATTCATGCTACAGGAAAAGCTAGTTGTGTTATGGAGGCAGCTACACTAGTCAGCTAAATTCTGAGGAGTGATGTTGTCAATTCTTAATAGAAAAGTTTGATTGATAAGGGGAAGAAGAGGAAATACTCACCAGTTCAACCCATTCACAGACAGGCTATTCCAATAAGTACCCCAGACATCTGTAATCCATTCAGTAAATAGTCTTTAAACCCTGTTATGTATCAGGAACTTTAATAGGTTTGGGAAAATGAAGATGAAACAAGATTAGTACAGTCCTTGCCCTCAGAAACCTTAAAAGGTAGCAGGGTAGGTAGACAAAAATTTAATTTGAAAAAGAAATCCATGTTGTTATAAGATATTTGGTAGAAATAAGCAGGGTGCTAGAAAGAAGCAGGGTGCTAAGATACCGATAATAAACATTGACTAGATGTTTCTCTTACTCCAGGCACTGTTATGCTTTACTTTATTAGCTTATTTAACCTAACAACCCTATGAGATATTATTATCATCTCCATTGTATAAATTATGAAACTGAGGAACAGAAAGTCTAAATATGTTGCTCACAACCACAGCTATCAATGGCAGGATGATGTTAATCCTGTTATTTTAATATAGAGTTCATGCTCTTCATCATGAAACTACACTCTCTTTCATAAGACAGTAAATCAGGGAAGACTTGCTCGAGGGAGATGAAAAAGTGTGGGTGACAACCATGCTAAGACCTGAGGTCTGAGAAGGAGTCACCTGTGAAAAGAGTGGGAAAAAAATCATTTCAGGCAAATGCAATTGCATGTAGGAGGAGCTCAAGATGGGAATGGATACACTGTGTTAAGCAAACTGAAACAGGCCAGCATGTTTGGAGAATTGTGATCAAAAGAGGCAAGTGATGATGGGTCAAAGAATTTTCAGGCCATGATAAAAATTTAGGTTTTATTCCAGGTGCAAAGGGAAGCCATTGAAGAGTACTATAAACCATTTTCATCTGCTATAAACATTGCTGTCGTTTTCAAGGGGTTTTTGAAATTTATGGAATACTGTAGCAGAATGGTTAAAAATGAGAAAGTCTCTTAAAATACAGCATCTGCTCATTCTATTCTTCACAGAAAATCAAATGATTTCAAGTATTTTCAGAAAAAGGCGCTTTAGGTTGAAATTATTTCATTCATACACATCTGTCTTTTGTCTTGTGGCTTCTCAGTGGAGTACATAGCCACAAATACTTCTTGTTTCTTCAATCAGAGAGAAAGAAATGAACAGATGGGAGATTAAGGGAGCAGCTGAGCAGAGAATCTGGCAAAATATGCATCAATTTATAGGTAGATGAATAAAAATTTGAGGGTCTAGTGTAGAAAGAGACTATAAAAATTACTCCTGGTTTCTATATTATGGATATTGAGATAATCTCTGATCTTTTCTGATAGGGTTTGGTACAACAAGTACAATTGATTCTTAGCAAGTACCTAGTGTGGTACCTTCTCATACAAAAGTACAAGGTGGTTGAATTATTTTGGAAGGAAGTAAAAACAAAAAACAAAAAAAAACCTAACTGAACAAACATATCTTTTATATGAAATTGTTTCCCCCTAGAAATAAACATGAAGCTTTACTAGGGAGCTTATTAGAAAATGTTTCTCTTTTAATTAAGTCCATTTACCTTTTCCCAGATCTAGCAGGGATCTACCAATGATTCTATGCAACAAGAGTTTTTAAGTGGAAGACAGTTTAGGAGCAAAGTCTGCTTAGAATATTTAGTCTAGATCTCACTAATCTCTTTCTGCCTAGTATATGGCATCCTTCTTTTCCTTCATTCAGTGTTATTATATGTTAATTTATGTAGACATGTCCTAGTGTCCTATGACGTTAGAAATTATGTTATTCATCTTTCTTGATCTTACTACAGCATTGAGCATGCACTCAATAATTATAATGTAAATAGCACATTGTTTACAATACAAGACAAATAAACATTTTGACAGTAATTTAGGAACATCCAGCTCTAAAATTCCTTGCTTCCACAGCCTGCATAAATAGGAATATATATATTACATATTGTTTTTTCAATGAGTATTAAAATAAAACAGCTTTTGGAAGAAAAGTCTGTTTTGTTACTTTCCATTTCCTACTCACACTCTTTGCTTCAAGATGTGTTAGGGTGAAGAGATTTTTCAGCATTTTTTCTTTGAAAAGAAAAATTAATTCCCACAACCATATTTTCTATTTATTCATGCCAGAATTTAAAATTTAGCTACTTTGAGAGGGGAACTTCCTTAATTTCTAAAGATCATCTCTAAAAAAATTACAGCTAATAAAATGATTAATGATGATAAACTAGAAACTTTCTGTCTAAGATCAGGAACAAGAAAGAATGTCCTCTCTCACAAATCGTTTTCAACATCGCACTGGAAGTACTAGCCAATGTAGTAAGACAAGAAAAGGAAATAAAGAGTATGCAGATTGAGAAGGAAGAAATAAAACTGTTTTTCTTTGCAGATGACATGATTATCTATGCAGAAAGAATTGACCAAAAAAAGATAAAAAACAAAACAAAAACCCCACAAACATCCTGGAACTGATAAGCAATTATAGCAGGGTTATAAGATACAAAGTTGATATAGGAAGTCAGTTGCTTCCCTGTATGCTAGCAATGAACAAGTGGAATTTGAAGTTAAAGCCACAAAACCATTTATATTAGAACCTCCCCAAATGAAATACTTAGGTATAAAGCTAAAAAAAAAAGTAGAAGATCTATAAGAGGAAAACTATAAAACTGTGATGAAAGAGATCAAAGAACTAAATAAATGGAAAAGTATTTTATGTTCATTGATAGGAACACTCAAATTGTCAAATGTCAGTTCTTCCCCACATGATGTATGATTCAGTTCAATCCCAGCAAGTTATTTTGTGGTCATTAACAAACTGATTCTAAAGTTTATATAGAGAGGCAAAAGACTCAGAATAGCCAAGAAAATATTGAAGGGGAAGAGCAAAGTTGAAGGACTGGCACTTCCTGACTTCAAGACTTACTTTATAAAGCAACAGTAATCAAGACAGTGTAATGTTAGTGAAAAAAATAGACAAATGGCTCAATAGAACAGAATAGAGAGCCCAAATTAGACCCATGCAAATATAGTCAACTTTGACAAAGGAACAAAGGCAATACAGTGGAGAAAAAATAGTCTTTTCAACAAATGGTGCTGGAACAACTGGACATCCACATGCAGAAAAAAAAAATCTAGACACAGACCTTACACCCTTTACAAAAGTTAACAGAATATGAATCACAGACCTAAATGTAAAGCGCAAAAATATAAAAGTTCTAGTAGACAACATAGATAAAAACCTAGACTGCCTTGGATTTGGCAATGACTTTTCATTTTTTTATTGCAATTTTTATTCAGTGATAATTAATATAGAGTATATACAACATAGTGATTAGATATTTTTATACATTATGAAACAATCACCACAATGAGTCCAGTTATACAAAGTTGTTATAGTATGATTGACTATATTCCTTATGCATGATTTCTATCCCTGTGATTTATTTATTTTATAGCTGCAAGTTTGTATTTCTTAATCCCCTTCACCTATTTTGTCCATACTCACACCTTCCTTCCCTCTGGCGACCACCAGTTTGTTCTCTGTATCTGAGTCTGTTTCTGTTTTTCTGTTTTGTTTGTTTCATTTTAGGTTTCTCATGTAAGGGAAATCATTTGGTATTTGTTTTTCTCTGACTTATTTCATGAGCATAATACCCTTAGGTCCATCCATGTTGATGCAAATGGCAAGATTTCATTCTTTTTTATGTCTGAGTAATAGTCCATTGTATGTATATACCCCACATTTTCTTTACCTATTCATCTCTGGATGGATGCTTAGGTTGCTTTTATATTTTGGCTATTGTAAATAGTGCTGCAATACACATAGGGGTACATATATATTTTTGGATTAGTGTTTTTGTTTTCTTTGGATAAATACCCAGAAGTAGAATGCCTGGATCATATGATAGCTCTATTTTTGAGTTTTTTGAGGAACCTCTGTACTATTGTTTATAGTGGCTGCACCGATTTACATTTCCACCAACAGTGCGTGAGAGTTCCCTTTTCTCCACATTTTCACCAGCACTTTTTATTTTTTGTGTTTTGATGATAGCCATCCTGAAAGGTGTGAACTGATATCTCATTGTGGTTTTGATTTGCATTTCCCTGATAATTAGTGATGTTGAATATCTTTTCATGTGCCTCTTGGCCATCCATATGTTTTCTTTGCAAAAATGTCCGTTGAGGTCCTCTGCCCATTTTAAAATCAAGTTTTTTTTGTTTTTGTTTTTTTTCATATTGAGTTGTATGAGTTCTCTATATATTTTATTATTCTATATATTATTCACAAATATCTTCTCACATTCATTAGGTTGCCTTTTTGTTTTGTTGGTGGCTTTCTTTGCTGTGCAAAAGCTTGTTTAGTTTGTTGTAGTTCCATTTGTCTACTTTTGTTTTTGTTACCCTTGCCTGAGGAGACACATCCCAAAAAATACTGCTAGGACCAGTGTCAAAGAGGTTACTGCCCACAGTTTCTTCTAGAAGTTTTATGATTTCAGGTCTTACATTCAGTTCTTTAATCCAATTTGTGTTTATTTTTGTTTATGATGTAAGAAAGTGGTCCAGTTTCATTCTTTTGCCTGTAGTTGTTCAGATTTCTCAGCATCATTTATTGAAGAGACTGAGAGACTGTCTTTTCTCCATTGTGTATTCTTGCCTTCTTTGTCATAAGTTAATTGACCATATGAGTAAGGGTTTATTTTTGAACTCTCTATTCTGTTCCTTTGGTCTGTGTGTCTGTTCTTGCATCCCTGGAATGAATCCTACTTGATCATGGTATATGATTTCTTATAATGTATTGTTGAATTCAGTTTGCTAATATTTTGTTGAGGATATTTGCATCTGTGTTCATCAGGGATATTGGCTTGTAATTCTTTTTTTATGGTGTCTTTGTTGGTTTTGGTATTAGGGTAATGCTGGCCTTGTAAAATGAGTTTGGAAGCATTCCCTCCTCTTCAATTTTTTGGAATAATTTGAGAAAGATGGGTATTAACTTTTCTTTAAATGTTTCATAGAATTCACCTGTGAAGCCATCTGGACCTGGAGCTTTGTTTTTTTGATTACTGATTCTATTTTGTTGCTAGTAATCTATCTATTCAGATTTTCTGATTCAGTCTTAGAAAGGTGTATGTTTCTAAAAATTTATCCATTTCTTTTAGGTTGTCTAATTTGTTGGCATATAATTGTTTATAGATTTTCTTCCAATCCTTTGTATTTCTGTGTTGTGGGTTTTAATCTCTCCTCTTGCATTTATGATTTTATTTATTTGGGCTCTCTCTCTTTCTTGATGAGTCTGGCTGAAGGTTTGTCAATTTTGTTTACCTTTTCAGAGAACCAACTTCTAATTTATTGGGTTTTTTTTTTTTTTTGGTCTCCATTTTCTTTATTTCCTCTGTGATCTTTATTACCTTCCTTCTTCTAATTTTGGACTTTGTTCTTCTTTTACTCTTTCCTTCAAATGTACATGTAGATTGTTTATTTGAGATTTTTCTTATTCTTGAGGTAGACATGTATTGCTATTAATTTCCCTCTTAGAACTGCTTTTGCTGCTTCCCATAGATTTTGGTATGTTGTGTTTTCATTTTCATTTGTCTCAGGTATTTTTTGATTTCCTCTTTGATTTCTTTGTTGATCCATTGATTATTTAGTAGCATGTTGTTTAGTTTCCATGTGTTTGTTTTTTTTCCAGTTTTTTCTTTTATTTGATTTCTAGTTTCATACCATTTGGGTCAGAAAAAGATGCTTGATATGATTTCAATCTTAAATTTATTGGGACTTATTTTATGGCCTAGCATATGATCTGTCCTGGAGAATGTTGCATATGTACTTGAAAAGAATGTGTATTCTGTTGCTTTTGGAGGGAATGCTCTCTCTATATTTATTAAGTTCATTTAGTCTAATGTGTTATTTAAGGCCAGTGTTTCCTTATTGATTTTGTGCCTGGGTGATCTGTCCATCGACGTGAAGTGGGGTATTAAAATTCCTTACTATTATTGTATTGCTTTCTATTTCTTCTTTTATTTTTGTTATTATTTGCTTTAAATATTTAGGTGCTCATATGTTGGGTGCAAACCAACAAATGTTATAGCCTCTTGTTGACTTGACCCCATTATCATTATATATTACCCTTTTGTGTCTTTTGTTACAGTCTTTGTTTTAAAGTCCATTTTGTCTGATATAAATACTGTTATCCCAGCTTTCTTTTCTTTCCATTTGCATAGAATATATTTTTCCATCCCTTCATTCTCAGTTTGTGTGTGTCTTTAGATATGATTTTAGTCTATTGTAGGTGGGTGTCATTGTTTTTCTAATTAATTCAGCTACCCTGTGTCTTTTAATTGGATAACTTAGTCCATTTATATTTAAATTAATTATTGATAGGTGTGTACTTATTGCCATTTTATTCATGGTTTTTTGGTTGTTTCTGTATTTCTCTGTTCCTGTCTTTTCTTGGTTTCTTCCATTATGGTTTGATGGATTCCTTTAGCATTATGTTTGGATTCCTTTCTCTTTATTTTTTTTGCATGTATCTCTTGTAGGTTTTTGGTTTGTGGTTACCATGAGGTTCATACATAGCAATCTGTATGTATATAGCTGTCTATTTTAAACTTAAGTTTGATAGTAGCTTAAGTTTGCAGGCATTCTAAAAGCAGCACATAACATTTTTACTCCCTCATACTCTACATTTTATATATTTGATGTCATATTTTACATTTTAATTTTATATATCCCTTAACTACTTATCATAGTTATAGTTGTTTGTACTTTTGTCTTTTAACGTTCATACTAGCTTTTTAAATGGCAGATCCACTGCCTTTACGACATATTTGCCTTTACCAGTGAGATTTTCTTTCTTTCATATATTTTCTTATTTATAGTTGTGGCCTTTTCTTTTCCACTTGAAGAAGGCCCTCTAACATTCTTGTAATGTTGGGTTAGTGGTGAGAAACTCCTTTAGTTTTTTGATTGTCTGGAAGGCTCTTTATCTCTCCATCAATTCTGAATTATAAACTTGCCAGGTGGAGTATTCTAGGTTGTAATTTTTTTTTTCATTTGTTTGTTTTTTGTTCTTTCTTTTCAGCACTTTAAATAAATCCTGCCACCTCCTCTGGCCTGTAAATTTTCTGCTGAAAAATTAGCTGATAACCTTGTTGGGTTCCCCTTGAATGTAATGAGTTGCTTTTCTCTTGCTGCCTTTAAGATTCTCTATCTTTAATTTAAGCCATTTAATAATAATACATCTTGTTGTGGGTCTTCTTGGGTTCATCTTGTTTGGAGCGCTCTGTGCTTCCTGTATCTGGATGACTGTTTCCTTCCCCAGTTTAGGGATATTTTCAGACATTATTTCTTCAAATAAGTTTTTTGTCCCTTTCTCTCTCATTTGTCCTTCTGAGACCCCTATAATCCAAGTATTAGTATGCTTCATGTTGTCCCAGAGGTCCCTTAATCCCTCCTCATTAAAAAAATTCTTATTTTTGCTGTTCTGATTCTCTGATTTCCACTGTTTTATCTTCTATATTGCTTGTTCATTCTTCTCTGTCACCTACTCTGCCATTGATTCCCTTTAATATATTTTTTACTTCAGTTATTGTAGTCTTCAGCTCTAATTGCTTCTTTCTTATATTTTTTGTAGAAGTTCTCACTGAGTTCCTCCATTTTTCTCCAGAGTTTGTTGACCATCCTTATAACCATTTCTTTGAATTTTTTATCAGGTAAATTACTTATATTCATTTCATTAGGGTTTCTTTTTCCCCCTTGGGTGTTAACTTTGTTCTTTTGTCTGGAATATATTCCTCTGACTCCTCATTTTCTGTGATTTTCATTTTTGTTTCAATGAATTAGGTGAAACAGCTACCTCTCCTGGTCTTGAAGGGGCAGCCTCATGTGGAAGCATCCACTGTATGGACTGCTTGTGCCTGGCAGCTTTTGCAGGCAAACTGGAGCTAAGTGGGCATGGGCCAGGGGAAGTTCCTGGGGAGCACTGTGCCTCAGGCCATTTTGGCAAGGTGGCTGGAACTCACGTGGGCCCAGGCTAGGGGGAGACACTGGGGGGACTCAAACAGTGACACTTGCTGGTACCTCTGACCCTGGAGAGAGCTGTAGCAGTTCCCTGCCTACTTGGCAGAAGCTCTAGGGTTAGTAAATGGATTTCCTTCCCATATACACTGCAGACTGCTATTTTATGCTCTAAGTCTCAGGGCAAACAAGTTTGCGCCTGGGACCCTCAGCAATATTCCTTCCTGTTGCAGGTCACTGTGTTTGGGTGGGGTTCCTGTGGATATTGTGTCTCTCCTACCCATTTCTGTGTGGTCCTTCTGTGTACAGTAGCTATCCAGTTAGCCCTCAGGTCTTCTTTAGGAGGAGTTGCTCTATATGTAGGTATAGATTCAGGGCATCCCTGGGAGGGGGTGAACTTATGGTCTTCCTACACTGCCATCTTGGATCCCTCTCCCAGCAATGAGTTTTTAGATCCAACACAAAAAGCATGTTCCATGAAAGAAATAGAAAAGAAAGAAAGTTGTACTTCATTAGACTTAAAAATTTCAGTTCTGTGAAAGATGCTGTCAGGAAAACAAGAAGACAAGCCACATACTGGGAGATAATATTTGTAAAAGACATATATGGTAAAGGAATATTATTTAAAACATACAGAAAACTCTTAAAACTCAACAATAAGGGGGAAATGTCCAGTTAAAAAAATGGTCACAGAACTGAATAGATACCTCTCCAAAGAAGATATAGATGACAATAAGCACTTGAAAAGGTGTTCAACACCATATGTCATCAGGGAATTGCAAATTAAATAACAGTGTGATACTACTACATATCTATTAGAATAGTGAAAATTCAAGACACTCTCAATACTAAATGCTGGCAAGCATGTGGAGCAATAGAAATTCTCACTTATTGTTGGTGGGAACACAAAATGGTGTAGCCATTTTGGAAGACAGTTTGGCAGTTTCTTTCAAAACTAACCATACTCTTACCACAGAATTCAGCAGTTGTGCTCCTTGTTATTTACCCTAATGAACTGAAATCTTATGTCCAAACAAAAACCTCACACAGGGGCTTATAGCAGCTTCATTCATAATTGCCAAAACTTGGAAACAATCAATGTGTCCTTCAGTAGGTAAGTGGATAAACTGCAAAACATCTAGACAATGGAATACTATTCAGCATTAAAAAGAAATGAGCTATTAAACCATGGAAAGACATGGAGGAGCCTTAAATGCATATTATTTAGTGAAAGAAGCCAGTCTGCAATGGCTATGTACTTATGATTCCAGTTATATGACATTCTGTATGATATAAAACTATGGAGATAGTAAAAAAAAAAAGATCAGTAGTTCCAGAGGTTGGAAGGGAAATAAAGATAAATAAGCAGAGCACACAGGATTTTTAGGGCAGTGAAATTGTTCTGTATGATACTATAATGGTGGGCGCATGATTCTGTATGTCTCAACCCACATAATGCACAACGTCAAGTGAACCCTAATGTTCAATGTGGATTTTGGATAATATTGTGTCAATGTAGGTTCATTGATTGTAACAAGTGATCTACTCTCATGGGATGTTGATAGTTGGGGAGCTGTGCATGTGTGTTTGGTGGAAGGCATATAGAAACTCTGTACTTGGCTTAATTTTGCATTTAATGTAAAACTGCCCCTAAATATATATATATAGTTTTTCAAAATTAGATCTTTTGAAATATTTTGAGCATCTAGAAGGACAGACTCATGTCTTAAACATCTTGGTATCCTGGGGTGAGACACAATGCTTGCAACAGAGGGGAGTCTCAACAAATATTTGTTATATGAATAATATGTACTCTGCCTCTCTCTAGGCAATTTTAGTTATTGTTATGAAGTTGATCTGTAGCATATTTTTATTAGATATCACAGTTTATGACAGTGAGTGGGGTTTTAAGATAAGGATGGAATACTAATGAGGAAAACATAATTTAGTCATTTAAAGAAAGGACCTTTCTAGTCTCTATTAAATACGGTTTTATTTTAGTTCTAAAATCATGTATACATTTCAATATTATTAAAATGCTTTTGAAGAATCTAGCAAGATTATCATATGGATTTTCTCCCTTGAAATTTTCATGTGATAAATATATTATACATTTAAAAAAATCCTTAAACATTGATATATCCTTGCATTCCTGGGATAAATCCTACTTGATGATATTTTATGTATTTCATATAATGGTAGATTTGATTTGAAAGGATTACATTTAGGACTTCTGTATCTAAATTATTAAGGGAAAACTGGGTATTGTTCTCATTTTCTTCTTTGTGTAGAGTGAACTTCAAAAAAAATTTAAGTGTATTGTTATTTTTAAAACTCACTTTTTTGGTGTGCTCTGAAACATTATACACACACACACACATGATAAAATAATTTACTATTTGACATTTTCACTGAAAATATCTGCAAATCTGTCTAAGCCTGAAAAATATTTTGCTTATATTCTACTTTGACAATGCTTATCAATTTTCTACTTGTTTTGTACTCAATTTGAATTGATTTTGGTGATTTTGATTCTTTTGAAATCTTTCAGTTTAGAATTTTCGAGCTCATTGATTTGAACACGTTTCTTTATTTTTCTTTTCCTCAATATCTGCTGTTTTACTTTTAAAAATTGTATTTGTGTTTTCTTTCTAGTATTCTTAATTAAATTTAGAGATGATTCTTTTTAAAATTTTCATAGAAGCAACACCTTGTTTTTGCACTATTATGTCTTCTTTTAGTTGTTTTGCTGTGTTTTTTCCCTTCTATAATTAAATTATGTGTTAATTTAAAACATTTAGCACTATAAATTTACTTCTGACTAAAGCTTTTACCAGAGTTCATAAGTTTTAATGCATAGTATTTTCAACATTTTATTTCCTAAGAATATCCTGTGATTTCAAAGTTTAAAAATTTTTTACTTAAGTGGCTCAGAAAGATTTATTTTTTAAGTTGCTGAAATCTGTCATTGATTTCTAGTTCTATTTTATTATGATCATAGAATGTAAATATATCTCTGTGTCCCTAGTTGTCTCTGAATGCCTATTGATTTTCTAAAAGGGAAGAATGACATTTCAGGATGGGTTCACCCTATAAGTATCTGGTGAAGGTATTCACCTTACCTAGATTTTTTCCATCTCATTAAAACCTCTGAACTTAAAAGGGCACTGAAATGTGAAAAGGAGCAAAGTCTTTAAAAAGTAGAGTTTATTTTCCAATTCCTTGACTTTCAGTGCCATTCTTTCTGAATGTTGCTTTGTAATAAGATAAATACTACATCCTAGTCTGGTCTATATTCCTGATGCTTCCTGTTTAAGCCAACATGTACTTACTACCAGACCTGATATGGTTATTGGGAGCTAGCTCCTGGCATATTTCTAGACAGTCTTGTGTTTTTGCTGATGTGACAGATTGTTCTGTTACACTCAGAAGACAAACTATTTTTTTGCATATAGGTCTAAGCCTCTATAATGGTGTCTGGCAACTTCTGTCATATTTGGCTTCTGCCTCTCACTCACACCATGATGTACATGGTTGATTCTGATAAAGGCTTCTTTGAAACTAATTGCCATTTACCAGGCCTGATCTTTGTTTGAAGTATACAGATCATCGAGTGTTTCAGCAGAAGTAAAGGAAACTCTTTCATAATTATTGCTTTAATCTAAAAATAATCAATATGAAGTGATAATGATAGCAACATATTTTAGAATAGTATAAAGTTTTTTTTTTTTTTTCCCAAGAGTACTGGGTGAATCAATGTTAATTTTCACCTGAAATCTAAGTGTTCTGAGAGTCTGGTTGGTTTTTGACTATTTGACCTTCAGTCCCATTTACAAAAAACAAAACTTTCTTTAGACTGTCACCAGCTTAAATACAAACAAGTATATTGTTGTTCTTGGGCCATACCAGATCTATAGAGCATTGTTTTAGTACCACTAAACTCATGATTACACAGCAAGGATTATTTTTTTCAGGTTTACAGAGTAGACTAGAGTGGAGGAGGAACATGTGTGGAAATGAAAATGAGAATGCCACTCAGAAATCATGCTTCAGCAAAGTAGGCCAAGTTAAAAGTTGGATTTAATAGCACACTGCTAATTATGCTTTTCTTTCTGTCTTCCATCATTATGTGCTTACATATCCCATATAAGAAATGGAACTTTTTGACATTTCCTAATATTTTAAAGTGATAAACTGAACTCACCCTTTGGAAAGCATAATTATTAGTAATAAAAAGCTGCTGTATTCTTCTACTGTGGAGATGTGTTTTAAGCATAAGCAGGATACTTTATGTCTTATCTGTTCTTGCACATCAGTTAAATTAGAATGCTTTGATATGTTAATTATTTATCATTTTAAATAATGTATCTTCTAAAATCAAAGAAACACATAACCTATAATTTATTATTCATTTAGCATGAAAATGTGTCTTTATGTGGCTGTTTCTCTTCTAGGTACAGAATTTCTGTTTTGATGTAAAACTTATCAACATATGGCTTTAAGAACGGGATGGAAAAGTTTAGTTATTTGAAAAAATGCACACACAACATCTCTATCATTTGTTTTCCAGTATATTGGAAATTGCCACTTTATATGTCTTAATGATATTCTAGACCTGTGCCTTTATGGATAGATATAGATGTAGATATAGATAAAGATATGGTATGGATATGGCATCTATATCTATGTCATTGCCTATGCCTGTATCTCTATATTTGTCTGTGTATATATGTATTTAGTTTCTGTGGAAATAAATATACTTGATTTCATACAAATGCATTAAATTCATAGCAAGTTGAAGTGAATAGAGGGTTCTCTGTAAATAATGATATATGTAATTAAGTAGCATTTTCTCTACTTCTAACAGGTAAGATTCTACATTCTTATCTGTCTTTACTCTGCACTAAAGGGAACCATGTATTGAAAAATACAATATTCTTTCCCCTAGTGTTCTAAAAACAAATTATCTAATTTACCATCTAATCCCTTAAACAAATCAACACAACGTACTTCATGTTAATTGTTGATGTATATGTTAGTGATCGCCCAGAGAAGGAAGCAGTAAACATGTATCCAAACAGAAAGTGTTTCCTAGTTAAGAATTTTGTATTATTTAGGAGTATTTATGCAAAAATTTGAGAGACAAAACTGGGGAATGGTTTTACTGCCTTATAGTTTTTCCCCAACTTTGTTTAATGCCATATTAGAAGTCATAACCCTCCATTGTCACACAACCTTCCCAGAAGAAAAATATATCATATATATTGAATACTTCCTAACTATGAACAGCAACTGTTGCACTCCATTTATATTTCATATCCTTCAGAGTATTTCTCTGCAAATTAAACTTTAGGCCTTTTTAGTAGCAACCTTGACCCTTTAATGTGATTGTAGCTTTGAATGTCATTTCTAAAGTATAAATGTGATATATATTTTTTCAAACCCCAAATAGAATCAGATGATTACAACTTTGACTGCTTAAGAGGAAAATGGAACAGAACTCATAGCATTATAACTAATTAGAGGTCTATAACAATATCTATATCTATATCTAATACACATTTAAAAAAATGTTTTTAAGTATTTTGAGGATTCTAGGTTCAAACCTCAAGGAATCTCTCCTCTCCAATGTGGGATTTTGTGTACGGTCCCAAATAATTTGGAATGAATATTTGGGTAAGGAAGATTCTTGGAAAACTTCAAAGTCTACATACTACAAGCTCAGTAATTTGAAGGATATATTGAGGGTAAACCGTGAGGTAAAATGGAGAATCTAAATGTGGCAGGTGGAGTTTAGGATGATCCCAAGTGGTTCCTACCTCCTAATGTTCATATCCTGGTATAATCCCTTGCCCAGATGTGTAGATTTTACTTAATGACTCTTTTCTGATTGAGAGAATACTACAGAAATGTTTGGATTTCACTTTCAGGATCAGGTTATATAAAGACTGTGCCACCCATCTTGGGTGCTCTCTTTCTGTCTGTCTGTCTCCTTCTCTGTTGGATGTCTTGCACTAGGGGATAAAAACTGCTACGTTGTAATAAGCCCAATGGAGAAGCCTAAAACACATGGTGAGGAACTGAGGCCCCCAGTTTCAACATCTCACAAGGAACTGAGGCCCTCAGTTAAAATCCCATGAAGAACTAAAGCCCTGCCAACAATCATGTAAGTGAGCTTGGGAGTGTATCTCCCATTCAAGTTGAGCCTTCAGATGAGTGCACAGCTGTCACCTACAGCTTGAACACAACTTCACAAGAAACCTTGAGTCAGAGATACCTGGCTAAGTGTGCTTGGATTTCTAACACACAAAAACTGTGAGATAACAAATGTTTGTTTTTTTTTAAACCACTAAATTTTGGGGTAATTTGTTTCACAGCCAAAGATAAGTAGTACACTAGGCAAAAGATAATAACAGCATATGCAAAGGTAGGGAGATGAGGATGTTAGAAACTCATGTCATTCTATAAATAAACCTGTTAGCACCTTGGTGTTTGTAAGAGGTGAATGGTCTTTTATGCTGCTTCCTATTCCTGTAAGAATTTTCTGCTATCTTTAATCCTTTCATAAAACATTCACAAATAAACTCCTTTTCCTATTAAATACTTTGACTAAAGTATGGTCAAATATGAAAAGACCAGTGTCAACCTTAAAAAAAATTCCGCTCTAATAACAGTAGTATTTTACTGAGCATCTATTTAAATCACCTTTACTGTTTGGAACATTGAGATTTTACTCTCAGTCTATTCTTATAAAACGATCTCCCTGATCGGAAAGCTTTAGAAAGTTACCTTTGCCAAAATTCTATTTCTCCCATCATTTCTTATTATGAAAGATAATCATACCTTATAATCTAGGCCAATATTCCCTGCAGCATAAATCACTGTAACATTAAACCTTAGTATTTATTGCGTGTTCTATCTTGCTGCTGACAGTTCTATTAAAGCTTCACTTAGCAAGTCAAAAAGTGATACCTCAGTACTATATAGTACTAGAAAATATTGAGAAAACTCTTTGTACACAAATAATCTGAAAGCATAATTTATCTATTACATCACAGGAAGATTAAATACATGGCCATAAAATTCCCTGCAATCATGGTAACTGGAGTCAAAGTTGCCTCTATTGCTTTAATAAATACTTTAAGTATGCTTTCAATCTCTCAGCAATTCCTGATAAAGCTTGTGTGCTGTTGTTGTGAATCTGCCTACTTGAAAGTCCTGATGGTGAATATTTCATGTGGCTTATCACTTCTCTGTCTCTCATTTGGGAGAAGCAAGTGTACTGTTTACTAGTGCTTCTTAATACCTTATTAGTTGAAGATGGATTTGTACTTCCAGCCTTTAGCCACCTAATTTCCTGTTATAAAAGATAAAAATTTCAGTTTTTGCAAATGATGAATGAGGTGATTATACTTCACAAATTTTAAGGCCACAGACCATTAACTGGGTCACTCTGAGCACTTGTCATTTTAGCCATATGTATGCAAAATGAAAGTAGAAGGCTGTGTTGTTGTGATACCTGACTATTGCCACAAAAGATCCCTCATGAGCTTTATGTAAAAACTTCATTTTAGCAGGTTTAAGGCAAAAAAAAAATCACTATAAAAATTAACCATTTCTGAGAGAAATTAAGTGACTGCTCATATTTAAGTTTGGATTTCTCTTTATTTTTAGGATTCCTGATAAAGTATCAACCAGAAGATTATCATAGACCATCTTAGGAGAGTATAAATAGATGATTATTCTCATTTAACTATATATATATATATATATATATATATGTGTATATATATATATATATTTATTGAAAATTTATGAGATAAGGCAAAATATCAACACTGGAACATTGTAACAGTAGAGTAGAACTATTCTATTCTCTTGGTTGCTGTGAGTTTTACTAATAACTAGAAAATTCCAGAATTACCTGAAGAATCTGCCTGCATGGTATATTTCTCCTCTGGTTAGGTGTGACCATCCTGTGGCAGAGTAAGGGCAAAATAAGGAGCTATCTAAGCAAGTTGTGCAGAATGTTCAAACCTGACACCAGGAGTCTTTGGGCTTTGCCTCATTCCAGAACACCATTTCCTCCAGGCAGTAGTGTCAGCAAGGAGGCCAAGTCAAGCATGTAGGCATGTCACTTCACAAGACATTATATATCTTGACGTGACTGAGACTGGAAAGAGAACACAAGGTCTGTCATTCTGAAGACATTCTCAGACACTGAGCCTGGGAATCCCACACTTAAACATAATCAGACCAACTAAGTGGCAGAAACAAAAATCATTAACAAAAGTCATCCTTCCTTTGCTCCTTCCCCTGATTTTACCCAAGTTTTTGTTCAGTGTCTCCCTAGGTTGGTCTTACACTATCACCTTCCCTATGGCTACATTAGGCCCACACTTCTGGTTCCTTCATCTGGTCTCTCTATTTTAATATCCTTGGAGCTTAGTTTTTCCTTATGGTAGAAATATGTTTTCTTCACTTAAAAATATATTCACTTTTATCTAAAACATTGAGACTTATTTTAGTTTTCTCCCTACCTCTAAATACCCAGAACCAAGTAAGCTTTACTTTATTTAGGATCCAAAAAGATTCTGGCCAGCTCATAAATGCTCTAAGAACTGAATAGGACATGTTTCTTCTGCACATTCAATGAAGAAGCTTGAAATATATACCCAGACTTCATTAACTACATGAAATATTGAGATATTTTATAACATTAAAATATTTTAAAATGTATTTCTAATCAGCCAGATTGTCTCAGTTTATAAATTACTTTCAGAAATTAATAAATTGTTGGAAGAGTCATATTAAAATTTGAATAGAAACCTAGTCTCATTGGGATCCTTTACAGCAAATACAATGGAATATGGTATAATTCAAGAAAACAATCAGGACTTTTATTTATGAATGTTTTTTGCTTAGCACTGTGTTAAGTCCTGCAGAGAACTAAGTGATGTCTCATGCACTGTGCAAAACTTTTTCAATGTGTTATCTGACTGAGACCCCACAACAACTGTGTAAATTAGGAGGGTAAGGCTGAAACTAAGAGTTTACTTGCTTAGTCAGTCAGGAGTTTGGAACCAAATCTGTCTACTTTCAAAGCCTATGCTTTAACCATTATGCAGTCCTGCCTTCAAAGGCTTTTTATCTTTTTTTGAGACACCTTGCCCATGGTAAGAGGTCCGTAGATATTTATTTAATGAATAAATGAAAGAATGAAGAGTAAAGATAGCACATGAATATAACAATTCTCTCATATGTCCTTGGAATTTGTACAGGGTTTTAAGACTAGTTACTGTAATAATGAACTCTACCCTAAGCTATCCAGTTCTCATGACCCTAACTCTAAATGTGGAGGTGAGTTAGAGGAACAACATGTTAGATTTGACCAGTTATCATTTGCTGGTAAGAAGGAAGAAGAACATCTTTAATTTGCTAGGGATAACATGTCTTTGTAAAAAGGAATTACACTTTTTAAGCAAATAACCAGAATTTATTGAATAGATGGGATTGACGGTTGACAATACTCGCTATGGAAAGACCAAATCAGATGAATTTCTCTGTTTCAAGTTTTTTCTAGTTGTGAACATTTTGTGGGACTTTTTTGTGTAAATTCTATGTCTCAGGTAAGTAAAGTGCTAAGATGTTATAAATTTTGTTCTGCTGAAATTTTGAGAATTAAGGACAGAAACTTCCCAGACTCATTATAAGATGAAGGACTATACATCTAGCCAAAGATAAAGGTACATGACAAAAGGATTGACCAAATAGAATTGATCCCCAAAGTTATGACAAATGTAGCATTTCCTAATGTAGCATTCCTAATTTATATAGTACTATAGAAAGTTTGAGTTGGAGACAAGAGTGGATTAAATTTTCTTGAGTAAAATTCAGCATTGGTAAAGCATTTCTTTAATGCTTAATGTCATAGGGCAAATAATGGCCCCTAAAGATGTCCCAACTCTTGGAACTTGAAACTATGTTATTCTGTGTGGCAAAAGAGATTTTGCAGATCTGAGTAGGTAAAGAATCTTGAGATGGGGAGATTATCCTGGATTGTCCAGGTTGGCCCAATGTAATCATAGGTATCCTTATAAATTAAAAAGGAGAAAGGAGAGTCAGACTCAGAAGTTGGGATGGTGGAAGCAGAAGTCAGAGTGATATGGAGCCAAGAACCAAAAGGTGCCACGGTTCCTAGATGCTAGAAAAGGCAAAGAAATAGCTTCTCCCCTAGAGCCTTCAGGAGGAACATAGACCTGCCAACACTTTGATTTCAGCCTAGTGAGACCCCTTTTGGACTTCTGACCTACAGAACAGTAAGATAATACATTTGTTGTTTTTAGCCACTAAATTTTTGTTAATTTGTTATATCAGAAATAAAAAAAACTAATATACTTAATGTAGGAAAATTAAGCTATTATATTTTTGTACTTTTATATATTAAGCTGCTAAATGTTTCTGCACTCTGATTCTTAAAGGAGAAGATGAAAGAGATGACACTTTCATCACACTTTGAAGGACAGTAAGATTAGGTGGATGACCAATTCTTTCAGATTTGTTCTAGGACTTTCCCAACTTTAGCACTGAAAATAAGTCCCACATCCTGGAAACTCTTCAGCTACAGGCAAATTGTGATAGTTGGTCACCTGACACTAGGTTGAAATTCTAGGTGAGTCAGGCTATGTCCTCATTAATAAACAATGATGAGACCAGCCCATTTGTTGAGGGTCTGTGTTGCACTATATAGAGAAATTGCATTTTACAGAGGGACTGTATAGTAAACCATGTAGGAAAAAAACTGCACATGGTCAATATTGCTTTTGAAAATTCCTCAGGATGATTCATTGTTGGAGACAGGCATATTTTCTCTCAGCAAGTCTGACACTGCCAGTTTTTCTCCCAGAGCTGCGACAGATTGTTCTTTCTCTAGTTAAGCCCCAGAAGGAATTGACTTGTGTTTAGGGACCATGTGGTATGAAAACCACATAATACTGGTGTATTGAGTAGTCTCAACTCAGTCGGGGTGTAAACATGAAGAGTTTATTTTTTACAATCACTGTTTTCAACTGCAATCTGTCAAAATGTCCTTATTGACATCTCTGGAAGGTTCCATAATTTTCAGTTACTCTGATTAATTAAAGTATACTTCAATCAATGTAGAAGTTTTCTTTCATCCTATTTAAATATCATATTCTTCCCATGTAGACTTGAGTTGGAGCCAGCCTACACTAGGAGTATTAGAGGGTGGAGAGAGAGGCAGGTGTTTTCTACCTCTGAAACTTTCGCCCTCTTTCGTTTCAAGTCCTCCCCATACCAATGTGCTGGTGAGGTGAGGAAGGAGAGGAAAAGAGAGAACTGTCTCCACTCAGTTGGCTGCTATGTCCTTGACTTTCTCTTGGTAGTTTCCACTTCTCTGGCTTGTATATACTGGCTTGTAATTTGCTCTTAGAGGGTTTGGGTATAAATTTGTCTGAGGTTTATGTTTTATAGTTGAGTGTTATTACATACGGATAAGATGATAAAATGTCTGGAATTTTCTCGAAACAGTCAGGGTTAGGAAAGAACTAGAGACATAGATGAAATAAAATTTACCATGGGTTGTTTTGGATGGGCCCTTGGGAGTTTATTATACTATTCAATTTTTGTACATGTGTGAAATTTTCTATAATAAAAGGTTATAAAGATATTTTTATATGAAAGTATTGATTTTTAATGAAATCTCCCCCTGTAATCTTTCTAAATATTGTTTTATCTGATTGTCAATTCTGCACTTTTTGACCTGTGGTTGTGAGATGGATTTCTGTCTCAAAAGAAAATTAATAATTCCTAGAACGAAAGGCCTGAGTAGAGAGAAATAATGTGTAGGTAGTCATCCAGACCATTCCCCTTCCTTCCCACTAAAATGATAGAAACATATATTCAGAACTTAAGGTGTAGACCACTTAGTAAGCACGTAGATATATATAGATATCTATATACATATAGATATCTATATATACATATATAGATATCTATCTATATATATATCATGCAAACCAGATTCAATTATGTATGAATTTTCTACTGTATTCCAAGATTCCTAGATATTCAAGATAATCATTTTATTTCTGTAAGGTTCAAGATGAAGTAAAATTAAGCATAAATTCAGAAGTCCAGACTTGCTTTCTTTGAAAATCCATCACATTCTTTGAGAACCCCGGTGTCTGTATTATGCAATGAAGCTATAGTTCAGTATAGTAAACTGGTAATAATGAATTTAACCTAGATTAAGCATGAGTTTTAAAAGAAAGTTTTTTTTAGATTCCTTGAGATGTCGCTTTTTAATAATGATAAATATTTCTAGTTTAATTAATCATCTCACTAATTTATTCCAGCCTAATCCTATGTTTCTTAGTGATATTAAGGATGAGTATCTCAGAAGGATTTAAATAGACTCCATTGGGAATCATATTTAACATGCAAAATAACTTCAAACTCATCATTTAGCCATACTCCAAGTATCATAATTTGCTGTTCATAAATCAATATATTTAGAAAAGACTAGAAAGCAATTTTCAGCAAATTAACTAATAATATGAAAACAGTTTTGAATTATGTCACCTAAAAAAATCACATTTTTTATCCCTAAGCACAGTTTATTGTTTCTGTAAGTACTTTAAAAGTGATATTTTCAAATAATGTTACTAAGATGACTTCGATTATGTTAATAGTTATACTATGGTAAAGGGACTCCACAGTCAAAATGCTTATGAAATACTAAAGATGATATATTCCTCTTAGAAATTCTTGGCACACGGTAACATAAGAAAGTCTTTTTTTTTTTTTTTGCAATACGCAGGCCTCTCACTGCTGTGGCCTCTCCTGCTGTGGAGCACAGGCTCCGGACGCGCAGGCTCAGCGGCCATGGCTCACGGGCCCAGCCGCTCCGCGGCATGTGGGATCCTCCCGGACCGGGGCATGAACCCATGTCCCCTGCATCGGCAGGCAGACTCTCAACCACTGCGCCACCAGGGAAGCCCAAGAAAGTCTTTGATAAGTCCTATAGTAAAGAAATCTCTAATTTATTTAACTAAATATTTCTTAAGTTTACTTAGTCTTGAAATATTTTTTGGAAGCATATTAAAATATTTCAGAACACTAATATTCATAGATCTGCATTTTCAGAATGCTGCTTGAAAGCCTTGTTAGTAACATAAGCAGAATTTTGAAATAAATGTCTAGTCTATTTTAATATATGAATATAATCATATCAGAAATGTATAAAAAGTAAGCTTATATAAAACAATCTTTACACAGCAACAAAGAATTTATATTTTACACGTGGTTTGCTCTCTGTGATCTGTTGCCTATACACAGAGATATACTAAATGTACATGAAACTGGACAATGTTACTTTTAGCAATCTTTTTGTAGAACAGGTGACAAATAATGAGAGAATTAATTAAAACAGAGGTAGTGGGAATGGGGGATAGAATATGGATTTGAAAGTACTTAAGTAATTCAGTAGGACTTGGTGAATAACTGGATGCGGGGATAAAGGAGAGAAATTACTGGTGATAGGATATTTATTGGTAGCATAAATGCAAACATGCATACAGGAAAGGAGGAGATACAAGAGGGAGATGGTGAGTTCTGTTTTGACTCATTGGGATTGAGTTTTCCTTGTAACAGTAGGAGCAGATGTACAACAGTAGTTGAAAATGTGTAAGAAGTTCAGGGGAAATACTGGGACTGAAGCTAAGTGAGGTGTTACCAGCAGAAAGTTCATGGTTGGACATATGGAATCAGATAGGATCATTCAAGAAGAAAACCTTAGTCAGAAGAACAATGTGGAGTATGAAATGATGAGCAATACAAACTCTTAAAATGTGATGTTGGATAGAAAAGGGAACTGAAGAGGAGACAGGGAAGAAATGAAAAGAAAGAGGTCTGTGTGAGGAAACCCACAACAGTTCAATATCGTAGTAACCAAGTGACTAGAGGTTTCAGGAAGAAAGGAGTGATTGACATACCAAAATGTAGTAGGTAACCCCAATGAGAGGAATATTAAACAATTGCTACCAATTTTGATATTGGGGAGCTAATCAGAGAATTCAATGAGAATATTTTCAAAATTCGTTGGTAGCAGAAGTCAGATTTCAAGGGCTGAGGAGAAAATGAAATAATAGTGAGAAATTGAAATGGTGGAAATTATTCTTTCAAGGGTTTTAAATGGCTTGGAGGGAAGAAGGATTTGGTGCCAACTGGAGACAGTGAGGTGTGGAGGGGGAGTGGAGAATGTGAGGACTTAAGTTTGTTCATAGGTGAAAAGGTAGGGAGGAATGGAGGAGGCACAGAATAATGTCTTAGGGAAAACAGGAAGGAATGGGATTGAAAACATTAGTGGGTAAATTGGGCTTGAATATAAAAAGGAATTCTTAGAAGACTAGAGGAAACATAGTGATGTACAATATTTGGGGATCAATTTCCTTGATGTTATAGGAAGAAAATTTTATGTTGAGAGTGAGGAAGCTGAGGGTCAAAGAGAGTAATGAAGGTTAGGGATGGTTGTTGAGGAGAATAGGAGGGAATGTCTTAACTGGTAAATTCTGGAGTGATTCAGTTGTCCTCCCCTGGATAACAGTCACGTTATTCCAGTGCAGTATTTTACCTATTTTCATCTTTTTGTGCTTTGCAATTTCTTAATCTAGTGATATATTTAGATTTTATGTCTTCATTTTGTTGGTGGCTTTTTTTTTCCCCTCCCTGACTTTTTTTCTTCCTTTTTCCTCCCTTACCTTTCATTGCTACAATTCCACAGTATAGCCTACTGCTAGGATAAGCATTATACACATATATAAAGATAGCTATGGATATCTAGGAGCATTTGGAAAGGTGAAAACTGTGGCAAAGTGTCCTTATTAGATGAGGTGGGTGTTTCACTTATTATAAAAGAGTCACATAATCAATATTTTAAAATATAAAGAAGTGGAGCTCTTTATCTTGTTACAGCTTCAGTATCTTTATTTTCTGTTGCATTTTATTATTAGTCCCAGGAACTGTTCCTTATATGTCCCCAAACGAATATAGTACCCCCTGCCTTGGATACAGTCTTTCCTCTTTTTTAAAAAAAATATTTAGGAGAGTTTAGAACACATACATAATAATTATTCTTAATTAATTTACTTATCTTGTCTCCCTACAAGATTGTTAAATCCTTGAAGTCAAGTGCCTGTTAAAAAAGATTAGCTAAATATTAACATCTAGTTGACCTTAGAAAATGTTAGCTACTTGGTCCTTCTCTCCTTCTTTCCTTCCATTGTATCTTCCTAAAGAGGACTAACCATGGCACCTATCACATAGAGGTTCTTGTACACTCCATGTAAGTTGATTTGATAAAGTTGCACTTCCCTGGAGTGAACCAGATTTTTGGAGAAGATGCTGCTAGCTTGCTTCTTAAAATTATTACCTGTTAATCTTAACTTTTCATCTCTCTCTAAGTTTATACATAATATATACCTAGCTATAAATTTCTTTCTTTCTTTCTGTAATATAGCTATAATACATAGCTAGCTATGGATACCTCTGGGCTATTTTCTATCAAGAATTTTTGTGGGAGGAGAACCCACCTCCCATGAAGTGGGCTGAAAATGTCACATACTCTTTTTTGTTGTTCTCTTTCAACTAGGAAGCAGGCTTTAGAATGAATGAATGCTAATTTCACACCTGGTAAAGATTTGTATATGGCAGATGCAGAAAATTTTTTCTGTCTGTTGGGGGTAGTAATAATAGCAGCATATCCTGTTTCTAAGGCTGGCTATGACTGTGGTCCTGGCAGCAGTGCTTAATGCCCAGTACTGTCGCAGAGCTGCTGGAGTTCAAACTAGCAGTGTTTGAGGTGTCCTCATTGGACTAATGTTGTGTATGACTTTTTCTGTGCAACTTTATTCATTCTTGCCCATGCTTTTTAGCCTACTTGTTAAATTTTCATGGCAATTCAATGAACCACACAGCATTTTTTTTTCTCTCCCAGTTTCATTGAGATATAATTGACATATAGCATTGTATAAGTTTAAGGTGTACAACATACTGATTTGACTTACATACATCATGAAACGATTATCACAATAAGTTTAGTATACATGCATTATCTCATATAGGTATGAAATTAAAGAAGTAGAAAAAATTCTTTCCTTGTGATGAGAACTCTTAGGATTTACTCTCTTAACAACTTTCATATATAACATACATCAGTGTTAATCATATTTATCGTGTTATACATTACATCTCTAGTACTTATTTATCTTTTAACTGGAAGTTTGTACCAGTTTCCCCTCCTTCCATCTCCTACCTCTGGTAACCACAAATCTGATCTCTTTATGAGTTTGTTTCTTTGTTTTTGTAGTATAATTGACCTACAACACTATGTTAGTTCCTGTTACACAGCATAGTGATTTGATATTTCTGTATATTTTTAAATGATCACCAGTATAAGTCGTTATAATACGTCACCAAAGATATTACATAGTTATTTATTATATTCCCCACATGTTACATTTCATATTCTTAACTCATTTTTTTTTTTTTTGCACTGGAAGTTTGTAACTCTTAATCTCCCTCACCTATTTCTTTCCTCCCCCCAACTCTGTCCCCTTTGTCAACTACCTGTTTGTTCTCTGTATTTATAAATCTGTTTCTGATTTGTTATGTTTGTTTGTTTTGTTTTTTAGGTTCCACATATAAGTGGAATCATACATCATTTGTCCTTCTCCATCTAAATTATTTCACTTAGCATAATAACCTCCAGGTCTATCCATGCTGTCGCAAACATCAAGGTTTCATTGTTTTTTATGGCTGAGTAATATTCCCTTGCATATATATATACCACATCTTCTTATCCATTCACTTCTTGATGGAAACTTAGATTGCTTCCATATTTTGGTTATTATAAATAATGCTGCATTGAACATAGGGGTGCATATGTCGTTTCAAATTAGTGTTTTTTGTTTTCTTTGGATAAATACCCAGGGACTGGAAGTGCTGGATTGTATGGTACTTCTATTTTTATTTTTTTGAGGAATCTCCATATTGTTTTCCATAGTGGCTACACCAATTTACATTCCCACCAACTGTGCATGAGGGTTCCGTTTTCTCCACATCCTTGCCAACACTTATTTCTTGTCTTTTTGGTAATAACCATCGTGACAGGTGTGAGGTGATATCTCATTGTGGTTTTGATTTGTATTTCCCTGATGATTACTGATATTGAGCATCTTTTCATGTACCTGTTGGCCATCTGTATGTCTTATTTGGAAATGTCTATTCAGATCCTCCATTTTTTAATCGGGTTTTTTTTTGTTTTTGATGTTGAGTTGTATGAGTTTTTGTATATTTTGACTGTTAACCCTTTGTGAGATATGTCATTTGCAAATATCTTCTCCCATTCAGTAGGTGGCCCTTTCACCTTGTTGATAGTTTCCTTCACTGTACAAAAGCCTTTTAGTTTGATATAGTCCCATTTGTTTATTTTTGCTTCTGTTTCCCTTGCCTGAGGAGACATTTCCAAAAAAATATTACTGAGACCAATGTCAAAGAGCATATTGCCTATGTTGTCTTCTAGAAGTTTTATGGTTTCAGGTATTACATTTAAGTCTTTAATTCATTTTGAATTAATTTTTGTGCATGGTGTGAGATGGTAGTCCAGTTTGATTCTTTTGTGTATAGCTGTCCAGTTTTTATACTAAATTAGGAACAGTTAGTTTCTTACTCATTGCAAATAACACATTGACATATCAGAGAACAACATCATTTTTATTTTATTTTACTTTTGTTTGTTTTTTGCTTAACATAACTTGTTCCTTGTGACAGGTTGATATAATTTTGAGATATGACACATCTAATTTGGTATATAGCTAAATAATTTATTTAAAATTACTTCTAGGTAGTAAGAAAATGGTATCCTTATAAGTATTATATTACAATGGCTTAACATAGTTTTAAGTACAGATCATATCAAAGGTATATATTTACAAAATTCAGTTTTTTCATTCTTAATCTTAATATTTCACTAATAAAAAGCTAGGAGATTTTTTAACACAATTTTTTAGAATTAATTAGGACAAATTATATTTCATTTAAACTATCCTAATTAACTTTTGCTTGTGCTATAATGTTAAAATATTTTGTGGGCATTTGGTGTGCACTCTTTGCAAATTGAGGAAATATAACCTTATCATCAGTTAACATATCAAGTATGTAACTAAATTTAGCCGAGACTTCTCCTATTATACAAGTTTCCACTTATCCAAGTTGACTCCCATTAGCCACTGTGCCATAATGGCTTGTGGGAAGACTGAACAGAAAATTGAATTAATGAAAGCCATTTCTCAATCATTTCTCATTCTCATAAAATGATTAAAGCTGATGTAAGAGGGCTCATTAAAACAGAAAACATTAGGCTCATTAAAAAGCCATTAAGCAATCTCACTTCTCTGATTTATTTTATTGTAACCTTATTTGGCCATTGTTTAAAAATCACGGAACCCCACATTTCCTTTTTTATCACTGAGGAAATGTTACTTAAAACGTACACTCTGGCTATGTGGCCATATGATCTTAAATCATCTCATACTGCTTTTGCTTAGTTTATAACTCTTTGAGGCTAGTATTTGACTACTACAAGCTGGAAATCAGCTCACACACCCAACTGGAATGGATTTACCTTCCAATATTTATTTTGGCTAATCTTAAACTACACATAAGTTCTTATTTCAATCTTGTATTGTTTAACCTTGAAGTGAATTACTGCTTATCCAAAGTCAATGTCCATTGGTCACTGTATGATAATGTTACTTTTGTTAAGCAGCAGTAATTTCTATTGCCAAACCAATAAAAAGATCTAATCTGGGAAAATACATCTTTATGAGCAGTTTGTTTGTACAGGCTATACTGTAAGTATGATAAAATTTGGATGCTAATAGGTTTTCCTCTTTTTTCTTAAGAATATTTTCACAATATGTCTTTGTAAGGATAGAGCCAAATAAAACTGACTTGGCTTAAAAAATAACAAAGTACCTATTAGAATTCATATAGAAGTTAAATACATTGTAAGATATACTTGTATTAGATAAAGTATTAGATAAAGTAACACTAGCAAAGCAATAGACCAGCCCTGAAATCTCAGTGGCTTAATTCTCATGTCACAGTCTGATGCTGGTTTTGGTGGCCTCTCTCCACCTATGCCTTCTGGAATGTGGCCCTTATTCTCCCTCACAGAAGGACTCATTACATTTAAAGACTGATTGAAACAGGTATATAAAGACACAACTGTTTTGATATAATGTGGAATACTCTGAAATAGGCCTATTTTTTTTTTAATCTCTGTAGCTCCCAGAGGGGTTAAAACAAGTGCCAGCATCTCAGCTTCAACTTGTCCCTCTGTCCAATCCTGTTTCCTTCCCTTCCTTTCCTAGGTATTGTTGATCCCAAAGGCACTACTTAGCAAGCATTCTGCACACTAAACACCATCTCAGAGTTGGCTTCCCAGAAAACCCCATCTTCATTGTGGACTATATAGTCTCCAGTGTTTTGCTGAGGCAAGAAAAGAGAGAGATGGGAAAGACACAAAGGCTGCCAAATGCCGCGCACCCAAAGTGAGATATCATTTATACTCCCCATCCATTGGCCAGAATTAGTCATATGGCACCAAATGAACTGCAAGACAGACTTGTGGAAATGTTGGAAAACATATCAACTCTTGTTGACCAGTGTCTCTGCCATATACTCAAACTACAGTGTTATTTTTGACACAATGAAAATATTTGTAATCATTACAGTTATTACAGAATCATCTTTACGTCTGAGTCTTTTGGAATTTTATACAAACTATTTTTGTCCATTTTTTAGTGATGATTTAAATTATTCCTTATGCTTAAAATATTTTCTTTCATAATCATTCTGTGGCAGTTTTGCCCTATGTATAAAGAAAGATGGAAAACCAGGGAATTGACTTTTTGTTTCTATATTGAGTCACAGCCTAATTAGATGGCCTTATACTTACTTAGAATCCTGATTTGATATTATATTAAAGTATGCCCTTCCTCTCCCCAATCAGTGAACCAAATTTTGTTTGCAGCACAGCAAAATAATAACTATTATCCTAATGATTATACTAACAAAGGAAAGTAAAATGATTAAAAATTATGGAGAACTAGCTGTGAAATAAGCTACAACCATAAAGGTAGTATTATTGTCCCAACTTAATAAGAAGCAAAGAAGAGGCATCAAGAAAATAGAAAAACTTGCTTAACATCAGCAAGTTGTAAACATAGCTGGAGCTTCAATTTACACCCATCTGGCTTGAAAGCCTGTGTTCTAACTACAGTATTAGACTCTTTAGGAGAGTCATTCCTTGAATGTTTTTCTCCAACCTTCTTTCCCTTTAAAGTCATCATGTAACTAAATGCCGTTAAATGCTTTCTACTCTCTTTATTTAAACTAAAAACAGTGGACTGGGAGTTAGCTTAGGAAATAACATTAGCTTAAAGAAATATCTGCAAAATACTGCCAAATATGTGCAAAACCACACCAAATTTCCCTCTCAAATGCCTTTGAATCTGTTTCTTTCTTGTGATTTTATGTTTAAGTCCTTGAGTAAATTGGGAAGTTGGTCACATGATATGGGTGTGACTTTTATAAATGAAGTAACTATAATACTGGTATTTCCGCTTACTAATATTATACTGATATTAGTAACATTCATACTGATATTTAAACTTACACTATAAGTAGTTTAATTTCAGATCTAAATGAATCAAGAAATGTTTCTTAATTTGAATGATTGAAGAATGAAGTTGCAGTTGGAAGGAAAATGTATGCAAAGAGGTTGAATATCATTTAGAAAAGTCCCAGAACACAAGTAGATCGACCTCAAGGATGATGCAGGTTAACTAAGCTCAGAATTAGATGCATAAGAAATAAGACACCTACTTTTTAGTTTTTAAGGAGATATTTTTAGAATAAAGGTGTGAAGGAACTCCAGTTTTATTCTGGTCAGTGTACTGTCTTTGTATAAAGTACATGGGAATTCTGAATATAATCCAAAGTTGGCCTGGTGAACATGTTATAGCACAAGAGAAATCGACTGGATGATTTTAATGGTTCTCTCCTGACTAATACAGTTTTGTGGATCATAATGTTATAGATATACTAGTTCTTATTCAGGTCATCCTCTTCACGGTGCTAGGCTAGAAACACTGTTGAAGCCTGCTGCTGTTTCTCCATTTCTAGGCTTCCACTGTTTTACAATTGTGTGCCTGAACATGTACAGGCAAACCACGCACGTATGTACGAACACACACACTAACTGGTATTCAAATTACTAACCTCTATCTGGTTGTTTATAATTTCAAATGAGGTAATCTAACCTCATTCTGGAAAGCATTCCTTCCCTTCAAGGTTTCAATGTGTAATTCTTTTCTGAGCTCCTCAATATAACCGTTGTGGTTAGATTAATATCACATAGGGAATTCCCTCGCGGTTCAGTGGTTAGGACTTGGTGCTTTCACTGTGAGGGCCCGAGTTCAGTCCCTGTTCAGGGAACTAAGATCCCACAAGCCGTGCAGTGTGGTCAAAAAAAAAAAAATTATATCACATACATCTAATACTTATAAGCAACCCACCCTTTCTGAGTAACAAAAGTAATCATTTAGAAATTTGCTATATTGAGTCACTATTCATTTACATCCTTAAAAAGGCAAGTATATTTCCCTATTTTGAAAGTCCTGAAGAACATCATATTTTGGCTTTTTTTTCCTCAATAAGCTTTTTTCCTTTAAAATAGTTTTAGACTATTGAAAAGTATAAAGGTAGTAGAGAGTTCTCATACTCTGCAGCCATTTTCTCCTATTATTAACATCTTACATTAGTATGGTGCCTTGTTACAATTATTGGACCAATATTGATACATTATTATTAACTGAAGTCCACAGTTTATTCATATTTCCTTAAATTTGCCTAATGTCCTACTTCCTGTCTAAGGATTACATCAAGGATACTACATTACATTTAGTCATCATATATTTGGGGGCTCCTCTTGGCTGTGATGGTTTCTCAGACTTTCCTTGTTTTTGTCAAAATAGTGGTTTTGAGGACTACTGGTCAGGTATTTTGTAGAATGTCCCTTTATTGGGATTTGTCTAATGTTATTTTTGTGATTAAACTGGGGTTATGAGTTTTTGGTAGGAAGGTCACAGAGAGAAAGTGCTGTTTTCATCATGTTATATCAAGGGTGCATATTATCAACATGACTTATCCTTGTTTATGTTAACCTTGATCACCTTGAACACCTGGTAGTGTTTGCCAGGTTTCTCTATTACGAAATTATTCTTTTTCTCCCCTTCCACGCTGTACTTTTTGGAAAGAAGTCACTATTGAGGATCCAACACTTAGATTTGAGGGTTTATACGCTACCTCTTGGGAAGAGTATCTATACCAATTGTTAGGGAGTGTTCTGCATGAGAGATTTATCTCTTCTCTCCATTTTATTGATTGATTGATTGATTGATACGTGGGCCTCTCACTGCTGTGGCCTCTCCCGTTGCGGAGCACAGGCTCCGGACGCGCAGGCTCAGCGGCCATGGCTCACGGGCCTAGCTGCTCCGCAGCATGTGGGATCTTCCCGGACCGGGGCACGAACCCGTGTCCCCTGCATCAGCAGGCGGACTCTCAACCACTGCGCCACCAGGGAAGCCCTATTTTATTATTTTTTAAATCATTTAATTATGTCAGTATGAACCCATGGATATTTATTTCTTATTTTGGGTTATAATCCAATACTCCTTTATTTATTTTGTTTGCACCAGTGCTTCCACCTTGGTCTTCGGGAGCGCTTTCATTTGGCTCCTGTGTACTATGACATACCCCCCCCTATTATGGTGGTCTGTTTGTCTGCCTACCTGCCTTCCTCCTTATGTTCCACTATGATATATGGCAAATTTTCTGATGCAGTCCTAGAATCAGCCATTTCTTTAAGGATCCCTGCTTCCTTTTGTTGGACAATGGTATCTGGAACCAAGATTTGGGCAATAGGTGTACTTGTTGCTGCTGAGGTGTCATTACATCTATACCCGCTCATCTGACAGAACAAGGAACTATATCAATATGTGTGTATACAAACCTGTGTGTGTGTGTGTGTGTGTATATATATGTGTGTGTGTGTGTGTGTGCATGTATAAATATTTCCATGTATAACCAGCTTTATCTATAGTAAGCTAGACACGAGTTAGTGTGGCTGTTTCGAACTCTGTCACCACATGAATCTTTCTTTTTCCCCTTGCTTATTTGTAAATTCTTAGTTCAGTAATAAGAAACCTGGCTTCCACCGTCTGCCATCCATTTACCTAAGTGTTTCACTCTAGTATACATACATAGGAGTATCAGAATTGTAACCCTAGTAGAAACAACATCATCAATTCTACTTAATGTACTTTTTTTTTTTTTTTTTTGCCTTTAGTTTTACAGGTTCTACTTTTTTCAAAGTTACTTGGGTCAGCACCTTTCCCCCACCTAGTCCAGTGAGATGGTTTCATAAAATGTTAATAGAATTAGCTTCTTTTGTGATAGTCTACATTACCTCCTGGGAACCCTTGATATCCTAAATGGCTTTTTGAATGTTGCACATATTAAGATTCAATCTTTGTGCTGTAAAGTTCAATGTATTTTGACAAATGTGTAGTATCCACCATCATAGTCTCATACAAAACAGTTTCACTGCCCTAAAAAATCCCCTGTTCTTCACCTATTCAACCCTCCTCTCTTGTTCCATCTTCTATCAACCACTAATCTTTTTTACTGTCTCTGTAATCTTGCCTCTCCCATAATGTAATATAATTGGAATAATACAGTATGTAGCCATTTCAAACTAGCTTCTTTCACTTAGCAGTAAGCATTTAAAATTTATTCATATCATTTGTGGCTTGATAGCTCACTCTGGCAATCTCTGTCTTTAATTAGCGTATGTGAACCATTCACATTTAAAGTAATTCTTGATATATTTGTAACTGTTTTCTACTCACCCTGCTTGTCCTTTGTTTCCTGCCTCCCCTTTTATCCTTTCTCAGGTTTTAACTAAGCATTTTATATAATTCAGTTTACATAAAGCTCACTTATTCTCCTTCTGCCACGTCCAGTTATACTGATAAGCCCAACAAAGGCATACTTTCTTTTTGTTGCAGTGTTTGAAATTTCTACATTACCTTTTTTTTTTTTTTTTTTTCGGTATGCGGGCCTCTCACTGCTGTGGCCTCTCCCGTTGCGGAGCACAGGCTCTGGACGCGCAGGCTCAGCGGCCATGGCTCACGGGCCCAGCCGCTCCGCGGCATGTGGGATCCTCCCGGACCGGGGCACGAACCCGTGTCCCCTGCATCAGCAGACGGACTCTCAACCACTGCGCCACCAGGGAAGCCCCTACATTACCTTTTGATACTTTCTTAGAGTTTTTATATCTGCTTATTTTACACATCTGTTCTTATATGTCATATACTTTTTTCCATTAGAGCCCTTAACGTAGTAATCATAGTTATTTTAAGTTACCTATTTAAGAATTTCAACATCCGTGTCATATCTGACTCTGGTTCTGATGCTTATTTTGTATTTTCAAACCATTTTTCCCTTGCCTTTATCATAACATTATATTTTGTTGAAATCCTGACATAATGTATGAGATACAGGAACTGAGGTAAATAAGTCTTTTGTGTGAGGTTTTAGATTAGTCTGACTAGGAGTTGTGTTGTGTTTAATGTTTACTGTAGCTGTTGGTATCAAAAGCTTCAAATTCCTCTAGTGTTGTTGATATTTTGTTTCTCCTATTTTCTTCCAGTTTCCATAAGAACTCTTTGTTCCAGTCAGTATCTTTCAGATCTCTCAGCTTTAATCCACTGTTATTGATCTGGAGCTCTTTTGTTTTAATTGAAAAGAGTAGAGGAGGGGATTCATTTTGTAATTTTATGATTAAATCTCAGCCTTTTAATAGGCCTGTGTTCCTTGTCTGTGTGTGACCTGCACAGGTGTTTCTTAGTTTTTTTCCCACCTAGGTGAAGGGACTGTGAGGCCTAGTTTGGGGGAAGTTCCTTCCCCGAGCTCAGACCACAACCTGGTAAAACCTTTGCCAGTAAAGATTAAGCCTTATTTTATGAAATGCTCTGCATATATTTCTAAATGGTTACTTTTCCTCTCCATCCTCCAAAGCCCCAAAGTCTTTTTTTCTTGGCTTTTTACTATGAGAACCTGGTGGGATTCTTTGAAGTAAACTCTTGAATTTGTGGGGATCCCCTAAAATTGTGCCCCCTCAGACTCTATCTTATACTATTTCATACTTAGCCTGCAGCAGTTTGTCAAAATTACTATTTAAGTTTATGTTTCCAGCAGCCTCTGCTCCAGGTAACCAGATCTTGGCTATGATACTTTGGATTCACCTGCCATTCTAGATTTCAGGATAAAGATTTGCTGTCTGCCTTCTCTTCTCCAATGGGCCTGAGAAAAGTTATTGATTTCAGTTTATTCAACTTTTTCCTTGTTGTAAGAGTGGAAGTGATGACTTCTAAATCTTTACATGGAAATTATTCACTTTTTTACTATCAAATATTAATTCAAGGCGAACAGTATTAGCTTGAGTATATAAAGGCCTAACACAATGCTAGGCACAGAGTAGTTAATCATTAAATGTTAATTCCCTCTTCCTTCCATTTTCTCCTATGTAGGTTATGAGGTAAGGTTAAATTTGTGATGTAATAATATAGTATATTCTGTTCTCTCTCTCTCCCATCCCTGGTCTTTCTCCCTCTCTCTTTCTCTGAGTAATTATTATAGTATTTTGTAATATTATTGCTGTAAAAGTCCCCCAAGCCCAATATTTAAGTATTAGTCATAATTTATAGGTACTGTTAAGAGCTATTGCCACAATAAGTGATTTTAGGTGCTAAAAAGTGTCAAAATTAAATTGCAGTAATAGGAAAGCTTTATTCCAGACTGAAGAAACAAAGTAATAAAATCTAGATTCCTAAAAATGGTATCTCCATTTTTTTCCTGCTCATCTGTGATTACAGGTGAATTTCCAATTCTTTTAACTATTTTTCCCACAATAAACATTGGTTCTCAAATAATAATCTAACCTATTCAGTAGTAATTGAGAGGCAGAAATACTCTAGAGATTCCCAGCTCCAAAGCTGGGATCCTTTATGAAGCTGCAATCAAGTTGTAGGCTTTGGCTGGAGGATTGACTGGGGAAGGATCCACTTCCAAGCTCTTTCAGATTGTTGGCAGAATGTATCTCTTTTTAGCTTTAGGACTAAAGGCAACTTGATTCTTTGAAAGCAGCTACAGAGAGTGAGAGAAATTCTAGTAATACAAGACTTTGATGGCTTAACATGATCATGGGAATGACGCCGCATCACCTTTGCTGCATTCCAATGATTAGAAACAAGTTATAGGTTCCACCCACACTCAAGGGGAGAGTTTTATGTAAAGCATGAACAAAGGGACACAGAAATCATTGGGAGATACCTTAATGTTGTCCACCACAGAGTTCTAGTCATAACCCAGTTAACATTCAGAATATATAAAGTCTAGAAATTGCCATTACCATTGGAGAAAAGTCAAAATTGTACAGAAAAATATGATCTTTAATTACATAATTTTATTTTCTTTAATTTATATAACTCTTGTAAAATTAATAACATATTGAATATTAAATGAAGGAACATTTATTTACAATTCTGGATATTTGCTTGATGACAAATTCTCATACAGGTAATTATTACATGAGAGAAAAATTATAAAGTGAAAATAGTTAAACTATTTTACTATTCAGAGACCTCACAGATTAGACATTATAATACACCATAAGCCATAAAATAAGTTAAACAAATTATTTGTAGAATTAAGTAAATGCACATGTACATTGGTTAACAAAAATGTATTATTGTGCAAAATTATACCAGTATTATCTTAATCATAAAATATTAAATACCCAAGATAATATCATGATTCAATATATATTTTAATACCATTGAGAATGTCCATAACAGCTTCAGTGATCGTTTAAGACTCTTGGACAGTTGTCTATTATGCTAAAAAAAGAAAATTCTGGAATCTCCTAAGCAGGGTGTGGTACAAAGAATTTCAGAATAGGAAATCAGAGACATGGGCCCTGCTGAGAACTGACTCAAATTTTAGATATACCATTCAAGTCTTCATTTTGCAAAAGGAGCTGGTTGGAAGTTATGGTTTTTAACTGAACTGTAGAAGTCATTTCTACTTCTACTTTCTGTTTCTAAACCTAAATCAAGTACCGATTAGGCTTCTCAAATGGGATCATTAGAAAATGAACAAATGATCAGGACTTGGTTGTAAGAGGTGAAAAACACCTTCTTGGAAAAGTTCAAAACACTCATGTAAGGTTAGGCAGGAAAAGAGAGTTAAAGGAAAAGAATCACCCTTTAGATAAAACACAATACACTGAAAAACAAAACACACATACTTTTGTGAAAAAGTAATCTGTAGTTTTATTTCACTGTGTATTCAAATGTTAAACCCTTATTAAATTTAGAAGCAGATAAAGATACTTACAATAGAGGTCAATGTGTATGATATTTAATTCAAATATAGATTCCCTTTCCCTTATTTCTACCTATGTATCATTTGCATTTTCTACTTTTTAAGAAAAAAAATTCTCCTTATATTTATTGTTATTGAGTAATGATCATTTCATTTGTGAAGGTGCAGGTCAGCATGCAAAACAGGTTTAAAAATTTGTTTCAGGTCCCGTCTGACTTGGTATTCTAGATAGGTGACATTGATATTTATATATAGAGGATCATGGAGATCTGTACTACAAATAGAAAGCAAAGCTTTATTATTGTCAACTCATTCGCAATCAGTATTAAAGATTGTTAAATACAGAATGAGCCTGATCTTTGCATTCAGAGCCCTTTGGTTTAGAATCCCGGTTGTCACCAACAGTGCAAAGTCATGGACAAGTTATCTCTCATACTGTACCTTCATTTTTCAATTGTATGTTACCATTCCAACATCAGCAACTGGTTGTAATGATTAAATAAGATAACTTAAGTAAATAAGCCACCTACAATGGTTTTGGCACTCAGGAATGAATAGTACATGACTGATATTATTTTAATGGCAATAATTATAATTATGATACCTTTCACTCTACAGTTGAAAATTGTATAATCCATGAATTAAACTATTTCTGCCTCTGTCTCAGTAGAGTGGACACACTCACATAAATCTTCTCATGAAATTCAAAATATGGTTTCAGAGAAAGAATGAAAGCGCATAGAACAATTCAGTTTTTCTTACGTGTGCATCGTTGGTGAAACATTTTAAATATTATGCTATTATAATATTTTGCAACACTGGAGCTGAGAGATTATTTACTCTATCTCCACCATTCAAAAGATGAAAAAAATGAGGTCATTCACCATTAGTTTAAAAAATATTATTGAGCACTCAGTGAGATGCTTGGGATTCATTGGAGATGAATGAATGAATGAATGTGTGCATGCTATGTAAATGAATAAAAGATTGAATACTAAATAAATGAATAAACAAACAGATGACTCTACTCTTACACTCAAATAGCTTCTACACCAGTGAAATAGAGATTAATCAATACAGTCTACAAATAACTAGTTCATGGAAGTTGTGATATTTTTCATGGTTGTGAAGTTTGAAGACTAAAACCCAGTGTTTCTCACTTTAAGGCAATGCCCAGAAATAATTTATTGCACAGAGCATATGTTCTAAATTTTTTTTTCCTGATAAGAGTTTGACATTTTCCCCTATAATTTAAATTTTATAGCTTAAATACGTTATGCTAATCAAATGATATGTCACTACCATTTATCATATTTGCTGGATTCTATCACATGATGAATTATGTACCCTAAAAATTTTCAACATAATTATTGGTGCATTTGCAGTTGAATCATTACAGTAATCCAGATGACATCTTTTGCAGCTTTGGTGTTTAGCAAAGCTTGCATGAACATATAACTTTGTTTAGTATGTTGTGTGTATTGTTAGTTTACATGATACATAAAAATCAGAGACTTGTTCTGACATAAATCAAGAGTTAAATAGTGAGGGAGGGGATATGGGGATATATGTATACATATAGCTGATTCATTTTGTTGTACAGCAGAAACTAACACAACATTGTAAAGCAATTATACTCCAGTAAAGATGAAAAAAAAAGTTAAATAGTACATTTACTCTTAAACACACTTTCTAGTTCAAGTTAGTAGATAATCACATGGTTATTCTTGATACATTCTAACAAAATAGAATGCTCTAGAAAAAATGGTTACTGTCATAACATACCTTCATTCATTTATTCAGCAGTGTGTTTCTATGTGTCCAGCCCTAGCTTAGCACTTTACATTTATTACCTCATTTAATTTTCACCTCGGCATTTGAAGTATATACAATTATTAGTTTCATTTTACACATGAAGAAAATGAAACAGAGAGTGTAAATAACCTAGCCCAGATCATATTTCTAATCAGAATGCTATGCAAAATATATGATAGGTGATAGATCTATTATACAGATAGTAAGGGTTACAGGCATTCAGAAGGAGTGATCGTGGAAGTGGGAAGATGAAAAAAATTTTCATTGGGTCTTTGCCCTAGCATCACACCATGAAAAGCCCAGTGTTCAGATGAGGGTAGATTTGTGTTGCTGAACTATGAGTAAAATAAATGTTGGCAGACTATTATTTGTGTGAAACCATGAGGAGAAAATCAAGATGAAATCCATGATCCATAGGGTGATGGCTAGAAACGTTCCTGGAATGGTAGATTGGTTCAATTTCAAAGGATTTTAAAAGACATGGAAGAGAAAATGCAAAGAACTTTCTTTTTGTCTGTAAGAGATATTTGCAGCTCTCTATCTCAGCTTGTAAAGGAACTTTGCCTATGTTGGATACTGTTTGAAACTAGAAAATTGTCTCTTGGACTGGTAATCTGTACTGGAGCCTAGGAGAATATAGTCCAGTACTCTCTTATGACAGTGGGAAGAATGAGACTGCCTTGGTTACTGGTATGTGGTGGTACTCTCAGTGCTGGTATCACAGATCTACCTGAGGATTAAAAATAAAATAACATTGATACGTATTGATGCTCCACAAAAGGTACAAATAACATAGAGTAAATCAAAACTCTTTTTCATCTTAAGTTATTAAGACAGTTTCATAGATTTCATATCTGAGCTTACCTTCATTAACCTCAACAACAACAACAAAAATAGCCTGTGGTTTTGGGTTTCTGTTTTACCAGCAAAATGGGTTTATTCCGGAATAACAGCAAATTGCAAATTGGGACAGGCAAGCGAAGGTGAATTGTAGGCAAGTCCGAAGAGACAAAGGGAAGGGCAGGTTTTATTAGGTTTTAGGAGGAAACTGGGCAGGAGTGTTTTGAATAAAAGCTCACTGGAGAGGAACAAGAGTTTGAGATTGTGGCAGTTTTTTTCTTGTTTGCCAGCACTGGTTAGTACATTGCTATTGCGGCAAGGAGGGATCGTCCATCCTTGTCTTAAAAGCAGGAGAAAAAATTCTCTGTGAAAAATGTCCTCCCTTGTACCAGAGAAAAGTAACTTATTATCATGGATAAGAAGTTGAGACTGAGAGAATTTTATACAAAGAATTCTATGTAAACAGACCTTAAAATAATTATTTTTTCTTCCTACTGGTTATGCAGGCTGCAAGGAGTAGTACATGTGTGAAACCTCTCCTGTTAGGGCTTTCTGACTCCCATTTTAATTGATGTTTTCCTTTATTTATTTTCATACCTTCAAGATAAATAAGTTACCAATACTTTCCACCCAGTCCAATATCAAGAACTTTACAAGTGTGATACAAAGGAAATGAGTAAAATAATGGAGAGATGGGACAAATAATTTGAATCCATATCCTTACCTTTATACTATATTCATTCGAAATTCTTCTGGCTATACTAAGTTGTGGATATTGAGAAAAAAACACTTACTGGTTTTCGTTGATTTTGAATAATTCAATCAAACCTACTGTTACCTTAGCAAGATAAACTTTGTGTTAAGAGTGTCTCATCAAAAGTAAAAACTGCACAAATCCTTAATCATCTCATTTTCTGTGTTTTCATAGTCCTTTACATTTTAACTCATTCCTTACCTTTTTACTGCAGGACAATACAAACTGACATCCTTCTTTAGATGAAAGCAAGTATCCTATTCTATATGGTGGTCATACAGAAGCCAAAGTGTTGGTGCTGTAATTTATCACCCTCCTAATATTTCTTAGGTTTCTATTTTCCTTCTTCATTTGTTATTCAGTACATTTTCAGTGTGCTTCCTTGGATTCTTGTGCTTAATATAACTGGAAATCACTCTTATTCTTCCTAGGAATGTGAGATATAAAAGGATAGTTATGAAAACTGCAGAATATAAAGTGAAACTTAAATACTTAATAATTCTGTATCTCAGAGAAATAAAAGAGGACTTCAAGCACATACTTCCAAGTGAATTATCTTCTCTGTTTAGAGATTTCTAAATAGATGGCACCTTTGGATTCCTATTGAGCTGGAGAGAAACCAAACCATTACATAAAACATCAGTGTAAAAGTCATAGTATAAATAACAATAAAACAACAGCAACAAGAAAGCAAGAACAGCAATAAAGCATCACTATCTAAGTTGAATGGAATTGTGAAATATTTAAATATATACAAAAAGCATTTTACTTTAAAAAGTTATTGTGTTTACTTGACACATTTTCTTTGGAAAGTGAGAGCTATTATTCTGAGGAGACTTGACATTAATGTTTGAGAACAGTAATTTAGAAACATGTATAACATAAAGAAATATGATATGAAAAGCTAAAATAGCAGGCATGATTTTTCTAGCCTGTGAGAGTTGGTAACTGAAACTGGAGCACTGTGGGGCACTTCAGGAAGGAAGGAAGTTGAAGGAAGACAGGAGAACAAAAAATAGCTTAAATGGTCACAAGATAAACAACAGCTATGCTAATTAAAAACAAAGCATAATTATTATAAGCCTTTTTGAACCTCCACGTACAATCTGATTTATAACATAGGAGCTATTTTATTGCTCTGTGATAAATTGTCAATATAGCAAAAATGCTAAGTTAATCTAGTCTATACTCTTATAAATAAACTTCTCAGGGAAGAAAAACATAATTTCTTTAGTAAAAAAATCTCTATTCTACTTTATTTCCTTTAATTTGAAGGAAAAATATAAACTTCCTGTCTTCCTTTTAAAATTCAATATTTTGTTAAGGAACATTTCATAAAATATCTTGCATAGTCCTTTGAACACTATAAATTCATTCTGCTGTTCTTATTTATACCACAGAAAAGGTATGAGTACATTGTGGTAGATCAGTAATTTAGCTAATGAGACAAAGAAAGGAAAATGCAAGCAATTAATACCTAATGGATGGTTTTAATTAGTTGACAGCAGCTTTTAATAGTAAAGAAAAAAATAGTATCATATTCTTGTACACTGACTACCATTCACACAAATATTACTCTGCTATCGTTATATTTCATTAGAAATAATGTATGCTTTAATAGTCAGATGAAAATATCCTGTTTGATGTATTTACAAAAGGAAGCCAAATTATTGGACCCAGCAAAATAAACTGAGTACATTAAAATATTTCTTATTTCTCTAACCTGTATTGAAGTGATAAAAGAAGAGATTTAGAATCATAAAAGGAATAGTAATAAAGGTGAGGTCCTAATTTACTTCCCAGTTTTATTTCAACTTAGTTCTTCATTGCTGTAAGGCGTAAAAGTTATTGAATTTTACCACATTCACCTCATGCTGGTTTCCTATCAAACAGAATATCAGTGGAACACCTCCGCTGAGCTCCCTACATGAAATTGTCCTTTTGTACGTCTCATAATCGGTGGCGATGTGGCCAAGCATCTGGCGGTGACAAGCAGACGTCTTTGATTTATTGGCTAATATCACTGCTTGTTAGTGGATGGTTGAGCAGGAGACTAAAAGAGCATAAAATCAGAGAGAATAAATTATGAAGGCACCGAACTGTGCCATTATAAACCCTTCCTTGTCACAGCTGTGACATCTCTTAGGAAATGGAGGATGACAGCAGCGTTCATTCTTCAAAGGGCCAATACCGTCTACTTGTGATCCTGACCATAAATAAATAAATAAAGCAAACAAACCATATAAGCAAGACGGAGCTCAAACAGGAAATGCTTTCCCCTCAATAGAGCACTTGGGTTCCAGTTTTCTTCTTCTACTTGAAAGTTGAGCAGAACAAAGCTGACTTCGATTAGAAGCAGACACTAGGAGAGCTCTAGGATATTAAGTACATTTCTCATGCACACTAGAACCTGAAAACCCAAGAGGTTGACTTGCCCCACATTGCTCTTCTTTTTAGTCATCCTGAAAAGATTACTTTACTTAAATTGGTTACTGAAATACTATACTGGTGAGTCAATTTAGCCAATCCATTCATGCTATAAACCTCTACCCAAGAAATGATTTTAAGGCTACCCAGCTTTAGTTAGTATTTGCTAAAACAATGTTCCAGAATAATTTAAAATTTGAATTGGCTTTTTAAGTTAGTTTAATCTGTCAAAATAATTAAAACACATGTGAGAATAAAGATTTGTTTAAAATACATGATAGTAAGAAAACATGCAGTAGTGGAGAGAATGTACATCTTGGAACTTGGAATCATTTCTTAGATATTTGTCTTCTAATATGCTACAATATCTTAAAATTTAATTGAGTTTCTTTGAAGTATAACATTTACTTTATTCATTGTTTTAATATCTTATAAATTTTTGAATTTAAGTAATATTAAATCAAAGAAAAGTACAGCTGCATATTTTCACTGATTCTTTCCTGGAGCCATGAAAGGATGATTTTTGAGATCAGTCTTAACCATGTGACTTACAGGGAAATGACAGTGGTAAAGTATTGTGAGATGAGGTTCAGCATTGTCAAAATTGTGAAGAACTATAAAAAAGGGGAGATCTTCTGTGCTCATCAAGTTGTATTTATTTAATGTGGACAGTAATTTTATATGTCAATCATACCTCAATAAAGTAGTTTTTAAAAATCAGTGTGGGTAGAGAAAGAATGAATGAGAAGGAGTGGTGAGAGGAAGGCTAAAGAGAGAAGTTGGGCCCATACTGTGAAAGGATTTCTCTGCCATGAAATACATTAAATCATTTATTAATTCATAGTCTGCTTTACTTCAGAAAGAGTTTATTACTAATTACAAAGACACACAAAATACAGCAAAATACCCTAAATTAGGCTTAAAAATGATAATAAATATAAAAATGAAGCCAAGAATAAACCTAATACTAAAATATAAACCATAGGCCTCTTTAGTATTCTAAGGATGGTTCATAATTTTTGCTCAAAGCTTTTTATCAACCACCATGAAAAGAGAAATTGGGTCAATATCCTCTCAATACTGAAATAGAAAAAAAAAGTCACATTTGTAGGACAATTTTTTAAATTGGTTTATAATATATTCTTATATCACACTAAAAAGTTGAATTGAGACAGTCATTCCATTGGAGTAGGCTGCAGTGGATGATTAAAATATTGACTACATATGTAGAAAAGATGATTGTCCTACTGTAGTCAGCCCTATTTCCTTGAATAGAGCCAAGGTTTACTTCTAAGGAAGTCTAAGAATTTTTCAAAATATTTCCAAATTTATTTTACAAATTAATCTTTCTACCTATTTTAAATGTATTTTCCACATTTGTGCAATATAACTGGACAGGTTTTTACTCAAGTTGGAGGATACATTTGACACATAATTGCACAATGTAATAATGGATATACGATCATGTAGCAAATGAAAAACTCACTTTGGGGTGTACTATAGGATCCTTCTAAAAATGTTCATCTTCCATAGAAGCTGAAGCTGAGGTTAAATTATAGGCCACTGTAACTTCTGATTAAGAGGAAAGTGTGCATTAAAATCCTGTGGTTAAAAACACCACAAATGCTCCTAATCAAAGAGTGCAAGTGCTGATTCTCCTAAATGCAGGTATTGATTTGGAATAAAACTGCTACTCATATGGCAACACCTTGTAGCTTGATCCAGGGGCAGTGAGGAGCAGGACTTTTAGTTTCAGTGTGATGGATAATACTTCTATTATGTAAAGCCAGTAAGTGCAACTATTCTATTATAGGTGCGAGTCTGAATCCTCAGAGTTCTGCTCTTAAAAAAAGGAAGTCACATACTCCTTAAAAGATCTTGGAAGATTTTGAAGATAAAACTTTCAAAGTATGTTATCTCTAACATAAGGGAATCTTGAATTGATACATGGTTGACTTTGAGCTTGATGCAAGCACTGCCGGGATATTTGCCATGGAATGCACACTTCGTGGCACACTCAAGTAAAAATTCTGGAGAACCAAAAGGCAATAGGCTATGGTAAAGAAAAAATATAAGAACACAAAATACATTGGGAGTCACAATAGTTGGAATGGAGTCTTAGCTCCATCTTGAAATTGCCTTCTAAATTCAGGCAAGATTATTGAGCTGCATGAACTGTTTGTAAATTTTTGAGACTAATTCCTTGTCGTTCGCTTCATTTGCAAATATTTTCTCCCATTCTGTGGGTTGTCTTTTGTTTTGTTTATGGTTTTCTTTGCTGTGCAAAAGCTTTTGAGTTTAATTAGGTCCCATTTGTTTATTTTTGTTTTTATTTCAATTGCTCTAGGAGACGGATCCAAAAAGATATTGCTGCAATTTATGTCAAAGCGTGTTCCGCCTATGTTTTCCTCTAAGACTTTTATAGTATCCGGTCTTATATTTAGGTCCTTAATCCATTTTGAATTTACTTTTGTGTATGATGTTAAAGAATATTCTAATTTAATTTTTTTTACATGTAGTTGTCCAGTTTTCCCAGTACAATTTATTGAAGAGAGTGTCTTTTCTCCATTGTATATAGTCTTGCCTCCTTTGTCATAGATTAATTGACCATAGGAGCATGGGTTTATTTCTAGGATTTTTATCCTGTTCCATTGATCTATATTTCTGTTTTTGTCTCACTACCACACTGTTTTTATGACTGTAGCTTTGTAGTACAGTCTGAAGTCAGGGAGCCTGATTCTCCAGCTCCATTTTTCTTTCTCAAGGTTGCTTTGGCTATATGAGGTCTTTTGTGTCTCCATACAAATTTTAAGATTTTTTGTTCTAGTTCTGGGAAAAATGCCATTGGCAATTTTTTTTTTTTTTTTTTTTTTTTTTTTGCGGTACGCGGGCCTCTCACTGTTGTGGCCTCTCCCGTTGCGGAGCACAGGCTCCGGACGCGCAGGCTTAGCGGCCATGGCTCACGGGCCCAGCCACTCCGCGTCATGTGGGATCTTCCCGGACCGGGGCACGAACCCGCATCCCCTGCATCGGCAGGCGGACTCTCAACCACTGCGCCACCAGGGAAGCCCGCCATTGGCAATTTGATAGGGATTGCGTTGAATCTGTAGATTGCCTTGGGTAGTATAGTCATTTTGAAAATTTTGATTCTTCTAATCTAAGAACATGGTATATCTTTCCATCTGTTTGTGTCATCTTCAATTTCTTTTATCATTGTCATATAGTTTTCAGAGTACAGGTCTTCTGTCTCCATAAGTAGGTTTATTCCTAGGTATTTTATTCTCTTTGATGCGATGATAAATGGGATTGTTTCTTTAATTTCTTTTTCTGATCTTTCATTGTTAGTGTATAGAAATGCAACAGATTTCTGTGTATTAATTTTGTATCCTGCAACTTTACCAAATTCATTGATGAGCTCTTGTAGTTTTCTGGTGGCATCTTTAGGTTTTTCTATGTATAGTATCATGTCATCTTCAAACAGTGACAGTTTTACTTCTTCTTTTCCAATTTGCATTCCTTTTATTTCTTTTTCTTCTTTGATTGCCATGGCTAGGACTTCCAAAACTATGTTGAATAGGAGTGGCGAGACTGGACATCCTTGTCTTGTTCTTGATCTTAGAGGAAATGCTTTCAGGTTTTCACCATTGTGTATGATGTTAGCTGTGGGTTTGTTGTATCTGGCCTTTATTATGTTCAGGTAGGTTCCCTCTATGCCCACTTTCTGGAGTGTTTTTATCATACATTGGTGTTGAATTTTGTCAAAAGCTTTTTCTGCATCTATTGCAATGATCATATGGATTTTATTCTTCAATTTGTTGATATGGTGTATCACACTGATTGATTTGTGGATATTGAAAAATCCTTGTATCCTTGGGATAAAACCCACTTGATCATGGTGTATGTTCCTTTTAATGTATTACAACCCAACTAAAAAATGGGCAGAAGACCTAAATAGACATTGCTCCAAAGAAGATATACAGATTGCCAACAAATACATGAAAGAATGCACAACATCATTAGTCATTAGGGAAATGCAAATCAAAACTACAGTGAGATATCATCTCACACCAGTCAGAATGGCCATCATCAAAAAATCTACAAACAAAAACAAAACAAAAAAATCTACAAACAATAAATGCTGGAGAGGCTGTGGAGAAAAGGGAACCCTCTTGCACTGTTGGTGGGAATGTAAATTGATGCAGTCACTATGGAGAACAGTATGGAGATTCCTTAAAAAACTAAAAATAGAACTACCATACAACCCAGCAATCCCACTACTGGGCATATACCCTGAGAAAACCATAATTTGAAAACAGTCGTGTACCAAAATGTTCATTGCAACTCTATTTACAATAACCAGGACATGGAAGCAACCTAAGTGTCCATTAACAACAGATGAATGGATAAAGAAGATGTGGCATATATACACAATGGAATATTACTCAGCCATAAAAAGGAACAAAACTGAGTTATTTGTAGTGAGGTGGGTGGACCTAGAGACTGCCATACAGAGTGAAGTAAGTCAGAAAGAGAAAAACAAATACTGTATGCTAACATATATGTATGGAATCTAAAAAAAAAAAAAAAGGTCAGAAGAACCTAGGGACAAGATGGAAATAAAGATGCAGACCTACTAGAGAATGTACTTGAGGATACGGGGAGGGGGAAGGGTAAGATGGGACAAAGTGAGAGAGTGGCATGGACATATATACACTACCAAATGTAAAGTAGATAGGTAGTGGGAAGCAGCTGCGTAGCACAGGGAGATCAGCTCCGTGCTTTGTGACCACCTAGAGGGGTGGGATAGGGAGGGAGTTGCAAGAGGGAAGAGATATGGGGACATATGTGTATGTGTAACTGATTCACTTTGTTACAAAGCAGAAACTGACACACAATTATAAAGCAATTATACTCTAATAAAGATGTTAAAAAATATATATATATGTATATATATACACCTTCAAATAACATGATGCTTTGCATTGAAGGAAACAGCAGTAATGACATGGACTAATTTTCTATCAGGCTTAACTTCTTTGGTTTGAGGTAACACTACAATTAAAACATTACTGAGGTGAATTCTCAGTGGCACAGCACTAGACACTTCTTACACACTTGAGTGGGTACAAGTATAGCCACGTGCAGCCACGTGTGGTAAATCTGTCAGATCGAACAGCAGCAGCTCCGATAGAGTCCTCTATCAGTAAGTCTGCTTGGTAGTTCAAGGTCTTTGAATTGTTATTATAACCAGTACCCAATAGTGAGGCCAGTATTAAGGGTCTGTTCATATTTCTCCAGTATGTGTTTCTGAACTTTCCATAGGCTTATTCTGTTTTGGACATTGAGATCATGTTGGAGTTTAAATTTAAGCATAGCCATGGTCAGAACTTAAGTACTTTTCTCCCCCTTGATGAGAGAGAGAGAGAGAAGGAGTGTACAGGAAACTGTTTTCCAAATAGAGTAGCATGTTTTGTGAGGATAAAAAACAATTAGGAGACTTTACTACATTCCCATTCGTGTTAGGTAGTCATAACGCACAGGCTCATATTTTAGAAGAAGCATTTAAGTTACAAATTCCTGATGCTAAAGAACTGATTATTGATAGTTACTTATTCATAATTTTTATCATGGCCTAACATCATGGGCTGTTCTCTGCAATTTTGTGCAAAAGTGATGCATCTTTTCTCACTAGTTCCATGATTTATTTTATTTTATTTCTTTAGAAGATGTTAGGGGTAGGAGTTTATTAATTAATTGATTTATTTTTGCTGTGTTGGGTCTTCGTTTCTGTGCGAGGGCTTTCTTTAGTTGTGGCAGGCGGGGGCCACTCTTCATCGTGGTGCGCGGGCCTCTCACTATCGCGGCCTCTCTTGTTGCGGAGCACAGGCTCCAGAAGCACAGGCTCAGTACTTGTGGCTCACGGGCCTAGTTGCTCCGCAGCACGTGGGATCCTCCCAGACCAGGGCTCGAACCCGTGTCCCCTGCATTAGCAGGCAGATTCTCAACCAGTGCGCCACCAGGGAAGCCCCTAGTTCCATGATTTTAAATAACTAGCATATTTTCAAATTAAGCTTGCACAGTACAGAGATTATTTTTAATGGTCATCCAATATGTCCATAGTTGGTTTCAAAAATAATTATTTAATCCAACTGTACATAAGTGCATGATACATTACTTCAAAATCTGTGTGTGTATATGGTGGGTGAATTTATTGCAATATCTCACTTACGTAGTTTTGCCATCAGAGCAATTATGCAAAAGCTTCCAGGGACCAGGTAGGTAAAATAAATGAGTGAAGCAGACCAAGTGTTCAAAAAGAAATAGTGCAAGCTTGAACTTAAGTGGCAACAGCTATAAGCTTTTATGTTGGGAAGTAATAGGGAGTGGAGGGGACTGTGGAGAATTGAAGAGTATATGCCCTATTCAAAGTGGCTCAGTGTTACTCAACTCTGAGGGTTTGTAGCCATGTCATGATGCACGCTCAGATCAGCCTTACCTTCCAGTGTTGTTTATAGAGAATGTGGAAATCTGGATTTACATGTGAAATTTCACAGTTTTTTTCTATGTTGGCAAATAATTCACTGCATAGAAAACATGCAACACGTTTATTGTTGAACTCAGACTGGTTCTCAAGCTATTTGTAAATTCTAAGTATTTCATATATTTGAGGGGAGATTCTGGAATTAAAGGGGTAATAAAAAAAGGAACGTTTTTAAAAGAATCTGGGAAATAGTTATCTACTGTTACTAATACCATCTTAGTTCATTAATATTAGGCATAACATAAAACACATGTAATAATATGCTATTTCAAGAATGTCCCAACTTGTAAGAAAGAAGGAGTATAAAGGACATGAAGAAACATTTGAAGGAGATGAATACATTTATTGTAATTATACTTAATTGTATATATTCATTGGTTGTGATATGTCAAAGCTTATGAAATTGTACACTTTAAATACATACAGTTTATTGTATGTCACTTATACCTCAGTAAAGCTATTAAAAAACAGCAGTGGTATATCCCTCTTTAAATGAATCTAAGATAATATAAATACCGCAGCATTTTCTTAATTGTGAGAAAATTTAAACTCATTGATACGTTTGAAATTTTGCCTCACAGTATGATGAGTTTTGATAAATGTACACACCAACATAAGCAACATCCCATTCAAGATAGAGAACATACCGTCAACCGAAAAGATTTCCTCATGTTACTTTCCAGTCAAACCCAACCCACCATAGGCAGGCACTGGTTTGATTTCTATCACCTTAGATTAGTTTCTTCTGTGATAGAATATTATATAAATGAGTTCTCTGGTCTGTATTCTTTTGTGTCTGGCTTCTTTCAGTTGACAGTGTTTTCGGGACCATCAAGGTTGTTATGTATGTTCGTAGTTTTGTTCACATTTTTTTACTGAGTATGGCTCCATCATTTGTTTATGCTTTCACCTGTTGATGGACATTTGGGCTGTTTTCAGTTTTTGGCTGTTATGAATGAAGGGGCTATAAGCATTCATATACCAGAAAAAAAAAGCACCAACTTTTTGATGTCTGAATATAATGATCAAAGATTTCATAAATATTTCTCATACTGTATTTGTTCTCCCAGTCTAAAAGGAGCACAAAGAATATTTGAGTAGAAAGTAAGGAGAAAGATTTGGGGGTAGAACATCTATACTGTATTTTTAGATCTATCACTTGTTAGTTATATAACGTTGCATAAGTCCAATGATCTTTCCAGACTTCAAGGTTTTTTGTTTTGTTTTATTTTGTGGTTGTTTTTTGCAATTGTGCGGCATTGGTTTAGATTGGTTATTTGGTAAAATAAGGACATTGCATTAGATGGATTATAGAGTCCCTTAAAAGAGTGGAATGTTAACATTGTAGGTGAAATGATGACAACATCATTTGGAAAATTATGTGACCTTCACAATTCACTTACTGTTTATGGAATGTTTTAAATTGAGGGGGTTGAATTAAACCTCCCAAAACTCTGATATTATGTGGCCTTATGAGTTAATAGGAATAAATTGGGTTTTTCATGTTATATCACTTTAGAGTCATAATGAGAAAGAAGCTTCACTTTTGAAATCAACAAGAGATGATTTCAGTTGTTTCTACTATGCATAGCATTATTTGGTTTCCATCTTTAAAATGTGGTATGGGCAATGCATAGTAGATGGAGTGTCTCCAGTTTTAATCATTTCACTTTTCATTTGAAAAGTAATTCATCATGAGGAGTCAGTGGGGTATAGAGAGCACTAATTGCAGCAAAATGTAAAGGACAGTTTTCCCTTGTCTTAATTAAACATTAATGAGTAAAGTTATTTGCAAATGCATGCTTCAGGGATGGACTTGTCTATCTACGTTTGGTAAACACTGACACTAGGTGTCAAAATAAAGCATCTTAATTGATTTATACAGGAATAGTTTAAAAAGATTGAACCTCTCGTGACATTTCCTTAGGTTTTTATAGAGTAGTTTCTGATAAATTATTTATAAAGAAATTTTTTCTGACCTATCCTAAAAACAGGCGTGATTTTTTTTTCAAACTAATCAATTTTGTATAAATTTCACTTTTCTTCTCGGTTTTGCTATCAACTAAAGGAATTCCGTAGTAGATGATGAGGAATCAGGTTGCTTTATATTTCAGAAGGAATATGCAAGCAAGTCACTTTTTCCCTGATTATTGGAAGTGTATAGTAAGATTTTAGATAACTTAATTTTTTGAATTAATATTTATATATGAATGTATTCACTTTATTTCATATATTTTTGAGCAACAACAAAACACTTGCTTTTACTGCATTTGTCTTATTTACAAAATAGTTGTAAACATTTCAAACACTACAGGGTTTTAGAAAGTAAAAGTGTGGTTTTCTTTTTTCTTTCTTTCCCAATCTTAGCAGTTTTGTTTTATACTTATATTCTTTTATTTATTTATTAATTTTTAACATCTTCGTTGGAGTATATTTGCTTTACAATGGTGTGTTAGTTGCTGCTCTATAACAAAGTGAGTCAGCTATGCGTATACATATATCCCCATATCCCCTCGCTCTTGCCTCTCCCTCCCACCCTCCATATTCCACCCCTCTAGGTGGTCACAAAGCATGCAGCTAATCTCCCTTTGCTATGCAGCTGCTTTCCACTAGCTAGCTATTTTACATTTGGTAGTGTATGTATGTCAGTGCTACTCTCTCACTTCATCCCAACTTACCCTCCCCACCCACTGTGTCCTTAAGTCCATTCTCTATGTCTGTGTCTTTATTCCTGTCCTGTCCCTACGTTCATCAGAACCCTTTTTTTTTTTTTTTTTGGATTCCATATATATATATATGTGTTAGCATACGGTATTTGTTTTTCTCTTTCTGACTTACTTCACTCTGTATGACAGACTCTAGGTCTATCCACCTCACTACAAATAACTCAGTTTCATTTCTTTTTACGGCTGAGTTAATATTCCATTGTATATATCTGCCACATCTTCTTTATCCATTCATCTGTTGATGGACACTTAGGTTGCTTCCATATCCTGACTATTTTAAATAGTGCTGCAATGAACATTGTGGTACATGACTCTTTGAATTATGGTTTTCTCAAGGTATATGCCCAGTAGTGGGACTGCTGGGTCATATGACAGTTCTGTGTTTAGTTTTTTAAGGAACCTCCATACTGTTCTCCATAGTGGCTGTATCAATTTACATTCCCACCACCACTGCAGGAGGGTTCCCTTTTCTCCACACCCTCTCCAGCATTTGTTGTTTGTAGGCAGATTTTTTGATGATGACTATTCTGACCAGTGTGAGGTGATACCTCATTTGTCGTATTGATTTGCATTTCTCTCATGATTAGTGATGTTGAAGCTACTTTCATGTATTTGTTGGCAATCTGTATATCTTCTTTGGAGAAATGTCTATTTAGGTCTTCTGGCCATTTTTGCATTGGGTGGTTTGTTATTTTGATATTGAGCTGCATGAGCTGCTTGTATATTTTGTAGATTAATCCTTTGTCAGTTGGTGTGTTTGCAAATATGTTCTCCCATTCTGAAGGTTGTCTTTTAGTCTTGTTTATGGTTTCCTTTGCTATGCAAAAGCTTTTAAGTTACATTAGGTCCCATTCGTTTATATTTGTTTTGATTTCCATTACTCTGGGAGGTGGGTCAAAAGGGTTTTGCTGTCATGTTTGTCATAGAGTGTTCTGCCTATAAGAGTTTTATAGTGTCTGGTCTTACATTTAGATCTTTAATCCATTTTAAGTTTATTTTTGTGTATGGTGTTAGGAAGTGTTCTAATTTCATTGTTTTACATGTAACTGTCCAGTTTTACCAGCACCACTTATGAAGAGACTGTCTCTTCTCCACTGTATATTCTTGCCTCCTTTCTCAAACATCAGGTGACCATATGTGCGTGGGTTTATCTCTGGGTTTTCTATCCTGTTCCATTGGTCTATATTGCCGTTTATGTGCCAGTACCATACTGGCTTGATTACTGTAGCTTTGTCGTATAGTCTAAAGTCAGGGAGCCTGATTCCTTCAGCTCTGTTTTTCTTTCTCAAGATTGCTTTGCCTATTCAGGGTCTTTTGTATTTCCATACATATTGTAAAATTTTTTGTTCTAGTTCTGTGAAGAATGCCATTGGTAATTTGCTAGGGATTGCACTGAATCTGTAGGTTGCTTTGGGTAGTATAGTCATTTTCACAATATTGATTCTTCCAATCCAAGAACATGGTATATCTCTCCATCTGTTTGTATCATCTTTAATTTCTTTCATCAGTGTCTTATAGTTTTCTGCATACAGATCTTTTGTCTCCTTAGGTAGGTTTATTCCTCGGTATTTTATTCTTTTTGTTGCAGTGGTAAATGGGAGTGTTTCCTTAATTTCTCTTTCAGATTATTTGTCATTAGTGTATAGGAATGCCAGAGATTTCTGTGCATTAATTTTGTATCCTGCTACTTTACCAAATTCATTGATTAACTCTAGTAGTTTTCTGGTAGCATCTTTAGGATTCTCTAAGTATGTTATCATGTCATCTGCAAACAGTGACAGTATAACTTCTTCTTTTCCAGCTGGATTCTTTTTATTTCTTTTTCTTCTCTGATTGCCATGACTAAACTTCCAAAACTAAGTTGAATAATAGTTGTGAGAGTGGGCAACCTTGTCTTGCTCCTGATCTTAGAGGAAATGGTTTCAGTTTTTCACCATTGAGAACGATATTTGCTGTGGGTTTGTCATATATGGCCTTTATGATATTGAGGTAGTTTCCCTCTATGCCCACTCTCTGTAGAGATTTTATCATAAATTGGTGTTGAAATTTGTCAGAAGCTTTTTCTGCATCTGTTGAGATGATCATATGGTTTTTATCCTTCAATTTGTTAATATGGTGTATCACATTGATTGATTTGCATTTATTGAAGAATCCTTGCATTCCTGAGGTAAACCCCAGTTGATCAAGGTGTATGACCCTTTTAATGTGTTGTTGGATTCTGATTGCTAATATTTTGTTGAGGATTTTTGCATCTATATTCATCAGTGATATTGGCCTGTAGTTTTCTTTTTTTGTGACATCTTTGTCTGGTTTTGGTATCAGGGTGATGGTGGCCTCGGAGAATGAGTTTGGGAGTGTTCCTCCCTCTGCTATATTTTGGAAGAGTCTGAGAATGATAGGTGTTAGCTCTTCTCTAAATGTTTGATAGAATTCACCTGTAATGCCATATGGTCCTGGGCTTTTGTTTGTTGGAATATTTTTAATCAGTTACAATTTCAGTGTTTGTGATTGGTTTGTTCATATTTTCTATTTCTTCCTGGTTCAGTCTTGGAAGGTTGTACTTTTCTAAGAATTTTTCCATTTCTTCCAGGTTTTCCATTTTATTGGCATATGGTTGCTTGTAGTAGTCTCTCATGATCCTATGTATTTCTGCAGTGTCAGTTGTTACTTCTCCTTTTTCATTTCTAATTCAGTTGATTTGAGTCTTCTCCCTTTTTTTCTTGATGAGTCAGGCTAATGGTTTATCAATTTTATTTATCTTCTCAAAGAACCAGCTTTTAGTTTTATTGATCTTTGCTATTGTTTCCTTCATTTCTTTTTCATTGATTTCTGATCTGATCTTTATGATTTCTTTCCTTCTACTAACTTCGGGATTTTTTGTTCTTCTTCCTCTAACTGCATTAGGTGTAAATTTAGGTGTTATTTGAGATTTTTCTTGTTTCTCTTGGTAGGATTGTATTTCCATAAACTTCCCTCCTAGAACTTCCTTTGCTGCATCCCATAGGTTGTGCATCATTGTGCTTTCACTGTCATGTGTTTTTTGTTTTTTGTTTTTTTTCTTTTTGCGGTATGCGGGCCTCTCACTGTTGTGGCCTCTCCCGTTGCGGAGCACAGGCTCCGGATGCGCAGGCCCAGCGGCCGTGGCTCACGGGCCCAGCCGCTCTGCGGCATATGGGATCCTCCCAGACCGGGGCACGAACCCGTATCCCCTGCATCGGCAGGCGGACTCTCAACCACTGCGCCACCAGGGAGGCCCTGTCATGTGTTTTTAAGTGTTTTTTGATCTCCACTTTGACTTCTTCAGTGATCTCTTGTTTATTTAGTATTGTTTAACCTTCATGTGTTTGTATATTTTACAGGTTTTTTTTTTTTTTTTTTTACTGTAGTTGTTATCTAGCTTCATATCGTTGTGGTCGAAAAAGATACTTGATATGATTTCAATTTGCTTAAATTTACTGAGCATTGGTTTGTGACCCAAGATATGATCTACCCTGGAGGATGATCCATGACCACTTGAGAAGAAATTGTATTCTGTTGTTTTTGGATGGTATGTCCTATAAATATCAATTTAGTCCATCTAGTCTGAGGTGTCATTTAAAGCTTGTATTTCCTTATTTATTTTCAGTTTGGATGATCTGTCCATTGGTGAAAGTGGGGTGTTAAAGTCCCCTACTATTATTGTGTTACTGTCGATTCCCCCTTTTATGGCAGCTAGCATTTGCCTTATGTATTGAGGTGCTCCTATGTTGGGTGCATAAATATTTACAATTGTTATATCTTCTTCTTGGATTGATCCCTTGATCATTATGTAATTTCGTTCTTTGTCTCTTGTAATAGTCTTTATTTTAAAGTCTATTTTATCTGATATGAGAATTGCTACTCCAGCTTTCTTTTGATTTCCATTTGCATGGAATATCTGTTTTCCATCCTTTCACCTTCAGTCTGTATGTGTCCCTCAGTCTGAAGTGGGTCTCTTGTAGACAGCATATATACAGATCTTGTTTTTGTATCCATTCAGCCAGTCTTTGTCTTTTGGTTGGAGCATTTAATCCATTTACATTTAAGGTAATTATCGATATGTATTTTCCTATTACCATTTTCTTAATTGTTTTGGGTTTGTTTTTGTTGGTCTTTTCCTTCCCTTGTGCTTCCTGCCTAGAGAATTCTTTTAGCATTTGTTGTGGAGCTGGTTTGTTGGTTCTGAATTCTCTTGGCTTTTGCTTGTCTATGAAGGTTTTAATTTCCCTGTCGAACCTGAATGAGATCCTTGCTGGGTAGAGTCATCTTGGTTGTAGGTTTTTCCCTTTCATCACTTTAAATATGTCCTGCCTCTCTCTTCTGGCTTGCAGAGTTTCTGCTGAAAGATCAGCTTTTAACCTTATGGGGATTCCCTTTTATGTTTTTAGTTGCTTTTACCTTACTGCTTTTAATATTTTTTCTTTGTATTTAATTTTTAATAGTTTGATTAATATGTGTCTTGGTGTGTTTCTCCTTGGATTCATGTTGTATGTGTCTCTCCATTCTTACTGGACTTGATTGACTATTTCCTTTCCCGTGTTAGGGAAGTTTTTGACTATAATCTCTTCAAATATTTTCTGAAATCCTTTCTTTTTCTCTTCTTCTGGCACTCCTATAATTCAAATGTTGGTGCATTTAATATTGTCCCAGAGGTCTTGGAGGCTGTCCTCAATTCTTTGCATTCTTTTCTCTTTATTCTGCGCTGTGGCAGTTATTTCCACTATTGTATCTTCCAGGTCACTTATCTGTTCTTCTGCCTCAATTATTCTGCTATTGATTCCTTCTAGAGTATTCTAAGTTTCATTTATTGTGTTGTTCATCATTGTTTTTTTGCTCTTTAGTTTTTCTAGGTTCCTGTTAAACGTTTCTTGTGTTTTCTCCATTCTTCTTCTGAGATTTTGGATCATCTTTACTATCATTAGTCTGAATTCTTTTTCAGGTAGACTGCGTATTTCCTCTTCATTTGTTTGGTCTTGTGGGTTTTTACCTTGCTCTTTCATCTCCTGCATATTTCTCTTTCTTCTCATTTTGTTTAACTTACTGTGTTTGGGGTCTCCTTTTCCCAGGCTGCAGGTTCGTAGTTCCTATTATCTTTGGTGTCTGCCCCCAGTGGGTGAGGTTGGTTCGGTGGCTTTTGTAGGCTTCCTGGTGCGGGGAACTGGTGCCTGTGTTCTGGTGGATTAGACTGGATCTTGTCCTTCTAGTGGGCAGGGCCTCGTCTGGTGGTGTGTTTTGTGGTGGCTGTGAACTTAGTATCACTTTAGGCAGCCTCTCTGCTAATGGGTGGGTTTGTGTTCTGGTCTTGCTAGTTTTTTGGTGTGAGGGTCCAGAACTGGAGCTTTCTGGCCTTTGGGTGGAGCTGGGTCTTAGTGTTGTGATGGAGATCTCTTGGAGACCTTTCACCGTTTCTTATTACGTGGGGCTGGGAGGTCTCTGGTGGTCCAGTGTCCTGGACTCAGCTCTCCAACCTCGGAGGCTCAAGCCCAACACTCTGCCACCCACACGGCTCAGTAGAAAAGGAAGGAAATAAAAAATGAACAGATAGAACCCCAAAACATATGGTAAAAGCAAAAGTAAACAGACAGTATCACACAAAGAAACATACACACAATCATAAAAAGAAAAAAACAAACAAAAAACCCCAAAAAAGCTAAAAAAAGAAAAAACAAAAGACAGAAGCCTAGGTCAAATGGTAAAGGCAAACCTAAATAGAAAAAATCACACATACACACACACTCAGAAATAGAGAAAAAAGGGGAAAAAAAGGAATAAAGCAACCAACACAATAAACAATTCCACCAATGAAACTAAGATAAACATAAGAACAAAAACAAATCATATGCAGAAAGCAAACCCCGAGTCTACAGTTGCTCCCAAAGTCCACTGCCTCAATTTTGGGAACATTCGTTGTCTATTCAGGTATTATACAGATGCAGGGTTTATCAAGTTGATTGCCGAGATTTAATCTGCTGGGCCTGATGCTGCACAGAGAAATTTCCCATTCTCTTCTTTGTTTGCACAGCTCCTGGGGTTCAGCTTTGAATTTGGCCCTGCCTCTTTAGGCCACCCTTAGGCATCTATTCCCCACCCAGACAGGAGGGGCTTACAGCAGCAGCTGATTAGGGCTTTCTTGCTCCCTCAGGCTTGGGATAGGGAGCGGTATGGTAGTAATAATTGGAATGTGGGGCGAGCCTGAGGAGGCAGAGGCCGGCGTGACGTTGCACCAGCCTGATGAGTGCAGTGTGTTCTCCTGGGGAAGTTGTCCCTGGATCAGGGGACCCTAGCAGTGGTGCGCTGCACAGGCTCCCGGGGGAGTGTGGGTAGTGACTGGTACTTGCACACAGGTTTTTTTGGAGCAGCAGCAGCAGCATTAGCATTCCATGTCTGTCTCTAGGGTCCAAGCTGATAGCTGCAGCTCGCACCTGTCTCTGGAACTCATTTAGGCAGTGCTCTGCCTTCTGTGGGCAGACAGGGAAGGAATCCCCCCTCCTCGTGCACCCCAAAACAATGGTCTCTTGCCTCTTAGGCAGGTGCAGACTTTTTCCTGGACTCCCTACTGCCTAGCTGTGGTGCACTAGCCCGCTTCAGGCTGTGTTCATGCAGCCAACCACAGTCCTCTCCCTGGAATCTGACCTCCGAAGCCCGAGCCTCAGCTCCTAGCCCCCATCCACCCCAGTGGGTGAGCAGACAAATGTCTCAGGCTGGTGAGTGCTGGTCGGCACCGATGCTCTGTGCGGGAATCTCTCTGCTTTGCCCTCTGTACCCCTGTAGCTGTGCTCTCCTCTGTGGATCCAAAGCTTACCCCCCCACCCCATCCCTGCTAGTGAAGGGCCTTCCTAGTGTGTGGAAACTTTTCCTCCTTCACAGCTCCCTCCCAGAGTTACAGGTCCCATTCCTATTCTTTTGTCTCTGTTTTTTCTTTTTTCTTTTGCCCTACCCAGATATGTGGGGATTTTCTTGCCTTTTGGGAAGTCTTAGGTCTTCTGCCAGTGTTCAGTAGGTGTTCTGTAGGAGTTGTTCCACATGTAGATGTATTTTGGGAAAGGAAGATGATCTCCACGTCTTACTCCTCCGCCATCTTGAAGGTCTGAGCTTATTTCATATATTTATTAATTTAAATACTTTACTTGAGTTATATTCCAAAAACCTTAAATAAAATTAAAAGCCTAAGGAGTGCATTTAACTCCAACTTCAAATCTTAAAATACTGTTCTAAGTAATATTGCCTTGGATACTTTAGAGTGCACATAATAAGTTAATACACTAAGAAAAGGCATAAAATAAAACTTTTTGGCTCTCATATTAAGTTCATCTGTAGATATCAAACAAGAATTTCCCTAGATAACCTTTAGATTAGTTGATATGTAATTTTTTACTTGATTTCCTCTTACTCTTCTCTGAATGATTCCCCAGTATGTTTGTTTTGATATGTAAAATTGAGTAATAATTTTGAAACCTTAAAAGTTATAATGAACATTTTAAAATAATTAACTATACATTCCATTAAGTGCTTCTAGTTTCTTACATAGGAAGTTACCCATAATGCAGTCTAAACCTTACAACAAAATTTTCTGTAGATAAACGTAGCAATGGAGCAATTTTCCCTAAATGACAGAAACACTGTGGGTACAGTTTTAAAGTATCAGTATGATAGTATATTTTTAAGGGGGTAAAAAAATAAAATAAAATCCTGCTGTATCTTATAATGCCTTATAAACTCCTCAGTTTACTCTTTTCAGATAGTACTGTTAAATTTCACTCTGGATTCTCATGAAACTCCCCGTTTCCCAAACCATATGGCTTGATGCAGATAAAACTGGCTTATGGCAAGTAGTGTAAACACACTTCACATTTTTCCACCTGTGAAACTACTGAAGTGTTATGGTGTACATTTTTAAGGTTATTAGTACCAGATTTTCAGTGGGTCTTTATTTTCAGACTCTTTTTGTCCTTCTGGACAACTTCATTGCCATATTTGAAAATAACAAATTGGCCCTTGCCTTCATCTTATGAAGCTCAGACCTAAGAATAATTTTATTTTCAATTTGAGATTAAAATCAATATAAGGGACATTTTATATGTGTTTTTAAAAACCTTTAGAGTAGGAATTCCTATTTTTTAAATGTAAATTAAATACACATATTCTCTTTCACCCAAAAGTAAGGAAAAACAATTAAGAGATATCTGAAAGTGTGAAACAGAAAACAGGAGTCAGGTCTTACAAAAGCAATGATGGTCAGTAATGATGATGATGTTTTGATATGTTTTAGCTAAAGGACACTCTTGTCTGCAGTTATCAAAAAAAAAGCCACACAAACACAAATTTAAATCCTGACAGACCCTGTAATAGAGAACCAATTATTTATTTGCAACATTGACATTGTTGTTCTAAGGTTAATGGTAGGAGTTTGACTGGATTTGTTTTAATTCCAAGCACAAGCACAGAGACAGGGCGCTGAACAAGGAATCACAAAGATAAGACTTATCTTTAAAAAAAAAAAAAAATCTATTGATGGTAGAAGTGAGGAAAGAAACATTGTGAACAGACAGGTGAGAGGAGACCTTACACTCATTATTGTTAATAATAAAACTTTCTACTTGTTTGTGGTATGGACATAGCTCATCCCTCACATGTAAAAGATGAGTAATGAAAAAGAAGCACACATGAATACTTTACAAATATAGTGCATATATATTGAGAAAGAGAGAGAGAAGGAGAGAGAGAGAAAACAAAAAAGAATAAAAAAGGAAAAGAAGAAGGAAGGGAAGGAGGAAGGAGGGAGGGAGGGGAAGGGAGGGGAGGGGAGGGGAGGAAAATGACCTATAAAAACACTAACCAGAAAAATGTTCTCGTGGAAAAAATAAATATTGTAACCACATTAATTTCAGTGAATTAAAACAAAACAAAGCCACTTTCAATGCATAATGGCTTCACTGGTTTGATGTCTCATAATGATGCAGTTATGTACCGTATTTCCATATGCATTGGGTCTCTGTCTAAATTTCCTGTTTTGTTCCACTAGACTGTTATCCAGTTCAAGTACTAATCTCCAGTACTAATCTCACAAGGATTTAATTATAGAGTCTTTAAAGTAGATATGTTGGAATATTTGTGTGATTACTCCCTACCAAATACACACACACACACACACAGAGAGTACTCTTCTTTTTGAGAGTTTTATTAGCTATTCTTGCTAGCTTATTCTTTCATTTGAGATTTATAATCAGTGTTTTAAGCTCTGAAAAAACCCAAATGGCATTATTGTTTGGATCATGTTGAAGTTATAAACTAACTTAGGGAGAAATGACATTTGTTCACATCTACCTTTTATGACTTTCAGGACTGTATTGCAAGTTTCTTGATAGAGTTTATGCCTGTGCATTCTTTTTCTATTGAAATGTGACTTAAAATTTTTTTTTATTATTAACTTTCTGTTTGAAATTTCTTTACATTTTATGTCTTGCTATTTTACAAAATTTTTAAAAAATGTTAGTTTTGGGTTTTCCAAGTATACAATCAGGTCATCTGCAAATATAGTTGTCTCTCAGTATTCAAGGAGGAGTGGTTCCAGAATAACTTCTCCTCCCTTCAGCCACCATAACAAAATCCACAGATGCTCAAGTACCTTATATAAAATGGCATAGTATTTGCATATAACCTACACACATCATCCTGTATGCTTTAAATCATTTCTAGATTACTTATAATGCCAAATACAATATAATGCTATGTAAATAGTTGCCAGCCTGAGGCAAATCAAGTTCTGCTTTTTAGAACTTTATGGAATTTATTTTTCAAATATTTTCGATCTGCAGTTGGTTGAATTTGCAGATGTGGAACCCACAGATACAGAGGGCTGACTGTAGAGTACTTTGGCTAATCCTTCCAAAGCAGTGTTAAATAATGGTGAAGACACTGGGTACCCACATCTTGTACATGACTTTATTGGAATGCTTTAAATATTTTTCCAATAAGTAAAATACTTGCTTTGGAACTGAGATAAACACATTTTATTATGTTAATTTTTTCTTCTTTTATTTAGTGTTTTAATCATGAGAATATCTTGCTAACTGTCTTCCTTTGTTTTTTATGTAGAAAATCATATGGTTTCCTTCTTTTTTTTTTTTTTTTTTTTTCTTTTTGCGGTATGCGGGCCTCTCACTGTTGTGGCCAATCCCGTTGCGGAGCACAGGCTCTGGATGCGCAGGCCCAGCGGCCATGGCTCACGGGCCCAGCCGCTCCGCGGCATATGGGATCCTCCCAGACCGGGGCACGAACCCGTATCCCCTGCATCGGCAGGCGGACTCTCAACCACTGCGCCACCAGGGAGGCCCTCCTTCTTTTTATTTATTAATTTACTAAGTTAAATCAACATATTTCCTAATATTAAGTTACCTCAACATTCCTATCAAACACTTAAGTGGATCACAATGATTATTTAGTTAACATTTCATTGGATCTTATTTCCTAATATTTTATGTGTTTTTAGCTTCAGTATTCATAATGGAGATTTGTCTGTAGTGCTTCCTTCTTGCATTATTTTTGAATGTTTTGAAATCATATTGTTTTGACCCAATATGAAAACATTTGGAATGTTTGCTTCTTCTTCATTGCTCTGGAATTACGTCAGTAGCCATAAATTATTTGATATTTATAAGTTTTATAGAATAACCCTACAAAAGCATCTGGGTCTGGTTCTTTTAATGTGGGTGACATACTTGGAAATTTTTGTTTCTCTTCCATAAAAACTGGAGAATTTAGAATTTTTATATCAAACATAGTCCATTTTTATTAAGTCATTTTCAGAAGCTTATCCATTTTATTATGTTTTCAAATATATTTACGTAGAGTTTCTTCTAGTAATCATTTATATATATTTTTTAAGATTTTCTAGGCTTTGACAAGTTTTCCCCCCTTCTCTTTCTATATCTGTGCTTCCTCTCTTTTTTTAAAATGAGGTTGCCTAGTAGTTTGACTTTTTTGGTGATTCCTTTTTCAAAGAATGTTTTTGATTTATTTATTAGTTCCAATACTTTCTTCTTTCTAACATTAATGATTGATTTCACTGTAGTTAATTATTTTACCTTCCTTTCTTTTTGGTTTAGTTTACTGATCTTTTTTTTTTTTTTTTCTTTTTTGGCTATGTGAGTTGCCTTTGTAGGTCATTTTTCTAGTCTGCTGTTTTAATGATTTCATGTCATGAAATGTTCTTGGGTTGCTGCTTTAACTGCCTTCCATAGATCAAATATGTTGTATTTTATCATCATTATTTTGAAGAGATTATGCAATTTCATTTTGTATTACTTTTCTTTCCCATGAACATGTTTCAAAAATTTCCATGTGGAAGACCTTGTATTTTTTTTCAGTTGCTTTTTATGTTTTGCTATATTTTAATTTTTAAATTTAGTTCATTATAATCAGAGTACAGCTTATGTTATTTCTTTTTTCTGAAATTAGTGATGTTTTGTGGTCTAATATAATGTTAGTTTGTGAAAATGTTTCATATGCATATGAAAAGAAAAATATTTTTAGATTTTCATGTTAAACACTATTATAAAAATAACCCTATTAATAGTGGTGTTTAGGTCTTCTATAGCCCATAAAATTTTTCTATTGGATCTGTTTCAAATTACATAGTATTCATTAATATCTCTAATTATTAACATACTTCTCTTTCAACTTGAATCTTTGGTAGTTTCAGCATTAGGACAGTTGTACCTATATTGGTGTTATTTTTAATGTAATCATTTTAAACTTTCTTTTGGTTTTAGAAAAAATATATACATAGTTGGTGTTAGTGTTTAGTTAAAAACTCTTTTTTCTTTAATGGCTACTTTGAGCCCATTTGCATTTATTGATATAAGCAGTATATTTGATCTTACTTTTGCCATGTTATTTTATAACATCTTTTATTTTTTTTATTTTATTTATTTATTTTTTTAAAGAAGATGTTGGGGGTAGGAGTTTTTATTAATTAATTAATTAATTTTTGCTGTGTTGCATCTTCGTTTCTGTGCGAGGGCTTTCTCTAGTTGTGGCAAGCGGGGGCCACTCTTCATCGCGGTGCGCGGGCCTCTCACTATCGCGGCCTCTTGTTGCGGAGCACAGGCTCCAGATGCGCAGGCTCAGTAGTCGTGGCTCACGGGCCTAGTTGCTCCGCGGCATGTGGGATCCTCCCAGACCAGGGCTCGAACCCGTGTCCCCTGCATTAGCAGGCAGATTCTCAACCACTGCGCCACCAGGGAAGCCCCTAACATCTTTTATTTATTTTATGTTTATTTTAAAATATCTTGTGGTATTAGAAATTCTTATATTTTTATTCTAGTGGTTATTATTATAATAATGCATTTAATCTCCTGTTTTTAAGATGCTGTTGATTCGTTTCCTACTGTGGGCAATTGTGGAATTAGTAACACTCTCTTTTAATTTCTAAATTAACATCTAATTTTCAGAGACATTATTTATTTCCATTTAACACTGCATATTGTTCAACAAGTTTATTTTGAATTAGAAATTTCTCTACATTGTTTCCTCATATGTGATTGTTGTTTTTTATCTCTTTTTTCAGAATATCTAACATTTAACTAATATTCTGTCACCGTTATCCCTATAACCTAGTCATAGTGCTAGAGTTAAGTATATCAGTGCTCACCAATACACCTTAGAGAGAAGTTTCCCTCAATAACCCTTGGTTATCTGAAGCTCATTCTTGAAAGATTTCTTCAGTAAATGCTTATGAGTACAAAATTCCCTGATACCTTGCAGACTTATAATTGTTTACAACTATTATACATGAAAAGTACTGTTGCCTGGACTTAGTATGCTTGTAGCAATTTTTTTTCTTTGAACATCTTAAATATATAGTTCAATTGTATTAAGAATTGTTGCTGCTGCTGCTAAGTCTGATAGAAATATTTTGTTTAAACTTTTCTTGGTACTTTGTAATATTTTTATATGGATATCCAAGGATTTTTAAAATTTCCTTTATATTTAAAGTACAGTAGTTGTCCCTAGAATATGTTTTGGTTTTGACCTTCTTGGTTGATTTTTCCTGTAACACCGTTTTTACTTCCTAAATATAAAGTAAAGTCCTCCTTAATTTGGAAAATGTTTTCTTAAATTGTATATTTGCTATTTGTTTTGTTCTGTTAATTTGTTTTCATCTCTGTGACCTCCAATTATATCTATGTTGGATCTTCTTTGCCTTCTAAATTGATCACCTCTAATTCTTTTCATTTTATTGTTTCCTTTTATTTTCATTTTTCTTATTTTCTTTCTTTCTATTACTGTAATTTCAAATGTGTCTATCTTTATGCTGCTGATTTTTTTACTCCCTATTTCTAAAATATTGTCTTTATTTTCTATTTCCTGAGCTCTATTAATTCTTTCTATTATCCAGCCATATCAATTTGACCTTTATTATTTCTAATTTATTCCTTTTTTCATTTTTATATAGTTTTTAAATCTTGTTTAGCTAATTTTGTATTGTTAAATTAGAGTTTTCATGTATTTTATGGCCCTGTTTTTCTATCATGACTTAGTTAACTATTAGTACATAATTCAGATTATCTTTCATTTTATTCTTACAATCTTTTTATGTGTGATTCACTTGCTTCTTGTTTCTCTTTTTCATGTTTAAGTAAGATACACTTTTCTACAATTAAATGCTGTTCATATAAAAGGAGTAGTAGAAACCAAGGTAGTTTTCATAGTTTCACATCTCTAGATCCTCAGTTCCTACTGTATCAGGAAGCACTGGATTCCTTGGTTTCAAACTGCTGTCCTTTTTTAACCATGATGACTTTACTTTACTTTTATTACCACCTCTGGTAATAAAAGTGCCGTGTCCTCTGGATTCTGGATATGAAATCTCTAGGCATGCCACAAAGTCTAGGACTCTTTCACAATGAATAGAGGCTGTCTACCCTAGGGACTTTCCAAGTGGCAGATTCACCCATGGCTTTCACACAAACTAAATGATTTAAGGATCAAATTGAAGTAATAATGAGAAGAATGATGTAGATGAAAGGAGAGGTTAGAATAGTAAAGATAAAAAGAGATTAATATATTTGCAAAAATAATAGAATTAATAAATTTAATTAATAGATGGTTCTTAAAACTAAGAAACTAGTAGCTTAATCAAGAAAAAAAGGATAAAGCAAACATACAAAACAGTCATCATTTGGAAACAATCCCTTATGAGAAGAAAATTTTAAATTATGTGTTAATTCAACTGCCGATATATTCATATGAAAATCTGGAAAGATGGCTATTTATAGAATAAATAAATTGTAGAAACCTACCATAAAATTGAGAGAAAATCTAAATGACCAATTTCCATAAGAAAAAAAGTAAAGTTTTGAAAATACCTTAACAACCACTCATTCTCAGTAAAACTTTGTGAAGCTCAGTTGATATGGCAAGTTAATTCTATAAAACATTAGAAGTTAGAAACACAAGGAAAGAACAAAATAAAGGGAGCTTCTAAATGATTGTTAATGAAACAAGTAAAACATTGATACTAACCCAAACAGAGATAAAACATAAGGCAGTACATAGGGATGGCTCTCATTTCTGGAGACAGCTGCAACATGTCTAGAAAAATTGCAATTAAAATGAAATGTCACTGAAAGAATAACAAACTATGAGCAACTGAGGTGCTCTGCAGGAATGCAAGTGTTGGGAAATAGTGTTAGAACCATGTTAATCGAGCAAGAAAGAAAAGTAGTTTTCTCCATACATGCTGTAGGTGTGTTCAATAAAATTCAGAAATTGTTACGGTTAAGAATTTTTAAAAAACTAGGAAATTAAGAGTGGACAGATGGACAGCTAAATATATCTTTTTTCAAAACAAAGCAGTCAATTCTCTGATAAATGGAGAAACATTAAAAGCAAATAAGCAACAAAGGATGGGTTATCCAGTTTTGGAATTATTATTAAAACATTTTGAAAATATGAACCAATTCATTTTGACAAGAGAAAGAAATGAAGCATAAAATTGGATAGAAAAATGTAAATTATTCATTATTTACAGATTATATGACTATATACTCTGAAGACTCCATTTAATTAAGTAAAAAACCTAACAGTTGTAGATAATAAAGACTTCAGTAGTTGGCTGAGTAGTCTAATTTACAAATTTAAAAATAAAACTTTGGTATTATAAAATATTTAATATTATAGTTTTATAATATATTTTAGTATTTGGTAGGGAAATTATGTAATCACTAATCTCTATTTTCTCCATATTTTATGCCAGTTCTCAAATCTTTACATTTTTAGAGTAGCTGTAGAATTATTTTGTGATGGAGATTTTGACTGGGATGTTGTTGAATTTTTATGAAAGTTTGAATTAAGAGAATTAACCTCCTTACATGATTGAGTCTCTTATAATAGTCTCTTATTTTATATTCCTTAGTGAAGAATTTTAGTTTTCTTTTTATAAATCTTGCTCATTTCTAGTTTATTGATTAGCATCCATTATGTCTTAAAAAAACACTAGTAGAAGTTCAGAAAAGTTTTGCTGTTTGTTGACTCCATTTTAAAAGATCATCTTCCTAGAAATCTTTTGAATGATACTGTTGGCTTTTTAAGTAAATTATATCTTCAAACAGCAAAAATTAAATAAATACACAGGTGTAGGGGTGTGTGTGTGTGTGTGTGTACATGTGTGCACATGAGCATGCACAATTTAATTGGCTGGCGCTTCCATGGTAATTTATAATAATAGTGGTGATGGTGTACTTTTTGTTTTATTTTTACTTTGTTAGGAGTGTTTCTAAGTTTTTATCATTAAGCACAAAGCTGGCTAGTGTTAAATGCATGTTTATGTGTTTCTGTATCATGAAGTCATGAATGAGGTGATGATTGAGCAAAGACTTGATGTATGGAGTTACCAGGCACATATTGAAGGGAAGAATATTCCAGGAAGAGGAACCATCATCAGAAGGACTCTAATGTCTGTGGGGCTGAAGGAAAAGTAAAGAAGATGGTGGGACAGAAGACAAGGAAGAAGAAGGTGGTAGAAATTAGGTCTGAGGTAGGGAGGATCTGATCACATAGGGCTGAGGAGAATTGCAAGGACTTTGGCTTTGATTGTGGGTACAAAGGGGAGCCATTGAAGGATTTTCAATAGAGTCATGATATAATAAAATTTATATTTTTAGAAGAATCATTCTGGTAGTAGCATCTCTAACTCCATATTTTCTAAAACTTTACATTATGCTGCCTCCCATTCTTCACAAACTCTCAATTCTCTTTTTCAAATAATAGCACATAGTAGATGATAGCAAATCAGGCAAAAGTGACACTTAAACAGTGTATACTTGGCTTCTGTTGTTGTTGTTGTCTTAATAAGAATGATTAGAGATTATACAGATTTTTTGATTGTTTATCTGCATACAACTCCAATTATTACTGGGTCTTTGAATGGGATTAAATTGAGTTATTTGTACACTCTTCCTTATTTGCCACGCCAGTATTTAAGAGCACATATCTTAAATAGATTATCTGAAGTCTAAAGCTTTTACATGATACATTGAAACTGAGCCATAAGCTCTGAGTTATGAGGTGCAATAGTTAATTTTCTCATTTTTTCACATTTACATGTTGTTAAATGTAAATTGATTCCTGCTGTTTGGAGGTCAGAAATTTAAATGTTAGAAATAATACCCATAAGGATATACATTTATTGATATTTAGGTTACTGGAAACAAAAGGATACAGTGAGAAACATTTAACATAGGACTAAATTAAATTTACTTGATATTCCCCAGTAAGTATGCATTTTATGACCACCATCACTATAAATACCACTTAGTAAAGTAGAATATTTTTAGTTATATCATATTGCTTATTATAGGGTTTTCAGTGTTGGACAAGATGTATTTATAATTGCTCAATGTATAATACCTTGACACAGTTTTAAGCTCTATAGTGAGCTTCTAGTTCCTCCATTTATTCACTTAATTTAATTATCCTTTCATTCAATGATTATTTGAGTACCTGCTTTGTGCCACATGCTGTATTAGATGCTTCAGATGTACTAGAGAATAAACATCTCTGTCCTAGTGGTGCTTTCATGTTATTAGAGGAAGGAAAGCAAAACGCAAACCTAATAAATTATGTGGCATTTACAAGGTGATGAGAGCTATGTAAAAATAGAACAGAGTAAGGGAGACTGAGTATGGGGAGATGAAGCCCAAGAAGTTGCCGCAGTTTTACTTGAGGGTAACAGGATCGGCCTCATTGAGAACGTGAGATTTGACAAAACTCGGAAGGAGGTGAGGGGGTAGTCACACAGATATCCTGGAAAAGTGTCTCTTGGGAGGGAAGCAAGGATGGGGCATAACTAGGGAGTAATAGGAGAAGATGTGAGAAAGTAGCAAGAGGTCAGATATCATAGAATTTTGAGGACATTTTAAGGATTTCATCTCTTCTTGTGAGATGACTGGGGGGGCCATTTCAGGGCTTTGAGGAATGAATTCATCTGAGTTTGGCTTTAACAGAATTATTCTGGCTATTCTGTTGAGGATAGACTGAGGAGGCCAAAGGTAGGAGCAAGGAGCTCAGTTAACAAGCGATTGCAGTGATCCAGGAGCGAGATGATGGTGGCTCAGTATAGGGTGGAAATAGTGGGTATAGTAAGATAGGTTCAGATTCTGTGTGTATTTTGAAGTTAGAGCCTAGATGTCATAGATTAGAAATGGGTGTAAAATGGAAAGAAATTTAAAAACAATTTCATTCATTCATTCATTCATTCATTAGCTGTGAGAAACTGGAAGATTGGGGATACAGTCAGTGAGATGTATAAGGCTATATAGGAGGAGCAGGTTTTGGGGAGAGATTGAAAAGTTAGGACACAACTTTAAATATCTTTTAGACAGCCAGATGAAGAGGTAGATTGGGCAGTCAGATATATGGGTTTGGAGTCCTGGAGAAAAGCTTGGCCTGGAGATGAGACTTTGAGAATTGTTATATATTGATGGTTCTAATGGCTATGAGACTAAAGAGTGCACCACGGAGTGAGGGTAGATAGTGAAAAAGGTAAAACCTCAGCTCCTAGGCACCTCACAGTAAAGAGATGGAGAAAGAGATGACCAGCAACAGAGACTATAAAGGAGTAATGGTGTGGTGGAATGAATTCCATGCAGGGCTGGCTTCATGGGCATACAGTCTGTATGGAACCTTATGCGCAAAAGGACCCTGTGCTTGCTTTAATGTTCTGCTATCACTGTCTTGAAATTCTTAATAATGTTTTAACAAACATTAATGTGAGGGGCCTCACATTTTCCTTTTGCAATGGACCTCACAGATTATGTAGTTGGTCCTGATTCCATTCCACACAAGTAGTATATCGACACAAATAAGAGCCCTAACAACTAGATAATTAGTTTTATTTAAGAGAAAATTATTTTTAATATAATCACACATATGCCTAGGGAAACAAAGATATCTTCAAGCTACAGATCTTTTTCTTTTCCTCCTTCATGTAATATATACACATTTATTTAATGTCTTTTCCTTCTATTCATTTCTTAACGCTTTCTTCTTTTCCATCATCTCTACTGCGACTTAAAAACCATGAGTGAAAGAGTCATCTTTATTTATTATTACATTTTTTAAATTTCTCCCTACACTTATAACTTCAGACCCTAGTGCAATTTCTAGCACATAGAAAATGCTCAATTTTTATGTGCTATGGGATTTTTCAAATGTTGTTACCACCTAATTGATAAATATGATGGCTTTTACTCATAGCACAATCTCTATAATCTCTGCAGCTTTTGATAGGTTTTCTTCTTCATTCGTCCTACATTTATTTCACTTTGGATTATTTTGAACTATAGCATGCTCATTCTTTTCTTCCCTAATGTTGCTTTTATATTCTTTTCTTCCTCTTTCTCTTTGTTCTAAATAGATACACTACTTAGAAAAAATAATTTAGATTGATAATTAGTCCTCATCTTTCTTCTTTTTTTGTATTATTTGCTGCTCCTTTCATATATTTCTATAACTATTACCTTTCAATTATAGCTATGCTTCTCTCTCCAGATTCAAAACTGAATGTTATCCTGGCAGTAGGCCATCTTGGTCTCTATATTATTATTCAGGTATCTAACCCTGGATATGTCCAACAGTCTGCTATTTCTAACTGCCTTATTTCTGTTGACTACCATGCTGTCAGTAACCTACCTACCCTCAGAGTCTTCTTGTATCCTTACCTGTCATTAACGGACTGTTCCTGTACTTTCCATATACAGAGTCATATTTGTATATGTTCCTCTTTTCTAAATGCACTGCTGTCAGCCTGCTTCAGTCTTTTAGCCTCTCTATTTAGATTGCCAAACTCTCCTCAATCCAGTTCATTCCACACGAAGTCAAATTCACATATGCAAAGCACAGTTTCCATTGTTTTACTTAATCTTAGAAATAGTACAATCTACAGTTAGCCCTCATTGTCCCTGGTTCCCAGAACGTGTTCGGATACTCTGGCATACTATAACCAGTTGTCATCAATGATTAGCTATCAATTATAATTAACACCTTAAGTTTAATGATTTGCTTTTTAAAAAATTAAGTGTGGACTCATGCACATAACACATTTATTCCCGTGCTTTCCAAAATGCTTTTCTTGAGTAGAAAGGGGAGCAAAAAAGGACAAATAGTAATGAAAACACAAATAAAATTCAAGAATGGCACATAAGCAACAGGTTAAGTTGTCTATTTCACAACTCCAAGTGACAAACTGTTATTGACATACTATGAATAGTTATGGTACATAGTATTGATAGTTATTTTAATTCGTAGCACTGTTTGTCTTAAATCCTGGCCTTTTTTTATTTAATTTTTTTGTTTTCTTTTGCTTTTATCAAAATACATGGATTGTCTTATGCATACAATAATCATCTTTCTTGTCTACTCTCTCTCTCTCTCACACACACACACACACACACACACAAATACATACACACAGAACCACTCCAGGAATCCCAACTTTCCTTATTTTCCTAATCCTCCTGCTCTTCACTGCTTCCTTTCCCTATATCTTCACATGGCAAATGCTTATCTACCTTTGAAGGTTCACTTCAAATGGTGCCCTTCCATGAGCTTCACAAAATCTCTCCTTTCTTTGAACCCCAACACTCCTTGTACTCTCCTATAGACACGTTACCTGATCTGTCTTATAGTCACCTGTATATTTGTATTAACTTCCTGCAAAACTGTGTTTTGTGTGTATTCACCCTGCACCCATAAGAATGTCTTGAAATGGAGGAAAAAAGACTTAAATACTAGAGAGATTTAAAATGCTTAGTGAAAGTGCCTAATAGTAAAGGTACAGTTATGGGAGACCAAGTAGCTGCTGCAATATGTGGATATCGTTGTAGTGAGAACCACGGGGACTGCAGGGCAGATTAGATATTTCTGAGGGCACTGGGGAGATTACAGAAAGAAATGATGAGCTCAGGGTTTAAAAATGTCTGCTTAAGCCATTCTCAGAAAACCAGAGTATTTCTGTGACTGCCCCCCCAAAAAAACCCCAAAAAACAAACAAAAAAAACGCTTATTGATTCTTTCCTGAATGCAAGAGAAAATACAGCTTTTTTTCTAACATTATGGTGAGATTTCTCATTGGTGTTCCTTGCACTATATTTTTCGAAAGAATCACATAAATCTAGTATTATATGAAGTTTGACATTAGGTTCTCTACATTGATGCATTATGACCATAAATATGATAATTATTCACGTGGTAATTGTTAAAATAAAATAAACAGAGCTTTGAGTTTCTATGGTATAAATCCTTATCAAAATGAAATGGACATATTTCCTACAGAATGAGCATATGCTTCTAACTGTCCAAGCAAAGTAGACTTGAGCCATGTTATAATGTTGTTTAGTCTGTGGAATTACATTTTAAATAAAACCAACTTATAAAAACATCCTGTTGATGATTTAACATTCTTGCCATTAAAAAAATTCCCAAGCAGTGATATTTTAAGTTCTAGAATAGTAAATAATACAAAATAAGAATTTACTCTTGGATAAGTTGGAATTTATATTAGTTATAAGTATATGTCTTTAAACTCTCTCGTTGATTTGTGTTTTTGACAAAATGAGGCCAACCTTCAAATAAAGCATAGTCAAAAGGAGACAGTTAAATAAACATGTGTTATTGTAATAACAGGAGAAATACAGTTTGGGGAATTATATTTGAGGATTACTAATGTAAAGGCAGCGTAAAACAGAAGTATAAATGGGTGTTGAAGAAAAATATGATAATATTTACTATCTTTACCTTTTCCATTTCTTTAAACAGAATATATACACACCAATCCACAGAGAAAAATGAAATAAATCATGCAGAGATTTACAGACAATACCATGGGGATATTTAAGTTTGAACTATTGTAAAGTTTCATGGATTAGAGCTGCAATGACACGACAATTCAAGTATATTATCCTTGTATTACAAATATAGTTTTATAGGTATTTTACTCCCCAAATTCTTGCCTGAATGTTCTGAAAAATTCTAGAATATGTGTCATGATAACTCTGTAATTCCCGTTTGACTTCATACTGTCCTGCATATATATATTTCAGAACTAGCTAGTAAAATTTGCATTGAATATTCTGATTTCTGATGTACTTATTTGAAAATTTTCAATGAGTATTTCTTTTTATAGTTATAGAGTTGAAAAAGAAACATGTATATGTGTATATTATTTCAAAAGACATTAGGATATTACTTCTGTTCTTCCCAGCATTTATAAGAAAGAATAAAGTTATTTTATTTTCTAAAACCATTGTATACATTCTAATATGAGGTTTGTTCTCTAGCAGTCTCTTCTTCTTGAGGAATACATTTTAAATGGGGAGACACTGTAAGTCAGACATACTGTGTGTATTAAAGTAAGGCAGAAACTTTGAAGATTATATGAGAAATATGTGACAAGTCAAACACTGAATTTCTTGCTTACTGAGAAGGAGCTGTATGGAATTCAACTGTTTGAAATAGTTCCACATTGAGAGAATTGCCAATTTTAGAATTCGGGATTTTTCCATATTATATTGTTTTTACACTTAGAAAAAGTATATTCCATTTATTAACAAATTTAAAATCCAGTAGAGCAATGGTTTTGTCATTAGGATCAAAGGAATTAAAGATATCTGATGAAACATTTAAAAATTAAATGCTATTGAATTTATATAAACAAATGATTTAATCCCTGTCTGTGTTTTAACTAACACACTAAGTAAACAATCATGAGAATTTATGTAACTAAAACTAGAATAAAGGTTAAAGGTGTAGAAAAAAATTGTAAAATGTGCCAGCAATTTGCTACCAGTGGAGCACCAAGGCAAGTGAAGGCAGTGGAAACAGTCTACCCCAGTAGTAATATTGTTTAGAGTTTCTGACACATGGTGTTAATAAAAAGACAATATATTTTTAGATAGTGTTATTATCCTTTTAAATTCCCTATAGACAATGCTCTTCTTGATTACTTGCCCCTTGGAGTGGATGGCTCCCACTACTCTGCCCTCAACAGTGTTATGTTACTAATAATTGTCACTTCTGCATTTGATATAACAAAATGGAAGAACAATGTCAGCTATCCTTTTAAAATGAATATTATATGTAGTCTTTCATATAGTGAATTTGTAAGAATGATAATCATACCAGTTTATTGCTCTAAATTCTTTATCATAAATGACCTTATTTAATTTTTACAACTGCTAGTGATGTATGCATTGTGATTTCCATTTAAATGAGATGCATGGAGGTTAAGTAACTTTTCCATAACTACCCAGATATGTGTGATGAACCTGAGACTCAACTCAAAATTCTGTGCTTTTTCTCTGTCTAGCTTACTTCACTTAGTATGATAATCTCTGGATCCATCCATGTTGCTGCAAATGGCATTATTTCATTCTTTTTTATGGCTGAGTAGTATTCCATTGTATATATATACCACATCTTCTTTATGCATTCATCTGAGGATGGACATTTAGGTTGTTTCCATGTCTTTAGTATCGTAAGTAGTGCTGGAATATCATATGGTATTGCTTATGTATAGAATCTAAAAAAAAATTGATACAAATGAACTTATATATAAAGCAGAAATAGACCGACAGATATAGAAAACAAACTTACGGTTTCCAAAGGGGAAAGGAGGGGCGATAAATTAGGAGTTTGGAATTAATATATATACACTACTATATATAAAATAGATAACCAGCAAGGACCTACTGTATAGCATAGGGAAATATACTCAGTATTTTGTAATAACCTATAAAGGAAAAGAATCTGAAAAAAATAGGTATATACGTATATGTATAACTGAATCACTTTGCTGTACACCTGAAACTAACACAACATTGTAAATCAACTACACATCAATTAAAAAATTTTTTTAAATACTATCACATAATTCTTTAAAAGGGATATATGTGTATGTGTATAGCTGATACACTTTGCTGTACAGTAGAAACTAACACAACATTGTAAAGCAACTATACTCCAATAAAAATTTTAAAAAATAAAGCTGCGGTTTCAGCTGAAAAAAATAAAAAACAGACAAAAGTCTGTGCTCCTAACTGCCATGCTCACATGTCTCATTATATATCTGGTAAGGAAAAAGTCCTGACAAAGAAACTGCTACAATGCATAGATAAAATAATGAGGTAATCTACAGTGGAGCACTGATCTACGTATGTTTTCTAATTTAACATCAATATTAATATTATTTTGGTTAACTACCAATGATTGATTGCCTCTTATGTGCCAAATATAAGAACTTTCCATCAAAGGTCTCATCTATTCTTCATAACAACTCTGTAAAGTGGATATTTTCACCACCTTTTAACAATGATGAAAAAATATCCACAGAGTTCCCAAACTTAAGTGAATGGAGGATCAGAAATTTGAGTTCAGGTCCTCCTGACTCCATGGCTCATGTCCTTAATTTCTCAATTGAAGCCTACAAAATAAGAGCATAAGGAAAAAGAGGCAAAACCTACATCGTATTCCTTATTTTATCAATATATACAACCAGTTATAGATTTACAACATCGAGAGTTTAGTATTAATTAACTCATATGACTTAAATTATTAAGCTCAATTCAGAATAGAGAATATCATGTTCAGGAGGACTGTACCGACTCACAAGGAGATGTCAAGGAATAAAAAAAATCACACTTGATGTCACCTAGGAAAAATAAACATAAAAAATGTAAGTTTCAGAGGCAGTAATGTAGTGTTCAGTCTTCTTACTATGTTAGATAAATTTCCTCAGATAGTGCCAGTGCCATGTTTGTGACTAGAAGCAATGATTATAGAAGGGCAATTTCACAACCTGAGATTTTCTAGAGTTGAGGAAATGCAAAAATTGTCTACACACACACACACAAATAAATAACAAGCTTTTGTAATAGCCAGCATTTTAATTTCAGTTTTCAGTATCATCTCCTGTATTTTTTTTTCCTTCAGAATTTCTCTGTCATTGTGGAAATAAAGGGAAAAATGGATTCATTTTACAGCCCATCACTTTGGTAACATTTACTGTGTTGCTTTTAATAGTTACCTATTATCAGTTGAAGAAATATTTGATGGTGTAAAATGTCACAATTTTCAAAGAAACTGGAATTCAAGAAGTTAACACATTTAAAGTGTCTTTTTTTTTCCACTTTTTTTTTGAGTGCAGAAAATCTGATTTTACACGACCTAAACTTTGTATTTTTAAGTTCTGCATTCTAAAGCCTCTTCTCTGCATGGTAACGTAAGGAACATAAGCAATACGTTTTTCATGAGAAGGAATGCCATAGACAAGTATACAAGGCTGAGAGCAATTATATGATCCATGGCCTTACAGTTGTTATTTCAATCTCTATTTGGTGATGAAGTTAACTATTAAGGATCTCATTTTCAATTACAAAATAAAATTTCCCTTTAATCATATCTTCCAAGGAAGTAGCACAAAATCAATGTAAACTAAATGGAGGAAGGTATTTCAAAATTGTATTAACCAATTATAAAGGCTTCAAGATGTATATTGACAGGGTTCTTCTTAGGTGCTTGAGTGAAGCTTTCGAAGGGCTTAAGGCTAGAGAACTATTAATTTATTGTATACTGGGTCACATAGCTTAGGGTTTATTAATATGAGTGTATTGTTCAGTTCCTGGCCTTTCTCATTGGTGTGTGATCTTGTGCAATTCATTTAACCTTTGCGTTTCCCAAGTTGTTTATCATAAAATGGGGATAATACTATCTATCTTGTGGCATTATTGAAAAGTTTAAATGAGTTAATGTTTATGAGTGTGCTTAGGAATGTGCCTAACACTATTGAATTCAGTACTAGTGTACCCAAACTCTTAAATTAAAAAATTTATGTTTTCTTCCAGTTTTATTGAGATAAAATGGACATATAGCTCTGTATAAATTTAAGCTGTACAGCATAATGATTTGACATCATCATGAAATGATTCCCACAATAAATTTAGTGAACGTCCATCATCTCGTATATACAACATTAAAGAAATAGAAAAAAAATGTTTCCCTTGTGATGAGAACTCTTAGGATTTACTGTCTTAACTTTCATACATAATGTACTGAGCAATAATTATATCATGTTGTACATTACATTCCTAGTACTCATCTTATAACTGGAAGTTTTACCTTTTGACCACCTTCATTCAATGCCATCTTCCCCCACCCTCCCTGCCCCTACCTCACGTAACCACAGATCTAATCTATTTTTCTATGAGTTTGTTTGTTTTTGAAATATAATTGGTCTGTGAAACTATGTTAGTTCCTGGGGCCCAACATAGTGATTCAATATTTCTCTACATTTCAAAATGTTCATAAATAAATGATCACCACAATAAGTCCAGTTACCGTCTGTCATCATACAAAGATATTACATAATTATTGATTGTGTTTCCCACGTCGTACATTTTATACCCATGACTCATTTATTTTGGAACTGGAAGTTTGCACCTCCTAATCTCCCTCACCTAGTTCTCTCCTCCGTCCACCCCCAACCCCTCTGGCAACCACCTGTTTGTTCTCTGTATCTATGACTCTGTTTCTGTTTAATTATGTTGGTTCATTTGTTTAGACCTAAGTGAAATCATATATAGTATTTGTCTTTGTCTGCCTCAGTGTCTTATTTCACTTAGCATAATACCTTCAGGCCTATCTGTGTTGTCGCAGATAGCAAGATTTCATTCTTTCTTAAGGCTGAGTAATATTCCATTGTGTGTGTGTGTGTGTGTGTATGTATGTGTGTGTGTGTGTGAGTGATGTCTTCTTTATTCATTCATCTATTGATGGGCACTCAGGTTGCTTCCATATCTTCGCTATTGTAAATAATGCTATAATGAATATAGGTGTGCCTATGTCTTTTCGAATTAGAGTTCTTGTTTTCTTCAGATAAATACCCAACAGTAGGATAGCTGAATCATATGGTAGTTGCCTTTTTAATTTTTTGAGGAATCTCCGTACTGTTTTCCATATTGGCTACTCCAGTCTACAATCCCACTAACAGTGCACGAGGGTCCCCTTTTCTACACATCTGTCTGACACTTATTATTCTCTTTTTGATAATAGCCATTCTGACAGGTGTAAGGTAATATCTCATTGTAGGTTTGATTTGCATTTCCCTGATAATTAGTGATATTTGGCATCTTTTCATGTGCCTGTCGGCCATCTTCATGTCAGCCTTGGAAAAATGTCTATTCTTGTACTCTGGCCATTTTTTAATTTTTTTTATTTTTGTTTTTGACATTGAGTTGTATTAGTTCTTTGGGTATTTTGGATATTAACCCCTTATAATATATATTGTTTGCAAGTATCGTCTCCCATTCAATAGGCAGCCTTTTCATTTTGTCGATAATTTTCCTCATGGTGCAAATGTTTTAGTTTGATATAGTCCGATCTGTTTTGCTTGTGTTTCCCTTGCCTGAGGATACACCAAACTCTTATATTTTTGAGTGATGATGTCTCATTTAGGCAGCAGAGGTAAAATAAGCTCTGGATTACAGACTCCAGTGAAGCACCCTTAGTTTTTGGTAAGTCACTTTTCTGTAACTCTCATTAATATGGGAATAAGTATTTTTTCATCAGTACAACCGTGCATCTTCTCTAGTTTATATCATAAAATTAATTATCATATAAAATTCAGTACTATACATACTAACATAAACATATTATTTGCCATACATCTTAATATTCAGCTGAGACACTCTGATAGGGCAGCATTGCATCACAAGAGTCCTGTTGGTATTATTTTGTCAAATTGTCTAAGCTACTGATGTAATGATTAGCACTTTTGACTCCTAAAGAGAAACATGTAGGTTCACTTTTTATTTTGCCACTGATATTTTTGTCCACTTCTCTTTGGCTTGATCTCTAATCTTTCTGTGGCTTAAATTTCATTGTATGTGTGACTTTGATATCTTTTTTAATTTAAAGGCCTCTAATTCTAGGAATAAAGGAATCACACAGGACCAGAAAAGGTGAAGAGAAAAAAGTGATTGATGTGAAATAGAAAAGGAATTTGACAAGAAGAGATACAAATCTTTTCTGTTTCCCAGTTACAGATTTGAACAAATTGAAGATTAAAAATCTTCTGTGCAATTTGCCTAAAGTCTCAATTCATCCTCAGATTTTTTAACACAACCAATTTAAACACTTTTTATTATCTCCTAGGATCAAAAGAATCAATCAACATCTTCTACAGTCTTGTGAGTCCTCAATCACGCTTGCCCAAGGCAATGAATATCAAATCAAAAGCTGCCTCTATGGGTATGGGGTTATAACTCAGTATAACAGAAAATACCGCAGTAGTAAAACCTTGCATAAAATGAACTCTGATTCATGGTCATTGAAAACTATATCCTTTCAGAGATTATATGGAAATTTTCTCAATCTGTTTTTTCCCCTCAAAATGAGTTTTTAAAATGTCAACCCGTTATTCTTTCTGAGGCAAAAGATTAAATTTGTAATCAATCTAACTCCTATATTCCTAATTTTTTGGATTTATCTTCATTTTGATAACTTTAGATTATGACATTCAATTTAGATTTTTTTTGAGAAGTTCATTTAGAAAATAATAGTGATCATATATAAGTATACAAACCTGCATATTTACCAACATGATTATGATTATGTGCGTGTGTGTATCTGGGTGATAGATATCAAATTAATTTGGTACAGTAATAGGTTTGGTCAAAAAGTAGGAATAAAAATGACAGAATCAGGACAGTCTTTCAATCTGTATTCTAAATGAAGCTAGTTTCATTATAGTAAGTGTCTCAAATGGTTTGTCTGGGAAATTTTATTGCACATAGATCTTAACTTGCTACCTTTATTATTATTGTCTCAACTTTCAGCTGCTGTATATAAAATGTATGCTGGACACAACTCAATAAGGAAGTTTGAGAGTTTGAATCTATCTGCTTTTGTGAAATGTAAGAAATCTCATGTTTTTAATTGGTTTAGATGAGAAAAAATTTACTTCCCCCACCATCAATTCTGTTTTCATTAGTTAGTTTTCTATGCTTTGAAGTGGTGTGCACTAAAATATTATTACTGGGGCTTCCCTGGTGGCGCAGTGGTTGAGAGTCCGCCTGCCGATGCCGGGGGCACGGGTTCGTGCCCCGGTCCAGGAGGATCCCACATGCCGCGGAGCGGCTGGGCCCGTGAGCCATGGCCGCTGAGCCTGCGCGTCCGGAGCCTGTGCTCCGCAACGGGAGAAGCCACAATGGTGAGAGGCCCGCGTACCGCCAAAAAAAAAAAAAAAAAAAAAATATATATATATATATATATATATATTTAATATATATATTATTACTGTCAAGATTACTTATTACTACTACTTATTATTACTTTACTATTTGATGAAGGAAATAGAACAAGTAAAATGTTCACTTTTGATCACTTAGACAAATGTCTGTAATAATTATTTAAATTAGGATAGTGAAAATTATATTTATAGCCATGTTCATGGAGTGGGATGGGGATGGAGTGCTTCTTCACACTGTTTCCATACTTTGCAAAGGGAAAAAAAGAAGCATGCTGTCATCACATGTGTCTATATTACATGCACATGTTTTTTTATGTTTCACTCAAAATAAACTTTTTTTGTGGGGATGCCACCATGATTAAGCATGGACTTTTTAAGAGTTCTAGTGTCGGGGCTTCCCTGGTGGCGCAGTGGTTGAGAGTCCACCTGCCGATGCAGGGGACACGGGTTCGTGCCCCGGTCCGGGAAGATCCCACATGCCGCGGAGCAGCTGGGCCCGTGAGCCATGGCCACTGAGCCTGCGCGTCCGGAGCCTGTGCTCCACAACGGGAGAGGCCACAACAGTGAGAGGCCCACATACCGGAAAAAAAAAAAAAAAAAAAAAAAAAAAAAAAAGAGTTCTAGTGTCAATCATAACATTTGCAATCTGTGTATAATTTTAAAAAATCAAAATTATATTTATTTACAGTTTATACTCACCTCTAGAACTACATTTTAAAATATTGAAATTGCTAAGTTGAAGAAAGTTTACCTTATGGGCTCACATATGTTAATAATGGCATGCATGGTTTCTTTTAATAGAATTTGTTAATCATTTTCCAAAAGGCTATGTATTTTCTAAATTTTATCTGTAATTAGTTGAGGCTTGTGTTGGATGAGGGGTGAGTAAGAAAGTGAAACAAATACATGTGATAAGGACAATACTAGATCTGAATGCACAGATGTAGATTATAATGGCTAGTCTACATTCTGTCTTGACATCTAGGATGTAAAAAATGCTTTCCTTGAAATAGAAATAAAAATTGCTTGAATGGGATTTATGGAACATCATCGAAGTCATAGTAGTTGTTATGATTTAAAATCTATATATAAAGCACTGCATGTTTACATCATGGGAAATCTTTGCTTCTCCTTTATGAATTTCACTTTTAGAGTTTTGCTCTGAATTGCAATATTTAAACAACAAAGTGAATCTCAAGTTGAATTGAATTTGGAATAATATAGAAATAATGCTGCTCAATTCCATTTAGTGTAATTCTGGAATGATAAAAGGCCTTCAGCATTTTAAAGGTTGGATTGGTTTTAAACAATTAGCTGAGCCATGCTTTAAACTTATCTAGTTATAGTTTGTGTTTCTTTATTGTTTCTAACATACTAAGACACCAATTATTTTATGGGGCATTTATATAATACTATTATAGTTTTTTATTTAATGTAGCTGATTTTTAGGTGAAATGTTTTTAAAGAAGTATTTTCTGATTATTTCAGCTTTTTAAATCCTTTATAAAATATGCAAGGTAGATCTAACTTTTCTCATAATTCATTTTCATGGTAACTTATTTTTCTGAAATTGATATACAAAAGGAGCGACTCTAAAGACAAAGTCAACCAGTACTAGGGACTTGGTTTTACTTCGCTTGCCAAAGACCATGCACGTATGTTACAGACAGAGAAAATGAGGGCCGAAGACTTCAAATTACTTTTTCCAAGGTTAAGCAATTAGGAGTCTGTGGAGTTGGGATTCATACCAGTAGTGTCTGATTCTTAGTTCTGTACTCTTTTCCTTATGCCATTCCATGATAGTCAAAATAATCCTGGAGGAACAGTGATTGCCCCCACCTCTTTTCCTTTAATATCAGCTGAATACCACGTCAAATTTCTACCCCTCTCTAATCTTCTTGCCTCTTCATTAAAAAGGAATGTCAATAGCAACATCATAAGCTAGACAAGTAACCCCACCTTATCAGCATGCCATGTTTTTACTCTACCTTATTCCTGTCAGTATCTACTATGCATTTGTCAAATCCTATAGAACTTTACCAAAGTACTAAGAGTGAACCTTAATGTGTATGAAGTAAAAAATAATAATTTATGAGATTGAAGTATCCCTGGATGGAAGGCAAAATGTGACAAAACAATCTAACTGTATTACACATGTATGAAACAACCTCACTGAAGGGGGTGAAGAAAAAGTCTAGCCTAAGTGACTGACAGTGAGTAGAGTCTGTAAAACTAGAGGCAAAGAAACAATGCATAAGGACTCTACTCTTGCTGGTAAAGTTTCCCATGGGAGTATGGGTTAATAATTCTGATACTGCTATATACGTGTACGAGAAGTAAATAAGTAAATGGATGGCATATGGTAGAGACAGGTTGTCATTGTTAGTAGGAATTTACAGATAAGCAAAGGGAGAAAGTTTCAGTGATCTATGTGGTAGTGGAGTAGAATTGGAGATATGAGTATAAACTGATGTTTTGCTTAATATAGATATATTTGGATATACAGAGGAATATTTATATATATATGATATAATATAATATAATATAATATATAACATAACATTTACACATAATGTTTTTTGCCCTGTCACCTGAGAGGATCTAGAAGCAATGATACCCCAGTAGCAACAAGCATACCTAGCACACAAATTTTGGTTTCTAATACCATTCTCCAAAAAAAGGAACCCAGGACTTTTTGGAGAAATAGTTGATTCTAGGACTGGGGCAAGAAATTTAAAAGATGAGTCTGTAGCATCTTGTAGTTTCAGAATGTGATGTTCTCAAAACCACAGTGAAGGTTGGACGCAGGAGCCAAGTGAAAGAGATCCCAATGGCCAAAACTAGAACAATTTGAACAACAAAAAGTAATGTAGTATTGGATTGTAACTAAAAGCATTAAATGCCCATGAATCCATGTTGATATTAAGTTAATTATAAAATAAATATATGTGAGTGAGAGCTGTCAAATATGCGGGAAAATTCCAAATAATTGATGTAGATACTCTGTTCTCAAGGAGTCAGGGCCTTACTTTTTGCCCCCCTAAATGTGGGCTGTGCTGAGTAATTTCCTCCAAAGAGTGTAGTATGGAATGGGCGGGAAGAAAAAAGAGTAACTTTAGAGTGGAGAAACATGACGAACACTACCTCAGCCATGTGGTCAAGGTTAACATCAACAGTGATGTCATTTTGACAGCATGTATCCTTAGTAAGATGTGATGAAGCGGAGCTTTACCTCTCTGGCCATCCCCTTCAAAATCCGTAACTCCAAGCTAATCATGAGAATTATATTAAACAAATTGCAATTGAAAAATACTCTTAAAACTAACCAGTACTCCTCAAAATGCTCAACCAATACTCCTCAAAACTGTCAGGATCGTCAAAAATAAGGGAAGTCTGAGAAAATGTCACAGCTAAAAGAAGCCTAAGGAGACATGATGACTAAGTGTAGTGTGGCATCCTGGATAGGATACTGGAACAGGAAAAGGCATTAGTTAAAATGACTGAATAAACGATGAACTCTAGTTAATTATTGTGTACTAATAACTCGTTTATTCATTATAACAAATGTACCATAAAAATATATGTTGTTGCTCCTAGAAGAAACTGGGTGTAGGGTATATTGGAACTCTCTGTAGTATCTTTGTGATTTTTCTGTGAATCTAAAACTGTTCTAAAAAATAAAGTTTTTTCTTTAATTTTAAAAATAGATTTGGTAAGGCCTAATCACTGGAATTGTGATTCAACAGGGTTGGCTTAAGCGTCTATGGGTATCTTTTTTTAATAGCTCCTGAGACACTAGGAAACACAGTCAGAATTAAGAGGCAAGGGCTAGGTTGTAAGTTCAGTGAAGACAGCAATCTTTTAAATGAAGCTCATGACTTTATCCATACAGCCTACGACAAGTAGACAAAAAAGTAAATATTTCCCGAATGCATGAATTATAAAATTCTGTAGTGAGAAATGGAAGTAGTTATTATTTAACAGCAAAAAACACATTTTAAACTTACTTCTGAAGATTTTGATATAAGCACATTTGTTCAAAACCCAAATACATAATGAAAACATTTGTATTCCACATAACATCTCTGTTGTTATGTGCAAAATATGTATTGGCCATATTGCACAAATAATTAAGCAATTATAATCTTTTCTGTGTCACAATATTAGAATCTCTTTTGTGTTGATGAGAAAAGATTAAATTAAAAAACAATATTGAAAATATAAATGGAAGTAGTATGCTAACAAAGATATTTTAATTTCATGATACTTACACTATGCAACAGATACTACTTTGAAAACATTTAATGTGTGTTTATACACATACATGTAAATAAACCCTGATCTTTTTTTATGTGCTGACTTACAAATACCAGTGCTTAGCACAGTACACAGTGCAAAAATGAAACCTTTTGAAAAAATAGATAATACGTAAATAAGTGCATGCACTGAAGGTCTAAAAGGTATTTGTATGCCTGAAATGTTCCTGCTGAATTCTGATTCAGTACGGTTATTATCTCAGTTTAGTATCTTCATTCACCTTCATTGTATGTGTGTGTGTGTGTGTATATATGTACTATATACATATGTATATATTGTTATATACAAAGGAACCAGTGAAGTATGGGAATAATTTTAAGCGCTCTCCAATTACAGAATCAAACATACTCTAACTCTTAGAAACTAACTGGCCAGTTTTTGAAAGTAGTTGACCATAATATTTTCCTTCTTCAAATTCTGATTTGGTCATTTTCTTCCTATTAATGTTTCTATCAGGGGGTGCATAAGGGAACAAATTAAGATTTATCTCATATTTTGTACTAAAAACTAATAAAGAAGAAAATTTGAAGCTATTGGCTAAAATGATTTTTACATTTCTAAAAATCATGAAATGTAATTGGTTCATTTAGAGTATGAAAGCAGTTTATATCCAATTTGAGGAGGCAGAACTGTATAGTGAAATGGTTAAAGATGGTCAGAGGAAAAGCTACATTTGTATTTGGCTTTGACACTGTTGGGTTTTCATATTGGGCAAGTGCCTTAGGCCTCTCCAAGCCTGTCTCCAGGCCTGTCTCTTAGGCCTCTCTGTTTCCTATCTCTAAAATGTCTCAGGCACCCACCCGAATTTCATATTCTTTTCTTCACCATGTGGGATATTATTTTCCATTGGAGGATAATTCTTAAGCACATCTACATTTTTAGTTTATAGTTAAGTGAGATTTGAATGAGACACAATTTTTGGAAACATTTATTTCAGCCATTCCCATAAGTGGGAAATAAAGAGTAGCTGATGTTGCCTCTGTTTTGCCTCCCACATTCTCTTCTTTCCTTTCTTCCTCCTTCTTCTTCTTTATAGTGATATTATTCATTCAAATGGACATGACCTCCATTAAAATATCTTCAAGGAGATTGATGACATATAACACGAGTGTTACAACCAGAGTAGCAAGAAAATGAAGGAATCTAGCTGTGAAGTGAAATCAGATAAAGTCTATAAGGTATAAGAGACACAATAGCACTACATTAGTTAGTGTATTAGTTGAGTTTCAGGTTAGTGCCTGAAACTCAAAGGCAAACAGTGTTGGGGCACATGCCCATTTCAGGTGGGAACTGAGGGGTAGTGGTGCAACAAGTTAAAACGCAGGGCAAAACCACACAAGTTTATCTCTTGTGAATAGCTTCTAAATAGCTTCTAAATGAGTTGTTATTGAACTTACTAAGATTGTCATCTCCTCCCTTTCGGAGTTGGTTATAAGTCAGTCTCTCATCTCCCTCCTGACAGTATAAACAAAGTACCCTCTAGACCTGTACTCAGAAAGATACTAGGCATGTCCACTTACACTCACTCCCTTCATAGAACTACTGGTGCATTAGATAGTAGGGGCCAGGAAGAAGCCTTTGTCAAGTTGCCACTAGAAAATAATCACCTTATATATGGTACCTCTGAACTCCCAAATATTTAGTAGGTTTCTTCACAGACACCCACTGTAAATCCCAGGTACTTTTCTGCACCATCCTAGGTGTTATTCCCAATATTCAGCAGACCTACAATTTTAACTTGTGGTTCACAAACATTCAGATCAAATTCTTATACCTTTTATAATTATCCCTAATACTCTTTCAAATGTATTTAATGGCCTTTGTCATCAAAAATTTACTGGAAGACATGATGTAAGCCCTTTGAAAAGATATTAATAATTAATAGAGTAATCTTTAACTTTCTTTCCATGAATCATGATGCTGTCTTTTCTCATGTCCCAGATGGGCAGAAGTCAAGAGGAAAACAGATATGGCTTCTGATGGCTCTGTGAAATCTATATGATGTTCAGTGGACTCTGTGCTTATAACTCCTTTATTTCATGCATGTAAACTTCCTATCTGGTATCTGGAAGGATCCGCTCATACTCAGTAATTAATGCAACTAATTCTTATTATAAAGAATATTTAACAATGTGCTAACCATCTAAGTGGAAATTCTCAATGACTGGAATCTACCTGATCTTTCAAATGCGATGTTGGCCCTAGATTCTCAGGGTTAGTGGCCACGGATGAGCTAATGCCAGAGTTTCTAGTGCCCCATGAACTATCCTTCTACTGCCCTTAGTAAAACATAATCTGTATAAAGATGGAAAACCTGCTATGGAACATGGTGGATGTCAGTCATTCCACAATATTAAGAAATCAAGGCATCACCTCTCTAGTGGCACAGTGTCATTTAGATAGGCTCCCAACACATAGCTACAATCAGGCACTATATTTTGTTTAATGTTTGATCTATGATTAAGAGCAAGACAGATCCATGTATACTTAAGCTTATCTCAACAAAGGATATTTAGTTGCCCTTTTGCTCCTACTCAGTACAGAGCCAACTCCTTGCCAATCTGTCAGTCATCAGTCATGTTAAAACAAAATCCTCCCATCTTATAGATATGGTGGATTTTCCAAGGTCTAAAGAGGGTAGGACCTTCATAAAGAGATTTTAAAAAACACGATGCGTTCATAAACATTTTCAAAATTTCTTCCACTCCAGATCATAATTTTGTAAACAGTGTTGTCTATGGAAATAAAACATAATGAAAAGTACAACAAGATGTACTATGTAAATATCTGGATAGTAACCTAAAGGTTAAGAACTAGAACAACTTTATTATTCTTTGTAGTAAATAATACTTGTTCTCTACAGTTTATACAAGTGCCATTATCTTCTATAGAAGTCACAAGAATGGGAGTATCAGCAAATGAGAAGGTATAATGATGTAGTCAGGCCAAAGTTACCTATAGTTATAGAGATTAAAATCTATTTTTTTAGCGATTGAAATACTACAGAATATAATAGTATTAAGTTAGACTATACAAACTGCTTTATGCTCCTGAGTAGCAAGGATATTAACTTAACTAATGATCCTTTAAATGGGTGTGTAAAATATAATTTAAGCTACTTGCAACATGCAAAAGAGAGGCATCGTTTGTTACTGCCAAAAATCACTGACATGTGGAAATCAGAAAATCATTAGCCTTGATAGGAATAGCTTAATACAACAGGGAAGACAACACATTATTTAGAGCAGTTAAATGACAATTGATGCAACCACTGGTGAAATGCATAAAAAAAGTGGATATGATTTAGTGAATGATAAATTCTACACTTAGTATTCATGCATACAAAGGAATAGAAATCTTTGCTCATTAGCCATTGCACTTAGTTTGTGAGCCAAAATGCTTCAGGCTGTAGCCCTAATTGTCATAAATGTTTATCTCTGTGCAAGTTTAATTTAGTCTTAAGAAAAAAATGTTATCCTGAGTGATGAATGATTCTACATCTCTTTCATTTTCTTCATCAGCCTAAATTGGTTTACTTAAATCCCTGTTCACACCCGTCCTCTTCTTGAGGTCTCCATAATACCCCCAGCTATAATTAATCTCTCTTAATCTCTCTCTCTTTTCCCCTATTATGCCCCACTCTTTTCACGTCTATTTTAGCAGTGTGCTTAATGGCATATTTACGGGCATACCTCATTTAGCTTTGCCTTCTAGAATACCAGTTTTTCATAGCTGTTTAGTAGAGTGTAATACTGTGCTTTCCTCAGTTTAAATGGCACTTGCCAATCTGTTTTGTTTATGCTCTTGAATCTCTTTGCTATTGACAAACTTTTTTAGCTGATGATGATTTCTATTTGATTTTGAGCAAATATGTTGAAAATATCTCAAAGTATGAACAAACATGGGCCGTTTTAATGTCCCTTAAACACAAGGATGACATGCAGCATCACACGTGTGAAACTCTGATGGATATGAGACCTGCTCACTCCACCATTTGAACATGTGTAAAGAGTAAGGGGGAGTCAGTTATCTCATACCCTTATGTTAATTTAGATTTTAGTCATTTTTTAGGGAATGCATCTCCAAAGGGGCTGTCGTGACTTTGATTTATTTATTATTCACATTTATGGAACCCTCTTACACTCCATTTTAAAATAAAGTAAATGGGATATGCCTTTACTTTTGAATGTACCTATACATCTTTTATCATTGAGAGTACCCCAAAGCAGGGATCATACCTCAGTGGTAAAATCTAAACTGAGTATAAAGGCCAACTAAGCAGCATAAATGTGTGGAGAGGACAAAGTTAGCATTATAAACAGAAAATCACATTAAGTATTAGCACCTGAAGAGTGCCTACCTGCCTAAAGAGGGCAATAGCTATTAAAAAAAATACGCGTTTCCAAGAAATAATGTAAATTTACTTTTCTATACCTTCCAGTTTTTCAAGTTAAACCAAACCTGATTTTTGTGAGATTTTTTTAATGTTGGCCATTTAATTTAAACTATAGTTATTTTCTATGTTGTGCAAGTTCAAATAAAACACTTCAGATGAGAGCCAGCTCATAGGCTACCTGTCTATGATGTCTGCCATAACCATTTCATGACAATATGAAAGAAAGAATAAATTAGGAGCATTGACTAATGTCTTGGCCTGATCATACAGTTAGTTTTAAAATTTCCATTGATAAATCAAAAAGACACATATGACCAGTTATAATATTTACCATCAACATCACACACACACACACACACACAACTTTTTAAAAATCCTACCAATTTCAGAGGGGGAAGCATTAATTTTCTGAGTACTGAATTCTGGGATAAAATAAAATTTCCTGGGCAATATCATACATAATGTCCTCAAGAACATCTCTACAATAAATATGAGTTTTGTAGGATCACTTTTTGTTGTGTTCCTTTATGTAAGACAAGTCATATTAAATACCAAACTTAATTTTTGCCGTGGTTTCAGTGAAGTCACAAAATGATGAAAGTCAGGCACAGACCTGTTAACTGGATTTGGCAGAGAAATGGATAGAGTACATATAACTCTAAATACATTTTATTCAGTTTTGAATCCTTAGAGCTCTTAACAAAGTTTTCTGCATGTAGAAGATGCTCTTTGAAAGTATGAAGTGAAAACATGAATTGAATTAACTACACATTTGATGGTGGATAAAAAGCATCTCAAATACAAAGCCCTGGGTTTAAGAAAATAGCATGTACACTCTACTAGTCACAGTACAACTAAAAATTAAAAGGTGTTTTGATGTCTCCTGGACTTCTCGTTTACATGATTAGAAAAAGAGGCCCACTACATATGCCAGCAGTTAACAGTTGTGACTTTAAACAGTGATCGTATTTAGTGGCAGAATTCATAAGATAAATTTTTGTCATATGTTTTTAGTTTACGTTCTTGGGGTAACAAACCATCCTACACTCAGGTCTCTGGACATGGCCCAATCATAGCACCTGTTGAAGGACAGACACAGGTGGTTATATTTACAATTATACAGTCTCTACTGGCCTAAGGAATTGAAGGTAGTTACTTGCCAAAGAAGGAAATAGTCCATTCACTGACTAGCTGTCCAATGATGCAGTGGATTTTTCCTCTCTCAAGTATATAAACTAATAATCAGAAGGAGATTTAAGCTAGAAACTCCCGTTTTCAAGAATGCAGTGCTAATGTGTAACCAAGGAAAGTTAATTTTCAGAGAGAAGCAAGAGAATGGAGCAAATGATATAAAATGGTATAGAGAAAGAGGAGTGAGGGACTAAGAAACTGGAAAAATGGGAAAAAGTAATTCCTGCCTTTAGCAGCTCAAAGCCAATAGCTTTGTCTAGAAAATTGTCTGGCAACAATAGCCCCTTCCCCCCCTCCCCCCCCTCCCCACTGCCACACACCACATATACACTCCCTCACACAACTGCTGAGGCAAGCTTGAGTGGATATCACTTTCTTGATATTAATTAAATTATGACGAGGATGAACTTAATGCAACTATTTAAAAGATATGAAAAGGAAAAAAAAGATGTGATATATAAAGTAGGAGAATAAAAATAGATGTGTTTGTGTGCATGTGTTTTTCAGACCAATAATTATGATTAATGTCAAGTTATTAAAATATGCAGTATGTGAATCATTAGTGCTCAAGGAAGTTGATTATAAGATCATAGTATTCTGCCTGAGATTAGAGAATGGATATATTTATACTTAGCTTGCTCAGGATCTGTTCTCTCAGAATACAGAAGTCCTTATTCATATAATATTTTTCAAGACTCTTGTTTTCTAATGTCTTCTGTTTCATAGTCTACCTCTTTGTCTTCAGGAAGTTGAGCAAGACAGCAATACCTTTGTTTAAACATCTTCGGGACTATTTCCTCATTCCCAGCTTATTTTGATATAATATCCTTGGATATAAATCTGTATATCCTATCTAACTAGTCCTAACACTTTCTGTTCAGAACAATTTTGGATAGCTCTAAATTGCATGCAGCAACTTGGCATAAGCAAAGTGCTATTAAAGAAATAAGGTATAGAGATGAGAGGGTACCAAACAAGTCTTTCTGCTGGATAAAGTCTCTTTCATAGGACAGATAGTAATTTTTCTCCATCTCATTGATGAACAACCGATATCTTCCAAGTAGGTTCCATAATGGGAGTGGCAAAATATAATTTTCATATGGTCTTTTATGTTCATTGTCCCTGTCACCCTTTCTCAGGGATTCTTTTGAGCTCTGCATGTTAACATTTTTTCTCATGTATTGCATATTTTTAGATTTCAGCAGAATTTCAATTCAGTCTGTCATTTTATAATTCTAAGAGTGACATATGGGAAGGTGATAGAATGTGGCTAGGTGTGTGTTAACTTAATCCACACTCATTTTTTTCTTTTTTTTAATAATTATATAGTTATTTTAATGTGTGTTACAAAATTACAGTTTTCCATTCTGTTGTAGAGGTAGAAAGCTTCATTTTGGAAACCACTGGTCCATATGAAAGCCCAGAAATAGGTAAGCAGAAGACTGCTGCCTTTAAAAATGGCCACATACAAATCTGAAAAGCCTTTTATTGTTAACAAGTGTAAAATTATAATACCTAGCATTTTTTCTCAATTTATCTTTTCAACACTGGGATATGATTATATTATTCCCATTTTGCAGATGAAAAAACTAAAACTCAGAGTGGAGAGATACCTGGTTAAACTATTGAGGATCAGATCATAATCTTTATTTTTTTTTTCATTTTTTTCTTAATACAAAAATAATACGAATGGTTGATAATGTAGATAATATACTCCTGAAAAATAAAATATCACTAAAAATTGAGAGTTATAAATATTTCAATGAGTTGTAAAAATATTTCATGAAAGTATCACTTGCAAGTATATTAGGCTAGCAAAATTTAAAGAAAATTTAAATTGGTATTGATATTTTATGCTCCTTTGTCACTGTTGGTGAGAGTTACATACATTTAAAACATTGCGTTAAAATAGCATGTCCTTGCTTTGCAAAAAATAAGACATAGAGGTTATATAATGAATCCCATTCCTAGTTTATATTCTTATCCTATCTAAACATTAGTTATAACAAATAAAATCATTTATTAAAAAGGATTAATATTTTTATTTCAGACCTGCAAGTTTATGTTTATTGTTCTAGGTAACCCTACATATTTAATAGTTATTGATTTTTGGATTCCTCATGGCAATGGTGGGTTAAGGAGACTATTTTCCCTGAAGTCCAGTTTTTCCATAGTCACTCGTTATTATGCCCCTGTAGGTCAGTAAATATGTATAGGAGAGATACAGAACAAGATTATGAAAGTGATGTCTTACTAATTTTCAATTCAACTTCAAATCAAACTTCAAATCAAGTTCAAATCAAACTTCCTCCCACTTTTGCATTGTATAGTTTAGGAAGCTACAGATGGAATTTCAGTATCCACCTGCAAAATCTACTCTATTAATTAGGACTCTTATTTGATTGACACAGAAACAAGATTCAAATCAGCTTATTCTAAGAGGTAAACATAGCATAAGACCTCTGGATCTGTTGTGAAAATCAAGGATAGCAATGTTGCTGTGCCATGAAATGAGAGAATGAAAACTTTTCTTTGACTCTTAACTTTGCTAGTCTGGGTAAGTTTTATTTCTAATCTCTGGCTTTAGATTACACTGCAGATGCTTTCAATATCATCTGAGATTTTGATCCTACACGTCAAGTTTTTAGGAAGAGACCGACTTGTTCTGAGTCTCAAGTACAAAAATGTGAGCAAAGAGAATCTTAGGTCCAGCTTAGATATACTGTTGACACCTGAATCAATCAAAAGCTATCAGGGATAGATTACACTGCTAAATAATGACTTCCACTGAAGCCGTGGTTGGTATCAGAAGCAGCAGTTCACGAAGGAAGGATAGGGTAAATCTGAAGAAAGGGAAGGCACTATTGGGTAGAATGATGTGCCATCATATTATTCTATATATTTAATGTGATGGAGATATCTAGTATTAGCAAAAAGTAAAGCAGGCAATAATCTACTTACTTTGATTTGAAGGAGACTGAGAGTTGTTCCCATACAATTATATTCCTTGACAGCTGGAGAAAACTACTAGTGCTCTTAGGAAACCCCAAATTCAAAACATCCTTAGACCCCATATAGTTGAATACCCAAACTTTTATATGAGAAAGTTGAGAACCAAGGTAATTGATTTTTCAAGGTCATATTATCTCTAAGTGCCAGAAACCCCAAAGTTGTCTAACATTAAACCCACATATTTAATCCTTCTTTTTTGGCCCTAGAGACTTTTACTCACTCAAGTATTCCCCATGACAGGGTTTTCAAAGTTTGTTCTGTAGATTACCTGCATGAGAATAATTGAAAGTACAGGTTCTTGGGCCCCCTCCTCTGCCCCCCAAAACTGAGTCACAAACTCCATCGATTATAATCTGTAAAACTGCATTCTTAACCAAATTTTGGTGTGGTTTTTATGCATGCTGAAGTTTGGAAACTACTGAAGCTTGGTATTCCTAAGTCGTTGAAGGAAAGGGTTAGTAACTAACCACTGAAAGTACTATGAGCCCAGGAAGGACTAAAAAGACAACAGAGAATACCTAAGAAGTTATTGATAAAGTAGAAAGGACCTTCTTGACTTACTACAGATTTTCCTCATGAACTGCCCTCATAATTGTTATTTCCCTAATGAATTCTAGTTCCCTATTGAAAATTACTCTTTCTACACACTGAAGAAGGTGGTGTTAATTTTGAAAGACACCATTTTAAATGGGAGCTTCAAGTATTAGTCAATGAATCAGGTCCTCACATTACCATTTAGATATCAGTGTTATTTACAGAATGCTTTTCCACAAGCATGTTTTTCCTAACTACTACTGCATGCATTTGAGTCATCCCATTGGACTATGTTTATATGCATCTTAACGTTTTATGAATATACTTTAACATTACTGAAAATAAAAATACATAAACTCATATAAATCCTGTAGATGACTTTCTTTCCAAGTTTTAAATGATTGGTCTTTGCTGTCTGATTACAGAGGTATAAAAATTTAATAGCAATTCATATGCACATTATTGTGGTATTACTTGCATTTCCATATCTCATTCTTTCCAGAGGAGTTTAAAGATTAACTTGATAGTTTAAATTTTATTGATAGATTTCCTTAGGCTATAGAGGCAGTGCTTTGTGTGTTTATGCTTTGATGCAATCTGGAATAAAATTAAGTAATTTTCAGCTCCCAAAATATAAAAAATAAAGTACATGAATTACTGAATTTTCAGGGTGTTTTACATCTAAAAATTACATTTTAATTTGTTCTTTACTGGTACCGTGCAGCTTTCTATATCTATACATCTTTAAGGCTTATAAATATAGTAAGGTAAAAAAAGTATATTTCAAATTTGATGCATAATAAAATATTTAAAAACATTAATAATACATTATACCAAATGCCTTGATTGTTTTGTGTATGTAGCAATTCAATTTTTAAAAAGTTTTATAATACTGATTGGTGGTATTAAATACATCTTTTTTGTGCTTTAAAAAATACTTGTCTATTCACACACATATGAATCCAGCTTTGTGAATATATACATAATCAATCTTTGAAATCCACATCATTGCAGTTGGAAAATAGATTGGCTAACTCACATCTCTGCTTACATTTAATATTCCATTAATTTGGGAAGGATCATAAAGTGTTTTAGTCTCCAGAGTATCTCAAAGTCTAAAAGTAAATAAGCAGTTGTCAACTGTATCATCAAATGACTATTACCTATTTTGTTTAATTATACCAAAGAGAACTCAAAAATAAAATTTGTGTAGTAAAAACTTGCCTAGGCAGTCCAGGTTCTTAAGATGCAAGATATAATCAAAGTGATTTATATCAATACTTAAATGCTGTGACATGTGAAAGACTAAATGTAAATTCTATAGGTCGCTTTATGTTTGAAATTATATTTCTAGAGTAGTTAAGCCTACTATGGTGGATGAGTAAAGGTTTGGGGATATGTCCTTTAGAAGAGGATAGATTGATTTTTGGAAAAGATGGCAGAGAAACTAGGACTGATTGAGAATATAACACACACATACTACTTTGTTTAATCCTCCTTCTATAAGTTCATATGTGAGAGAATTTTTTTTTTTTGCTTCTTTTACGGCTTTTCGATATAATCTAAAAGGCACACCCACATATCTGTATCACATTTGGAGCTTTAGAATGTCTTTATTGGACTCCAGAAAAATGCACATATGATTATTAATATCATGGATTATGGATAGCTTATTAATTTTTTAATATTCAGGTTAATACTCATTTGCATTTCAGAAATAAGGTAAATATTTTGACCTTTGCAAATTCATAGTCGAATAGCATTGCAGAGCATTTTCTAATCTGTTTCAAATCATCTCCTGGTTAAAATCCATTTTTCTGAAGAATTTGAACCTTTTTACCTACTCTGTTACAAGATAGGAATTTTAAGATTATATTCAGATGCATGTTGGAGATCTCTTGGAGAAAGCCATATCAGAGTAAAAAAGAAGTAGCCACCTTTCATAGAACATCTGTCCTATCATAAAACATCTTTTCCTCATAATTGTATTCCCCATCAATTGTATCCTATTAGGAGACTATGCTAAATATAGGAAAGTTTCCAAACATACTCCATCTTTAGAATGTGATTCACACACTCTCTGCCTCCCACTGGCTCATCCAGGCAGATGTGCTTTTCCCTATAACAATGCCATCAGCAGTCCAGTAGGCACTCCTATATATGTGGACTATCCTAGACAACTCCAGTAGAGATGGGTTTTGAAAGAGCTATCCACAGCCAGTAACTCAGTTTCCAAGACAGATTATAGATGTATATATGAATACACACACAGAGTCTTTGACACCATTCATCACTGAAATCTTCTTCTCCTAGTACAAGTAGATTGATTTTCTTCGATAATCACACTCTGATGTGAAGTATTGAGAATAAGTTGGAACCGTAAATATATTATGTGGCATGGAAATTGATACCTGTGTACTAACTAGTTTTGTTGTACTAACTAGCTGTTGCTAAAAATCAGGCTATCTTAGTATATTTGTTCCTGTTTAACCATGCTATCTGTTCCTTTTACCCTTCAAGGAAGATAGTATAGAATTGATACCTGTTTAGAAGTGGTACTTAAAATTTTTTCACCTAATTTGTACTTGTGGTGGGGTGGTACAGGTTCAGAATAGAGATCACCATATCTGAATAAAAAGCAGAAAGTGTTGGAGTCAAGCTGAAGAGTGTTAATATCCCAGCAATGACCCTAACAAGCTATGTGAAATTGGTTGATTCAGCTAAACTTTTTCACCCAAATGATAATATGCAGTAAGAGGTGTACTTTGAAAATGTACATAAAGTGCTGAGCATGGTGTTGGCTAGTGGTTTGTATCTCCTTACGAGTAAAGTTTCTTTCCCCATCTTTCCCTCAGAATAATGTGTTGCAAGAATGGAGATGCTTGGCATGTCATAAATTCCTGGCATTAAATGTATATTGCCTTGGAATAATTAGCACCTTTTCACTCTTTAAGGTATGAATCTAAACCTAATGAGGTGAGTTTTACCTTGCAAAAGAAAAATCTGAAATTTTCTCAGTTTAGTTGCCACGTTAATTGTCTAAGATTGAAGTGCTAGGTTTCTCCAAATTCCTACAAAACTATTCTGGTATAGAATTTATGATTATCAACTTTAAATGATCATTCCCTCTCCATAAAATGATAATGGAACTAGATGCCATAATGTGAGAATTAGAGGAAAGCATATTTGGTTTTTTTGGTACTGTCTTTTTAGAGTAAAATCCTAATTTCTCCCAGATATGTGTTGAAATGCTACCACAGTCAAATTTCTAATGAGGGTTGATGTTTAAAAAGTTACATAGGGAGACCTTCAAGATGGCAGACGAGGGGCCTCCCTGGTGGCGCAGTGGTTGAGAGTCCGCCTGCCGATGCAGGGGATACGGGTTCGTGCCCCGGTCTGGGAGGATCCCATATGCCGCGGAGCGGCTGGGCCCGTGAGCCATGGCCGCTGGGCCTGCGCATCCGGAGCCTGTGCTCCGCAACGGGGGAGGCCACAACAGTGAGAGGCCCGCATACCGCAAAAAAAAAAAAAAAAAAAAAAAAAAAAAAAGATGGCAGACGAGTAAGATGTGGAAATCACCTTCCTCCCCACAAATACATCAAAAATACATCTACATGTGGAACAACTCCTACAGAACACCTACTGAACACTGGCAGAAGACCTCACAGACTTCACCAAAGGCAAGAAAATCCCCATGTACATGGGTAGGGCAAAAGAAAAAAGAGAAAAACAGAGACCAAATAATAGGGACGGGACCTACACTTCTGGGAGGGAGCTGTGAAGGAGGAAAAGTTTCCACACACTAGGAAGGCACTTCGCAGGCGGGGATGGGGGTGGGGGTGGGGTAAGCTACAGAGCCATGTAGGAGAGCACAGCAACAGGGGTGCAAAGGGCAAAGCAGAGAGATTCCCGCACAGAAGATTGGTGCTGACCAACACTCACCAACCTGAGAGACTTGTCTGCTCATCCACCAGGGCAGGGCAGGGCTGGGAGCTGAGGCTCAGGCTTCAGAGGTCAGAAACCAGGGAGAGGACTGGGGGTGGCTGCGTGAACACAGCCTGAGTGGGCTAGTGCACCACAGCTAGCTGGGAGGGAGTCCAGAAATAGTCTGGACCTGCCTAAGAGGCAAGAGACCATTGTTTTGGGGTGAGCGAGGAGAGGGGATTCCTTCCCTGTCTGCCCACAGAAGGCAGACCACCGCCTGAACGAGCTCCAGAGACAGGTGTGAGCCATGGCTATCATCTCAGACACCAGAGACGGGCATGAAATGCTAATGCTGCTGCTGCAGCCACCAAGAGTCCTGTGTGAAGCACAGATCACTATCCACACATCCCTGGGAGCCTGTGCAGCCGCCACTGCCAGAGTCCCGTGATCCAGGGACAACATCCCCAGGAGAACACATGGCATGCCTCCAGCTGTTGCAACCTCATGCTGGCCTCTGCCACCACAGGCTCACCCTGCATTCCAATTATAACTACCATACCCCTCCCTTCCCACCAGCCTGAATGGGCCAGAACTCCCTAATCAGCTGCTGTTTTAACCCCGTCCTGTCAAGGTGGGAACAGACGCCTGAGGGCGACCTACATGCAGAGGTGGGGCCAAAACCAAAGCTGAACCTTGGGAGCTGTGCAAACAAGAGAAAGGGAAATTTCTCCATGCAGCCTCAGGAGCAGTGGATTAAATCCCCACAATAAGGATGTACCGTGCATCTGTGGAATACCTGAATAGACAACGAATCGTTCCATAATTGAGACGGTAGACTTTGGGAGCAACTGTAGACATAGGGTTTGCTGTCTGTGACTGATTTGATTTTGATTTTTATGTCTATCTTAGTATACTTCTTAGTGCTTGTTATTGGTGGATTTGTTTATTGGTTTGGTTGCTCTCTTCTTTTTTTATTCCTGTTTTTTAATTTTAATAATTATTTATTTTATTTTATTTTACTTTTTCTTTCTTTTTTTCTTCCTTTTCTTCTGAGCCATGTGCCTGACAGGTTCTTGGTGCTACAGCCTGGTGTCAGGGCTGAGCCTCTGAAGTGGGAGAGCCAAGTTCAGGACATTGGACCACCAGAGACCTCCTGGCCCCACATAATAGCAGTAGGCAAGAGCTCTCCCAGAGATCCCCATCTCCATGCTAAGACCCAACTCCACCCAAAGGCCAGCAGATGGCAACGCTGGTTGCCCCATGTGAAACAACTTGCAAGACAGAAACACAACATCACCCATTAGCAGAGAAGCTGCCTAAAATCATAGTAAGTTCACAGACACTCCAAAACACACCACTGGACGCAGCCCTTCCCACTAAAAGGAAAAGATCCAGCCCCACCCACAAGAACACAGGCACCAGTCCCGTCCACCAGTAGGCTTACACAAGCCACTGAACCAACCTCACCCACTGGGGGCAGACACCAAAAACAATGGGAAATGCAAACCCATAGCCTGCAAAAAGGAGACCCCAAACACAGTAAGTTAAGCAAAATGAGAAGACAGAGAAATATGCAGAAGATGAAAGAGCAAGGTAAAAACCCACCAGACCAAACAACTGAAAAGAAAATAGGCAGTCTACCTGAAAAAGAATTCAGAGTAATGACAGTAAAGATGATCCAAAATCTTGGAAACAGAATGGAGAATATACAAGAAACGTTTAACAAGGAACTAGAAGAACTAAAGCACAAACAAACAATGATGAACAACACAATAAATGAAATTAAAAATTGTCTAGAAGGAATCAAGAACAGAATAACTGAGGCAGAAGAATGGATAAGTGATCTGGAAGATAAAATAGGGGAAATAACCACTGCAGAGCAGAATAAAGAAAAAAAAGAATGAAAAGAATTGAGGACAGTCTCAGAGACCTCTGGGACCACATTAAATGCACCAAAATTCGAATTATAGGAGCCCCTGAAGAAGAAGAGAAAAATAAACGGTCTGAGAAAATATTTGAAGAGATTATAGTTGAAAACTTCCCTAACATGAGTAAGGAAATAGTCAATCAAATCCAGGAAGTGTGGAGAGTCCCATACCGGATAAATCCAAGAGGAAACATGGTAAGACATGTATTAAACTATCAAAAATTAAATACAAAGAAATATTAAAAGCAGCAAGAGAAAAGCAACAAAGAACATACAAGGGAATCCCCATGAGGTTAACAGCTGATCTTTCAGCAGAAACTCTGCAAGCCAGAAGGGAGTGGCAGTACATATTTAAAGTGATGAAAGGGAAAAACATACAACCAAGATTACCCAGCAAGGATCTCATTCAGATTTCACAGAAAAATTAAAACCTTTACAGACAAGCAAAAGTTAACAGAATTCAGTACCGCCAAACCAGCACTACAACAGATGCTAAAGGAACTTCTTTAGGAAGGAAACACAAGAGAAGGAAAAGGCCTACAAAAAAAAAACCCCAAACAATTAAGAAAATGGTAATAGGAACATACATATCGATAATTACCTTAAATGTAAATGGATTAAGCACTCCAACCAAAAGACATAGACTGGCTGAATGGATACAAAAGCAAGACCTGTATATACACTGTCTACAAGAGACCCACTTCAGACTGAGGGACACATACAGACTGAAGTGGAGGGATGGGAAAAGATACTCCATGCAAATGGAAATCAAAAGAAAGCTGGAGTAGCAATTCTCATATCAGACAAAATAGACTTTAAAATAAAGGCTATTACAAGAGACAGGGACACTACATAATGATCAAGGGATCAATCCAAGAAGAAGATATAACAATTGTAAATATCTATGCACCCAACATAGGAGCATCTCCAATGCATAAGGCAAATGCTAACGGCCATAAAAGGGGAAATCGACAGTAACACAATCATAGTAGGGGACTTTAACACCCCACTTTCACCAATGGACAAATCATCCAAAATGAAAATAAATAAGGAAACACAAACTTTAAATGATACATTAGACCAGATGGATTATTGATATTTACAGGACATTCCATCCAAACAACAGAATACACTTTCTTCTCAAGTGCTCATGGAACATTCTCCACAGTAGATTATATCTTTGGTCACAAATCAAGCCTTGGTAAATTTTAGAAAATTGAAATGACATAAAGCAACTTTTTCGACCATAATGCTAAGACTAGATATCAACTACAAGAAAAAAGCTGTAAAAAATACAAACACATGGAGGCTAAACACTACACTACTAAATAACCAAGAGATCACTGAAGAAATCAGAGGAAATAAAAAAATACCTAGAAACAAATGACAATGAAAGCACAATGACCCAAAACCTATGGGATGCAGCAAAAGCAATTCTAACAGGTAAGTTTATAGCAATACAGTCTTACCTTAAGAAACAAGAAAAATCTCAAATAAACAACCTAATCTTATACCTAAAGCAATTAGAGGAAGAAGAACGACAACAACAAAAAAACAAATTTAGCAGAAGGAAAGAAATCATACAGATCAGATCAGAAATAAATGAAAAACAAATGAAGGAAACGATAGCAAAGATCAATAAAACTAAAAGCTGGTTCTTTTAGAAGATAAATTGATACACCATTAGCCAGATTCATCAAGCAAAAAAGGGAGAAAACTCAAAACAACAGAATTAGAAATGAAAAAGGAGAAGTTTCAACTGACACTGAAGAAATACAAAGGATCTTGAGAGATTACTACAGCAAGTATATGCCAATAAAATGGACAACCTGGAAGAAATGGACAAATTCTTAGAAAAATACAACCTTCTGAGACTGAACCAGGAAGATATAGAAAATATAAACAGACCAATCACAAGCACTGAAATTGAGACTGTGATGAAAAATCTTCCAACAAACAAAAGCCCAGGACCAGATGGCTTCACAGGAGAATTCTCTCAAACATTTAGAGAAGAGCTAACACCTCTTCTTCTCAGACTCTTTCAAATCATTGCAGAGGGAGGAACACTCCCCAACTCATTCTATGAGGACACCATCACCCTGGTACCAAAACCAGACAAATATGTCACAAAAAAAGAAAACTACAGGCCAATATCACTGATGAATATAGATGCAAAAATCCTCAACAAACTACTAGCAATCAGAATCCAACCACACATTAAAAGGATCATACACCATGATCAACTGGGGTTTACCTCAGGAATGCAAGGATTCTTCAATAAATGCAAATCAATCAATGTGATACACCATATTAACAAATTGAAGGATAAAAACCATATGATCATCTCAACAGATGCAGAAAAAGCTTTTGACAAAATTCAACACCCATTTATGATAAAAACTCTACAGACAGTGGGCATAGAGGGAACCTACCTCAATATCATAAAGTCCATATATGACAAACCCACAGCCAATATCATTCTCAATGGTGAAAAACTGAAACCATTTCCTCTACGATCAGGAGCAAGACAAGGTTGCCCACTCTCACAACTATTATTCAACTTAGTTTCGGAAGTTTAGTCATGGCAATCAGAGAAGAAAAAGAAAAGGAATCCAGCTGGAAAAGAAGAAGTAATACTGTCACTGTTTGCAGATGACACGATAACATACTTAGAGAATCCTAAAGATGCTACCAGAAAACTACTAGAGCTAACCAATGAATTTGGTAAAGTAGCAGGATACAAAATTAATGCACAGAAATCTCTTGCATTCCTATACACTAATGACAAAAAATCTGAAAGAGAAATTAAGGAAACACTCCCATTTACCACTGCAAGAAAAATAATAAAATACCGAGGAATAAATCTACCTAAGTAGACAAAAGATCTGTATGCAGAAAACTATAAGACACTGATGAAAGAAATTAAAGATGATACAAACAGATGGAGAGGTATACCATGTTCTTGGATTGGAAGAATCAACACTGTGAGAATGACTCTACTACCCAAAGCAATCTACAGATTCAATGCAATCCCTATCAAACTACCAATGGCATTTTTCTCAGAAGTAGAACAAAAAATTCCACAATTTGTATGGAAACACAAAAGATCCTGAATTGCCAAAGCAATCTTGAGAATGAAAAACGGAGTTGGAGGAATCAGGCTCCCTGACTTCAGACTATACTACAAAGTTACAGTAATCCAGACCGTATGGTACTGGCACAAAAACAGAAATATAGATCGATGGAACAGGATAGAAAGCCCAGAGATAAACCCACGCACATATGCTCACCGTATCTTTGATAAAGGAGCAAGAATATACAATGGAGAAAATACAGCCTCTTCAATAAGTGAAAATAGAGCCTCTTCAATAAGCTACATGTAAAAGAATGAAATCAGAACACTCCCTAACACCATACACAAAAAAAACCCTCAAAATTGATTAAAGACCTAAATGTAAGGCCGGATGCTATAAAACTCATAGAGGGAAACATAGGAAGAGCACTCTTTGACATAAATCACAGCAAGATCCTTTTTGACCCACTTCCTAGAGAAATGGAAATAAAAACCAAAATAAACAAATGGGACCTAATGAAACTTAAAGTCTTTTGCACAGCAAAGGAAACCATAAACAATACGAAAAGACAACCCTCAGAATGGGAGAAAATATTTGCAAACAAAGCAACTGACAGAGGATTAATCTCCAAAAATATACAAGCAACCTATGCAGCACAATATCAGAAAAAACAAGAACCCAATCCAAAAATGGGCAGAAGACCTAAATAGACATTTCACCAAAGAAGATATACAGATTGCCAACAAACACATGAAAGAATGTTCAACATCATTAATCATTAGAGAAATGCAAATCAAAACTACAATGAGGTATCACTGCACACTGGTCAGAATGGCCATCATCAAAAAATCTACAAACAATGAATGCTGGAGAGGGTGTGGAGTAAAGGGAACCTTCTTGCCCTGTTGGTGGGAATGTAAATTAATACAGCCACTATGGAGAACAGTATGGAGCTTCCTCAAAAAACTAAAAATAGAACTACCACATGCCCAGCAATCCCACTGCTGGGTATATATCCTGAGTAAACCATAATTCAAAAAGAGTCATGTACCACAATGTTCATTGCAGCACTATTTGCAGTAGCCAGGGCATGGAAGCAACCTAAGTGTCCATTGACAGATGAATGGATAAAGAATATGTGGCACATATATACAGTGGAATATTACTGAGCCATAAAAAGAACTGAAATTGAGTTATTTGCAGCGAGGTGGATGAACCTAGAGTGTGTCATACAGAGGAAGTAAGTCAGAAAGAGAAAAACAAATACCGTATGCTAACACATATATGGAATCTAAAAAATAATGGTTCTGATGAACCTAGGGACAGGACAGGAATAAAGACACAGATGTAGAGAATAGACTTGAGGACACGGGGAGTGGGAAGTGTAAGTTGGGATGAAGTGAGAGAGTAGTGTTTACATATGTACACTACCAAATGTAAAATAGGTAGCCAGTGGGAAGCAGCTGCATTGCGCAGGTAGATCAGCTCAGTGCTGTGTGACCACCTAGAGGGGTGGGATAGGGAGGGTGGGAGGGAGATGCAAGAGGGGGAGATATGGGTATACATGTATATGTATAGCTGATTCACTTTGTAATACAGCAGAAACTAATGCAACATTGTAAAGCAATTATACTCCAATTAAGATGTTAAAAAATTAAATAAATTTATAAATAAATGGGAAATTTAAAAGTTACATAATCTTTTTCCTTAATGTTTCTAATATGGCTTCCTCTCCTTAATGAAGGAAGAGATTTCACATGTCCTACCTATAGCACTGGGCCCCATATCATACTTTGGCCTGTAACATGTTATTTGGAATTCTAAGGCAATATTTTACAAGTTTTTTAAAGATATGCTTGCTTGCTTGCTTTTATATTCTTTAAAAAGAATACAGTATTTTAACTCCTAAGTTATTTTAGTAGCATAAGTACAAAGATTAAAATATCAAAGCAGTTACAGTGTTTTACATTATGATATACCCAACCTTGTCCCTTTCTCTTGTACCCTTTTCTTTTTCCCTTTGAGAATCACTGCTCTAGAGCTTAGAGTTTTAATATGTCACCTTCAACACATATATGACTCTATCATTGCTTTTCTAAACATTATAATATAAATAATATTCTCTGAAAAAATAAAGTGAAAACTACTGTGATAATAAGGAAAATTTTATACATAATATCTAAATCTAACTCTGTTTGTTGAGTGGTGTGATATTCACATGCAGACTTGTTTCAGAAAAGACATTTTCCTTTATATTGATTTTGAGGAACTCTGATTTATCTTATTTTCTGAAAATAGTTTTTCTTTTATGTGTTGAAAAATACCACATTTAATGCAATTCCTTCTTTCAGTATACACAAGACTCATATGCATAATGTAGTAGCGTATATGTCATTCTATCAGAATTTATTCTTTAAAGCAATTTGGTATTGGAATTCTTAGGCTCAGCTGGAAGATTACTGAGTATCATTTTCTTGCTATATTTGTATTCACATTAAACATTAAGATAAGTCTTTGTGCATTTTAATTTCTGGTAATATTTTACAACTGTTGAGCATATAGTATAGATATTAAACTGGCTTATTACTATACTTTAAAAGATTATTTTTTGTGATAGAATTATCAATGAGGACAAACTTAATAATATTTCAACCCTAATGTAATATCTATTAATTTATGACTAGATAATTTGTAACCCCTGTAAGTATCAGGAAAATAACTTTCAGAAATTTTACCATTAAAATGTATTCATTGGCCACAAACTAATCTTTTCATTAGTGATATGATTCAAGTTTGAAAAGAGAATGTAGAAATCTTCAATAACATTCAGGCAGCAAAATGTGATTGAAAGTCACATCAACACTCTGCAATTGTAATCTCCATAATAAAATTGCAACTAAAATGGGAAAGAAATCATCTTGATGACAACTTATTTCCTCCTGATAATTCCTGTTTTCTACAAACAATGGTCAATTAGACCAAGTGAAAGAAAACAGTGGTTTTCTACTTCTGTTGCTCATCAGACTGCATATGATTAGAAATATATGTATATTTATATATATATCTAGGCTTCTGCTTTTCATGGGAGAGAGCCAGGAATATTTATTTATTTTTAAAGCTTTATAAAAGGTTTTAATGTTCAACAGGGACTGAAAATAACTGAATATTAGTTACATGAATGCAAGGTGTACCTGGGCCATGAGTGGCCTCATGGAAGCATTATGAGAAGCATGTCCTCTCTATGTAAGTAAAAAATTAATGTGGAGATAGAATGTGGATTCAACTTTGAACTTTTACGTTTACTCTCCCGTGCCCAGATGTTTGGTTCAGTGCACTATCATGGACTGGCCCTGGTCTACCACTCTGCTTCATTCTCTTACCTCTGTCTCTGTGACTTAAGGGCTCCTATCACACCAGCCCTGGTGTTCCTCCAGCTGGACAAACATATTCTGGGTTCAAGGCTTTGCACTGCTCTACTGCTGCCTGCCTGGTGTGCCCTTTCTCCAATTTCACTTGATTTACTCCTTCATATTGTTCAGTGCTGTGATCAAACGTTACTGCTCAGGGAGGCCACCCAGGCCACCACTCCATGTCACTAAGATTTTTCTCTATCAACTTTACACACCTTATTGATATCTGAAATTATTTTGTTTATTAACATATGATTATCTGTTCGTTGTATGTTTCATCTCTCCAGTAAAATTTCATTGAGGATAGCGATTTTATTGAATATTTTCATCATTACATTCAGGTGTATAATAAGTTCTAAAATAATATTGTTGGAGGAAATTAATTGAACTTAGGAAAAAAGTCCAGTTTTCCTCCCATGATCTAGGTTGCCTGATCTGACCTTCACCTGAAACTCTCTTCCCATAAATTCCATGGTGTTTCCTTTGGGTTTCAGTCTGAAGCCTTCCAGAGTGACTTTTCCCCAAGACCTTACTTAAGTAATTATCTCTTACTGTTTTACATATAAATTGTGATATTTGTTTCCCTCTCAGCCTAAATTATTATCTATATTGTTTATTTTTATCATCTGTTTATATTTTTATTCATTTGTTTGCATGTTTATGTTATTATTTCTTTCCTCTCAGATTGTAAGTTTCATGTGGATAAGACTTTGTCTCTTTTGTTCATCACCATGTCTTCAATTTTTAAGGAATTAAAATTTTTCTAGAGAAGACACATCAGTAAAGAAATAATTCAAATTTGATGAAAGTAACACATAAAAAACATACGCAGGTAAAGGGATAATATAGAGGAGAGAGTAATTAACTCTCCAAGGGGAGGATCAGGAAACGCATCAGGGAAGAGGAAATGTCTGAGAGGCAGATCTAAGAATGCTTTCTCAGCTCCCGTATCTGGGTAGATGGTGGAGTAGTTCAAGGCCTCAAATTCAATTATATAAAAGGAAGCATTTTCCTTTTCTTTATTGGAGAGAGGTGATGAGGAAGGGGTTCAAGGATACTAGTGCATGTTTGGAATAGGTGGTAGAAGAAATGAGAGAAGATACTGGTTGTGTGTTTCTGATTTAATAGAGAATTCTTCCTCAGTAGAGAGACAACTGTGTGAACTATTTTGTTCTCTAGTTATAACTACCAAATATAAACCTGACTGACTATATATTTATTTTTCTCAATTCACATGAAAACATTATGTACTTTTTTGTACCACTGTTGTACAATCAGGGACATAGGCTCCTATACACAAACACCACTTATTTGTCACTCCATGTAAAATTAAAATAGGGTTATTTGGCAAAATTCTATAAGCAGAGGAGCAGCAGAAGATACACAATTCCCCAGGCTCTCATTATCCCATAAGAGAGGTGTTCACAGAGTGGGCATATAGCTGGACTGGATAAACCATGACAAACTTTCCAATAGAAAGTAACCTTGACCCCATCATCCTGTATGTATTTGCAGGAAAAGAGGGACAAGGAACCTCTATGTGACTATACATCAGTGGAGGCTCTCTGGTATAACTGACCTTATTAGGAAGGAAGAACCTCCAAAATAGCTCAGACCTGCAAAACCAGTGTCTTACTAAGTTATTAAAGGTGGAGAAGTATGAATATCCCAAACAATTAGATTTGTCTCCTTTCAACAAAATGAGCCAGTTTCCTTTGTGAATATACATAGCCATTCCTGTATGTATGTACTTGGGTGTTCAGACATTGATTTTAAGTCTTAAAATAATCATTTAAAAAAGTGAGCCCAGGTATAGAATGATGATTTCATAAAAGCTTAAATGAAAAATAAATTTATACATAAAAGACAGTAATTTCTTTATTTAACGGTTTTGAAAATGTTACCTAAGGCACACACACACACACACGTGATTGAAAAGCTTTTTTATATATGTTAACAAGTGTCTCAAATGTAGCTTTCTGTTTACTAAGTTATTCAGGTCACTGATGTGGAATGAGTTGAAATATGCAGACTGACATGTTTGCAATTACTCCTAATTTTATTATTCTGAGTATTAAATGTTATTCACCCCGAATGTCACTACAAGATTATCAAAATGCATATGATTATTGCTTAGTTTCCTAGATATAGCAATGGGTATATTTCATTTTGTGTATATTATCTATCCTTAAAATGCACCATTTTATAATACAGTTATGTTGAAAGAATACACAGGTAGGTCAATGAAACAGAAATACATCGTTCAGAAGCAGCAAAGAGAATTTTATAAATTTTGTATATTATAAAACTGGCATTTCACATCAGTGGAACAAATCTACGCTCATTCTTTTTTTGCCATTTTGTTCATTAAAAAAGTTAAGCTTGCCACTTTCATAACACTCATATCCTAGATGATTAAGGATCATTTTAGTTTACAGATGACATCTATATAGTCCTTATTAAGTGAAAGGAATTGTTCCAGTAATCCTCTCAACAACCTATGACACAGGCATTGTTACAGTCCCTATTTGCTGATGAAGAAACTGAGACAGAGAATGATTAAACTTGTCAAGGTTACACTTTTGAACAAGTGAACAGTCCCTCTACAGAGCTCCACATTTTTAAAAAGTAAATTTTAAATTTGGGGGGAACGGGGAGGGTAGAGGAGGGTGTGGTGAAGAAAATGCACGGATCTTTTAAACTTCATAAAACTCTAGAAATAATCTTACAAATCAGCAAGTAAGGATATTTATTGTGGCATTATTTTCAGAGCGAAAAGTTAAAGTATTATGGAAGACTCTAGAGCTGTTAAGAAGAATGAGGATAATTCATGTATTTCATCATAGATATTTTGCATAAACAAAACAAATTATAAAACAATACATAATACACTATTTTGAAAGAAAGTGCATACAATATAGATGTACATGGAAACGTATAGAACTATATAATATATATGCATTATATAAAAATGCTCAGAAATGATATCCCCTAATGCTTCAATGTGAGAAATGAGATCTGGGGTGGATATGTTTCTTCTATGTTTCTTTAAGCATTTTTGCTAGGTTATTATTATTTTAAAATTTTTTAAATGTGTACTGTTTGGAGTATTTAGATAAAAAAGTAAATATTGAATCCTAACTTTGTTTTTAAATTTGTAAGCAAAATATATCCATTGTTTAAGTAACTTGAAATACAACGCACAAATATTGCATATAACCAAATGACTCTGATTTTCCTTGAACAGTTTCATAATACTCTCTTCTACCAGGACTTTGCATCAATAGTAATACTGATAATGAGTTTATTTCTGAAGTATTCACACCTTTTTCTTATCCTAATTCCAATAGGAAAAAGTAATGAGTTAGGAAATTATAAGCTTGTGTTCAAATTCTGTCACTGTGTGGTAGCAGATGCATACTGCATCTTTCCATCTCTAAGATCAGTAATATAATATAGCAAATTTCCATTTTAATCAAATTACATTTAAAAGAAGATATCAGTTTTTATGGTATGAAAGTGCTTGTGGTGATTTGTAATATCAAATTTGCCTAACTCCATGCAATTCTCAGTGCCTCAGCAAATATTTGCCAGTGACAATATGCTTGAAACCCCACTGTGCTTTCATTGAGCAGTACTTGAATTTGGTATGTAGGAATCTCTTTAATATAAAATAGACCAAACAATCTTCCTCCCCACACTGAATTTCTCATGTTTCAGAGTCTCTTTTTCCTCATGGGGTTATTCTAAGAATTAAACTGAGTTATATAGCATAATATTAGAACAGATTCAATATATAGTGAATTTTAAATAAATGTTAGTTCCCTTCACTGACCCCAGCCCCCTTGAAAAGAAATTAAGCTAAGAAACCTGAACCGATTTCTTTCACCTGGAGTACATGTACCTACTCAATTTCTAGCTTGACTCATATTCTAGGACTCATGGCTTTTCGTAATCAAAGTTCATGAAAGACACCAAAAAATAGCTCCGCCAGGGGAACAGAAAACCGGTGCACAATGATGCTCTTAAACAATATTGTAGGATTTTACTCAAAGAACTTCAGTTCAAATCCTCACTTGAAATTTAGTAGCTCTGACCCTCCATTTTCTCATTCGCAAGACAGGTTTGAAAGCAAGTAGCCAACTTAACCAACACAAAAGTTGTCGTTTATTGATTAAGATCATGGATTCTGGAGCTGAATTACTTGGGTTCAAATCCTAGAACCTCCACTTCTTAGCTGTGTGATCTCGAGCACAGTCCTTAAACTCTGCATAGAATTTCATTCTCTGTCAACAAAGATAATAATAGTACCTTTCTCATAGATAATATTGTGAGAGTTAAATAATAGGCAGAAAGCACTTAAAACAATGTGCATAGCAACAGCAATCGCTCTATCAGTGTTTGTCCTTGTAATTATTGTTTTCATTATTATCAGACCGTTTTGAGGATTCAAGTGAACACTCAGTACTCACAATAGTATATTTTTGATGCAATGTATAACTTAGGGTCATTAATTTTGGATGTAATTCTTCTTATTATATATCCCTGCTCATAAACATTACATGAATTCAAGTGGAGTCCAGAAAATTAAGGGCTGTGTGTGCTGAGAAGAAAGAAGAAATGTTTTCTCAAATATTTACATTGAAACAAATTATTATTATTATTATTTTATTTATTTATTTTTTTGCGGTACGTGGGCCTCTCCCTGTTGTGGCCTCTCCCGTTGCGGAGCACAGGCTCTGGACGCACAGGCTCAGCGGCCATGGCTCATGGGCCTAGCCGCTCCGTGGCATGTGGGATCTTCCCGGACTGGGACACGAATCCATGTCCCCTGCATCGGCAGGCGGACTCTCAACTACTGCGCCACCAGGGAAGCCCCCTGAAACAAATTATTAACTTAATATGTTGAAATCATATCTATTTCAAGGAAGTTATTAGGAATTTCTTAAGCAGAAAATACTTTCAGTAATTCTCTGACAAGAAAATGAAAATAATAAAAATATCAACAAATTAACTATTGTTAACTAAGTTATATTGCTTAACACAAATGCAAAATGTAGATTTCTTTATTAAACAATTATATACAGATTTCAAAGAGAGAAATAAAATTTAATTTTTCAGTAACATTGTTTCATTGATATACAAAGTTAGCACATAATTTCTATGTCCTTTATATAGAGTAGGAGAAACACCAGGATTTTAATAATTAGTAAATTTAATGTATCATGCTAAAAAGTGTGAATAATTAGACAAAGATATACATGCATAAATAGAAACTTTAGTTTCTTTATCATTTTTCTGAATTACAGAGAGATTCCATTTAATCTTTATTAAAATGTAAACTTTTAGGGTAAAGAGAAAACAATATCATCATAACTGACCTTTTTGACATAGAGATAGTCTAGTTTGCAATTCATATAACCAGCATATTTTTTACTTGTCTTTTTATAACCTTATTTAAATGTGAGTTTACATGCCTGGCATGGTCCTAATGGTAACTGATGTTAGACAAATAAATCAACTAAAGATGATAATGAACCAACTATTAGATATCAGAGGGTTATGTATTAATCATGTCTTTGACATTGGCTCCTGATGTAGACTTATAAAAATGTATTCTTAAGTCTCAACTTTTTCCCAGCGGAGTTAAATATAGAGATAATAATATTTCACTGCTCATGTCCATACTAATACTTAGAGAAGTATTCTGATTCTAAATCTTTAGCTCTTATTGCCATGCCATGCTACAGTCTCTCAATAATTTTGGTAGGTTGATCTTTTCTAGAACTTTTTACGACCTCTAGGATGAAAGTTATGGAAGTACAAATATAATAGATGGGATAAATTGTATTTCTATAGAATTAAGAAATGTTATTTATTCTCCTTGATGTAAACAAAAGAAATGAAAAAGTCTTTCACTATATATTTTTACTAAACCTCAGAAGTCTTATTTTTTCAGGTAATATGATTGCATCTTTTTATATATTACTAATAATTATCCACAGAGCTGTTGACTCTTCCTGACTCTACAAATTATTACTCAACATTAATGAAAATCTTACTAGCTTTCTAGTTTCCCAGGCTCATTTATCACATTATTTTTTATCTTACCATACTGAGACAGAATTATAGCTCATATACAATATCCCTTTTTCCTCAGCATTTTCCAAAAGTCATTCTATAGCTCTCTAGTTTTATAAGAAGATCAGAAATAGTTTATGTGGTCAAATAAGTTGTGGAAATACTGTCTGCCATGTTCCACTTTATGTAGTAACATTTCGAAGACTCTGAGAGGTCAAGTATGAGGGAAACTAATGATTGTTCAGAAATATTATCCACTTTATTAAAAATAGGAATCATTATTCTTTAATAGTCTACTAGTTTTATTTGACCCCCCCATTGGGAAATGTTTCTTTACCTGTTTTATTTCCTTTAGTAATATACTTATTCATTTTTTAGATATGTCATCATTATTTTTGCTATGTTTCAGCCTGATAGGTTTTCCAATTCTTCCTCTATTCATTAGTTTTATCTCTAAAATTACTTGTTTTAGTCATTCATTGATTCAGCAAATATTTATTGATGACTATGTGTCACGCACTGTTCTAGGCATTAAGGCTATACCAATAAAAATCCCTGTCCTGTAGATTTACCTTTCTACAAGGATTGAGAAAACAATAAGCAAACAAAAATTAGTAATTAAATACACAATACGTTACATGATAATTACTGTGAAGGAAAAGTTTAAAGGGGGCTAAGAAGTGTGATGGTGATTTCTATTTTAAATAATGTGATGAACTCTGAGGAAGGTGAGAGAGGTAGAGTGAGTCACGTTGGTGTCTGAGAGATGAGTTTCTCAAAGAGAACAGAAAGTACAGTTGCCTGGATCTAGGTTCAAGCCTGGTGCATTCAAAGAATAACAAGGAGGCCAGAAAACTAGAAATGAGTGGGTGAAGAGAAGTAGAAGAAAAGGTCAAATATGTAACTGGAACCTTTAAGGATCTTATGAGCCAGTGTAAGGATGTAGGTTTTTACTCTAGGTGAATTGAAAAGCCACTGGAGGGTTATGAGCAAAAGAGCAAATGATATGGCTTATATTTTATCAGAATTATTTTGGCTGCTGTATTGGGATTAGACTGAAGGGGGCAGAGGTAGAGGAGCAGAAATAGGGAGGTGACTTCAGGTGCTTCTACATAAATTAAGGTGAGTGTGAATGATGGCTTGGAAAATATTATAGCAGTGGAGGTCTTGGGGCAGGGTCAGATTCTGCATATTTTGAGTATATATTTAACAAGCTTTCCTAAAAGAATCAAGAATTACTTGAAGGTTTGAGGCATTAAACAATTGAAAGGATAGAACTGCAATTTTCTAGATTGTAGAGCACATTTTGTCAGGGATGATGAGGGTCTTGGTTTCTAACACATGAAGTTTGACAGGATAACATTGCAAGTAGGCAGTTGAATTTAAAGTTTGGTGTGGAACATAGGTATACAAACTAAGAGTCTTCAACATAGCAAAGATATAGAATGTGATGGGATTACATGAGATCTCTAGAAGTGTTCAAATAGAGAAGAGATACAAGAGCAAAATCTTAGTCTTAGGCTATTCCAGTATTGAAGCGTGCAAATATAAGGAGGAATCCAGAAAGCAGACTGGGAAAGAAAAGCCAATAAGAGGAAATCCATGAGATTAGTGAGTACTAAAGCCAAGTGAAGGAAGTATTTCACAGAGGAGGGAGTAATGGAACTTCTGATTATTTTAATTGTGCTTCTGAATATCTCCTTTTAATTTTCAGTAATTTTTTCTATCCTCACTATTTTTATTCATAGCATTTTACAACCATAGTTTACTTAATTATTAACTAAATAATAATTTATTAAAATACATATAATTGAGAGCCTGCTATGCATGACATGTTAACATCTACCCATTACACTAGGAATGAAACCTTTAGAGATTTCATTATCTCTCCAAACAGGTAAACGATTTACCTTTATAATGCATAATTATAGGTGCTTTAAGTGAGATTCAGAACCTGAGTTCTGCATAGAAAGGTGAAAAAAAGTATGAGAAAAAAATACCAAAAATGAAATAATGTCTCTGAGTCTTAAAACAATATGAGTTTTTCAAGGAAATAAGGAAGATTGGCAAGATTCCAGGTAGAACAAAGAGCATATACAGAGAATATTGGAAGCATATTCCAGTGCTTCCAAAAGAAGACATATCACATTTTGGGAACATCAGGTAGCTTGACATAGCCAGGGTGCAGGGACATTACAATATATGTAAAGCAGTTGAACTAAGGAGGTAAGCATGAGCCGTAAAAATCGACCTCTCATGCTTGCCAAAGTGTTTGTAAAAGACCCTGTAAATGGTGAGAATCATTAAAGAATTTCAAGCAATTTTTTAGAAGTTTGTGTTTTAGAAAAAATTGTATTGGTAGCATTTGGGGGGGGTTAAACTGATAGGTAAGATGAGTTACTAAGTTATTGTAGCAGCTCAGATGAGAATTTCTGGGAGAATTAAATACAGTCAGGGGAAGTAGGCATCTGGAGAGAGGGATGAGTGTATACTATTGATACATACAATAGGAAGCAGAATGAGCATGATTTAGTGACTTAATGGAAAGGTATAAAATAGATATATCTAGAAAATTATCAGGTCTTTATTATTAGTGAAAAGAAAACAAAGGAGGAAACAAAAAGAAAAACAAAGCTAGTGTGTACATGTGCATTTGTTTTGTAAATAGAGCTCTAGAAAAAAAGATGAGTTCAGTATTACAAAACTCTGAGCTTGGGTCTATGGAGCATACAGAAAATAACACAAAATAGAAGTCCGAGATTTAAATGAAAAATTCTAACTGGAGGTATAGAAAGTAATACGATCAGTATATAGATGATATCTGAAATATGAGAACAGAGTAGAACAGTCAAAAGGGCATATAAAGTGATATAAGAAAAAAGTCACTGATAAAATTCAGGATAAAACACCATTTGAGGAGTGATAGAAGAGTAGAAAGCTACATATACACCTGAGAATGAATAGTACAGGAGGAAGGAGAAGAACAGGGAAGGGATACTTATATTTCTAAAATTAAAGAATAATCAATACTATCAAAAATTCCTAAATCAGGGCCAAAGAGATGAGAATGGGAAAAAAAAAAACGTTCACAGAGTTTTGAAATTAGGGAGGTGGTAATCACTTGAGAAATGGGTGATATAATTGCTTATCATTATTGGTATTATTTGTTAATAAATATTAAATAAATTATATAGTTGCTGAGAATTGCATGATAGTTGTGTGTGATTTATGAGACTCTTTCAAGCCTGACAAATTTTGAAAAGTCTTAGTTACCACAGTTTGCAAGAGTTTAAACTGCCAAAACCTCTAGAAAGTTTTGTTACTTTGGGCTATCACTCAAAGGCATATTGTCTGAAAATCAAGTTGTTGCCTCAAGTGAATTCTACAGGGTACATTGCTGTTGACTGAATAGTTTGAATAATTTGGTAGTTTGGATAATTCTTATTAACGAAAGTCAACCTTATGTAAAGTTAAAGTGTTTCTAATTGTTATTGCATATATTTTAAAATTTTTTCTTAAGATAATATATACCTAAATGTAAAAAAGCACATCTAAAACAACCTGAAACAATATGAAGTTATGTAAAGTACAAATTAATCATCTTCTATAAACTGTCTGTTCATCATCTCTTACTCTCCACCCCACTCACTGGATAACAACATGAATGAATGGTCATTTGTCCCTACAAATTTTTCTTTAAGTACATATCTATTATCACTATCCAATGCAGTTTTTTGAGATAATGAAATATTCTAATCTGTATTGTCTAGTATGAGAGGAACTAGCCATATGTGGCCATTGAGCAGTTGCAATGTGGCTCACATGATATTTCAAATTTTACTTCATTTTAATTAATTCGAATTTGAATGGCTGCATGGGGTTAGTGGCCACCCGTGATTGATTTACTAATATTTTGTGGTCTTATTATACATCAAGTTCTGTTATAAGAAATTTAGGTGTATTCATTCATGTAATTCTGATGACAGATATATCAGATAGATAATGTTATCACCATTTTAGAGATGAGGAAACAGGTATAAGAGGTTAAATAAGTGGTTTAATAACAGCACCGGTAAAAAAAATTGTGTTGTGTATTCAGCACTTACACATACTAGTCACTGGGCTGAGTGATTGGTACTAGTCACTAGTCTACTACCAGTACTACTGATTCACACTGGTTCTAGTCAGCAGTCACAAACCCCCAGTAGGGTGTGTTATGTTACTATCCTCAGTTTTCACGTTAAAAATCAGGCTTGGAAGAGGTTAAGTAACTTGCCCAAGGTCACAGGCAGTGAGTAGCAGGGCCCAGACAGAACAGCCTGTCTGACCTCCAACGTTGCTTTCTTCCCTTGCTAATATTAATGCTTTCTTGACAAGAAGCAAAAGGAGAGTCAGTATTCAGCCTGGGTCAAAATAATCACGAACACATTTTCTTGGCCTGCCTTTCGTCACGCCCCTATCCCCAACAACAAGGAAAAGCACCTTAGCTTTTCTTCTGTCTGCTCTCCTTTCTCCTTCCTACAAATAAAGAGAGAAAAATTCTGCCTCTTAATAAGTTTCATAAACAGCCTTAAGATTTTAAAGAGTTTCTTCATTTACACTAGAACAGCATAGTAGAAGAGTGAAAGGAAAGCCATTTTGAATTTAAGTGACTCCAGTCCTTGTATCTATTATTGCGGCGTTGCCTCACCTGCTTCTCCTTTGTTTATCACCACACCTGCCTTCGGCTGACTGAAGAGATTAATTCTTTTAGAAGAAATGCTTCCACTTTGCACTAAGAAGAGAACTGTTTCATAATCTTTGTGTAAGGAAATTTGGCCATATTACTGCACTGACATTCTCAATCTTCCTGACTAAATATCGCTATCATCGTAACTTTTGGCAGAGCTGGGAGTTACAGACTTGGTATTTTAATGTGAAGTTTTCTTCAGTAACTTAATAGATGACATTTCAAAAACTAAAAAAAAAAAAAAAAAAAAATTGCCTTCTACACTAATCTTGAATTACTAAAAATCTATAATTAGACCAATTAAAATCTAAATGCATTGCCTTAAAAACACAATATACTGTGATTAGTTTTCATAATTTTAAAATTCACTGAGTTCAAATCATGGTTTATTAGAGCTGAACTCATTTCTTGCCTGAGTTATCTTTTTTTTTTTTTTGACTGATTGGCCATATTGTTATTTAGGCTCTGACAGAGCATGGCGGAATATTGTGCATGAGACATTAATCAGGAAATTATGCATTGCTTTCACAACTGGACTTTACTTTGTAATATTGTATTAGTTCTTAACATGCAAATTATTTTAGGTAATTATCTCATTTTTCAGTGGCCATTTGATGGATAGAAGTTTCATGCAGATTCCTCTGTAATTTAAAATCTTGTGATTTGTTTCCTTTTTTGTTCATAAAAAAAAATCTCAGTTGAATTATCATACATCAGACTCAGGAGGCCAGTTGTAGAAAGCCCTGGTTGTAGTAGCTCATTCTCCCAATTTCTTTAAACTCTAATTCAAGCTGGCAATTTGAGCAAGTGGTACAAAAAAAAATTTATAATGTTGTCAGTTCAACTAGCAAATTTGCTGTTCTTAAAAAACTTAAGCTTTAAACACTAACTGAATATCCCACATTACAAATAATGTCTCTGTTTTTCAGTTTTATTATTAAATATTTAGCTAATATACAAAACAGTATAGCTTCAATTCATATTGTAATATGGTAAATGAAAATAGGTATACGTGTCATAATTGTAGTTGTCAAACACATGTAATGTATTAGTAGACCTCTGATCCAGAGTTTTATTAGATATATTCATATATGTGAGCTGCCCAGAATATTTAGATCATTCTTTCTGCATATTTTTCAATCTAGCATGTCATATTATCATGAATATTTGTTGTGATCTTGTCTATTCAGAAACCTGCTGCTGTAAAATAGCTTCCCCATAAATGTCAAGTAATGTAAAATTGAATGCCTATATTTAAATAGATTTTAACAGATAATAAAACTCTTGAGATTAAAATGGTTTCATTCAGGGAGGCAGACAATTCTTTCTACAGTGTGCAATTTATGTGTCACGTTATGTAAAATACAATTTTAAAAATACTTTTAAAAAAGCACAAATGAAAAGTATCTATTGAATAATAAAAAAAAAAGGAAGCTAGTGCTCTCTCATTGCAGGTCTAGTTGAAAATGTGAAATATAATGACAAAGTACAAACTTCTATTTTCTAAACACTGCTTTGACTAGCTTTGCTTCCTGCTAATTCCTATGGGGTTTATTCTAGAGATTCAAGCTATCAAAACAGAATTTTTACTCACAACCTAACCTTTCTTTATTTAAGACAAAACAAAGGAATTAGAGAATTTTGACACACTGTTATATGAAGCCGAAGAGAAAATTGCTTTTCCATTTACAGGTATGCATTTGGCACTTTACCTCCGAACACATAGATATGTGTTCAGCTTGCAATAGGTTCACCAGGACAAAGGATGCATCTTGTCTCTTGAGAGAATAGCTACTGACAGTCTTTCACTCACTAATATTAAAATGGACATGTAAAATTGGATGTCTAATAAATCGTATTTTTTAGGAAGATAATTTTTTTGACTAATAAATATTAAGCAGTCTCTAGTATGGATTGGAGGTTAGAAAGGGAGTAGTAGAAATCCCTGTTAGGTTGCCAAAATAGTTTATGCATGAAGGAAAACCGATCTCACATGTAGGGGGTGATAGATTCCAAAAAATGGGCCACATGAGGGATGCTAGTGCTCCAGAGTCAAAGATGACCAAGGGCACATTTGAGGTCAACGTTGGTTTTATTGACTTGTTGCAAAGAGGGAGAATGCACACACTGGGCTGTGAATTGTCCATTAACAGGGCGTTAGAAGGGTTTTACAATAAGATTTGATCATGTGCTAGGTGATTTTGGGAAGGGTTCAGGAGATAGAATTCTATGATTGGGTATCCTAATACTTCTTATATAGAAAGCAAGATATATGAAGCAATCCTAAAGCAGTAATTGGTACAGAAGCAGCAGTCATTAATGTTAGAAAGGAGAGAGGGATGTTAGGGCCATTTTTATTATTTAAGCAGTATTGTATTTTTTGTCTGAGTTCAGACATAATGATGGGTTTTTTTGTTTTTGTTTTGCTTTTGTTTTGTCTTTTTGATTTATCATGGTCACTAAGTACCTTGTCTGATGTTCAACAAGAGAACAGCCTAGTTGACAGTGCCATATTAGTTCCCAGCTGTCAGGGTTCTTTTCTCTTCCTCAAAAACATTACAAAGACACAACTGATGTTCAAAAAGTCTGATTGTATATAGAGTTTGCATTCAGAGACAATAGGAATCAACCTTTTAAAAGCATGTACTGTGGCTAAATTTTTATATTTTTCATCTCATTTAATCCTAATAGGTTGTAGTGTCTATTGCCATTTATCAGACACAGCAACTAGCACTAGTGGGAGTCAGTAAGGTAATTTTCTATGACCTCACAGATAATAAAAGGAAGGTTGGGATTTGAACCATGATCTTTCAGATTTTAAAGTATGTAGTCTTCCTGCTTCAGCAATATAAGGAGCATATATTTCAAGGTAGAATTTGAAACAAGTGATGATGTCCTGGACAGAATTTGGGAGTACAAGATGGGAATTGATTTGGAGAAAAAAGATTCTGAGTTTCTTTTTAAACATGTTAAATTTGAAGCAGTAATGAAGCATCATTTATCTGTCCATTTATTCATTATCCATGGTTAACTTCATTTTTAAGTTTTTTGGTTTTGAAACACAAAAAGAGACAAGTGTTCAACTCAATATCATGGCAAAATGGGCACTGTAACCACCAATTAAGTTTAAAGACACAAACATTACCAACCTCAAAGAATTTCCCTTCAGAGCCTCTCTTAACTGTTACCTGCTTTCTCTCAACCAACCTTAGCTGACATTTTGATGCTCATAGTAAAAATTTCCTTGTGTTTCTTTATGTTTAACCACCTGAACTAGCATCCATATATACATTTGTTTCTCCTTTATTTTTTATATTTTATATAAATGAAAGCATAGAGATTATAGTTTTCTTATATTTTCTTTTGCTCAAAATTATGATTGTGAGATTCAATCATGTTTTATTTGTGTAGCTGTGGTTTGTTGAATTTCATTGCCATGTGGTAACTTTAAATAATTTAAAACTTTCAAAATATTTTTAACAATTTTAAAATTTATTTTAACATTATTTTATTGATAGACATTTGAGTTATTTCCAGGTTTGGGCTTTTACACATTTTTGTATGTATATCTTGATATATGCATGCAAGCATATCTGTTCAGTAGGAGTGAACTTTCTAGATCTGATTATATGTCAGTATTTAAACTTAGTAGATACCAGCCTGTTTCCAAAGTGGTTGTTCCAGTTTACACTCTTTCCACCAGTGTATGAAGGATTCATTCCTTTGCTTCAGATATTGGTATCATTGTCTTTTAAATTTTAGTCTTTCTGTGTAGAGTAATAAAAGTTTCCATGTGTTTTAGTAATAGTAGTGTTTTTACTTTGCTTGGCTCTGATTGTTAATAAAGTTTAATACTTTTTGCATGGTTATTGGCTATTCGGATATTGTCTTTTGTTAATTATCTTGACAAATGAAGATATTCTTCTATATTATCATCTAGAAAACTATTTTATCCTTTACATTTTAGTATTTAATTAATCTAGAATTGACTGTTGTATACAGTGGAGAGTAAGAGTTGTTCTTCCTTTCCCTTTATGATATCCAGTTGTCCCTCATATGTCACTGATGGGAATGCACAGTGATATAGTCACTTTGGCAGATAATTTGGTGGATTCTTTCAAGACTAAACATACTCTAACCATATGGTCCAGCAATCATATTTCTTGGTGATTACTCAAATGAATTAAAAACTTAAGCCCACACAAAAACCTACACACAGATGTTTATATCAGCTTTATTTATGGTTACCAAAAAGTAGCAGCCATCAAGGTATCCTTCAGCAGGTGAATGGATAAATAAACTGTGATACATCCAGAGAATGGAATATTATTCAGGATTAAAGAGAGATGACCTATCAAGCTATGGATAGACATGGAAGAAACCTCAGTGCATATTACTTAGTGAAAAGCCTGAAAAGGCTACATACTGTATGACTTCAACTATATGGCATTCTGGAAAAGACAAATCTATAGAGGCAATAAAAAATAAGTGGTTGTTAGGGTCGGAGGAAGGGATGATTTGGTGGAACTCAGAGGATTTTAGGGTAGTGAAAATACTCTGAATGACATTATATCAATGGGTGTATTTCATTATACATTTGTCCAAATCCATGGAATATACAGCACCAACAATGAACCCTAAAGTAAACTATGGACCTTGGGTCTTGGGTGATTATGATGTATTGATGTAGTTCAGGTTTGGTTAAAAAAGAAAGGGAAAAGTGTCATTCTGGTTAGTGATATTGATAATGGGGGTGGCTATCCATGTGTGGAGGCAGAGGTTATGTGGGAAATCTCTGTACCTTTTTCTCAATTTTATTGTAAACATAAAACTGCTCTAAAAAATAAAGTGTTAAAAAATTGCCTTTAGTTTCATTGACTTTCCTGTATGGCTTTTCAGGTTTCATTGATTTCTGCACTTTATTGTTTCCTCTTGACTATTTGCTTCAGTATTAGTTTTCTATTTTTTCTAATTTCATAAAATGAAAGTATAGGTAATTTATTGATTTGAAACTTCTGTTATTTTGTGATATAAGTATTAAATGCTATGAATATTTTTCTAAGGTATGCTTTGGCTGCATCCCCTACATTTTGATATATTGTGATTTTATTTATCCTTTAATTTAAAATATTTTCTAATATTCTTTGTAGTTACTTTTTTGAATGATGCATTTTTTATAAGTATGTAATATTCTGAATTGTGCAATAAGGACACGTTTATTTAATGTAGTATAAACAATAGACTGCTTGAACTACATAGAATAGGACAGTAACTATAATATTATTAATCTGTAATGCTAATCATGGAACCAACAATTAAAGTCATTTGTGGTGAGTCACCTAAACCCTGGTGTCATAAATTGGAAAGATTGTGAAAATGATGTATATGTTAATTTTATAATGCATACTACCATTCTTTGCAAAATTTAATCTTTTAAATGCTTTTCTTTTTTGCCAACTCTTCCTCACTACTTTCTTTTGTAGTGCTAACACTATGCCACACTTTGATGCAAAGAGAAAAGTTTCTAATATTTCCTAAAAAGTAATATATTCTTAAATAAATGCTGAAAAATAAAATTGTGCTCTTGTTTGTGGTGACCTCTTTGCTTTATTCAAACCAGGCAAACAAAATTTAAGGAAGAAAAACTACTAGCACTAGGAAATATCATTATACATTCTTTTTGGACAGTGGTGTAACTCTGAATATTGTCCTTGAAAGAATGGGTTTCTCAGTGTGCTGATATTTCACAAATCAGTTAGAAATTGGTGAACTGCAGAATTAGAGTGAGAATCTTTTTTTTTTCCTTTCTTAATTGTTAAATGAAATTACTTGTGAGCATTTTTGATCTTTTATATGTGATCAGGATATTTACAAACTTATTGGTGGCTGTACATTTTTAACTCCCATATAAATTCCTATAAATATCCTTGAGCTTTGTCCAGGACATGGTTAAGTTAGTTGGAAAGAACTTGATCTTTTCAGATCTTGCTTTTCAGCTTTGTTAGATGAGACGAGTTACATTTATTCTAGGATTAATTCTCTTTCCTACTGAGGCAAGACCCTTCTTAGTATTCTAATCAATGTTCCTTGAATTATGAGGTTTTCCACCTTGGCTGACAAGAATAGTCACTATTCTCATTCCTGTATGAACAGGCATTGTTCCCTCTTAATTTTCAGATGTTTCTTTTCCTGGCTGTGGGTAGTGTCTTCACAGCATGTACTAATCACTGCTCAGTTGAGTGCTCAAAGGGGACCCTCTGTAGATCTCTGAAGTTCTGTCTCTCTGCAGGTCTCTCCTCTGTGATACTCTGCCCAGCAAACTCTAGTCACCTTGACTTCCCCAAACTCCCAGCTGTGTCTCCTGAACTCAGGGAGACCACCAGATCTGACCAGGTTTCTTCTCCCTGTGCTACAGCTTGGTAACATCCTCCAGCTGAGGCAATCCCAAGGCTTACCACATTTGTTTCCTCTCAGGGATTGCTATCCTTTTTTGCCAAGCTGTTTTCCTAAGTGCCTGAATCTTTCACTGTTTTGTTTGTTTGTTTGTTTGTGAAAATCAAATCATAAAATGTATGAAAATGCTTTGTAAACTACAAAGTTCTATGTAATCAGTACATTTTGTTGCTATATGACAATCAGTTGAAACTTAGAGACTGAATGCTCTAGAATATCATAAATATTCCAACATTAGCATTGTATATTATATCTAAAAATTATATTTAAAAATAAAAAGCACTGATGAATACCATTATATGATATGGATATATAAAAAGTCAAGTTAGTCTTGACGGTAAGAGAAATAACTTTGTGCTGTAGATGATCCTGTTCCACATATTTGAAACTCACTTTAGAAGCTCAGATTAATTTATGTTGCATTTCTAGATGTTTTCATCTCATGACTACCCTAATTATTATCATCAGTTTATTATTCTTTTATTTATTTTATTCAACAGCTCTTCCATTTGGTATCTTCTGTTTTTTCCACTAGAAATAGATCTCTGCTGAGAAGAGGGTACAATGTCACAGTTTTAGCTTACTTGAAGAATACTCCTTTTTACATAGGGTAAATAACTATTGGATGTGTTTGTTTTTATGTTGCAGATATACGAAGTCTGGGGTAAGACCTGCAGAAATTTCCCTTAAGGTAGGGGTACTCATTTTTTAAATTTTCATTTGTTCAGAGCTATTTATACAAAACATAATGAAGGGCTTCTTCTGAGAAATTTGACCTTATCAAAATGTAAATTATAAAGAAAAAAACTCACTCACCTTGAGACAAGCTTTTCAAAGAAAATTAGATATATCCCCTCTCCAAAGCTTCTTTGGTGTCATCTTAAATCATAAATTACTAAGATTTTGAATAAGTGAAACATTATTTTTTCCTTCATATGCTTCATCTTCAGGCACTTGATGAGCATATGCTAATACAGAAGAAAAATCAAAGGTTGATTTTTTAATGAAAAAAATAGTACAATTCACATGAGATACTTGCTTAATATTAGATATTCCCTAAGGCTATTCCTGACAAAGCCCATGCAGACAGTAATAGGAAGGCTAGCATTCACAGAGGGTTTGAACATCCTTACATTACCTATTTTCGGGCACATAGTAAGTGAGAAATGTGAGTAGGAAGTGGAGTAAATATAACCTACCATAATTCTAAATATGGATAGACAAATTGAAAGTAAGGAGGAAGATGGTCTCAGGCAGATGTGTTTTTTATGTTTTATGCCATACATGCCCTGACCTCCTTCAGTTTGGGATAGGTGAGGGCTAATGGGAGCATAATGGCTAATGGTGAGAAATGTTGATTACATGGGACAGAAAGTTGATCATTGAATGAGAATTAATTCAGCCCATCCAAATCACGTCGATTGTTTCTATTCAAGAGCAGAACAAATGGTTATTCTGTTTACTCAAGCAATTAATCTGTATAGGGGGTGGGACAGTGTTACTGTTTTGACCAGGTTGACTGGATTTTTTTAAACTGATTAAGATCGTCCTGATAAATGATATTAAATGTTAAGCTTTAGTATTTTTATAATGGCAAAATGTTTTTTATATCTGTTTTTATATGTAGCTTATTAAATACCAAGTCAATCATGTAAAGTAATCTCCCTGTTTTTATATGTAGCTTATTAAATGCCAAGTCAATCATGTAAAATAATCTCCTTTTAGAAATTTGAAAACAAAATCTGAAGAGCTCTCAAAGCATTCAACTAAATGTCCAAGGGCTATGATGGGAGGCTCCATGAAAAAGCATATTTAAATAGGTGCAGACTGTCTGATCAATATTGCACATGTTCTATTATAAACCATACAGCTCAATATAGTAGGTATGGCACATCTGTGCAATAATAGGTAAATTGGTAGAAATGAATAACTTAAATTGTGGCACCTCTTCATTTAAATTGGAAAACGTTTTTATTTCTTTATAATTCTCTTCAATAAGTTCTTTTTTTTTTCTTAAGAAAGATGGGTTAAAAATACGTGACTAGGAGATGAAGATTTCAGTCTAAATTATAATTATTTCCTACATCTGTTCTGATACATTTAGAATGATTTGTGCTTGTAAATTAGGTGTTAATGAAATAAAAATGTTGTAACCATGTGGAACATCAGAATTGCAGTTGAGTGAAGAAGATTCTATAAATCCTCCAAGGATGCTCTATTGCAGCAAAAACTCCTTTGAGCTACCCACTATATGCAAAATTATGTCTTTATACACTTAACTATTAAATTTAAAGTAAGACTTAAAAATTGCCAAAGGGAAGCATTACCAAGAACTGCCTTTTAAAGATAGACATTCTACTTGTATTACTTTGTGTTTACTTTGTTTCTGAACCAGTCAGTTGCACATTGTATAAAAGGCATAGTGTTTTATAGCCTTCAAATCCACTCCATAGGGGCCCAGACTTAGAAATGTGCCAAGTGGTCCTTGGAAGAGACTTAGAAATGTGCAATGTGGTCCTTGGAAGATGAGCTGGTTGCAGTGATGGTCAGCCTTGCTTTCCTGTCATTCCTTTTAGTGTCCTAATCGTAATCCCTGGCTCTTGTCATGCAATAAATTCTACTCTGCTGACTAGAGGATATTGTAGTTATATTTTTGTTCAGCCAAATGCCCTATTCAATAAAATATATATCTAAATGAGATATATTTCCATCAAAGAGATGCATAGTGACATCATTCCAAAGAAAAATTTCCAACACAGTTTGGTACTGGTTTTATTAAATTAATATGAAATATTGGAAAGCAGAATTTGAAAGAACATGTAGTTATAATACTTTGAAAATTGCAAGTAACTATTATAAAATTATTTTATATATCCCTAATATTTAATTTCAGTTTTGCTTTCACTATAGTAAAATCATAGAATTTGGAAATATTTTTTAATACTTCAGTCATCTTTATTGAAGGTTACTGATTAAAATTAAAAGAATAAATTTGAAAAACTTAGAGTTTACATTTACAAGATAATTTATGTTACCAAAGACAATTTATTTAAAAATTATTGTTATAATCAAAATTCCAAAATAACACACTAAGATTTATTTAGATGCAATACTATATAATTTTGGATAATTAGAAATTTTGAATATTCTTTCTTGAATTTTATTCCAGGTTGTGGCTATGTGCTGCTTTTGACATAAAAATGTTCTATTTAAGTAGATTAAGTGAAAATCAAATATTTCCAGTGATATATCAGCTAAAAGAAAATTGTTATTAATTCTTAACATGATTCATGATTTTTCTCCAGTGGAGTAAAACTTCCAAGTACATCTCATTTTCCTGCTGGACTTGTCACTGTCCTCTGTGCTCATATTTATTTTTCCCATGTGATTTGTATTTTCATTTGTTTCTGTTCTTAAGAGGACAAACATATTAATATTGTCAAAAGCAAGTCTCCAAATAGCTCTCCTGACATTTTTTTAAAATGTTTCATTTTTTCAAGTTATTTCTGTACTGCTATTGAAAAATGAAAAAAGTAAAAAGGAAGAATTCACAGAGAGTTATTGACTAATAAATAGAATATGGATATGTGAACAGACTACACAAATGAAAAAAAATTAAAGGGGACACTTATGTCAATGTTTGCTTACTTGATTATTTTTTTCTTCTGATATATAGAAACTCACTTTGGTGATCTTTTTCAAGCACTTAAAGCTAAATGGTAGAATTTCAAATTATATTTTCCAACCATTAAAGTATTTTTAGAAGTGTTAATTTGCCAGGGTTTTTGTTTTTCTTTCAGCTGTTTAAGACAAAGACACAGTTTGCTAATGAGATACATGTAAAAATTAATGATAGTTAGAACAAAGGATATTTAATTATAGTGTTTCTTATTTTAAGAAGTTGCCAACAAGAATTTTATGTTATAAAATAAAAATCAGCACAAGTACTTATTTTTTGGCAACCTTGGTTCCTGCCAAACCACATAAATGCATTTATTGGCTTATTTAAGGGCTCTAAATATATAGCTCAATATTCACATTTTCTTTTACTGTAAGGTTGAATACTTACGTTTCCCCTTAAATGTTTTTTTTTTCTTTTAGAATTTGAACCTAAAATTGAGGAGCTATAGTAAAAACAGATTATTACTTATGAGAAATACCCTAAATCCTAGAAATCTCAATTGATGATTGTTTGATTTGTCAAGCCATTGAAAACAAATTTACTTCACCCCAAAGTATTTATCTTCATCATCTTTTCTGAAATATATCAGAGTATGAGAGATAATAGAAGCTACACGTTTTGAAGCATGTAGATCAGTTAATTCCCATTCACTTTCTTTCTCCATGTCAGAGTTTACTTGACACAGATTTCTTTTACCTGGGCTGTTTTTGCAAATATTACTCTATGGCTAATAAATAGATTTGAGAGATTTTTACATGTAAATAAAATCAATCATATCATTTTAGCCAAAAATGACTAAAATGCTTTTGCTTTAAAATTGTTTGCTAAAATTGTATTTGAATTTAGAATCAATTCATTTGCTCTTAAAATGGAAAATGATCCCAAATGGAAAAATAACTTGAACATTCTGAACAGTATAGTCATATCATTCACATATATGATTCACCAAAAAATAAATTGGCTGTAAAAAAATGTAAGAGACTTTGTACAAAGATTTACTGTTTTAATTTATGCTTATTTACCATACCTGACTTTACCAACACCCATTCATTCTTCATTCAAATTCAAATTCTTATTCTTTAAGATCTTTACTGCATTTTTAAAGTTAGTTTGAACAAAATGCAAATTTTATGGCTCATCTAAATGTAGCATTTCCAGAGAACCATCTAAGATTTACCTATTCAAGAAAGTTTAACAATGGTAATATAAAGAAAAGGTTACCCTGACAAAAACAAAAAGCAAACAGAAAATACTGAAAACCAGTATAGAAATACTTATCTGGTATGCTGAGTATGCCAAGCATTATTATATGAATTTCTCTTAAAAATGTGTTTATTAGATTAATATCACTCTGAAAGTTTCTCGAAAGACATTTTTAATTAGTTGTGGCACAATGATGGAACTGATCCTAAATCTTTTCACAAGTAAACATTATAGTAGACTGTAATTTAAGTGGCTGATTCCAAACAAATCATTCAGTATATTTCATGTCATTTTTTGTCAGTGTAACAGAAGTTTTCATTGTATATAAAATAAATTTTTGAAAAAATGTGCTCCACAATATTTAGGAAGCATTGACTTCTCTATGTGTGTTTTAGTTTTACAAAGGATAAACAACAGCTAACAGGCATTAATCAAAACAAGTGAAAGTTATGACCACTGAAGCAGAAATTAGTGCATCCTCATGATTCATACATATTATAGCATCTAGATATGAAAGGAAAGGTAAAAAAAAGAACTGAAATAAAAGGATTTGTCTGGACACAGCATTACCTTCTAATTCAGGATGACTGTCTATAAATTTCTTAGCTTCAAAGAGATTTTTGTATGTACCCTAGTAACTTGTAGTCTTATAAGTGAGAAATTTCTCCATAAATATAACGTAATTTTCTCTCTTTTGTCAATGTAATTCAATATTTTTTGCTTGTTTTCTCTTTCATATACTTGAGAAATTGTGAGTTTTCCCTATAGTGGAGAAACTTTTGTGGCTTTCTACTGTTCTTCTAACTTATTTAAATAAGCATTACAGCATTTTCCTCTTCTATTGATATCATTTTGGACTTTTTATCAGTTATTTATCACTACGTTTCCTCTAGGCATCTACTTATTTTTAAAATAAGCTTATGTAAACACCATATTGAAATCTTAGAAGATTCTAATGATATCCAAATTACAAACAAGTTATATTCCCAATGTGTATTTATTAGATGGATATTTGGACCTTAGAACACATAGACTATAAATTCAGCATTATAAATATGTTATTTCCCCAGGTTATATTGGAAAACACTTAAGTCATAGTATACTAAAATAGATTCCACATTTGAACTTATTCCACATTGAACTTAGATTAAAATGTTTTATTTTTTTTGAAAGCACTAAATAAGATGTTTAGATTCCATTTTTAAATGAATATTATGTAAGTAATGAAATTCTAAGATTTGTCATTTAAAAAAAGAGTTAAGATTTTACTTAGTAACCTAGGAAAGTAAATGTGTACAATTCTGATACTTTTCACTTTATGGTGTTGCTCTATCACTGATCACTCTGGAAGGTTTTCCTACTTTAGGTCCTCCTTAAGTCACTTGAAAAACAAAATTGTGATTTCAGGCCTTCAATTTGTAATCATATTTATGATTTCTTATCCTGGGAAGAAACTTCAACAGATGTTCTATAGCTTCTCTTTTCAATTTTAGTCCATCAGAAATTCTCAGGAACTCACAATTTTATTCTACACCAGTACAGAAGAAGGGTCTCTTTGCAAAGACAGTTATTTTTGTTTTGTTGGAAAAGTTCCAATAATTCTTTCAGTTTGTTCATTTCCTTTATGAAAAGACTGGTGTCAGAACCAGTCTTTCCAAACCAGGGCTTGGAAATCACAATCCATTGGGATATTAAAAAATATATATAAGAACTTATGTTTGTTTTTCATCTACAATATTAAAATAATGAGCTTGGTCATACTTAATATATAGGTTGATTTGGCACTGGAATTTGGTCTCAGTGTCATGTGGTCCCATGTCATACTTGGTCAGTAAAGCATCCTTAGGGAAGTATGGAGATTCCAAACCAGCAGGGATGGCAGTGCACCCTTCATTCCTTCTAGCTTTCAGTTCACTGTTACTTATTGACATTTATGTCTACCTGGTAAGTGGATTCATGAATTATATTATCCAGTTTTAACTAAACTTAATTTTTCAAAATGGATGAATAATTTACAAAATAGTTGTAGATTATTCTAGTAAGGCAAGGCAGGCACAGCAATCAATAAGTAATGGCAGTGATGCCACAAATTTAATTATCAACTGTTGGTCACCAACATGATGAGGTCAAACAATTATGACCTAAACTTTATAGAGTTGGCCAGAATCAAATTTTTAGGAGGACAATTTGGTGTATACATAAATACCCACTATTATAAGTGATCCAATTAGTAACCATGCTTAGAAGACAATTAAAAATATTATTTTTTCTTTAACTCGCCCTTCAAACATACGTTGTTTCATCATGTGAAAAACATATTAGTAGAGTAGTTCAAGACACAATGTTATAAATAAATACTCATATATATATATATATATATATATATATATATATATATATATATATAAACAATTGTTCTCAAAGATGTTTTACTGGTAGGTGTGAGTAATGAAAAATATTTTAATGTAGTAAAATAGAGATGATACATCATCAAAAAGTGATCTAAAATGAAGACAGCAGTTGGTAGTTTCACTTTTCCTCGTATGAACTGGGATTGTGGCAATTATGAAAGGAAAGGAAGTGCCATTTGCTGGAGATATTATGGGATGACATAGACGAGATAGAGATTGGAGAGTACAGTGAAGCTTAAAGCATGAGTGTCTGACACTTTGATATGATTACAGTGATATCAAGTAGGGAAGAGAAGCTGAATGTAGGAGCACAGTGAAGTTTCTTTTTGTCTTTATTTATGAGAGAATTATTCAAAAATTAGTTTCCTTGTTTTCACTAATGAATTACTTGAATAGAATCCGGCAGTCTAAGTGATCCCTGTGAAGTGAAAGCTAACAGAAGAAATTAATTGACCTGTATTTTCAGTAATGATCTCCACATGAAGTATAGACAGAACAGATGTTTTCTGTTTTAAGTGGTGTGTGTCTTTTTTTTCTCACTTGTCATGTTGTAATAAGCATTGATTTAGCAAATGTTTAATTTTGAGAAACATAACACACACTTTTGGAGGTTGTCACTTCATGTTGCTTAATATCACAAGACTTCCACTCTGAACTGAATTTTGAAAACTTGAAAGTTCTAAAAGTGAGAATAGCTCCAAAAGTAATTTCTCCATGTAGTCCTATGTTTTTTAAATTAATATGTAGCTGAATCAATTGCTGTACCATATTTTACATAACTGGAATAGTTTAAAGCTTAAACACAAAGTTAAACTATAAAGTTTTATTTATTTCTGTTAGTTGTGTGTACTTTGCATGTTTAGGTTGCTGCTTCATGTGCATGCACATAACTTTGTTTTCATGTATGACTGTATGAGCTCCGTTACGGTATTTTGTTTTATAAGTTCTATTTCAAAAATGTCTGAACAAGATGGAGAAGTGCCTTTATCAATAAGAAAGAAGTGATAATAATTATGTGACAATGATATAGAACATAAGTATTATTTTCATATGCTACTGATTGGAATCACTGGACACTCATTGACCTTTCAGTTCTTTTCCATAGCTGAGTCCTTTAGAGCCTGTGAATACAGTAATTGATGTTGATTTCCTATTTGCTTTACTTCCAAAGAAGCTTAGAATCAATTATGTGACCCCTTTCTATTAACTGAAAAGTATCGGTGGCATGTGTACTTCTGTACTCAGCCCTATGCTTTCCTGAATATATTTAATCTTTTTTTTTTTACCTGAATATATTTGCTATATTTATTATTGTTAGCCATCTAAAACCAATTCTTCAAGTATTTTTATATAAATATATAAATGTACTAATACATTCAAATATACCAAAGTATATAAATGATTGCTAGAATACATTTTACTTATTGTATAATTTTGCCAATTATACTGTGGCAAATACTGACCTTTTATAGAAAATACACACACAATGGATATAATCCACATTTAAAGATTAAAAAACATCATGGGGGTATAAATTCAAGATGGCAGAATAAAAGACCATGGAACTCACCTCGTCCCACAAATCCATCAGAAATATATCACAAATGGAACAGTTCCCACAGAACACCTACTGAACACTAGCAGAAGGCCTCAAACACCTGAAAGGACAAGAAAGATTTCCACATAACCGGGTAGGACCAAAAAAAAAAAAAATGAAGGAGGAAGCAGGGATGAGACCTGCACCCCTGGGAGGGAGCTGAAAAAGAGGAGTGTTCCTGCACCCTGAGAAGATCCCTTCACTGGCAGGGAGATCAGCCCGGGCAGAAAGGGAGCTTCAGAGGCTCAAAGGAGGGCACAACAGCAGGTTTGTGGTAGGTAGGACAGAGAGACACCTGCACAGACAGTCCTTGCCACTGCCCTGTGTGCCCCAACTTAAGACACACGTCCTCTGGTATGGGCAGGGGCTGGGTGCTGAAAGTTGAGGTTTAGAGGACAGACCCAGGGAGAGGACTGCTTTTTGCTGCATGGAGACAACTTGAACGGTCTGGAGTATGGAGGCCCCACTCAATATCCAGTGCAGGCTCTGGTCAGCACAACATCAGTCAGTCACACCTCCTGTCAAGGGGATAACAGCCAGCATACACTGAGGAAAGAGGTGGCAGGCATCCACACTAAAAACAGCCCTCACACCAAAAAATATTAAACCCACGCAGGCAACACAGGGATTCTCCCACATAAAGCCCTCCAAGATCACAGTACGTAATTGTTTCTCCTAAACTCATAAAGCAAGAGGAATATAAGTAAAATGAAGAAGCGGAAGAAGAACTCCTAATTAAAAGATAAAGAGAATTCCCCTGAAAGAACAAACAATGAAAAAGATCTCTTCAGTCTAATAGACACTGAGTTCAAAATGGAGGTGGAATTAAGGAATTAAGAAGGACTATTGATAGAAATGCAGATTACTGTAAAAATAAATTACAAACTATAATGAGGAGCAAAGAAAAATTTAAAAATTCACTCAGTGAGATGAAAGCTGAGCTTAAGGCAATGAATAGCAGAATGGATAATGCAGAAGGACAAATAAGTGATCTGGAAGATAGAATAACAGAAATCACCCAATCAGAACAGCAGACAGAAGGTCAAATGAAATCAATATGAGACCTATGGGATAATGTAAAGTGTGCCAATCGATGCATAACAGGGATTCCAGAAGTTGAAGAATGAGAAAAGGAGACTGAAAATATATTTGAAGCAATTATGGCTGAAAACTTCCCAAACCTAAAGAAGGAAACAGATATCCAAGTATAAGAAGCACAGAGGGTCCCAAACAAGATAGACCCAAACAAACCTACACCAAGACATATTATAATAAAAATGGCAAAAGTTAAAGAGAAGATTCTAAAGACAGCAAGAGAAAAACAGAGTTAATTACAAGGGAACTCCCATAACGCTATCAGCTGATTCCTCTACAGAAATGTTGCAGGCCAGAAGGGGGTGACAAAATATATTCAAAACCCTGAAAGGGAAAAACCTGCAACCTAGGATACTCTACCTAACAAAATTAAAATTTAGAAGAGAAGGAGAGAGAAATAATTTTTCAGACAAGCAAATACTAAAAGAATACAGCAAAACTAAACCTAGACTAAATGAAATATTGAAAGGTCTTCTCTAAATAGAAAAGAAGTAAGAATCTACAGGGAAGAGAAAATCACAATTGGAAAGTAAATCACTTAAATAAGCCACTACACAGATTAAAAAAAATTTTTTTTTAATTCTGTGAAAGTGATGATAACTACAATGAACAGCAAAAGGATGAACATGAAAATGTAAAAGAGCCCATCAAAATCATGATATATGGGGGAAGAGAGTGAAAAAATGTAGATTTTTTTTTTCTAGAATGTGTTTGAGCCTATATGACTATCAGTCTAAGGTAAGTAGATATAGGAAAAGGTTAACATACTTGAAAAATAGTGTAACCACAAATCAGAAACATTCAATAGAGTCACACACACAAATAAAGAGAACATAAGCATGATACCAAAAAAAAAAAAAATCATCAAAACACAAAAGGAAAAAGAAAAAGAAAGGGGCAAAAAAGAAATATAAAATCAATGGGAAAACAAGGTTTAAAATGGCAATAAATCCATATCTATCAACAATTATCTTAAATGTCAATGGATTAAATGCTCCAATCAAGACACAGTGTGGCAGATTGAATAAAAAATTATTAAAAAATTAAAAAAACAAAACAAAAACAAGAGTCTACAATATGCTGCCTACAAGAGAACCAATTTAGGGCAAAGGACACTTATAGATTCAAAGTGAGGGAATGGAAAAAGATATTTCATACAAAAGGAAATGACAAGAAAGCAGGGGTTGCAAGTCTCATATCAGACAAAAGAGACTTTAAAACAAATGCTATAAAGAAAGATAAAGAGGACACTATATAATGATAAAATGATCAGTACAAGGAGAGGACATTACACTCATTAACATATATACACCAGTATAGGATCACCCAAATACATAAAACAAATACTAACAGACATAAAGGGAGAAATTAATGGGGATACAATAACAGTAGGAGCCTTTAACACCCCACTCACATCAATGGACAGATCTTTGAGACAGAAAATCAATAAGGCAACAGAGATCCTAAATGATAGAATAGAACAGTTAGACTCAATTAACATTTTCAGGACATTACATCCAAAAAGAAGCAGAATACACATTCTTTTCAAGTGAACATGGAACATTCTCCAGGATTGACCACATACTAGGGCAAAAAACAGGCCTCAACAAATTTAAAGAGAATAGAAATTATTTCAAGTATCTTTTCTGACCACAACAGCATGAAACTAGAGACCAACTACAGAAAAAGAAATGAGAAAAAAAAAAAAAAAAAAAGCAATCACTTGGAGACAAACGATATGCTACTAAAAAACTAATGGGTAAACAATGAAATCAAAGGAGAAATTAAAAATGCCTTGAGGCAAATTACAATGAAAACACAACCATGCAGAATCTATGGGATGCAGCAAAAGCAGTTCTTAGAGGGAAGTTCATAGTGATACAGGACTTCTTTAAGGAAAAAGAAAAATCTCAAACAATCTAACCCACCACCTAAAATAATTAGGAAAAGAAGAACAAACAAAACCTAGAGTCAGTAAAGGAAGGAGGTAATAAAGATCAGAGAGGAAATAAATAAAATAGAGATTAAAGAAAAACAATTAAAAAAAATCAATAAAACCAAGAGCTGGTGATTTGAAAGGGTAAACAAAATTGACAAACCTCTGACCAAGCTCACCAAGAAGAAAAGAGAGAGGACCTAAATAAACAAAACAAGAAATGAAAGAGGAGAAATCACAACGGAAACTTCAGAAATACACACACACACAAAATAAGAGAATACTATGAATAATTATATGCCAACAAATTCAACAACTTAGAAGAAATGGACAACTTTTTAAAAACATACAGCTGACCAAAACTGAATCAAGAAGAAATAGGTAACATGAACAGACCAATCACCAGAAGTGAAATAGAATCTGTAAAACAAAACAAAACAAAAACAAACAACTCCCTGCAAACAAAAGTCCAGGGCCATATGGCTTCACAGGCAAATTCTACAAAACATACAAGGAAGAACTTAGACTGATCCTTCTCAAACTCTTCCAAAAGGTTGACGAGGAAGGAATACTCCCAAAGACAGTCAGTGAAGCCACCATCACCCTGATACCAAAACCAGACAAAGACACTCCCAAAAAAGAAAATTACAAGCCAGTATCTTTGATGACTATACATGCAAAAATTCTCAACAAAATATTAGCAAACTGAATCCAACAACACATAAAAAAGATCATACACTGTGACCAAGTTGGATTCATCCCTGGGTCACAAGGATGGTTCAGCATATTCAGATCAATCAGTATGATACAGCTCATCTACAAAAGAAAAGACAAAAACCACATGATCATCTCAATAGATGCAGAAAAAGCATTCAATAAAATCCAACATTCATGATAAAAACTCTTACCAAAATGGGTATAGAGGGAACATATCTCAACATAATAAAAGCTACTTATGGCAAACCACAGCCAGTATAATATTCAACAGTGAAAAGCTGAAAGCCTTCCCACTAAAATCTGGAATAAGACAAGGATGCCCACTCTCACCACTTCTCTTCAACATAGTATTGGAAGTCCTAGCCACAGCAATCAGACAAGAAAAAGAAATAAAACTTTTTCAAATTGGTAGGGAAGAGGTAAAATTGTCATTATGACATGATACTGTATGTAGAAAACCCTGAAGACTCCACACAAAATGTACTAGAACTGATAAATGAATTCAGCAAGGTAGCAGGATACAAGATTAACATACAGAAATTGGTTCCATTTATTTATACTAACAATGAAATATCAGAAAGACAATGCGAACAAACAATCCCTTTTAAAATCACAGCAAAAATAAAATAAAATAAAATACTTAGTAATAAACCTCACCAAGGAGTTAAAAGACATATGCTGAGAACTACAAAACATTAATAAAGGAAATTGAAGATGATTCAAAGAAATGGAAAGGTATCCCATGCTCTTGGATTAGAAGAATTAATATTGTTAAAATGGCCATACTATCCAAAACAATCTACAGATTTAATGAAATCTCTATCAAATTACCCATGACATTTTTCACAGAACTAGAAAAAAATATTCTATAATTTATATGGAATCATAAAAGACACAGAATTGACAAAGCAATTCTGAAGAAAAAGAACAAAGCAGGAGGCATAACCCTCCCAGACTTCAGACAATACTACAAACCTACAGTAATCAAAACAGCATGGTATTGGCACAAAAACAGACATATGGATCAATGGAACAGAATGGGAAGTCCAGAAGTAAACCCGCACACCTATGGACAGTTACTCTCTGACAAAGGAGGCAACAATATACAATGGGGAAAAGACAGACACTCTAGCAAGTTGTATTGGGAAAGTTGGACAGCCTCATTAAATCAGTGAAGTTAGAACACTTTCTCACACCATATACAAAAATAAACTCAAAATGGGTTAAAAACTTAAATATAAGACCTGACACCATAAAACTCCTAGAAGAGATCATAGGCAAAACATTCTCTGACATAAATCGTACCAACGTTTTCTTTGGTCAGGCTTCCAAGGCAATAGAAATAAAAGCGAAAATAAACAAATGGGACCTAATCAAACGTACAAGCTTCTGTACAGCAAAGGAAACCATAAACAAAATGAAAAGACAACCTACAGACTGAGAGAAAATATTAGCAAATGATGCAACCAACAAGGGTTTCATTTCCAAAATATGCAAACAGCTCATACAACTCAATAACAACAACAACAACAAAACAACCCAATAGAAAAATGGGCAGAAGGCCTAAACAGACATTTCTCCAAAGAAGATACACATATGGCCAATAGGCACATGAAAAGATGCTCATCATTGCTAATTATTAGAGAAATGCAAATCACACCAATCAGAATAGCTATCATTAAAAAAGTCTACAAATAATAAATGTTGGAGAAAGTGTAGAGAAAAGGGAATCCTCTTACACTGTTGGTGGGAATGTAAATTGGTGCAGCCATTATGGCAAACAGTATGGAGGTTCCTCAAAAAACTAAAAACAGAGTTACCATATGATCTAGCAATCCCATTCCTGGGATATACCCAGATAAAACTATAATTTGAAAAGATACATGCACTCCTATGTTCATAGCAGCAGTGTTTACAATAGCTAACACATGGAAACAACCTAAATGTCCTTTGACAGACAAATGAATAAAGAATACACACACACACACACACACACACACATATATGCACAATGGAATATTACTCAGCCATCAAAAAGAATGAAATAATGCCATTTGCAGCAACAGAGATGGACCTAGAGATGATTATACTAAGCAAAGTAACTCAGAAAGAGAAGGACAAACACCATATGATATCACTTATATGTGGAATCTAAAATACAACACAAATTAACATATCTACAAAATGGAAACAGACTCACATAGAAAAAACACACTTGTGTTGTCATGGGGGTTGGGAGAGGGAAGGATTGGGAGCTTGGGATTAGCAGATGCAAACTTGTATATATAGGATGGATAAACAACAGGTCCTACTGTATAGCACAGGGGACTATATTCAATATCCTGTGGTAAACCAGAATGGAAAAGAATATGCAGAAGAATATACATTTTAAAATAAAATGCTAAGATCTACTGTGTATCAAGGTTCACCTTTATTGAGATATTTGCCTTACAATTTACTTCACTTTACCTTACAAATAGAACTTGAAAAATGCCATTGATCAGATGTAAGATGTGAAAAATAGGAGAATGAAAACAGGTTACTGAGTTAAATTACATTTAAGGGAAAGAAATCTACCCTCTTCTATCAACCTCTGTATTTGAAAACATTTACTTAACAAGTTTTTTATAAGAAATTATGGAAACCACTCATTTTTAATTATGAAATATTTAAAATAAAGTGACTAATTTTCTTTAAGAATTTGAAAGTTAAATCAATATTTTACATCTGCAATAAAATACATATTTTGTTCTTCACCTAATACACACAGTTTTAAAATCCTACCTCATATGTTTTTAAATCTCTTAGTTCATTTATTTTAGCTCATTTATCTTTTAGTTGAGTGTTATTCTTAACATATTATGTTTGGGGCATTTATATATTGAATTTCTTTATCCTTGCCCTGTGTAGTTTACAAGCTAAACATTGCATCAATTGATTATCTCTAATACGGGAGATAACCACTCCATTTATGAACTTAAGGTGACATAATTTAAATTGAACAATAATTTGACAATGGTATAGATACCAAAGCATATTATGTATTAATCACATGGATGAGCACGTTGTCAAGCGAGGGAGTTACAGATACATACCACAAATGCCAGGCAAGGTTTATTGGGAGAAACCTACAAACAGAGAAGTAGAGTGCATGCATCATGTTAACTCAAATTATTTAGTTTAGTCCAGGCATAGATGGCCAGTGCACCTGTAGAGAGGGGCCTTGCCCAGGTGATGCTTAACTTACTTATAGATTGGGGACAATGGAAGCCCTTGGTAAGAAAAGTGACCTTATTAGAAGGAGACAACCTCTGGAACCCAGTGGCTGGCATCAGCCTGTCCTTTTGAGATAATTCAGACCTCCTTTGCCAGTTCTTTGTTTAGACACCAAGAGTGGAAAGGAAATGAACCTGTTCTCTAATCAGTGCACATGAAGATTCTTCATGGTATTCTGGTACCACCTTTTCCTCTTCAAATGTAGAGACTATTCATGTTCTAGACTGTCAAATATGTCATTCCTGAGTAATTTTATATCTCTCACTGAGAGGAAAAGGTGGTAAACCTGTTATTACTCCCAATGCTATGATTCTTCAGAAACTCTTTGTATTCAAACAGTATAAAAACATTATAAATCTTCTTACCTCTGAAGTTACCTAATATAATTTATATTATTAAGGTTAAATCATTCCTCATGACACTGAATCATCCATTAGACTGCTCATGAATATTGGCTTCTAATGGCTCTCTCAAAGGCTATAATTGTGTTTTGTTGATGATGAACAAAAATGCAGGTCTCCCCTAGATTATATAGGAAACTGCAAATGATGTTTTTTCCTCATCATGTTAGATTTGCCATTTAGAATTTTATAATGTAAATATAAAACAACACACTTTTCAACTATGTCTTCTCTTGGGCATTTCAGGCTATAATCACTGCATTGGAGTGTTGCTGACATCCCTACCTTCCACACCACTACTGCCAGGGAGGGTTGGAAAAGGGGTCTGTGGGCAGAGTGAGAAAAGCTATTTCATTCACACAAGGAATGTTTGTCCTTTGTCCAACATGTCTTAAGACCAAATTAAGAGAGTACAACTTCACCATATAAGACAGAGGCAAAAGAAAACATTGATTGTAAGCATCCATTGGGCTGTGGAACGATGGTCTTAAAAGTTTTAGAAGGAGATAGGGATACACACTCTTAGAAGACCACCTGTCATGTTGTGTAGGTTCTACAGTGGTGTTGATGTCGCTGGCAAAGTGTGAATAAAATAAAACCTACTGCCGCCCCACTGTCGTTGGGGACTATAGCTCAGAGGTGGCACTCTGTTGGGAATATGGACAGGAAATAGACAACACATGCTCAAGCTCACAGGTCAGTGATTAAACCATTGATAGCCAAGAGAGCTGATCTCATCCAGTATGACATGGGTTAGGATCACCCCAAATCAGTATGTCAGCAGCATTCTGGTGTCCCAAATTCTCATGATTCTGTAAAATAAATATTTTGCTGGTCAGTGGAAGTGATTCACTTACCAGGCTGCCCTCCTGGAACTGGAATCAGCCAAGGGGCCCTGAGATGACCCCATAGACTTGCGTCCTGGATGTCCTCAGGATATCTGGTTGAACTCACATGGGTGGGGTGAAGAAAGTGCCCCAAAGTGGACTAATAGAGTACAGGTCTAAGGTCAAGTTCTCAGAACCCTGCCCACCCCCAAACCTGCCTGGATGATGCTTCTGGCCCTAGGCAATCCAGAGCATGAGAGGAGGACTTCAACCAAGGAAAGCACTCTAAGCACAGGGGTCTCTCAGAGCACTGGCACCCACATCTCCTCTAATGCTAAGGAAGGATATTGTACTGTTCTCTCTGTGGAAGTTGAGAAACCCCATATAAAAGATTTTCTGATATCAAAGTTTGGCGAATTCCCCCAAAAATGGTCATGCACCCACTGTGAAGCTATGCCAATAAACAAAGCATGTTCCTACACATAGAACAATCAACCTTTTATATAGTTGCTCACTGTTCAATGTGAATAAATCATCAATAATCAAAGGTATTTGAGGAAACTTCCTATTTGAAAAAAAGCAGGAAAAACTAATTCAAATAATTTGAAGGAAATAAATAATATAGGGAAACTGAATACTTCAAAGTTGCAATATTGAGTTTACTCAGAAAAACACACACCAAAACTGTTGCATAAAAACAAATAGAATATAAACAAATATAAACACACAGCAAAACTGTTGCATAAAAACAAATAGAAAAAAGAATATAAACAAATATATAAAAAAGAATACTTTCACTTGTATGGGAGAGCCCATACAAGTAAAAATAATAGCATATGCATAATAAAATGAATAAAAAGAAGGAAAAAGGATAATTTTTTCAAAAAATAGAACTCCAAAGACAAAAAGATAACAAAATAAAAGAGAGCAAAAGGGGGAAAATGCTATGAAATGAAAAGTTTAACAAAGCCAATGTCCACTTGAAAGGAATTCCTATTAGGAAACAGAATGAAGTAAATTAACAATTAATAATAATAAAATACAATTTGTCACTTCCAAAGGACATGAATTTCCAGATTGAATTGAAAAAGACTTATGTCAAAGCATATTAGTAGGAAATATCAGAAGAAAAGGAATAAAGAAAAGCTCTTTAAAACTTTCTAGCTTGCAAACAAGCCAGAAGTAAAAATTTAAAAAAATATATTGACAGGATTGGCACTCAGAGTAGTAACAGTTCTACTTCCAGCAATACTGGCTTAAGTTTTTGAAGAACAAGCCTTCTATCCAGAGCAATGAGAAAAGCTGTGCACGTACACACACACACACACACACACATCTAGTTGATGACATTAGGATAACATCAAAGCAACCTCAGATTTCCATTAGGACCCTAAAGAGCTAAGTGCCATGCGAAACAGCAAACAGGAAATAAATTAGTCCTCAAAAAGAGTAAAAGCCAGCTCTGTTATAGTTAAAAGCTAAGACAAGACAAATAAAGAGTGCCCCTACAATAACAAAGCAAAATTAAATCTTTCCTTGAGAAAGCTATCCAGAGCCTCAAATTACCTCTATAGTTTTTTATACCCAATGGCCATATTCAATGAAAAATTATCATTCATGTCAGAAGACAATGAAAAAATAAGCAAAAATCAAGAGAGAGAGGAAAAAAAACCCGAAATGGCAATAGAAATAGGACCACAGGTGTTGCATGTATTGAAGTTATCAGACGTTGGGTTTAAAGTAACTATTATTCACATTTTCAAGAAAAATAGCTGACAGGAATCCACAAAAAGAAAAAAAAATCAAATTGAAATTTTATACATAAAAATATAGCTGAAATTAAGAACTTAATAAAATGGGAGATTAAACTAGCAGAAGAGATAACTAGTGAATTAGAATAATGATTTTGAAGCAAAGAAAGGAAAAAGAGGCAACAGGACACAGTGAAAATTTCTAACATGCATATAATTGTAGTCCTAGAAAGAGAACAGAGAGAATGGGATCAATGCAATACTTGATGCTTTACTGAATTTGATAAGAATTTTGCAAAAGGTTGAAGATGAGAGGTATGATCATGATGCTATTTAAAGGACCTAGCAAAAGAACAACTGTGGAGAAGGCCTAGAAACAACCATTCCAGATCATTGCGGGAAGACAACCAGTTTCATGGTCAATGATTCTGAGAAAAATGAAAAGTGAAGTCAACTCTTACATTGTACCTAATATGTACCTAATGTGTCTGTATTGACAGTACATTTTTTTCCCAGAAATTCTGGAATTAAACTGGCAAAAAGAATTTATAAAACTAAGCAAATTAAGGAAGAGTCAATTATTAACTCCAAGAAAAGTAATATTGTATGAGAAAGAAATGTCATCATCTATGGATCATTGCTTTTCTTGGAAAAAGAGGGAGAGAAGTGTGTCTTAAGGACATGATATACCAAAAAGTTAAATTCTCCTATTCCTTAGTAAATAGTTCACATTGAATGTCTAAAAATAAAAATAAGAAATAACAATATAAGCATATTATTTTGAGGTTTGGAAGAAAATGTCAAAAAATAATTATTTGTTTTATTTTGGTGAAAGGGAAACGAGGGAAAAATATACAAAGTAGACTATGCTGGGGGAACATGATCTCTGTTGCTCTTGTAAGCTTTGTAGTATATAACATATATAAATAGTAGTATATATTTATATGATGTGTGTATAATATAGTAAATATATTTTATATATGTTGTATATAGTAGTATATACTATAAATTACATTACAGTTTATATTCACATTAAAAAAGTAGAATATATATAACTTATTTATAAATAGTATTCTCATAAATTAGAAAGTACAGTAAAATAGTGTATTTAGAATTCTACATATTGGTAACAGGTAGATCTAGGATTGTGTGCCAGCTGTTTCTCTTTCTCACTGTATGAATTGGGCAGGTTAATTAACCTCTCTATGTCTCCATCTTATCCCCTGTAAGTGAGTAACAATGGTCCTTACCTTGTCCGTTTTTTAAAAGGCTCCTGATAAGTGCTCAATAAGTGCTAGTTATTATATTTTGTAAATTAATAGAAGTAAAATAGTAGAAGTGATTATAGTAATACTAGGAAATAAGACTATTTTAGTTGTTTAACATTAACTGTATGTGTTTTGCAAGTTGTCAAATTAATATCTAGTGAATATGGTTCATTGCTAATAGCTTTCTTTGCTCTCCTCTTTATGCCTCCTTTCTCTCAAATGTATGTTTGAGTTTTGTAAATGGCTCATAATCTTGACTCTGCAGTTAATGTCTACATTTAAACCTTGAACATTCTTTAAATTGACAGTGCCACATCCCAACCATCCCATGATATGCTGTACTCCAGAATTTATAAGTAGGCTGACATCTTTAGTCCTAGGATTGAGGGAAAAAATAAAGAGCTGTACCAGTCTGTATCTGTGACATCACTACTCTTCAACTCACATGTAACTACATTCCATTTGCATTTTCTACCTGTCCCATTTATTTGGCAAATAGTGATTAATGTAAAGTAATTTAAAATAAAAGTTTAAGCAAAATCACAATATCATAAAAGCACTTGAAGTAATTAAATTGTTTCCTTTATTGCAAATTTTATTTTATACCTTCCCAATTATCATCTTCATTGACAACATAATCAGGACTTAATGCTGAGTTGCTATTAATTTTTAATGCTTCTTATGTTGTTTAATGCAGTGTATAATTTGGCACTGAATCTTTTAGTAGAACTAAGCTTTGACATCCTCTGCCATCATTCATATAAAACTAATGTTTTTAATCAATTAACACCCCTCTACCTCCCACCGCTACCTGCATTTCATCTTAGAATGTATATAGCAATGTAGATTGTTTAATTATTTAATATTTATAAATGGGATTTCACTTTTAGAAAAGATAGTGAAATTTTCTCCCAAGATTAAAAAAAATACATAGTTATAAAATATTATAGCTGGAACTAACTTGACTTCTCAACAAATTTTCAGCTGTAGACATTTTCTGTTAATCAAATGGCATCTAACTGCTCTAGGTGAAGCCAAATATTTAGAATAAGAGTCTGTTCTTTTAGAAAAAAAGTATATCATTGTGAAGTTGTAGGTCACTTAAATCCTCAGAAGAGTTTTTACCAACATGGTGCTTGGGCACCAGCTTTCCTGTGAATTTCTCCCTGAGTTAAGGATGCATTTCCTAAGGCTTAGTGTATTAAGACCAGCTAATGTTTTCAAATGGGTACATAGCTCCCATTCCCTTGGGAATATGTGGGTGCCTGTCTAGTCAGGATTTCAAATACTGATAGAGAATCATAATTAGAGTATAACTGCAGTTTCATGAATATTCAGTCACTCCATGAAAAGAATGAACTTGAGCCATAGATCAATTATATGAAAGTTGATAAGCTCCTTTAGCAAATATGATATTTTCAGGGAACAAATTCAGGTGCGAGGGAAATGTCATTTTCTTTCATTTTTTTCCTTATAATTCAAATTAATCATTCTGTGTGGTATCAGAAAATTTAATGTAGTCCATTTTTTTCTCAGTTGTTTTAGGTTTAAACCCCATCATAGCCTGCTCTCATTTTTTCTGTTCTCATCTTCTCTTCCATGAGATGGCATTTCAAACCCAAGATGGGTGGAGTGGTGGTGTTTCCATGACTTGCACAATGCTATGGCCTGAAGGAAGGTCCCAGCACCACTTTTTCATCCCCCATGATGTAACTCACCCACTAGGTCTTTGTCTTGTCTGATTATGAAAGGATGATATCTGCTGCCAAGAAGTCCAGGTCCCCACTTGGTCACTAGCTCTGCTGTCCACTCTAGCATTGGAGGATCAACCTCCTTGCCCCAATCTAAGATATGTTTGGGATAATGCAACCTTCCATGCTGTTCAAAACCACACAGGAAAAAAAAAAAAAAGCTGCTCACTGAAACATACTGGGTTTACATGTAGGTTATGAAAGACTCTCTTGGGTTCTTTAGATGGCAGTTCTTTTTTCTTTTTTTACTGGAGTATAGTTGATTTAATTTTTTTTGGAGTATAGTTGATTTACAATGTTGTGTTAGTTTCAGATGTACAGCAAAGTGAATCAATTATACATATACATATATCTACTCTTTTTCTGTTTGTTTTTTAGATTATTTTCCCATGTAGGACATTACAGAGTATTGAATAGAGTCCCCTGTGCTATATGGCAAGTTCTTATTAGTTATCTATTTTATACATAGTAGTATGTATGTGTCAGTCCCAGTCTCCCAAGTTATCCTTCCCCCCTTTATCCCCTGGTAACCATAAGTTTGTTTTATACATCTGTGACTCTACTTCTGTTTTGTAAATAAGTTCATTTGCACCCTTTTTTTTTTAGATTCCACATACAGTATAAGCGATATATGATATTTGCTTTTCTGCATCTGACTTACTTCACTCAGTATGACAATCTCTAGGTCCATCCATGTTGCTGCAAATGGCATTATTTTGTTCTTTTTTATGGCTGAGTAATATTCCATTGTATATATGGATCATATCTTCTTTATCCTTTCCTCTTTTGATGGACATTTAGGTTGCTTCCATGTCCTTTTTTCTCATATCCTGAATGATGGGGGCCTCTGTGGGTTGTGTGCCCCACAAGAGGTGAAGCATGACTCATCTCTACTCTTAAATTCTCAAAACTATCAGGGAGTTGTATCCTACTTCCCAGCTAACTCTAGGTGTCCTACAGGATACGAAACTTCTGAGCATAACCCTTTTATGCTCTACTCCAACTCAACTCCCTCTCTAGCTTATAGGAGTTTGTTTAGGTGAAAGATGTCAGTGTCAAGCACGGTAAAGAGAAAACAAAGAAACAAATAAAACCCCACAAGTCTGCTAATGTCTCTCCATTTCACAAAGCCACAGTTTGGAAGTTATGCTCAGGATTAATATCCTAGGAATGTGTTGAAAGGTGATTGAGTGTTTCGATTAGAAATTGCCCCATGGACCATATCATGTCTTATTTACGCCCTAGTCTCTCCAGACTCTGTTTAACCAACATTCACACAGTCCACAAAGTCTCCCTTCCCATCTGACCAATCCTGTTGCCTCGTAACTGTTTACTTTCACTGTCCCCTAAACTCGCATTACCTGTGTTCCCTTTTTAGAGCTCAAGCATAGTGCTTTGTATATAGAAATCTGTTAATATGTGTCTGTATTATTGTATAAATGAATATTGTACAAGAGCCTGTTGAATATATTGTAAGTGGAATGTTGTTTATTTAAATTTTTATTATTTAAAATTCAGGTTGCAAAGTTTAAAAACAATTAGCTTTAGGGTGTTTCAGGTGAAGAACTTGGTCAGAGTCCTTTTGGCAGAAGTACAAGGTGTAAAGGGTGGTTTGGAGTTGAGAGGCAAGAATAGAAACACAGGTAAAACTGAGATTATGATGGTTCATAGGTCAAGGTTAAGAGCGAGGGAGCAGGTTCAAGAGAGTCAAAATTTAGTTTCTAGTCAGACCTTTGGGCTTATGGAGAACACTGGCTTTATTAACTTAGTGTAACATGATGATTAAAAATATTCCAACTGCTCATTCTGAGGTCAACCAGGCATGTATACAAATCCTCATTTACCCCTTATGACTTTGTAAACTTAAGTTGTTTTAACTTTCTGGATTCCCTTTCTGTAAAATACTAATACTAAGAGGAATTACATAGTAGGATTCATAATGGAGCTCTTTAGGTACCTCCTCAGAAAGCAAATTTATCTGTATCTTTCATATTTTATTTTGTGGATTCTTTGGAGATAGCATGAAGTGAGTGAGTAATTCTCCTCCAGCTGATTATAATTTCTCCTGAGCCTACTCATCTGAAGTTCTAGCTCCAATGCAGATTTCCTAAAGCTAATGGAAGTTAAACTCAGGGACCTATATGTGCACAAGCTCTATCCAAAGACCTGAGAGGGAACTTAGCAATATGTCTACATGGTTGTGATTTGTTAATTTTCAGAACTAAGATATCCTTTATATTGTTTTTCATAGTGCCTCCTACCCCATGGTCCAGGACCCACATAATCTGATTCTACCCATGAACCAGGCTCTTTTTGTCGAGGCTACCTTAGTCTTCAAGATATCCTTCCAGGTCAGAATCTTCGGCAACCACAGGCTGACATTATTTCAAGGACCAATCCATGTACTTCAAGTGTGAAGTGACACTGCTCCACCATTTTTCTCAATGTCTAGAGGAAGCACATAATTTTCTCTGGTCAGTACCTTCTCCTCAGTCCCACTGGGTTGTATTGGGTCCATGAATCACTGGGAATGGTCTTCCTAATGCTATTCCTCACTACTCCTCCTTTATAGTCTGAGGGTGGGGGCCAACTGAAGAGCACATAACAGATTTTCGGACACCTCCTTTGTAAGTCCTGCCTTGGACATGTAGCATGTCACATCAGAAAGTGGAAGGCACTTAGGTGTTAGGGCCTCAGATGAACTGAGTGAGGATGCAAACATTTTAGCAACTGTTGTACATGTACAAAACTTGACGAAGACCTAGACGACAGTGAGAGTTCAAAAAAAATAAAATTAGCAATTATCATTGTCAGAATGCCTGCCAGAACTGGACCTGGATGTATTAATGACTCTATACTCCTGAAATGATGTCTTAAACATTGAGACAGGTCTTTCAGGGAATTAAAGAAAAAAGGCAGGAAAAAATGAATAAATGAGCTGTCATATGTATGGTATTAATTTTTAAAAGATTAAAACAATTTATCTTTGCTTGAATAAACTGAAAATAATATTGCAAGCAGAAACAGTCATATTTCTAATTTTGGGGTATATAATCTACAATTATTTTAGATTGAGGAATTCTATATTCCAAAGTTGATTCACAACGTATTTTTTGAAATTTTTAAAACATTTTCTTTCTGATAAAGTTTAGATTAATGTAATTTAACTGCACTTAACTATTGTAATTTGCACCTTCCCTCTAATAAAAATAGGGCTTCAACTGCACAGGCACCAAATTTAATTTTCTATTGTTTCTGTTTTAGGTAAAATGTAAAGCTATAGTATTCCTTAATTGCATAAAGTTAAGCATATGTAAATTCATAGAAATATGACTTTTATAGAGCAAAGGAAATTGAGGCAGCCAGAAAATAAGTAGGTAGATTAGACTTAATAAGCAGTAATAACGTTTATTTCACTCCCTACCCCTTGTAGTTTAGCACAATATTCTTTAACATAAAACAAAAGATATGAGTGGGTTGTTTACTTGCTTGGTATTTCATACTCTAAGGAGAAATATATGCAGCTAATTACTATGCTCAGAAAAGAAAACCATTCACATAGAAAATGAAATTTGAAAAACAATGTGCATATATTTTAGCTCTAATAGTTTAAGAAAGAACTTGCACATCATTTTTCTTAAGGTGTGAGATACAGGTTTTTGAGGGTTTATATTCTCCATAAGTTATGTTGTCTATTGTATGTGTGGATGTCTTTAAATGTTAAAAAAATGCTATATTTTATTTTGCATGTTTGAGTTATAGCGCAAATTTTCTTCAGTTGTATTTTATATACATTTGCCTCTCATTTTATGATACTTAAATAGGACAGAGATAAGAGATCCAAGTAAAAGAAGTTCTGTACCAATTTAAAAAATTAAGCAAAAATAGAAATCAACCTGTAACTGAGGGTATGAATTCCTAGGGGAAATAAAGATGATGATAACCATGGTCATGATAGGAAAGACTAATAATAATAACCATGTTGCTTATATTTCAAGTTTTGCCAAATTTTCTTTCCTTTAAGATACTACAACTCTTTATAAGAATCTTGCTCTGTTATTGTAATCTGGCTATGTGAGATCACAGGTCCTGCCCCGGAAGAAGAAACGTAAGTCAGACCTCATTAAATATACCATTCCAATTCCCTGGCTACAGATATCAGTTCAGGACACATCTACCAACAGGCCAGAATTCCCTAGTTCTTTTGAGAAGCTTCAAAAAATATTATTTATCATCTGGAAATTTCTAGCAATAAAGGCAAAATAGTCACAAGCTGCTGGAGTTCAGTGTTCCCACCATGAGAAGAAAGCTTGCTTAATGAAGCCAGCAAAGAGGGAATGAGGACCTGGAGATAGAGGAAGAAAGCTCGATACACCCTAATGATAGTTTGAGATCTAGATTCAGTAGAGCCTGGAGCTGACTGTATTCTCTGGATTTTTAATCTATTTGAATAGATCAATTCCTTTTTGGCTTAATCGTGTTTGAGTTGAGTTTCTTACACTTGCAGTGAAAATGGTTGTCCTGATGAGGGGACACTTAATTTGGGTCTAGAATTGTGTCAAGTGCTTATGGAAATTGTCACATTGAATATCATAAGTCTTGAGTTAAAGTTGGGAAAATGTAAACAAAGTGATTTACTCAAAGATCCTTAACTGATCAAAGGAGGGGAAAAGTAGAGGAAAAGTCCGATTTGTGAAAATACACTCTTAACGGTCAGATGGCATGAATAAATTATCAACGAATGACAGCTTCTGTGACCTTTTATCTCTGCATTTCTATAATACTAATGTGAAACAACCATATTATATTTCTTGCATCTTGTAGCTGTCCTTTCATTTGTCTTCCTTTCTTCATTTTAGTTAATGGGAATTGTCATTATCCTTACTTTAAAATCCCTGAAGCTTTTTTTTTTTACTGTTCTTGTGTCTGTTCTACCTTTTTTTGCCAATTAATTAGTGGTAAAGAAGTTCTAAAAAAGTAAAATGTTTAAAAATAGATTAGATTTGACCAAAATACCTCATACTGCTATGCAGGCTGTTTTCTAAAAATATCTGTTTCTATCAGAGTGATCATTTCATATAAAAGCAAAAACTATGCCCTTTGAACTATTCTTTATCTAAGTGATTATAAGATATTTAGTTGATAAATGTTCATAAGTAATGATTAACAAAATAACTTTTTAAATTTAAAGGTTTTGTTTGTATTTTTTACTTTCTATTGTGAAATAATCTTAGACTTAGAGAAAAGTTCATTTCTGGTACACACATCACTCAGCTTCTCTTAATGTCAATGTCCTACACTACTATGGGACACTTGTCAGAACTAAAAAGTTAACATTGGTACTCAGTATTAACTAATCTACAGACATTATTCAGATTTCACAATTTTTTCCCACTAATGTTCTTTTTCTCTTCCAGAATTACACATTACATTTAGTTGTGTCACGTCTCCTTAGTTTCCTCTAATATGCAACATTTTTTCAGTCTCTCCTTGTCATTCATGATTAGAAAGAATCTCTTTTGAAGAATATTGGCTTCTTATTTTGTATAATGTCTCACAGTTTGGGTTGGTTTCATGTTTTGTAATGATTAGATTGAGGTTATGCATTTTTGGCAAGAGAAGCATATAAGCGATGTGCCTCTCTCAGGGCATCAGGTCAGGACATACATGTTGTCGACTGTCATATCTCAGGTGAAATTAACCTGATAACTTGGTTATAGTGAAGCCTGCTGGGTCTTCCCACATAATATTATCTCAACTGGTGAGAAAATTAGTTGAAAAAATTAGTCCCTTTGTCAGTGATAAATACCTTGGGAGAGATAATTTGAGAAAATACTAATTTTGTTTCTCTTCGAACTCAGTGCTACTTTCTCAAATTCCTTTTGACTTTTCTTGTTTACAGGCCAGAATTCCCTAGTTCAGCTCGTTCCCTAGAATCAGCTTGTTCATATCTATGAAAATGTCTGCTGGGATTCTGATTGAGATTGAATTGAATCTCTAGATCTATTTGTGGAAAAATGACTTCTTAACAATATTAAGTTTTCCAATGCATGAACAGAGTATATATATCTCCATTTATTAAGACTTTCGTGAATTTATTTCATCAGTTCATTTTATTTTTTAGCACACAAATCCTGTACATATTTTTAGATTATACCTAAATATTTTATCGTTTTTTGTGATGCCATTATAAATGGTACTTTTTTATTTCAAATTTTAATTGCTCATTGCTAGTTTATATAAATGTAATTGATTTTTCTACACTGACCTTGTCCAGTACTTTTGCTAACACTCAATTATTAGTTCTAAAAGTTTTTTTTGTCAATTCCTTGGCATTTTCTCGGTAGACAATCATGGTTTATGAATGATGGAATTTAAATTCTTGTTTTCTAATCTGTATGTCTTTTTTTTTGTTGCTTTATTGAACTGCCTAGGACTTCTAGGTCATGTTGAATAGGAGTTGTGAGAGATGATCTCCTTGCCCTGTTTTTGAACTTAGGGGAAAATCATTCAGTAGTTCATCATTAAGTATCACATTATCTCTGGGGTTATTTTTTTATTATTTTTATATGCCCATTAGAGGGTTAAGTAAACTCCTCTTTATTTGAAGTTTGCTGACAGTTTATATCATGAATGGTATTAGAAATTTTCAAGTACTTTTCTGCATCAATTGAGATAATCATATGTGTTTTCTTCATTACTATAAAAATATGTCAGTTTACCTTAATTCATTTTCATATGTTGAGCCAGCCTTATATTCGTGGGTTAAATCCCACCTGGTATAGCTAGTATTATTCTTTTTCTATATTTCTAAATTTTATTTGCTAACATTTTGATGAGGCATTTTATGTTTGTGTTCATTTCTCCTCTCAACCCCTTCTGTTAGGTTGAGCTTCCTGCCTCCCCCAACCTACTTTGATTGCCCTAGTGTTTAAAATAAACACCTTTATTAATCAGAATGTGTCTTCAGATAACATTATACTGCTTCACATTTAGTATAATGAACTTAAAACATACTTCTATTTCCCCCGCCAATTCTTTGTGCTATGGATGTAACATCTTTTAGTTTTACATATGTTGTAAACATATATTGCTATCTTTATTCTATATAGTTAATTATCTTTTAGAGAAACAAAAAATAAAAATAAATAAACTTTATTCTATCTGCAGCATTCTTCATTTACTTATATAGATTCAAGCTTTGCTCTGGCATATTCCTTCTGTTTGGAAAGTTCCTTTAACATTTCTTATGATTTTGGTTTTTGGCCAATGACTGGTCTATTTTTGTTTGAGAAAGCCTTTATTTCTTCTTCTTCTTCTTTTTTAGTCCTTGTATATAATTTTGTTTTAATAAACATAAATTTTAGAATAGTTTTATATTTACAGAAAAATTGCAAAGAGAATAGAGAATTCCCATATACTCCCATGATTCATCTACTATAATTATTAGCATATTATATTCATATCATACATTTTTTACTATTACTGAACCATATTGATACATTTTTAACTAAAGTCCATTAATTATTCAAATTTCCTTAGTTTTTTCCCAATTTCCTTCTTTCTGTTTTATGATCACCACATTACATTTAATTGTCATGTTTCCTTAGCTATCTCTTGGCTGTGACAGTTTCTCAGACTTTTCTTATTTTCGTGAATTTGACAGTTTTGAAGAGTACTAGCCAGATATTTTGTAGAATGTCATTAGTTGGGATCTCTTTTATGTTTTTCTCATTATTACACTGAGATTATCGGTCTTGGAGAGCAAGGCCACAGAGGTAAATTGCCATTCTCATCGCATCATGTCAACAGTACGTACTATCAACATGAATTCTTACTGTTGATGTTAACCTTGGTCAACAGACTGAGAAAATGTTTCTCAAGTTTCTCCACTGTAAAGTTTATCTTTTTGTCCTTTCTCTGTATTCTTCAGAAGGAAGTGTGTATGTGCAGCCATCACTTCACTGTTTGGGAGTTATGCCACACCCCCTTGAGGGGAAATAATATACATATGTATTTGCAATTCGGCATGAGATATTTGTCTATTTTCCCACATTTGTGTATTTATTCCAACATTAATTATAGCAGTATGGATTCAGAAATATTTATTTTATGTTTAAGTTATAACCTGATATTACTTTATTTTGTTCAAATTTTCCAGCATTGCCATTAGGAGCTCTTTCATTTGGCTCCTGTGTCCCTTTAATGTCTCCTCTTTGTTGCAGATTTTAAGCACTTCTTTATTTTGGGACTAAAAGGTACTTGAGGCTCTTATTCTATATTTCTTGCCTCATGCTAGAAACAGCCATTTCTACAAAGAGCCCTGGTTCCTTTTATCAGAAAATTGTATTAGAAACCAAAATCTGAGTGTTAGATGTGCTCTGGGGTATCATTGCTTCTGGGCCTCTCAGCTCAGAGATTAAGGAAATATATGTGGGTATATTAACCCATGTATATACACATATGTATAAATCTTTCTGTATCTAACTATATGCATATATATTAAACATGAGTTTATACTGATGTCCCCAACTCTAATCCATTACCCCATGTATCATTGTAACCTATTCCCATTGCTTAAGTGTAAACTCCTGCTCCAACAGGGACACTCTAGCTCCCATCATCTATCATCCATTTACTTAATTGTTCGATTCCTGTGTGTGTGTGTAAACTCTGTTTATTTCCAAGGTTACTTACATCAGCACCATTTTCCCCGCTCCCTTCAGTGAGGTGGCTTCATACATTTGTAATAGTTATATGTTTGGGTCATATTATGCATTCAATCCTGAAATTTTCTTATACCCTAAATGATTTTTAAAGTTTTTCATGCATCAAAGTTCAATCTGTGTGCTGTAAAGTTCATTAGATTTAGACAGGTGTTTAGAGTAATGTGTCTCCCATTGCAGTATCATACAGAATAGTTTTACTGCCCTAAAAAATCCCTTCTGTTTTACCTATTTAACTGTCCCCTTCCCTGAACCACCAGCAACCACTGATCTGTTTATGATTTCTATTGTTTTCCCTTTTTCAGAATGTCATATAACTGAAATCATTAAGTATGTAGCCTTTTTAGTCTGACTTCTTTTACTATTCAATATGCATTTAAGTTTCATCTATGTCTTTACCTGGATTAATGATCATTCCTTTTTATGTGTGCATAGTATTCAACAGCATGGGTGGACCATGTATGTTTATCATTTCACTTATTGAAGGAAATTTTGGTTGCTTCCAATTTTGGACAATTATGAATAAGACTGCTATAAGCATTTGTGTGCATATTTTGGTGTGTGTGTGTGTGTATACATAAGTCTCCAAATCAGTTGGATAAATATATAGGAAAACAAATGCTTGTTGTATGGTAACACTGTGTTAAGCTTTTAAGAAACTTCTAATCTGTTTTTCAAAGTGACTATACCATTTTGCAATCATACCAGCAATGACTGTGTTCTGTTGTTCTGCCTTCTCATCAATGATTAATATTATTAATGGATTTTAGCTATTCTAATATATGTATAATGATATCTATTTGTTGTTTTAAATTTGCAATTTCCTAAGACAAATCATGTTTAGTATCTTCTCACATGCTTATTTGCCATCTGTATATCTTTGTTGGTGAGTTGTCTATATAGATTTCTTTCTCATTTTTTTATTTGGGTTGTTTGTTTTCTCACTGCTTTTAAACTTTCTTTGTATGGTTTGGATACCAGTCCTTTATCAAATAAGTGTTTTGCAAATATTTTCTTCTAGTTTGTGCCTTTATTTTCATTATATTAACAGTCTTTGGCAGAGAAGTAGTTTTTAAGTTTAAAAAAGTTCAATTATTTAGTTTTACCAAACTTTTTTTTCTAAAGTTTTTTTTTTTTTTTTAATGGCGCATGCTTTTAGTGTTATATGTAGAAACTCTTCACCAAACTAAGGTCATGTAGATTTTATTTTGTGTTTTCTTCTAGAAGTTTTATAGTTTTGCCTTTTATATTAAGGCCTGTGATCCATTTTGAGTTAATTTTGTTAAAGATGTGTGGACTGTGTATAGCTTCATTTTTTTTTAAACCCGCTGATCTCCACTTGTTCCAGCACCTTTTATTGAAAAGTCTATCCTTTTTCTCTTGACATCCTTTGCACTTCCATCAAAGAACAATTGACTCTATACCTGTGATTGTATTTTGGGGCTCTTTATTCTTTTCCATTGATCTAGTCTTTTTTTTAAAATTGAAGTATAATTGATTTATAATATTTTATTAGTTTTTGATGCACAGCATCATGATTCAGTATCTTTTCAGATTATATTCCATTATAGGTTATTATAAGATAATGGATATAGTTTCCTGTGCTATACAGTATATCCTTGTTGCTTACCTATTTTATATACAGTAGTTTATATCTGTTAGTCCCATACCTCTAATTTGTCCCTCTACCCTTCTCTCTCCCTTTTAGTTAACAAATTTGTTTTCTGTATCTGTGAGTTTTTTTCCCTTTTGTGTATACATTCATTTGTATTTTTTCTTAGATTCCACATACAGGTGATATCATACAGTACTTGTCTTTCTCTGTCTGATTTATTTCAATAAGTATAATATTCTCTGTGTCCATCCACGTTTCTGCAAATGGCCGTATTTCATTCTTTTTTATGGCTCAGTAATATTATAATGTTTATATATATCCCACATCTTCTTAATCCAGTCATCTGTTGATGGACACTTGTTTTGCTTCCATGCCTTGGCTGTTGTAAGTAGTGCTGCTATAGACTTCGGGGTGCATGTATCTTTTCAAATTAGTGCTTTTGTTTTTTTCCAGATATATACCCAGGAGTAGAATTGCTGCATCATATGGTAGTTCTGTTTTTAGTTGTTTAAGGAACCTCCATACTGTTTTCCATATTGTCTGCACCAATTCAGATTCCCACCTACAGTGTATGAGGGTCCCCTTTTCATCTATGTGTCTATTCTTTTGTCAATACTATGCTGCATTGATTACGGTAACTTTATAGCAAGTCTTGAACTTGAGTAGTGTGATTCCTCCAAGTTTGTTTTTCTTATTCTGTATTGTATTGTTTATTCTGGGTGTTTTGCCTTTCCATAGACACTGTAGAATCAGTTTGTTGATATGTAAAAAAATAGCTTGCTGGGAGTTTAACTGAAATTATATTGAACCTATAGATTAAGTAAGAAATGACTAACATCTTAATAATATTGAATCTTCATTCCATGGACAGGGACTATTTCTCCATTATTTAGCACTTCATAGGTTTTTTTCATTAGTGTTTTGTGCGTGTGTGTATATATATATATATATATATAATTTTTTTATTGCATACAAATCCTGCACATATTTTGTTAGATTTATACCTAAGTATTTCCTTTATGAGGTACTATTTTGATTAGAATTAAAAAAATTTAAATTCCAGTTGTTCATTAGTGGTATATAGGCAAAGTTAATTTTTATATATCGACTGTTTCCTATGACTTTTCTATACTCCTTTTTTCTAGGTGTTTTTTTAGATTTTTTAAGATGGTCTGCATAAATATATAATCATGTCCTCTCTGAGTAAAGACAGTTTCATTTATTTCTTTCAATATTTATACACTTTGTTTCTTTTTCTTGTCTCATTGCGATAGCTAGGACTTCCAGTGCAACATGGAATAGGAGTGGTGAGAAAGGACATTCTGTTTTGTTTCCATTCTCAAGAGTGAAAGCATCTAGCCTCACACCACTAGATATGATGCTAGCTGTACGCTTTGTAGCTGTTTCTTATCTAGTTGAGGAAGTTCCCTTCTACTCATATTTTTCTGAGTGATTTTATCACAAATAAGTGTTAAATTTTTGTGTCAATTGATCTGTTCATATGATTTTTCTTCTTTAGTCTGTTGATGTGGTGCATAACTTTGATTTTAAGATGTTGAACTAATCTTGTATATCTTGGGAGTTTGATGCCCCTCCTACTGAGAAGAGTGGCTCACTGTGCCTAAATTGTTTGTACAAACAATATGGTTTATGCTAAACACTTACTTTCCTTCTCGGAGTGTGGAATGTTGGTATATACTTGGCACAGGTGCCTACATGATCAGCACTCAGTGGAAACTCTGAGCACTGTTTCTCTAATGAGCTACCCTGGTTGGTAACATTTCATACAAGTTGTCACAACTTATCACTGGCTTAAAGTGAGCATGTTTGGTGTGACTCTACTGGGAGAGGACCTTTGAAAGGTTGTACCTGGTTTCCACTGGACTTCACCTTATACACCTTTTGCCTTTAATGATTGTGCTTGGTATCCTTTCAGTGTAACAAATCATAGCCATGAGTACAAATATATGTTGAGACGTGATTTTCCCCCAGTGAATCATCAAACCTGAGAGTAGTATTGGGGACTTCAAAACATAAGTGTTTCCCTGTTTCTGTATTTCTGGAAGGAATTTTAGAAAACTGGTATTATTACTCAAATGTTTGATAAAATTCACCAAATAAACTATCTGGGCCTAGTGCTTTTTTTCCTGGAATGTTGTTAATTACTGATTAAATTTTTTTAGCAGATAAAGGGATATTCATATTATCAATTTCTCTATGTTAGTTTTGGTAGTTTGTATCTTTCAAAGAATTGATCCATTTTCTTCTTCATTTTTGAATATTTTTTCTCGGTATGTAATTCTAGCTTGACAGGGTTTTTTTGTTTGTTTGTTTCTCCTTTAAGTATTTTAATGATGACTCTCCATTTCCTTTTTTCTTCGCTAGTTTCTGCTATAATTCTCTTTATCTATGCATATCTTTTCCCCCTATATGCTACTAGGTTTTCGTATTCTTTTCCTTTTTGGCATTTACAATATGATATGCCTAGGCTAACAAAACAAAACAAAACAAACAAAAAACAACAAAAACCCCAATGATCTGTTTGGTGTTTTCTGAGCTCATCTGTAGTTTAATTTTTGTCATTTATTTGGAAAATTATTGGACATTATTTTTTCAACTCTTTGTTCTGCCTCATTTCCTCACTTTTCTTCTTCTGAGATTCCTATTAAGCATATGTTAGACTGTTTACTATTTTCTCACACCTCTTAGATGTTCTATACTTTCTTCTTCTTTTAATCCTTTATTCTTTGTGGTTCAGTTTTCACTGGATAATTTTCATTGATGTAGCATCAAGTTCATTGATTTTTTTTCCTTGACTGTCTTGAGCCTACTAATGAGCCATATAGTATTCTTTATCTATGTCACTATGATTTTTGTTGTTAGCTTTACCATTTGACTCATAACTTCTAAATTTACTGAAATTTGCTGAAAGTACTTTGCTGAAATCATTCATTTAATTTTGCATATTGTCCATCTTTTCCATTAGAGCCCTTAATTTGTTAATCTTAATTATTCACGTGCCCTGTGAGATTGTTCCAATATTTGTAATATATCTGAGTCTGCTTCTGTTGATTACTTTCTCTCTAGCCAGTGGGTTGTTTTTTACTAAGGTTATTCACATTGTACCACAGGTTTCAAACTCCTTTAGTGGTACCTTATACTGTGGTGGAGGCTAGTTTATCAGAAGGCTTTTCTCAATTTCTGTTCTCAGTTTTAGGTCTTATATTTGTACTTGCCATGCTTTTGCAACTCTCCCAGCAACACTTCATTGTTCCTTGTTATTCATTTTTCATTAGCCTGGTTGTGGGGTTAGGGCAGTTCTCTGTTCTGATTTAACCTTGGTCTTAGGCAGATACTGTGTCCCTGGTTCTCAGAAATGTGTCCTTCTCAATGTGCCTGACTCCCAGCTACAGATCTAGGCCTAATGCATATTCCTGTCCCTTTTCCTAGTGGTAGAAAGATTTTTTCTATTTCCTTCTCCTAGATGCAGTGGGTTTTCACCAGTGCTCTAAGATACCTAGTAGATTTGCTCTTCTCACCCCCACTCCCCAAAAAAGATGTTTGTTCCATAGAGGAGATAGGCAAGACAATATAGATGGAGTTTTGTGCCCTACTACACTGAACAATGCTTTCTCAGGACTCTTCCTAATTATTTTTGTAAGTACACAGTGGGAACTTGGAGGAAAAAATTACAATGTATTTTTGGCTACCTGGGCTTCACACTCTCTTGTCAGCCTATATTTTGCCTTCTTTAATTTCTTCAGTATTCTAGCTGAATTCTTCTGAGCAGTTTTCTGCTGTGTCTGCTTGAGGAATACATGTTCTCATGTCCCATCTCTCCCTATAGGCACCTATCTCTGTTTAGATTTTGGAGTAATCAGTTGCCTTGTGATGCCAGCTCTATGTTAGGTTGAAGAAAAAATGTAATCCTTCAGTTTGTCTAGCTTAATTTTTTTTTTAATGTGTGAATGGGGCTACACTCCTTCTAGCTCTCTGCATCTCTTAGTGGTCACCAACATATATCACTTTTAAGAGATGAAATTCTAGATATTCTTGGATCCACTGGAGTGGCATAATTTTGTGGTAAACAATTAATTTCACAAATAGAATAAAAGTCATAGTCTAGGCGTCTGACACCAAATTAAGCAGAATATGACCTACTCCCCAAGAGAGTTCTAACTTCTTACGGTCATAGAACCCTAGGGAATCCAAAACTGTGATTCCTCATTACATTGCTTATGTGAGAGGGCCATGTTCTCACCAGATCTCTGAGGTTATTTGCCTGACACTGTTCATATGTTGTCTTACTTAATCCTCATAGAAAACATATGAAGTAGGCAACAGGTAAATAGGTTTAAAATCAGTAAGAAATTTTCCCAGAGTGGCACATCTAGAAAATAGCATGGATGAAATTTGAACCAAAGCAACTTAACTTCAGAGCATATCCACTTATCACTGAACTCCTCTCCCTCTTCTGAGGAAAGGAAGTAACCTTCAAATAGTCATACACTGGTGAAAACCTATCATTTACTTTTTGAGTCACCTGGTCACCATTCTGGAAGGTGAATGGGGGATAGTTTTGTTGGTTTTTCAAACTCAGAAAAAGATGCCCATGTGAAATTTTTGAAATCACTCTATGTTCATCTTTGTGCTGACCCACCTAAACCAGCAATTACTGTTTGGTGTACTTAAATAGAATGTGTATGTCAATCTAAAATATACACTTAGTTAGATTCACTTCTTAGATCTGAGCTAGCTAGTCAGTTTTTTTAGGTGAATAACTTTTATGGTGAATAACTTTTTCATAATTAATTACAAATGTGATCCTCAATTGTGTAGAAAAATACTCTGGATAAAACTTCAAAATTTTAATGAGTAAAAGTGACCAACGTTTGACCTCTTTTCATAGAATCTTAATTGAACAATAAGTAGTTATCCTAAAATAATCATGGACTCTAATGGGAACATGGTCAATATGATAATTGCTGTATTAGGCTGATTGATTAAGGTTATGAAAAGTTATTAGTGTGAGGGTAAAGGGTCACAAATTTACCTTGTCCTTAGTTTAATTTGAGTTTGTCAATAAAAGGGGAAATAATTGTGGTACTCATATTTTATTTAAAAAATCATTTTCTATTCCAATTAATATCTTTTCATTCTGTAAGCAATTAATCCAAAAATAAATTATTGTCCACAACCATCATAGAGAGCATTGTTGTATAATATTTTTTAGGTTTTTCCCCCCCCCCGATAAATTAGTCTATTGACATACACTACCACCAACTAAATGCAAGAACATTTAAAGACCAAGATTATTTTCATATAATTACTTATTCAAACTTAATTAAAAGTAGGTAAGGAAGGCATTGACACTAATTTATCACTTATTATACACTATAGAATGTTCTAGACATTTTACATGTATTTTATTTCACTATAATAAAATTTGATAAGATAAATTCTATTATCCCCATTTTTTAGTTAATGAAACCAGATTTCAAGAGAAGCTATGAAACTTGGGTAAGTTCGCACAGATTTTTAAATGGCAGTGAACAGGGTCTCATCTGCTCTACTTCATATTCATTCACTAGGAAAGTCACAGTCTAGCTGAAATATCTTCCAAAATTACTTTTCAAAATTATTGGTCTAATATAAAAAAAACTTTAATTTCCTTAAGGTTCAAATAATCATCATATGGAGCAAACTGTGGTACAAAATTGTTCAGAAAATAAATGGGATTAATAATTTTTCAGATGCCTCAAGTAACAGGGTGGTTACTCTGTTATCCCTTACTCTCTCGGCAAAACTATTAGCTGTGTAAACATGTGACATTCATGACTGGAGGTGTTAATAAGGCCTCCTTGGAAATTTCCGCCATAATTAGCAGTAATTACTCAGCAAAATAAAACCAAACCAAAGTTAAAAACGAAAAAGAGAGAGAGAGAGAGAAATAAAGAAAAATAATAAAAATACAAATGGAGATAGAAAGAAAAGAGCACTTCAGAAACAGGCAGACCTATTTTCAAGTTCTGGCTCCAACACTTACCAGCCATATGACCTTGAGCAACCAACTTAACCTCTGAACTCACTTTTCTAAGTTGTCATGAGGAAATAATAATGTCTGCCTTATAAGGTTATCGGAGCATTTAATTACACAAATATTCCTAGCACAACTCCAGCATCAAATAAAGACTCAGTAGCTGTTAATTTCTTATTTTCCTTATTCTTTCCCTTTTCTTGTGTTCTTGTCTAATAATGGGCATCAGTTCTAAATTGTCCTTGGAATGTGGCCCCAGGCATAGGGCAGTGTTTTAAACCATATAGCAAAAAATAAGGTGAACCCAGGGGAAAAGCTATTTGATGTGGTAATGGTTGAAGCTGCTGATGGTATCTTAATTTATGCTGAAGTAAAAATACAGAAATTCCTTAGGATGATGACTCTTCAAAGCTTTCAGGAAGCATTATTCTTCATAGGAGAAGAGAATTGCTTTACATTCTTCCCTTTTAATATGTCTCATTACACCTTTCAAACATATACATTTCATTACACACTTCCATTAAAGCTTCTCATTATAACTTTCAAATATGTGCATCTCATTACATCTCCTTTAAGCATCTTTATGTATTCTCCATTTATGGATTTCATTAAAGCCTTTCCCTTGTATATCAAATTACTAAATTACTTTCATGTATGTTATTATAACCTATATTTCTCATTCCACTACTTAAACATGCACATCTCATTACACCTTTCTATTTATGCATCTCATTACACTCCTAAAAAAATGTGTATCATATTACATCTTTCTCCTTTGCATATCATTACATTTGTCCAATTATGCATCTCATTATGCCATTTCATTTATGCATTTTATTATACCCTTCCTTTTATCCATGTCATTATACTCCTTAAACCCAAGCATCTAAGTAAACCTCTACTGTATGCCATTTTATACACATTACGGATATCATCTTCATTTTTCCATGTGTGGTTTTTCTGGCACCCCTTAAAAATATGAATATCAATCTGAGGATGGGTGGCATTACTCTTCTTAAATATGCATATCTCATTTCATATTTAACATATTTTAGTTGTCCCTTTTATACTTCAAGCTATTATTTTTCCTTTTCTGTTGAAACCTTTTAAGAAAAAGTGACTCATGCTGTCCTTGATCTCATCACACCCTTCAAATAGCAACATCTCCTTTATAATGACTTCCTTGCATCTCTTGTCCTAAATCTACTAGTATCCCTTTCAAATATGTGTATCTCATTGCTGTGCCTTGGATATGCACTGCTATTTACCCTTCACCAATTATGTTTCTTTTCCTTCCTTAAATTATCTCTATTTTAGGTGGTTGAGGTAGCATCTAATTATTATCCTCAGCCATAAATGGAATTTCCCCTGTTGTTTGCTCTTCTCTAGGTTATTATTTTCCTCTCTACAAATATCCTCTCTCCCTGAGGCAATAGATGCCTTTGGAATACATTAAGGAGTCAAATATAACCAAATGGTCCATGTGTTACTTTACATAAATTTTTTTTTATTATCTGAGCATTTTTGTTGTGGTACTATTTAAAAACATAAAATTGTGGAAATTTCAACATTTCACCATGCTTTAATTGTGCAGTTTTGTTAGCAATAATGAAATAAGCTGCTTTGGGACATTTATTATATGGACATTATAATCAAGATTCTACCAATATGAAATCTATTGTAATCTAAATAATATACCCAGGGTTCTGTAAATTTGAGTATAAATTGGGATTCTATTTTAGTTACTTGAGAACATTCATAGATATCGACCCATTCAGTCCAGATATGCCCCTGTCACTAGAAAGAACATCAAATCAGATCCAGTAGATTAGGTTTTATGTCACAGCTCTCCCTTTTACTATGTGGGAAATTTTACTGTGTGGCAAAATTACTTTATTTTTTTTAGTCAGTTAACCAAGGCGTCAAGCTAACTCTTACATGTATAACCATAAATGTGTGTGTGTGTGTGTGTGTGTGTATATATATATATATATATATATATATATATATATATACACACACACATACACACATATATATATAGTCTCCTATAAAGCAAAGATACACTTTTGATCAATTCAGTTTTGAAAGTGGTTTGTGACATTTTGGATTTCTTTTCCATTCAGTCATCTTTTTTCATTCAACAAGTATTTTGAGCTCCTATTACATGCCAGGTACTGTTCCACTGCTGGAAATAGAGCAATGAACAGACAAGATCCAGGTCTAATGGAAAATATTCTTATTAGGAAAACAGATAATAAATGGATGCATAAAAAGGATGAACAAAGTTTCAGATAGTGAGAAATACAGCAGAGAAAGGCGAGGAGGAAACTTGGCATATTTAGGAATCTAGAGACAAACCACAAAGGGTAGCTGTTATCACCCCAGGGTGAAGGTGTAAGGGAAGGGGATATAGTGTCACAGGAGCCAGTGAAAGCTGGAATATGGAAGACAGATAAGAGCTGTAGTTTCTGAGGGATGAAGTCATTGCCAGAACTATAAAGCTGGAGAAGGAAGAAAGCAAGGGAAATATACCCTGACTTCTTACTGCGTACGCTCAGATGTTGTGCTGGTGTCTCCCATTGCCTGAGTCCAGCAGGAAGAGAGAGAGAACCCTGATGATACTTGCTGTAACTAGAATCTTGGCTATATGGTCTTTATTAGTCTCCTAGGGCTACTGTTCCTAATTACCACAAAGTTCGTGTCTTAAGCCAACAGAAATTTTTTCTCTCACAGTTCTGGAAGATAGACATCTGAAATCAAGATGTCAGCAGGGCAATGCATCCTTTGAAGGATCTATAGGAAAATTATTCCCTTGACTCTTCCTAGTTTCTTGTGGCTACCTTGGCATTCCATAGCTAGTAGCTGCATCACTCCAGTCTCTGCCACCATCTTTACATGGTATTCTTCCCTTCCTGTGTATGTCTCTGTGTATCCTCTCTTCTTATAAGGACACCAAACTTTGGATTTTGGGACCACCCTAATCTAGTATGACACTATCTTAACTAATTATATCTATAAAGACCCTATTTTCATATAAGGTTACATTCAGAAGTTTTAGTAGGACAAGAATTTTGGAGGGGGAAGTATTAGTCGACCAACTTCAGAGTCCATGTAGTAAATGTTCCAATATAGTTACCACACTGAAAGATGTTTTATAGAAGATTGTATTTATTTTCAGAATCCCAATTAAAGAAATTATTTACTAGGACAAAGACTTGCCTAAACCTATGTGGTCAAAGGAAGTCTGTGCTGACCTATTCTTTTCAGTATAGTGATACTACTCAGGCAAGAAATGTTATACCATTGGGGCAGCAAGAGATGTTATTGCTGGTGAAGCCAGGAGACCTACATGGCCCTTTTATTATCTGTCCCTAACTTATTCTCCAATATCTCCTCATACTTTTCCCCTTCCACATGTGCCTTAGCCACAGTTGTCTTTTTTCTCCCTTTTTAAAATAAACCCAGGATGTTCCCCTCTTCTGAATATTTGCACTCTACTAGTGCTTTCTACATATTTCACCATGTCTCTTTCTCAGTGCTCATAATTCATCTCAGTTGTCATCATATTAAAGTGATATTCCATGAACAGCTACATATGTAGTAAATCTTCTGGCCCTATAACTTTGACACTCTCTATCATAGTCTGCCATTATGATGATTATTATTTTTTTTAGCACTTACTACTTACTACTACTTATTTACTTGATATACTGCATTACCTGCCTCTCTCACTGTACTGTAAACTCTACAAGGGCAACAATCCTGTCTCTCTGGTTAATCAGTGAGTCCCCAGCACCATGAATACTTTATGGTACTTTAGTAGGTAAGTATGAACTGAGTCAATTTATTAAATGGGGGAATGATTTTCATAAATTTATTATTTACTCCACCTGCTTAAAAAAGTCTGTGATCAAAATCTACATAATGAACAATTCTCTTTTTAAATTCTAAAATGGATGAAGAATATGTGCCAAAAGAGATAGTGGCCATATTTCACATGCCTTGCTATTACCAGGAAGTATTAAACACCACAAACACCCCCTGGGCTAGGTACATTAGAGATACAACTTGGTGCAGTTTAATCTTACTGCAGTTATATAGGAGCAGTTTAGGTGGGGATATTTTTGTTGTTATTTTATGCTATGAACAATGTTCTCAAAGTTTGTAGACTAATAAGCATGTTGTAATACTTGTATTTTTAGGGAGGATGGCTTTATACAAATTACACATTTACTCAGTGAAAAAAAAATGCATAAAATTGCTGACTTAATGTCTTTGTCTTAGGATATATGCAATCACATATTTAAATGTAACATAAGTGCTTCACTTTAGTGACTAATATTTTATTAATTGCTAATTATCAAAATGGTAAACTGAAAGTAGAAATATAAAGAAATAAAGAAACTTGGAATCATCATTTTGCCCTACTATTTTTATAATACAAATCATACAATATCAAAAAAGTCAAAACTTAGCCTGGAAATAATAATGAACTCTTTCAAAAGACTTTCCTCCAGATTAAATATAAAATAATTTGGGAACAGAAGTTGAGTGTTTTTCTATTTTTAAAAATTTCTATCTGCAGGTAAAAAGAATGCTTTCTAAATTTCCTAAAACTTTGTTTCGTCTAGGAAGACCAACAATTTCCCACAGTGGTCAAATAAATGATACATCTGAATGAGTTCATATACTGAGAAGCTTATATGAACTGTGAGGTGTAGGAATATATAGTGACTCTTGGAAGATAGACATATTGAACAGATCTGCATGTGGTTTTATACATAGAACATAGTCTGACACCTACTCAGGAGATGCTCGCCAAAGATTTAAGAGAAGCTTGTATGTTCAAAACAGAGATATACAGCAACTTTATCTCTTCAAGGCACTTCCTAGAGAAACCACTTGCGGCATACATAGTAACTATCCCACATCCTTTTTGACATCACAAGAATTTTGATTTGGGTCCTTAGGATATGCTGCTACATTTACAAATGCTATCTCCAAACTAAATTAGCCCTTCTTGCACATACACCAAAAACAGGATGTGCACTTGTTCCCAAACTGAGGTGTGCTTTACATCTGCATATCTTTGAGTTCTTTTCCAGTCCTGAAATAAAAGAACGTGTGCACATGTAGTTGTGCACATATGCACATAAAAACAATGTCATAATTCAGAGGAAGACATTCAGAAGATTTTAATAAGTTACCAGAGGGTAAGGGTGTTGGTGGGGTGGGTGAAATGGGTGAAGGGGGTCAACTGTATGGTGATGAAAAGTAACTAGTCTTGTGGTGATCACTTTGTAGTGTATACAGATGTTGAATGCTGTACATCTAAAACATATAATTTAAAAAAAAGAAAAAATGTAAAAGACCTAAATATTAAAATAAAATAAAATCAGCACACTTTACATATTTATATAATGAACCATAGCATTTACTGAGCAAATTACTATGTGTTTGACACTGTGAAATGTACTACAAGGCAGAAAGAGTTATACAGTTATTTGCTCCATTTCACAGGTGGGAAAGCAAAAGCTTAAAGGACTTTGCATATCTGAATTCACAGAGCTAATAAATAAAGGAAATAGGTTTTAAACAAAAGCAGTCTTGACTCCAGAACACGGGTTCCTAACCCATACTATATCCTAAGTATTATTAGCATATTATTAGCATACTATTCATTTTAGGGATCCCTAAAATAACCTCTTAACCTACAAACCTCTAATAGAAATACATTTCTTTGTGTTGAGACAGTTTTCTTACAACCATGTCTTTTAAACTTCAAATAATCCTTAAAAAATTTAATGCATTAAACTTCTATTTGCTTGTAAGCACACCTAGTCATGAGAGCAGGAGCTATGTCATATTCCTCTTTAATCCCCAATATCTAACCTAGTACAGCCCAAAGTATGAGATTCAGTGAATGGATGATGTATGTAGAGATCTTAAACAGCTATATGAGGATGTTAGGCAAATGTGAGTGTGAGTCTATGTATGTAAGTACATATGGAAAACAAAGAGAATGAATTATGATATAAAGAGTGTATAAGAAAATGAAAGGATAGTTTTCTATTTCTCATAGGCACAAAAATGCGCTTATACTGATAATTTTTTTAATCTAAAAGTAAAGGGAAGGATATAAATAGAAAATAATCCCTGTTGTAAAATACTTTATCACTATAAATTCAGAGTTGAGTGTATGGATTTATTAGCTATAATAAATTAGTAATAATAGGTAATAAGTGAATTATATATGATGTATTAGATTCTATATAATATATTGGAAGGTGATTTGTATGATTGAAAAAAGAAAACTTAGAGCAAGATAAGAGGTTTGGAAGCATAAGAGGGAGGATCGCAATTTAAATAGGCTGAGCAGTGTAGGCTTTGTGAAGAAGGTAAGATTTGAACAGAGTCTTTAAGTAGTTGAGGGAGGTATTAAAGTAGAGATCTAGGTATCTTCCTTAAACTCTCATTCTAGCCAGGGCAAACTTTAGATCAAACATCTTATTGCAGTAAGGTGTCTATCCTATTCAATAAATAGCAATAGCAGAGAGACTAGTTAGGAGTTTAGGACAATCATCCAAATGAGAGATTATGGTAGATATATTAGTTTTCTAGGGCTGCCATAATAAAGTACTACAAACTGGGAGCCTTATGACAACAGAAATTTATTATCTCACAATTCTGGAGGCCAAAAGTATGCAATCAAAGTGTTGATAGGGCAGTGGTCCCTATGAAACATGTACAGGAAAGATCATTCCTTTGCCTTTTATGGATTCAGGTGGATTGCCCTCAATATTCAGTGTTCCTTGGCTTGTAGATGTATTACCCCGATCCTCCATCTTTACATGATCTTCTTCTCTCCATGTGTGTCTGTCTCTGTCTCAGTCTCCCAATTTCTTTTTGTAAAGACACCAATCATATTGTTTAGGGTCCATTCTAATGACCTCACTTTAAACTTATTACCTCTTTAAAGACTGTATTTCCAAATAAGGACATATTCTGAGACACTGGGGGTTAAGATGTCAACATATATTTTTGGTGGGACACGATTCAACACATACAATTATAGAGATCAAATTCTACATATATTTTGAAGGTAAAGCAAGTAACATTTCCTGACAGATTAAATTTGGGAGTGAACAAGAATGAAGTGAATTATATCTCCAAGATTTTAGCCTGAGAAACTAAGAGTTGTTGTGATCAAGTGAGATTGGAAAGGCTGTGGGTAGAATAAATTTGGAGGAAAGATCAGTTCAAGTTTGAACATGTTGAGTTTGGAATATCTGTTACCATCCAATTGAAGGTGTAAAGTAGACAGATATATAAGTCATAAAGTGAGACAAAGTGAGAATGGGGAAGGAGATGCTAGAATTTGAAGATAATATATGATACCTTTTTTGAACCTGAGAATAACTTTGAGATTGTTAGAGTAGCTATTATTAATGTCTTCACTTTATAACCCAAGAAAGTGGATCTAGGAAGAGTTTAACCACTCATGTATGTCAAAATAATTAGAATGTGATTTTTTAAAATTTATTTTTGTTGTTATTTTTGTGTGTGTATGATCAAGCCCTGGTTATTTTACACATATAAATAGTGGAACTGGGAAGGAGTGATGAGAATAGCAAGACCAGATGCAGGCCATGCTCTATCTGCTTGTGTGATGAAAGCTGACTCAACATCTTTGATCAGCCTCTTCTTACGAAGAGAAGGTATGAGGAAAATCTGGGTGGAGGTGAATTATCTATGAGAGCAGGGGTGGGGTAAATTGGCTCTGGGATCCTTTGGACCAGGTGAAAAAGTCCAGAAGTCTCACAATAGCATTGGCCAAGAGCACCCCAGTGTAGCTCTGTCTGTGCCTGGGACAAAGCCATATTCGGGAGGGGGAACCATACTGTTCTCTAGTTGCCAGGAAGGCTCCAGGTAGTCAAGAGCAACATTGTTTTTTCTGAAGCAAATGGAATCATCTTTCCTCTATACCACATAACTCTTAAGAAAAATGCTAAAGATAGATTAAGAGTAATGACAGTAATGATACTATTAATTATGTGGATAATACTCAATACAGAATTTAAATGTAAATTATTTTTAAAACATTCAGTTGTTATGTTCTCAGATATGATGATATATTAACATAGTGATTCAAAAGCATGATCTTTCATCACTTAGGTTATTTTTAATTTATTTCAAGTGGTGTCATGAAATTCCCAGAACCAAACAAATACTTACTTTATTTGAATATTATAAGATCTTTATACTACCTCTAGGAAAGGAGACACTATTACAGAATGAAAGATAGATTGACATAATCTCCAAACATTTAAAAAAACACTAATTTTGAAGTAAAAAAAAATACCTATTTTAACTGGAAGATAAAAACCTTTGGGATAAAGTTCACAGTTGTCTTCAAAATTTGAGAGCATAACTATTGAAACTCACTATTTCAAAGACTGTCACAGGAGCCAACACTGTCAGCATTTCTAACCGATGGCTCCTTAGAGTTCTGGCACACTATCTTTGGTGTAGACTGGCATCATAGTGGATTAGCTTTTCAGTTTCTTTCCAACTCTTTTTCCCTTCCACACACACAATCTGTCTGTGTCTCCTTTATTTCTATCAAGCTGGAGAAAATGAGCTGATGTAGAAGAAGAGGGAAAATTGACAGGGGATACATTCCTGACCAGCATTTGTTATATATTCTCTAACAGATAGGGAAACATGTCAAAGTATGACCAGAATTTGTAATCTCTCAAGACACAAATCCCATCTTGATTTGGATGAAATTAAAAGGAATTTAACCTTCAGAAAGTAGTACTTGGATCTAAGTTTTGAATGTCTGCCAGTCCTACTTGATTATCTTTCCAACAAAGTTCTAGAATTTCCCCATTTACTCTAATTCTTTTTTGCAAATTGCAGATAGACAAAATATAATATACATTTAATTTATTCTTAAAAAATTTGAATGTCCTAATAGAGGCTTTCTCAACCTTAGAACAATTAACATTTGGGCAGCATAAGTGTTTGTTGTGAGAGGCTGTCCTATAATACCTTCAGTTCATCACAACAAAGTGTTTTCAAACACCCCCAAGGTCCCCTGGGAGGCAAAATCGCTCCCAGTTTAGACTCACTCATCTAATAAAAAGGCAAACTTATGCTATACTTATTTTTCTGTTTGCTTGTTATCTTTATCTTTCTATTGCATTTAAACCAAGGTAGCAACTATCATTTTACATTCCTCTCCTCTTATATTTCTCCACACTTTGTACTGATTAACTTTTGGAAGTTTTCTTTTGCAACATTATGCATAATTAAAAATCTAATAAGAATTAATCTTGGGGGACCGTCAAGATGGCGGAGGAGTGAGATGTGGAGATCACCTTCGTCCCCACAAATCCATCAAAAATATATCTACACGTGGAACAATTCCTACAGAACACCTACTGAACGCTGGCAGAAGACCTCAGACTTCCCAAAAGGCAAGAAAATCCCCATGTACCTGGGTAGGGCAAAAGAAAAAAGAAAAAACAGAGACAGAAGAATAAGGACAGGAGCTGCACCTCTGGGAGGGAGCCGTGAAGGAGGAAAGGTTTCCACACACTAGGAAGTGCCTTCGCGGGTGGAGACTGCAGGTGGCGGAGGGGGGAAGCTTTGGAGCCATGGAGGAGAGCGCAGCAACAGGGGTGCAGAGGGCAAAGCGGAGAGATCCCCGCACAGAGGAATAGTGCCGACCAGCACTCACCAGCCCGAGAGGCTTGTCTGCTCACCCGCCGGGGCGGGCGGGGGCTGGGAGCTGAGGCTCGGGCTTTGGAGGTCAGATCCCAGGGACAGGACTGGGGTTGGTGGTGTGAACACAGCCTGAAGGGGCTAGTGTGCCACAGGGAGGGAGGGAATCCGGGATAAAGTCTGGAGCTGCCGCGGAGGCAAGAGACCATTGTTTTGGGGGGAGGGAGGAAAGGAGATTCCTTCCCTGCCTGCCCACAGAGGGCAGAGCACTGCCTAAACGAGCTCCAGAGACAGATGTGAGCTGTGGCTATCATCTCGGACACCAGAGACGGGCATGAAATGCTAATGCTGCTGCTGCCACCAAGAATCCTGTGTACAAGCACACACACACTATTCACACACACCCTGGGATCCTGTGCAGCCCGCCACTGCCAGGGTCCCGTGATCCAGGGACAACTTCCCCGGGAGAACGCACGGCGCACCTCAGGCTGCTGCAACGTCACACTGGCCTCTGCCGCCGCAGGCTCGCCGCGCATCCGTACCCCTCCCTGCCCCTGGCCTGAGTGAGCCAGAGCCCCCTAATCAGCTGCTACTTTAACCCCATCCTGTCTAGGCGGGGAACAGACGCCCTCAGGCGACCTACATGCAGTGGCGGGGCCAAATCCAAAGCTGAACCCCAGGAGCTGTGTGAACAAAGAAGAGAAAGGGAAATTTCTCCCAGCAACCTTAGGAGCAGCATATTAAATCTCCACAGTCAACTTCATCTCCCACGCATCTCTGGAATACCTGAATAGACAATGAATCATCCCAAAATTGAGGCGGTGAACTTTGGGAGCAACTGTAGACTTGGGGTTTGCTTTCTATGTCGAATTTGTTTCTGGTTTTATGTTTATCGTAGTTTAGTATTTAGAACTTATTATCATTGTTGATTTGTTTATTGATTTGGTTACTCTTTTCCTTTATATATATATATATTTTTTTCCTTTTCCTCTTTTTGTGAGTGTGTATGTATATGCTTTGTGTGATTTTGTGTCTATAGCTTTGCTTTTACCATTTGTCCTAGAAGTCTGTCTGCCATTTTTTTTTAAGTACAGTTTTTAGCACTTGTTATCACTGGTGGATTTATTTTTTCATTTGGTTGCTCTCTTCTTTCTTTCTTTCTTATTACTTTTTAATATTTTTTTAATTTTTTATTTTAGTAATTCATTTATTTTATTTTATTTTATTATTATTTTTTCTTTCTTTTTTTTTTTTCTCTGTCTTGTCTTCTGAGCTGTGTGGCTGACAGGGTCTTGGTATTTCAGCTGGGCGTCAGGCCTGAGCCTCTTAGGTGTGAGAGCCAAGTTCAGGACATTGGTCCACCAGAGACCTCCCAGCCCCATGTAATATCAAATGGCAAAAGGTCTCCCAGAGATCTCCTTCTCAACCCTAAGACCCAGCTCCACTCAATGACCAGCAAGCTGCAGAGCTGGACACCCCATGCCAAACAACTAGCAAGACAGGAACACAACCCCTCCCATTAGCAGAGAGGCTGGCTAAAATCATACTAAGTTCACAGACACCCCAAAACACACCACGGGGCGTGGCACTTCCCACCAAAAAGACAAGATCCAGCCCCACCCACCAGAACACAGGCACCAGTGCCCTCTACCAGGTGACCTGCACAAGGCATATAACTATATGGCAATAACATGGACAACCTGGAAGAAATGGACAAATTCTTAGAAAAGCACAACCTTCCGAGACTGAACCAGGAAGAAATACAAAATATAAACAGACCAATAACAAGCCCTGAAATTGAGTCTGTGATTAAAAATCTTCCAACAAACAAAAGCCCAGGACCAGATGGCTTCACAGGCGAATTCTGTCAAACATTTAGAGAAGAGCTAACACCTATCCTTCTCAAACCTTCCAAAATATAGCAGAGGGAGGAACACTCCCAAACCATCACCCTGATACCAAAATCAGACAAAGATGTCACAAAGAAAACTACAGGCTAATACCACTGATGAACATAGTTGCAAAAATCCTCAACAAAATACTAGCAAACAGAATCCAACAGCACATTAAAAGGATGATACACCATGACCAAGTGGAGTTTATCCCAGGAATGCAAGGATTCCTCAATATATGCAATTCAATCAATGTGATACACCATAATAACAAATTGAAGGGGAAAAACCATATGATCATCTCAATAGATGCAGAAAAAGCTTTTGACAAAATTCAACACCCATTTATGATAAAAGTCTCTGGAAAGTAGTCAAGAGGGAACCTACCTCAACATAACAAAGAGCATATATGACAAACCCACAGCCAACATTGTTCTCAATGGTGAAAAACTGAAACCATTTCCAGTAAGATCAGAAAAAAGACAAGGTTGCCCACTCTCATCACTATTATTCAACATAGTTTTGGAAGTTTTAGCAACATTAATCAGAGAAGAAAAAGAAATAAAAGGAATCCAAATTGGAAAAGTAAAACTGCCACTGTTTGCAGCTGACATGTTACTATGAATAGAGAATCCTAAAGATCCTACCAGAAAACTAGAGCTAATCAATGAATTTGGTAAAGTAGCAGAATACAAAATTAATGCACTGAAATATCTTGCATTCCTATACACTAATGATGAAAAATCTGAAAGAGAAATTAAGGAAACACTGCTGTTTACCATTGCAACAAAAAGAATAATATCCCTAGGGATAAACCTACCTAGGGAGACAAAAGACATGTATGCAGAAAACTATAAGACACTGATGAAAGAAATTAAAGATGATACAACAGATGGAGAGGTATACCATATTCTTGTATTGGAAGAATCAACATTGTGAAAATGACTCTGCTACCCAAAGCAATCTATAGATTCAGTGTAATCCCTATCAAACTACCAATGACATTTTTCACAGAACTAAAGCAAAAAATTTCACAATTTGTATGGAAATACAAAAGACGCCGAATAGCCAAAGCCAACTTGAGAAAGAAAAACAGAGCTGGAGGAATCAGGCTCCCTGACTTCAGACTATACTACAAAGCTACAGTAGTCAAGACAATATGGTACTGGCACAAAAACAGAAACATAGATCAATGGAACAAGATAAGCCCAGAGATAAACCCATGCACCTATGGTCAACTAATCTATGACAAAGGAGGCAAAGATATACAATAGAGAAAAGACAGTCTCTTCAATAGGTGGTGCTGGGAAAACTGGACAGCTACATGTAAAAGAATGAAATTAGAGCACTCCCTAACACCATACACAAAAATAAACTCAAAATGGATTAAAGACCTAAATGTAAGGCCAGACACTATAAAACTCTTAGAGGAAAACATAGGAAGAACACTCTTTGACATAAATCACAGCAAGATCCCTTTTGACCCACCTCCTAGAGAAATGGAAATAAAAACAAAAATAAACAAATGGGACCTAATGAAACTTAAAAGCCTCTGCACAGCAAAGGAAACCATAAACAAAATGAAAGACAACCCTCAGAATGGGAGGAAAATTTGCAAATGAAGCAACTGACAAAGGATTAATCTCCAAAATATATAAGCAGCTCATGCAGCTCAGTATCAAAAAACAAACAACCTAATCCAAAAATGGGTGGAAGACCTAAACACACCTTTCTCCAAAGAAGATATTTAGATTGCCAACAAACACATGAAAGGCTGCTTAATGTTACTAATCATTAGAGAAATGAAAATCAAAACCACATTGTGGAATCACCCTACACCAGACAGAATGGCCATCATCAAAAATCTACAAACAAGGGGCTTCCCTGGTGGTGCAGTGGTTGAGAATCTGCCTGCCAATGCAAGGGACGTGGGTTCAAGCCCTGGTCTGGGAGGATCACACATGCCACGGAGCAACTGGGCCCATGAGCCACAATTACTGAGCCTGTGCATCCGGAGCCTGTGCTCCGCAACAAGAGAGGCCGCGATAGTGAGAGGCCTGCGCACTGCAATGAAGAGTGGCCCCCACTTGCCACAACTGGAGAGAGCCCTTGCACAGAAACGAAGACCCAACACAGCCATAAATAAATAAATAAATAAATTAAAAATCTACAAACAATAAATGCTGGAAATGGTATGGAGAAAAGGGAATCCTCTTGCACTGTTATTGGGAAAGTAAATTGATACAGCCACTATGGGGAACAGTATGGAGGGTTCTTTAAAAACTAGAAATAGAGCTACCACATGACCCAGGATCCCACTACTGGACATACACCCTGAGAGAACCATAATTCAAAAAGTGACATGTACTACAATATTCGTTGCAGCACTAGTAACATAGCCAAGACATGGAAGCAACCTAAGTGTCCATCAATGGATGAATGGATAAAGAAGATGTGGCACATATATACAATGGAATATTTCTCAGCTATAAAAAGAAATGAAACTGAGTTATTTGTAGTGAGGTGGATGGACCTAGAGTCTGTCATACAGAGTGAAGTAAGTCAGAAAGAGAAAGACAAATACCGTATGCTAACACATATATATGGAATCTAAAAAAAAAAAAAAATTCTGATGAACGTAGGGGCAGGACAGGAATAAAGACCCAGGCATAGAGAATGGACTTGAGGACATGGGGAGGGGGAAGGGAAAGCTGGGACGAATTGAGAGAGTGGCATGGACATATATCCACTACCTAATGTAAAATAGGTAGCTAGTGGGAAGCAGCTGCGTAGCACAGGGAGATCAGCTCAGTGCTTTGTGACCACCTAGAGGGGTGGGAGGGAGACACAAGAGGAAGGAGATACGGGATATATGCATACGTATAGCTAATTCACTTGGTTATACAGCAGAAACTAACACACCATTGTAAAGCAATTGTAGTCCAATAAAGATGTTAAAAAAAAAAAAGAATTAGTCTTTTTGGCTTCCTGTTAACCATAATTCCCTCTTAGCTGGCTCCTTTATACTTATCAGTGCAATGATAATTGATGTCTATAATAAACCCAAAGCCCTGTGAAATTTTCAATTGCCTTTTCAACAGCCAAAAGAAAATTATTTAATTAAATATGTTTTTAAGGTTAAGTGTATTTTATTCTTTCAATTTCTTTACACATTGGTATTGTATACAAATGAGAACTTCCCTCATTCTTTGACCAGGGATAAGGCAGAGGTACTATTAAATCCCTTTTAGTATGACCAAATTATTTAATGACATTAAGATTCAAGCTTAAGTTATCCTGTAATTGGTATTCGTTATTTATTTCTTAATTTCACATACCACACTATAGAAGATATTTTTAAAGCCTAGTTCACACACACCTCTATATTATCTTGTTTAGGAATTAGTTACAAGTAAGGAAACATAGAGTCTTTGACTTTGAAAAGATTATAAAGTAGACTTGTAGCACAGAGCCATGGTGCATACCTCTAAATGGGGCTCAGGACTTCATGTAATCTACTGGAGTTTGTAGGCCATTTCAGTTCCATGATGGATCTTTCGGAAATTCCTAAGAAACTCAATCCTGTTGATGTACTTGTCAAATAATGAGTTTTCATCATTTCAAATGCCTGCTACATCCTAAATTATAGCATTTGTTCATTGAGCATAGAAAGTACTGGGAAGAGGAAAACAAACACATCACAGTGATTAAAAAGTAGGGTATCTATGTTGTTCAGGAGAAATAAAAGCAAATATTGAGGTAATAAATTTTGGATAAAAATAAAACAAAAAACAAACAAACAAACAAAAATTTTGGATAGATACTTAAATTTTCTTAGTAATAAATGAATCAAAATAAAGTCAAATAATTACTATTAGAAAGATAAGTTCTGTATCAGGTTTTTATGTCTTTCCTGATAGGAATTGTGACTATTTATGACTATTTCTGGGTGATTTGTTCTGTGTGTCTGAGTATTTCTAAAATGTGTATCTAACAGGATAGCAATGGTGAAAAGATTTTGATGATGTCTTAGTTAGACTGGTAAAGGGGAGACCCAGCATGTGACCTTTTGGTAGAGTACTGAGTGAAATTAGCCGTACATAACAAATTCTGATGATCTGAAGTTCTGACTCTAGTGCCTCAAGCAGAGAAGTATCAGAAAGTAAATGCCCTAAAGCAAGATAGAACTTGACTTGTGGCAAGAACAAATGGCCAGCATGGTTAGGGCACATAAGTGAATGAATGAGGAGAAGATCAGTTAAAAAATGGGCAAAATATTTGAATAGGCATTTTTCTTCTATATATTTGAATTATCACTTGGTATCATATTCTTGCTCAAATATAACTTCATTCCCTCCTCCTTTCTTTGTGCTGTTAATATCATATAAATGACATCTATTAAATTTAACAATACAATTTTTTAATAATACAGTTTTATAGATTTTTTTGTAATTAAAAATCAAGAGAAAATGGAGAACAAAATATGTAATTATAATGGATTTTAAAATTTCTTTTATAATTACATTTACTGGCACTTTTTATTTCATCATGTGGATTTGAATTATTATGTGGAATCAATTCCATTCAGACTGAGTATTTCTTGTAAGGTAGGTTTGCTAGCAACAGATTCTCTCAGTCTTTTGTTTATCTGGTTATACCATTACTTTGCCTTCATTTTTGAAAGATAGTGTGCTGGATTCTTGGTTGACAGTTATTTTTTTTTGTTTTGGTTTGTTTCTCTGTCATCATTTCAAATACCATCCTGACCACTGCCTTCTTGCCTCTATTGTTTCTGATGAGAAGTCATCTGTTAATCTGAATGGGATTCTCTTGTGCATAATGACTTATTTTCTCCTGATGTTTTCATGGTTTTTTTTTTTTTTTTGGCCTTATCTTTCAACTGTTTGGCTGTGATGTGTCTAGATGTAGCTCTCTTTATGCTTATCTTTTTGGAGTTTGTTAAGGTTCTTAGGTGTGTAAAGTTTTCATTTAAGTCAGAAACTTTTTAGCAATTATTTCCTTGAACAATTTTTCTGCTCCTTTCTCCCTCTCTTCTCATTTTGGTACTATTATTATACATATGTCAGTTTGCTTAATTGTGTCCCATAGATCTCTGAGGCTCTATTCATTTTATTTCTTTTTCTTTTTGTATCTCAGATTGGAATACCTCTATTGATTTACCTTCAAATTCACTGATTCTTCTTTGTGATCAAATCTACTGTTGAGTCCCTCTCATAAATTTTTTATTTCAATTATTTTGTTTTCAACTCAAGAATTTCTATTTGCTTCTTTTTTCATAATTTCTATCTCCTTATCAAAATTCTTTATTTGCTAGGTTATTATCATGCCTTCCTTTTATTCTTTAAACATAGCTTCTTTTATTGCTTTGAATATATTTATAAAAACAGATTTGAAGTATTTGTCTACTAAACCCAACACCTGGGTACCTCCAAAGACATTTTTTATTGCCCACATGTTTTCACTGTATGGTTCGTACATACTTTTATGTTCATATTTCATAATTTTTGAGACATTTTACAATTATAAAATATATAGCAATTCTGAACTGTGATTCTCATCCCCCAGAATTGGTTGTCACAGCTGCTTTATATTTGCTTGTGTAATGACTTATTTTTATAGATCTGTGAAGTCTCTTTTCTTTATAGTATGCAGCTTCTGATATCATCGCTCACATTTTTGTTAAAAAAATAATACTTAAGTCTGGATTCCTAAATCACTAGAGCTTAGTAGTCAGCCAATGGTTGGTCAGAAATTGTGCTTAAGCCCCCTGAGGCCATAAGGCTTCCACACACTGCCAGTGGATCTGTGTGTGTCTTGGGGGTCCTTCAGAAGTTCAGAATGTTTACACATCTGTTGTACATTCAGCCAGGATCTAGGGGCTCACAAATCTTCTCTTCCATTGCTCTTGTGTGGGCATAATTTTGTGTAGGTACTCAGCTTTCTAGTCCACCAGCCATGAGTGTAATCTTATCAGGGTCCTTTTGACTATCTCTGTCTCTGGGGCTCCCTGTTAAATTTCTCTCTGGTCTGCTGTTTTGTTTATTTCTACTCCTACAATAAGGTTGTTAGTCTTCCCTAGATAATGGCCACTATTATCTCTTTTTTGGGTTTTAACAGGTTTTGTGGGGGGTATTTTTGTTTGTTTGTTTTTTCATTTTATGCTGCAAGTAAAGTCAGCCCCCTTAGGCAAGGACACTTAGCTGACTGTTTCACATAGCCTGCCATGCCTACCCTGGGCAGAACTTCTGCAATACAGAGTTGGAGCTGTCAAGATGATGGGAGTCATTTGTCCTCACAGGCTGCCCTGGGAATGCTGGGAGTGGAACTTGTACATTCTGAAGTTGGAAAGAGAGTACAGGAGCTGCCCTACCTGTCCAGTACAAAATTTCTGTAACACAGAGCAGGGGTGGTGAGGATATGGCAGCCCTTTCTATAAATACTACAGACTCCTATATTTCTTATTGAAGTTCAACAGATTCTCTTAAATAAATTCTTCCAGTTCTTATACCTTTTTAAAAATCAATTTCCAGAGATTAAAAATGGTTGTTTTTGACAGTTTTGTAGAGTTTCTCATTTTCTATGAAGAGAGGATTTGTCAAGCTCCATACAGCCATTCTGGAACATTTTGATTTAATTTAATACTTTTGATATAAATACTTTGATTTAATTTAATACATTAATTTAATTTAATTTAATACATAATTAATACATTAATACATTTAATACATTAATACATTTAATTTAATTTAAGGTATGTAGAAGCAAAATGGCAGAATGGATTTGGTGATCCATAAGGTCCCTTTAAATTCTTACTTGTTTATAATTCTCTGAAGCATAATACACATGGTAGAAAGAGTCTTTCACCTCTTACCTCCATGGATTATAACTTCTTTTGCTGATCTCAGTATTTCTTCCATCAAAGAAATTGACCATATACATGAATTAAATTACCTCTGAGTTAGTGATTTACTTAAATTGACCAAAAGTTTAGTTTTATCTTGAAATTTAAATAAATATGAACATGTTAAAATGCTCACCTTCCTCTCCTGTGCCTTTACCCAGATTTTACTCTACCAAAATACTCTACATTATTTGATCATGGAATCACTGTTTCCTTTCATTCATCCAATGAAACCAACTTCAGTCATACAAACAATTCAAATAGTAAATAGAAAACTATCAAAATTTTGTGTCTCAAAGGCCAAATGGCATCTTTAAGACATGCACCTTAAAGAGGTTTAATTAAAATGGCAGCCATTAAGGAGAAAGTGCTATGGTAGAGCTCAGTTAATTTATAAAAGTTTTCTTTCTTTCTTTTTTTTTTTTTAAATACTCTTTGTGGAGTACTTTTATTTTTTTATTTATTATTATTTTTTCTTTATTTTTGGCTGCATTGGGTCTTTGTTGCTGTACGTGGGCTTTCTCTAGTTGCGAGGGCTACTCTTTGTTGCGGTGTGTGGGCTTCTCATTGTGGTGGCTTCTCTTGTTGCGGAGCATGGGCTCTAGGTGTGCGGGCTTCAGTAGTTGTGGTTCGTGGGCTCTAGAACACAGGCTCAGTAGTTGTGGTGCAAGGGCTTAGTTGCTCTGCAGCATGTGGGGTCTTCCCGGACCACAGATCAAACCCATGTCCCCTGCATTGGCAAGCAGATTCTTAACCACTGCACCACCAGGGAAGTCCCTATAGCAGCTTTCTTTTACATTAAACTTTTTTTCATTTCTTCCCTCTTCCCTCAACCCTTAACCTCTTCTTTAATCTCAGTGTTTTCCTGTTTCCTATGTATGGTATAGCTAACATACCTCTTCTAGGTTTCCATTACTTCTCAGCTGTTACATATTGCTAAGTATGATATAATACGCAAGAAATTCTGTGATAGGACTAATTAACCAGTTTTTAAAATTAAAGGACCCACCAAACACTGGTGTTTTATAATGAATTTTTAAAGGCAATCTAACATAATTCATCAGGAAGAAAATTAACAGGCAAATACTTTCTGAAATTCAGTTTATGGATAAAACTAAAATGTATGAGTTGAAAGTAATAAGGAGAGCATATGCTCTCCGATATACAACTCGGTGCTTAGAGTAGTCTCAGTAATGGTGATATGGCTAACCTTAAAAAAAAAAAAAAAGCCTCTCATTATTTGGCAGACAGCCAAAGGAATATTGGCATATATAAGTAGTCCCTGAAAAGTATACAAGTTGTAGGAATTAATTATCCTAAACTAGTTAATTGTTTCTTTTCACTCAGGTCATGAACCTATTTTTGATAACTGTTATTAATTAATTTCAGGGGAAAAATCCATATTAAAAGTCTCAAGAAATCTTCCTTGAATGCATTGTGGTGAAAAAAAGAAAAAAAGAAACACTTTCTGCTAGTATTACAAAACATTCCAAAACATTCCAAGTTGTGCCTACCTGGCTTGCTACCACAGAGTCAGAATTTGACATATTGACTATATACAGGTCTAAAAAATATATAGCTGGAGTATTTTTTCAATGTGGTACCCAAATCCATACTATGAAAGAACTATATGTCATTAGCAGTAGAGTTAATTTAAACCTAACATACAGTTTTCTGGAAATAATATCCATTGGGATTCACCAGAGCCTCTCTCTTAGGTTCCTGGAAGACTCTTAGCTTAATTTTGTTGAAAGAATAACTTTTATAATATTGAATCTGGATTTCTCTTTTCATTGGCCAGTTTATGGATACTCTTCTTGCTCTACACTAACTTATGCCAGAGTGTATATTTCCTTATGTCAGTATCCTTATTACTGATTGCAGATAGTTGGCCTCTGCAGTATTTCAAGTGTAAAATCTTAAATTTGGTCTTTATTCAAGTGCATTTAAAGATGGTCTCTACAGAGCACTTAGTTTTAATTCCTTACTCTCTGTGCTAGGCTGCGGTTCCGCCCCGTCTTCATGGGAGTTTCACTTGGTTGCCACACTGTATTCTCTATGACCTGTACATTCAGTGTTTCGTAGGATCTGCACTTGATTGTAAAGCTGAGGCATGTTTCTTTTTGTTTTTATTTCTATCTCCATGAATTTTTGGTAGAGCTAATAAATTCTAAATATTATTTTAATTGCATGTAAATCATCTACTAGAGGATTTATATAGAGCTCTGTGTTTTCCTAATCAGCACCTTTGCCTGCAGAGTAAAGGATTTTAATGCCCTATGATTTCATGCCTTGATATGTGGGCAACAGTTCCTAGAATTCAAATGTGTATCTTATTTAAATTTTATTATGAAAAGAGAGTTCAAAATCAACTAGACAACTTATTTTGGGGGAGTCAAAGAGTCAGAAATATTCCTAATGCTGGTAAAGAATCTGTGACTTACTGAAGTACTTTGAATTTCTTCTTGAAGTATGTTATCAGTAGGATAGAAAATTAGGTTGATTTAAATATACTTCTAATACCTTCACTTCTTTTGCTTATTAAAACAACATGTAAACATTGTGTCCAGTATCTGGCAGAGAATTTAACCTAGAATAATATCACAAAAATAATTATGTAAATGAATACATCCTAAAACTACACTTACACAGTCAAATGACTATTTCTGTGGCAAAGAGAAAAACTATAAAAGGCACATAATAGATAAACTTTAAGGAGAATTAAGGAATATCAGTGACTCCAGCAGACAGGAACTTAAGTGGGTAATACTTCACTGATCATTGAAACATGGGTCTAAAAGCAAGGGTTTGCTATAAAACTAGGGAAAGAACATATAAGACAGATTGTTTCACAGGTGAAACAAGGGGATATTCAAGACCACTTTTACATTATATTAAATATTCTATTTCTTTCAATGAGATTATATTTTCTTTATTACCAAATTTGCAATTTGAAATGTTGACCAGTTCCTCTTATTCATTGTGCATATTTAGTAGGACAACAAATTCTGTGTTACTCTGGTTGTTTTATTCTTATTGGTACCAGACTGAACAAAACAGGATCCCTTCAGTGCCTTTTAAAATATTCTCCTTGACTCAGCTAACCCATCATTTCTACATGTCATGCAACTGTAGAAGTTCTTTAAAAGTTCTTTTCTTCTAAAAAAATTCACGAATTTAATCTTTCCAAAAACATGAATTACTTTCTGATTAAGTTTAACATTCTCTGTCTAGTTTCAAATGATTAAAAATATCTGAGCACATGCTACCTTTTTAACTATGTCTGCCTAACAGACATTTCTACCTTCATCAGATTATTTTCTTTTCTCTTCCACAAAAAACACTTTTCTATCTCCATGAACTCTATGCTCATTTTTATCCTTGCATGAATATAAAATTTTACCTATTCAGAACTTAAAAATTCAAGTTAAATGAAAAATTTTATTTTCCATGAGAGATTTATTGACTGACCCTTTATTAATAATTCTCTTCTTTGAAAGCCTGTAGTGTTTTTAGTACATCATACAATTTAGTCCTTGACTTTGTATACTGTTTTGTATTGATTCTTTATCACCATGTTTTATTAGTCTTACCACTCAGTTTGGAGGGCCAGCTGAAGGAAATTTTCAGTTATCAGTAGCTAGTTACCTGTCTTAAAGTTTATGGCATCATTAGTTTGGATTTGATTTGTTGAATAGCCATTAATCCTCTTTTCAGAGACTGAATTTTTAAAAGTAATTTCAGTCACTTGAGTGTCATAAGAGATCTGTCTAACCAACTTAATATTATATTTTGAGGCTACTAAGTTGTGTTTGGATCTCCATTTCTTATCAAAATTTATTTATTGATTCTAACAAATAAAAGAGAGGGTTCTTACCTTTATTCTATCGTTTCAAAGAACCTTGTAGTCAACTAGGAAATCCTTAATGAAGAATTATTGAACACAGTTGCTCCCATTTTTACAATACCATCTGATTGAGGAGCTTGAAAGGAAAATTGGGGCTTAATAGACAGGGTAATATTGTGTAAATGTGCGAATGTTATCACACTCTTCGCCATAAGAACACGTTTGATTGATGTGTGATCTGCTTTTCTCCAGTGATGTATGGCTTGATCATTGTACTGGGCAGAGTTAGCTGCCAGACACTGAAACTGGAGAGTCAAGATGAGGCTGTTTATATCTTATTTCCATTTCCTTTTTCAATATATTTTATTTGTTTTTATAGAACAATTAACACAATTATCATTAATAAACTGGGCTATGCTAAATATGATTTTTTTTTTAAGATTACCTCTTAATGTTAGGAAGTGTTTTATTTATTTATTTATTTATTTATTTATTTATTTATGGCTGTGTTGGGTCTTCGTTTCTGTGCGAGGGCTTTCTCTAGTTGCAGCGAGCGGGGGCCACTCTTCATCGCAGTGCACGGGCCTCTCACTGTCGCGGCCTCTCTTTTTGCAGAGCACGGGCTCCAGACGTGCAGGATCAGTAGTTGTGGCACACGGGCCTAGTTGCTCTGCAGCATGTGGGATCTTCCCAGACCAGGTCTCAAACCCATGTCCCCTGCATTGGCAGGCAGATTCTCAACCACTGCGCCACCAGGGAAGCCCCTAAATATGAATTTTAAACCAATTAATCCCAGAGGTTCTTTTCTAATCCCCTATTTCCCCCCACACAGCCAGAAACAAACAAACAAAAAAACAAAACAAGAGTGAAGGAGCTTCCTCTTTCTTAATTTATCTTTTTCATTATATATTTAACAAGAAAAAAACTTTTTGCAGTGTGAGCTTAATTAAAGTAAATGGAGAGTTTAAAAGATTGAAGAATCATGTTTCTTAATTGCATTGTTGACTTAACATATAATGTTTCTTTCCAATTCACCCCATATAACACCATCACCATCTATTTTGATACAAGTTCATGAAGGAAAAAAAAATATCCTCCTTCACTGTTTATTTCAGAACCAAACCCATAATCTATGGGTGAAAATCACCTGTGTGCTACTCTTTAGGAATTTATTGATCTCTGGTTGTAGCCATATGAGAAGTAATTCAATAAAACCATATTTTTTTCATTTAACTTGAGGTCATCTTTAGCTTACTTCAATCTGGCTCAAAAGATAATTTAAATGAGTTATTTCATAATTAGATACTTGATTTACAATTTTTTTCTAATAGTAAACCGTGTTTAATGGTTGAAATGTTGTAAGAATATAAAAAAGAATGGATAGTGCATGGGAAAACTGTGTCTCAAGATTGAGAAGCTGTGCAAGAGAAAAAATGCAATAAATAACAAATTTCTCAACATCATTAAGAACAAAACTGAGGGGCTTCCCTGGTGGCACAGTGGTTGAGAGTCCGCCTGCCGATGCAGGGGATACGGGTTCGTGCCCCGGTCCGGGAGGATCCCACATGCCGCGGAGCGGCTGGGCCTGTAAGCCATGGCCACTGAGCCTGCGCGTCCAGAGCCTGTGCTCTGCAACGGGAGAGGCCACAACAGTGAGAGGCCCGCCTACCGCAGGAAAAAAAAAAAAAAGAACAGAACTGAAAAATAGTTTACTCAAAGTAGAGTTTAATCAACTGAAGTGAATATTCCAAGTAAAATTAAATTCCTCCAACTACTCTGGCATCAGCATCCACTAGCATTCCTACTTCCTATCTTTACTAAAGACATTTCTTTTTTTTTTTTTATGTGTATCTATTCTTTTCCAAATTCTTTTTCCATTTTGGTTATTACAGAGTATTGAGCAGAGTTCCTTGTGCTGTACAGTAGGTCCTTGTTGGTTATCTATTTTACATACAGTGTGTGGATGTCAGTCCCAAGCAAAGAACAAAGCTACATCCAGGTTAAATGCTCAGGAAAACTGTTAGAGTGAAACCCATTCTTTCAGCTCTGTTTAGGGGAAGAATCACAGTGACGTTTAAATGCAGTTTGAGTGGAAAATAAAAAGTGTTCTCGTATGAGGTAAGGGCTTAGGTGTGGGAAGGACTGAGTCTACATGCTTTAGAATGTGTTGGGCAAATAAATTTCTGTCCTTTGCCCATGTGGTGTAAAAAAAGCAAAATGTTCCACAAATCTACATTGGGATAACAAAAGCAACATTACTAACAAAGAAGTCAACATTACTAACAAAGCTCTAGAAATCATACTGACTATGACAAAATCAGATATTTATTCAATAAATATTATTGTCTGTCATCTTACATCATGCGCTGTGATGATTGGTGATTGGTGAGACCAGTAAGTTAAACCAGTGATTATAGTGGATAATGTTGCTTTATATGTCTATATCTGTATATCTAAAGAATACTGAAAGGAGCACGGAAGAGAATTTGGGTGAAGAGGAATCTAATCAACTTCATAAGCTAGAGTAATGCCGACTCCAAATTTAACTTTCTGTCTTAAAGTCTTTGATTTTTGCATTAAGCACCACCTTTATGCTAATAGGCACATTATTGCATTTCCATATCAATTATAATCTACATGAATTTTAGTGAAAGAATAGTAGTGGGCATATTGGTCTTGTTTTAGGGGGTTATATTGAATTACTTAAATGCTTATGAAAATTAGTAAAGATGTTATAAAAGAGAAGGTAAGAGACATAATCGTATTTTTCTGCTCTCTAATATTTAGTGGAAATTTATTCAAAGGCTCATATACTATATAGATTTAAGATCACTCTGGGTTATAACTTGCTTTCAAAAAAATAACAGTTCTTTTACAACAATCTAAATTTAAAATTTCCATAATCACAATAAGCATTCCACTAAACTAATGTTATAATCAGAGTCATTTTATAATTATTTCTGGGAAAGAGTAATTTTGAGTGGTAACTGTTTTTCATGATATTGAAAATGCAGTCAATTTTTAGAATTCAAAAGGCTCATCCACTTGGAGGATGAAGTGCTTTTAACATAGGTTCTAAAACTGTTCATTTTCCCTCCCCCTAACACAATGATGATTTAAAATAAACTAAATTCTTCATCTAAGGCAGAACATATGCACAAAAAAATTATTGCTTCAAAAAATACGAAGTCTTAAACCTATTTCCCAAGACGTGATTTGCAGCAGTAGGACTGTTGTTTTGGAATATGAAAGGGAGATATAACTGATGGTTCTGATTAAAGATCATTTTGAATTCTCTCCTTTTTAATGGAGATGAACAAAGCACATTTTGTATGGAGTTTTGTTTTGACTCAGCCTGCCATGAAGCTGTTTAAATCAAGTCTTATACCCACATTATTTCAATTGCCAAAAACATCAAAACAGCAACAAAGAAAAAGCTAACCTTGAATTTTCAGCTTGTATTTCAGCCCTTGTAAACAAGTTACCATGGAGATGATACCCAAGTGAGCTACAGGCTTGACTCAAAACAGCCACTGTGTGTGGACCATCAGCACACTATAACATGGCATTGGCGTTATTCATGATAAAACCTGCATACATCCTGTGATACTTAAAAGTTCTTTTGCAGAATGCCAGGTACAAAAGGCAGCAAAATCAGGGACAAACTGAAAATTATATGTTTGAATATTATACAGTTGGTGACCAATTTAAATTTTTTGAAGATAGTGATTTGAGGTTGTACTTTCTGAGCCTTTTAAAGATGTAGGCCTAGAAGAAATATTGACTATAGCTTTAAATTATTTTCTGGGAGCAACTCATTTCTAGGAAGGCTAAGTTAAGTCTGACAAAAATAGCAAAATATGCCCTGTCATTATGGACCAAGATTTCTGTCTTCCATTCTTTGTATAGGCTGCAGTTGTACGGAAATCCATAACAAAGTAAAGAACAGACACAGATTTTAAAGGTTTATGTATTATCCTCAAAAAATTTCAAAAGACGTGCAGTTGATATCTACCTCTTCTTTCTCTTTTTTAAAATCAAGGTATATAAAAATGTGTTATAAAAAACTTAATATCTATCAGAAGATGAATGGCATATCCATCCTATGAAATGCAGTGGAGTAATTCAAAAAGATTCAGTGGTTCAATATATCCTATTATGTTCCAAGATGTAATAGATGTAACTAATTTATATGTACATAAAATCATATCTAATTATAGAAAAAAATTTTATATAATTATATTCCAAAATGTAATTTCAAGTGAAATAGTAAGTTGTATCATGATACAGGCACCATTCTAATATTTAGCTAAATTTTTAAAAATTAAAAAATAAAATTGTGTATAGGTACATGTGTATGTATATAAATGCACAGAATGGAAGACTATAGACCAAACTGATAACATTAAGGAGAAAGAAAAATACTGAAATATGAAGAAGAAAGGACTGGGTTGTGGGTCATAATAAATTATCAAAGAGGGTCTTTGGCCTTATTTACACATTTTTTTTACAATTAGAGTTTATTCAGATATTACTGTGTAAGTTAAATAATTTTTAAATTAAGAAAAAGAAATTAAAATAATTCTAAATAATTAAATGAAAATGAATGTATGGGAGATATTTGAAAGAACCCTAATCTTCCCCATGAAATTGTTGTATTATTAAAAAAAAATTTATATACATGATTTGCCTTTAGAATGGCGTTGTTTTATTCAGTATGTATTAAAAAAAGAACAGTTCCAGTGCCTTGCCATTCAAAGTATGGCCCTCAGTTCTGAACAATAAGCATCATCTGGCCACTTATTAGAAATGCTGAGTATGTGTCCCCAACTTTAGACTGATTGATTCAGTATCTACATTAAAAAAAAAAAATCCCAGTTGATTCATTGGCATATAAAGTTTCAGAAACAACATTCTGAAAAACTGGCATGAGATTGGTCTGACACTCAATTCAAAATGGTCATTTGCTCTCCACCTCATGTCATATTTAGTCCTGAAGATGAAGTTAAATATTTTATTGATCATCTTGGAACATCTACATCAGGGACCTTCTGAAACACCACTTGTCCTTCTTTTGTAGTCTTTCCATTTAAAAAGATATATACTTTATCATACTTGTTTACTCTGGGATGCAATTGATTACACTAACTTGAATTTGAGGTTAGAGGCACACAGAACTCTTATTATATCTCTACCAACCAGTGATCAGTGATTGCTTATTGAGTAGAAGTGACCCTCACAGTAATTCATGTAAAATGTGGTTTGTATTAGTGCAAGGCCACGGATGGTTTTTCCTGACTTGAGATTCAAATGGGCATTTGGGCAAGTTAAAGTGCTTTGAAATCAAACATCAACCAGAAACCTGGTTCACTTACCATTCTGAAAGAATTTATTTATTTCATAGATCAGAGTTTCTCCATCTCAGCACCATTGACATTTGGGGTCAGATAATTCTTTGTTGTGGAGCTGTCCTATGCATTGTAGGATGGTTAGCAGCATCCCTGACCTCTACGCACTAAATGTCAGTAACACCCTGCACACACACATACTTCAGTTGTAAAAACCAAAAATGTCCCCTGGTAGACAACAATATCCCTTATTGAAATCAACGGCCATAGGTAAATATTATTTTATCTTTTGTCATCATACTGATATCACCAGGCTTTACATGCATAACTTGGAATTGACTTCCTCATTTTAAACAAATAGAACTTGAAAAAGGCGTAATATGTATGTGTGTGTGTGTGTGTGTGTGTGTAAACAATGCCTTTCAAATTCTACTCACTAACTGATTTCATAGGATTCATGTTTCATCTAAAATACTTCTGCCATTCATATTCATTCTTTATCTGTTTCCTTACTTTTCCACATACTCTCCCCTCTCTTTTAATTTCCCCATTTACCTTTGCCCTCTCACTACATTTCCTGCTCTCCTTTCCTTTCTCTTCTTCGTATGTCCTAATTTACCTTTTGTAATAGTCATAGTAAAAAGTTACATTTAATGGATTTTTATCAATATTATGTAGGTATTATGATTTAGTCTTCCAACTGGCTTTTTTAGAAATAGTAATATCTGCCTCTACTGACTAACAGAACAAAGAATGACAGCCCAGCAACATTGGAGACGGCAGAAGGAGAAGCTGGTACAACTAAACTCCCCTAGAATACAATGAAATAAGCATATCTGAAAAGGATTAGAAATAATAAGTTTCAGAACAATTTCAAATACTGTTTCACGCTTTTGAATTAAAGATAATGGAGTGAGAAATGGAATATCTACTCAAGGAGATACCAAATCCTTCTGTTAGACTTGCCACATTTTCTTTTGCAAAATAAAGTGTATAAAGCAAGAATTTTTATAGGTTATCAGTAGCATTAATGTGAAAAGTATAAGCTTTATTTCTAACCATTTGAGATGCAAGGGAGCTCTCTCTGCCACAGAAATTGGATGACCATGTGGGCTGACAGCTCCCTTGTGTTATAAAATAATGCAAACAATATTTTTTCACCCCAAACAAAATTGGTTAGAATCACATTTTCCCAAGTCATATGGAAATTCACTAATTTGTAACTTTCTAAAGCCAACACATTTATGCTTCAGAGATACATAATTTAGTAACAAACAGCAGCCTGAATTTTGATCAGGTTTTAAAAATGGGTACAATAGCCTTCTCAGACTTCAAATGAGCTCAGAAAACTCTCTTGGTATTCTCTCCCTCATGAAATTGTAAGGGTAACATTCCCTTGAAGTTTGTCAGCAATATGCAGTAAGAAGAAGTGAAAAGGTCTTGCATATTTGTATAATATGTAAAGGCTCCAATGATTAAAACAGCCTTCAGACTAAACAGCAAGCGTTTTACCTTAAAGATAATAATTCTCTAAGAACCTGGAGGAAAACCACATTATTATGCTTTTCTTTTTTTGAATTGATGGCTACATTATATAAGGTAGATAAGGTAAAGCATAATAACAAGCAGTTCTGATAGAAAAACATTAATGGAATTTTTTCTTCTTTATGTTTTTTAAGAAGAAAATACCTGGATTCTCAGCAGTAAGAAACAAGACCATCACTTAATGTGCCAGTCCTCCAACTAACAGGAAATATACACATTGATTTTAATAGCAAAGACAACATTGATAGAGAATTTTTTGTCTTCTTTCTAAATTATTTTATGGGGTACAAACAGATTAACAAGTCAGGGATCAACTATGCCACAAGATATTATTATTAACATGATTCAAACAATCGACAGGAATAAAACAACTACTTGAGAATATTCCTCTGAGTTCTGGGCACCTGTTTTCCTCTATTAATTTTCCTTATAAACTTTGTTTATCTTTTATTGCACTTAATATTGAATAATTAAAGCATGTTTTGACAAATTTATTACTTTAGTTTTTTTCTGCCAGTTAATTTTTTAAAGTTTTATAATGACTCTTCTAGCTGTGGGGGTGGGGGGAACTATAGGTCAGAAAGAGTAAATTCATATTCTATGGAACCATGTATTTTATATTTAGACTTCATAAGTCTTGGAGTTTTCTTTCCTTAAGTAAAATGAAAAAGGACCAAACTGAGCAAATCCTATAAAATAATTTTTATTTTCATTATTGCTTATGAGACTTCAGCGGGATTTGGACTGTTTCATTTAATTATTAATGGGTGAAGAGTGATTGCAGGGATCCCACATGAATTGTCTTTCATCCTTCCTCCCTGATTCTCATTTCAATTATGTAGACCTATTTAATGACAGGGTTGCAATATTGGTTAACTGTGATTTTGATTCAGTAATTGTGCAGAAAATCTTATTTGCATACCTTTTCAAAAAGCCAGTTTGAAGTTCTGAGATGCTGACTGAAGTTGACCAGACTCCACATGGGAAAAAATTGTCATGCATAAGGGTATGATGGTCTTCAGACCATTATCTATCTATTACCCATTTGTGTAACCAGCACACCTAAAGCAGCATATTTATTGGGAATAGGCATACTTTGCAATGACTGCCAAAGGAAAAACTGAGAACTTCTTATCATTTGACTTCAGTCATCAGATGTAAACATCATAAAATAATGTGTATGTTTTTCTGTGTATAGCATAGACATAAAATTACATATTTGAGGTATTCAGAATGCTTATTGCATTTATGGTTGGCAAATTGGAAAGCTTTTTTAATGAGATGATTTATTTTCACAATAAGTCTATTAATCAGGTCAGTAACAGAAACTGCCTCAAATGTGGCCTAAGCAAAAAAAAATAAAAAGAGGAGTTTTTGGTTCACCTGAAAAACTCTAAGATAAGTGTTGGCTTTGGGGTTAGCTGTACCCAGATCTGCACATGTCATCAGAAATCCAACCCTCTCCACCACTCAGTGTTTTTTTTTTTTTTTTTTTTTTTTTTCTTTTTTCTTTTTGCGGTATGCGGGCCTCTCACTGTTGTGGCCTCTCCCGTTGCGGAGCACAGGCTCCGGATGCGCAGGCCCAGCGGCCGTGGCTCACGGGCCCAGCCGCTCTGCGGCATATGGGATCCTCCCAGACCGGGGCACGAACCCGTATCCCCTGCATCGGCAGGCGGACTCTCAACCACTGCGCCACCAGGGAGGCCCTCAGTGTTTTTTTATTTTGTTTTGTTTTTCTCTTCATTTTGGTTGCATTCTAAGACAGAGACTTACTCCAAGTTTGTCAACAACCAACTCGAAGCTTGGATCTGGTAGACTAAAAAACACTGCTTTCTTGGAAGTCCTGATATATGTCCTGATTGGTCCCAAATAAGCCCACATGCCAAACCATGACACTGTGAGTTGGTTCTCAAAGTGTGGGGTGGTGGAAAGTGTAGTTTTGGCAATCTCTAGGGACATTCAGTTGCTAAAACGGGGAAGATTGCCACTAGCTTCTGGTTAGTAGAGTTCAGAGATGCTGAAAAATATCCTACAATACACAAAACAGGCCCACACCTCAAAACAAAGAATTAACCAACCCAAAATATCAGTAGTGTCAGGTTGTGAAACTGGAAGTTGCATCACTTCCTGCTGACCCACAATGGGTTGTAGAGAAAAGTAAGAGACACTGACCCTAGAAAACTGTGCTGTAATTAGAAGAATTAAATGCTGTAAATGCTGATCAGTTGCTGTAAATGCAACTCCTGTCAACAAGAGGGAGTATTTTTTGCCTCTAAGCTATGTAGGAAAATGCAAAAACATGTAAGAATTGTTGAAGATTTTAACAATGAATTTTTACCTTAAATGTAATTGATAAAGTTGATTTTTCTGGTTTTTTTTTTTTAACTCATAATTTATCCTTGCTCCTGATTGAGTTCCTTGGTGTTAGGTAAATAATTTGCATTTTGGTATGTTGACTTGAGTCAGAAATTCTGTACTATTAGCCCATTAAATAGTACTCTGACTTTTATATTTTGAACCAAATAGAAAGTATTTTTGAATTACTCTGTTTATAGCTATTTTATTGTCAGCTCAGATATTTTAGCTGAAAATAATTTTATAATTAGAGGGAAAATTATTACTCAAGTGATAAAGTCTAGTTGCCTTTTTCCTCATTTTTTCATCATGTAACTTGAGGATGGCATGCCAATTTATTTTGTTCTTATAGTAATTAAATTGAAAGTGTTCTTATGTTCATAAAATAGCTTATTGGAATTAATAAGACATGAGAAAACTTTATAGCATTTCAGATTTATTTGTTTAAAGGGCCTTAGGTGGTTTATTTTGCAATTGTTTTCTGACTTGAAATATTTCTAACCAAATATTTAAAAAATAATTTTTTTCTTTCCTCAGGTCCACTAATAATTGTGTAAAATATTTTCTTTAAAAAAAAAACCACTAATGCTGAAGGTTGTTTGAAATGTTTCTTCTGTGTGTGTGTGTGTGTGTGTGTGTGTGTGTGTGTGTGTGTGTGTGTTCCAGAAAATCATTAAGCAGTTTTATATAGCAGGAAAGGTTTGATCCCAAGAGTTAGGAACAAAGCAGAGAGAACACGCCCTCCAAAAGTAAATGCTGAATTACTATATGTTTTATGGTCAGATAGATGCTCACATACATGTGTGCACACATCTGACCATCAATCAGACTCCCAAGCTCACCTCCAGGAAAGTTGAAAGAGTGCATCTCACAGGAGAGGAAAATGCATTTAAAATTAGTGCAGCCATAAAATAAACTGACATAACCCAAAGCAACAAATAATGGAGGGAAAAAAATCCTTATGCGGCTCTGTCTCTCTTTCAGCAAAGATTTTGACTTTCTGTTTTTATTTCTTGTCAGTGATCCTGGGTGTGTTTAAAATGACATAAAATGCATTCATTATGCCCCCAGATTCCAACTGCTTCAGGCTTTCTTGTACATTTCTCAAGAAAATGAGGACTTCTGGAATAGAGAGCAAATGTAGAAGCAAAATGACAGCCCTTTTGGGATCTTTGGTGGCCTAAAAAAAAGCTCCAAGCAATTTTCTCTATTGCATCATGCCTGAAAAGCAGCTTAATTCCTCTGTTATGATTAAAGTTGATTGACTGAATTGATCTGTGATGTATCCTGTTTCCCTAGTTTACAAAGATGCTCAGGAAGAGTGAGGAAGCTGTCTGAACAGGTTCCAAGTGCTTAATATATGCTGAGGTCCCACTTAACATTTATTATCTGTTATCGAAGGTAGGAAAAAAGCATGTAAATTATATGGATGTCTCTGATTCAAGGAAAGGGAAAGATAAATACTTATGCAGACACTCAATGATTTTCGTCAACCATTTTCTAAAACATACCCCATCTTTTTTTAGATTTATCAGTAACTTTGTAAGGAACTTTTCCATTGCTGGGAAGTTAAGCTGTTTTTACCTTACTGTCGCTTACATTAGTACAGAGATCTGAAAAACTTCAAATCTGACTCTTAAGGTTGCTTAATAAATATAATTTGCATTAAAATTAAAATTTAGCATGCTCTGGAACCTAGGATACTTAAAAATTTTTGTCTTCATGAGTTTTTTTCCCAAAGGGATGTTAAAAAAATACGAAGAAGAGAATCATTAGCAGATATTTCATCAAATTTTGGGTCGGTGTGAAAATGAGGCAAGGCAATAATCTTCAGTGCCTACTATACATATATGCTTAAATACACCAACATTTTGATAAGTGCACAGTTTTTAATAAGCAGGAAAAAAGTGTTAGATTAAAGCTTAACTATGAACTGGCAAATTACAGCTTAACCTACTTTAAAAAGACATCTTCGCCTTAACCAACTTAGAGATCCATTGCCAATTTTTGGACTAACTTTTTGCAATTATGATATTTTATTCATTTGGAGGACTAACAAAAAATAAAATCAGCAATAAACTTGTAAAGGACAGAAATTTTTCAAAATTTCTTTACTGTTAGGAAGCTCTTTAATGAGCTGACTTTGTTGAGTCATATATCTGCATACTTGCTTTTTCTTGTTTTTACAGAACCCAACACCTTTGTTAAAAAAACATCCAAACCTCCAGATTTTAGTTTCAGTCAGTCACAGCTATTACACCTACAAACCCGATATAGATATAATATAGTAATAATACTAATTAAAATAATTATAACAACTACAAAAAGAATATCATATCAATACAACAGCTAACAACTGTGAGCTTTTTATGTGCCAATCAGTGTCTTAAGCCCATTATAACTGTTATCTTATTTAATCTCATAACAACCTATAAGGCCAGTATCATCAACATTTCATTTTATAGATGAGGAAAGTAAAGCACAAAGAGGTTAACTAATTTTCTAATTCGCACAGAGCTGGGTACCATTTTCTTCCTCTGTGTCAGGTTTGAATTGGAACGTTGCTTGACTTTCACATCATGTGGGATATTATATGACCAAAACAAAACAAAACAAAACAAAAAAACAAAGATTTCATTTTTATTTTACATTGCCTCAGGCCACAACTACAAAGAGAAATGAGTACAGAATATATGTACCTCTTTTTAAGAGTTTAGCCCTTTCCAGTGTCGGGGAGGAAGAAATTTTCTCCTACCCTTTTAGTTTCTTCTGGCTGGTCCAAAAATTAAATAGGCATGAGACAGATTAACAGGAAAAAAATCAAACAGAAGTTTAATATGTATACATGGAATAGACTCAGGAAAACTGAAATGGCTGAAACCCTCACCTTAAATGCCATCTTCAGCTAAAGACAAAAAAAGAATATTGGGGATATTGGTTTGGGACCTCCAAGGGGAGGAAGGCAATTGACATGGAGATAGTAGAGCAAATGTTTCATAAAGAAATGTTTGCTGGGCCATACAGAGGTAATGGGACAGAGAGAGGAATTTTAACAAACAGACTTTGCTAGGTTCCATCCTGTCTACACACCAGTTTATATTATAGTTACCTATGGTGATAACTCCTTTCCTGGAACAGATTCTCTATCTACATTCTTGAGGAAGTTAGGGGGAAAGTCAAAGTTTCTTCCTAAGTATTTTGGTCCTTGATTGTTTTCAGCTTGAAATAATACTCATGCCAAAGAGACATTTTGGGGTGGCAAATTTTGTTCCCCTATACCAGGAACTTTCTGCTGCATTTTGTCCTTTCTAACTCAAGTTCGAAAGTTTCAGATTCAGAATTAAAGAATTAAATTAATCTTTAAACAAAAGAGATCACAATTTTTCTGCAACCTGGTACTGTTGCACTGTTAGAGGAAATAACAGGAAAAAAAATAGAAAAAGCATTTAAGGTTGCCAGTTATAATATAGGACATCCTGTTAAATTTAAATTTCAAAAAAACAATTAAAAAAATTTAAATATGCCCTATGCAGTATTTTGTACATAATTACACTATAATTTTTTATGTATCTGAAATTCAAATTTAATCATCCATCTCATATGTTTAATTGTTACTTAATTGTATTTTAAATGCTAACTGGCAACACTATTTAATAGCATTACAAGTTTCCATTTCAGGGACATATATTTTCATCATCATTGATATACTCTATTTGCATTTCTTTACATCACACTTCTAGAATTGTGTTATTTAAATATGATAGGTAATAGCCTAACCCCATCTAATACATGAACTCTTCTTCCTTTCTTCCTGCCTGTCTGCCTTTATTTCTTCCTCTTTCCCAATTTTAACACATTCCTCTATTCTTCACAATACAGGTTTGCATTCCGTCTAAGTTTTTTTTAGGAGTTAAACATTCCCAATTCTCCCCCCTCCAAAAAAATGTAAAATCTATTTAATATTTTACTTTTGTTACATCTGTCTTAAGTTTTCTCAGCTTTCTTAAGTATTACACAGTATTAAAAGTCTCAGTAATTTCTTCCTTAATTTTGAAAGGGAGATTAAGGAAGACTTGACCTACTCTTTTTTTTTTTTAGGGCATAATTGGGAAGGTTTGCCCATCACGAGCATGAAGTCACTGCTTTTACCCTAGACACATGTCTATGTGTCAGTATTATACAAGCATTTTATAGATAAACCAGCTTCTTTGTTAAAAAACTGGCTCAGCAAATGTTAATAGATGGTCAGATTCTGCTACTGACACCTATGGAAGTTATCAATGATCAAGTACCATCCTATTTTCCTAAAAGCAACTTTGATATCTTTCTGAGTATGTTGTCTGAAAGTTACTACCATTTAGACGTCTGTACTCAAAATGACATTCTGTTGCTTTCCTCAAATGGGAAAGAGCCTTCAGCAAGTTGAACTTACCAGAATGAAATATCTAGAGATCATTTTGTGATGTAACTACAAGTTAAGACAGTTGATAAGAACCTATCCATTGAGACAAACCACTAAGCAGATGATCATGGACTGATTATGTCCTCACAAACATGTTGAAATAGCATGTTGGAATGCTTTTATCTATAAATAAAAGAAAATCCAGGCTCAGTGGGCTTCAAAATGAGAAAATGTATATATAAGAAGAAATTGAAGACTGATTAGTTTAATAGCTCAACCATATCACCAAATATCCATATATACATAGATATATATTTTTTTGTAGGAGACAAAGCACACACTGAGCTGTTTTCCCTCCACCATGCTTTTCTCTCTCTCTTCATATATATGTATTTTGTCTCTCCCATGTACAAAATTTCAACTTTAAAGTGAGAAAATATTTTTCAGAAGAGTCCCAGCAAACACCCTTTATTTGTTATAGGTCAGAAATGCTATTGTCTTGCTTAAATTAAACATTTAAGGAAATGGATTAAGTTAACTGGTTTAGATCAATCAGGACGTGGAAGACGATTATATCTGTGGTGGTTCCTTGAGGGCAGGTACCTGGAAAAACTAGCATTCTCTCATCAAGGAAAAAGGGGGGATGCAATCACAAGTGTTACGGTACAGGGTGCGTGATGATAAAGAGAACATGGTTTGTTTTCTAGAAAAGCTTATTGGTAATGCTGAAACAGTCCTCAAAATTGCTTGGTCTTCAGATTGTTTACCTATAGAACACAGAAGGAAAATGCCCTCTGGCTTAACTGTAAAATGGTAGGATTCCTAACAATTTTTTTTTTTTTTTTTAAGAAATGCAGAGGTGGCAGTACTTCTGTGACATTTTGCTTCTGGCAGAGTAGACTATCACATGGTCAGTGAGTGCCCCATTTATTAGGCAATGTAAAGTATTCTCTGTCTCCAGAAGGTGAACTTATTGCCCAGCCAGCCCAAGGGCTTTGGACTAAATTCCACCACTCTTGTTTTGCACAAACTTAAAATCCTTACTTGGCCACTATTCTATATCAAGATTTTTTTTTTCTTCTTCTTCCCAAATCAGAGACATTTTATTAACATCAAATAGGAGCTATTGTAAATATTGCAGCTCTTAAAATATTGCAGTACTGAAGCCATTAGATACTGTTGGACTGTCAAAAGTATTTCACTTAAAACAAATGAAACAAGTGTTGTTGGTCATTTAAAATTATTTTTAATGAAAGAATTAGAACTGTCTTAAGATTGATTTTTGCACTTTTGCTATTTCTTCCCTGCCTCGCTGTTTTAACGGTATATAGGAGTTAAACCATTTCTACACTCTATTTTCATTCTTTTAATGTGGTTCTTCAGTGTACACTTGTCTTTAGTGAAATGTGGAATTCTGGATCCCTATATAATTATTGTTCTATTGTCATTATTTCCATCTGTCTCTTGGTGGGGTGGGAGGGCTTCTAACGTGACTTTCAAGGCAGTGAATTTGAAACTCTTGTGGAATCCATATTGTAATTTAATAACTCCCTTTAATTCTATAGCACCCTTTTCTTTCATGTTATAATATTTAAGATTTGCATATCTCAGACACAAAAGGTTTGGCTTTTTTTCTTGGTCAGCTTAATTGAGATATAATTCACGTACCATACAATTCACCCATTTAAATTGTAAAAATAAATCATTTTTAGTATATTCACAGAGTTGTATAACTATAACCACAATACATTTTAGAACATTTTTATCACCATCAAAAGTAATTCCTTAGTACCCATGAGTAGCCTTGTTCCATTTGTCTCCAGCAGCCCAAGTCCTAGGCAGCTACTATTCTACTTTCTGTCTCTACAGATTATACTAGTCTGGACACTTCATATAATGAAATCATACAAACTATGGTCTTTTGTGACTGCCTTTTTTCATGCAGCATAATGTTTTCAAGATTATTTCATGGTATAACATTTTTCAATACTTCATTCTTTTTATTGTCAAATAATATTCCATTGTATAGACAGGATTTGGCTCTTTTTTACACATGCCTTTTCAAAGTGATTTAATTATACTTGAATATCACAATGCAAATTTAAAATGAAGATTGGAAATCTTGAAATAATTTGTGCAATCTAGACTGACATCTACCCACTCTACATGTCCCACCTCACTGAATAAAATGAGGCTGGAAAAAGTATGCCAGAGATAGGAAACATATAGATACAACATAATGGTATTATACTTCATCTCATTGAAATTATTGTCAGCCATTTTTTATTCTATTACTTGCTATCTACTGATATATATTTATCACAGCTATTTTTAACAGAATGTATTTCACTCTCAAGTCCCTAAAGTTCCATTCTCATAGAAAATAGTTTATCAGTGCCTTAGTCTTTTGTAGCTATCCAGGCTAATATATCCATAGCGCCATGTCCTTATAATAAATACACTTACTAAAGATATGCTTGAGCAACGGTATCTCGGTTGTTGAAAAGAATTCTGTAGATAATCAAGTAATTAATTTTTCTTTCCACTATCATATATATGTATGTAATATGTGTAGCCATCTACCATCTTCTCTTTCTCTCCAAATGTATGAATATATATATATATTCTTATATGCATATCTCTCAATAATTTACATATAATTTTAATATACCTCAATAATCTAAACATACAGAAGTGACATATATATATACACATATATATATGCATGAGTGTGTTTGTATGACTATATCTGAAATTATGTCAGAACATATGGTTGATTTGGAAAGTTTTTCAGCATTTATTTCATCTTTAAATGAAACACTAGTAACTCACTCAACATACTAAAAATATACCGAGAGCATCCTGACCCTCTCTGCATCCTGACCCTCTCTGCATCGGCCAAGACAGAAAGCAGAAGTTAAGAGACATATGTAGTCTTTGGTAAAGTTATAGATTTTATTCTTTGGAAAATGTTTATTCTTAAATTGCAGAGTAGAAGAAAGGTGGAAAGGTGTAAAAAGTACAAACTGTGAACTAATAAGGTATTTCAGAGAAGCTCTAAGTAATAGGAATAGGTAGGTAGATAAGATGCATATATACATAGATAAAAAGATTAGATCAGAGAATTGCCCAAAATTGAGGGAGAAGAATCCTCAGGTAAGATACAATTTCAGAAATCAAGAAAAATATAAGTAATTGCGTACCTAGAAGCTTTCTAGTAAAAGCTGTTCAACTGTAGTCCATACTATATTAAATGATAATGCAGAGAAAAGAAACCAAAAATACGTAGTAAATATGTTTAAATATAGAAAAAAATGTGAAATGACAAAGAAAGTTGCCCAATGCTACTGTAGTAGAGCATGACAATAATTATATCAAGTTTTAGAACAGAAAAATACATATGCATTCCTTGTTAAAGTATAAAAATATGGCATCAGGATTATAAACAATAAATTATTAATAGAAGTTACTCCTGGGGAGAAATAAAGGATAATTGGATTATGGAGTAGTTCATAGAGGACTTTAACTTCATCTGTAATACTCTCATTCTTTAAAAAGCATTAGCAAATTATGAAAGTATGTGAAATCTTGGTGGTTCCATATAGGGGTCCATCATTCTCTATCATGTTCTGTGTTTAAAAATTTCATTAGGCACAAAATTCTAGAAAAAAATGTATGCAGTTTGGAGTAGTCCTTCCAAATTGTGGCTTCTTGGATCAGGTACTTAATCTTTCTGTGGTCCTGGTTCCTTACCTATAAAATGATCATACTAACTGTACATACATGACAAGAGCACTGTGAGGGTTACTGTGTTACAACACATAGTAATAAACATTTAATAAATATTAGTCAGAATCATCCTTCATAAGAATGAAACTATTTATTATGCATGTAGCACCAGAGAAGCACAACCAACCAATCAACAAGTAGGAAGCAAGGCTTTCCCTGAAAATCATATAAGGAGTCAGATGAGTGGGGCAAGACTTACATGAATATATAGTTAAATAAAAAATGAGACGATAAACAATATTTGTCAAAGCATAACATGATATTGGGTACATTATATGCTATAGGCTGAATGTGTCTGGCCAAAAATTTATATGTTAAATCCGAATCCCTAATATGAGGGTATTAGGGGTGGAGCCTTTGGGAAGTGATTAGATCATGAGGGTAGAGTCCTCTTGAATGTGATTAGTGCCCTTATAATAGAGACCCAGGGAACTCCCTTGCCCCTTCTACTCTGTGAAAACACAGTGAGAGATGGCCATATGAACTGGGAAAGGGAGGCTTACTAGACATTGAATTTGCTGGCTCCTTCATCTTAGATTTCCCAGGTTCCAGAACTGTGAGTGCTATGTTTCTATTGTTAATAAGCCATCTAGTCTATGGTATTCTGTTATAACAGCCTGAATGGACTAAGGCACTATGTGAACAAAATGGATCTCTCTTTTTTCCCTGTTTATTTAAAACCAAACCAAACAAAAACTTTTGTATTTTTCTATGGATTGAGCCCATACATTCTTTTTTCTGATGATTTATGAAATGTGAAGAGAAAAGCTATAGGATGCCTATCACATCTATTATATTTATTGCATATGTCTTTTAATCTTAGTTTTTTTGAATCATTGTTCTCACTCCTTGGGACTAATATTTCACAAACGTAGCTTAGAACACGAAATCCTGCAGCATTTGTTCATCATGAACAAATGCCTACTTATGAATTCTTGTCTCAGAAGCTAATTTAATTGGTGAACTCCAACTACTATTGCTTATTTCACACTTCAGTAGGTAAAGATGCATTAATAATCGAAGTTTCAAACTGTAATTAACATTAGCTTTAGGCTCCTGACAATGAAATGATTACATTTTAATATATGGGCTGATAAACAAAGTTAATCTAACATATGAATAAACAGCAAAAATAACTTACATTTACTCTTTCTCTGCAAATTGATACATGCATTTGCATGTTATAAAACATGGGGAATAAGTGAATGTCAAAGAAAAAGTGTACAGACTGCCAATACAGCACCTAAACTTAATCAGTTCAGTGCAACACAATGAATTTGAAATATTTCAACAAAAACCTTATTTTTCTAATAAAAACTTAAAAGACATTTTTCACCTGGCTTGATTTCCTTTCACAGTTTTCTGTATTATTTAGTTAAAATTTTATCTTACTTTACTCTTGTTCTTAACTGAATTGATTACTTTATAAAGCTCCCTAAATGATGAATTTGTATGCTGACATCTTAGCAAACCGTATTGTCTGAATGCATTTGCCTGGTATTATTATATTACCTTTATGTTGAGAAAAATTCTATTCATGATATAATGTCAACTGAATGAGGAAAACTGTATTCTTGACTTCATCCTTTATTGCATGATATTTTGTGGAATTTTCCATAATATTTTAAAAAATTACAGTGTCTAGAATGGTGTAAAATATAAATAACTGAGGTTGCTAATTGTGGTACTTTAACATCCTCTAACACTTCACATCTTCAGGTACACAAGAACAGGGAAACAGCATAACTCCTTTTCCAGGTAGGATTGATTGCTCAGACTCTAGAATGCATCAGTTGTTTTGATATGTCCAAATGTGTACATGTTATAGTTATTAAAGACTGGGATGGTCTTTGAAACAAACTCACAGAAATAGAATGAGGTAGCCAAAAATATGGATTAAATACCTACTCTGATCTCAGGTGTCAGATTACAGAGCTAAGAAAAGAGGCTTTTTATTTCTCATACCAAATTTTAGTCATTATGAGAACAAGTTCAGAGTTACCTACAGTTTTCAAAATCTGTGTTCTTTGCCATCTGGCCATGGCTAAAATTCTATATCGAATTGAGACTTAAAGAAGAAACTAGTTAGGCACCTAATAGTTACCAGAAACCTGATGGGGACTTGAGCAAAGGTAATTTTATTTAATCCTAATAATTCATTTGTAAAATAAATAATACCTTGTATTCCAACTAAAAAAACTAAGTTTCAGAGAAGTTAAGTGATTTGCCCCCATGACAGAGGCAGGATCCGCAGGTATTTAATGATTTTAAATCAAGTGTTGGGCTTCCCTGGTGGCGCAGTGGTTGAGAGTCTGCCTGCCGATGCAGGGGACGCGGGTTTGTGCCCTGGTCCGGGAGGATCCCACATGCCACGGAGCGGCTGGGCCCGTGAGCCATGGCCGCTGAGCCTGCGTGTCCGGAGCCTGTGCTCCACAACGGGAGAGGCGACAACAGTGAGAGGCCCGTGTACTGCAAAAAAAAAAAATCAAGTGTTGTTTGTATGCTTAAAGAAATTACATGTGGTATATAGAGAGATATATAGTACTATATGCCCAGTACCCTTCTAAATGCATTATGTGGACAATCATATCTTTAAAATGAGGACTGCAAGGTCCAGAGAAGTTAAACTACTCACCCAGGTCTGACAGCTTGAGATCTTGAGTATCTGACTCCAGGTATGTGTTGTTCTAACCACACATCCTTACCTTCTACCTGTAAAGCATTTGGAACATGTACACATCTCACTTTTATTTAAATATATGATTATTGTTATATCTAATGTCATGATTGAGATAATAATAAGGGTCTCTCTTCCTCATCCCAAGATGATACTAAATGTGCACTACAGCTAAGATGGTTTCCTTCTTTTAGTTTTTTTTTGCATTATTCTAGTTATATTGATTGCATAATATCAGTGTTCCAGCATTACACTCTTTCATATTTATTATTTGTTAAGTGTCAGATTGATCTCGTCTGTTAACTTTTAAGATAATCTGACCAGCTGGCATTAAGAATACATTAATTAAATTAGGAGTTACAATAAAGATATACGATATTTTTTATCCCCAGGAAAGCTTAACATTTCATTCCCTTTCTTCTATTTGTGTTCAATAATCCCAAATGTCATGAATAATTACATGCAGTTATTTTTTAAAAAATACTCTGTTGAGATAGAAATTCTACCAGATGCTATTATAATCACTGTTTCTTGCAGTTTAAATTTTAGGCAGTTGTTTGGAGACAAATTAAAAGAAAATAGACATTTGTTTTATTGAAGCTACTTGTTATGTGTTATATTTGTGTTCACATATGTGCCAATTGTTTTTCTTCAATCTTCATACATGTTACCTAGCAATAATTTTAAACAAAATCAATCTTGGTTGTTAGTCTTAATGACTAATGAAAAACGTATGAAGTTTTTGGGCTTCCCTGGTGGCGCAGTGGTTGAGAGTCCGCCTGCCGATGCAGGGGACACAGGTTCATGCACCGGTCCGGGAAGATCCCACATGCCACGAAGCGGCTGGGCCTGTGAGCCATAGCTGCTGAGCCTGTGCGTCCGGAGCCTGTGCTCCGCAACGGGAGAGGCCACAACAGTGAGAGACCCGCGTACCGCAAAATAAATAAATAAATAAATTTTAAAAAACATGAAATTGTTGATGAGACTGTGGCTTGAAAAATGCCATGGTCCTGTCACAGTAAAAGTATTCTTTAATAGCTGAAATAAAATATTAATTTCACAAACAAAACAGTCAGACTAACGCATCAAGTGACATCCCTACCTTAACCTTTCTTACCGAGGTTTTAAGATTGCCATGATGACAGTTGCCAAGTGCTAATTCTCCAACCTTGCTCCAGAGATCCTTATACTTCAAACATGTAGCAGCTGGCCGAGGAGCAAAAGCATCAGGCCAGGGAGCAGCTCATCATGGAGTGCAGGGCCAAGCTGCCACAGATGATTGAGGATCATCAGGCTCACCTGCAGATGGTGTTAAAAAATAAAACCTCACAGACCTCACTCCCAGAGACTCTAAATTAATAAGACCCATAATTTTCAACAAGCACCCCCTTTTCCTGCTCCCAGAGTTTTTTCTAACGCAGGTAATGCATAACTCTTGCTTTGAGAAATACCACATAGGATCATAAGGCAAGCAGTGCCTCAGAATGACACAGGGAATGATTTGAGCATTTGCAGGCCCAAGCACGTGAGTACTTTCATAGAATTCCACATCGGAATTCTGCAGTTTATCTCTGAATGAGAACCACTGATCCACACAATTGAAGTCACTCATGACCATCATCAGAGAGACAAACCCTTTATCCATTCCTTCCCCCTTCTCCTCTCTTTCTACTCTCTGTCTCTCTCTCTCTCTGCCTCTCTGTCTCTCTCCATCTCTTTCTCTTGTTGTCTTTTTTCCTTTTTTCAGGATCGTCTTGTTTAACAGTGCCTCAATGCTGCTGTTTTTTTTGTTTTGTTTTATTTTTGCGTGAGGTCCTGGAGAACACACTAACATCCCCATGTTTATATAAACAGTGACTGATGGTAGAATTGACAGGATTTTGAATGCCACTTCTGTTGTTGTTGCTCTTTTCGGATTTGGCCCAATACTTGTAGAAGACAAGTGGCCTTTATCATCATTCATTCAGAGTATACTCAGTACAGTATTAATATTCTGGATAGTTGATACATGGAATGGATTTTTCAGGCATCAAAGATTATAACAAAATTATGAATCCAATCTCCAACTCCTACACGCCCCACTACAATACAAATGGAAATCATATTCTCATTATGATCTTTAGACTGTCATCATCAGGGCTAATTTTAATGTTAGACTATAGATGATGAATAGCTGAAATCCAATTTGAATGCATAATACCGCATTTAATTTACAGTACCACCTGTCAATAAAAAATAGACTGAGGCATATCTTCTGAGATATACATAGGGAATATTCAATTATAATTAACCTTCCTATTTTTGTTAAATCTTTGTCCTGAAATGGATTGTTTGTGCCATTTCTTATTCTTATAACAATCTGTCACTGAAAAGAATTTGAATTTTAATATAATATTCTCTGAGAAATACAATAGAGGATGTTTCTTTTAATCTCCTCAGTACTACTACTGCTTTTCTATTTCATTTATTTTTCATAGGTTAATTGTGACTAAGGTTGTAATCTTCGTGCAGGTGTAGGATACTTTGGCAGACTGTGGAAAATGATCTTCCACAAACCATATTGTGTACAATATGTGGCAAATGGGACATTTCATTTTTTCTAACTTAATGAAAAGAAAAAGAATAATTTTAGTTCAAATGATGCAGCTGAGAGCATATGAATTCATGCTTTCCTGTGGATAACTTTATAAAACTACTTTCAAGCAATAATTAATTGTTATACATAACCTAAAAAAATTAAAATAATTTCTATGTTACCTCTTAACAATATAAAATTAAGAAGATAGCTTTTGCAGAAAATTAGGCACTAGATTTAGGAATGTATCTTTTTTTTTTTCTTTTTGCGGTATGCGGGCCTCTCACTGTTGTGGCCTCTCCCGTTGCGGAGCACAGGCTCCGGACGCGCAGGCCCAGCGGCCATGGCTCACGGGCCCAGCCGCTCCGCGGCATATGGGATCCTCCCAGACCGGGGCACGAACCCGCATCCCCTGCATCGGCAGGCGGACTCTCAACCACTGCGCCACCAGGGAGGCCCAGGAATGTATCTTTTATTGAGTCAGTTTATTGACAGTTGAAAACGTTACTTATTTTTCTTTGCTCTCTTTTCTATCACAGTTGGTAAAATTAATGAGACTACAGCACTTTCCTAGCCTGTATATTTTAGAGATACCCACAAGTTTATCATGGCTCTTTACTCATGAGGGAACAAGGGCTGAAAGAGCAGAGGCTTTGCTTACATCTTAACAGGCACTCTCTTCATAAGTACAGTGCTGGAGTTGGGTGTCAGTCAATTCTTTGGCTGGGTTTTGCAAGCAGTCAGGTTTTGCAGACACCGGCATGACCGTATCCTTGCTCTGGAACTGTGTACACTTGAACAAGCTACTAGATATTTCTGAGGCTTGGTTGTGCTGATTTCTTTCCTACTTTCAAAGTAAAGTAGAAATTGTAATACCAAGCAGAGAGAATGGTGTAAAGTTTAAATGTGATTATGGATCTAGCACCAAGGAAACACTCAAAATAGGCAGCTAATATTTTACTTCTATTGTACAAATATTTTAATTCTAATTTTGTAAAATGATTGGATTAGATCTTTTAAGTGTTCTTGAAGGGAAAGAACAAGAGAGACATTTGAAATTTTCTCCTCTTCTGATTTTTTTTTTTTTTTTTTTTTGCATTACGCGGGCCTCTCACTGTTGCGGCCCCTCCCGTTGCGGAGCACAGGCTCCAGACGCGCAGGCTCAAAAGCCATGGCTCACGGGCCCAGCCGCTCTGCGGCATGTGGGATCTTCCCGGACCGGGGCACGAACCCACGTCCCCCGCACCGGCAGGCAGACTCCCAACCACTGCGCCACCAGGGAAGCCCTCCTCTTCTGATTTTTAGTGAGCCATGCATATTCTTTTTTATTTTTTAAAATCTCATTAAATCCACACAATCTAAAGAGAGAAAGTATAGCTTAAACCTGATTAAGAAGAAATATAGAATTTATTCTATATCAGGAAGTACAGAATTGACCCAAAAAAATAATTGGTGCTATTTATGTATTTAAAAATAAAACGAGTTATTTAAGAAAATCACTAAAACAGCACCTAGAACATAGTATACAACGAATCAGTGTTAGCTTGATGTGATTATTTTTAAATATACTTTTGATAAGGTGAGTCTTTAAAATGGCAAGTTTAATTCAGTTTAGGGAAAAATATGCCTAACTATAAACAATGAGATAACTGATGATATCTGTTTTCTTCTCAAAAGGAAAGGGAGTATTATCATACTTTTATAGTTATTTGCTTTGAATGTGTACTTATTCAAAGAAGAATTTGAATGATGCAGTACTTTTATAGAAATGCATACATACATACATACATACATGACTTATGATACTCAAATGACAAAGTCTGTTAAGTAAAAATCAAAGTTTTGTAACACTTAAAAAGAGACAGTAGCAGAATGTGTGGTTTCAGTGTGTGATGGGCGCCAGCTGGCTTGGGTTTGCCTGCTGGCTCTGCTTCTTACAGAGGTTAACTCCCTGTGCCTTAGTTTTGTGATCTATAAAATGTGAAAAAACTACTTCTTTATGCATAGGTTTGTTATGAGTTCTTACTTGTAAAACATTTAAAGCAGCAACTGGTACGTAATGAATGCTATGTTAGTAACTATTAAATAAAAGAAATATACTTACCTTTATATTGTATTTTCCTTCAACTGAAACAAAGTAATCTTTCCCCCCACGATACAAACCTGTCTTTTGATACTCAAAGTACAAAAATCATCATTTGACTTGTTATTTCAAGAAATAACAAATCACCACTTAGGACCCTATATGTAATTTCTCTTTTAATCTTCATGAAAATTCTATAAGGTATATACTCTTATCCCCATTTTACAGATGAAGAATGACTGATGGTAAGATGTTGTTTTAAACATTTCCTTGTAATCATGGTCAAACATGGTATCATCTTTTGCCCTAAGGCCAAGTTATTATAAGTACAGATAAATTTCTACCCCCAGATTCACAGTCTTGAGGATAAAATTCATAAAAGGGAGCTTCAATTCCATAGAAGTTAATTCACCTGATATGTCTCCTGTAATGGCGTGTGACTTCACCCCGCTACCTGCAACAGCTGTAATGGCCACACAGAATCTTTTTCAATGTTCTTATTACCCTGGAACCTCAAACTACAGTTTCCACATTATACTCATATAAGAAGTGTGAAATATAAGACAGTTCAGATGTTAGATATATGTATTAAATCAATAAAAGGCACATCCATTTTCTGCCAATAACAGTCAAAGGAGATAAAAATGAAAGATGCCTTCTGTTTACTGGGATCTTTTTCAATTACTTGTTAGGACTTGAATTTGATTCTTTTTTTTTTACTCTCGGGAAGAGGTTTGAAGTTTTCCCTTTTTATAGTGAATTTTTGTCACATATCTTAACCTTCCTTCTTCAATCAGAGTGCTTCTTTAAGGAAGCATATGATTTTTCATTTTGAGTTGCTAATTTATTTATCAGTATTACCTGTAGATGACTTGTGGCAGAGACAAACTTCACATGGAAGGAAGCAGACCCTTCTGTTCCCAAGGTGATTCATATTTATTGAAGCTAACCTGTTTCAACCTCTATTCACTTTCTTAAATCTCCACCCAGCAAAAGAAGACATCCTGCTATTTTCTTTTCACCACTTCTTCTTCTTCCTCCTCTCCTTCCTCCTCTCCTCCTCCTCCTCCTCCTTCTTCTACTTCCTCCTCTTCCTCTTCCTCTTCTTCTTCTTCTTCTTTCTTCATGATTAGTAGGAATATTTCAACTTCTTCATCAGAAACAAAAACAAATATACTGACAAAACATGTTTCTTGATAAAGTAAGTTAGCAATATAGGAAAATCAAATATACATTCTACACATAGAATGCAGATTTTAGAACAATTTAATTCAGTCATTCTAAAGCTAATAAGTCAAAATATATTTTAATATTTACTACATAACATGCAATATGCATTTAAAGAATTAATGATTAATAATAATGAAGGATGTAATAACAAATGTGAATTAAGCTTCATAACAGTTGCATGTTATTAACTTCATTTTCAGGCACTTAATTTTATGTGTTACTATTGGATGAATGCAATGTTTATAAAGATTAAAATTTGGAAATAAATATTGTATATCTATTTAAACTCATTTACACATTGTATATGAAAAGCTCACTTTTTTGAGATTTATAGAATTTATCTGTAACCTGCTCTTAAAGAAGTTCCATCTTTATATTACTTTTCATGCAGTTCATCTTTGCCTGTGAACATAGGTAAAACTTTAACTTTTAAATATTCAATAATTTTAAACAAATATATCTAAACAGATAAGTTTTTAAAGGAACCTCTTTAGGTACCTTAATTATTAGAAAAATTGATTTTGTCATCTTTTCCTACAATTCAATGGAGGTTCCAAGTGAATATTTGATATAGAATATCCAGCATAATTTATAAAGTTCTAAAACTGGGAAATCAAAAGGAAAGAATACTGAATTATTGTGTGATAATGGTGCTAGGAAATTACTTCCAACACTACATAATTCAGTAACTTCCTAGTCACCTCTTCAGTATTGCTTCAGGGTAAAAGTTGATCACATGCAGACCTACTAGAGAATAGACTTGAGGATACGGGGAGGGGGAAGGGTAAGCTGGGACAAAGTGAGAGAGTGGCATGGACATATATACACTACCAAACGTAAAATAGATAGCTAGTGGGAAGCAGCCAGATAGCACAGGGAGATCAGCTTGGTGCTTTGTGACCACCTAGAGGGGTGGGATAGGGAGGGTGGGAGGGAGGGAGATGCAAGAGGGAAGAGATATGGGGACATATGTACACGTATAACTGATTCACTTTGTTATAAAGCAGAAACTAACACACCATTGTAAAGCAATTATCCTCCAATAAAGGTGTTAAAAAAATTGTTGATCACAAACAGAACCAGATTCTATATTGACAGGAATCTTTCCTATAAATCTAATCCATTAATCAGATCACTTCAATTATAAACAATAGGACAGTTCTATTACAGGGTTATACATGGACTCATAATATTTTAAACCTAATATGACATTTTGTATACAAAATAGAATGTTAATTCTTAGCCCTCAACTTATCAAACCTGTCTGTCTCCCAGCCTTTTCATTGTAGAAAATTGCATCAGTATTTGCCCTTTTGCTTAGGGCAAAAATATAGATTATCCTTGATTTCTCTCACCCTCATACTATCATTATGCTCTACAGATTCTACTTTCAAAATATATGCTAGATCTTACTATCAGTACTTCCCACCATATCCACAATAATGCTAGTTCAACCCATCATCTCTTGCAGGCAATATTGGAATAACACCCAAACTTATCTTCCTACTTTTAATCTTAACTCTTAACATCTTTTTTTCCCCCATAGAACAGCTAGAATGAGCCTTAAAATAATGAAAACCAATCATGTTCTTCCCTACTCAAAACCTACCCTATAGATCTCTATTATAGTTAACAAGGTAGACTCCTTATCATGGCCTACATTATATAACCTCTCCGAGATCTCTGGATATGTTGTACCTTGCTCTTTACACTATATCCACATTTTAAGCTATTTCTTTCTTTCTCAGGCCTTCTGCATTCACAGTTCCAGCCTGCCTGTAATGTCCTTGTGCATCATCTTTGCATAGCTTACTTCAGTACCTTCAAGTCTCTGTTCAAAAAGTCATCTCTAGGAAGGGACTGTCCTTGCCTATCATTTCCAAAGGTATGCTGGTAAATTGGCTCTCAGAGAAGGGGTGGGAGCTATGATTTATAGCCCTTGCCAATTTCCATGATATACATACTCCTCCCCAGCCCTATGGCTGATTTCAAACTACAGATGACTTAAAAACCTACTTGTAAAAGTCCTGAATATTTCACAATAAACTCTCTTGAGCCAATATGAGCTACATCAGAAATAGCCAGCTCCCCTACCTCAAGTAAGTTCATGTGAAAGCTCTTTGTTATACAGATAAAATCACCCTAACTTAAAAAATATATATTTACATTATGGTTGAAACACTGCTAAAAAATCTTGGTGTTCAGATTTGTGTGATATAACCCAGTTTTCATTACTTAAAGTCTATCAGGAGTTCACACTTGCTCACTTAAATCTGATGATGAATAGCTTATTTTGTCCATAATCATCATCTCTGTAATAGTTACATAGAATCTCCTTAACAAAATAAAGGACATTTTGAAATCATTTTCTGCAAAGCCAACCCTAGTTTGACAATAAGTTTTATTGCCTTTGAATACCTTCTCCTGTAATAAAGCCAAATGGATTTTCCATTATTGCAAACTATGCACATAATAGCAGCAGGGTAAAATGGTGATTCTAAAGAGAGAGTAAATAGTCAGTGACTCAATGTCCCCATTTAAGTTAAGAAGTAAAACAATTATGTTTCCCTGTCTCCCTCCTGAGGCCAGGGAATGATCTATTTGGAATTGCTTGTAGGTAACGAAAAAAATCCTCTGAGTATCTGAGATATCCAGCCTCGTTTCATTAAGCACCTCCTGTTTGAAAGAGTTTTTGGCAATTTACTCTACCTTCGTGGATTGCCAACTTTGAGACCTGAAGAATTCTGTTCTGAAACGTGCTCTTTAGTGACATTAAAACGTTCAGCTATATGTGTTCACCCTGCCTCAAAACCGTGACCTTTCCAGGGGTATTTGAAATTTGGCTTGTTTTTAATTATGCTAGGCATTTTGAAATTGGCAAGGACATTAAACTGTTACCCAGATTCTTTTTCCCTCACTGTCCATAAACAATAAAGTTGGCACAGCATTTTATTCTCAAGAAAATTATCCAACAGTGTTTCCTTAGTCCCAACTTTGCTGTTGCCTTAATAACATTATCACTAAAAGAATTTTCTGGTTGTTCTATAAATACAGAAGAATAAATCCTCTTTTTGACTACTGAAATTCTGGATTGTTTAGAAAAGTCTGCTGTTGAGTGCTTTTTTTTTTCATGAAAAATAACTGATTTGAGCCTCAATTTATACATTTTAGAAAAGAGCATGTCCACCTTCTACCGCAAATATTCTTTGACATGTTAATAGTCACATTTTGGAGCCTATAATGATTCACAGAAAAGGTCACAAGATAAATCTCTTCGCATTTCTATCTGCCAAGAAGAGAGTTCTGTTTATAAGGTCTCATCATGGAAACTCAGGGTAAATCCAGCTTCAAACAGAGGATAATGTTTGCTTCACAACAGGGATTCAGAAGCTGCTACTTCCACATTTACACAAAACAAGCTACAGACAAGTCAGAACTGCAGTCCAAGCAGTGACCTCTATCTGAGCCCCCATAAAACAGATAATTCACCTCTGCCCCAAGCAGGCGACTGACTTTGGAGATATGTGATGCTGACTGCATGCAGATCTTCTCAGCAAATCTACTCGTAGCTATGACTTTCCTCTCTGGAAAGAGAAATGCTCAGTGGAAATTTAAACATACCCATTTTGGATTTCCTGAAAGATCAGTTTGCTTTATAGAACTTTCTGCTCACATGACAGTTTTTAAATGTTTGTGCTCAAATCAAGGTTTCCTGGCTAGAGATTGAAAGCTGATATTCATACCTAGGTCTAAAGGTGTTATGGTAGTTTTTTGTTTTTCCTCCTAATGAGTTGAAAACATATTTATGTGTCAAAATATTTCTAATCAATAAATACTGTTTTAATTGTATGATGTACTAGCAGAGATAACTACTTCCAAGCAGCATTTGGATAAGTCAATAGTGGAATTACGAACAAGATAATGGTTTCTGTATAAAAAGTTGGCATATGACTTCTCCACATATGCATACTCCAGCCACAAAGAAATAGTTATATTTCAGCATTGAACCAATACTTCTCTTTCATAAAAAAGTTCTCATATTTACTAAGCAGTCTAAATTACCGCAATCTTTGTGCTTCTTTTATTTATAAATATAGAGATGCTTGGCTTTTTTTAAGTAAGAAGGCTATAAAATAATTTTGAGTTATAATTTATAGATAGAAGTGAATGCCACTCAAGTTGAATATAAAGGGAGGATTCACTAGACTGTAAATCCTTTGAGGGGAGTAACCATGTCTTTATAACACTTACGAACTGTTTTCCTCTCTGTTCTTCTGCCTACTGGGCACAGTACAAGCAAAAGGCTGTATACTCAATGAATTTTTGAGGGATGAATGGAAGGTTATGGTTTATTGTGACCTGCATCTGAAATTTGATCAACCTTGTAAGTTTGGATTCCATTTAATGGTGCTAGAAATATCCTGCCAACTTGGAAGTCAAATAAAATGAATAAGTATCAGTTGATAAAGTGGATAAATCCTTCACAGATTAAAGTGGGACTGTTAATAAAGCCAGATGAGTGAACACTGAATACACATATGTATAGCAGAAGCCAACTGGAACTTGAAGTTAAATGTCTTACAACCAGCTTGACCAATGTGGTTAAAACAGACCATCAATCCAAAATGATCAATGCCAGATCCAGTTAGCTTTAAGTGGATCATGCCACTAAGTAATGTGACAAATATCTCACTGATAAATTTAATTCTACGTAAATTTTATCTACTGCTTCATCAAATTTAAATATTATTTTAAGTAATATAAATACAATTGTGTAAATATAGTGATTATTGATATTTTCCCAGTGACAACATTCACATGGATCTTGTTAAGCTGTAGTGCATAGCTGAAATACTATAGGTCTGAATAATTTTTAGTTCACTATACAGAAGTTTGCAGCGCAATTTCTGGGCCCAATGTAGACATGTCTTAAGGGAAATGTCTGCCCAGAAGTGAAATACTTGATGCACTCCCTTGATAGGGCTTATGTGCTTTATGGGAAATGACTGCTTGTATTTTTGAAGGGGAAAAATATGTTTAGTAGATATTTGAGGTTCAAGAAACATTGAGATTTCTTAAAAATAAGTGCACCAATATTTCTGTAAACGTAGATATATATCTAAAATATATATACTTATATATAAATATAGCTACTTATTTAAAATCGAGTAGTTTAGATGACTACCTAAAATTGGAAATAAGAGCAAGGCTTACTTTGAAAAATCCAAGCTAAGGGATAATTGCAAAGTTTGTGATTATGTTTGTCAGATTTGGCCTTGAGAGATTAATATACTCTTTTACAAAACAAAGTGAAGTGAAACATTGGAGCAATTATCAATATATAGATCAATAGTGGGGGAAAAGACAAAACTGGTGGAGGAAGTGCTATATCAGCATTCAAGTCATCTGTAGAGCTTTTCCAAAGGATTTATCTCCCTGGGCTTTTCTCCTTCAGATATGACTCAGACAATTTTGGTTGGGCCTGAAGAGAGAGATTGTTAAAAAGTGATTCTGAAATTTTCCTTCCTCCTTCAACTTAAGTAACAATCCCTGATCTAAAGGATGATAGTAGGGCTTCCCTGGTGGTGCAGTGGTTGAGAGTCTGCCTGCTAATGCAGGGGACACGGGTTTGTACCCCAGTCTGGGAAGATCCAACATGCCGCGGAGTGGCTGGGCCCATTGAGCCATGGCCGCTGAGCCTGCGCGTCCGGAGCCTGTGCTCCGCAATGGGAGAGGCGACAACAGTGAGAGGCCCACGTACCACAAAAAGAAAAATAAATAAAAAATTAAAAATAAATAAATAAATAAATAAAGGATGATAATAGTAGTTTATATAATAATTTAAAAATGACAACTGATTGATGTAAACTGCTTCTGATTTTGTTTATTCAGATAATTTTTCTATAATAACATTTTCCAAACTAGCTTAACATAAAATAATGTTCCAAGGGATATAAACATAACTATCTCAAAAATAAAGAGAGGGCTTCCCTGGTGGCACAGTGGTTGGAAGTCCGCCTGCCGATGCAGGGGACATGGGTTCGTGCCCTGGTCCGGGAAGATCCCACATGCCGCAGAGTGGCTGGGCCCGTGAGCCATGGCCGCTGGGCCTGCGTGTCTGGAGCCTGCGCTCCGCAGTGGGAGAGGCCGCGGCGGTAAGAGGCCCGCATACCCAAAAAAAAAAAAAAATAGAAATAAAGAGAGACATAAAGAGATAAAGTACCATATTCAAATCAGTTTTGGTAATATATAATAAACAAAATTAACTAGGTTTTTTTTGGTACTTCTCAGAACCTTTAATATGCAAATGTGTATTGTGAACCTCTCAAGCAGAAAAATAGTAAACAACATATGCTAAAACTATTTGACCAGAACATATTTTTTATCTACCCTCACCTTCATCATTATTATCTTTCAGAATAATGTAAATTGGGATAGTTTGAACATATGTTCAGCACATTTATTTTATGTATATTGTCTCAGCATGTATAGTTATATCCTGGTATTCAATCTTTTGCTATCCAGAGTGTGAAAATAAGATTAATGTTTTATTCCTGTGTAGTGCATAGTATTGTAAGCCTTCAAAGGTGGTTGCCTGGTTTGAAGAAAAGGTTCCAATGTTTGAGTGTAAAAGATAGGTGTACTTTTAGAAATCATTTCTTGATTTCAAAGAATGACCAGTCTGGAAAAAAAAATAGGACAGCTAGAGGCAAGAAGCAAGGTATTTGATAACTGGAGCAGAAACAAGCAAGTAGTAAAATTATTGCAAATTATGGGTCATTCTTGGAGTAGTAAAATTATTGCAAATTACGGGTCATTCTTGGAGTTAGCTTCTCCAAAGCTTGTAGCCAAATTGTGTAACCCATCTCTGGCCACAAGGTAAGACTTTTTATTAGACATTTGTTTTACCAATAGACCTCAGCTTTATCTGAATAATTTCATATGTATAATTTAGATAGAGGTGCAGAATCAGAAGAGACTGAGATGGAGGTGCTTGTGAGCTAGGTGGAAAACTAGCATGAGGGGATCTGAGAACGTGAGAGAGTAAAAAGTAGAGGAAAGTAACCATTTTCTATAAGAACATGAAGACAGAGGTCACCTGTGACTTGACTAAAATATCTTAATGCACTGGGAGAGACTGAAACCAGATTGGAACAAGAGGAAGTGGAAACTGCAATATGACAACTCTTCTTCCTTTTATTTATTTTTTTTTAAGAATTCTCTTTAAATACCTCTGTGCTTAAACAGTTCAGTGATATTAATTATGTGGGGACTTTAGAGGAAGATAGGAAGGAGCCACCAAAATGTTGAGGACAACTCTTTCAGTATTCTGGTTTACTCAGAGAAATATTTTAAAAGTATAAAATGGACTTTGGGCAATATTCCATAACTCTTTTTCATTAGAAATACATATATTATATAAATAATATATATATAAATACTATATATATATATTATATATGTGTGTGTGTGCACACTAAAATATTATGCTCCCCAAATGTATTTTTGACACCTTTGTTGTAATACCACTTTTATGAGAACGGTGATTCTTGTAGAAATGCAGTGAACCATGATTAAGGCAGAAGACAGTGAAGAGGAAAGATAAAGAATATTGTATTAATTGAATCAAGGTGGGCCAGGAACCCTCTGTCACTCAATTTCTTCATCTATCAAATGAGGATAATACTAGTTCCCAATTCATAGGGTTCTTATGACAAGTCTATGTGCTAATACCTGTAAAGTCCTTGGATAGCTTCTGGCTTATAATAAGTGCTCAATAAATCTTAGTTACTATTAAATGCTATTAAATATTATTATTATTGGTGCTTTTCTTATAACTATCTGATATCGGTGACAAACATGTAAACAAATATATAAATAACATAATTTCAGAAAAGGATAAGAATCATTAAAATATACAACTGTAAAGAGATAGAATGGTGACAGCCTACTTTAGTGAAGGTGATGTGATCAGGAAATGATCTCAAATGATTTGTAACAGAATTATTATTTTTTGTTGAAGTATAGTTGATTTACAATATTTTGTTTGTTTCAGGTGTACAGCAAAATGATTTGGTTATATGTATATATATGTATATATCTGTATTCTTTTCTTTTCCACTATAGTTTATTACAAGGACTGGCTATACAGTAGGTCCTTGTTTTTGTCTATTTTATATATTGTAGTATGCATCTGTTAATCCCGTACTCCCAGTTTGTCCCCTCCCCTCCCCCTTTGGTAACCATAAGTTTGTTTTCTATGTCTATAAGTTTGTTTCTGTTTTGTAAATAAGTTCATTTGTACTACTTTTTAGATTCCACATATAAGTGATATCATATAATATTTGTCTTTTTCTATCTGACTTACTCCACTGAGTATGATAATCTCTAGGTCTATCCATGTTGCTGCAAATGGCATTATTTTATTCTTTTTTATGGCTGAGTAATAGTCCATTGTATATAAGTACCACATCTTCTTTATCCATTCATCTGTCGATGGACATTTAGGTTGCTTCTGTGTCTTGGCTATTGTAAATAGTGCTGCTATGAACATAGGGGTGCATATATCTTTTCAAATTAGAGCTTTTGTTTTTTCCGGATGTATGCCCAGGAGTAGAATTGCTGGATCATATGGTAACACTATTTTCAGTTTTTTAAGGAACCTCCATAATGTTCTCCACAGTGGCTGAACCAGTTTACATTCCCACCAACAGTGTAGGAGGGTTCCCTTTTCTCCACACCCTCTCTAGCCTTTACTATTTGTAGACTTTTTGATAATGGCCGTTCTGACCAGTGTGAGGTGATACCTCATTGTAGTTTTGACTTGCATTTCTCTGATAATTAGTGATGTTGAGCATCTTTTCATGTTCCTGATGCCCATCTGTATGTGTTCTTTAGAGAAATGTCTATTTAGGTCTTCTGCCGATTTTTCAATTGTGTTGTTTGTTTTTTTGTTATTGAGTTGTATGTGCTATTTGTATATTTTGGAAATTAAACCCTTGTCAGTCGCATTATTTGCAAATATCTTCTCCAATTCTGTAGGTTGTCTTTTCATTTTGTTTATGGTTTCCTTTGCTGTGCAAAAGGTTATAAGTTTGATTAAGTCCCATTTGTTTATTTTTGCTTTTTCTATGTAGCAGACTTATTTTAATACACATGATATCAAGAATTGCCTACTGGACCAAAGTTTAAACAGACTTTAAAGTCTGGACTAAAATTTAAACAGAATTAGAAAATAGGTGTTATTCTCAATGTGTTTACTATTTGTATATTTAAATGGTATTCTAATATGTCCTTGGATATAGTTGGTACAGATATTGAATAGTAATCTCAAGAGGAATTATCATGTTGAAGAGTTTAAAATGAATATGTTAGCTGTCCATAGAAGTGTGGAGACATCAATTTTGTTTCAGTTTTATTATAATATGGATGAAAAGGGAACAGTGAAGCCAGCTATGGGATTAAAGCGTTTAGTGCACTAGTTGTAAAGCCGTGGAAGGAGCTCACCATTTTATCATATCATTAGGTACAAATGAACAAGATATTTACTATTTCATAGTCTAGCATGTTTCAGATAGACTCAGCCTAAGTTTGTGTTTACTCAGTAAAAAGTTCAGTTAAATTCCTCACATTCAGATATTTTGGGGCCAAATACACAGCAAATAATATTCATGCTTTTTAAACATTTTGAGGTTTGAATTCACTGGTTTTGTTTTCCGTGTTCATCCCATTAATTATTTTTTAAAAACGAATATAGCTAACTTAGAGTTAGGGAGATTCATTCTGAATAGTCAATAAGTAACATATAAACCACAACATCTTTTTAATATATGGGAAATGTGAGTTGATAATAATGAACATACTTATCTGTAGAATAGTTTAAGAAATCTATTCTACAAAGAGCACGATTCATAATTACTTAGAAATACAAATGTTAAGTTGGAATAAAAATGTCTCAGCAGTTTAATTTGGAAATGCGTATGTATAAGTTCTTTCTTGTTTTTATAAATAACTGACTATTTTGATGGTTTCAAGACATGGTTTCGTAATAATTGCATGTCTATCATGATTGAAAGCATGAGTAAAACAAAACCTATGCAAGAAGGGGCACACCCCAACCCCTCAGAATAATTGCACATTCTGTCATGTCTGATTGCTTAAGTAGTACAAAAAGACAAGAGCAAAAATAGACTCCACAAGTCAGTCAAACTCAGAAAAATTTGAAATTAAATAACTAAATGAATACTACTAGAATACTCTCATATTTTTCATAGGTTAAAAAGAATAAACCATGCTTGCTTTACTTATTAGCTAGTATTATAACTGATACCTTACTAAAATTCAAAAGAGTTTCCAATCAATAAATCTTAACACTGCACTGTAAATTTTTGCCATGAAGAAATTTAAGAGATAGGCTCTAACCTCAAGGAGTTTATAGTTAATTTAAAATACAATTTTAGTCTTCAGTATTATGTGAATCCTTTTTAAATTAACAGAGTGTTACATTAGGCTAATTAAAAAGTAATTATCATGACTGAATGCTTAGAAACTATAGCAACAGGTGTTTCAGAAATGGAAGGGAACATGTCCATACACATATGTATACGAGCATAAACTTATGTTATTGGAACACTACCGATATTTGGAGTTGAAGTCCAAAGATAAAATAGGGTATTTGGACTGTGTTTAAAACATCTGTCTTCTAATTTGATGATTAGAGAAATGCAGGCATAAAGTATAATCTTGTTTTGTTTTTAAAAGCACATAAAGGAAGAAAATACCGCTAATGCTGTCACCCGAATAAGTTCAGTTTTGTGAAACGACATTGATGTTTTCTAATAAAGAAATTGCCACCCATTGTGTTTTCAGAAGCAGAAACAATATTTATTTGGCTTTATCTTTTCTTATATAAACTTGCCACATGTGAACATATTCTAACTTTATACCCCAGTAGTGGAACTTGCATGACAGAGTATTGCAAAAAGAAATGTGCAATATTAAGTGAATAAGAGCAAAATGAAAATCTCCTTCTGTGCTTTCCTTGATCCTTTGCTAAAATAGAGTGTACCATCTATCTCAACTATCAGTAGACTTCTGTCACTTCTGTGTTGAGATGGAGCCAATTCATAGTGTATACCTTGACAAGATAGAGTAATGGGTCTAAAGTGTAGTAGAAGACCCAAATCATGATCTAAAAGAGTCTATAAAATATAACTAGGAAGAAAGAGAGCATTCACTTAAAACTGGAACACCCAAATATCAAGTAAGAAGTGTACCCTAAATGCACTTGGGCCAAGAGAGAACAGGAAGCTGAGTAGAGGTCTTCATAGAATAGCTTCTAGATATGGCTAGATTTTAGCTGCCTTTTAAAACAGGAAGCCACCTGAGTTCACTGGGATTAAGGTTCCCTAGAATCCAGGCCAAGGAAAAACTGTATTCAAACATATGGATATAGAAGTGAGGCAAGCAGTTTGCATAAAGGATAGCAAGCTAATTAGAGTTGCTGCTAAGGGACATTGTAGAGAAGAGAAATATGAATCCAGAAACGAGAAATGTAAAGCAATTTGAAGAACTCTGAGAATATAAATAATAGTAACAATAGCTCTTTGACATGTGGGAACATGTTCACATGCATTGTCTGATCTCATACACATACAAACTTCTGAGACAGAAACGTGACTACAATTTCACTTTTCAAAGAGCTCTAATGCTCCTTCCTCTTCCATGAAATGGAAATAACATGGTACCTGTCTCTCTGGACTGCTGTAAAAATTAAATGAGATTATACATGTAAACAGCATATCAGGGTGCTTGGTATATTTCAGGTGTTCAATAAATAATTCTGATATTAAAAGGAAAAAAGTAGGAGTTTAAAGGTATTTTCCCAGTAGCGCATAGCTAAAAAGTAATAAGACTAAGACTGTATTAAAGCCTTTGACTCCACATTGAATTTTTTCTTATATACTGTACTTCTATTTTTATATGAAAGATCCCAGGCTTACAAAATGAGGTTTAGTTTGGCTAATATGAACTTCTCAATTTGTAAATTTTATTAAAGGAAAAGAGAACCTTCTTGCTCTTGTTTTCAAAAAACATCTCAAGTTAATCTCTATTATAAGCAAGATGCAAATCAACCCAAAGGATAATAGCATCATCTTTGTGAATTTTGGATTATCCAGTTAATTAAGAGTCTTCTCAACCATGATGGGACCCCTCCCTCTCCATTTCTACCTGGTTGAGTCTCAGGTCTAGGAGGCATATCTATTGCCATGGCAACATTGGAAAGAGGTATGAGGTACTTGGTAGTCATTGTTCAGCTGTTTCCTCTGAACTCCTTGTACCGCTATCTGATGAGCAGTCCACAGTGGTGACTGTCATCTCCAGTTAGTGATCCTGGGGATTGTGCTGGACTACAGGTTTTTTTCTCAGCTGCTGCCAAGCACCTCCTGGAGAAGCATGGGAACATCTTAATGCTCTGTTGGAGGCACAGAAAGTCTTTAAAGTATCTTCACATAGGCATGCTTCTACACCATCCATCACACCACTAAGTCACACCACTGTCTCTGTTCACCACTGTAAATCTTTATGCTAATTTTTTAACTGCTGAGTGAAACACGATTTCTCTCTGCGGTTATGTTCCTGAAACTGCCTGTGGTTTCTATTTGTGCCCCATCTCATTGGCTAATTAAGACAAGGAATAGGTAAAGGCACACAGGGCCCCTTTTAGAGAAGCACAATGGGGTGTCTCATGCTTCTGAAATGAAGCAGAATACAAAGTCCAGAAACAAACCTATAATAAAATGCTCAATTGTTTTTTGAGAAAGATACCAAAACAATTTAATGGTGGAAAATGCAGCCTTTTCAATAAATCATGCTAAAACTAGATATATGTATGAAACATAAATAACTTCAACCCCTATTTTACTCCATAAACAAAAATTAATTTGAGATATATTATACACCCAAACATAAAAGAAAATATCTTTTCTTCTGAAAACTATTTTTAAGACTGGAAAAGATTTCTCAGATGAACACAAAAAGTACTAACCATTAAAAGATGCCTAAGAATGAATTTTTTTTACCAAAATTTAAATAATTTGCTTATAAAAACAAGACAATGAAAAGGCAATTTATATACTGATAAAAAGCATTGGCAATGAATTTATCTGACAAAAAAGGTATTTAGAATATACAGTGAAGTTCATAACTGAATAATAAAAGGCAACAACCCAATTAAACTGGACAAAATATTTGAAGAGACAATTAGTACAAGAAAGAATGCATACGACAAGATTCTTAACAGCCTTACTCATTGGTGAAATGCAAATTAAAATTACAATGAGACACTGCTACATATATAACAGAATGGATAAAACTGAGGAGACTAATGCCAAATGTATCTGTAGATATGGAGCAACTGGAATTCTCATACAGTATTGGTGTATGTGTAACAGAGAAAAAAACACTTTGGAAAACAGTTTGCAGGTTTCTTATGTAGTTAAACTTACATCTCTCCTGTGAACCAGTGATTTTTACTTGTGAGAATTTATCCAAGATAAATGAAAATAAATATGCACAAAAACTTTCATGCAAAAATGTTCAAGGAAGGTTTATTCCTAATAGTGAACAACTGTAGTATAACAAAGGTCCACAAGTAGGAGAATGGATAAGAAAAGTGTTATATATTCATACAATCGAATAGTGCTCAGCAATAAATTATAAATACATATAATAACATGGATGGATCTCAAAAACATTATGCTGAATGGAATAATTCAGAACCTAAATAATATGTAATAACATCATGTAATAACATGATGTTCAAGAGTAGGAAAACTAATATCTACATTGATAGTAATCAGAATAGTATTTTCTCTGAGTATGACAAACATTGACTGTGAAAGGCACTAAGTAACTGAGTTTATAGAAGTGTCCTCTCTCTTTATTGGGTATAGGACAAGGATGTGTATATTTATAAAAATTATTCAAATTCTACACTTAATATCTGTTCATTTTATTAATTATAACTCAAAAATGATGTAGAATTTAATTTTTGAATTAAAAATGCTTTGGGAAAAATATAAAAAGTTTGTGAGTCTGGGTAGTAAAGTAGCTAAATTTTGAGTAAATTTTGATGATATGCAGTGAGTTATTTATCTGTCACACTTTTAATTGAAAAGCTATTTATGATACTTTTTCTGTATAGCACAAGGGGTAGAAATAGAGTCAATGGTTGGAAGTAATACAATAGTTGGAGAAAAACAACTTCATTAATTTAAAAAATAGTATTCAAAGCTAAAGTTATTTGGTCTCCAGTGTTCCCTTTTTCTGGAAGGATTCTAGCAAGAAGTAGATGCTTATTTTTCAGAGATGCCCTCAGGAAGGTTCTCACATTGTACAATACATGTAAATAAATCAAAAGAGCACCCAGAAATATAAATGCTTGCATATGAAAAGGTCGTTTGGATATAGTTCTTTGTATTAAAAACCAAGATTTTTTTTTCAATACCATTGGGTGATATGCCATAAAATATAGTCTTAAGAATACTGAAATCATGATGATATTGAGATAGAATATGATTTCAATTTATTAATTAAAAATGGGATTTGTTCAGACTCATTTAGTTGCAACAACTCAAATACCATACAAAATAAAATAAGATAAAAAGTTGGTTCATACAAATGTAAGTTCCAAGGTCAGAGCTGACTCAGGAAATTTGTGAACTTTAATAATGCTGTTGGCCTAGAGTCTGGCTCTCTTCCTCTTCTCCTTTTTTCTCCCAACCTCTCTCACAATTCACCTTGCTCTTGTTTTTTTTTTTTCTTTCCTCTAGTTCTCTCTGTTTGAGTCTTATTTTACTACCAGAGAGGTTAGAGGAAGGCATTTCATATCTTTAGATTTGATAATCCAAGAGGAAAGAGAAACATCTCTCTCCCCTTAGACAAAAAAACAACAACAAAAAAAACAAAACAGAAAAAACCCCAAACTGTAACCACATGAAAGGAAGGCTGGGACTTGGGAGGAGAAGGTGGGACTGAAGTACTATGATTTTTAGTTACTCCAGGGCCACAAATGTTGGGGAAAAGGCAGTTCCCTGAGGATGTGAAATAAACATTATCAGAATAACTGAACAAGTGATGCTAGGTGGATCAAAACAATAGACATAGATATAGATATTACGATAGATATAGGTACAGATATAGATATAGGTTGTTCTTGATATATATATCAAAACACTCCTGTATATAATAAGTACTCTATCAGTTAGGTCCAGTTAGGTAACAAACACCATGCTAGTAATATGAAGGGGAAATTTACTAGAAAAATTGTTAACTAGTAATAAGGAATTATTTTCTAAGAGGTCTAAAGTCCTAAGAATGCAGGAATAGCAGATGTAGGGAGCAGCTATTACCTCAAATGTTGAGGGAGATCATCTAAGAAAGGAACCAAGCTGGAGGAGGTCCTTATCCTCCCCCAAACTGAGATTCAAACCTTCTTGCAAGAGATGTGGCTGTGGCCCTTCAGCTGGTAGAAATTGTTGCTGAGGTGCTATAGGCCAGTACTGGCAGGAAAAAAAATTTTAAAAAACCCAAAAACTATTAGAGTCAGTCCTTGGGATACTTCTGGCCTGCTGGAAACACTAACAATGAAGACTCCCACCAGGATACTGAAGTTTACTGGGAAGCATACCTCTGGGCTGCCATTGAAACGTATTGGGAGACTTCCCAACAGTATGCTGGAGAAACTCACTGGAGACTGCACACCACTGGATGTCCTGCTCAACTCCATTTGTTGGAAAGAAAGCAGCACATTAGGTGCAAGAAAGGAAGAGAAGCCCCTTCATTCTGCAGTGCCTCTTCAGTATTATCTATTAGTCTTAACATTGTGCCAGCTACTAAAGGAGAAATGTTTACAGGATCCAACTTCAGTTGCACAGACTTGTGCAAAGAAGAGTAGATGTGGAGCTAAGCTAAGCAGCAATAAGTTGTTAACTGACACATGTCGTTTTTGCTTTACCAGTCTCTTCCCCTCCTGTGGTCAAACAGCATGAAAAGTTGAATCATACCTTAAAAACAATTTACTGATTTGACTTAAGACCTCACTGTCATAGGCCAAAAAATACTCAAATCCCATGAAATACCAGCACCATTACTACTTCTAGTAATAATAACAACAGCTACTATTTTTAATATATGCCAATCTTTGGACTAAATGCTTTATTAAATATTTAAAACAACTTTATGACCAGCTAAATTTATTAACCCCATATTAATGATTAGTAAACTTAGATGTAAAGGGCTTGAGATCAGGGAATAAAAGAGCTGAGATTCAAATCTAGGGCTGTCCATGTACTGCACATACACGCCCTGTAGACAACTCTCCGTGAGAATCCCTAGATTGCTTTGTGAGCTTGGAGTCAAAAACATGGAACATGATGAACTAAATGTTAAATAGCATTTAATGCAGAAAGCCTAGACAGTTATTTCATCCCATGTGTAATGAATGGTCTTGTAGGAAGAGTATGGAACACAACACATCAGGTGTTACAAAGCTAAATGCCTACAAGAGCCAGGACGTGATACTATCATAAATTGTTAGCCATTCCTGGAGATAGGAGACTGCATGTCCATATCTGAAAGATCAGTGGCTCCTTAGTCTTATTGAATGACCACACCAGAAAATGAAACCAAGTCATCCTGATTTTTCAGGAGAGGTTTTTTTTTAAAAGTACGTTTATATGAAATAATCTGTTTTTTAAATGTTGGTGACTAATTAAAACATTTTTTTAGAAGACCCTATCAGATCAAATAAGTAATGGCCTGTGGTCAACCCGTTAGATGCCTCTGTCCTTTAGGCATCTCAGCATAGAAACCATCTTGTCACTGGGGCAAGAAATATTCAGAATCCAATGTTGAAGACTTCCTGCCATCTTAATAATGCTTGGATGGGCATGACCAGTGTTTGCCTCTGTGACTCCTTTTAACTCTCTGACCTTACATAAGAGTGCCATGTTCTTTATATCTGATAATCCAACCCATCAGCATATAGAGAACTCTGGCTGGCCTGGAAACTATTCAGCCTTCTTCTAGTGAATTTGTAAAACTTCACACTGATTCATTGTATATTGCTCTTTCAGCCTAGCTAGCACCTTTTTTTTTTATTAAAGTGTAAAAAAAAAAAAAAAAAAAAAAAACCTAGATCAACTTCTCTATACTCATTACCTAGACTCAGAATTATCAAGAATTTATCACATTAGCTTCATGTATTATCTTTCCTCACTTTTACTGAAACATTTTAAAATAAATTCCAAATCTCATGATATTTAAACCTTATATATTTTAATATACATCTCTAAAAAGGAGTATATTTTTATAAAATTCATTATCCCAGTGCCATTAGCCCATTTATCAAAGTTAACAATATTTCATTCATCCCATGTTCTCCTTTTTTCTCTTTGCTTCCTTGTGGTGTTATTTACTGTGTTTTCTTTCCCTTGTATTTCTTGTTAATGGATGTTAGCTCTAGAGACATGGTTGGGTTCCGTGTTTAGTAAGAATACTTCAAGGAGGTGCTGTGTGCAGTTTCACTTTCTGACAGCAATCTCGTTGCTCTCATCTTTGTGGCACAGCAGTTCAGGGTATCCCCCAATTACCAGCAACCATTTTATATTCTTACAACCCTGAGAGTGTCTTATTTGAAACTACAAGCAAACAAAGCAAATTCACAGTGGGCAGTTTGCATTTGATGTTTCCTTCCTCCTTCACTGTGACCTTTTTTCAGTTTTCTTCTAGGACTTATTCTCATCCTCCCTTCTAAAGGTTTTTGAAGATTGTCTTTCTCCTTTCCCACATAACAGGTGCCTTAGAAGTAGATGTAACACAGAAATGCATCTAGAAAGGAATATAATTCTAAAAGACTAAGCTCCTCAAAGTAAATCAGTACCTGTCCATCTGCTTTATCTATAATTACTTATACTCTTTAAATTGCTAGTATCCAGGACAGAAATGTAGTAGAGTCCTTCCTTTTACTTTCATCTAAATGTCCTCTATTGGAGAGAAGATTACAGGAGAAGGATCTGAGTGTTTTAACAGCTGGGTTAATATTCATATGTAGATACTAGCTGATTCTCAGTAGTCTATAGTGAGATTGAATATTGGTACCCATCAATGACCATGGAGGAGTGTTATCCTAGCTATTCCTGCTGGAGACCATCTTACTTCTCTGACTTCATTAGGTTAAAAGAACGTTAGTCTTGCCTTTGCTGTAGGTTGGTTACATTACAATAATATTCTGCTATTGATTGACAAAGGAGGACCATGCTGCATGTTCTTTTATCCCCTATTCTTAGCCTTCTCCCTAGGTGGAGTTAGTCTTAGCTTACTCCTTCATATCTCTTGTTCAGAAGAACCAAGAAACAAACATAACATTAGGTTCAAGCTAAGAATTATAGTACAACTGCTTTGGAGAATTATTTTAGACCATTATCTCAAATAGATAATTATTATAATTTTTCCTAATTGTTCTCCATTCTCCATCTTTTGATTCCTAAATTACTAATTTGAAAACTATTATAAACTCTGTGTTTAATAAAAGACTTCCTCTCTCTCTGTCATGCCCCTGAGGATATCTGTTCTTTCTGCTAATCTATGTGTAAAGTCTGAGAAAGGTACAGAAGGTGCCCAAGGGATATGAGAAAAGAGATGACACCCTGTATTAGTTTGCTAGGTCTGCCATAACAAAATACTACAGACTAGGTGGCTTAAGCAACATACATTTATTTTCACATTGTTCTGGATGCTGGAAGTCCAAGATCAAGGTGTTAGCCAGTCAGGTTCTCCCTGAGGGCTCTCTCCTTGGTTTGCAGATGGCCACCTTTCTCACTGTGCCCTCAGGTGGTCATTTCACTGATGTTTCTTTCTCTTCTTTTAAGGACACCAGTCATTGGATTAGGACCCTATGCTTGCAACCTCATTTCATAAGTACATTTTGTAGGCCCTATCTCCAAAATACAGTCACATTGGGGGTTAAGGCTTCAACGTATGAGTTTGGAAGAACCCAGTTCAGTTCATGGCATGCCCTGAGAGTACTTATTCTGTGCTATAACTGTTTACATAAAATAAACCATCTAAACTACGTTGGCTCTACATTTCAAGTATGCATGCCAAAGTCTGAATGTATATTTATTAGCAGACTTGGCTCTCTGCCTAATAGTTTGCAACTGAATCATATTTACATGTGATCATAGTTGACTAGGGAAATAATTCAGGTGTTTGTTCTGTTTTGTGTGTGTGTGTGTGTGTGTGTGTGTGTGTGTGTGTGTGTGTGTAGTCATTTAATTATTTCTGGTTTTGATAATTCAATAAAGTGATGCTCTCTATGCTGTTACAGTCACCCCTCACAAAGAATTAGCACAACAGATATGTGGATCTGTCTTTATGTCAGAAAATCCACTCTTTTATTTTTTTTAAACGACACTACTCCTGTGAAGCATAGCACTTTTTTAGCTACTTGTCTCCATGTATAAATTGTAAATCCTTTTCTTAGTGCATGTATGATGAGTTAGAAAAAGTTTTTAGTAGTTTTAATAGTTCCTTGAGATTCAATCCAAGGGGAGTCTTAAATATAAGCAAGGTTGGAGAAAGAAAGAAAGATTGGCAATAACAAATAAATTAGGACTGTGACTTGCATATAAAAGTCTGAATGAAAAATGAGTGAATTGGTGATTGAGTTTTACCAAAATTAGGTCCATCCAATATGGAAGTAATATTCTTAATTGAAAAAGTGGGCTAGAAGACTCTTTTAAAATAATAGTTCTGGAGAATTTTTTTTTTAATATTGTAATACAGGCTATGTATAACAAAATTTTCAGTACTGGCTGTGTAAAAATCACTATGTTTAGGGTCAAAACTGTGTTTTTGAAAACGTTTTTATTCTTAAAAAAAAAACTCTTGCTAAAGAAAGCTCACATTCATAAGTTCTGGTGATTTGTTCCTAGTCTTGCAACTTAAGACAAACTAAATCCTAAACTGTCTCCTCTCTACCACAGGCTAAGACAATTAACAACAATTTAGAGTAATGAAATTAGACACTACTCAGGATAAATGCATGTCTTTGGTTTGCATGATAAGCTGTGGCTCTGTGATGAGTGTGAAAGTTTATGTGCCAGACAGAAGGAATTGTCACCTTGATGTTTTCTTTTCTTTTTTGAAGTCTGTCCCAGACCAGTTCAACTGTTAAATTTCAATTAAACTAAATGTGGCAAGAAAAACAACACACAAAAAAGGTTGGAAATGTAAGTATATTTCTTTTATCTAGCCTGAGCTGTTGGCAAATAAACTGGCTTTTCCATACTTGGCATTTATTAATAATATTTTGAATACCATTGTGCTTTTTAAGCTGAGTGTGGTAGAATTCTCTTGTGGGATTATTAAATGAGTCGATTTGCATTCTAATGAGAACAAATGTTTGGGATTGCATTGTTAAAATGCTAAAACGGTGTGTGTATAATTATTTTGCAGCTTAGATTTGCAGAACTCATTTCCCCAAACTCCTTTTTTTAAATAACTAAAGAGTCAGAGCCTACTGACGGCTGGAGGGGAGGTGATTAGGGTAATTTAAACTGTTCACAAATGACTTTGCCACGGAATGAAAGCATTTCTTTGGCTTTGGCTGGCTCCTTTCATTATCTTTAAGCGGCCGCAGTGTTGAGTCCCATAAGAAGTCTCACCAAGCTCTCTTTCCTTGTACAGTTTCTCATTTGTATTGATTAATCATTTTGTAATTCCATTCTAGGTTGACTTGCTCATCTTTAAGGCATTTGCTGCTTTTTCTTTGCTTGTCTATCCTGTAACGGTTATGTTGTCTGTTCTAATACCTTAGCTTTATCACTGCAAGTCAAGCTTTAAAACATTAATCCCTTCACGCTTTAATTTCATATTCTATTACCAGAATGAATGCAAATACTGTTTCCTTTTTCTCCTTTTTAATCATCTTTACTACAGCTTTTGCCTGTGGGCCAATAGTAAAGTAAGCTTTTATTATTTAGAGTATAACTCTTTTTAAAATAGTTTTTCAACTCTCTTTCATTAGTTTTAAATTCTGTTGACAAAATACACATTTACCGAAAATATCTGTACCCTTAAAACTTAATTTGTTGTTGCCAATTTTTAATAAACTATACATATTGCAAATTAACAGTCAAGGTTCTAATGGTAACAGTAGAAATGTTTTATTATCACATTTTATAGTATTTTGATTATTAACCTTGACCTGAAGAGTACATTCCGGTGACAAAATTTTTGGAACAACAATGATTTCCAAAATTTTGTAACAACAACTTACATCATGCAGTTTGAAGTTGGAAGATAAACTAAAGAGAATATAGTCTACCCTACTCTTTTTGTAGATAATGATTGAGAATCCAGAAAAGTTAAGTGATTTTCTTACAAACAAGAAATATTTTCATGCATATTTATTTTTTACAGGAATAATAAAACTAAGTCCTGTTTGTAACTTTATATTGTGATGACCAATGCTTTATTAACTAAATGATACTTTATTGCATAAAGTACTTGTTTACATATATATACATATATATACACACAAGTACATTATACACACAAATTGTATATTATATACAAATATAGCTGTGTTGAAAATATTGACAGGGATAATACTTTGAAAAACACAAAAGTGTGAAAATCATTCAGTAAAACATTATTTTATGACAGATGCTAATTAATACAATAGGAAGTCGGTGGCTTCAATTAAAACAAATGTTAAAAATTGATACTATACTAATATTTTTTAAATGTCAGTTAATTAATATGCCGATGGTTATTCTTTGAGACATTAATTAAAAGCTTATGATAATTGATGTCAAGATGTTTTTTAATCTAAAAATTGGCACTTTAGTTCAAAGTCAATTTTTGATTATTTCAAGAACTTAATTTTTAGAATGTGGCATGTTTTAACATAGTACAGTTACAAAGATGGGAAGGTCTACAGTCACCCATAACCCTAATTTAGCTATTGTTGGAGGCTTCCACTGAGAGATCATTTAAGATTCATTTGTTTGCAGCATGTCACCAGAAACACAACCAGACTAATTTATACAGAACAGTGAAATATTTTTAGAGCAAATAGATGAAAATAATAGATGTGGAACCGGCCTCAGCTATGCTAGTGGTCTATGGTCTATGTTAGTGGTCTCATTCCAAGACAACTTCTTTGGATCATATCGTTTTCTAAAGATAATCAGTAGCTTCTGGGAGGGACAGGGAATGGATGCTAGCAAGAAAGCCCCGAAATATCCACTATATGGAATTATCAGTAAATGTTTCTAGATTATAGTATACTATCCAAATTACCAGACTCTGCAGGCTCCACTTTCTCATTTTCTCTGTCTTTGTCTCTGCCTCACTATTTTTTCCACATGTGCTTTCATCATGTGATTCATAGGATGCATGAAGGAAATGGTACCTGATAGAATGAATTCAAGTGAATGCAAATTATTCCATATTCACTTCATCTTATTTTCATACTTAAGATACATTACAGATACATGCATCACAACAACACCTTCTCTTGTATACAGAAAAATTACAAACTTTGTTCTCTAAAACTTTGAATCCTTTAATCTTCTTGTGGATGAATTGCTCCCTCCCCCTGCCCTCCAAAGCATTAGTCTGTCATGACCTTTCATACCTGTTTTGTCTTTAGAAACAGCTTTGTAAATGTCACAAGCTTAGGATTCTTTTTAGAGGCTTTCGGTTTCAGCTCTATAACCACTGAGTAATCAAATTCAGGTTGGTTGTGGTTCATGATATTTGTTGACTGCTAGTTTGGCTTTAGGACCCTAATGCCATAGGTTGAAGTGCCATATTGTCCTATTATCAAGGAAAAGTCTATGGGTCTTGTTAGTTCTCTTTTTATCTATATATTTTAAACATTTCTACAACCTTAATAATTTTAACTTCATAATTTTTCTTCTGTTGATATGCAAGAAAACCAAAAGAAACACAAGCTATGACCAAGTTGCACCTAGATAATATCATCCAAAGATCGGACTAAGGAATGATGAACAAAACTAGGTCTTCAAATGAAAATGGCAGGAGGAAAATATAGCTAGACATTTATGAAGGCACATGAAAAACTCTTAAATTACAGAGTTCATGAGCAAAGACAAAACTGAAAACTGAAGGACTATTGATTGCAAAAATGCAGTATTATGGATGATGTTGATATTTCAGAATGGCTTAGAAAAATTATCATTCTCAAGAGCATTAACCTAATTTTTGAAATACAATAAATTAAGATCAAACCTTTAATAGTAGTGATAATCCAGGTAATTGCATAAAGTTTACAAAAAGCCTCATGGTGAGAAATTTTACTCAAGAGAAAGAGCCTGTTCATACCTGGCACAAACCACAATTAGACTGGAGCAAACACTATTGGAGTTGATTAAGCAGCTCACCCATTGTTTGAATGCAGTGAAATGTGTTGCCCCCTCCTGTTTTGCTGGTGCTTTCTAATTGAGCAGGTGTGCTGTTTAAAGGGCGTTCATTATGTGGATTTTAGTGTGTATGTGTGTGTGTGTCTGTCTGTATGAATCCTATTTCAGATTTACCAAATGGCTCTCAATATTTTTGTTTAAAAATAAACATAAAACAAATAAACTTTGTAGTATTTAGATGAAAATCTGTTTCTGTTACTTATACACCTGAAAAAATAGAGAAGCTTCTTTATCTTAAAAAAATTCATACCCTTATTTTTCCTTTGCTTTGGGGCTTTACAATAAATTGTAATTTTTCCAATGCAGTGCTAATTAATTTACCAAAATATTAAAGTGAATTTAGAACTCTGACAATATTGATTTGCAATGAGTGTTAATCTTGGCAAAGCTTATTCCTTTAGCTGTAATAAGTCCAATTACTCAAAAGTACTTTATTGTGCTTTTCTCTTTTTTTAAAAAAAATTATCTTTGCTTCTTTCTACCCAGCATTAAAATGCTTAGTAACACTATAAAGGTATTTAGCTAGCTTCAGGCATCTCCTACTAGTCTGTAAGGCATGGAAAAATAAAGCTTCAGTGTAGACAAGTAAATTAGTATACTTAAGAAAAATTAATTCCAAGTGGTTTTATAAGTTACTGGACTCAAAACTATAAATTATGAGCTGTGAGGGGATTTTGAAAGCCATTGTGAACCACTGGCATGATGTTCTACTTTAGTCAAAGGCCAAAAAAAATTAGCTTATTGAAAGCAAAACAAAAATAGCGTAACCACATATTCGTTGCACTGTTTTTGTGCTTTACAACTTAGAAAATGCTTTGACATACATTTTAAAATGTGCTCACAAAATCCTTCTCTGGCAGAAAATTTATGAATAGTTATCTTCATTTTACAGATTAAGAAATGCAGGTATAATGAGATTGTTACTACCTGAAATCAAATAGATTATCATCAGTGGATCTAAGACTTGGATATATGTATATTTGTGTTACTTCTGTTATGCTGAACTGTTTCCCAGGTCATAATGATCATGAGAGACCAGGTAATATGCACAGTAGATCTACAGAAAGTTTAGACAATACAATGAAAAGATCGGGAATTAACAAGGGATATAGTAAAAGTCTAGCATCAGATACTAGCCAAGTGATAAATGTATATTACACACTGAATTATGCATGGTATAGAGAAATAAATGAATAAGTAAATAAGGGCATAGGCTTGCCTTAAGATAATACATATATAATCGAAAAAAATATATGCATGCACAAGAGAAAAATCATTCAAGATGTTTGGGTATAAAATTTTGGAGGTAGGACCTTGAAGAAGAGAAACTGATTTGTATAACATTGAGTCAAGGTATCCAACACAGTAGTAACTAATCACACATGGTCACTGAACACTTGAAATGTGGCTAATGCAAATTGAGATGTACTGTTAAGTGTTAAATGTAGAGAGGATTTTGAAGATTTAGTATGAAAAAATGTAAAATATTTTATTAAAACTTTATATTGATTAAAGAATAATATTTTGATGCATTGGGTTAAATAAAATATATTATTAAAATCATTTTCACCCCCTTTTCAGAGTTTTTTAACACGGCTACTAGAAAATTTTAAATTGCATATATGGCTCATGTTTTAATATTATTGGAGCGGGACTGATATAGAGAGATGAGATGAGGAGCAGATATGCAAAGAGGAGAAAGACAGAGTTGGTGGAATAGTAAGAGACTTTTGGTGACACCTTCCATTGCCCTAAATCTTCAATCCAGACTACAAATTCTAAACTTTTCTTGTAAACTTTTCTTATGAAAAGGCCCAGTTATGCATGCAAGACAAAGGAAGGTAACTTTTCACCGTTACCTAAAGGCATAGGGACAGGGACGTATGATTGAGGGGTATAGGAGAGTGTAACTTTATCCCTACTCACATCTTGAATTAATTGAGCTAGTAGAAAAGCTGTGGACTTCATCAGACTGTAAAATCAAAGCTTATTTAGCTTTCCCAAAGATGAGAGAACCATTCTGTAGCCTCTGGGTTAAAAATACATTCTTAAGAAATATAAATAGCACTCTAAATACTAGATTAATCAATCCATTCAGTAATATTTAGTGTATTCTTACCAAGTATTTTGTGCAATAGTGAAAACAGAAATGAACCCTACATCAGTGTCATGGCAGCTGAATGAATATCTACACTAAGTAAATGAGCAGAAATTGATAATGCAATAAAGAAAATCAGACTCACATCTATTACTGTAACATAAGGAGAAAGTAGTCAGTGTTATGAAGGCTTCATGGAGAAAGAAAGAATTTCCATCTGGGGATATGATACAACTTCATAGAGAAGATAGCATTAAAACTGATTCTTAAGGAAGGATTTAGACATAGGTATGTATAAATTTTTGAGGAGTGCATTCTGTCTATAATTAACAAAGTTAATGTTGAAGAGAAAGCTTAATAGGAATGGATAGTTCAAGCTGATTAGAGTGAAGAGATTTTATGTTAGTGTACAACATGGAAAAATAAATTGGGACATACCTTGAAAAGCCTACAATAGTGAGGCCATGAGTTTCAATGAGGGAGATAATATCGTATAGCAGCAATGTTAAAATAATAATAGTAATATAATAATATTAGTAACAGTAATGATAATAATGGTTTATTACGTGTAAAAATAAGTCAACAATGTGAACTTGTTCTGTGATTGCTAGACTAACTTAATAAAAGTGACAATAATAGCAAAATAACAACAACAAATATAAGTTAACCTGCTAATGCTTCATCTAGTTTTAGATAATTCCACAAGAATTACATTTATGAATGTGGCCTTTGCCAGTGGTTTCTCAGATTTCCTTGTCCATATTAATTGGTCTAATCCATGCAGAATCATTCCTACACTTTGGTACTCAGTTGAAATATTATATAACAAGTCCTAAGATCTGACTTCTTATGCAGCCACTGGGGAGCTAGGTGAAACAACCTGGAAATGGAAAGGCCAGTGAGAGACAGGAGACTGAAGGAATCCAAACTGGTACATTTTCCTTTTCTTCCCTCTGTCTGCAATTTCTAGGTTCTCCCTGCAGTGAACCTTCCACTGAATTCCCACATGACAAGCAAACTCATTTGCTCTGTGACTTTTGGTTTCTCTTTGCAGGTCATGGGGAAGCAGTAGACATAACAGTAACACAATTCATGCTTCTCCTTGCCTCAGTCACCTCACTTGAGGCTTATATCTTTCAAATAAATTATCACACTTTCATTTTTGCCTGTCAATTTTTGTTTTTGTTTTTGTTTTTTTAAGAAGACGCAGGCTAAGAAAGGGATATTGACAAATGTAATTAAGTCAAAAGGAGGGCAGAAACACTAACATTTTTAAAGTGTTTTTATGTTTCAGAAATTCTTTTTTTGGTACTTTCACAAATTATCTCTGATAGTACTTCACAGCAACTCCATTATTTCCGTGTACAGATGAGGAAGTAGGGGTTCAGGAATGGAAAATGTATTACTCAAGGTTAAACAGATAGTAGGGGATAGAACAAAGGCTCAGAGAGTTTGGATGAATTGCTTGTGGTCTTAGATGTGGCAGAAGAAGTAAAGGCTCAGAGAGGTGAAATAACCTGTTTGATCCACACATAAGTCAATGGGGGTAGAGAAGAATTTCACAGTCTGACATGACTAACTCTATGAATTGAGATACCAACTTCTTTGTCTCACTCCCTCTCCCAGAGCAAAGAAGGAAGATGAGGAAATCTTACAAAAGATTAAAATGATTAAGATGCCTACGCAGAAGAAAAGATAACTTCAAGGGACAAAGGAATTTTAGAATATGTGAAGTGTTTTCTTCTGAAAAAGACATTTTAGACTTTGTCTATATAACTCCAATAGCAAAAGAGAGAAATAGCAGAAGAGCCCATTTTGGCTCATAACAGGAACAAAACTTTCTGCAAATTGAAACTACTTAAAAATGCCAAAGGCTTGTGATTTTTCCCATCATTGATAGGGAGTGGGGGGGATCAAACTGGGTCTGAAAAATTTTAGAAAGACCATGCTGTGGAGAAAGTGTTGGACTAAATTATCTTTATAGTAATTCTTTCTAATGCAGAGATTACATGATTTTGAAATCTTTTACTTTGACTAATGTTTGAATGCACTGAAATTTTAAAAGCAAGACATTATAAATAGTTACTATGAATAGATACTATGACCATTTGACCCCAAATTTCAGCTAGGCAAAGATTTCCTTTTAATCATGCAAATGAATACCGGAAAATAGGCATCTCATTCACAGTGTCATGAGTTTTTAACCTTAAACTAATACAGTGCCCACATCATTGTATGACTGTTTTGGAAAGCATTAATTCTTCATTTCATAAGAATAATTGTATAAAGGTCAAGGTAAGGTTTTCATGCTTGATAAAGAATGTGTTGGTGTCAACTTTAACCCAATAATTGCCCTCTGTTATCAAGAGTTATTATACATAAAACTTCAGTGACAAGTGGAACATATATCAGCTTTGAGTAGGTGTTAAACATACCCAGGGAACAAATGTAGCTTTTGAGATATAGGTTATATGAAAATATCTCATTATTTCAAACATGATCTTTAAAACTAGATTTTTAATCTCTTTTATTATGAAACTTAACTTATAATAATAAAGAATTCATGATTATCATTAATATCAACAAATCTTTTATATACCCCCTGAATAAATTAAAGTCTGTTCAATGATAATTATTTCACATGTCATGTAAAAACATGAAATTTTGTAAAGTTAGCTATTCTTAGAGAAGCAGAATTCTTACAAAGAGTTGTCCCAAGAAGTTTACCCAGTAGGAGAAAAGGAGTCTGAATTGGAAATAGCTTCTCACTACAAATAAAGAAACTGATTTGGTTGAACATTTATCATAAGCTTTGAGCAAAGAACAAATGCATTTATTTAAATTGTGAATTTTCCTTAGCATATTAGAATATCTTAGGAAGCATGGCCTTCCAAACTCAGAAAGAAGAATGTCTTACAGACTGCCTGATGCATATAATTTAAACTTTCAATGTAATCATCTTTCTTTGATAACTCTGGAGAAGCAATAAAGACAACTGTAGCCTCACCTAAAGGTTGCACAGGTCTCCCCTGCTTTTTAAACCAAGTCTCATGTATATAATGAAAGGGTCAGAGTTTTTTTTTTCCTCCCTCCAAAGGGGTTACACTAAATGAATTTTTAGTGTTTCTTTTCAACCCCTCCCCTCCAAACATCTATTATTGATTAATACTTGCTCAAGCTGGAATGCTTTTCCTCAAACCTTCACTTTCAGTTAATAGTGCATCATATTCTACCACCTTCTCTTCCTTTCCAATGGATGTGATTACCAGAATGATATCCTGGTCTTAAGGTTTCCTCCTTGAGTTTCTCAAAGTATGTGGTTGCAATAGCTGCTTTACTATCTACCTATCTATCTATCTATTATTTTGTCATAGCAAAATAATTTCAGTGGTTGGATCTTATTTTGGAATGTGTCAGACTTGCTGTGTAAGCCAGGTTATGATTGTGAGTTACTGAAGGAAGTTTCTGAGTAGTTTTTGCTCTCTCTTGGAGATTTCTCTGTTTAGAGATGGTATCCCCATGAAATGTAATAGAGAAAGCTATAGGCTGATGAACTCGATTCTACAGTGAGTTATCTTGTTGTACAGTCAAATTTTATAAAATGTATATAGGCCTTCAGGTAATAAATGTTTCTATAGTGCAAGTCTTTGAATTCAGTAGGATACAGATCACAGAGAAATTCTTTCACCCTTATTTTGTCCCTAGAAATCAATAAGTAAGACATGACCCTTCTCATGATGACATCACAGTCTATTTGAAATAGATTTAAGATTTTATTATTCAAGGATTGTAAGAATGGATATTCTTATGTGGTTCCAGAGCACATGTTTAATATTGTAGGGGAGAACAGAAGTGAACAGAAATGGGTTTGTTGGACTAGGTGACCTGAGCGTAATATAATACTGATAAAACTGAAATTTTGGAAACTCAGAAAATAAAATTTATTTTACTTAACTTAGGAAAGTTAGAACTTTTCCTTTTGAGTAATTGACAATATTATGGGAAAAAAAGATGATAACTTAAAGATAAGAGTATAATACTCCCTAGGTAGATAGGATGGTCTTCTCCCTTGCCCCCATCCCTACCCCTCACATTACTTCGGTGTTACCCTCTATGGCAAAAGGACTTTGCAGACCATAAAAATGTTATGCACCTTAATATAGGGAGGCTGTCCTAGATTATCCAGGCCAAGTCATTGTTAGCACAAGTTCGTGTTCCCAACGCACAGTGAGGCCAAACAAACCGAAACGTTGGAGTTTGGAGCAGAGAAAGGTTTATTGCAGGGCCATGCAAGGAGACGGGTGGCTCCTGCTCTAAAAAATCCTCAAGCTCCCCAAACGCTTTCTTGAGGCAAAGCACTTTTAAAAGCCAGCTGGGGGTGGGAGGGTCGCAGGGTATGTGAACAGCTCGTGCACAATTCTTTGGCTGATGGTGAGGTAACAGGGCGGTGTCACAGGGGTCAACACTATCAGTCCTTAGGCTCCAGGAGGCCTGGGGTTATGTGCTCATGGTCATCAATAGTTAACATCTTGCATTTGATGGGGGGTTTTCACATCTGTAAAACAACTCAAGAAATGTGCATCAAATAATGTTATGTAGGTACTTCAGAGAGGAGCTGAAGCAGAGGATGCAGGGGAAGGGCCTGTCCCTGGAAGGCCCCATAAGGGCCTCCTCGGTCACATAATCACGTGGACCTGTAAGAGAGTAAGAGGGAGGCAGAAGTGTCAGAATGAGAAATGAGTGTGCTGGAGAAATGTGCCATGAGGAAGAGTCAGCCTGCTGTTACTGGCTTTGGAGATGGAGAAAGGAGGCCATGAGCCAAGGAATGTGGGAGGCCTCTAAACTGGGACTGGCCCTCGGCTGACAGCCAGCAAGGAACTGGGACCTACAGCTGCATGAAACAGAATTCCACCAACAACCTAAATGAAGACGGACATGGATTCTCTCCTGGAGCCTCCAGAAAGGAACACAGCCCTGCAGACACCTTGATTTCTGCTTTTAGACTCTAAAGAGACACGCTGCTGAGCCAAACTTCTGACCTACAACAACTATGAGATAATAATGGGTGTTGTTTTAAGCTGCTAAATTTGTGATTATTTGTTAAGATAACAGCAGAAAACAAATACACTTCCTTCCAGTTTTAGGCAGCCCCATTACTGCTTCTATATTTAAACTCGTGTGTGTGTGTGTGTGTGTGTGTGTTAGAATTTCAGTGCACTCAGATGTTGTGGTCCCATTTCTTCAGTGTGCACCTGGGACTGGAGAAATAATTTCTCTGACTTCCTTTACAATTTATAATACAACTGGCAACTTATTCTCATGCTTAAAAATTTTTGTGAGACTATTTTAGAGATGGAAAAGAATAATAATATTATCTACTTCATTGTGGCCTGATGTCACAGTTCATGATTTTTCAAAAATTAAGCAGATGCATCTAAATTGCCAATATTTTATTTCATATTAGCAGGACAATAACAAGACACGGGACAAAATAATGTTCTTATTTCCTTTTATCCAGACTTGTTGCTCACACATTTACTCAGTCATTATTTTGGAGGTTTGGGTGTAGTGTCATGAAATTATTAGCCATGCATAAAAAGTTATAGATCTTGTTAGAATTTGCTGAGATTTTCACTATTAGCCAACCAATGTGGAAGAAAATTATCTTAAGAATATTAGTATTGGGCTTCCCTCGTGGTGCAGTGGTTGAGAGTCCACCTGCCGATGCAGGGGACACGGGTTCGTGCCCCGGTCTGGGAAGATCCCACATGCCGCGGAGCGGCTGGACCATGAGCCATGGCCGCTGAGCCTGCGCGTCTGGAGCCTGTGCTCCGCAACGGGAGAGGCCACAGCAGTGAGAGGCCCGCGTACCGCAAAAAAAAAAAAAAAAAAAAAAAAAAAAAAGAATATTAGTATTGTTAATGCAAAGTGCTGTGTCTATCTTTGCCAAAAATTTGTATGTGTCTTTTACATAAATTTCCCACTGGAGGTCTGTAGATTTAAAAACAGCAGGAAAATCATATATGTTATGAAGCTGCACTTTGTTTAGCTCTAGTGCTATGAGCCAGAAATCTCGTGCTATCTTTTTTACATATTCTCAGCCTGTTTCCTGAGAATTTCTTACTACCCTTAAGGAGAGAAAGGTATTTCTTTCTCATCTATTGGGAGATCCTGGGAGTCTTTCTCAAGGTCTCGTTTTGCACGGCTTGATGCCCCTGCCCACACTGATAACTCACCAAGGGCTCCAGATTTTATAATTCAGTCTGATTAGGCTGTAGTGTACCACATCATTACGTAAAATAGTGTTATAACAGTACACATTCAAGTAAAACACTAACACAATTAAGCTTAAAGAACGGGTTAAGTAGAAATGGGGGAAAAACACATTTTTCTTCCCCTGCTCTGTAAATAGCAGGTTGACTTAGACATCTTCCTCATTTAGTAAGCTACATAAAAACAATAGGCTATAATGAGGTAAGTTGTCAGCTTCACATTACAGCATAGCTTGGGGGGGGGGAGTGTTCTTTTGGTAAAGGAGTGTATTTTTGTAGAAAAAAATAAAGTAAGTGTATCAGTGTATCAAGTTAAAATCTCAGTGACAAACCAGTGCTAACTAGCACATGTCTGCATGTCACCAGAGGTGGCTGTGCCTGACATTTCCTGGAGGACAGCCTATAGTTAAGTGGTATTGAAAGGCACCACAGGCATTATAGCAAATGTATAGGGGACAATGAACAACAATGGGGTAAAATCAAGCTATTTGAGCTAATGGCTGAAGCTGTGTTCAGTGTATTATACTGGTGCCATTCACTATGGCTAAGGTTATGTCAGGGTTTTCATAATAGAGCTACTATTTTAGAGGTTTATAACCTGGTAATAAAAATTGGCTTCTGGCAAAAACTTGACATACAAGACAAGACCTCAGCAAGAAAGTGATTTTTGAGAAATCATATTTTGTTGCGGGGAGAGGGTATGGAATATGTTTTGTTGTTTTAGATGTCCATTTGAGTTTCTGAAACTCAAAATACAGGTCAGATTTGGAAAATGGCATTTTGTAAGTTATTCAGCTACAAGGAGGAATCAAATTTGCGAAAGCCTGGTCAAACAATACTTATTGTTACAGGCTTGGCTGAAAACATTTTTATCTTTCAAAATGTTCTTTCCAGACTTTTCAAAGTGGGCGTATGTGTGATGACTCACAGTCTTTTATTTTGATATATAGAAAGGCATGGTTGTGTGAAGATCAAGCAGTTAAAAGCGGTTTTATTTTCAGAAGGTAATATATTATGATATGTTGCTTGTTTTTTGAAGTTAAACTCCTTAATGACACCTAATTCATTAATCCTATTATTAAATGTCATAGATTCATTGTATCTAAATATTGGGAAAAAATCCAACTTCCAAAAGAGCTGGAAGATATATCTCTGTTATCATTACGATTATCATCCACTATTCATTGTATCTTGAGTCTGTGCCCAGTAGTGCACTGGTGACTTGGATACACTGATGTAACATCCAGTATTTGACCTCATGGATCTTTGATTCACATGTTGTCATAGAGAGAGATATACACAAAGAAGGAATAAGGTAAAAAGGAACAAAGTGTACACATATATATGCTGTTGCACACTAAAAATATTAATGATAGTTTTCAGAATAGAAATTTTAAAACCTTTACTTTAAACATTTGCAGTAGGCATGGGGCTTATCGGGTTATAAGAACTGAGTTGCAGAGAAGGAGAGAAGAGAAAGTTGAGAGATTTGGAAAAGGAATAATGCCAAAAGGGTAGAGGGGAGGACATTAGCAGAGCAGCGATTCCTGGCTACAGAAGATGTATATGGTGATTTTAATGTTGATATTATTAATAACTATTAATATATTGTTAACAATAAATAGTATTAATATTATTAGTAACTATTTTTGCTGATGACCAATTTGTATTAGGCATTAAGCTGCTTCACAAGCATGACAGGACAGCAGTTTTCTTACAAACAATATTATTTATATTTCTCCTTAGACAATGTCTGTCATGCTTCAGAGTACAGAATAGCAATAGATCTTAAAAGCAATTAAGTTAAAGGTGGATATCCATGCTTTTGAACTACCTATGAATTTTCCAAAGGAAATGAAGAAACTGGAGTGGCCTTCAGAAAGCCAGACCCTCTGACTTTTTAGTTGACTAATGGATGTTGTCTTATAGTCCTCATAAAGCACATATTCTCTGTAGTATGACAGGGTGTCATTGTCGACACCTTGGCTCAATTGGTTTAAATAATGGACATTTATTATTCCAGCTTATGTTAACATAAAATGGAAAAAAATAATAAGATCTTTCAAATGCAGGATTGAAGAATTGAGATAGAACTGAAAAAAAATTAATTTGACCCCCTTTCATATTTATCCAGAGTTGTAACAAAGACTTGACTAAATTAGAGAAAGCCCATTTGTAAATTATTTTCATGAAAGAGACAGAATCATCTCTGAGGTTATAGAATTCTTTCTCTTAGTTAATGAGAGCCACGTCTTGCCTTACTTTAAACTTTTCTACTTGTGTAAGTCTTTCAATGTGACTCTTTGTTTAACACTGAATCTCACATCAGAGACTTGACAAGTTGAGAGGTGAGTTATCTGGAGGAAAAATATTAAGCTTGTCAGAAGCAGTCCTCCCACACAGAATTAAGATAAGATCTCAAATTCTTAAGTTCTCAAGATAATAGTTCTAAGGAGATATTTTTATCCATACCACCAATACTAAGTAGATTGTAGGAAAAATAGTTTTTCTTTCCCATGTTTGAAAGTCACTGTTTCTACAGAGATTCTGGGGTTTTTTTTTGTTGTTGAATTTGTCCCAAAGAGAGATATATACTGCTGAGATTCACAGTTACTGGAAAGTAGGAGGCTATGGAAAACACATATTTTTTAATTTTTTAACCATCACTTAGTAGTACCCAAGAAGTAAAATGATGTATATATTATAACAGGAATTGAGAGGACCATAGGAGATTTATTTAAAATGTATTGAGTTGCACGTGGCAAGGTGCAATTCAAGAGGTAAGAAAAGACAGTGAAAGGTAATCTCCAAATGCCAGAAATGAGAAGGAAGCACAAACCCATAGTAGTAAACTAGAATTGAAGCTGAAAGAGCAAGAATCAGTCACTGATTTAAAAACTGGGTTCTCAATGCCCACTTGGAAACCTGAGCAGAGAAAACAGTCAGTGTGCATAGCAAAAGCTGGAACGAGGCTTCCTGCATAAAGGCTGACGCCCTATAGGAGTTGTCCTTTCTGTGAAACAAGAAGTAAAAAAATTCCAGCACTAGCAGTGGGACTGGCCACAAAAGCAAGTCACCGATCCTGGGTCTTTGGTAGTGCTGAAATGGCCTGTGAGGTTTTAGTAAACCTCAAGCCTTCCAGTGTGAACATTAGAAATGAAAACTGACCATGTACTAGTAAAACCCTAGATAGCCCAACCATGGCAAAAATGAAACCACTCCAACAAAGAAGCCTCTACAATCCATGGCAAAGAAGGGAAATTGTTAGGGTGCATGGAAACCCAGTAACCATAGTGTATATTAAAAAATATATGAAAGACTCTCAAGTGAGCAATTAATCTGTATCATATATCCTTCTTTTCTCTTCCCAGAATTCAATTTTAAAGACCAAGAGTATAAATAGGAATAATGCCAACATCAACTCTGGTTATGAGGAAAAGCTGTCATGTATGTGCTGGCGATTTTGATGAAGAACTGCCATATAAAGGCAGTATAAGATTAAGTGAAATACTAACTTCTTTAAAAGTCATAAACTACCAAATATCACTAAACAAGAAAAAGATAACCTGAATAGTTCTACAACCATAAGTGTATTGAAGCTTTAGGTAAAAACATTAAGCCTGTATACACACAAATAAACAAACAAACAAATTTAAAAAATATATATTACAGGCCCAGATGGATTCACTGGTGCATTCTCCCAAACATTTAAAGGAGAAATAAACACACTCTAGCAAAACTCTTCCAAAAAAAATTAAAGAATAGGATATCTTCCCTAAATCATTCTGTAAGGCCTAAATTACACTGACACCAAACACAAACAAGAATATCACAGGAAAACTACAGAGAAGTTATCTGTACAAGCATAGATGCAAAAATCTAAACAAAATTTTACAAAATAATTGTAACAAAAAATGCAAAGGATAATACATCATGACCAAATCAAATATAGCAAATGAATGCAAAGCTGGTTTAACACTGGAAAAACAATCAATGTAATTCTGAATAAAAATGAAAAAAAGAAAAAATCTATGTGATCTCTATGTGATCTTCTGAGTATATGCAGAGAAAGCATTTGAAAAAAAATCAAATATTCTTAATTAAGAAAAGACTAATAAAAATTCTCAGCATACATGAAAGAAAAGGGAAATTAGTCAACCTGAAAAAAGAGCATCTAAGAAAAACCTACAGCTAAAATCATAATAATTGAAAACCAGACAGTTTCCCTCTAAAATCAGTAGCAAGGGAAAGATGTCTGTTCTCATCACTTCTATTCAACTTTACACATTCTGTCCAGTGAAATAAAGCAACAAAGGTCATTAAAGATAATAAGGCAATAGAGATCTACAAAAAATACCCAGATTAGAAAAGAAGAATAAACTTTTATTGAAGATGACTTGACCATCTATGCCAGTAGATCCTACAGAATGTAGCAAAAAACTACTACCACTATTAAGTGAGTTTAATAAAGTTGTAGGATACAAGATCATTATTAAAAAAATCAGTTGAATTTCTATATACTAGACAAGAACAGTTGGAAATTAAAATTTTAAGTAGAATTAAATATATGAAATACTTACAGATAGTAATAAAAATGATGTGTAAAATCTGTACTCTTAAAACTATAAAACTGATGAAGAAATTAAACAAAAACTAAATAAAAAGAAAGATGCATTATAATTATGGATCAGAAGACTCACTATTATTGAGATGTCAACTCTCTCTCTAAATACATCTGTAGATTTACTCCTGGTCAAAATTTCCAAAGTTTTCTTTTTTTTTTTTGGCAGAAATTGACAAGCTGATTCTGAAATGTTTATTGAAACACAAAAGACTTTCCCAGAACACTGAAAAAGAAAAATAGTGGAGGACTTAACCTCATTTTAAGTCTTATTATAGACCTACAGTAATCAAGATGGTGTACTATTGATATAAAGGTAGACAAATAGATGTTGAGAACAGAACAGATCCACACATATATGGTTAATGAATTTCAGCAGAAATACAAAGTAATTCAAGGGGAAAGAATAAGCTTTGTAACAAATGATGCTGAAAATTTAATATCCATATGTAAAAATAAAAAGAACAAAGAGAAACAAAAAAACTCAACTCATGCATATGCAGACTTAACTCCCAGTGGATCATATACCTGTGCATTAAACCAAACCTAATATACACCTAAATGTAGTATACACACAAAAAATATACATACATATGTAACTCCTATCTAATAATAAACAATGGAAATAATTGGAAAAATTATAAACTGAAATATAAATTTTACATATATTTCAAACAAATGTTTGATAATATAAAGTTTCTATTTTTTACTTTAGATAAAACACAATACTACCAGTAGACTAAAGGACAAAGTAAATTATAAATGGCTAAGAAGTCAATGAAAACAAGTTCAGTCTCTTTTCAGCAATAGTTCACTCCTAGATATTTATTTTTTAAAAATAGGCATGTGCATAAAGATTCGTGAGAATGGAAGTTATCATAACGTAATGGTGAAAAGTTAGATACAAATTAAACATCTAATCTTATAAGATTGGTTAAACAAATTATAGAGCTTCTATTCTCCAATGGTCTTGGGTTACTTTTTAAATAAAAAGTAAAAGAAAGGTAAATATGGGGACTAGAACAAAAGACTTTAGAAGTTAACAAGTGCCAGCTTATGATATTTCTTTGATTCTGTAAGCAATGGAGAATAATAGAAAGGAACAAAGAAGAAAATTGTTTTTTCATAACTCATTGTCTCATTCTATATGTGACCTTATATGCTGCATATATGTGACTCTTTTCAGGATAATAATGAGGTCTTTAAGCATTGAGGATTTCTCATATACCCACAGAAAGTTATATAGAGTCAATGGCCAGTATGTACAACAATTTCCATATTAAAAAATCAAGAATTTTGAGGAAAATGACCATATATCTGCATTTTGCAGGTATTGTCCAGTCTATTACTTGAAACAATTTGAAATTGACTTACCAGAAGGGTAAATTTGAAAGAATATTATGAAACTAATGAGGCTATAATTTTTGGTTATATTACATTGCAACGATTATAATATTTTTCTAATTAGTAAGGATTTTTTATCTATATTGGCAATTAAAAATGGATATATGATCATGAAGCATGTGGCAAGAGATGTGTAATACTGGGGTTAATTGGGTGGAAAGTTCAGTGACAAAACAAAATGAAATAAAACCTGAAAGGGCATGAGACCAAACTAAAAAAGGTACAGTAGATGACATCTAGGAAAACTGTGAAATTTTTCACGACAGTAAGTTGAAAGCATTTGGATGAATGTAGAGGGTAGGAGGAGACGGAGAGGGATATACAATATACTAGAAAAGAATCTGTCTCTCTGAGTAGAATATTCTGAGAACTTTCTAGAGATTAATTTTCCCAAGGAAGTCAAATATTATAATCATGGACTTCCAACCAAGCATAGAATATTCTTGTGGTTTATCTCACCACATCATATGCATTAGGCTTAAAATGCACAATCTCAACAAATCATCAAGTCTTTCTCAGCACTCCTGTGTAGTCAGGTGACTGAAGTTAAATGTGTGGGAGATAACAAGAAGCTACAGTGTAGCATATTCATTAGTAACTTATAAGGATCTTCAGAGGAAGCAGAAAGTACTGAAGTTAATTTGTAAAAGTTATTTGTTTTATAGACAAAAATGTGGCAAATACGTGTAATTATCTTAAACATAGGAAAGGTGACTTATAAAAATATTGAGTTATTTACACATAAAGTACAAATAAAATGATTATTCATATGTAATCTTTTCTCAAATTTTGGTTTTACTCAAAATTAGAAATAAGTACCGTGAATACTAAGATATCACATGGTATTTAATAATATTAATAGATAGCATTCTCTACTCTTTTATAATACCTGATGTCTGTTCTTTAATTCAGCAGACATTTATTATGCAGTGATGGCATACTCAGCATTTTATTAGGTGCTGTGGAAAATGTAAATAGCAGACAATACAAGATTTGTCTTAGGTCAGGTTTCTGAGAAGCAAAGCCTAAAAGTGATTTGAGTGTGGGAGTGTTTCTTAGGGAAACCCTAGAAGCAGGGGAGTGAAACCAGATTGGGTAGGAAAGGGGAACTGAGCAAGGATGTGGTCTCAGGTAAAGTGTAGCTTTGGTCTGATCCATAGATGAAAACCATAGAACGTGCACCGTACTTCAGAATTGTTCCCTCCTGGAGGCAAAAGGGCTGGTTCTCTGTTTCCTGTATGAGAGTCAATTACTGGCTATGAGGAGGCCTTGGGAGGGCTCACCTTCTGAGTGAGGTGATTCCATCTAACCTAGGGATAGTCTTCAAGGAGGAGGCAGCTGCGAGCCATGTGGAGCTGGGAGAGAGAGCACCCAGCCTGCCAGAGGGACAAGGCATGAAGTAACTAGTGCAAGACTTTTCCTTCTTCTTTCCCTTGGTTGTTTACTTCTTAGTCTCTTATTGCCCCGATAATCCCAACAGACACGTTTTTAAAAACCATGTCATCATTTCCATGTTTCTCACCTACATTTTAATATTGCTCCATGAACTCTAGTGGTACCTTTGACTTTCTTCACTGCATTTATGACACTTAGGCTAATGTGATTGTTGAATGGAGTCAGGGTCACTCAGAGTAGTTAACTTCACTAACCAAAACCTTTCAATGACCTCCCGGATCCTTGAGCATGGCCTATCGTACCCTAAAATTCTGGATCTCTAATACTTTACTGATACTCTTTCCTGTCACCCACTACTGTGCCCAATACACCCATTCAACTCCAGTCACCTTAGCCTCTTGCTGATTCTCAAACATGTTAAACACACTCCTGCTCAAGGTCATTGCAATTGCTGGTCACTCTACCTGGAACATTGTCCTTGTCCAGTAAGTTTACTCACTTACTGCCTGTAGGTCCCTGATCAAATGTCATTTTGCCGGTTGGACTTTTCTGATCACACAATCTAAAATAGCTCTCCACTTAAACACATTTAGCACTACCTGAAATATTATATACTTTTTGATTGGCCGATTGGTTGCCTGTCTAATCAAACTAGAATATTAAGCATATGCATAAGAGTAAGAACACTGCTCCGTTCACCACTGGTTCCCTTACACCTAGAACAATGTCAAGACCATAGCAGATACTCAGTGAATATCTGGTTAATGAATAAATAGGTGTTCATAGCAGATACTCAGTGAATATCTGGTTAATGAATAAATAGGTGTTCAAGGAGCAAAAGAGAGAAAATACTCTGCAATTGTCACAGAAAGCCATGCTGAAATGACTTTTGTGCTGAGACTTTACAGGTAAGTACAAGATTTACAGGTAGGAAAGTAGATGAGAACTTTCCAAGCAGAGAAGGGAGCTAATGCCTCTGAAGCAAGAAAGCACAAATGTCTCTGCAATTCTTTGCTCATGCTCACCACTTTGGAGAGTCCATCAGAAATCTCAGCAGTGTTCTCCATGAGGATACCTCTCAGATCTATATTCTACTTTCCGTTACAAGGCAGCTTGCTGGATGTTTGCAGTTACATGGTCTTTTGTCATCTTAAAATAACACTTTCTAGATTTATTCCTGTCTTTGTGGCTAAGGTATTAAAATAATCAGAGACACCTCATTGTCCCTCGTCCTCTTGTCCTATCAGTTAATAACTTTTATTGATTTTTTTCCTTATAATATCCTTTATTCTCTTCACACCTACTGCCATATCCATATCCTAATATGTCATGCTATCGACTGGTTTCTCTGACTCTAGACTCTTCCTTTTTAATTCATCCTGCCCAATAGTGCAATATGAACAACTCTAAATTATACTTTCAGCCTGTCACACAATAAACTCCTGGGGTTATCTACAGTGTTTACTTCCAAAGTCATAGCCTAATAGTCAAGGCCATCTAGGACTTGGCACCGATCAACTTCCTACTTTGTCCTCTTTCTTCTTCTTTCTTTGACGTCTCAATTTTTTTCACATACACTTATGTACTGTTGTGCTTTTGCCCAGTTTCCCATCATCCTGGAATGCTATCCCATTCCTACAGTATAAATTTAACCTATTCTTTCTTTGAAACCTGGCTCAATCTTCCCCCTACACACAAGTGCCCTGACCAATCCATTGAAAAGGATCTTCTATGTATTTTGAACATCTAAAAATTTCATCTCCATAATTCATTTGGAAAGTAATCATGTATTTCCATGGAATATATTTCCTTTCTTTTATAGTAAAGCATTATTTAAGTTTATTATTTTCATTTGTCATTTTGCCTTTTAATTTCCTGTTTCTGCCAGAAGATTTTAAGTTCTCTTTGGGTCAGGGATTAAATCAAGGTGCAGGATGGAACCTACTGCCTAGTCTCAGCTGGTCCAGGTCATCTTGTACAATATTGTGAAATTAACCTCCCTAAATAGGTTTTACCACCCACAGGATCATAAGATTTAACTTCAGTAAATATTTATACATTACCCTTTCTGACTAAAAGTTTATTTACTACTGTTTTACATATAAAATTCCCACTTAGCCTTTAAAGATTCACTCAAGAACAGAATCATTTCAAGTAAGGTGTAACTAACCTTTCTGTGTTAACCTCTGCTTCTACTTCTGTCGGCTCAGCACCAGGAGGTTACTTTTGTTACAGCTATGACTTTATGTATGAACAAAGATTTTGAATTGCAGGAATTAAGAACATAGGCTTCAGAGTTAGACCCGGATTCAAACTTGACTCTGCCTCTGTATTGCCTTTATGACCCAAAACAATTAGATGTGATCATGTGTTGTGCTCACTTCAGTTCCTAAAAATAACTTTGTGGGTGAATGAAACCAAAATGTCTTGTTTTTGTCATCCTGTAGCTTCACAAAAGCAAAGTGGATAGATCCTTTGGTGTTCTCTTTAAGTTTAAAGGGTGTATGTAACCATATACAAACTAAGAAGGAAATGGATGGAGAGGGTGTTGCAGATTGGGATAGCTAATCTAATTCTTCAGGGAAAACACTCTCAGTTTTGTTTTACATAATTTTGGTCTGCTTAATTTGCATAGCTCTTGTCTTTCACTTGCTTATCTGATAGCAGTGTGTGGTTGTTTTCTTTGCCTTTTGAGAGCTCTGGATGATATCTCCTTTCATTACAAAACTTTCTTAACAAAAATAGTATCAAAATACATATTCATATTTAATGTTAGAAGAACAAAAACTGGAATAGTGTTACTCACCTGGCAGTTATCTTGCACTTACACATTTATTCTCCTAGAATATGTCAAGATAATGTTATTACATTTTATTTTTTGTCATATGATTTCTTTATCTTTTGAGGAATAAACTGCCAGCTTCTATTATCCTAGGTAATACCCGTTTCTTCTAACGGTGTACAGCTCTAAAAATATTTAACAATGCAATAAATATTATTAACTGAAAAAAGGAATACTTCATTCAGCAAATTTAGTTTGAAAGACTTTATTATATTTGTCATTTAGAATGCTTCTGCCTTTCAATAACAAAATCCCTGACTCAAAATGACAAATGACAAGAAAACAGTATTGCCACTGTAACAGGAAGTCTTGATTCATGATGATTGTCAGGCTTGGTTGATTTTTTTTGGCACAACAATATGATCAACTCTACCAGTTCTTTTTATATCTGGTCTCTGCCGTCATAAACATTTGCTTCCTTCAGTACGGATGCAACATTTCCAGCCATCAAATCCAGAAGGAATAACAAAAGGAATCAAAGAGATCATTTATTCCTTCATTCTCTCCTAAGAAATAGGAAAATTGCCAGAAACCACTGACCAAACTATTTCCCCCACCCCCACCCCATGCCTCATTTGTGAGATTTTGGCCTCGTAACCATTGCTGGGCCAATCACGTTCACTCCTTGGAATGCAACGGGCCAAATTTCCAAGGCCAATCTCGTAGTCATGCAGTCTATGCAGTAACACAAGAACCTGGGCTTGGAAGAGTTCCATTCTTAGTTTAGTATACTGCTAGTATCATCTTGAAAGTCTTAATAATTTTTAAACAAGGGACCTGCGTTTTCATTTTACACTGGACCTCAAAACATTATATGGCTGATTGTCCATATTCCCCTGAGGTAATTAGCTATATGAGTCAGGGATGGCTAGTACTTGTAAGTCTCCAAGAAAAGAGAATGGGGGGGGTGTGGTTTGCTGGGTAGACAACCAGCAGGTTTTAACTCCACTCATTATTTGACTTTAGAATAGTTTTAGTCCATTCTAAATCACCAAGAGAAACAACAGTGAAATGACCAGTGCTACACATACTAGAAAATTAATTCCTCAGGTTAAAGAAGCCACTGAGTACAAACTAGAAATTGGTGTTGTAGTGGAGGATTTAAAGGGAAGTGATTAAGAGTTAAGCCATGTCTTCTTACATTGTTGCTCCTGATATCACCCCAAAATCGTAATTGACCCGATGAAATTGATTCTCCATCGATGCCTACTTCCCAAACTTAACACATTACCTTCTTTGTCCTCATGCACACACAAACACACACATTAAAAATTTTCAATGCCTCTTATTACAAAAGAAAAGCAGAAAATCCTTAACCAATATTACAAGGGCCAATATGATTTTGCTCTCTACCTGTCCTACATCATGTAGCACTTCTTGCTACTTCAGACTCTCAGCTCTGGCCAGCTGGGCTTTTCAATTTCCTTTGAGCTCCATGTTGTCTGCAACTTAGGAATCTTTGTCATGCTATTTTGCCTGCTTCCACTTCCCTCCTGTCCTGTTTATCACAACAAACTTTTATTCATACTTAAGATCAAATTTGGAGTCATTTCCTCAGAAAACTTTCACTGCACCCAATTCCAGATCCAGTTATTTTGTTATGGAGCCTATAGAATTATATTGCTTTCTTTCAAAACTGGTATCTCAGTTCATATGCACACTTTTTATCAGTATCTGCAATTTGTAGATTAATAGCAAGAAAGCTTAAGCCCAGGAGATCAAGGATAGCAATAAAAAACAGTTTTATGAAGCTTTTTCAAAACTTGACTCAAATCCTCTGAGAACCACTAATGGGTAATATGCAAAGATAGAATTGTGTCACATGCCTAACTAGAGATTTTGTTTGTTGAGGATGTGAGTTCGTTAACTAAGCTTCATAATTACATTAAATTGGTGTGTCTGTTATTCACTCAAACATAGAGCTTTTAAGTCACTTATTTTTTTATTTGATCCTATATAATTGCCTGTTTTGATTTAAACAGGAAAGCAACAAAAATATTTGAATACCCTGATTCAGTGACAGATCTATATTCTTTTGTTTAAATGATTTCTAAGGTACCTTGAGGATTCTTTTAAACTCTAACCTTTAACCTGACTCTTTGATTAAGTGCTTTCCAGTCATTTCATTGTTTTTTTGAATCTTCTTGCATTGCTTCCCAAACTTAAACACTGAAGTACTTATGAATCTGATGGTCTTGAGATGCTTTCTAATGAAGTCTGGAGGACAGATTTTTATTCCTCTCGTGACTTTTTGTCCTTCATTAAAGACAACTTTGAATTTATATTTTCATTAGGCCTCTTTTCAAGTGTTATCAATTGGTTGGTGATCTGATTACTAATTAAAGATCTGGAGTTCAAAATAGAGCTGCAGATTTAAAAATGTAGTGTGTGTGTGAGTGTGTGTCTGTATCTGTGTCTATCTATATAATATATACATAAACACACACATTGGTGACTACATTGTTTTTTAGAGCTCAATGTTTGTATCAAATCCATCCATCCATCCATTCATTCATTCATTCACTAAATATTTATTGAGTATCTGCTGTGAGCCCAGGTACTCATTTAAACCAGCAGTCCCCAACCGTTTTTGGCACCAGGGACCAATTTCATGGAAGACAATTTTTCCACGGACTGGGATGGGGATGGTTCAGGCGGTAATGCGAGCGATGGGGAGTGGCAGATGAATCTTTACTCGCGTGCTCACTCGCCACTCACCTCCTACACAGTTTCAATCCCCTCTTTTCTTTAACGTTCCTCAGTCTTGAGGAGGAATGGGTGTGGAACAAGAAAGGGAATAAAGTTTTAGATTGAGAGGTTAATCATAAACTTGACAGAGGAACTCAGTTTTAGTTCTGTTTCTGTTTCAGTAACACTGTCATTTAACTTACATTCTAGTAATGGAGACAGATAATGACAAGAAAATAAATAAAATATGTTCTCATACAGTATAAGTGTGTAACAGATAATGTATAAGATATGTATAACAGATAATGTATAAGTGTGATAGTTATACAACAGAGAATGATTGAGATAAGGAAGAGAGTTGCTACTTTATGTAGGAGGTCAGGGAAAATCTATCAGAAAATGTGATATTTGAATCAGACAAAGACATTAAAGCAGTTATTATAACTATTTCCCATATGTTCAAAAGGTTGAATAAAGGCAGAGAAGATATAAAAAGACTCAAATTGAACTCTAGTATTAAACTACAATTTTTGAGGTGAAAAAATAATCAGATTAGGCAGCTTAGATTTTGCAGAAGGAAAGATTAGTTAACTTGAAGACATCACAATACAAACTATCTGAAATAAAACACATCAATAAAAAAGAAATTTAAAAAATAAGCAGGGCTTCCCTGGTGGTGCAGTGGTTGAGAGTCCACCTGCCAATGCAGGGGACACGGGTTCATGTCCCGGTCCGGGAGGATCCCATATGCTGCGGCTGAGCCTGTGCGTCCGGAGCCCCTGTGCTCCGCGATGGGAGAGGCCACACAGTGAGAGGCCCGCATACCGCAAAAATAAAATAAAATAAATAAATAAATAAATAAATAAAAAGCAAAGTTCATCAGTAAGCTGTGAGACAACTTCAAACAGCCTAATAGATGTGTAGTTGAAGGCACTCAATGGAGAAAGGGGAAAAATTTTTAAAAAAGAAAATATGGTATTTGAGCTGTGACCAAAATAATTAGAAGGAATGAGCAAGATGACAATCTCAGGAAAAAAAATTAGCTCAAAGTAAACTTAATTTAGCCTTGAGGTAGGAATTGAATCCACCTTTATATAGATAGAAACTTTAATTGGTTGGGAAATATTTTCTAAATCCAAAAATCTTGGGCTTGTTCTATTTTTATTTCCTGCTTTCTGATTGCATGAAAGGGCAACACCTGGCTATTACTCATGAAGTCAAGGACTCTTCATACTTCTCAGATGAAATTTTTGTCCTGCTTGCCTCTGATTGACTATGCCATCTTGTTCAAATTACTTGACTTCTTGGATGCTGTTTTAAAAATTACTTAAAAGCTTTTTTTGTTTGTTTGTTTGTTTGTTTGTTTTAAGAGAACAATCATTCTTGTCCTGTTATCTTGCCAGAGGGTAAATTTGTAAGAGAAACTGTACAGAGTCATATTTCTGGAGAAGATTTGGGAACTGGATTTGCAAAACTGGATTTGCTTGTGAAAACTTAAGCAAATTACTTAGCATTTCTGAATCTCAGTTTCTGATCTGTAAATTATGGGATAATGGAATCCACATCAGAGCTATTGTGAGAATTAAAGGAGATAATTTATGGAAAGTATCTGGCACATAGGAAGTACTCTCAATAAATCTTAGGTATTATTACTATTATTTTAGTCAGAAAAAGTAGTGACCGTGAAAGTTCTTTGCAACTGAAAGAAACTCTATAAACAGAGGCTATAATTATGTTTGGTAAGTAGTCACACAGTAATTATTGGGTAGTGGCTTTAAGCATTTTGCTAAAGAATAGTCTTTATTTTTTTATTAACTTGTGACACATTTTGAGTAGCGAATTGGGCTGTTTTAGAACCATTATAATCTACCATAATTCACCACTGTTTTTCAAAATTTTCTGTCCAGAAATAGCTTTTTCACTTGAGATATTAGACATGTAATAAGTCACCATATTTTTTATCTCCAGGGAGGTAAGTATTCCTTATCCTCTTATGGAGGGATGAATGTTTTCATCTGGCACTCTAGTCTTAAAGAGACAAAGAAGTATTCCCTTCCTTAAGCACTATGTACAAGGTGAATGAAGATAAATAGCAAGGCCACAGTGAATAATTATATACTAAATGAAATGTGCAATTATTAATGGTACTGTCTTACTTTTAGCAATTTAATTGTCTACCAGAAGACCATCCAAAGATACAACATTATATGCTCTGGTTTTTTACTTCTTTGCCTACTGAAGCTTTTATAATAATTTACATTAGTAATGGCCTTTCTGCAGTTCACTTAATCATCCTCAGTTTATTCTTCCTTTGATGGAAAGCAATTAAAGAGAGTGTAGAGCTCCCCCAAATGAGAGCCGTCACCTCAGTAGACCCAGGTGTATGATAGTATATACTTCTCGGCTGTGCAGTTGCTCTAGAAGTTCTGTCCATAAGGTAGGAACCATAGATTATAGCCCTACCTTAAGGCAGGAAAACAATCTTGTTTTGCAACAATAAGAAAACTAACGCAATAACAGTAATAACAGACATTTCTCAGACACTCACTATGTGCCACATACTCTGCTAATCTATGTGGATTTCCTCACTTAATCCTTATTTCCAAACTATGAGAAAGGAATGTGTATGGTCCTTTTTATATAAATGGGGAAACAGGCCCAGAGAGCTAAGGCAACTTGCCATGACCATGTAGCCAGGGTGTGTTGGCACATATCCAAACTCAGGAGTCTAGTCTGACCTTAGAAGCTGTGCTCTTAACCACCACTGATCAATATAAGCCAAATGATGTTATTCTCCCATGCACAACTCTCTGGAACTTTCTCTTCAGACTTCACAACTACTGGCCTCAATGTCTGAAACCCTCTTTTTCCGAGGTATTCATATATTTTACTTCCTCATTTCATTCGGGTCTGTGCTCAACATGCCATGTAAAAAAAGCAGCCCTTGCCACTCTGTCTTTCAGCCTGCCTTTTTTTTCCTTCGTAGGTCTTTTCATTACTCAACACCATATATTATCTGTTTAGTTAATATTCTTTCACTGCACCATAAGGATCTTGAAGACAGAGAATTTTTTGTGCTAAAACACTGTAGGAGCTCAGTAAATATTTGTTGAATGGAGAAGTGTATGAACAGATATTAAATAATAAGCTGATGAGTAACAATATTAAGCACAGTGTCTGGCACAAAGAAAGCATTCGGTAGAGGTTGGTTCATTTTTTATAATTAAAAATACAGTAATAATTATCATTATCAAAAGTGATGAGATGAAATAGAGTATAAAGAAAAACCCACTATTTTGAAATCCTCTGAAGAGACCTAAACAGCTGAGGTAGAGCCAGTGATAAAGATAATTTTGCTAAAGAAAAGAAATACCTCCTTATTTTCCTGGAAAAGGGAGAAAAAATATTCCAAATTGAATCTATTTTTTTAAAATTATCAATAATTAACAGTCACTTCCAAATTCACATAATAAACTCTAGGCACAGAAGGAAACTTAACACATATAACATGTTTTTCCCGGGAGTGGAATTTTAAAATTTGAAGTATATCAGCCCTAGTTAAAAAATATATTACACACTTTATTTTGAAGCAAGTATACATCCATGTCATATGGTTAGATAAGATAAAATAATGTAAACTAGGGCTTCCCTGGTGGCGCAGTGGTTGAGAGTCCGCCTGCCGATGCAGGGGACACGGGTTCGTGCCCTGGTCCAGGAGGATCCCACATGCCGCGGAGCGGCTGGGCCCGTGAGCCATGGCCGCTGGGCCTGTGCGTCCGGAGCCTGTGCTCCGCAATGGGAGAGGCCACAACAGTGAGAGGCCCGCGTACCGCAAAAAAAAAAAAAAAAAAAAAAAAAAAAAAAAAAAAAAAAAAAAAAATAATAATGTAAACTAGAATTCGGCATTATTTATATGTATTTGTTATATATTTTCTTGAACAGAGAGCAGAATTATTCTCAATATTCCTATATTCTTGAAGAACGAGTTATTCAACTTATAATAAACACAGAGAAAGGCAGCTAACTTATTGAATTACTAAAAATGATGTTCACATTCTATAGTTTATGATAACCACACTAAGTTTACTTCATGCATTACTTTTTAAGGATCTTTTGCTAAACACAATGCCAATTGGTTGTGCAGCATTATTTTCCATAGCTCTCCTAAAGTGAACCGTGGATATTAGGTTATCACAATTCTCTAAATGATTCATATAAAACTAGTAGATTTTCTTAATCACAGAAATGTCACTGTCTATTTCCTCAGTTTAGAAATAAAGATGCATTATCTAGAGAAGTTGACTGGAATGTCTCTGACAATACTGTAAATTGTGAGAAACAATTATATAACTAACTTCTAGACTCTTGAGATGTAGTGGTAAACAATGCCAACATAGTCCTTCTAGTTGTGTAGTATTCATTATTTATAGTAGACATGAATGAATGTGGCTGCCTGGCTGATAATTCAATGGGAACAGAGAAAGTTTCCAGTTGCCAAATTTCTGCTATATTATTCTTAATTCTCTCATAACTGATACTTCTAGAAATGGATTCTGAGAGTCAATCCCTGTAATTTTTTATTATGTTTTTTAAAATCTGAGACTAAGTTAGAGTCCTCCCTCTGTCCTTGTTGATGGTAATAGCTAAGGCATGTGAAGCTTGTTAGCTGTTGACAGCTACATTTCCTTCTATACAGATAAAACAAGGCCATAGTGTGAGAGAATAAAGTCAAGGTACCTACAAAATGAGCAGTGAAGGCAACCCAGACTTATGGATGCCCTGTGTCCAGTTAAACTTGAAGCCCAGATGAACTCTGTATTTCTAGTGGTTTAATTATATGAGATAATCTAGTATATTTTAAATCAATATCCTTCTTTCTGCCTAAACTAATTTGAGTTGTGTTTTTATCACTTACAACCAAATTAGTTGTAACTAATATTATTAGACCTACTATTTACCTGTTCACATCCAAATGCACAGTTATAAGCATCATCAAGAAAGGAATTTGAAGTGAAAAGAAAGAAAACCAGTTTTCCTCTGAATTTATCAAGAGAAAGCTTCTCATTTTATTCATGTTTTAAATCTTTACTGTCTAGTACATAGTAGGTATTTAAAATATTATTGCATGTGTGAATTAAATATGAGTGGGCAAAAATTAGTGAATACTAAATACAGTGAAATGAAATGAAAATGATTATTGACATTTTGGGCATGAGAACTGAGAGAATGGTTGGGGGTAGTAGATAATATAAATATCATGTTGGAAAATATTCAGTTTGAGGTGTGATAGGAAATCTAGCCTAGAAAATCTAGCCCAGAATCATTTGTCCTCTCTCCCCTGTGGTTCAGTTGCATCATGAAATAATTGGTCTCTGTAATTTTATTTGTGTGATTCATTCACCTGGAATAACCCTACTTTTTCATCTCTTTTTTTTCTTTTTTCCTCAAAGTCCTATTTGTCCTTCAAGACCCTATTCAGATTCCATATCCTTCCAAACCCAATCCCAGTTCCACCCAATGGCATGCATTTCTCCCTCATCTGGACCACTTTATATTTCAGATAGGTCTTTAACGTAGCACTTAACACAGTCTACCCTGTATTATGTTTACATATACATGTTCTATCTTCTTCAGTACGTTTTGAGTCCTTGAAAAGCAGGTATAGGTTTTTAATTCTATTTAAAATTTCTAGACTGTTTCAAACAAGGGATGTATGCCATATATGTATATGTATAGCATGCAATATACTATCCTAATGGTGGCTAGAAATTTAAGACTAGAGAGTACGTAAAAGCTCAGCAATGTAGGCACATTAAACACTATATTTATGTACCAGATATATTAGAATAATAGATACAGTAGATAAATATGTGTGGGGATATTCAGTTTTGGAAAGTGGCCTAAGTGTCCAAACAAAATTAGTAACTATGTTGGAAGGATCTAAACTGGTAATACAGGTAATATAACTTTTAAACTATATCCATTTAAAAAAATATTTATTTATTTATTTATTTATTTTGGGCTGCCTTGGGTCTTTGTTGCTGCATGTGGGCTTTCTCTAGTTGTGGTGAACAGGGGCTGCTCTTCATTGTGGCGTGCGGGCTTCTCATTGCGGTGACTTCTCTTGTTGCGGAACATGGGCTCAGTAGTTGTGGAAGCGTGGGCTTCAGTAGTTGTGGCGCGTGGGCTCAGTAGCTCCGTGGCATGTGGGATCTTCCCGGACCAGGGCTCGAACCCGTGTCCCCTGCATTGGCAGGCAGATTCTTAACCACTGCACCACCAAGGAAGTCCTAAACTATATCCATTTTTAAGGTATACAGAGTCAAACTTATTTTCTTCTCTTTAGCTCAGGACTTAATTCTGTAGGTGTATGTGCTGCTGACCAGGATCTCCGAGAAATATAAGGTTTGAAAATGTTGTGCATTCATGTGGTTTGCATAAATTACTTTATAGTTTTTTGTTTTGGGCTTTTTGTTTTGTTTTTTTTCCCAAATGGTTTATCAAGCTTGGGAGAAAATATTATGCATAATTACTACACCTTAGATTGTAATATACTATACCAAACTAATCATAGATATTTATAGCCTGCATAAACTCTGTTTGCCCATCCATGGCAAGCATTTAATAAAGCTAGTTCATCTGGAAAGGAAGTTAAATTAAATAATCCAAAATGAATGTGATGCATATTCACAAAAATGTGGTGTTTAGATTGAGCTAACAAAAAGGAAGTCAGGCCCCAGCAAAGACAAACAGGCTAGAATTCAGTCTTTCTCTCTATATGATACATAAAGCCTTCACCCTACCTTTTGTGACCAGTCATTTTAGACATTGTACCTTGGTCCATTTTTATTAAATCCTCTAAAATCCAATACATCTCTATTATATACTGCATAAATATAATTAAAAAATCATCCTCCACCTGCTGTATACAAATCCAAAAGCTATATAAGACTATTCAAATGAAATTTTCAAGGTAGATTTTACTTTCCTAACGTGAGGGGAAAATTAATTTAAGTGTAAATGTAAAGCTAAAGGAAAGATGGTGAAGTAAATTCTGGTATTTTCAATCTCGAGGAATGATCACACTGTTGAAATCATCTATAAAAAAGAAAAGCCCTGGGACATTTAACTGAAGATCATTTTCCACCACCATGCAAACTAAAGAAGCACCTAATAGCAGCAAATAGCAATGGTAGGCAAAGCTATTTTGTCTCATGAACAGGCTATCAGACCATGATGTAGTCTACAATCTCTTATGTGCAATTCTAAAATCCAAATAGCCCTAAATATTAAAAATATTTTTAAAAAATCATTTGGTATCAAAACCTCTCTTGATCTGATAGAAGTGATGCATAGTCTTTTTTTGTGTGTGTGAATAGTCATACATTAAAGACATATTAATGGTGGTGTTATATATGGTGCTTTTTTTCTAAATCAAAAACTTTTTGAATTCTGAAACACTTATGCCCCACTGACTCCAGATAAGGTATTTTAATTAATTTATTTATTTTTGACTGCGTTGGGTCTTTGTTGCTGCATGCGGGCTTTCTCTAGTTGCAGTGAGCGGGGGCTACTCTTCATTGCGATGCGCGGGCTTCTCATTGTGGCGGCTTCTCTTGTTGCGGAGCATGGGCTCTAGGTGTACGGACTCCAGTAGTTGTGGCACACGGGCTCAGTAGTTGTGGTGCATGGGCTTAGTTGCTCCATGGCATGTGGGATCTTCCCGGACCAGGGCTCAAACCTGTGTCCCCTGCATTGGCAGGTGGATTCTTAACCACTGCGCCACCAGGGAAGTCCCTGATAAGGGATTTTAGATGAGGTGCAATCAGTTTCCCCTCTCAAACATGAAGCATCATCTCCCTCTTCACTCCAGACCACAAACATAGACTCAAGTTTCTATTTGCATATAATGATTTGAGAAGAGTTTTGTTTAGGGACAGGATTTTGAGAAGGAAAAGGAATTAGACATTAAAACCATATTTTTGCCTCTTTTTCTACTCTGCTCAAATGAGATTTGACCTTGTATGTTTGGAAGGGTATTAACCAGAAGTTGAAAAAAAATTTTTTCTGAGTTATTGAGAATTTGGGCCAAAGCAGATCCCTTTCATGATCCCTGTGATATAGTGAGGTATAGATCTGAGGAGAAGGCAAATATCCTCATCACTTCTGACTGGCACCATGAAAGCTGCAGTAATGGAAGCATAAGGAAACAAGACTCCTGACACGACCACTGGTGTTTACTTCATAAGATCCATGAGCAGTTTTAGCCATTGATTTGGAAGTGATTTGCCTTCAAATGACTTAAAGGCATTAGAAGTTAATAAATGAATTCTAGAGCAGGCAAAGAATATCATGGGCATAAATTGGTGACTCTGACACTGAATTATGTGTCACGTGCAGATATGTCTTTGGGGAATCCAAGAAATAAGTGAGGAACATTTTTAGGGAGCTAAGTTCTTGAAAATGCATGGAATTCAGAGCCATTCTAATAGGGACATAAATGTAAAAGAGGCATTGATAAGGTTAGGTAACATTTGGGTTTGGTAGTTTGGGGTTTTGTTCGTTTATTTTTACCATCAATAAGCAGCTGATAAAACTATGATATGGGCAACATGCTGAGATCACCAGTGCTCCTCAAAATACCACAAAACTCTCATTATCCTTATTAACATTATTTTCTACATTCTTCAATTAAAATTTCCAAACCTCAACATTAATTATTTGATTGTAAAAATTGGTATCTTTGCCTCTAAAGGAACACTGGTACTCGCTTCTAAATGCATTGGACATAACCCAGTAATGTCTTCTTGATTTGACTATCATGCCTACATTAATTTCCATTGCCATATTTCAGGCGTTTATTAGCGCATGCCTAATCTATGGCAATAACCTCCTAACCAATGTCTGTATTTCCACTCTTTCATCCCTCCAACTCCTTCTTCTAATGTCCAAGTTTTGTTATTAAAGTCAGGTTTAATTAGCGAACTGCATTTTTTAAACTCTCTCACTGGTTTTCTTTGGGAGGAGAAATATCTCAAATTCTCATCCTAGAGACTGTGGTCCTCATAATCTGAATCCAATACATATTCCCAACTTTATTCTTCTTAAATCTTATCTTTCACCCTATGACACTAAACGGATTACTCCCACTCACCATTACTTAGATTTGCTATTTATTCCCCAGTGCCCATTGCTGTTTCCCCTGGAATGCATGTCCCAATTTCTAGCCTCCCAGTAGAACAAGCCCAGACCAACTAGTTCATCCAGGTTACATGGATTTATTTTCTCTTTTAGGATTTTTATAAAATCAAAAGGAACTATCCCAACATAAATTCCCTTAAACAAAATGGTCCTTTGTTCTTCTTAGTAAGAAGGAAGTCATTTCATTTTGTACTTATATTACAGATATCAGCAGAGATGGGTCTCAGTTTGACTATTAATCACCATTGTTCCACTCTTCTTCTTGACAAGTGCTGAATAAACCTTGATGGGTTCGGCATCTGGAATGCAGTTAAATTTTGGAACGCAGTCAGAAATAGGTGTTCAGAGCCTGGGGCTCTGATGGTTAGATGTTATATGGATATTACTCTGGTGACTCCAACACTTTCTTTTTGGTCAAATTTATAACTTCTGCAGAACTGGAAGGACATTACTCACAATGATACTGGGCCACTTATAAGTTGTGCAATTTAAACAAGTGAATCAATTGCCTCTTCATTTGCTAGCAAGCAAGGAGGGAGTGAGTTATTAAATGTATTTCAGGTAACAGTGAAGGTCTGGAATTGGATGTTCTCTTGAAAATATTGCTTGTTGACAGATGGAGGTATGAGGAGCATGGGGCTAAGGGTATCAAAAACATTGTTCGTTTGTTTTTATAAGAGGAGACATATATCCCAGATGTTTAACTTCTGGCAGATATGTCCAACACTATGTCTTGGATGTGAGAATGAGAGCCCATTTGCAGATTACAGAGGCAGTGTGTCCATGCCATTATAGGCATTCAGAGGCACTTAGAATGACAGATGCCAAGCTCTTCTTTTGTGGGGTGTGTGTGTGTGTGTGTGTGTGTGTGTGTGTGTGTGTGTGTGTGTGTGTTTGTAGCATTTCTGTGTAAATATTAAATATTTGAAATAGGTTTTATGAATAATTTTCAATAACCTTCCCATTTATCTACTTTCTATTAAGTCTGTAAATCACGCCATGTTCTATAGCCTTTTTCTACCAGTCATATGCCTCCTTCCTTTTTCCTTGGCATCTTTATGTAGCTCAGTATGGTATGTGTGTGGTGAGCAGGATCATGTTATTCTTCTCTCAGTTTGCCTTTCTCTTTACAGAGTTAAACTTTTACTCTTTCAGAAGTGTTGGGAAACTAGCTTCTGTTCTTATTTTTATGCTTTGCTATTCATTCCTTCCCCAGAGAAAAGAGGTAGACTTTAACTGGTGACTTTGGGGAAGGGACAAATATGCGTAACTTATCCATTCCCAAGCTCTTGCTTACCTGACAGTTTCTCTTCTTCTCTTCTATTTTCTGTGTGATAAGCAAATGTTGGTTAGAGCTAAGGGCCTGTCTTCTAGCTTAAAACCTGGGGGATCATATCTCTATCCCTGCTGTTGAGACTCCTGCAACTGGTTAACTACCTACTTTGAAAACCTATCTCAGCAAATGTGGATCCTGAGATCAAGAGGTAGGGGAAGAATTTGAATCAGCTGCTCTTGCAGTCCCGAACTGTTCTCCAAATCTTCTGTGCCAACAATAAAGTTAATTTTTATACTTAGATATATTATCATAGAGATCTAAAAAAGAATGAACATTATATGTATTTTCTAAGTTCTTTTATTTCGTTTCTAACTCTATTCAGTGTTTTTTTTTCACATCTAAGACTGTGAATATTTTCAAAAATGAAAAAAGTAAATTATTAAAATACTTTTTACCTAAGTTTATTGGTTCAATGCCTGATTCTTTGCCAGAATGTTTGGTTTATTGCTAGAAAGTACTAAACTGGTACCATTTTGAGTGACTTATTATCTCCTTAAACCTTCCCCTTTTAAAATAACTTGTGATATCATATTCATTAATACATTTGTAAATGTTTAATTATATGTAGTATATTATTTGCATTTACTGAATCAGAGGGACACTTATTTTGAATCCACACATAGCCATTTCAACTTCAGTAATTACCAAGACATGGACATGTTTTTTTTTTTTTTTTTTTTTTTTATCTACATCTACTTCCTCTCTTCTCCTATTATTTTGAAGTAAATCCCAGAGAGCATATTTTTTTCATCCATAAATGAGTATGTGTAATTTAAAGTGCAATTATTTTTAAAAATTAACCATAGTACCATTCTTGTACTTTAAAAGGATAATTTTTCAAATACTGTGAAATATTTAGTAGTGTTGAAATTACCGATCCTCTCATAAATGTTATTTATCATTTTTTATATGTTATTTACTTGGTCAGTATCCCAAAAAGGTTCACATGTCATACTTCATTGATATATCACTTATGTTCCATTAGTCTATAGGAATCTTTCTCCCCCCACCTCTCCCCAGCCCTTTTATATCTGAGGAGATTCCCATAGTTTAAATTTCGCTGATTACATTCCTATGGTAACTTTTCATATTTTCTTCTATCCTATTTTCCCCTAAATCACTCTCCGATATGGTAACCATTAGATACATGTGGCTATTTAAAATTAATTTAAACATTCCCATAACGATAAAAAGTTCTACTGAAGAGTGCTGATCTAGAGGATTTATCAGATTCAGCTTCGATTTTTTGACAGTATTTCTTCAGAGTGGAGCTGTGTTCTTTCACCAGGAGCAATTTAATGCTTCCTCTCTGTGATGTTAGCAGCCATCACAGATCAATGTCCAGTTCCATCATTCATTAGGGGTTGCAAAATGATTATATTCTAATTCTATCATTTCTCCAATTATGGACTGAATCTGTTATATAGAAAGAAACTCATGCATATCTACTCTATAACCAGTGATAACAGTTCATATAGAAACCGTGGAATCAATGCTTGATTTTTTCTCTTCATTGGCTAGTTTCCAAAATCATGGATTGGTAACTAGCTTACTCCAGTTGCATATTTTTGAGGGGAGAGGAGAATATTAATATCAATTTGTGAATTTTAAAATGTTTGACGTGATTCAATTTATTGAATTTTTTTATTCATATTAATGTTCCAAATGTCCACTTTGGCAACTCTTCAACTTGGCACCTGAGCCTTTTTTTTTTTTTTTTTTTTGCATGATCTTACAGTTCTTCATAGCTTCTTATTTTCTGGTGTGACAAAATGTTGCAGTTTATCAAGCACATTCCAGATCTAGACATGGGCCCAACTAATTTCTTCAAGGAGCTCTGGCTATTTTTATCCAGAAGTAGTTTTGTTAGACTTTAATCTCAGTAGTAGGTACTCATTGCTACCAGGTTTGACATTGTTTCTAGGCCTTTTCGGTGGACAGACTCAGGATTTTTTTTTTTAAGAGAAAGTACATTATGTACTCTTTAAAGACAAAATACATAAGCCCATTCTTCCATTTCCAATTGAATTCAGAACTACAAGGATTTTATCAAACCTGTACTACCTTATATCTGTATTTCCTTTTCTCCAGGCTCAGAAACCTGGTTGGCAAAGTTGTCAATAACAGAAATTATAGAATACAGTTAGTTACTCAATTGCTTTGTCCTTTGATACAATAAAACAGCTTCAAAAATCCATCTTCAAAATTATGGCCAACATTATTACTACGAAAAAGGTTTTAAGATTTTTTTTTTTTGTCCTTAGAGTATATACTTTAAAGGCTGCTACAATCTACAGTCAAATTATTGTGTTTTAAAGTCACTTGGAATAATGAGCAATAGAAAAGTAGAAGATAGTGGCCATTGTTCATCGAATGCTTACTACTAGCTACATACTTCTCTGATTGCTTTATAACACGGGTCCCCGGCCCCCGGGCCGTGGACTGGTACCTGTCCACGGCCTGTTAGGAACCGGGCCACATAGCAGGAGGTGAACAGCGGGTGAGCGAGTAAAGCTTCATCTGCTGCTCCCCATCACTCCCCTTACTGCCTGGACCATCCCTCACATTACCGTCTGAACCATCCCCCCATGCCTGTCCATGGAAAAATTGTCTTCCACGAAACCGGTCCCTGGTGCCAAAAAGGTTGGGGACCTCTGATTTATAAGGAATAATTCATAGTTTGGAAAATAAATCTGTGAGGTCAGTGCTATTTTAGATATGATGGAGCTGAGGCAAAAATTGGTTTAATAACTTATTGAAGATTATAGGGACAGAAAGTGGCTGAATAGGAGTTTGAATTCCAGGAGTCTAACTCTAGAGCTCATGCACTTAACCACTTGATACCATCTAGGATTTATTAGAGGTGGTGGAACATGAAGCCCTGTAGAGAAGGAGAAACTATTGAGTTCCTAGCAACAGTTATTTTAGATCCTGTAAGGTCTACATAAAATTTTGTTTCTGAGACTATGAGGGTTTTTGATGTTGTTTTTTTTTTGGTTTGCTTGTTTGTTTGTTTTTTTAATATAAGCTAACTATTTCCTTACAACCAAATGATCTTAAACTGAGACAAGTTAATGGAATAATTTATATTGTGATTGAGAGAGGCCTAGATTGTATCCTAATCTTGATATAGCTAGAGTACAGCTAAGCACATTTTTTTCCCAAAAGAACTCCTGTTTAAAAATGAGACTCCTGTCCTGTCTGAAGTGAGCATTACAATATTTATATCTGTTTTTGATTTTCAAAAAAACTATAAATTTTGTAAATATGATCCAGTCAATTTTTACATATAAAACATGATACACTAATAACTATGTAGTGGTGAATATAAGTTTTGGGGCTACATGAAAACACAAGTCTCTCCTCTTTTGAAAGTCAAGAAAGGTTGTGTTTATTTGCTCTTTTGGGTAAACATCTAGAATGGGATGTCTTTGCCTAATATAATACATAGCATTATAGTTTACTTTCAAAATATGTAAAAGCATCTATACCAGTGATCAAGATAAATTTATTGAACTCCAGGTTGTACACTGATAATTTTAAAATCGAGGCTTTTTCAAAATTAGAATATATTCTCATAGCAAGTGAAGGCAAAGGAAAGGAGAAAAGAACTAAGATATAAAAAACAGAAAACAAAACAAAAAAATCCTTAATGTTTGAAAAAAGTAGCTTCCTGAAAAAAAATCAAATACTGCATGCTTATAGTATAACAACTATGTTCAGTTGTTTTGTAGGTTACTTTATATTCAGGTAGAGGCAAGAGAAACTTTGAAGAAGAATTTCAAAGAGAAAAATACACATGTAGCAGAATGGTCTAATGGAAAGACTAGGCTCTATTATACCTCTATTTTATCTAGCGTGGGAATGAAGCAAATGCTGTGTAGCTCCTCTTTCATTCCCCAGAGGCCTCTCAGAGTTGGGTTTTACTTGGTGTGATTTCTCAGCGACTGATAGCTCTCTGTGAGCAGTGAATTCTCCAAGGGGACTTACTTATACTCATTGCAATATAGTAATCAGAGCAGGGGCTCTCTTGCTTAAAGGAAACTGGGAGTTGGGGGAGGGGGGTGTCTAAAGTCAAAATCCTATAAATCAAAGGCTTAAAAACAAACAAAAAAATACTCTCAACCTACATTTCTCCTTTCAGGAAGCTTTAAAAAGATAACCCACTGTGTATTACTTTACCCAAAGGCCAAAGGAAAAGTTTACTGGTTCAAAATCCCAACAAACTGTATTTCCTTCATATAAAATTTATGAAAAACACCTATAAAATTGCATAACTCCAAGTGGGGATAAGTATTCTTTTGTGAAAAGGGCAAATATTCCTTTAACAAATACTTCCATTGGCATATTGTTAATGGGGTTATCACGAAGGGCTTATGTGATGATCCAAGAGACAATTGAGAAATTTGGGATGCTTGTTCCTCTCTGTCAATCTGGTTTATGTTATTTCTGAGCCAAACTGTTGACCTTTTCTTACTTCTTTTGTTAAGCTGTGGCACCAAAAGGATTGCTTATCCAAACAATTTTAGAGAACCTTTACACTCTGAGAATAGTAAGGGGGTTACATTTATTGAATACTGCTGCATTTAACCTATTTAATTGGAACACATTAATTAGATCTAATTACAAAGTTGTTTTAATTGGAAAATCAAGCATTGCACTGATATTGGTGTGCATGATTAAACAAAGTAACTGAGGTCACCAGTAGATCGTGTAAGATTCATGCCTGTGATTGATTAAGTATGAAAGTTAATCAATTTAATTTATGTGATTGATGTTGACTCTTTCCTTTTGAAATTGCCTGTTCGTATCTTATTTTATCAAGATACTCTGCATGGAATGTCAACTAAACTACAGTAGCTCTTCAATTTGTTTATTTTGGTATAGTGATGTGTTTATTTCTGATCTAAGTAATTTTAACATGGCTTTTGTGTCACTAATTAAGATTTTCAAGTTACTTGAGATAAAATTAGATTTTCTATTAAGAAAATTTAATTTTCCTGGGGAAATAATTCAAGCAACATGGGAAACTTAACCTATTAGTTCCATTAGTAGTGGAATTGATAGTTTATTGCCTTAAAACATATGCCACACAGCTCAGGAACAAAGATGTTCCTTTTTTAATCATCTCAGTGTCAATGTGCTTTGTGTTTCCCGATGACTATGACGATAATTGTAATAATAATGAGAAGATGAAGAACATTTATATAGTACTTATTATGTGCCAGGCATTGTTTTAATTTCATTAAATATAATAACCCATTTAATAGCACATTATGTAAATGCATTTCCTTCTGTGAATTTTCTTTTATCAAAGTCACAGTGGTAATATCTTCTTATATATTGGATGCTGTCTCCTGCACAGTGGCAAACATACATTGTTAAGTCATAACAAGGTAACATTATTGGCCTAGGTAACATAATTAGTAGTCACTTGATAAATTTTCATATATAACATTGCAAAAAATGAACCTATTCATGTGATTGAATCTATACCTCGAATTAGTCAGGGTTCTCTAGGGAAACAGAACCAAAAGGAGATATCTGTATCTATATATCTTATCTTTCCATATCTCTATCAATCTGCCTATCTATCTATCTATCTATCTATCTATCTATCTATCTATAGAGAGAATTCTTTTAAGAATTAGCTCCTGAGATTGGGGTGGAGAGCCGGCAAGTCTGAAATTTGTAGGGCAGGCTGGCAGGCTGAACACTCGGGCAGGAGATGATGCTGTAGTTCTGAGTCTGAAATCGTGGGTTAGGCCACCAGGCTGGAAACTCAGGCAAGAGTTGATGCTGCAGTCTTGGAAAATTTCTTCTTCTCCAGGAAAACTTAAGTTTTGTTCTTAAGGACTTTAACTGATTAGATGAGGCCCACCCACAATATTGAGAGTAATCTACTTTACTTAAAGGCAACTGTTTCTAGATGTTGACCACATCTACAAAATACCTTTACAGAAAGACCTAGATAAGTGTTTGATTAAATAACTGGGTACTATAGCCTAGCTGAGTTGATACATAAAGTTCACCATCACATACTTTAAATTTATATGAATGGTGTATAAAGATGAGCAGGAGTCTTGGGAATAAATATATAATTAAATATAGTGAAACATCAATGTACTATTGTTCCACAGCTAGATAACAGTACTAATAACTTGTGACAAACATTGAAGTTTGGTTCACTGAACAACTTTTCTAAACTATTTTCTTCCTTTCCTTTTAATTTCCCAAACTCCCTCGTAGACTGGGGGCCATTGAAATCAGTTTTGTTGCAAAAGACATAAGTACAGGTCTGCTAAGGGAGGGATATTGTCATGTGGAAATTTTATTTTATTTTTTCTAAATAAAACAAATACTGCTGCATAGATTTTCCTCTTCCCTTTCTTCTCACCCAAGCTACAGAAATAAAGCCTACTAGAGCAGCAATGACTGGCAGCCACGAGGACAAAAGCCAACACGCTAAAGATGACCAACCTTTGAGATAGGAAGAACCAGCTTCCTGGAGGATAGTGCTGAGTTCTTACTCTAGGCTAATAGTCTCTGTCACTGGATTTCTTGTTACATAGGAAAAAAAGAAAAAAAAGAAAGAAAGAAAGAAAGAAAGAAAACACTCCTCTTTAAGCTATTGCAAGATGTGTTCCTTGGAATTGTTTCCTTGTTTGTTCGTTTTTGTTTTTTGTTGGTCTCTGGACACAATCCTAACTGAAAGTTTTTCCTATTTTTATTAGTAAAGGGAGAATTAGTTTTTATCTATTGGTTATACAGAACAAACCATGACATAAAATTGAATAGTCATCTTTCACAACCACTGTCTCTTTATCAGGAGAGACAACTCTAAAAGAATCTTGAAGCGTTACAAACTTTATAAAACAAAATTAAGGGTTCCTACAAGAATATGCAACGTTGACTACAAGGGTTTATGAAATCATCTACATATTGTTCTTTTCTGAGCTGTGTTACTCTCCTTATTCCTTGGTCACTGATGTTACTTAATGTCTAATGTAAAGGATAATAGGGCCTATTTTTCTATGGATTCTTGGAGGGGAACACTCTAAGAAAGGAAAAGAAGGGAGATATAGGCAAATGTAAGTGTGAGAGTTATGTAAGAATCTTTAGAATTAATACTATACTTTTTTTCAACTGTGTATGAGATTAGCTTCTCCCCTCCCCAGGGATGAGAGGAAATGGTAGTGGTACCAAAAATATAGTTTTACCTCTGTTTTGTTCTCATATAACATTTAGTATCTGGTACACATTCATGAAGAAATATATATTGGGTCAATGAATAAAGGACAAGCAAACTAATTAAATGTCCAACTACCAGAGATATTCATGTCAGAAGTACTTAAAGAAGAACAGACAAAAATAACAAGAGCTTAGGCTGAGAAGGAAATTTCAAGAGGATGACTTCTGTGAAATCTTGAAGTATATAAACAAGAGGAATATCAGTTTACTTAGTAAAACCAAGACTATAAGAGTAAGGGACACTTCTTGTAATTTTAAGTTAAAAGTATTTTATAGGGATATCTTTTGCAGTTTAAAAATTTTAATACATACATGCATGTGTGTGTGTTTGTATATATATGTGTGTGTATATATATATATATATGATGTAAAATAAGGAGTCTATTCCAAGGGTTTTAACAATCTTGAAGCATAAATACAGGCAGATCTTGGCGTTTCCATGTGTTACTTTCTGTTTGTTTATAGTAGCTTCCTCCCTTGTTCAGAAGACCATGACTTCAGTGTCAGGCAAGTGGCATGTAAACAGCCACTTCTATGTGTAGTGGAAAAGTTGCTTACAAACAGTAGTCAACACGTATAAATTTGGTGATTTTGCATAAGATTTCCTATTTCTCAGTTCTCTTGAATATTAGGGAAAACGTGACAGCACTGAATCTGCTTTTCAAGACGGCATCCAAGATGGCTGGTGACAACAAATGCATATCCTAATAGATTAAGGCATACAATCAGAATTCATTCCAGGTCCCAGTATTCCCTATTTTCTCCCCAACAATGAGACATTTATTCAGGTATTATTAATCAAGAAACCTGAATTACTGTTTGGGTATAGAAAAATACAGAAATATATATTTATAACAATATATTTATCTAAAAGGGAAGACAAAATACAGGCCAGAAGGGCTTCTTGGTTCAAGGAAAATGTGATAATGCATATTTCAATTAGAGATTAAAGAATATTGCACGTTTAATAGTAAATTTAGGGCTTCCCTAGTGGCGCAGTGGTTGAGAGTCCGCCTGCCGATGCAGGGGACACGGGTTTGTGCCCCGGTCCGGGAAGATCCCACATGCCGAGGAGCGGCTAGGCCCGTGAGCCATGGCCGCTGAGCCTGCGCGTCCGGAGCCTGTGCTCCGCAATGGGAGAGGCCACAAAGTGAGAGGCCCGCGTACCGCAAAGCAAAAAAAAAAAGTAAATTGACAGTATATCTATAACTATACTGCCCATTGTGGTAGCAACTAGCCTTTTGCAGCTATTGAACTCTTCAAATGTAGCTAGTCCAAATCAAATATGAGGTATAAGTTGAAATATACACTGAGTTTTGGAAACTTAGTGAAAAAGAATTTATAACATTTCTTTAACAACTTTTTAATTGATTATATGTTGAAATAAAATATTTTGATATAATGAATTATATAAATTGTACTATTAAAATTAATTTCATTCATTTTGTTTTTATTTTATTAATATGATTACTATACAATTAAAAATTCTATGAATGGTTTGCAAATGCCACTTGACTTATAAAATATTATACTTTTATTGGACTGTGCTATCCAGAGGATACATCTAGCCTATCTATCCAGCTTCACTCAGTTTTGTTACCTGTCTGGCACCTATAAACATATAAGATTTTAGCCCCTTGTATAGGATTAAAATTTGCAGCATTTCTATTTCATATAAAATATTTCATATCCATATGGAAAGCAAATATTTCAGTTCTACATAAATGAGAATTTTTGAGATATTTAAAAGCACTGTAAATAAGTAAATCCAACAAACTGTTCCATTGTACTTCGTTGTCATGATTTAGAAGACTGGTTTTACTCTTATAGAGTAAGGATGTCTTTGAGATAGTATTAAACAGTTATACACTATTTATAATATAAATCAGGATATCAATTTATGTACAAGTATTTTAAGCTGTGTAGACACAGTGTTAAGATGATACATTACAGATTCACAAATCATTAAGTGCATTGGATTTCAGAAATTATGTATTTTTATAAAGGTTATTACATTTCTATACATTATTATATGTTATATCCACAGCAAAATCTAGAGTAGCACTCTGTAGTAAAAAACATTACTATATCTCCTGTGAAATGTATGAACAATCACAGTGAATGTGTTTAATGAAATTGATAAATCGTATCTCATTGGTTCAAGTTTAGAATTTGTGAAAAGTTAAGTTCATGTCAGGACAGGTTTTGCCACCAAATGAGACATGAAAAAAACTTTTGTTGAGCACCACGAAAGTGCCCACTGGGATTATTTGGATTCATGATGCTATAAGACTAAGAATCAAAGAATACTTATATAACTAACAGGATTAGTACTTTAGGTACTTGAAGACTTACCTGTTAATTTTATTATTTCATCTTTTCTGTCACTCAAATAGACTTAGTTCTTCAAGGTCTTTAAATAGCATTGTTTCTGGAACTTAGAAAAGGTGGAAAGAAATAAAATAGTGATAGAAGTCTGCAACTTACACTTAAGCAACAGAGAAGCTTTTCAGTAGGAATTATCCATTTTCATATTACGGTTTTAAAATGTCAGAAATTATATCTTTTGTTTCCTAAATTTAAGAACCAAACTTTTTTTTTTAATCTCCTGAAAATCATTGAGTTGTTTTATTACTTGCAGAAAGTGATGCAGAAAAATAATGTTGAATTATCCTGTATCTCTTCTTTAGCATTTAAATACTTGCTTTGCATTTCCATCCCTCTTTTCATGGTCCTAATTCAATCTTCTGGCAAAATTATTGCTTTAGCCTCTTTTCAAATACCATAGCTCCATATTTTTCCCATTTGGAACCTACTAGACTCTATACTGCCTTTAGGCTTATGCTTCTCACCAGACCCCTGGTTAGGCAGTTTAGATCTATTTTTTCTCATTGAATTCTTAAAAACAAAATTTGGATTATAAAATGGCATTAGGTAGCTCAGATTTTAAGAAACTTGTCCAAATTGAGGAATCTGGTAAGAGTTACAGTTAGGATTATAATTGTAGCTTGAAGAAATAATTTTTGAATTTGTTTCCTCAATGTCATTCTCTTTCAGGGGAAATCATCACAGGTTAACTAAATCATTTTCTATATCTTCTAGAGAATGCTCTAGAGAATTCACCATGAATTCAAACATATTTCAATATAATATTTTATATAATCATGCTACAGGCTTTAAAACTACAAAAGCTATACAGGTGTTGTTGTTGTTTTATTGTTGGTTGTTTTTAATTATCAGCACTAATAAATTAGTATCCAATTTGCATGCCTTTTTTTTTTCGTGCTTAATTTATCTGGCTAGAACCCCCGGTTCAGGTTGAATGTTAAATAGAAGTAGATATCTTTACCTTATTTCTTACCTGACAGGAAAAACTTACAGTGTTTCAGCATTTCAGCATTAGGTATGATGTCAGCTGTAGGTTTTCTATAGATGACCTTTATCAGGTTGAAAAAATTCCCTTCTGTTCCTGGTTTGTTGAGAACTTTTATCAGGAATGGACAGTGGATTTTCTCAAAGGCTTTTTCTATATTTATTGAAATGATCATATGTTTTCCTTTTTTCAGTTTGTTAATATAGTGATTTATATTACTTTTTTTTTTTTTTTTTTTTTTTTTTTTTTTTGCTGTACGCGGGCCTCTCACTGCTGTGGCCTCTCCCGTTGCGGAGCACAGGCTCCGGACACACAGGCTCCGCGGCCATGGCTCGCGGGCCCAGCCGCTCCGCGGCATGTGGGATCTTCCGGGATCGGGGCACGAACCCGTGTCCCCTGCATCGGCAGGCGGACTCTCAACCACTGCGCCACCAGGGAAGCCCCTATATTACTTTTTGAATGTTTAAACCAGCCTTGCATTCCTAGGATAAACTCCATTTGGTCATCATTTGTATTCCTGTTTATATATTGCTAGACCTGCTAAAATTATGTTAAATTTTCTTTTTTGCACTTATGTTTAAGAGGAATATTGGTGCATAGTTTACTTTCTTTATATATTTTTTATCAGATTTTGTATTGAGATAATGCTAGCCTTAAAGAATGAGTTAGGAAGTATTCCCTTCCTTACAGTATTCAAGAAAAGTTTGTGTAGAAGTGGATTTTTTCCCTTTTAAATGCTTCATGGAAATCACCTGTGAAGACATTGAGACTTAGTGTTGTCTTTGCGGAAAGGTTATTAACTACAACTTGCATTTATTTAATAGATGTAGGATTATTCAGATTCTGTATTTCTTCTTGAGTGGACTTTGTGTCTTTTTTTTTTTTTTTTTTTTTTTTTTTTTTTTTTTTTTTCTTTTTGCGGTATGCGGGCCTCTCACTGTTGTGGCCTCTCCCGTTGCGGAGCACAGGCTCCGGATGCGCAGGCCCAGCGGCCATGGCTCACGGGCCCAGCCGCTCCGCGGCATATGGGATCCTCCCAGACCGGGGCACGAACCCGTATCCCCTGCATCGGCAGGCGGACTCTCAACCACTGCGCCACCAGGGAGGCCCGGACTTTGTGTCTTTTAAAGATTTTTTCCTTTCCATCTAAGCATGGACTTTATTGGCATAACGTTTTTCATAGTACTCCTTGTTATGTTTTTAATTTCTTGTAAAATCTGTAGTAATGCCACTTCTCTCATTCTTGAGATTGCTAATTTGTGTCAGCTCACCCTTTTTTCCTGGTTGGTCTGGGGAAAGGGTGGATAATTTTATTAATCTTCTCATATAATCAGCTTTTGGTTTCTTTGTTTTTTTTTAGTTTTTCAGTATTTTATATAATCAATGTCTATTCTAAGTTGGGTTTCATTTCCTATTATTTTTCTAGTTTCTTATGGTGGACGCTGAGGTCATTGATTTGACTTTCTTTTCTAACATAGGTGTTTAACACTATAAATTTTCCCCTAAGTTTTGCTTTGTCAACATCTGACAAAGCAAAGTTTAATAAGTTATATTTATTTTAATAAATAATAAGTTTAATTTAATAAACTTGTTTAATAAGTTATATTTTTAATAAGTTATATTTTCATTTTTATTCATTATAAAATACTACTTTTCCTTTTGAATTAATTTTTGGTTCATGGATTATTTAAGGGTGTGTTACCTACTTTCCAAATGTTCGAACTTCTTTCCAGAGATCTTTCTATTTTTAGTTTCTAATTTCACATCATTATGGTCAGAGAACAAACTCTGTATACCTAAAATCATTTTAAATTTAATGAGACTGGTTTTATGGCCCCAAATATGGTTATATTGGTAAATGTTTGGTGTGTACTTCAGAAGAATGTGTATTCTGCTGTTGTTGGGCAGAGTGTTCTATAATGTCAATTATAAAATGTTGGTTGATTTTGTTGTTTAGGTCTTCTACAACCTTACTGATTTTTCTGTCTACCTTTTGTATCAATTGTTGGAATATGGAAATCTTTCATTCTTATTATAAATGTATCCCTGAAGTTTTTATTAGCTTATGCTCCATGTATTTTGAAACTCTGGTATTAGGGGCATAAGAACTAAGGATTGTTACATCATCCTGATTAATCAATCATTTATCATTCTTATAAAGAACTTCTTTATATCCCTGGTAACATTACATGATCTGAAATTGTCTTCTCGGATACTGCTATAGCAATTCCAACTTATTTTTGATTAGTATTGGCATGGTATGTTGTTTTCTTTTCTTTTACTTTTAACGTACTTGTGTTTTTATATTTAAGGCATGTTACTTGTAGGTAGCATATAGGTGGATTTTGTTTTCTTTTCCAATTTGTTAATCAGTGCTTTTTAATTGGTGATATCTAGACTATTTTTAATGTAATTATTGACATGTTTAGGTTAAAATGTATCATCATACTATTTATTTTATGTTAGTACCACTGGTTCTTTGTTCCTTTTTCTCCTTTCAGCCTTTTGTGGATTAACTCAGTATTTTTTTATGATTCTATTTTGTCCGCCCTTTAAAAAAAATCCTTAGCTATAACTCTGTTTTATTATTTTAGTACAGTAAGAATATCTTTAAACATAAGGAAAAGTTGAGTGCCTGCTCTCAGCACTTGCATTCAACATTTTACTGAAGGTCCTAGCCAGACAGTAATTCATGAAATAAAATAAATTATAAAAGAATTATAAAGGAAGAAAGAAAACTGGAATTGTCTTCAGATGACTGCTTATCTCAAGTGCCCAAAAGAATCAATAGATAATGCAGTCCTGCAAGTGATGGCAGTTGCAGTTGTGGGTCTTACTGCTCCTCCCTTACCCTAGAGTATCTTCTCTTTTTCTCCCTTTCTGCCATCCCAGCAAGCTGCAAAACTTCTGAAAAAAATGCCCCTCTAGCTCTTGCGGAGGTTGGTGTCTTCACAGGAGTCTCCTATTGCAGGGAGACCTTCAAGATGGCAGAGGCATAAGACATAGAGATCACTTTCCTCTCCACAAATACATCAAAAATACATCTACATGTGGACCAACTCCTATAGAACACCTACTGAATGCTGGCAGAAGACCTCAGACTTACCAAAAGGCAAGAAAATACACACATAACCTGGCCTTGTGGCTGACAGGGTCTTGGTGCTTCAGCCTGATGTCAGGCCTGAGCCTCCGAGGAGGGAGAGCAGAGTTCAGGACATTGGGCCACAAGAGACCTCCAGGTCCCATGTAATATCAATCGGCAATGGCTCTCCCAGAGATCTCTGTCTCAGTGCTAAGACCCAGCTCCACCCAATGCCAGGAAGCTCTGGTCCTGGACGCCCCATGCCAAACAACTAGCAAAGCAGTAACACAACACCACCAATTAGCAGAGAGGCTGCCTAAAATCATAATAAGTTCACAGACACCCCACAACACACCACCAGATGTGGCCCTGCCCACCAGAAAGACAAGATCCAGCCCTACCCACAAGAACACAGGCACCAGTCCCCTGCACCAGGAACCCTACACAACCCACTGAACCAACCTAACCCACTGCGGGCAGACACCAAAAACAATGGGAACTACAAACCTGCAGGCTGCGAAAAGGAGACCCAAAATACAGTATGTTAAGCAAAATGAGAAGACAGAGAAATATGCAGAAGTTGAAGGAGCAAGGCAAAAACCCACCAGACAAACAAATGAAGAGGAAATAGGCAGTCTACCTGAAAAAGAATTTGGAGTAATGATAGTAAAGATGATCCAAAATCTTGGAAATAGAATGAAGAAAATACAAGAAACTTTAACAAGGACCTAGAAGAACTAAAGAGCAAAAAACAATGATGAACAGCACAATAAATGAAATTTAAAATTCTCCAGAAGGAATCAATAGCAGAAAAATTGAGACAGAGGAACAGATAAGTGACCTGGAAGATAAAAGAGTGGGAATAACGACCACAGAACAGAGTAAAGAAGAAAGAATGAAAAGAATTAAGGAACATTTCAGAGACCCCTGGGACAACATTAAATGCACCAACATTCAACTTTATAGGCATCCCAGAAGATGAAGAGAAAAAGAAAGGGACTGAGAAAATAATTGAAGAGATTATAGTTGAAAACTTCCCTAACATGGGAAAGGAAATAGTCAAGTCCAGGAAGTGCAGAGAATCCCATACAGGATAAATCCAAAGAAAACACGCTAAGACACATATTAATCAAACTATCAAAAATTAAATACAAACAAAAAAAATTAAAAGCTGCAAGGGAAAACAACAAATAACATACAAGGGAATCCTCATAAGGTTAACAGCTGATCTTTCAACACAAACTCTGTAAGCCAGAAGGGAGTGGCAGGACATATTTAAAGTGATGAAAGGGAGAAACCTACAACCAAGATTACTCTACCCAGGAGGATCTCATTCAGATTCGATGGAGAAATTAAAAACTTTACAGACAAGCAAAAGTTAAGAGAATTCAGCACCACCAAACCAACTTTACAACAAATGCTAAAGGAGCTTCTCTAGGCAGGAAACACAAGAGAAGGAAAAGGCCTACAATAACAAACCTGAAACAATTAAGAAAATGATAATAGGAACATACATATCGATGATTACCTTAAATGCAAATGGATTAAATGCCCCAACCTACAGACATAGACTGGCTGAATGGATACAAAAACACCACCTGTATATATGCTGTCTACAAGAGACCCACTTCAGACCTAGGGACACATACAAACTGAAAGTGAGGGGATGGAAAAAGATATTCCATGCAAAAGGAAGACAAAAGAAAACTGGAGTAGCAATTCTCATATCAAACAAAATAGGCTTTAAAATAATGACTATTACAAGAGACAAAGAAGGACACTACATAATGATCAAGGGATCAATCCAAGAAGATATAACAACTGTAAATATTTATGCACCCAACATAGGAGCACCTCAATACATAAGGCAAATGCTAATAGCCATAAAGGGGAAATCGACAGTAAGACAATCATAATAGGGGACTTTAACACCCCACTTTCACCAATGGGGTGAAAGTAAGTAAGGAAACACAAACTTAAATGACACATTAGACAAGATGGACTTAATTCATATTTATGGGACATTTCATCCAAAAACAACAGAATACACTTTCTTCTCAAGTGCTCATGGAACACTCACCAGGATAGATCGTATCTTGGGTCACAAATCAAGCCTTGGTAAATTTAAGAAAATTGAAATCGTATCAAGTATCTTTTCCAACCACAATGCTATGAGACTAGATATCAATTACAGGAAAAATAACATTGTAAAAATTACAAACACATGGAGCCTAAACAATACTCTACTAAATAACCAAGAGATCACTGAAGAAATCAAAGAGGAAATGAAGAAATACTTAGAAACAAATGACAATGAAAACATGATGACCCAAAACCTATGGGATGCAGCAAAAGCAGTTCTAAAATGGAAGTTTATAGCAATAAAATCCTACCTCAAGAAACAAGAAAAATCTCAAAATACCTAACCTTACAACTAAAGCAGTCAGAAAAAGAACAAAAACAACCCCAAAGTTAGCAGAAGGGAAGAAATTATAAAGATCAGATCAGAAATCAATGAAAAAGAAATAAAGGAAACAGTAGTAAAGATCAATAAAACTAAAAGCTGGTTCTTGGAGAAGACAGACAAAATTGATAAACCATTAGCCAGACTCATCAAGAAAAAAAGGGAGAAGACTCAAATCAACAGAATGAGAAATGAAAAAGGAAAACTAACCACTGACACTGAAGAAACACAAAGGATCATGAGAGATTACTGCAAGCAACTATATGCCAATAAAATGGACAACCTGGAAGAAATGGACAAATTCTTAGAAAAGCACAGCCTTCCAAGACTGAACCAGGAAGAAATAGAAAATATAAACAGATCAATCACAAGCACTGAAATTGACACTGTGGTTAAAAATCTTCCAACAAACAAAAGCCCAGGACCACAGGGCTTCACAGGTGAATTCTATCAAATATTTAGAGAAGAGCTAACACCTGTCCTTCTCAAACCCTTCCAAAATATAGCAGAGGGAGGAACACACCCAAGCTCATTCTGTGAGACCACCATCACCCTGATACCAAAACCAGACAAAGATATCACTAAAAAAAGTACAGGCCAATATCACTAATGAACATAGATGCAAAAATTGTCAACAAAATACTAGCAAACAGAAACCAACAGCACATTAAAAGGATCATACACCATGATGAAATGGGATTTATCCCAGGAATGCAAGGATTCTTCAATGTACGCATATCAGTGTGATACACCATATTAACAAATTGAAGAATAAAAACACATGATCCTATGAATAGATGCAGAAAAAGGTTTTGACAGAATTTAACACCCATTTATGGTAAAAACTCTCCAGAAAATAGGCAGAGAGGGAACCTACCTCAATATAATAAAGGCCATATATGACAAACCCACAGCCAACATCGTTCTCAATGGTGAAAAGCTGAATCCATTTCCAGTAAGAGTAGGAACAAGACAAGGATGCCACTCTCACCACTATTATTCAACATAGTTTGGGAAGTTTTAGCCACAGCAATCAGAGACGAAAAAGAAATAAAAGGAATCCAAATTGGAAAAGAAGTAAAACTGTCACTTTTTACAGATGACATGTTACGATACATAGAGAATCCTAAAGATGCTACCAGAAAACTACTAGAACTAATCAATGAATTTGGTAAAGTAGCATGATACAAAATTAATGCACAGAAATCTCTTGCATTCCTATACAGTAATGACTAAAAATCTGAAAGAGAAATTAAGGAAACATTCCCATTTACCATTGTTACAAAAAGAATAAAATACCTAGGAATAAACCCACCTAAGGAGACTAAAAACCTGTATGCAGACAACTATAAGACAGTGATAAAACAAATTAAAATGATACTGATGGAGAGATAAACCATGTTCTTGGATTGGAAGAAACAACATTGTGAAAATCACTGTAATACCCAAAACAATCTACAGATTCAATGCAATCCCTATCAAACTACCACTGGCATTTTTTCACAGAACTAGAACAAAAAATTTCACTGTTGGTATGGAAACTCAAAAGACCCTAAATAGCCAAAGCAATCTTGAGAAAGAAAAATGGAGCTGGAGGAATCAGGCTCCCTGACTTCAGACTATACTACAAAGCTACAGTAATCAAGACAGTATGGTACTAGCACAGAAACAGAAATATAGATCAATGGAACAGGATAGAAAGCCCAGAGATAAACCCACTACCTGTGGTCACTTAATCTATGACAAAGGAGGCAAGAATATACAATGGAGAAAAGACAGCTTTTTCAATAAGTGGTGCTAGGAAAATTGGACAGCTACGTGTTAAAGAATGAAATTAGAATACTTCCTAATACCATATAGAAAAATAAACTCAGAATGGATTAAAGACCTAAATTTAAGGCCAGATACTGTAAAACTCCTAGAGGAAAACATAGGCAGAACACTCTATGACATAAATCACAGCAAGATCCTTTTGACCCACCTCCTTCAGAAATGAAATAAAAACAAAAATAAACAAATGGGACCTAATGAAAATGAAATGTAAAAGCTTTTGCACAGCAAGGGAAACTATAAACAAGTTGAAAAGATAACCCTCAGAATGGGAGAAAATATTTTCAAATGAAGCAACTGATAAAGGATTAATCTCCAACATATACAAGCAGCTTATGCAGCTCAATATCAAAAAAACAAACAACCCAATCCAAAAATGGGCAGAAGACCTAAATAGACATTTCTCCAGAGAAGATATACAGATTGCCAACAAACACATGAAAGGATGCTCAACATCACTAATCATGAGAGAAGTGCAAATCAAAACTACAATGAGGGCTTCTCTGGTGGCACAGTGGTTGAGAGTCTGCTTGCTGATGCAGGGAACACGGGTTTGTGCCCCGGTCCAGGAGGATGCCACATGCCATGGAGCGGCTGGGCCCATGAGCCATGGCCACTGAGCCTGCACGTCCAGAGCCTGTGCTCCACAATGGGAGAGGCCACAACAGTGAGAGGCCTACATACCAAAAAAAAACAAAAAAAAAAAACAAAAAAAACCTACAATGAGCTATCACCTCACACCAGTCAGAATGGCCATCATCAAAACCCTACAAACAATAAATGCTGGAAAGGGTGTGGAGAAAAGGGAACACTCTTGCACTGTTGGTGGGAATGTAAATTGATACAGCCACTCTGGAAAACAGTATGGAGGTTCCTTAAAAAACTAAAAGTAGAACTACCATATGACCCAGCAATCCCACTGTGCATAGACCCTGAGAAAACCATAATTCAAAAAGAGACATGTACCACAATGTTCTTTGCAGCACTATTTACAATAGCCAGGACATGGAAGCAACCTAAGTGTCCATTGACAGATGAATGGATAAAGAAGATGTGACACATATATACAATGGAATATTACTCAGCCATAAAAAGAAATGAAATTGAGTTATTTGTAGTGAGGTAGATGGACCTAGAATCTGTCATACAGAGTGAAGTCAGTCAGAAAGAGAAAAACAAATACCGTATCCTAACACATATATATGGAATCTAAAAAAAAAAATGGTAATGAAGAACCTAGGGGCAGGACAGGAATAAAGACACAGACATAGAGAATGGACTTGAGGACGTGGGGTGGGGGAAGGATAAGCTGGGACGAAATGAGACAGTGGCATGGACATATATACACTACCAAACGTAAAATAGACAGTGGGAAGCAGCTGCATAGCACAGGGAGATCAGCTCGGTGCTTTGTCACCACCTAGACGGGTGGTATGGGGAAGGTGGGAGGGAGACGCAAGAGGGAGGGGATATGGGGATATATGTATACTTATAGATGATTCACTTTGTTATACAGCAGAAACTAACACAACATTGTAAAGCAATTATACTCCAATAAAGATGTTTTAAAAAAAAGAATAGATAAATTATTTAATCAGGGTTACTAAATTTAAAGCCATTCTTAAATGATATTTTTATTCACCAGTAATCAGTACTTCAAAAAGTGTTCTTTTACATTGCATATTTATGTTGCACATGTAACTATTTATGGAGGGAGCATCTAAGATCGATGGTTGATTATTTCTAATAGGTTTACTTACTTTGTTCATTCCTAGTTTTGTCTGTAAATTTATGTGCCCTAAATTGCATACATATATAAGAACTAACTTGTGAGTTTAGTAAATACCGCAAGGCAAACTATCTGCTTACTTAGTTCTATGTTCCTGTCATCACTCAGTCCCTCACTTGTGTATACCTTACATTGTTGCCAATGAATCTTGTTACAGATTCACTTTATTAATTTAAGAATAATTTATTCAGTAATGTTAGTTGTTTTCAACAGGAGGATTTGTCCTATTTCCCTCTGCCATCTTGCCAGAAATGTTTAACCTGTATAATTTTCATAATTCATACTATGTAATTCTCTCAGTGATGCCATGAGGCTGTTTCTTTACTGTATTTCTGTACATTTATTGATATATACATTTAACTTAAGCTTTTGTTAGAATTGTCATTAGGTCAATTTTAACCTAATTCATAAACAAAAATCTATTGAGTACCTACCATGTGCTTGCCTCTGGTAAGTAGACAAGTTATTAAGACACAGTCTGTCTCTTGGGTTGTACGTGATGGAAAACTTAACTCACTCTGGCTTAAAAATAAAGGTAATTAATTGATGTCTGTAGCTGACAAGTGAAAAAGTGCAGTAAGCTAAGATCTGGCTTCTCTCTGCTCTGACCACACTGGTGTTGGCTTCTCCACCACACTCTACACTGTGCACCATCAGCCCTGCTTGTCTAGGCTTTCCCTCTCATAGAAGACTCCAGGTTTCACATTCTCACCTTGTATCTTGCATGAAAAAAGAAGAAATTTCTTCTGATAATAGAAAGTTACAAAAGAGAAAGTGAAAAGTTTTCCTCGTAGAAAACCTCAACAGATATATAGTCATGTCTCATTGCATCAGCCTATTTAGAATATTTGTCTGTACATGAACTAGTTACTGTCTAGATAACAGGGTATGCTGACTGGCATGAGCCTGGAACTGAGGGTGGTTTCAACTCTATCTAAACCATAGTAATGGTTGATAGTAATGGTTGAGGGAGGAGGGGTTTTGCAAAGATAAATCAAAAGACAACAATAAAGGAGGTGAATGGAGACTGGAGAAGTGAGGGGGTGTGGAATAACTACTTCTGGCCTCCATTCCATCTTCTAATAATTTATGAACCAGGAACTTTAAAATCCATCCTTAAAATTGTTAAGTCATTGAGTATAGTCAAGTTAAATCATAAACTGATGTTAGGCTAGACTTCTCTGACTGTACTTTCTTGTGATATATTTGTCTCTGCTTTTTAAACATAATCATAAGGTTTAGAGTTATTCCTATAAATTTTTATCCTATTGATTTTTCACCATCATTCTTACTTGTTGGGCTGTTTCAGCATCTTGATTCTGTCAACTGTCATATTAACTTACCCTTCCAGACTGAGGTCACCTGAAATTGTGATAAGCATAGTTCCTTTATCTCTATCCGCAGTGTAGATAAAAATGTTTCATGGCACAAGGCCAAATACAGTGGTTAAACTTTTTTATTTGTTTTTTGGATTGTGCATGAAAATTTGAATAAGTAGCCACTAGCACATAATAAAATTATGATAAAAATATTCAATCTTTTTATTAGTATCCATGACAGCTTGCATTAATAATGTCAATAGTAAGCATTCACAGTTATATATGATTATAGTCAGGGCTGGGTAAGGATAAGAAGATAAAGGTTAGGTTTATCTGTTGTACAGATTTCACGGTTAAAAAAAAAAGAAGATAATGATTTTACATTTTACTGCATCCATTTTGATCATGGCAAAACAGACAGAGGAATTCAGGATTACTGTGTTAAAATGTCCACATAAATGCTGTGTATCTATTGATTCTTATTTTGTAAAAGTACTTATAGTGAGAGTTACTGGCCATCTGTTAACAATTCACTCCACCTTCCCAACTGGCCTGGCACTGTGATAGTGTAGTTTCTGAGTTCAAACTCACCGATCTGACCTTTTATATGGCCTTTATTAGCCCTGCCTGTGAATTTGTGTTTGTTATGTGTTTCCAGAGAGTATGAAGTATGTAGAATATTCACAGCCACATTCTTTTGCAAACATCTTTATACTTCCATGGCTGACATCAGGAATTCAGAGACAAAAGGTATAGTAAAGGAAATTAAGTTTATAGTCCCTGATTTTTAAAAATACTTTTTACTGGATGACTTGCTATACTCTCTTGTTTGGGCTATAACTCTTTAGACGAGAGACAGAGACAGAGACAGAGAGAGGGACAGAGAGAGAGAGATGAGTATTTTGGTCTATATTCATCAAAATGGAAATCTCTTATTAAAGTGCTTTGTGACCACCTAGAGGGGTGGGATAGGGAGGGTGGGAGGGGACACAAGAGGGAGGGGATATGGGGATATATGTGTACATATAGCTGATTCACTTTGCTATACAGCAGAAACTAACACAACATTGTAAAGCAATTATACTCCAATAAAAATGTAAAAAAATAAAAGTGCACTTCTGATGATTTGCATGTCTTTATTTTTCCTTTTTGAAAATTTGATAATAGATTTAGAGCTCAAAAAAGAGTGACCCAAATTTTTTCTCAAAATAAGAACACTTTTGGCAGGCATTGGGACAATATCGACTTAACTCCTTCTCACAATACTGTTTTCACAATTCAACTTGACCTTGAATGTGATTGCTTTTCTAGCTGCAAGTGCTGCTCTTAAATATATGATGCCTACCGTGTTGTTAGATGAGTAGCAGATCTGAAATATGCAAAATTTGAATGAGAGGTACAGCCAGGTGCATGGAGTTTGTGAAGGCCAGATTCAGTCCTGATGTGATGCAGTGTTAACTTGAAAGAATTGTGAGCCATAAAAAAGTAGCCCACTATGTACTCAGCTACACCTGATTTCAGCTGGTTAATGCAGGCTCCATTTCTTTGCTTGAGGTGAAATTCACATGAACTATAAATGCTTGATCAAGAGTATTTCTCTGACTTTGCCTGGCCAGGGAGGCCCATGGAGAGAAAAGCCCTGGGCCAGGAGCATCCTGCTGGCCAGTTGTTTCCAGTCTACCGCTCAGAAATGAGGAAAGAAATAGGGTATCATCAGGCTGCATGGAGAATTTAGCTTTTTGACATTTCAGTTCCCAACCTCTCAATAATGTTGGTTATTGTCCATTCACTTCCTGCTCTAAAACAAAACAAAAAAACTTCCAACCTGGAGATAGAGATCTTCTTTTTCTGTTTTCCATTTGAAACCACTAATGTTAAGTCCCAGGAAATGCTGAAATTGGTCTGATTATTTGCAGTGCCAGGACCAAAGGCATCAGCCTCTTCTTATAAGAAGGGTTACAGTCTGGGTTCGAACTGGAACTGTAGAAGAATAATTAAGGATAGACTTAAGAAAGAGCTAGAGACCTGGGTCTGGATAAGTGGAAGTAGAAGAGGATGGTGTAGTTGTACAAAGACAGAACCAACCAGTGAAACTAAACATGGCATTTTGGAAAGACTTTAAAATTAGAGAAGTGGAGAATTTCCCTCAAGATCACATACCAAGGAGACATCACTAAATACAAAGGCTGATGGCTTTTTCTGCCTTTCTTCATAAAATGGGAGATAAAGCCTAAAAGATTACAGGTCAAGCAAAAGAGAAGGATGGTTCAGAACAAGACAAGTATGGTGACAGTGGTGTACTGGATGGGTAGCTTAGAATGTTTTATTCCTTCAACAAGTATTTATCGAACCACTATTTTTTGATCCAGGCACCATGAAATGAGCTTGGGGTAGTATAGTGTATAAAACCAGGCACAATCTCTAGAATCTTCACTGCAGTAGAAAAAGAATGACACACGTAAATTTAAAATTATGTTAAAACTGCGTTATTGCTGGAAAGGAGAGTGACGTGATGGAGATTATGATAAGAAAACCACACTAATGTACAGATTGTTCTTCCTTGAGAAAGTGAGTTTTGAACTGAGATAGGAGGAGAACAATAGCAGTTTGTCAAATGAAGAAGGGTGGGTGGGGAGGAAGGTCTGGGCAGAGAAAACTAAAGACCTGATGGCTGGAGTGTATTTGTTGTGAGTGATTAAAAATACGGAGCCAGAGAATGAAAACGAGCGTAGAAAATTGAGGACCCCAGATCTGATTATTCAGGGTCTTGTAAGCCATGTAAAGAAAACTTGTCTCTATCTTAAGAGAACTGGAAGCCAAACTTCAGTGTGAACAAGGGACTTGGAATCAGTAAGAGCAGATGTAGGCTGAGTGATAAGGAGGCTACTTTTAGGAATGGAGATGAGTGATGATGACAGATTGGTCCAGGGTGCTAATGGAAAGGATTAAGAGAAGGGAAAAATATGAGATATATTTGGGGGAAGAATTCAGTATGCAGTAACAACCAGCAAATGCAGGTAATACCCTCCATCCCCAAACAGCAACATTTGTCAGAGCCTGTGCACCGTGCTAGGGCCAGTACGTCTGCAGGATGAATGCCACCCTCTGTGTCAGGTTCACAACTTTTAAATGGTTCTTATCGTGATAAGAATAAATCTTAGCATAGGAAGTGTTGGTGCAAACAGGTAATTGAAAGTACTTGAGTAAAGAAAAACATGTGCCTGTGGGCAGGGGAGAGCAAAAGCTTTAGAAGAAAATTATACTTCTTTCCTTAATATTTTTTCCTTAAGTGCATATAAGTAACATCCCCTGCCCAAGCTTTATGTGATATGGAGATCGAGAATGAAGGACCATGTAGAATGGAGGGGAAAAAATGTAGAAAACTAACACATCCTAGAATCCTGCCACTCATGTTGTCTCCTCTTTCAGGAGGCTTATAAGAAATGCAGAATCTCAGATTGAAACTCAATTCTACTAGATCAGAATCTGCATTTTAACAGATCGCTGGGTGATCTGGATGCACTCTCAAGTTTGAGAATCACTATTTTAAAAAAAATAATACAATAAGCATCTCAGAGACGGGGTGGGGCACTGTGCCTAGTACACATTAGTTGCAAATTGCAGCCCTTTTGCTACTCAGCCTCCTTCAGCATACACAGTCACACAGCATGACGTGAAGTTTCTTTTTGGATGTTGTACGTATGCTCAAACATTGCATTAGCCATAGGTCTATCTAATGCTATTCAGAACTGAAATAAAAGAAAAGCACACCAACTTTTGAAAATGACAATGAATGAAAGTAAAGTAGATAGCAATGACAGATGAGAAAGAAAAGCCTAAGTCAGAGCTCACATTTAATAAAAAGCAAGTTCCACCTGAGAATTTGAGAAAGATTGTATTGCTAACAACAAAATTAAGTCAGAAGATCAAAGTTCTTATTGCAAGCTGTCTGCCTATGGATTTCTTACCATTTTCCCTCTTTTCTTTCAAAAACAAACTGCCTACTGTTCTAGTTATCTACTGTTGCATAACAAATCACCCCAATATTTACTGGCTTAAGACAACAATGTATTATTACCTCTCATGGATCTGCAAATTGAGCAGGCTCATCTGAGTGGTTCTAGTTTCAGGTCTTTTTAGTCAAATGGAGTCTGAGTTTGGGGACATTTGAAGGCTTGATTGCATCCTGTGTCTAAGATTGTTCATTATGTGACCGACAGCTAGGGCCAGCTGTCCCCTGGTAGCTGAGCTGGTATGTTTATTTGAATGGCTATACATGGTTTCTCCATGTCCTTGCCTTCTCATTGCAGAGAGAGACAGACAGAGGAGAAAAGAAGAGAGGAGAGGAAGAGGAAGAGGAAGAGGAAGAGGAGAGGAGAGGGGAAAAGAGAGGAGGGAGAGAGAGAGGAAAAGAAATATTTTTAAAGAACACTAGACAAACGAGCAGAATTTGCACAGGTAGGACAGAATATATAATCACTACAAATTAGATGCTGTTTTCACCCCTCCCTAAATATAGATTTCATTTGCATCATCATCTCATCTACTAAATGTCATTTTAAAATGTGAATTTTTAAATGTCAGCTAACAAGGAAGTTTGACTACTCAATCTCTCTTGTTATTCTGACTCCACCAGTCTATTATTAGGGACATTTTAGCAGTTGATTGCTGATATTCCTAATTAAGTATTGCTTGGTGTAAATTGATTGAAGGGGACATAATTTAAAAAAATCATGTGGTATAGAATCTGCTGGATAGTTATAGTTTAGTTGCATATCCCTTTCTTGGCCAAAATGCATCAAGAAGATTTGCACAAAGATATATAAAATTGTAATATAATTGTTAAAACTCCCACTGAGCCACAAATTACATGCTCTTAAAGTCCACTACTCAGGAGTTTCATTGAAGACATTTCTGCTTCAGATGGAAGAAGGGACAAGAAGCCTACACAAACTAGAAAACCTTTAAAATCTTTTTCACTTGATAACCCTATAATTCATGTGTCCCCTCTACAGTTAACTTGGGTACATCATAGTGGGCTTTCTCCTCAACTCAAGCCCCTTAGATGCTTTCTAAAAGAGACTCAATTAATTGCTGCTGCCATTGTCACAATGAAATTACCTATCCTGTGAAAAACCTGACTCTAATTAATGTTGTAGCATAGGTGCATTAATCCATCTGCTCCTCCAGTTCTCTAATGAGACACAAACTCACTACAAGATCTTTCTTAAAAAATAATAAACTGATTGACTTGGCATGACACCATCACCTAATTAATAAAATGGTGACAATTTTGAGATCCCTGTACTGTGATTTTCTTTAAAGAAAACTGTTTTGCAGATTTGTACAGGGACACAAGACAGGATGTAAATTTAGCAGTTAACAACCTTTGACTAAAGAAACAAGGGCTTAGATGGAATCAATATTGCCAGAAAGAATTTCCCGCAAACAGTCCAAGAAACCTGGAAATGCAAGAAAATAAAGCTGCATCAGAGAAAATGGTCTGTTTATAGTGACATCTAGTGGTATTCGTTTTCATGCTCGCCCATTCCTAAATGAATTCCCAAGTAAGATGACAAATACAGAAAACTTACTATTTATTTATTTTATCAGTACAAATATGTAATTGATGTAACATGTAATTGGAGTAACAAAAATTAGTGTTTCACAAAACTTCATGAATTAGTATCATCAGGTGATTTGAAGAAACTGTTTTTGAAAGTGGTGTGGGTAAATGGATTATGATGGGGATGATGACCACAAGAAGGGGAGTAATGTCTGCCTTTATGTGTAAATAGGTATATTTCTTGATTTTGAAACATGTGACCCGTATTTTATTTTCATATCTTTATTTCGGGTGAATGAAACCAACCAATCAGGAGATTCATGGTGTAAATACCTTTGTGAAAAATGAATTATCTTGTGGCAAATCTATCTTAAACTAAGATTACTAAAAGGACTACATTTCCAAAGCATTTCTGATAATTTACACAAGTACAGTTTGACTCACTATACTAAAAATACCTGTGTGCCGGGGTTGGGCAGGGGGCAGAGTGAGATGTGGAAGCAGAACATAATCCTACATTTTCCTGACAATTATGTTAGACCTTTTGTTTAGAACACATTTTTTAAATGTTGGAGATTAAAAGAAGAGTAAAGTGTTGAAATAAAACAAACGACAGTACTTCAAAATAGTAAGAAACAGCTATAAAAGTTGTAGGCTTGTTACAGTTAAGGGGCTTATGAAGTTGCTAAATTTGCTTCAGCTACTTCAGAAGAGAAGAAATTTTGACAAGCAACACTTTTTCAGAGGAAGTTTTTTCTTTGCACCAGTTCTGACACTTGTTCTTCTGGGAGAGCCCACAGAGAAATCCATCTTATGCATTACTGTTATCATACCTTCTGGATCATTTTAGGGCAGACCTTATCCATTATGGACAGATACCTTAACTCAACACTTCATTCAACTAATATTAATGGCCACCCATGTGTCAAACTGTGAATGAGTCTGAACCAGTACAAACTCTTAATCCTTGAAAGTCCATGTCTTCACTTTACTGAAAAGAAGCTTCCCTGGTGTGACACAATTTTTATCTCTAGCACTGTCCCATTTTCAGCAGTTTTCATCAATATTCTATGATATTAAAGTTTCAGAGTGTCCTTGAAGTTTATGTGTGTCCACTTGTACCCTCTGTACTTCAAGGCACATAGAAACTGCTTTGACCTTTGAGACCATCTTTTCTCTTCGCAAGATGAATCCCACACAGCTTGACACAGTAAGCATTACTTCAAAAGCATACGATTCTACTTTATTCTCCCATGTGATAACCATTTTGCCTGCAAGTGTCATGGGTGAATATTTTGAAAGACCAAATGTGACAATAATACCTCCAAGTTCTACTCAGAGCATTTTGTAAAACACCTTCTCCTTAGAATATATAATAAAGTTAAATAACTTGACTTTTTCATGAATTAAAATTTATCATTTAGGCATAAGTTAGTTATACAGTGGCATGATTTAAATACCATTTCTTACCCACAGAAGGGAATTACGGTAAACAGATTCATAGAATTTCTAGCCTAAAAATTTGTCTGGGTGTTCTAGGGCATAGCCACAGGCAGATTTCAGAAGCTTTTTAAACATGGGAATTGAAAATGCTTCATACGTGTACCTAAGGATAAGGAGAAAAAATTTTACTTTCAACATCTATCCACGGGCTTGAATTTGACTGACCAAATCTTCCTAAAGGAACATATTAAGGTTCAGCAGAAATATTTAGTGATGCAACATGTCAAGCACTCAGTGTACGTTTGCAACTTTAAGAATATACAATACCTTTCCATCACCTTTGGTTTTACTATGTGCTGAAAAATGTAGCCACTGCCTGGCAAAGTGTCATCTGTCCTGGTGTAAGACAAAATATCAATGAAGTTTTGTTATTTTGACAGTGGCCAGAATCTCTGCAAAATTTGCAAAAGGCATTTTGATGGTAGCATACACTCAATAGCCCCTAGAGGTGTATACATGTACATATTGAAATTTATCAGTGATAATTTAAAATAAGTACTGCGATATTAATCTTAACTATCATGCCACCAGATGTGTTACATATTCTTCCATTAGCGATTGTAATAAATATCACAAGTGTTTTATTGCTTTACTCAGAGAATAATCAGCCATATGTAACTCTCCTATCTCTCCTTTTTCTGTCTTACTGTGCTTTTATTTCATCTGGCTGGGTGCCTCACGACTCATAAGTTCAATCTAAACTTCAATTGGTTGATACTCATCTTTGTAGGGCTGACCCAGCTTTCAAGTTCAGAGTGAATTCCATCTTCTACAAGAATGAGTCTTTGGTTACTCTGGCCTGGCAACTCTCAGATCAGCTTACTTATTAGAATCACCAGGGAATGAAAAAAAAAATATACACACACACACACACACACACACACACACATACATATACACGTAAAAATCAGACCCCCAACTCAGATATTCTGTACTATGGTTTAATAATGAGCATATATATATATATATATGTAAAATCAGGCCCCAACCCGGATATTCTGTACTGTGGCTTACTGTCCTTATGATTTTAATTGTATAGCCATGGTTGATAATTCTGGTATCTGGTTTCTGCTCCACCACTAATTCTCATTTTTATTTTTTTGGTGAGATGGGGAGAGAGGATGGGTGATATAAGCCAATGATACAAAATTCAAAAGATAGAAAACATATATATTAAAAAAAAAAAACCTCCATTTACTCTAATTCTCAGCCACTCAGCTGTCTTCCCCAGAAGCAACTACTATTATATCTCATATCTCCTTTAGAAATAATATATTCACAAATAGACATGATTTTTCCTTCAACAACTTCTCTCTACTTCCCCCTTGCTATACAAAAGATAAGATACTACACTAACTTATATGAATATTGCTTTTTAAAATACTTGATAGTGCATATTAAAACCTTTCTGTATCAGAACATGTAATTTTGTTTCCTTCTCTTTAACAACAGCGCAATATTTCATTCTGTGAAGACGGCATACTTCATGTAACTGGTCCCCTTTGTAATGTTTCAGTCTATGTATTTGCCTGTTCACCACTATGTCCACATGTGTGAGAATATCTGTAGAGTAAATATTTGGAGTGGATGTGCTAAATCCAAGATATAGTACATCTCTCATTTTGATAGTTAATACCAGGTCACCCTCCAGAGTGAGGATGACTTGATACTCTCACGGACAATATGCAATTCCTTTTTTTCTCTCTTGCCAACACAGCATATTAGCAACATTTTAATAACTATCAATGTTGACAGGTGAAAAAAAAAGTATTACATTGTGGTACTAAATGTCCATCTTTCCTGAGGGATGAGGTTGAATACCTTTTCTTATGCTTAAGAGCCATTTGTATTTCATCTGTTGTGTACTGTTTGCTCCTGTTCTTTACGCACTTCCCTATTGGGTTGTTAGTTTTAACCTATTGGTTTCAAAGTTTATTTTATATATTAACAAAATCATTCTTTCATTTTGAGTTCCATATGATGTTTTTTCCCTATGTAGAAATTTTTTTATTCTTCTATGAGATAATTTCTTATTTTGCTTTTTTAAAAATAATTCTTTTCCATTATGGTTTATTACAGGATATTGGATATAGTTCCCTGTGCTATACAGTAGGACCTTATTGTTTATCCACTCTATTTATAATAGTTTGCATCTGCTAATCCCAAACTCCCAATCCAACCCTCCTGCATTCCCCTCCCCCTTGACAACCGTAAGTCTGTTCTCTAAGTCTGTGAGTCTGTTTCTGTCTCATAGATAAGTTCATTTGTGACATATTTTAGATTCCACATATAAATGATATCATATGGTAATTGTCTTCCTCTTTCTGACTTACTTTGCTTACTATGATAATCTCTTGGTCCATGCATACTGCTGGAAATGGCATTATTTCATTATTTTTTAAGGCTGACAATATTCCATTGTATATATATACCGCATCTTCTTTATCCATTCATCTGTCAATGGACATTTAGGTTGTTTCTGTGTCTTGGCTATTGTGAATAGTGTACTATGAACATAAGGGTGCATGTATCTTTTCAAATTATAGTTTTGTCTGGATATATGCCCAAGAGTGGGATTGCTGGATCATATGGCAACTCTATTTTTAGTTTTTTGAGGGACCTCCATACTGTTCTCCATAGTGGCTGTACCAATTTATATTCCCACCAACAGTATACTAGGGTTCCCTTTTCTCCACACCCTCTCCAGCATTTGTTATTTATAGACTTTTTAATGATGGCCCTTAATTTCCTTTTAATTTTTGTGACACAGTAGAAAGGATCTCTGTACTCTGAAACTTTTTAAATATCATAAAAACTTCTTGTATTTTTATAGTTTCACTTTTATATCTAAATATTTGATCAATCTAAAATTTATTATAAATGTATAGTGTTCATTAGTATTTAATTTTTTATATTTTAATATTTATTAGATATAAGTTGACATACAAATACTAATATGATATAATACATGAAATAAGTTTAAAAATAATGAAAACAATGAAGAAAAAAATTGGTCCAAGTAAAGCAGGGATGTATGTGAGTTTAATATATAAATTACATGTAGTGAAGAAAAATATTCCATTTAATAATGGACCATAGGGCTTCCCTGGTGGCGCAGTGGTTGAGAGTCCGCCTGCCGATGCAGGAGACATGGGTTCATGCCCAGGTCCGGGAAGATCCCACATGCCGCGGAGCGGCTGGGCCCGTGAGCCATGGCCGCTGAGCCTGCGCGTCCGGAGCCTGTGCTCCTCAACGGGAGAGGCCACAACAGTGAGAGGCCCGCGTACTGCAAAAAAATAAATAAATAAAAACAATGGACCACAAATTTGGCCATAAGCTGTCTGATAGACAGTGTGAGAAGGAAATATGTGATAATATAATCAGTTGTTAACTTTATAAGATCATTAAAATTAACATACCCATGCACACACACACAAATACACACATACCCCTTATTTATCAAGACAATCAAAATATCTCCTAACACTAAAAATAAAAATAATTTTCTTCCCTGTATTTTCAGGAAAATATCCTTAAACAATGAGCAGACTCCATTAACCTGTTTATAGTACAAGGCTGGCAGCATCAAAGCAACCACAGTTTAGTAAACCAGTGCTAGATATATGGGTCCCCAGAATGATTTGATTGAGGCATAAGATATGTTTAATATGTGTCAAGGAAATTTTTTTTAATTTAGAGAAATGATGGACAACATATCTTTCAGATATTCTCTAAAAAGTTAGTTTCTTCAACTGAGCTTTAAAAAGTACGTTGTAGACGCAGATTTCAAAAATATACTTTTTGAAAGTACACCTATTCTAATTTTCCAATTAAAAGTAGTACACAATCATTAATGTTTACTCTCTGACTTACCTTGTAAGTGATTCTTTACATTATGAGATCTCAAAGGCAGAGGATATATTTATGATTATATTTATACTTATACATTTATACTTAAATCTGCATAATATATAACTTTAGGAAGTTGATTGGTTCTCAGTAAAATCTGATTGAGTCACATGAAAATGGTTCTGTTTTCATGAAAGTGTTTAGAGATAGGAAGGGATACAATTTTTTAAAAGCCAAAATAGCACAGGGAGTTCTACTCAAAACTCTGTAATGGCCTATATGGGAAAAGAAGCTAAAAAAGAGTATATATATATATATATATATATATGTATAACTCATTTGCTTTGCTGTATACCTGAAACACAACATTGTAAATCAACTATATTCCAATAAAAAAATTTTAAAAATTAAAAAACCAAAATTGTAATATTTTGCTAATACACAATTATCTTAACCTTATGCTTAACCAAAAAGTAAGTTTTGGTTTATTTTAGTTTGATTTGTACAAGTGTGTTTTCTGATAAGCAGACTAAGAGCAAATAATAAACTTTTGTTATTATAGATAATAATTGACATCAGATTTCATTTGTATCACCTTTGTAGGTTCTGTCAGTTGAAGGAGCTTGTCTGTCTTGTTCACCCTTGTACTTCCAGCATTGAGAACAGTGCCTACAATATTAAGCATTTCTCGAATTAATGAATGAATAAGAACTTATGTTAGTTTTTGACATGAAGTAACTTAATAGGCCAGAGACACATGATTATACATCCCTCAAAAAGAATAAAGTATACATAAAGTATATACTTTAAAGTATAAAGTTCTAGTATGAATAACCGTGTGGTAGCTAGAGTTTTCTAGAAAGTGGCAGAATACTATTACTGTAAGCTAATTGCTAATCGTATTTTATAAAATTGCTTAGTCTCGCTGATTCTTTGGTAAATAGAAGTAAAAAATACTTGGTTGTGTTAGCATTATATTTCTGTGTGACAGAAAATACCATTCCTCTTAAATTTTTCATGTGGTCTTGTCCCAATATCTTATACTGATTGAATTCAGAACACTTACTTGACTGTCCGTTATTTAAACTTTAGCTGTTTATAAATGTATTGCCTCTTATCCCAGATAAATTATAATACTAATATAATTACTATTTATAACTATAGTTTATTTTTCTATCTTATTGCATATTTCAGTACATTACACTTTCTGATTTTTTTCTTTTCTGCTTTTACTGGATTTGTCATCTGTTGATTTAGAAGTTACAGACACTGTGATGGTTGTCCTGTACATCTATTTCCACATATATTTTCTTCTATCGATTTGTTAGATGTATCAAATCTATAAAGTGCTTTTCTCCAATACTTTAAAAATGTTTATTCCTTTTTTTTCTGTATCTAGTGCTAATAATGAAAATTCTAATGCCAATTAGATGGTCTTATCTTTCTGTATGAGGGTTTTTAGAGTTATTCTGTCTTTGATATTCTTTATTGTCACTAAAATGTGTCTATATATGGGTTTTATATTCTCTCTCCTAATTAGTTCTCTGTCAGTGGTTTATGTCTGAGATCTGTAATCATTCTATTATACTAGTGTATTAATCAGCTCGGGCTGCTCAAGCAAAATACCACAGACTGGGTGACTTAAAGAACAGACAATTTTTTTACTGTTCTGGAGGCTAGAAGTCTAAGATGAAGGTCTGGCTGACTCAGCTTCTGATGAGAGCTGTCTTGCAGGTCTGTTGAGGATCACTTTTCACTCTGCCCTCACATTGCCTTTTTTGCACTGTGTGATTCTGATACTGCAAGTCTAGAGATTACATATTGTGAATCATGGCCTTAAATATGTCATTTCACCCAGGCTCCAGTCTTCCCCATCTTCACCCAAAACACACACATTCTCTTTCACAATGGTTTTCTTTCCACCTAGTGATATTTATTTACTTTTGTTCATTTTAATTTTTAATTACTTTTATATTGTTTTGGTTATTAATTCCTATGATCCATGCTTTTCTCTTACTTTTGTAGATTTCTTAGGGTTGACTTTTGAGGAGGGGACCTGGTCCCCATCTTATTTGCACTCTTAATAAAAACAAGAAACCCCTTCATGGTTCCGTATTATAATTTTAAATGTTGTTATGCTTTTCTGAATATATATATTATAGAAAATATATATAATACAAAAATTCGAAAAACAAATTTATCTGTAATTCCTCAAAACTAAGATAACAGTCCTTAACTTTTTGGTCTAAATTCTTCTAGTCTCTTTTTAAAAAAAAATTTATATAGATAAATCATTGATGATTTATATTGTGGATTAGTTTTGGCCTGGTTGTACATAGGTGACTTTTTATTTCCTGTATCAAGTGTTAAAATTAAATGCTGAATGGAGATATTCTTTTTGGAGCTAAATGTTCCCTTGATATCTTTGACTGTTGTAATGTAAATTTTCACAGTCTCCACATCTTTTACTTGAACTTACCCTTTTAAATTATAGGAGCGCTCACATCTGCATTCCTTAAGTGGGAAAAAAATTATAAGATGTATGCTTGAAGAGTACTTGTTACTGTCATGATTATTGGTAGTAATAATAATGCCATACTCCTGAAATACTTATCAGAATCCACTCTGCTTATATTGCTAATAAGTGATCACTGAAAGCATAGAGATAGCATAACTACATAGAACATAACTACATAGCTACATAGCTTGAAGCAGTAGAAAGAATATTATTTAATGATTTTGTTTACCTTTCCCCTTTGCCATCTGTCTTTCATAGTGTAGCAACCTTTGGCATAAACACCACATGGAAGTTATAGCTAAGGCCAGGAACCCACCAATAGATTAACTCATGGCTTATGTCAAAAGACAGAGACTTACTTTAAAAAACACAAGGTACACTGTTCTGGATGCTAAATAATAATGACAGTGTCAACTGGTAACACTTATGAAATAGTGCTCTATTAGGATCACTGCAGTGTGTGCTTTCTTTGGTTTATCTCATTTAATTCTTACAACATAATAAGGTATGCCTGTTACTAAGGTGTAAAGGTCATGTGGTTGAGCCCATTATTTGTTTATTCAACAATTATTTATTTAGAGCCTATAGTTTGCTAGGCAATGTGTGTGGAGCTGAGGATCTAGGAGCCTATATACCAGAAAAAATACAGAACCAAACAAAAAACAAAAACAAAACCCCTGCTAATGCAAAGTACTTTGAAGAAAATAAATAGGGTGATATGAATATGATCGGATGACTAGGGAGGGGTGGTTAGGGAGGACTTCTTCTAAGAGATGATACTTGGTGAGACAGTCACATGCTCACCAGTGTTCCAGATAAGCCACCACGTTTAAAGGCCTTGAAATGAGAATGATCATTCTAACTGTCCATCTTTTTCCCTGGTAGTCTTCCTTGCTTTGAAGTCTACATTGTCTAATATTAGTATATAGTTACTCCAGCTGTCTTTTGATTAGTGGTCGCATAGCATTATTTTTGCAATCCCTTTACCTTTACCACATTTATATAATTACATATGAAATAGGATTGTTGTGGATACATAAATATTTTTTTAATCCATTCTGACAAATTCTGTCTTTTAATTGGTGAGTTTAAATCACTACATTTAATAAAATTATTGATATGTTTGGATTTAGGTCTGCTGTTTTACTATTTGTTTTCTGAATTTTCCCTCTAATTTTCGTTCTTCTGTTTCCCCTTTCTTGATTCCTTTTGAATTATTGAGTTTTTGATGGTATCTCTTTGTATAGTTTTTTAGTGGTTTTTTGCAGGGTGATTATGGCACATATACTTAATTTTTTTTTCATTTTACAGAGACTTAGTATTTTACCATTTCAGATGGTAGGCAGAAACCTTACCACAGTGTAGGTCCTTTTCCTCTCCTTGTAGTTCTCAGATATTACAAGTACATATATTGAATAATCCATTAGAAAGTGTCATAATTTTTATTTTCAATCATCATGCATATTTTAAAGAACTGAAAAGGAAAATAGTCTGTTTTGGTTTTCCAGATGTTTACCATTTCTGTTACTCTTCCTTTATTCCTTATGTTATAGGTTTCTTACTAGTGATGAATCCTCTTAGTTTTGTTTCATCTGAGAATTATCTTTATTTCACCTTCATTTCTAAAGAATATTTTCACTGGTTATAGAATTCTAATATAGAATTTTTCTGCAGCACTTTAAAAATATTGTTTCACTTCCTTCTGACTGTCATGGTTTCTGATATCAAATATAGTCATTTGAGTTACTATCTCCATATGTAATGAGTCCTGGGCTGCAGTCAAGATTTTTGTATGTGTCTTTAATTTCAGAAGTTTGATTATGATGTCTCTGCATGTGAGTTTCTTGTGTTTATTGTGCTTGGAACTTCCTGAGCCTCCCTCTTGCATCTGTAAGTTTGTCACTTTCACCAAATTAGAGAAGTTTTCAGTTATTTTTCTTCAAACACGTTTTTCTCTATCACATACTCTTTTTCTCTTTCTGTGACTCAGATGACACCAATGTTAGACCTTTTGATATTGTCCCACAGGATATTGAGGCCATTTTTATTATTATTATTTTAATCTCTTTTCCTCTCTCTTTTTAAGAATGTTTCATTTCTCATGATCCACCTTGAAGTTATCTGCTTCTTTACCATTACCCTATTTAGGCCATCTAGTGAATTTTCTATTTTGATTATTAGATTAGTCAGCCAAACAATTCCATTTCATTTATCTTTGTATATTCTAACTCTTTGCTGAGACTTTGGATCTTTCTATTCATGACATGAGTGTTTGCATTTGCCTATTAAAACATGGTTATAATAGCTGTTCTACTGTCTTTATCTGATAAGTATAACAACTCTGTTATCTTGGTTTTGCTATCTGTTGATTGTTCTTTCTTTAAGTGTTAAGATTTCCTTGATTCTTCACATGCCAAGCAATTTTGGATTGTATCCTGAACATTTTGAGTATTGTGTTACGAGACTCTCTTGTTTAAATCATAAGAAGATGGTTCTTCTTTCAGGTTTAAGCTAAAAGCTCTGATCTACTTTTTTAGATTGTGGTTTCAATGTCTGTGCAGTTTTTAAAGTGTTTGCAGTGCTATTTGGATCACTTGGTGTGTTCACTTTCTAGCAGCCATTCTGTGCCTGGTCTATATTGTAGTCAGTTTTAAAGCCTTTGATATCCTATTTAGGGTCAGATTCCCACATGTTCAGTTCAGAGGTGAGCACAGGAGTTCATACACAATTTTATGGGATTGATCTCTCTCTCTTGAGCTCCCTCCTCTCTGAAAACTCCCTGATACTTCCCAGTCCCCTGCAGCTTCCTTTCCAGATCCTCTGGTTAGAGAGCTTGGGCTTTAGTTAACCTGCTTTTCCATGCACTTCCTACAACTGGGTCTGAATTTGGAAGAAAGTGGTAAAAATAGAACAAGAAAAAGAGGCAACAAGCAACAGATTCATCCCCATGCTCTTGAGATCATGGCTCCTCTGTTAAGAAAGTTTCCCTCCCTCAGAGTTTTAGGTGCCTGCTCAACCACCAGGGCTGCAGCTTCAGCTCTAGAGTTTCCCAGGGGCTAGCGAGTGCAAGAGACAATGGAAAAGAGAAAGAAAAATAACCACGGGGAATTCTCGCACCTTCTCTGCATTTCAGGAGTCCTCTTTACAGTACTTTGGAACTCCTGAAGCTCTTTCTGTCTTTAGTATGCAGTTTTGTGCTCCCTTTGAGTCGGGGCCAGCCCAAGCAATACAGGAAAGGGGGAGAAATAGTAAATTCACTACCTGTTTAGTGGTACGTTGAATTCTGCTCTCATTTCCCAGTCCACCTGCTACCATTTGTTTTTGAGTCCTCAGATATTTGTATTCCTTCCAAGATGTAAACTTGCATTCAGTGGGAGAGACCTCTGTAACTGGAACCTCCCTGTCTTGGCTGTTTATATATATAATCTGATTTACACTTCAAACAGAATACTTAGGTAGCTATATGGAAAATGAATTGTGGGAATTTAAGATATTTGTTAATACGTTAAACAATATTTGTTGCATAAGAAAAAAACATTCTAAATTTAGGATCAAAATGATTTAGAAGATAGGGAAACGTGAAAACAAAGGGATAAGGATGTTGGTATTTTTGGCTTGAACAATTGGGTAAGTGACACTGACATTTACTGAGATTTGAAAGACTGTGGAAAACAAGGCTTGAGGCTAAATACTGATATAAGATATAAGAGAGTTTTTGTTTGTTTTTTCTCTCCTTTGGTCATACCACATTTGGCATGTCTGTTAAATATCCAAGCAGAGTTGCAAACTACTGGATACACTCTAGTCCATTGTCACAGATCCTACTAATGGTGAACCATCCTGGATATATATGACATAGGTCCTTAAAAAAACTCCTTTAAGAGTACTCATAAAATACTCAAGAATATTTCTCATAAATACAATGTCCCAGTAATGCTATGTTACTGTATGCGAAACTCATTTTCTATTTACCTTAAAACTTTTCAGGAATGCATTTGGTGGCTTGATTGGAGGTCATTGTGTAATAAGCCCAAAGTGCTTATATTTCATTATATTTTTATCATATTACAAATGTAAACAAGTACTTGTTTCTTTGGTCTCTTTTATAATCAGAGTGCAATATATTGCACTACATTTCCCAATGTCTGAGTTATTCAATCTGGAATAACATCTTGCAAGGTCTTTATTTTATAGCTTACAGTGTTCTTTTCTCATTCCAAGTCACTTTGATGTCTCTCTGACTATATGTAATGTCATTTGCTCTTCTGGTCTCTAGTGAACAGCTAATGTTCAGAACACCCACTTAATGAAAACCGTTCAGTGCCTTCTGGATCTTTTTATCATCTGAAATTTAAAACTTGAAGACAACCTGGGTTTCTACTTTCTAACAAATCATGATAGTCTTTCAACAACTCATTTCATCAGAATTTTTATCCTGAAAACAGACAGCACACATCAGGAATGATGAACACATACATACACACATATGCTGTTCACATACATACACTGTACATACACAAACAAATATTGTTCACATACATACACTGTAAACATACATATTTTTACATATACACAGACTGTATTCACACACACACATACACAGCAATGTTGGAGTGACCTATGTTTTCTACATCCTATCTGTAGCATTCTCTCCAGAGATGGAAAGTAACAGGAGCTGTGTTTCTCCAGAAAATAAGAGACAGAAGCAAAGTGGTATCTAATTAAAATGTTTACAACATTTCCCATGAGATATAAGCTACTGACATTTTCTGGACTGTAAGCCAAGAAACGCTTAGGATTATACAGATGTACTTTGCAAACTACAATTGCCATGCAGTGAAAACATAGCTTAGACACAGTTCAGGAAATATGGATTGGATAACCTTTCTTTAAAACTCAGAAATTAAAAGTTAGGTCCTATGAGAACTTATAGTAAGTTGAGCAGTTCATCTCTTCTCAAAGTAAATCAAAAATCCATTTCCTCTGCTTCATAGGCCTTCCTCCTCTAGAATGGTTTCCAACATCTGTATCTGAATCTGCCAAAATCAGTGTTGCTTTGTTGTACCTTCTTCTCCTCCCAACTACTTTTACCTCTACCGGAACACTGTTCTTTCCCCTAGTTGTCACACTCTTGTCCTCCAGCATTATAATATTTCTAAGATGTGAATGATGATACTGACCTCAGCTCCTCTTAATTGCCCTGTTCCTTAATTCCTCATAGTATAACTTATTCATACATTCACATGACATATGTTTATTGAGCAACTACTTTGTTCAAGCACCCTTAGAGGGAAGAGGATGTATCAACAATCAGTGTAGACAGAACTCCTGTTCTCATAAAGCTCATATTTTAGTTCAGGGAGAGGACAAACAATGAACGAGAAATAAGCAAGCAATAGTTTTTTTTTTTTTTTTTTTTTTTGTATAGTGATGAATACCTTAAAGAAAATAAAACAAACAAAAGGAAAAGATAATGGTAATGGGGAGGGTCATTTGTGCTTTTGCATTCAATCCCTCAGAATGCAAATCTTCACTTCTTTCCTTCAAGGATTTGTATTGCCCTAGAGTTGTTTTTTTCACCCACACAGGCATTTATGAGGCCACCAAATATTCATTTTATTTCCTGTAGTTCATTTTTATTAGTCTAAAATAACTTTTTTTAGGAGAATAATGCAAAGTGCACTTTTTCGCTTCAAGCTTAATTTCCTATTAGTGATAGATATAGGTCTTTGCATTATTATGTAGAACATCATCAGTTCCTCTTTTCTCACTCTCCTACCTCCAGACTATGCCCAGAGGTTCTTTTCTAATAGAAATATCTATCTAATTTTTTCTACTAATAATTTTTTCCAAAAAAAAAACACGCAGAATCTTTGTGAGGAAAGGAAATATTCCTAAACGATTGAGCCAGAATTGATTCTTATGCAAACTTCTTTCTTTAAATAATCACTATGTGTGAAAAAGTGACAGCACACAAATATTCTTCCCTTGAACAAAGCAATGGATTACAGTGGAATGGGGGAGGGAGAAATTTAATTATTTCAATAATATCACTGAGGAGAGTATCTTAGTGCTTTGGAACTAAGGAAAGCATTCCAAATTAAGATTTCTACTAAACCAAATTTTACCTAGAAAACCTGCAGACACATTCAGGAGCTAAGCATGAAGTTGGGTAAAGAATGAGTATAACAAACCATTTTTACCTATTAATGAACCTGTATGAATTAACAACTATACCAAAAGCTATATGCTAACAATGACTCCTGAGTGACTACTACTTTTTGTTTTCTACTACTTTTATAAGGAATATTTTCTAGCACTCTTAAACTTTGTATTCTTACATCCTCTTCAAAAGGATTCTTTGAGCAAAAGTTCCGTTTTCTTTACTTACTGATAATCACTACTTACCTAATGCACAGTATCCACTTTGGTGGACTTTCCACATGTCCTTTGCATAGCAATAAATATGCATAAAAAGCAGAATGTAACTGAAATCATCTTGACATGCATGCTTTTAATAGATCTAAGCAGAAAGTTGTATACAACATACTGCTCCTTAAGTATCAGTTATAGGGTGAATATGTGGAGTTGCTTTTTTTGTGGGGGGGGTGAGGAGGGCAGCATGATTGGTCTTATGTCTGTTACTAAAAAGTAGGTTCTTGTTCCATTGCAGAAAGAATTCAGAGACACAGAGACCGAAAGAGCAAAACTGTGATTTATTAAGCAACAGTACACTCTCGGGGGGGCGAGCAGGCAGGCTCAGGTGAGGAGCTGCCCTGAGTTTCTTTGGCAAGCTGGTGATATGGAGTGCGAAAATGATTGGGTGGGATATTCATTGCAGAGGGAGGGGTCTTGGGTTGTATTTCCTGATTTTTATCCCATCTCCACCTTCCCAAGGGGAGGAGCGACTTTTATCCTTATTTAGTTAGTCTTGATCAGAAGTATCATGGCGTTGGTGCATGATGAGCACTTCTTATCAGCAAGACTAATTTTATTGTAATGAGGCCATAATGAGCAAAAGGTTACATTCAGAAGCTGGAGATTCCCACCTTTTCCTACCTTGCTTTGTCTGCCTCTAGGACCCCTGTCAGCCCAAGATGTATGGTTTCCTGCCACGTGACCCATGCCTTCCTTCTCTGCTTGTATCTGGCTAACTGCCTGCTCTAACGTGTCCAATGGAATATATTAGCCAAATGGCAAAAAATGGTCACATATACAATCTGAATTCAAGAATACCAAAAGATAATAAGTTTGCAAACTATTTCAGAACAATGGAATTCCATTAATTTTATTTTTCTCTAAAAATTAACATGTTTATTGATATAAATTAGAAATTGTAAATAAATAATTTAAAAATACCTAGCACTGGGCTTCCCTGGTGGCGCAGTGGTTGAGAGTCCGCCTGCCAATGCAGGGGACACAGGTTCGTGCCCCAGTCCGGGAAGATCCCACATGCTGCGGAGCGGCTGGGCCTGTGAGCCATGGCCGTTGAGCCTGCGCGTCCGGAGCCTGTGCTCCGCAATGGGAGAGGCCACAACAGTGAGAGGCCCACATACCGCAAAAAAAAAAAAAAAAAAAAAAAAAAAAAAAAAAAAAAAAAAAAACCTAGCACTGTTTAAATCTTAGGAAATTTTCTTTCAAAATTTTTAAAACAGAAAATGGGATATTTTATATTATCTTTGGTAATCTGATCCCTTTTCCTTTATACCAGGTACTGTGCTAGGTTTAATAGTGAGCACATCAGATAAAGTTTCTGCTCTCACAGTCTACTGCATAAAGTATCTTGCCATGTTGATAAATATTCACTATCATATAAATGCCTAAATCTGTATTCTATATATTATTTAACCTTGCTCTATAACGAGACATTTAGTTTGTTCTCTACCTTTTTCTGTTATTCACAGTAACTCACCACCTGTGGAAGCTCTGAGATCAAATATCCCCTCCCTCCCACCCAGTTGAACTTGACCTCCCATCCTCTCTCGTCTAGTTCAGAGCAAGCTGTTGATCTGATTGGATTAAAGTCATTCACACTACTGTAAGGAATACTTTCCATGCAGAAAAGTTTAATCCAAAGTATTTAGTGGCTTTTGGCACTATTAAATGCAGCCAACATCAATTTGCTAAAAGCCCATTCAGTGAAAATCAACTTGCCAATTATTGAATTTATGGAATGACTAATTTTAGATACCTAGCATTTCCTCATTTCTGAACATTTTCCAAGAATGAGTGAACTTTTCCGTGAACACAACTTTTCCTCTTTAGTTTTGAGAACACCCAGGCCACTTCACCTTTCTCTGCCCCTAACTCTGTCCTCCTATCCCTTTGCCCTTGCATTTACACTCACATGTCCTCCTGCCTCCTACCTGTCTTTGCCCCTGCTCGTGCCCCTGGCAATAAACAGCTATAACACATTAACTTGGATTGGATTTAACATATTTTTTGATAGTTTTATGAGATTTGGTCATTTTTGACAATTTGGTAAACAGTCAAATTGTTTACCTTCCTCCACCTCAATGAACCATTGCTGAAAACATGGCTTTTACTTGGGGCTTTCAGAAGGTAATAATACTTGCTTATTGACAGTCAAACCACCTTCATTATCTATCCTATCCTTTCTCATCAGGTCAAGGGGTGTTATGATAGTTTGAAGAAAGTGAATGATACATATAAATATTTCTCATTTTATATACATGAATAAAGAGGATTTGCTAGGTTTGATTTATAAGTGATTATACCTGACATCTTTAGCCTATGTTATTTTTCAAAAAGATGAATTTTGCCTGCAAAGCATGGATACAACAAGCTGAGTCATCATCTCTAATTTTTCATAAAACCTTCATAGGCTGAATTCAAGCACAGATACTGGAAATCGGTTTTAGAAAGTTTTCCCTCATCCTAATATACTTGAAAATCCACAGTCACAGCTGGACTTCAGGTGGTTACAGACCCACACATCTGCTTGGTGAGCCTCATGACTCTGCCTTGGTAAATAGGAGTTCCTTGAAACTGAAAATCCAGAAATGAAATCCTCATTTCACATAATAGGAATATAAATCAGAATCTCTTGTGTGCATTGCATTTGAGTGAAGGTTGATGCTAAATTTTGGTCTTCTTCTATCATTTCATCCTTTTATCTATTCACTCTCCAGCACGTGGAAGCTACAGAGGTTGAGAGTAAGAGGAACAAAACAGAGTTCAAGGAAGTAAATACATTGCACTTTATAGAATTTAAAGTAAACCTTATATAAAGAGGACATGATTCATCCTTTGTTTTCGTACTTGATAAGATAAATCATATAGCAAACCATAACATAAGATATAGTACTTAGCATACATTTAGTGTAATGGCTTAAGCACATTTTCTCTGTAGGAAGTATTCCTATGATAATAGGACAATATGAAAAATTGCCTGTGATAAAAATAAAACATGACCACAAAAGATAGGTCAGCATCTATGATACCCCAAATACAATATCATAACAAATTTACATCTATTTATATATTTATACACACTGTGAAATCTTATTAAGTAAATATCAGTATGTAATTCCATATAGTTCCTAGGATAATTTTCTAAAATATTAAACGCAACATTCAGTAAATTCAAAAAGTTTTACCCCACTCTAGTAGTGTCTCAGGTTTTATATTGAAAAGACTTTACATTTTATAATACCAACATACAAATAAGTACTAGCCTAGCCATTAAAACACATTAATCAAGTGTTTCTTTTATCTGAACTCATCTAGGTCATGAAGATGTTAACTCTTTTCTGACTATATGTGAAATTGTGGCAAAGGAAGTTTATATTAACCAAAATGTTCAGTTAAGAAACTATCTAGACTGTTTTATGACTATACTTAATATGGCAGACACCACTATTTGCACACCCCAGATCTATTTGTTTTTTCTACCTTACTTAGAATACCTTGTTGTGGCTTACGGTGGATAATAGATGATGATTGATACTACTCACCTGTAAGAATTATGTTTCTTGCTTTGACATTCTACCTTGCAAGTAAAGGTGGTCTTGAGGGTCACTTAAAGTTAATGAGCCTAAAGGGGAAGTCTTTTGGGGGAAGTGGAATGTGTTTTTTTTTTTTTTGGTAAATCAGTACAGACATAGGTGCCCCTCTATCCCATTGTCCACTTCCTGCTGTGAACATGGCCATGGTATTTGGATTTGCAGGAGGAGGCAATTATGAGAAAGAATGCAATCATGCAACAAACACAAATAAATAAAAAGTAAAATCCATTCCTAACCTACAGTTAGCTTGGTTTACTTGAAAGCGTAAGGGCTTTCTGACTGACAAGGACATTTCCTAGTACCTGTTCCCGAACTAAATTCGATGTCTTTAAACTACACAAGAGACTTCCTTAGCAAAACAAAATTTTTAGGGAAAAACTACTATGATTCAGACCTCCATATCTATATTTCAGGAATAAAAATGATAAACTCTTAATCTATCCCAAGTTTTCATTGTGTTAGAGCTGTGCATTTAGTTTTGTCACTCTTTTTATTTTTCTGTCCCAATTTTTTCTCTCTCTTATTCTCCCCCGAATAGAAGCTAAAAATACCAAAGTCTATGGCCCAGAGACCTTGAAAATATTAGGAGAAGACTAAAGGGAAATCCAGTTTTCAGGATATTTTAGTAATTCCAGCATAACTGATTCAATATCTGTAACAATTACTTTGCAGTTATGGCAAAGTAGACATCGACACGATGTACTGTAACACGAGACAATAAACACAATAGTCCTTGCACTAATTAGAAATTACCTTCAAACATCTGATCGCTAATGCCACTCTTGTTAGCCAGCTGACCTACTGGACTGAAGTCCTTAGACAGTTCCCAGACTACGATATTGTACAGATATTGTAAGATGCTTTTGACTAAAGATACTAGAATACACAACAGAAAGGGGCTAATGTAATGGGTTACTTTTAAGCTCACATAAGTCCAGAGACTACTGATTCCAGGGTTTGTGCAGTGGCTTATGCAAGTACCCAAGTTCATTCTACGTCTTACCACATGGTTACAAGACATCTGCAATACTCCACAGACAATTTCTGTAGCAGAAGGGAAGCAGGTGGAGAAAAACACATCTTTTCTTATTGTACCTGTCAGTCTGTTTTCTTAGGAGGAAAACCCATTTCCAGAAGACTCTTAGCAGACTCCCCCTGTGAGTCATTGGCCAGAGTTGGATCACATTGGCTTTTTTAGATCAGTGAGGGGCAACTTAGAATAGGATTACCATGACTAGACTGAAAGAGAGACCAAACCTCTTTGTATCTAAAGTCATCCAAATTATATCTAAACAAAATTAAGTTGCAGCAAGTAATGACTGTCAGGTTCTCTAATTTTTAAGCTCTTTTATTTCTTTCTTGAAGATTTTGGAGTAACTGGCTATTTTAGTTTCCTAGGACTGAGATAACAAAGTATCACAAACTGGGTGGCTTTAAAACAACAGAAACTTATTCTCTCTTATTTCTGGAGGCTAGACCTCTGAAATCTAGGTGTCTAAGTCTCTAGGGGAGAATCTATTCTAAGCCCCTTTCTTAGCTTCTGATGTTGCAGGCAGTTGTTGGCTTGTAGGCCCATCACTCCAATTTCTGCTTCTGTCATCATAAGGCTTATTGCCTGTGGATTTGTCTCTGTGTCTCTTCTCCTATTCTTATAATGACAATAGTCCTATTGGATTAAGGCCCACCTTAATGACCTCCATCTTAATTTGATCACATCTGCAAAGATCCTTTTTCCGAATAAGGTCACATTCACAGGTACTGTGAATTAGGACTTCAACATATATTTTTGGAGCTCACAAGTCAACTGGTAACACTGACACAATTGATGGAGTCCCTGGGGGTGTGGAGTAAGGGAAATGACCCTCAGGAAGTATGAAAACAGCTACACTTAAGAATGCAGATGATAAAAACTAATACATAATATTGTCAGTGTTGCCAGTGAGACAAACTGTTTAGTTACTTAATTATTTATTAATTTATTTTTAGCTTTTCTGTTTCTTTGCTCAAGATTCCAATTTCTAAGAGTGACAACTAGTTAGGTTATGTTTCAACAGCATGCCTACGCATTGGCAGGGCACTAGGAAAGTCGACAGAGCACTTTGATTGTAGCCCTACCTATCACCCAGTGTCAGGGGGGAGTTCCCTAGATGAAAACTAGGTGTGTTTATTAGAAGAGAAGAAAGTGCTATGCAAGTAAAAGTAAAAAACATGTACCACATGATTTAGTCAATCCTGCCCTGTCTGCCCTGGTGGTTGGCAACTGTCCCCTTGACTGCCCCACTGACCATGAGAAATAGAATAGTCTTGTTTCCCCTTGGACACCCTGATCAGGGGGCTCTGTATGAGACATGGGGGTGCTTGCTATAGAAAATGATATGGCACACACATTGGACAATAAGAATCGAAAGCATATATAAACAGTCTGTTCATATCAGCATGCACTGGAAGAGCATCAGCTCTGAATATAGATACAAATAAAATGTAATATTGACTGCTATATTTGTGAGTATTTTATAAACAGATTATGTGACACCCTTAGCATTGGAAAGGAGTTATAGCAGGGAGAATTTGAAGCAGAAGAAAAGGAGAAGTAAGAAAAATATGAATATAAATGTCAGTTGTCACTAACAAGATGTATAACAAACTAATTTGACTCATTGTATAGTTTAACATTCTGGATTCAGCCCAGAGTTTTGGAAGACAAAAAAGGATAGAAATTAAAGAGACCAAGCTTCAGATAGATCTGGATTGAAATCTCTGTTCTGATCACTGTTGTGTTTATAAGCCTGGTGCAAGTAAGGCATATGGTGATTGTTTTATTTATGTGTGCTTAGCAATAGGTGTTTGTTAAGTGAATGAATAAATCAACTGTGAGTCATTTAACTTGATAGTAGCTCATGATGACTCCCAATATGTTTCTAAACAAAATATTGGGACAAGAAATACACATACACAACTAAAACTCCTTTTCACCTGTAAAGTAAACAACACTATACATAAAATATGAAACAAGAATCATCCTTGACTATAACTATGGTGATACACTGTGCGTAATCTCATATACTCATTCAGCTCCTCTCTGGGTAAGGTGCTGGGCTTGGTATTTGGAACTGAAGTCACAAAGCCTTTGCCCTTAAAAAATAAGACAGATAGAAATTAGTCAATAGAGGTTTGAATAGTCCAGTGAGAGAAAACAGAGAAACACTTGATTTATCTGACTGGTAAGGCCAAGAAAGTCTTTGCCATTAAGATAAAATTTGAAATTGTGTACTGAAACTATTAGCAAGATATGGTTGTTGTTGTTTTATTTTTTTTTTTTTCTGGTAAAACGAGATATTAGGAGAATAAAATGCTGTATGTTACTAGTCAATAGGAATTGGAAGTCAAACAGCTTTGGGTCCTTGCCTAAGTGATTTTATTTTTTCTTATGCATTGGATTTACCTCACCGTTGACTCACACACTCCCTAAAGCTGACTAAGATTCTTTTCACTTTTTAAAGAGTTGCTGCTTAACTATCTAAGAAGATATTATGAGGAATTAAAAAAAAAGTGAAGTCTAAAGCTGTTATAAAGCATCATGTAAATAAACAGCCTCAACTCAAATGTTGGCGAGGAAAGCATGGATATTGTTTGTGGTAGCTCCTGAGATAGGTTAGCTTTGCAAGGACAAGTAGGGGCAGTTTTTCTGTGGCTATCTATTGCATTGGATTCATTTGTACCTTTGCACCATGTCCCCTTACTTAGCTCTGATCCTCTGTCTTTCATTTAGATAAGGATGAGCAATCTGTATGTGGGGTTGGAGGGGATTAGTTTAGCATACTTAACCACTTACTTCCCTGAACCATTTGTCAACACGTATTCCAGAAAAATGGTAAAGTAAAAACTGAAGGGCAAGGAAAAATAACACTTTTAAAAAGCGTAACTGAGCTTGTGTTGAAGGGTACTTAGGCTGATATATGGCAGTTTTCTGAAAAATAAATAGATATGTTACTTCAGTACAATACCCACAGCCTTCTACTTACCAATTCCCTTGTGTTTAGTTAGGAGCTCAGATATTTTTGAAGGCATTCCAGTATAAATTAGAATAGTCTCCAGATGTTTTGGCACTGTAAATGGCCAGGCTAAAATTCACTTTTAATGAACCGTATTTTAATGTCAGTCTCTCCTGTCTTCATAAATGACAAAGAACTCATCTGACTTTGTAATGAATGCTCAACTGTTCCATTACCAATTCTGCCATTTATTGCAGGTATTTTCCTGTGAATTCATGGTGATTTTAAGTGTGTCTAGTAAGAGAAAGGTTAAGATTAAGGAAGAGAGTAAACCTAGACTCAGTAGGATATGGACTCTCTGGGTAGAATACAAAAACCTAACTGTGACAATTTCCTTACTGAAAACTGAAGGTTTGGAGGCCAGAGAAAACATAAATAAATATAGAGGATGTTGAACAGAATAAGCAACCTGAGACTGCAAGCTCAGAATCTATGACTTTGAGTCAACTGTAATCCCTGTGTCACTTTCTTGATGTTTAAAACCTAAGGTTTGAGGAGAATTGTATCCAGAGATTTCATAGAACTCAGCTTCAGGATTATTTGGATCAGAGTATTTGGAATTGCTTTTCCTTTGTAAACTTACATACGTATGATGTTTTTCTCTATTGTTCTACAAATTACAACTCTTGACATTATGACTAGATGGAGTGGAAGGTTATATAACTTTCTATATAAGTTTCTCCTTTCACGCTTACATGGAACTTTAGTGCTAAAACTGGGAAAGTCTTAGGCAAATCATGGAGTTGGTCACTTTAAATGCCTGGAAGACCCCCTATCAAAGAAAGAAAGAAAACATTCCAAGATTGTTATCAATAAAATGGATGCATAAATAAAGTGTAATTTATTGCATATTTTCTTCCAGGTAATAAAAAGTGACGTGATTTTAGAAAAATCAATGTATAGAACTATATGTTGACATCATCAAATTTACAAATAAGCAAAATCATACATAGAGTGGTATGACTCACAGTTTTTCTGTTACTTATGGACTCTAGGCCCTGTGATGAATATTATAGGAATAATTTGTCAAACTAATTTGACAAGTATAATCATCAAGTAAGTAAATTAAAAAAAGAATGATTTTATTGAATCATATTATTTTTCCAGTTCCACAGTAGGAAAGGAGATATTTTAGATTAAAAATGCATGTTAGAATTCAGAGTAGGGGAGACAGATGTACACTTTTATTAAAAAAATAAGTCTTTACTTATGATATGTTAAGCATTTAACGAACTTGACATATTTCCTCATGAACATACTTTTCAGCCCTGTTCCCTGAAGCTCACTGTTAAAGTGGGTAAAGCTGCCACTCTGTAGTCGTAAACTACCCAAGAATATTATGCTGAAAGATGATACCTTTAAGACAGCTTTTATTTCTTTCATTAATTCTATTATTTAATTTGAATTTATGAATATCAAAAGGTTTGAAAACAGACTGGAAAAGCTTCAAATCAGTGGGCTCTTTGAAATACACTTGGTTTTACTGTATTGCTACTTCATTTGCTTCCTACATTATACCACTATTTTGTTAAATTTTGCATTTGAAATGTAATTGCCTATTCAGTAATTCCTAGCATTAGTCAGATTTCTTGGATGACATAAATATTGATTTACTTTGACTGATAAAAAGAATCACTATCACTGAAGCATGTAAAAAAAAAAAAAAACCTCAGTTGAGAAGTCTATTCAAAATGCTTTCATTTGAGCAATCTGTGTTTATAATTTTTTAATATGTCAACTTTATTACAAAAGAAAAATCAACTTGAATCGCTTGAGTAAAATTTGGAAAGATTGTCTTTGTGGATCTTTGATTGTCAGTCCTAGAGGCACTATAAGGAGTGTGGCTATCAGTATCACCACCAAGAAGATAATAATAAGAGTCAGTTGGGGGACTTCTCTGGTGGCACAGTGGTTAAGAATCCGGCTGCCAGTGCAGGCGATGTGGGTTCGAGCCCTGGTCCTGGAAGATCCCACATGCCGAGGAGCAGCTAAGCCCGTGTGCCACAACTGTTGAACCTGTGCTCTAGAGCCTACGAGCCACACAACTACTAAGCCTGCGTGCCACAACTACTGAAGCCCGCGCGCCTAGAGCCTGTGCTCCACAGCAAGAGTAGCCACCGCAATGAGAAACGTGCGCACCGCAATGAAGAGTAACCCCCGCTTGCCACAACTAGAGAAAGCCCGGGTGCAACAGCGGAGACCCAAAGCAGCCAAAAATAAAATAAATAAATTTTTAAAAAAATAGAACTTCATTAAAAAAAAAGTCAACTGGAGTCTTTTTATATTTGATTATAATGAGTACCTATTAAATTATACCCTATGTTAGTTAGGAATTTGATTTAATATTCTAGTATATTCATTTTATGCATAAGGTTGCAAGATGCCAGGTCTCTAAAACCATAAGGGTGGAGCAGGATGTGACCAAATAATCTGCAGAGATTCTGTAATTCTATACGGTAGTCTAATTAGATCTCTTTCACATTCAAGGCAATGCATGTGAAGAGATGGATTCTCTTCAGTCCATTTATTTCCTGGGTATAAACCAGGGTTTCTCAGCCTTGGCACTATTGACATTTTGGGCTGGATAATTCTTTGTTGGCGGGGGTGGGGATAGGGCCTGTCTTGTACAGTGTAGAATATTTAGCAGCATCCTTGGCCTCTACCCACTAGAAGCCAGTAGCACCTCCCTGGTTGTGACAATAAAAAATGTTTTCAGACATTGCCAACTGTCCTCTAGGGGTCAACATTTCCCCAGTTTTGAACTACTGGTGTCAACTGTAGTGTCTTCTTCCAACACTTGAGCATACCGTTTTTCAAATTCGGGTTACCTATGAAAATAAATTGTAGTTATACAACTGGTTTAGCTTCTGCAAGAGGAAGAAAGATATATAGGAAAGAATCAAAAAGAAACTTAAGGACAGGTTAGGTCAGACACTTTGTCCTTTAACTCCGAGAATGGTAGGAGGTATGTCACCGTTATACATGACATCTGCCCGTTACTATCACCTACTGTACTTTATTTGCACGTATTCAGCCAACAGCTAAGGACTTCATGAACTCGGCTCACTGAAGGGTCAGACTATCATGCCTGTGAATTGTTCTTAAATTCTCCATTGCATTAGTCACGAATAAGCTTTTCTTTAATGTCAGGTATGCCTATCATCTTATTCCTCTTCATTTTCTTCTCAAATATGTGTGGATACTGAAAAGGCAATTCTGCCTTATGGATTTGGTTCCTGTAATGCACCTTCTGTATACTAGATTCAATACCTCTTTCACATAGTTGGGTTTTGTTGGTTTTTTTTTAAGGTTAGAGTACCTGTGCAGTGTTTATATTAACTGATAAACAAAATGATCTTAAAACTAAATTTTACAACAGTGTTTAAAGCAGTGGTTCCTAAACTGTAGTCTGATTAGTAGCATCATCCTCACCTGGGAACTTGTTTAAAATGCAAATTGTCGAATGCCAGCCTAGACTTCCTGAGTCAGAAGCTTTGGGGGTGCTTTAACACACCCTCCAGATGATTCTAACATACACTAAAGTTTGGGATCCACTGGTTTATAGGTCTCATTTTGGGGGAAGTTACAGTTTATCCACAAACTGGTTTGTCAACACCAACTGGCCTTTAATATTTCTTCTTCAGCTGTCAGTGGGATAGCAGATCTTTATAAGGCAGAGCTTTAGAAAATTAACTAATGGCAAAGCAAAATATGCATACTGATAGCATCTCCTAAACTCATATTCACTCCACTTTTTTTCTTTCTTTTCTTTCTCTCTTCTAAGAGGTGATAAAGTTTATTCCCTTAGCCCTGTAAATTGTCAGGAATTTACAGCCTGACTGAAAGTTGGGCTATAATTCCAAGTTTGAAAGAGCCAAGGACACGAACTCTTGCTTCACCTCTTAAGATGGATGTTAGGTCAGGAGCAAGGAGCAATGGGGCAAAGGGTTCCCTAGGAGCCTGGACTCAAGGCTATTGCCTGCAGCCTTTGCTTTTAGTACCTTGAGTTCAGCATGAGCGTTGCCAACTGTATATACCTCTCACCAGCACTGCAGTCATTTTTCTTTTTAACCTACACCTACGTCTGAATGGCCTAGAAAGGGTTATATCCAATGACAAATTTATCCATGCTGGCTGAAAAACGCCAAGGGTTCCATCACCCTGAAGAAAACAGTGTAAGAGACTCTAAGCCGTGCTGGTATTCCATTTAGCAAATGGCAAATAATAACATCATCCTGACAATTACAAGCTGTTTCATGCTACTGACATGTCAACAGCATCTATACATTGAATGTATAAAACTTCTAAAACTATCAGGTCTCAATCTACACTTCATTCTGTCAACAAATGCCTCTTGAGCATCTATTTTGTCCAGGAACAGTCTATGGAAAATTAACTATCATAATCCATGGCATCCAGATGATCACAGTCTCATCAAGAAAATCATAAACTTATAGATATTTAAGAGCTAAATGCTATGATCAGGCATGTGCTAAGTGCTAAATAAATTTATAACTGAGTTTTTAAAGACAGTATGATATCTCATGTTTAATCCTCATGACCTCTTGCTTAATGTTTTACTTCTCAAGTCATGTATATTTCCCAATTTTTGGCCCAGAGGATATGTAAAATAAAGTGTCTATGGATTTCATTTTAAGTCTGAATTTCCACCAATTCTTGTATAGTCTTTTCATAGCAAACTATTTGCTGAAATACATGAAGGAACATGGACATTTTTTGGTAAGCAGAAGAGAGTCATTTTGTTTACAAGTACAGGAGTAATCCAAGCACTTGCATGTTTTAGGACATCCAGCAAATTTTGTAGGAGTGGCCGAAGTGGTGAGAAATTACCCAGGAAAGAGGAAAAAGTTACCCTTAATGGTATTTGGGCAGGAATCTAACTGGAGGCTGAAGAATAGTGAAATTTAAAGCAAAGGGTATGAATCATTCCTTCATAGAGAAAAGTATCATAGCTGTCTTTAATAGGGGTTATATTAAAACAATAGAACAATGGGTTGTTGCAGAAACATGCTATTTAGATCCCTAAAGATATTAATAATAAATTAGAGAGCAGTGTCTATAAAATCATTTAAAGATACTTATCCAATAAAAAGTTCTTTTTTTTTAAGATCTTTATTGGAGTATAATTGCTTTACAGTGTTGTGTTAGTTTCTGCTGTATAACAAAGTGAAGCAGTTATATGTATACATATATCCCCATATCCCCTCCCTCTTGTGTCTCCCTACCACCCTCCTTATCCCACCCCTCTAGGTGGACACAAAGCCCGGAGCTGATCTCCCTGTGCTATGTGGCTGCTTCCCACTAGCTATCTATTTTACATTTGGTAGTGTATATATGTCAATGTTACTCTCTTACTTTGTCCCAGCTTACCCTTCTCCCTCCCCATGTCCTCAAGTCCATTCTCTACATCTGTGTCTTTATTCCTGTCCTTTCCCTAGGTTCATCAGAACCTTTTTTTTTTTTTTAGATTCCATATATACGTGTTAGCATACGGTATTTGTTTTTCTCTTTCTGACTTACTTCACTCTGTATGACAGACTATAAATCCATCCACCTCACTACAAATAACTCAATTTCATTTCTTTTTATGGCTGAGTAATAGTCCATTGTACATATGTGCCACATCTTCTTTATCCATTCGTCTGTCAATGGACACTTAGGTTGCTTCCATGTCCTGGCTATTGTAAATAGTGCTGCAATGAACATTGTGGTACATGACTCTTTTTGAATTATGGTTTTCTCAGGGTATGCGTCCAGTAGTGGGATTGCTGGGTCATATGGGAGTTCTATTTTCAGTTCTTTAAGGACCCTCCATACTGTTCTCCATAGTGGCTGTATCAATTTACATTCCCACCAACAGTGCAAGAGGGTTCCCTTTTCTCCACAGCCTCTCCAGCATTTATTGTTTGTAGATTTTTTGGTGATGGCCATTCTGACCGGTGTGAGGTGATACCTCATTGTAGTTTTGATTTGCATTTCTCTAATGATACGTGAAGTTGAGCATCCTTTCATGTGTTTGTTGGCAATCTGTATATCTTCTTTGGAGAAATGTCTATTAAGATCTTCTGCCCATTTTTGGATTGGGTTGTTTGTTTTTTTGATATTGAGCTGCATGAGCTGCTTGTATGTTTTGGAGATTAATCCTTTGTCCGTTGCTTCATTTGCAAATATTTTCTCCCATTCTGAGGGTTGTCTTTTCGTCTTGTTTATGGTTTCCTTTGTTGTGCAAAAGCTTTTCAGTTTCATTAGGTCCCATTTGTTTATTTTTGTTTTTATTTCCATTTCTCTAAGACAGTTCTTTTTTAAAAATATCTGAGCAGTTATCAAAATGGCCCTCCCATAATATTCTAGAGTATTCCAGAATATTGGGGTATTCTGCTAGACTCTCAGACTTGAAAAGTATAGATATTCATAAAAATAAAGCAAAGAAATGAAATTCATGCTCCAGGGAACAATAGAAGGAAAGTCAAAAAGTTTGCTTTTGGTTAACTCTCTTACCAACACTATCACCACTCCCAAAATATGTTCCTTTTCTGTATAGTTTTTTTTCTGTTTGTGGAAACGTCATCTCCTCTATTGCTTAATCCAGAAACCTGAGAATCTTCCTTAACTTCTTTCTCATACTTTTCATTTACAACCAGGTTCTGTGAATTCTACCACTAAAATCATAACTCTACTGATACACCATCCTAGTCAGAGACACCACCACTCAGCCCCTGAACGTGCTACAAACTGCAAATTTCTTTTCTCATCTCCACTTCTGCCTCAGAAGTCAGACAGTCCTTTAAAAGGGTAAGTAGAAATTCTCCTTCTTAAAACACTTTAGTGGTTTCCCATTGCTCTAAGAATGAAACTCAAACAACAGCGCTATAAGGCAGCTATTACTATTATGCCTAGGTTGCAGGTGAGGGAATCAAAGCTTTTAAAACTTAATTTTATTGAGAACACATGATTGGCAAGTGGCTCCACCCAGCCAGTCTAAATCCAAAGAACTGATCTGCTGCAAATTTGCTGCCCTCTGATGTGCTAGGTTTATAGTATTACTGAATAGACATGACAAGATGCATAAAGCAAATTGTGAGACAATCATGCCAAGAGCTGTCAGATTAAAGTACTAATAATGATAATCATAAAATCAACAACTAAAATTTTTCAAGCACACACTCTGAAAACCCATAAACTTGAGGCTCTGTGCAATGTTATATTTGTGCCTAACAACAAAGCTCATTAATTTATAAATTTAATAATAGTAAAATTCAATTAATTTACTCTGAACAGCAATGCAGCCTTTTGAACATAAATGAGCAGGATATGGAATTAAATATCTTGTATCCAAAGTGTCCTGTCATTTACTTGTTATGTGATTTGGAAGAAAATAAATGATTCTAAGCCTCAGTTTCCTCAATCTGTAAAATAACCTTACTAATAATAATTTCACATAATTGTGTTAAGCACAGGAAAGGAGATATTACTATGAAATATGTGCTATTAAAACAGTGACAGCATTATTAGAAATATATTTATATATGATTATATGTTTAGATATTTTTGCTAATCTGGCTTAAGTTAGTTCAAGTCACTGATAAATTCAATCATGCTTTTCAAATAAGTAGATCTGTATTGACAAAGTGAGACATTGTAGAGGTAGTGAAATGTAATCATGCTGGCCAAATAATACATACTTTTGTTTTCTTTAATATTACCAGTTTCATAGGAATATTTCATGAGGGCACTTTAATTACAATTTATTTATAGTCTATTTGTATCAGAGTTCAATCAGAGAAGCAGAACCACTAGAGATAGATGGATGGATTGATAGATGATAGATAGATAGATAGGAACAGATAGATATATATAGGTATATGTATATATCTATTACAAGGATTTGACCATATGCAGCTGTGGGAGTTGGTAAAGCAGTTTCTACATAGCTGTGATCTTTGCTTCTAATGCTGGAACTAGAAGTCCACAAGGAAGACAGTTGGGACAGAAGATGGATACAGAGTGGGGGAGATTTAAAACAACCTAGACAACAAGCTAGAGCCCTAGGAGGAGGAACTGAAATGTATACCATTTCTTGTTTGCTCTGACCTTGGTGATGTGAAAGCCCAGCAGAAGGTGGGATCATTTACCACAGAGCTAAATAAAAGCACTTGGCCTAAGAGTGCATCCAGCCAAAATTTGCAGATACATATAAAATAGTGTAGTATTTGCATTGTGAGTAGATTTCCTCAAACACTCTCGTATACTTTAACTCATCTCTAGATTACTTATAATACTTAATACAATGTAAATGCTGGATAAATAGCCACCAGTACATGGAAAATTCAAGCTATGCTTTTTTGAACTTTCTGGGAAAACTTTTTTCTTTATGAATATTTTTGGCTTGTGGTTGGTTGAATTTGTGGGTATGATGTGGAACCGGAGGATATAGAGGGCTGACTGTATACAGGAAAAGGGATTCTGGGAAATGTAGTTCAGCATAGTCAAGTCAACATGTTGTAGAGCCCATAATACATTCCTTATCAACTTGGCACCTGTAAACATCTTAAATCATACTTTGCCTCCAAGTAAAGATAATGACAACGTTAAACTTCCATCCAACATGATATATCTATCCTAAATATAACTGAAAATAAGCTCACTTCTTCCTCCTAAGAGGATAGAAGTCCTTCTTTTGTCTTTGGATGATTTTCATTCTTCTCCTAATTCATACTTCAAGTTGAATATCTTGTACTTTAAATACTCACTTATAAATTTAACTACTATTATCGTATCTTATATTTGATAAGGAGATGAGTGAGAGGAAGAAAAGAAAAATTGGGGGTTGATAAACAAACATGGTCATATCAAAATAATGAATAAATATTCCTAACTATCGCAGTCCTTCTTTTTACAACTGGCCGTATGGTCATAGCTGGTATTTATAGCTATTTCTTCTACTCATTTCCTACCGCCTTTTCCTCAGTTAGCATCTCAGCTGGTATTAGTTTCTTGCCCATGACACACTCTTTCTTCCTGAAGGTTCTGGGTCCTTAGTAGTCCTGCCCGACTTGAGTCGTTTTAGTTTTCTGTCAACTTTAATCACAGAACATAGGAGTACTAAGGAACACCTGGAGGATCTTCTGCATTACAGACGTTTTCCTCTTACCTCATTGTGCAGTAGCAACCCAGCTTCTCCTTGATGGTCAAGATCAGTAATCCCAGTTAGTCCAGTAACTATCTTTTTTGGCTGTTGATTTAGATTACTTCAGTAATCCCAAAGTGGCCAGGTAGCAGGCTCAATTTATAGTTTAATGGAATCATTTTGTGTTTCCTGAAGTTAGTCTGTGGTTCAGCAACATTTGTGAGATACAAAAAGGTTGATGTTTCACTTCCTTTCTCTAAATCTCATAGAAGAACTTCCTTGTGGTCCACTCTAACCAGAAACATAGACGAAAGGGATTTCTGGAAAACGTAGTTCAAACTAGCCAATAAATAAGTAATCAAGCTACTTTAAAATTGTGAGAATTTTTAATTCCCTTGAGATTGAAATCTCCATATATTTTTGGTTTGGGGAACTTTGTTTATGTGGAAGCATTCTTCCTTTGGAACTAAGAGCTCTAGACCAGCAGAACCTAAAGTTATATAGACAGAAAGTAAACATTCTGGTCGTGGAATACTAGGAGTAATATTGTGAGGAGCTACTCTTATTTGTATCCTTTGATTCCTGGTTAGCAGATAGCAGCATCATATACCAAATCATGCATATACTTTATGCTGGAGGATTGTGCAGCAGCCCTGCAAGCCCTTCAGCATATAGAGAACATGATAAGACTAGTATGGATAAGATATCCAGTAAATCTATGGACAATACTTTGGGAGATGCACTGCAAGCAGAGAGGGCAGATCTATATCCAGGATATTGTCTGTTCCAATAAGAACAAAGTACTGTGCCTACCATGTTGGAAGAGGTCCAATATAATCAACCTGGCACCAGCCAGCTGACTGATTTTTTCAGGAAATGGTGCCATAATGGGGGTAGAGTGTTGGTGTCTGCTGTTGGCAAAAGGGGCATCCAGAAGTGGCTATAGCAAGATTGTCCTGGGTTAGTGTGGAAACCCAGGTTGCTGACCCTGTGAAAAACTTCCATCCACATTGCAATGGCCACTCTATTCATGAACCTATTGTATAATGACAGGAGTGGCTGGGAAGACAATTGCCAATGGAAGATAAAGTAAAAAGATTAAGCTAGAACCTCATGAGAACAAGATAAAAAACTGTGACAGTTCTTAATGCTTCTGAAATTTTTGGCATGGGAACTCTACAGAAACCAGAGTTTTTTTGGCATAACTAAACACACACACCTGGACTAGGAGTCAGAGAAGCTGAAGGAGGATCCAAGGAAGTGTAGTGCAGTTGCAGACCCAGTTATAGATTCACAGTAATGAGGTTAGCAAACCGATCAGTGACAATGTATGTGAACTACAAAACACTTGCCTTCTTACTTCCCTTCTCAAAGTCTCATAGAAGAATCTCCTTGTAGCCCACCCTAATCAGAAACACACAAGAAAGGAATTTTGAAAAATGTAGTTCAGTCTCACCAAGATGAATATTACAAAGCTGCTTTAAAATTGTAAGAAATTTTAGATCCCTAGGTGATTCAAATCACCACATGTTTTGGTTTGGGGAACTTTATCATAGACATAGTAGGAAGAGTTCAGAATTGGGATTCTGGGGACTAGGAGTTTCTGTCATGGTTCCATCATTACCTGGACACGAAAACTTGGTTAGTCATTTATTCCCACCTGGCCTTCATTTCTTCAACTCTGAAATAAAGGGAGTACACTACATGATCTTTTGGAGGCCTTTTTGCATAATGGATAAAATGATTTATTTTCAGGCTGCTGTGAATCAAATTCTAGTCAATTGTATGATATTGTGCAGGATCCTGGAATCCTGTAATTCAGTCTCTTTATCTGTAAATAAAGATAATACTGAATCAGGGGTGTTGTGAGAATTGAATGAGTTAAAATATCTAAAGCTCTTAAACCATGAGGGGCATGTAGTGAGCACACATTAAGTGTTAGCTAGTAGTAGCAATTTGCCTGTGAATTTTATGATTGCTTGTTTATTGTAGAGGTTTAAAAACCATATTGATTGCTTCAGAAATGTGTGCTGTGGCTTAGAGAATTAAAAGGAAATTACTACAGGTCTTTGTAAGTCTGTTTTACCATTTGTAAATCATGATTTTTTTTCCTCTTTGTTAATAACAAAACTATTAATAAGGATGCATTAAATATCTATAATGAGGTGGACATTGTATAAATATGCAAATGAAGCAGTTATTTAGTAGCCTTAATGAAGGGTGAGTATAATGGTTGGAGGGTTATTACTTGTATAAAAATGCTGACAAAGGAGCTTTTGCTCTTTAATGATAACAGTGACCAAAGAAGTGGGCTTAAAATTTAAATTCTGGTGTGCATTTTCCAGATTTGGAGAACTACAAACAAGTTTATTTTATAGACCCAAAGTCTGATTCTAGTAGAATTCTTGCTTTTATTTCTCACCAATCTCCTAATTTACTTCAGTAATTCCAAACATTATGTAAGTATGTGTTGAGAAACCCACTCACCCCATCTTTCCTAAATATCTACTGCTTTTGTACTTGTGAGCTAATTCAACTCATTTTCTGCCCTCACTCCCTGTTCTTATTGAGAGTATATGAGGGAGACCAGGCTGAAACAGAATCGCTATATACAAGTCACTCTTTTGATTGTAAGAGACAGGAATTCAACTAAAATCAGCTTAATGACAAAACAAAACAAGAAGGATGGAAAGGAAAGGAAAGGAAAGGAGAAAGGAAAGGAGAAAGGAAAGGAAAGGAAAAAGGAAAGGGGATTTATTATTTCACATCACTAAGAAATCCGTGGTATCACTGGCTTCTGACATTATTGGATCCAGAATTTCAAACAGTGAATCAACTCTTTGTCTCTGTCCCTGTCTCTCTGTCTCTACTCCCTCTCTCCTCCCCAGTCTCTGTGTTGCCATCACTCAATTTTGATGTATGTATTAGCAGGCTTTTTATAACACTGTATCAGGTATAGAGGCTTCTAGAAGCTCCAAGATTTTGTCCTTAGAGCTAGTGATCCCAGAAAAAGAGAACTGCCGTGTCTCCCTCGATATCCATGCACTCTAATATGGTCTACCTGGAGTGCAATAGACATGTCCGTGTGTATCTGTCTGTTTGGCTGTGATAACAGAATACCTAGATGAGGTGGCTTAAACAATAGAATTTATTTTTCTTACAGCTCTGGGGGCTTGAATCCCCAAATCAAGGCATCAGTAGTGTTAGTTTTTGATGAGACCTTTCTTCCTGGTTTACACATGGCCACCTTCTCACTGTGTGCTTGTATTGGTTTGGCCCTTTGTGTGAGCAGAGAGAGAGCTAGAAAGCTCTGGTATCTCCTCCTCTTCTTATAAGGACACCAGTGCTATCAGATTAGGGCCCTACCCTTATGACCTTATTTAACTTGAATTACCTTCTTAAAGGCCCTATTCCAAATACAGTCACATTGGGAGTTAAGCCTTCAATAAATGAATTTTGGGGGAACACAATTTAGTCCTCAGTAACACATATGAACAAATCACTGTGCCTAGGTTGATACCTAATTGGCTGATTGAAAGACATTTGATTGGTAGCAAGGTCCATACAATTGTCATCCCTACCATAATCACATAGGCAAGGGCAGTGGCCAATAGGAAAAAATAGGGGGCAAAGAAACATGATATCAAATGGATACTACAGTAATATACATATTAAGATGCTCTTGCTCGGGTGATGTCATCAAAGTGATGACATAGGTCATTCCTGACTTCGGTCTCCCTCATAAGAAGACAAACTAGCAACATTTATGGAGAAGACATCACTGTGAAAATCCCAAATTCCAGAGGTGAGGCTTAAGCACCCCTCTGGACCACAGAGATGAGAAGAATCAACATCAGAAAGCTAAGAGGAGCAACTACATTCTGACTGCATTGCCCCTCGCCCAGGGCAGGGGCAGCACTGCACCAAGAGTGCCCCTTTGGACCTATGATTTCTCCAGTGTGAAAAGGAAAGCACAAGGTGGATATCCAGCTCCCTCAGAAGGCCCTTCCTGGGAGGTCCACCTGTGTCTTGTCCCACACAGTTCACTAGGGGAATCTGCAGGACTTGACCACTGGAGATCAGGTAGAAACAGAGATGTTGAGTGGGGAGCTTACAGCAACCAACACTCATATCTTGGCTAACCATATTTCTCCTTGCAGCTGCAACTGAGCAGAGATCTCAGCCACGGGCTCTGCCCATCTGCAGAACTAAATCCGTAAGCCTTATCTGGCCAAGGAGCTCTGTTGAGTACAAGCTATGCTGGCCATGGAGCCTGTTCTATGATCCCACCCTGGCAGGGAAAAGAAAAAAATTGATGTCCTGCCCAACTCCGGATTATAGCTTCTAGACCCTCCAGGCCAGAGAAGCCAGGCAGCTGCTGATTCCATCCTATAGACAATCTTAGGCAGGAAGCCAAGCCAACAATCCTGCCCAATTACTGAGTATAGCCTCTAGCCTGACATAACCAGGGAGCCTGAACAGTGACCTTGGACAGCCTCAGAACTCAGCCTGCAGTCCCACCCAGCTAGGGAGCTAGGACATCAACCCTGTCCTACCCTGGAGCACAGTCCTAGCCTCATGGAACTCTGAGATACAGATCCTCCCAACCAAAAAGCCCCACTACAGACTTTGCTGAACAGCCAAGCACAGTTAGTGGCCTACCTGATCTCAAATCCCAGCCATCAACTTCGGAACACAGTTTGCTTCCCCACCTGATTGAAGAGCACAGGCTGAGGTCTTGTCCAAAAAACTGGATAACTTAGAAGAAATTAATAAATTCCTAGAAACATACAAACTACCAAGACTGAATTATGAAGAAATCGAAAATAACAACAGACCAATAACAAGTAAAGAGATTGAATCAGTCATTAAAAACCTCCCAACAAAATCCAGAACCAGATGGTTTCACTGGTGAACTGTTTCTTGTTTTGTTTTGTTTTTGTTTTTTGTTGTTTTTAGTTTAAATAAATTGAATAAATTTTTAAAAAATAAATCAATAGAAGTAAAAATAAACAGAACCTTGGTTATCATTTAAGGTCTACTTAAAAAATTTCCAGCATGTTTTTCCTAACCATATTAGAACCACAAAAGTTATATAGGAGATTGCATCAACTGATTACTATTATATAGAACACCAGTGTCATTCATTTATCATTTGTACATGTTCTATTCTCCTGAGTTCTACATTAGCTTTCTTTCCCCAGTATGGAAGCATCAAAAAGACATGGTCTAGCAATCCCTGACTAAAAAGCTAAACTATAAAGACATCAAATGTTTGCTTGCATTTTCTCTTATTCTGAATTTTGCTTTCTCATTTGATTTTTTAAAGAAGGTTTCTACTGTGTCAACTATGGTGAGAAAGTCCACATGAAAAATTTTGTATCTCACACAAAAAAGAAAGCAGTTTTCCAAGTGATTGGCATTCTATGGATAATAAAGTTATTACATTATTCTATACTTGGGATATGGGGAGGTTTAAAAAATGAGGAATTAATCTAAAATTACAGTGTTTACAAAACAGATTTCTCATTAACATACTTTTTTGTGAACAAATCCTGCAGTAATATACAAGCAGCAATATAGGAACAAAAAGAAATTAAAAATTTAAAGCCATTGCATAACAATTTAACTATTGTGAGAAATCTGTGAAATTTGAATCAAATTATTGGCATTATATAAAATTAGCACAAGCCTAGGTTAAAAAAAAGGAAGAAAAAATATGAGGCTGTAAATGCTTTTAGTGATAGATCATAATTCATAATTTAATCACTTTTATATCATTAGGGATAAGCAGAGTATTTGGTGCAAAACAGAATGTTAACATAGGAATACTTTAAAATCTCCTATTCTTTTTTCTACATATTTTTTAAAATGATCACCATTTCTATGTAGTGTTTGTTTTATCTACACTAAATAGAACTGTACTAGTGATAATATTTTATAAAGTAACATTTCAGCAGATTTCCAAATTCATATTGGTGAGATTGAAAGGCATTGGGGTAGTCAAAAGAAAAGTCTAGACACTAACAGGCAGATATTTATAAACAACAGCAATATCTACAAATGTTATTTATTGTCAATAATAGCCTTTAACAGAGATAGATAAATTGGTCAAGATAGATTTCTTCTGACGGTGGCTGACCATGATTCATACTGTTACTAATAAGAATATATATCTTATTAAGAACAAAGAAGAATTAACACCAATCCTTCTCAGCCTCTTTCAAAAAATTGAACAAGAAGGAACGCTTCCAGACTTATTTTATGAGGCCAGCATTACCTTGATACCAAAGCTAGAAAAGAACACTACAAGATAAGAAAACTATAGGCCAATATCCCTGATGGATATAGATGCAAATTTCTCAACACAAAAAAATTAGCAAGCCACATTTAACATCATACTAAAGAAGAAAACTTAGGGGAAAAATTCTTTGACATTGGTCTTGACAATGATTTTATGGATTTGATGCCAAAACACAAGCAACAAAAGCAAAAATAAAGTACAGCTACATCAAACCAAAAAGTTTCTGCTCAGCAAAATAAATAGTGAAAAAATGAGAAGGTAACCTATGGAATGAGAGAAAATATTTGGAAACCACAAGTCTGTTAAGGACTTTATGTCTAAAAATACATGAGGAACTCATACAACTCAATCCAATTAAAAAATGGGCAAAGGACCTGAATAAACATTCTTCCAAAGAAAATCTTCAAATGGCCGACAGGTACATTAAAAGGTACTAATCATAGGGGAAATGCAAATCAAAACCACAGTGAGATATCGCCTCACAGCTGTTAGAATGGCTGTCGTCAAAAACACAAGAAAGGGCTTCCCTGTTGGCACAGTGGTTGAGAGTCCGCCTGCTGATGCAGGGGACACGGGTTCGTGCCCCGATCCGGAAGGATCCCACATACTGCAGAGCGGCTGGGCCCGTGGGCCATGGCTGCTAAGTCTGTGCGTCCGGAGCCTGTGCTCTGCAGTGGGGGAGGCCACAACAGTGAGAGGCCCGTGTACCGCAAAACCAACCAACCAAACAAACAAACAAAAAAAAACACAAGAAAACAAGTGCTGGCAAGGATTTGGAGAAAACGGAACCCTTGTGCACTGTTGGTGGAAATGTAAATTAACATAGCCAGTAAGGAAAATAGTGTGGAAGTTCCTCAAAAAGTAAACAGTAGAACTGCCATACAATCCAGCATCTCACGTCTGAGTATATATCTGAAGGCAATGAAATCACTATCTCAAAGATATATCTGCACTCTCATGTTCATTCCAGCAATATTTACAATAGTCAAGACATGGAAACAACCTAAGTGTCCATCAACAGGTGAATGGATAAAGAAAATGTGGTGTGTATATACCACATTATGGAGGAAGGGTACCTGGAAAAAATGAAGTCACTGTTCCCCATTTTGAAACAAAACTGAAATTTGAAATTTAAAATGTTCAGTAAAAATGGGAGAGAATTCCAATGTCCCTATCCACAAGGGAGCAGTTCTACTGAGACGTGAACAGTGGGGACTAAAAATTTTGAAAATATTTGGGAAGAGGGAAAATTGCCTTTCTGTTAATTGACAAATGTTCCAGTAGGGCTCTATTTTTGTTGGAATGTGTAATATTGTTAGATTACACACATATATTGACCAGAGTCTCTGCTGAGTTTATAAAATTCAGGAAAGATGGCTGGTAAAATTTTGGGTTTTATTAATTTATCTCAGTAAAAGCCCACTGCAACTCTAAAAACAAATAAACAACTTCAGACAGTCATAATGACTGAAGAAACATTAACCTAAAGACTGATAGAGAGCACTAAATATATAATTTTAAGATTAAATTTAGTCATTTAAGATTAAATGAAGATTAAAAGGGTAAGATTATAATATATAATGGCTTTATAATCTGACAATGTGAAAATACTACAATCACAAAAAATAGGCTATAATAGGAATAGCACATGCAAAAATATGTTTTCAGCTCTTTTTAAATAGACTATTTCATGGTGGTAGTATTGCAATTCTGAGATTGTTGTATGTGATATGTATAATAAGGCAAATAAGTAATTATGATCTGTTCTAGTTCTATCAGATCCTATATTCTTGAGAACCTGAATTCTCAGTGTAGAAGAAAGGAAATACTGATATAGAAGTGGTAAATTAACACTGTATTCCTGAATTTAAACTGGAAATATAAGCATGAACTCTCAAGATATGTTGGCTTTGTCCACTGAGAAGGTCTAAAAATGATTCGTCTAGTAACAGTAAGCATTCCTAGTACCAAAATTCTTATCTTAAAATACTATTTTCCATTAGAAGGAACCAGGTATCTTTAGAGAAATGGCTTATTCCAGGTCTTGGACAGGAAACGTAAAAGATGGGCCTGAAATATCTTTCATGCCAGATAGCAACAAATCTACCAAAAATTGCTAAGTTCATGTCAAAAAATTCAGGAACCAATTTTAAGAGGTTCCCACTGGCCAAAGATAGGACAAACTAAGCTCCAATATGGATAAAAATTGCAACTGATATAAATCAATTGAATATGTTTAAATCTGTGGGTTTATAATATATAAAAAGAGCTCTTGAATTGGCCATCTTCAGAGGATGGCAGGGAACCAGTTGATTATTTTGAAAACTGAATAAATAAAAGGCACAAATTAAAATTTTACTTATCTTATTTTTCCTATATGAATGACACCAATATGAATCAAATAGTATAAAAAGGGAAGTATCTCCTGGTAAAATTATTTCAGCTAATATATAAAAACAAAATGAGAGGGCTTCCCTGGTGGCGCAGTGGTTGAGAGTCCGCCTGCCGATGCAGGGGACACGGGTTCGTGCCCCAGTCTGGGAAGATCCCACATGCCGTGGAGTGGCTAGTCCCGTGAGCCATGGCCACTGAGCCTGCATGTCCGGAGCCTGTGCTCCTCAATGGGAGAGGCCACAACAGTGAGAGGCCCGCGTACCGCAAAAAAAATAAAAAATAAAAAATAAGAGAGAATTAAAACATCCGTTTTTTTCACCTCAATGAGCCATTGAGAATCAAAGGCTGCTAACTTTGCTAAGAGAGACAGAAAGTAGAGAGAGAGAGAGAGAGAGAGAATATGAATGAGAGAGATGCCTCTTGATGGAAGAGCATATCATCCACAGTTGTACCAGAGTGAACCAGCCTGAGTCTGATCAAGCCCCTGGCTCCAGTTACCAATTTGAAGGACAAAGAAACATATCAAATATATAATAAACAGGATTTATAGCCAGAAACTCTAGATGCCAATTGGTGTAGGTCCTTCAACAACAACAACAACAACAAAAAATTGTGAGGAAAAGAAAGGGATTGAGTGGGAACCTGTAGATTAAAGATAATTAAAGCACATAGCAAGTTAAAAAGTCATGCAAAATTAAGTTAGAATATCTTGAGATGGAAATTTGGATGACAAAGCCATAAAGAAACATAAAGAATTGTTTACTTAAAATACAAAATATAAAATTCAGTGTGGTGGTTACTTTTGGAGGAAGTGAGAAGGGGGGCTATGATTGCGGTGGGGTTTTTGAGGTGTCTGATCTAGTTCTATTTCTTGGTCTGGGTGTGGCTGCTAGGGGTTTTGCCTTATTCACATATTTTTGCTTTATGTGTTTTCAGTATCTGTATTTACCTTACAATAAAAAGGTGAAACAATGGCTGAGTCACCTGATGGCTAGTTTCTAATCTGAAACCACAGGTATGCATTCTCACTTCATTAACTAAAGCTAGCCCAATGGACAAGGCTGAGGTTAGTATCATGGGAACTATAATTATCTTACAAGAAAGGCAAATAATAAATGGGAATAAAAATCGGAAAAATTTACTGGGCTTCTCTGGTGGCACAGTGGTTAAGAATCCACCTGCCAATGCAGGGGACACAGATTCGAGCCCTTGTCCGGGAAGATCCCACATGCCGCGGAGCAACTAAGCCCTTGCGCCACAACTACTGAGCCTGCACTGTAGAGCCTGTGAAACACAACTACTGAGCCCACGTGCCACAACTACTGAAGCCCACACACCTAGAGCCCACGCTCCGCAACAAGAGAAGCCACCACAGTGAGAAGCCCGCGCACCACAATGAAGAATAGCCCATGCTCGCTGCAAGTAGAGAAAACCCGTGCACAGCAATAAAGACCCAATGCAGCCAAAAATTAAAAAAAAAATTTTTAATGAATAAAATCTATCTTAAAAAAATCAATTTACCACAAATAGAATGATGTAATACTAACAAAAAGTGTTGGTCACTCAAACTATGAGAATTGTAATGGGTTTGGTGAGTAGCTGTCCTCTAGGTATATTGAACAGGTGAGATCTAGGGTGAAATGACAATTAATTCTATGTAGGTGGTGGAGTAAAAGGAAGAGTGAGAATTATTACTAGTGTTCTGAATTGAAACACAATGTCAATAGTGATACTACTCAATGATAGGGAACAATTGAATATGTAAAACAAACTGATAAAGTTTGAGTAGGGAGGAAGATTATAAGCTTGGACAAATTTCACTTGAGACACAAGTGATATGTTAAGAAAAACACTCAAGCAGCCTAATCAAACACAGCTCCACAATTCAAGGAGAAATCTCAGCTAGAAATAGATATTTGGGAATCATTAGCATGTGGATCATTATGTACTTAAGCCATTCCCTGGATAGTGTGTAGGGTAAGAAAGAAAAAAAAAAGTAGATTTCTGAAGATTAGCAACATTTAAAGGCTAGGTTGAGAAATAAGAGACCAAAAGGGGTGAAAAAAGATTCTGAGAAGGAGAAAACAGAATGGTATAAGAATAATTCAAAATAATTTTTTTTGACAGAAAAGGTAAATGAAATATAGTTAAATATCCAGAGAGTTCAATAAGATAAATTCTGAGAAATACGTTTTTGTCTGAAACAGGAAGTTTCTCATTGGTATGTCCATGTGTTTTGATAGAGGAAGTAGGCAAAAGTCATTAGTGTTGAGGGGATGGTGAAATTGAAGTTTGGGGGTGAAATTGAAGTTTGGAGGTTGCTTGGCCTTTGCATCAATTCAACCATGATGATGGTTGAACATCAGGTAAAGAAAAGATCTCTCAGCCGAGACCAGAATACTCAGTGCATAGAGGGAAGGTAGTAGATGGTAGAAGAAAAATATCCCTGGTTTCTTGGCTTCCTCCTACTTCTACAGCTCTCACCTTAAGCACCACTTCTTTAGGGAATTCTCACTTGAACCTCACAAACCCTAACAACTTAGGTGTCACCTAACAGTCCCTGTAGAGTAATTTAATTAGCTCATTATAGCCCTTAACATCTCTGTAAGAAAATTGAACAGTTGGTTTTCTCTTTATGAGATTATTTGCTCCAACAACTGATTTAAAGGCTCTGCCTGTTACTTCTCATCTGTTTAGCACTCTACTTGGCACCTAAAAGACTCTTCAAAAGTATTTATTGATAGAAGGAGTAAATGAAAAGATAAATAAACAAGAGGAGTAGGGGGAGATTTCAAGAAAGCAGTGGGGTCTACCCAAGACTAGAGGAGTACTGAGGAAAGACTGCAAATTCTGCCCTCCCCCCTGTAAAAAGTTTAGCAGTACTAGGATTACTGTTGCTTCTAGAAATACTCTAGCCTAGAATTCTGAACTTCAGTGATTTCTGTGCACAGTAAATCCAGTAAAACTTCAAGTCTACAAAAAAGGTTGGTATCACTGGGAAATTCAGGATTACACATTTCTTTTCAGGAAATATAAAATTTTCAACTCATTGACTTTTAATATTCCAAATTTTATATGTAAAACAAGCTATCATAAATAAAACAAATAAGGGAAAAATATTATTTGACACCTTAGGGAAAGGGCTTAGATTGAGGAAAGGTGGAAGAAAGTAGAAAAGGGGAAAATAATAAAGGAAAATAGAAACCAGGAAAGAAAGGGTATTGTTTAGTTAGTGCAATGAAATCAGATATAGCAATGTTTAATGATGTTCTATACTATACTATGTATTACATTCTATACTTATCCTGGGGAAAAAATGGTTTCTTTATTTCTCATGGCAATCCTGCAAAGTAGGCATTGTTATGGAGGAAGGAAGGATCCAGAGTATGTAATTTGTTCAAGGTCAAACAGCTAATAAATATGTGAAACAGGGATTCATATCCAGAGGACCCTACCTTGGTTTTCAGTACCTGGGTGTTACGTGAATCTTTACCCTCAAGAATTTGAAATGAAGGGCACTGTCTGAAAATTAAACTTTACGATGACAGACTGTATATATATAAACTCACTGTAACCACAAAGATGGATTTTCTGGTCAGCAAAAATCTCACTAGATGTTGTATGTTGATATCTGTACTGAGCAGGTTTAGGATTACTATAAACAAAAGAGTTGCCCCGGCCAAGTTGGTAGCACCATTTTCAGAATTTTGTCAGGATGAAATAAATTATCACAGTAGTGGGATTGTATTTTCAGGGGCTACTCTGGAATTTTTAAAAAGGTCATAATATAATTTTAGGATATAATCTCATTATGGGCAATATTTAATCCTCTTATTTATGGAAAAAGTGTGTAAGATTTCTTTCCTTTTTCCATGCTGCATATGTTAAGTGGTAATATTTTGAGGCCAATGAATTACACTAATTTTTTATTTTTTAATAGTAGCTTTTAGGATAGGTAGAAATTTCAAACTTAAATTTGAATGTACTTTGAAAGTATCCTTTTTAGGATGGATAACTTTTTAGAGTAAAGATGTGTTGTTTTAGCAACTACTTGTGTAAGGAATAAAGGAGATAGGTTTAACCAATATAAAATTAAATATATAACCAAGCAGAATCTTAATTTTATTATGTAGGCTATTCACTTACATCTTATTTTTAAATTTGGAATAACATTTTCATTATTTAAAGTGATAATTTTGAATGCAAATTAAATTAACCTCTAGGTATAAACTGCTTAACAGTTTTGGAGGTTCTTGGTGTCCTGGGGTCATTTTACTGTGTGGAGATTTCCCCTTTGATATTTAAAGAGAAGCGAGTTGACTCACTAACAGGATTGCTGGTTCTGATTTTCCATCGTGGTTTTGGAGGTCATGAGGTTACAGAATTTGATTTCCTTGATGTCATTCTCGGTCAATCAGTCCTCACATGGGCTAACTCCTAGTTATGTTCTTCTTTTTTTCTACCTTTTACTTTATGGGAAAGAAGAAGAGATAAGCTACTCTTAAGTATGTTGGCTTAGTGAATATTTTATATGTTGGGAATCACGTAGCAATAACTATAATGTTTGTAAAAGAATAGAAGTAAATACTAAAGCATTACATATTTTATAAGTATTATCCTATGTCATAATATTTAAACATTTATTTCAGTGGTTTTTTTTGTTGTTTTTTGCGGTACACGGGCCTCTCACTGTCGTGGCCTCTCCCGTTGCGGAGCACAGGCTCCGGACGTGCAGGCTCAGCGGCCATGGCTCATGGGCCCAGCCGCTCCGCGGCATGTGGGATCCTCCCAGACCGGGGCACAGCCCGTGTCCCCTGCATCGGCAGGTGGACTCTCAACCACTGCGCCACCAGGGAAGCCCTTATTTCAGTTTTGAATAATTTTCTTTCCATAATTAATTACATTAAGTCATAAGAATACATTAATAATATTTGTTCGCAGATTTACTCCTTAACTTTAACTGACTTTTGCCTACAGTATTAAAAATATTTTATAATCGTCTATTATACGTAATATACTGTGTCTAAGTGCAGTTTGGAAATCAAGCAATATGAGCCAGGTGCATAGGATCAATTAATTCCAGTTTAGGAATCATAGAGTGAAGGAGAAAACAGATCCCCTCTTAAAGATTTAGAGGGTTTTGAAATTTAAAGAATAGGCATAGGGGACAGCAGGAGGCTATACACAGATTAGTGAACAATGTCTTGGAGATTTTTCCAGAGTCTGATGTGATTGGAATATGAAGGCAATGGGCTGGAGACAAGGATGGAAATACAGTGGAGATCATAGAAGAAAGGGCTAAAGGCTGAGACTAAAATTGGACACATTTGTTACTGGTGAACATGTCATCTCTGCCTTGTCCCTGAATGCAACTAAATGGCAGATAACAGTCATTGATATATTCATTTAACAAACATTTACAGAGTCTGTATGTATAAGGTATTGAGCTGATTGATTAAAGAGTAAATGTAGCAAAGCAGCATATATGCATCTCAAGAGAACTGTATTTTAAACACCTTTTAAAAGATCTCTGTTGACAACTATCTTCTTTGGATCTCTACATGGAATTTTTTTTGAGGGGGGGTTTGTTTTAATTTTTAGTTTTTAATTCTATAACAAATATGAAGGTCAACTTTTTTTTTTCCTTACCAGGTATTGAGAAATATTGACTTGGTGATTTCAGATATTATTGGTTTGGGAAGGCCCATTCTAAACTGTAAAAATATATATAATGTTTTGCTGACACAGTTAAGTAGTTACAGTCATTGCCTCAAATTCTTTTTATTCTTCATCTGTCCTCCCATCTCTGAAGTCAGGTAGTTGATTGTGTGACTGAAATCAGAGAAACCTCAGGTAATATATATTTGAAGGCAGGTATTTTACTTAACCCTGGATGATTCAATCTTATATGAGTTGGTTAGATGACAGTCACTGAACCATGAAATTTCATGTAACTCTGTAGTTATTGTTTTATAAATAAAATCATTGAGGAGAGTTTCATTGTAGTAAGAGCCACTATGTGAGATGTATCAAAAAAATAAGTTGGTGAACCATAGACAGGCAAACTTTATATTTAAAAAAACCTCATTTATATTTATTCTAATTTTGTTGAAGTTTCTGTCATCATGTTATAATTTAATTTTATAGAAACAAAAATTAGAACCAAATAGTCCTTTATACCACAAGCATAAATTTAAAGATACATGCAATATTTATCTCATTAGTATTGTGCCATGCAGCTAAACTAATAAGCTCACCTTTACTACAGGACCCTTTGTTTTTAAATCTTTTGACAACAGAGGTGAAACAATAATAATTCAAAGTGATGGGCATTGGGAAAGACTGAGGTAATGTTTTAGATGGCTGTGGCTTAAAAGGGAACTAAAGGTGGAAAGGCAAATTAATCTGTCATGATGTGCTAGCTAAGAAATTAAATGGAATATTGATTTTGGAAAATGTGACAATGCTCTTTTAATGAGAGATGAAAGAAAGCCTGAAAAAAAGAAAGGAAGGAAGGAAGGAAGGAAGGAAGGAGGGGAGGGAGGGAGGGAGGGAAGGGAAAAAAGGAAGGAAGAGAGAAAGAAAGAAGGGAAGGAAGGAAGGAAGAAAGAAAAAAAGAAAGAGGAAAGGAAGAAAAGAAGGAAGAAAATAGTAAAAGAACTGATTACCTAGCGGACAGTAAGATGTAGACATCTTTACTTTTTTTTTTTAGTGCATAATAATGGAAAAAAAATAAAGCAAAAATGTGTCAGAGTTGATTGGCATTATATACAGCAATACCAGAAGACTATAATGAGGCTGAGAACATGAACTAATGAAGAAGTATTACAACAAGAAAGAAAAAGGAAGATTGGTGTGGGAAACCAGAGATGAAGAATAGCCAGTGAGGAGATCAGACAATTTCTCTAACCCTCTAGGAACTAAACACACAAAGGAGCCCAATTAGAAATAAACTAGCTAGAAGAAATATTTCTTAATAAATTGGGGATTATCAGTTTGCCTAAAGGGAATGAAATCAGAGCATTTGAGCGTCCTTGTTTCAGAACCACATGCTTTATTTTTTCAATTTTGATACAAATATTCTTGCTTTTCAAATCATAAATTTAAAAAAATCATGTGTGAAACAAGTTAACAACTAACCAAACTTTCTGATTTTTGAGAGAAGAATCATTTTCAACTGAATTATGGATACAAGGCAATTTCAGAAGTATTTGTCCAGGTCTTTTTTTGTCAACGCCAGGTTACTGTGATGTATTCTCTGGGTTTTCACAAGTTTCCTGGGGACTTTTCATCTGTTAATTTAACCTAACAGCTTCTCCAGATATGGGCACCATATATCTAGCATATAGAATCCTGATGCTTGGCTTTAATTTGACAGGATGTAGATGAACAATTCAAGGTCATTTCTGGCTGCTTATATATGTTAATTGGAAACAACACAACAAAAAATGTTTTAAACAGAAAAACGGGCAATACTTAGGGCCACAATGCTTCTTTTCCTGGATCTTTTACCATATCAGTTCTGGCTGCTGGTCAGTCACTAAGTAAACCTAGGGGAAAACAAAGAATACCATCAGTGTGCAGTAACTTAGAAATTTTTATTATCCCTGTGAAATAAGTGACTCCATGAATAAGGGCAGTGTGGTTTCTTATTCTCCTCTTAAAGATATATATACAGTTTTTGTTTGTTTGTTTGTTTATATATATGTTATGTTTATGTTTATATATATATATATATATATATATATATATATATATATATATATATTTGTTTCTTTCTAACAACATATTGCAGTAGAGGAAGTTTTTGATGACCCTCTATTCTGAAGTCAGTGGTTCTCTGCAGTACCCATGGCACACAAAATGTTTAGGCCTTTCATGCCTACTTCAGATTTCCTTGAGGTAAGACTGGCATCTTACTTTTAAAGATCCCAGATTGTCTACTGTTTACACACCAGGGGGCGACTTAGACGGGATTTGAAGAATTAGCTGCCATCTCTTAAAACCATTAACTGGACATATTTATTCATTCATTCCACAAATATTTATTGAGCATCTGGTATTTGGCTGGGTGCTTAGGGACGAAACCTCATATGTAATACATTCTCCAGCGTCAAGGAAATCACAAGTAAGCAAATATTTACAGTAGAGTGTGATAAAGGCAAGATGAATGAACCATGAGGGAGAGACTAGTGAGTAGTTTGGAGGGAAAGGAGGAAATCAGAGTAGGATTCCTAGAAAAGTAAGAGACTTTGGAACTGAGTCTTAGAAAACAAATAGAAAATTGAAATTAACCACTTGAAGGTGAGTTTTGGGGGGAGTGGGATAAGAATTAGTGTTTAAAGTTGAATTCCTGGAGGAGTATGTTTCATTCACTGTTTCATTTAGCAAATATGTATTGAGCAATTATTATGTTGCTTGGCTGAACCCTGGGGAATAACAGTAAACAGGATGAAAAATGTTTGATCTTGCATGAAGCTTTCATTCTTGAGGGTAGATAGGCAAAATGCAAATTATTACAATAATAGCTAACACTAGTAAAGTGCAAACTATGTGCCAGATACTGTTCCCTGACCACTGATTTCAAGCTTTGAACAACGTGTTGAGAAAGTTTCTATTATTATGGAGTAAATTGGGGAATAGTCATACATAATTAGTACAGGGATGGGCTGGGTCTTAAAGCTAGGCAGCTTGGATTTGGGGTTTATTCTTTCAAGTTCTGTAATAAAATCCCTATCAAAATAAATAAAGAATATATAACATCACCTTGGGAAGTGGTAAGAAATATGATGAAAAAGAAAACTGTGTAAGCAGAGAGATTGGTGGAGGGGAAGATGCAGTTTTAGATAGCAGAGCAGACGTTGTCAGTATCTTGCACACACCTATTGGTCTTTCAGTAGGACCAGGCCAACCGCCAATTACTATCCAACTACTATCCAGCTACTAGTAGTACCCGCATGTATTTGTCTGTGGGCTTTTTGTGAAGTCAAAGGAAGGCTACTCTGGTCTGAAGCAGGGCAGAACTGAAGTGGAGGAGAATTAACACTCCCAGAAGAGCTATCAAGGAATAATTTTCAGGATTTGATCTACAACCATCCTCAGCCCTCATGAAGGATAACTTGGATGTGCTTTGGGCATTCTAGGATATTTTCCAGAGTTTTTTCTGCAGGACTGAGCACCATTGCCCCACAATGGTGCCTGACCAAATCACACACTCTTTATTGGTTCCGTCCTTTGCCTGTCTCACTTGCTCACTCTCATAGCCGTGTTTCCCTTTACCTCCCAAATGAACATTTGTACTTGAATCCCTGTCTTGGAGTCTGCCTTTGGGAAAGCCTAAACTAAGATAGATTGGCTGGTCAGGAAATGCATCTGTGAGGGAAATTTGGGTGAAGAACATACTAGATAGAGGGAACTATACATGCCAAGAACATGAGAAAGGCAGTAGCAAGGCCACTGTGATTGTCTGGAGTGGAGTGAGAACAGGGAGTAAGTGAAAAATGCGCTTGAGGAGCAGGTAGGGACCAGATAGCAAAGGTCTCTTTAGGCTATGGAGAGTCATTTGGAAAGTGAATGTTATAGCGTACTGTTCTATATGAGACAGGAAAAATAAATAACTAGTAGAGTATTGTCTCTAAAAGCAGACTTCAGAGAAGATATAACTCTTTCGGGCTTCCCTGGTGGCGCAGTGGTTGAGAGTCCGCCTGCCGATTCAGGAGACGCGGGTTCGTGCCCCGGTCCAGGAAGATCCCACATGCCGTGGAGCGGCTGGGCCTGTGAGCCATGGCCGCTGAGCCTGCGCGTCCGGAGCCTGTGCTCCACAACGGGAGAGGCCACAACAGTGAGAGGCCCGCATACCGCAAAAAAAAAAAAAAAAAAAAAAAAGGATATAACTCTTTCTTTTTATAAATGAGCAAAGTGAGGTCCAGGTCGCCTTGCTAGAAACAGGATGACACAGGTCTTCTACCCAAATATGAATCCCAAATTTGTCTGATTCCTAATCTGCATTTAAGAGAGTTGTGTTCATCTTAGAAGCTTACCATGAGAGTAAGCCCAACAAATCAAAGAGAAATGAATAAAAGACAGTAATATCGAGTGCCTTCTCAGAATGAACAAGCAGTAACTGTTTTTTGTTTTTGCTTTTGTTCTTGTTTTTCACTACTGCTTCTCCAAGTTCAGTACTTCTAACTCGCACAGTGTAAGACAGAACAGCTCTTTGCACTCTCGCAAGTGAGGGGTGAGTGGCCTGAGAGGCAGGTGCTAGCTATCCTACGGAATCCCACGTGGGTGTAGTGAAGGCAGGTCTGGAAGACAGGCCAAGTTGCACATGGGCATCTGAATACAAGAATTTCTGCTCTGTGGGCTCCCCATCTCGAACCCTGTCATTAATGTGAATTCTAACACCTGCCAGTAAATGGGTACTTGATGTCACCGGTAACTCAATCATCAGCTAAAGTACTCCATCCAAATAATGAGATTGGTGGATTGAATCTCTGTGCAACTTTGTTTTCCAGAACTAAGCAAATGCATGGTGAATTTATTTGGTATGTTTGCTGTTTACTGCATGAGATGAGATGAATTCTAGTAATGTCAAAGAAAGGGATTGAATCATTTATTAAGTACAGTCTTGGACGGGTGTCTCAAATGTCAATTCTAGGATTTAATGTAAACTCATCTTCAGAAAAGTTAGATTTCATGGAAATAAGAACCCAGAGGAATTCAAAGTGCAGGTAGCTGGATGCTTAAATCTCAAACACCTCTATTTATGACAATCTTTTAAATAAACTCTCTTATTTCTCTATTATCCTTCTGTGTTCTGAGGTAGAAAGTGTTTGAAAAACTGATATTGGCTCATGTGTAGGAAGGATTTATACAAATCAAATTGTTTATTCTTTATTCCTAACACTGGCATATAGTCAGTTATTTGCAAATAAAGCCACAAAGTCAAATCTGATATCAGCCCACAGAGCTTTTGGCCTCTATAGGTGTCCCTGCAGAGTTATTACATATAGGGTGTACTTACAATCTGCTATGCTAGGTCATGTTTCCTGATCACAAAATATGATACCAGAAGATGGAGTTTGAAATTGATAAGGAAAACCTGCCTAAATGGCCACCACATATCATATCTAAATATCGACAGGTCAAAAGGAACGTGGGTTAACTATCACTGAATGCAATTTGTAAAATGTATTGGCAAGGCCAAATCTGGAAACTAAGCCCTTGTATCTGTCCCGTTTTCAAGGCACTGTATCTCCTACCAAACAACAAAAATATTTCAATTGTGGCTTCATATATATATACATATATATATATATATATTTGCTAATTTAAAAACCTTGGCTTTGAAAGCACAGAATTAAATTAAAAATTGTGCAACCAATGCTGGAAAAGTAGAAGGGATTCATGATATATTTTGTGAATGTATTAATCTAAATTAATTTCCCAGAGACGGTATTTGGGAGCTCTTGCTGGTAGCTCTTATAACACTGGAAATGTCTTAATGGCATATTTACTTATCAATATTAAAGAGAAAAGACCTGGCACAAAAACAATTGCTAATGACCTGTTCAGTGATATAAAATCTAAAGATTACTTAAAGAACTAATCATTGCCAAGAAATTTTAAGTAGAAACAGCATTGCTGAAGTAAATAAAGAAAGAGCACAGCTCAGAACAAGGGAAATGGGCTGAGGAGAAAGAACATGAAATAAATCAGTGAAGTCTATGATGTTACCAGATAAAGTTTCCTAGGCTCTGCAGAAGTTAACAGAGACTTTTTCTTTCTTTCCTTTTCCTTCTTTTTTTTCCCCTGCCTCCCTCCCTCCCTCCTTCCTCTTCCTTCCTTCCTTCTTTCCCTCCTTTCCTTCTTCCTTCCCTTCCCCTCCCTTACCTCCCCTGCCCTTCCCTCCATTCCCTTCCCTTCCCTTTCTCTTTCTTTCTTTCTTTCTTTCTTTCTTTCTTTCTTTCTTTCTACTTTCTCTTTCTTTCACTTTTTTCTTATATATACATTCTGATTAAATATTTTACCTTCTAGAATTGAGGTTAATGAACTTTTTCTATAAATAACCAGATAGTAAATGTTTTCAACTTTTCAAATATGATAATCTCGGTTGTAGCTCTTCATCTCTGCCATTGTATTCTGAAAGCAGCCATAGACAATAGTAAATGAGTGGGTGTGGCTGTGTTTCAGTACAGCTTTATATACAAAACCAGGTAGCAGGTGAGATTGACCTGAGGGCCGCTGTTGGCCAGTCCTTGTTCTAAAAAGTGATCTTTTATAGATATTTACCCCCAATACTACTCTTTTCCATGAAAAAGAGAAGTATCAGTAATATTTTCTGGTGTAATACTTGAAGAATGGACCTATTTATTATGCTCATTATGAGTGTTTAAATATGAAATGGAATTCATTATTAATGAATATTTAGTATCTTCTAGGTGCTTTTTGCAGTGTTTCGTGTATATGATCTCATCTAATACTGAGGACTGTAAAATTATCCCCATTTTAGAGAAATGCAGCAATGTTAAGAAATTTGGATGAATCTGTTTAAATTTTAAGTGTCAGTTTTGGAATTTAAAGCCTTTGCCTTTTCCAAATACTTGTACATGCTTATGTGTATAAAATCTCTACACATTTTTTGTGATGAAAATATGAGTATACCTCAAAGACCTCATAACAGTTAGAATATAAATAAGCATGCCATGAAATATACTGTGAGAATTGTTAAACCTTGATCTCAAACTTTCTATGATATTCCACCTCAAGAAGAATTTATTAGTTTCTAAGTTGGTGCTTCTTCCTTCAGAATGTACCAGAATTCAAGTTTGAAAATATCCAGTGCCAGTGGTTCTTAACTGTGGACCATGTAACTACCCAGGGAATATTTGGAAAAGTGTGGGTTTGGGGTTGTAGCAATGATTGCAAAGAGGTAATGACACTAGCACATGGCGGGTGAGCGTCAAGAATGCTAAAGATCCTGCATTAAGAATGACAGTCCCATGCAGTGAATTGTCACACCCATCATGCCAAAAGTTCGCCACCCCTCTACACTCATTAAAAAACAAAAAAAACAGGGCTTCCCTGGTGGCGCAGTGATTGAGAGTCTGCCTGCTGATGCAGGGGACACGGGTTCGTGTCCCGGTCCGGGAAGATCCCACATGCCGTGGAGCAGCTGGGCCCGTGAGCCATGGCCACTGAGCCTGCGTGTCTGGAGCCTGTGCTCCGCAACGGGAGAGGCCACAACAGTGAGAGGCCCACGTACCGCAAAAAAAACACAAAAAACAAAAACAGAGGTGTTGGCTTGTGGCAGATCTTGTTGATTACCTAGCCAATAGCCACTTCTTGCTTCTTCCTTGCTAACGTAACTTTTATTTTATTCAGGTAACACTTAGATTCCAGTGAGCCTCTGGGAATGCTGACCCCTCCCCAGTTGCAGAGGATGAGCCATGTTTTAAATCCAATCACAGTAACCCTCATCCCACTCTGCCAGTGATTGGGTTTAGACAGGGGCACCTGACTCTTTCCTTGCCTGATAGATGTAAGAGAAGGCCTACTTAACAGCTCCTTGGAAAGGTTTCCCTCCATAGTAAAAAGAGAAAGTTGAACAGGGAAACATCTTTCCTCACCCCTTTCTTCTTGATTCGGATGTTATCATGTGAGAATTTCATGCTTGGAACAGTTGCAGATATTTCTCAACTGTGAGAGAAAAACCAAGAGAATCCCGGAGAAATTGAACCAGTGCCTGACATTACTGAGGCCCTCAATTAATCTGAGGACTGCCTATCTTAGAGATTCTGTTATATGAGATTATCCTTAGAATGCAGACCACTTTTTAGTTAAGCATGCTTTTAGTTTCATAAAAAAACATCCGAATTGCTACATGGGAACTATGATTTACCTTTGCCCAGGACCAAATAAACTATATATATATGGAGCATAGCCCAGATATAGATTTCTCACACTTGGCTAAAAAAATTTTAAACAGGGCTTGAGAGACTCTCTAATCCCCTACATCCAAGTTCAAATACAAAACAAAATATATATCCGTCACTCCAATTTTGGGAAGAAATTTATTTTCTTGTTGAAGTGATTCAATAACCTTATGACTAGGAAAACATAACGTACAAAATACATTACATTACTTGCTTTAGAAAGCAAGGTCTCACTTTAGAAGGTAATGCTCTAATGTTAAGAAAACTGCGTCCGTTCCAGGCAAGTTAGTAAAAAGTTATTTCTGTAATTTTAATGAAAAGCAACTCTGAAGGAATATAGTATAAAATGATAAAGTTTCTTTCTAAAAATTGTTAAACTTCTACTTGTTATACTAAAATAATTAAAATTACTAAAATACAATTTTTACAGCTAATAATTATCTGGAAATAAAATAATAAGTAATTGGAAGGCTTATAAATTTAGGTGCATGGAACCTTGTGGGGGGCAAGCAGATAGAGGGTAGAGACGGGGGATACCATTTGCTATAAAAAGATTGAAAAGGAAATTTGATTAGGACTAAAAATGATTCTGTTCCATGCGTTTCCACCAAAATGAATAGTCTCCTTCTTTATAGAGGGTGACATATTAATTTTGGACCTTTTTAATCCAATGATCTCTTCTATAGATTATATCTATAGAAGAAACCTAAAAACATCTGTAATAAATCCATCAATCCAATAAAGGAAAGTTAATAAAATACAGGAGAGTTTGAGGGGAAAAATGAATACAGCTAGGTTGATTATGGAGATTATCAATACCTCATCTTATTACCAAACCAAGTTTTGTATCTTCTTTAGTCCTTTTTGAATGTCAGTCCTTTCGATGGTATATGGCATCACATATTTTCTTAATGCCGTTAGAGCTTTTTGGGGCATGTGGGTGTGGGAGGGACAATAAGCATTTGCAACAGAATCTTCATCTCAGTGACTTTTCCAGTACCATCTGGATTCCTGCATATTCTCTATATGTCTATTCAGAAGGAGAATTAGATAAAAAATAGATCAAAGGATGTAAGCATGCAAAGGAAAAGGAAGTGCTCTCTTGTTCAACCCTCCCAGTTGAGCTGCTTCCTGGTTAAAATACTAATACATGGCAATTGGCCTGTGAAGTTCATGCCCCGAGGCATGAGGAGTTTGGCATGATCAAATGAGTGTATCATTTCCGCCTCCTTCTGTCCGCAGTAATAAGCAATCCAGCCTGGTGATTGGAAGAGCACATTTTCTTTGTCCTGAACATGCTGTATTTATCCTTCACGAATATCCACAAAACTCAGCAGGGATTTGGTTGAGAGAGTAGTATCGCTCCTTGCAGACAAACTGGTAATAAATTTGGGAGGCTTTGTACAAGATCTGAAAGCTGCCTTCAGAATTTGCCTGAGGCGGTGTGTATAGACAGGAGTTAAGGAGATTATGTAAACTACAGAGAAGAATGAGGCGAGTGGGTGAGGCAAAGCCCAAGTCAGAATACCCTCTGAATATTCTCTCAGCAAGAGGAAGTTAGAGGTTCAGACTATGGTCTGGGTATATAACCTTTTCCTTCTACTACTGGGAGTTAACTAGTAACTCTGGTTTGCATGCTCTGTTTTCCTTGAAATATGTAGACATTTAAAGGAAATTTTCTATCTCTGTCTTGGATAGCATGCTTTAAAGATCCGTTTCAACTTTGTACTTCTACCTTAAGAATTGCTCCATTCTTCAGTGTTCTCTAAATCTTTTTTTTTTTTTTTTCTCCCAATAATTTGGAAAATATGCTTTGGAAATGGGTTCTGGGAATGAGATTTCAGGGTGCTCAGAGGAATACCTTTGTTTGCATTCACCTGGAATGCTTATTTTAAAATGTTAGAATCTGGTTACCACCCCTTCCCCTCATGAACAGAGAATTTGGTGTGGGGCACTGAAATCTGCTCTTTCAACAGATTCTCCAGTGATTCTGATAAACACGAATGCTGGGACCTCGCTGTTTTAGAAAGTTGTAGGAGGATAGACTGAGAAAGAGAAAACAAGGTGACAAACTGTGAAAATAAACCAGGGAGATTTTTTTCACCCATTGTTTTGGCATGGCATGAACCTCACTAAATACATACCAGGTTTGCTTTAGAATGCCACTTTACCCATAATATATATTCATGAGGATTTTTCTTAACAAACATCAATTTCATAAATAGGAATGAAAAGTTTCTAAATCTAATTTCACTGAGTCTGGAAAACAGAACATGAAATCACATAGGGAACATCTTTCTGTATAACCTTACAAAGAGAATCATTGTTTTCTATTTACTTTCGTCTTTATGAAATGCCTCTTCTAATATTGCATTCTTGTAAAGCATAGATCAAGAAACTGAACCATGCCCTCGGGGAGAGAGGGAAGCTAGGCCTAGACGTTCTCAAATAAAATATATTAATATAATGATTATAAAAGTGTTTTGATGAAGAGAAATACATCAGGGAGTATTTGGTTGGTAGGCCTCAATAACTTTTATTAAGTTATTTGAGGGAATATTTACCAGTAACTATAATGTTTACTCTTAAGCACACATTTCTCTCCATGGATTTCCCATGAACCATACCAACTTCATCAGACTTTTTAATCTCTTCTCATGAAACACACATTTTCAGCTATAATAAACATGGAAGTGAATACAATAGTACCTACAAGATTGGGGTCTTGGCAAATTTGGAAACATTTCTCCACTTAAATTTTAACGTAAAAAATAAGATTCCCACTATGGATGTGGACCTCAGTCTACCAGAAATGAGGCTTCTGATAAATTTCCATTATTCGTTAGCTGATTGAATTGAAAACCAAGACTTCTCTTTTGGAGAGTCTCAAGTATAGCAATGTTTCAGTTGGAAAATGATAGGGGAAATATATTATTAGATTAATTAGATAATTAGAAAAAGTCACAGCTGCACCCTTTGACAGCACATTTAGTGTCTCTGTGTTAATGAGGCAGACCATACATAAACTCCAAAAATGAAATTTACAGAAGCATTTATTTATCTGATATTTATTGTGAAAGCTGATTTTAAAAAGGCCCTGTATTCTAAGAAACTAGGCTCTTATAGATAGTAATCAGGGCCTGTTTCTATAGTCTTGATTTCATATTTTTTTGTTCATAATCATACACAAAAATATATTGTATATTTGTACTTTTATATGCATATCTTTAGTTCAGTTGTAAGATATTTGTTACCGGTTTTCATAATTGAACCACTAATGAGGTGGTAGAATTGTAGCCTTGTGTCTCCACCAGGCAAAATACAATTCAAAAATCTTGTTACTCTCAAAGGGAGTTGTTATTTCCTCTTTTTTTTTCTTCTTTTTTCTTTATTAGGCCATGCGAGATTATTTTCTAAGAGACTAGATATTATTTTCAGCCATTTAAATATTCTTTCCAATATCTTCCTAATAAAGAAGGGAGTATTTGCTCCTGTTGTCAAGAAAGCACAGCTGAGTTTTTCTAATTGCTCAATTAATCTAATGATACACTTTTCCTCTCATTATCAAACTAATATGTTTCAGCACCCAAGCTGTATTCTTCACTGGAGCTGTCTTGTTTGTTTTTGATAATACTGACTTGTGAAATTGTGTACATGCTTATTATAATTAAGTAATATAAGCTCCATATTTTATATTATAAATGAATTGGCTTTTGAACCTGGAAAAATGTTGCTTTATGCAAAACATCTCAACCAATAGTAACTTTAGCATTTTCACCTTTGTTTGAATTTCAGCTACTACTTTCTTGGAATAAACTATAGTCTAAATATTTTTTAAAAATAAGTCTAAAAGAAATGTTATCATCATAATAGTGAGCAATAAGCAAAAGAACAAATGGGTATAGAAAACCTTTCTTCTAATTTAATAAATTATTCCACACATTCATACGATGTATACTTATTTTCTAATGTAAAATAATTTGCGTCAGAAAACAAGTGTTTTCGTAATTGATTTTCATACATTTCTTTTTCTTTTTATGAGAGTTTAGAGGAAATGGCACGTAGGCCTCCCTATCAGATTAACAAAACTGCTTCAGAAATGGAATTGTTTCATGAATTGCCTTTTAATATTATTATATATTTTTCCTGTTTCAAATGCTCATTTTGGTGAAACAATTGCTTCTTTGCTTTTGCTCAGAGATTGTCCACATGACCCTTACAGTCACTGTTCTCTTCATTGACATCAGTTCTCACCTTAATTACCTTAATTAAGCTCTTACAACAGGAAAGGGACACTGTTGGGCCTTGTGCATGCATCATCTACTGGAACTCTCCTCTTGACCCTTTAGCATTGTTGTTGTTTGCCTTTCACAGGGAAGAGGACTGTACTTGGGGTAAGGAACTTGAAAGGACACAGAATTAGTAAATAACAAGACCAAGGTGCCAACCTAGTCTTGTTCCAGAGCCAGTGTAGTTCATTTCTGTGCTATATTGCCAAGGATCATATTTGGATTTATTACCTGCAATGTTGAACTTCTGACTGATTCAATCTGTGCTCTAAAATGAACCACAGCTCTCTGTCTCTTAGTCCTAGGGAACTCTAAGCCTTATTAAAGTGATATTTTTGATCAGCTTGTTGATTTTCCTTTGAAATTCATTCAGAGTTGCTCTCTTGGTTCCCATGATGTCATTACAATTTGGTAAGTTTGGACCGTTTTCTCCTTATAAAGATGTGTCTTTGAGCAATTCTTCTCAGAAGATCCCATGTCTTTCTTCTATCCCCTGCATTAATAAGTAGTAAATAAGTAAATAAGCTTCTATATACCATGCTTGATTTCTACAATTGGACGTTTGAGTATAGAAGAAAAATACTTAGACTTGTCATGCCATTTTAGTGGCATGTTGGTCAATATTAAATATCCAAAACAACTAATTAAAAAATAAATATACATTTTCTCCATTATTTAAAAAATATTAAAGAAAAAAATACTTTAAAATGCCTTTCTGGAAAAAAAATGCTTAAAATGCCTTTCTGCCAATATCCTCTATTATTAGAATTAGTGATTAACCTATCTTGAGTTTTTGCTTTTGTTTTCTGCTTTATTTTAACATTGAAAATAATATTTTTAGGATGAAAAGTTTACTGGAAATATTCATTTAGTCTTTAAACCATTTTATAATTTATCCATTCATATACCTCTCATTATTTTTATTATTTCTATTTTGATCTTTATAGTATACCTAGAAGAGTAAACAATATTCCATTATTCATGTATTCATGAATTATATATATATGTATACACACACACATACATTACACACACACAATTAAATACTTGAAAGAGATAGAAGAGATGAACATTAAAACAAAAAATTTCATAGCTTGATCCCCTGCTTCATGTCAGTGTTTGTGCAAAGTGTCTGGAGAGCAAGAGGAGTATCCTGTTGAACAATATATCAGTTGTAGTTTTAGAAATCATAATCAGACTGCAGTGTATTTTATGGACATTTTTAATATTGCACTCAATAGGGCAATATACCTTCAGTCTCTGATTTCAGTTGTCAAAAAAAACCCCTGTTTTGTTGTATTATAGAATCATTGTTTGAAAAGAGAAATCAAAGCTAACTCAGCCAAGAAATATTAAAACTAAATGTTTCTGCATGACACATAGGCGCTTATAAAAAAAAAAATCTATTCCTCCAACTGCTTTGGGTGACATGATAGTTAAAAGCCCATCAACCTGAACTTGAAGTTATGTCTTGACCACTGTCAGTAGTTTGAGGAGGATATTATTCACATGCCATTCAAGACCTAAACATATTTTTATCATCACTGCCAACAGTCATAAATAACAAATGTCATCTGTCAAACTCTTGGTTTATATAAGAAGAATACCAATACACAAAAAAAGAATAAAAATACAGTCTAGTTTAGTTGATTTCAGAGTCTTAGACTTGGCCTGACTATTAGTAGGCTGGGTCTCTCTCGAGAAACAAAATTTTGCTTGTGTCTCAGTTTCCCAACTGAAAAATGAAGGCTTTTGGCCAAATAATATTTTGAGATTCTCAAGCTTTAAAATCCTGTCATTTCCTACTTGAAGCTTTAGCTGTTGTGTGTGAAAACTATTTCAAAAATTACCTCTGTCCTCCAAAATGACGATTTTTTTTTCTAAACACAAATAGTAGACATGGCTCATACCAAGCTTTCTTTCTTCACATTATGTTCTGATGCAAGAAATGTTATCTTGAAAAGGCACTGCTCTGCATTCTGCATATTTGTTTTGTAGCTCATGCTCTTGCTCTTATTCAACAAAGTAAACAAACATTCCAATGGGGTTAAGGATTAATGGCAAGGAATTGCATGACTGTACAGCATGTAACCTTGAGGGAAGAGATCAAGGGAAATGTCAGTCAAACACCTGCCCTTAGCGCAGTTGCTAATTAATTCGTGAACATTGACTCGGGTTGCAGATTTGCTAGTGTACAAGGGAATCAAGTCCCATCCTATAAATACTGCCTTGATTTAATGAGGCTTCAATAGGATTAAATGGTTTTAACTTTATGACTTCATGTTTTTGATTATGGTTGTGTAGCGCTTTTTGATATGGAGAGATATGGATTTCACTGGGTTTTAACAGTAGACTCTAAATGAAAGGTAAGGGGAATAAAAAGGGGAGAATGTATCATTAACTCAGTAACTTAATTTTCTAGAATCTTAAAATAATATTAAAGGTTAAATTAGTCTCAGGCTACCTAGAAGTAAACATGATATATTACTCAGATTCTCCATCTAAAGTAATTACCATTTAGTTAAATAGACTTTTTTTTTATTACTCTGAATCAGAGCTATTTTGCTATATCAAAGTCTCAAATGTATGCAGAGCTTGATTCTAAATCATTTTTTAAAAATTATATTTCACTATCTTTTGTATTTGAAGATAAACTGATGGTAACTTGTCATTCTGTAAATCTTTTGGTATAAAATAAGAATATCATTGTGGATTTGTAATTGGTTGCTGCAGTTTTCTATTATTAAAATTTCACTTCGACCTCTCAGAAAAACTGAAAAGTGATTTTGTCATGCTGCCATTTTAGGTGTTGGGATGATACTGTAAAATAATCAAACCAGTAAGTTTCAAGGCTTAGCTCAGACTGTTATTATTAGTATTATTATTATTATTATCATCATTGCTATCATCGTTATTATTTTAGTCAAGATTACTTGAAATCTACTACATAAAATATATTTATAGGCATAGGCTGAGATGTTTTTAAGTTAATATCTACTAGGACATGTGGTAATTGGGCAAATCAAATTATATCATTCCCCAGTTATAAAGCAATTCAAACATTTCATATTTATCTTAGAATAAAGACGAAAAGTATTAATTATGGTCTATGTTCTTGATCTAGCCCATCTTTCCAAGCACTGTAGTTACCTCAATAAAGAAAGCAGAGGGCTTCCCTCGTGGCACAGTGGTTGAGAGTCCACCTGCCGATGCAGGGGACACGGGTTCGTGCCCCGGTCCAGGAAGATCCCACATGCCACGGAGCGGCTGGGCCTGTGAGCCATGGCCACTGAGCCTGTGCGTCCGGAGCCTGGAGAGACCACAACAGTGAGAGGCCCGTGTACCGCAAAAAAAAAAAAAAAAAGAAAGCAGACCACATCCTTGCTCTTGAAGATAAAGCTTATAGTATAATAGGGAAGACAGACAATAAATGAGTAAACCAAGGTAGATATATTGATAGGTAGTCATAGGTATCATGAAGGAAATATTAGCACAGCTACTTCAGAGAGAGTGACTAAAGCAGGAACGATAAGTTTAGAGCCAGTGGCCAGAAAATGCCTCTCCAGGTACCTACTATTTGACCTGATAACTGACAACAAAAAGAAGACAGCCTTGCAGGTTCTGGAAGCAGAATATCCCAGACAGGGAGAACAGCTAATGCATTAGGCTCCAAGGAAGGAACAGGCTTGACAGTTTTAAGGGATGGATTGGAGCAGAATCAGGTAAGGGGAGAGAAGCACCATAAGGCAATCCAGAGCAGATCCTGTCATGTTTCCAATGTACTGAGATGGAATTGCCCCCTACTATCCAGTTTCCTTGCCCTGTTTTCAGTTTCTGAAGTGGACCATGTACCCCTGAGGACCCAAAGCATAAAGTTTCTTTCTTTTTACTATGACCATCGTATCCCCAGCTTCCAGCAGAATGCGTAACCCATAGTAAGTGCTTAATAAATACTTATTACATGAATGAAAGAAATGTTTTCACTAATTTGTATCTCTATTGCTTAATGAGAATAGAGCAGTATTCTCATGCTCCCACCCTCTTACTCCTTGGGATAGATGCTTTTAATTAGGTCCCAAATATTAGGTCCAATCTTCTTTTTTCTCTTCCCCCCTTTTAACTGAAGGGCTTGAAAAAGCAATATATTTACTTTGCCTGCTTTTCCTGCAGTTGAAGGTGTCAGGAGAGCCAGTTCTGATCAACAAGAGCAGAAACCAAGGAAGAGATATTTTCCTTCTCTATGAAAGGGGGGATATATAATTTTATTTCCCTGGCTACCCTTGCTTCCTGTCTTTGGACATGACTGTGAGGATAGTGTGCCTGAATGTTGAAACCACTGATATTTGAGGTTTCTATAGCTTACTGCCCAATAATATCTCCCCACCTCATTGTTCTATACATATTTTTCCAAGGACATTTCTTATTCTCACAAAGAAATCAGTTCTGACATCAGACTGGAACAATAAAAGAAGTTCCTCTTATAAAAATTGTTGTTTGTTTAGTTCTGTATCAAACTCTATATCTACAGATGGCAAGCTTATTACACAGTATCTTTCCTGATGTTGGCCATTTATCCTTTTAATTATATTTTACTTCCTGGCTTCTTTTGCCCAACTGTCTTACTCCTTATTGCTTTTGCACACACAGCAAAGAGGTATGATTTCTGTTGTGGACCCTTTCTTGCTGCATATTGGATAATTAATTAGGTAACTAATTTATTTGTATGTTCAGTGCAAGACAGTTTACCTCTTAGATAAGGAAAGGACTCCATGTTTCTAGCTTTTCCCAAATAAAGAGAAGATATATGTCATTTTTATTTTATTTTTTTCTCTAATATTTTTACAATTTAGCTTCTTTAACCGAATTTGACTATTTGTATTTGAGTATATACTTTAATTCCCTAGAATGTCAGTGTTATGTGAAAAAAATTAAACATCTGCTTGAGTTTCTTGTTTATAGAGTTTTAAAAAACTTTTCAATGCCCCACAGAATCACTGATTCTTTGTTCTATCTCAAACATAACTCAGAGGATTAATATTTTTTCCAGTTAAGGATTTCACTTTACAATATCTTCTCCAATCCCCTGCCAATTCAGAGCTTTGTCCCATTGTCATTACCAGGTTATAATAGTTAAGTTTATTAGTAACAATAGTAAAATAACAACTTTATAATTTTTTATTGAAGTATAGTTGACTTACAATATTATATTAGCTTCAGGTCATTTGAAGTTTTTATAGAATATACTCCATACAAAGTTATTATAAAATTTGACTATATTCCTTGTGCTGTACACTATATCCTTGTAACTTATTTATTTTATACCTAGTAGTTTTTACCTCGTAATTCCCTTTACCTATTTTGCTTCTCCCCTCACCCCTCTCCCCTCTGGTAACAACTAGATTGTTTTCTGTATCTGTCAATCTGTTTCTGTTTTGTTAAATTTGTTCATTTATTTCTTAGAGTCTACATATGAGTGAAATCATACACTATTTGTCTTTCTCTGTCTGACTTATTTCTCTAAGCATAATACCCTCCAGGTCCATTCATGTTGTCTCAAATGACAAAATTTCATTCTTTTCTATGGCTGATTAGTATTCCGTTGTAGATATATACCGCATCTTCTTTTAACCTTACGGTATTTGTCTTTTGAGTTATGCCGCTCAAAGTTTATCCTCTTATAGGATGATGTTGGTCTTTCTATGATTCTTCTGTGAACCATACACATTGTGTGTGTGTATGTGTGTGTGTGTGTGTGTGTGGTGTGTTCTTATTAAAGTTCTTGCCACATTGTCCTGCTCTTAATTATTTCCATTTGTCTTCTTCACAAGAGCATGGACTCCTCGAGGGCAGGTATCTCATTCCATTCTTCATAGTGTCTTCAATTCATAGAATAGAGCCTGGTGCTGAGCAAGAAAATAATAAATATTTTGTACGTCATTCATTTAATAAAGGAGTGGGTGAATGAATGAATGTGTAAGTATTACTTCCTACATCTCATACACAGGGTGACTTTATATTTCTGTGTAGCTAGGGGTCCATTTGACGAGTCTCTGAAAATCACTGACAAACTATAGCCTCTGGCATAGTTTATGACAATTTTTAATGTGATTTAGCAGTTTTGTAACTCAGTTTCCACATGAAAAGTAACAGATATCTTCTCTTATTAAAATCACATTGAATTTATTTGATACAGTATTCTTATGCAAACCAGAATGTAACCAATGTAGCTCTAGCCTTCTGTGGCCACAAATGCTGTTGATGGATGTTGGACGAGCTCCAGGGGATTTTTTTAGAAGAATCTGTATTATACCAGAATTTCTTTGGCAAATTGACAGAATAAAGATTTTGACTAAGCTTTACGAATCATGATTACAATATATTATTTCCTTTTCTATCCATTTCTCCCTTCTCAGTTGTGCTGGGTAGAAAATGAAAAGGATTTATCCAATTAAAAACTAGAGAGACTATGTCCTATCAAAACATTTCTTCCGAAGTGTTTTAAAAGAAAAATCTAATGGGAGAAGTTACCAGATAGAGAGGCAGCAAATAGAAGTGATCAGGGGGAGTTTTGAGACACCATAGGGTCCTCCTTTCTGGGGCACATCTCCTCTCTTCCCTTTAACTTCAACAAAAGGGATACAGACTAGAGCCTATTTTGTGGCTCTTTTCAATTACATATTACCAGATAGAGTAACCTGAATTCACAGGGGAACATGAATTTACAGGCTAAAATAACCAGATACCTAAGAAGTACAAAGAGTATTAAAAAAATTAAAAAAGGTATCAAAGTGAACAACATCAGAGGCATAATTATTAAAACAGATGACTGAGAATATAATATTATATGATAAGCACATAAAGATGATAAGGTTAGATAATAGCAATATGAATCAAGAACAATAAATCATAAAAGGAGCCAGTAGTAAATGAACACAATTGATGAGCTATATAGCTAGAAGGATAAATCTGAAAAGTGAATTAGTGTGTTGAAAGATCAAATTGAGGAACTTTTCCATAAGGCAACAGTTAAGAAAAAAGAGATTAGTTTTAAATCCGCAGAAACACTGTCCATATAAAGAAGTTAATCTCTTCAATTAAAGGACTTAGAGTAGATGAAAATAAATAAATAAAAACAAGATCTAACAACATATTGTCTACAAAAACATATTTAAAATAAAAAAGCACAGAAAGGTAAACAAAGATATACTAAGTAAGTATATGCCTATGGAAAACAGTAGTAAACAACTAACATGACAAAATATGATTCCATAAAATTAACTCAAAATGTCAGAGAAGGATATTTAATTCTTTAAAAAGACTAAAAGAAAAAAAAAGGTATAATCAGCATAAACTTGTATGTAACCAGCAATATCACCTCAAAATATATAAAGCTTTAACTGTCAGAACTGAAGAGAGGTATAGATAAACTTATAAGTTTAGTTCAAGATTTTAGCACCTTATTCACAGAAAGTAATAGCTGAAACAGACAAAATAAATAGAAATATTGAAGGCCTGAACAATAGGATTCAAATATTTATTTTATAGGTATTTTTTAGTGTAAAAGAAGATAAATAGATAAATGTTTGAGATTTGAACTATGTTTATGTGTGTGTATGTTTGTGTATGAGACAGACAGAAAGACACCTATACCCAAATTCAAATAATATCATTATTATTATTATTTATTTATTTATTTTTAAAGAAGATGTTGGGGTAGGAGTTTATTAATTATTTATTTTTGCTGTGTTGGGTCTTCGTTTCTGTGCGAGGGCTTTCTCTAGTTGTGGCAAGCGGGGTCCACTCTTCATCGTGGTGCGTGGGCCTCTCACTATCGCGGCCTCTCTTGTTATGGAGCACAGGCTCCAGACGCACAGGCTGAGTAGTTGTGGCTCACGGGCCTAGTTGCTCCGCGGCATGTGGGATCCTCCCAGACCAGGGCTCGAACCTGTGTTGCCTGCATTAGCAGGCAGATTCTCAACCATTGCGCCACCAGGGAAGCCCTAATATATTATTTTTGAACATATATACAACATTTACAAAGTAGACCATATGTTTGACTGAAAAGATAGCCTAATAAAGAGGATTTATGCAATCCTAGCAATTAATGCAGTCCCATTTAGGAATCTTCATCACCTTAAGACTGGCATATTCTTTTTTACACACCAAAATTATGTTAGTATACAGTGATACTGGGGAAATTAAGTCACCTAAAATGGGAGTGAAGTTAAAGAAGAGAAGGCTTTCACCATCCTACAACCCTACACACAAACATGTAGCTACTTTCTGTAGTTCTTCAGTCTTGTCTGATAATCATATTTTATGGCACTTTAAAAAATATACCATATTGCTTTAATAATAGTAATTTATGAAGCATTACTTACATGGCACATATAGTGTTAACAGTTATGTTTCAATACCTCAGTAAAAGCTTCATGAAATAGGTAATAGTATGCAAATGTAACGAATGAAGACACTGGAGCCTAAATAAATTAACTTTTCAGCAACTGAACAGAGCTAGAATGTGCCAGAACAGCTTGGTTCCAGATTCTGAGACTTCCCCAGAGACAAGAGTGTTACTTGAGAATAGGGCTAACTAGGCTCCTAAGAAGCATCCAGTAAATGCCTGTTAAATTAAATTAAATTCTCTTCACTGTAATGAAATTCTGACCACAAAAACAGAGGTGGATATTGATACCACTTTGGGTACATAGTTGATACAAAATAATTTAAAATAGAGCAAAGTAAATCTCAATGCCAGAATGCATGCAACTGTGTAGAGAACCACTGTCTCAGCAATGAGATCCATGTATCCTTGCAATGCACTGTTTCATGAGTGCATGTGGTAATTACAGCCATAAGATTTGAGTAAATCAATTCCTTAATGTAGTAATGGCATTGCAAGAGTAGTAATGGTAATATTAATAACAATAACCATAATCCTGTGAAAGCTTGGAAACATTAAGTCTCCTGAAGACTATGCAGCTATTTGCTAAATGACTTTTTAAAAGGAGAAATAATTTATTTTTATTGGCTTTGACCCAACAAAATATTAATATCTTTACATCATTTTTATCTTGCTAATAAAGGAGTTCAGAATTTTTAACATATTCTTGCTAGGCAGTGATCCAAATCATGCCCTCTAGTTGGTATTACAGTATCAGTAATTGGTGTCTCATGTTAACATTTATTTAAATCTGCTGATTTAACATTTAAAAATTCTGGGGTTAATGGATCTGTATTCACAGATCCATTAACCTCAATAAAAATGAACGGAACCTCTTGTGAACTAAAATCAGTTCAGATCATGGATTTGCTTTCTCTAATACTCACATTTAGGTGGTCCTGATAAAATGTCAGGTCATGAAAAGGTCTACCAGTAATAGTAATATTCAAGGTGATTTTTCAGTGCTTTACCACTGTTATTGTCCTATGCAACAGAAGCAAAGCTTCCCTATAATATATGGTCCATATATAAACTAGCCTCCGCACGTACATTTGCTGAAGCTTATGGATTCTTACAACACTCTAGAATTGTCTTCACTCAAATTTCTGCAACTTAATAAAGCCCATTGGGTTTCCTCAGTACTTATCATAGATCCCTAAATCCCAGGGACTTCGAAATCTGGTTCTCTCTTCTGAGAAAATATAGTAAAGTAGTATGACGGAAACTTTCATGTTATAGAAACTACTGGACTCTAAACAAATGTTAAGAACTGGAGAGAAGGCACTAGAACAATTTTTACTACTTTCTAGCAATGTGAGTGTGGGCAAGTCACTGAAACTCTCTAAGTTCAAATTACTTTATAGTAATATTCAAGTACAGGAATGCTTTTATGTGTTTTTTTGTTTGTTTTTTGGTTTTGTTTTGTTGTTTGTTTTAGGATTTTGAGGCTTGAAAACAGTTTTTTTTCCTTTCTAAATTAATCAGGTGTAATATACAGAATAATTCACACACAGTAAATGTACAACTCAAATGAAGAATTAGAACATTCTCAACATCCTGAAAGTTCCCTAATGTTTTTTCCCAGTGAATATTCCATACTATAAAGGAAAACATTATTCTGACTTCTAACATGACTGAATGCAATCATTCAGAATGTAGTGTTTTGTATGTAACTTCCTTTAATCATTGCTATATCTGTGAAATTCATTCATGTTCCTAAGTGTAGCAACAGTTGGTTCTTTTCATTGCTGTGCAATATTAGGTTGTATCGGTATACCACATTTTACTTATCCATTCTCCTGTTTTGAATATTTGGGCTATTTCCAATTTTTGACCTTTAAGAAGGATGCCTTTTTCAACTAAAAGCTTCCCGTGATTGTGGTTTGAAAGAGAAACACAAGGCTTTGCTGAATAATCTTCATACTTTAAAAGATGTTTTAGTTATCTATGGCTATATAGCAATCACCTCAGAACATTGCAGCTTAAAACATCATAAAAAATTTTTATAAGAAGTTTTTGGATCAGAACTTGGTCATGGATAGGATAGCAGTTCTTGTGCTCCACAGGGTGTTGACTGGGGTCACTCATGCAACTGATTTTAGCTAGTATCAATAGTTGAGCTGGGTTGGAAGATCCAAGATTGCATGTGCACATCTAATACCTCATTTCTCCTCTCAGTGGCTTTTTCAAGTGGCTAGCTTAGAATTTCTCACAGAATTGTGGACTCAGGGTTATTGCTTCTACAGAATAAAAATGGAAGCTGCTGGGTTTCTTAAAGTCTAAGCTCGGAACTGAGATAGAGTCATTTCCACTGCATTTTCTTGGTCATAAGACCAGTCTGTTTCAAGGGATATAGTCTCTACCTCTTGATGGTCAGAGGCAGGATCATACACACAGACATGAAAAATATTGATTGTACACAACTTTGAATATTATTGCTCACAACAATTCATATCCCTGCTACATGCAAAATAGTCTCACCCCACCTCTAAAATTCTCACCCCATTGTCACATAACCTCAAAGTTGTCTAAATAAGGTTCACACATGGATGAGGCTTCTTGGCACAGTTCTTGAGGTGCAGCTCCTCTGGTGCAGTTCTTGAGTACAGAGACTTATGAATTAAAAGACAAGTTACTTGCCATGCCATATACCCAACATAAAATGGTGAGAGAGAGAAAGCATAACCACAATAAAAACTGTTCAAATAGGTAGTGGGGAGCCATGATCATATAGCAGTAACTGATCCATAGAAATCCTTAAATCCACCTGCTCTCAGTTTACTTGCTCTGGGGAGATGGAATGTTCCTTGTAGGGGGCCCAGTTCTTCTCCCTGGGCCCAGTTCTTCTTTTTATTACAAAATTGTGTTTATAGCTGAATATCTTTGCCTGATTCTTATCTGTGCAAGGTTGGGGGTCCAGTGTTCTTATTCATTGTGAATTGTCTTTCTCCCTTTTAGTCCATGCCATTGGTGCTTTCATCAGTACATTGCTCTTAAAAAGGTGGGTTTCCTGTGAATATTATAGCAGTTCACACCATTAGGCAAAAACCACCTTTACATGTATCTTTGTGACAAGTCCTTCTCTACTTTGGGCTGAGAGTGAGGGTGCTGTGGCCCAATTCCCTTGAGATTCTGAGATATCTGTTTGTCTAGCTGACTCATGGTATGAATCTTTCAGAGTTTTTAGTAAAGCATCTTACAACCACAATCTTTATTTGCCCTTTATCATGAGACTTGATCTTTCTTTTAGAATCCTTTGCTTTCTGAGTAGCCTCAAAAAAATTTTACTTGAAAACTGAGCTTTTACTTATTTAGTTCATGAAAGAAGTCAGTTCACATCCAATTACCTACATCTTCAATCTTATGAACATTTTTTATCTTATATGTTACCTCAAGTGACCGTCTCACCAAATTCCCCACCATATATAATGCAGGTTCCCTCTTCTGCAGTCTCCAACATCACACTACACTTCCAGCCTCCACTTGCTGTCCCCTCACAGTCTTTAGCCTTCCACCCACTGCTCAGTCCCAAAGTCAGTTCCACATGTTTTGTTGTATCAGTGCCTCACTTATAGGTACTAGTTTCTGTTTCAGTTATACATAAGCCATCCCAACACTTTTTTATAATACTGATTTATTCTTTCTCACAATTCTAGGGGTCAGACAGGGTTCATTGGTGTAGTTTTTCTGCTCCATGGGGCATTAGCAGTTGTCATTCATGTGTCAGCATCCCAACTGGGCTGGAAGCTATGGGAAGGCTCCTCTCTGTGTAAGGTTCCATATAGAATTTTTTACAGGCTTTTATCACAGCATTATGGTCTCAGGATAGTTGGTCTTAAGTTAGTTAATTTCCCCATCAAGCTGCCATATGTATTTAAGCTTAACTGGCACAAGCCACTCTTGCTACATTCTGTTAATAAAGGGAAGTCCTGGAACTAGCACAGATTCAAGAAGGGGGAGATAGGTTCTACTTTTAGATGGTAGTGGGCACACACATTCAGGGATGGAAGAAATTGATGGTGGCCATCTTTGGAGACTACATATCACAAAAAACAGATTTGTATTTTTATAATCACAGCTCTGCAATTTATATAATGTTTGCTGGCCCCACTAGATTATATTCAACTTCTAAGTATATAATGTGTTATCATTAGTCCTTTATCAATGCAGTTTCCCTGACTTGAATCTTTTCTTCTTTTCCTTCCTCTCATCTTTAACAAGAATACCTCCTAGTTATGCTGTAGGACTTTTTTCAGGAAATGTATCTTTTCTCATAAGGCTTAGTTAGGTGCCCTTATTTATGTTCTTATACCAAACCATGCTTATTTTTATCATAGCATTTATCATGATCTCATTAAACTATAAGCTTCCTGGGACCAAAACTGTCTTATTCCCTGTTGTACCTGTAAGCTTTTACACTGTGCCAGGCACACAATGCATTCACATTAAATATTTCTTGAATAAATACTCTGTCATCAAACATATTTGAATAATTGGACATATATGTGAGAAGAATGTATCCATTCTATATATAGTAATGACAGCACCTAAAATTGAGTGCACATTTACTATACACTAGATCATACATGTGCAAATCTTATATACCTGGTGTGAATTCATCCACACAAAGCCATCATTATCTTCCTTTCAGATATAAGAAAACTAAAGTTTACAGAGGTGAGACCCTTGCCCAGCATGCCTCAACTTTTAAGTGACGAAGTCTAGATGTAAATCTGACTCTACTTGACTGAGCCTATGCTCCGCATTACTAGATTACTCTGCCTACGTACAGAGAAACAGTTTTTCTTGTATTTATAGGATTTGTATTTCTAGGATTTTAAAAAGTAATTCTGAAGGTCCCCAGGAGGCTCCATTACACAGATTTGGACTATGGGCATAAATCATATTCATATTATAGTCACCATACTCACTTTACATAGTGGATTCAAGACATAGCTACCATATGTCTGCAGCCTGAGCACCAATTATTAATTCATTTAGACTGTTTAATAACACATTTTGTCATGGTACATTTGTGTAGATTGTTACAAGGTCATAGGAGGCCATATTTTTCCTAAATGAGATCATGTCAATTTCTTGTTCAAAATCCTTTGAAGGGTTACTTATGATTATACCTCAACTCCAAATCCTGGCACAGTAATGTCGTAGCAGTCTCCAAAACATGCCAGGTTCTTTTCTACCACAGAGGTTTTGCACTTGTTGCTACTGCTGCCTGGATTCTCTTCTCCCACACCCTAGCATCACTCATCCCAACCTTGTGATATATGCTCAAATGTCAGTTTCTCAGAGTAGACTTCCCTGGCCTCTCCATTTAAAATAGTCTGCTTGTCAGGCTTCATTCCCTTTGCCAAGATCAAAGAATATTTGATCTTGATTCCTTATTCAAAATTATAATATATATTTATTTGCTTAATATGTCATATCTGTCTTCTTCAATATAGCATCATCTTCATGAGGGAAAGTAAGTGGTTTCTTTTTTTCTACTATCGTGTATCTAAAAATAGATCAATTACTAATACTCAGGAGGTGGTTATCCCATTGTAGCGGAATGCATGAATGATGAGCTGGTCATATTTTCTGAGAAAATCCCCACCATGTGACCCACTGCTTAAGCCCGTTCTTTTGTTTAGTTAGTGCACCACATTATGCTCCCCCAGTACCTTGAGCATATCTTTATTGTTACCCTTGCCTCATGTCCTATCAGTGTTGCTTTACTAGTCTATCTCTTCTAGAAGACTGAGATCAGAGTTCTTGTCTTACTCATGCGTCTATCCCAGTATCTTACACATTGCATGATATATTGTAGGTTATCAATAAATGTTTGCTGGATGATCGTAGAATAACCTCTTCTTCCACTAAAGAAGAAGTTATACCACTTAGTTTAATCTACTGTTGACACAACACAATAGTTCAACATCAAATTGTCATTTTAATTATAAAACATGCTATAATTACCAAAAGATTGTATGTTGGGGAGTCTGGCTGAAAATGACATTGTATCTTGAATCCATGTAATTTAATGAGCAAGATATGTTACTCTAATTAAAGTTCTAAAGAGTTTCTACTATTTTAGTGCCTTGTTTATAATTTGGAGAAAATATAGCCTTCAATTTGGAGAGCCATTTGTGAGGCACAGTCCCCACATAAGAACTTGTGATAAGTAATCCACAGCTCAGCTGAAATTTCTTGGGTGACCTAAGAAGGTGAGTTATACATTTTCAGTTTAAATGACCCAATCTGTAAAATAGAGGTGATGTGTGTGATGGGTCAGTGGCTGAATAATGGTGGGTTTTTGAGAGTAAAATGTCCTGAGTAGTAGTATAGTATCTACACACCTAAGGGACTTTGGTTGTCCTTTTCATCATGACTTTACATATGACAAATGGATGAATGGAATCAGAGGTTCACATGCCCCCTCCAGGCTTCAGGCAAAATAAATCAGTTCTTGAGGAAAAAGGCAGAAATATTTAAATGTTGAAAACTTTATCTACCTTTCCTTTGACCCAATTTTGTCTCCTTCAATGAAAAGATGAGCTTAAAGACTGATACAAGGCCCCATTCTGCCCTTTAAGCATATTTTACAAAGCAGCTTTTTGTGTAGGTTTTTAAAATTTCCTTTCTAATTTCTCCCCCTCAAAGGAATACATGAACTAATTTGCCAGTGCAAGAATCCTATGAATTCAATGTTTTTTCTACCTCCCAGGAAATCACTGGTCAGTTTATTAGTGTCTTTTTCTGTATTTAATTTTTTTAAACTGGAAAATAAGAATTTCATATGGATACAAAAATTTCCAAGAATAGTCTGCCACAGTGCAAAATTAATATATATCAGCAAAAGAGATTTTAAAAATAGTAAACCTGAAAATTTAATACGTAACACTAAATCAAACTGCTAAAGATTTATGATAACGTTTAATGATTGAAATTATACATGATAGTATATTCCCAGAAAAGGTTTCCTTTACCAGTAAGGCAGTTGCTCATGGTAAACAATAAATTGGTTTCCAGAAGCTTGAAACATGTGACCATAATTAGGCTTTCAAACATGTTCCAGAAAATCAGATGAGCAACAGATGCTGACTCTTATTAAACAGCTTTAATTACTATGAAAATAGTTGAAGACTTCAAAATCAAAGACTATTATATTATATTGTAAGTAGTATAGGCCTATTATCGTAATGTACAGTTTGGTAAATAAGGCATAGCCAAGCTTAGAAAATAGTGAAAAAATATTTAAAGTATTTCTCTATTTAGCAAAATAGACATTGTCAGTTTTCTGGTGCTGTGAGTTTGTTTCAACTCTACTTAGCATCAGCTAGATTGGATTCTCATGTTGGACACTAGAATGCATCACTGTGTGAATTGAAATGCATTACTCTGTGAATTGGAATGAATTAGGCACACTCTATTGCACTTCTCTCCTGTCATATTTCTGCTGTTCTAAAAATGATTTCTATAGGAGTTTACAATCAAATCCAGGACAACACTTTATAAACAAAATCTAATGGAAGCTTTCATCTGTTAAATTTCATTACAACTCACATTAGCTCTTTTTACATCATAAACATGCTTATTCTCTAAGTTACACCTGTATTGCCCACAATTATGTAGGCAATGCAATGGTTTAAGTACCTCAGGATGGAAGGAGGAGAAAGATTTTTTTTTTTTTGCATTAAATACTTATCACCCTCAATGCCTTTAAAATTAAAATCAAGTCAAAGCGTAATTTTTTTCTTTTTTAAATGTGATAATTGATGCCATTTTGGAGAAAAATTTCAGTTTTATCAGGATAATAATAATCCCAAAGCACCATTGGACTAATATTGAAGCTTATTATTTTTAATTAGAGTTTAAATATTTGGGTTTGGGGACTGAGGGATAGTCAAAGGAAGTGATTGAAACAATTTTTTAAAACTAATATACTTCCAAAATTAGGCATACATTCTTGTACCAAAATGGTTCTCCTTAGATCTGTATATGCCCTTAATAATTCACCCTCAACTTTGACAAGTTGACAATGCTACCTCACTTGGTAGCATTTACAGTTTTGTATGGGAATGCATTGAGGGAATTCAGAGTGTCAAAATCATGATTCCCTTTGTTTTCATTCTGTGAAAATTGAATTCACATGCAGAAACAACATGGGTCTGATTTCAGTCCTTTACGTTTCATGTGTTTGCATGCATTTTTACTTTAAACTTCATGATCTAAGAAAATGGCACCCTGTGTGTGAATGTGTGTGAATCTGTGGATATAGGTGTGCATTAAAGACAAAGGTATTTGGGCTTCCCTGGTGGCGCAGTGGTTGAGAGTCCGCCTGCCGATGCAGGGAGCACAGGTTCGTGCCCTGGTCCGGGAGGATCCCACATGCCACAGAGCGGCTGGGCCCGTGAGCCATGGCTGCTGAGCCTGTGTGTCCGGAACCTGTGCTCCGCAACGGGAGAGGCCACAGCAGTGAGAGGCCTGCGTACCTCAAAAAAAAAAAGACAAAGGTATTTAATTTGGCAGCAACATTTCTAATATTGGCTTTGGTTTTCTTGGTGGTTTTGCCTAGAGCTCCATACTGTTCTTATTATGCTCATGGATTTTCCATTTTGCTCAAATAAGTCATTGATCACTAAGTTCAACTCTTTTCCCAATTACTACATCATGCCAGGTGTCACGTCTTAACAGGGGGAGACCTCTGTGCTGTTGCTTAAAATCATTGCTTGACAACAACTTATTTAACATGTAATTCAATAAATACACGAAGTGCACAGGAAAATTGACAAAATACTTGTTTGAAGATAAGAATAAAACAGCATTAATATGCTAGTTTTTTGTTTGAACACGTGTAATACTGTTTGTTACATTGATATCTAAGTAGGGATAAACAACACCATTAATCCCATTTTAAAGATGAGGAAACTATAGCTAATTTGAATATTTTTGTTCTATATATGAAAATCATACTAGCAATAAAGAACAATCTTATTTGTAGAAGTGAGTGGATATAGCAATGTTTATATTAATGAAGCCCTAGTAAAACTGAATTGGGAAATATATTGTTTCTTATCTTGCTTCTTAATATGTATCTACTTATTAACAAAATTCTTGCCTATACTCTATTTTTGATGTTGGTGAAGTCACATATACCTATAATTCAAGTTATATTTAGGAGACCATATATATATATATATATATGGCTTTCTGGATAAAGTATTATTCTTGCATCCTAATCTAAGTTTTTCTATCGTAAAAACTCTTGAAATTAATGAGATCTGCCCTCTGATGTTTTTCTGAAAATGGCTGTCCCTGGTGAAAATAATGAAATCATTTACCTCTACATTTCTAAGTTTTAATCTAGCCCTGACCCTTAGTTGCTCTATTACCTCCAATAAATTCTTTAAATTTTCTCTCTCTTGTTTTCTTAATTTAAATATTGGAATGATAGTTATCATACAGATTTTTTATGGATACCAGATAAGTTAATATAATAAAAAATAGCCATCATAATGTCAGGAACACAACAGGTACTTATCAAATATCTATTCATTTCCTCCTTTCAATCCTTTCTATGCCATTCCTGGGATTCATTTTTCTCATTCTCCTCCCTAACTATTGATACTTAGGCTAATTGGTAGTTGTATCTTTGGGCTGTACCGCAGACAGTGATGTGGTCACAGTGATTATTGTTTGACCCTGCCCACTATATTATTCCATTTGCTCTTTATGACTACCCAGAGAAAATGTCTTTCAGGTACAAGAAAACCTTTAGTTGTCTAAGCAACTACTTTATTCTCATTGAATAGACTCTGTTCAGTTTTATAACAGGAGATCCTAAATTCATTCTTGCTCTGCCCACTCTTAAACTCACACTACTTTTGTGACATATTTGATATATTCAGTATATGTTCATTTAACCTCAGCTCATCAGATAGACATCCTTCTTTAACTTTCTTAATCCTCATATATGTTCTTTTTTTGTATGCATCTATACATAACCCCTTGAAAATTTTCCATAATGAGTAATAAAGCTGCATATAAACTCACATGTATGCACACGATTATATTTTAAATCATGTCATAACATCTCCTGTTTTTTGTTTTTTTGTTGAAAACATGTACAAGATACTATGGGAACAGAGATTGGAAAAAAAGAGATATGTTTGGAGGAGCTGGAAAACCACAGAGAGGGGATAATTTGCTTTATCTTGACATATAAATAATAGATAGAGTAGAAAGATAAGAAAAATAATATCCACCCTTAAAAAATGTAAAAAAAAAAAAGCAGAAGGAAGAGTAGAAAAGAACACATGTTATTGGAGAAAGGTGCCAAATGTGTATGGCTGTCACAGTGGTGGTTATATCACTGCTGGTTATTTATTTCAGTATGAGTTTTAATAACTTCTGCATATTTGCAAGACAATAATTTGAAAATCACCATGTCTTTAATATATCAAATACATTAAAATCTTAATCTTAGCAGATAAATATGAATACTTAGAGCACAAATGGTAATCCATTAAATTTTTTTACTTGATTTACTGTAACACAGCCTACTTACTGATTTGAAGATTATGTACAAATTACTACAGTTATGTCCAAACTATGTTCAAGTAAGAAACTAAAGGATAATGGTTGTTTATTTCTCACCATCAATATCAGTCTGTTTCAGAGTGAGCTATCATAATGTGAAAGTAAAGGCTTATCTTACTCTGTATTTTCAAAAGATTTTTTTACATTTGCCAATTACGTTGTAGTAATAATAATAGCAATGAATACCAAGATGTCAATATTATAATGTGTTGTTCAATAGGCCTGGCACATATTGCAAAGGAAATCTGATCCTCCCTTTTATTTTTTAATTAATTAATTAATTAATTAATTTTTGGCTGCGTTGGTCTTTGTTGCTGCGCACGGGCTTTCTCTAGTTGCAGGGAAGCTACTCATTTTCATGGCTTCTCTTGTTGCGGAGCATGGTCTCCAGGCACGCAGGCTTCAGTAATTAATGGCTCATGGGCTCTAAAGCGCAGGCTCAGTAGTTGTGGTGCACAGGCTTAGTTGCTCCGTGGCATGTGGGATCTTCCCAGACCAGGGCTTGAACCCATGTCCCCTACATTGGCAGGCAGATTCTTAACCACTGAGCCACCAAGGAAGACCCTCCTTTTTTAAACCATAACAAATAAAGTGGAACTTTATAATCTAGAAGAAAAAGCATATTTTAGGTATCCCAAAAAAGAAGATCCTCTCTTGTACTTTAGTAGGAAAGAAAGGGGAAATGGTCACAAATTCTGAATGCTTCAGTATAAACAGTTTGGGACAACTTTACAGTATTTTCCATGCCAAACATGCAAGATTCTCTTTCTCCTTCCTTTCGTCTCTTTCTCTCTCTCATTAATTTTAGAAAGAAGCAGTTATAATAACTTTTGATGAGATTTCATGTAGTTGGACAGATCAGTCAATGCTTTATTATGGATGTATAAGACCCCCCCAAATGACAGGAGTGTTTGACAACACAGGGGGTTCATGAAAGGGTCTTTCATTGAATCAGTTTTAATGACCAACGACCATATCTCAGAAAGCCAGTGGAGGATTTGTGGTGACCACAGTTCTGAGTATCCTATAAGGTACAGTGTCCTTTTCGCAGAGGTGTAGATGTAGGAGAGAATATCAGGTTTCTGTTCTACCTGAGAGATCTCCAGCATATTAATCATAACACTCTGAAGGCAGTGGGCATAAGCAGCTGTACCTTAATATGAATATTGTTGTAAGTAAACAAATAATTTTGAAAATTTTTTAATTAATAAAAGAACGGAAGACAAATTTGAAAATACAAAGAAAAACAAACATTCATGATTATATACTTGAGATCATGCTGCATATACAACTTTGAATCCTGCTCTAGTGAAATCACTAAATGAAACATTGTTGTTGAAGTTATGTTCTGCTTATGAGGAGGTTTCAAAAGAGTTTCTCATGCAGCTGGTGTGCTTCATGAATGCCAGGTCCAACTTTATTTTTAACAATTAGTAAGAAGACAAATATCAGGTCATGTTTTGCTTGATAGTATGTGACATTAAAACTGCTCTCATCAACTTAGGATACCCGTTGGCCTTAAGTCTGATATTTCTGCTGCTTTTGCAGGAGGCTCAAGCAATCTACAAAACTGGAGCACTAGCGCTTGATGGCTGCAGGATTTTTCATTAGAGTAGGATGACCTAGGATGATCAAAAACTGAGCCTGGGGCTTCCCTGGTGGCGCAGTGGTTGAGAGTCCGCCTGCTGATGCAGGGGACACTGGTTCGTGACCCAGCCCGGGAGGATCCCACATGCCGCGGAGTGGCTGGGCCTGTGAGCCATGGCCGCTGAGCCTGCGCGTCCGGAGCCTGTGCTCCACAACGGGAGAGGCCACAGCAGTGAGAGGCCCATGTACCGGAAAAAACCAAACCAAACAAACAAACAAACAAAAAAACTGAGCCTGCTCCTAGAGCAAGGATTTACAAGGTTTTCTGAAAAGGTACAGGTAGTATGTATTTTTGGATCTGTGGGCCAAGAGACAAAATCAAGGCAAACATGTAGTCAAATTTCCACAAATTTTTTATTGATGACATTCCAAAATATGACAATTAAGTATAACTTTTTTGTAATACAAGTCTACTATTGAGAAGAGCAACACTGGGCTTAACTGTAGTTCAAACTTAGTGTTACTTATCATCATAGTAGTAATGTGGCCTCATTCTCCCACAGAGCTTCCCCTTGCTTCTCTGAAACACAGTGATCTTCCGTATCTCAGCAAAATGTCTTATGTACATCACTCTTTCGGTACTTTTATATTATCCTCATAGTGCCGGAAAACTTTGTATGCGGAACCAGGTTAAAAGGACAGGCTCTGGAGTGAAACTCTCTGGACTGGGATTCCAGCTGAACTACTCACTAGCTGTGTAGTCTTTGATTTTGTACTCAACCTAGCTAGAAGCTTTTGTGTCCTTGTCTATAAAATGTAGAACAATACCTGTCAGAGTTGTATTAAAATGAAATAAGTGTACTCAGGCAAAGAATTAGAATAGTGCCTGAGGTATTGCAAAGTATTGGATCCAAGTGTTATGGTTTTGATTTCCTTCAACCATTTAAAAACTTTAAACTATTTTTAGATTGTGGGGCATACAAAAAAAAAAAAAAAAAAAAGGCTTCAGGTCATCATTTGCTAATCCCTGACCTAAAGTGCACACTGTGTGCTGGTCCACCTCATCCCTCACCTCAGGGATGCATACTCTTCCTCTGCCTGCTGGGATTGTTAGCTGCTGCTGGGCCACTGTCCAGGAATTGAGAATTGTCCTCCTTTGAAGTGAGCTGTCTTACCAAGGTCATACTCTGTCCCCAAGGGCAGCCTGCATCCAATGACTAATCAAGGTAGGGTTACAATGGCTCTGTTCTCACATGTAGGACAACTCTGACAGGCCCTCCCAGCCTCTGAGCTCCTCGTGGGATCCTCTGAGATCTGTGTTGCAACTTTAATGCCATATAGCTTTCCCTCTGCCCAGTCCTGCTTCCCTACCATTAATAGGTATTCTTTTTTGTTTTTTGCGGTACGCGGGCCTCTCACTGCTGTGGCCTCTCCCGTTGCAGAGCACAGGCTCTAGATGCACAGGCTCAGCGGCCATGGCTCACGGGCCCAGCCGCTCCGAGGCATGTGGGATCTTCCCAGACCGGTGCACGAACCCGTGTCCCCTGCATTGGCAGGCGGACTCTCAACCACTGCGCCACCAGGGAAGCCCTAATAGGTATTCTTGAGACAACTCAGAAGACTTCAGTTCCCCAACCTCAAACTCTATTTTAGATCATTTGTATTGCCTACCCCCAGTGTACGTGATTTTATACAGCTGACTTAATGTCCATCACCCTTAAGCTGCTCACATTATTTTATACCAGTCATACCTGATTTTTAGGAGCTTCATAAAGTGGTGCTTTATGAAAATGGAACTAAGTAACGCTGGGGCACTGAGTTATTCCCATATGATTCTCATGTTCCAGTAGGATTCTGTGATTCCCCCAGAAATGAAGTTGAGTGAAATATGAAATGTGAAAATATTTAAGGACCAAGTTTTACTGATATTCTCTGTAACAGGATATTCCAAATTACAACAAAATGCTTTCTCTTTATAGGGGTTGTTTTATTCTAATCCCTACCCACTACCTTCCAGTCTTGCTTCCGATTTCAAAATCTGAGAAAAGGCTCAATTGAGGAAAATATTTGCAATCTGGTTATATAAATACAAATATAAGCTGCAAAGTTGTACATTCTTCCATTTAATGCAATAATACTGCTACCGAGCTGGTGAATAAAGTGGAATGTAGAGGGTGTTGTGATAGATTACAATTATAAAAGATTTAAACTAGTCAGGTTTATGACCTTATATGATTATAATGAAATGTTGGCATATAACAGTACTTCCAGACTGCCATGAGTCCCCTTAGCTAATGGAAGACATAAATAGAAAATGATTTCTCTGAAATTGTAATTTTTAGGGTTAAATGAGACTTCCTCTTTCAACGTGGATCGGGTTAGCTTTAGAACAAATAAAAAGAAACACTACCTAATGAAATGTGAATGGATAATTTTTTTCTATTACCAGAAGTAGATAGAGGCTTATACAATAACTAGATTCAAACAGGGGTTACAGAAATGCATGATTAATGGATCCACATCAGTCTACATATTAAGCTACATATTTATTTTTTTGCCCCATATCATGAAGTTAACTTCAAAGGGGTACTACCTCCTTTAGAGATGACAGTTAAGGAGAACTACCTGAGCCATTTCTTGGATATAGTATGAAGATTCATTCTTCTGGAAGGATGAACGTTAATTTTAGTTTTATATCACAAAAAGAGTCATTTCTTCCTGCAGAGGGTAACTGCCCAAATTTCCAGGATTTTCTTGGATAACCTGGATGTTGAGGTTAGCATCCTAATATAGAGCAAGACTTCAGTAATGATTGCATCAGCCGCAACCTTGTTTAAGGTACATGATTTTGTTCACTCAACAGCAATCAACATCACCTGGGAACTTGTTAGAAATGCAGATTCTCAGGGCCTACCCCACATTTACTGAATCAGAAACTCTGGGGGTGGGACCTAGTTCTCTGGATTTTAACAAGTCCTCCAGGTAATGCTTACTGCCGACTAAAGTGAGAACCACTAATGAGAGGAAAAGTGAAATAAATGAAAGGAAACAAAATAAAGTCAAACAAAATTGCTGTGATAGAAAATATGTTACTGAATATGGCAGTAAGTGAATGATCACAGAACTTAAAAGTTGGGCCATCAGGAAATTTTTTTAGATTAGGCTCTATCAGGAAGTTATTCTCTCCATCAAAAAGATAGGCTTATATCAAAAACTCTCCCCATCTTGTCAACAAGAGGCATATTTTAGAGACACAACAGAGCAAAAAAAAGCCACCTCTCAGCAGAAGTGAGAGTTAAAAAAAATGCAGCACTTGAATTGATAAAGAGGAAACACTTTTGATTCCAGGCAATTTAGTTCTTGAGATTTTTAGAGCCCAAACAGACTAGATTATTAAAGATTGAACAATGAGTTGTTGAAGTCACAGTCACTGAAAACAAAAAAAAAGTTAACAGTAAAAGTTGTGACTTAAAAATAAAAAGAAACCACCCCCTTTATAAATTTCAGGGCATAAAGGGCCAAATATTGGGGCAGTGTCACACTAATATATGTACACTTAATACTTGCATTTAAAAAATGTCTGAAGGTGATACAAATACGTGTATAGCAAAGCATATTAAAATCTTATTTCTTCTATTACCCACTTCTCTCTTACTCTATAAGCATCATATCCTAAACTTTATTCTTGAAAATTTTCCCCCAATGCCCAGCTCTGAGAGTTTTCTTCTTGTTCCTCCATTCTTTTGGTCTGTAGATTGACTTTATTCCAATTCAGTAATAAAGAATTCTTCCTCTTTAATAAAGAAGAGGAGAAGCATGGGCTAGCAATTGCAGTATTCTCTTTGGGAAGTCAGAGTACAAAGAAAAAATGAAAGCATTTCTGTGTTAAATTTTTCTATTCCCTTCTCACTGGGATTGCGTGGTTTGGGGCTGATGGAAGACATTCACAGAACTAAGGAAATGATAATAGAAGAGATTCTAAACTCTTCTGCTTTAGGGACAGTAGTTTCCTGACCCACATACAGTCAAAGATTTCACCGACTCTTAGTTGAATACTGACTGCAATTTCATTCTAGAAAAAAAAAAAAAAGCCTTGTTTGTCTCTTGTTCTAAGTGTAATTAAGTTTGTTAGCTGAGTAAACACAACGTTGATGGTATTTCAGAGTGACAATCAGGCATTACCAAATAATACTTTTGTGACATTTTTAACAGGTCTGATTTGAGTAACCTATTCTGATATTGTTACTGAGAGCTATCTGTACCTGATAAACCTGAAGTAACAATCGAAGTAAATAGCCATGGGTTCAAAATTGGAATTTACTGGTATCCTTAATGTAAAATTGAAAAGTGAAAAATAAACCAATTAATCACAATTTTTCTCAGCATGGCATCCAATAATGTTGGATTTTTCTCACCAAATCAACATTTATTTTGGAAATTGGTAGCTGCGTACTAAGTGTGGAAATATTAACAACTCTTCATTTAGACGGAAAAGTCAGGACACTTATGAATACCTGATTTTTATTAGTGCTCACTCAGTATTGGATTCTTCTCATGAATATACTGCATATAATTATCCTGTTTTATTTTCTCAACATTTATATAAACCAGTATATTTTTCTTTCACTTATTCATTCAATAGATACTGATTGAATATCACCTATACACCAGGCACTCATTTAGGTGAGGGGGAATATAAAATAAAACAAGCCCAACTCCTTGCCCTTATGGGTTTATTTGGGTTACCTTTCAGTGGGAACTGTGACTCAGAGAACTTAAATAATATTCCCATGATCACATATGTGGTAAGTGTCCTAAACAAATGCTTCAAGTCTGTATGACATCAAAACTTACATTTTTAACCATAATAGTGTATCCAGGACTCTGAAAGTCAATACATCTGTGATTTATCCTATCTCTCTGGTCACAGAATATATATTTCTATTGCTAATCAAAATTAGAGTTTTGTACCCATTTCTTTACTCTCTCACAAATATATATTTGACTTGGGGCGAACTGAATAGAACTGGGTATAATGTAGTAACACTGAGAAACAGAAATTATATAAATACCAGTTCATAAATATATGAGGAGTAAGTAGCTTTAAAGGTTATATGCTAGGATGCCCTAAGATTTTAAAAAAGGAAAGTAATAAACTAAACTAATCAAGTTGTATGCTTTATAGCAATATAATATGATATTAGTTCTTTGGAAAATTTTTGACATTATATAAATAGTTTATCATATCTAGTTGTTTTCAGACATTCATGAATATATTAACATTAAGGAAAGAGCTTATGAAGCTACATAAAATACATTTTTCCCTTCTTATGAACCACCTATATCTTAAATGTCTTTTAAGATGAAGAATCAGTTAAATATGATATTGTGCTTATTCTTATTTTGTCTAATTCCAAAGCAAACATTACCTATAACAAGCGTTCTGGTGATAAATTCTTAGTTGAAAGAGCATTCTTTTGGCATTGTGCAAGTTGTTTATAATCTTCAATTCAATGAACATGCTGGGTTGCACTATTTCATGTAAAGAGAATAATAGATTATAAGATTAACTATTATCATTTCATATTTTATGGTCTCCCCAGCATACTCAGAGGCTCATTTTTCAGCATGACCTCTGGTGAGCACACATAAGTAAACAGAATCCTAAATTTGCTTAGAAACTAAGAGCAAAAATGTTTTGAATTAAATCTTATTCAGCCAAAGTGGTTAGAAATGGAAATGTGACAAGCTCTCAAGCGAACATGAAGAAGCACCATGGAATTACTCTTACCCCTAACCTGTGTCAGTGAGCTCATAGCATATAACTGTGTTTGAACATGTTTAGTTGCTTACAGGTGACAGTAACTCAACATTGATCAGAGATTGAGAAAAAGAAAAAAATCATACTCACTCATATTTAACTCAACTTACAAAAGGAATAGTGCTCACTCAAAATATTAGCAAGGGGACTAGTATGTTTTCTTTGTTTTTAGTAGAAGTTTATAAATATTCTAAATATCAAGTGTGCATTCTCTATGCCTACACAGTGTCATACACTCAAGTGAAAAGTTGTGAATAAAAATTTGATTAGCTATGCAATTGTTATATAGACAGAGCAGAAAAATACTAGGTTGGAGTTTGTCACTGCCTTGCAGATATTTTGGTACACTGTATAATATAATTTTGGAGAATCAAATGATGGTTATTTTTATTTAAAAGCAACTGTAGGGATCAACTTCCACTTCTAGCTATGGCAAAACAATTGATACTAAAACAGCCCTCTTGCTTAAAAAAATAAAAGTACAAAACTGGACAAAAATGACTTTTTAGACATTAGACATCAAACAGCACATGAATGTGATATCTGAGAGAAGGTAAAGAATAGAGGTGAACCCCATGATTGCCTTGGCTTTCTGTCAGGCATCACTTGATGACTATGGAAAGGAACAGGAGAGAGTAGTTAAAATTAAGCCCAGTGGTCTTCCTAAGCTAAAGATATAGGATCAACTAGAATTTGCAGGACAGGGTGTCAGAGAAAAGTGATCTGTTCAGGGAAGAACCTTCTAAAGTCTACATAAGGATCCCTTTGAGTCTTTGGCTGAATACAAAGATGCACATATTCAGCAGGACCCTCTGTGTGGCTGGGAAAAGAGCAACAGGAAAAGGAAAATTATGCAGAAAGGGGACAATTACCAGGGAGCTGGCAGCTGAACAACTGCCAGAGCTTGCACAAGGCTGGGAGACATTTATCTTCTATACAGCTAAATGGAGAAAGCTCACTGAGCACCCTAGACATTCAGTAGAGACCCAGAAGAGATATGCCTTGGAGTAGCACTAATTTAGCATTAGAGTAAAAGATACTCTAGACCCATTCTAATGAATCTGAAAATAAGTCTTGAAAGTATCAAGCTTATACTCAAGTAAATTAACAGCCCGTTAGAACAAAGTTCCCCCATTAAGGAATGCAATAAAAGATAACAAGATAACTTTTAGTCAAAAATAACAAGAAAAAAAAAGTCCATAACCAGAATAAAAATCAGTCAATAGAAACAGACCCAGAAATGATAGAAATAATGGAATTAGATGAGGAATTTGAAACAGCTATTACTAATATGTTCAAGATTTAAAAGAAATTATAAATGTAATGGGGTTACAAATAAGACATCTCAGTAGAGAAATGGAAACCAAAAAGAAGAAATAGAACTGGTAATTATAAATCTTCTCACTAAGAACATTCCAGGTTTAAATGACTTCCCTGATTAATTTCATTAAATATTTAAGGGAAAAATAATAACAATCCTATACAAACTCTGTCATAAAGTAGAAGAATATGGAATACATCTCAATTAATTTTATAAGAGTAGTATATAAGTTAGCAAAACCAGCAAAGAAAGCACCAAATAGAGATCAGTATTCCTCATGAGCAGAGATGCAAAAGCTTTTAACAAAATTTTAGCAAATAGACTCCAGAAATATAGGGACATATGTATAATAAAAATATATCATTAACTGGGGGTTATTCAAGGAATGAAATGTTGGTTAACATACAGAGAACACAGGAACAGAATAAAATAAGAAAATACTATAGCAATCTTGATATATGCAGAAAAACACTTAACATATTTTAATGCCAATTTATTATAAACGTTTTGCTTGTTTAGAAGGAGACTTCCTCAAGCTGAAAAAAAAATCTATAAAAAACTTACAACTAACATCACACTTAATGGTGTAACATTAAATCCTTTCCACATAAGATAATGAACAAGTCAAAGATATCTTATATCATTTTTGTATACAATTTGCTAGTGTCCTCAGCCAGTGCAATAATGAAAGAAAAATAAATAAAGTATAAATAATGGGGAAAAAATGAAAACTTTTTATTCAAAGACAAAGTGACCATGTATGTAAAAAATCTTATGGTAAAAACACAACAACCGAAAGAACTAATATGTTCATTTAGCAAAGTTACAGGATCCAAGATCAATAGACACAAATTGACCACCATATAAGGGCAATGAAAAACTGGAACATGAAAAAAATACCATTTACAAAAACATGAAGAATAAAATACATAGAAATGGATCTAATGAAAGTTGTGCAAGATCACTATATTGAAAACAGTAAACATCACTGAGAGAAATTAATGAGTACCCTAATTAATCAGAAGATTCAATATGTTTATGGATAGGAATACTAAATATTGGATAGATGTCATTTTTCCCCAGCTGACGTATAAATTCAGCAAAATCTCAATCACAGTTCCAGAGGAGCATATTTTTGGTAGAAATTTACAAACTGATTCTAAAATTTATATAGAAATGAAAAGATTAAAGCAGGACAAAGCAATCTTGAAAAAGAACAAATTTGAAGAACTTATACTTCTTTAATTCAAGATGTATTATCAGACTATGTTAATCAAGACTGTAGTAATGGCATAAAGATAAACAAATAATGTAATAGAATTAAAAGTCCCGAAATAGATCCACACTTCTATTATCAACTGATTTTAAACCAAGGTACCAAAGTAATCCAATGAGGAAAGGCAGGATTTTTCAACAAGTGAAACTCAAACAACTGGCTGTATATTTAGGGGCAAGGAGATGGGAGTAAACTGTGACCCTTGCTTCATTCATAAAATTAATTCAAGATGTTTCATATTCCTAAGTGTAAAAGTTTTAAAAATATACATTTTTGTATAGCTTTCTCTAAAATAATGTAGAGGAGTAGGCCAATAAATTTCTTACACAAGACCCAGAAAGTAATAATCATAAAAGTTTGCTAAAATATCAATCATCAAAATATAAAACTTTTGCTCATGAAAAGTAAACCTAAGAAAATGGTTAGGCAAGCCACATTCTAAGAGAAAATATTTGTAATACATATAACCAACAAGAGGATTATATACAAACAACTTTTAAAAATCAAAGTTAAAAAAATTGGCAAAAACTTTGAACAGATTTTTTCAGTCCAATTTGGAATTTGCCAATAAACACAAGAAAAATGTGTCAATATGCATATGAAAAAAATTGCATGACATCTTTAGTCATCAGGGAAATGCATAATTAAACCCACAGTATGATTCTACTATATGCACATTACAATGTCTAAAATTAAAAGACTAACCGTATTAAATGCTGGTGACAACCTGACGCAACTGAAAATCTCACGCATTGCTGGGTGTGTGTAAAATGATACAACTCCTTTAGAAAATTGTCTAGAATTTTTAAAAAATAAAGTTACTATATTAGTTTTCTTTTGCTAGTGTAATAAATCACCATGAACTTGTGGCTCAAAACAATACAAATTTATTATCTTACAGTTCTGTAGGTCAGAGATCCAATGTGGGTCTCACCAGGCTCAAAAGAATGAGTCAGCACGGTCGTGTGCTTTTTTGGAGGCTAGATCATGGCCCCTTTCCTCCATCTTCAACTTCAACTCCTCCATCATCTACTTCTGTTTTCACATTTCTCTCTCTGACCCCAGCCAGGAATGGCTCTACTTTTAAGGATCATGTGTTAGATTGGGCTCACCCAGAGAATTCAGGATAACGTTCATCTTGCCTTGTACATGTGCATCTTTATATCAACAAGACTCTAGGTAACTGCTATTCAGCTTTCAGGAGCTCCTTGCCTGAAAAGCTCTCTTCTCTCTCAGACCCTGTTTTAATCACATCTGCAAAGTCCCTTTTGCCATGTAAAGTAACATATTCACAGGTTCCCACAAGACTAGGGCATGGGCATCTGTAAAGAGCCATTTTTCTGGCTATCTTCAAGTTCACTTCTAAGTATTTACTCCATAGAAAACGTATAAAATTATATGTATAAAAATATGTATAAAATATACCTAGAGGGACTTCCCTTGTGGCGCAGTGGTTAAGAGTCTGCCTGCCAATGCAGGGGACACGGATTCGAGCCCTGTCCGGGAAGATCCCACATGCCGTGGAGCAGCTAAGCCTGTGCGCCACAACTACTGAGCTTGCACTCTAGAGCCCGTGAGCCACAACTGCTGAGCCTGCGTGCCACAACTACTGAGGCCTGTGTGCCTAGAGCCCGTGTTCCACAACAAGAGAAGCCACCACAATGAGAAGCCCGCGCACCACAAGGAAGAGTAGCCCCTGCTCGCTGCAACTAGAGAAAGCCTGTACACAGCAGTGGAGACCCAATGCAGCCAAAAAATTTAAAAATACATAAAATAAAAAAAAAATCCTAGAAATCTATTCATGCTATCCAAATACTAGAAACCACCCAAATGTCACTCTAACAAATTGTGTTATATTTCTATACAATGTAATGCACCTAGCATTAAAAAGGAACAAATTACTAATGCATACAATATTGATGAATCTCAAAAACATGCTGAGTACAACAAACAGAAAACAAAATAATACATACTGTATCATTCCATTTATATGAATTTCAAGTATAGGTGATAAAAATCACAACAGTAGTTTTATGTATATAATGAGACTGGATAAATGAATGAAGTAGTCAATTAAATAATGTAATGTAAATTAATATATAAATGAATGAGTGAATGCCATTTGATGGTGATATTTACTGTTTACAGTTGAAAAGGCATGATGTCAAATGCACTGGTATTGTAGGTAGTGACATTAGGTGTGCCTGGTTAAGAGTTTGGAAAGTCTTTTAAAGTGGTTTCTTAAACTGGGTCTGTGGAACATTTGGGAATGATGGAAAAGTCAGCATTCTGTAATTTTTTTTTTTTTTTTTTTTGCATTACGCGGGCCTCTCACTGTTGTGGCCTCTCCCGTTGCGGAGCACAGGCTCTGGACGCGCAGGCTCAGCGGCCATGGCTCACGGGACCAGTCGCTCTGCGGCATGTGGGATCTTCCCAGACCGGGGCACGAACCCGTGTCCCCTGCATCGGCAGGTGGACTCTCAACCACTGCGCCACCAGGGAAGCCCTGTAATTTTTTAATATTAATTTTACGAGTTATGAAGGAAAACTTTTCAGTAAAAGCCCAAAGTTATAAAACGTGTACTTTAGTTTTCAAAATCAGTGGACTCAGTTATGGATCTGAGATTTATTTTCTTTAAAAGCAGTGTGTGTTCTTGTATTTGTTTGTATGTGTGTGTGTGACTCAGGTTTGAGAAAAAAAACTTATTTAGATCTATCTATAAATTATAAAGCCAGTATACTTAAAATGGAATTTCTTATAGTATTTTTATAACCCTTTAAAAACACTTATTATTAATTGTTACTTGGTCAGTATTCATGATCCCCACTGGAATGTAAGCTCCTTGGGGTCAGAATCATTTCTGACTTACTCACTTCTATCTTCCCTGTACATAGAATAGTGCCTGGTACATAATCAGAGTTCAAAAATACTTGATGAATGAAAGAATGGACAATAATAAAAAATATCAAATTATTTCCACCTCAAGTTAAGCAAAACAAACATTCCCCTGTTTAAGATGGAAGTACTTTTTATTGTCTTTCTTTGCCTTTCCAGGCATCTCAGAAAATTTTCAAGCCCTTTATTTTCTAGCTGGTACTTTTTAATAGGTTCCTTGTTTTTCTGAATCTGCTAGGTTACATCAAAATTAATTTCACATTTGAATTTTAATGGATCTAAATATTTTTTCTGATGTGAGGAAGGATTAGTCTAGCACCTTGGCAAGTTTTTGTATTTAGCCATTGGAAATGTATTTAAAGGATATGTCTTTAGAATAGAGACACTGGATTACAGAGATATGAGATTTAATAATTCATCTGAAGATAGAAAATGATTTGGTCAAGAATTCAGGTCTCTTGTTATTCATTACTTTTTCTGTCACTGGAAAACTGTTGCAGTGGCAATTCTCCTCAAACCTTTTATATTATGACTAAAGATTTAGCTTATTTATTTACTTTTGCTTCAATAAAAAAGAAGGTTTACATTTTCATGAATCAATATTAGTTTGGTCTCCCTTTTATAAAGAATAATCTCTGGTTAGTTTGTAAAGACCTTCTATTTTAATTATATATGTAATAAGGTATGTGAGATACTCCAAATAATGAATTGAATAAAAATATTTATATTAGATAATACATAAGTTCTCAGCTGAAATATTTAATTAGTTGGCTGGTTGGTTAGTTATTACTGCAAACTTGATTAATCCTTTAATTTGGGGGGAAATGGATAATATTTCTATTTCTAAAATAAATAATTTTATTTTCACTTTTGTGTTACATGTGCTCACACAGAATCCACTGTGGCAGACAGACATGTACGTTTATGTATAGGTACTGAAGAATATTGCTATTTAAGTATAAAGAGTACCAGGAGAATCTCAGTTAAAATGGATTTACTTAAAATTAAAATTTCATAATAGAGAATGAAAATGAGATTGATTGGAACTTCACGTGAAAAAAAATTAAGAACTGTAAAAATACTTTTTATATTAAAAAATAGAATATAAATAACTTACAAAATAAGTAATGAAGTGCTGATTTTTAATATGAAATATCTATCAAATTAAATGATACAAATATATATCTATTTTCATTTAACTTTTGAAGTAAGATGATAATGAGACTCATCACAACAAAAATACTTAAGAGCTTCATCAATCTTTCTAGCAGCTCCAATTAATATTTTGATACCCAAATCTTTCTCTTTTAAAACACACACCAATTTTTCTTCTTCAAGCACAACTTTGTTTTTTTTGGTCATTATTTGTGTATCTGTCAACTTCTGTAGTTGCAGAGTTTTCTTTTGCTTTTAATAATATCTAATGTTTATTGAATTCCCATTATGTGTCAAGCCCTGTTCTAAGTACCTTACTTGCATTGATTGTCTCATTTCATCCTCACAACATCACTATGTAATAGGAACTATTGTTATCTTATTTCACAGACCAAAAACTAGAGGAAACAGAGGTTTCAACCCGCCCAGTGCCTCGGAGTTAGCACGTGGTAGAGCAAAAATTTGAACCCAAGCAGTGTCCAAAATTCATACTCTTTAACCAAAGGCATCCACTTCCAAAATAAGCTTTTCTTACAAACATTAAAACTGTATGTGGGGCATGTACACTGTCAATACCTCTGTGGAATCTCTTAGGATTCTTTCACTTGCTTTTGTATCTTATAGTAGCACTTTTCTTTTTGATTTGAATTTTATTTTACTTTTTACTTATTTATTTATTTATTTATTTATTTATTTATTTATTTATTTATTGTGGTACGTGGGTCTCTCACTGTTGTGGCCTCTCCCGTTGCGGAGCACAGGCTCCGGACACGCAGGCTCAACGGCCATGGCTCATGGGCCCAGCCGCTCTGCGGCTTGTGGGATCTTCCCAGACCCGGGCACGAACCCATGTCCCCTGCATCGGCAGGCGTACTCTCAACCACTGCGCCACCAGGGAAGCCCTTATTTTATTTTTTTATACAGCAGGTTCTTATTAGTTATCTATTTTATATAAATTATTGTATATATATCAATCCCAATCTCCCAATTCATCCCACCACCACAACCCCTCCCCACTTCCCCTGCCGGTGTCCATACGTTTGTTCTCTACACCTGTGTCTCTATTTCTGCCTTGCAAACCAGTTCATCTGTACCATTTTTCTAGATTCCACATTTATGTATTAATATACTATATTTGTTTTTCTCTTTCTGAGTTACTTCACTCTGTATGACAGTCTCTAGGTCCATCCACATCTCTACAAATGACCCGATTTTGTTCCTTTTTATGGCTGAGTAATATTGCATTGCATATATTTTTTTGTTTTTTAAGGAACCGCCATACTGTTCTCCATAGTGGCTGTATCAATATACATTCCCACCATCACTGCAAGAGGGTTCCCTTTTCTCCACACCCTCTCCAGCATTTATCATTTGTAGATTTTTTCATGATGGCCATTCTGACTGGTGTGAGGTGATACCTCATTGTAGTTTTGATTTACATTTCCCTAATTGTATCTTATAGTAGCATTTTTATTGACTAATGTGAGAAGGGATGTTTGAGTGGATACTAATTTTATAAGTAGTTTACTAGTGAATATTTTTATTTAAGACAAATTCTGCTTTTCTTCCAACCTTATAAATATGGGAACTCTGATAATCGATACTTAGTAACAACATCCTGCTGTACCTACATAAGAGTATGTGTTACCTATAAGGGATATTCCTATTTTGACCCACAGGGGCATACAAAGAGGGCACAGTTGAGACTAGTATCCAAATATTCTGACCTCCAGCAGTGTCTCTGAACTGGTTAAAAATCCTGGAAAAAGAAGGAAACTTCTCTTCTCTTTCCTTGCTCTACTCTTCACATTATATAAGTTCACATTAAAGATTCCTGAATAAGAGATTAGAGTTAGATTTGGTTTGCTGATGATTTTCAATTTCAACAGAACTTTTTTTTCCAGAGAAAATTCTCTGTAGGATATAACCTTTTAAGTCTCCGATTTAAAGCAACTTGAATAAAAATTGACCCTTTAAAGCTTATGCCATATGTTTGTTGATCCTTAAGAATCCTAACATTGATTTTTCTAGTATCATTCCTCATTCAGTTACTAAACCTCTAGATCATCTGGGTTTTTCTACAAGTCTATATAGACTACTTTTCCTGAGCTATTGACAAACATTTTGTGTAAAATGGGAGATACATGTTTTAACCAACAGTGTTCAGATTTCTTCAGTTTAAATTCTGGACACTCACAGTTACATTGAATGTCAGGAAATAATCATACTTTATAACTTTTAGTTTTCCCCCTCTAATTGTCAGTTATCACTTTACCATGTAATGTGATCTGTAGAAACATCAAGATCAAAAGGAACACTAATCCTAGAGAGTATGGTAGCTTTGTATTTTTTATCCTGGGCCAGGTGCATCTATGTTTTGATCTTTGCTGATTTATAAAACTGCTCTAATCCTACGTGTGATTCGCTTTCTCTATTTCTTTTCCAAAGGCAAGGAAATTTTATGTTGTTTTCTTTAAAGTACAGCTGCTGACTTTCAGTTGTCTAGGACAAATCTAATTTCAAAAAAATATGTTAGGAAACACTAATACCTTTTTCAAATTGTAAGATTGCCTCTATGAGGGTATCTACCTACAGTGTACTTAATTTATTTTTTCTATCCAGACTGAACAAGAATCTTAAAGTCATAACTTTTTTTTCTTACTGTGCGAGTAACACTTCTTAGTGAATTCTCAACACTTTTGGCCATGTGGCTCTTTGCTCCACGTAAACAGTCACTGGTAAAACTCTTCACTAATTTTGCAGTTTGGAAATTGTAGACAGTGTTACAATCCAATGCAGCAATATGTCTCGCAGCTCTCATCAGGCAGGGCCATGTATAAGACCAAAAGAGGGTGATCTCTGTCATATGTTCACTTCTACTGTGTCTAATGATTTAGTACTTTACTACTTTGTCTTCTCATTTGTTTATTTTTTCTAATTCCCCATTTCCTAGCAATGTCATAAATTATTTTAGGATAAGAATTTCATGCCCCCATTCTTTTAACCTTCCTATTTGCTCCTCTGCCTGGTGTTCAACAATATTTATTGTTTAATCATTCATATCTAAATCAAATTATTTTTAAAAAGTGACTTCCTACATAAAAATAGAATAGGTGAATTTCATAAATCTGCTAAAGTCATCTTTAGCAAAAATTGTAAAAATACTTTTAATGTAATGGTTCACATTCTTCCTGTGTCTCCCATTTTTTGTGTGCTTAAAGTACTTATTTCCCCTGTAACAATAATGTTCACTTTTATTTTGAACCTCTTCAATAGATAATAATAAATAATGCTAAAATGAAGTTTGTTATATAAAAGACTGGCAACTGAACTTGAAGGGTTTTAGTAAGATAAATTTAAGTCTCTTATGAAAGCATAATCTTTTAGAAGTATGAATAAGGACTATCATTTGTATGTGCATCAGTTTATGACTTGGAAGTGCAGTGAACCTGGGCTCTAGGACCAGGAACACAGCATAGCATAGACTCTTAAAGACACATTCATCCCTACATGCCTCTGCATTTTTAGGAAGAAATATGTTTACTACTGGTCCTTTGATCCTTCTCTGAATTGAAGTTTTCTTATCACACAGGGGCAGCGTTCAAATCCATGAATGTCTGAGTACCACCTATAGTAAATGATATTTTGAGAATCTCCCTATGGAGTAGTTCTCTTTCGAATGCTCTCTGCATTATGCTTACTAAGTTGTATCACACCCAACAAGATTTCCTTGTGAATCTCTTCAGAAAACCCACTGAGATTCTAAATAGAGTGAACCACTGATTAACTGAAAAACTCAGTTAATCAGCCTTATTTCCTGTTTCTTCCTGAGCTCCAGTTGAAGGATAAAGAATTTAATATCAATAACAATAGAGACAACAAAATAATTACATTGTAAGTGAATAAAATTTTTTCTACGATGTGACTAGGATCAGTCAAGATTAACTCTGATCTCTGGTGAACCAATTTTTAGCTCTGCGCCCACTCATGAATCATGAGAATATAAATTATGTTTTCTACAATGTAATATCCGAGGTATATATGGACTAAAACATCTGAGAAATATTTCAACCCTCTAGTAGGAGGAAAGAAAAAATATTTCGTGACACACTAAATAGGAAACATTATTGTTTAAGATTTTACTATTGTTTCACACTTTTGCTTAACCAAACATTAGTTATCTTATCTTCAGTATCTTTTGGGAAATCTGACAGCTCTCAATGTTTCCCTGGCTCTGATAACTTGTGTTTACCAATAAGAGTGGGCCCTAGATCCCTGAAGCCCTTGGCATGGCTGGATGGGTCAGGAGTCATCTCATAGTCCAAGCTGGACAATCAGCTTCTCTCTCAGGCTGGTTGGTAGTACATGGCTGGAACCAAGGACACATTCTCAGGAGCTGTGAGGATACCATGTGCAGAGAAAATCAGAGGAAGGTAGTCTGCAGATTGAAGCACACCAGTCAAGGAGAGCCTATGTGACCCCTGTGAGTGAGAACAAGAGACCAGCAACCTTGGTGTCTCATGGCTTTTCATTTCCTGATTCTAGGCTTTCCTAGCTCTACATTCTGCCCTTGAATTGTATCATGTGCACCTTGATCCTTGAACATGGTAAGCCAGGACTGGTAAACTTCAGATATTTGCAGCCAGAAAATTCTTAACTCATACACACTAAGTAGCAGTTAAGTCTCTATTACCTGCTGTCCTAGAAACATTTTTTTATGAGGATATTATTTACAACTATCGTTATGATGAACTTCATATATAAAGCAAACTGCATGCATTATCAAATTCTCATGACTTTGAAGTGCGTCCTGTTATTATTCCCCCCTTGACAATTGAAGAAACTGAGGTGCAAACACGTTAAGAATATTGCAGGAGTGGTTGTGATGAAACGGGGGTTTGAATCCAAGCAGTTTGGTCCAGGGCTCATATTTTTAAACCCCAATTCAGTTTTGAAAATAAAATAATAATGATGGAGTTTACGTCCAGTATATGGTATTGGGGATAAAAAATGTTTGTGAGAATAAAAGTATTTGTGTGTATGTGTGCTCTTGTGCATGTGTATGTGTGTGTGTTTATATCCTTATGTATATGGAGACTCGTTCATCCGAACTGTGTCAGGCTGTTGGTTGCAAGTGAAATTTTTTTTTTTTTTTTTTTTGCGGTACGTGAGCCTCTCACTGTTGTGGCCTCTCCCGTTGCGGAGCACAGGCTCCAGACACGCAGGCTCAGCGGCCATGGCTCACAGGCCCAGCCGCTCCGTGGCATATGGGATCTTCCCGGACCGGGGCACAAACCCGTGTCCCCTGCATCGGCAGGTGGACTCTCGACCACTGCGCCACCAGGGAAGCCCCCGCAAATGAAAATTTTTATGTGAAATTATTATGAAGAGATTCACATAACTTTTGTTTCTTGCTATGTTTTTTTTGGCATACCTTCATTTGTTACAGCTCTGAGTAAAAAATGTGACATTGTACAATGGGCATAATTGGGTCATTGGTGCCTACAGTTGATTTGCATGCTCACACAGACCTCTGAACCAAGTCCCCAATTTGGACTGCTGCTTTCTGTAAGCAGTCATCACCTTTGCATAATCTCTCCACTCTGAGCTCTATCCAGGCAAACCTAGTGAGACAGGGTGAATTTAAAAGGCCACCATAAACTGAGCCATGAATTACCAACAGATCCAGTGGTTCAAGAATAATTTCCTCTTCAGCTTGAAATGTAAGTATGGCTCACTGAAAAGCCGTATTACCTCCTGATTCCAAGGAAGTCCTGTCAAAGCAGAGCTCACGGAGTGTAAAGTTTTTAAAGTGCATTTGTTATAGCTTGCTGGTCTGACTATTAAAGTGAAACACTACAAACCGTTAAACCTTCAAACTAGCACTGCAAAAATACTTATCAAAAATACAGCCTCTGGGAGATTTGTTTACTCTAGAAATATGCTGTCTTTGCAGTTACTTTTTCCTTAATGAGAAGGCAATGCAGGATTTGTCTTTTTCATTGGAGGGCAAAAAGCCAAATACAGGGAATTGCCCTTAAAGTGACATGGCCATATCCAATTCCTAGGCAGAGTTCAGAAATCTTTCTGAAGACGTTTAAGTTCTGAAATTAAGTTCCACATTTGAAAACCATTTGTTTTGCCTCAAAATTTTGTATTCGGCAAGTTATTGATACATAATATGACAATTGAAAATGTGAGACTGAAAATAAGCCCCTCCACATAAGAGGTATTGGTTTCCTGAAAGCACAAAGCTATATATTCATTTTCATTTGGGATAATCTAAAATTATCAGGCACTTAGGGAATGATAATGGGTTAAATCAGTACTGTTTTAAAGCACGGTAAAAGTTTTCTTTAGAACTTCAGAAGTAGAGCTGTCACCAATTACTAGAAGTTTCTATCTCCTTTTGTAAACCCCTACATCAGTTCCGTTCTTTGGCTTGTGCCTTGAGTATGGCATTTACTTGGAGAATGTGTGACCTGCCTCGTCAAACAATACAGGGTAGAGTTAAAGGTGGGAAAAAAATTAATAAATAAACCTTCAGAGGCATTTTGTTGCTTTTCCCATTTAATTTTTAATTTGGGTTATAAATGGCATCTCAGATAGAAGGAAGTCTCCTGGGTTCCTCAGGATCCTTTGCTGGCTTAATCGCGAGCATTACACGTGTAGAAACGAGCTCTGAGAGAATTAGTGATTGCGTCAAGAAGGGAAGGACAATCAATTATTCACCACATGCCACCACACACAAGACGCATGACCATGGCTAGTCTCTCTTCTTCTCTCCTCTAGACATACAAACAAAGCTCTTTCCACAGCCTGCATGCTATTCAGAGAAATATTCCTTTCAAGCAATTCTCATTTTCATCAATCCATTTATATCTGACTTTTTAACTGGACAACTATAATTAAGGAAGTAAGTTAAGAAAACCCTTTCAGTTTGCTTCCTTGCATTCCTTTCTCCCCATTTATTAAAAAGAAAAAAAAATACCCATGTGAGTGGCCTTGAGAATAAATGTATTATATAATATTCATTTAGGAAAAGTCTATAACATAAGCTTGAGTTATTAAAGTTTCTATGTGATCTCTTGAAGATAATGTAAAGGGTTTGGTAAATTTCTTCCAATTTCCTCTGTGTTTAAAAGAGGCACTTTCCATCATGAAAAATCAACTGAAATTATACTGACACTAAAAAACATTCCAGTCATTCCATCTATAGATAGATGTTCTTGAGTAAAGGAATATGGGCAAGGAGACAAATATTCCATGGTAATCATTGCTTCGTGACCCATCTCTGTTCATTTATGAAGTATGTGATGTGGACAGGTCACCTGAATTTATTACATTCAAGCTTTCCTCATGTGTATAACACCTCACCTTCCAGTAATAAATATTTCACAGGGTAATGAATACATACTTCACATTTATTCTAACAAAGAATAAATGAGATGATCTTTATTAAAATGTTCACTTGATGTTACTTCCCATCTCCCTCTTTATGGCAGTTGTAAAATCATTCTGCATTCTACTGGTTATTAAAACTAATAATGGATACCATCAGAGGCCAAAAACCAAGGTATTACTTTCTCTCAGATTTTCAGAGTCTCTACATTGCTTCTGCTTCTGAAAGAAACAATTATGGCTTCTTTCAAAATGTCTTTATTCTACTGAGCTCTATATTTATTATATAGATTTATCATTACTGAGACTCAATTTGCCAGGAACTATGCTATGCTATCCTTGGCTTACATCATCTCTTTGTATCCTCACAATAATACCAAGGAAAAAATGTATCAGATTTCCATTTTACAGATGAATAAATTGAGACTCAGAGGGATTAAGTATCCTCAATCCCAGGCCTGTAGAAGTCTACAATCAGTGCTCTCAAATAGCATTTCTCAAATCTTTACTGTACAGGTAAATCATCTAGAGATCATGTTAAGATGCAAACTCTGATTCAGCAGGTTTAAGATGAAGCCTGAGAGTCTGCATTTCAAACAGGCTCTCGGGTGGTGCCAATGCTGCCTGTCCTTAGACCACACATAGCATAACAGACTCTAAAACACCATGCCACACAACTTTAAATCTAGGCAATGGACACTAAGTAAACATCAATTAAATAAAAAGCAAAATACTAGTCAAAGGATGGAGAAAAAAAATATAATGAAAAGTGATATCTGCTGATTTGGTGGAATCTTCTGGAATTAGTGGCTAATTTTTTTGTCGGGTCCAGTCATAATAAGAGAAGTTATTTGACTCTGTGATGAACAGCCTTTGTCGTATCATGTTTTTCCCTTCATTGGGTCAACTCCACTGACCTTACTGAGCTCCAAGCCATAATTGACCAACTAGAGATTCTTGACCATCCAGTAGACTAGGGGATATTGCCTTTTCCAACTGGTTGCTTTCCAGATTCTTTCCTTACATGTCATGTCGCAGTCTGTCTGACTGAGTACCAATACTAAAAGTCATCTTGGGCTTGGATGAGAAATCAGTAGAATGAATATTTTATTAAAATAATAGCAGCCTGGGCTTCCCTGGTGGCGCAGTGGTTGAGAGTCCACCTGCCGATGCAGGGGACACGGGTTCGTGCCCCGGTCCGGGAAGATCCCATATGCCGCGGAGCGGCTGGGCCCGTGAGCCATGGCTGCTGAGCCTGCACGTCCGGAGCCTATGCTCTGCAGCGGGAGAGGCCACAACAGTGAGAGGCCCGCGTACCGCAAAAAAACAAAACAAAACAAAACAAAACTCTAAAATAATAGCAGCCTAACATTAAGAAAGGAGAAAGAGGTAATAAGAGAAAAGAAGGAAGGGGAGAGGAAAAATAGCAGAGGAGAGGAAGAAAGATAAATTCAAAGACCACAGGAGTTAGTCTTGTTGAGACTAGACTAACAAAACCCAGGAGCTAGTCTGTCACCTGCTTTCATCCTGAGAACAGTATGGGTCATCCACTACTGGCTGACTCAGTCCGTGGACACCTTCCCTTTGGCACATGGCTGCCATGTGACTTCATTTTCCAAAGAGCTTGCTCTTGGTCGCCCTGTTTGGAAAAAAAATAGTGAAGGGATCAGATAGCAACAGACATTAATGAGGATCTGATATGTGCCAGGCACTGTGGTGAACAAGAGAATGTGGACCCTGACCTCATGAAGCTTAGAGACTAGTGGAGAAGTCAGGAAGCACAGACAAATACAACCATTCCCATCCAGACTCTGTCCTAACTAGCCCTAAACTTCTGGTTTCTAGCCTATAATTCCCAAATCTTCTTTTTATGATTTTTATTTATAAGCTTTTGATTCTGGACCACTAGTTTTCTTTATAAGTATATAGTAAAAATAGAAAAAATAAAATGGCTTTTCATAACTGTGTTGAAGCAAATGTATACAGGCATGCATGTGCCTTTGTGTCTCTTTCATCAATGCATAGTTTTATATTATATATTTTGTATGAGTGTGGTTAACACAGATTCTGATTGCCCACATAAATATCACTGCGCTTACTAGCAGACACATCCAGACCAGATAGAGCCAGCAGGATTGTGTGTGATAATAGAAGCCACCTAAGTAAAGCAAATTTATATATGTATATATTTTTTCTTATATTCTAAATGGTGGAGGTTACTTGGGCCAGAGGTGACATAAAAACATGTTCTTATAAATGTATGTTCATGGTTTATTCAGTTAACCCTAAGTATGGTTCCAGCATAATGGAGCAAAAATAAGTGCAGACTTGTAACCTCTACTTATGGAGTGTACAGTCTAGTAGAAGAGACAGAATAATAATGTGGACAAGTTTACACAAACCAAGAGCATGTTATGAAATACTCTGCAGCATAAAACAAAGGAATCTGAACTAAGATGGATTTTGGGGAAGGAAGCTTCCGCTAGGAGATGACTTGAGCTGTTATCTAAAAGATGACTCAGAAGCTGAGGGTTGAAGCAACCCTGTTGTGAAAGAGGGCATGACATTTTCTAGGAACTCAACAGCCAGTGTGTCTGGAGAGCAGAAAATGTAGCAGGAAGATCAGGCAGAGGCTGTGTGTAACCTGGGGTCCCTAGGATACATGAGATGGCAGTGACCATCCATCAAAGCAAAGCAAACGGTATTTCTTTGGTTCAGCCCTAAGCACAATAATTTAGGTATATAGGGAAGGAGTGTGATACAAATACCAGAGAAAACAGTTCCCAAGTTTCTTTCAGTCACTTTGTCCTGAGGTTCTTTATTGAGTTGGCACATGTTGTCCTTAGGTGCCCAGGTCAAAGTGGGCTTTTCTTGATTGTGACTTCACACAGATGTCCTTTGCTACTTCCTATATCCTCTTATGCTGCAACAGAAAGTGAGATGAAGAAGATAGAAAAACCTTCCTCTATTGTTTTTGCATTATAATCCCTTATATAACAAAAATGGTGTTTTATGTAGACTTCTAAGAGTTGTTCATGGGGACTGGCATGGACTAATATATTTTACTAGGGCCATTGCAAACAGTTGTGCAAATTGTGCAGGGGCCTTCTTGTGTGACGGATCTGTTAAACAACCATTGGTCACCATTTTCCTTACCCCAGACTTGCCTACTCTTACTATCTTAACTGGATTTAGGCATCTCAATTCCATGAGGGTCCTCAGTATCACAGTCTTATATAAATAGACTTCTGGTGAAACCATTAACCTAAATGCACCCCCATCTCCAGCACATCTCCTGTGATGTGCATTCACTGCTCAGCTTCCATTCTAAAACACGTGTTGTGATGTAAGTCCCAAATATGTTAAAATGAACCAAGATTTTACTGAGCATGTACTAAGTATAGATACTACCTTATTCATTCATTAGTTCATCATCCATTCATTCATTTTGTATCTCTGAAGTGCCTACTATAAGTTAATAGAAGCCCCAGGAATACAGTGGTGAAAAAACAAACATGGGTCCCACATTTGTGGAAATTATAGTCTGTAACAGCATTGTTCTGAGAATCAGTTAAGGTAGTAGATGTGAAAGAACTTTGAAAATGACAAATACACATGCCTTAATCATTTTATTCACCACCCTCGTGCTTAAGCAATTCAGAATATTTTCAGAGCAACAATGCTAACATCAATAAAACATGAAAAATAAATTTTACAGAAAAAGATAGAGCCAGGTGGTGTATTTCATACTCTAGTCTACCAATGTAGCATGACTCCAAAGCAGGCATTTCAATGCTGTGGAACAGAGAGATTTCTTGGAGGAGATAAAACTTGAGCTGGCAGACAGAGGAATTGACAGAGGAATTTCCATAAAGGATTACCAATACCTCTCTGCCCTCTTGACCCTTGGAATGTTTCATGAATGAGAATGTCCGTGGTAACTGAGTGCATCTTTTTGATATATTTAACATAGAGAACCCATTGTATCACTGCCATTGTAACTAAAAGGACTGGATCTAATTACTTTTCCTCTAAAAGCAGGGCTTTGAAGCAGATTTAGAGATTTCACTGCTCCTTAAGACTAAATGGAAAAGAAACTGATGGTTTTACAAAAGAAAGAATGGCGATTTATTTTCTACTGAAAATGCAGCAAATACCCTGTTGTTTCCTCTGCCTCTGTTGAATTATAGTGTGGTCAGTTGGAATTGATATTCACATCAAAATCATTCTTTGGAACTGGTAATTCTTTGCAGATTTAATCTGTTTCTTATATGTCACTTTAAGACATTTTAAAAGGAACTTCACAGGTTTCCAGGAAACTTTTGGCCATTTCATGAAACAATAACAGAAAACAAAATGATTAGTGAAATTGGTGACAAAATGCTTCACATTTGTTGAAATAAAAAACAGTGGTATGTTCCATTAAAAAATGCATAAGAAGCAAAAAACACCTCCAAGTGGGATTCTGACTCAATATTTTCTTCTTATCTCCATGCGGGCTCTTAAATACAAAATAGGAGTAAATAGGGATGTCCCTTGGAAACCAAAAGACTTTGAAGAAAAATGTGAAAATATATGTTAAGGGTATGTATGCTAGAGCAGTTTTGATTTAGAACCTTTTTTGTATAACCATAGTAGTTACAAAAATCTAACTACCTATTAAGTTCATTTTGTTTCCATATTTAACCCCAATTACCCTATGCAGGGGAGTTCTTTCAAAATGTAATTCCCCATCTCACTTTTTTTTCCCTGCTTCTGCAAGCCTTTTTCTCCTCATGTAAATTGCAGCAGGTGCACAAAATTGAAGACATCACAATTAAATGTAATCAAATATTTTAGGCACTAATGAACAGCTCCAGGAAAACAAGTCAAAAGGAAAAAAAAAAAAAAAGCCTTTAAGTGAGTGGATTTTCAAACACCCAAGGCACCATAGGACCAATTAAGAGAGTCATACCAGGACACATACTGACATTAATTATCTTTGAGTTCAGGGAAATAAAAAATAAAAGCAACAATTATCATAATAAATCTCCACACAGTGCTTGTAAGTTGTGCTAATCTACAACACACCTGGGTTTCAGATATTTAAGGCGAATACTCAATCAGTTGATAACGACCTCACAGAGGGGCTCATGGGACACTTTTTCCTTCCTGTGATCTGCCATTCAGACAGAGGGGCTAAAATGATGTCCAACAGCTATGTCTGCTTTATTTCGCATCACTCACATGAGTTGCAGACAGAAGCACTGCATAACTTATTCAATAAAGTAAGTCACAAAGCCAGCATTCTCTTTAGGGGATGTTTATTTTAAAAGAAGGAAAAGTCAAGAATAGATATTCAAGGTAAAAATTTGAATCATTGGAGTCTCAAAGTCCCAGGACGTATCTGTAAATTTATTCTCCCTGAAGCCAGAAAGAATCTTACTAAAGAGAACAAATATTTCAGTCTGGGAATATGGGTTTTCATTTTTTAAATGCACAGGAAGGGGCAGAGAAAGAAAGGTAAGTGCTATAAGCCAAGAGGAATAGAAAGAAAAAAAATTGTTATTAAAATTGATCTAAATTCAACTGATAATTTGAAACAAGATCATACTATTTTAACAAAAAAAGAACATATTTAAACATTAGAACGTTGCTAGTTTTCTATAGTCAAGGGAGAGATTAACATAAATATATTAGAAAGAACTATACAAATGTTTTTAGGTTGAGTGACCTCAATATGGCCCTGGTATAAATGTAAAATAACCAACTCACCTTTCTAAATTTGGGGGTAATAATTTAATACACTAATACGTGTCAGTGTACTCCTGGAAGATAAAAAAGATGCTTTTTTTGTCTTCTTGTCCTTTTACTTCCTGTACCCATGGAGATTACTTCCTTCCTGAGGAAAGACATTTAATTTATATATCATTTAAAATTTTTCTACATCAGTTTCAATATATGTGACCATGATGCTTATGCTGAAAATATAACTTTGATATATTTTATTTCCTTAATCAGTTGAGGACTGTGATGTTGTGTGTGGTAATTTCTCAAGTGTGAAAAAAAAATGAGGTTAAGTGGCATGTGATGTTTGTATGCATATTGTTTGTGCAATTTTTGAATAAGTTTCTAATGTATAGAGCAAAACAGAGAACACATATGTAAGTGTACTTAGGATTTTTAAAATCACTTTGTGTCTTAGATCCACAATTTCAGTAGAGCTTCTAATCTGGAATTGGACAAAACAAAGTATGCAATTCTTTAGGAAGTACTGCTTATTAATTCACGAGTCCCAGTACACAGTGGAAATTCATTTTTAAATTATACACTTTGTAAGATTTTGATTTCTTGAAAATTATATGCCTTCAGATTAAGCAGCAAACATTTAGTGGAAAAATATGAATTATTTTTATTGGACATTTGCACTTAGCCGTATAAGCTATGACATGCTCAAATGTTTAGTCCACCATTTTTTATATGAATTCATATTTTAAAATTGTAGTTGAGTTCTGAAAAAATTTCTTAGTGTTTTATCAAATTTAGAAAACATAAAAAAACTGACGGATTTTATTACATCAAAATCTAAAATGCATTTATAATAAAATACATGATAGAAAAGATAATAAATTGGAAAAAAAATTTGCAACACACATAGTAAAGAGTTTATAACCTAGTAAATAAATTACTTACAAACCACTTAAAGAATATTTTAAATGTCCAATTATTAGACTAATAGTTATTTAAATTTCCTATAAAAGAGAGCATTAAATTAGAATAAATATATAAAATTGTGCTAAAATTTAGTAGTAGTTTAGGAAATGCACACTTAACAATGACATTTTTCAAAGATCAACTTATAAAAATTAAATCAATTGATAATACTTAATATATTAGTCACCATCATAATAAATAATAAATGGGTAAATATCAATTATGTTTATTAAAGGTTTTCATTTACAGTATGTTTATTAATAGGAAATTAGAATTAATGCATAGGTCCATCATTTAAAGATTGAGTAAATAAATTGTGGTGCATTTATAAACAGATTATATTAACCATTAAAAATTAGAATTTTAAGCTTACTAACATGAAAGAATTCTATAGCATATATTTGAGTGAAAGTTGCAGGTATTTAAATATTTCATAGTATTATCTTATTATACAATATATTTAAAGCAAAGAGTGAATATATATATATATATACACATAAGAATAAATTCATTATGTATAATAAACTATTATGGTAAGAGTGGCTATATCTAGGAGCTAGGCTTAGAGGCACTATTCCCTGTGTATATGTCTGTATTTTTCAAATGATTTTAAAACTCAGAAAACTATCCACATAATTTTACATTTGTATATTTGCTCAGATTGTTTTTCACCATATTTGTGTCATTAAAGATTTAAGTCTTTCTCTGTCTTTTTCTGTTACATTAAAATCTTTTTCTGTTACAACTAGTATTGTGATTAGTAGTTATATGCACAATTATTTTTTTCAATTTGGTATTATTCTTTTAGAAGAGAGATTCTGAACTGGAATAACTGGGCCAAAGAAAAGAAATATTTGGGGGTTATTTATATTAGTTGAGAAATTACCTTTCCAAAATGTACTGGTAGTATATATTTACATTAAACTACTACAAATAGGGTAGCAAAGCTCTTATTTGTTATTACCCTTCTAACTTCAGGGAGAGAAAGACCAGCATTTGTACATCTTCAATGCATTTTATATACCAAAGAACATAGAGTAAGAAACCAGAATACATTTATGCAGCTCTACAACTGATCTGCCATATGATCTGCGCACAACTTGGTTTTTCATAAATGTTTGGACTGGAATAAAAAATACCACAGGTCATTTACAAATGAAAATTCTATAGTTGAAAATAAAATGTATTCTTTTTTTCTCCCCTCATTCTCTCAAGCTGGCAGTAGACATGTTTTGCTGACAGAAAGATTGTTTTTATAAATGGGCAAATATTGAGATGGCAATCAGAAATTCTCACATAAATCCAATTCATGGCTTCTAGGGAACTCAGAAGGTTTGTCCCCACTGGCCCTACATTTCAGGAGGTGAGCATCAACTGGGCCTGTGTAACAGACAGGACCAGGCGGATGCTCTCCAGTTACCCATGGTCTCTACCACTCCCTGTTGCTTTGCCTGACACTGACTAAAGGGGTTAATTGCCATTTCAATTGCATTTGAACTCCTTTGGTAGGAAAACAGTACTTACGCTGTTTGGCCTCACTCATTTGCATGTTTTACAAGTATTCGTTTACATCCCAGATCTGCTCTTCTCAACTGCTTTAGTTTCAAGAACTGAGGGAAAAAAGGATACATATGTTAAACTGTTATTTGCCCTGACATACTATGATCTAATGTCCAAGTTTTCTGACTAGACTTACTGTTTACCCTTTAACTTTAATGTTCTCCTTTGTAAACTCATATTTAGCCCTGGAAATTCCTGACATATGTATGGCCTTGCCATTTTTGACCTGTGATTTTCCCTCTGAATTTATTTTTTCTTTGTTAGACAGTATGACAGTTTTCATTTCTGTAATGCTAGAATGTTTTGAGTGCTTACTTTATATTTTATATGTCCCATGATTGGTACCATTTTCATTATCCAGTTTAAGAAATTCATCTAAATTGCAATTTTATTAGTAAGGTTTTTCTCCTTATTAAGGATAGAGACTTGTGTGTAATTGAACAAAGTTGAAAGACTGAATAAAATGAAGAAGCATATGGTAAGCTTTAAAAAATGATCATTCAATATATTTAACAGGATGCGGCTGCATTTTTCTTAATAAATGTAAAAAAATATTGGGACATCTCACATCATTAAAGTCACATGTGTCTATTAAACCTTTGCATTTAATTGAGGTTTAAAACCATGGAGCAATTGTAAATTTTAAGAGCCTGAAAAGGATTTTTTTTTTTTTTTTTACAATTAACCATGCATTTTCTTTGAAGCAAAATTCCATTAAATACTTTTTTATGACTTTCTACTTTGCTTTTTTTGTTTTAATTTTACTCTCCAGTGGGCCACATCCTACAATCAGTGCTAGGAGGGGAAGAGGAATGAGGATTAAAAATAAAGGATTAGAGGGAGGTGTGTGGAAAAAGAGAGGATGAATGATGTGTTTCCCTTGAATATTTTATTTTCTTAATTGAAAACAAAATGCTTAGGACCTGGGGAGACCAGCCACTAAATTATTTTTTGTGTATGTACAAAGCAGATCAATGAACCTGTTTATTCCTAAAACTACCCTGTTATGTGGAGGGATAACCAAAAAGAGAATATACAAAAATGTCTATTTATTTCTTTGTCTTTCATTCCTTTCCACAAATGTCAGTACCAAGGGAAACATATGAAACATCATACTCAGTGGCATCTTGTTAGAAATTATGAAAAAAATAGAGGGCTCAGTTTTTTCAAGTAAGAAAGGATGAACTAAATTTGTAGTTATTAAGGTATGTTCTTTTTTGTCCTGAAAAAGCAAAGCCAGGATTCCAAGTTTTGGAGGTTTTCCCAAAAGACTTACTATGACAGTCTGGTGTCAGGCTTATTATTGCAACAGTTAGTCTAATAATTTTAATAAACCAAAAGAAAAACTCAAGAATTTGTATCTTATATCTTCCTATTCTTGTCTCTTTATATATCTTATATATAATTATTATGTCTGGAATTTCCAGTGATTATTTTTTAATTTCTGGATTTTATACTTAGATGTCTTGAAAAAACACTTGAAATATATACTCTGATGTATACATGTATCTACATATCTTGACTTTTCATGAAGAGCTCTTTACCGCCTTAACTTTTAAATCCATGTTTGCTACCTAGTTAAACAAACTTGATAATGTACTCAAGCTACTCAAATTTGCATCACTGCTAAAACTTAAAAAAGGATTATCCCTTAGTTATTAGCCTCAGTTCTTCGCTAAAAATAAATTATCCTCTCCATACAATGAGAATTTTAAAAGAAATGATTGGATCCATTCCTCTAATTGCTTATTTTTTAAAAAGTGACTTTCTTCTTCCTTTTTTTAAAACAACGTTTCACAAAGAGCATGTCATGAGGTAACTTGTATTAGAATTTTTTTTAATATTCTGATTAAAACATACATGTTGCATATATACACAAGTGAAATATTTAAAAGAGATTTAATTTGTAAGGAAAACAGCTGCTGACATGTAGGGTTCAGAGATTACTTACTCATTTTATTTTTATTATATTATTTGAATTTTTCAGGAAGCTCCCTCTGAAATGTCACTCTTCTACTATTAAAAAAGCACATCACTTATTGGCCTTAAAACTGGAAAGAAATTGAGGACATGACTTGTAGTATACAGATTACTTCAGTTTAGAGGGTCTTAGTTACAATTAGATATTTTGTACAAGTTACTTTATTTACTCAATAAGTATTTGCCTTTCTCCTTGTGATACAACTAAGAACCTGACCGGCAAAGCCTGCCCTCCTGCACCTTATTTTGAAACTGGGGCTGGGGCTGGGGAATCTCACAAAATAAAAACATAAAATAATCATTTCGGATCGTCATAACCACTCGGAAGGAAATAAATATGGTGCTGTGATAAAGAATGGAGACAGGATTTATTGAAGGGGGTAAGGAGGCCTCTCAGAAAATAGTGTTTAAGCTAAGATGAGACATGAACGGTAAGGAAGACCCAGATGTGGAAAGAGTCTTCCCTATGGAAAGTGTCAATGTCCTAATTTGGAAAAGAAGTTTGGATATGTTAGAAACTGCTAGAAGGGCATTTGCTGAAGCCAAATGGCAGACAGCATGCACAACTTTAGGTCAATTTGGAGAGAAGGTCCAGGGCCAGATTTTGCAGAGCCTTTTAGACCACAGTAAGCAGTTTTAATTTTGAATATTGATTAATACATTTGTATGTTATGCAGAAAGGAAAAAAATTACATGAAAGATGGCAGAAGTGAAAGGATGTTTCAAACAAAAAAAGTTACTCTAGCTTATATAGTGAAAAAAAGAAAAAAATCACTCACTAAAACCCCACTGTTTTATCTAGTTATTGCCAGAGATTTTTAGGTTTAGAAATAATCTGTAAAGTTGAAAATACAATCTAGATTTCTTTCAATGTTTTTAAGATTGGCCACATGCAATCATAGGACACCCAATAAAAATCCACCTTCAGTAAAATAGCATAAGAAATATGCCAATCAACTCATTTAGCATGAGTAGAAACACAGTGGGTTTCTCCATCATATTTCAATGTAAAAGTTAATTTTATATTTTGGGCAATTTCAAAATGCTGAAAAAGGAAAAAGTTAATTTTATATTTTGGGCAATTTCAAAATGCTGAAAAAGGAAATGTTTGTATAACATATAAACAGCTGGAGCATAATCTATCAATGATATTGTAATATCTTCATAAAAAAAGAAAGTATAAAATTCTACCATAAATCATTTAAAAGTTATTTATGACACATAAATCATGAAAACACTCAGAATGACAAATTCACATAGCCAGAAAGAGTTTCTTCTTTTGCTTATAGAGCTGTCTTTTGAATTCATACTCCTGTATAAAAGAGACTGTATTGTATTGCTTACACTTGTTCTTTCACTAAATAATAAAGATAATTTATTGTCACACTTTGTCACAGTGTACCTTTTATATCTTTACAGGGAGCTACTTTTGATATTTTTGTAATTATCGCAGAGTCTTTATAATATCATCAGTCCCTGGAATTTAATTCTTTGTGTTCATCCAGATGTTTAAAAAAATTACATATACTTTTAGTAACTTTTTATTTAAAATAAATACAATTATTGATGCCATTTTCTCCAAATATGTCACAGCAATTTTGGATTGTAAGCATGTGGGTATATATGTGTTGAGTTAAATTTATTATTCATAACAGGCATTTGGAAATAAAAGCATACAGTACTGTATAGCAATGAGAACATCCAAGTAAATGGACTGAATTTTCTTTGTCATGTGTCTGGAAAAGCAGAAGTAAATTATATTAAAAATAAGATAGTTGAGAGATAATATAGTTGGAAGATTTTTAAATCCCTTTGATACGACTTTCTTATCAGTTGAGGAAAAGAAGTGAAACATATCTCTAAACTACATACATATTTGCTGATGTTGCTTTAAAAAATATTCACTCCCTTCACAGTCCTCTTTTAGGCCATTTGTCCATTTCTTACCCATATTTATATCCCATTGTAGAGACTGGGTCAAAAAAGACACATTTTTTTACAAAAATAATTTAAAAAATCATACTGCATGATATTCTTCTCCAAATCTAAATATGAGTAAAAGTTTGCAAAATGCTTAACTTAATCTGGTTTCTAAATCTGACCACGAGTATCCACTCATCAAATAACTTATGCCATTCAAAATTATCCCATTTTGAGTTATAACTTTTTAAAGAAAAAAACATGTTTGTTACATGTGTTATAAAAGCATTATAAAAGGCAGTTCTGTGTTTTATGCTAAACGTTCCTTATTTCATATAAACAAAGGAATGCCTAGAAAAGGGGAATTGAAAAAAAAATTATCAGACATTTTCATTCCGTCCTATATTGTTGGAGGAAATTGTTCTGGTTGATTATGAGGCTTAATAAATTTCCTTGGCTCATCATAATCATTCCTGTAGTAATTAGGCAAGCAAATGAATTTGAATTATGTTTTCATTTCTATTTCTGATGAAATTTTCTTTTTTTTTTGGACCTCAACTATGTATATTTATGAATCTCAGGACTAAAAATGCAGTAATGCCATTATTTTATCCTCAAGAAAATGTTAGCCTTATTTTCCTTCTGATCAATTAAAATGTATCAATATCATATTTTCTCTAAGAAAATGTAGAGGTACTGCTTGTGTTAGTTATCAATTACTATGTAACAAATTACTTGAAAATTTAGAGCTTAAAAAAATAAACATTTAATAATAGGACAAGTAAACCTGATGTTTTAAATTGGGCAGAATATTTGAATAGTCACATGTCCAAAGAAGAAATGCAAATAGCTAATAAACACAGGAAGATGCCCCACATAATTAATCATTATGGAAATGCAAGTCAAATGACATCTCACACTCACTAGGATGGCAGATTTCAAAAGGCAGGTAAATTTTGGCAAGGAGGTAGAAAAATTTGAGCTATCAGACCCTGCTGGTGGGAATGTAAAATGGTGCAGCCACTTTGGAAAACAGTCTGGCAGTTCCTCAAAAATTTAAACATGAAGTTACCATATGATCCACAATTCCATCCCTAGGCACATACCCAAGAAAAAGGAAAATGCATATGTCCAATAAAAAACTTACAAATGAAGGACCAAAGCACTTTTGGGCTGTTATTATTTATAATAGCCCAAAAAGTGGAAAAAACACAAATATCTATCAATGGATGAAGGGATATCCATACAGTGGAATAAGATTTGGTAAAATAGAAAGGAATGAAAAAATACATGCTACAACATGGGTGACCCTCAAAAACACTATTTTAAGTGAAATAAGACAGTGACAAAAGACCACATATTGTATTATTCTATTTATATGAAATGGCCATAGTAGGCAAATGTATAGAGACAGAAGTAGATCAGTGGTTGCCTAAGGCTGAGGAGTAGAAAGTAGGAGGTGGTGGAGGGGTGGGGAGTAGGGGAATGATGGAGTAGGGAGTAACTGATATTGGGTAAATGTTTATTTTTAGGATAATGAAAATGTTTTAAAATTAGATTATGGTAAGAGTTGCATAACTTTGTGCATGTATTTAGAACCATTTAATTGGACACTTCAAATTGGCAAACTTTAGGATATGTTATTTATATCTCAATAGAACTGTTACAATAAAAATAACAAGCATTTATTATCTTACAATTTTTGTGCATATGGAATCTAAGAGCAGCTTGGTTGGTTCTGATGTAGTGTCTTCTTTGACGTTGCAATCAAAATGTCATCTGGGACTGCAGTCACTTAAAGGCTTGTCAGGGCTGGAAGGTTCACTTCTAATTTGGCTCACTCATATTGCTTTTAGCAGGAGGCCTTACTTCCTTACCTTGTTTCTCTGCACAGAGCAGCTTGAGTATCCTCATAATATGGCAGATGGCTTTCCCCAAAGCAAGTGATACAAAAGAGGAAGGCAGAAACCACAACAATGTCTTTTATGACCTAGCCTCAGATGTCACATGTTGTCACTTCTGCAGGGGGTGGAGAAAAGGGAACCCTCCTTTACTGTTAGTGGGAATGTAACTTGGTGCAACCACTATGGAAAACAGTATGGAGGTTCCTTAAGAAACTAAAAATGGAGTTATCATATGATCCAGCAATCCCACTCCTGGGTATATATGTAGAAAAGACAAAAATTCTATTTTGAAAAGATACATGCACACCAATGTTTATAGCAGCATTATTCACAATAGCCAAAACATGGAAGCAACTTGTGTCCATCAACGGATGAATGGATAAATAAAATAAGATGTAGTGTACACACACACACACACAGACACACACACAATGGAATATTACTCAGCCATAAAAAATAATGAAATATTGCCATTTGTAGCAACATGGATGGGCCTAGAGATTATCATACTAAGTAAAATGTCAGACAGAGAAAAATATTATATGCTATCACTCGTGTGGAATCTAAAAAATTAATACAAATCAACTTATTTACAAAACAGAAACAGACTTACAGACATAGGAAACAAACTTATGGTTACCAAAGGGGAAAGGGGAGGGAGGGATAAATTAGGAGTATGGAATTAACAGATACACACAACTATATATAAAATAGATAAACATCAAGGATTTACTGTATAGCACAAGGAACTATATTCAGAGTCTTGTAATAACCTATAATGGGAAAGAATCTGAAGCCATACACTGGAAACTAACACAGTATTGTCAATCATCTGTAGTTAAATAAAATTTTTAAAAAGGATAGTCTTAATGATATTGAACTACATAGATACTACTCCTTAGTTTTCAGTTATTTCAGTTTTCAGTCCCTTCTATAGGTTACTGATAGCACAAATCAATATGCTTTATGTAAATGAATTGAACAGTAATTAAGAGCTGAACTAAATGAGATCTAGCTCCTTCAATCTCAGGAAAAGACACAGAGGTAGGTTTGGGAAGGGTTTAAGCAGGAGACAAGGAATAATATCAGTTGGGGTCATAATAGAGCTGCTTGAATATTTGAAAGGATACTATGCAGAAGTCCTAAAGCTATATTTTATTGCTATCAAAAATATAAATAAGATAAATAATTGCAAGTCAAAAGAGACATATTTTGCTTCAACATCATTACAAAAATAGAAAACCAACAACTTTCCATGAGCTATTTAATAAGATGCTAAGCATCTTCCTCATCAATGAATTTTTTCACACAGAAGCTGGATGCCATCTGCCAGGATAGCTGTAGAAGGCATTTCTGCATTTGTGTGGGAGTTTGGAAACGATGACATTGTATATCCTTTCCAGTTCTAAGTAAACAACCCACATTTACTGAAATGTCTTTAATTTGCAAGGTTTTGCACTAGTTTGCGAGAGGCAGAGATAAAGGCCACAAGCCCATAAGAAACTTCAGCCTAGATATTAAGCCAGATCATTCAGTAAAATTGTAAAATTATAGAGTGACAACACAAATGCTATGTGAGCACAGAGGTGGAACAAAAAACTGAGAGGTAATGGAAGAGATGATGTGGGGTGTCCTGAAAGATATGTAAGAAATAATGTGAGAACAGAGGAGAGAGATATTCTATAATTCTGATCAGTATGTAAGTGCAATATGTCCTTAATATGTTCACCTGCTATAAGAGCGAGAAGAAAACTTAAGAACATACATTGTCTGTACCATAGTTACTTTTAATTCTGTGTATGCGGTTACTCTAAACTAAATTCAAGTACCATTTAAGAGTCCACAGTAAAAAATACAAATGTCAGCACCTTTTCAGCTTGCAAACCACAAGGGAAAATATATACATAAAATCCTGCTAAATAATAGGTTTTCTAAAAATAAATAAATAAATAAATAAATGGTTTTCTTAGAGCATTGAAATTTAGAAACAACTATTTTAAATAACCTTGTTTTCTTGTCCAATTAAAGAAATCCTCAGTAGTTAATAATTCCCTTCACATCTCAGTTGCCATCCGAAAAAAAAAAAAAAAACTTTGTGAAATTCCTTAGAAATGTGGGATTAATAGCATGAGGTCCCTTTATGATGGGTGTAACAAATATAATATTCAAAAGGATGCCTTCAATAGAGTAAATTAAGTTGAGAAGTATAGCTTAAAAAAGTCGTTAGTACTGTAGTAGGAAAGACATACCTCAAATTCTGTGGAGCCGTCCCTATTTCAAATATTGTTTTATTGTAAAATATAAATTTTAATTTGAGGTCAGAAAATAGAAGATAACTATAAACATCCAGCCTTGTGCAACATCCTCCCATAGTGAATAGGGCTGGCCTGTGTAGAAATTAGGATACTGTAAACGTACACCATTTATTTTTTGTAGACTTTTTGATGATGGCCATTCTGACCAGTGTGAGGTTACAACTCATTGTAGTTTTGATTTGCATTTCTCTAATAATTAGTGACATGGAGTATCTTTGCATGTGCCTGTTGGCACGAACCCGCGTCCCCTGCATCGGCAGGCGGACTCTCAACCACTGCGCCACCAGGGAAGCCCATATTGCAAGTTTTGATTGCATATTCTGAGGTCTTATCCCTAATATCACAATTCTCTGTAGAATTAATTGATCCCCTTAATAATTCAGTTTGATCCCAACAGGAACAACAACAAAAATTATAATAAAGGTGTTTCTGTTGAAGGAAATGAATCGGCTGAGGTGAAATGAATTTCCGATTTTGTGCATTTAAGTGAGTTAAAATTTGTCTTTTATCATACAGTGAGAAGTAAAATAGAACCATGTAGAAGTGCCAGGCATCAAGCTAACCTCTCTCCTTAAACATCTGTAGTTGGAACCATTCAATTACTTGGGGATTTAAAACATCAGACATTTTCACTTGTCCTCTCAGAAATTTCCTACTTACATCTTTATATAATGGAATTTCTTCTGCATTTTTAAGTGATGAGCAAAACATTGGCATTTAGGATGAATTTCTTAATTCTTATTCTGATTCCTGGAAAACACACACACACACACACACACACACACACATTGCACATATTAAGAGAGTCACAGACTATCTGTGTAATTTATTACCAAATAAAAGCTTATGATCTGTTTACAAACAGTTGTGAAATTATCATCACTGTTTTATTGTTGTTGACATTAATTTTGGAAGGTTGGTATTGATAGATAGGACATGCAGAATCTACCAGAGAGAAAGCTTTATTCATAGTATATCGAAGCATAATGAAAATTCATAAACTGTGCTCCCTATGCTGTTTGTTTCATCTAGATCACTACAAAACCTGAGACAAATATTATGCCTAAATAAGTAAGGTTTTTGATATCATTTTTTCCTTCCCCCAAAAGTCAATTATGGCTCGTAAAGATCTATTCACTTAAATCATACACATTACTTTTGAAGCACTTTAAAACACACTGCTTCTAATCAAATGCTATTGCAGAATTATTTGACAGTATCAAGGAAACCCTTTGGTGAAACCTACCACCTGAATATGGAATAAAAGTTATTGTTTCTAAACATTTGTATAAATGTTTTTGTGTATATATTTCTCCTTATTTATAGTGTCCTTTTTCTACCTCCTTTGGATCAATTTGAATCTTTCCCATTTCAGTTTTCCTTTCTCCATGATGCTTTTTTTTTTGATAACTTCCTTCTTCGTTCATTATTTATTCTTCCATTCACCAATTACTTATTGCATACCTACCATATGATGGTCCAGGTTTCTTGATATTATAGGTAATGTACTTAAGGACTCAAACTCAAATCACTGTCATCTTTAACCAAGGACTATCTATGGCACAGTCCCTGCAGCCACAGTGAAGGCCTCTATATGGTCCGATGCCAACCTCGTTTTCATCTTTTGTGCTCTCTGTTCGAATAGCCCTCCACCAAACCTCAACCATTCCCCTCTAAATGCAAATATCCCCAGCTTAGTCAAATTCATTCTGCTACTTCCCACTATATTCTCTAATTTTTCACACTTGCAGTCAGTGCCATGGCCCATTTCAATCTGCAGACACTATTTGTTCTCAAGCTCTTGCCTTGTCAACCAACAGAAACGGTCTTTCTCTGCCCCTTGCACTAGCTGGACAAGTCACTCTGTGTGTGTCTCAGTCTCTCGAAGTATGGCATAATCACTGTTCGATATTTAAACAGACTCTGGATGTGTGGAATATTCCATTCTAGAAACTGTTTATTGAAGTAACATTTTTAGCTTTTTGGTGGGCTTTGAGAGTGCTCCTGATATGAACTTGAATGAATAAGACTTTTTCCCCTTGGTTTCAGTTTTGATCCTTCAAAAAGTTAAAATCATGTATTAGATTTAATAATAAGTGTTCCTTTTAAGATACCTTGAAATGTCCTCCACTGGATCTAGTATTTGGATGTGGACTACAAAATATTCTTTATAAAAACTCCATCATCTTCTGATAACGTGATATTTAAGTGTCCCTCATCAGTACTTGCTCATGGAATTACTCTTAATTACTAAAGTACAACGTATAAAAGCTAACATTAGCATTTCTATTTTAATTTTCTTGAGCAGTCTGACTACCGCTCAAGTTTTGCCAATATTGCCAGAGATGATATTGCCATTTTATAATAGTAGATGGTGAGAATAACCAGTGTTCCCATTTTTATAAAGAACATTTTGTCATTTATGCATCTTCAACATTGTGTTAGCTTGAGCATGATTTTCTACCATTATTGCTTTTTAAATGATGATTCTGTTAGTTAAGTTTCATTACTTGCAATTTATTTTGTCACTTGTGTATCCCAGGGTACTCTGTGAGGCATATTTACGTGTAGTAATACATAATAATAATAATTCAACAGCAACAAAACAATAACAACTATAAACTAACATTTTCTTGAGCACTCACATGTACCAGGTATACTATTAAGCACTTGATATAGGTTCCAGAATGTAATTTTACAAAAAACATCTGAAATAGGTACTATTATTATTCCCGGTTTAGGGATAGGAAAAACTGAGGCTTAAAGATTAAATTATTAGTCTGAGCATACACAAATAGGAAATCCTAGAACCTAGGGAGTCTGATTCCAGAGTCAAGGCTCTTACTCATTTTATTATAACAAAATTTTGAGTCATATAGGCACTGCTATTCAACGATTTAACCACAGGTTATACCAAACTCTATCGTTAACACAGGTGTAACCACACCTCCCTGCCAATTACTGGTATGGTGATACTTCATTGCAAAACACTCCTTCTCTACTGTAAAAGGCACACTACCTAACACAGACTCTGCTATCCCAAGTTCCTGATCACTGAGTATTCAGTGAACTGGAAAGCAGGAGTGGGAGGGACATAAAGTTTTTTGCCTATCCAATGTCAAAAGAGTTTAAGACTACAATGTCTTCAATGATAGAGCACAGCACTTAACAGATGTCACCTGTATCTACTTATGATCTGGTTACCAACCCAGGTTCTTGGACTCTTTAGTCAACAGAAATTGATAAGAGGCCAGATGAGAAATTCAGGCAAGGCTTTACTGGGACTCGTGCTAAAGCACGAGGGAGTGAAAACAAGTAACATGTTCCCTTGCTTGCTCCTTGAGGGTGGGTGAGCTGGTTCTTTAAATGGGGTGAGGGTGCGGGCAGATCCGTAGGTTGGGCCAGAGGGGTGGCCTGGTGGTGCTGTGTGTGGGGTGCGTGCACAGGACCCTGCTTTTCCCCCAGACACCTTAGAAGTGGCAGTTGGGTTTTTGGTATTTTTAATCCTCAACATTACAAATGCAACAGTGCACAAAGCCAGTCCCTTTCTCCTTGTTATCTGCATTCCTTAGCCTGTGTGTCTTCATAGCAAACTGGGTAAGTACACTGAGGTCAGGGATGAAGTTTTAAAATAATTTTGGGGGGGGGATTTTCTGTAGAGCAAAGGATCTAGATGTATCTGCCAATCTGTTGATTAATTGAAAGTTGGGTTCCAGAAGCAGTGATACTACTACTAATGATGCTAAGACTAATAATAAAAACGTGGGGTGAGTGATTGCATATCTAGAAAAATTAAATACCAGTGAAGGACACAGCAGTCATCCCCAGACAAGCCTCGTTTTCATCGGAAAGGAAAATTCTTCCTAATAGTTGTACCTTTCGGTTGTTTTCAAGTGTACATTTGAAGGAAGAGGTGTCAGTCTAACCCAGTATTTCTCAATCATGGCTGCACCTTAGAGTCATCTGGAGATGACTCTAAGGTGACACATGCCAATGCCTGCTCGCAGTTGTGGCACTATTGAAGCAGATTCTCTGGGGCTGGAACTCCCAGTGGTAAGTTTTAGAAGTTCCCCAAGTGATTCTGTTGGGCAGCTAGGCTTGAGAAACTGTGCTAACTATATATATGTGTGAACAGATAGATTGAGCGATAGAGGGAAAGAGAGTTTTTGTTTGATAATTGTGTAGAATTTAAAGTAACAAAGTTTTTTTCCCCCTTTCTTTTAACTGACGGTATTGATATTCTTAATATTATGGGTATTTAAGAATGGTAGCAAATGCTTATAACATTACCTTTAAGAGTACTTTACTTCATTTGACTTCTTGTTCTTTACTTATACGACCTCTCCTTACAGAAGCTAAATTAGAAAACAGTCCTATGGTAGAAGTTTGAAAACTGTTTCAGAAACTGCAGAGCATTTTTCCCTGAAGAACCCTTCATTACAACCTTCCAGGGAGCCCTAGATTTGATGAGGGGAGAGAGTAGATTAATCAGTCTATAGGATCATTTATTTTTTATCCTTTCTCCGGAGGCTCTCAGCAAGGGCACCTACGTAGGAGACTTATTTTTGTAACGTGAACAATTGTTCTTTAGGAATGAAAATTTGTTCCACTGACAAAAGATGTGAGAAAGCTCAGGGTGCCCCCTTGAACTGACTGACACTTATCACAAAAGGTAAATCTGCTAAAAATATTTTTTTAAATACTTGAAATTCTCTCCCAATATTTTCTGAAGTGCAGAAGAATGAGAAATCAACTTCTGGAAAAAGTCAGAAAGAACAGAGAGGCTAACAAGCCTCACAAGAAAGCAATTTTCTAAAAAGAAAAAAAAAACATGGTTTTCTAAAATTGAAGAAAATTATTTCTTCAAAGAAAATGTCTCAAAATGTCCTTAAAAAATATTGGTCCCTGTTAAAATCAAATTGTGTCATTTTTATCGAAGTAACTATAGATTTGTCAATTTTGTAATTGGCTTGGTTGGGTCATCCAATTTGACACCTGTGGGGATTTTACCACAGGGCATTCTTGTCAATTTTTAAATAAATTCCACAGATTGAGAATGGTAAATAAGAAATGATATAGGGCTTTCAAAGTCAATATTTAATTTAACATAGACTCAGGAAAACTAACACTATACATACACATCATTCTATGGTTTGAGTTTAAAGAAATAAGTGTCTTTATTATAAAAACTGAAAAGAATAAAAAAGAGATCAAAGTACTAAAAGTCATGAGACTGTAACAAATCACATACATCAAAGGGCTAACACATGACTGCAATTAATCAGCTCATTCATCTAAGTAGGGAAGCTCCTGGATGCCAAAGACAAGTGCACTAATTTCTTTTTAGAATTGGAACATACCAAAGAACAATATTAATGTTTAACCAACATAGCTTTTCCAAAATGGGTATGCAAGTGGCAAAGGATTTTTAAAAATTAAGGAAAAACCCATTCACAGAGAAAATGAAATAACAGTAATTATTGAATTTGAAGATGCAGAATTTGGAGGAAAATATTCTGGAAAGATCACAGTAATTACATTTTTTAAATGCTAACTTCAACCCATTTTTGACAAAATATTTGGTTTTACGTTTAAAAGTCTCACATATTAACAATTTAGTGCTTTATTGAATCTTTAAATGGATTTTTATGCAAAATGTGGTTTCTACTACCTGGTTGTACTGGAGAAACAGAATTGGCCTAGATTTAAATACTACATATTTGAATATTATGATTAATAACCTCAACCAACCAGCAAACTACGCCCAAAACTTTAAAGACATCTAGGCAAGCAAGCAGCAAATGTTTACAAAGCCACAGAGAGTCAAATGAAATGAAGACATTGAGTCTAAAAGTAATTTCATTATTAGCTCCTGGAGAGAAGACGCCCTGTCTCAATGTTCCTCACGTTGCTTATCACAGTATGTTGCACAACACCTATTTGTTTAAATTGAATTTTTTTTTCTCTTAAGTCTCAGTTTCAAAGAGTGTGACTCTGTGGCTTCCTAACGTCATATGCCTCTCTTTTGTAATTCCAAGACAGTATTTTAAAAGTTGAACAGTTTTTAGAAATTTAGAAAATAAGAGTGGCACTAGTAGAAATTAGTAGATTGCATCTAAAATGGGACAGGGAAAATACAATTGTGTGATTAATGGTTTGGAAAATAATTTTATTATTTATTTTAATTTAATTTTGTTTTATTTTATTTTAACATCTTTATTGGAGTATAATTGCTTCACAATGGTGTGTCAGTTTCTGCTTTACAACAAAGTGAATGAGCTATATACATACACACATCAACATATCCCCTCCCTCTTGCGTATCCCTCCCACCCTCCCTATCCCACCTCTCTAGGTGGTCACAAAGCACGGAGCTGATCTCCCTGTGCTATGCAGCTGCTTCCCACTAGCTATCTATTTTACATTTGGTAGTGTATATATGTCCATGCCACTCTCTCACTTCGTTCTAGCTTACCCTGCCCCATCCCTATGTCCTCAAGTACATTCTCTACATCTGCGTCTTTATTCCTGTCTTGCTCCTAGGTTCTTCAGAACCTTTTTTTTTTTCATATTCCATATATATGCGTTAGCGTACAGTATTTCTTTTTCTCTTTCTGACTTACTTCTCTCTGTATGACAGACTCTAGGTCCATCCATCTCACAACAAATAACTCAATTTCATTACTTTTTATGGCTGAGTAATATTCCATTGTATATATGTGCCACATCTTCTTTATCCACTCATCTGTCGATGGACACTTAGGTTACTTCCATGTCCTGGCTATAGTAAATAGAGCTGCAGTGAACATTGTGGTACATGACTCTTTTTGAATTGTGGTTTTCTCAGGGTATATGCCCAGTAGTGGGATTGCTGGGTCGTACAGTAGTTCTATTTTTAGTTTTTTAAGGAACCTCCATACTGTTCTCCATAGTGGCTGTATCAATTTACATTCTCACCAACAGTGCAAGAGGGTACCCTTTCCTCCACACCCTCTCCAGCATTTATTGTTTGTAGATTTTTTGATGATGGCCATTCTGACTGGTGTGAGGTGATAGCTTGCTGTAGTTTTGATTTGTATTTCTCTAATGATTTGTGAAGTTGAGCATCCCTTCATGTGTTTGTTGGCAATCCGTATATCTTTTTGGGAGAAATATCTATTTAGGTCTTCTGCCCATTTTTGGATTGGGTTGTTTGTTTTTTTGATATTGAGCTGCATGAGCTGCTTGTAAATTTTGGAGAATAATCCTTTGTCAGTTGCTTCATTTGCAAATATGTTCTCCCTTTCTGAGGGTTGTCTTTTCATCTTGTTTAAGTTTTCCTTTACTGTGCAAAAGCTTTTAAGTTTCATTACATCTCATTTTTTATTTTTGTTTTTATTTCCATTTCTCTAGGAAGTGGGTCAAAAAAGATCTTGCTGTGATGTATGTCATAGAGTGTCCTGCCTATGTTTTCCTCTAAGAGTTTTATAGTGTCTGGTCTTACATTTAGGTCATTAATCCATTTTGAATTTATTTTTGTATATGGTGTTAGGGAGTGTTCTAATTTCATTCTTTTACATGGAGCAGTCCAGTTTTCCCAACACCACTTACTGAAGAGGCTGTCTTTTCTCCATTGTATTTTCTTGCCTCCTTTATCAAAGATAAGGGGACCATATGTGTGTGGGTTTATCTCTGGAATTTCTATCCTGTTCCATTGATTTATATGTCTGTTTTTGTGCCAGTACCATACTGTCTTGATTACTGTGGCTTGGTAGTATAATCTGAAGTCAGGGAGCCTGATTCCTCCAGCTATGTTTCTCTTTCTCAAGATTGCTTTGGCTATTTGGGGTCTTTTGTGTTTCCATACAAATTGAGAAATTTTTTGTTCTAGTTCTGTGAAAAATGTCATTGCTAGTTTGATAGGGATTGCACTGAATCTGTAGATTGCTTTGGGTAGTAGAGTCATTTCCACAATGTTGATTCTTCCAATCCAAGAACATGGTATATCTTTCCATCTGTTTGTATCATCTTTAATTTCTTTCATCAGTGTCTTATAGTTTTCTGCATACAGGTCTTTTGTCTCCTTAGGTAGGTTTATTCCTAGGTATTTTATTCTTTTTGTTGCAATGGTAAATGGGAGTGTTTCCTAATTTCTCTTTCAGATTATTCATCATTAGTGTATAGGACTGCAAGAGATTTCTGTGCATTAATTTTGTATCCTGCTACTTTACCAAATTCATTGATTAGCTTTAGTAGTTTTCTGGTAGCATCTTTGGGATTCTTTATGTATAGTATCATGTCACCTGCAAACAGTGACAGTTTTACTTCTTCTTTTCCGATTTGGATTCTTTTTATTTCTTTTTCTTCTCTGATTGCTGTGGCTAAAAATTCCAAATCTATGTTGAATAATAGTGGTGAGAGTGGGCAACCTTGTCTTGTTCCTGATCTTAGTGGAAATGGTTTCAGTTTTTCACCATTGAGAATGATGTCGGCTGTGGGTTTGTCATATATGGCCTTTATTATGTTGAGGTAAGTTCCCTCTATGCCTACTTTCTGGAGGTTTTTTATCATAAATGGGTGTTGAATTTTTTCGAAAGCTTTTTCTGCCTCTATTGAGATGATCATAGGTTTTTCTCCTTCAATTTGTTAATATGGTGTGTCACACTGATTGATTTGCATATAATGAAGAATCCTTGCATTCCTGGGTAAACCCCACTTGATCATGGTGTATGGTGTATGATCCTTTTAATGTTCTGTTGGATTCTGTTTCCTAGTTTTTTGTTGAGGATTTTTGCATCTATGTTCATCAATGATATTGGACTGTAGTTTCTTTTTTTGTGACATCTTTGCCTGCTTTTAGTATCAGGGTGATGGTGGCCTTGTAGAATGAGTTTGGGAGTGTTCCTCCCTCTGCTATATTTGGAAGAGTTTGAGAAGGACAGGTGTTAGCTCTTCTCTAAATGTTCGATAGAATTTGCCTGTGAAGCCATCTGGTCCTGGGCTTTTGTTTGTTGGAAGATTTTTCATCACAGTTTCAATTTCAGTGCTTGTGATTGATCTGTTTATATTTTCTGTTTCTTCTTGGTTCAGTCTTGGGAGGTTGTGCTTTTATCATAATTTGTCCAGTTTTTCCAGGTTGTCCATTTTATTTGCATATAGTTGCTTGTAGTAATCTCTCTTGATCCTTTGTATTTCTGCAGTGTCAGCTGTTACTTCTCCTTTTTCATTTCTAATTCTATTGATTTGATACTTCTCCCTTTTTTTCTTGATGAATCTGGCTAATGGTTTATCAATTTTGTTTATCTTCTCAAAGACCCAGCTCTTAGTTTTATTGATCTTTGCTCTTGTTTCCTTTGTTTCTTTTTCATTTATTTCTGATCTGGTCTTTATGATTTCTTTCCCTCTGCTAACTTCGGGGGGGGGTTGTTCTTCTTTCACTAATTGCTTTAAGTATAAGTTTAGGTTGTTTATTTGAGATGTTTCTTGTTTCTTGAGGTAGAATTATTGCTGTAAACTTCCCTCTTAGAACTGCTTTTGCTGCATCGCATAGGTTTTGGGTGGTCGTGTTTTTATTGTCATTTGTTTCTAGGTATTTTTGAGTTCCTCTTTGATTCCTTCAGTGATCTCTTGGATATTTAATAGTGTATTGTATAGTCTCCATGTGTTTGTATTTTTTACAGATTTTTTCCTGTAATTGATATCTAGTCTCATAGTGTTGTGGTTGTAAAAGATACCTGATACAATTTCAATTTTCTTGAATTTACCAGGGCTTGATTTGTGACCCAAGATATGATCTATCCTGGGGAATATTCCATGAGCACTTGAGAAGAAGGTGTATTCTGTTGTTTTGGGATGGAATGTCCTATAAATATCAATTAAGTCCATCTTGTTTGTATCATTTAAAGCTTATGTTTCCTTATTTATTTTCATTTTGGATGATCTGTCCTTTGGTGAAAGTGGGGTTTTAAAGCACCCTACTATGATTGTGTTACTCTCGATTTCCCCTTCTATGGCTGTTAGCATTTGCCTTATGTATTGAAGTGCTCCTACATTGGGTGGATAAATATTTACAATCATTATATCTTCTTCTTGGATTGATCCCTTGATCATTATGTAGTGTCCTTCTTTGTCTCTTGTAATAGTCTTTATTTTAAAGTCTATGTTGTCTGGTATGAGAATTGCTACTCCAGCTTTCTTCTGATTTCCATTTGCATGCAATATCTTTTTCCATCCCTTCACTTTCAGTCTGTATGTGTCCCTAGGTCTGAAGTGGGTCTCTTGTAGACAGCATATACCTGGGTCTTGTTTTTAGTGTCCATTCAGCCAGTCTATGTCTTTTGGTTGGGGCATTTAATCCATTTACATTTAAGGTAGTTATCGCTATGTATGTGCCTGTTACCATTTTTTTAATTGTTTTGGCTTTGTTATTGTAGGTCTTTTCCTTCTCTTGTGTTTCCTGCCTAGAGAAGCTCCTTTGTCATCTGTTGTAAAGCTGGTTTGGTTGTGCTGAATTCTCTTAGCTCTTGCTTGTCTGTAAAGGTTTAATTTCTCCGTTGAATCTGAATGAGATCCTTGCTGGGTAGAGTAATCTTGGTTGTAGGTTTTTCCCTTTCATCACCTTAAATATATCCTGCCACTCCCTTCTGGTTTGCAGAGTTTCTGCTGAAAGATCAGCTGTTAACCTTATGGGAATATCCTTGTATGTTATTTGTTGTTTTTCCCTGCTGCTTTTTATATTTTTTGTTTTTATTTAATTTTGGTAGTTTGATTAATATGTGTCTTGGCATGTTTCTCCTTGGATTTATACTGTATGGGATTCTCTGTGCTGCCTGGACTTGATTGATTATTTCCTTTCCCTTATTAGGGAAGTTTTCAGCTATAATTGCTTCAAATATTTTCTCAGTCCCTTTCTTTTTCTCTTCTTCTTCTGGGACCCCTCTAATTCGAATGTTGGTTTGTTTAATGTTGTCCCAGAGGTCTCTGAGACTGTCCTCAATTCTTTTCATTCTTTTTTCTTTATTCTTCTCTGCAGTAGTTATTTCCATTATTATTATTATTTCTATTATAAAATATTATTTTATTCTCCACGTCACTTATCCATTCTTTTGCCTCAGTTATTCTGCTATTGATCCCTTCTAGGGAATTTTTAATTTCACTTATTGTGCTGTTCATTGTTGTTTGTTTGCTTTTTATTTCTTCTAGGTCCTTGTTAAACGTTTCTTGTATTTTCCCCATTCTACTTCCAAGATTTTAGAACATCTTTACTATCATTACTCTGAATTCTTTTTCAGGTAGACTGCCTGTTTCCTCTTCATTTGTTTGGTCTGGTGGGTTTTTACCTTGCTGCTTCATCTGCTGCATATTTCTCTGTCTTCTCATTTTGCTTACCTTACTGTGTTAGGGGTCTCCTTTTCACAGGCTGCAGGTTCATAGTTCCCATTGTTTTTGGTGTCTGCCCCCAGTGGGTAAAGTTGGTTCAGTGGGTTGTGTAGGCTTCCTGGTGGAGGGGAATGTGTTCTGGTGTATGAGGCTGGGTCTTGTCTTTCTGGTGGGCAGGACCACATCCAGTGGTGTGTTTTGTGGTGTTTGTGACTTTATTATGATTTTAGGCAGCCTCTCTGCTAATGGGAGGGGATGTGTTCCTGTCTTGCTAGTTGTTTGGCATAGGGTGTCCAGCACTGGAGCTTGCTGGTTGTTGAGTGGAGCTGGGTCTTAGCATTGAGATGGAGATCTCTGGCAGAGCTTTCACCGTTCGATATTATGTGGAGCCGGGAGGTCTCTGGTGGCCCAGTGTCCTGAACTTGGCTCTCCCACCTCAGAGGCACAGGCCTGACACCCAGCCAGAGCACCAAGACCCTGTCAGCCACAGGGCTCAGAAGAAAAGGGAGAAAAAAAGAAAGAAAAGTAAAATAAAATAAATTTATTAAAATAAAAATTATTAAAAATAAGAAAAAAATTAAAAGAGGAAAAAAAAAAAAAGCAAGAAAGAAGAGAGCAACCAGCCTTCCCTTGTGGCACAGTGGTTGAGAGTCATCGGCGGACACCTGCCGATGCAGGGGACACGGGTTTGTGCCCCTGTCCGGGAGGATCCCACATGCTGCGGAGAGGCTGGGCCTGTGAGCCATGGTTGCTGAGCCTGCAAGCGTCTGGAGCCTGTGCTCCACAACGGGAGAGGCCACAACGGTGAGAGGCCCATGTACCGCAAAAAAAAAAAAAAAAAAAAAAAGCAACCAAACCCAAAAACAAATCCACCAATGATAGCAAGTGCTAAAAACTATACTAAAAAAAACCCAAAATGGACAGACAGAGCCGTAGGACAAATGTTAAAAGCAAAGGTATACAGACAGTATCACACAAAGAAGCATACACATACACACTCACAAAAAGAGAAAAAGGAAAAAAAAATATATATCTTTATATTAAAAAAAAGGAAGAGAGCAACCAAATCAATAAACAAATCTACCATTGATAGTAAACTCTAATTACTAAACTAAGATAAACATAAAACCAGGAACAAATTCGATGCAGAAAGCAATCCCAAGTCTACAATTGCTCCCAAAGTCCACTGCCTCAGTTTTGGGATGATTCGTTGTCTATTCAGGTATTCCACAGATGCAGGGTACATCAAGTTGATTGTGGAGCTTTAATCCGCTGCTTCTGAGGCTGCTGGGAGAAATTTCCCTTTCTCTTCTTTGTTCACACAGCTCCCGGGTTCAGCTTTGGATTTGGACCCGCCTCTGCGTGTAGGTCGCCTGAGGGCGTTTGTTCTTCGCTCAGACAGGACGGGGTTAAAGGAGCCGCTGATTCCGGGGCTCTGGGTCACTCAGGCTGGGCGAGGGGCGGGGGGAGGGAGGGGCATGGAGTGTGGGGCGGGCCTGCGGCGGCAGAGGCCGGCGTGACGTTGCACCAGCCTGAGGCGCGCCATGCGTTCTCCCGGGGAAGTTGTCCCTGGATCACGGGACCCTGGCAGTGGCGGGCTGCACAGGCTCCCGGGAGGGGAGGTGTGGAGAGTGACCTGTGCTTACACACAGGCTTCTTGGTGGCGGCACCAGCAGCCTTAGCGTCTCCTGCCCGTCTCTGGTGTCCGCGCTGTTAGCAGCGGCTCGCGCACGTCTCTGGAGCTCCTTTAAGCGGCGCTCTTAATCCCCTCTCCTCACGCACCAGGAAACAAAGAGGGAAGAAAAAGTCTCTTGTCTCTTCGGCAGGTCCAGACTTTTTCCCGGACTCCCTCCCGGCCAGCTGTGGCGCACTAGCCCCTTCAGGCCGTGTTCACGCCGCCAACCCCAGTCCTCTCCCTGCGCTCCGACTGAAGCCCGAGCCTCAGCTCCCAGCCCCGCCCGCCCTGGCCGGTGAGCAGACAAGCCTCTCAGGCTGGTGAGTGCTGGTCGGCACCGGTCCTCTGTGCCGGAATCTCTCCACTTTGCCCTCCGCACCCCTGTGGCTGCGCTCTCCTCCGTGGCTCTGAAGCTTCCCCCCTCCGCCACCCGCTGTCGCCACCCGCTGTCTCCGCCCGCGAAGGGGCTTCCTAGTGTGTGGAAACCTTTCCTCCTTCACGGCTCCCTCCCACTGGTGCAGGTTGCCGTCCGTGTTCTTTTGTCTCTGTTTTTTCTTTTTTCTTTTACCCCAGCCAGGTACGTGGGGAGTTTCTTGCCTTTTGGGAAGTCTGAGGTCTTTTGCCAGCATTCAGTAGGTGTTCTGTAGGAGTTGTTCCACATGTAGATGTATTTCTGAAGTATTTGTGGGGGGGAAGGTGATCTCCATGTCGTACTCATCCGCCATCTTGAAGGACTCTCTGATCAAGTAGATTTTAATACTTGATATATGCCATTTTTTTTACTCTTTTGCTAAATTGCCTGTTGCATATGTTCATTAGATAAAAATAACTCATTTTTCAAAAGTATTACAAATTCCTAAACATTTAGGTTTGCCAGCCTAGTTCCAAAAGATAGAAGGGTCAAAAAAAAGAAAGAAAAGAAAAGCATATATATGTCTACATATGTGTATGCATATTTATATGGGTGCCTATATATGTTACTCCATGGACACAAATGGTCCATTTGCAAACAGCCATTTTATCAGCATCCCAGCTTAGCCAAATCCAAAGAAAAACTTATTTCTTTGTTCAGTCTTTAAAAAATAAAAGCTGGTTTCTTTAAAAAAATTACATATGTTACATATATTCGTTTGATTTAGATCCAAAAGCACATTAAAAAAAAGTTAAACACTTTGAGATTAACTTTAGAAAAACTTCTATTAATGAGTTTAAAGAAAGTTGGTAAAGATATTTAGTAAGATTTTAAGGCCTCCAGTGAGCCTGAAGCTCCAAGAGGCATTGCTTTTATTATTCAAAATCTGATTGTAATTTGTAGGTTCAGGTCCATTCTCTTAAACAGGGCATAGAAGTCAAGGTGAAATTTGTCTCCTCATCTTCCCAGACTTAGCTCTTTCTTACACTTTTAAGCTCTTGCACTTCCCTCTTCTTATATAAAATTTTCTATACCCGTGTCTCCAGTGTTCTAATTAGGTTAACTGCTATACTTCCTTCAGCTCTCTGGTTGCAAGTTTTTTCTTTTCTCCTGGTAAGTCTTCCTTTACTCTTTTTTCGCCCCCCAGATTTAGGAAACATGTAGACTCCACCATAACCTTCCACCATCACATTTATCCCATTGCATTATAATTGCATATTTTGTTATCTTTTACACAGCTGCACTGGAAACTCTGGAAAGACAGTCTAAGTCTTGTTTGTCATTGTAACTGTGCATAGTGGTCAATCCATAAATGTGTCTTGAATAATGACCTTGCTTACATTTCTCTCTCCATCTCCTCTCATGCCTGCCACTTCCTTTCCCAAACAAAATGCAGCAGCATCCTTTGTAAAAGTAATTCTTGAAACGAAACTAGCCTTGTACATACAGTGAGAGTCTTTTTTCCCCTTTTTTATATTACTTGGATGTGTCATAGCCTCTTCACTCTGACTATATATTCAGCAAGTTGACTGCTGTAACAAGATGTTTCTGTTTTATATTCCTGAGTGTACAACATCTGAAGCCTGTACAAGGTGACTTTGCTGTAACTCAGCAGTCTTTTCAAAAATGTCTTTTTTCCCCCCTTTTAGGTTCTTAGAATGCTGTCATTAAGGGCTGAGAGGTGAAGATACATTAGATAAGAAAATAGCAGACAGGGACCCTGAAGCACTTAAAGAAACATCAGTCTGCAGGAAATCCTCATCTTGGCTCCAATCATCAGAAAAATCTCTTCTTTACCACAGGTGGGTCCTTCAACCTACATTTCTTTTAAGATTTTCTACAAATGTCCTTCATAGGAAGGAAAGTTTTGTTTCTCTCTTTTATCTCTAAAATGTAAAAATACATAAAATTAACTTTCAAAATTGGAAAGATCTTACTAGAATCCTTCTAAATGGAATCATTTTTTTTGGTAGGAAATAGAACAGTTTATCTATTGCCTCTTTGGGAATTCTACAAATGATCTATTTATTCTAAAGAAGTTTGCTTTAAATGATGTAGTCTGTCAAAAGCCATTTTGATACTTCTGCATCTAGCCACTGAATCTCTATAAGCAGGAAGATTCTGTTTTTTTTCTGGAAAAGGGGGCTATTCAGTTTGTGAAAATTGAAGCAGAGTAAAATGCATATTACTTTCAGTTCCTATTGTCCCATCGTCTTCATTGGGGAGATAGCTTCAGCATAATAGAAGGTGTTAAAGAAAAAACATATGTAGTGACACTGGTTAAAGATGGCAAGGTGGACTTTATTAAGGACCATGGCCATAGATTCAGGGACCACTGCAATGGGATTTCACCATGGGGGATAGAGATTGTACTCAACTACTAATACAGCATGGGCAAGTGAAAATTTACTGCCAAGGAGCAGGGTGGGGGTCAGTGAATAGAAAATTACCTAGAGGAAACATCAAGAATAAGGGGAATAAAATGACCTAACAGAATTTTTGCTGAATACAGGCCAGAGAAAGCAGACATCATCTGAGGGATGGTGGAGGATGGGGAACCAATCGGTTGGGGGGTTATGTTTAAACTGACTTACCAAGGTTCTTGCTAAAACTAGATTTTACAAGGAAATGCATAGATGTACCTAGATGAAGGTTGAGGAGACTGACTAAAGTTTGATCAAGCAAAGAATCTTTGTCAAGTTCCAGGCTTTCGGGGTTTTTTTGTGATTTGCTGACTTCTAGGAAAGCCACATCAGGATAATGGCGCTTATTTTAAAAGTCTGCTTCTTAGATTTCCCCATATATAATTTGGCTATTTTTCTGTCCTCTGGGATATTTCACAGTAAGTTTGTTAATCTCCAGGGCGAGTTATAGATCTATTACCTGAAAAGAAATGGAGCTTGGATTCAAATGAAGGTGATGTAGAACCATAAGACAGAGGTAGAACCATCTAAGGTCAACTTGCTATAATAAGGATTGTGGGAGGAGAAACACCAAACAAAGTCATTAGTTCAAGCCTTTGTTTAAAAGTTGCAACATAGTAGCAATACCCAGTGAGTTTTCTGAGGAAAACAGTCAGCTTAAAGATTTTATAGAATAGAAAATAGAAGATCAAACTTCAATTTTGTTCTGAGGATATTTCACTGTTCAATATCTTGGAGTTAAGAGGAAGTTTTGGTTGTGTTTATCACAGAATCTCTCACATTATCAAACCATGGTGCTTGAAATTGCAGAACTATTTATCAACATTATCATATTACTTGAATATTCAGTCTCTTGGCATAATTTATAAGGTTTTATAATAAAAATTTTCTGAATGGATATATATATACTATGTTTTCTCTATAATATTTACATTTTATCTTTTGAGAGACCAAAGCACTCTTTAGTCTCAGACTACTGAGGCATAAATCTGTAACTATATCTCTTCCGCTGCTTTCATGATTTCTCACTCACACGTCTAGAAATGTAGATCTCTACATTTTAAACAAATATGCTTGCCATTGATTTAGAATATGTCAATGTGAGCTAATAATCTTTCATTTTATTATCTCTTTTCTCTTCTAATTTTGTTGTTCTCTAGGTCTCCTAGGCTTTCTACCACTTACATCATTATTTTTTTGATCCCTCATCTCTTTTTCTATTGTGATTACATAATTCGGCATTTACACTGTTGTTTCTAGTTTCAAATCTTCTACCCATTTGTTGAAGAATCCCACTGCAACCTCCCCTTTGCTCAAGCTTTCATGGCCTCTTTCCTGAACTAACACATTTTATCCCTAAGAGGTCTCCATCTGTATACTCACAAGCTGAAATTCAGCCCATACCCAGGTAAAATAATTAGACTTTTTAAAATAGCGCTTCTGTTTCTTCCACCAGTTTATAAAATTTTAGATGCATTTTATTACATTAATTTTGAACTTAAGGGGAATAACATTTACACTGAAACCTCATACAATCAGTGCATTGTTTTCTATTTAGAAAGTACACAGTTGAATGTATCAGGAATGAAATGATTGCATTTTTAAAGGATATAGGTATGTTTATACATACTCACCTCATTAATTAATTAAAATTTATAACAAAATAACAACGCCTTAGAGTTTTCAAAACTTTGCAAGAGAAGTGGAGAAGGCAGAGGTGGAGATCGGAGGCACTTCTGGGTCAATTCCTAGTTAGAAAACAACCCCCCAGATGAAACTTTTCTGTCTGAAGATAAAATACACATCTAACATGTGATAGTTTAATGGAGGGGGAACCAGAAGAAGAGTTTCCAGACTATATTGCATTGATAAAAATGAGTAACAATACTTTTTTTTTCTTAAATCAAAATAGTAGTGTTCTTAATGGATCTCTTTCCTAAAGGGAAAAAAGCTGCCAACCTATATAACAGTTTTATCACTGGTCTGGGACATTATAGTTTATTTCAGCCAAATTAAAATAACAGTTACTGCAAGAAATGATAATAGTAGCACCCTTACGCTGGTGAGTCCCCACTGCTCATCATATGATTAAAACCCCTCCACTTCAAATTTTTCTATTGCAATGACTACTTGTACTTCAAAAGAACTTGTACAGTAATTTGGAAGAGCATATTCTGTTTATTTCCTTCATTTTCAAATTGTGTGCTTCTTATTGTTTTATTAACTCTTTTCTACAGTATTATAGCCTGGGTTCTACCTTTCTTTCCCTACTCTTGTTGGAAATAGTTTGTAGGTGCCGTATTATTATTATTATATAAAAGCCAGCACCATGCTTGCTGACAGGGGGACTTTGAGTTCCATTTTTTTGAGATTGTTGAGATGTTTCCATAATGGATTTCCAGTGTAAGCTGCTTTATTGCTGACAGCAAAATGATCATTCCAAGCATCCTAACTTGACATATGAAAAATCTCAATGATAATGCTGATTAACATATCTTTTGCATTTAAATTACTATGTTTTTTTAAGAAGGGAAAATTATACATTTGGTGGGTTCTTTGCATAGTCAAATAAACATATATCAGGATGTACAATCTAGTAATTAAGTGCATTTATCTACTTGTGACACCACTGGAAAATACTCTGAGTGAAGACTGTAGGGGCAAAATACTTCGACTTGGATTATCATTTCCAAACATGACCTTGCGTAGCAAAATGATTGCTTATGCCTAAACATAGGAAGTGTTCGCCTAAGTGCTTGGTTACTTAACTTAGAGCAATGTATTTGAAATAAATCTTTATTTTTTAATAGTTCATTCTTTATATTTTAGGGCTGTGTTTATCATATGTGTCATCATCATAATAGAGTCTATACTTTATTGGGAAAATAAAAAGATACAGGGCTAGAGCATTTCTATTTTCCTAGAATGTAGGTATTTAGAGACTATTTTAGTATTTAAAAGTTCCTGTGTTGACCAATGTCCAAAGGAAGGAATGCTGAGAAAAGCAAGATGTTTCAATGTGACGTGTATTCCACAAACATAGAAATTAAGGTATTGAGGTTTTCAGTGAATACTTCACTCAGGTTTAAGAATCATTTTTCTGTAGTTTTTTCATGAAATTTTTTGGAAATTCATGAATGATCATAATATCTGCTGCTTTTTTCCAAAATGTCCAAATATTACTATAAATATTTAGCAGTTCAATGAATAGATTCATTTTATTATGTCTGTCAGCTTCATAGAGGTATGTGAAATAAAGGCCTGAACTAAACACTAGGTCTCCCATGAGACAATACCACCCTCATTGTTCTAACCCCAGCAGACCCAAGTGTTCTAGGTAATGTATAGGAACTTTGTTCTTTCTGACACCCTGATTTTCTGATCCACTTTTATGTAACCACTTTCTTTCCTTGATACCTCCTAACTTTAAATATAATAACATAATTGACTCCACTACGTTCTTTTCAGGCATATGTTTTAGCGAACTCCATTTTACTGAAGTGACAGGAAAGAAAAATTAATTTGTTCTTTGAAGAGGAGGGTAGATCCAAAGAAGAGCAGCTTTTGTTCTTGTGAGGATGGGAGTGGATGGGATGCCATTCTGAGGACTCAGTTACTGTACATCAGAATGGTATGTCAGGATGTAGGGTGAGGGAATTAGATGCTTTAGGATAGAGGAAAGATTTCAGTAAGAGAGCGAGAAAGTTTGAAAAGAACAGTCAAAACAAAGAAATTTTATCAGGTGTAATACTCTTTTCCAATCATGTCTTCGTAAAACCATTAGTTTGGAAAATCTCATCAAAAATTACTCAACAGTGCTATTGGAGAATGTGATATTGTGATATAATAAAAAATACATAATTTTTTTTCAATCCCCGCTTCCTGGTACATGGCTCCCCAAACCCTTGCAGTTTCTTGAGTGATAGAGGTGAGAAGAGCATCTTTTGTTACTCATAATAAGCCCCTTTCAACCATACCTGAGTTTATAATAAAGAGGTGACTCTTAGATGATGGGGGCTAGTTGCTAGAGGAACCAATCATGTGATTAGAAGATTGGGACTTTCAGCCCCAATTTCCACCCTTAGGGTGTAGCAAGGGGCTGAGGACTAAGTTAATCACCAGTGGCCAATGATTTAATCAAATCAACCATGACTAATAATAGAATCTCCATAAAAACTGTAAAAGAAAGTATTTGGAGAGTTTCCAGGTTGGTGAACCCATGGAGGTCCTCGGAAGGCATCACCATCTAGAGAAGGCATGGGCGCTCTGTACACACCCTGTATATCTTGCCTTATTTACCTCTTCATCTGACTGTTCATCAGTATTCTTTATTATATCCTTTATAATAAACTGGTAAATGTCAGCTTTTCCCTGAGTTATGTGAGCTATTATAGCAAGTTATTGAACCAGAGGAGAGGGTCATGCAAACTCCCATTTTACAGCTGGCTGAAGCATGGGAGGCCTGGACTTGCGATGGGTATCTGAAATGAGGGACAGCCTTGTGGGACTGAGACCTTAATCTGTGCGCTCTGAGTTAACTCCAGGTAGCTAATGTCAGAATTGCTCGATGTGCAGGAAATATCCTCACAGTTGGTGTCCAAAGTATTATGAGTAGAGGAAACAGGAATTTTTCTTTTGGAGGAGAATTTGGAATTTGTTTTATAAGTTTTATTTATAAATGCATGCAGATCTGTTGGCAGAAACTGTTTGAGAGCAGGGTAATAATTTTATTAGTCTGCATTGTGGGGATGATTTCTACTCACTGCTTATAGCTGTGGTTCTCAATTTAGTTGAGGGGGTCAAAGTTTGAAATACCTAGAAAACACTTTCAAAATTAACATTAGAGGACACCTTCAATAAGATTCCATTCCAGTAGAGTGGATAGGCCTGTGGATTTTCAGACTATTTCCCTGGTGATTCTTATATGCGTTTGTTACTGGCAGAGAGAGAGACACAAACACACATGCACTTATCATGATGAACAAAAGGATGAAATATACTAATGATAATTGTTACATGTATTACAGCTGAACATAGTTTTCTTTTTGACGTTCAAGAAGCAATCAATATTTTAAATACATTAAATATGTTTAATACAATACAATATTTTATAACATCTTTGATAGTTGTTTTAAGGAATATATGTAATATTTTATATAGTCAATTTTTATGTCACTACCTTTGATTAGAGCTAAGTACATAACATTAAATATAATTCAGTGACCATGGCTCTAGGGGTGGGGAATGGAGGTAGGGTACAAAACAAGTGTTGCCTAAAGATTATTATATACTTAAGTGGCAGGTACAGTGTTTGTTATACAGCCTGAGAATTGCCAGCTAACAAGTTATGTGGGTTAACTTGTTTAAAATACAGATTCTTAGTCCTTATAGAATGAGTCCTATGGAATTAGAATTAAGTATGGGAATTTGAATTTTTCCAAGATCTAAGTTAAAATTATGCTCCATAAACTTTGATAGCTAACCTGCACCTGGAGAACTTCCAAAGAGTTTCAAACCAGTATTGAGAAGCAAACAATTCAAAATATTACCTTTTATTATGAGCAGGAAATGTTGGCATTCAGTACCTTTGATTGAACTAGAGTAAACCTCTTACTTTGGCTTGTCTTCATTTGAAACTGTTCTACCTTGGCACAATACTCTGCATTAAAATAGAATAGTAATAACAGCAACAACAATAACAAAAAAGAAAGAAAAACAAAAAGATAACCATTGCTGAGTACACATTGATTTATTCAACAGTTGTCTATTGAGTGACTAAAATGCACATAATGGATTCTTAACATTACAGTTGCATTATTGAAGGTGAAATGACTGGTATTCTACAGCACTTTCTCAATAGTAAAGCTTTATGGTAATTCATTCAATAAACACATGCAGAGTCCTTAACTTCCTTGATAGTTTAGGCTAAAATACTGTGTTCATTGATTCTTCTGCAAAATCGCCTCAATAATCTTCTCTAAGATAAGAGACTCAAGACACTCTTTGGATATTTGGGAATAATGGAATAAAAATATAATTTTAAAATTATTTGTTAATGTTAGTCCTAGTTGCCTATAAAAATATGTAAAGCAGTTTGTTGGGTACTTCACTTTCTATTAACTAAGAATTAAATCAGGACTTGGCAGAAGCTGATTTTAAACTCTAAATTTCCTAAGTAATTGCAATTTTGTAGACCTAGTCTCTTGCTATACAACTTTATGCTTTTATATTATATTTATTATTAGAATAATATAGTTGGCATTTGAAAATTATCAAAAGACTAACGATTACATGACAACAATCTATAAACATTATCACTTGGAATATGGTACAAATTTATGATATTATTTTAAAAATCTAACTTCATATCATACGTAATGATGCAGTACAGTACAATGCTTTTTAATTTATTAAAACTAGATTTTATATTATGATATAATTAATAAAACCTTTTGGGTACTTATTACAAACACTGCTACGAGTTAACCAAATTCAAGCTATATAAATTGGAAGTGTTTTCCCACTAATGCTTATAATAAATTAAAAAAAATTAATTAAAAAATTTTTTAACTTTATTGGAGTATAATTGCTTTATAATGGTGTTAGTTTCTGCTTTGTAACAAAGTGAATCAGCTATACATATACATATATCCCCATATCTCCTCCCTCTTGTGTCTCCCTCCCACCCTTCCTATCCCACCCCTCTAGGTGGTCACAAAGCACCAAGCTGATCTCCCTGTGCTATGCGGCTGCTTCCCACTAGCTATCTATTTTGGTAGTATATATAAGTCCATGATAAATTTATCTCAAAGTATTGAATATTTTATTTGACACTAAGATGTCATTGTATATGACTAAATTAAAACGTGTTATCAAATAGAATGAACTCTTTAAAAGTAAAATAACTTTGAAAGCAAGTGAACACCTAAGAACCTTATTGGAAAGAAATCATTCAGAAGTAATAAATCATGGTTGTATAAACTCAAACTTGTAAGACCTAAGTGTAGATATCACAGAATACCTATGCATGATGTTTTATCTACTTACACCTAAATGAAATGCTCAAAAATAAATTTAGTGGAAAAATTTAAAAGCAATTAGAAATTACCTGGAAATAGTGAAATAGAGTTTTAAGGGAAGTGATCATAATAGCTTATTAATAAGCCATAATATCTTAACTAATTAGTTCAAACATTAAGATAAACTATTCAAAGTTAGAGTAGCCAATCTATTGAAAGACTGAGTTTTTCAGGTAAGAGCACTTCATTTTTCCTTTAAATAATGACTATCAGTCAACCTACCTGTGATCAGATAGCCTGACCATACCCTGGAATTCAAGAGGAAGTATTGGAATTAGGCTTCGTCAATGAGAAGATACTCCCTTAGCTATTGTAATTAATTTATGGATGAGTAGATAATCTAAACCTGACTAATTAGAGCCTGTGGACTTAAATTTTTGATTTGACAAAACTGCCATAAGTAAAGCTTGAGACACCTAAGGTTATAGGAAGAAAGTCTAGAACTTCTGCCTGCCATCTTGCCGTCAAGAAGACAACATACTTAATAAATGGAGAAATAAAGCAAAGCAAAACACAGCAAGACTGAGTTCTGAATTCATGACTTAAGTACCTAAATCCACCTATTCCAGAGGTTAGAGCTATCCCTGGACTGTTCAGTTATGTAAGCCAGTAAGTTCATACTTAAAGGTGCATTTATCACTATTGGATTGGAAAATTTTCTTAGAAATTTAAAACTTTTGGTTGTCACACATTCATGATTCAGCATCAATAGTGTATATGGCTTAAGCCAGTTTGAATACTTCCTGGTAGTGTTTTTGTAGCCAAAAAATTTGACTAATTTCCCAAGCATCTGACCTATGCCTATTACTTTTATGCATCTGACCTATAATCAAATTGAAATAGACATAGTATTTGCAGAAAATGACTCGGGCTTTCATATATCTGGTATGCCTGCATTTCCGTGGTTCCCTCTGGTTGGAATGTGTTGTACCGTCAGAACTTTCTGCAATGATGGAAATGTTCTTCTTTACTAGGAACACATAATTACCAAGCACTGTAAGTGTGGCTCGTCTCAACTGGGAGGTGCCATAAATAGACATACACACTGTCTTTCAAAGATTTAGTATGAAAAATATAAGTGCAATATCTCATTAACATTTGTATATTGATTGCTCATTGAAATGACAGTATTTTGGATTTATTGAACTGAATAACATTTATCATTAAAATTAATTTCAAGTATGTCTTTTTCTTCTTTTTTTTTTTACTGTGACTACTAGAAAGTTTTAAATTACATTTGTGTCTTGCATTATATTTCTCTGGACAGAGTTTATCTAGAAACATCCTTTGAGTAGTTCACAAACTTTTTTCCTGTTCCCGTCTCCTGTGTCCAAAATCCTAGGTCTTTGTAGGCTGCACTAGTAGCTTTATAGCACTACTTATATTATCTTTGGAGTTCATTGGATCACCATTTCTCGATTCTCCTTGAGGACAGAGATGATCATATTGGTCAGTGTAACCCCAGCAGCAGTAACAGAGTGACCTACACGGTCATTTTTCTTTGTTTGGTTTTTAGTTTATTTGATGGCGAAGGGTTCTGCCTTTTGATAATCGGAGGTAGGGGCTGTTAAAATCGAAGGCTTACAGATGCCATTTAACTATAGTAAATGGGTAAGAGGCAGGATAGATTAGACAAGAGGACAATATAGAATCTCTAGTAAACTGGAGAGCAAATGATCCATCTGAAAGGAATAGTAGATACTTGGCCAACTTTCACCACGCAGGTGTTCCAGTATAATAATGCCAGATTTTCAAGTTTTTCAAGAGAAACTAAAAATCCACATCACTACTTCCCAATACTCCTTAAATATTAGCATTATAATCCAAACCTTTTAAAAATATTTGCCAGCAGAAGTACCTCTGTGGTCTGGATCTGGCACACAGGCCACCCACATGGGGCCTGGGGTTTTCCTTTCCAGAATTTCCCTTCTTTCTTTTAGAATTTTGTTACCTGTTTCAGATAAGGATAATGTAAGGTAAAGTTACATATTAGCCCCACAAATTAGTAACAGACTGAAAAGAAAACCACAGGAATTCAAAGTTTCTGACTATCCTTCATGTTACAGAGTCTGCCACTCTCTGTAATTAGGAGGTGGCATTAATCATTAATTAGAAAAGAAACCCTAAGTGAACAGTGTGAGATGTCCATGGGAGATATCTCTCACCAAGAGTGAAAGATAGGGGAGTACAAAACAGATGTAGTGCACATCTCTGTCAGTCTGATTTAAGTAGCTAATGTTCTATCTATGTAAAAACCAAATAAAACACATTTTTTCCTTCTGTGTATAGCCATATTTTCCCTTTCATCCTTTTCTTTTAAATCTTTGGTGATATTTTCTGTTTGAATGAGGTAGTCTGACCTATAGTACTCATAGGAGTGAAATATCTTCTCTACCTGCAACATCAAACACTGAAACAAAAGAGCAGTTGTACTGAGTTCATTGAGATTCACTGACAAGTGTTGCTTGCCTGCCGAGCAGGTGAAAGTTTCCTGCCGGCTTCTCATTTAGGAAAAACCTCTTGGCTTATGCCTCAAGAACTGTACAAGCCTCTAAAGGGTGGTAGTGAGAACTAGATACAGTTTTTTTTTTTTCTTTTTGCCTATAGAGATAGTTAAGTTATACAATGGAATAAGGATCAGAGAATTAATGAGGAAAGAAAAAGAGAGATGTGATGGACTTAGCAGTCTGGGTCTTTTTCTAACAAGCTGTCCTCAAGTTTTTTTTCCCATCTGCCATGGAGTTTGAAATACCACCTTGCTGGAGAAGTGCATAAAACAGAGTATGTTGCCACTTGTCTCATCCTTCCAAGCCAGCTCCATTTTACCTTACATTTGAGAAGAAGTATTTACACCTATTCCTATAAAATCATTTATTTGTGTCAGATATTGTCATCAAATCTTGAGAAAGCCCCATATCAGATGTAAGCAATCAGGGATTGTCTAGATGTATTCAGGGAAAAGATAGCTGATTTTGGTGGAATTCATTAATTTAAAAAGTTGGAAAGAAAACACAAGCAAATTCTATTGATCTGAGTAGATTAATTTTCTTATTTTAATGTGACAAAGAATGTGACCATACCCATACTTCCATTATTATTAAAAATAGCTAAATTTACTTGGTGCCAGACACAGGTGTAAGGGCTTACCGTAAATGAGTTCATCTACTCTTCCTAGCTTGAGGAAGACACTGTTATTGGCCCTATTTTACAGAGGCTTAAAATGGTTAAATAATATGTCAGGTGATCTCACTATCACCCAGCTAGTAATTGGTGGTCTAGGATTTGAATTAAATCTGCTCGGACTCCATAATTAACTCCTGTAGATAGCAACAATAAAACAATAGCAGCAACCACTTTGTAGTGCATTTACTATGATCCAGGATCTTTTCTAAGCACTTTATGTATGTTAACTATTTAATCACAACAATGCTTTGAGGTAGGTATTATTATTATCCTCATTTTACAGAGTGGGAAACTGAGTCACAGAAACAGAATGTAACTTGCCCAGTTACCGCGAATAGTTTATTAATGTAGATACAGCACACAAAGTAAAGCAAGCCTCTCTGCAACTAAAATCATTAAATTTATAAGCTAAATAATAGCTCCTAGATGGTATTTCCAACAAATATTTGCTAGGGAAAATGATTTTCTTCCTTTCACTCCAGCAACACAGTTTGTGTATTATCAATATTTCTTGCTTTGCAAACTTGAAACCTGGTAATAATTACTTTGGTTAAACTTGTTCCTTTGCTTTTAATGTAAGATACTCTGTTTGTCAAGGTCCAACACAATTTAAAGACAAGTTACCTTTATTATTTTTAAGTTCTAAAGATTCTCTTTTGCCAAATGGTTTTTATTTTTTGGTCCTTCCATTGTTGTTGGTTACTGTTCTGGCCTTAAATCCCATCTGCTACTGCAGCTGTACGTATTGAGTTTCTCTTACAAACAATAATAATAAATTATGGATTATCATATATACACATATATATGATTAAATAATTACTAACAGATTTCAGAAATGCTTTTGTTGTTCAAATTAAAATTGATGATTAAAAAGAAAGTTCATGCTCCCTAGAAGGCTGCAGGATAAGGAATAAATGATCCAAAGAATAGCAACAAAAATGTAAACTATGGATCTCATGGTATCTGATCTAATAGTTTGAAGTACATAGATTCCTTTCCATGAAAGTAAATAAGTCAGCTGAAGGATTGAACTGGAGTGAGTAACGTAGTACAGCAATGGCATTGTGTCGTCCTTTCCCCCCACTTAAAAATAATGATAGGTTCTTCTGGAACCTGCTTAAGTAAGTGACACTCATAGAGATGGATTGCTATGCTGTAACATACGGTGCTCTGGTATTGCGGTTGTATTGTTGAGATTATTACTAGCAGCAAGATTTTATAGTTATTGCCCTGTCAAAGCTCTTGTTTTAATCACTTTCATCAACACCGACTTCAGGTTGTACCTCATTTTCTATCCGCAAGCCAGACCCGTGTGTCATCCAAAGAGAAACTCATTTGTTTGGGCCCATTTTTTCATTAAGATATATATTTCAGAGGGACAAGTGAAAGATGATTTTACGAGGAGGGGGAAAATACTCTCCTAGGGAGTAGAATTTAAGGACTGCGATTATTGATCTGAGGAGGCATAATACTAGTTAGTTGGTGAAGAATCCCATAAGTCTGCCTTGGAAATGAGGGAGGGCTGAGGATGCAGGTGTTCCCTCTTGTTCCTGAGAGCAATTAGAGATCCAAGTTATTTCCACTGTTACCTAATAAGGCAACAAGTGCCACCTGACGAAGTTAATTCCCAGCACTATTAATGTAAACATTGCTCAGCTTCTTCAGTTCACTGGCATTTTGTATATTTCACAGCCTCAGAGAAGAGAGACGTAAGATGCAAGCCGTCAGTAACTTTAAAAATCACAAGTGAAGGAGAAAATGAAAGTGAGTTAGGGATCCTTTGTCATTTGACCTTTAGTTGTTTTACTATAGTTAAAAACTAAAGTAAAATCAAATAACCCTTATATGAACCAGATCCCACCCTCATGTCACCTCCAAGGTTTTGAAAGCTAACTCATCCTAGTGTCAATTGTCAGTTTTACAAGGTAGAATACACCCTAATATTTTCATTTTGTTTTGTTGAGAGGGAAACTAGACTATTTCCTCAAATCCTTTTCTGCCTCCAGTTTGAAATATAAATCTGGTTGAGAAGTTTTGATGGTGAAAAGTGTAGCTGTAGGACTCTTTTCCCCTTTGTTTGTTACAATTGACCTCTTTCCCAGCACATTAGATTCAGCCTCAAACTTAAATTGCAAGGTGTTGTGAATAACGTGCGCGTCACTTCAGCCTTTGCTGGTAGAGCTGTTCTTTCCTGGTGTCTCAGCACATAGCACCTCCTAAAAAGCCAAGAGAGACACATTTCTCATTTGCGGAGCACAGCAAGTCAGCCCCTTCCATATGCTCAAGATTTGTGGCTCGTGTCACAGGCAGCCCATTCTCATCTTTCAAGTCCTAACAGTTCAAGAGCCTCAAATCCCTTTGAACCCAGATTAAATGGGTTCTGGAAAACATGCTACCGTGTATGTGGGCTTAATGTTCTCCCGAAGTACAGTGCATCCTGAGCCCTCTTAGACTACCCTTGGACTATGTATCTCGATAGCTCAATACCAATCTTTGGTCTATTTATCATCTAAACATGGTGTGTGTGGATGGCTATGTATATATGCATATTTATGTATAATTCAGCATGCATATTTGTATCATTTTACTCTCTTGGCAACACATTTCAAGACCTGGCTTTCTCAGCCAAAATGAGTTTCACAATTTAAGTATAATGCTGCATCTCTTTCTTGCCAAGTACGGGGGAGACATTGAGATGTTTTCTCCTCACTGAGCTCAATCTGCAAGTATTATAGGACATTCCCACTGCAGTGTGATCCTAAAGGAAGAAATACCTAATCTATCAAATCATTCTTGATGGGGTATCAGGAGACATGAGGTCCACTTAATGTCCTTTCCTTCAGTATCAGTATTTTAGGAAATATCCCAAATGTTCTAGCTTACCTTGATGCTGTATGTTCTTTCACATAAAGAATAAACCTTTTAGATGGACATTTTAAGCTCTTCCCAGTTTGATGGTAACTTAAATTGACTCTTGTTTAAAGTCATTTTTTCATCATTGTTAAATGTGCTTATTAAAAGCATCTTCTAGCCTTGGGGTGCAGTGAACAAATCTGTTCTGGATGTTATTGTTTCTATAGAACCAGCATCCCGTCTTCACTTAAGAGCCCATCTTGCTTCCATCCTCCCACTACTTTGGGAAACTTTCCTTTATCTGTGTTTCTTGGGCCATCATAATAGGGAAGATGATCCTTCATTATTATTGCTTTTGAAAATGTTCCTGGCATTCTTTATACACTTATTCTTCCATGTAAAATTTAGAATACTTTTTGTAAATTGTATTCCCCCATAGTCCACCAAAAATGAGATTTTGACTGACACTGATTTCTATTGTTTAAACAACTGAGGGAGAATTGAAATATGCCCATCTTGAATATTTCCATATTTACCTTGGCAAGGCTCTCCATTAATTCAAGTCCTATTTTTTTTCAAGTTTTATAGTTTGCTCTTTTGCAGATCACTTATTTAGTTTATTTCTGTGACTCTTTAAATTTTGTCGCTCTTGCGAGCAAGATATTTTCCTTACACATTTTTTAACTGGATGTTGATGATGTCTAAGAAAGCTATTGACATGTGTATCTTCTAACTTATTAAATCATTTTGTCAATTCTAAAAGATTTGGTTCATTCGTTTTATGGTTAGGTACAATCACAACATCTGTGTATGGATAATAGTAAAACAAAAAATGATTTGACTCATTTTTTAATATTATATTTCTCTTATTTTCTCAGTAATTATCATTTGTCAAGATGCCTCTCAGACCTTCCTAGTATGAACACATGCTATGCATTCTGTAAGACCCAGGTCAAACACTTTCTCTAGAATGAAGAACACTCCACTAACCTCAACAATAAGTAATATCCTCCTTCTAGAAATCTCCATACTATATTACCTCTCTTAGAGTTTATAGCACTTTTCTTCTCTATATTGTGCTTTTATATTTAACTTCTCATTTGTATTGGAAGACAGAGTTCATGTCTTTGCTTTTAATACATTCCCTAAAAATTTGCATAATATATATACGTTTCACTTGGTATGTAGAGTTTTCTCTTCAACAAAATGAAGATAATAGTACTTACCTATTAAGTTGTGTTAATAATATTATTATGACAAATAAATTAATAAAATGAAATAATAAAAATAAAATAATAATATAAAATAAAATAATAAAATATTATTATGACATAAATAAATTAATAAAATAAATAATTATGCTTTTCCTTTATAAAATTATGTGACTGTTTCTTCTACATTTTAAATTAATAGTTCCCACCAGTTTGTCTTTTGTGGAAGAGATCTTTGACACTGAGGAGTCATTCCAGAACCATTTAGGGTTACACTGGCACTGTACGTTTTTCCAGCTTGTTAGCTTTTTCATAAGGACAGGCTGTCTATTTTACTAAACAACTAAAATTGTGCCCTTGAGTTTCCTCAAAATGTTTGACTGGGTGCTATGCACAAGTAGTGATTTATCTACTTCAAGTTTATCTATTCATCTACTGGGTCTTCTTAGCATGATTAGATCTAGTACCTCTAAGTTGTCCAATTCAAAGGTATTTTTGGCTTTCACTTCCGTCTTTACAGTGTAGACTAAGGCAACTAAATTATTTGGTTTTCCACTATAGCCTTTTTATCCCTTAGTGCACCTTTTATTTAAGGGTCACTAAATGGCTGCGCTGCTTCTCTAGATAACTTACATAAAAAACATTGTGTTGCTAACTTTGAAATACCAGCAGAATTACTATTAGTTAACCTTATTGGTCATTTTTCATTTCTAATATGCAGTCACTTACTATACAATATGTGTTTCTTTATTCACCTCGCTTTGATGACCCTTCCCCTAAAGTGTTGTATTTATCACTTGACATAATCTTTTGGTAGCTTTTTGAAACTTTCAAGTCCTTGGTGATCAGTGTCGTATGGTCCCCTTGCCAAGGGTTTCAAGAGGTTTTTCAAATATTCTTTAGGTCTCCTATTTTTCTCTACTTTTGCTTTTCGTAAATTGTATTCTTTTTCTAACTAATGCTATTATTTAGTCAAAGTATTTTCCATTCTCACATTCCTAGAATTACCAGTGACTTAATTACTTACTAGTCTCATTTGGGAGGAAAGGGTCTCTTTTAATGTTTTGCTTTCTGCTTCTCTCATCAGGGTCATGAGTATAGCTGGTAGGTTATGTCCTGTACTGGGTCACCCAGATGAAGGGGCAAATACATCTGAAATCCAATCTGTTTTCTGCTTGCTAAGATGACCTGGACTGTGTCCACTCAGAGTCAAGGGTACCTTTTGCTAATTTACAGAAAGTCATTGTATATGCTAAATGTGATCTTGCCCCTCATCTGGAGACATTTTTTAACCAAAAGATAAAAGAATGAAGGGAAGAAAAATGGATGAAAGTATGAAAGGAAAAAAAAAGGGAAGGAAGGAAGGAAGGAAATGGGAAAGGAAAAAAGATAAATGACTACTCTTTTGAATATTACCTTTTCAAAGGGATTATTTGGGGGTGGTTAATAAGTATAATTTGTTGTATTTTCTTTGTGAGCTCTATTACAGTAGAAATGATAATTAAAGAGCTGGGAATATTCCCACAAGTAGATATTTGGGTTATGTGTGTCTCTGCAACTTTGAAACTTTTTTTTAGTCACATGTATTGGATTAATTTTTTTTTGTTTATGACTTCTCTTTAGGGATCTGATTGTGAAGCAATGTGATTAATTTTAAAATACTGTTTAAAATGCATTTTGTTAAATATCTCAATTTTAAGGAAAATTGATTGTCTAATTAAGTACCCTATAATATTTTTTTTTTTTTTTTTTTTTTTTTTTTTTTTTTTTTTTTTTTTTTTTTTGCTGTACGCGGGCCTCTCACTGTTGTGGCCTCTCCCGTTGCGGAGCACAGGCTCCGGACGCACAGGCCCAGCGGCCATGGCTCACGGGCCCAGCCGCTCCGCGGCATATGGGATCCTCCCAGACCGGGGCACGAACCCGTATCCCCTGCATCGGCAGGCGGACTCTCAACCACTGCGCCACCAGGGAGGCCCTACCCTATAATATTTAAAATATCTGCTGAGGCATATGTATAGATACATTTGATATTGTTACAGAAGCCTGCATCATTTAAATAGCTTAATATAGATAAATTGATGGCAATAAAACCATGAGAGTTGATTTCATCCTTTGTTCATTAGTAACCATTTTCATATACATCAAAACACTATTAGGGGCTTTCCTGGTGGCGCAGTGGTTGAGAGTCTGCCTGCCGATGCAGGGGACATGGGTTCGTGCCCCGGTACGGGAGGATCCCACGTGCCGCAGAGTGGCTGGGCCCGTTGAGCCATGGCCGCTGAGCCTGCGCGTCCGAAGCCTGTGCTCCGCAACGGGAGAGGCCACAACAGTGAGAGGCCCATGTACCGCAAAAAAAAAAACAAAAACAAAAAAACAAAAAAAAAACACTATTAAATCATTGATGAGGTTTTTCATTATAGTGACTGATGATAAAGATTTAATAGCTTAATGTAAATATATATTAATGGATGTACTTCAATTTATTTTTATCAGTGAATTTTACTGACATATAGCACATACAGAAGAGTTTACTAATCATAAATTCAGTGAAGTTTTACAATGTGAACGCACCATGCAATTACCAACCAGATTAAGAGCTAGACCATTACCAGTACATGATAGGCCTGTGTCAGTCCCTAGCCTATCTAACCCAAAGGGAATCATTACCCTGACACCTGATGTTGCTGCGTATAGATTATTTCTATCTATTTATAAACTTTGCTCTTTTGGCTTTTTCATTCATTACTATGTTTGTAAGAATCACCTGTTGTTGCACGAAGTAGCTGTTCTTTCATTCTCATACTTTACAGTAGTCTGTATGAATTGTGTATTCTCCTAGAGTAGAATTACTGAGTCACAGGCTATTTCTAGATTCCGTTGTTCTTCCGTCCTCCCTCTCTCCCTTTCCTCCCTCCCTCCCTCCTTCCTTCCTTCTTTCCTCCCTTCCTTCCTTCCTTCCTTCCTCTATTCTTTTCTAGTAACTCTAGCTCTTGATTTATTTAAAGAAACTTATTAAAATACACTGGTACTGTTAGCATTTCCCATGTAATGCTAAGATATTAGAACATGTTAACTCTACCTCATTTCCTGTTTTTGCTATCATGCTTTATTTTTCTATGCGTATTTTAAAAGACATCTTGTTACTGTTTGCGTGGTAATTATTCATTTAGATTTACCCACCTATTGACATTTCTATGTCTCTTCATTTTTTCTTATTTTATATAGGAAATATATGTCTTATATGGAAGCATTTTCATTCTGATTGAATAACTCCTTTTATCATTTCTTTTAGTATTTGTATGCTGGAAAAATATGCTCTTTTTGGGAAAATATCTTTATATTACTTTTATTTCATTATTTTAAATTATTTTTATTAATCTGGTAGTACATGCACATGGTACAGATTTAAGAACTTCATAGGATTTACAGTGAAAAGTAAACCTTACTACACATTCCCAAGTGAGTTAGCTGCCTTCCCCAGAGGCAACCATTGTTACCAGTTTCTTGTGAAAGCTGAAATTACTCTGCACCAACCAACATTTGCAATACCTATCCAGTCACCCAATCATCTATCTATCTACCTATCTAATCATCTGTATACCTATTTTCATCATCATCTATCTACATACAAATAGTAGAATACTATGCACATTGCTTTTTAATTATTTTTAATTTTAAATCAATTTTACTGTGATAATTTACATAAAATGGCATGCAAACTTTTTAACTCTAGTTTGATGCATTTTAAGAAAATATACACTCTGTATGATCACAGCCATAATCAAGATACTAAATATTTCCATCATCTACAAAATTGCTCTTGTTCCTTTTCTAAATCAGTCCATCCTAACTACCCATCCCTGACTCCAAGTAACTGTGAGATGTTTTTGTCACTAAAGAATAGATATATATTTTCTAGAGTTTAGCATAAATGAAATAATGCCAGTGTCTTAAGGTGGAGAGTTAGATTGTTGATTTGAGATCTGTCTTCTATTTTATTTAATGTAAGCATTCATAGCTATAAATTTCCTTTTAAGCACTGCTTCAGCTGCATCCCATAAGTTCTGGTGTGTTGTATCTTAATCTTCATTTACCTCAAAGTATTTTCTATTTTGTCTTGTATATTTTTCCTTGACACATTGGTTGTCTACGATCATGTGGTTAAACTTCTAAATATTTGTGAATTTCCCAGTTATTTTTGTTATTAATTTCCAATTTCATTCTGTGTGGTTGGGGAATATACTTTGTATAATTTCAATCCTTTTAAATTTATTAAAGCTTTCTTTATAGCCTAGAATATGATCTATCATGGAAAATTTTACATCTGTGCTTTAAAAAATGTGTATTTTTCTGGAAAGAGAGTTCTATAGATGTATGCTAGATCTATCTTATGGTTTAGTGGTGCTCAGATTTTCTAGTACCTTGTTAATCTTCTGCCTAGTTGTTCTATTCATTATTAAAAGTGGGTATTGAAATCTCCAACTATTATTGTTGAATTGCCTATTTTTTTCATCAGTTCCATCATATTAGTTACATACATTTTGGAGCTCTCTTGTTAGGTGCATTTGTGTTTATAATTGTCATAACTTCCTGGTGGATTGACCATCTTATCATTATAAAATATCCCACTTTATATGTGGTAACACTTTTTCAAAGTCTGGTTTTTCTGATATTAGGATAGCTGCTCCAGTTTTCTTAAGATTGCATTTTTTTCTTATATCCTTTTCTATTCTTTTATTTTCAGTATCTTTATATAGTCAAATCTAATGTGTATCTACTATAGACAACATATAGTTGGATCTTGGTTTTTGTCTATTCTGACAATCTCAGACTTTTGATTATTTATTCCATTCATATTTAATGTTATTATTGCTACATTTGGATTTATATCTGCCATTTTACTTTTTGTTTTCTGTATATCTCATGTCTTTTTGGGGGGTAAAGCTTCTGTCCTATGGGTAGAGGTTGGATGGATGAAGAAAACCCCCAGTTTTCAACCACATTCATGAAATATTTAGTTTCTTCAATTTAGAGTTGTAGGAGATGAACAATCCTGGGGCTTAAGGGAACCCTACCTGTGGGCCATGCTTGCCTAGAATGGAGCTTCCATCCAGTTGACTTTAGGGAAACAATGTGGAGGGAGCAAGTTATGGGTCAAATGCCACAAACTGTTACCATTCTTACCAAGTTTTAGTAGATTTTTATGAAAAAAAATGTTTTTTCACTTCACGTCCTTACGATAATTTCCGGAGACTTTAAATCATTGGTTTCTTGTGTAATTTTTATCAGCTTTTTATCTCACTTTGGGAAGTGTGTCTGCATAGCTCCTCATACTGTCATCCCAGAAATGGAACCACTTACCTTCATCTTTGAGGACCATTTTTGCTGGATACTGAATTCTGTGTTAGCAGTTATTTCTTTCAAAACTTTAAATATGTTGGATATTGAAGATTTCAGACTTTTAGCTTCCGTTCTTTTCCTTATTTCCACTACCTGGAACCCCCAGTTACTGCCTGCATCCGCTGTATTTCAAACATTTTAAAGAGATTTTTTAAAACGTATTCAGATTTTTGAGAACATAGGCAAAACATCCTCTGACATAAATCATAGCTATGTCTTCTTAGGTCAGTCTCCCAAGGCAATAGAAATAAAGAGAAAATAAACAAATGGGACCTAATCAAACTTCTAAGCTTTTACACAACAAAGGAAACCATAAACAAAATGAAAAGAGCACCTACGGACTGGGAGAAAATATTTGCAAACAATGCAAGTGACAAGGGCTTAAATTTCAAAAAAAAAGCTCATATAACTCAATAACAAAACAAAACCAGAAAACCTACCCAATCAAAAAATCGGCAGAAGACCTAATTAGACATTTCTCCAGAGAAGACATACAGATGACCAAAAGCACATGAAAAGATGCTCAACATCACGAATTATTAGAGAAATGCAAGTCAAAACTACAATGAGGTATCACCTCACACCAGTCAGAATGGCTATCATAAGACAAATGCTGGAGAGGGTGCAGGGCAAAGGGAACCCTCCTACATTGTTGGTGGTAACGTAAAGTGGTACAGTCACTGTGGAGAACATTATGGAGGTTCCTCAAAAAACTAAACATAGAGTTACCATATGATTCAGCAATCCCACTTCTGGGCACATATCTGGAGAAAAGTCTAATTTGAAAAAAATGAATGTACCCCGATGTTCATTGCAGCACTATTTACAATAGCCAAGACATGGAAGCAACCTAAATGCCCGTTAACAGATGAATGGATAAAGAAGATGTAGTATATATGCATACAGTGGAATACTACTCAGCCAAAAAAAAAGAATGAAATGATGCTGTTTGCAGCAACATGGATGTACCTAGAGATTATCATACAAAGTTAAATAAGTCAGACAGAGAAAGGCAAATAACATATGGTATCAGTTATTTGTGGAATCTAAAATATGATACAAATGAACTTATTTATGAAACAGATACAGGCTCACAGACATAGAAAACAAACTTATGGTTACCAAAGGGGAAAGGGGGTGGGAAGCAATAAATTAGGAGTTTTGGATTAACAGGTACAAACTACTGTATATGAAATAGATAAACATCAAGGTCCTACTGTATAGCACAGGGAACTATATTCAATATCCTGTAATAAACCATAATGGAAAAGAATATAAAAATGTGTATATATACATATATATATATATATATATATACATATATATATATATATACATATATATATACACACACACATATACATGTAACATATGTATGTATACATATATATGTATATAACTGAATCACTTTGCTGTACACCAGAAACTAACACAACAATGTAAATCAACTTTATTTCAATAAAAAAAATTTAAAAATGTATTCAGCTTTTCAAGTTTTTTTCATTAGAAGTTTTGGTCTCTTACAAATTTTTATCATAGGCAAAAATAAAGTTTGTTTATTTAATGCACTTAAAGCCTAAGTCTGATAAGCTAACTACCAAAGTGAAAGACATGAATGTCAAAGAAATTAACAACAGTAAACCTAAAAGTATTTTTTAAATGACTCAATAATAGCTGATCTAGTTTTTCTAAATAGTAAGTAAAGCTCAAGGAAATTGAGAATTGTAATTTTCTGTTATACAAATAACTCTTTTCTCTTCCCACTCCCCACAATCCCAAACTCAGTCATTCTTATGGTCTCTGTGGCACAAAGAGTTGGTGGAGTGAACACTTGAATGAACGAAGAAGGAAATGTCTCTGCCTACTGTTTTGGGATAAAAACCTGTCTACATCATCCTGACAGACTTCAGATCCTTTTATCTTTAAACTCAAGTGTTAAAATAAAGATGAAGTTCATTATCATATATAAATAACAAATCTTCCTGACAAAGAAAAAATAAGGAGACTGAATAAGAGCTTAAAATTTAAAGATACTATGGAAACCAGCCCATCACAATTTTATACTCTGTTTCAACCACTCTCATCCAGCAATTCCTTTAAAACTTAAATAAAGGTGTGTAAAAGAAATTATTTATTTTGATATGACTGGCGTTTTATGCAGTCGTTGAACGTATTCAAAGACTTTATCCATTATTAGGGGTTGAGTGTTCAATTCTATTTAGAAGGAAGAAAACAACAGAACACAGTCACAATCAAAGGACCCAATCAGCATAAATTTAACTTAAAGAGTAGTTTGCCTTTTTATAACATGAGGTCAGCCAGCACATAAGTTTCTATATTATAATTAAGAATAATAAAGATTTCCTGATCCTAAATTCTACTTTTCTCTGATCATCTCTAACTTAACTTGCAATTTTAAAGAAATCACACACTAAAGGAGTTGGTGTCTCTATTGACTTGCTAATCAATTGTTTGTTTTACAAATCCATTCTTTTTCCAAAACTGACCTAATTTTCACAGGCTTAATTAAACTGAGAACCAAATTAGAGGGTTTGTTTTCTTCTTCACTCCTCTACATTACATTGGTTTAGAGGTGAACAAAAATATACACAGAATCAGTATGCCTTTGGATGAGATTTCCTTGCCAGGTTTAAGTATTTGTTGAAACAAAATCTGTTTAAAATGTGTGAAACTTGTCCATTATTCTTATTTTAAAATGTGTAATGAAAAGGGCTTAATTGATGCAAGTAAAATCATCATAGCTAATATTTACTCAGTGCTTATTATTTTCACTGTATTAATGTGCTTTGTGTACCTTATCTCCTTTAACTCTTACACCAACCCTATGAAGTAAGTATTGTTGTTATCTCTGTTTCACAGACAGGATAGAAAACTGACCTAGAGAGGTTAGAGAAGTTGCCTAAAGTCATGCAACTTTTAAATGAGTAAATCAGAGTTCATCTTCACATAATTTGACTTCAGAGCTAGTGTGTATAAGCAGCCCCTAATTCTACTTCCCTTCTTTCTTTAAAATGTAAAAATTACTTTTTGCAACTCATTGTTGAAGGAGTAATGAGATACACGTGCCCTCTAAAATATATGATTTATGCGTTTTATCAGCATTAAACAAAATTACAGTTTCTCCTGTTCGCTTTTTAATTGCTTAGTATAATAAGAAATTATGATTAAATCCATATGAAACAACCTGGTAAATTGAAAATCTAGTTGATTTTTCCAAATTATTATATACAATGTTAGAAACTAAAGTATTAGTCTAGTTGAGACAGTAAGATGATCAAGGAAGCAACCATCGGCTAATTGGTCTATTTGTTTTGTTTTCTGTAGAAAAATGAATCAAATTGACCATGGAAAAGGTAAATGAGCTCTACCATAGCATTTGATCTAATTTGCAGCCTCAAAAACTGACCCTTATCTGTGGAGTCGGAGAAAAAAGTTTTCCCTTGTTCCCTTTTAGGTTTTTTAACTGGTCTAATAATTAAACTGGCATAAGGCAGATTAACAGGAGAAAACAATTAATTTTATACATACGAGTACCCAAAGGTATGAGACTCTCATATAGTCAGGTATTTGAGGCTTATCTGCCATCATGAGCTAAGGAAAATGAGGTATGGGTCTGGGACTTAAAGGGGAGGGAGATGATTTATAGGCAGATGGGAAGAGCAGATGTTTGGTAAACAGATGTTTGCCATGTCATGCAGATAAATTTGTGTTGTAAAATGTTGTCTCTGGTATTAGCCCTCTTCCTTGGTACACACCCTCTATCTAAATTATTTTAGGCAGTTTAGGGAGAGGTTAGAAAAAAATATTTCTGCCTCTCTTAGGTCTTAGTTACCTTCAGCTAAAATAATCCACATGCCAAAGTGGAATATTTTGGGGTCACATATTCTGCTCCCCCCTCACCTGTAAATTATAGAAGGCTCCAAATGATAGTAAGAAAAATATATTTGGATTCCAAATAAGCTGCCTAATTTCGTAGGTATCTGTATATAAAACTGTTTCCGTAACAACTTCTCTCCTTCTACCCTTTAAACTTGGTATCCAAAGTTGCTACCTGAACTGTGAATTCCTTTAGATTTCAGTAAGAATGCTTGATCACAAGTACTTGCTTATCTCCATAAAATCTGAGGTTGAAGCAGCAATAATGTTAATCATCTATATTTGCATCTAGATGAGGCAGTATATAAGGCCAATTTTGAAAAGCAGGAATTATTTTTTTGATTGCCTCCTCCAAATTATTAAGCTTTTACTCTTTGGAACTACCACTGTAACACTTTATACAATTAATATTTTCTAGTCTTTTAATCCAGTAAAATCTAGCTATAGGGTGCCCTCATTTTCTCAAACATTTTATCTTTACTAAATAACAGCTAAATAGATATTCTGAATGGTCAATGCCTTGTTAGATAAGTGTTCACCAATTACCATAGTTAATGTATTTAAATATTATGGAGTAAACTATCACTTCTAAAGCAGATACTATGTGCCAAATATTCTTCTAAGTATTTTACATATAGTATGTCTAATCCTCACTATAAACCTGTGATAAAGCTATTATCATCCTTATTACAATATGGAAATTTGCCCTCAGAAGGGTTCATTCACTGCCCTATGGCCACATTTTTACTCCAAGTCCCAAGTCACATGAAGAGGATTTACATTAGTGTTTAATTTTTTAAATGGATGCTTTTTCCATGATTCCAGAATTCCTGGAACTCGAATATATGACTCTGTTGTCACTGTCATTTAGTTAGTCAGAGACAGTGGATTTAAGAAGCAGATTAGAAGTCCCAGTCTCAAATATGTCAACATATCTGAGAAAATAGCCCAGTCAAGCTAGCTGACTGGTTTGAAACATTGTTCCCTCTTTATGTCAAGCAGTGAACAGCAGAGATATTTGCCCTGGAATGAGAGAATTAGGAAAAATTCTCTTCATCCAGAAGGCCAACTGGTATCAATATTATTAGTGGTTAAGGGCTTGGGGGCCTTCAGACTACCAGCACATTCTATTTGACAGCAATCCTGTGGCTCATTCATATTCACTGAAAGCAATTCATAGTAAATAGAAATAGTACCTCAAAACAGGTGAATATGGAATCCCAAATGAAAATATAACACATATCTAAACAATGACAAGCATTTGAAAATCAATATCAAAGACAAACAACAAAATTGAAAAATGGAAAAAATAACATACAACCCACAATGTTGATGGAGCAAATGCAAGGGTTTTTTAGATGTATTTTATATTTTCAGAGAGTGGGAGTAGATATTACATTTTGGGGTATTTGAGGGGTGTCTGTTTTAAAAGGAGTCAAATAAATACCTTGAAAATGGAAAAATATCAAGGAGAAAATATTTATAGATAGGTACTTGGGTAGAGTAGACAGATTTTTTTTGAGTTGAAAACTGGAAGAAACTTACTGAAAATACAGTAAAGGAGAAAGATTTAAAAATGTGAAAGAGAATTTAAAATCCTTAGATGAAAAAAGAAATATAAAGCCATATTCACCTAATACAACTTCTAAAAAGAAAAATCAGTGAAAAGGGGAAGGAAATAATCAAAGGCAATAGAAGAAAATATCAAGAGCTAATAAAGTTATAATTATTCACAGAGAAAGTGACTGCCAATTCTCAAGTGAGATACATGAAAAAAGAAGTACATCATACATGTTGTGCAGAAAAGATTAAACCAAGGCTGATGAGGAAATCTTATGACTTTTAAAGATAATTTAAAATAATTAACTACAAAATAAGAGCCAGCATCCCAGCAGAACCAAGAGGACTGCTAACTGTTACATGACAATGAAATAATACAAAATTCTATATCGTCTATAGCAGCATTCAAGAGAGAAGGAATAGCTTCAGTAATGTAGGAACTGAGAATTCTAACTACCCACAAACATATTCTAAAACATTTCAAGAGAATATATAGGTTAGCAAGATAGATTTAAAAATTCAAAAACAGATACAAAGTAAGAGAAATAACTGCAGAGAAACCAGTTAGTGATATGATTAAATACAAAAACCTTTTGATTGTAAAATATAATAATCATCTGGAAAAAAAATCTCAAAAAATAAAATGATGGGGAAGGAAATTGTGAAGTCATGCTAGAATACACTATCACTTAATGTCAAGCATAAAGCATGGGAATTCTATCGTTTATGGCTACATACATGTAGAAAATTATAAACACATGAATGGGAATTATGCACAATAACTTCAGGAAATTAATGTTCTCTAAAGAGAGAGAGAGAGAGAGAGAGGAGTAACATTAGGAATGGAAGGTGGTATTATCTGTACTGATTTTTTTCTCCTCTAATCTCAAGCGAAAAAAAAAAAGGTTATGATTAAATATAGCTGAATAGTGGCCACTCATTGGTTGCTATGTTTATTCATTGTGATTTTCTAGATGTCTGAAATATTTCATAATAACATAAAATATCAATAAAGTATGAGCAAGTGAATAAGGGGAAAATGGTGATATTTCATGAAACAAACTAATTAATAAAAATGTTCTGACTTTCTATTTAGAAAACAAAGTTAGAACACTAAATCATAGTATACAGAAAAATACCTCCCGGATAGGCTAAATAGTTAAATTTAGGGCCAAACATAAAAGCTTTTGAAAGAAGTTTTGAATAATCGTTATAACTTTCTGGTAGGAGCAAGCCTGCCTAAGCCTGAGAATGCACCCGAATCTTAAAGAAAAGCTGATAAGTTTAACTATATAAAAATTAAATGCTCTGTAGAAATGAAATATTTAAACAAAGATAAATTATCTATTGGCATAATTGGGTAAAATATTTCTTTCCTCTGTAAAAAAAAAATGGCTAAAAATTAACATCAAGGATGTAAAAAGAAATACTAAAATCAATAACAAAAAGGCAGCTTATAAAAAAAAGACAAAAGGGCTTCCCTGGTGGCTCAGTAGTTGAGAGTCTGCCTGCCAATGCAGGGGACATGGGTTCGAGCCCTGGTCTGGGAAGATCCCACATGCCGCGGAGCAACTAGGCCCGTGAGCCACAACTACTGAGCCTGCGCATCTGGAGCTTGTGCTCCGCAACAAGAGAGGCCACGACAGTGAGAGCCCCGCGCACCGCGATGAAGAGTGGCCCCCACTCACCACAACCAGAGAAAGCCCACGCACACAAATGAAGACCCAACACAGCCATAAATAAATAAATAAATTAATTAATTAATTAAAAAAGACAATATATGAATAAGCTAGGCACAAAAGAAAATATGTAATATGTTTATCAATAATCGTATGACAAGATAACAATAATTAGGGAATGCAAATTAAAATGGATTTATTTTTGCCTATCACATTTGCAAGACTAACTAAAAGTGATTAATGATATCAATTTTGGGTAAGATTGTAAGGAAACACAATGTCTCATTTACCAATGATAATATATATTTACAAAATGTTCTTATGAAGTTAATTTGACAGTAACTATCAAAATTTACAAATTAGCTTACCTATTCTTCTAGCCACTATTGTAGAACTAGGTATGTATCCCAAATAATTACTCACACATATGCACAAAAAATTCACAAACATGAATGTATATTATAGCAGCACTTATAATAGCAAAAAATTGAATATAACCTAAATTCCCTGCAATAAGGAATATTTAAATATACAAAAGTGCCTTCATACTTTGGCTTACAATACAGTAGATAAAAGGAATGAGGTGAAACCTATATGGACATATCTGGAAAGATTTCCTTGTCACATTAGTAAGTGAGGAAAGAATATTTCAGAACAATACACACAGTACCATTTCTGGCTAAATCATATAAAACAAAAGCATATACTTTAATGCTACATATATATGTTTGCAAATACTTAAACAGAGGTCTTGCAAAACAAAGAGCAAGCTATTGACAGGGATTCCCTTTGAAAAGAGAAATACACCTCTGAACCTTCCTCTCAATTTTGTTATAAATCTAAAACTGCCTTAAAAAAATAGTCTTAAAAAAAGAGATTGCAACTGGGGATGAGGAAAGGTGGAAGCTATGTGTTTTTCAGTTAATATACTTTTTGATAATTTGAAGGTTTGTCATGAAAATATATTCATATATTTTGTTTTATTAGGTAAATATATTTATTATTTATAAGATCAAATGTTTCAGTACCAGCTGGAGACCGTCTACTTTTTTTCTTTGAGGCACTTATCTAAACTTTATAATAGTTGAAATTACTTGAGCAAATCTCTGTTTAATCCCCTTGGTCCTTCCCTCCTGGTGGCTTGAAAAGCTTCAGGCCTCATGTCTGTGATAAAAGCAAGGGAAAAGTAGGAAGGAATGGTGCTGGCTGTAGCTGTCACTTATTATTACTGAGTAAGAAATTCTCGGAAAACCACCAAGAAAATTCTGCTTACATCTCACTGTATATAACTGTGTTGCAGGGTCAAGGCTAGCTGTAAAGGGGGTTGTGAAAATTAGTATTTAATTTTCCAAACTTTTTACTTAGATGGAACAGGGAAAAAAATTGTAAAGGGCAGTTGGGTCAGCATCTATCATAACAGGTTTTAAATTTTTTACCTGATAATTTAAATTTTATATAGATTTTGTTGATTGCATTTAATTGATAACATAAAATGTTTGTACTCTAGATACTAGCCAGAAAATATAATTTCTAACTCACTGCCTCTAAATAAGTATGCATAATTATACATAACTGTGGCTGAGAGAACCAATGTTTAGGAAGACTTTACTGGAAAATATGGCCTCTCCATTCCAAATACTTTAAGTTCTGTTCTGCAAGTAAGCATCCAGCTCAACACCATGCACTCTACTATTTTGCTCCTTTTGCTTTAAATTGTCTTTAAATTGCTTTTCTCAAATTGGTCTTGGCAATGATACCATCATCCATTCATGAACAATATTATAAGAAACCACCCTGTGAAACTAATTACTATGTTTTCTTACAAATTATATATCTGTAGTATTGCATAATATAAAACTCCATCAATTAAACAATTGCTATGTTTTGAAACCTTTTTTTTAAATTTAAGGATAAATACTAAATATTTTTTTTCTGTGAGATCATATAGTTTTCAATGTGATTTTTAATATCTGCCTTTTGGTTGTTGTATTGATGTGCTATAATTTATTTAACTCTCTCCTGCTACTCATACAACGGTTTCTGGTGTTGTTGCTATTATAAAGTTTCAATGAACATCCTTGTCACTAAATCTTTTTGACCCTCATTGACTATTCCCAGAAATGAATCAATGGATAAGGATGGGTTTAAGTCTTTTAATTTGCAATGAAGTGGTATTTTTAAGGGAAGTGAGTGACATGAGCTGGTAAAGAGGAGGCTGGGGAATACTTTATTTGAAAGAACTTCAATGATCAAAGAAACTGCAGTAAGCCTAATATACGATTTTGGCACAGCAAACATATTGATTTGGTAGGAGTGATGATAATTTTGGAGAGTTGAGGACAGAAATTCGTTCATAAAACATGCTGACAAGTAAGAAGATGGGTCTGACAGGGGTGATAAACAAAATCTTGCATCGTAATTTGAAGGCGTTTGACTGGATTTACAGGTGGTATAAACTCTATGGTGCCATTTGCCTAAGAGAGGAGGATAATTCAAAAAATAGCTTTGGAGGAAGCTTAACCTGATTACAGTGCAATTAAGCTGTATGAGGTGGCAATTGGAATAATAAAGATATGACGTGATATCTCTGGGATTTATTAAATTGCGTGTCAGGACTGGTTTTGTGTTTTCCTTTTAATGTTTAGCCTTATACTTTAACTCAGAGATATACGAACAAAGTATATATGAATGTAAAAAGTGATTATATGTTTGTATTCTTTTTTTAAAATATTAATTAATTTATTTATTTTATTTTGTTTATTTATTTTTGGCTGCGTTGGGTCTTCATTGCTGTGTGTGGGCTTTCTCTAGTTGCGGCGAGCGGGGGCTACTCTTTGTTGTGGTGCGCAGGCTTCTCATTGTGTTGGCTTCTCTTGGTGCGGAGCACGGGCTCTAGGGTGGACAGGCTTCAGTAATTGTGGCTCATGGGCTTAGTTGCTCCGCAGCATGTGGGATCTTCCCAGACCAGGGCTCGAACCCGTGTCCCCTACATTGGCAGGCAGATTCTTAACCACTGCGCCACCAGGGAAGCCCCAATGTTTGTATTCTTAGATTAGTATTTTCTTTGACTCCCGCTCCATAGTTCCTACAAGGATATATGTTTTTCTTCATATATAAAGAATCCTATCTATCTCTATATGTACACACAGCCATGTATGTATACTCGCTTCTATACAGTGTACATACACAATATGTACAATATACATATACAATACCCATCAAAGGTTTTTTAATTGTTTTTCAAGAGGAGATCAAATTAGGACTTCCCTGGTGGCACAGTGGTTAAGAATCTGCCTGCCAATGCAGGGGACATAGTTTTGGGCCCTGGTCCTGGAAGATCCCATATGCCGTGGAGCAGCTAACCCTGTGTGCCACAACTACTGAGCCTGTGCTCTGGAGCCCATGAGCCACAACTGCTGAACCCACGTGCCACAACTACTGAAGCCCGTGCTCCTAGAGACTGTGCTCCCCAACAAGAGAAGCCACCACAATGAGAAGCCTGCACACCACAACAAGGAGTGGCCCCCACTTGCTGCAACTAGAGAAAGCCTGTGGTGCACCAAGAAGACCCAATGCAGCCAAAAATAAATAAATAAATAAATAAATAAATGTAAAGAAAAGAGGAGATCAAATTATACATAAATATTTGAAACTTTGTTTTCTCATTCAGTAGTACCTCTTGCAAACCATTTGGGTCATCTGGAATATTTTTAATTCTTTTCTTAGATTGTACAAATTTTCACATAATGGATATCCCACAATTTATTCAACAATCCTTCTTTCTGAGCATTGTCTTTGTCTCCAGTTTTTTTCCATTATGAACAATGGTGTCTCACCCATTCTTGTTCATGACTGTTTCAGACCTAATTTATGGGACTCTCCAGACTGACTTAGACTCATCTATATGCCCATCTCCACAACTGGCTTTTTGCTACAGAGAAAGTCTAATGGCCACCATTACTTCATATCTTCATGATTGGTTCTCTAATCCTCCCTCTGGGGTTAAAGGAGGGTTTCTATCACACCTGGTATGAAAGAAGCACTAACTTCCAAAGTGGAGGAAATTTAGCTAAGGCAATGTCCTTATATTTTATTTAGTACATTATTTTTCATGAGAAAGGTGTATATGTGTGTGTATAATCTTGATGTTTTCAGATTACATTCTAAAAAGGTAGCTCATGTTTTCACCATCAGTGCTTGAGTACCCTTTGTTCCACATTCCTACTATGGGGTGTTATAGTTCTTTTTAAATTTTTGCAGGACAAGAGTTTGTAAAAAATAACTCAGTGCCACTTTAATTTTCTTTTATCTGACTATTAGTAAATCATACCATTTTTAGTGTTAGTTCAGTATATTCTTCATCTCTGAAATGTCTAGGGATAGTCTTTCTCCATATTTCAAATAGATCCTTTGTGGCCATCTTGTCAATGTGTAAGATGTCTTTGTGTATTATAGATAATAACCCTTGTCATCAAATTTACATTTTTTCTATTTATGAACTTTATTTTTTAACTATTATTTTGGTCAATTAATATTTTTAATCTTTATATTTTTACATTTGGCTCTATCTTTTTTTGTAGCTTTTGGAATTCCAGTCTCTGAGAAATCTCTCCTATTCTGTGTACCATGAGATGACCCCTGATTGTACATGTAGTCTTCTTGATTATTTTGCAAGAGTATATTGCATATTATTTGAATTTGTTTTTAAGTCATCCATAATATTTAATTTTGTAAATGTGAGAGTCTGGGCATTTTTTTCCCAGAAGGATAGGTAGCTTTGCCAGCACTATTTGATTTCCCATTGAATGATTGCCTTTGCCATAGCACATGTAGATCCCATGCACAGGAGGATCCTTCTGGTTTAACTACTCAGTTCTGATCCTGTATGTATTTTTCTATACTAATACCATATTGATTTGATCACAGAGGCTTTATAGCATATATTATTGCTGGCAAGGTATTTTTCCCATCACTCTTCTTCCATTTGCCCTTTAAGATTATTTTATCCAGTTCTTTACAAAAGTGGCCTTTCTTTGGTGTTATAATTGCAGTTAATTTTTATATTAAATGTGGAAGAATTGACATTTTATGATATATTTAGGCAGAATTTTCTGTAACATATTCCTTTTACATGTATTCTTATGAATTAAAATATTTTCTTGTTACTGTAAGTAAGATTGCTCTCTCTTTGGTTTATTACACTTAACAGGAGTATAGAAAAGCTCCTGATGCTCTTATATTTGACTTTCATCCAGCCATCTTACAAAAAATTCTTACTAAATCTAGTAATTTTCACTAGATTCCATTGGGTTATCAGCTCAAAATAAAGAACTTAATATATTTTCCAGTTATTAACTTTCTTGTCTGTTGCATTTATGAAAATTTTCAATATAATATCAAGTAAAAATTGTATTAACAGGCATCACTTTTTAGTATCTGATTTAAAATAAGAGAAGATTAGCATCTTAACACTTAGAATAATATTTTCTGAAGGTTTGGAGTAATAGAATAATATTTGCTGAAGGTTTGGAGTAATTGGTCTTTTTTTTCTTTAAATATTAAAGCCATTTACCTCTATTCCCACTTTAGTTAGAATCTTCACAAAGAATGGCTGCTGAATTTGATCTTAGCACTTTCCAACATCTAATGATATGGTCCAACACTTTTTCTAAATTTTTATATAAAATTTTTCAACTAGACATGAACATTAGTACAATGAACACATGCATAACCTCTACCTTTATTCAACAACTATTAATATTTTATCATATTTATATATATATGCTGTATATATATGTAATATATATTATATATAGAAAGAGGGAACCACTTGAAGTAACTCCCAGACATCATAATACTATATCTCATGCATATCTTAGTAATAAACACTTTTTTATACAAAACCATAATATAATTATTGCCTTTAAGAAAATTAATAATATTTCTGTAATATCATCTAATATGTGGTACACATTCTGATTTCTGTATTTGTTTTATATACACTTTGAATAGCTTTAATGAGGTATAATTTATAAACCATGGAATTCACTCATTTTAGATATACAGTTCAATGTTTTTTAGTAAATTTATAGAGTTGTACAATACCACCACAATTCAAATTTAAAATATTTCCATCACACCAAAAATATTTCTCAATGAATCAGTCTCTGACCCTTAACTTGCTTCCAGCCCCAGGCAACCACTAATCTAATTTTTCTCTATAGATTTGTCTATTCTGACCATCTCATATAAATGGAATAATACAATATGTGGTAATTTGTGACCAGCTCAATTTACTTAGCAAAATGCTTTTGTGGTTTATCCATGTAGTAATAAGTATTAGAAATTTATTCCTTTTATTAGCAAATAGTTTTCTGTTGTATGGATATATCATAGCGTGTTATATTTATTGGTTTGTGGTTGCTAGGGTTGTTTCCACTTTTTGGCTATTGTAAATAATACTGTGAACAGTCACATACAAGCCTTTGTGTAAGCATATATTTTAAATTTTCTTGGATAGATACCTAAGAGTGGAATTGTTGGGTCATGTGGTGAATTTATTTTTTTGATAACATAAAAATATAAAATATTTAGGGATAAATATGACCAAAAGTGTGTGTAAGACTTATGGACCAAAATTCACAAAACATTGCTGAGAGGAATTAAATAAGTGGAGTGATATATTGTATTAATGGAGGAGAAGATTCTGTATTGTTTAAGAATTCAGTTATTCCCAAAATTATATATCGATTCATTCCAACTCCAATAAACATTCAAGTAGAGTTTATATAAAATCGACAAGCCATTTCTAAAATTTATACAGAAATACAAAGGACTTAGACAAAACAGCTTTGAAAAAGAAGAACAGTGTTGGAGGATTAAAACTTCAAGGTTTATTTTAAAACTTCAAGGTTTACTTTAAAACTTCCTTGATGAAGGCTGTGTTAGCAACAAAATAAAGGAACAATTTAATGGAACAGGAAGAAAGTACGGAAATAGACCCTTACTTATGTGGTCAATAGATTTTTGACAAAAGTGCAAAGGCAATTCAGGGAGAAAGGATTGTCTTTTTAACAAACCCTGCTCAGACAGTTGTATATCTATCCTCCTACAAAAAAAAAAAAAATTTTTTTTGATCCAAACCTTGTACCATATGCATACATTCACTCAAAATGAATCATAAACTTAAACATAAGAGCTAAAACTATAAAACTTCTAGAAGAAAATATAAGAAAAACTATTTATGACCTCTGTTTAGGCAAATATTTATTTGGTACAGCAAGAAAAGCCTGGTCTATAATTTTTTTTGATATTTGGACATAATCAAAATTAACATCTAGTCTTTAAAAGAGAGAATTAAAAGATAAGCCACAAACATGGACTTGTATCAGAGTATATAAAATACTCTCAAAACAACAATAACAAATGAAACAAATTTTAAAAATATATACAAATATTGAACACTTAATCATTGAAGATATTTGAATAGAAAATAAACACTTTCAATGATGTTCAGATTATTAGTCATTAGGGAAATAAAAAATTAAAATGACAGTGAAATAACATGAAACACCTATTAGAATGTCTAAAGTTTTAAAAAATGACCATACCTGATGCTGGCAAGGAAATGAAGCAGCTGGTAACTCCATATGTCGTAGTGGAATGTAAAATGGTGAAACGACACAGGAGAACAGTTCAGTAGTTTCTTTAAAAGTTAGGTGTACATTTACCGTCTGACTGGACTCAGCAGTCCTACTCTTTGGCACTTACCAAATGAAAATATGTGTTTATACAACACTTGTACACCAATGTTTAAGAGAAGATTTTTTGTAATTACAAATAATTTGTAATTTATCTGAAAAATTGCAAATGACCCAGATATCCCTCAATAAATGAATGGTTAAATGAAATATTGTACATACAGTGGAGCACTATTTAGCATTAAAAAGTAATGACTAGGGCTTCCCTGGTGGCGCAGTGGTTGAGAATCTGCCTGCTAATGCAGGGGACACGGGTTCGAGCCCTGGTCTGGGAGGATCCCACATGCCGCGGAGCGACTAGGCCCGTGAGCCACAACTACTGAGCCTGCGCGTCTGGAGCCTGTGCTCCGCAACAAGAGAGGCCGCGATAGTGAGAGGCCCGCGCACCGCGATGAAGAGCGGCCCCCGCTCGCCGCAACTAGAGAAAGCCCTCGCACGGAAACGAAGACCCAACAGAGCAAAAATAAATTAATTAATAAAAAAAAGTAATGACTATCAACTATTGATACACATCAAACATGGATGAATCTAAAAATAATTATGCTGAATGAAAGAAACCAGGAAAAAAAAAGAGTACATACGATTATGTTTGTATAAAATTCTAGCAAATTCAAACGAATCTATAGTGATTCTATAGATTCTGTAATCTTTAGCAAACAGATCAGTGGTGGTCTGGGGATAAAGTGTGGAGGGAGCAGTGTTTGGAAAGGGTAGGAGGTGGTGATTATCGAAGGATATGAGATAACTTGAGGGGATAATGGACATAGTTATTTACTTGCTAATGGTGTTAGAGTCCCTGGTGTATACTTAACAAATCATACACTTTAAATATATGCAGTTTATTGTGTATCATTGATACCTCAATAATGCTATCTAAAAAAATTAAAGACAGAAAGGTGGATGAGAAAGGAGGAGGTTCTTTTATAATTGGAATATAGTTGATTTAAAATGTCATGGTAGTTTCTGCTGTACAGCAAAGTGAGTCAGTTATACATATACATATACCCACTCTTTTTAAAATTCTGTTCCCATGTAGGTCATTACAGAGTATTGAATAAAGTTCCCTGTGCTATACAGTAAGTTCTTATTACTTATCTATTTTACACACAGTAGTGTGTAAATGTCAATCCCCATCTTCCAATTTATCCCTCCCCATCCCCCTTGGTAACCATAAGTTTGTTTTCTACATCTGTGCCTCAATTTCTGTATTGTAAATAGGTTCATTTGTATCAGTTTTTTTAAAAATACACATGTAAGTGATATCATATATTTGTCTTTCTCTGACTTACTTCACTCAGTATGACAATCCCTAGATACATCCATGTTGCTGCAAATGGCATTATTTTGTTCTTTTTTATGGCTGAATAGTATTCAATTGTATATATGTACCACATCTTCTTTATCCATTCATCTGTCGATGGATACTTAGGTTGCTTCCATGTCCTGACTATTGTAAATAGTGCTGCAGGGAACATTGGGGTATATGTATCCTTTCGAATTATGCTATTCTCTGGATATATGCCCAGGAGTGGGATTGCTGGATCACATGATAGCTCTAATTTTAGATTTTTAAGGAATCTCCATACTGTTATCAGTAGAGGTTGTACCAATTTACATTCCCACCAACAGTGTAGGAGGTTTCCCTTTTCTCCATACCTTCTCCAGCATTTATTGTCTGTAGATTTTTTGATGATGGCCGTTCTGACCTCTGTAAGGTGATACCTCATTGTAGTTTGGATTTGCATTTCTCTAATAATTAGTGATGTTGAGCAACTTTTCATGTGCTTCTTGGCCATCCATATATCTTCTTTGGAGAAATGTTTATTTAGGTCTTCGACCCATTTTTTATTGTTGTTTTTTTTTTGATATTGGGGTTTTTTTTTATATTGAGCTGCGTGTGCTCTTTGTATATTTTGGAGATTAATCCCTTGTCAGTTGCTTCGTTTGCAAATATTTTCTCCCATTATGAGGGTTGTCTTTTCGTTTTTTTGATGGTTTCCTTTGCTGTGCAAAAGCTTTTAAGTTTAATTAGGTCCCATCTGTTTATTTTTGTTTTTATTTTCATTACTCTCAGAGGTGGATCAAAAAAGATCTTGCTGTGATTTATGTCAGAGAGTGTTCTGCCAATGTTTTCCTCTAAGAGTTTTATCATATCCAGTCTTACATTTAGGTCTTTAATCCATTTTTTTTTTTTTTTTTTTTTTTTTTGCTGTACGCGGGCCTCTCACTGCTGTGGCCTCTCCCGTTGCGGAGCACAGGCTCCGGACACACAGGCTCCGCGGCCATGGCTCGCGGGCCCAGCCGCTCCGCGGCATGTGGGATCTTCCGGGATCGGGGCACGAACCCGTGTCCCCTGCATCGGCAGGCGGACTCTCAACCACTGCGCCACCAGGGAAGCCCCTTTAATCCATTTTGAGTTTATTTCTGTGTATGGTGTTAGAGAGTGTTCTAATTTCATTCTTTTATATGTAGCTGTCCAGTTTTCCCAGCACCACTTGTTGAAGAGACTATCTTTTCTCCATTGTATATTCGTTCCTCCTTTGTCATAGATTACTCGACCATAAGTGCATGAGTTTATCTCTGGACTTTCTGTCCTGTTCTATTGATCTATATTTCTGTTTTTGTGCCAGTGCTTGCTATCCTGATTACTGTAGCTTTGTAGTATACTCTGAAGTCAGGGAGCCTAATTCCTCCTACTCCATATTTCTGTCTCAAGATAGCCTTGGCTATTCGGGGTCTTTTGTGTTTCCATATAAATTGTAAAATTTTTTGTTCTAATTCTGTGAAAAATGCTATTGGCAGTTTGATAGGGATTGCACTGAATCTGTAGATTGCTTTGGGTAGTATAGTCATTTCCACAATGTTGATTCTTCCAATCCAAGAACACGGTATATCTCTCCATCTGTTTGTGTCACCTTTGACTTCTTTCAACAGTTTCTTATAGTTTTCTGAGACAAGCCTCTTGCCTCCTTAGGTAGGTTTATTTCTAAGTGTTTTATTCTTTTTGATGTGATGGTAGATAGTATTGTTTTCTTAATTTCTCTTTCTAATCCTTTGTTGTTAGTGTATAGGAATGCAAGAGATTTCTGTGTATTAAGTTTGAGGAAGGTTTTGTGTGTGTGTATGAGTGTATAAGTTACATTTTAATCTTTTAAAATACTCTTCATATATTTATAGAATACACATACACACGTTGTTGTCGTTGTCAATAGGTGTTTATCTTTCTCTTCCAGCAGTCCAGCAGTTTTGTTTCACTAGTACTGTGATTATTTTACCTTATTTTCTTCTTGATATTATGGTCCCTGAGATAGGCTATTATTCTGTTGTCCACTGAGCTCGCTTCTTATTGTTGGAGTGTTTTATATTGTAGGTATCCTTTGGATGAGGAGAATCAAAAAGGTTCTCTAGGACTGAGTTTTGTAGAGAATCTGGAATACCCTGGAGTGGCATCCTTCTGGGCTCCAAGGCAGGGAGACTCAGCAGTCTTAGCCTTTTGGAGTTCAAAGCGATCCTTGATCCTTTTGAAGTTAAAGCATACTCACACACATTCAATGGTGACCACTCTGTAAGAGGTTCACAAGTCTCTAATTTGAAAACTTACCTGAATGTATTGCCTTCTTGTCCTCATTTCTGTGACCTGATATTCTCCATTCTCTCTCAAGCACCTCTGGGAAGGAAGCCCTTTACGTCTCTGACAAGATCACAGCAGAGCCCAAGGCATCACGACACCCAGTCAACCGGTTGTGCAAACAGCTGGTTGGCACTGGAGTGTCACAGTTAGTGTAGATAACTGCAATGTTATCATAACTTCTCAGGTGTTTCAAGAGATTTGTTTTCAAGAAAAACAGTGGTCAAGTTTCTGATGGCCCAAATGGTTTGCAAACTTCTGAAATCACAGAAGACGGAGCAATGATGCTTATATACTCATAAGACTTTGCATTAGAGCATCATTTAAAAATATAATTGGTCTTGGTGGTCAAGTCAGAGCCGGTTCCAGGGAGGTTGACCACTGTATATCTCTCGAAGTACAGCTGCAAAGCATCTCTGCCAAACACCAGTCTATAGATGAGGAAACAGACAGTGAGGCACAGAGAGGTTAAGTCTCTTGCTCAAAGTCACATAGACAAGCCGTGTGGCCGACAGGGTCTTGGTGCTTTGGCCAGGTGTCAGGCCTGAGCCTCTGAGGTGGGAGAGCCAAGTTCAGGACACTGGACCACCAGAGACCTCCCGACCCCACATAATATCAACTGGCGAAAGCTCTACCAGATGTCTCCATCTCAGTGCTAAGACCCAGCTCCACTCAATGACCAGCAAGCTATAGTGCTGGACACCCCATGCCAAACAACTAGACAGGAACACAACCCCACCCATTACCAGAGAGGCTTCCTAAAATCATAATAAGGTCACAGACACCCCAAAAGACACCACCAGATGTTGTCCTGACCACCAGAAATACAAGATCCAGCCTCATCCACAAGAACACAGACACCATTCCCCTCCACCAGGAAGGCTACACAACCCACTGAACCAACCTAACCCACTGGGGGCAGACACCAAAAACAACGGGAACTACAAAACTGCAGCCTGTGAAAAGGAGACCCAAAACACAGTATGTTAAGCAAAATGAGAAGACAGAGAAATATGCAGCAGTTGAAGGAGCAAGGTAAAAACCCACCAGACCAAACAAATGAAGAGGAAACAGGCAGTCTACCTGAAAAAGAATTCAGAGTAATGATAGTAAAGATGATCCAAAATCTTGGAAATAGCATGAAGAAAATACAAGAAACATTTAACAAGGAACTAGAAGGACTAAACAGCAAACAAACAATGATGAACAGCACAATAAATGAAATTAAAAACTCTCTAGAAGGAATCAATAGCAGAATAACTGAGGCAGAAGAATGGATAAGTGACCTGGAAGATAAAATAGTGGAAATAACTACTGCAGAGCAGAATAAAGAAAAAAGAATGAAAAGAATTGAGGACAGTCTCAGAGACCTCTGGGACAACATTAAATGCACCAACATTCAAATTATAGGGATCCCAGAAGGAGAGAAAAAGAAAGGGACTGAGAAAATGCTTGAAGAGATTATAGTTGAAAACTTCCCTAACATGGGAAAGGAAATTGTCAATCAAGTCCAGGAAGTACAGAGAGACCCATACAGGATAAATCAACAAAATTCAGCACCTATTTATGATAAAAACCCTCCAGAAAGTAGGAATAGAGGGAACTTACCTCAGCATAATAAAGGTCATGTATGACAAACCCACGCCAACACAGTTCTCAATGGTGAAAAACTGAAATCACTTCCACTAAGATCTGGAACAAGACAAGGTTGCCCACCCTCACCACTGTTATTCAACATAGTTTTGGAAGTTCTAGCCACAGCAATCAGAGATGAAAAAGAAATAAAAGGAATCTAAATCAGAAAAGAAGTAAAACTGCCACTGTTGCAGATGACATGATACTAAGGGAATCCTACAGCTAATCAAAGAATTTGGTAAAGTAGCAGGATACAAAATTAATGCATGGAAATCTCTTGCCTTCCTATACACTAATGATGAGAAATCTGAAAGAGAAATTAAGGAAACACTTCCATTTACCACTGCAACAAAAAGAATAAAATACCTAGGAATAAACCTACCTAAGGAGACAAAAGACCTGTATGGAAAAAACTATAAGACACTGATGAAAGAAATTAAAGATGATACAAACAGTTGGAGAGATATACCGTGTTCTTAGATTGGAAGAATCAACTTTGTGGAAATGACTGTACTACCCAAAGCAATCTACAGATTCAATGCAATCCCTATCAAACTACCACTGGCATTTTTCACAGAATTAGAACCAAAAAATTCACAACTTGTATGGAAACACAAAAGACCCCAAATAGCCAAAGCAATCTTGAGAAAGAAAAACGGAGATGGAGGAATCAGGCTCCCTGACTTCAGACTATACTACAAAGCTACAGTAATCAAGACAGTATGGCACTGGCACAAAAACAGCAGTATAGATGTATGGAACAGGATAGAAAGCCCAGAGATAAACCCACACACATATGGTCACCTTATCTTTGATAAAGGAGGCAAGAATATACAATGAAGTAAAGACAGTCTCTTCAATATGTGGTGCTGGGAAAATGGGACAGTTACATGTAAAAGAATGAAATTAGAACACTCCCTAACACCATACACAAAAATGAACTCAAAATGGATTAAAGACCTAAATGTAAGGCCAGACACTATAAAACTCTTAGAGGAAAACATTGGCAGAACACTCTATGACATAAATCACAACAAGATCCTTTTAGACCCTCCTCCTAGAGAAATGGGAATAAAACCAAAAATAAACAAATGGGACCTAATGAAACGTAAAAGCTTCTGCACGGCAAAGGAAACCATAAACAAGATGAAAAGACAACCCTCAGAATGGGAGGAAATATTTGCAAAACAGTCAATGGACAAAGGATTCGTCTCCAAAATTTACAAGCAGCTCATGCTGCTCAATATCAAAAAAACAACCCAATCCAAAAATGGGCGGAAGACCTAAATAGACATTTCTCCAAAGAAGATATACAGATTGTCAACAAACACATGAAAGGATGCTCAACTTCACGAATTATTAGAGAAATGCAAATCAAAACTACAGCAAGCTATCACCTCACACCAGTCAGAATGGCCATCATCAAAAAGTCTACAAACAGTAAGTGCTGGAGGGCTTCCTGGTGGCGCAGTGGTTGAGAGTCTGCCTGCCGATGCAGGGGTCACGGGTTTGTGCCCCAGTCTGGGAAGATCCCACATGCCGCAGAGCAGCTAGTCCCGTGAGCCATGGCTGCTGAGCCTGTGCGTCTGGAACCTGTGCTCTCCAACGGGAGAGGCCACAGCAGTGAGAGGCCCGCCTACTGCAAAAAAAAAAAAAAAAAAAAAAAGCTGGAGAGGGTGTGGAGGAAAGGGAACCCTCTTGCACTGTTGGTGGGAATGTAAAGTGATACAGCCACTCTGGAGAACAGAATGGAGGTTCCTTAAAAAACTAAAAATAGAACTACCATACAACCCAGCAATCTCACTACTGGGCATATACCCTGCGAAAACCCTAATTCAAAAAGAGTCATGTTCCACAGTGTTCATTGCAGCACTATTTACAATAGCCAGGACATAGAAGCAACCTAAGTGTCCACAACAGATGAATGGATAAAGAAGATGTGACACATACATACAATAGAATATTACTCACTGATAAAATGAAACGAAATTGAATTATTTGTAGTGAGGTAGATGGACCTAGATTCTGTCATACAGAGTGAAGTAAGTCAGAAAGAGTAAAACAAATGCCATATGCTAACACGTATATATGGAATCTAAAAAAAGAAAAAAAATGGTTCTGAAGAACCTAGAGGCAGGACAGGAATAAAGGTGCAGATGTAGACAATGGACTTGAGGACACAGGGAGTGGGAAGGGTAAGCTGGGATGCAGTGAGAGAGTGGCATTGACATATATACACTACCAAATGTAAAATAGATAACTAATTGGAAGCAGCCACATAGCACAGGGAGATCAGGTCCATGCTATGTGACCACCTAGAGGGGTGGGATAGGGAGGGTGGGAGGGAGACCCAGAGGAAGGGGGTTTGAGGATATATGTATATGTATAGCTGATTCACTTTGTTATAAAGCAGAAACTAATACAATATTGTAAAGCAATTATACTCCAATAAAGATGTTAAAATATATATATATATATATGATTGGTCTTTTTAATGTATAATTGAACATGGACTCACAGGCTGTTGCCAATTAAAATCAAACCTTATTTGTCTTTTAATACAGTATTATATTCTTGTGTAATTGAGTAGGGATTGATGCCAGCTGTGTCATGAACAGTAAGCTTATCCGACATGACACAGATAGATTTCCAAGAAGACAGGCTCTGCTGTTTTTGTGTACAAGGGGGATGAGTAGACCATATCAACAACATTTAATTATCTGTAGGTAATTATTCATTTGAGGAACACAACTTTTCAGAGAAACAGAAAAGAAGACAGACCAATACAATTACTATTTGTCTAAGTACACTGGTGGGAAACCATAAATACTTTTTCATTTAATTTATGTGACGTGATTTAAAAAAATAACAAGGAGAAGTTAAATGCATGTATTTAAAAACAGAAAGCTTGAACGTGAGTTAACTTTATAACATAGGTGGATTTTTTAAGGCAAAAGTACAAGTGGTAATTTCTCATATTTAAATTAAAGCTAATCAGAGTTTTACAAAGAAAGTCACTTAAAATGCAAAGTTTCATGAAATATATTCTGAAAACCCAGTAGGATATTCCATTATGGATATTTTCTAGTCTTATTTGTGTGCTAAATTTTAAATTTGTACATGTGACTTTAATTATAAAAGCTCAGTTTCTGTGTTTAATATTATATCTCTAAAATGATGCATAATTATCTGTATTTTGTTTGCTACACTAAGCTTATTAATGTACTTCTACCAGTATTACTAGAGAAGAAAAATCAGCATCACTGTGAAGTGTACAAGTTAAGCCCAAAACATGTGTTCTTCAGTAGAAAGCTTGCCAGTATTTCATTTTACAACACAAAAAATCTTTTCCAACACGTAGATTGAATAATTGAAATGGAAGGATGGATTATTCCACTCATACATTTCAATTTTGGCTTGAATTAGCTTCGTTCTAGGTAAAAAATTATTTTATATCTTATCATTAATAATTTTCTAAGCCTTAACACCAAAGACCACTGGCTGTTTTTTTTGAACCATACAGACATTTGTCCTCTATCATACTCACCTGGCAAAACCATGACTCTAGTAAATATATACAACCTGCTGCTTGTATCGCACCTTTACCAACACAATTGAACACAGGTGGAGACACACAGGGCCTCTGCTCTCCCACCTTCCCAACTGACTATTTTAGATCTCTTCTTTCTTTTCTCAAATCTCAATCCTTGCTTCCAATAGAAGCATTCAGAAGAGAAATTTTATAAACTCCTCCCACCTCATATCCTGAACTACTTTCATGAGCGGCAATACTCTGCCTTCTCCAAATACGATTCTGAATTAACGGTGATCGCAGCTAAGACCAACATCTTTGTGCATAGGATCCCTTCTCCTCTTGCACGTGTGAGTATGATCTTTACTTCAGTAATTCTTCCCTCTTTGTCCTACATTATCCTCTTTCCCTGTTAAGAAAAACTATGCAAACTTGGAAATAAGATAAGATTACTTTGTGCTTTCCTAAAGTTATAGTAGAGTATTTTCTAATTATCTAACTTAAAAATCATCTAACACTTGGGAATGTATTTTTCCTAAAAAAGTTTTATTTCAACAATTATCAAACATTGCAAATTAAAAGAATTTTACAGTGAACAATACATTTATAACCAAAATTCTATAATTAATATTTCACTATACTTGTGTTCTTACACATCAATCCATCATTTTACCCTAGTGTTCCTCCATTTATTGATCTTTAGTGCATTTTAAAATAGATTATTAAAAATGGTATAATTTTGTTTGATGTACTATTTACTATTGATTATGGCTCCAAACCTGTAAAGTTTGATGTTAATTTGCAGAAGATTGATAAATTGCAAATTATTTTCACCTGCAAAGATAAAAAGATTTCTATCCTACAGGGGAAAAAATGACTCCAAAGATTATAGTTTAATTACTGTAAGATATCAGTATGTTCTGTGTATAACTTTGCAATCTTACCCTGCATATTTTATACTTTACAATCTTACCCCAGATTCTTTTTTCCAAGCTTTCCTTTTACTGAATCTTCTTCACTATTGTTCTGTCTCTCATTATTAAGTTAAATAAAGAGCTCATAATAACTATATTTGTATGAGACTAACATGTTTTAACTTTTGATATTTATATTTTCATACCCTCAATCAAATCTTTTTCAGTATAAGATGAATATGCTATTATTTCTTCCTAAAATAACCTTCTCTTGACTGCACTTGCCTTTTTAACAATTACTCCATTTCTTTCCATTTTATAGCAAAACTCATCAAAAGAGTTAATGTTCTCCATACTCCCTTGAACTCACACCAGTCAGGTTATCTCCCTCAATTCCCCATCAGATTATCTTATCAAGATCACCAGTCCTCTCCACAATATTTAATTCAGTTATCCCATTTCACATTTTATTTAGCAGCAGCATTTTGCACCGTTTATCTTTCCATTGTCTTTAAAAGGCTTTCATCCATGACTTCCAGTCCACCATTTTCCCCTGGTTTTATTTCTCTTTCACTGGATGCACTTCTTAATCTCCTTTGCTGGTTGTTTCTCTTCTTCCAGACCTCTTAATGATGATTGCTCCAGAGTAAGTCTGAGATACATGGATCTTAATGGATTTTGCATGTGCTATACTTTAAAGTTGTATGAAATCGAATACAATGATTCTTTTAAAAAATATCAACTGGCTACTGGCTATTTTAGAAATGTGCAGTTGGTCTGTTGCATTCTTCATGTATGAGTATTCATCTCTCACAAACCTTAGTCATATAGCAGTGAATTTAAATTATACGCATCCATAAGATAAATTTATTACACTGCAACTCATAACTAATTACTAGTCTATCATATTTAGAAATAAATTTGAACTTTTTTCTAACCATACCCTCATTGTACTTGCAAATAATAGAATTATTATGAGTTGGTCTGACTTTGTTTTGTAATTTGAGACTGTGTAACTACCATAATGTTTCCTTCAAACCAGTTTTTTCATTGCATTTTTTAAATGTAGGAATATTCAACATAAGTTATCTTTTAATATAGTTTCTTTTAAAAGGTACAATAATTTTAGTAACATATCTCAACATTGAATAGGAAGACTTTCACATACTCTTGGAAATTCCCTGGTAAACTGAAAAGGCAATTTGAATGTGATTTTTAATTCTGCGACTTTCTTGCCAAATTGAAACTCTGCATAACTAATATAGACCGGAGTTACTATTTTACATTTGAGTCCCTACTTGAAGTCTCTAGTCCTTTTAACTGAGCTCTAGCTAATGTGTGTTGTTGATTATAGATGGAGGACTTCAAGTTAATAGAATAGTCCTACTTTGGTCATTTTAACCAGAGTCCTAAATTCCCTCAGGAAATATCTGATTGCAGGTCAAAATTCTCTTAAAAACTTCAGAATAAGTAATGGAAGTTTCTATTTCATCATGTCCATAATAATACCTGTAGACTGCATGTACATTTTTCCATGTAACTAAATTAATGAGGCATCAAATGATTCTTCGAGTATGTATGTACAAATGAATGTGCTTCAGAAAAATAACAGTAATCAGGTTTAGATGTTTTCTGGTTTTGTTGCCATTATCCCATACCTTCATAAAATACTTCTTGTGCAGTTGTCTCTGACTTAAGTTTAAATAAATATGAGCTTAGATAAAAATCTCATTGCAAATAACCTAATTTTTTTAAACCTCAAACCTATTCCAAGTCTTCTAAATCACTCACCTTTTAGTTCTGGATAACTTTAGACTGTTTCCATAAAATGAAATGCTCAAGGAAAAAACTATTTAGAAAAAATTTAAATAATTAAATAACATGCTGTGAAGGCTATTTCCTAAGAAAGATGACAAATATATTTTGAGAAAAGGCATTATTGGGAAACATATAGTCTCTAAGAATATGTCTCTTAATTCACTTGTGTACAAAGATTTCTGATTTTTGGTCTATTTTTTCTGAGAGAGTATGCTGTGCATCTGGTTTTAAGACTGAGTTCATCAAATATGTTATACTCTCTTTGAATTTGGAGACTGGATAATGGGTTCATTTCCCATTTAATTATTTCTAGGACAAGGACAAACTCTTAGTTTATTGGCTATGTGGAGCCAAACTCATAATTTGATCATGGGGCTGAGGGCTTCTAGATCATGAATATTCTTATCTTAATCCAAACAAGAAACCATTGCATGTCCTGTTTTAGACGCCTCAGTTACTAAGTACCAAATAGATGTGCGAGGAGGAAGGAATAGAAAAGGAAGGAAATCATCTCTGTCTCGTGTGAAGAACTGTGAATAATAGAAAGTTTCAGAGTAAGCTCTGAGAATTTGGGTTCCCCAGCATAAGCTCTTTTCTTTAAAAGTAACTATGTGGAATTTTAAGGAAAATTAGACATTTCCGGTTGTTACAGATAGCTTCTCTGATGTCCATAACTTCAATTTTCTGCAAAATATGACATCTCTTTTAAAAATCATTTTCTAATATCAATATGTCACTTTGGTCAATGCATTTCCTGTTCTTAAGTAGTAAAATATCTTGCCCCTTAAGAGCTTGCTTTTCAACACACCTGAGACATGAAATAATTACTCAGATATGCTACCTATTTGTCCAAATGCTCAGTATTCACTGATTTTACTCACATGTATTAACACATTCAAGCAAATTTCATTATTTTCATGGGAATGCTACTGACAATTTAAAGGCATAGGCTCTGGTCAAGTCTAAGAGTTCCCTTTGGTCAATGTTCTGATGTTCTTTTCCCTGCATCTGCTTCCTTGTGCAGCATTGAAATGAATGAACCAACACAAGGTGTAATGGAAAGTGAGCATTATGACATTTATGGTGTAATTTCATCTTCCTTGGGACCTACTGATCAGGTCACTAGTTCTCTTACTGATGTAAATACGGCTACCATTTAGCAGACTACATTTTGAACTCCCCTATTATGAATTTTGTTTTAATGTAAGAGGAGTTCCTTTCCTGGTACCAACTATAAGAAATATTACAATACCTCTAAGAATCTTTTAAAGACATTTTATATTTTAAACACATATTTTGTCTTTTTCAGTATTCAGATCATATGTGATCAAAAGCAAATGTCTTTTGAAAGATCTCAGTCCATAATTCATGTTTTTTAAAAATCAGAAATAACTGAAATAATAATAATAATTTTAAAAGTTCATTGATTTAGCATGAACATTCAAACTATGGGGGACCATAGAATCGAGGGAAAAACCTTGATAATTTATCTTTTTTTTTTTTTGGACTTTAAGTAGATTTTGATTAGCATTGGTTGGTTTGAAAACTCGAAACTGATTAATTTTTTCAGCAGTAAACTTTCCTCTGAATGCCAGTCATTTAATCATTTAACTTTATGGGCAGAGGGTGGAGGCTCTGGGTAGAAGCTGACAGAAATTTTGTAGTATAATGAGAGCACCATAATCAGCTTATGGGTGACTTTTCTAGAATCAGTAGTCAGTGGAATGAAGAACAGAAAAAAATCCTAGGGGGTCTGATGAATTATCAAAAATCTGTATTCAGATTCAGAAAACTGTTTTAGCCTCTCCAGGATCATTTGCCCAACTACAAAATATATAGATGAGAGTCAGGCAATCACTTTTTTTAAGTTTCATATATTTTTGTGAGCAAGAAAATGTTATGTTACATTTTGTGATATAGTCATTGTATATGAGAATATCAATTGGTTTATTTTTTCAGTATGGAAGATTTTTTTTCCAAAGAGGGTTTTTTCAAACTAATTATGGAACATGAAGCCTTCATTAGCAGAAGTTATTTCTTAAATATTCATGTTCCCTACTCATATGTGATCCATTAACTGGTGCCAATCTGAGAACTGTTTATTGCTGATCTGCAATGAGATAATACAGAAATTAAGAGTGTCTGTTTGGAACCTTTTATAGCATGTTGACATTGTTGTGATATTCACGTGTGATCATTTTTCTCTTAATTTACTTATTTACAAAAATATCACTCTGCAACTGACAAGTCATTTTAAAAAACAAGCTGGTGGTTTTTCACAGAAGTCTTAGAAGCACTGCCCTGTAGTCTTTGAATGCTGCTATGTAGTATAGATTCTGATCCTCATGGATAGAATATTTAGGCTATTGCATCTTTTTGCTTGTCTTCTCCTTTGTCCCTCAGTCTAATACGATAGCATTGGGACAAGGACAAAGCAGAGTGAAGTGAAAGTAAAGGGAAGAAACTTGTTCTCTCGATTTTACTTAATAATTACATTATTTTCAATTACATCTCATACTTAAAAAATCATAACTTTTAATCCTCCTAATTATAGTTCTCTCGGTCTCCCCATAGGAAAAGAGCTTAAATTTGTTAGGTTACATTTTTTTCCACAGTGGTCACTCAATGAATCAGTGTGATATAATATTTGAAATAAAAATTCCTTAGGTACTAATTTAATTTTATTAAAATTGTTCCATGTTTGAGAATATTTATTAAAATATAAAGTATTGGGCTTGCCTGGTGGCACAGTGGTTGAGAGTCCGCCTGCCGATGCAGGAGACACGGGTTCGTGCCCCGGTCCGGGAAGATCCCACATGCCGCGGAGCGGCTGGGCCCGTGAGCCATGGCTGCTGAGCCTGCGCGTCCGGAGCCTGTGCTCCGCAACGGAAGAGGCCACAACAGTGAAAGGCCCACATACTGCAAAAAAATAATAATAAAATAAAATAAAATATAAAGTATTGTTGTCTGTAATAGAAACACCTATGCTTTGATGTTTTCTGAATCCATTGGAAGGAGGACTCTGAATTCAATCTGATGATCTCGTTGGCATGGAGGAAGACCTTGTTGAATGCCTGTGTAAAACCTATACCACCTACTGGGAAGAAAGAAAGAGTTCAATAACCATGTTAAAGTCAGGTGCAATGAAAGAAAATAAGGAAGAAAGATCTCTGATAGCATCTCTGGGGAGGTGCAGAACATTGTGTAGATCAAATTGTGTACCAGTTCCCTTGCTCCCTGCTTCCCCTAAACTCCAAATGAGTAAAATCACACCAAAATACATACAGTGTCACATTGCACAGGAAGCCGAGGGAAATGGAACAAAGGGTAAGCCTCAATTTGGAGATTTTAGAGAGGTGAATTAGGGTGATGGACTGTAATATGCTACAGCTACTCATCAACCTGCAATAGTATTTAAACTAATTCAGAGGATAAGTGTTTGTAAAAACTATTTCCCAAAAGCTGCATATAGTTTTCTACATTGTCATATTTGTTATAACTATAATTGTATAGATTAAGCAATCTCAAATGCATTTTTGGGAAACCATACAGAGAATAAACAAGATGAAATATCCATTGTTAAATTGAAACTGTGTCCAATACTATATCTCAAAATGTATGTTTAATTTTTTGCCATTATTTAATATCTATGATTTTTTGATGACTTTGTTAATGAATATCACCACTGAACTCCTTAGCCCCCAGTCTTACAGAGTTACCGGGGACATGTCACAATCATCACCATATAAATGAAAACATAATCTCTGGATCAGCTTATCTGGATAATAACACTGAAGATCTCTTTGTCCTGGTAGAGTTCATATTTACTTAGAAATTAAACAGTTCTTCATAGAACACCTAAAAAAATATAGTCGGTCAATTCCACTATTCATTTTTGAGTATGTTCAGTGTGGTAACTTAGCAAGTTTTCTAAGAACCAGTTTCCTTTGTGAATACTCTAAGAATTATTAGAAGTTCCAATTGTCTACCTATAGGTCACAAAAGCAATATGATAATAATAGTAAATGAAATTAATAGCAATGATAATAATAATAGATAGTGTACTTTGAACCTTTATTATAATTTGGGTACTTTTACATGTATATATATAAATAAATCATATGTATTTATATGTGTATATATATAAATATATGACATGTATGATGGGAATAAGAGTAGTTCTTTGATCATAGAATTATTGTAAAGAATAAATTAGCTTCTATGATCAAAGAACTCTTATCCCCATTTATAGATGAGAAAACTATGGCATAGAGTTTAAGTATCTTGTTGAAAATCAGACAGAGCACAAGGCAAAGCTAGGAGGGTACCATATTTTGGCCAGAGCTGGCCATATTTTTCTGTATACAGTTGGGAAAGGAGAATAGATTTTCAAAGTGATGCCATGTGAAAAGAAAAGAAAAGAAAGAAAGAACTAGATGGAGGGAGGAAGTGAGTAAGGAAGGAAGAAAGGGAGGGAGGAAGGAAGGGAGTAAGTCTCTAGGAGCACACTTTTACTATTTAGTGTTGTCTTAAAATTTGTCAGAATTGAGTATAATATTTAAGGAATATTTTACCAGTAGATAATTTAGTGTTGTTGTTATACCCCATCATCTTGACACCATACCTTTGTCTGACTAGTCAGGATTCTGTTTGAAATGTTTAAATTATTTCATTACATGTTTAGTGCATATCAGCCTTTTAGGTACAGTGATAAATGGGGATTAAGTATTGTGCTTTAAAGCTATTTTGTTAAGCTTTAAAGCTATTTTGTTAAGCGTTATATTTTGCTAATATTTATTTGAAAGAGGCAGTATGCCATTAGCTATGCTCCTAATTTAAAAAAAATTCCACAGTATCTTTATACAGGTTGAGTTAAAGTTAATTAAAGCTAGATCAGAGATGTTAATGAATTAACTACCCAAACTGTTTGTGGATAAAATCAACCTACTATGGTAAACATAGTTTACAACTTTCAAGTGAGCACAAACATGTTTCTACAGCAAACATTTTAACGAATGTAGTTTCTTATAACAAACATTCAGACTCACCTATGAAGATAAAAGACACACTTTTAGTATTTAAGCAAGATGTCGTTCTGAGCAAACTTTTTTCTCTTCCAGTTTTATTGAGATACAGTTGACATCTGGCATTGCATACGTCTAAGATGTACAGCATAATTAATTGACTTACATACATCATGAAATGATTAGCACAATACATTTAATGAGCATCCATCATCTCATGTAGATACAAAATTAAAGAGATAGAAACCATATTTTTCCTTGTGATGGGAACTCTTAAGATTTACTCTCTTAACAACTTTCATACATAACATATGGCAGGGGTCCCCAGTCCCTGGGCTACGGGCCACACAGCAGGAGGTGAGCAGCAGATGAGCAAGCAAAGCTTCATCTGTATTTACAGCCGCTCCCCACTGCCTGAGCTCTGCCTCCTGTCAGGTCAGCTGCGGCATTAGATTCTCATAGGAACACGAACCCTACCGTGAACTGCGCACACGAGGGATCTAGGTTGCGAGCTCCTTATGAGAATCTAATGCCAGTGATCTGAGGTGGAGCTGAGGCAGTGATGCTAGCACTGGGGAGCGGCTGCAAATACAGATTATCATTAGCAGAGAGGTTTGACTTCACAGAGACTGTAATAAATCAGTTGCTTTCAGACATATCAGAACCTTATCAGTGAGTGGCAAATGAAAACAAGCTCAGGGCTCTCACTGATGCTGCATAATGGTGAGCTGTATAATTATTTCATTATATATTACAATGTAATAATAATAGAAATAAAGTGCACAATAAATGTAATGTGCTTGAATCCCAAAACGATCCCCACCCCTCCCTGGTCTGTGGGAAAATTGTCTTTCACAAAACTGGTCCCTGGTACCATAAAGCTTGGGGACTGCTGACATATGGCAGTATTAATTATATTTGTCATGTTATACATTACATCCCCAGTACTTATTTATCTTATAACTGCAAGTTTGTAACTTCTGACTGCCTTCATCCCATTCCCCCTCCCCCCACCCCCCATCTCTGGTAACCACACATCTGATCTCTTTTTCTACGAATTTGTTTGTTTTTGAAGTATAATTGACCTACAACACAATGTTAGTTCCTATTACACCACATAGTGATTTGATATTTCTATACATTTCAAAATGATCACCATGATAAGTCTAGTTATCATATGTCACCGTACAAAGATAATACACAGTTATTATTTATTCCCCACACTGCACATTTGATACCCATGACTCATTTATTTTGCACCTGGAAGTTTGTACCTCTTCATGTCCCTCATCTATTTCTTTCATCCTCCTACCTCCCTCCCCTCTAGCAACCACCTGTTTGTTCTCTGTATCTATGATTCTGTTTCTGTTTTGTTATATTTGTTCATTTATTTTGTTTTTTAGATTCCACATACAAGTGAAATCATACAGTATTTGTCTTTCTCAGTCTGATTTATTTCACTTTGCATAATACCCTCTAGGCCCATTCATATTGTCACAAGTGGCAAGATTTCTTTCTTTTTTATGGCTGAGTAATGTTCCATTGTGTATATATATCACATCTTCTTTATCCATTCACCTATTGAGGTGCCCTTCGGTTGCTTCCATATGTTGGCTATTGTAAATAATGCTGCAATGAACATAGGGGTGCATGTATCTTTCTAATTAGTCTTTTCATTTTCTTTGAATAAATACCCAGGAGTAGAATTGCTGGATCATATAGTAGTTCTAATTTAAGTTTTTGGTGATTCTCCATACTGTTTTCTCCAGTGGCTGTACCAATTTACATTCTCATCAACAGTGCTAAGGGTTCCCTTTTCTCCACATCCTCATCAACACTTGTTATTTGTTGTCTTTTTGATAATAGCCATTCTGACAAGTGTGAGGTAGTATCTCATTGTGGTTTTGATGTGCATTTCCCTGGTGATTAGGGAGCATCTTTTCATATGCCTGTTGGCCATCTGTATGCCTTTTTTGGAAAACTGCCTATTCAGATTCTCTGCCTGTTTTTTAAATTGGATTGTTTGCTTTTTGATGTTGAGTTGTATGAGTTCTTTGTATATTTTGGATATTAACCCCTTGTGGGATATATCATTTGCAAATATCTCCTCCCATTTAGTAGGTGGCCTTTTTGTTGTGTTGATAGGTTCACTTCATGATAATATATAATAAGAACAGACTTAATCTACATAGTATCATAACTGGTATATAAATATTTGCTAGCTTCTCCCCTCCCCTTTTAACCTATCTAATGTGTATCAAAAATTTCTCAACTCAAAGCACTGCATCAACAAATAACTATTCTTTTAAAATTATCCATTACCCCTGAGGTCAATTTGTTTCCATTTCAGTTGCTTTCTAACCAAACTCCTTCTGGTCACCTTTGTATGTGGCTTTGTTCATACGAAGTGCTGCAATCATATTTTCCTGGACTAATTCTCAAACAGTTGATATTTCTTTTCTTTTAAATGTACGCTGTTATACAGATAAGTGCTATATACTTGGTTTTAGCCTATCTGTGGATTTAAGTTTAAAAAATAATTGCTATGGTAGAACACTGACTTAAACCCTGCTGGATGGAGTGTCCTTGGAAATTGGTACTGAATCTTTTTTTTTTTTAACATAAACAGCAATTCCCTGGACACTTTCATCTCACAGATACATTTTGTGTGTGTGTGTGTGTGTGTGTGTGTGTGTGTTTGGCGGTATGCGGGCCTGTCACTGTTGTGGCCTCTCCCGTTGCGGAGCACAGGCTCCAGACGTGCAGGCTCAGTGGCCATGGCTCACGAGCCCAGCCGCTCCACGGCATGTGGCATCCTCCTGGACCGGGGCACGAACCCATGTCCCCTGCATTGGCAGGCGGACTCTCAACCACTGCACCACCAGGGAAGCCCTTGTGTGTGTTTTTTACAATGTTAAAAAAAAAAAACAAATTACTTGTCAATATTTAAAAACTGGCTGATTTCCTATAAAATGAGAATATCTGTCTTCTGCTGAATACTCTGAAGATGTGGCTGAAGTGGGCCTGCGTTCCATTTCCATGTGGCAAATATTGAACAGAAGTGGATTGTAGCAGCTTCCTTTAAATGGGTACTGGCACCTTCCACTGCACTCCTTTCCCCACCTCTCCTCTGTAGCAATCATTCTTCACTCATATAAGATACCTGCTTTACCTCTGTAAGAATTTGGGTTTGTGATCCTTTTTTAAAAAACATATTTAATACATTTTCTCAAAAAAACAGTTATATTTTATTCACATGGCAGTAATGGGAAACTTAGAAAATATTCTGTGTAATAAAGCTATTCTATGGTAGGTACAACGTCTGTGAATCACTTAAGACCTTCCCAAGCATAAGTCATCAAAGAAGAATAGTGTTCAAAGCAGGAATAAAAAAATTAAGCCCATTCATCAGTTTTATTCTTTTGATATTATTTTGTCAAGTATAATTTGTGAAAGTGAGACTTTTCTATCATAGTTTTCAGTATACCAGCCTTTCTGCATGCTAAGCTCTGCAAAATTTATGAAACTTGTACATACAGTAGTGCACATTTGTTGTCATTTGTTGTTAGGCAACAGTGAGGATAGAATCAATAATAAACAGTAATAATAATAATAGTAAAATAGGGAAATGAAACATAAGATTAAACTTGCTAACTTACTTTTTTATTCATTTATTTTTGCTGTTACTCTTTTTTTGCCCATTGCAAATTTTGGTCAACTTTTATACTTGCATATTTACAAGTCTACAGACACATATGACCCACTATATAGCATATTATTCTTTAAGATTAACTATATTTTTACAATGAATTGTGCACTAAATCTGCACTTATTCTTTTCTTATTTATTTTTTTGTTGAGGTTAAGTTCATATAACATAAAATTAAAGTTTATGATTCAGTGGCATTTAGTACATTCACAATGTTGTACAACCACAACCTCTATTTAATTCCAAAATATTTTCATCACCCCAAAGAAAATCCTATATTCATTTTGAACTCTATTTCCATACCCTCCCTCCCCTAGCCACTAGCAACCACAATTTGCTTTCTGTCTCTATGTATTAACTTACTTTAGATATTTCATATAAATGGAATCATGTTATACATGGCCTTGTGTGTTTGGCTCCTTTCACTTAGCAGCATGTTTCCAAAATTCACCCACAATGTAGCATGAATTGGTACTTTATTGCTTTTTATGACTGAGTAATATACCATTGTATGCATAGATCACATTTTGTTTATCCAGGGGCACTTTTTTCCAGAGTCTGAACACTTACTGTGTTTAACTACTTTCAACTCCTTCCCTTCCTTCTTTTTTTTTTCTTCCTTTCCCTTCCCCTCCTTTTTCTTTTTGTTTTTTTCTTTCTTTCTTTCATCCCCCATTATCAACACCCACCACCAGAGTGGTGCATTTGTGCAAATATGCATTTCAAAACTGCAGACCAATGGACTTCCCTGGTGGCACAGTGGTTAAGAATCCACCTGCCAATGAAGGGGACACAGGTTCGAGCCCTGGTCTGGGAAGATCCCACATGCTGTGGAGCATCTAAGCCCATGTGCCACAACTATTGAGCCTGTGCTCTAGAGGCCACGAGCAACAGCTGCTGAACCCGTGTGCCACAACTACTGAAGCCCGCATGCCTAGAGCCCGTGCTCCACAACAAGAGAAGCCACCGCAGTCAGAAGCCCACACACCACAACGAAGAGTAGCCCTGCTCGCCACAACTAGAGAAAGCCTGTGAGCAGCAACGAAGACCCAACACAGCCAAAAATAAATACATTAATTAATTAGTTAAAAAAAACCTTGCACACCAAGGATTCTATTTTGATTTAATGCCAGAATTAAAAGCTGTGACATCAGTATCCAAGGTAGCAAAATTGCTTAAAACTAAAAGTTACTTGGTTACAAGTTGCACTCTTGTCCCAAATGACTAAAAAACTGGAAATAATGAAATAATATAAGATAAAAATATATAATATATGATATTGATGAAGCATGCAGTAAGAAGAACTTAAAAGTGTGAGTTCTTCATAAAATCTATAAGGATGTAAGAAAATAAGCCCAACTATTCCTCTAGTTAAGTAATTCTTTATTTACACTAGTATCCATCAGGAAAAATATTGAGCTTTGTTATAGATTTGTTCTTTGCTTTACAATATGTGTTTAAGTTATTCTATTTAAAAATAGCAATTATGATCCCTTATTATAACTTTTTCTTATTCCACAAATAGGGAGTTTAACATAGTGCTCAAGAGAGCAGACACACATAAGTTGAATCCTGACTTAGATGTATAACCTTGAGCTAATTAATTAACTTCCCTTAGCTTCAGTTTTCTATCTCCTGGTACAGTGTATAAAAAGCACTTGGCTTGAAATGTTTTATATTTACATATCTATAACTGTGTCTCTGTCTACATCTAAAACTATACTAAAATGTTCATATGTATATATGAACATACACGTATGCTGTTTGTGTAATCTAATAGAATTTAAAGAATTACAAAATATTTTTATTCAGCGTGCTTTTGATGGTTACTTATTCTTTCATTGTGTGGATTTATCTTAATTTGTGTGAGCTCCTGTTGTTGAGCAGTTAGACTACTTCTAATATTTTGATATTAAAAACAAAACTGTGATGAACTCTCTTTTAAGTATATTTCTGTGCAAGTTTGATTAAAAGAAGGCATTTAATTTAATACTGCATCATGTTCGCGGCACTAAAGGATATAATATATATTAAATATATATGTGTATAAATATGTGAATGAGTATAAATTTATATGTGTGTATTTTCCCTCTTCCATGAAGTAGATCTTAAAAAGTTAGAAAAATAGAGTTCTCAAAAAAGAAATAAGATGCTCTGAGAAATATCTCTCATTATAAAGGAAATATATTATTCTCTGACTTTTTGTTTAATTGATTTTTTTAAATATAGGCAACACATTGCCCAATGTGATGAGGCTGCTAAAATGTTTAATTCTTTTATACTGGGTGGGGTTAAAGTAATTTTGTGTTATGTGCAGGACTGCAACAACTCATTCATCCTCAAGAAATTCAGTCGCTGTTGCTCTTCTTGTGAGAATCTATTTTATAAGCTATCTCCACAACACTAATGTACTGTTAAATTTTCTGGAGTAACTGTATTTCAAAATATTGACGGGAATATTCTTTTCTACAGAGAGGACACTTTCTGTGGAGAGCAACTGACATGGCATTTTTATATTTTAGCATTATATCATGCATTAGAAAAATATGGAAATCCCTGCATAATTTTAAATAGGGCATGTCAAACTTATCAGTTATTTGAAAACAAGAAACTAAGCAAGCATGGGGGAAAATATCAGAAATTGAGTCTCAAGTTGGAAGAAATTATAAAGACTCCACAAATGTTGACAGTTCAAAGAGAAAAATAAAATGATTAATTATATAATACAAAGAAACTTTTTAATACAAACATTCATTAGCAAAAATGAAAATTTATTGTCATTTATTGTTAACAATGGCAAAGAGAGAGGTCTTAAATAACATGGAGAGTGACAAAAGAAACAAGTAGTCTAGCATTTTATGTTTATAAGATTTTGAAATAAATGAGTCCACAATTATGGAGCTGTAGTCCATTAGTACTAAGATGTCTGGATATAAGCATCATAATAATAATAATTGTTTTTTTAAACTGCATCAACATTGACAGATAACTTCAGCAGCAATTATAAAGAAAAAAATACCTTTAACTTGAAAAGATTTTATTTAAAGAAGCTAAAAGTAAGTAATGCCCAATAATAATAGCTAACATTCATGTAGCGTTTATGGTGTGCCAAATAGAGTTCAGTACCTAAGCACAGTATCTAAGTAACTGAATTAATGAACTCATTTCATTAACCCTATGAAGGAGGTACTATAACACACAACAACCCTATGAGGTAGGTACTAAAATGGTATCAAATACTCTCCCCATTTAGCCAGAAGGGAATCTGAGGAACAGAGAGGATAAAATACCTGGCCCGAGGCCTCAGAGATAGGAGGTGGGAGAGCTGGAATCTGAACCCAGGCAGCATGGTTCCAGATTGTACAGTGTTACAGTGTATCATATGGTCTCTTCCAACAAGTCACCGTATTGAGCCACATGAAACTGTAGATGCTAAATTCAGACGATATCAAGTTCCCTCTAGTAAAAGGAACTGAGGTCAAATAAGCTTGTGAAATGCAACATTCTCAACTCTTGTTGGGGAATTCCCATTTTGCATATTTATCTTTAAAAATAAAAACAACTCTTGATGTACAACAACTTAAAGTACTTAATTCTATCCAGAAATATCTTCTTGAATGAATTGACTAAAACAATCTAAACTAGCTATGTAATCAAGGGCGGGACAGAATATGCCATTAAATTAGTGGTAGGATATTTTTTCCCCCCTCAGGCTGATGGCTGATGTGTCATGGCTCAGTTAGCAAGATGCACAATTAACCTTAACTTAAGGACATATACTAACAAGAAACGGATCTAGTTCAAGTTTCAGATCCTCTTCTTCAAGTGGCTGTAAAAAATGTATGGATAAGAATAAAGGAGATTATGTAACAACCTAAATGGGAAAAGAATTTTAAAAAGAATAGATATATGTGTATGTATAACTGAATCACTTTGCTGTAAACCTGAAACTAACACAACATTGTTTATCAACTATACTCCAATATAAATTAAAAAGTTAAAAAAACACAAAGCCATTTAAAAAAAAAGAATAAAGGAGATTTTTGAAACTACAGAAATACAGTTTACCCTTGAGCAACGTGGGAGTTAGGGGCACTGATCCTTCACACAGTCAAAGTTCTGCATATAATTTATAGTCAGCCCTCTGTATCTGCAGTACCTCCATATGTGCGGATTCAACCAACCAAGGATGGTTGAACTGTAGTACTGTAGTATTTACTATTGTGTAAGTGGACCCACACAGTTCAACCCGTTGTTCAAGGGTCAACAGTAATCATTATATATTCTTGTTATTGGGGGAATTATAAGAGAAAATAGAAAATGACAAAACTTGCCAAACTTCAGGATACCTGACCCTTCAGCCATGGCCCTCATTCTGAATCATGCTGTTAGTGGCACATTTACAGCTCACTTCTGATTTTCTCATTCTTCCCTTAAATTTTCATGTCTAATGACAAAAATTGTGGTCAGATGTTTATTCCAAAGTGAAATAGGAAAAAAATGGGGATAAGATTGTAATAGTGGAAAAATAGAATATGGTTGCATTAATCTAGGTCAGATACACTTGTGATCCATGACTATTTCAGAAATAATACGGTGTATGTATGTAGCCCATGCTGTTTTCCAGCAAAAAAGTTCATGGTGTTCAGGAGAGTTTTCTAGTTCCTATCATCTCCAAAATGTTTGCTATTCATACATTGAAGAGGCAAATGTAGTCTAAATTAGGTGGACAGCATTATGTTTTATGTAATTTTAGTTTTAGCAAAGACACAATTTAACCTTGAAACAAAACAAGAACAAAGGCACGTTTGAGAGAGAATAAGTAAGAAAAACAGCAAATATTTTTGTTCAAAAATGAATTTGTTTTTGGATAATGCTTTCTTAGGCAGATCTTATGAATTGAATTGTTTTATATATCATTATGAAAAATATAAAATTAACGCATTTGACTTTTTCTGTATTATTTTTAATATGTAATATATGAAAATTATAGCATGTGTATTTTATTGCAGTAATTATAGACATAACAGTTCATTATAAAGCTGTTTTTAAAATGTTTGATTCTTTTTAGTGTTTTCTATGTATTTGAACATATAGGACTATTGTGATGTCAGTCAATTGTGATTGAGGGATGAGGGTAAGGAAAATGGAACTTGGCTAATCTAGAATTTACTCTGAGCTGCATAAATGCTTTATAAATTTCATATGCAAAACCATCTGGATAAGTGGACACAGCAGTTTGATGATGTTGTATAAACTCACCATTTATATTAAGGTAGCATGATCTTATCCTAAGGATTTGTATAGATGTCAAGAGGATAAAAACTTCAAGAGGGTGAGGAAGAGGGGATGTTTTCATCAGAAGGGGGTACTTTAAAAGCTCATTTGTCTGTCCAGAGCATATAAACATAATACCTGAGTCATTTTAAATTGCCACAGTTGTGAAAGAACTGTTATCCTAAAAAGGATTTTGGATAAAACCCTGCCAGGTTAAGGCTTCCTAGGAACTGCTTTGCATTTTTATAAGTAATAGGACTTTCTGAAATTCTAGCTAAATATTGTATTTATGAAGGTTAGTATTTTTCAACAGTAATAGTCCGTGCAGTTCGGGGATGATCTGTTAGTTGACTTTCTAAACTCAATTTTTAATTGAATCTTATTTTTCATATTCTCTCCTTTATTCCCCTTCTCTCTAATGTAAAAATAATTGAAATACTAATAAAGGCTTTACAGCATTCTACAAAAGATTAGCAGAATCATCAGGTTAGGAGTTATATTAATGAAGAGAAAAGTGTTGTTGCCTCAATATCTTTTTTGAGTCTCTATATTTTCCCTTTCAAGTAAATATTAAATATCCACATTTAATTAAAGTAGGGGAATCTTGTAAGGGTGAAAAAGAACAATAGGAAAACAAATAAGAATAGAAAACTGATATAGACAAAATACATCTGAATTCCAGAAATTGGGCAAAATAAGAAAATAGAAGACAAATAATATTCAGGAAGAGATATGCTGAATTCTGTCACATATTTTAGGAATGAGTTAGTCAGTGTTATGACCAATAGTGACACTTAAGAATAGATTTCAACTTTAAAATGTATCTTTATATTTGAGGTTACTATGACAGTTTTTCTAAGAAGTCTTGGTGCTGAAAGACTGAAAATCAGTAACATAGGTAATAGCTACCTTCCAAAATCAAAATTAAAAATATAAAAAATAAAATTTCTGAATATCTGTCATGTCAATGACACTGTTTAAATTAGTAGTTCCTAAACTGGATTGTTGAAACGTCATTTCTTTCATCAAAATCTCTTTGAATTTATATTAAGAGATTAAAAATCAATATTTAAAAAGATTAGTTAGAAATAATTTATGATTTCAGTGATGTGTGATTTTTGAAGGTTTAATACTGTATTATTTGATAGTTAATTTATTATATTGTCATGATTGTCAAATGTTGCAAAACCAATTAGAAAATTACTTAATTGTCTATGCATCATTCTTTTAAGGAAATTGAAGCAGGATATCTATGAGGTACATCCAGTAAGTAGCTAATACCTTAAGCTGCAGTCCGCAGCCTTTTTGGCACCAGGGTCCAGTTTTGCGGAAGACCAGTTTCCACGGGCAGGGTGGGGGGATGGTTCAGGAGGTAATGCAAGCGATGGGGAGTGACATATGAAGCTTTGCTCGCTTTCCCACTCACCTCCTCTGTGCGGCCTGGGTTTTTAACAGGCCGCGGACCGGTGCCAGTCCGTGGCCAGGGGTTGGGGACACCTGCCTTAAAGCAAAGGTTATAAACATTTGTAGTTACTTTCTATCAATTTTTCAAAGAAATCAGGTTGCTACCAAAATGGAAATGAAAGTCTATTAGTTTATTTTTGAAGGACCATTATTTATTTAATGGAGGTCCCAAAATGGGAATCAAAGTCTTACTATTGGACAATAAGAAATGTATTTGTGTGAACTAATATAGATGCATGATGGGATGTGGAGCAAGGACAAGAAAAATGAATCTAAAGAGGAAAATGTGTGTGGGGGTTCTTGGGAAGAAAAACGGGGAATATTTATTAACATGCTTGTGTTGTTAGCCCAACATGGTTCCATCAGTCAGAAAGAGGGCTACAAGTGAAAGCTAATGTAGCTATTTTTCTTAGTGACTGCAAAACCAGATGCCTAAGCGGAGGTTTTTGGGAGTCCAGTAGTCAAAGATACAGTTGGAGAAATGGCCAAGCTTCCCACACCTCCCTGCCCCATCCCCCTTTTCTATGGAATATATCATGGTTCTATCTCAAGAGAAATGAGAGGGAACTAGTGCCCTTTGTCAATTTAAGGAAAGCAGGTGTATGCTGTGGAAAGAATGGTATTAAACAGAACAGAACCGTATTTCTCCATAACAAAAGCAACTGTAACCATTGATTATAAAAATTGATTCGCTTTTTTAACATGAACATATACTGGTGATAGTGCATACGTTGAAAACTTTATATTCAAAGAAGTGAAGGAGGAATTTCCTTATGTAGAAGAAATTGATTTTTGCTTGAGTAAAGATCAAACCCTCTTCTGGCACACAGCGGCACAGTTTCTGTAGTGGCTAAAGAGAATCAGTGGAAACATCTCCCTTTAAAATGTGATAAGGTTTGCAATAAATCAGCTACTTTACTAGACTTGCTGTGTCATTCACAATGAAACATCAGAGCTGAATGTCCCCACCAATATTTCATAGTTTTATTTTGAAAAAGTATCATCTCTAGTGTTCTGCCAGGATTGTATGATTTACTGTTCTACACTCATTTCTGAAATATCCATCCGCATCTCAGCTATTGTATTCTTGGCATCAGAAAAGATTTTGCTTCGGGTTTTATTTATTCAGAGCCTGTTAATGTTGTAATTTTTATATCACTGTCATGTCATTTTGCCACTAATGTCATATATTTGATAAAAGAGCACAGGGAGAGGAGCTGTGTTCTTATTAATTAGAGCGGTCTGATAAATGGATTATCTTATTTAGTAAGCAAGTCTTTGACAGGCAGGTGAATACAGATGGGCATATTAATGCTGGGTTAACATGAGTTTTAATTTCTTTGGTAAATTTCTGAACATCTCCTTGAAAACTGCCTAATAATGGCAGCTAAAAGTTATTTAATGACAACCATAAATTATTGTATATGCTCTATTCACATGGATTATTTCATTTTAATCCTTTCATCAGTCCTATGAGGGATGACCTGTTATTACAATATCCATTTACAGATGTGGTAACTGAGGCAAAACAAGGTTATAGTAACACAAGATTTCATGGCTAATAAAGGTAGAGTTGCAATGAGCCCTGGTAATTCTTCTTTGAAGATGCCTTCTTTACTGTCTTTGTAAATGTTGACCTCCTGTAACTCTCATTCTGACCTTCTGATAAATCTATAAATATTTATATAAAATATATATTTATATAAAAATTTCATAGTAGCTTTTTATCTGGATTTTATCTTATTATTTTCTCATTGAGAAACTGTACAGTTTCTGCTTCCATTCTATAACACAATACTAACTTGCTCACTATGCCCTTGATGGGGAGTCTGAGTAATGTTGCACTTTAAAATGTAAAAGAATATTATCAAAATTTATCTTGTTTTTATGTGGGAAAAAGTAATTTCCATCTGAGCCATCATTCAGATAATTTCCACTTTGAAAATGAGTCTGTTTTCCCTCTGCCATCCTCTTTATTTTCTGTTGGCCCGATTGCTGACTGGCTTCTTGTACAGAAGGTATGTAGGAATGATTGGTTTCTTACACCTGTGTTATAGCTTTGCCATTTTGATATTTATTTGCTGGGACTTTCCTTGAAACACACACATGCACACAAATTGGGTTTTAAGCGTTAACTTTATGAAAAGATAAGCAGAAACGTATGGTAATACCTGGATATATCTTTATTATTTGTATGTGGAAAACCTATTCAAGAGGAATTTCAAGAAGAAAAACGTGTTTATTTTAAAAGCAGTATAAGACAAAACTGAACTCATTTCCAATTCCAGTGAAACTCAGCTGTGTTTTTCTTCCCTGTTGAGTGATCCTCATTCATCTGGTTTTGTCCCATTCCCTGCCAAATCTTTCCCAGGATTTGTGGGATGTTGGTATCAACCTCTATCCAACTCTGACCAATTGGATTCCAACTGTTCCTAAAGGCTCAGCCACAGTCCGTGCATGAGTCTCTCCCAACCAACTCAGGGAGGACTTTATGAGCTTCCACAGTCCATAAAAATGAGTCACAGTGGAAATGCATTAGGCTTTTGTAAGCTTAGCACTTTAAATTCCCCAAATTTGGTATTTGTTTTGCAGTTTGTAGGACTGCTCTTCTACATTGGTTTCCAGTCTCCCACAGGGACTTAAGTCCCTCTCAAAGCCATAGATTCCTTGGCTGGAGCCCTAACACTGGTCTCTATTCTGTCAGTTACCTCCTTGAACGCTTCTCATTATTCTCTCATTACTTGCTGTGGCTCTGTCTGTCCCAAAACGTTAGTCTACTGGTATTGAAGGCTAGATCCCTTTGACTTTGAGTTTTATCACTTCACAGAAACCCTTGCTTTCTCCTCTACCAGATTACGTCCTCTTGGACATTGACGATGGCCTGGGTCAAATCTGAATGCACTAACTTCCTGAGGGCAAACATTAAGCGTTAGAGTGTTACCTATGGAGCTCAGTCCCAGGGGTTGTTTAGCTGTTATCCTTATTATCATGACTTCCTCCCTTTTCCCAACAGCTTAGGCCACCAAGTTCCCAGCTTGTCTATGAACTAAACCCATGTGAGGAATAGCAGTAAATATATGGCTTTTCTTCTCAAGTACCTCTGGCTGAATCAAATGGATTACTCACAAATGCATCCTAGGTATTGAATATTGCTTTCACTTCTGTTTTTTATTGTAAAGGCTGAAGCAGGCTAGAAAAGGGCAATGTGGTCCCTAGTTTTCTGCTGATACAGAAGCTGGAAGCTAATTTGATAATATCCTCCATTGTGACATACTATACAATCCACTGCTCATGATGGTCTGTAAGGGATTTCAACTTTCAAGTGCTTAACTACAAGGTCCTGCCCTTTTTACATCCTGTCACCACCTCACCTCACTTTCCATGATGGTACTCAAATTAGCTGGGTTGACTTATATCAGTCACTGAGCTTGATAGTCTTTTTCATTAAATCAAGGAGGTGGACAAGATGCTGTCTACTTTTAGTTTCTGATATAAGATATCTTACTAAGTGTCAAATCATAATTCCAGTGACTATACCCTTATAGCAGCTTCTAAAAGACTGGAAATAGAAAGAGCAGGAATTGCTTCTGTCCAGTGTCTGGTTCTACTGAGAACTAGCTCTGGCTTGCATCTGCTTCATTGTGATATGGCATTTTGTACATTGTTGTCCTTCCTATATATTGAATGACTTTAAGTTTGTATCTCAAATATTTTAAAATTTCCATCCACACTTTATGAGAAATAGATTTCTCTACCTTCCCAATTTTACTCAAGAAAGGTTTTTGGAATGTCTTATAGTGGAAAAAATACATATTTTCATTATCATTAGCATCAATCACTTTCTTATTTCTCGTTTTTTTGCTTCGCTTATTACGAAGAACATAGTGGGAATCACTCTACCCAACAAAGTTAAAAAAAAACCTTTTAAAAATTTACACAGATTCTCTTTTATTCCTTCAAGTTGCACAGGCATGGACATATGATGGATAGAAATATTCTGAGGTAAATACTCAGAATTTTGAATTATTTTCTGTAACAACAAAGTATCCCAATAATTTCTTGGAGATTCAGCTGACTAATTACTACAGATTTGGTTGCAACCCAAGTCACTTTAGTACCTTACAAAAAGTGAGAGGCTTCAGGTAAGATTATCAGCATGAGAATAAATGAGTTAGCAAGCATTGATAAACCTGGAGAACAACAGGGCTAAATGTTTAATGCATCATTTGAGTATGTGCCACTGCAGAAAACTGAATGAACAGCTTTTTGGTTATGTATATTGGAAGTAAGAAATTTTTAGCATTGTTTTGCATTTCTTTTGGTGACAGACTTATCAAAATGAACATTTTCTGATAGAGAATGCCTAGTAGGCTTTCTCTCTTTTAGAGCTTAGTGGTGTGTGTAAAAGCTCCAACCGGTCACCCTTTGTATTTACCTTCCTTCTCTTATGAGGAACCATTCACCTGTAAAGCATTTGCTGAATGTTGACTCTGTGTCAGCATCAGGGTTACACTGTGCTCACGCTTAGGGCCACAATGAAAGAGAAGTATGTCGTATAGTCTAGACAGTCACCAAGTCTACCATTGGTTCTGGAGCAGTTTTCAGCATTCAAATTTTGTTAGATTCTTGAACTATGAATGATGGTATAATGTCAGTAATTTTCTTAACAGCAAAAATTTTCTGAAGAGCTATCATGTGCAGAGTGGTCTTTATTTCAGACATAAACAGTGCAGTTCCTAGCCTCAGGAAGGGCATTCTAGTGAGTTCACATAAGGACCCTCTGCTTCCACATCATTCTAGTGATAGAAAAGGAGAAGGAGGAAAGGCAAGAGAAGTGGAAGGAGGAGCAGGGGGAGGAATAATAATAGATAAAATTTTGTGTGTCTAATGTATACTAGGAACTCTAGATTTCAAGTGAAGCATAATATGATCTCTTTAAAATGACTTATCTAGCTGAAGTAGAAACTAACATTCATTGTGCACTTCCTATTATGTAATTTCAGGGACTCTATAAAATAATAATCAATGTTCATTGAGAAGTAAGTACTAATTGAGAAGTGAGAAGTAAGTAGTAAGTAATCCATGCTTTACATGGATTACCTTTGCGTGGATGCTTGTATCTAATCCTTTACATGATTTTTCAATCCTGCTTTACAGGGGTTATTTTATCCAGTCATCTGCAAACCCCTATGAGATGGATAGGTACAATGCCTGTCCCCATTTTGAAGATGAGGAAGTCTAGGCACAGAGAGATTGATAAATTGCCCAAATTCGCATAGCTAATGGGATGTGGAGCTAGGATTTAATTTCAGGCAGAGAAGGAGATTTTCCATGAAACTAATGGAATTTAAGATTCAGGAACACTCACTTTTACAGACTAGTTCCAAGGATTTATACTTAAATTGTATTTGTAATTTTGAATTATTTTTCTTAGAAGGACCCTAAAATGTTTATAAGCTTCAGAACCCAGGCAATTGGGCCTTCTACAACAACTTCAACTTCCAGCTAATGAAAGTGTAAACCTACCTGCTTCTTGAACTGTCTTCTTCCCTCTTCTGATGGTAGAGGAAGTGGATTTCCTGGAAATAAAGGCCAATCTGTCACTTTCTCCTCAGGAGCCTATTTTCTCTCCATTTCAGAGACTGTGATCTGTCAGTCATATTTATTCTAATTCTGTCTCCTTCATCCTTATTATCAATCTATTTTTCTCACTATATTAGTCCCATCAGCATTCAAACATACTTTTTTCTATTTTTAGTTTTTTAAGGAACCTCCATAATTTTCTCCATAGTGGCAGTATCATTTTACATTCCCACCAACAGTGCAAGAAAGTTCCCTTTTCTCCACACCCTCTCCAGCATTTATTTTTGTAGAATTTTTTGATGATGGCCATTCTGACTGGTGTGAGGTGGTACTTTATTGTGGTTTTGATTTGCATTTTTCTAATAATTAGTGATGTTGAGCATCTTTTCATATGCCTCTTGGCCATCTGTATGTCTTCTTTAGAGAAATGACTATTTAGGTATTCCGTCCATTTTTCTTTTTTTTTTTTTTTGGTATGCGGGCCTCTCACTGTTGTGGCCTCTCCCGTTGTGGAGCACAGGCTCCGGACACACAGGCTCAGCAGCCATGGCTCACGGGCCTAAACACTCCATGGCATGTGGGATCTTCACGGACCAGGGCACGAACCCATGTCCCCTGCATCGGCAGGCGGACGCTCAACCACTGCGCCACCAGGGAAGCCCCCATCCATTTTTTGATTGGGTTGTTTATAACCCAGCAATCCCACTAATGGGCATATACCCTGAGAAAAATGTAATTCAAAAAGACACATGCGGGCCTCCCTGGTGGCACAGTGGTTGAGAGTCCGCCTGCCGATGCAGGGGATACGGGTTCGTGCCCCGGTCTGGGAGGATCCCATGTGCCGCGGAGCGGCTGGGCCCGTGAGCCATGGCCGCTGGGCCTGTGCGTCCGGAGCCTGTGCTCCGCAGCGGGAGAGGCCACAGCAGTGAGAGGCCCGCGTACAGCAAAAAAAAAAAAAAAAAAAAAAGACACATGCACCCTAATGTTCACTGCAGCACTATTTACAATAGCCAGGACATGGAAGCAACCCAAATGTCCAGCAACAGATGAGTGGATAAAGAAGATGTGGTACCTTATATACAATGGAATATTACTCAGCCATTAAAAGGAACAAAGTTGGGTCATTTTTAGAGACGTGGATGGACATGTCAAAGAAAGTGAAGTAAGTCAGAAAGAGAAAAACAAATGTATATTTACACATGTATGTGGAATCTAGAAAAATGGTACAGATGAACCTATTTTCAAAGCAGAAATAGAGACACAGATATAGAGAACAACCATATGGACACCAAGTGGGGGAAGGGTGGGTGGGATGAATTGGGAGATTGGGATTGACATATATACACTACTATGTATAAAATAGATGGCTAATGAGAACCTGCTGTATAGCATAGGGAACTCTGCTTAATGCTCTGTGGCGACCTAAATGGAAAGAAAATCCCCAAAAGAGGGGATATGTATATACATATGACTGATTCACTTTGCTGTACAGCAGAAACTGGCACAACATTGTAAAGCAACTATACCCTAATAAAAAAAAATGAAAGGAAGGAAGGACGGGAGAAAGGAAGAAAGAAGGAAAAACTACTGAGTTAACCAATGCCTCTATTCACAGTATGTGAATACAATTACTGTTTGCCATAGTAGCAAATGAAGTCAGTCATGTAAGAAAGTTAAAGAAAAGCAAAACAAAAAAACCTCTCTTTTTCCACCATTAAAAAGGAAAGATTAAGCAAAGAAAAAAATATTCCCAGTCTCCCCATTTCCATCCCAGCTGTTTCCAAACCACTCAACTTGCTTTCCCAGCTAGCAAAAGAACTCTTCACTGGATGTCTTCACTATACTCATTTTTTTATTTACTTAAAAAATACTTATTGATACCTGCTAGGTGTCAGGCTTTGTGCTAAGTCACAGGATTAAAACAAAGAACACAGACTTCATAGGAATAGTAACTTACAATAGGAGCTTGTATCTGGTACATTCTATTGCAGATGCATTTAAGAAATAATAATAGAGATCTTAGTATATTGCATTTAGTACTCTCTCTTATTAAACATATCTAGGTTTTGGAGACTTGGTATGCCCATACCCAAATAAACTACCACTGCTTTAAAAAAATTTTGCAAAATGTTAGAGAAACTTTTAGATTTTAAACCTAGCATTTGTATCTATATACATTTATCACTCTTCATTGTCATCTAAATTCATCAGTCTGCTTTTAATTTAAGATATTCACTTTACCTAATTATTTAAATATTTGAGTGACTAAAGTGAATAAAATCTCTCATTGCTGTGAGTCCAAACAAGAGGGCCATTAGCCTACAAAATGAGATTTTCCTGGGCATTTCTATTAATATTGATAAGTTTTATTTACCCCCATTCTATGGATTAAACAATGAGCATTGCAGATAAATGAATAACTTTCCCAATCTCATCCATTCAATGATATACACAAACAAAATTCAAATACAACTCTCTTTGATTGCACAGCCTAAGATCTTTCAAATATACGTTTTGAGTGTAGCAAAATCAAGAGACATAGGATGGGTGCGATTGGTTGGGGACTAAAGGACCACAATGATGAACATTAAAGAGCATGACCTCAAGGGGAGGAGACAAGGGGAAAAGCTGTATAAGAAAACCTTAGGTAGAAAATATATAATCGTTTGTGCTTGAGTAGAACAGAAAACCCACAGCAGCAGTGTCAATAGCTTAGCTTTGTGTCCTTTGAAGTCTTCCCTATTGTGTCTCTGGTCTCTAGACACGGAAGACGGACATTTAAAAAGTTCGGTCAAAGAGACCTCAGTTGATAAGTGGCTGTTTGTACTATTGATAAATTGTTTCGCTATCATTTTCTGTAAAACCAGATTCAGTGTTTGTAAAACACAAGCTCTTGCTATTTTTGCTTTCAAAGTATTGGATTCTTTTGCTGTTTTAGGAGAAGCATTTTAAAGGGAGGATTTGTTCCTAGTTTCCTTTAGCTGATTTTAAGTTTATTTGAAATTTTACATGATTTAGTGTTCTGCAGAGAGCTCTGTTCTTTCCTTCCCTTAATGTTGACTTGAACAGCTTGATGAGAGTTTAATAGAATTTGTTTAAAGTTATTGCTGACCTTGAATTAAGTGGGAACCAGTATATCCCCATGCAGGTATGGGCTTCAATTTATGGCAAATATGTTTGTCTTTACAGTCATGCATAATTTCCAAATTCCAGAAATAACTTCTGTTTTATAGCTGTACCTTCCAAACCCATCATAAGGAGGGCTCTGTCAGCATTTCTATTACATTATTTACTTTACAGAGGTTTATAACATGGTCATAAAACTCACTCCAGGATTAGTTTCGTCAGATAAACTCTCATCTCGGGAAGAAAGGTGTTATTTTTTTCCAATAGTTTAAAAATAATATACTGACTTGCTTCTTCTCATACAATTGGAGTTCATAGACTCCTTTTTTGCCATAAAGCCTTTCTTTCTCTGAAAGAAGATGTCCTAATTGGCCTTTATGTATTTATGCACTAGAACCTCTCCTTTCTCCTCAGAAGGGAGAGCTACATAGCAACACAGAGCTTGGACACAAAGAGTTCAATAGACAGGAGTTCAAATCCCTATCTATGACTTAATAGGTAAGAGATTGTTAACTACTTATGGAATATGATAAGGAATTAATAAGTCCTGGCTATAGAGGTATATATTATCTCATTATTTTTAGTCCTGTTATCACATAGGAACTTAATGAACTCCTTAATCTGATGCATATCTCTAAATAATGAATTAAATTTTTTCTTTCACTTACTCATTCAGTACTTATTGAGCATCAGAGTGGATGCTAGAGATACAAAGGCAAGATAACATGACCTCTGCCCTCAAGGGATATGTAGTTCAGTAGGAAGAGTCAGCCTTTTACAGAGACGAAGTAGAGAATATTTAATGCTTACCTTGAAGCTGGGACAGCTCAGAGCAAAGTCACTTTACTCAGACTAGGGCATCACTGAAAGCTTTTTAGGTAGTAGGTAGAAAGGTGGGTATTTCTGTACTGAATACTAAAGGATGATGAAGGAGACGGATAAACATCCTTGGATCATGGAAGCAGCAGTGTGCAAAGCATAAAGAGGAAAAACATGGCATAAACTGGGAACTAGAATATGACTGCTGTTAAGAGTATAGGGGGATGGAAGAGTAACAAGAAGGTGTAATGGAAAGATATTTCTGTTGATTCTCCATCATAATGAACCTGCCTAGGTTCTCTCTTGGCTCAGTTATTCTGCATGCCATATATTTCTCTATTATGGTTTACACCTTTATTTTGATGAAGTACATTATCCAGTTACTTAAAAAAATTGTATGGAAGGTATACTATTTTAAGGTTCTTATATGACTTAAAATGACTCTATTCTATGCTCTCCTCTTGATATATAATTTAGCTGAGTATATAATCTTAAGTTGGAAATTATTTTCCTTTAGAATTTTGAAGGCATTGTTCCATTGTGTCCAAGCATGTGATAGTGATGTTGAGAAATCTCAAGCCATTCTGATTCCTAATATTTGCATATGACCTATACTTTTCTCTTTGGAAGATTTTGGAATAACCTCTTTGCCACTATGTTTCTGGAATTTTAACTATTTTTACTAGTTGTTTTTGACAATCTGTTGGACCTTTAACTCAGAAACTCATATCCTTTAGGGCTGGAAATTTTCTCAAAATATTTTATTTGTTATTTTTTCCAATTCTTTTTTTCTTTTCTCAATTTTTTGAGCTCCTCTTATTCAAGTGTGAGATAATATTGTCATATGCTCGACACAATACTATACACAGATAATCCTAAAAATGCCACCAAAAAACTACTAGAACTAATCAATGAATTCGGTAAAGTTGCAGGATACAAAATTAATGCACAGAAATCTCTTGCATTCCTATACACTAACAATGAAAGAACAGAAAGAGAAATTAAGGAAACAATCCCATTCACCATTGCAACAAAAAGAATAAAATATGTAGGAATAAAACTACCTAATGAGGTAAAAGACCTGTACTCAGAAAACTATAAGACACTGATGAAAGAAATCAAAAATGACACAAACAGATGGAGAGATATACCATGTTCTTGGATTGGGAGAATCAATACTGTGAAAATGACTACAGTACACAAAGCAATCTTTGGATTCAATGCAATCCCTATCAAATTACCAATGGCATTTTTTACAGAACTAGAACAAAAAATCTTAAAATTTCTATGGAGACACAAAAGACCCCAAAGAACCAAAGCAATGCAATCCTGAGGAAAAAAAAGACAGAGCTGGAAGAATCATATTCCCTGACTTCAGACTATACTACAAAGCTACAGTAATCAAGACAGTACAGTACTGGCACAAAAACAGAAATATAGATCAATGGAACAGGATAGAAAAACCAGAGATAAACCCATGCACCTATGGTCAACTAATCTATGACAAAGGAGGCAAGGATATACAATGGAGAAAAGACAGTCTCTTCAATAAGTGGTGCTGGGAAAACTGGACAGCTACATGTAAAAGAATGAAATTAGAATACTCCCTAACACCATACACAAAAATAAACTCAAAATGGATTAAAGATCTAAATGTAAGACCAGACACTATAAAACTATTAGAGGAAAAAATAGGAAGAACACTCTTTGACATAAATCACAGCAAGATCTTTTTTGACCTTCCTCCTAGAGTAATGGAAATAAAAACAAAAATAAACAAATGGGACCTAATGAAACTTCAAAGCTTTTGCACAGCAAAGGAAACCATAAACAAGACAAAAAGAGAACCCTCAGAACGAGAGAAAATATTTGCAAATGAAGCGACTGACAAAGGATTAATCTCCAAAATATATAAACAGCTCATACAGCTCAATATAAAAAAAAATAAACAACCCAATCAAAAAATGAGCAGAAGACCTAAATAGACATTTCTCCAAAGAAGACATATAGGCCAGGAGGCACATGAAAAGCTGCTCAACATAAGTAATTATTAGAAAAATGCAAATCAAAACTACAATGAGGTATCCCTCAGAATGACAACCCTCAGAATGAGAGAAAATATTTGCAAATGAAGCGACTGACAAAGGATTAATCTCCAAAATATATAAACAGCGCATACAGCTCAATATAAAAAAAAATAACCCAATCAAAAAATGAGCAGAAGACCTAAATAGACATTTCTCCAAAGAAGAAATATAGGCCAGGAGGCACATGAAAAGCTGCTCAACATAAGTAATTATTAGACATGCAAATCAAAACTACAATGAGGTATCACCTCATACTGGTTAGAATGGGCATCATCAGAAAATCTACAAACAACATATGCTGGAGAAGGTGTGGAGAAAAGGGAACCCTCTTGCACTGTTGGTGGGAATGTAAAGTGATACAGCTACTATGGAGAACAGTATGGAGGTTCCTTAAAAAACTAAAAATACAATTACCATATGACCCAGCACTCCCACTACTGGGCATATACCCAGAGAAAACCATAATTCAAAAAGACACATGCATCCCAATGTTCATTGCAGCACTATTTACAATAGCCAGGTCATGGAAGCAACTTAAATGCCCATCGACAGATGGATGGATAAAGAAGATGTGGTACATATATACAATGGAATATTACTCGGCCATAAAAAGGAATGAAATTGGGTCATTTGTAGAGACATGGATGGACCTAGAGGCTGTCATACAGCGTGAAGTAAGAAAGAGAAAAATACATATTAACACATATATGTGGAATCTAGAAAAATGGCGCAGGGGAACCAGTTTGCAAAGCAGAAATAGAGACACAGATGTAGAGAACAAATGTATGGACACCCAGGGAGGTGGGTGGTGGTGGTGGGATGAATTGGGAGATTGGGATTGACATATATACACTAATATGTATAAAATAGAGAGCCAATAAGAACCTGCTGTATAAAAATATTAAATTTAAAAACCATGAAAAAAATATTGTCATATGATCTAATTTTCTTGTCTTCTGTCTTCTAAATATTATTGCATACATTTGGTAATGCTTAATGGGTTATTCTGTAAACTTTAATTTTAAATCCTTCTATTGATTTTTTTCATTTTTTATTACGTTTTTAATTACCAAGGGCCATTTTTATTCTCTAAATAATCATTCAAAAATAGCATACAAATTTATTTGGATAAGGGCATAATCTCTTATTAACCTGAAGGTAATGATGATAGTTTTCTTTTCTGAATAATTTCTATTTCACTTATATTTTGTTGAATTGACTGGTTTTGGTCTCTGTCTTCCATATAAGAGGGTTTCTTCAGATGTTTGGTAATCCTGGTTGCTTGCTCATGATTAGATTAAGAAAGTTAAGAGGTGATTTAAAGCTATGAATACATAGGTGGTGTTTGTTGACTGTGTACTTAACCAGGCAGGCCATTTGTTAGGGATTTCTTAGATAGGTAATTTTTTTTTATATTTCTTCTTAGACTGGTCAGATTTGCCAGAGAAAGCTTTTTCAAACTTCTACTAGAGAGTAATAGGTAGGTACTGATATTATAGGAGCTAGCATTCTGGAAAAAGTGTTGAGATTGTCTGAGTTCAGCATTCCAAATACATGTATTCACCAGTTTGAGGTGGAAATCAAGTTAGGTTCTAGATTTTTCCCCTGGCAGTTTGCAAGTTTTCTCGCTAGAGACTGGTAAATCCCTTTCTCCTCATCCATCACATTTCCAGCTTCCCACAATGTTACTGCTGGTTTCTTTTTTCCTGTTCTTCCCACTCTATGTGTTTATGCCTAAATGACAAACAAAGGAAACGTATTGTAGTTGCAGTGGTGTTTGGAAGGAAGAAAATGCACATACAAGTGTTCAATCTGCATTTTTAACTTGAAAGCAGTTCTCTCTTAAACATACATCATTCCAACTTTCCTCTCCACCACTCGTGATAAATTGCATGTATTGAGATCACTAATTCACCTGAATTGCTAAATTCAGTAGGTTTTTTTTTTTTCCCTGACTCTTCATCATACTTGGCCAGTGTTTGCACAGTTGAGTAATAGTCTGTCTTCCTTAAAACACTTTCTGAAATTGGAATTTAGGAATTCTCCTGCTTTTCCTCCTATTTCTATGCCTACTCAGTCTCAATCTCTCTTTCAGGTTTCTCATTTCCTCATCCTCTAAACGGTAGAGTCTCCCAGGGTGTAGTCCTTGTATCTCTTTACCTTTTTTTAGTCTCACTCTCGTCATGTGCTTATCTAATATTATGACTTTAAGTATTAGTTACATGCTGATGACTTGTAAGCTTTTATTTGCAATCCTGATATCTCTACTGAACACCAGACTCACATGTTCAATGTCTACTCCTGGATCTCAAAGTTAACATCAACAAAATTGAGCTTCTGATCTCCTTCCCCAGACCAGTTCGCTCCTCCTGAAATCTTCCCCATTGTAGTAAATAGTACATGCTCTCTGTCAATCACCCAAACCAAAGCTTGAGTTGTTCTTGACTTTGCTTCCTCAATTCATCTAATCAGAAAATCTAGTTGACTCTACCTTTAAAATGTATCAGGAATCTGATCTCTTTTTGTTATTTCCATTGCTATCACTCTCATTTAAACTACCATTTTCTTTCATGTTGATTATGGTGGCCTTCCTGCTACTTCTCTTGCCTTGCTCTCAACACAGCAGTCAAACTGATTATATTCAAAGTACTCCAGTGGATTCCCATTCACTCAGTGTAAAATCAAAATCCTTGTGATGGCCAGCAAGGCCCTGAATGAGCTCCTCTTCTCTTACTTCCCATTCTGAATTCCCTTTATTGACCTTTTCTATGTTTGTTGCAATTTTTCATCACCATAGCCACTTTGCTTTCTTGGTAGTTCCTTGAACAGGTTCTCTTGCCTCCATCTGAGCACCTCTGCACTTGCTGTTCTCTCTGCCTAGAACTTCCTCCATCCTTGCTCCTTCCCTCTACCATATTTATACCTCCTTCAAATCTCTGGTTAAATGTCACCATCTCAAGAAAGCACACCCTTCTAATTACAACACCTGTCTAAAATAGGATTCCCTACCCATTCATCTTTTATATTTACTTTGCTTTCACTTTTTATAAAGTAATAACATATTACATACTATGTTTATTTTGTTTAATAACCACTAGATTATATGATCCATGTGATTAAGAATTTTCATCTTTTTTCCTCACTGATATACCTCCAGGACTTACAACATGGCCTGATACAGAATAGACTCTTGATAAATAATAATATACACTGAGTAAATAATTGAATGAGGTAGATTAGTTTCATTATCCTTTTGCATTTGAGGAGACTGAACCTCAGGATTAAGCAACTTGCCCAAGGCCTCAAAATTCCTTAATGTGTGAAGCACAATTTAATTCAGATCTCTCTGCCTTCAGTGCCTATGCATTATCTAAGAATAAACTGCAATTGGTAAGTTAATTAAGATAAAGATGAGAAATTGTCTAGTGGACTTAAGAACAAAGAAATTTTCTGGTGGCCTTGACAGCAGCAATCCCAGGAAAGTAAGGAGACAGAAGCTGTAATGTAATAGGTTTAGGAATGAATGGAGACAAGTTTAGCTACTCTTTCAAGGGCATTAAAAAAGAGGAAAGGGGTACATAGGGAGATTTTTTTTAAGATGAGAGAATCATGAGGTTGTTGACAAGCAGAAGATGAGAGCCAGTTGAGAGTAAAAAAGGTGCAAAGGGAGGAAGGAGAGAAAAGTGATGAAGAAAAAAAACACTGAGTGGATGGGAGAGAATGTGACAGGGAAAAGAAAGTGTATAGGAATAAAGTTTTATTTTCCTAATTATTTAATAATCATTTAATATTATGAAATTAATTATTAATGATTATCAATAGTATTCAGAGTTATTACATTCATTCATATTTTCATCTGATCAATACTTACCAAGCTATAAGGCCCTAGGCACTGTTATTTGTTCTGGGTATCTGATGGTGAATAGTCATGAGTAACGTTATTGAGACCTATGCATTATCTCATCCTATCTTCACAAAAAACTTCTGAGATAGATACTGTTTTTATCCCTATTTTTTTATACAAGAGGAGACTGAATCTTAGAGAAGGGAGTGGTCTTGCCCAAAGTAATTCATCTAGGTAGTGTTGGTGTCTAAATTCAAACCACTGCAGTCTGACTCTACAACCCACCTTTAATTACTTTTCTCCACCACTTAAGACAAAATTTATATTCTGGTGAGAGGGACAGAAACAAAAAAGCAAGAAATCATTAAACATCCTACAAAGATCATTATACATTCTACAAAGAGATTTAACTAGCTTTATAGGATAGATAGTGACTGGGTAGTTGCTTTGGGTGATCAGAGAAAGCTTCTCTGAGGAAGTGGTATTTAGGCTTAGATCCGGGGTTTAATCAGAAACTAGCCACTAAAAGACTTGGGGGAAAAGCATTTCAGGCCCATGGTAGAAGTAGTTGCAGGCCATTTGTGGATTTCAACTTTTTATAATTGAGAATATAAAGCTAGTTTGGAGAATAGGGAGTGAAGATAAAAAATGGTGGGATATCAGACCAATTCAAACAGGTATGTAGCACCCAGATCAAGTGGGAATTTGTGGTCCTGTGGAGTTTAAATTTTATATTAGGAGCAATGACTTGCCATGAGAAAGTTTTAAGTATGCATTTAGTGTCATATAGTTTACATTATTTAATGATTACTCTGATTTTAGCAGGACCTAATGATCAGATTTCTTAATGGGTAATGTAAATTAGAAACTTAAGTTAACTTTGGTTTCTAACATGTCTCTCAATCTACCAGTTTATTAATGCAAAAATGGAGCATATAGGGTCATCTCTGCCTTCTTTACTTGGTGACTATAAAGATATTTAGTTCCTCTTCCCAGCTTTGTGAAATGGAGAAATGGATAAGAGTTGTTGGTAGGATATATTGAGAGGGAAAGTGAATTCATCCCTTAATTTTGTCAACATTCACTAGTTACTTACTGAGCACTGTACTGAGTGCTGGAGGAAATGGAGCCTTAAGGAAAACATGACACATGCCCACAGGGGGATGGAAGTGGGCTGTTGAATGGTCAGTAAAACGGTAACCAAGTATTGATATTGTAATCACTCACTATATTCACCAACTGAATTAGAGATGAGAGTATGAGAAACTAATGGAAAGGAATTTAATTGGTTAAACTGAAGAATTTAGATGGACTAGTAATAGTCACTTCACAAAGACCAAGCAAAGAGAATAAAATTCCATGGAGAATGACATTACACTATATGTGGTCCATAGATGTATCTAGTCAACAGAGCAATATAAAACAACAAAAAGAAGAGGATTTAGGAGGTAAATTGGAGAATGGTAGAACAAAGTATCTAAAACAGTGCCGTTTAGAAAATTACTTCAAAAAGATGAAATGCACGAATGATTATATTAAAATGGCAATTTGTTTAAAGCTTAAAGTTTGTGGAAATTTTTCTATTTGTTGATTCTCTCTAGCTGGCTAGGCTCTGCACTCCTTCAATACAGAGAACACTGTCATGGAAAGTAACGTTGCATGGCTCTTAGGAGGATGTGGAATTAAGCAAAAACAACAATAAAAACCTGGATTCAAACCCTGACTGTAGAATTTATTAGTTTTTTATTGTGAACTTGAATAAAGTAATCAGCAACAGAGTGACCCCCTTTCCAAAAGAAAGACAGAATTTTAGAACTAGAAGGAAACTTGATTATTTAACTCAAAACACTTATTTTACTGATAAGGAAGTGCAAATTCAAAGTTGTTAAATTATTTGACTAAGTTCCCATAAATTGCTACTGTTCAGAGCTCCACAATCACAACCATGCTGAGAACATCATTCCCTTTTAGAGCAGAGATGGCAACCTTAAATGGTACCTGGAGTGCTTAGTAAACTTTGAAGTATCCCAATCAAAATTAAGGCACATCCACAGAAAAATCCCAGTGGTTGCATCTGATCAGTTTTCTTTTCAATTTCTAGGTTTGCCAGTTCTTGAGTGCAACTTTCTTCAACTCCCTCCTTGAAATATATCTTATTTGTGACTTCTTTCAATAGCCCTGCAAACTTTTTAAGCACACTCTACTTAATTTGTGCCTATATTTCCCATTTTTCTCTGCCATTCATTATGGGTCCAACTAGACATGGGAAGAATTTCTCAAATAAAAGAAGCTGTAATATCAAAGAAAGGTAAGGTATGGGGAGAACTACAGCAGACAAATGACAATAAGACAGTAAAGTGCCTTGTATCTCTTTCTATACATGACTAGTGTTACATGTATCCTAACATATTCATTTATATATAGATATAGTTGTATTATACCTATTGCTATATTTGTATAAATGTATATAGATATACCATAGCTATATGTGGATAGATAGACCTATATTATATCTGTAGCTATATCTATATAGATGTATATAGATATATAGATGTAGCTCTACCTATACCTCCGGTTAGGCAACTGCCAAGTGTCTACAGAATCCTAAGTGGGATAATCCAGTGATCTACAACACAATGTCCATCTCAATCTGCTTGAGTTGAATACCCTTCATAACTGTTTGCTTCAGGAGAGAACTTGTGTTTAAATGGGAGCAGATGCAAGTGATAAACTGGAGTCAAAATTTGGAATTTTCTGATCTTCAACATAAATAGTTTCTTCATATTCTAGTGATGTTTGCTGGAACATCAGTATGCAGTAAAGTATACTATAAATGGCAAAACAGCATTTCTCCTGTTCTATGGCAAAGCCCCAAATATATTGACCTTGTTTTTGTCATATCAGGCTTTAGTGCCAAAACACTAAGTCTATTAAAGATACTTGCCATATACATACAGTGCTTTGAACCCTTTTTAAATTTGTTCATCACTGACTTAATGCATAATAACTAGCCAATTAAAATGATTTTAGAATTGGCATATAAACATGTGGCCATTATAGCCATCTTTTCAAGAGTGGGAAAACTCCTGCTGAAGCTACAGCTGGAAAATAATTTGCTGAAAAATCAGCTGAAGCGGGAGGTTCCAGCTCATTGAAACTCAATTTATTATATGCTCAAATGACTCCTGGAACAGTGGAATATGTAAGCAGTACAACTAGACAAGGTGAATTCCGTGCTGATAACAAATGTGTAAAATTCCAGTACCTATTGGAGAAGTGATAGCAGCCAAAATTCTATACTTGCCAACTAGTAGAAAATGTGAACATGCTGTTAGATAATTAACATTTTCCTTATCATGCAGGACTGGGTAGTGAATATGTAACCCAACTTTTTTTTCCCCCTCTGGATAAGTTGCAACTTGAAAAAGCATATGATTAAAGCAAAGCGCAGTTTTCTGAGAAACTTTGTGATATGTGCTGTAAACTTGTGATCTTTTAGCTTGTGGTTTGGGTGTTTGATCCTCCTTTGTTCAGAGTATAGGTGACTACATTTTTAAGATGACAGATACGTAATCATGGACCTCAGTTAATAAGATCAAATGGGTGGTAGCTTAGACATCTTATCTTCTCACAATTCTGTTAAACTTGAAACTAAGTAGTACTGAAGATTTGCTATGCTGATACTGTAACCCATTTGCCATCTTACTATTTATATGTATAGATAACCCTTGAATGGGAACTCTCAAAGCCACACAATGTAATGTAGAATTCAAAATGGTCAGTGATACCAGTTATTAATATTATGACATTTTGAGCATTCATGTGCTTTTAGATGAAATATGTTTATAATTGGTTTGAATTTCTAGTATTTTTATGCTAAAATGAAATTTAACTATTACCTGATGATGCTTAAACTATTGATAGAGTCATGTGGTCCAGACCTTTCTATATATTACAAGTAGACTTAATATTTGCCACACATGTTGTGATAATTGAGAATATATTTGCAAACAGGAATTTTATTTTACCTTTCTCTTTAACCCAGATGATACCTCATTTCAAAGACAATTCTTTGCATTCCGAAAAGTGGCCTTATGATGTTACTTTGTTTTGTCCTTGTGCAAAGGGTTTAGCACAAACTAAATTCCAAATTGGTGTTCAGTATATATTTCTTGGAAACAATTGATTTGCACTTATTTTCTTTGAATCAGTTTAATCAAGACTGAAAGACCTCAATGATTAGACCCTGTTATTCTCTCTTCCTTTTTTTTTTCCCTTCTTCTCTCTAAACTTAAACTCATAACCGAGGAAATCATCATGATAACTAACTATCCACCATGACCATGAGTTCAACCATTGATATGATCAGTTGCTTCCACGGTGATGGTGATGATGATTGAATTTGTCCTTACTTATACTCTTAGAAAGTGAAGATAGGGATGTTAAGTAGCTAGGCAAACATATAGACCATAGGATAATAAATTGTAACTCTACAGCATATATCATACTGGCTAACTCATATTTAAAGTTTTTTCAGAAAATTGTTTTATCATTATCATCATCATCATCATTGCCATCATCTTCCTCATCCTCTTTATAACTTATTGAGTATCTACCATAGACCTGATCTTCTGCCAAGAGTCTTCTGTACATTATCTTTTGCTAAATCTAGCCCCTCTCAATTCACCTAACTACCTTCCTTCCTCACTTAACCTTGAGAATGCTATACCCATAGTATGCATTGTTCCTCTCTTGTGTATCACCCTACTCTTCCTTTGATAAGCTTCAATAATACTTCATAACTTGTCCTTTAAATTTATATCATTAAGGAAATGTTCTACATTTATTAAAAATTCAGATTCCCTGCACTTCTCTTTATAATTAATCATATAATTATTTTATTAATGCCTATTTCCTCCATGAGAATGTAGCTCCATGAGGGTAGGGACTCTATCTAACTTATGTACTTATATATCTCCCTTGACTAGAGAGTACAAGGCATATAGTTTAATAATCATTTTAAATATATAAATGATCTCATTTAGTCACCTCATTTAATCTTTCCAGCAACTCTATCTGTTAAGTATGGTTATGTCTAGTTTACAGATAAGGAAGTAGACAGACAGGCTACATAAATTGACTGTAGTCTACTTTATAAGCAGTAAGCCCAGGATTCTAATGTTAGTTTTTTGGTTCCAAATTCCAAGATCCTTAACTTTAGATTATTGTTATTGAATCTTAGGTAAGATATTTATTCAGCTGACATATAGTGAATATCAGACACTATGCTAAGTGGCAGGAATTGAAAGATAGCTAAGACTTAATCCTTGCTTTCAAGTAGTGCAGAGTCAAATGGATAAAATAGAAAAGCCTAAACATTTTTCTAAAGAGAAATAATCCAAATTTTGATTCAAATTCCAAAGCTATTTTCTCTTGCATCATATAAGATGAAATTCATCTTCAGAGGATCTCTGGAAGACTGGAGTCATCAAAAACAAGAGATGTTGTCAGTTTTTATCCTAAATGAGAGAAGTCAGAGATATGTAAAGAAGAGGATTTTAATCACAATAATACATGATTAGGAAGTAGACACCTTTTTATTTCATAATGATAACCAGGGATAGCATTTCACTGAGGGGTGCAGCTTTTAGCATATGTATTTGTAGTCCCTTGTCCAGGATGGAATTTGTCAACTCAAGAATACTAAGTCAGGGCTTCCCTGGTGGCGCAGTGGTTGAGAGTCCGCCTGCCAATGCAGGGGACACGGGTTCGTGCCCTGGTCCGGGAAGATCCCACATGCCACGGAGTGGCTGGGCCCGTGAGCCATGGCTGCTGAGCCTGCGCTTCTGGCGCCTGTGCTCTGCAGTGGGAGAGACCACAACAGTGAGAGGCCTGTGTACCGCAAAAAAAAAAAAAAAAGAAAAGAAAAGAATACTAAGTCAATTTAAAATTAGCTTCTAAAGTTTAGGGGTGATTGTTAAATTCACAATAGTGTGCCTCATTACCATTTTATAATCTCTCACTAACAATAATGATAATTACAGATACTGAAAGATTGCTAATAGTTTTCTTTAATTCACATTGTGTCTTTATGTTCCAAAGTAGTTTTTTTAGTTGAAAAATAGGAAGGGTGCCACAAGAATGTTAAGTATCATGAATAAGATGGTATTCACAGTTTGTGTCTAAGCACACTCTAACCTTTAGAGCTCCCAACTTACAGCCTGCTTCCTCTCAACATTACAGCAAAATTCCAGAAAGTCCAGAATCTATTATTTTTTAAATCACAAAGTATTAGTTAATATTCTTCTTTCAATATTAAAAAATAGGGTAAAAAGTGAAATACCCTCTTCACCCCACATCACCATAAATTGTATTTCCTTTCACAAGCGTTAGATTTATTTTCTTGTGTATTTCTTACATTTTTTATGTAAAAACACTTTATTTTTTTCTTATCTTTTTTTATTGGAGTATAATTGCTTTTCAGTGGTGTGTTAGTTTCTGCTGTACAACAAAGTGAATCAGCTTTATATATACATATATCCCCTCTCTCTTGAGCCTCCCTCCCACCCCACCCCCACCCCACCCCTGTAGGTCATCATAGAGCACCGAGTAGAGCTCCCTGTGCTGTACAGCAGTTTCCCACTAGCTGTCTATTTTACCACTTTTTTTCCACAATGTATTTAAAGAGATATGCTTTCAGAAATGTAGTTTGGAGTTTTTTGTGTGTGTTTATGTGTTTGTGTGAATCTATGTTTTTACATAAATGTTCTTGAGTAATAATTGTGCACCTTTTTTTCAGTTTAAATTATCTTGTGGAGAAATTCTATAGATGGATAGATAGATAGAGAAATAGATAATCTATACATCTGTTTCAAACCTATGAATACCATTCTGCATTGTAGACATTTTGTTAAAGCATTTATTAAAGCATTATTCTATTTATGGAATTTAGAATACTTCCTTTTTTATATAAATAATAAGAACAGTGAATGTCTTTCTACCTGCCTTAATGATAAGATTCTGCATTAGAAAGTTACAAGCAGAATTGTGAGTAAAAGAGAATACACTTTAAAAAGTTTGATAGATAACTAAAAATTGGTTTCTAGGTATACATGATAATTTATTTCCTTACATCTTTGTCAGCATTAGATATTTTCACTCTTTCAGATATTTCATTGTTTTAATTTGCATTTTTTCAGATTACTTATTAGTCATTTGTATTTCTCCTTTTATAAATTTCTTGTTCATATACATTTCCATATTTTTTATTAGCTCCATTGTCTTCTATTGAATTTTAGGAGTTCTTTATATATTCTAGATATATGTATGTGAGAGAGAAAGAGAGAAATTAATACATATATAAGAGAGGGAGAGAGAAATTTTGCAAAATATTTTGTTTTATGTACTTACTTTCATTAACCTGGTGCCACATTGCTCAGTGGAGGGCTGGTAAATTTTACAGTAGTAATATTATTTATCAGATATTGAATATTATAAGAATAGGAGATGCTGAACTATATTTTTATATCTGTCACCATTTTTTTATTAAATCCTTCCAGATAGGAACTGATGTTTACACTTTATAATCATGAAAACTGAAGCTCAGTGAGATGATATGATTTGTCTAAAGTTAAACACTAGAAAATAAAGGAGTCAGAATTTCAGTCAGGTTATACTGGTTCTCCTGATTACATTGTGCTACTGATATCAGTATAGATCATGATATTAGTGGTATCTATTTATCTGTGTTGGTATCCATATCAACAGGTAGAGCTCTTGTTATATCAGTATTATGTAAATCTATGCTATGAATTAATTATAAGCATTAGGTGTTCTCCTAAAATACTTTATTCCTGTTTGGAGTAATGTAAAATATTGTGTCCTTGAAATTTTTAAGTTAACATGGGAAATGTTGTATTTTACCTCACTAAATGTGTAAGAGTATCAACCAGTTTTCATTAAATAGTAACCAATTTAAGAAGTAGATATTCTTAAGGCAAAACAGTTAAATAGGTATTGTTATGTTTGATTATTCTATACTTTGTGACCCCTACTTCTCTTAAACTCATACTATCTCTACAGCCTGAAATCTTCATACTTTCCCTCCAAACTCATATTAATCCCTCCAACCTCCTGCACAATATACTATACCATGATAGAGTAGGCTTTCACAAATACCTGCTTTCTATGGCATAATACCACAACCCCAGACATGCACGAGTTTAGAACCTTAACAGATGATCAAACTAAAAGCCAGAGAAATACTGGGTTTGGCTGTTTAGGGTAGCTTAATATTGTGATTCTTTTAATAGAGGTCAGTGGTAAAGGGTATGCTTTTGAAGTTATTCGGGCCATGCTTTGAATTCTGCATTAGTTTTGTGACCTTGTAAATAGAACTGTATAACATCTCTGCACCTATTTTTATCTATTTAAAGATTGTAATTGATTTTAGTAATTAAGGAAGATAATTTGTATAATATATTACCAGATATACAGAGAACTTCAATCAGTATTGATAATGATGATTATCAATCATTTGGAAAGTTAGCAGAAATCTTCACTGTTTTTCTCCTCTCTACTCCCACCCCTCAAATTTGGTTCCTATCAAAGCATATTCTTGGCCTGAGCTTAGACATTCCTTTCTCAAGAAGTTCTACCCAGGCTCTTCAGACTATCTCACAAAAAATCTCTCAGTGCCTTGTACATCTCATTTAATTGAACATATCAGACTGTAATTTTCCCTTTAATACCTGAATACTCTCCTATTTCCTTAGACTTTAAATTCCAAGAGGGTGGGGACTTTGTTTTGTTTTGTTTTTAAACTGCTATATCTCTCATCATGCTAGCATATGTCACAATTTTTGCTGAATTTTATAAAAGAATGAATCTGTACATGAATAAATGTTTTCTGATATAAATGTGTGTATGTCTGAAAGGGTGGTTGAATGGTCGGCCATATAGTTGGAAGCATGGGTAGATGGATAGGTGAATGCATTTCCACGAAGACTAAGGAATAATGTTAATGTCAGTTACAATGGTGGCAAGTAGAGAATATATTTTTAGATTGGCTTTTTGAAATCATTTAAACTATACTAAATGTCATGCCTTCACAAAGTGCTGACCTCAACTGCCTCAGTGAGTGTAAATCCAAGGAAGTTGAAAACATAGTGAATTTTACTTGGTATGTGGCAGGCTGAGTCTAGAGACTAAATAATATGTCACAATATGCTTAAGTTTTCCTCCCAACACATTAAGAAAACACTTCCATAAACACAGGTCCATCTCTACCTTCTATGTTCACTTAGCATATGGTTAAAATATGAGATATTTTATTTCATATACTGTACATTTCATTATTCTGTATTACAGAATCACTGGATTCTTTCGAGGTGATTCATTATGCAATTTAATCTGATAGTGAAAATCCCAATACAATGCAGAGTGACCTACAAATTTGCAATGAATTTTAAGCCATACATCTTGCTTAATGTGTGTGCTTATTTACCCAGCACATTGAAATGAAGTTTATCAGGTATTTGATTGTTAGGAAAACTGTAAATAGTCTACACATGTTCTGCATATTTTCAGATATTAAAACTATTGTTCAGCTTGATTTGATATCATTGAGATTTGACAATGGCCCATATCCGCATCAGACTAGCACAGTAGATACAAGAGTGATGGGAAATGTTGTCTGCCACAGCTGTGGTACTGACCCCTATTTGCTAACCTTAAGAAGACTGCAAGGTAATTTTTTTTCCCCAAACTGACCTTTCCCATATTAATTACTCACATCCAATCTTGATTATGTTTCATCTGTCATTCTCCAGTATTAATTCCCTGTAAAACATGGTTGAATGCGTGTGAACTTGTCAGCCTCATTTTGTAAAATTAATTAATGGTGATTGGATATATGAATTTTAACAATTTAGAATATGTTTACTGATGTAAAATATATTTTATAACATATAATTGTTTTCTTTGAAAAATGTTTTATATTTCTCTCAAGAGAAGGTTCCAAATTATATATACACCCAGGCAGCATATATCTATATATCTACATATAGATATAGATATGTATGTGCATCATAAGTAATATGTACTGTAGATATAAAGGAATAAATCTGAAATATAGAAAATAAGCACTTGTTTCAACCAAAGTACGACAGGGCAGATTTTATATTATTTATTTTTAAGGATAAATCAGGTTCCAATTAAATGTCAAACATAATTTTGTATTCAAAATTTAATATATGTGATTGTCCTTAGAGAAAAGCTTAGAACACATGTCTTCTCATAATAGTGAACTATAAGGTTATAGCTCACTTTTTGGCAGGGTGCCACCCCATAAACTGCTTGGTAAAGCTACTAAAAACTTCAATCTGAAATACATTTATCTAAGTTAGGAGTTCGAATTTTCTATATAAAAAATGAAATGCCCTGGCGTCTCTTAGTTCTTAAAAAAGAGAGCAAATTCTAAATTCTGTTTATTTCCACATCTCTTCCTTTAACTGGTGCAGACATAAATGCAAAATGAATGTTGACATATTTGTTTAGCATCCCTGAACGGATTAAACTGCTTTAGAAGTTCTTCTGTAATCAGGCTTGAAAAATAGAAACTAGCATTCACATCCCTGGATAGATTAAATTGTTTCAAAAGTTTCTCATTAATCAGACATGAAAAATATAAAAGTAGCAGTAGTCCTTTGAAAAGTACTTGAACTTTTCCTTGCAACAAACTTTTTTACAGTTTCACAGCATAATGCCATTTTTGATCATACACATACTAAATTATAAGAATGTATCTTGTCTGTGCTCTCTGTAGGTGAGCTGCTAAGCAGGAATGAATACTGTCCTTTGGGAAGTACAGTGTGTGTACCTAAAGAACACTAGGCCTGACTGTAGAGCTGCTAATTACTTGCGATGTGTCTTTGGACAAATAAAATGGAAAGAAAATATAATTTTTAAAAATTTGAACTTTTTTCTAGGAGAATTGAAAATATTTGTTATTCTTCATAATGATTCTGTAAGTTTAACAGTGTTATACCCACTTTAGAGATGAGGAAACAGAATTTCAAAGATATGAATTGACTTGTCTCATATAATATAGCTGTTAAATAGTAGAGACAATATTCAATATTAGACCTATCTCACCCCAAAGTTCCTGTTCCTCCCATTCTGTGCCATTTCTCTGATACTAGTTTTTTTTCCTTGTGAAATGAAGAGATTAGGTTATATTATTAGTACTTTGTCTCTCAAATTCTCTAAATTCTTGCTGAACAAGCATTGAAACTTGGGATAAGGAAAGATTCATTTATTATAGAAATGATATCATTCTAACATTGTGAGTTCTTAACCTCATTTTTATTACTCAGCCAATGAGTATCAATGACTCAAACTTTGTTAGGCACCATGCAGGCAATAAAGACATATGAACCACTAAGTTTTTATTTCATTTGATAAATTTACCCATAGGTTTGAAGGTAGTTAATAATGAATCACCAATAGTTACATTAATTCTCTTAACAGTCTTGTCATTCATACGTTATTCTTTTTTAAAGTTGTATGACATTGAGCTGTTTCAATTGCCAAATAGTGACCAGGAAGGACAGGTCATATTCTCTGTTTTTAAGGAATGTTTTGAAATTTAAAATCTATATAAATAAATTTTAATTTCTATTTTTTCCTCACATGCAAAAATCATTAGATTCATTTCATTCATTTAGAAGGGTATATTTACTATGGCTTATACACAACTTTGAGCTTTGTTTCAAAGAGGCAATTGTACTATAGAGCAGCTTGGGTAGTCAAACAAGAAGTCAAAATTTTAGTCAAGTGTCTCATGACACAAAGGATGCCAATATTATTAGGATGTCATAGGCATATTTCTGATTTCAACCATGATGGAGTAATCTGTATCTGACTTGCCTCCGTATGTACACTGTGGAATTGTGTAAGATATATGAGGCCACTATATTCAGACACTGGATAATAGGCAGTACCTGGAACAGGTCTTTGAGAAAAGAGAAATGTAAAAGATATATTCAACTTCCATTCCAGATTTTTACATGGAGATACTTTCTAAAATGTGACCCAAGGGAATGGAACTCAAATAGAAACGAGGGATCTCACTGACTGGAGAAAATAGAAATCACAGTTTGGGGTTGCTGAGGGGTGCTGGAATTTGTGGATCAGGGTCTTAGGGACGAGATCTGTGCAGAGAAGGAGTCTTGGAAATCTGTATAAGTGTCCACTTGAATATTTAGCCAAAGATTAATATGTGCATGTGATAAAACACTGCAATACTTGGCAGAGAACAGCTATTGAAGGTCTGTGAGCTGAAAACAAAAAAATTCAGAAATTACACAATGATGGGACACACTGGTGATCATGTAGTCAATAGTGGAGAAAGCTTTCTGAACTCACCAAATATTCTGTTGAGTCCTCAGGAAGCCCAAACTTTGCAGTAAGTTTATTTTAGCCTCATTCTAACAAAGCTTAAAACAAAGCTTCAGTGGGATAAAATTGTACAACTCAATAACTGTTAAAAAAAAAACAACAACACAATTTAGACTCTAAAAATATTGTCCACAATATTAAGAATAACTCTAAAATGAGTAACCATTCCCTCTTCACCCTAACTAAAAAGTAAGATGAACCATAAATGAGAGAAAAAATTAGTCAGTAAAATATTACCAGAGACTCCATGTGTATTGGAATTAGCAGACAAGAACTTTAAAAAAGCTATTATGGAAATTTTCATTGTTTTAGTGAAAATATGTACAAAATGAATGACAAATGGAGAAATTCAACTGAGAAATTTTTTAAAATATGAAACTAGCAAATGGGCATTCAAGAAATAAAATTTTTCTGTACAGGTAAGCTGTAGACTAGAAAATAGAGAAGAAAAAATTCAATAGACTTAAAGGCATATCAGAAGAAATGAAACAAACTAAAGCACTTTTAAAAATCTAGAAAAAACAAATGTGTTAGTGACTTGTGGGAAAAGAAATGTCATGTTGTCTAATGTATATGTAATCAAAGAAACAGAAGAAAGGAGAGGGATCTTCCAAATCTGACAAAATATAAAACTCACAGATCAAAGGAAAACTTACACAGAGTCAAGTCTTGAAAATCAGAGACAAGGGGAGACTATTATAAGTGGCCAGAGATTATAAGAAGCTTTATATATCAGAGAACAATGAAAAACTACTGACTTCTTATCAGATACAATGTAAGTCAGTAGATAAAAGAATCATATTTTTAAAGGACCAAAGGAAAAAAAAAGCCACACAGAAACCTAATCCTATGGGTTATATCTTTTAAAGATAATGGTAAAACAAAGACATTTTAATATAAGCTAAAGCTGAGAAAACTTGTTACAAGCAGAATTTCATTACGGGAATATTAAAGGATGTTTGTTCCTCAAGGTGAGTGAAGATAATATCAGAAGGAATCTAAGATTTACATGAAGGGATGAAAACTAGAGGAAACAGTTAATATGTAAGTTAATAAAAATAATTTATTTCATTGGCCAAAAAGTTCGTTCGGGTTTTTCGTACCCTCTCACAGAAAGACCAGAACAAACTTTTTAGCCAACCCAATATTTAAAAAATTAACACCCAGTATAATAGCAATATGTTTTGGATGTAAAATATGTGTAAAGTAAACATATATAACAATATCACAAAACTCTGGAGGGTGGTAAATGAAATTGTTGTAAGCTTCTAAGATTACATGTGAAGTTGTAAATATTATTTAACGTATACTTTAATCCTTCCAGAAATCACAAAGATTATGAAAAAAGAGGTATACCTAATGAGTCAATAGAGGAGATAAAAGCTGAACACCAAACAATACTTTACTAATCAAAAGAAGACAGGAAAGGAAGGAAAAAGAGAAATGAAGAGAAGAAAAATGGAGAAAATATAACATGGTAGACTTAAAATCAACCATTTCAATAATTGTATTCAATGCTAGTTGACAAAGCCTTCAAAGCAGTAATTGTCATATTAAATGAAAGCAATGAAAACCCAAATATATTCTGTTTACAAGAGAAGAAATTTAAATTTAAGGAGACAGACTAGAAGTAAAAGGATGAAAACAAAATATTCTATGTGAAGACTAAATCACAATAAAGCTGAAGTGGATATATTATTATCAGAAAAATTAAACCTCAAGACAATGCATTTTACTAGCAAAATAGAGGAATATTTATTCAGGATTAAACCTGCAATAAATCAAGAAGATATAGCAACCCTAAATATGTATGTACCTAATAAAAGAGCATTAGAATACAGAAAAACAGAAACTGACAGAACCCAAGGACAAATTCACACTCAGATATAGATACTTATCTCTCTAACAGAAGTGGGTAAAGCAAGGTGACAGAAAATCAGTAGGGATAGATTTAAACAACCAACTTGATAGATTATCAGCCATCTTAAACTAATTGACATTCGTAGGAGTCCAACCAGTATCAACAAAATACACATTTTTTTGAAATGCACTTTATATTTCTCATGAAATACATCATACTCTATACCATACATTTTCAGTAAATTTCAAAGGATTTAATTCATCCAGAGTATGTTAACTGATTAAAATAGAATTATATTAAAAACCAATATCAGAACAAAATTTGAAAACTTCCTAAAATTTAGAAATTAAACTACATATTCCTAACATTATTAAATTACCTTTGGGTCAATGAAGAAGTCAGAAAAAGAAGTAGATAATCATTTAAATGGAAATCAAAAAAGGTATATCAAAATTCATGGAATGCATCAAAAGCAGTGCTCGGAGAAGAATTTATGCTTGAAGTGATTTTATTAGTAAAGAAGAAAGTATAAAATTAATTATCTAAAATTCTACATTAAGAAATCAGAAACATAAGAATAAATGCAATATAAGCAAAGAAATAAAGATATGAGTGCAATCATATAAAATGTAGAAACCATTGGGAAATGAAAATTTTAAATTTGACATTTTAAAAATATTAAAACTTTGACAGACTGCCCTGCTAATAATAGTGAAAAAAAACAGAAAACAAGTGGAGTCAATGATAGTGTTCATTAAATATCCTATTATTACTAAAAGAAAATAAGGGAATTTATAAATAATTTTATACAGATACCTTTTACAATTTTTATTATGTTAACAATTAAAATGAAAGATACATATTATCAAAATTGACACTAGAAGAAACAAAGACTCTGAGTAACCTTATTTCTATTAAAGAAACTAGATTTGTATTTGTAATTAAGAACTTTCCCACAAAGAGAGGGTCTGTCCCAGATGTATCTAAGAAATAAGTAATACCAGTCTTCCATAAATTCTTTCAGAAAATAAAGAGAGGGAACACATTCCACCTTAGCATAACGGTGATACCAAAATCAGACAAGAACATTACAAAAATTAAAAAAAAAAAATTACAAGGAATATCCCTCATGACTATTCATGTAGAAGTTCATGACAAATCATTAGCAACTTGAATATAGTAATATATGTATGAAGGATGATACACCATGGCCAATTTGTTTTAATTCCAGGAATGCTAGTTGGTTCAACATTTGAAAATCAGTCATCAGACTAACAGAATGAACAGTAAAATCCATAAGGTCAGTTCAATAAATGCAGAAAAACCATTTGATAAAAATTAATACCCATTCATAATAAAAGCATCCAGAAAACTAGGAATAAAGGGTACTTTCTTATTCAGAAAAAGAGCATCTTAGAAAATCTTGCAGCCAACAAAATATTTAATGATGAGTGAGTGAATAATTTTTTTTTCTAATATTAGAAACAAGGCAAATGTAACTCCTCTTACCAGTTCTTTCAACATTATATAATGGGACCTATCCATAAGTAAAACAAAACACAAATCTTCAAAGGGGGAAGTAAGACTCTTCATTTACACACAACATGAATATAAAAAGTCCTAATACATCTACCAAAAATATACTAGAGCTAATATATTTAGAAAGTTCCCAGGATAAAAATATACATAAATATTACTGAGAGAAATTAAGGCATATCTAAATAAATTAATTAATTGTATTTATTGGATTGATTAAATGAATTGTTTGGAACACTTACTGTAAATAAGCTTTCAGTTATCCCCAAATTGATGTATAGATAAAATGACACCTCAATCCAAATGCCATCAGGTTTTAAATTTGTTTTTGGTAAAATTAACAAGATAATTCTAAAATTTATATAGAAATACAGAGGACCTTGAATAGTCAAGCACTCTTTAAAAAGAAAAAAAAAAAAAAACTGGAATACCTTTACTACCTGATTCAAACTTACTATAAATCTACGTTAATCAATCCAGTGTGGTATTGAAATAAGGTTTGACAATTAGGCCAATAAAACAAAATAGAGTCCTGAAGTAAAACCAGTCATACATGTTCAGTATATTTTCAACAAAGCCATCAAAGGAATGCAATGGGTGAAAAGCAAGTCTTTTCAACCAGTGCTTATGAAGTAATTCAAAATCTATATAAAGAAATATGACCCCTGGAGAGGACCTTCAAGATGACGGAGGAATAAGACGTGGAGATCACCTTCCTCCCCAGAAATACATCAAAAATACATCTACATGTGGAACAACCCCTACAGAACAACTACTGAATGCTGGCAGAAGATCTCAAACTTCCCAAAAGGCAAGAAGCTCCCCACGAACCTGGCTGTGTGGCTTACAGGGTCTTCATGCTCTGGCCGTGTGTCAGGCCTGAGCCTTGGAGGTGGGAGAGCCAAGTTCAGGACATGGGACCACCAGAGACTTCCCGGCCCCACATAATATCAATTGGCAAGAGCTCTCCCAGACATCTCCATCTCAATGCTAAGAGCCAGCTCCACTCAACAACCAGCAAGCTCCAGTGCTGGACACCCCATGCCGAACAACTACCAAGACAGGAACACAAACCAACCCATTAGCAGAGAAGCTGACTAAAATCATAATAAGTTCACAGACACCCCAAAACACACCACCAGACTCAGTCCTGCCCACCAGAAAGACAAGATCCAGCCTCATCCACCAGAACACAGGCACGAGTCCCCTCCACCAGGAGGCCTACACAACCTACTGAATCAACCTTACCCACTGGGGACAGACACCAAAAACAACAGGAAATATTAACCTGCAGCCTGCGAAAAGGAGACACCAAACACAGTATGGTAAGCAAAATGAGAAGACAGAGAAATACACAGCAGATGAAAGAGCAAAGTAAAACCCCACCAGACCAAATAAATGAAATAGGCAGTCCACCTGAAAAATAATTTGGAGTAATGATAGTAAAGATGATCTAAAATCTTGGAAATAAAATGGAGAAAATACAAGAAACGTTCAACAAGGACCTAGAAGAACTAACGAGCAAACAAACAATGATGAACAACACAATAAATGAAAATAAAAATTCTCTAGAAGGAATCAATAGCAGATTAACTGAGGCAGAACAACAGATAAGTGACCTGGAAGATAAAATAGTGGAAACAACTACCGCAGAACAGAATAAAGAAAAATGAATGAAAACAATGGAGGACAGTCTCAGAGACTTCTGGGACAACATTAAGGGCACCAACATTCAAATTATAGGGGTCCCACAAGAAGAAGAGAAAAAGAAAGGGACTGAGAAAATATTTGAAGAGATTATAGTTGAAAACTTCCCTAATGGGGAAAGGAAAGCATCAAGTCCAGGAAGCACAGAGAATCCCATACAGGATAAATCCAAGGAGAAACATGCCAAGACACATATTAATCAAACTACCAAAATTAAATACAAAGAAAAAATATTAAAAGCAGCAAGGGAAAAACAGCAAGCATCATACAAGGGAATCCCCATAAGGTTAACAGCTGATCTTTCAGCAGAAACTCTGCAAGCCAGAAGGGAGTGGCAGGACATATTTAAAGTGATGAAAGGGAAAAACCTACAACCAAGATTACTCTACCCAGTAAGAATCTCATTCAGATTCAACAGAGAAATTAAAACCTTTACAGACAAGCAAGAGCTGAGAGAATTCAGTACCACCAAGCCAACTTTACAACAAATGCTAAAGGAACTTCTCTAGGCAGGAAAGAGAAGAGAAGGAAAAGACCTACAAAAACAAAAACAAAACAATTAAGAAAATGGTAATAGGAACATACATATCGATAATTAACTTAAATGCTAAAACTGAAAGTCGTAGACTGGCTGAATGGATACAAAACCAAGACCCATATATATGCTGTCTAGAAGAGACCTACTTCAGACCTAGGGACACATACAGACTGAAAGTGAAGGGGGGGTGGAAAAAGTTATTCCATGCAAATGGAAATCAAAAGAAAGTTGGAGTAGCACTACTCATATCAGACAAAATAGACTTTAAAAATAAAGACTATTACAAGAGTGACACTACATAATGATCAATGGATCAGTCCAGGAAGGAGATATAACAATTGTAAATATTTATGCACCCAACATAGGAGCACCTCAACACATAAGGCAAATGATAACAGCAATAAAAGGGCAAATCAACAGTAACACAGTAATAGTAGGGGACATTAATACCCTATATTCACCAATGGACAGATCATCCAAAATGAAAATAGGGCTTAGATGGTGGCGCAGTGGTTGAGAATCTGCCTGCTAATGCAGGGGACACGGGTTCGAGCCCTGGTCTGGGAAGATCCCACATGCCATGGAGCAACTAGGCCTGTGAGCCACAACTGCTGAGCCTGCACATCTGGAGCTTGTGCTCCGCAACAAGAGAGGCTATGACAGTGAGAGGCCCGCACACTGTGATGAAGAGTGGCCCCCGCTTGCCACAACTAGAGAAAGCCCTTGCACAGAAACAAAGGCCCAACACAGCCAAAAATAAAAAAATAAAATAAATTAATTTTAAAAAAAGAATAAATAAGGAAACACAAGCTTTAAATGACACATTAAAAGGGATGGACTTAATCGATATTTATAGGACATTCCATCCAAAAACAACAGAATACACTTTCTTCTCAAGTGCTCATGGAACATTCTCCAGGATAGATCATATTTTGGGTCACAAATCAAGCCTCAATAAATTTAAGAAAATTGACATCGTATCAAGTATCTTTTCCAACCACAACACCATGAGACGTAGATATCAATTACAGGGAAAAAAACTGTAAAAAAATTAAAACACATGGAGGCTAAACAATACACTACTAAATAACCAAGAGATCACTGAAGAAATAGAAGAGGAAATCAAAAACTACCTAGAAACAGATGACAATGAAAACAGGACGGCCCAAAACCTATGGGATACAGCAAAAACAGTTCTAAGAGAGAAGTTTATGGGAATACAATCCTACCTCAAGAAATAAGAAAAATCTCAAACAACCTAAGCTTACACCTAAAGCAATTAGAGAAAGAACAACAACAACAACAACAACAACAAAAAACCCCAAAGTTAGCAGAAGGAAAGAAATCATAAAGATCAGATCAGAAATAATGAAAAGTAAATGAAGGAAACAATAGCAAAGATCAATAAAACTAAAAGTTGGTTCTTTGAGAAGGTAAACAAAATTGATAAACCATTAGCAAGACTCATCAAGAAAAAAGGGAGAAGACTCAAATCAACAGAATTAGAAATGAAAAAGGAGAAGTAACAACTGACACTACAGAAATACAAAGGATCATGAGAGATTGCTACAAGCAGCTATATGCCAAGAAAATGGACAACCTGGAAGAAATGGACAAATTCTTAGAAAAGCACAACCTTCTGAGACTTAACCAGGAAGAAATAGAAAATATAGAAAGACCAATCACAAGCACTGAAATTGAAACTGTGATTAAAAATCTTCCCACAAACAAAAGCCCAGGACCAGTTGGATTCACAGGTGAATTCTATCAAACATTTAGAGAAGAGCTAACACCTATCCTTCTCAAACCGTTCCAAAACATAGCAGAGGAAGGAACACTCCCAGACTCATTCTATGAGGCCACCATCATCCTGATACCAAAACCAAACAAAGATGTCACAAAAAAAAACTACAGGCCAATATCACTGATGAACGTAGATAAGAAAATCCTCAACAAAATACTAACAAACAGAATCCAACAGCACATGAAAAGGATCATACACCATGAGCAAGTGGGGTTTATCCGAGGAATGCAAGGGTTCTTCAATATACTCAAATCAATCAATGTGATACACCATATTAACATATTGAAGGATAAAAAACCATATGATAATTTCAATAGATGCAGGAAATGCTTTCGACCAAATTCAATGCCGATTTATGTATGATAAAAACCCTCCAGAAAATAGGCATAGATGGAACTTACCTCAAAATAATAAAGGCCATAAAGGACAAACCCACAGCCAACATCATTCTCAATGGTGAAAAACTGAAACTATTTCCACTAAGATCAGAAACAAGACAAGGTTGCCCACTCTCATAACTATTATTCAACATACTTTTGGAAGTTTTAGCTACAGCAATCAGAGAAGAAAAAGAAATAAAAGGAATCCAAATTGGAAAAGAAGAAGTAAAGCTGTCACTGTTTGCAGGGTACCTGATACTATACATAGAGAATCCTAAATATGCTACTAGAAAACTACTGGAGCTAATCAACAAATTTGGTAAAGTAACAGGATACAAAATTAATCCACAGAAATCTCTTGCATTTCTATACACTAATGATGAGAAATCTGAAAGAGAAATTAAGGAAACACTCCCATTTACCATTGCAACAAAAAGAATAAAATACCTAGGAATAAACCTACCTAAGGAGACCAAAGACCTGTATTCAGAAAACTATAAGACACTGATGAAAGAAATTAAAGATGATACAAACAGATGGGAAATTATACAATGTTCTTAGATTGGAAGAATCAGCATTGTGGAAATGACTATTCTACCCAAAGCAATCTACATATTCAATGCAATCCCTATAAAACTACCAATGGCATTTTGCACCGAACTAGAACAAAAAATTTCACAATTTGTATGGAAACACAAAAGACCCCGAATAGCCAAAGGAATCTTGAGAAAGAAAAACGGAGGTGGAGGAATCAGGCTTCCTGACTTCAGACTATACTACCAAGCTACAGTAATCAAGACAGTATGGTACTGGCACAAAGACAGCAGTATGGATCAATGGAACAGGATAGAAAGCCCAGAGATAAACCCACACACATAGGGTCACCTTATCTTTGATAAAGGAGGCAAGAATATACAATGGAGAAAAGACAGCCTCTTCAATATGTGGTGCTTGGAAAACTGGACAGCTATATGTAAAAGAATGAAATTAGAATACTCCCTAACACCATACACAAAAATAAACTCAAAATGAATTAAAGACCTAACTGTAAGGCCAGACACTATAAAACTCTTAGAGGAAAACATAGGCAGAACAGTCCTTGACATAAATCACAGCAAGATGCTTTTTGACCCACCTCCTAGAGAAATGGAAATAAAACGAAAAATAAACAAATGGGACCTATTGAAACTTAAAAGCTTTTGCACAGCGAAGGAAACCATAAACCAGATGAAAAGACAACCCTCAGAATGGGAGAAAATATTTACAAATGAAGCAATGGACAAAGGATTAATCTCCAAAATATACAAGCAGCTCATGCAGCTCAATATTAAAAAACAAACAACCCAATCCAAAAATGGACAGAAGACGTAAATAGATATTTCTTCAATAAAGATATACAGATTGCCAACAAACACATGAAAGGATGCTCAACATCACTAATCATTAGAGAAATCAAACCAAAACTACAATGAGGTATCACCTCACACCAGTCAGAATGGCCATCATCAAAAATCTACTGACTATAAATGCTGGAGATGGTGTGGAGGAAAGGGAACCCTCTTGCACTGTTGGTGGGAATGTAAATTGATACAACCACTATGGAGAACAGTATGGAGATTTCTTAAAAAACTAAAAATAGAACTATCATACAACCCAGCAATCCCACTCCTGGGCCTATACCCTGAGAAAACCATAATTCAAACAGAGTCATGTACCACAATGTTCATTGCAGCACTATTTACAATAGCCAGGACATGGAAGCAACCAAAGTGTCCATCAACAGATGAATGGATAAAAAAATATGTGGCACACACATACAGTGGAATATTACTCGGCCATAAAAAGAATCAAAATTGAGTTATTTCTAGTGAGGTGGTTGGACCTAGAGTCTGTCATACAGAGTGAAGTAAGTCAGAAAGGGAAAAACAAATACTTATGCTAACACATATATATGGAATCTAAAAAAAAAATGGCTCTGAAGAACCTAGGGTCAGGACAGGAGTAAAGACGCAGATGTAGAGAATGGACTTGAGGACATGGGGAGGGGGAAAGGTAAGCTGGGAAGAAGTCAGAGAGTGACATTGACATATATACACTACCATATGTAAAATAGATAGCTGGTGGGAAGCAGCTGCATAGCACAGGGAGATCAGCTCCATGCATTGTGACCACCTGGAGGGGTGGGATAGGGAGGGTGGGAGGGAGACGCAAGAGGAAGGGGATATTGGGATATATTTATACGTGTAACTGGTTCACTTTGTTATACAGGAGAAACTAACCCAACAATGTAAAGCAATTATACTCCAATAAAGGTGTTTAAAAAAAAAGAATAAATATGACCCTTAACTCCTATTCATACCATTTATAAGCATTAATGCAAGATGGATGATGTACCCAAAGATAACAGCAAAATGATAAAGCTTGCAAATAAAAACACTTGAGAAATTTCTCATGACATGGTGGGAGGGTAGGGCTAGGGGCTGATGTATGTCAATCCTAATCTATCAGTTCATCCCACCCTTCCTTTCTCCCCTGTGTCCACATGTCTGTTATCTATGTCTGTGTCTCTATTCCTGCCCTGCAAATAGGTTCATCTGTCCCATTTTTCTAGATTCCACATATATGCATTAATATACGATATTTGTTTTTCTCTTTCTGGCTTACTTCACTCTGTATGACAGACTCTAGGTCCATCCACATCTCTACAAATGACCCAATGTCATTCCTTTTTATGGTTGAGTAATATTCCATTGTATATATGTACCACATCTTCTTTATGCATTCATCTATCGTTGGACATTTAGGTTGTTTCCATGTCCTGGCTATTGTAAATAGAGTTGCAATGAACATTGTGGTACATGACTCTTTTTGAATTATGGTTTTCTCAGGGTATATGCCCAGCAGTGGGATTGCTGTGTCGTATGGTAGTTCTATTTTTAGTTTTTTAAGGAACCTCCATACTGTTTTCCACAGTAACTGTATCAATTTACATTTCCATTTGTAATGTATATAGCTAGAGGGAACATGCTGTAAAGCACAGGAAGCTCAGCTTGGTGCTCTGTGATGCCTAGATATGTAGGATGGGGGTGGGGTGGGAGGGAGGTCCAAGAGGTAAGGGATATAGGTATACATATAGCTGATTCACTTCCTTGTACAGCAGAAACTAACACAGCATTGTAAAGCAATTACACTCCAATAAAAAAATTAAAAAAATAAAAGGTCAATATTGTTTCTTAAAATACAAAAAATATAAATTTTTAAAATTAGGAAGAAAAAGACACGATGAGCCATTAAAAATGGATAAATTTCACTTCTGCCCTTTGATGACATAATTAAGACAATGGAAAGGCAAGTCAGAAACAGAAAATAGTTTCAAAACATATACACGACAAAGACTATTGCCTGTTAAATACAAATATGAACTCACATAAAGATAATGCCAGATTTCCCCTAAGTCTTCCTTAGAAACTAGTGGAAATTTAAAATAATACACCAGTGAAAGTGGAATATGGTAGAACTACTCTGGAAAAAAATTATTTATTAATTTAAATATATGCTTATCATTTAACCCTAGGTATTTACCAAAATAAATGAAAACATATCAACATGAATTGTACATGAATATATAATTTGTACATGAATATTAATAGCATATATATTCATAGTAGTCCAAAACTGGGGAGAAAAAAACACAGTAGAATAGAAAACTAAATTCTGTGTTACTCCAGTGAGCAATACAATAGTGATAACTATTCAGTTATTACAGTGCATAATAATATGGATGATCTTAGAAACATACTGTTGAGTTGGAGAAAATACAAAATTCCTTTTTGTATAAACTGTATGATTATAGCTATGTAACGTCTAAACTCTCAGTAGTGTGAGAAGTCAAAATGGTGGTTACCCTTTTTTTAAAAAATTTTTATTTGAGTATAGTTGCTTTACAATGTTATGTTAGTTTTTGCCGTACAGCAAAGTGAATCAGTTATACGTATATATATATCCCCTCTTTTCTAGATTACCTTCCCATTTAGGTCACCACAGAGCACTGAGTAGAGTATATCCCCTCTTTTCTAGATTACCTTCCCATTTAGGTCACCACAGAGCACTGAGTAGAGTTCCCTGTGCTATACTGTAGGTTCTCATTAGTTATCTATTTTATACATAGTAGTGTATATATGTCAATCCCAATCTCCCAGTTCATCCCACCACCCCCTTCCCCCTTTGGTATCCATAAGTTTGTTCTCTACATCTGTGTCTCTATTTCTGCTTTACAAATAAATTTATCTGTACCATTTTTCTAGATTCCACATATAAGCAATATTATACGATATTTGTTTTTCTCTATCTGAGTTACTTCACTCAGTGTGTGACAGTGTCTAGGTCTATCCACATCTCTGCAAATGGCACTATTTTGTTTCTTTTTATGGCTGAGTAATATTCCATTGTATATATGTACTATATCTTCTTTATCCATTCCTCTGTTGATGGACATTACTGTTGGTGGGAATGTAAATTGGTATAGCCACTATGGAGAATAGTGTGGCAGTTCCTCAAAAAACTAAAATAGAACTACCATATGACCCAGCAATCCCACTCTTGGGCATATACCCAAAGAAAACCATAATCCAATAGGATATATGCACCCCAGTGTTCATTACAGCACTATTTACAATAACCAGGACATGGTGGTTACCCTTTGAGGGGGCAGTTTGTAAAGGGGCATGATCGTACTTCTTGAGTTCCAATGATATTGTTTCTTGACTTGGATGCTGCATAGAAGGCTTTCTTAATTTTTAAAAAATCCATTGTGCTGTAAACCTATGATTTGTGCTTTCTTCATCATCTTTGTTATATACTTTTTAAATTACACAAAAATGTTGTAGGATTCCAGAAATGGTCATATGAGCTTGAGGTAAAACTGGGATTTAGTGTGACTTTTGAAACATGATTAGAATTACATTATCCCAAATATTTTTTATTCTAACAGTCATAATTTTGTATACAACATCTAATGCAATGTTTGGGAAATAGTAGGCGCACAATTGCATTCATTTTTGTTTCAATAATGAAAGTGAGTGAGTTACTACTATATATAAAACCAAGTGTAATATTTATTATTATTTTCACAAAAGTAAAAATATGATGGGAGTAAAGGCACTCGGGTGATCAGAGCAATGTATTTTTCTTATTGTATTAAATTCTAATATAGTAAGATATATAGATGATCAGTCAAACTTGTAGCGACTTACTACACATGATTTTTCATTTAATTATTTTTTGCCATAACGGCTCTTGAAAGCTGAAACCTTTATTGACAATGGCTTGTTTTTTCAGTACAATGAATTTTTAATCCTAAAACATTCTAAATAACATGTATTTTTACATGACAATTTCAGGCAATGAAACACTCATTAATTTTCATGGCACTAGTTTATATTCAGAACATATCGTACAGAACAAAATTGAATTGTGCACCATTGAATTCTTAATGATCCCTACATGCTTTTCTTTGTCTATGTATGATAAGTGAGAAGGAAGTGGAGGTAGCATCCTTGATAAATATTTGTTCGTATTTAGGTTTTGCATTTGTTTTTGAAGTACCCTAATGTTTGTCTGTAATTTTGCACCAAAAATACTTTAACTTAGTATTTAAGTATGGACTGAGTGCAAGATGACTATGAGCCTGTAAAGTCTGTAAAGCTGGTGAAGAAAATGTATCAAAAAGAATGAAATTTTTTCCAAAGGATGACTCCCTTACACACATTCTCTGCCAGTCACCAGCTACGATTACACATCCTGCTTTGGCGAGCACAATATAAATTCATTATATTGCACGTTATGTACAAACTACTGTGTTTATTTTCAAATTGTTACCTATCACTTGTATAAACTTGTTTTTATTACAAATTTATATAATTTTCCACCTGTAAAATTGTGTATCTTGGGTTAGGTTGGACTGCATCATAATTTTTCTTGTTAGAATTAAAGGAAAATATTTTTTTCATGTTACTCTGTTTTTTCTTAGCAGTAAGGTTTATAGTAATGAGTTGAAGTAAGCAAGGGATGGGTGTGTATGATCTTCTGAGAAGACCAGTAACTCTAATTACAATAAAAATTTTAAGGAATTAGCATTTTACAGACAAAATATATTTTTCCTTTAAATGGAAATGTCAACTATTACAGACTGGTGGTTCTTCTTAATTTCTACATTTGTTCTCTTAAATCTTCAGATTTCCAAATTCAGCATGTTCAAAAACAAACTCATGATGTGCCATCCTCAAAAACCAAAGGTTCCCTCTTTTGAATTTCCTGTCTTGTTTAATAATCTTGAACTCACTTACCACCTTAAAAACCATGATCCATCCTCACCTCTCCTCTGTGAAATGCTTCCCTCAAAGTGTTAAAAAAAAATCTCACCATCAGTTCAGACATCTTTATAAATGAGCCTGACTTTTTCTCTGATTTGTGAATGCACATTTAATATGCACATACTTAACAGCCAATATATACCCGTGCTTATATTTTCTGTTCTCTGGGAAGTCACAATCTAGTGAGGTAGAGGGGTCTTTTGCTTTCTTCCTCTCTGCATATATTTTTTTCTTTCATTAATGTGCTCATCAGTAGAGAAGTTAGAATTATGAATCCTTCATCACTATTAAAAAACCTCTTGGGATGTGTCCAGGAAAAGCCAGCATTCCCATTAATTTATGCACTTATTCCAAAACAAGGGAATGTTTTTGCTTGTCAGGCCCCATATTACCAGTGGAGTGATATAGTGATGAATTAAGATGCAGGATATACCCTGCAGGAATCAATTGTCCACTAGAAGAGAAAAGTATTCAACAAATGATTAAATAAAATGTGGTCAGGTCAACACAGTACTCTGTGGGAATATTGTGGAGAAACCTCTAAGCTTGTCTTTGACAGGACTAAGAAGGCAGTCTGGAGGAAATGACTTTTAAACTATGGGTAATCTGAGTTATCTAGGGAAAAACTGAGAGGAATATGTCTCATTTGAAAAATGTGGAAAGGATTGAATGCAAAAAGAGTCCTCTATGAGCCTGTAACTTCTGTAAAACTGGTGAATAAAATGTATCAAAAAGAATGAAATGTTTCTGATACATTTCTTATGTTTCTCTTCTTCCCCTGTTGGAGTATTATAGATGCTGTTTATCAACTACCCAATATTCAACACCTCAGTGTTGAATCCTCCTTTCTAACAGTAGCCAGATTTTCCTTTGGCCTTGCTTCCCTTCCTCAAGGCAACCCAGTGGAAACTGACACTACCTCAGGCTCTTGGGTTGGGCACTCATTTAAGCTAATCAGCACTTTCCAACCCTCTACCTTAAATAGTCCAATCCCAGTGAACTTCACTTGGAATCTCCTTCTGGGTGGGGCGATGTACACATGTGAAGACTAGAAATGCTGTAATGATTTTTCTATCATTGCAAGATATCAGCCGTGGAATGAAGCTGACACTGAAAGGCAGATCAGAAGGCAGAAAGAAATTAATTCCAGCCTCTTAATCAAACGAAGTTTGAAGACAAACTTATCTCTAAACTTTCAGTTGTGTGAGACAGTAAATTCCCTTCATCATGCATTGCATGTTGGGTTTTCTGGGAAGTAAACTTTTAGCTGGAGATCAGCCTGCAAGAAATATATTAGGTAGTGTTCATGGGATAAACATCCATGGAAGGGAAGGAAGAAGGCAGGATTAGGCAAAGGAAGAAATTAGGCTGCAATGCTAATTCCTAATTTGTCTGAACTAGGTATGGTCCTCCAGAGCAGTCCCAAGTTCCGACAGGGGGGCTGGATGTGGACTGCCCTAAAAGGTGAGGTCATCTTAGTCACAGAAACTTGGTCAGCCAAGGTAATTCCCAATTCCCAAAGCATTCCTGTCAATTGGGAGACTAAGTCCTTAGGTCCTAAGGGGGATTAGGTGGTCCATTACTGTGGTCAATACATTGTTGAAGTCAGTTGGTGTTTGGCTTTCTTTTAATAGCTATAAACCAGAGGCATCCCCACTGATACAAGGAGACACTGTGACTTGAAGGAAAGACCGAGTATGTGTGTCCATGGACAAGTTACTGAATCTCCTGGAACTTTCTCTTTTATTAATAAGGATTTTCGTACAAGTTAAATAATAAATTACTCAGCACATACCTTGCCAAAGGTATGAGAGTCCTTTTTCTTTTTCTCCTTTTTTGTGAGGTGACAGGGTGTTAAGGCTGAAAGCATAGACTGAGGAGCCATTTGGCCTGAGGTCAAATCCCATCTCTACATACTTACTTGCTCTGGCACCCTGGGTGTGCTACTTACCATCTCTGTTGCTCAATTTCTTCATCATTAAAATAGGAATAGTATCAAAACACATAGATTTTAAGGCTATTAATTAGCTAATACATACAAAGCATAGTATGTGGAAAACAGTAAGCTCTTTATAAGCATCTGCTATTTTAAGTTTTATGTTACACACTAAGTATTTTCTATGACACATTTTGGCCCATCTACACAGTTTCAAAAACTGTAAAATGATAGGCAATTGCCCAACAGTCATGTTTAAGGTTTTATTCCATAAGCATGTCTAAGAGATATTAGTTAATCAAACAATAAAACATGAAATAAAATTTGTACAGTCAACTCCAGTAATTTTTGGTAGAAGTTTCAAAGCTTAATATGGAAACTGAATCACTATGCATGTGAATCTGAAGGGATGGGGGAAGCTTAGTGGGGAAAAAAAAAAAAGAACTGAGAATCTCTACTACTTCAAGTGTGAAATTCTAGATTTGCCCATGGCAAATTGTTGATCAGATTCTTTAATGGCACTTGAAATATCAATTTTTGAATATATTACTAAAATATTCACTGCATTGACGGTTGGGAGAGAAACAAGAGTAAATTATATGGAGGTAAAATTTGTTCTTAAAATAAATCACAAAGCAATTTCTGCACATTCATTAAAACTCTTGACAATACTAATTTAAAGTAGCACTTTATCAAAAACATAAATAAAGAGTGATATATGTTTATGTGAATAGTGATATGCATATATGCATATGTCCATATAAATCACATTGCTAACATAATGATTTAAAATTGACACTGTACTGCTAACAGAAAATTGGTCACATTGTTGGATTAATGAGAATGTATATTTTTATTAAGAAAGACACTGTATTATGCTTCTAGAACGTAAGCTTGTCTAAAATATTTGAAACATAATTAATTGAGTTTGTTTCTGTCTTAGTTCTTATTTTAAAGATTAAATTTCCCCTAAAAAAAACTACCATTATTATATCTCCTGGATCTGTAAGGGATTAAGTCTCCTTTGCTTCTTAATCTTTAAAAATTTGATTTAAATTTGACTTTGGTATAAAATATAATTGTCAGAAGGAGATGCTGCAGAAAGTTCTTTGAACAAGATTAATGCAATTCTATATTTATTACTCCTGCCTTAAGCATGAAATCCAGAACTCCATGATGACATGTACTATCTCAGAATACACTTTTTAATACATCTATTTTGAGTTATTTTAAAGTTTTCAAAGTATGAGTATTAAAGTAGGAATCTGATTCAAAGTGAAAGTCTCAGAAGTAAGAATTCAAACCATTTTCTTATAAGGCAGAGATAAGAAGTGGTATGGACAGTCTTGGATTCAGCTCAGAATATCCCTTGAGCTTTCTAAAGCAAATGTTGTTCAATTAAGAAAATACTGGGCTTGACAGTACACTATAATAATGAAATGTACTATATTTCCCAGTCTCTATTCCTCTTTTGAAACTTACTTGGGATAATTAATTTGCTTATTATCTCTTTTCTTGAGGGTAGTTCGATTTTAATTTGTTTTTCTCTTGTCTGCGGTATCAAATGAAATTCTTTTGGTTACAAGCAACAGACACCTCAATCAGACTAGCTTGTGCTGAAAGAAAAAGACAAAGAATAGAATATACCAGAAGAATATGGGCCATCTCAGTCAAAGGTGAAGTAGTATAGTTCTTCCTCTGAAAAAGAATGCACAAAAGAACTGGAATGGCAGAAAGGTATCTTTGTCTCTCTGGTGCTGTATGCTCTTCTGTCTCTACTTTTCTTTGGATGTGTTCTCATTTCACTCTCTACACACTAGTTTTTCTCTGCTTCGGTGCCCTAGTTTTTGGAAAACACAGACTCTTGTCACTACATAGAATCTCTTAATTCTAATTCCAAATACCAGGTAGGGAGAATACGAATGACTTCATTTGGGTTAGGTGTTCGTCCAGTGTGCTATGGCCAAGGCTGGTGAGGAAACAGTGTAATTATTCATTCTACAGGAGTAATAGGATGAGAATTAAAGCAGGGGACTTGGGAGCAGTGGATGTAAGTAATAAGGGAGGGGACAGGGGGGTCGGTAATAAGCACTTCTAAGGAAAGGAGGCACAGATCCAACAGGCTCACAGAAACATTGCCTACACTCACACTGACAGTGTTCACTTATCTGCATAGTTTAATACTAAGAATTCCTTGAATCAAAAATTTTGTACTTGCAATGAAAACCTACCCAATATGAAAACCTCATCCACATCAATAATCCTTAAAGGGTTTTAATATTATGAATATTATTATAACATTATAATTGGATTTGATAAAATTTAAGAATCCTGACCCTGTCAACGTAAATTTCATAAGTGCTTTTAATCATACTTGATGTACATAATAAAATAATCTTAAATATTTATGAAATAATTAAGAGAAAGTAGTCTTAAGGTCACTGGAAACAAACTATAATTGACAGAATTAAACATGATGGAAATAATATAGAGAATATTATATAAAGTAGGGAAGAAGTTTGTTTTTATTTGATTTTTATGGATGCCCTAAATTTTTTTTTTTTAAGTTGAATCCAGAAGCATTGGCATGGATCACCGATGCTTCACTTGAATGGAACTTTCCATTTTTCCTTACCAGAAGAAGAGCAAAAATCCAACCTGGATTTGTTCAGCTCCCTCTTCACCTCCTGAGACAATCAGTGCCTCCAGGATCTCAGCAACAGGCAGAATGTTGCCAAATGAAAATGTCCACAGGATTCTACTTTCTCATTTTAGCTACTGGCTTTGAGGAGTGCAAATCTCCCATTGCCTGCCCTGTGTGTTTCTCATTCTAAGTTAGTTGTGGGTCAAAAGTGAAACCAGCCCTCAGTGATAACAAAAGCAAGATAACAGTCTTTGGATGATCGAATCAGGACTCATTGCAGATTATATCATCTTCCCCAGCTACTCAATTGAAATCTTGAATCAAGAAACAAAATGATGTGTTCTTTACTTTTCCTTTTTAACTTTAAGTGCCCAAAACCAAATATACCTTGATGGCTTCATCTTAAAATGACATCAAAAAAAAAAAAATGACATCAAAAACAACAGGCTTGGGACTTCCCTGGTGGTGCAGTGGTTAAGAATCCGCCTGCCAATGCAGGGGACACGGGTTCGAGCCCTGGTGTGGGAGGATCCCACATGCTGCGAATCAACTAAGCCCGTGAGCCACAACTACTGAGCCTGCGTGCTGCACCTACTGAAGCCCGCGAGCCTAGAGCCCGTGCTCCGCGACAAGAGAAGCCCGCATACCACAACGAAGAGTAGCCTCTGCTTGCCGCAACGAAGACCCAACGCAGCCAAAAAAAAAAAATTGGGGAAAAAAAAAAAAGCAACAGGCTTCTAGCTCAGTAGTTGTCCAAGGATGGGAGATAGTTCTCAAAGATGACATTCTAAGTTTTAGTGACAGGAGAGAATATGATTGTGTAGGGTACTTTTTTTTTTCTTTTCCTGACACCTGCAAATAATTCTCAATAGCATTTTTATCTAATTTGAATGAAGCATTTTATCCCTTTTTAAAATAAATACAGTTAGCACCTGAAAATATTATCTTGGCCTATGGCTGATACAGTTTCTCAGCTCTACTAGTAATTTAAGAGCATGGAATAATTCCATGTATGATGTGTACAGCATATCAAATATAACTATACATCAGCAAGTGAAGGAAATATAAGCAAACATTTGGCTGTTTTGAAAAATTAAGTTCTACCACCTAAACAATGCAACTCCTAAATGGAGTTCTATTTCTAACCATGAAAAAACACTTGGTGGTATGTGAAAGCAAATCTGTCTTAGCCAAATTCCTGTTTTCTTAACACCAACATCTTGGTGAAAGAGATACTAAAGATAATGCCAAGTTTGCTTATATGTTATGAGTAAGTCAGAAAAGGTGATAAACTTTAAGACAGTTTATTGCATGAGAGAAGGAATTTATATAAAGCCCTGTAAATCATATAGGATCATCATGTTGGGAGGTGAAATGAACTTAAAGAAAACCTAGTCAAAATTTCCTGCTTTTACAAATAAGGAAACTAAAAGGTGAAGCATCTTACCCTTAGCCTATTGTTTTCTCCTTTGTTTCATATTCTTTCAGTTAATCCTACTTTGGTTACATTTGCATAAAGGTTTAGGCAGTCAAAGTACTAGACCTCTCTAATAGTCAAGTTCTCTTAGTTGTCTAGGATTATGCGAATTTCTCAGTTTCTTCAAAGTGGGAATCATGGTATTCAAAGAAGTTGTTGAATGCTTTTTTGCACTAAATAAAAGCTCCCAGTTAAAGTTATGTTTCACAATAATTATTTCCTAATATAAAATCAGAATACAAGGGGATTTAGAAAGGGGAAAAAAAGCTTTCAATGCTTTACTTGACTAGATTTAAGTTTTTTTCAAAAGGTTGAACAGTACTTGGGCTTTGCTTTTTTTTTTTAATGACACTTAGTAATATTAAAGTAGAGCCCTGATGATCTTGAATAAAGAAACTCAATCACCCTTGAACTGTATGAAAAGGAATTTGATGAACAGAATCATCTTGTTCATATGGTGATATTTTAAACTTTTCCTTTAGTGAAGCTTTCATGGAAACATCAATTTATCTTTCAGTTTCAATAGTATGTATAACAACTAAGTCAATAGGCATTTATCTAATTCAAACAAGTTAACATTGTAATACAATTACGTTTTCTAGAACACTTTCCATGAGTTTGTTTTTCCTTTTAGGTACATTCTTACTGAATATTATATTACTAAATCTGTGTTCATTTCTTTAAATTGAAAAGCTAAATACAAACAAACTAATGTAAAAGTGCATGGCTATTTGCAGGAACTATAAATCAATTGTTTAAAAAACAAGCATATATTAGATTAGGCATTCAAATCCATTAAAAAGACTTTCATTCTCCAATAATTAAAGTTTTAAAAATCAAGGAACATTTTCTTAACATCAGTGATACTAGTTTTATTGGTTAAAACATTCCTGAAACTTTAGGAACCTTCATTAAAATTTATTTTTTTCACCTCCTAGAAAAAAGCTATTGCAAAACTACCATGTCTTTATATGGCATCCTGTAAGCCAGACACACAGGTTGTCTCATTCTAATAGTGACTATTTTCAAATAAAAGCTTCCTCCAGATGTGCTAAAGGAAAGAGTATTCAAACGCAAGCTTCACCATCTCTAATATATGCTACTCCACTTGGAGTTTTTTCCTTTGAATTCTTAATTAAAAAAATCTTTTAATGAGAAGCAGCCTGAGTGTGAAGCTGACAGTTCTACCCTCATCCTTGATGCATACCAAAAAACAAAAAAAGAGAGAGAGATTTCACTTTTAAAAGAAGCTCCAGTTTCTTGAGACATTTGTATTCAAACATAACTCTCTCTTTCTCCTTCTTTCTCCTGGGAGAACAGCTCTACTCTCCAAATGAAAAAGAAATAATAAAACACATCAGGAACAGCGGACCTCAGACCTAGCGTTTCTCTCCTTGTTTGGGAATGTTATTTCCATATAGAAATCTACTCTAATGGGACACTTGTAAATGGCAGGGAATTTAGCCCTTGTGGAGTCCTCTTCAGAAATTGGATTTTTGCTTAAGCAAACAGCAAACCATGCAGCGGGGGAAAAGCTATTTATCTGGCTGTCTGTTGAAGAGCCTTACAAAAATACAATTCAGTCTGCTCTGACCATTGAGTCCATCGGTATACATTGGAAAACAAAATCCAGTTACTTGTGTCAGGTGTCAGATGAGCTCTTTCATGTAACAGTTAATCTCAAATACACTTTAATGATATTTTTCTTGATTACTCTTTTCTTAGACATAACAGCTTTTGCAGTTTACTTCCACATTAAGGAAGGGTAAAAGGCTTATACAAGCTGCCAACTTCTATCCAGTCTTTTGAGAGATTATTTATAATCTTTGCTGTCCAAAAACAAGCAAATTTGTATTAAGGAAAGTTAATCTCCAGTTTATGCCATTTAATAATGTCATTCAAAAGTCCTTATGACAACACATTTACCTTCTTAAATCACATTTAGTTTCTAAAAGGTTCTTATGATTTATATGATAAATATTTCATAATCTTTTCATTTGCTTCCTAATTTAAGTGTCAGACATCCTTCCACACACATCGATGCTTTTCTTCTTTAAGCACGTACCTCCCCCACCAAAAAATCTTTTTCTAATGTCTCCAAAGTGTCCTTCTAAAGGATAAGAGGACATATCTCTACTGAAGGATCTTCTTTTAGGGATAAGAAAGATAAAGATAATTCTTAAGAGGTGACAGATCTACTAATTTAAGCTTTGTGAATATTCGCTTATACTTGCTGACATTTTGGTGTGTCCTTTGCAGCAGGTAGAGCTTCTTTCACTGTATTTCTCAGAAACAGCTTTTCTACGCTAAAATGATTTCCTCCCTTTTACCAACAATTTCTGTAGTTAAATATCAATGAAGAAAATGAATACTTCTCTCTGATTTTTTCTTCTCCTCACCTCCCAACCTATGAAGACTTGATATTTCACTGTAACCAGCATTCTGCACTCTGAAGGAAAGTATGGAACAATGACAGCTTTCTAAGTCAAATATGTTTGTGATTTAGAGCCAGCTCTCTCCCGTAAGTCCAAGAATGATTTGCTCAGGGAGAGATCTTTGTTAGTGAAATGTGTTAGAACCCAGAGCATTTAGAACTAGCATGGCTGGGCATTTTCTAGGCATTGTGGTGGAGTTTCCCAGGCAAATATTTAATCAGACTCCTTTGTTTATATTATGTGCTAGACAAGGTTTAAGTACTCAATATCATTGATGAGCATATAAATGATTGTATAGATATTTTGTAATAATTTATAATATTTATTCATTTTAAAAGTACATATTTCTTTTTCATTGAAGCGTTCATGTCTGTCCATAGTTAACATGCAAAAATCACAAAAGGTATGCATTAGAATGTACGTTTATTTAACATTATAGCAAAAGCCGTAGTTTACATTGGTGGGGGCAGGGGGAATAGTTCAGTCTACTTCTTTCTTTTCTCCATAAGAAATAAATGATATCAAGCCTAAGCCTTCACATACTGAGTAAGAAATTTAAACAAATGATCTTAACTGACATTTCCAAATTATAAATACTCTGTTCTAAACTGTATGGAGTGTAATAAGAAATGTTATCCTTGTTTTTTGTTTTTAAAGCTTTTTTTAAAAAATTAATTTATTTTATTTTATTTATTTTTGGCTGTGTTGGGTCTTCGTTGCTGCACAAGGGCTTTCTCTAGTTGCAGTGAGCTGGGGCTACTCTTTGTTGCGGTGCGCGGGCTTCTCATTTCAGTGGCTTTTCTTGTTGCGGAGCACGGGCTCTAGGCATGCTGGCTTCAGTTGTTGTGACTTGCGGGCTCTAGAGCGCAGGCTCAGTAGTTGTGGCTCACAGGCTTAGCTGCTCCACTACATGTGGAATCTTCCTGGACCAGGGCTCGAACCCGCGTCCCCTGCATTGGCAGGCAGATTCTTAACCATTGTGCCAACAGGGAAGCCCTGTTATCCTTGTTTTTAAAGTTATAATTTTATTTCCGAGATATGATGTATAAGCAACAATTGATTGCAGAAAAATTATATGTAACAAAGCAATAATACATGCACATTTGCTTAGAAATGCTTATTTGTAATTATTGGACTTTTGTTCATAGTAGAGGTATTTAAAAATATAAAACATTATAAGGAAGAAAATTAAAATTATATATAATCCTGTTTCACTAATCATCAAAAATATGCTAATTAAAACTACAAAAAAATATTACTACATGCCCACCAGAACGGACGAAATTAAAAAAAAAAAAAGACAGAATAATGTAAAATGTTGACCAGGATGTGGCAAAACAGGAATCCTGCTGGTGGTAGTGTAAATCGGTAAAAAAACACTTTGAAAACTCTTTTGCAGTGCTTAATAAAGTTGATCGTAGTCATGCTCTATGACTCCATTCCTAAGACTCTAACCAACAGAAATGCATATATACATGCTCTGGAAGAGAAGAAGATTGAGGATCTTTGTAGCAGCCCTATTTGTAATAACTAATACTGGAAACTATGCAAATATTTATCAAAAGTAGAACTGATATAAATATATTGTGTGTGGTGTATTCATAGGGTGAAATGCAATAAAGTGATGAAAATAAATGAATTGCAGTTCCACACAACAACATGGATACATTTCATGTACATGATTTTCAGCCAAAGAAGCCAGACATAAGAGTACATATCACATTATTACATTTATATAAAATTTGAAAGCAGTGAACACTAATCATGGTATTAAAAGTAAGGATAGAAACTTCCTTTTTTCTTATGTAGGGACTGAAAGGGCACAGTTGGTTTCAGAGGGTTTATCAATCTTTATGCTTAGGATTTGGGCATTTTCTTAATGTATTATAATAATTTTGCAAGAGAAAATCACATATACTCAAACAAAAAAAATATGCATTTGTGTGTTTATTTGCAGCCATTTAAAATGCTTAAAAATTGAATATTTAACATAAAATTTTAACATAAAAATTGGAATCATAACAAATTTTATTTTTTAATTTAATTATGTAATGTGTATTTATCTTTCTTTTTTTTAAGAACATAATTTTTAATAGTTACATGGCATCCAATTATGTAATAAATAAAAGCCAACAAATTTAAAATAATTTCTCTTGAGTAGTTTGCTATGCATTTTCAGTGGTATAAATAATGCTGCAACAAACATCCTTCTATATTGATGATTTTCTTCAGTATTAAATCTAAGTAGTATGATAATTGAGTCAAAAATATGATCATATTTTGGGCCTTTGATACATTTATCAAATTGCTTTAAAAATATTCTGTCAGTTTGTACTCCCATCAACTGATGGGAACAAAATAATAAAGTTTAACGATCTTTGCCAAATGGGCAAAATAATCTCATTATTATTTTAATTTGAAGAATATTTACTTTCATGTAGTTTAACTTTTTAATAAGCTTCAATAGATAACTATATTGTTTAATGTAGCTAATTTCCATGCATGATCCATTTCCATTTTAGCTGGGAGATGTTTTTCTCTTTTTTGCTTACGCTTTTTCTTTCCTTGATTTCAAAGCATTCTTTATCAATCATAATAGCAGTTTATTTATTGCACATATTCTTTCAAGTTACTTTATTGCCCTTACTTCTTGGTAATTTTTTTTAAGTAGAGTTTAAAATGTATGTATGTATCTTACTGAATTTTTTCTTTAAAACTTCTTGAATTTATTTTGACAATATGTGCAATAGTTTTATCTGTTACAGTTATTTCCCAATTACATGTTACTTAAATTAAGGTATACATTCTTGACACATAGTTGTCACACTGTAATGGGTTATTGAATGAAAGAATTGAATCTTTTAAATAATGAACTAAGAGCCTCTCATCAGAATTTTATACAGGAGCAAATACAATTCCTAATCAGATATATAGAAGCTGGGTTTGAATGGACGTTTGATAATGATTAATTTTTATAAATTTTGAAATTATATTTAAGGCTTAGAGGCAAATTTTAGCATTTATCTAGTTAAATCAATCAAAAGATGATTGAATTCACTATGTAATATTTTTCAGTTTGTCTTTGCTCGCATTTGGAACATGTGACTCAGAATGGTAAATAATACTTCAAGTATGGTCTCCTTCTTTAGACATGTCTAGATCCTACTTTCAAACAATGCTGTCAAGATTCGTGACTTTCCACTTCCTAGTTAGGCTTTCCTTTGTGTTGGCTTGATTCTCAGGCAAGTTGTTCCCATAGGTTACTAAGATAGCTGCCAGAAACTCCAGGCAGCTCCAAGCTACAGCTGAGCAACCTTAGTAGAAAGACAGTCTTCTTCTTAATAGTTCTAGTAAAAGTCTTGGAAATGGTTTGATTCACTCAGTCTGTATTACTTTCCTATGTCTGAACCAGTCCTGTGGCTACAGGGATGCAGATGTCTCATTGCCCACACCTAAATCACATGCCAACACCCAGGAATCTGGAAATGGGATCTGATATTAAGAGTCAGTTACTGGCCTGAGAGTTGAGCAAACTGGTTCTTTAATGGAAACCACGTTTCTGTTACATGAAGAGTAGATGGATTTAGGCATGCCAAAAAAAAAAAAGATGTTATATATATTTTATATACATATATTTAAACTATAATTTATATATATGAAATTATAATTATGTAATTATATATAAAATACATTATAAATATATTTATATTTGTATAAAATATTTTTAAGGTAACCCAAACCCTCATCTACTCTTTACTTTTACAATTGCTTATTAGATAAATCAAAATGCAAGAATTACATTTACTGATAAAGTATCATCATTAGATTTGGTCTATCATTCTTAATATTTTAGATCTTTATGGTTCATATCTTCCAAATTAGGGTCATATGCAAATTTAGATAATCAGCATTAGATTAATGTCCCTGTGCAGGTCATCCAGAAAATGTTGAATGGTACAAGGTTAAGTTCATACAAACTTAGACATAGAGCTGTAAGGATATCATGAAATATGTTGTTAAATGCCTTCTCAACTCCAGATATACCATGTGTTTACATAATCTTCTGTCAGTCTAGTTCCATTACCTAAATATACACTAAGCCAGTCATGATGCAAGCATTTTGGTATTGAATACTTTTCCTTGCTTTTCTAAATACTCATACATCATGCTTTTTGACATTTTCACAGAGTCAGTTACAAGCTCTCTGGCCCACAGTTTATTTAATTTAGCTTATTAATGTGTTAGAAAAAAAATCCTTGTATAAAATTCCTTAAATATTACCTGTCTGCCAAAAAATCACATTTCTAAGTTCTTTCAGGACAGTGGAATGCAACTCATCTGTATCTGAACCCATTTTAGATAGGCTTTTAAGAATAATTTATTCACTTAATTGGCCTTTAATTATCATTCTACATTTTCTAGTTTGAAGATCATTTTCTTGAGAAATAATATTGAGCAAAAATAGTATTTGACTGTATTATACCATATACCCTTCATCAAACATCAGTTCTTTGCCTGGTTGTTGCTTCTATTTTAAATATTACAACATTTCTGATCGTTACTTTTAGCATTATTTTGTTTTCCTATTACCATTTTTACAATCTAGTCAGCCATTTATCTTCATCCCTGAAGTTTCTAATTAATCCTTTTGTATCCTGTTGTGAAATTCTTTTTCACTGAATTCCTGATTTCTTCCTCATTAGGACTTCTCCTAATTGTACTGTCAGATGTTAAGTTTGTAAGTCTCTGAAAACTCATGCAGTGACTTCCCCAACTCAAACAATAGGTTATCGCCACATTTTTTCTGTGATTTTAAAAAATCAGATTTAAGCACATTTAACTATCCCCCAGATTCCCATACTTGAATATTATAACCTTAAGGTAACAAGTTCATTTGGCAGTGTACACTAGAGAAAAAACTTATTAGTGTAGTGTTTCAAGACCTAAATTCAAATTCTTGGTGGGTTCCGTGTTAGCTCTATATTCAGGGACATATCACTAAATAACTCTAGGTCTCATTTTTTTCTCAGTTGTAAGTTAGAATTGAAATTAAATCATGTAAATAATATAGTATGACAAAGATTCTGTGAGTATAAAAATAAGACAGAGAACAAAAATGATGTAGAAAGGGAATGAGAGAGAGAGAGAGCCCTCAGTTTCATTTACTTCCCAAGCTAGTTCTGCATTGCTTAGACTAGGAGTTAACTGGTCACTTTCTCTTTATCCTAAAAGGTAGAGTGGTTGGCAAGTAGATAGTTTATTATTGAATGCTACTTTATTAACACATTTTTGACCGGGAATGTATTACAGCCACAGGCGTTAGTTTCTGCAAAAATCCCCCTGTCAATAATGTGTTAAATTTAAGGTGTATTTATTTTTCTGATTACCAAAGTAACATTTTCATGTTACAAAATAAATTCAGACATTTCAGAAATACAGTACAGAAATTCAGAAGCCTCTATAATCTCACTACCTGAGACAATCATTGCTAATTACTGCTGACAATTCCCATGTATATTTTGCTATATTTTTACCCTATATGTTCACTAATAAACATACTTTTATAAAAATGAGACCAAGTTTAGCAATGTGCTTATTTGCTTTACTTAATACACCTTGCATATTTTTCCATATCATTAATTGTTGATATGTTCATTCTTTTAAACAGGATTTTCTGCTGCTAGTGGCATGAAAAATGTGTAAAAGATATCTGGAAAGTTGGAGTGTTCTATTCCACTGGCTCCTGCCACATACCAATTTAATTGAGTGTCCTATAGAACATTCTCACATAAATATAATTTCTGGTTCACTTTCTTTTTTGGTTGGACCACATGAAGTTGCTAATAGTCAGCGATTTTGGATCCACTACACAGCAGTTTCTTATACTTGAAACTAATATTCCTAACTTTAGATCCCATTTATGACTCCCTAAGACATTGCTCAACCAGTCTCCAGTGTCTGATTGCATATTGGTAGGATAGGGTGCAAGAAGAGAGGGTGCACGGACCTAGTGCTACAACAAAGTTATCTCATGGAAAATGACTGAGTCTATTTATACCCAGTTGAGATAATTTCTCCCTCACCAGTTATATCACTTCATGAAATTCAAAGTTAGGAAGATATATTCTTTTTTCTCTCTCCTGCTCTGCCCCCTCACCTCCTACAATAAGCTGATTTTTTACTTCAACAAGCCATGCAACTTCAAAGTCTAAAGCTACTGGTCTCAGAGGCTCTGTTCAGTCTCACAGGTCACAGATCCTTCCACCCTGTCCAAGCTTGTACAGATCAGCTTCTTTGTAGGATTCCATTGCTTTGATCTTTGATAGAATACTGGCCAGATCAGGATTTCCAGGGAAGCAGATTTGAGAGCATTTTGCTGTGGGGAGAAAATTTGGCAAGCTGTTCTTTAAAACTTTGTTACAATAGAAGGACATATCCACTATTGATAGAGTATTATGTAGTATATTGTTGGCCTTAATAAATGCCATCTAGATTATAATTTAATAATAATAATGTACATACTGAAAGCGAGGGGATGGAAAAAGATAGTCCATGAAAATGGAAATCAAAAGAAAGCTGGAGTAGCAATTCTCGCATCAGACCAAATAGACTTTAAAATAAAGACTATTACAAGAGACAAAGAAAGACACTACATAATGATCAAAAGATCAATCCAAGAAGAAGATATAATAATTATAAATATTTATGCACCCAACACAGGAACACCTCAATACATAAGGCAGATGCTAACAGCCATAAAAGAGGAAGTCGACAGTAACACAATAGTAGTAGGGGATTTAACACCCCACTTTCACCAATGGACAGATCATCCAAAATGAAAATACATAAGGAAACACAAGCTTTAAATGATACATTAAACAAGATGGACTTAATTGATATTTATAGGACATTCCATCCAAAAACAGCAGATTACACTTTCTTCTCAAGCACTCATGGAACATTCTCCAGGATAGATCATATCTTGGGTCACAAATCAAGCCTTGGTAAATTTAAGAAAATTGACATTGCATCAAGTATCTTTTCTGACCACAACACTATGAGACTAGATATCAGTTACAGGAAAAAAATCTGTAAAAAATACAAACACATGGAGGCTAAACAATACACTACCAAATAACCAAGAGATCACTGAAGAAATAGAAGAGTAAATCAAAAAATACCTAGTAACAAATGACAATGAAATCATAACAACCCAAAACCTATGGGATGCAGCAAAAGCAGTTCTAAGAGGGAAGTTTATAGCAATACAATCCTACCTCAAGAAACAAGAACCATGTCAAATAAACAATGTAATCTTACACCTGAAGCAATTAGAGAAAGAAGAACAAAAAAACCCCAAAGTTAGCAGAAGGAAAGAAACAAAGATCAGACCGGAGATAAATGAAAAAGAAATGAAGGAAACAATAGCAAAGATCAATAAAACTAAAAGCTGGTTCTTTGAGAAGATAAACAAAATAGATAAACATTAGCCAGACTCATCAAGAAAAAAAGGGAGAAGACTTAAATCAATAGAATTAGAAATGAAAAAGGAGAAGTAACAACTGACACTGCCAAAATACAAAGGATCATGAGAGATTACTACAGGCAACTATATGCCAATGAAATGGACAAACTGGAAGAAATGGACAAATTCTTAGAAAAGCACAACCTTCCAAGACTGAATCAGGAGGAAATAGAAAATATAAACAGACCAATCCCAAGCACTGAAATTGAGACTGTGATTAAAAATCTTCCAACAAACAAAAGCCCAGGATCAGATGGCTTCACAGGTGAATTTGATCAAATATTTAGAGATGACATAACACCTATGCTTCTCAAACTCTTCCAGAATATAGCAGAAGGAGGAACACTCCCAAACTCATTCTATGAGGCCACCATCACCCTGATACCAAAACCAGACAAAGATGCCACAAAAAAAGAATACTACGGGCCAATATCACTGATGAACATAGATGCAGAAAACCTCAATAAAATACTAGCAAACAGGGCTTCCCTGGTGGCGCAGTGGTTGAGAGTCTGCCTGCCAATGCAGGGGACACAGGTTCGTGCCCCGGTCCGGGATCCCACATGCTGCAGAACAGCTAGGCCTGTGAGCCATGGCTGCTGGGCCTGCGCGTCCGGAGCCTGTGCTCCACAACGGGAGAGGCCACAACAGTGAGAGGCCTGCGTATCACACACACAAAAAAATACTAGCAAACAGAATCCAACAGTACATTAAAAGGATCATACACCATGAGCAAGTGGGGTTTATCCCAGGAATGCAAGGATTCTTCAATATATGCAAATCAATCAATGTGATACACCATATTAACAAATTGAAGGATAAAAACAATATGATCATCTCAATAGATGCAGAAAAAGCTTTCGACCAAATTCGACACTGATTTATGATAAAAACCCTCCAGAAAGTAGGCATAGAGGGAATTTACCTCAACATAATAAAGGCTATATATGACAAACCCACAGCCAACATCATTCTCAATGTTGAAAAACTGAAACCATTTCCACTTAGATCAGAAACAAGAAAAGGTTGCCCACTCTCACCACTATTATTCAACATAGTTTTGGAAGTTTTAGCCACAGCAATTGGAGAAGAAAATAAAATAAAAGGAATCTGAATTGGAAAAGATGAAGTAAAACTATCACTGTTTGCAGATGACATAATACGACACAGAGAGAATCCTGAAGATGCTACTAGAAAAATACTAGAGCTAATAAATGAATTTGGTAAAGTAGCAGTATACAAAATTAATGCACAGAAATCCCTTGCATTTCTATACACTAATGAGAAATCTAAAAGAGAAATTAAGGAAACACTCCCATTTACCATTGCAACAAAAAGAACAAAATACCTAGGAATATACCTACCTAAGGAGACCAAAGACCTGTATTCAGAAAACTATAAGACACTGATGAAAGAAATTAAAGATGATACAAACAGATCGAGAGATATACCATGTTCTTGGCTTGGAAGAATCAACATTGTGGAAATGACTCTACTACCCAAAGTAATCTACAGATTCAATGCAATCCCTATCAAACTACCAATGGCATTTTTCACAAAACTAGAACCAAAAATTTCACAATTTGTATGGAAACACAAAAGACCCCGAATAGCCATAGCAATCTTGAGACAGGAAAATGGAGGTGGAGAAATCAGGCTCCCTGACTTCAGACTATACTACCAAGCTGCAGTAATCAAGACAGCATGGTACGGGCACAAAAACAGAAATATAGATCAATGGAGCAACATAGAAAGCCCAGAGATAAAGCCACGCACATATGTTCACCTTATCTTTGATAAAGGAGGCAAGAATATACAATGGAGAAAAGACAGCCTCTTCAATAAGTGGTTCTGGGAAAACTGGACAGCTATATGTAAAAGAATGAAATTAGAACACTCCCTAACATCATACACAAAAATAAACTCAAAATGGATTAAAGACCTAAATGTAAGGCCAGATACTCTAAAACTCTCAGAGGAAAACGTAGGCAGAACACTCCGTGACATAAATCACAGAAGGGTGCTTTTTAACACACCTTCTAGAGAAATGGAAATAAAACGAAAAATAAACACATGGGACCTAATGAAACTTAAAAGCTTTTGCACAGCAAAGGAGACCATAAAATACATGAAAAGACAACCCTCAGAATGGGAGAAAATATTTGCAAGTGAAGCAACTGACAAAGGATTAATCTCCAAAATATACAAGCAGCTCATGCAGCTCAATGTCAAAAAAACAAACAACCCAATCCAAAAATGGACAGAGGACCTAAATAGACATTTCTCCAAAGAAGATATACAGATTGCCAACAAACACATGAAAGGATGCTCAGCATCACTAATCATGAGAGAAATGCAAATCAAAGCTACAATGAGGTATCACCTCACACCAGTCAGAATGGACATCATCAAAAACTCTACAAGCAATAAATACTGGAGAGGGTGTGGGGAAAAGGGAACCCTCTTGCACTGTTGGTGGGAATATAAATTGATACAGCCACTATGGAGAACAGAATGGAGGTTTCTTAAAATAACTAAAAATAGAACTACCGTACAACCTAGCATCCCACTACTGGGCATATACCCTGAGAAAACCATAATTCAAAAAGAGTCATGTACCACAATGTTCATTGTAGCTCTATTTACAATAGCCAGGACATGGAAGCAACCTAAGTGTCCACTGACAGATGAATGGATAAAGAAGATGTGGCACCTATATACAATGGGATATTACTCAGCCATAAAAAGAAATGAAATTGAATTATTTGTAGTGAGGTGGATGGACCTAGAGTCTGTCGTACAGAGTGAAGTAAGTCAGAAAGAGATAAACAAATACCATATGCTAATGCATATATATGGAATCTTAAAAAAAAAAAAAGTTCTGAAGAACCTAGGGGTAGGACAGGAATAAAGACACAGACATAGAGAATGGACTTGAGGACACGGGGAGGGGGAAGGGTAAGCTGGGACGAAGTGAGAGAGTGGCATGGACATATATACACTACCAAATGTAAAATAGATAGCTAGTGGGAAGCAGCCGCATAGCACAGGGAGATCAGCTTGGTGCTTTGTGTCCACCTAGAGCGCTGGGATAGGGAGTGTGGAAGGGAGACACAAGAGGGAGGAGATGTGGGGATATATGTATGTGTATAGCTGATTCACTTTGTTATACAGCAGAAACTAACACACCGTTGTAAAGCAATTATACTCCAATAAAGATGTTAAAAATAATAATAATAATAATAATAATGAAAGTGATTTCTATATATTTAGAGAGGAAAATATGGTATAGATCATCATGTCATGCTATGTTAAGTGTTACTTGATATAGAAACAGAGTGTTACCCAATACTTCCTGACTGAGTGGAATAACTATTACTTATCTTTCCTATTAAATCACATCAATACTCCAGTGTCCTATATGTGTAGAGTTTGCTAATTCTTTTATAGTAAAAAATAGATTTAGCCTTTCTAGAATACATTTGTTTACTTCAGTCAAAAAAAGAAATCGACATTTTATTTAACTTTAAATTGCATTTCTTTTTGTATAATTCTAGTGTTGTTATATTTTATTTTAATTTCCTCTTGGTCTTTTGATTTGTTTTTAGTAGAGCAGAAAACTTGCTTCTTTGTATCTTATGCTAGTTTGAAAAACATAAAGAAAAATTCATTTCATTCATTTTTCATTGTTTTATATTAAGCATCCCCTTGTGGATTTGCATTTTGTGTTTCAAAACAGATTAGTGGAATGAGAATAATGACAAAAATCTTGTTTCATTTCTAACTGTCCTTAACTCACTTATATTTCTGTCTTAAACATTTGTTACAGTGGTAGGAAACCATGACATGCTTTATACTTTCTAGTTAAAGCAGAAAATATTTTAATGGTTTGGGTGAAGAAATCTCTCCAAAGACTTCTGTCCAATTGTGGTATTTAAGTGTCAATTCAATTAGAGCTAAGTGAATATTCACCAAGAGAGAAAATGGACTTTATAAATTTAACAAAGAGGCAGGTGATGATTAATTCTTTGACTTCTTTCTCTCTTGCTTAATATCGAAATGACTCAAGTGCATTATAGAAGGAGCAGTCCATTGGAATTCCCTTCCTTTATGGAAGGTGTGGAGAAAAGGTAGTATTCTCTAACCACTAGAGTCCAAAATCATGATTTGGGCTGTTTTCCTTAGCATCCATTGGTGGTCTGGGGGGAATAAATCACAGATAGTCACTGAGAATGCCTATTAATTTGAGGGCTGAATTTGTGAATAGCTGATATTATCCTATTACCCATAATATTGAAAGTGAGAACACCTTTATAAATGTTTAAAGTATTTATGGAGAAATCTAAATTTAAGTATCAATATAAAACTTAATAAATGAAGTCTTCCTAATGAGGAGAGGTATATTTCTTTTCTCTTTCAACTAGTTTCCTTGGTGCTTTCCCATGGAAATAGGATCATCTTATATATTATACCTTAGCCTGTATGGCTATAGTCCCTTAAATATCAAACTGCATCATATGCTTCATGAAAAAGAAAGCCAGAGGTTTCTAGATAATAAGATGCTCAGTCAAATTGCGTCAAGTCAGTGTTTCTCCAAACATGTTCAAACCCTTATGAAAGGGCAAGTTCATGTTCACACCTTTATGAAAGGGCAAATTGTGTTCTTTTAGTTTTGTTTTTTTTTTTAATTGAGGTAACACTGGTTTGCAGCATTAATAAGTTTCACGTGTACAACTTTGTATTTTGACTTCTATTTACACTACAGCATGCTCACCACCAAAAGTTTAGTTTCTGTCACCAAACAGTTGACCCCCTTTACCAGTTTTGCCCACCTTGCCCCTTCCCCTCTGCTAACCACTACTATGTTCTCTGTATCTATGTGTTTGTTGGTTCGTTTATGTATGTATGTTTGTTTTTTTATTCCACATATAAGTGAAATCATACGGTATTTGTCTTTTTCTGTCTGACTTATTTGACTTAGCATAATATCCTCAAGGTCCATCCATGTTGTCAACAAATGACAAGATGTCATCTTTTTATTTTATAGCTGAGTAGCAGTGTTCTTTTAGATTTTTGAGGGGTTGGCTGTTAGATTTGACCTAATGACAGTAACAATGTGTACTTGTGAAGTACTTAATATATACTATGCCCCTTTCCTAAGTGTGAGACATCTATCATCTCATTTAATCCTTACAGTAACTTTATACAGTTATTATTTTATATTCACATTTTCCAACTGAGAGACTAAAATATAAAAAGAAAATAAAACATTTCCAAAGATCATAAGACTAGTTCACAATTGATCTGAGATTCATATCCAGGAAATGTGATTCTAGATCCTGGTTCTTAACTACTGTATAAAAAGAGGTCTTCCCAGACCACTGCATATAAAATAGTAATCACTCCCTCCACACCATTAACATCAAATTGGCATTCTGTATCCTCTTACCCTGTCTTTTTTCTCTACAGCTCTTATGATCCCCTGCATATATTATATATATTTAATATTTTGTTTGTTTGTTTATTTTAGCTTCCCTCTACTTGAGTATGGGTCCTTGTGGGTAGGGACATTGTCTCTTTGGTTCTTGGTTATATCCCAGGTTCCTAGAACAATGTCTGACTGAAGTAGCTCCCTGCTCTCACCCAAATAGTTAAGTACATAAGGAATGTCAATCTTTGGGAATTTCCAGCTGGAGTGAAACTGAGATGATTCAAGGAGAATTCAAGGCTCTCACAATGGGGGGACATAGATAAAGAGATGATTAAATGATAGAAGATGAGAGGAATTCCAGGAATAATATCATATGCATGGCCAGAAAGTGGGATCAAACCAAATAAGGGCATGGATCCTGAGCTGGAACTAAGTGTGAACTAAGAGTGATACCTGGTGTGGCAGGCTAGAATTCTAGAAGCTAGAATGCTTCTTTGGCAAGCAATATAGATGTTCTAGGAAATCCCTTTGCTTGCACAAGATCTGAAGTTAATGATGCCCTTTATCCTAGGTCTTTGCAATCTGTTTGGCTAGCTGTAAGCTAGACAAATTCTTCTCTCTCCTGAAGAGCTCCCTCTTAACAAAGGCTGTACCTTCAGTAGCAAGGACCTCTTGTTTTACACTGGAAAAATCAGAGATTTAACCTTTTGGTTCTTCTTGTTGAAGTCCTCCTTTGCCAAGGGTTTGACATGATTCCAGGAATAGATTTGGGTCACTCTCATTCTTTCTTTGATAAACAACCTATTATTTCATCTCTACAAAGCAAGGTAGAAAGTATCTGTGGTAACAGACCATTAGGTTACAATCTTTGTCTGAGGCTATAGATTGAAAGACAGATCGCTTTTCAATTAATATACTTTCCATAGTTCCTATTCAGTACATTGATAGGCATTTGAACAAGGACACAATAGACTATCTTGGTCTCTGTCCTCAATAATTTTAAATTTTAAAAGAAAGTATAAATTTTAAAAGAAAGTATAGGCAATATGTAAATTAGTAACTCCATAATGGAATAGAACATAATTACTCTAGCAATACTCAGTATAAAAAAATTGTTTTGGCTGGAGCACCCTCCCAAGGAGATAAATGGCTAGAGTTTGAACTAGGCCTTTAAAAATGGGTTAGGGGACTTCCCTGGTGGCGCAGTGGTTGAGTCCGCCTGCCGATGCAGGGGACACGGGTTCGTGCCCCAGTCCAGGAAGATCCCACATGCCGCGGAGCGGCTGGGCCCGTGAGCCATGGCCGCTGAGCCTGCGTGTCCGGCGCCTGTGTTCCGCAACGGGAGAGGCCACAACAGTGAGAGGCCTGCATACCGCAAAAAAAAAAAAAAGGGGGGGGGTTAGAAATCAATAGGTAGAGAATCAGAAGGAAGGTATTCCAAGTGAGAGAGAGCAAGGACATAGTGTGAGCATGTGGACATTTACTGGCATTACTTATTAATATCTGGCTTTGTTTTAGACTGTAACTACATAAAGGCATGGTCCCTTTTTGTTTTTATACCCCTAAACTGGTACTGTAAATATTGCACAAATTAGGCACTCAATAAATAACTGTTGAAAGAATTAACAATGAAATGAATGTTTGAAAAGCATAAGAAATATTTCAGAATATTGAATATACCAGTTTGACTGAAAGAGAGATAATAGTTCATAATAAGAACAACTTTTGTTGAGCCCTTATTGTGTGTCATGCACTAATCTAAACACTTTGCATTTAACTCTTTTAACTCTCAGAAAATCCCTCTATGGTAGTTACTTTTATCATCTCTATTTTATAGCTGAGGAAAATGAAACAGAAAAGTGAAGTAAGTTACCCAGTGTCACACAGCAATTACTGGTAAATAGGTAATTCCAGCCACTCTGTCTATGCAGTCTGTGATTTTAACCCTATGCTGTACCTTCTCTTTAAGATAAAGCTGTAAACATGACTAGGAAAAACTTTTTTCTGAAGGTCATTGGATGCCAAGTTAAGATAAATTGTGCAGTTATTTGGTTTTTGTTTGTTATATTCCTTTTTAATCTTCTTTTTAAGCTTTATTTGGCTGTAATTGACAAATAGAACTTGTATGTACTTAAGATATACAACTTGATGTGGGGTTTTTTTTGTTTTTTTTGGTTTTTTTTGTGGAACGCGGGCCTCTCACTGTTGTGGCCTCTTCCATCGTGGAGCACAGGCTCCGGACACGCAGGCTTAGCGGCCATGGCTCACGGGCCCAGCCGCTCTGTGGCATGTGGGATCTTCCCGGACCGGGGCACGAACCCGTGTCATCTGCATCGGCAGGCGGACTCTCAACCACTGCGCCACCAGGGAAGCCCAACTTGATGTTTTGATGTATGTGTACACTGTGAAGTGATCACCATATTAAGCCAGTTAACACATCCAGAACCTCACATAGTTACCTTTTTGTGTGTGTGTGTGTAGATGAGTTTTTTTAAAAAAATTGTTTGTTTCCTGTTTTTACTGGAGGGAATTCTATAAAAGGGTGAGGTTGAAAGGCATCTTGCAGCAGCATATACAGTGGGTCGGGGGAAAGGAATGGAAGCTTGATTTCACAAGCATCACGGTAGTTAAGTGTATGAACCCAGGTGATGGCAGTAACTGGAAATGCATGAAGGAATGTGTGATGTGATAAAAGTTGGAAGAATATGATTCCAAAATGATTCTTCTTCTCAGAATTGATTGTCAGGGAAAATGATGATACTCTTTTGATCTGGAGAATGTATTTCTTGGGGCCAATTTTAGGAGAAATATTATAGGTAGATAAGACATTTGAGTCTGCCGTAACTTCATAAAATCTAAACAGATGTGAATAGCAGGTAGAGCATAAAGTGAAGATTATTCCCATCGTTAAAAGGGAAATTCCTGTTCCTTCAGGGAACCTAATTCTTATTTTAGGAAACTTTTAATTAGACTCCAGACACAGTAAATGCAGATTAACTAAACATTTGTTTGTGGAGAGAAAAAAAATATTCTAGGAGGAAATTCTGTATGTTGAACCATAATTTAAAAAGCTGCAATCCACCTTAGAGATAATCTGGTCCACAAAGCAGGTTTTACTAATGAGATTCTGGAGATCTAAAAAGGTTAAGGAACATTTAATGAAAGACAACATTAGTCTTAGAGTGAGAGAAAAAGTCAGTCTCATCCTCCAGGTTACTGGTAGTTACACTGGAAAGCCAAGTACAGTAAGTCCCCTACATACGAACCTTCAAGTTGCGAACTTTCAAAGATGCAAACGTGTATGCCAGCCCTTGTATGCCAGCTGTTGTACTGTACTACTGTACTTTTCAAGGTACTACTATACTGTAAGATTAAAAATGTTTATTTTTTGTGTTTGTTTTTTATGTACATATTACTTTTGTGAAAAGTATTATGAACCCATTACAGTACAGTACTATATAGCCAATTGTGTTAGTTGGGTACTTAGGCTAACTTTGTTGGACTTATAAACAAATTGGCCTTATGAATGCACTCTTGGAACAGAACTCATTCGTATGTAGGGGACTTACTGTACACTGATGTCATCTTTCAACCAGCCTCCTATCTTCTCTTCCTACCTACAGTGGGTGCTGTTGTGCCCTTCCTACATCCTCTTTGCTTGACAGGACAACTTTCCTCAAGCTGATGTGATTATTGATACTAAATGGCTAATAGAAACACTTTTCTCTGGAGCATTGCCCTTGCCTGATGGGAGTCACTACACACAGAGATATCTGCAAGTATATTCCCCTGCCCATCCCGCTACCATGGCACACAATAGTCAAAATGACTGATAATGCTGGGCCCCCTCCCGTCAAGGTGGAATAACTCTATGGTATTCCTCGTGCTCCAGAGCTCCCTGGGGGATCAGTGTGAGGTGAGATTTTCATAGCTGCCACATCTTTACTTGACTTTATCCCATGCTCTTTTCTGCTCCTCTCATTTCCCTATCGGTCTGTGATTGATGGTTTTATTCTGAGGGCACTCCCTCAGTATATCACCTGTACAAGCCTCCGTGTCTCAGACTTTACTTCTCAGGAACCCCGTCTAAGACAGTAACCAATCCTGACGCTCAAAGCATCGCTCATAGCTGCCGAATTCTAACACAGAACTGTTTGGTGATGCGATTTGTGCTGTTTTTGTTGGGAGTCTGAGCAGCTGATCATGGAGTCTCCAGAAGCAGCTTGGCTAAAGAGTTGACTGAGAGCCTGGGGTCAGATAGGAGTCAATCCGGGTTTACATTCCATTGTGGGACAGGTTGACTCTGTGTTTAAAATAATCTACTTGCCTCATGGAATTTGTCTGAGAGTAATTAGTAGAAAAAAAAATCATAGCTTGGCCATAGTGACTTTGAGTGAATAATTAATAGTAACAAAAAAATAACATTTCTATCTAGATTATATTAACAGCAAAATAACTGTAGTACATTTACTTAACATTAAAAAATAATTCAAATCAATAATCTAACCCTCTAAATTCTAGTTGATAATTTTATTTGTAAGCTATCACTCTATATAGAACAGGGAGATTTATCAGAGTGGGGAACAACGGAAAAAAATAGTTTATCACTCACCCCACAAAAAACATTTTTGCTTGCCTGTGATGGGTGAGTAGGTTGGTATTTTCAAGCATAGCTTAAGTATAACTTTTCCAAAAGCAGCTCAATTGAGAACTGAAACATTTCTAATTTCAGAGACCAGATTTTGTAAATGCTAGTGCGTGTTATTTTGCTTATTTGTTTGATTTTTCCCAATCTACTGAGTAAGAAATTTTCATCCACAACCAATGGGTATTTTTGTGTTTAAGATTCAGAGATGAGAAAACAAAAGAATTGGCAGTAAGTGACCTAAAATGTTAACCTCTGATTTGTATATTGGTGCTACCCTGGTGATTTTTAGAGTCATGAATATTTTCTAGCTTGAAATGAGATGAACAAATATTTTTTTAAAAGAAAGAAATGAAAGTGAAAAAAGGAGAAGAAAAAAAGGAGAAAAAACACTATCAATGAATATGATATAAGCACCCTTCTGGTCAGAAGATTGAATAAAATATATTTAGAAAATGTATCTTCTAATCAGCTTTCCTGGGTGATTTATTTTTAGTCACCCCTATGCTTTTACTACATGGTACCTGGTACCTGATCAATTATTAGTTTGAGCATGGAGTGCTGCTTTTTAGAGAGCTACCAACCCCCTTGAAGTAAATTGTATCCTGTGGCTAAAATTTGACATGGTTCAGGAAACACATACATCATATATTCTTCAGCGGTGGGTTGCTATTTCTCAGACCTCTCAGAGGCATTTACATTCTCAGTGTTTGAGCCAAACTTTTCAGGGCTTGGATTTTTTGAACACTTCAAATGCTCTGTACTGTTATCAGACCAGTGGTGAAGCTGATCTCAAAGTCCACTATTAAAACTCCCCTCAAGGACATTTTCATTAGAACTTTGTACATGGGCAGTTCAAAAGATCCAGCTATTGATTTTTGTTCAGAAGTCCTGTCTCCACTATCATATTATGCAACTTTTTTGACAGACTTTCAAAAAACCACAAACTGTGGTCTGCCTGTGATTCCAGCCCGGATTTTGTGCTGCTCATTTGATTTCCTCAGGCCACATCCTTCTCGTGTCCTTGTCAACATTGCAAAGAGAAGAGCTGTCTTAGAAGATTTGCTAAAAAGCAGAAGCAATTTCACAGCCATAGAAGAAAAACATCTGACCTTTCAATGCACACAAAAAATCTCACTTAAGTAAATAACCTTTTGAGCTGTAAAATTTTGTTGTGGCATTCATTTATCAGACACATAGATAATCAGAGTGTTTATCTCTTTTCACCATTTAAAATTTCATAAAAGAAGTCAGGAACCAATGTGAGTAAATTGTAGCAAAGAGCCTCTAGCATATGCGCTCAGCACACATTTAATGGAATTATCTATTGGAGAGTAGGTGGCAGAGACAGCTGAGGAATTAATTATTGGGATGGATATTTTATACCTCTCTGCCAGTGCCATGTGAAATAAGACTTGTCTCCATATTACTTCTGTCACTTTGTGTGGCCTTTCAAAAGTGGCAGTTTCTCAAAAAAGAGAATTGGATCATGTGTTTGGTCCTGAGCTACACCGTGAGCATTTCATGGGCCACCAGTTCATTCTGAATAGAACAATTTTGGTAGAGTGTGTGGAGTTCAGCTGTGAGACAGCTAAGTGGAAGCAGTGAAACAGTAGGGACCTCACTGGTTTCAAATGTGCAGATATTGTACAAATAGAGCTTTATATATCAGAATAAAGAACAAACTCTGTAGGAAAATCTATGTAGTTCTTTTTTCACACATATGAGTCTTCTAGTAATATTACTATTACTCATTATTAGAGTGAGCTTTTTACTGAGTGGTTACTATTGCCAGGCATTGTATGATTGACTTCACGTACATTATCAGATTAGTTCTCATAATAACCCCTTGAAATAGGTGGTATTAATATTCCCATTTTATGGATGAGGAAACAATGGCTGAGAGAAAGTAAGAAAATTGTTCAAAGTCTATAACTAGTAAATTTTGAATGTAAGACAAGGTGAAATTTTTGCTCTGTTTGTGCCGTTAAAAAGAATGAGCCAGAAGTTATGAGATCCAAAGATTGACCCAGCACAGAGAGCGCTGGAATTCCAACTCCATGAGATCCTTGTTATAATATTGCATCCCACTAGGGGGCAACATAGACTTTCCATCTACTTGAGCCCCTTTGTTCCCAAAATGTCTAAAAGACCCATGGAACAGCAACAAAAAAAAAGACCAGTAAAAGCACATAAACCAACCACTTCAGTATTTAAAGCAGAAATAATACTTTATTAAAATGTCAGTTGTCCTTTATTAGTGATAAAAAAGTCACCTTATTTATCAAAGAAAAATAGACTCTTATTGATTTGAGTGCTTTAACTAACTGCTTTATCTTTTTCTTTCCTGACCCCACTTCCCTCCAAACTCAACTTGCAGTCTACCGTACAGTACAATGACAACCAGACAGTGAAACATGGTCTCATCTGGGTTTTCTTGTCAACCTTTTCAAGGAAGGATTGGGAGTACAGTAGGTTTACCTCACATAAAACATTGTATCCAAGGCCAGTTTTAAAATGTCAGACAGTGAAGAGTTCCATGCTGCCACCATTCAGGATGCTAGTGGACACTGGTGAACACTCAGATGTGTCTCTTTTAGATCAAATGTAGGAAACGTACTGTTCCTATAAAAAGCTGTTAGCAAGTTCATGAACCTGATGGCACAGGGCAACAGCTTCCTATTGTAGGAAGAAATGAAAGCATATGATACTTGGTTTTCCTGATACTTCTCTCTTATTTGATCCTTTTGAATTTATTTTCATACTCCCCCTGCTGGACTTAATCAGGCCTAAACAAATGAGTTTGGGTGGTTGAAGCCTGTTGACCCGTGGATGACACATTTCATATCAAGTTGCCCAGGAGTTCTATTCCTTTATGCCTTGTTGAGTAGAAATCAGTCATTTGAGGCCAACCACCATCTCACCCTTTTGTTATTTATTGTATGCTGAAACTTATAAAAGAAGGGCTAAATTCTGTACTGTGTGATTAAGCTGTTTCAGTTCCAATAAAATGTCAGAAGCAAATGAAGTGCTCCTGTAAAATGCTACAACAAGAGTCAAATTCAAGAAATTTGGCAAACAATCAGTTTCATTGACTTTGGGGAACCAAAAATTTACACAGAGTATATGAGAGATAAAATCATGTGGTAATTGAAGAAAAACAGTATCTAGCATACTTATCTTTTATACTGCCTTAAAATACATACATACATACATATAGATATATTTTCAATATTGAAAATAAACACAGAAATAGAGATCTCTTCATTCTTGGATTATTACAGTTACTAGCTATTTATTGAGTAGCCTCTGGGAGTCAGGCTCTAAACTATGCTCTTTGTAAATAAATGAAAATCTGTAAATAGAAATTGGGAAGTTTTTTTTCATGTCACGGTTCTTGGACATCTCTTGCCCCAGATCAAGAATTGAATTATGAACAAGTTACATGTAAATTACAGGAGATTCTTTTTTCATGGTAGCATTTCAGTCCTTCTAGTTCCAGTTCCTACAGCTTCCTGGCAGGATGACAAAAAGAGGATTGGGAGAGGGAGAGTCATCAGCTTGCCTCTGCTATTTTTACTCCTTATTTGGAACATTGCCCTTGAAAGTCTCTTATCTTATCCTTATGAGTCTGTGGCACTATGTGACATGTATATACTCACACAATTACTGATGGCTTTCAGCCTATTTCTTGTGCTCCTCAGGTGTTTTGGAGGGTCCTCATTTAGCTTCAGTGAATGTGTTGAATGCCAGAATCCCATAGATCCTACATATCAACTAGTAAGAAGAACAAGATAAAATATTATGAGACAAATAGAGTGCAGTTTATCCAGGTTGTTCTGTTTTAAAAATTAGAAATACAGAAAGATAGAGAGCTTAACACTTCGAGAAGAAGGAGGAATGTGATATTAATAGAAAAAACTTAGACTTCACGCCACTCTATTAAATAGGTCCAGATTAGCTGTCTCCATTTTTCCTGACAACAAGCTCAGCACATTGCCTCATGTAATCTTCAAGTACATTTTACAGGATTCATATTAATCACATTATCAATCCCTATCCTCTTAAGAGTGCCTCAAAGAGATCCTTCCTGGCCATCCTTTTGAAAGACCACCACTTTCATTTTTTTTTAATGTTTTAAAATTATTTTACATGATTTCAGGTATTTTTAAAAAATTGTGTGCTTAGACTAGTTCTGAAATAGAGTAGGTTTTTTTGCTTGCTTTTTTTGTTTTGTTGGATAAGTTCTACCTTTTTTTCCCCTTTTTATTTTTCCCAGTTTTACTGATATGTAATTAACATGTAACATTGTATTAGTTTAGGTGTGTAAAGTAATGATTTGATGTATGCATATATTGTGAAATGAGTGCCACCATAAGTTTAGTTAACATCCATGACCTCACATGGTTGCAATTATTTTTTTCTGTGGTAAGAACTTGTAAGATCTCTTTCAGTAACTTTCAAATATACTATACAGCATTATTAACTATAGTCAACATGCTGTACATTACATTCACAGAATTTATTAATCCTGAAACTGGAAGTTTATACCTTTTGACTACCTTCACTCATTTCTCTCATCCCCACCTCTCACCTGTTGCAAGCACCAGTCTGTTCTTTGTTTCTATGAGTTCTTTTTGTTTTTTTAAGATTCCACATATAAGTGAAATCATACAGTATTTGTCTTTCTCTGTTTTATTTCACTTAGTGTAATGCCCTCAAAGTCCATCCATGTTGTCATAAATGGCAGGATTTCCTTCTTTTTTAATGGCTGATTAATACTGTATACATACATACTGCGTTTTCTTTATCCATTCATTTGTGGTTGAACACTTAGGTTGTTTCCATGTTTTGGCTATTGTAAATAATGCTACAGTGAACTTAGGGTTGCAGATATCTCTCAGAAACAGTGATTTTTGTTTCCTTCAGGTATACACCTGAAGTGGGGTTGCTGTATCATATAGTAGTTTTTAATTTTTTGAAGAGTACCCATACTGTTTTCCACAGTTGCTGCACCAATTTACATTCCCACCAACAGTGCACAAGCGTTCCTGTTTTTCCACATCCTCGTCAACACTTGTTATCTTTTGTCTTTTTGCTAATAGCCATTTTAAGAGGCGTGAAGTGATAGCTCAGTGTGGTTTTGATTTGTATTTCCTTGATGATTAGTGATATTGGGCACCTTTTCATGTACCCGTTGTTCATTTGCATGTCTTCTTTGGAAAAAAAAATTGTCTATTCAGTTTCTCTGTTTTTTTTTTTTTTTAAGTTTGCCCCTTTAATATAGGTGTCCTGAGCACCTGGAAGGGTACAAGACGTGTATTTGGTATTGAATAAATATTTATTAAATCCATTGTAATCCCGTTATTTGGGACAGTAGAAGAACAGCAGGAAGATCATTATGTGCAAGTCTAGATATTCACATCTAATATACTGTAAAAGAAAAGGTCAGCCCCTTTGTGAAAAAGAATAGGGAATCTTATGACTTTACATAAAACATTGGCCTCTGAAGCAATAATGGTAATATTAAAGATTTAATGAACCCTTAACAATGTGCCAGATACTATGTGAAACATTTTAAGATATTTGTTGGAGTACTCGCAAAAACATTTGTTTTAATCAGTATGGGAGACTAAATCTTAGAAAGGTGAAGTTACTTACCTAAAATCACTTGAGTAGCAAGTGGAATTGAGTCAGTGCTCCAACCTAGATCTCCTAAATTACTCTCTTTATTGCCTTTCTATGATCCTGCAGGATTCCCTTTCAAGTTAGATTATTTAAAATCATGCTTATCTCATATTTGCCACTCACAGTCACAAAGTTCTATATAATCTGTTTCAGAAATTGCTCACCAATTTATTCTGCATTTTGTACACTTATGGTATACCTCTTATAATCTAAGCCCTCCATAATTCTCATCTGTGTTATTTTGATAGTTTCATATGGTACTCCTAACATAAAACTCTCCTATCTCCCAGTTCAGTGTTGTTATGTTTTGTTTTGTTTTTGCTTTCATAGTATTCCCAAAACTTACATTTCTTCAAAATATGCCCTCACCCAAATTACCTCTTCAAATTTATTTCTTCCAACACGACATTATAAATCCTAGACTTTGGCCACAGGGAACTTTTCACAGTTTATCCACGTTCCTCATATGAATCGTTCATCTTCGGCTGTGTGCTTCTCATGAATTGCCTCTTTGCCTTAAATGCCCTTGCATACTTTCTCTACTTTGAAGTGCTCTATTTATCCATCAAGAACATGTTCAATTATGAAGCTTTCACTAGTTTTTCCAAGGCAGCATTATTCCTATAGTCCCACAGCACTTTTCACGCAATAACTCTAATATATCATCAGTAGAATTTACATATTTGTCTCCTGTTTTAGAAGTCATGTTTTATTCATCTTGTATTTCTATTAAGTATCACATTCCTAGCCACATATTTTATGTTTATAAACATTTTAGGAAAGAACAAATGAGGGTAAATATTTAGTCAAATATTTAGTTAGTCTCAAATCATTTACAGAAAAAAAAAGGGGGGGTTAGTGGCAGAAACTCTTTACCAAGAAAAATTTTACATTTAAAGTTCAGTATTAAAAAAGAAAGATGAAAACATACTAGGAAGAGTGAACAGCCCACCTCTCACACCCTAGAGTAGCCTGCAAATAACCCTAAGATTCTATGCAACTTCATGTAAAAAGCACAGGCACATGATGTCAAGAAACTTGTGTGAATTTTCATTTTTTGTTATTATTTTGGCAGCTCATATTTGAAAGCCAGTTCACTTAAAAGAAATACTCGTGTTCTAAAATGCATTCATGTGATATTCTTCTTAATTTGCATTTCTCTAAAATGTTTTCTTTTCATTACTGACTTTATTATCTACTTCTGTGTGGACATTTTATCTGAGAATTCCAAACAATGTACCTGAGAAAATACTAAAACAATGTTGAAAGGGTCTTTCTAACATGTACTTGGATCCAACTAAGAAAGCTGACAGCAATTTGGGAAAGATTCTCTGAAAGAAAGAAACCAACTCTGGTGAACTAAGAAAAAAAAAGTGTTTGCCTTTATCTTAGTAACTTACTGGTTCAAATGCAAAGAGTCATATAGGGACTGTGGCTATCTTCATTAAACCTATTTGAGTTTTAATTAAGTCTTTCACTTAAAAAGCAGCTGTTGGAATTAAAATACTTCAAGAAAGTTATTTTAAATATGTAGAAATATTTTGTCACTTATCAATATATGTGTGTTTTTATCCTCTTATTAATGAAATTAAAAACTATGATGTATTAAATATTAACGAGGCACTAGGAATCCACTGTTACAGGTACTTTGGGTTACTATGATGAGCAAGAAAGGTACCTTCCTGTCTTTAGAATGCTTAGAATCTGTTATAGAAGACTGATATTAAACATGTAACATCTAGTAACACCAAAGAGAAGTACTGTGGAAATACCTAATTGTGGGAGCCCCCTGTGGAGAGTCTCAGGGATGGACTCCCTAAGGAAGTGAAATTTTAGGTTGAGGCTTAGAGAAAAATTGCAAGTTAGACTAACTAAGAAAGGGGTCTGGGAGTGCTCCAGGGAGAGGGGAGAGCAGGTGACAATTCATGACTACATGGATTTGTAACTACTTTAAATTTATGCAAAATTTCATTAGCTAGAAATGAAAAATCATCTTAAATATAGGAAAAAATTGCACAAACTTGCTTACTGAACCATCTTTTTTAATAATAAAATGTTGTAAACCATCTATATGTCCAACGCTATGAAATAGACTAGAAAACCTGGGTATTCCCTTGCGATGTTTAGACCATTTTAACCATTCAAACACTAATTGCATTGAGGATTGTGATGCAACATGGAAAACACATAATTCATAACATTATAGGGAAATATAGGATGTTATTATATAAGTCCCTCATGATTGTATGAAAAATGGATATGAAAGACACTGGAAAATATATTAAAATTGTGTTTGTATTAAAAATGTGGGTTCCTATGCCAAAAAGATTTATTTTCGAACTTCGTGCAGTATAGTCATATAACTTTAAAAATGAACAAAAGAAAACACTGGATAGAGGAAGTTCTGTTTTAAAACTTACTACAACCAAGCAGAGTAAATCTCATTTTGAAATGAATAGCATGAAGAAATTTTTCAGAAACAAAGAGTTCCAGCTCCAGTAAAAAGAGTAAAAATGATTTATCATGTTCTTTTTAATGAAGCCAAATAATGGCATGTATTCTATTTTATTGATTTAATAGAGCATCTCACAGAATGGTAGAGCTGGAAGGTTACTTTATGTTAATCTCACTCTATTTCCTCTCTTTGTAGATGAGGAAACTGAGAAGGGTCATATATGCATATTGAGCAGGCATTATGAACTTGTGTATTGTGTTATCAATGAGCCAGACACAGTAAACGAAGGAATACAAAACTGTAAACTCAGTCTCCTGTCCTCTTTGAGATTAAAATTTGTAACAAGAGGGAAGATATAACGAGTATCTCCTAACTCTCGTTTCCTAGGCTCTTTCCACTTTCATTTCCATCATGGTTGTAAAAATGCACAAGAGTTTTTAGAAAGCAAACCAGACATTTTCTATTTGTCTAACTACCATTTCTCTCATCATAGGAAAAACTGACAATCTGTGCAGAGTGTTACAGATTCCTCACTGCCACAATAACAAATGGCTCTAAAAAATGCCATACTAGTCGTCTTCCTGCTCCCCTTGTTGGGAACAAAACCGATACAGAAGGTTTGGGCTGTGAGTCAAGAAAGTAGATAAACAAACCAAACTAACAGTTGGGAGTAGCATTAGAGAAAATGTTCTCCTGAGATTTCTATTGTTAGAAGAATGGCTAAGGCTGCTAACAATAAAGCCAAATAAAGCAGTACGCACACATGAAAAGACAAACTCTCAACTTGTTGCCAGCAAATAGGGCAAGAGACAAAATTGGGTTCAGCAGGAATGGACAGTTGTGGGGTTTTTGTTGTTGTTGTTGTTGTTTCCCTTGAAAAGTATTGGCTCAGCTTGTATTTTTTTCTTATTTTCGTCTTGTAAAGTTATATGCTAATTCAGTTTACAGAGTCATTATTTATCCATAGCTTTCACTAGACATATAGTTGTTGTTTATGGAGTCACGTATTGTTCAGACACGATTTTTTCCTACCTTTGGCCCATTTTGAGGCAGGTTAAATGAAGTGGGAAGTTATCATTTACTGGTGAGATCAGTAAATCTGAGAGCCAAAAGATAATTTGAGCTCAATGAACATTTTCTGCAAAATCTCTCTTAGAGGATAGAGTAATTGTTGATATGTTTTTCCAGATATGTTTGAGTATTGACTAAAAATTAGTCAATTCAAATAGGTAGGCGAATGTACAAAAATCAGTCAAATTAGATATCTGAAACCTTGTAAATATCAATACCATCACCTGCTAGATTAACATTTAAACCATGCTTTGCAAAAGATGAGATTCTGAATCATTGAAGGCCTTTGTTTCACATTTTGTCAAATGGTGATACTGGGTTAGATTATCTACAAGGTCTTTTCCACCCCTAAATTTTGTAACTTTTTACTTAAAACATATTTTTGACTACTGCTAGGGTAAGAACATGTTTTTGACAGAGAAATTGGATTTCTCACAACAGAATTTGACATCTGCCTTGATGGCTAGCCTTACACACTGGACCATACTGCTAAGTTTATAATTTATAATATTATATTTCATGCTAAAACACATTATTTCTAATTTAATCTTGTAGTTCACATCTGTTTTAATGTTTGCAAATACATATTCATAAGATATCTTTGTCTTCTCTTCTGAAAAAAAGCAATTCAGCCAAATATCAGTTAAAATATAATTAAAAACAACAATTGGGAAAAACACATATTCTGATTCTTCAGTGAAATGCTCTATAGATTCATAAATTTATGTCAAAATGCTTAATATTTTAACCAAATGTGATTTTAAACTTCAGAATAATACATTTCTACTACAGCTTACAAGAAGTTAAAGAAGCCCTAGACTCTGATTTATAGCCTGGGTTCTGGGTTCTAAAAAGCTTCTAGAAACTACTCAAGACTGGCTGTAAAACTGCCCCAAGGGTTTTAATTTCTGGCCTATAAAGTCCAAATAGCATCTTTGCCTTCCATGTCCTTTTATTTTCTAAAAGGAAAAAGAAGTTTTACAGATTTCAGGGAAAAGAGAAACATCAGTAAAAGGAAAATAGTTGGCAATGTTAAATCTAACCAGAAAGCCAAATATTTGCCCTTTTCACTAGGACACTTTGTCAGGGGGATGGATGGAGTAAATCAGGCATTAGGCTCTGAGAAGTGACTCTTTGTTTTTATATAGATAGCCAGAAAGCCAGCTTGTTGGTAGAAAAATATATGAAATGACTTAGCTTAATGGATTATGGATCATATGTGTGTGTGTGCATGTGACTTTTCTTCTCTCAGTAATGTGGCAACCTGTACTTTTGAACTGAAAGGGAATTCCAAGTTGTTAATACCTGATGGAATGTTTAAATTCTGAAAGAAACAGACATAAGAGGAGAGTTAAGGTTTAAACTGAATATTTCAGGCTTTTATCCTGAAAAGGATTTTATCCAGATCCTTCACCTTTCTACAATGTAGCTTCCAAAGTGTCAATATAATTAATGCTTCTCCTAAATAATGTTCTTGTTGTTGCCTAAATTATCATCCATTTGCCACTTAAGTCTTAGACATGATTCCTTGATCTCCTAATTGTCTTATCCTTTTTCTGATTTTTCTTCACATCAAGGAGGAAGTTGGTTCAGTTTTATAGACTCCCCCTTGCTTGTCAGAGTTATACCTCATCAGCATTTCTTGATGTAGTCTCCTCAGTAAAATTGTTAAATTTACTCATCTCCTTTTTATTATATAGATCTATCACCTGTTTTAATTTAACAAGATGAAAATGTGCCTCTTTCTCATCTTTAAACATATTATTTATTAATCCAAGTCCAAGTACGTCACACTTTTTTAATCAGCCAGTGTGTGAAGCACCTGAATTAATGCTAATGGGTTAAGGTGTAATCCTTTTGAAAATTAACATCTACTTCATAGCAAAAAGCAAGGTAATGTGTTTCATAATAAGCCACTGAACAATGCAACATTAATGGAAGTGGAACTCTCTGATACTACTATGATATGTAATTCTTTAGTATGATCATTTTTATTCATTATATTTTATTTGTTTACAGGCTGGAAAGTTTTAAAGACATTTTCTTGATTCCTTTTCTTCTGATATTTCCTGATAATATGCTTCAGCATAAATCCTTTTCAATTCAGTCTGGAAGTTTATATCCTTTGCTTCTGACAAATTATAATTTATTATTATTATTTGTTAATTTACTTCATTCCCATTCTAATAGTAATCCCTTTTAATTGGACATTGGCCCTCCTTGTTAATCTTCTCATTTCAGTTTTTTTAATGCGATTTTTTGGCTCTCTTTTATGTTCTACCTCTTTGTCTTTAAGTTCTATTTTGGGGAAGATTTCCTCCATTTTGCTTCTAAGCCTTAATCTACTTTTTATTATATTTATGCTATTATTTTTATTTATACAAACTCTTCCTTGTACTCAGAATGTTCTTCTTTTAGAATTGTTTTTGTTGTCATTCATATGCAACATTTTTTGTGTGTGTTTCTCTGAGTAAACTTGTTTTGAAGTATTTAGCTTTCTCTACATTATTTCTTGACTCCAGTATCTTTGAATTAGCTTATATTTCCTTTTTTTTTTTCAAATAGGAGAGTTTGAATTTTGATTATTGACTTTACTCACACTTAGCAGGGAGAAACTATGTTAAAGGGTCAATGTTCTATGTGCAGGAACAAGCCTTGTTTTCTCATGTGGAGTCATAGTGGGGACATGACCACTTTCTTGGGAACCATTCAAGCTTTAGTATCTGAAAATCTTGTATATGGGACTTCTCAGCTTCCAAAGAGAGGAGTAATACAGTATTCTTCCTTGAGGGTAGGGGAGATGTGAATGCCAGTGTTCTGAGAGTCCCCTGTGTTTTAGAGGGCCTTCTTTGGCAGAAGTTTCCCTCTCATGCCTTGGACTGCCTGGGGCCAGTAGAACCATCCAGGAAGCTTTGAGGATGGGGAGAGTCCTGAGCCTGGACTCCAGATCTATATTCCATTTCTTCACTATGGGGCACTTTCCTCACCCATTCATGTGAGGTCAACCAGATACCCTGAGGAAATCCAGGACTGAAACCTCTGGGTCATCCCAGGTCTCCATGGCTGACCCCAATTACCAGAACAGCAGTCTGGCAAGTGAATCACTCCCACTGACCAGCAAGATATTTCTTTGATAAAATTGTGTGATTTGGGGCCACCAGAATGGTACCAAAATATCCACTTGTGGTGACTCTTACTCATATCAGACACAGGATGAGATCAGATCTCTTGGCTACCAATGGTTTATCACTGACCTGTGAGGTGGAGCCTGTGTGTGAGCCCATGTGTTATCTGTTGTCATCCATGTTCCCCCCACAATGCTCCCTCTGTTCTACAGCCTCCAGTGATGGTAGGGTGGCAGTAGGTAGTCTTTACTTTATTCATACTTTGCCAGTGTCATCAACCCACTGCAGAACTTACACCAAATGTCTGGTGATCTTTCTAGTGCCTGTGTCTATCTCCTCCTAAAATGTTCAAGGCCTTTGTTTTGCAATTCTGATTTCTTGCCTCTGTCTTACATGGTGAGGTCCTAGTCCCCTAGTTTGGTGTTCAGCCACTTTGGACAAAGGATGGACATTCCTTGTGTTAATGGCTCCTCTCACTCTGCCCATCAGCCCCTTCCCTGTCCTTCCTTGTGGTTGAGGTGGTGTGGTAATGTCAGCACCATGAACACAGTGATTATAGCCTATAGAGCCCAAGTGAAGACAGAGTTGAAGGTGTGTTTTGTTATCTTTATGCTAAAATTCTAAAATGATGAGAAAAAATTATCCTTCCCACATTCCAGTGTGCTCTGGTCAGACTTGTACTTATGTTCTTCATCAACAAAGCATAGTTATAGCCTTTGAGAGAGTCAATAGAATCCATTACTCCTGAGCAACATAGTGAATAATGCAGTGCCATGAGAAATGATTTAACCTTAATTAAATAAATGGTAGTAGATAACTACAGAGGTGAGAAGGTTTATATTGTTTTAATATAAAAAGAATGGCATTGCTACCTTTTTCTTTCAGTAAAATATATGAATTACCCAGAAATGATATATTTGACAATCTAGAGTGGGAATATATGATTCTGAAGTTGAAGATGAAAAGATAGTACCTTTAGACTATGAAGAATCTTCACGTGCGCTGAATGGATAATAAACAAATATGTACATACATTACTCCGTTGTTCAAAGTGTTAATCGATAAATCGTATGCCTTACATGAGCTCATGCAACTCTATTAAAGTATTGTCCAGGCCCCACACACTCTAGTGGTTGTCCCTTCAGCCAGTGAATGACTCATATGAGGGTACAAAAATCTACCTCCTTTCCTGAAGGGGAGAAAACTCAGTGATGCCATTCCCACTGTACAGCTTCCCATGGGATCAGTCTGAGATTAGATTTCAGCAACACCACATTTTGTTCAGCTTCCTCCTCTGTTCTATCTTGCTTCCCTCATTTCCTTATAGACTTCTACTGAAAACAATCCTTAATGAATCAAGTGCATAAGAATTCTCATCTTAAGCTATTTTTCTTAACATCCATCCCTACCTAAGGCAGGGTCTAACGAACGACTGTTTTATTCAGACATTTATTTTCATCTCTACGCCACACTTTTGCCTTAAACTTTAGTGCCTTGAATCCCGAAGCTTGTCATAATTCTACAACACACTTAGCCCACTTCTTGTTAGCTCTTACCACTCTCTCGACTCACTTGAAGGAAATTCATTTTTAGCTTTCTTCACTCTACTAAGTCAGATGTCAATCCATTTTGCATCTTCCAAAATTGGTCTAGCTTCTATCAACTGGTTTTGCCTCTTCTCACATTATTTTAGTGTTTTTTTTTTTAATTCCCTTATTGTAATTTTACTTCTATTTTGGAGGGAAAGGAGAAAAAACATTTGTTCAATCTACTTACTTAAAAAAAAAAGGGGGGCTTCCCTGGTGGCGCAGTGGTTGAGAGTCCACCTGCCAATGCAGGGTACATGGGTTCGTGCCCTGGGCTGGGAAGATCCCACGTGCCGCGGAGTGGCTAGGCCTGTGAGCCATGGCCGCTGAGCCTGTGTGTCCGGAGCCTGTGCTCCGCAATAGGAGAGGCCACAACAGTGAGAGGCCCGCATACCGCAAAGAAAAAAAAAAAAAAAGAAGTCCTTAAAGGTATGTTACATCATAGGTGCATGTAGGACAGGCAGCTGAATTGACTGCATTATATCTTACATTAGTAATTAAACAGAGGCCCATATTGTGACAGTGAGGCAGGTATCTATGTTACCATTAGAGAGTGTGAGGAAGGCATACTGGGAATGGGATGATATGGATGAAAATGGAGTTTTCTAAATTTTCATCTGGAAGTTTTGTATCCAAATCCTAACACTAGTCTTGAAATCAACACATGTGCAGCAAATAAGATAAACCACAAACAAAATGACCAAATTTTAAGCCACCAGTTATTTCACCGTGATGATTTCCAACCGCACAGCAACTATATCTGGAGTATTTGCTTGAGAGTTAAGGATAGATTAGGAATTGGCAATTGCAGACAGAATACAGGCAAATCCTCCTAACAGACTAAAAAGCCAACTCTGATCTAGTAAAACTCAGGCAAGACAAATATCATCTGCCCCTACCATAATCACCTGCCAAAAAGCAAAACTAAGTCCCTGGAGGAAGATATCCAGAATCTCAGATTATTTCTGTAGTACTTCTGAAAAAGGAAAACATGACACTTGGAATTTTAATTTAATCACCTTTAGTAAATGCACCCCTTTCCTAATCCTTGTCCCCATACATTCTTCCCACTTTGAAGAAGAGCAAAATTAATTCCCAGTCATAGCAGGGGTGTTGATGAAGTGTTTTCACACTCCTCACCTTGCCAGATAGCTACCGTTTTCCAGCATTGGATAATTTCCCCTTTTTTGTCCCACCCTGATGCAGACAACCAGTATACACATCCTCTGTTCTCTCGTCTCTTTTCGTCTTTAAAAAGCCACTGATAATTGCATTTACATTAAATTTTCACGTCTCCAATGGGACATTTAATTTTGTAGATAAAACAAATCTTTAAAAATGTATGAGTGAGGATCTGATTTTGGATTCTTTCTTTTTTCTTTTTTTTTTTTTTTTTTTGCGGTACGTGGGCCTCTCACTGTTGTGGCCTCTTCCATTGCGGAGCACAGGCTCCGGACACGCAGGCTCAGCGGCCATGGCTCACGGGCCCAGCCGCTCCGCGGCATGCGGGATCCTCCCAGACCGGGGCACGAACCCGCGTCCCCTGCATTGGCAGGCGTATCCTCAACCACTGTACCACCAGGGAAGCCCTGATTTTGGATTCTTATCTATTAGTCTCCTAGCAAGGGAGGTCTTCCCACTGCCCCTGAAATTTACTTTAGACCTTATTTTATTTAATATTATTAATATTCACAATAAATAGTTTCATCATTCATGAAAATTTGCTTAAATATCCAGTGCTACTTAGTAAAAGTGAGAATTAACTTTAAACACAGGGTGTGATTCCATATCCTTAATTGCAACTGACAGTTACGTTCTTTTAGCCTTTTGTGCTGTCCTACTTTGTCATCTTTAACTCTCATTTATTATTCAATTACTTCATCAGATAAGCCTTTTCTGATTTGAGACTGGATCCAATCTCATTCAGTACTCTTATAGCACCTTCTAACTCTTTTTCATAATGCTTATCAGAATAGGACTTTTATATTTATTTGTGTGTTATTTCTATAATGTTCTTTTTGTTAGTGAGTTTTGTTTCTTAAACGATGTTTATTTTGGCAGAGCACAGAGGATTTTTAGTGCAGTGAAAATACTCTGTATGGTACTGTAATGATGGAGACAAGTCAGTCTACATTTTTCCAAAGCCATAGCGTGTAGATCACCAAGAATTAACTGTAATGTAAACTATGGACTTTGGGTGATATGATGCGTTGATTCAGGTTCATCTATGATAACAAGTATCCCACTCCGTTGGGGGAATGTTAGTAATGGGAGAAGTTCTGCATGTGTGGGGACTGAGGGTATGTGAGAAAGCTCTGTACATTCCTCTCAAATTTTCTGTGAACCTGAAACTTCTCTTCAAAAAGGTCTTTTAAAAAACACACACATGTCCACACAAAAACCTGAACACAGGTATTTATAGCAGCTTTATTCATAATTGCCAAAACTTGGAAGTAACCAAGATGTCCTTCAGTAGATAACTGGCAACTGTTCTCACAGCATTTACATTTTATTAGGAATTACAAGTAATCTAGAGATCATTTAAAGTATACAGGAAGATGTATGTATGTTATACGCCAATACTATGCCTTTTTATATAAGGCACTGGAACATTGGTGGATTTTGGCATCAGCATCCTGGACCAATCCCCCACAGATATTGAGTGATGAGAGTATTTTAAATGTTTAACAAATGAGAGGAAACCATGTCTAAATAATTAAAAGAAAGTATGAGATTCATGTCTCATCAAATACATATCCATACAGAGATAGAAATTATTAAAATGAACCAAATAAAAATCCTTGAGTTAAAAAGTACAATAACTGAAATTTTAAAACTCCTAATCACTGTATGAGTTTAAGTTGTGCAGCATGATGGTTTGATTTACATATATTGTGAAATTATTACCACAAAGCTTTAGTTAACATCTGTCATCTCATACAGGTACAATAAAAAGAAAGGAAAAAAGGGCTTCCCTGGTGGCGCAGTGGTTGAGAGTCTGCCTGCCGATGTAGGGGACACAGGTTCATGCCCCGGTCCGGGAAGATCCCACATGCCGCGGAGCGGCTGGGCCCGTGAGCCATGGCCGCAGAGCCTGCGCGTCCGGGGCCTGTGCTCTGCAACGGGAGAGGCCACAACAGTGAGAGGCCCACATACTGCAAAAAAAATAAATAAAGGAACAATGCCTTAGAAACTCAGGACATCATAAAGTATACAAACATACACAGAGAGGCAGTTCCAAGAGGAGAGAAGGAGGAAGGGGCAGAAAGGATCTTTGAAGAAATAATGGCCAAAGATTTCTCACATTTTTTGGAAAAAATCTGCACAGCCAAGAAGCTCAACAAAATCCAATCAATCAGGATAAACACAAAAAATTTATACCAGGTCTCATAATCAAACTGTCAAAATCCACAGACAGAATCTTGAAAGCAGCAAGAGAAGTGACTCATCATATCCAAGGAATCCTTAATAAGATTAACAACTGATTGCCAGTAAGAAACCATGGAGCCCAGAAGTAGTGAGATGACAATCAGTGTGCTAAAGGAAAAAGATGGTCAACAAGGAATTCTGTATCCAGCAAAACTATCCTTCAAAAAAAAAAAAAAAAAAAAAAAGACTTTTTTAAAATAAATAAGACATTGCCAGAAAAACAAATCTGAGAAACATTTTTTTGCCAGCTGACTTGCCCTGCGAGAAATACTAAAGAGAATTCTGCAGGCTGAAATGGAAAGACAATAGACAGTAACTAAAATCCACATAAAAAATAGACCACATATATAAATATACAACACAGTATAAGTGTATCTTTTGTTTGTAATGCTTTTCTTTATGATATAGGAGACACTTGCATGGAACAATAATTACAAATCCATGTTCATGGGAACACAACATGTAATATGTAATTTGTATGACAGTAACAACACAAAGAACAGGGGAGGGGATGGAGCTATAAAGGACCAAAGTTTTTGTCCTTGGTTTTGTTTTTGACCTATTTAAATTAAGTTGGTGTTAATCTGAACTAGAATGTTATAAATTAAGATGTTACTTGTAATCCTCAGGGCAACCACTAAGAAAACAATTTAAAATATATGTTAAAAGAATCAACAAAGGAATTAAAGTGGTACACCACAAAATGTCTATTTAACACAAAAGAGTAGAGGAATAAAGAAACTAAAAGTTATAGGACATATATAAAATAAATAGCAAAAATGACAGACATAAATTCTACCTTATCAGTAATCACATGAAATATATGTGAATTAAACACTAATTTGATTTAAAAGAAAAACTCCTATTAAAGTTCAGATATTAGCCAAATGGATAAACATAACATGATCCAACTATATGCTGTCTATAAAAAATGCACTTTAGATCAAAGACACAAATAGAGTTTCCTCAAAAAATTAATAATAGAACTACCATATGATCCAGCAATTCCACTTCTGGGAATATATATTTTAAAATGGAAATACTAATTTTAAAAGATATTTACACTCCCATGGTCATAGCAACATAATTTATAATAGCCAAGACAATGGATGAATGGGTAAAGTTGTGATATGTACATATTTACTCATATATATGAGTATTTATTATTCAGCTATTAAGAAAATAAGGAAATCCTACCATTTGCAACAACATGCTTGGACCTTAAAGGCATTATGCTAAGTAAAATAAGTCACACAGAGGAAAGATAAATACTATATGATCTCACTTATATGTGGAATCTAAAAAACAAACTCACAGAAAAAGAGTTTGGATTTGTGGTTACCAGAGGCAGGGGGTTGGGGGACGGGGAATCAGAGGATGGTGGTCAAAAGGTACAAACTTCCAGCTATAAAATAAATAACTACTAGCACTGTAATGTACAACATGATGACTATAGTGAACACTGTTCTGTGATATACAGGAAAGTTATTAAGAGGGAAGATCCTAAGAGTTCTCATCACGAGGAGATTTTTTTCTTTTTATCTATATGAGATGATAGATGTTAACTAAAGCTATTGTGGTAATAATTTCACAATATATGTAAATCAAACCATCATGCTGCACAACTTAAACTGATACAGTGATGTATGTCAATTATTTCTCAATAAAGCTTAAAAAAAGACACAAGTAAGTTGATAATAAAAGGATAGTAAAAGATACATCAGCAGAAACCAAGAGAGGGCTGGATATAATAATATCAAACAAGATAGCTTTTAAGACAAAATTCGTTGCTAGAGAAAAATGAGCACATTTATAGTGAAAAAGGATCAATCCAGCCAGAAGACAAAACATAAATATATATGTACCTGACAACAGAGACCCTAAATCCATAAAGCAGGAGTATGAAGAATTGAAGGGTGGAATAGATAATTCAACAGTAATCATTTGAAACTTGAAAAACTCCACATTTAATAATAGATAGAACAATTAGACAGAATATCAACAAAGACATAAAATACTTAAATAGTACGATAAACCAACTAGACCTAACAGATGCTTGGAATACTTTTCCCAGCTACAATAGTACATGGTTTTCTTCTTAAGGACACATGGCATATTCTCAAGGACAGACTGTATGCTGAGCCATAATACAAGTTTTGGTAAATTCAAAAAGGATTGAAATCATTCAAAGTATATTCCCTTACCACAGTGGAATGAAATTAGAAGTCATAACAGAAGAAAACTTGGGAAATGGGCAAATATGTGGAAATTAGACAGTGCATTTCTAAATAACCAGTGTGTCAAGGAAAAAAATAACTAGGAGAATTAGAAAATATATTGGGATGAGTGAAAACAGAAGCTTCAGTATCTGGACCACTTGTACATCTGTTTTTATTGTCTATATTCTTCTTTTAATTATCAAACATATTTTCTTCCTGCTTTGAATGCCTGTTAATTATATACCAGAGCTTCTGAGTAGTGAAAAGAGAGAGTGTTCTGGTGATTTCATCTAGTTCCATAGAGTTTTCTTTTTAATCTGTTAAGTAGAAGAGAGAATGATGACCTCAATTCAATCAGGAATTAAGCTGACTGGGGCCAGGTTGCAGTTTTAGTAAGACTCACTTTATCTCACTTTTACTTTTGATTAGGAATTAGGCCTATTGGGCTTTTATTTGAGAGCCTGGTTGGTATATGTCTTTTCAGCCATGAAATCCTGTGGAAAATTCCTTTCTTACTTCAGAAATTCCTAGCCCATCTTTCTATGGTTATACAAAACAGAACTTTAAAATAGAATAAATATCTTAAGGGAAAGACTATATACTTGAGGTAGACCCTTTCTCTCTAGCAGATTTGTTTTATAAACACTATGAGGAAGAAGGAGATTTTATTTTGCCTTTTAGATTTCTTTATTGTGTACCCTGTTTCCTCAGACTCCTGCAGCACAGCCCTAACTCAGGAAATGCCCCTTAGAGGAATCTGGCCATACTTTCAAGACCACTGGAATCTTTAAATTTTTTTGTTCCATCACGTGTACCCATTAGAAAGTTTGTGGGTTTCCTTCCCCCCCCCCCCTACACAGGCCCTCTGGCTGTGATTGTTCTGATCTTCTATCCATGTCCATAATTAGCAAATGTCCCCTTGAAGAAAATTGTTTCTTCTCTTAAGGATTATAGTTCATCTAGTCCTCTTTGCTTCCCCACATCTCTGAGGTTTTTAACAATATGATTTTTAAATTTTTATCTAGATATTTTCTAGTTGTTTCAGCAGGAGTCTTCCATAACCTATTGGAAAGTGAAAGTTGCATTTCCTGTGTTTTAGGAGCAATTGCTTTCCATCTTAAACAAAGTGTTTCAGAAGTGAAAAAGCTTATTTTAAGACTGGTAAGGAAGATCTTACTAAGAAAGTGACCTTTAGCAGAGTTGAAAAATGAGGGAATGAACTGTGCTGCTACCTGAGAAAGGAAACTTGCAGATAGAAGGATCAGCAAGTGTGGATTTCTGGGGTGGGAGTGGTCCTAGAATTGTGGGAATAGCCAGAGGAGAGGGTGACTTGAGCAGAGTGATAAAAGGGGAAAATATTAAGGTATGTATGGTCAGACATGGTAGTAATGATAATAAAGTTAGTATTGGATAACACAGTCTCATAGATCTCAGGAATGCCAGAGTCCTAAGACTTTCTGAAATAAACCTAATCTAACCTGTCCATTTTACAGCACTGTAATTTAGGAACAGAGAGGAAAAAACTGTCATACAGTTTTGTTTTTTCAAGTTTTCTTTACCTAAGATGTTTCAGATATGACTAACTCCACTTCTGCATAGAATCCCCACACAAAATCACCTATCCTATTTAGTTTAGTAAGGAACCTCCTTTGACTATTCAGAAACAAATTTATCTGACAGTCTAGCTACAAAATATATTTGCTTTGTGTACTTTATTTTAATTTTTAGTACAATGGCCATTTTCAGCAAGAGCAAAACCATATAATGTGCACAGTCTAATGAGCACTGATAAATATTACATTCCCTTACAGTGAACAAAATCTTGCCCCCTGCTGTTTCCTTAATAGCTTACATTAACAGGCCATGATTGCTGGAGTTTCATTGCTCTTCATCAAAGAAATGGCTGTGATCGTCTTTTTCCCACACTCTGCATCCATTCATCACAGAGACTCTGAGCTGTAAATATAAACCATTTCTATTACTAATGGCTTAGTCTGTCTTACATTAACTGTCTTCCAATATAGCAATGCATCTCGAAGTCTTTTTTTACTGAGATCATTTGTTATGCTATTATGTACTATGCCAGTCTCTACAGTATACTCTTCACATGCTTTAATTCTTCATTTAATTTTCACCAATCTACAGGTTACACATTGTCATACTAATTTTGCAAATGAAAAATGTAAGGTCTTAGAGACTTTGTTTGCTAGAAAGTGGCAGGGCAAAGATTTTAATCTAATTCTTTCTCCAAACCCACACTCTTTCCAGCCCTCTCTATTGCCTTCTTTTTGTTCAATTCTCAAGACTTTCTTCTCTTTGGGGGGTATTCTTTAGAATAGGAAAAGTCAATTATAAAGTATACCATTCACCCACATCCTGTAATTTTGAGTCGTATTATTACTTTATGGAAAATGTTTGTGGAATTCTAGTTTGGGCCACTAGACCCAAGAGGCTAAGGGGAAAGGGGGGATCATATTCAAAAAGGGATTGATATTGGTGCAAAAAACTAAAATAATGACTGCACTATGTCAATCAAACTTTTCTTCAAAATTTTATTATGAAAAATTTTAATTATACAAAAATGTTAAAGAATAGGATAATAAACATCCATATACCCACCAGCTAGCCTAAACAGTTGTCATATTAATTTGTCATATTAATTAATAGTAATATCTCTTAAAATAACTAATATCATCTAAAATCTAGTCCACATCAAAGTTCCAAAATGTCCCTAAGAATTATTTTTGTTTGCTCTGCTAAACCAAGATATAAACAAGTTTTTCTCCTTTATGTAACATCTCATTAGGCTCTTCTAATCTCTGCAGTCTATCTCCCTACCCACCCTATTTTGTCGTTGTTTCCCATGACACTGACTTTAAAAAAAATATACCAGAAAAGTTTCCTTTTAAAATACCCTGCACTTGAGTTATTCCTAATTGTCTACTATACAATTGAGCCTGGGCCTTGTCTCTTGTATTTCCCATAGCCTGAAAGTTAAATCTAAAGATTGAATAGATTCAGGCTAACATCCTTTTGGTGTGATGCTATTTACTTCATATTGCATCTCATTGGGCTGCAAACGATGTCAGGTTTTCTCACAGTTTGACAATAAAGGTGATTACTTGGCTCAGGGGGCAACCATCAGAACTCTTCAGGTATTTTTTTTTCCCCTTAGAAGTAAGCTTTATGGTTAATAGTTGGCAACAAATAGTGTTTTTAACATTTATTAACCCTTGCTTGAAACAAAAATTTTACTGGGAGTTGCAAAAAGTGATTTTCTAATTCCAACTTCTGTAATTCAAAGAAGGATGAACTACCATATCTCTTCAAAACACAGCGGGTAAATGCCTCATTCTTACCCTTTAATTACCAGTTTTTTTAGTAAGTTTGTAACAGTACCTCCAATGGTGGCAAATAAATTCATCTCCATTTTTTCCCTGTTTCCCCTCCCACATCTTTACCACTGTGAACTAAAGGATTTTTACTTATTACACATTACAGTTTCTTTTTTCTTTTGTTTTTAAATTGAAGTATAGTTGATATACAATATTATGGTAGTTTCAGGTGGACAGCATACTGATCCAGCAAACAAATACATTATGAAATGATCACCACAAGTCTAGTAACCATCTGTCACCATACAAAATGATTACAGGATTATTGACTATATTCCTTATGCTATATATTACATCCCATGACATATTTATTTTATAACTGGAAGTCTTTGCTTCTTAATTCCCTTCACCTTCCTCCCCTCTGGCATCCACCAGTTTGCTCTCTATATCTATAATTCTGTTTCTGTTTTGTTTTGTTTCTTTGTTTTTTGATTCCATGTATAAGTGAGATCATATAGTATTTGTCTTTCTCTCCCTGACTTATTTCACTTAGCACAATACTAGATCCATCCATGTTGTTACAAATAACAAAATTTCATTCATTTTATGGCTGATTAATATTCCTTTACACACACACACACACACACACACACACACTACGTCTTCTTTATTCATTCATATATCAATGGACATTAAGGTTGCTTCCATATGTTGGCTATGATAATTAATGCTTCAGTGAACATAGGGGTACATACATCTTTTCAAATTAGTGTTTTTGTTTTCTTTGGGTAAGTATCCAGAAGTGGAATTGCTGGATTGTATGGTAGTGCTATTTTTAAATTTTTGTGCAGACTCCATAATGTTTTCCATAGTGACTGCACAAATTTACATTCCTACCAACAGTGTACAAAGGTTCTCTTTTCTCCACATCCTCATTAATACTTGTTATTTCTTATATTTTTAATGATAGCCATAGTAACAGGTGTGAGATGATAACTCATTGTAGTTTTGATTTACATTTTCTTGATGATTGGTGATGTTGAGAATCTTTTCATGTGTCTGTTATCCATCCATGTCATCTTTGGAGAAATGTCTATTCAGATCCTCTGCCCTTTTTAAAGTCTGATCATTTTTTGTCTTTGTTTATCTTTTTATATTGAGTTGTGTGATTTTTTGGGGTATAATTTGGATATTAACCCCTTATTATATATGTCATTTGCAAATATTTTCACCCATTCAGTAGGTTACCTTTTTGTTTTGTTGATGGTTTCCTTTACTGCGTAAAAGGTTTCAGTTTGATGTCATCCCATTTGTTTATTTTTTCTTTTGTTGCCCTTACCTGAGGTGACAGATTCAAAACAAAATATTGCTGAGATTGATGTCAGAGTACATACTGCCTATGTTTTCTTCTAGGAGTCTTATGGTTTCAGATCTTGCATTTAAGTCTTTAGTCCATTTTGAGTTTATTTTTATATGTGATGTAAGAAAATTATTCAGTTTCATTCTCTCACATGTAGCTGTTCAGTTTTCCCAACACCATTTATTAAAGAGGCTGTCTGGGCTTCCCTGGTGGCACAGTGGCTGAGAGTCCGCCTGCTGATGCCAGGGACATGGGTTCATGCCCCGGTCTGGGAAGATCCCTCATGCCGCGGAGCGGCTGGGCCCGTGAGCCGTGGCCGCTGAGCCTGCGCATCCAGAGCCTGTGCTCCGCAACAGGAGAGGCCACAACAGTGAGAGGCCCCCGTACTGCAAAAAAAAAAAAAAAAAAAAAAGGCTGTCTTTGCCCTATTGTATATTCTTTCCTCCTTCGTCATAGATTGTTTAACCATATAAATGTGGGTTTATTTCTGGGCTCTTTATTCTGTTCCATTGATCTATGTATATGTTTTTATGCCAGTACCATACTGTTTTGATTATTATAGCTTTGTAGTGTAGTTTGAAATCAGGGAGTGTGATATGTCCAGTTTTGTTCTTCTTTCTCAAGATTTGGCTATTTGAGGTCTTTTGTGGTTCCATTCAAATTTTAGGATTATTTGTTCTTGTTCTGTGAAAAATGCCATTGATATTTTGATAGGGATTGCATTGAATATGTAGATTGCTTTGGGTGGTATGGATATTTTAACAGTATTAATTCTTCCAAACCATGAATATAGAATATCTTTCCATTTCTTTGAAATCTGAAAATCTTTTATCAATATCTTACAGTTTCAGAGTACAGATCTTTCACCTCCTTGGTTAAATTTATCCCTAGATATTTTATTCTTTTTGATGAAATTGTAAATGACATTGTTTTCTTAATTTCTCTTTCCGATAGATTGTTATTAGTGTACAGAAATGATACAGATTTCTGTGTATTAATTTTGTATCCTGACATTTTATTGAATTCACTCATTAGAGCTAATAGATTTTGGTGGAGTCTGTAGGGTTTTCTGTGTATTTTATCATGTCATCTAGAAACAGTGACAGTTATATTTCCTCCTTTCCAATTCAGATGTCTTTTAATGTTACTTGCCTTACTGCTGTGACCAAGACTTATAATACTGTGTTGAATAAAATTGTTGAAAGTGGCACCTTGTCTTGTTACTGATCCTAGAAAAAATGCTTTCAACTTTTTACCATTGAGTATGATGTTGGCTGTGGGTTTCCCATATATGGTGAGGTATGTTCCCTCTATGCCCACTTTGTTGAGAGATTTTATCGTAAGTGGATATTAAATTTTGTCAAAAACTATTTTCTGCTTCTGTTGAGATGATCATATGATATTTATCCTTCATTTTGTTGATATGGTGTATCACATTGATTGATTCATGGATATTGAACCATCATTGCATCCCTGGGATAAATCCCACTGGATCCTTTTAATGCATTGTTGAATTCAGTTTGCTCATATTTTGTAGAAGATTTTTGCATCTATGTTCATCAGTGGTATTGTCCTGTACTTTTCTATTTTGTGGTGTCTTTGACTCGTTTCCATTTTAGGGTGACACTGACCTTGCAGAATGAGTTTGGAAATATTCCTCCCTCTTCAATTTTTTGGAACAGTTTGAGAAGAGGAGGCGTTAACTCTTCTCTGAATGTTTGGTGTAATTCATTTGTGAAAATGTCTGGTCCTGGACTTTTTTTTTGGATGGGAGTTTTTATATTGCTGATTCACTTTCATTACTAATAATTGGTCTGTTCATATTTTCTATTTCTTCCTGATTCAGTTTTGGGAGATTGTATATTTCTAAGAATTTATCCATTTCTTCTAGGTTGTCCATTTTATTGGCATATAATTGTAGTAATCTCTTTTGATCCTTTGTATTTCTGTCTTATCATTTTGAACTTCTCTTTAATTTCTGATTTTATCCAGGTCCTCTCTCTTTTTGTCTGCCTAAAAGTTTATCAATTTTGTTTATCTTTTCAAAGAACCAGCTCTTAGTTTCATTGATTTTTTTTCTTTTATTTTTTAGTCTCTATTTCATTTATTCATTCTCTGATCTTTATTGCTTCTTTCTTTCTACTAACTTTGGGTTTTGTTTGTCCTTCTTTTTCTAGTTCCTTTAGGTATAAGGTTATATATTTAAGATTTTTCTTGTTTCCTGAGGTAGGCTTTTATTGTTATTAATGTCCTTCATAGACCTGTCCTTGCTGGTCCCACAGATTTTTAATTGTTTTGTTTTCATTTTCATTTGTCTCCAGGTATATTTTGATTTCCCCTTTGATTTCTTTAGTGACCAATTGGTTTTTGTGGCATGTTGTTTAGATTTCATGTGTTTGTATGTTTTTTCAGGTTTTTGTTGTTGTTGTTGATTTCTTATCTCACACTGTTGTAGACAAAAAAGATGTTTGATAAATTTCAGTCTTTTAAACTTATTTAGACTTGTGTTGTGGCCTAGCATGTGATCTATCCTGGAGAATGTTTCATATGCACTTGAAAATAATGGCTACCCTGCTCTTTTGGAGTGAAATCCCCTGTGCATATCTGTTAGGTACATCTGATCTAATGTGTCATTTAAGGCGAGTGTTTCCTTTTTTATTTTGTCTGGATGATCTATCCATTGACGTAAGTGGGGTGTTAAATTCCCCTACTATTATTGTATTACAGTCAATTTCTCCCTATATGTTTGTTAATATTTGCTTTATATAGTTAGGCATACCTGCGTTGGGTGTTTGGTGTACATATACTTACAATTGTTATGTTTTCTTGTTAAATTGGTCACTTTATCAATGTTAAGTCCCTCTTTGTCTCTTGTTACAGTCTTTGTATTAACATCTATATAGTTTGATATAAGTATTGCTACCCCAGATTTCTTTCATTTCCATTTTTATGGAATACCTTTTTCTATCACCTCACTTTCAGTCTGTGTATGTCTTTCAGTCTGAAGTGAGTCTCTTGTAGGCAGCATATAGATGTGTCTTGTTTTTTATACATTCATCTACCATATATCTTGATTGGAGCATTTAGTTCATTTACATTTAAAATAAATATTGATTGGTAGGTACTTACTGTCATTTTGCTAATTGTTTTTGTAGTTCTTTTATGTTCCTTTTTCTTTTGCTCTCTTCCCTTGTGATATGATGACTATATTTTAGTGTTAGGTTTGGATTCCTTTCTTTTTTGTGTGTGCATCTAATGCAGGTTTTTTATTTGTGATTACCATGTTTTATACACACACACACACACACGATTATTTTAAGCTGATGATCTCTTAAGTTTGACCACCTGCTAACCAGCCTACATTTTTGCTTTCCCCACTCCATGTTTAATCTCTTTATGTCTTATTTTACATCCATTTTGTTTGTGTATCCCTTAACTACTTATTATGGCTATAGTTGATTTTTACTACTTTTTACTACTTTTAACATTCCTACTAGCTTTATAAGTAGTTGATCCACTACCTTTATTGTATATTTGCCTTTACCAGTGAAATTTTGCTTTCACAATTTTCATGTATTTAGTTGTGGCCTTTTCTTTTCTGCTTAGTCTCTTAAAGATTTCTTGTAATGCTGGTATAGTGGTGCTTAATTCTTTTAGCTTTTGCTTGTCTGTAAAATTTTTTAACTCTCCTTGAAATCTGATCAATAGCCTGTTGGGTAGAGTTGGTTGTAACTTTTTACTTTCATCACTTTGAATATATTGTGCCACTCCCTTCTGGCCTATGAAGCTTCTGCTGGAAAGTCAGCTGATAGTCTTATGGGTGTTCCTTTGTATAAAACTAGTTACTTTTGTTGCTTTTTAGATTCTCTCTTAATCTTTAATCTTTGCCACTTTAATTATAATGTACTTTGGTATGAACCTTTTTAAGATCCTGTTGTTTGGGACTCTCTGTGCTTCCTGGACCTGGATTCTTCCTTCCTTCCCTAGGTTAGGGAAGTTTTCGGCTATTCTTGCTTCAGATAAGTTTTCTGCCCCTTTCTTTCTCTCTTCTTCTTCTGAGACCCCTACAGTGTGAATGTTATTACACTTGATGTTGTATCAGAGGTCTCTTAAACTATCCTAATTTAATTTTTTTCTGTTCAGCTTGGGTTATTCCACTACTCTGTATCCCAGTTCACTGATCCATTCCTCTGTATCATCTAATCTACTGTTGATTCCATCTAGTGTATTTTTTATTTCAGTTACTTTACTGTTCAGCTGTAGTTGGTTATTTACATATTTTCTAACTCTGTTGAAATTCTCACTGTGTTCTTTCATGTTTCTCCTAAGTTTCATGGACATCTTTATCATTACCTTGAAATCTTTATCAGCTTAGATTGCTTATCTCCACCTTGCTTATTTTCTGAAGTTTTGTCTTGTTTCTTTATTTGGAACATATTTCTCTGTCTAATTTTGCACATCTTCTGTGTTTTTTTCTGTGTGTTATATACGTTGGTTAAGTAGTCTGATCTTGGAGAAATAGCCTTACATGGAGACATCCTATGGCATTCAGCAGCATGCTCCTCTCTCGTCACCAGAGCTATGTGCTATAGGCGTGCCACCTGTGTGGGCCACATGCACCCTTCTATTGTGGCAGGCCCTACTACGGTGGGTACACTGGAAGGCAGGGCTGGCCTTGTGGCCCAGTTAGCTGCTAGGCCATGTCACATGGCTGTGGGCCTGCTGGAGAGAGAAGTTGGCTTCCTGTGTGAATGGCTACGTGATTTGGCGGTGCACAGGGCTGGTGTGAGCCTGCTGGTAGGTGGCGCTTCATGACTGCATGGCTGCCTCTGTGGCCTGGGACTACTTGGAATTGGTGCAAGCTTGCTCTAGGGCAGGGCCATTACTTCATGCAGCTAGCTGTACAGCCTGGGTGGGCTTGGGGCTGGTAGGCAGGGTCAGGTTCCTGTATCTAATAGCTAAAGGGAGATTCCAAAAAGACACTTGCCAGTACTGGTGTTACTGCAATACAACAAGCTCCCCAAAATGCCTGCTGCCAGCATCTCCATCCCTAGGAAAAGTCTCAGTTACTTCCTGCCCCTTTGAGAGGTTCTCCAATATCAGCAAGTGGTTCTAACCCAGGCTCCTTTCAAACTCCTACCTCTGTTCTAGGACTCAGAGCATGCAAGATTTTGCATGTGCCCTTTAAGAGTGGAGATTCTGTTTCCTATAGCCCTCTGGCTCTCCTGAACATAAACCCTGCTGGTTTTCAAAGCCAGACATTCTGGGGGTTCATTTTCCCTGTGCAGAACCCCAGACTGTGACACCCAATGTGGAGCTGTGACCCCCTTTTTCCTTCAGGAGGGACTTTATGATCGTGATATTTCTCCCATTTGTGCATTGCTGACCTAGAGGTGTGTGTCCTGACTGTTCCACATCTCCATCCCTCCTACCTGTCTTGTTGTGGGAGGCTTTTTTGGAGGAGCTCCATTGCTGGCTGAGGGGCTATTTTTGAGATGCACTGACTCTGTTGGGTCTGCAGCTAACTCTGGTCAGAATGAGTGGTGCTATTAGCTATTAGTTTGGGTGGAGAGAATCAGAAATGGTGCTTGCCAGCAGGGGAATGGCTAGGTAGAAGGTAAACCACAAAAAACAAACAAGCAAACAAAACAAAACAAAAAAAACTGTTGCCCACCAATTCCTCTGTACCCAGAGAAATTTCCAACAGATCCCTACCCCTCAACTACATGCTTTAAAATTAGTCAGTAAGTTTCCTTCATATATGACCCAGGTGCTTTTCAGACTGCTGCCTTTGTGCTAGGACTCAGAGTGAGCTCATTTTTGTGCATGTCCTTAAGAGCAGAGACTCAGTCTATAGCAATCTGGCTTTCTAAGACATAAGCCCTCCTAGTTTTCAAAGCCAGAGGTTACAGGGGCTCATCTTCCTGGTTCAGGTTCCCCAGACTAGGGAGCCCCTTCTGGGGTTTGGAGCCTTGGTCCTAAGGAGAAGACTCTGAGGCTACGATATTCCTCCTACCTATGAGTCACAGAGCTGGGGCTGTGGGTAACTGCCAGACTGCATCTGTACCCCTCCTACCCATCTCAATGTGGCTTTTCCTTTTTATGTTTACTTGTGGAAAATCTTTTCTGCTAGTCTTCAGGTTGTTCTCAGAAATTGTTTCTCTATTTGTAATTATAATTGTAGTGTGTCTGTAGAAGGAGACAAGACCAGGATCTTTCTTACCCCACCATCTTGCCCTGCCCTCTGTCATAATCAGCTTCTGAAGTTCACTTTCCCTAAGTCACAACTGGAATAGAACATTTCTCCAAGAAGACTTGGTTCCTCTTACTTATGTGTGGTATGTGGAAAGCAAGATCTGGGTACTAGGTGTACTCATTGATACTGAGTTGTCATTGCTCTGGGCTTTCTCAATTAATAGGAAGAGAAATGAAATCTATTGCCACCTCTATGCTTATCTTTATCTATGTATAGATCATTTGATGAGAAAAAAGTTTTTAATTTTGATAAGATCTAATTTAAGGTTTTGTTTTCTCTGTCCTGTCTAAAAAATTTTATTACTCTCAAGTCATGCTGATATTCTCCAGTATATTCTTCCAATAGATTTATAATTTTAGCTCTTATGTTTAAGTCTATAAATCCATCTCTAATTAATTCATTTTGTATATGGAGTGAAGTGGAGGTTGAGGTTTATTTTTTTACAGATGCAATTGTTCTAGAACAATTTCTTATAAAGATTTTTTTTATCGTTCTCCTCCATTGGATTGCTTTGGCATTTTTGTCAAAAAATCATATAACAGGGAGGTTCTGTTTTTGAACTCTTCATTTTATGTCATTGATATATTTGTCAAAATTTATTCCAGTTTCACATTGTCTTATTTACTGTAGCATTATAAGAAGTCTTGAAATCAAGTACTATAAATCCTCATACCTTGTTATTTTAAAGATGACTTTGGATAGTTTAGTTTCTTTGCATTTGCATATAAATTTTAGAGTAAGATTGTTGATTTCTAAAATAAAAATAAAATAAAATAAAGCCTGATGGATTTTAGTTAGAGTTGCATCAAATCTATACGTCAGGGCTTCCCTGGTGGCACAGTGGTTGAGAGTCCACCTGCCGATGCAGGGGACACGGGTTCGTGCCCCAGTTTGGGAAGATCCCACATGCCGTGGAGCAGCTGGGCCTGTGAGCCATGGCCACTGAGCCTGAACGTCCGGAGCCTGTGCTCTGCAACGGGAGAGGACACAACAGTGAGAGGCCTGTGTACCGCAAAAAAAAAAAAAAAAAAAAAAAATCTATACATCATTTTGGGGATATATGACATCATAAGAATATTGAGTTATCTAATCCATGAAAGAGCTATATGTATTTATTTAAATCTTCTTTAACAACTCTCAGGAATGCTTTGTAGTTTCCATTGTAGAAATCTTGCATGCCTTTCATGAAATTTCTTTCTTATTCTTTTATTTATTTATTGGCTTTTGTGACTAGCACCTTTTTAAAATTTAATTTTCCAAATTTTTGCTACTTGTATATAAAAATACATTTCATCTTGTACACTAAACTTGTATCTTGCAATCTTGCTAAATTTAGGTGGTAGCTAGTTTTCCTAGTTATTTTGTAGATCACTTAAGGATTCTTAAACAGTGCAGTTGTAGACAAATAATGACATCTTTATTTCTTCCTTTCCAAACTGATGCCTTTTTTTTTCTTTATCTTGTTCTAATTCATCATCTGTCACTTCCAACAATGATGAATCAAAATAATTAAGGTGGGTATTCTGTTTCTAACCTTCGGAGAAAACTGTATGACATTATAAGGACTCGGGTGTCTACCTTTATGGAGACGTATTACAGGGTACGTTTTTTTAATGCCTTTTTTGTCAGGATTTGGTATTTGGATAACACTAGCTCATGAATGAAATGTCTTGCACAGTGTAAGGTTGGTGTCATTTCTTCTTTAAATATTTGAAAGAATTCACCAGTTAAACCCAAAAGGACCTGAAATTTTTCTTTTGTTGTTTTTTTGTTAGTTGTACCTTTGGAGGAATTTTTACCTAATATTTGTTGTCAAATTTATTGGTATAAAATCCCTTATTACTTCCTTAGTAAGTAAGGATTTGTAATAAGAATATTCTTTTCATTCCTGACATTGATAATCTGTTTGTTTTTTCTTGATCAATATGGAGATTTATCAATTTTGTTGATTTTTTTTCAAATAAATTTTCACTTTTTATTTTCATATTTTTCTGTTGAGTATTTCATTGATCTAGTGTTATCTTTCTCCTATTGTGCATTTACTTTACTGTTTCCTTTCTAGCTTATTACGATAGAATCTTAGGTGATTGATTCTAGATCTTTCATTTCTAATAAAAGTATGTAAAGTTATATATCTTCCCTGTCACCACCTTAAATTATCCCCCATTTTTTTTTTTTTTTTTTTTTTTTTTTTGCGTTACGTGGGCCTCTCACTGTTGTGGCCTCTCCCGTTGTGGAGCACAGGCTCCAGACGCGCAGGCTCAGTGGCCATGGCTCACGGGCCCAGCCGCTCCGCGGCATGTGGGATCTTCCCAGACCGGGACATGAACCCGTGTCCCCTGCATCGGCAGGCGGACTCTCAACCACTGTGCCACCAGGGAAGCCCCCCCCCATTTTTTTATATGTTGCATGTTCTTATTATTCAGTTGAAAATGTTTTCCAATTTCCCTTGAGATTGACTTCATACTTTTTATATTTAGGAATTTGTTGCTTTATTTCTAAATATTTGGGCTTTTTCTAAATATCTTATTGTTTCTTATTTCTAATTTTGTTCTGTTTTGAACCTTAGGATATACTCCTCTTGAATTTATTTTTTAAGAGTCTTGTTAAAGTATAATTGATATTCAATAATTTATACATATTGAAAGTATACAGTTTGATATGTGTTTGACATATGTATATACCTGTGAAACCATCGATAAAATTAAGATAGTATATTTGTTTCCTTCAAAAGTTTTCTCATTCCCCTTTGTAATGTATTCTACCTATCCTTCTGTGTTCTCAGCCCCTAACCTTAGCCCATCCATAATCCAAGATAAACAGTTTCTGTCACTGTAGACCTAGTTTCTGTCACTGTAGATCAATTCACATTTTGAAAAAAGTTATATAAAGACTATACAGTATATACTTTTAAAAATCTTCTTTGGTGAAATATCTGCTTTACACATATTTTATTGGGTTTTTTTCTAATTATTGAATTTTACAAGTTTCTTATACATTATGGATAAAAGTCCTTTATGAGCTATATGATACAAATATTTTCTCCTAGCCTTTGGCTCTGAACAGTATCTTTCAAAAAACAAAATTTGTGTGTTCCTAATTTTAGTAAAGTCCAATTAATCAATTCTTGTTTTATGGATTGTGCTTGGGTATTACATTTGGGTTATATTTGCCTAATCCAAATTCACAAGTTTTTTCTCCTATTTATATTATATTATATTAATCACAATGTTATATCATAGAAGTTTTGTAGTTTAGGTTTTCCATGCTCAGTTCCACTGTTTAATTTTGAGTCAATTTCTGTATGTGGTGTGGAGAATGGATCAAAGTTTATACATTTGCACATGGATATCAATTATCCTAGACTATTTGTTGAAAAGACGATATTTTCTACCTTGATAGGACTAAAGGTATATTAGATAGATGCAGATGTAGTTACAGATATACATGTGCATATAGATATACATAGACAGATGGAAGATAGATCCATGTACCAAAGAGATATAGGAAAGCAATGTATCAACAAGGTAAATATTTTTTGGTGGTGGGATTATGGTTGAATTTTCTTTACTTTATATTTTCTTCTATTTTAGAAATGTTTTCTAGTGAATGGAGACTATGTTTATAATCAGAAAGAAAAGATAAACATTCATTGTCAAAGAATGTGTTTTTTTTCCCAAGTGGTGGCTCAAATACAATTATATTTGCATTTAGTTCAGACTTCATTAAGATTAATTCAGTTTGTGCCACAATTTTGGTCTTTTTATTTTCTTCCAGTTTTATTGAGATATAATTGGCATACAGCACTGTATGTCTTTTTGTCATTCTTTTTTCTGGTATATCCTTTCAAAAGCATTTGTGTCATCACACTTTTTTCCTGACTATGTTAACTTGAACTTTGCTCTATTTATTTGACATTTTTAAAAAAGAACAAGCTTTTTAAACTTATTTATTCTTTATTATTTCTGCTTTTATCTTTATTGTTTGCTTTCCTCTGTTTTTTTCCTGTTTACTTTGCCCTTCTTTCCAACTTTTTGAGACGAAAAATTAATTTTTTAGCATTAAACATTTTTCATAACATATATTGATATTTTAAGGATCTGAATTTTCCTATGATTTTTGCTTCACTTATTGAATATATCCTACAGATTCTGATATAGTTTTATTTTAATTATCATTAGTTTTAATAAATATTTAATTTTGTTCTGCACTTCTTATGGATGAGTTATTTAACAGAGCATTTGAAAATTTCCAGGTAGAATGTTGTTTATAAAAAGTTTAATTCCCTTCTAGTTTTACTACATTGTCATCAGAGAATCTTATTCATATTATTCCAATGTTATGGGACTTATTTTGATTTTTAGAGTTATATAATGTTTAGTTAGCTTTTAAAAAATTACTCATGTATCCTTGAAAAGAAGTTGTATTATCTATTATTGCTGTGCCCAAATCTCTCCCTATATGATTATCTTCTTACCTCTCTCTTTCAATATATCCATACATACCCATAATATCTATGCTGTCTAGTTTTTCTGTATGTTCTCAATTAAATTTGTCCTATTGATTAATCAATTTAAAGAATGAATCTAACTCTGTCCTGACATGATATTCATATATTCTGCTTGTTATACTTTTATTGGTTTATTCCACAACATTTATTTAGCACTCACTATGTTCTCAGTACTGTGCCAGCATCTATGAACATAATTATTAAAAAGACCATCATTTTTCCTTCTTTTATGGGACTTTTCTGGGACATCAGTCTCGTGATTCTATGGCATTTGCATCTTCACAGAGATGGTGACTTCTTTTTCTTATAAAAATCTGTCAAAATATGGATCTTAAACAAAAGTCTTCCATCTAGAAACTATTGCAATCTCCATGAAATATGACCACAGAAAAATGGAAAACATTCTCCATTCTTACCAAGCCTCAAAACTTGTCCCACAGAAAACATATGAGCAGTTTTGAAAGATGTTAATTATTAAACAGTTTGATAACATTTTATAAGCTGAAAATGGTTTTTGGACAATCTTTTGGAAAAATAGTAGGCTTTAAAAAATTCTGATCTCTTTGATATAATTTATCTCTCCTATTTATTTGTTGTGTTCTGATTTTATGAATGTTATACATCTACCATTGAAAGCAGAGACTTTATCCCAAAACGCTGTAATGAGAGATGCTTAAACATTAAACATAATTGGGCATGTCATTGTCATTTAATCATTGGATTAAATTCCAGGTCGTAGTTCATTTTTGAAATTCATTTGATGATATCATGATGTTCTTGTTATATTAGAGCATCATAACATCTAATTATATTAAAGAAAAACATGTAGAATATTTCCTTCACTTTTAAATATCAGCAACACAAGATGACCAGTAGTTTTCTAGAAAATTTGATGGGTTTTCATAATTAAAGCCCACAAGGAAATATAGATGTTGAACACAATGACTCTGTTTTGTTAATTGATAATAAATTTCCATTTCAAAATGAGTTTTGCCTCATGATGTAGCCCATAATGTTAGAACATCTCACATTTGTCATCAAAGCGGGGAGAAAGTCAGATATCATTGATAAAAATGACTTTGGAATTTACATTAAGAAAATATTTAAAATAATTTTTGAAGAGGTGTGTGCATGCATGTGTGTGTGTGATGTTAAATATTTCTACTTGGAATATATAGAAATACAATACTAACAATACTACAAGTGGTCAGTCCATAGATTTGTCATTGAAGCCTCTTTAATCTGGATAAGAGCAGCCATGTAGCATGCCCAGATAATGTGAGTCTCTAATGATAATTTCTGACTTTATAATTGTTCTATGAATTTCCATTTGGTGACAACCTTTCTGAGATAATTACACATCATCAATGTTCTAATGAACTATGAGACACTTAATGCCTGGACATGAGGCAAAATAGCTAAGAAACATGTGTCACAGACAGTTTTGCAGGAACTAACATACAAAAATATAGGCTTCATTAACAGTGTTCAGAAAGACAGATGAGTCTCCATCCTGCCTAAACCAGTGGTTAATTTATTGACTGACTTTAACAACGACATCCCTTTGGAGGGTTTTTAATAGTTTCTAAGTTGCTTGCTGAGGTTTTAATAGACATTTGCCTCACTGAGCTCAATAAATATAGAGTGCAGTTTGAAATCTTACAACCTAAAATGTAAGCAACTGACTGAATGAGGTTAGAAGGGATTTATATTTCTTCTAAATATACTTCTGAGCTGAAGTTCCAGTGAAAATGATTTCCAAAATATCTACCTACTTTTTTGAAAACTTTCTCCTATTTTATGTTAAGACCTTTGGTGCTATAAAACAGAGAGAAAAATGTATCAGGGATAGAAAAAAAAATGACTAAGCAATTCCTTGCAGTTTGCTCCAGAACAGATTTTGGAAAGCTGTGTAGGAATTCAAGACAGGTTGTAACCATTCAGGTTAAGTCAAAATAAGTGGTAAATAATTCATTTCCCAGTTTCCAATTACTTGGAATCAGAGGCATCCTATTATATAAGGACACTATATCATTTATGCAATGCTATAGTTTACCTATTTGGTCATTTAAAAAGTGGTTTTGCCTAGAATATTTTTTAAATACATGCAAAATAATAATAGTTAATATGCATCAAATACTTGCTCTGCTAGACACACTGTGGTGTTTACATGATTATAAACACACTGATACCTTAGAAGAATCCTACAGGGCAGTTTAGGTACATTTTCCAAGATCATACAGCTAATAAATTTCAAAATTTAGATTTGAAACTACATAGTTTATCTTTAGGACCAGAACTCTAAAACATCAAATTGCTGTGTGGAAATATTTCCTTTTCAGGAAAAGAGGGGTTTTTTGTTTGGTTGGTTTGTTATGGTTTTTACTAAATACAATCAATTTTGCTTAGTTATCAGGCAACTTTCAATAATAAACTGGATCTGCCAGTTATAAGTGAACTTGAAGAACTATAAACCTAAGATCTAATTTTTTCATTGACTTATAATTTTAATATGTTGTGTTTTTTAAAATCTTTATTTCCAATCATGTTTATTGTTCATTTTTACTGCTGCAATATATAAAATCAAGACTTTAGCAAATTAAAACAATAATAACTTTAAATAATAAATATCTCTAATATTTTATATTCTCAATTTTTATTATTAATTTCCATAAGTGAAATTGACATAGCCATTTGTATATCATTTCACCTTGGGATTTCATGATAAAAATCTTAAAAACATCATTGTCAGGTTTTACTTTACCATTATGGAGAAATAGACTGTGAGTTATAATTTTAAAATAACCAAAAATAATATATGTCAATGAAATGATTAATTTTGAGGTGATTGGCCTACTGCCTTCTGAAAATAGGAAAAAAAGATGTGATTACCCTAATACTGTTATGTTACAATGATATTCTTTAGACTGAAAATTATAAGTCAAGTCTGTTTTTAAATAGCAACATCTATCTAATATGAGAATCAGATCATAAAGATTATCATTTTGATATTCATGGTTATAACTGCCCTTTGAAATTTGTACACACTGTTTTCAAGCTTAAGGCTTCAGAAGAGAGGCTGTGGTTTGGTCTATAGCCTGGAACTTCAGGTTATTAATACAGTGACTATATAAACTATCACTTTCTAGGAAAATACTTTGGAAATCTTTTTGGTGCTGTTGTTCCCAGTTATATTGGATACTTTTTGGATATTTTCTTGGAAATTTCTTTATAGTGTAGTGGGGTAATTAAGACCACACACAGCAACTGGAGATTTTGGAGGCTGTTTCTTCAGAGGTTTCTCTGAAATGCTATGTGTCTTTTGGTCAAGCTACCTAATCTAATTGAACTATTGTGAAGAGTCAGTGACTTAATCCATGTAAACCTGTTGTCCCAGTTCCTGGCACATGCTGGGCACTCAGTAATTGTTATGTATCAGGGTGAGATTACGAAGTGTTGCTTCTTATCTCCCTCATTCCTTTGCTCTGCTTACCAAGCATTCCCTAGTCTCCAAAAGTTTAAGAAAAGCTGTCTCCTCCTCAAGCCTATTAAAGTAATATTTCTTACAAATAACAAATATTATCACATTTATGTTGTATGTAACTTAAAGATAGAAGATTATCCCTTCCTCTCAAACTAAATGAGAAATATGCCTTGCCAGTACTCCGAGCTTTTCTCTGAGAATATGTCTAAAAACTATCACAATTGGTGGTTATGTTCAAATTCTCAGATCCTGGAAGTATAGACAGGGTCTTTTTCCTCTTTATTTCTCTAGGGAATCTAGCACATGTTAAAATAGAATGTGGGGAGAACACAGGTGTTTAATCCTTCTCATTTTTTATTAAATATTTTCATGTATATTGCCTTTTGTATTCTTTATAACACCCCTAAAGCAATTCCTATAGCAACCCTATCATTATCCCCCCTTTGCTATAGCAATTCCTATAGCAACCCTATTATCATCCCCCCTTTGCAGGAGTGACTAAACAAAGAAGAAAGGGAGGTTCAGAGAGATGAGGTAACATACAAGTCACACAACTGAAAATGGTAACAGGGTATTTTCTCTACATCACAACATTTAAAACAATGTTTGGCACATAGAAGTTACTCATAAAATGCTTATTAAACTAAACTGAACATCTAATGAAAAAGAGTACTTATGCTATTAGATATACCTAGACAAATATATATCTAGGTTTACAAAAATTCTGTATTACTACTATATGTGAGCATATAGTAATAATATACTGAGTGCTTATACAAAGATTTACAAAGTTCTAAAAACCAATGAAGAAGCAACAATCAGGTTACCAATACAGTCCATAAAATTAGCCTTTCAACCTAAACTACATCTCTGTTTTCAGAGCCAACAATTTGTGGCAACATTAACAAAATTATCCCTGGGCAGTACTTGCAAGGTGCTTGAAGTTTGCTATGCTATGAAACTATGTATTTCTGAGTTCTTATCCTCAGATCCTTTCCTTCTGTGCCATGTGGTGATACCACTAGGCAGACTCTCCACACTATACAGTCCTTGCATAATTTGTCACTTTCTTCTAAATGCTAATATGCATACACCCACTGCTGACACAAATCCTCTATATATCTTTCTCATTATCTATCTCTCATTGTCTATTGGCACTCCGGTGCTTAATGTCCACACCATGTTTTGTGATATGCTATAACAAAGAAGATGCATGGGACAAAGTCTCTTGCTCTGTAATACAGAATTTTCTTTGTTCTCCCTCATACTTAATGCTGTGGATTAAAGTATCATACACAATAATAACAACCATCACAAATATATAGTGTTGCAAATTGTTTGAGTTCATTTCTTTCGAACAAAACTGGAGGATTTCATCTCTACCTTGGCCTCCAAGGTTAAGTCTCTTGAAAGTTATAGCTGCAGCGTGCACTAGTGACCACATTCATCGATAATAGGAAAACACTCATTCTTCCTTACTAAATAGTACACATAATCAGGTTGCCAAAGGAGAACAATTATCTTTCATACTAATTGGCAACTTGTGTTTAACCTTTAATTATCTGTGAATTTTTAATGGCTGTACATGGCCTTTTTCTTTTCTTGTAGAAGGTCATAGGTCATAGAAACGCTCTCTGTTCTCTTTCTCTGCTCTCGCTCTCACCCTCTCAAGATATTATAATAACAGTTTAAATGGAAAATAGAGGCCCTGCAGCTTTAGGTTGTTGTCCTTGTGCATGCTCTGAGCTGCTACACGCATGACAAACTTAAATTGTTGAAAGGCAGGAATCCCTTTTTACTGCTGGCTTCAAAGGGAAATTCAAATAGATTTTTCTTTTTCTTTTTCTTTTTCCTTTTCCATTTGTTTTTCTTGGCACAGTTTGATGCAATCAGTTTTTTTTTTTTCCTTCCACTTGAAAGGTGTAGGACTGATTAGCATAGAGACTGTGTCTTCTTTGAGGGTCATTCTGTTCTTGGTTTGGCAAAGATTACTCTAGTTGAAAGAAGCAGGACAGCATTTCCTCCTTCTGTGATGAACACTTCAAATATTGTGTAGGGTATGCTACTTACTTTTGGGGTGAATAATTTATCTTTTGATGTCCTGGTTCCTATAAAAAAGGAACTTAGTAATGATGAGTGCACTACTTTTTCCTTGTTAAAACGTTTATGAGTAGGAAGACACTTTGACTCTTATAGAGAAAACCACCAAAAATCCTCAAAGGAGGGAGATATTTTTCAACCTGTTTGCTGTAGTGACCCTGCAAGATATTACTTGCCATTGTATGATTGAAGACTGTTTTTTTTTCCTCGATTGATTTTTACACTGGTTAAACCACTGTATGATTGAATAATTGAATGATATAAAAAGTAGAAGGGATTAGAAAACATATAGCTTAAAAAATCATAAATCAAACAACATAGAAAATAATAATAAATAGAAATGGCTGAGTTACTATTTTCCCTGGAGAGCATTAGCTCTATTCTCAGAATATAGTGAAAGTATTGCTATTTACAAAGACAAGCCATCCTTCTAGTGGAATTTATAAATAGTCCTAAGATAGTCTTACAGTTCCAATCTTCCTTTATTTTCCTCTTGTGGCCCATCCCTTCAGTTCCAACTGACTTCTGCTACAAATAGTTTACCTCTGTTCCTCTAAAGCCATCCCCTCTGAGTTGTGGTAATATACAAAGATCTGTATAGCAAGCATGGGTGATGCCCTTCTATATCTCCAGCCCTTAGCACTTAAGAGCTTACTAGCCAGGTTATCTCGCTACCAGTGCCTGAATTTCCTTGATACAGGATTTTTTCTTGCTGCTGGAGGCTACTTTGTCACCTGCATTGTAAGGCCCAAATTGCAGGGAATTAACATGACAGCCTCCTAGGAGCAGCCATCAACCAATGACATGTGGGGAACTGAGGTTTAAATACCCTAGATCCTCACCCCTTGGGTAGGAGCACTCTTGGGTCTGAGTTTTACAGTGATTCCCAGATTATCTCCAATGAAACAGCATTATTTGCTCATTGCTATATCTGCCTTGATAACACATATCTTGGTTGTCTTCTTGTTCTTGTTTTACCCCCTCATTCAACTAGCTGTAGTTTCTTCACCTTCCAAATAAACCACTTGAATTGGAATCCTTTTTCAGGGCATGCTCTTATGGAAACCCAAACTAAGTTGTTCTCCTACTCATCTTTACTATAATTTCTCTATTACGGTTGAGAGGCAGAATTATGAACTATTTATATAACACTTAAAACTATGGGACACAATTACTTTGAATACTAACTTTGAGCTCTGTAACCTTGGACAAGCTACTTTTCCTTTCTGGATCTCAGTTTCTCTTCCATAAAAAGATTATCCTATGGTCAAACCTCCCTTTTAACAGAAGTTTGTAAGAATTAAATGAGATAATGTATAAATGCCTAGTATATTGTGAAAAGTCAAAAAATAGTAAGCTGATAAAGTTTGTAACCTGATGAGCTAGGAACCATTACGGCAGGCTACGTGCTTTTTGCTTCATCACCCAAGTACGTAGTGGGAACCTCACAGAAGGGTGAGGGCATCTGCTTACTATTCCTCTGTGCTCTATTCAAAAGTATACAAAATGCACTTGCGGAAGAGAAATTTCTAATGCCATCAGCTATTTCAGCTTTTAAGGGGATCCACTTTCTTGGTCCTTTTGTGGCCACATGAACACATTGTCAGCAAATGCAGAGGTGGAGAGTTATGCTCATTTTAAAATGTATGTTATAGGTTTCTAGGATGCTATTGATGCCGAAAGTTCAGCTTCTCTGTGCACCGGTGCTGAATCAAATCTCCAAGACAGAGTTCTGGGTGAAATAGAAAAGGATAGCTTTATTACTTTGCCAGGCAAAGGGGACACAACAGGCTCCTGCCTCCAAAAACTTTGTGTCCCAAGCCAGGAGGATTTGATAAGGAGTTTTATAAAACAATACTTCCCAAGGGTGGGGTTGCTGACAAGATTAGGGTGTGTGCAGGGCCTTGGGTGGTCATATCTCCTAATCTTGATGAACTTCTCGGGGGTCCCTTTAATCTCGCCTCAAGTGGTTTCTTGGCTGTTCCTCCCTTGATTAGCAACTGTTCAAATCTGCCCTTTGGAACTCAGGGAAGGTCATGGAGGCTGGAATCTTGCCTACAAGAAATGGCAGACAGAAAAAAGAGGCCTCCATGCCCGGGGGCCTCACAGGGCCCCACTCAGTTTCACTATCACATGTTTTAGATTCCAGTTCAAGATGGTGACATAGGAGGCTCCTGAGCTCACTTCTCTTGGACACACCAAATCTACACTTCCACATGAAACAATTCCCTCTCAACTAAATCCCAAAATTAGCTGAGTGACTCCTACACATCGGGAAGAAAAAAACTCATGAAAACAGGCAGGAGAAATGGAGATACAATCTCACCATAACGCCCACCGCACCCTGGCATGGTGACATAAGATCAGGAGCAATAAATCCCAGCTTCTCCCTGAGGAATAAAGAGTTTGGACCTAAAATCTAGAACCTGAACTTTTTAAACTTCTGTCTGAAAGATGAGCCCTCAAAACTTCTAGCTCTGAAAGCCAGCAGGGCTTGTGTCCATGAGCCCCCCAAGACTCGAGCAAACAAAGGAATAGTTCTTAATAGGCTAAAGAGGACTCACCAGGACTATATGACTATTACCTCTTCAGTGAAGAGGCAGCAGATGGAAAGGCCTATCTCCCAGTCTCCCCTGGAAAGAGTTCTATTTGCAAATCTTAAAAGCTGCAGCTTGAGAGTCAGGCTCCTAATTTAACACAAAACTAGAGGCTAATTGCAAGCCTCACTAGATATTGGGAAGGCTGTGAGCAGTATCACTGTACTCTCTATCTGCTGTGCTCCCATTCACTGGTATCTCACTGAAAGAAACTTGTGTACACATCAGGCACCTCAGCTTTTACACCCACTACCCAGAGGACACATCCCTTGATTGCCTGTGGGGCTTGCATTCACAGGTCCACCAGGATGGTGGCAAACAAAGAATGAGTTTTTAATAGTCTTTCCCCTCAGAGCACAACACAGAGGAAGCAGACAGAAACACCTATCTCCCAGTATTTCCCAGAAAGAGGCTGATTTGCATATCTTAAAAGCTGCAGCGTGACGGTCAGGCTTCTAATTTAACACACATTTAGGAGCTGACTCCATTCCTCTCTGGAGACCAGGGAAGTTAGTGGGCACAGTCTCCATGTTCTCCCACTGGCCCACTCTGAGTCACTGTTTTCTCCCTGGAAGGAGGTTGTGCAAATGTCTGGCACCCTGGCTTTTGTGGCTGCCACTCGGGACACACCATTTGATCACCTGGCTCTGGTCGCCGGGGGGCTAGTACTTATGAGTCCCACAGGATTATAGCAAATGAAGAAAGTTCTTAACCAGTGATCTCTGCTAGGCTTAGAACACAGTGAGCAGACAGAAGCACCAATCACCCAGCATTTCGCTGAAGGAGGTGTATTTGCATACTTGAAAAGCTGCCCTCTGAGGGTCTGACTTCTAAGCGTCCTGAATCTAGGTGCTAGCTGAGATCCTCCCTTTTGGGACACTAACAGGTCTTGGCATACCGTCAACTGCTAGGAACCATTAAGAACAAGGAAGGTAGGTTGAACAATCACAGAGATTTGAGAGACAACCAAGAACTAGGGTCAGGCCAAACAGTGAGGTTCATTTTTTACAACAGACAACTCTTTAAAGACTGGGAAAGGTGACTGTTTTATCTAATGCACAGAAACCAACACCAGAGAGTCAAGGATAATGAAGAAATCGAGGAATATGTCCCAAATGAAAGAAAAAGATAAAACCCCCTAGAAACATACCTTAGTGAAACAAGGTAAGTGACTTTCCTGATAAAGAGTTCAAAATAGTAGTACAAAGATCCTCAGTGAAATTAGGAAAGCAATGCATGAATAAAGTGAGAATTTTGAAAAGAGATAGAGAATATGAAAAGATACTAAACAGAAATTGCGGAGCTGAAGAATACAATAACTAAACTGAAAATTTAGTAAAGGGGATGAACAGAATACTAGATGAAGTGTAAGAAAAGGATCAACATCCTCAAAGACAGGGTGGTGGAATTCATCCAATCAGAAGAGCAAAAAGAAAAAAAGAATGAAAAAGAGTTAAGATAGCTTAAGGGACTTATAAAATGGACCAATATTCAAATTATAGAGATCCCAGAAGGAGAAAAGAGCCATAAAGAGGCAGAACGTTTATCTGAAAAGATAACAGCTAAAAAATGTCCTAACCTGGGGAAAGAAATAGACATCCAGATCCAGGAATTCCAGAGAGTTCCAAATAAGATGAAATCAAAGAGCCTCACACCAAGATCATTATAATTAAATTCTTAATTGTTAAAGACAGAATATTAAAAGCAGCAAGAGAAAAACAACTTGTTATGTTCAAAAGAAGCCCCCATAAAAATAATAGCATATTTTTCACTACGAACTTTGCTGGCCAGAAGGAAATAGCATAATAATTGCATAATATATTCAAAGGGCTGAAAGAAAAACAAAACAAAACACAAAAACAAACAAACAAAAAAACTCCCAACCAAGAATACTCTATCCAGCAAAGTTGTCATTCAGAACTGAAGGAGAGATAAAGAGTTTCACAGTCAAGCAAAAACTGAAGTAGTTTATCACCATTGAACCAGCCTTAAGAAATGTTAAAGGGACTTCTTTAAGTTGAAATGAAAGAGCACTAATTAGTAACAGGACAACATATGAAAGTGTAAATCTCTGTTAAAGGTAAATATATAGTTACATTCAGAATATTCCAGTGTTGTAATGGTGGTGGGTTACTCACTTGGTTACTCACCTTTTAAGAAGGTTAAAAGGCAAAGTGGTAAAAGTAACTATAAATATAATAATTTTGTAAGTGACATACAATATAACAATGTAAATTATGACATCATAAACATAAAAGGGGGGAGAAATTATGTAGAGTTTTAGAATCCATTCAAACTTAAATTGTTATCAATAAAAATAGACTGTAAAAACTCTAAGATGGTTTATGTAAGCCTCATGGTAACTGCAAAGCAAAAAGCTATAGTAGATGCACAAAAGATAAAGAGAAAGGAATCAAGCATACCACTTCAGAAAATCATTAAATCACAGAAGAAGGAAGCAAGAAAAGAAGAAAGGAACAAAGGAATTAAAAAACAGCCAGAAAACAGTGAACAAAATGTCAAAAGTAAGTTCAATCCTATCAATAATTAAATGTAAGTGGACCAAATTCTCCAATCAACAAAAATAGAGTGGCTGAATGGATTATAAGACAAGACTAAACAATATGCTGCCCACAAGAAACTTATTTCAGCTTTAAGGACACACACAGACTGAAAGTAAAGGCCTGGGAAAATATAGTCCGTAAAACTGAAAACCCAAATAAAGCTGCAGCAGCTATACTTATATCAGATCAAATAGGCTCTAAGAAAGAGAAAAAGGGGTCAATCCAATAAGACTATGTAATATTTCTAATTACTTATGCACCCAATATAGAAGCACCTAAATATGTGAAGCAAATATTAACAGACATAAAGGGAGAAATAGACAACAATACAATAATAGTAGGGGACTTCAGTACCCCACTTCTATCAATGGATAGAAGATACAGACACAAAATCAATAAGAAACATTGGACTTAAATGACAATAGACTGGTTGGACTTAGCAGACATTTACAGAACATTCCATCCAAAAGCAGCAGAAAGCATATTCCTCTCAGGTGCACATGGAACATTCTCCAGGATATATCATATGTTAGGCCACAAAACAAAATAATTTTAAGAAGATGAATATCATATGAAGCATCTTTTCTGACTATAGTGATATGAAACTAGAAATCACTTACAAGAGGAAAACAGGAAAATTCACAAATATGTGAAGATTAAACTACAAACTTGTGCACAGCCAGTAGGTCAAAGAGGAAATCAAAAGAAATCAAATAATATTTTGAGACAAGTGAAAATGGAGTTACAATAAACTAAAACTTATGGGATGCTGCAAAATCTGGGGGTTTTTTTTTCTGTGTTTTTAAGTTTATTTACTTAATTTATTTATTTTTGGCTGAGTTGGGTCTTCACTGCTGCACACGGCCTTTCTCTAGTTTTGGTGAGCAGGGACTACTCTTTGTTGCAGTGTGTGGGCTTCTTATTATGGTGGCTTCTCGTTGCGGAGCACAGGCTCTAGGCGCACAGGCTTCAGTAGTTGTGGCACACAAGCTCAGTAGTTGTGGCATGTGGGCTCTAGAGTACAGACTCAGTAGTTGTGGTGCATGGACTCAGTAGTTGTGGCTTGTGGGCTCTAGAACATAGGCTCAGTAGTTGCAGCACGCAGGCTCAGTAGTTGTGGCACAGGGTCTTAGTTGCTCCACAGCATGTGAGATCTTCCTGGATCAGGGATTGAACCCATGTCCCCTGCATTGGCAGGCGGACTTTTAACCCCTGCGCCACCAGGGAAGCCCCAAAAGCTGTTTTAAGAGGGAAATTCATAGCAGTGATACAGAATCAATATACAGAATTCTATTGCATTTCTATATGCTAACAACAAATTATCTGAAAAGGAAATTAAGAAAACAATTTCACTTACAATTGCATCAAAAAGAATAAAATAGGAATAAATTCAATCCAGGAAGTAAAAGATTTGTACAATGAAAACTGTAAGACGTTAACAAAAAAAAAAGAAAAAGAAATAAACTGAAAGATATTCCATGTTCATGGATTGAAAGAATTAAAATTGTTAAAAAGCTCACCCTACCCAAAGCAATATACAAATTCAATGTAATCCCTAATAAAATTCTAATGGCTTTTTTTACAGAAACAGAAAAAAATTCTAAAATTTATGTAGAACCACAAAAGACCCCAAATAGTCAAAGCAATCTTGATAAAGATGAACAAAACTGGAGTCATCACACTTTCAGATTTCGAACTATTAAAAAGCTATAGTAATGAAAATAGTACGGTATTGGCATAAAGACAGACACAAAGATCAATGGAATAGAATAGAGAGCACAGAAATAAACCAACACATATATCGTCAATTAATTTGTGACAGAGGGGACAAGAATATACAATGATGAAAGGATTATCTCTTCATAGTGCTGGGAAATGGCATTGGGAAAACTGGACAGCTACATGTAAAATAATGAAACTGGATGCCCATCTTATACCATTCACAAAAATCAATTTGGACTGTATTAAAAACTTCAAAGGAAGACCTGAACATAAAACTCCTAGAAGAAAACAGAGGATATAAGCTCCTTGACATCAGTCTTGGCAATTATTTTTTTGGATTTGAGAAGAAAGCATAGGCAGCATCAGCCAAAATAAACAAGTGGAGCTATATGAAACTAAAAAAGTTTCTGTATAGAGAAAAGAACCATCAACAAAATAAAAAGGCAACCTACATAATGGGAGAAAACGTTTTCAAAGCATATATCTGATAAGGGGTTAATATCCAAAATATATAAAGTGAACATACAACTCAGTAGAAAAAATAACAATCTTATTATTATTAAATAATAAAATAACAATCTTATTATTAGTAGTAAATAGGCAGAAGAAATGAATAGGCATTTTTTTCAGGGAAGACATGCAAATAGCCAACAGGTACATGAAAAGATACTAATCGTCAGGGAAATGTAAATAAGAAAAACAATGAGCTGTTAGAATAGCTATTATCAAAAGGACTAGATAATAAGTGTTGGCAAGGTTGTAGAGGAAAGGGAACACTTGTGCACTGTTGGTGGGAATGTAAATTGGCAAAGCTATTATGAAAATCAGTATAAAGATTCCTCAAAAAAATAAAAATAGAATTACCATATAATCTAGCAATTCCACTTCTTGGTATATATTCAAAGGAAATGAAATCACTGTCTCAAAAAGATATCTGCATTACTATATTCATTTCAGCATTGTTTATAACAGCCAGGTCACGGAGCATCCACTGATGGGTGAATGGATAAAGAAAATATGGGATATCTATAGATATAGATATAGATACAGATACAGATATATGGAATACTTTTGAGTAATAAAAAAGAAGGAAATCCTGCTGTTTGTGACAGCATGGATGGACCTTGAGGGCATTATGCTAAATGAAATACATCAGACAAAGGAAGACAAATACTGTGTTATCTCACTTATATGTGGAATCAAGAAAAAAAAATGAACTCATAGGAGCAAAAAATAGGTAGGTGGTTACAAGAGGTGGGGTAGGGTGACGGTTGGGCAAAATGAGTAAAAGTGGTCAAAAGGTACAAACTTCCAGTTTTCAGATAAATAAGTCCTGGGAATGTATGAACATCATGGTGACTATAGTTAACAATACTGTATTGTATATTTGAAAGTTGCTAAGAGAATAAATCTTAAATCTCATCACAAGAGAAAAAAATGTAACTATATGAAGTGATGAATGTTAACTAAAATTATTGTAATCATTTTGCAATATATATATGTATCAAATCATTATGTTGTACATTTTAAACTAACACAACAATATATGTCATTTATATCTCAATAAAACTTTGAAACAAACAAACAAATAGGATGCTTTCAAGTATTTTAAACAGGTGTTCTTGGCTAAAATGTTCAGATAAATGTAATAATTCTGAACTGATTAAGAGAGAATGTTTCATATCAATTTTTTTCTCTTTTTCTCCTCCCCATCCCCCACCCCCCGTTTCATTCATTCTTGGTAAGGCTGTTTAAACAATAACACTAATAGTATAGTAAGTCAGTACTTGAATTGCATATTTATATTGAAGAAAAACATAGGTATAAGATGGGTGTGAATAAATCACTTGGTTTAAACTATGCAATTACAAAGCTCCATTGCTTTAAAATGTGTGGAATCAAATTAAGAACAAAGACAAAGGAAATTTCTGATTGCATGAGAATTGTGTTAGAATATATATTTTAGAAAAATCTATTGTAGAGTGTAAAAACCCCTGAATTTTATTTGTAAAAATTGTCTAAGACACTGATTGTTTTTTCTGACTTATCTAGGAAGACATTTATCAAGCTTTTTTAGACTCCATCACAGGAAAACTTTCTAGTTCTTTAAGATGGAATGGAGAGATGTGACAGTTAACAAATGAATAGGCAATGAACTCATGGGATTACTGTTTCTATCAGGGCTCACCAGAGAAACAAAACTGATAGGATATTGAAGGAGACTTATTTTAAGGAATTGGCTCACATGCTTGTGGGGCTAGCAAGTCCAAAATCCACAGTTTTTGGCATGTTAGAGACTGTCAGAAGTTATTGCTGCAGTCTTCAGATTTTATTCTCCTAAAGGCACCCTAATCCTATTGGATTTAGGGCCCACCCTGATCCAGCATATCCTCAACTTGATTACATTTACAAAGACTGTATTTCAAATACACGTTTCAGGTAGACAAGAATTTGTCAGGGTGACATTATTCAGCCAAGCACAATCATTTTGTCATTGTGTGGTGATCATTGTTGATTTAAGACAAAGAAAAAGAAAATAGAATAATGAAAAGATCAAGGAACTTTGTCACAGAGATACCTGGGCTAAAATTCCAGTACTGCCACTGTATAGCTATGTGGCCTTTTATTTAATCACTCTTAGAATATATTTTTTACTCTGTATAATTTGAACGTTAACACCTGCATTACATGGCTATTATCATATCAAATTCAATTACGTATATGAAGTACCTAGAACATAGCCAAGAATATAGCTGTATTCAGATGATGGCAGATATAGTTATTTATTAAAATTAGGAAAAAGATAAATTCATATTAACGAATATTCTGTCAATATAGACATTGACAGCATTCCTATAAAAGACTGAAAAAAATTCAATAGAAGTTTACAGAATTCTGTATGCTTCTTATGGAATATGTTATGGCTTTCCTAGAAGAAAATGAGGAAAGTCAGTTCAAGCAGATATCTAGCTACTTCTTAAATGTGGATATTTAGAAATGGTGGTATGTTCTACATGTCTAAGAAAGAGAGAGAGAGACAGAGAGAGAGAGAGGTGTGAAGGAGAGGGAGATGGAGAAGAATAATGATCATTTATTGAATTATGAGTGCTAATTATGTGTCAGGCACAATGTCATATTATCTTCACAGTTAATATTCATGACAGTACTATGAAATAAATATACTTAAGGAAAATCTCTAGAGAGAAAACAACAAAGAGAACAGGTAGCCATTTCCCTCCAGGATATTTTTTAAAAATCTGATATAAGACAGATTATATAAACAAGGTTGAAGAATAACATATACATTGAGAACCTGTTACAAAATAGCAATTTTTGAAAACATGAATAGATTTGGGGGGTGGTACTGAGGATATTGGATAAAATTTCTTCCAGAATGTGACCATTACAGGTTGCATTTTGTCCCACCAAAAATCATGATTGAAGTCTTAACCCATAGTACCTCAGAATGTGACTGTATTTTGAGATAGAGTATTTATAGAGGTAATTAAGTTTAAAATAAGGCCATTGCATGAACCCCAATCTAATATAACTGGTGTCTTTATAAAAAGAGGAAATTAGGACACAGAGAGAAGACCATGTAAAGACACTGGACATCCATCTACAAGCCAAGGAGAGAAAGAAGCCTTGGAAAAAACCAATCCTGCCAACACCCTTGATCTTGGGCTACTAGACTCCAAAATTGTGAGAAAATAATTTTCAGTTATTTAAGCCACCCAGTCTGTCATACTTTTTTGTAGAAGCCCTGGCAAACTAATACTGTGACCTTCAAAGATGGTTGTCTAAGCAAAGGGGACAACTTATAAGGATTCTGAATAGAAACATTTCTTTAGATTAATTTAAGTATTAAAAGAATTTATGCAATTTATCAAACTTAGTTAAATGATGGCAATTTCCAGTGTCATCTATAAATCTACAGAGGTACTTTTGCTTCAGTCTATAATTCATAGCTTTGAATCAATTTTCTGAAACCTAGGGATGACTAAGAAAAGGTAGTAAGCCATTTTGTAATAGAAATATAAAGATAGCTCTTTAATTTTCTCATAATTCCTTTCAGATAACCCATAGACACTCTAGATCTGTACTATTTGAATCAGAATCTAGGAATCTAGGGATGTAGCCTGTATTGAAGCCCTATATTTTCACTAGATCCTATGTCTCTTATGTATACCTTACGTGACTTAGGAATCAAATGTCAAATATTAACCAACAGAATAAATTGAGGGCCTCAAGCCCATTTTTAACCTTTATTTTAAGAGTAATAGTGTTAATCATAATCATTTTCTTAGTGTGTCACAATAAAGATAATATAATCTAGTGACCTGATAGATTTTTACTCTCCTCCACCCCCATGCAAATTTTTTAATCCAGGGTAATTATGTTTCTTCCTATTGCATTTTTCCTTGCATTTTTCATGATGCTTCAGTTTAATGTGCGTTTATCTTTTGAGGACTGGTCTTATGCAGCTTACTACAATTGTTATAAGCATAGTGTATTTACAATTATAATTTTATTCATACAAATGTGTTCAGATTATACAGTTTATTAAAAATTTAAAGTTATTTATAATTTATAAAACAAATATAACAATTTTGCAGAAAAAATAAAAAAGAGAAATATGTGACCTTTTTAGTGCCCTCAAAAAAGTACATTTAGATATTGCTGAATATCTGGATGACTAACAATAAATCTTAGGGGGCAGGAATGAATGCTCCTTTGCCCAATATTCAATAACATTCTTTACGTTAATGTGTTTGGGGAATTAACAGAAAGATACAACTTTCCCTCAAGATATGTAACAAGCCAATTAAGAAAACTTTATAAATATACTTCTTTTAATACAAGTGACAGAGAAAAACACATTAATTATAACTATTTAGAAACAAAGCATTGAGTAAATAAAAATGTCAGAAAACAGAATAATAAATTTTATTCAGTCACCAAGCATTTATTAAATGTCTCCACAATGTAGAAAACATTAGAATAGGCAACAGGGGATACATCAGACATGAATTTTGCACTTGAGGAACTTCTGATCCTGTAGAGGAGGTAAGTATACAGTCACACTGAGACACACACACACACACACACACACACACACACACACACACACACACCACAATTTCCAATGAAGAAAGTGCCAAGTGCAGTAAAAAGAGGACCAGATTAAGAAGAATGGTCATTTATGTTACCAAAATTATATTGGGTTGGCCAAAATGTTCATTCGGGTTTTTCTGTTAACATCTTATGGAAAAACCTGAATGAACTTCTTGGCCAACCCAGTAGTATTAAATCTTTATGGAATTTATAATTGGATATCCTCATTGTGAATTATTTTTGTTTTACAAAAGGAAGGAGGGTCAGATCATGAAGGGAGAAGCAGTAATCTATTAGTAATCTCTTTATGATGATGAAGCCTTGATCATTGATGAATCTCTTTTAAGTTTGTCCTCCTAAACAGCATGTGTGTGTGTGTGTGTGTGTGTGTGTGTGTGTGTGTGTTGTGAGGGGAGAGGAGTGGGGTGGGTCTTCAGTTCTCCTTCAACAACTGAAACAATTCACAGAAATAATCCTTATCAATCAAGAGTTTTAAAATGTGCTTAAGGTGATGAACCTAGAGTCTGTCATACAGAGTGAAGTAAGTCAGAGAGAGAAGAACAAATACCGTTTGTTAACACATATATATGGAATCTAAAAAAAAAAAAAAAAAAATGGTTCTGATGAGCCTAGGGGCCGGACAGGAATAAAGACGCAGACATAGAGAATGGACTTGAGGACACAGGGAGGGGCAAGGGTAAGCTGGGATGAAGTTAGAGAGTAGCACTGACATATATACACTACCAAATGTAAAATAGATAGCTAGTGGGAAGCAGCTGCATAGCACAGGGAGATCAGTGCTTTGTGACCACTTGGAGGGGTAGAATAGAGAGGGTGGGAGGGAGGTGCAAGAGGGAGGGGATATGGGAACTGACATCATTTATTCACTGACTTATCAAGGAAACTTATTTTGTAAACTGAGTACAGCTAAGGATATCAGTGTCTGTTTTGATGTTTGACTAAGAATTTCCCTAGAACAATATTTCTGGCATCACCATTATTGGTTTCACTATAATGGAAGTCATAGCTAATGTAATAAGAAAAGAAAAGTAAAAATTGATGCACATGATAGAAGATCAAAATTATCATCTTTTAATTACAAAAGTTAGATAAGATTATGAAAATAAGATTGTTCTGTGTGGTGGCTGAATATCAAATTAATAACAATAAAACACTAGACAACATATAGGAAGAAATATACAAGACTTTTATGACAAGAACTCCACATATTACTAAAAGGCTAAGAGAAGACTTAAAAAAATTAAAAGATTCACCATTAACTGATAGACATACTCAATATTCTAAAGCCATCATTCTTCCAAACTTAATTTTTGAAGTAATTCAATTATAAAAACTTCTCATTACTATTGTTTTTCAGATCTTGATCACCTAATTAAAAACTGTATCTCAACTACAAATGCTTGGAAGAGTCAGTATTTTATTTTTTTTTTAGTTAAGAAAGTAAGTAAGGGGGACTGCATCAGTAATATTTTTAAAAATATGATAGAGCAACTCCCTAACAGAGTAAAAACTTGAGAGACATATATAATTACATATAATAATTTATTACATGATTTTAATTCCTTAATGAAAAACATCATATATTAAGAATGTTTCAAAATTGTGATCAAGGAGGAAAACTAGATTTTTTTCTCTTATATTAATTTTCTAGGGCTGCCGTACAAGTACCCTAGACTAGGTGGCTTAAATAGAAGAAATTTGTTTTCTCACAGTTCTGGAGGCTAGAAGTCCAAAATCATGGTGTCAGCAGGGTTGGTTTCTGCTGCAACCTCTCTCCTTGGCTTGTAGATGGCTGTCTTATTCCAGTGCTTTCACATGGTTTTCTTATAAGGACACCAGTCATATCAGATTAGGGCCCACCCATATGACCTCATTTTAACATAATTACCTTTTATAAGCCCTGTCTCCAAATACAGTCACATTCTGAGGTACTGGGGATAAAGACCTCAAAATATGAATTTTGAGAGGGTCACAATTTGGCCCATAACATATATCATGAACTAAAAAAATAAAGAATAAAAATAAAATGTAAAATACTAAAAAATAAGTATGAAACTATTAAATAACTAGGGATAAAATATTGGTAAATATTAATCCAATCTTGAAGTATAACAAATTTTTATAAATATAAATTCAAAGGCATAAAACATAGATGAAAGTATTTAAATATATAAATACATGAAAATTTGAATTTCTGGACATCAATACCATAGCAAAGCAAAACTAGTGAAAACACTTGCAATACATTCTGTTATTTTTATCTATGAGTGTGGCTCTTAAGAAGATTTGAGAAAAAGATCTTAGTCTAAGATGACAATATTGGACACAAAGGTATAAAAAGACAGTTTTTAAGTAAAGAAATGAAAATGACAATGGTAAATTTCTTAGCTTCACTAATAACCAAAGAAATGAAATTTGAAACAACTTGGGGAAATATTTTCAATTATTAATTTGGCAAAGATTTTAATTATGAAAGATTTAAATACAGAAACATTTTAATACACTTTCCAGTGGTGACACATATGTGAGAATATAGGCATCATTAGACACCAGTGGTGGAGTATAAATGAATACACCATTTTGAGGTCAGTTTGTCAATGTGTAACAGACGTTTTTTAGTTTTTTAAATGTTTCTACCTAGAAATTTAATTCTGCATATATATTCTAAAATAATCAGAGGGACACATGTAGAAAAAAAATACCATCTATTGTGCATCTTACTCCTCTAGAGGCATGCAGCTCTGCATACTAATAGTGCCCTTTAGTTGTAAAACTGTACATGATTTAAATTTATTATATGCTCTATGTACTTTTCAAATTAACTATAGTACATTTTATTATAGGAAAATGATATTACCTTGAAATTTGAAAATTGAGAGGAGAATTAGATTGCTCAAGACTAAGGAGATCTGGAAATTCTTTACAAAGAAGATGGCATTTGCCTTTTTAAAAAATTAATTAATTAATTAATTAATTAATTTTTGGCTGTGTTGGGTCTTTGCTGCTGCGCGCAGGCTTTCTCTAGTTGTGGCGAGTTGGGGCTACCTTTCACTGCAGTGTGCAAACTTCGCATTGTGTTGCACAGGCTTCTCATGGCAGTGGCTTCTCTGTTGCAGAGCACGGGCTCTAGGCTCATGGGCTTCAGTAGTTGCGGCACGCGGACTCAGTAGTTGTGGCTCGCGGGCTCTAGAGTGCAGGCTCAGTAGTTGTGGCTCACAGGCTTAGTTGCTCCGTGGCATGTGGGATCTTCCCGGACCAGGGCTCGAATCCGTGTCCCCTGCATTGGCCGGCAGACTCTTAACTATGGCATCAAAAGGGAAGTCCCCGGCATTTGCCTTCGAGTTGAGTGACATTTACAGCCATGTAAGTAACAAAGCATTTGAGACAAACAACTTAGAACAGAGTTTTGTGGGACGTAATTAATGTGAAGTTTTCTGAGTATAACACATATGACAGAATTTAAAAGGGCGCAATCAGAATAGCTGGTTGGGATAAGACTGAGAAAAGCAGGTGCTTGAAGAAGGTTAGATTAAAAGGCTGGTGCAACAGTTCCGTTGAGAGGATTGGCGGCAGTGAGATTGGAGAAGAGTAAATAAATTTGCAGAGGGTTGGTGTGCGTAGCATAGATGTAGAACAAAGGATGAAGCAGGGGTCCAAGATAACAGAAGATTTAGGAACAGAGAAATAGAAAATGTAGACATAAAGGAAAACGTAGCAGCTACTGGCCAACCACTCCACATCGGGGGCTGTGATTCATGCCCTCATATATCACTCTAGAGATGTTTTGTTTTGTTTTGTTTTGTTTTTCTGGTCCATATTATGCTAGTGTTCAGAGTCACAGCTAGTAACAAGAGGAGAGAGGATTCAAACCCAAGTCTTTTCTTCTTACTCCATCATACATAATCTGTGTACTTTATGATTTAGAGATAAAATAATCTGAAATAATTTTGACTTCACTCTGAATCTGTTATTTCCCTTTCTGCATTCTGATGCATGTTACTTCAAAATTATATTTAAAAATGCATAGATTGAAGTTCAAGGGCATTACTGAATTTTCAGATGTTTTAAACCACCCAGTTCTTAACTGTGTCCTTGCAATACAGATCATCTGGTCTGTTTTTGTCTATTCCCTTCCACATGATAAATGTGAAGCAGAATGCTAACATCCTTAGTCAAGGTCTTACTTTAAAAACGTATGTGAAACTTGTTGCTGATAGAAGCTTTTGATGAGGCCAGAAAACAGGATTGACAGAAAACATACTACACAGGACTAGTGACATAAAGTGGGGGGCTTTATTAACCTTGCTGTTTTATGTTTGAATTACTATTGGTTCCTAAAAGAATTGTGTACATATAATTATTATTATATATGAAAATAATCTGGAACACTTTCTGATGTTGTGTGTGGGTTTTCTTTGTTTGTTTGTTTTTTTACAATTAGAGAACTATAATATAAAAGCCAGCGGGCTATTAAGACAGACCTAATTGCTTTCTTTTCTTTTGATTTTAAAAAAGAGGTACATAACCTAAAAATTATGTCTCAGTAATACTGTAATTGCTCATTATAAAGAATTGCAACAAAATAACAACATAAAAGCCAAGTCCATCTTAGTAATTGGGATATACAGTTGAAGGTTGCATTTCCACTTAAAAGTTGATTAGTGTCACATGAATAGAGAAAAAAATACTTCTGCAACACCCTATTTCTAGTGGCTTTTTCATATGATAATATGTCTATTATTAATGTTTTGCAGAGGGTTATGCAGTTCTTGGAGGACAGAGGGTTATGCAGTTCTTAGAAAATAAAAAACAATTTTAATATAATATGAAACATATTAACAATTGTAATAATCATAATTTTTAACAAATTACCCAGCTAGATCTTGCCTCTCTTGTGATTCATCTAGTATGCACAAATGGCTGAATAAATCTCTATCTAGAAGTTAACCAATATTTGTCATGAAAATTTTGCCTTGCTCCCTTTGTGATATGCTTTGGCCCTTGGGAAATTGACATCTAAAATGAAAGAAAACAAAAGTAAAACCTGGTTTTTATTTTGAATCTTTCCTCTAAAATGGAGTTTTAAGAAATAAGTTTTAATATTTTTCTATTATAAGAATTTAGAAATTATATAACTAAATGTAATCAGGTGCTAAGGCTGTGGGCACGCTTTCTAAAGTCCTTCTAGTTTCATACTCTCCATTTTTAGGGTATAAACAGAGCATAATTAAACTTAGAAGACTTTAACTTAGATGAATTTCAAAATTTAAATCTCCCTGTTTTATTCCCTATAAGAGATAACATTATGTGGTCCTAGAAAGATATTTGAAATTCTCTCTATACGGGTTTGTAACCTAGGCTTTATCAATTACTTGCTGTATAAAGTTTTCCCCTTTTAATTGACATCTCAGCCTTTAATTTCCTTATTTGAAAATTGGTATTATTAATGTCCACCTTGCAGGGTTGTTGTGAGGATTAAGTGAGATAGTATGTATATAAGCTCAGCATTTATAAGTGCCCATTAAATGGCAGTTTTTGTTCCACCTGTTAATCTGATGATGGTTAATATAGAAAGCCACACTATGCAACAGAATTTATGGTTCATGTGATTTATGAATTTCCTCTTAATTTAACTTTATCTAGCCCTGTTGTATTCAGTGACTTGAAGATCTTTCTATTTTCACAGATATGGTCTTCTTTCCTTCTTCCTTGGCTATTTTCCTTAACTCTTAAACTGATTCATGGACTATGCTATCAACATGAAGCTGTGTTAAAGACACTTTTATTTTGGGTTTTGATTTATATGCAGTGTAAGTATGATGAGTTACCCTTTTGTTGAATATTTAGAATTGTCTATGGACAGTAGAAACTCCAGGTGAATTCTCAAAAGGTCATCAACTATGACAAAAAAGTGCCATAGAACATCACCCTCCAGGTTGAGAGTTGCTTGCTTTATGTGTCACAAAAACAAATTAAGGGCTTCCCTGGTGGTGCAGTGGTTGAGAGTCCGCCTGCCGATGCAGGGGACACGGGTTCGTGCCCCGGTCCGGGAGGATCCCACATGCCGTGGAGCGGCTGGGCCCGTGAGCCATGGCCGCTGAGCCCGCGCGTCCGGAGCCTGTGCTCCGCAACGGGAGAGGCCACAACAGAGAGAGGCCCGCGTACCGCAAAAAAAAAAACAAAAACAAAAACAAAAAAAACAAATTAAGTGTAAAGATAAACCATATAAAGGGTATGATGCTCCATGATATCACAAGTTGTGCATAGAATTTAAAACTGAAATTTCTATTAATTAGCTAATTTTCTCATAATCAACTACAAGTCAATTGGCTGACATTTGAAAGAATGATTTTAAAACCACTGTGTGCAAATATTCAACTGAATGTGACTGTCAACCTAATGGAGGGACTGTTTCTCCTCCAACTGGTGATATTACAGTGTGTTGTCCACTACTCCTTAGCTGTGAAATCCCCTTCTCCCCAGGTACACATTTCACCAGCCAATCTTATAGCCATTTTTCCCCATTACTTCCTCATCACTGTTGCTCTTGACACTTAAGATTGGAGATGTGCTATTGGGCTTCTACAAGTTTAGAACATGAGTTTTTTAAACTGTTCTGTCAAAAGAATATTTACAATGAGCTTCCCTGGTGGCCCAGTGGTTGAGAGTCCACCTGCTGATGCAGGGAACACGGGTTTGTGCCCCGGTCCGGGAAGATCCCACATGCCGTGGAGCGGCTGGGCCCATGAGCCACAGCCACTGAGCCTGCGCGTCCGGAGCCTGTGCTCCGTAACGGGAGAGGCCACAACAGTGAGAGGCCCACGTACCGCAAAAAAAAAAAAAAAAAAAAAAAAATTTACAAAATCCAGGTATTTGAAAAGAAAGTTATATTAAGTTTCTTAGAGCACCTAGGCAAAGGCAATAAAAATGTGTAAATAAATTGTAATCAGTGTTAGTATAACCTAAATGTTTAGCAAACTTGAACATCCAATTAACATTTAACATGTTAGTATTTCCTATAATATATGGCTTATACACAGGGGAGTTTTTAACAAGTACATATTGCCCTTCTTGGGAGCCCCATTAGCATTAGTCTTTACCATGTGACTTGCTCTGGCCAGTGAATGTGAGTGGAGATGACACATACCACTTCTGAGCAGCTGCTTTATGAGCCATTCCTCAACCCTAACAATTTCCTTTTCCCTGTACACCTAACCATTCCCTTAGTAAGGAATATACTTTAAATCTTGGTCCCAGAATAAGTAAGATGTGGGGCAAAGTTACAGCCACTCTGCAAAGTATATGTCATTAGAGTGAGAAATCAATTTCTGTAATTGCAGCTACTAAGATTTTGAAATCATTTGTTACTGTAGTATAACTTAGAGCTAATTCAAAAGTCTAATTAAATGTTCTCTATGAGACTGGCCTATAGCCAATAAATAAAAAAAAATTCAAAATGCCTAAACAACAAAATATGTTTTGCATGTAGTTGGTAAGAATATTTTTATTCTCTTTATTCCTCATGTTCATTTATTAGTCATCCTTTATAACCTACCTCAAAAGCCATTATTTCCACCAAACCTTATTGATTCTCCTATATAATTGATTTTTTTCCTATTCCAAATATTCATAACACTTCCTGTATATATTTTTAACATACTTAAGAGTTTTATCTCATTGATTTTTATTTGTGTCCCTCACTAAAAGGAGAAACATGTGCCCCACCTTGGACCTTAGCATAGTACTTTACATGCTCTGATTGCTCAGTGAATAACTCAAAGAAGGTTGAATGAAACTCTTGATGAAAAGATCTGAGTCTTTGCATTCTGTGTGCTTAATAATCACAAATTGCAATATAAATTTTCAGCAATTTAAAATGTCCCATTAATGCTCTACTAATTGTGCCAATGGCAAAGAAAAATCATTCAAGATGGCCAGACTGTATCTGCTCTTTTTAATACTCTTCACTTTTTTTTTTGTTTGTTTACTGGTGAAAGATTTCAGTGTCTTCTGAAGTTGATTGTGATCTGGGAGAATAATTGTCAAGGCAAAATTTAGGAGAAATAGAAAGGGGAGAGAAAACAGGAGCTTCAAAAATAAATTAATAAATGGAAGTATTTTTGATGTTTAGTTTATGAGGTTAATAAACATTACGTATGAGGAATATAAGAAGTAAGGAGGAACGATGAGAGAGAGAGGGATGAAGGGGTAGGAGGGAAAGGAAGAAGGCTAATGGGCAAGAATGGGATACCTGGTCCTAAAGGTAAAGGTAGATGGTCTATTAAATTAAGAATAAAACGGTTAATGTATTTACAGAATGTATTAATCACAAAATCTAGGGCTGTCATTATGTATAAAGAGGGTGTGTTATGAAAACATGTGTAGGGGGTTTGGTTTTAGTATTAATGGATATTCAAAAGGCCCTTCAGAGATGACTTCCTTTGTTTATTTGTTGGTTTCCTAAAAGAATATTATCACAAGACTGCACTCCACTAGAATAGGATCATTTCATAAGAGTATTATCAATAGAAGTAAAAAGAATAACTATCAGTTATTGATGACTTAGGCTGTGTCAAGTATGTAGCTGTATACTCTGTGAGCATTATTTTATTTAATGTGCACAGTAGTCCTTTTGAGGTAGATACTATTATTTGAGACAAATTGATATACTTATTTTTAAAGAATTTTAAAGTGTTTATTTATTAGATTTTTTGTGCCAAAAGCACCACTAAGTGATTAGTAAGTATTGCTGAAGGAACCAGGCAAGGTCCTTGCCCTCAAGTAGCTTTCAGAATTAAGAGAGATGCTGAAAACAAGGTATGAAGAAATGTATAATTACAAGTTGTGGTTTTGGGGCAAGTGGAGTAGGGAATCTATCCAGATAGGTAGGCAGGAAGGCCTCTCTGAAGACATGCCATCTAAGGTGAGAGCTGAAAAAGTCAGGGAAAAAATGAGCATAGTCTTTGAGACAAGAAAAAAAGGTGTGTTAGAAGAATTGACATAAAATCAGTGTGGCCAGAACATCGTATGAGTTGGAGACAATGGTATGAAATGCAGTGATAGAGATAGCAGCCAGCAGAGTTATGCTTTTTCAAAGCACATAGGACACAGCAAAGAGTTTATTTATTATTAACGGTGTGTTAGGGAAAAAGTAATTAAAGTAGGGTTGCCAGATAATGCAGGATAGCAGTTAAATTTGAATTTCAGATAATCAGTAAATATTTTCTTTTTAGTATAAGTATGTCCCAAATACTGCATGGGATGTGCTTATACTGAAAAAGTATTCATTGTTCATCTGAAATACAGATTTCACTGAGTGCTCTCTATCTTTATGTGCTAAATCTGGCATTCCTACATTAAAGTTTTTAGGCAAGAGAGTAGTGTAATTAGATTTATGTTTGGAAAGGTTAAAAAGTTCACAAAACTAGGAAATGTTAGAATCAGTTTTTGACCCTTTGGACTTCAGAATATATTCAAATAATATTATCCTTATTACTCTGTTATACTGTTGTCCATAAATATTTTCTAGGATGTAAATGATACTGTGGTTATGGAGGTAGAGCTTCTCTGGAAGGCAGACAGGAGTGCTTAAATTGCGATCATTCATTGAGCTGTATACTTATGATGTGCGTACTTTTTTGTATATATATTTCAATTTTAAAAGATGTATTGATCTCACTTTGGCAGCAAGGCATATAGAATACATTTATCCCACTACTTTTGCAAAACAAAAACAAAAAAAGGTCCAAAGGGCACACATATACATGGAAAGTAAAGGATAAATGACAAAAGTAAAGTTTTGGAAACGAGAGCAATGTTTGAGTACTTCATTACTTAGCAGAAAGCTAAAATGCAGAGCTCAGAAGCAACCAGATTTCTTAGTTCAAAACACAAAAAGTCTCAGGATTGTTTACTTCCAGAAGATGGTGAACAGATGAGACAGAAACTAGGGACAGCAGATTGAGAACTGCAGTCAGACCACTATCTTCTCCCCACACTCTTTGGAAGACTTTAAAATGCTGTATCAGAGGAACTTTGGATTTGGAGATACCAGGCACAGGTGAGAGCAGACTGATATGCACGTAAAACAAGCAAAGAAACAAAACCCCTACTATAAACAAATTAAAAACCAAAAGACACATGGGGAAAAATGTATTTGTTTCTCAGGTAACACTGAATTACTTTAAATATGTTCTAAAATCTCAACAGCTATTAAAAACCTTTTTTCTAAATGATATAATTCAGGCAGATGTGAATTTAAATCAGTATAGGTAGGATTCACATTTGGTAAAAATGGATTAAGATCATGTCAGAGTATCTCTTATTCTTTGGAATAGGAAAATTCTGAGTTTGAATCCCAGCTTTCCTACTTACTAGTCACATGACAGTGTACAAATTCTTACTTCTCAGAGCTTCACTTTCCTTACTTGTAAAATAGAAACACCTCCCTTGTAGACTGGCCATGATAAAATTTCTAGCCAAGTGCTCATATTAAGTACTTCATAAATGGAACATTTTATTTTGTATTATCATAAGACCTTTCCTCCCCTTTGCTAACACCTATCAGTGACCACTGAGCAAATGGTAGATGCAGAATTGAGATCCTTTGAGATATAGCCTGATTTACTTTTTCTAAAGATACTCCCCAAATACTCCAAAATTTGGGGTTATCAGAAAAAAAAAATTTAACACATTTACTATAACTTTGGGAATAACAGATTAACACACTGAACACAATTTTTAATGCAAGCTATTTTTCTAGATCACTCTGGGAATATATTCCTGAATGACTTTACCTGAAAGGGTAGAATCAGGCTGGCTTTGTTAAATTTTTAAGTAGGAACGTTTTGTCTTTTGGTATTTTCTCACCTTCACATCTATATTCTGCAAATCTCTACCTCTTTTCAAAGAATCCCCCTCTGAACAATAGGTCAAACATTTACAGGTGGCTGGTTTTGTTTTCTGGGTTTGGAGCCTGAATGTTATGAATCTGGATAGAGCTCATTAAAGCTTCCTTTCTGCCTTTCATTATAAAAAGCCCAAGTGACAGTACTTGAAAAACAGCCTCTGGCTAAGTATTATTGAAATCCAAAGGCCAGTAAGTGAAGAATCGTTTGCTGGTCAAATCTATATTAATCTAACTTGTTATATTGTCTTAACAACATTCTCAAGGGTGTTTTTTCTGCTTCTGAAAAGATTCATTTCAATAAACCAAACATACTCTATCTACTTAAATTAGTGTACTTAAGCTGGGCCAATTTCATAATTGTTCTAGAGAAGATAATCTCTCAATAGTCCATCTTGGCCAGACTGCTGTTTATCAAACAGAGTAGTAGAGTCAATTTAACTCTGAATATTACTTCATTTGAAAATCACAGCCTTTCCATTAATTAACATTGACTGGATGGCAGAGGTGACAGTGATTTAATATGGGTCAAAATCTCATTATATGAAGATAAATTATAATAAAATCTCCAAATTACAGGACACTCTCTAAATTCCACTTGAATTCAGACTATTATCATTTGTTATAACCAAAATCCAATAACAGCCAAGGAGTCTTTTTGAATCTGATGACATTTACTGCCAATCATGGGCAATGATCATGGAATTGGTGCCATGAAATTTCTTGAGTTAGTGAAGCCATGCATCATTTCCTCTTCAATGTACCCCCCCCACCCACAGCGCCTTCACTGCAACCTAGTTAGCCTTTTTCTCATTTTCCATGTCCCAGCTTCAATCATACCTCTCCGAACATGCCGATTATACTTAAAAGTGCCTTGCCCTCTCATGTTCTCTTAATACTCTGAAATTCTCCTCTCTAATTCTAACTACAGGAAAAATTAAATATGTTTTACATAATTATTTAAATCTTTCCCTCCTACTGGGTTTTAAGCTCTTTGAAGGAAATTTTGTCCTGAATTCTCTGATAAAACATTTCCGTGTGAACCTGATGAGATTTTGGAACCAAAGCCTTTCAAACGAGTGGTTTGTTTGTTTGTTTGTTTTTAATAATGAAAGATTGTCCTTTTCTTGATGTCGGTCACACTGACGGTGTGAGACATTCTGGGACTGTTCTCATATTAGGTCACATGGTTACTCAATTTTCAAGGTAAAAAAGAGAAGACACCTAATATGTGCCTTTCTAACCTCTTCTTACCATGATGATTTCTATTTCTGGAAAGGAAAGATCCTGTGATTTTTGTCCTTCTCTTCTACCAGACTTGACACATTGAGTCCTTCTACTCAGTCCCATGATCCAATATGATCACAACTTAAAACTGAACTGCACTAAGAGCTCTTGAAATAATGAAATTTTAGATTAGGAAAGAACTATCCATACATCCACATGTCCATCCATCCATTCATATACCTATCCATCCATTTGTTCATTCACTGAATGAAGACGTGAAGATAACCTATTATATATCAAAGCAATATAAGTGGTCATAATACTCATAAAAACTAGAGATGAAGAATAAAATACACAGAAAGTGAAGTGGAGTGTTATGTTGTTATAATGCTGTGTACTACATATAGCCCAAGAGACATGGGTCTACATGGTAGATCAGCAAATGTTGTGGACTAAACAATGGGTCCATATAAATTAGTTCAACAAGAGGAGAATGACATTCTAGGAAGAGAAAACAGTGTAAGCAAAGGAGGTAAATCACTCAGTGAACCACCAGTTTAGATAAAGAGTTCAAGTTAAGGGGGAGATTGAATAAGAAGTAAGGAGACTGGGGTTACTTACAGAAAAGTTGATGGTGATATGATGATTGGTAATCATCACAATTTGATTAGTAATTAATTTTGAATTATCCTACAGATCATAGTCCATTGAAGGTTTTAAGTAGGTTTATATTGCAGGAATATGGCTTTGGAAGTAGTGTGGCAAATCACTGGAAAAATGGGAGACTGGAAAGCAGGAAACTAAATTAGAGATCACCATTGTGGGGAAATTGAGAGGTGATCTGGATGGCTTAGGGATGGAGCGAAAGAGGCAGATGCCTGAAATCTCAAGTAAATAGAAACCACAGGATGTGGCTAGGCCTGCCAAGTTTCCATCTTGGTCAACACAGAGTCTGGTTGTGCCATTCATTAAGATAAAGAACATGGAAGGAAGTATACTTTTGGGGGAACGATATATTGAGTTTAATTTTGAACATGTTGCATTTAAGGTATTTCTAGAGACATTTATTTCAAACTACCAGTCCCTGCAGAAAACATCTTTTCAGTACTCTAATACTTGATGCAAAGCCATACCCTGTTTGTCTGCTCTTTGGTTTTATTTGCCTTGCTAATTAACTCTGTGTTCTATGTACCTTACCATCTTGACTATGCTCATTGAAGTTCCTTTGTCATGCAGTCTTATCTTAAAGGCATTTCTCCACCAAGCCTGTAAAACAGCATCATAGATTTAAACATGACATAAAAAAGCAGTGCAATTTCCCAAGTGATTTCTCCAAAGAAGCCATTAATTATAGGGCTTGGAAAAGAGGTATGTCTTAATGAAATTGGTTATTTTAGAAAGATATCTTTGCTAGTGGGACTGAATAGATTGAAGCCAAGAAAGTCTGAAATCAGACTTGAAGTAATTTGGGCATGAAGTAGCTCAGGGATTGGGGGTTGTGGGAATGAAGGAAAAGGAATAAACTCAGAGGTATTCAAGAAGGAAGAAACAACAGTACATTGCTAAATTGGATATAAAGAAGAAAGGTATAGAACTTTCTGTGACATTCATAATTTATGACTTTGCCAAATGATAGAATCATATTATAAATTGTTGGAAAGTTTCCTGATCTGTAGGTTGCCCATTATAGTAGTGTGTATGTGTGTGTGTGTGTGTTTTGCATGTGTGTGTGCACACATGCAGGTGTCTGCTGTAGCTATGCATTTGTGTAAACTTTAAAAGAAAAAAAGGTAATGTTCATTTGCTTATCCTCAAATCTGGATGAATGAGCTCATCTTTAATTTTGTTTCCAGTTTTTAATCTTCAGGGACATGTTTTTATAATAAAAGATTTAAAAGGTCTCAGCATTTCTGGTGGGTTTAATTTGGTATTAGGGAATAAATTGCCAGCTCCTTCAGGTTTCATATACTCTGTATGTTTATCAAAACAGATATCACAATCTTGTTTATTATTCTAACCTGCATCCTTTATCCCTAGTGTACCCTCTCTGTCTTCTGCTGGCAGACAGGAACAGGTTGAAAGGAACTCACTTTGGCAGATCACAACGATACATTGCAGTGATTTCTGTGATACTCTAATAAATAGCAACTACTACAAGAAGGCAATGATCCTAATGTGTGTATCACTAGCAGGCCCTGTTCAAAACACTACTAAAGCCATTTTTCAGGGTAAAAAATAAGGGTAATCACATTTCACTCAAAGCAGGATTTATGGTTTAAAATATTCATTCACTAATTACCTGATGAACCTGGAGATTTTTTTTTCTCCAGAAAACATTTATGGGAATTTAGATGATAAAATTTAGAGGCCATAATTACATCCCTCTCAGAATTTATCTCATGGATTTCTTTTCCAGACTTTTGCTGATGTAGTAGAATTGTATTTTGCACCAAGTAAAATTTTCCTGTTGTATGGGAAACGGCTAAAAATATGTAGCCTAACCTTGTAAGAGTCTAGAAGTGACACAGGAAAGAGGTTTCTGAAATCCTTCAACCCATACCTTCCCTTCCTCTCACCCAAGTCACTGAGCTGCTGCTCAAGAGTTCTAAGGGTGAAGAAAAACTGCTTTGAATCAAGTGTAAGATTGAAGTTTTAATGAAGATAACACTACTTTCTATAACAAACACAAAAATCTCATTGTCTCAACTTGACAGACTTTCTTCTCTCTTTCATAAACTCCTATCAGCCTGGGTTAGGGACTGTAGAGGGTTCTTCAACTATTGTTCATGAAACAAGGCTGGCAGAGGCTTTGGCATCTATACCACATGGCAACCTAGATCACCATGAACATTGATATTACTGGTGTGAAGGATTCTGCATGGGTGTTTTTAAAAGGCTTATCCTATAAGTGGAACGCATCAGTTCCATTAGCCAGAAATGTCACATTCATTCACACCTAACTGCAAGGGAATAAATAAGTAAATATTTATTCTACCCACATGCCCTAGGAAACAGTGAATGGGTTTCATGAAGAAGTAGGTAGCCTATACTACAAAGACTGATTCTTCAATATTAGAATAAGATCATTCTAATAACTGAACTTGGATGAAGAGTTATAAAATTGGGACAAAATGACACTAAGAAACCACTTGCCATCAAGAAAATGGACTTTAGGAAATTAGGAGTTAATCATTGAAAAACATAAAAGCATTCCATATTTATACCCCTACATTGAGATTCCTTTAAAAAATCAGTTCTTCTCCATCATGTTTTACTATTTTCCTTCATTAGATATTTTCATTTACACAAAAATTTGCCTTTCTTTTTTTTTTCAGGGTAGCTGATGAAAAATTATGTCAGCTATTTTTCTTATTGTTTTAATAAATACATTTTTTCTATTTTTTTATATAGCAGTTTATTATTAGTCATCCATTTTATACACATCAGTGTATACATGTCAATCCCAATCTCCCAATTCATCGCACCACCCCCCGCCGCTTTCCCCCCTTGGTGTCCATATGTTTATTCTCTACTCCTGTGTCTCAATTTCTGCCCTGCAAACCGGTTCATCTGTACCATTTTTCTAGGTTCCACATATATGTGTTAATATATGATATTTGTTTTTCTCTTTCTGACTTACTTCACTCTGTATGACAGTCTCTAGATCCATCCACGTCTCAACAAATGACCGAATTTCATTCCTTTTCATGGCTGAGTAATATTCCATTGTATATATGTACCACATCTTCTTTATCCATCCATCTGTCGATGGGCATTTAAGTTGCTTCTATGACCTGGCTATTGTAAATAGTGCTGCAATGAACATTGGGGTGCATGTGTCTTTTTGAATTATGGTTTTCCCTGGGTATATGCCCAGTAGTGGGATTGCTGGATCATATGGTAATTCTATTTTTAGTTTTTTAAGGAACCTTCGTACTGTTCTCCATAGTGGCTGTATCAGTTTATGTTCCCACCAACAGTGCAAGAGGCTTCCCTTTTCTCCACACCCTCTCCAGCATTTGCTGTTTGTAGATTTTCTGATAATGCCCATTCTAACTGGTGTGAGGTGGTACCTCATTGTAGTTTTGATTTGCATTTCTCTAATAATTAGTGATGTTGAGCAGATATTCATGTGCTTCCTGGCCATCTGTATGTCTTCTTTGGAGAAACGTGTCTTTAAGTCTTTTGCCCATTTTTGGATTGCGTTGTTTGTTCTTTTAATATTGAGCTGCATGAGCTGTTTATATATTTTGGAGATTAATCCTTTGTCCGTTTATTCATTTGCAAATATTTTCTCCCATTCTGAGGGTTGTCTTTTCGTCTTGTTTATGGTTTCCTTTGCTGTGCAAAAGCTTTGAAGTTTCATTAGGTCCCATTTGTTTATTTTTGTTTTTATTTCCATTACTCTAGGAGGTGGATCAAAAAAGATCTTGCTGTGATTTATGTCAAAAAAGTGTTCTTCTTCTTTCCTCTAAGAGTTTTATAGTGTCCAGTCTTACATTTAGGTCTCTAATCCATTTTGAGTTTATTTTTGTGTATGGTGTTAGGGAGTGTTCTAATTTCATTCTTTTACAGTTTTCCCAGCACCACTTATTGAAGAGACTGTCTTTTCTCCATTGTATATCCTTGCCTCCTTTGTCATAGATTAGTTGACCATAGGTGCGTGGATTTACCTCTGGGCTTTCTATCTTGTTCCATTGATCTACATTTCTGTTTTTGTGCCAGACCATATTGTCTTGATTACTGTAGCTTTGTAGTATAGTGTGAAGTCAGGGAGTCTGATTGCTCCAGCTCCGTTTTTTTTCCCTCAAGACTGCTTTGGCTATTCGGGGTCTTTTGTGTCTCCATACAATTTTTTTTTTTACATCTTTATTGGAATATAATTGCTTTACAATGGTGTGTTAGTTTCTGCTTTATAACAAAGTGAATCAGGTATACATATACATATGTTCCCATATCTCTTCCCTCTCCATACAAATTTTAAGATTTTTTATTCTAGTTCTGTAAAAAATGCCATTGGTAATTTGATAGGGATTGCATTGAATCTGTAGATTGCTTTGGGTAGTATAGTCATTTTCACAATTTCAATTCTTCCAATCCAAGAACATTGTATATCTCTTGATCTGTTTGTATCATCTTCAATTTCTTTCATCAGTGTCTTTATAGTTTTCTGTATACAGGTCTTTTGTCTCCCTCAGTAGGTTTATTCCTAGGTATTTTATTCTTTTTGTTGCAATGGTAAATGGGAGTGTTTCCTTAATTTCTCTTTCAGATTTTTCATCATTAGTGTATAGGAATGCAAGAGATTTCTGTGCATTAATTTTGTATCCTGCAACTTTACCAAATTCATTGATTAGCTCTAGTAGTTTTCTGGTGGCATCTTTAGGATTCTCTATGTATAGTATCATGTCATCTGCAAACAGTGACAGTTTCACTTCTTTTCCAATTTGTTTTCCTTTTATTTCTTTTTCTTTTCTGATTGCCGAGGCTAGGACTTCCAAAACTATGTTGAATAATAGCGGTGAGAGTGGACATCCTTGTCTTGTTCCGCATCTTAGAGGAAATGCTTTCACTTTTTCACCATTGAGAATGATGTTTGCTGTGGGTTTGTCATATATGGCCTTTATTATATTGAGGTAGGTTCCCTCTATGCCCACTTTCTGGAGAATTTTTATGATAAATGGGTGTTGAATTTTGTCAAAAGCTTTTTTTCCATCTACTGAGATGATCATAAGGTTTTTATTCTTCAATTTGTTAATTTGGTGTATCACATTGATTGATTTGTGTATATTGAAGAATCCTTGCATCCCTGGGATAAATCCCACTTAATCATGGTGTATGATCCTTTAATGTGTTGTTGGATTCTGTTTGCTATTTTTTTTTTGAGAATTTTAAAAATTTTAATACAGTTCAAATCAGTGTGCATGATTCATTTCAGCTCCTTCACTGCCAAACCTGGGGGCAGGGACTGCTTCAGCTTCTCTGCCTTCTCTTTGTCTGTGATGACCAAGGTGTAAAGGTACCTGCTACATCGAACTTTAAACTTCACATTATCCTTATTTTTCTTGATCTTGACCGATTTGGCATCCTTTCGTCTGGCTGTGAGCAGAAAGTCCTTGATTTCCTCAATTTTGTGAGGCATGGCGACGAGGCGCGGAGAGCACGGGCAGGACCGTGAGCAGCCAGTGTTTGCTATTATTTTGTTGAGGATTTTTCATCTATATTCATCAGTGATATTGGTCTGTAATTTTTTTTTTTGTAGTATCTTTATCTGGTTTTGGTATCAGGGTGATGGTGGCTTCATAGGATGAGTTTGGGAGTGTTCCTTCCTCTGCAATTTTTGGAAGAGTTTGAGAAGGATGGGTGTTAGCTCTTCTCTAAATGTTTGATAGAATTCACCTGTGAAGCCATCAGGTCCTCGACTTTTGTTTGTTGGAAGATTTTTAATCACAGTTTCAATTTCATTACTTGTGATTGGTCTGTTCATATTATCTGTTTCTTCCTGGTTCAGTCTTGGAAGGTTATACCTTTCTAAGAATTTTTCCATTCCTTCCAGGTTGTCTGTTTTATTGGCATAGTGTTGCTTATAGTAGTCTCTTAGGATGCTTTGTATTTCTGTGGTGTCTCTGGTAACTTTTCCTTTTTCATTTCTAATTTTATTGATTTGAGTCCTCTTCCTCTTTTTCTTAATGAGTTTGGCTAATGGTGTATCAATTTTGTGTATCTTCTCCAAGAACCAGCTTTTAGTTTTATTGATCTTTGCTATTGTTTTCTTTGTTTCTATTTCATTTATTTCTGCTCTGATCTTTATGATTTCTTTCCTTCTGCTAACTTTGGGTTTTGTTTTCTTCTTTCTCTTGTTCCTTTAGGTGTAAGGTTAGATTATTTATTTGAGATTTTTCTTATTTCTTGAGGTAGGCTTGTATAGCTATAAAGTTCCCTCTTAGAACTGCTTTTGATGCATCGCATAGATTTTGGATTGTCGTGTTTTCATTGTAATTTCTCTCTAGGTATTTTTTGATTTCCTCTTTGATTTCTTCAGTGATCTCTTGGTTATTTAGTAATGTAGTGTTTAGCCTCCATGTGTTTGTGTTTTTTATGTTTTTTTCCCTGTAATTCATTTCTAATCTCATAGCATTGTGATCAGAAAAGATGCTTGATATGATTTCAATTTTCTTAAATTTACTGAGGTTTGATTTGTGACCCAAGATGTGATGTATCCTGGAGAATGTTCCCTGCACACTTGAGAAGACAGTGTAATCTGCTATTTTTGGATGGAATGTCCTATAAATATCAATTAAATCTATCTGGTCTATTGTGTCATTTAAAGCTTGTGTTTCCTTATTTATTTTCTTTTTTGATGATCTGTCCATTGGTGTAAGCGAGGTGTTAAAATCCCCCATTATTATTGTGTTACTGTCGATTTCCTCTTTTACAGCTGTTAGCATTTGCCTTATGTATTGAGGTGTTCCTGTGTTGGGTGCATATATATTTATAATTGTTATATCTTCTTCTTGGATTGATCCCTTGATCATTATGTAGTGTTCTTCCTTGTCTCTTGTAATATTCTTTATTTTAAAGTCTATTTTATCTGATATGAGTATTGCTACTCCAGCTTTCTTTTGATTTCCATTTGCATGGAATATCTTTTTCCATCCCCTCACTTTCAGTCTGTATGTGTCCCCAGGTCTGAAGTGGGTCTCTTGTAGACAGCATATATATGGGTCTTGTTTTTGTATCCATTCAGCAAGCCTGTGTCTTTTGGTTGGAGCATTTAATCCTTTCACACTTAAGGTAATTATTGATATGTACGTTCCTAGGACCATTTTCTTAATTGTTTGGGGTTTGTTCTTGTAGGTCCTTTTCTTCTCTTGTGTTTCCCACTTAGAGAAGTTTCTTTAGCATTTGTTGTAGAGCTGGTTTGGTGGTGCTGAATTCTCTTAGCTTTTGCTTGTCTGTAGAGCTTTTGATTTCTCCATCGAATCTGAATGAGATCCTTGCTGGGTAGAGTAATCTTGGTTGTAGGTTCTGCCCTTTCATCACTTTAAGTATATCATGCCACTGCCTTCTGGCTTGTAGAGTTTCTGCTGAGAAATCAGCTGTTAACCTTATGGGAGTTCCCTTGTATGTTATTTGTCCTTTTTCCCTTGCTGCTTTCAATAATTTTTCTTTGTCTTTATTTTTTGCCAGTTTGATTACTGTGTGTCTCAGCGTGTTTCTCCTTGGGTTTATCCTGTATTGGACTTGCTGCCCTTCCTGGACTTGGGTGGCTTAATTCCTTTCCCATGTTAGGGAAGTTTTCAACTATAATCTCTTCAAATATTTTCTCAGGTCCTTTCTCTCTCTGTTCTCCTTCTGGGACCCCTATAATGCGAATGTTGTTGCATTTAATGTTGTCCCAGAGGTCTCTTAGGCTGTCTTCATTTCGTTTCATTCTTTTTTCTTTATTCTGTTCTGCAACAGTGAATTCCACCATTCTGTCTTCCAGGTCACTTATCCATTCTTCTGCCTCAGTTATTCTGCTATTGATTCCTTCTAGTATATTTTTCATTTCAGTTATTGTATTGTTCATCTCTGTTTGTTTGTTCTTTAATTCTTCTAGGTCTTTGTTAAACATTTCTTGCATCTTTTCGATCTTTGCCTCCATTCTTTTTCCGAGGTTCTGGGTCATCTTCACTATCATTATTCTGAATTCTTTTTCTGGAAGATTGCCTATCTCCACTTCATTTAGTTGTTTTTCTGGGGTTTTATCTTGTTCCTTCATCTGGCACATAGCCCTCTGCCTTTTCATCCTTTCTATCTATGAATGTGGTTTTTGTTCCACAGGCTGCAGGATTGTAGTTCTTCTTGCTTCTGGTCTCTGCCTTCTGGTGGATGAGGCTATCTAAGAGGCTTGTGCAGGTTTCCTGATGGGAGGGACTGGTACTGGGTAGAGCTGGGTGTTGCTCTGGTTGAAAAAAATATGCCTTTTTTGAGTGAATCAAATATAGATGATATGACATTGAATTGTACCGAACTGTCTTATTATTATTTGGTCTTTTCAGCATCAAGTATAACACCAGTAGAGAAAAAGGTGCAAAACATAAATGTAAATTTCAGTGAAATGTTACAAGAACACTTTTTTTTTTTTTTTGCCATACGCGGGCCTCTCACTGTTGTGGCCTCTCCCATTGCGGAGCACAGGCTCTGGACGCGCAGGCCAAGCGGCCATGGCTCATGGGCCTAGCTTCTCCACAGCATGTGGGATCTTCCCAGACCAGGTCACGAACCCGTGTCCCCTGCATCAGCAGGCGGACTCTCAACCACTGCGCCACCAGGGAAGCCCACAAGAACACTTTTGTGATCATCTCAGACGTTAAGAAATAAGATGTTTGTAGACTCCTGAAGCCTCCCTTTTTTCCTCGTAATATACCTCTCCTTTACCCACAAAGCAGTCACTCTCCTAACTTTTATGGTAATCTTTTCTAGTTTTTTTATTATAGTATAGCCACTTAAGCATGTATCTCCAAACACTGCAATTTAGTACCCTCAGCTTTTTCTTTACACTTATAGAAAAAAAACCAATATATATTCTTTTGTGACTGACATCAGCTATTCAGAATTACGTTACTAGATTCATATTATAACATATAGTTGTATAGTTTGTGTCCATTGCTGTATAATATTTTCTTTTATAAATGTATCACAGGTTATTTTTGTAATTTACTACTGATGGACATTAGGGTTGTTTCCAATTTTGCTCTATTGTTAGTCAATATTGCTCTTACAAGCATATTTGTACATATCTCTCGATACACAGGTATACACATTTTTAGGGACTGGATATACTAGGTTTACATATCTCCACCTTTCATAGGTTATACTAAAATACTTTTCATGGCAATTATTCCACTTTAATACTTCTACCAATGGTTGTATGTGAATCCCACTTATTTCATACCCTCACCAACTCTTGTTCTTGGTCATTTGATTAATTTTAGGTTTTCTAGTTTAAATGTACCTTTTTTTTTTTTTGGTTTTCATTTGCATTCCTTAATTAGTAATGATATTAAGAAAACACACACACCTTCTTATTTGTTTAATGGACACTTGTATGTACTCTTTGGTAAATTGTCTGTTCAGTGCTTTTGTAGACTTTTCTATTGAGTTGCCTTTTTCTTTTTTTAATAAAGTTTCAGATGTATACATTTTAGGTAAATGACTTTTGTCAGTTATATGTTACACATACATTGTCCTATGCTGTGTTCAGCCTGTAATACTCTTAATGTATTACAAAAGGGTTTTCTCTAAAATATCTTCTGGGAGCTTATTTATCTCAACTTTGAAGTTTAGAGCTACAACAGATTTTTGTGCAAAGCGGTGTCACATATTTTGTCATATGAATATTCAGTTGATGAGCCAATTAATTGAAATCAGTGTCTCCCCAAGTGATATGCTATGCCTCCTTTTCAGAAATCAGTAACCCATATTTGTGTGGATTGTTTCTAAGCTGTTTATTGTATTCCAGTGGACAATTTGCCTGTCCTGTGCTGTTACTACAATGCCTTTTTATGACTGTAGCATTATAATAAAGCTTGTTCTTTGGAAACCTATTTCTTCCAACACTGGTCTTCTTTTTGAAAAGCATCTGACTTGTACTTGGTCCTTTGGATTGAGCTTACAGATCAACTTGAAATGAAAAATACATCTTTTAAATATTGAGTTTCCTACACTATATTCTTATTTAGTGTCTCTCATTAGTGTAATGGTTATCTTTATAAAAGCTTAACATACTTGTTGTTAGATTTATTCATAAACATTAATTTTTGATACTCTAATTATATTTTTATTTATTTTTTATTATTTTTTTACTTTAATAAATTATAGATTTACATATGATTGTGAGAAATAATAGATTGCATGTACCCTTTGCCCAGGTTCCCCCAATGGTACCATCTTGTAAAACTACAGTACAAGGTTACAGCCAGGATATTGACATTGGTACAATTCACCTAAATATCTTTTCTTGAAGACATTTTCTAAATGTCTATTTCTGATATTAGAAATTCATTTATTTTTGTACATAGAACCTATATTCAACAACCTTACTTATTAAATCTAATAATTTAGATATTAAATCTTATGGGGTTTCAACATACAAAGTATATAATCTGTAAAAGATGGGAGTTTTGTTTGTTCCTTTCAAATACTTCAAATATTTATGCATTTAGTTCCTTTTTCTTACTTTACTCTTGTTTAGACATCCAGGACAATGGTAAATAGAAATGGAGATAGTGCACATCCTATTTCGCCTTCTCATGGGGTAAATGTTTAATATAACATCATTAAGAATAATGTTTGCTGTAGGATTTTAGATACTCTTGATCAAATTAAAGATATTCTTTTCTGCTATTGTATGTGAAGGTTTTTTTTCATGACTTAATTTTGAATTTTAACAAATGTTTTCCTCTTTATATTGAGATAATCATATGCCATTTTTTCTGTTCCCATAATGTTGGGAATTAAATGGATTGATTTATAAATGTAAAACCAAACTTGCATTCCTGGTCAGAGCCCATATGTTTATGATTTTAGTGATTTGAAATATATTGAGCCTCATTTTATGGCCAAGCATATACTCTCTTTTGGTAAATATCCCAAATACACATGTAACTTATATGTATTTTATGTTTTTTGAGTATACTGTTCTACATATGTCAGTTAGGTCACATTATTTAAATGTGATGTTCAATTTCTTTTAATCTTACTGATTTTTGTCTGATTTTTATATTATTTAGAGAGATTAACATTTTCCTGTAGAATTATGGATTTGTCTGTCTCAGTTATGTTGATTTTCTTTTAGTCCTTTCAAAGCTATGTTATCAGGTGCACAAATATATAAGATTATTATGTCTTCCTTTCCAGTTGTCATTTTAACATTTTGAAATATCCCTCCTTATGATTCTAAATTTACTATTTGACTTAAAGTCTACTTTGTCTATGTTAATATTGCTATACTTTCTTTTGGTTAATATTTGCAAAGATATACTACTCTCTTTCAACTTAATGTTTTCAACCTCTGTCATTATACTTCAGGTATGTTTCTTAAAAGCAAGATATAATTATTTATTGTTTTTAAATCCAATCTAACAGTATCTGTCTCAATTTAAGTGCATTTATATTTAATGTAATTATTTATATAATTGACTTTTTCTATATATTCTGTTTGTTCTGTGTTCCTTTATATCTCCTTTGCTTGCCTCCTTTTTATATTGATCAAATGTCTTTTATCATTCTATTTTATATGTTCCATTAGCATGCTGTTACATATTTTCTATTATTTTGTTATTGATTACCCTAGAAATTACCAGATGCATTTTTACCTATTAAAATCTTTTGTAAGTTTTTGATATCTTATTTCCACACAATGTAAGAATGTTACAACAGTTTATCTGCGTTTATTCACCTTCTTTCATTTCTGCCATCAGATTATGTTACTGCTGCACATACTATAGCCCCACAGAGAACTGCTATTATTATTGTTTTATTTTATTTTATTTTGTTAACATCTTTATTGGAATATAATTGCTTCACAATGGTGTGCTAGTTTCTGCTGTATAACAAAGTGAATCAGCTCTAAATACACATATATCCCCATATCTCCACCCTCTTGTGCCTCCCTCCCACCCCTCTAGGTGGACACAAAGCACCAAGCTGATCTCCCTATGCTATGTGGCTGCTTCCCATTAGCTATCTATTTTACGTTTGGTAGTGCATATATGTCCATGCCACTCTCTCACTTGGTCCCAGCTTACCCTTCCCACTCCCCGTGTCCTCAAGTCCATTCTGTATGTTTGCATCTTTATTCCTGTCCTGCCCCTAGGTTCTTCAGAACCATTTTTTTTAGACTCCATATATATAATAGTAATTATTTATAAGTGTTTCTACAGTTTTACCTTTCCCAGTACTCCTTGTTTTTATCTTGAAGTTTCATGCTCTTATGTGGCATCATTTTGTTTCAGTCTGGAGAACTTTCTTATTTTCTTGTGTTGTGTAGGTTTGTTGGTGACAAATTCTCTCAGATTATTTTAACCATAATATGTTTTTCTATTGATTTCACTTTTGAAGAATGATTTAACATAAGAGAGAATTCTAGGTTTGCATTCATTTTTTTTCTTTATTTCTTCACTTTATAAATTCCACTATTGTTTCTGATAACTACAGTCACAGTTGAAAAGCAACCATGAGTCTTATTATTGCTCCTTTGAACAAAATACGTCTTCTTTTCTCTAGCTGCTAATATTTCACTTTGCCTTTGGTTTTCAGCAGTTTGACTAAGATGTGCATAAATACAGTTTTCTATTTATTTTTCCTGCTTGAGGTTTGCTACACTTCTTGAATCTCTATTTATCAGTTTATCAAATAATTCCTTAGCCATTATCTTTTCAAGTTATGCTTCAATCACATTCTCTTTCTCATCTCTTTTTGTGGTTCCAGTTACATGTATGATAGATAATTATGTCTACATTTTCTTTACAATCTATTCTTTTATTTACAATCTTTTATTTTTTCTCTCTATGCTTCTGCTTGGATATATATTTTTTTCCTTTGAGGTCACTAGTCATACTTTCTGATGTAAAACTAATTCTCTTTTCAATTCTAGAGTTCCATTTTCATTCTATTTTAAAGAATCCAATTTGCTGTTGAAATTCTCACTATTTTTATCCATTCTGTTCTCCTTTTACTTGTGCTCTTAAACAAATTTATAATAGATATTTTAAAGTCCTTAAATGAAAATTCCAAGACCTGGAATATCTGTGAGTCTTACTATTTTTTTGCATTAAAAAACAACAAAAAACCCCACAAAATGTTGGTCACATTTTTGCCCCTCTTTTTTTTTTTTTTTTTTTTTTGCGGTACGAGGGCCTCTCACTGTTGTGGCCTCTCCTGCTGTGGAGCACAGGCTCTGGACGCGCAGGCTCAGCAGCCATGGCTCACAGGCCCAGCCGCTCCACGGCATGTGGGATCTTCCTGGACCGGGGCACGAACCTGCGTCCCCTGCACCGGCAGGCGGACTCTCAACCACTGCACCACCAGGGAAGCCCTTTTGCCCCTCTTTGAATGCCTTGTAATTTTTACTGCAATCTGTAAATTGTGTAGGAGATCATAGAATTTGCAGATGATTTTTCCCCTTCAGAGTTTTTGCTTTCCTCTGTTAGGTAGGTGATGTGAATGTCTAATCACTCCAGACAGTCAGGTAGGGGTTGGGTCTGAGGAACAATTTTAATAAGACTTAATTAATTTGTAGTGTGTCTCTCATTCCTCAAACATGTCTCTCACAGACTCTTGATTGAGAGGCTCACAGTTCTTTGTTTCTTCAGCTCTGAAAGATGGAGAGTAATACAGTTCTCCTCTTCAGAGGTTTTGAATCAAGATCCTTAGACTCCTGCCCAGTGAAGCTTATATTGTGACATTTGTGGAGAGAGAGATCTAGCCTGAGGCAGACAGCATCTTTCTAGTAGGACTTTGTCTCCTAAGTACCATGATAAAGGTGGAGATTACTCTCTTCCTTTTACTAGTTTCTGGATAAGCCCCCTAATTTCCCACATTGCCTCACAACTCAGACAGTTTCAATTTGGGAAAACTGACCATGCTTAGGGGCTTTTCTAGATTTCAGTCTGTTATGCCAGGCTGTCAGACAATCAGTAATTAGCTAGTTCTTCTTTCCCTTAGTTTAGTTGTTCTGCTCAGCCCAAGTCTAATCTTTAGCTTAAAACTGGAATTAGCAAAGGCCCACAATAATTATCAGCTTTTTCCTAGCAGGGGCTATTTGTTCTCTCAAATCTTTAATCCATCAAGTATTTGTTTTCACTTAGCAATATGATCTACTTAAAATTGTGATTACAGATTATCCAGTTTCTGATTCTTACAGTGGAAATGTTAACTTACTATCTGCTAGCCAGAGGACAAATCTCAGAATAATCACTTTTTCAAAGTGCATTAGCTCGTTTTCTTGATCTTCAATTGTCAGTTTACCAAGTATTTTGATTTATTTTTTAAAAAGCTTATTCTTGTCTAGATACAGTTTGGTTTTTTAAACCATATAGAAGCATAATCCTTTTTCTTATGATATTCATTCCTGATTTTCTATTCTATCATGCCCAGAAAACACATTCCATCTTGTGTAAAATATAATTTCTAGAAAGACTAGCACTCTTTTGATTATCCTTTATGAGAGTCATCTGAAGTTTTAGAGGAACAAAAGTCCATGAAAAGATCAGAGAAAATGCCCAGTGAAAAGAGGCCTGGTGACATCAACTTTAAATGTGCAATTGTTCTGATGCCAGATTTCCTCCCAAGCAGTGCCAACTGGCAGACACAGAAATCCTCACCTCCTCCTAGTGTTAAACTCAGCAGTCAAAAACTAGATGGAGTGGGAAGTGTTGATTTAACACCAGGGAAGAAACATGGTCTGATGCTAGCTTTAGTAAACATTTAAAAGAAGGTTTTTAAGAGTGTTAACTTAAAAGGCAGACAGAGGGACGGAGAATAAGAGCTGAAGAGCAAAGATGAGGGAATTGCAGGAGTGTGCCGGGAGGGTCCCCGACTGAGGGAGGGGAAGAATGAGTCTCGTCAGATCTAGAGTAGAGTTCCGTTTTAAGGTAATTTTTGTATTAGATTGGGTCAAATGAGATTATCTGTGTATCCACATAAATGTGTACAGATACACATATATGTGCATAAATGTTTGCTTAATGTATTAGGTAAATACATATGTATATACACATATATATTATATATACACATAAGTACATATACGTATATAATACATATATTCAAAGGTATCTAAAAAACTATTTTTGGGTCTATAAACATTTTTGTTGTTTTTTCTCATTCTTAGAAATACAGAGAAGAAGGTCATTCTTAATTCCCTCGCAGAGTGACCTCTATGTCCACAGTTGTGTTTGTTTCCATAAAATATACAGCATTAGATGCTTTGATAAATACAGATTCCTTTGGTGATATAAATATTAATATGACATAGATCTTGCTTTGAACGAACTCTGTTAAGAGAGAAAGATAACTGAAAACATAATTAAAATATACTATATAAACTACAATAACAGGTTTGGGTTAAATGGTGGCAAAGAGTAGGAAGTATTGAAATCTACTGAGAGAAGTAGAGTCCACCTTTGGTATCCCCAGGGGGATTGGTTCCAGGACCCACAGTGGATACCAAAATCCAGGATGCTCAAGTTCCTAGTATAAAATGGAATAGTACAGTTGTCCCTCCATAACCCCGGGTTCTGCATCCTCAGATTCAACCAATTCCGATCCAGAAGGCTGACTGTGTAGGAATGCCTAAAAGAGGAGGTGACATCCAAATTAGGCTTGAATGACAAAAAATAATTCTATGTATCCATAATCCCTCCCTTCCTTCCTTCTAAAAAGGTCATTTCTAACATATGTAGGTATTTAATACTTTGCCTGTAAGTATATGAGAAACTTGTAAGAGTCCACGTGAGTACATTTTTTTTTTTCGTGACATTAGAATTAGACTGCAAGCCCTACATAGTAAACTTTTGTATCCGGTCATGTGAATCACACACTTCGTTCTTCTTCAAAATTTTCTGTGTTAATTTTGAGTGTTTCTATGTTATATTATCTTTAGGAAATTTTGGGGTACTCTGAAAAGTTCTGAGGAAAGTTTCAGTGAAATTGTTTGAATTTCCTAGATTGATGTGTAAAAAGTAGACATCTATGTGATTTTTAGTCATACCAAACAAGAAAATGGACTATATTTCCGTTTATCTAATCGCACATTTTTATTACATTTATTCTCTAAGTACATTGTTTGGGGGGTTGATTATTATAAAAATATTTCCTTGTTGGTGCAAAAAATAATTTCATTGGCTTTTCAAAATATTGAATATATATCCAGAATTCTCAATGAAAATTAGTATTAGTAACACTTTATGTGAAATCTTCTCTGGATATCTATAGATGTAATCATGAATTATTACCTGTGAATAATGACAATTTTGTTTCTTTGTTTCAATCATTATACCCATTTTACTTTTCATACTTTATTTTAGACTGATGTTGAAAATGAATAGAGATAGTGATATCTTTGTCTTATTAATTTTCAAGGAAGGAAATTCATTATTATAAATTCAGTACATTATTATAAATTATAATATCATAAATATAAAACATTACTGTGTAAGATGTTTGCGGTAGCTTTATTGTAGATATCCTTTATCAACTTTGATATAGTTGCTCTATTTCTAATTTTTATTTAGGAGTTGTGTTCATCTTAAATGATTAACATTTATCAAGGTAGTTTTTCATTTCTTTATCTTTAACATCTATGGAACTAATTATTAGTCTTTTTCCTGAGCAGATCTTTCTATCTACACATGAGTGTAATGTGAAACAGTTATAAATCACTTAACGCTCACCTCCAAATGAAGAGGAAATGGTTATGATGACTTAAATCATAACATACAACATTCCAGTGTTAGCACACATTGGCCAGGAGTTGAATGCTCTACTTGAACTGAACTCACAACAAAAAAAGTTTTAAGCTTTATAACAAATTTACTAATTAACAATATACAGTATCTATTTATTTTTTGACAATATGAAGGAGCTATTTCAATAGAAGAAAAAATAAAATGTTATTCTAAACTATGTCACATAAAGTCAGAGAGTTGAAATTTAAATTGGTGTATTTTACTATGGATTTGATTTCAGTCCACATCATTGAAGAACTCGTGGTTGAACATCAATGTCAGTGCTCCCCAGATTAAGAGGACTTTTTATCTCTACTAAAAGAAGTTATTCACAAACCAGAGGGCAGACCTTTTCTTCCTTGTAAAATTTGTTTTGTAATGCCTTAGTACCTTTGCAGTTTAACAAGTTGGACTCTTTGAAAGGATGTTTTCGTCCTTTAGTGGATTCCATGTTAGGGTTCAAATGTGATCTATGAGAGCTTTTGCAATTTGGAATCTCCTTATGAATAGAATTCTACCTGGGAATTTGGTGAAAACATCTCTGCAGTATTCTATCGTGCTACTGTTTTCATCCCTGTAAGTGGCTTCACTTCAGAAGGACTGAGGTTTTGTTGAGAATCACTTGGAATGATAAAAAAATATAAAATGTAAGGTATCTTTGTAAAGCAAGTGGTTAAAAACCTTACCATCTCTGAAACCCCTTAGCCAAATTTTCCCCATCCCCTATTTTGTGATTCTAAAGGCAACTTGCTTAAAGGGTATAGTAAAAATCGGTTTTTGGTATCTCTAAATAGGATTTCAGATAGTTGCTGGGAAAATCAAAAGAACAGCGATGGTATAAATAGTCTGTTTACAAAAATATTTTGAAGTTTTAGGCCATTTGGTTTAACACCATAGCATATTAAACATGCATATTACATATACAGAATGTAAACTCCCTGGGCACAATGATCTTGTCTATCTTTATTCATTGTAGCCTTACCCTCGGCCTCAAAAACAGTGCCGGGCATATAAGGGGACTTCATTAAACATGTTCTGAATAAATGAAATAATAAATTACATTCTCTTTTTGTCCATGTTACCTGCTAGATTTTAAGTTTATTTAGAGTTTGTGTGATGCTTAGTGTCTTACTTATCTGAGACATTCACCATAGTATGAGCATAGTTTTCTTCCAGGATATCACCACAAAGATTGGGTACTTTCAATGTGATAGGCTCTGCAGGTGAGTCCTCAACATACGTTATCTCTTTAATCCCCACAACATTATGCTAAATACTACTGTTGTCTCCATTTTACAGGTAGTTGAGACTAAGAGAAGTTAGTCTCTGTGCTCTGCTGTCTCCTCTGATCCTGATAATCTGTCACCCGTCATCCCTCAGTGTCAGGGTAGGGAATTAAGCTTCCGGAATTGAAAATGCTCATGGTATTTTTCGTATAGCAACATTTATTTTGGAATGTTTAGCTGCTTCTAAAAGCATCCATGAAAGTTTGCCAATTACCCAGAAGATAACAGCACCAACAGCAAAATGCATTTTAAATTCTGAGGAGTAAAATTTCTTCTTCACTTTCACTACAGGCAGTAACCTGGAAAATGATATAAATGTCCATTTAAAGATTATTGTCTCTAAATTCATCTCTCATGCATCCCCATGTTTCATTATTCATTCTTCAATTGTAAAATTGTAGGCAGTTTAGGAAAGTGTTGAAGATGATTTCAAGATAACAGACATGATTCACTGAAAGTAATATAACAAAGGGTCAGGAATTGGACAGGGGAGAGAATGACATTGCTCTTTTATTGCATTACATCATTTACTGCTGGCAAAAAGTTGGTGATTAATTAAGACCTTGGTCGTTTTGATCTTGAGAAGATCACACGATCTCAAACCCATCCCTACACGTGATATAGCATGTGCTTTGCCTCTCTGCTCTTTTGGATTGCAGTTTCTTTTATGGAATGTCTGTTGAGCAGTCACTGAACTCTGATATTTTATTCTCTTTTTAAATCAAAGTTTAAATTCTGGGCAGGTGGCTGTTCTTGGCAAGGAGAGGAAGGAGGTATCCCTTAGTTGTTGCAGCCTTTCTCTGAATGTCCTAATTGACAAGGGAACTCTTTACAGGTGACTGAAGGAGTTCCCTTTGTACGGGAAATCTGTAATATCTCTGTCGCTTTCTGCATGCAGATGACAAGCTTCTGCCACCTTCAGAGCTTTATATCCTCCAGCTTCAGGGACTTTTGTGATTTCCATCCATTCAAATTGGTCCAAGCCAGTGAAGTGTTCCCATCCCCAACATTTCTTCAGCCAGATCAATCTACCCTTATCACAACAGAGGTGCGGGAAGCTTTGTGAATTACAAGCTGTTCTCATGTTTATTGATGCACTGATATTTGGGAAAGGACTAAAAAAAATTGTTTTTAATGTTCAGCTCATTTCTGTTGAAACTGAATCACCCCTCCCCAGTTCTTCTTTCCACACAGAGCTCAGTATCTGAGTGTGAAGCCTCTGGGAGAGGGAACCAAAGTAATTGAATCGGATTAGACAAGCCAGCAGAACAAAGTCACATTCCAGGAGGTGTTTCCAGCATTGAGTAGATGAATTGTAATTATTTAAGGATTAGTGCAAGCTTGAGATGAGGTCCATTCTGAATACTCTTTACTGTGTATAAACAAAAGAAAGAAGTAGTAATATAGGCTGTTTAAGCTTCTTTTTATCTTTAATAGATTTCTGTTAGAGCTGCGTGGACTTGAAAAACTGCTGCCATAGTGAGCAAACTCACTCATTGTTTTTCGATAAAAAGTTAGGCCAAGCTAAGCCCTCAAGTCTAGGGAGAGAGCTTAATTAAGGCTACTTCCTTTACTGTAATTTACTGGGACAGCACTTTGCTCTGTGCCATGGGCAAGGGGAATTGGGCCTATCTTTTGTAAATAAACTTTTTATTTTAGAAGAGTTATAGATTTACAGAAAGTTGCAAAGATAGTATAGAGATTTCCAATACACGTGCCATATAATTTCCCTTCCTGTTATATATTATACTACTGTAGCACATTTATTACAATTAATGGACAAATATTGATTTATTGATATTAAACTCCATACATTATTCAGATTTTCATTTTTCCTTAATGTCCCTTGTCTATTCCAGGATCCTATCCAAGATACTACATTTAATGTTTCCTTAGGCTCCTTTTGACTGGGATGGTTTTTCATACTTTTCTTGTTTTTTCATTATCTTGACAGTATACTCATTAGGTATTTTATAAGATGGCCCTCAATCTGAGCTTGGTTAATATTTTTATATGGTTAGACTGGGATTATGGGTTATTAGGAGGAAAACCAGAGAGGTAGAGTGCCGTTCTCAACACAGCATTTCATGCATACTATCATACGTATCTTATCAAAGTGACTTGTTATTGGTGATACTAACCTTGTCCACCTGGCTATGGTAGTCTTTGCAAGGATTCTCCACACTAAAGTTCCTTTTTTTTTTTTCCTTTTTCTATACCGTACTCTTTGAAAAGCAAATTATTAAGTGTAGCCCACAGTTAAGGTGTAGAGATCTACATTCCACTTTCTTGAGTGAGCAGTATCTACATAGATTGGAATTTTACACTGGAAATGTGTCACTTCCCATATTCATTAATTGATTCAGTGTTTTTGTTTTGTATCAGTATGGATTAATGGATATTTACTTTATATTTTGGGTTATAATCCACTACTGTGTTACTTATTTTGTTGTAACTTTGCCATTGAGAGTTATTTCAGTTGGCTCTGGTTTCCCTTTGACATACTCTCATATTTGTTTTTTTATTTGTCTTATCATTTAATTATTTTCTGGCACTAATAGATGCTTCAGGCTCCTATTGTATATTCCTTGTCCCTGCTCCAGAAATGAGCCATTTCTTAAAGAATCTCAGGTTCCTTTTATTGGAGAATTGTATTAGGTACAAAGAGCTGGATACTGGGTGTGCTCATTGTTACTAGGGAACCATTGCTTCCAGAGCTTCTCAGTGGACAAACTAAGGAGATAGATGTATGTATATCAGTATCTGTATTAAGCTAAATCTGAGTTTATACTGATGTCTCTGATTCTAAACCAGGATCACAGTTCACCTTTGTTCATTCTAGCCTCCCCACCTTGCCTATCTTCCTACTCCAACATTGAGAAATATGGTTTCCTCCAACTGTCATTCGTTTACGCGTTTGTTCAACCCTGGTATGCATTTATAGCAGTTTCAGAATTGTTAACCCACACTCCCATGAAAAATAACTTTACCAACTAGAGTAAAGTGCTTATGTTCAGCTCCTTTTTGTCTTTAGTCTAACTGTATTCATTCATTTCCACAGTGGCTTAGGTCAGCATAGCTTTTCCCCCACTAATTCCCTTCAGTAAGATTATGTCATATATTTGTAATATAGTTGGATTCTTTTCTCATAGTCTACATTCCATCTGGTGATCTCTGTCTATCCTCTAGTTGATTTTATTTTCTATTTTTTGCATACATTAAACTTTTGTATAAGTCTGTGGGCTATAACAAGTGGTCAGTGTCATGTATCCTTAATGACAGTACAGTACAGAATAGTTTCATAGTTCTAAAATATCTCCTGTGCTCCCTGCATTTAATACTCTTCCAGACCCCTGTCAACTAATGATCCATTTGCCGTCTCTACAGTTTTGTCTTTTTTTTTTTTTTTTTTTTTTTTTTGCGGTACGCGGGCCTCTCACTGTTGTGGCCTCTCCCATTGCGGAGCACAGGCTCCAGACGCACAGGCCCAGCGGCCATGGCTCATGGGCCTAGCTGCCCCGCGGCATGTGGGATCTTCCCAGACTGGGGCACGAACCCACGTCCCCTGCATCGGCAGGCGGACTCTCAACAACTGCGCCACCAGGGAAGCCCTACAGTTTTGTCTTTTCCAGGATGCCATAGAAATGGAACCATTCTCCATTGGTCTTACTCCATCAAGCTCTCTCAAACTGGCTTCCTTTACATAGAAATATGCATTTCAGATTCGTTCATGTTTTAGTGTGGATTAAAAGCTTATTCCTTTTGATTGCTGCAAAGTTTGGACACATCACAATTAGCTTGTCCATTCACCTAGCAAAGGGCCTCTTGGTTGTTTCCAGTTTTTGTGGTTCTGCATAAAGCTGTGAGGGTTTTTGTATAGATACACATTTTCAAATCATATTGGTAAATATCTAGGATGGCAATTACTAGGTTGTGTGTTAAGTCTATGTTTAGCTTTGTAAGAAACAACCAAACCAGCTTTCAAAGTGGCTGTACCACTCACTTTTTATTCTCTTCAGTGAAGAATGAGAGTTCATGTTGCTCCACATCCTTGTCAGCTGTTACCAGTTTTTTTTTAAATTTTAGCTACTTCTAATAAGTTTATAGTGGTATTTATTGTTGTTTTAAGTTGTATTTCTTTACTGACATGTTGAGTAAAGTTTATTTGCCTTCTGTACATCTTTTTTGGTGAGGTGTCTGTACAGATAATTTGCCCATTTTTAAGTTGGAGTGTTTTTGCTTATTGTTGAGTTTTAAGTGGTCTTACTGATGAGCTTACTGGTCTTTTTTGTGTAGGTCAGTGTTTCAGATTATATGTCCCACACCCATCAAAAAATCCTCTAAGATGTTTCTTAATTACAGTATTTTGGGCCCAATTCCAGACCTAATGAATTGAGATCTCTTGGAGGCATGGCTCAAAATGCTGTATATTTCACAGATTCTGTAAGTGATTCTCATGCACCCTAACATTCGTGAACTACTGGTGTATAATTTGGTAAAACATTTCAGAGTTGTAATTATATATTGATGAAGCTCTTCTAAGTCACTGGTTTTCAAAAATAGCTGCACATTTGAACCATCTTGGGAAATTTTTAAGGTCCAAATGCCCAAGCCTCTCCTTAACCTAATGAATCAGATCCTGTAAGAGTGGGATCCAGTCATCATTCTTGCTTAAACTTCCCCAAGCAATTCTATGTGCAGCCAGTATTGAGAACCACATTTCAAATTTATGTAAGTATTCAACACGTCCATTCAATTGCATATTTATTTTTACTAAGTAGGTTAAAAAAAACCTATATTTTTAATTTTACTCATTGCGTTTTAGTGATGTGAAATTAAATAATGATTCATAATTTACAACATGACACACATGAGAGAACTGCAACTCACATATCAAGTTATGGAAATACTTAATTTTGATGTTATTTAACAATAAGATCTTAAGAAGTTTTACTGGAGGCCATATACAAGCAAAATTCAATCTATTTTATTTTAAGAAGCATTGGGAGCTGCAGCAATATCCTTCAGGTAGTCTACAGTAGTGTTTAATACTATTATTGTGAAAGTCACCCTTTAAATAATAAACATCCTCTGGTCTCAAACTTTTGTCCATTTCTATAAATGTATGGTCGCATAACTCTTCCTCTATCCCTCTATGTACAATAATATTTAGCTATTACTTAAAGGACTATAAAAGGGATATCCTGCACTATATAAGTGTTATTTAAAGGATGTGCATTAGTTATCTATTGCTGCAATAAAAATTGCCCCCCAAATTTAGTGGGATAAAATAACAAAGATTTATTACCTCAGTTTCAGGGGATGAAAAATCAGGAGCCACTTATTTGTGTAGCACTAGCTCAGGGTCTGTCATGAATTTGCCTTCAGAATGTCAGCAGGCCTGCTGTTATCTGAAGGTTAGATCGGGGCTGGAGCATTCACTTCCAAGATGGCTCATTCACATGGCTGTTGGCAGGAAGCCTCAGGTTCCTTGCTACATGGGTCCCTCCATAGACTGCTGAGTGTTCTCATGACATGGCAGGTAGCTTCCCTCAGAACAGGTGATCCAAGGCAGAGAGCTATGAAGGAAACCAGAATGCCTACATTGATCTAATCTTGGAAGTTACGCATTGGCATTTCATCATCTGCTATTCATCTGAAGCAAGTCATTAATTAAGTCCAGCTCACACTCAGGGGGAGAGGAATTAAGCTCCACTTCTTAAAAGGAATAGTATCAAATAATTTGTAGACATATTTTAAAAACCATCATAGCATCCTGTCAATCTTCATATGAATTATTTTAAAAATTTGTTGAAACATTAATAACCACATAAGATTTTATGCATTGAAAAGTAAACAATCATTAACAAATGCTAAATATTATTTAAAATAACTTTAAAAGCCTCATACATCAATTTAACAATATTTATTGAGTGTCTCCTGTATGTCAGATATTGTGCTGGATTTGACAACAAATGGGAGAAATAAATAAGATCCAGAAGTTTAAATTTAGCTAGAGTCAGATAGAAGGTGATAGAGACAAAAGCTATACCTATACTTCTGTGCCACAAATTCTGTGAGTGATACAAGTATATATGGGGCATACTTTAAGAACAGGAAGAGGAAATAATCATGTCAGAGGAGCTGGTTGAGGGTTTGGTCAGGAGAGGCTTCCAAAGACAATGATGGCTGATATGTCTTGAGAGATGATTTAATAATAGTTCATCAGGATCATGCAAGGAGAAGAAAGGTTTTCTTGCTGATAAAACGGCAAGTGAAAAGGCACAGTACTTCGGGGAATTCCAAATTATTTCATTTAATCAAAGATTTTATATTGAAGCGTGGAAGGAGATGAGTCTAGAAGTAAAAGTAAGGTGAGGTCTGTAAATAGGCCATGCTAAAGATCTCTACTCTTATTATAAAGTAGTAAATAATTTACTAATTGCAACATTATTGCTATCATAAGCAAAAAGCACCACAAGGAACTCTAATCATTATGGCAAAGTAATACTATTCTCATGGTAAGAATTACTTAGAACTAACTACGCTGATCAAATGGTTAATTAAATGAATACATTCTACCCAGAGTATGCTACTAATGATAATCTGTTAGATGAATGGTTTCTACTTTCATTTTATTCATCTAGATGCAGACTTTCCTACTTACCACAATTTCAAATATATGGAAGTCTAAACTATTAAAGCAAACATTATGCCAATAAGAATCTACTTTGAGTTTTCAATAATTGCCCCCACTGAGTTTGTTCACCTTTCTGATGTTCAGAAATATGGAATACATTTAAAAGTATTGAATAACTTATTGTTCTATCATACATTTGCCTAGATGGTTAGGGGAGTGGGGTGGGGATGATATGTAAACCCATCCAGCAGGCTGGCACAAGGAAGGGTACCAAGGGCCAGGGCTTCCATCGAGTGAGCTGCTTCTTAGAGTGTTCAGACTAAGGAAGAGCCTGAGTGTGAATTCAAGGGGGAAAGGTAGGGAAGCCAAAGTCAAGGAAATTTAAGCCAAGATCAAAAACCAGGTATATACCGGATTGGAAGAAGGCATTAAAGATAATGATGGAGCTGACCAAGGTGGTTCAAAAGCTAATTTCAAGAAATGGAGCCATGCACCTGAAGTGCACAGGTAGGCACCCACATACTGTGTTAATGAAGGGGGCAGGTATAATGATATAGGACCCACAATTTCTGTAGTATCTTTTGCAAATCCTTAGAAAACATATTTTTTATATGTCCCTTCATTTAATTCTGGGAATCATGACCTGTGATACCTGAATGCCAATATCCAAAGAAAACTATGCTTTTCTTTTTTTTTTTTGCCCTCTTTTTCATTTGTTTTCATCACCTTGGCACCATTAATTTAAGTAATAACTCAGAAAGAACAGAGAAGAAAAAGACTCATTTAAAAAGGTGATGATGGGACTTCCGGGTAAGATGGCGGAAGAGTAAGACGCGGAGATCACCGTCCTCCCCACGGATACACCAGAAATACAGCTACACGTGGAACAACTCCTACAGAACACCTACTGAACGCTGGCAGAAGACCCCAGACCTCCCAAAAGGCAAGAAACTCCCCCACATACCTGGGTAGGGCAAAGCGGAGAGATTCCCGCACAGAGGATCGGTGCCAAGCCGCACTCACCAGCCCGAGAGGCTTGTCTGCTCGCCCCGGTGGCGCTGGAAGCTGAGGCTCGGGCTTCGGTCAGGGCGCAGGGAGAGGACTGGGGCTGGTGGGGAGAACTCAGCCGGAAGGGGGCTAATGAGCCACAGCTAGCTGGCAGGGAGTCGAGGAAAACTCTGGAGCTGCCGAAGAGGCAAGAGACTTTTTCTTCCCTCTTGGTTTCCTGGTGCGCGAAGAGAGGGGATTAAGAGCGCTGCTTAAAGGGGCTCCACAGACGGACGCGAGACACGACTGAAAGCGCGGAGCCCAGTGACGGGCGTGGGACGCTGGGGCTGCTGCTGCCGCCGCCAAGAAGCCTGTGTGCGAGCGCAGGTCACTGTCCACACCCCCCTTCCGGGAGCCTGAGCAGCCCACCACTGCCGGGGTCCCGGGATCCAGGGGCGGCTTCCCTGGGAGAATGCACGGCGCGCCTCGGGCTGGTGCAACGTCACGCCGACCTCTGCCGCTGCAGGCTCGCCCCGCACTCCGTGCCCCTCCCTCCCGCCCTGCCTGAGTGAGCCAGAGTCCCCGAAGAGGCTGCTCCTTTAACCCTATACTGTCTGAGCGAAGAATAGATGCCCTCCGGCGACCTACATGCAGAGGCGGGGCCAAATCCAAAGCTGAGACCCAGGAGCTGTGAGAACAAAGAAGAGAAAGGGAAACCTCTCCCAGCAGCCTCAGAAGCAGCGGATTAAAGCTCCACAATCAACTTGATGTACCCTGCATCTGTGGAATACATGAATGGACAACAAATCATCCCAAATTGAGGAGCCAGGAGTCAATGCTGTGCCTCTGAGGTGGGAGAGCCAACTTCAGGACACTGGTCCACAAGAGACCTCCCAGCTCCACATAATATCAAACGGCGAAAATCTTCCAGAGATCTCCATCTCAACACCAGCACCCACCTTCACTCAACGACCAGCAAGCTACAGTGCTGGACACCCTATGCCAAACAACTAGCAAGACAGGAACACAACGCCACCCATTAGCAGAGAGGTGGCCTAAAATCATAAAAAGTCCGCAGACACCCCAAAACACACCACCAGACGTGGACCTGCCCACCAGAAAGACAAGATCCAGCCTCACCCACCAGAACACAGGCACTAGCCCCCTCCACCAGGAAGCCTACACAACCCACTAAACCAACCTTAGCCACTGGGGACAGACACCAAAAACAACGGGAACTACGAACCTGCAGCCTGCAAAAAGGAGACCCCAAACACAGTAACATAAGCAAAATGAGAAGACAGAAAAACACACAGCAGGAGAAGGAGCAAGATAAAAACCCACCAGACCTAACAAATGAAGAGGAAATAGGCAGTCTACCTGAAAAAGAATTCAGAATAATGATGGTAAAGATGATCCAAGATTCTATTTCCCAGATCCAAAATCTTGGAAATAGAATAGACAAAATGCAAGAAACAGTTAACAAGGACCTAGAAGAACTAAAGATGAATCAAGCATCGATTAAAAACACAATACATGAAATAAAAAATACTCTAGATGGGATCAATAGCAGAATAACTGAGGCAGAAGAACGGATAAGTGAGGTGGAAGATAAAATAGTGGAAATAACTGCTGCAGAGCAAAATAAAGAAAAAAGAATGAAAAGAACAGAGGACAGTCTCAGAGACCTCTGGGACAACATTAAACACACCAACATTCAAATTATAGGGGTTCCAGAAGAAGAAGAGAAAAAGAAAGGGACTGAGAAAATATTTGAAGAGATTATAGTTGAAAACTTCCCTAATATGGGAAAGGAAATAGTTAATCAAGTCCAGGAGGCACAGAGAGTCCCATACAGAATAAATCCAAGGAGAAATACGCCAAGACATATTAATCAAACTGTCAAAAATTAAACACAAAGAAATCATATTAAAAGCAGCAAGGCAAAAACAACAAATAACACACAAGGGAATCCCCATCAGGATAACAGCTGATCTCTCAGCAGAAACTCTACAAGCCAGAAGGGAGTGGCAGGACATAATTAAAGTGATGAAGGAGAAAAACCTGCAACCAAGATTACTCTACCCAGCAAGGATCTCATTCAGATTTGATGGAGAAATTAAAATGTTTACAGACAAGCAAAAGCTGAGAGAGTTCAGCACCACCAAACCAGCTTTACAACAAATGCTAAAGGAACTTCTCTAGGCAAGAAACACAACAGAAGGAAAAGACCTACAATAACGAACCCAAAACAATTAAGAAAATGGGAATAGGAACATACATATCGATAATTACCTTAAATGTAAATGGACTAAATGCTCCCACCAAAAGACACAGATTGGCTGAATGGATACAAAAACAAGACCCATATATATGCTGTCTACAAGAGACCCACTTCAGACCTAGAGACACATACAGACTGAAAGTAAGGGGATGGAAAAAGATATTCCATGCAAATGGAAACCAAAAGAAAGCTGGAGTAGCAATTCTCATATCAGACAAAATAGACTTTAAAATAAAGACTACTAGAAGAGACAAAGAAGGACACTACATAATGATCAAGGGATCGATCCAAGAAGAAGACATAACAATTGTAAATATTTATGCACCAAATATAGGAGCACCTCAATACATAAGGCAAATACTAACAGCCATAAAAGGAGAAATCGACAGTAACACACTCATAGTAGGGGACTTTAACACCCCACTTTCACCAATGGACAGATCATCCAAAATGAAAAGAAATAAGGAAACACAAGCTTTAAATGATACATTAAACAAGATGGACTTAATTGATATTTATAGGACATTCCATCCAAAAACAACAGAATACACATTTTTTCTCAAGTGCTCATGGAACATTCTCCAGGATAGATCATATCTTGGGTCACAAATCAAGCCTTGGTAAACTTAAGAAGATTGAAATTGTATCAAGTATCTTTTCCGACCACAATGCTATGAGACTAGATATCAATTACAGGAAAAGATCTGTAAAAAATACAAACACATGGAGGCTAAACAATACACTACTTAATAACAAAGTGATCACTGAAGAAATCAAAGGGGAAATTTAAAAATACCTAGAAACAAATGACAATGGAGACACGACGACCCAAAACCTATGGGATGCAGCAAAAGCAGTTCTAAGAGGGAAGTTTATAGCAATACAATCCCACCTTAAGAAACAGGAAACATCTCGAATAAACAACCTAACCTTGCACCTAAAGCAATTAGAGAAAGAAGAACAAAAACATCCCAAAGTTAGCAGAAGGAAAGAAATCATACAAATCAGATCAGAAATAAATGAAAAAGAAATGAAGGAAACGATAGCAAAGATCAATAAAACTAAAAGCTGGTTCTTTGAGAAGATAAACAAAATTGATAAACCATTAGCCAGACTCATCAAGAAAAAAAGGGAGAAGACTCAAATCAATAGAATTAGAAATGAAAAAGGAGAAGTAACAACTGACACTGCAGAAATACAAAAGATCATGAGAGATTACTACAAGCAACTCTATGCCAATAAAATGGACAACCTGGAAGAAATGGACAAATTCTTAGAAATGCACAACCTGCCAAGACTGAATCAGGAAGAAATAGAAAATATGAACAGACCAATCACAAGCACTGAAATTGAAACTGTGATAAAAAATCTTCCAACAAACAAAAGCCCAGGACCAGATGGCTTCACAGGTGAATTCTATCAAACATTTAGAGAAGAGCTAACACCTATCCTTCTCAAACTCTTCCAAAATATAGCAGAGGGAGGAACACTCCCAAACTCATTCTACGAGGCCACCATCACCTTGATACCAAAACCAGACAAGGATGTCACAAAGAAAGAAAACTACAGGCCAATATCACTGATGAACATAGATGCAAAAATCCTCAACAAAATACTAGCAAACAGAATCCAACAGCACATTAAAAGGATCATACACCATGATCAAGTGGGGTTTATTCCAGGAATGCAAGGATTCTTCAATATACGCAAATCAATCAACGTGATACACCATATTAACAAATTGAAGGAGAAAAACCATATGATCATCTCAATAGATGCAGAGAAAGCTTTCGACAAAATTCAACACCCATTTATGATAAAAACCCTGCAGAAAGTAGGCATAGAGGGAACTTTCCTCAACATAATAAAGGCCATATATGACAAACCCACAGCCAGCATCGTCCTCAATGGTGAAAAACTGAAACCATTTCCACTAAGATCAGGAACAAGACAAGGTTGCCCACTCTCACCACTCTTATTCAACATAGTTTTGGAAGTTTTAGCCACAGCAATCAGAGAAGAAAAGGAAATAAAAGGAATCCAAATCGGAAAAGAAGAAGTAAAGCTGTCACTGTTTGCAGATGACATGATAGTATACATAGAGAATCCTAAAGATGCTACCAGAAAACTACTAGAGTTAATCAATGAATTTGGTAAAGTAGCAGGATACAAAATTAATGCACAGAAATCTCTGGCATTCCTATATACTAATGATGAAAAATCTGAAAGTGAAATCAAGAAAACACTCCCATTTACCATTGCAACAACAACAACAAAAAATATCTAGGAATAAACCTACCTAAGGAGACAAAAGACCTGTATGCAGAAAATTATAAGACACTGATGAAAGAAATTAAAGATGATACAAATAGATGGAGAGATGTACCATGTTCTTGGATTGCAAGAATCAACATTGTGAAAATGACTCTACTACCCAAAGCAATCTACAGATTCAATGCAATCCCTATCAAACTACCCCTGGCATTTTTCACAGAACTAGAGCAAAAAATTTCGCAATTTGTATGGAAACACAAAAGACCCCGAATAGCCAAAGCAATCTTGAGAACGAAAAATGGAGCTGGAGGAATCAGGCTCCCTGACTTCAGACTATACTACAAAGCTACAGTAATCAAGACAGTATGGTACTGGCACAAAAACAGAAAGATAGATCAATGGAACAGGATAGAAAGCCCAGAGATAAACCCACGGACATATGGTCACCTTATCTTTGATAAAGGAGGCAGGAATGTACAGTGGAGAAAGGACAGTCTCTTCAATAAGTGGTGCTGGGAAAACTGGATAGGGACATGTAAAAGTATGAGATTAGATCACTCCCTAACACCATACACAAAAATAAGCTCAAAATGGATTAAAGACCTAAATGTAAGGCCAGACACTCTCAAACTCTTAGAGGAAAACATAGGCAGAACACTCTATGACATAAATCACAGCAAGATCCTTTTGGACCCACCTCCTAGAGAAATGGAAATAAAGACAAAAATAAACACATGGGACCTAATGAAACTTAAAAGCTTTTGCACAGCAAAGGAAACCATAAACAAGACCAAAAGACAACCCTCAGAATGGGAGAAAATATTTGTAAATGAAGCAACTGACAAAGGATTAATCTCCAAAATTTATAAGCAGCTCATGCAGCTCAATAACAAAAAAACAAACAACCCAATCCAAAAATGGGCAGAAGACCTAAATAGACATTTCTCCACAGAAGATATACAGACTGCCAACAAACACATGAAAGGATGCTCAACATCTTTACTCATTAGAGAAATGCAAATCAAAACTACAATGAGATATCATCTCACACCAGTCAGAATGGCCATCATCGAAAAATCTAGAAACAATAAATGCTGGAGAGGGTGTGGAAAAAAAGGAACACTCTTGCACTGCTGGTGGGAATGTGAATTGGTACAGCCACTATGGAGAACGGTATGGAGGTTCCTTAAAAAACTACAAATAGGGGCTTCCCTGGTGGCGCAGTGGTTGAGAATCTGCCTGCCAATGCAGGGTACACGGGTTCGAGCCCTGGTCTGGGAAGATCCCACATGCCGTGGAGCAGCTGGGCCCGTGAGCCACAGCTGCTGAGCCTGCACGTCTGGAGCCTGTGCTCCGCAACAAGAGAGGCCGCGACAGTGAGAGGCCTGTGCACCGCAATGAAGAGTGGTACCCACTTGCCATAACTAGAGAAAGCCCTCGCACAGAAACGAAGACCCAACACAGCTAAAAATAAATTAATTAATTAAAAAAAAAAAACAAAAAAAAAAAACTACAAATAGAACTACCATATGACCGAGCAATCCCACTACTGGGCATATACCCTGAGAAAACCATAATTCAAAAAGAGACATGTACCAAAATGTTCATAGCAGCCCTATTTACAATAGCCCAGAGATGGAAACAACCTAAGTGTCCATCATCAGATGAATGGGTAAAGAAGATGTGGCACATATATACAATGGAATATTACTCAGCCATAAAAAGAAATGAAATTGAGCTATTTGTAATGAGGTGGATAGACCTAGAGTCTGTCATACAGAGTGAAGTAAGTCAGAAAGAGAAAGACAAATACTGTATGCTGACACATATATATGGAATTTAAGAAAAAAAAAGTCATGAAGAACATAGGGGTAAGACAGGAATAAAGACACAGACCTACTAGAGAATGGACTTGAGGATATGGGGAGGGGGAAGGGTAAGCTGTGACAAAGTGAAAGAGCGGCATGGACATATATACACTACCAAACGTAAGGTAGATAGCTAGTGGGAAGCAGCTGCATAGCACAGGGAGATCAGCTCGGTGCTTTGTGACCGCCTGAAGGGGTGGGATAGGGAGGGTGGGAGGGAGACGCAAAAGGGAGGGGATATCGGAACATATGTATATGTATAACTGATTAAATTTGTTATAAAGCAAAAAATAAAAAAAATAAAAATAAAAAAATAAAAAAGACTAAAAAAACAAAAAAAAATAAAAAGGTGATGATGAAAATTAAAAATTAAAATGGAGATGTGGAGGAACTTGTTAAGAAGGATAAATTAGTGCCTTTTTCTTTTCCACTTATTTTCTTTAAGTGCATGGGGGTTGTTTCATTTTTCTTGCCAGATAGTGCTTCTTTGTAATAAAAATAGGAAACTGTGTTCCAGCACCATAAGCAGAGAATAGTTGTGATTCATTTCCAACGAAAAGGGAAGTATGTTGCTTTTTCCAAGGCTCCTCAGAAATTGGTTGAGCATCAGGTGCATCTGTCTGACTCTTCCAATCACAGATGCACCCTCTTGCTTAGTTTTGTAGAAGCTTTTCTCCTTCCAATATATCCTGAATCTCTATGTGGATTTTAAAATAGATACCATATTTTCTGTCCAGTGTTTAAATTAGGCAAGAGTTGTTTTTGGGGTGTTTTTTTTTTTTTTTTGACTGAGAGAATATGAAATATGTTCTCAGTTGAATATAGGGGCAAGAAACGTTCAGAGCCATTTTTCTGAAAATGGCTACCATTCTCCCAAGCTTCTGGGCACTGATATCTTTGACTCTCACACTGCTACTCTCCAGGTTGTGGTCTTCAACATCATCAACACCAAGTGTTTTCCAAAATCATAATTGGAACAGACTCAATATTCTCATTAAAACAGGATCTGAGCCAACTCACTTTGATTTGAAATATGTGTCTACTTACCAAAAAGCTATAGACTTCAAGACCCCTGGTGACAGATCCGTAGAGTTAGTCTGGCTAGGATATAAAGACAACTGCAAAAGAGAAGAAGCAGAGCTGGCAGGGCTTTTTGCTGTTAGATGGATAGCACCGCTTTCTTTGTTTTCTACTGCAAGACCTTTCTTAAAGTACACATCTCTTTTTTCAAACTGCAACTCTACCTCCATGTGGTTTAAACTTACTGGTATGTTTCAGTTTCTACCATGTTATACAGGAGGTTCTACATGTCCCATAAAATACATAAGTTGTTGCTACAGTTCATTCTGTTCTTAGCATTGATAGTCTTAATAGTGATGCTATACAGAACTATCTAATACGAGATCTCAATTCCCAATGTACTCCACTGGAAAATAAGATACTTTGACCATTGACTGCTTCTCTGTTGCTTACTTTTTTGTGTATCAGAGTTAATCACATGGTAATTGCTCAATAAATATTGTTGATTGATTGAGAATATTTTTTAAAATTAATTGCTTAACCCTCATTGTTTAAATATACCAGCTTTCATGAATTGAGATCCTAAGGTAAAAAGATCTCTTGTACTGCAACAATTGTAAAACACACCTCAAAATTCTTGGCAAAATAAGAAAAACATTAATTTCCTTTCTTTTGAAATATCCTTTTGAAGGTACAGAAATAAATGTAATTGAATTTTTATGCCTCCTTCTAAACAGAGAGTTTATGAATTTTTTTCAAAGATACTTCACATTCTTACACTTACATCACTAACATTGTTCATGCAGAGTCAAGGGAACCACACATGAGAGATTAGATTAGGAAGCTTTAAGGGCCTTTTAAATTATAAAAGTCTATGATTATCCTCTTGAGGAATTAATTGTTCATTTTTGAAAGTGAACAAAATTCAAATCTAACTCAGTATATTAATGTTAGAGATTATTCACATGGCAATAAATTCATTTCTAATGTTTTCTGTTTTGCTCATTTCAATATGGATTCACTGATGATATCTGTATCTAAGTAAAATGAATTTATTGGAAGTATTATGGAGGCTCATTCAATCAATAGGAAACTGGAGGACCAAACTTTGAAATTAGCAGAATCAAAGAACAAAGATGCCAGTGATGATCTTATAACTGAAATACTGTAAGATGTTGGATGGATGACTTACTCTGCTGACTGACCTGTGTATATCACCTCCTCTTTGCTTCCTAGCGCCTTAGAGATTAACAGTGTTTAAATCATAAACTGGTCCCCTAGATCTCCTCAGACAGGAGAGGATTAAAGGATCTCTGAATTACTACTTCAGTCCTTTTATCTTCCAATCTGGGAAACTAGCAACAGATATAACCTTCCCAGCAAACCTACACACAGGGATGAAGAGGTAATCCCCCAAAAAGAAAATGGAGGAGGTAAAAGGAGAGACTGAACCTGAGTGACCCCAAATGAGAAATCTTCACAACATTATGAAATAGTTCTACAAGGGATATGTGCAATACTTTTGAGCTACACAGACTTATATTTTCTTCTTTGCATCTATACCTGAAGTACATCCTGTTTGAAAAACTAATCAGGTATCTGTCAAACTTTTAAGTTAAGTCTCTCAGTTTGAGTCACATTCCATTTCATTCTGTCCTAATCCCTAGGTATGTGCTGACTGTGCAGGCAGGACTCCAGTTTCTCCTTGGCTAATGGAAGGTAGGTGAACCTCTGTGTCACCAATTAACTCTTGTAGAGGCTAAACTCCTGGTAGAATAAGATGGCTTGTTGCAACAGTGATTTGAAATGGACTAAGCAGCATTCCCTGTAGTCAACATTCAAAATCCCATTATCATCAGGTCTCCGAGGAGTCTTGTTTGATAAATACTCTTGAAATAACAATTTTGTCACTACTTGTAAAGTGGCAAGATTCCTAGGTATGAATAGTGTGTTTTTAAGCACGGTTGCACTATTTGAACTTTGGCAAAGATGATTGTGTTTGAAAGAATACTCTCATTAATCTTTACAAACAAGTTTTAGGTTTATTTTTTAATACCATTTGATATAAAAAGAGGATAAGAAGTTGGTTTTGTTAGCATTTTACCATGAATGCCAATAGTTGTTTTTCTTGTCTAACTCAATAGTTCATGCCCTGAATCCTTAAGAACATTGAAAACACAAGCAGTTTCAATGTGCTAATCTCCATTTTGATGGTGCTATGATTGCCTCTGGAAGAAGTGCTTATTTCTTTAGAACTCTCTTAATATTATCCTACTTGTTAAACAGGTGGAATAAGTGTTCCACCTTCTGAGTAGATACGCTCTGTGTTTTCCATGAACTTCGTGTGTTCGCTTTTTCTTTCTCATTTCCTTTCTGTTTTGTTTTTATTAACTCATTTATTTTCTCACTTTCTAATTGACTCCATATGTGGTGTAATCATCTAGTTGTATTTCACTTCTTATTAATTCAGAACATTTATGTTCATTTAAAAAACTCCTATGAAACCCATTTGCACTAAATAACCTTTTAAAGATATATGTCTTTATGAATGAGGAAACAATAGTAAGAACTCTTAAATATGCAACCTCTAATTCAGAATGACTGACACATTAAATCATATCATCCAGCTATACTGTTGTGCTTTAAGAAATTCTTATTCTCAGAAGTAACATAATTAATAGTTAAGAGAAATAAGACTATAATATTTAGTTTGGTTGAAACAGAAAAGCACATTTGGGAAACATTTACTGGAATTCAAAGAAGATGGATAAAAATCAATTTTGCCTGTTGTCTACATTGCTGTTTCATTCTCCAGTTGCCAACACACCATAAATTGGTACTAGAATTAGAATTTTGACATATCATTAATCAGAAAAATAAATATGAAACAGCTTGATGAACCCTGGTATAAGAAATAAAAAGTCATCCCATATGTGTCATTTCTTGCAGGAGCTTAATATCATTTAGTAAATCATAGTATAAATTTCTACAAATGACACAAGCTCACTCTTCCTTATTTTTAATGGATTTTTTTGAAGAAAAAACATTAGTTCAATATCATAAAATATGTTTTCACATATCTTCGCTACCATTTCTCATGATATTCGCATCTAAATTCTAATTAATTTTAATTTTAGGATGGTAGTTTATGTCTGAATTGGAAAATTTTCTTTTGCTTTATGTAGAGAATTCTTGTTAAACTGTTTGGGAAAGATAGCCACTCTCGTTTATTAAGCTGTACTACATACATTGAACTTTTACTATATCAGTAAAGAATAGACTATGTCTCATGTTGAATGCTTGTTAGTAGGCTTAAAATTATCCTGGGGAGAAATATTCTTAGCATAGTAAAGACAGTGTAGCTGATAAATGGATTTGAGAGCTGTTTAAGGGCTAAAATCATCATTCCTGGGGGATGGATTGGATATGGAGATGGAGAGAGAGGAAGATGCAAAGTATGACTCCCATATTTCCTTTTCAAGAAATGGATAGATGTTGGTGCCATTAACAAAGATACGAAACACTGGTTTGACTTTCCAGACTATTTCTTTCCACTTTTGTTCTCCTACTCCCTTTCACTTTCTTTTTCCTGCCCTCATCCTCTACCTTTATTCTAAATAAGGCTCCAGAAGCTACTTTCCAGAGTCTCAAAGATTATACCCAGCCTTTAAACCTACTCTACTCTATTTTCCAAAATTGTTTATTTTACCTTGTTTCTCTGTCTCTTATTTTGGAATAATGTCATTATGTTTGCCTGGCTAGATCTGTGGAGTAATCCCAAATAGGATGCTGTTTTTGGACATTCCCAAATCCCATGCTTGCAGCCTTACTAAGTTAAGTATGAAGTTCTGGGCTAAGCCTTCTAGAAAGGAAATTCAGGTCCATCTTTCCTATTCTTGGGGAATTTGTTAAAACCCCCTTTGTTAAGTTATCTATTATTACCCAATCTAGTCTCTCTACCAAGCACAGGATAAGAATAACTTCACCAATCATTAGGCTTAGTTTCTAACTAACTGAAGAAAAATGATTGTCACTAGTGTCATTAGAGTCTTAAATTAGATATGTATAAGCATATGAGAGAAAGTATTGTGTGGTAGGCTGAATAATGTCCATAAAGATATGAGGCCCTAATCCCTGGAACCAGTGAATGTTACCTTATGTGGAAAAAGGGTCTTTGCAGATATGATTAAGTTAATAATTTTGAGATGGAGCGATTATCCTGGATGATCTGGTGGGCTCTAAGTATAATCACAAATGTTCACATAGGAGGGAGGCAGAGGGAAGTTTCATAGACACTATTGGAAAAGGTAACATGATTATGCAGGCAGAGATGTGACCAATACAGCCACACGCCAAGGAATGCCCTCAACCACTGGAAGCCAGAGGAGGCAAGGAATGGATTCTTGTCTAGAACCTCCAGAGGGAGCACAGCTCTGCTGACACCTTGATTTCAGCCCAGTGGAACTAATTTTAGATTTCTGGCCTCCAGAACTGCGAGAGAATAAATATCTGTTGTTTTAAACCACCATGTTTGTGGTAATGTGTTAACAACAGTCACTGAAAACTAATTCATGTAGGGTAATATTTATGCGAACAAGCTTAGAGTCAAACTGTTTGTGTTTGAAAACTGACTACTGTTTGTAACTATGGCAATAGGGCAAATTATGCCTTTCTCTGTATTTCAGAGTTTCCTTTTGTAGTATGAGTTTATTAATAGTAGTACCCCTCTAATAGAATTGTATTAGAATTTAAAAGAATGATTCCTATAAAGTGCTAGCACATCACATACAGAGGTTAACTATTATTATGTATTTCACATTGTAATGTTCTGTATTACCAAGGATAGTTAAGGAATTTCCATTTTTCAAAGTCTTCTCGAAGTTAGTTTATTTTCTTATGACTAGAAGTAGACAGATTTTCCTTCTGAGTTATAACAATCTCAAAGATTTTATAATTGTATAAACAGAATGTAGTAGATAGACAAAGTGATTCTGAGAGCTGATTCTAACCTATTTGACCAGGAACAGCTTCCTTGGTGGGAAGAAGGGCAAGGGAGAATATTTAAGGAATGAAGTTGCTCTAATTGCTGATAACTTAAGCCAATTTACCAGAGTCACAGCAGTGGCCAGTTCTGGGATTAGATGGGAGGTGAAACAACATGGAATAATTAAAATACGTACTTATTTACACTGATGACAGCTACATTAGCAGACATAGGTCTGTAATGCTCAAGAGGCTGGCAAGTTCATAGGCTCTGTTAAATTCCTTTATAGACCAAGATATCGCCTTTCCTTTATTTATTTATTTATTTATTTATTTATTTATTTTTGAGGTACGCGGGCCTCTCACTGTTGTGGCCTCTCCCGCTGCGGAGCACAGGCTCCGGACGCGCAGGCTCAGCGGCCATGGCTCACGGGCCTAGCCGCTCCGCGGCATGTGAGATTCTCCCGGACCGGGGCACGAACCCATGTCCCCTGCATCGGCAGGCGGACTCCCAACCACTGCGCCACCAGGGAAGCCCTCCTTTCCTTTATATGAACCTCTTTCAAGAGCTTCCTGTAAACTTGAACCAGTTAGCTTAGACATATTATCATATTCATTCTTTATTTGATGTAGCATTTTTACTTCTATTATTACCATCAAGAGGGAGCCTAGTAATTGAGGTAACTGGAAGTGTGTAGGCGAGGAAAAATCTTTCTCTACCCATCTTAGGTTCCCTGGCTGGGATCCTATAAATTGGACTGATGAAAGATTAATAAGAGGAAAGCACACAAATTTATTTAATACACATTTTATGTGACCTGAGAGCCTTAATGAGGAAGTGAAGGCCTGCAGATGTGGTTAAACCTGAACATTTTTCTACTGGCTGTGATAAAGGGTAGAAAGTCATAGAAAAATGTCATAGAACAAAAGAGAATGAGCTAATGGTAGTAAACTGAGGGAAACATAGTAAGACCTGTTTGAACAGAGTCCTCTTGGTTTCCCTCCATCTTTGGATATAAGGTTGCTCTTTTCCTCTAAACATGGGGAGGACACCTCTCACAAGAGGGCCTTTTGACTTGCTTCAGGGGCGAAGAAGAGGAGAGGTCAGAAAGTCGTTCCTGCACTTGCTATTTTTCAAATTCCTTCAGCTTAAAGTATTCAAGCTGCCAAGGTGTCATATTTTGGGGTAGCTTGTACTGAACCCCATCAAGGACCATATTTGCAATTTTTAGTTGAAATTCCTGCTCTGTTTGGTCCAACTGGAACTCTCACCTTGGATCATTCATTCTTACATTTTAAAGTATGTGAGCACACTAGTCTCTTTTTCATGATCTTATCTGCCATGATATCTGCCCAGAATTCACGAACTTAGTACATTTTACTTCCACCAAGTAAATTCAATACCTTACCCTTTTCTGAGAAATAGAATTTGTTTCTAATATAAGATTTATTTATATGCAACTATCTTAGCACTGAGGATAGTAGAGATATTAGTAAAACAAGGTTTCCGAGCCAAGGCATCTGGTGAAATTCATATTTTTTCAAATATAATATCTTATCTAATTAATGGGACATTGAAGCTTTAACCTACATTAAGACTTGTTTACGTGCCCTTGTAGTTGTGATTGAGGGTATCAACATCCTCATCTATTAATAAGGGTATCATTCTAGTTCAGTGTTCACCAAACAATGGACCACAGCATTAGTTCCACAAGTCGTTATTTGATGTTTCATGAAAAACACATGCATGATCAAATACGCTTGGCAAATATTTGGATAAAGTTAAATGTTTGTTTTCTTTAGGACTCCTCAGAAGACCTTAATATAGTGAGTATATTCTGATTTTCCTAGACTAAGTAGAATTCACTGAATCCCAAATCTCTTTGGAAAGAGAAACTTTATTTGGTTTTGTTTTCTTAACACATGAGCTCCACTCAAACATTCTTAATTTTTCTTTTTTAGTTAGATAATTAATATATGAAATAGAAACACAGATGTAGAGAACAAACGTATGGACACCAGAGGGAGAAAAGCGGGGCAGGGGGTGGTGGTGGGATGAATTGGGAGATTGGGATTGACATATGTACACTAATATGTATAAAATAGGTAACTAATAAGAACCAGCTGTATAAAAAAATAAATAAATTTCTAAAAAGTACATGAAATAATTTTTAAAAGTTAAACATTGCCAATTAATATTTTATTAATGTATTCCTTATCTAATTTTTTTCTAGTCAAGTCCTAGATTTGTTTATATCCAATTTCCTATTCTTCCCTATAACCCTTCCCCCTTTTATCACTATTTAACCTGAATTCATTTACTTTAGTAAATTATGTGCAGTCCTTTTTTTTTTTTTTTTTTAACTTTTACTCTTTTACAAGAATGCACAAGGATGCCTATGGGTAGGTCTTACATCAAAAATAAATACATTCCTGACCAGGAAGAAAGAGTGTGACTAAGCATTATTTCATGAGTAAAAAGTCATAGCAGATTATTTTTGCAATTTTTGGTGAAGAGACTTAAAGAAAATCTGCCTCATACTTCTAAACTTTTGAAACATGAAAATGGATAATTTTTACTTCTGAGTCTCCAAGAACCCCTGGGGCATGCTCTGTGTTAGATAGTTGAAAATGTCATTTTTAAGGGTATGAGAATGATAGCTTTTCTTCCATAATTGATCGAACCCAAGGTAGCAATTTTATACATGTAAGTATTTCCTTAGTAGTGGTTTTAGGACTATTGGGGCAGGTAGAAATCACCATGTAAAGGCAATTTCTGGTTTTAAAAAAAGAGTAGAAAGGAAAGAAAAGTATAAAACTCTAACTCACTCCAAATATAGTTTCTCCTAGTTAAGAAGAAAGATTATTCTGTTCCTAAAACCTCTAAGTTACTGTAGAAGGAAGGATGGAAAAGATTGAAGCAGTTTCTTGGTTATATTTAGCATTTTCTCTCCTTTTCTGATATTATAAAGGGGGTCTTTTGATAACACTAGAATTCATGGGTCCAAAATGCTTTTTATCCACAAAATAACTAAGATTACCCACAATACAAAGGGCTTATTGCAGGAGTTTCATCTGTTCAGTGATCCCGATGTTAATCTATGATCATATATTTATAGAGAATCCATAGACTTAGTGCTTTGGTAAGGTGCACAAGGGGGCCAAAAATATACTAGGTGCAGGTCCTAGCAAAGAGGAAAGGCATGTCCTTGTTAGCCACTGTAAAATGTATGCTCTCATGTCTTTTCTTTTTTAAAAAATATTTATTTATTTATTTATTTATTTTGGGCTGCACTGCGTCTTTGTTGCTGTGTGCAGGCTTTCTCTAGTTGCAGTGAGCAGAGTTTACTCTTTGTTGCAGTGTGCGGGCTTCTCGTTGAATGGTTTCTCTTGTTGCGGAGCACGGGCTCTAGAGTGCGGGTTTCAGTAGTTGTGGCTCACAGGCTCCAGAGCGCAGGCTCAGTAGTTGTAGTGCACAGGTTTAGTTGCTCCGCAGCGTGTGAGATCTTCCCGGATCAGGGCTCAAACCCATGTCCCCTGCATTGGCAGGCGGATTCTTAACCACTGCACCACCAGGGAAGCTCAGTCATGTCTTTTCTGAATCTTTGAAGATCCCTAATCTGCTAGGTAAGGCCTTTTGTGACTCCTTCTCACCAACTTCCCATCTATAGTTGCCACTAGCTAGCGATAGAGGGACTTATTTGCATGAGGCCACAGAAGTGTTTTTTGATCCTCCTTCAAGTTCAGAAAAAAGGTGGGAAGTTAAAGGGAAATCAGCTATTTTAATTATTTTTCTTTTTGTCTTTGTTAGCTTTGAGACCAATTCTATTATCTCCTTCACACAAAATCGGTGTGGTGAAGGAGAAGGTGGCAAAAAAGCATCAAGGCTACATTTTCTACCTCCTTAAAAATATAATCATTAAACTGTTTTGTTTATTTTTTTTTAAATAGTAAACTGGACAGTTGTCTCCTTTTTCCCCCTGCAAATTCATACTAATTTTAAGTATTAAAGTAACAGATTATCATTTGACAGCAGATTTCTTTTATGTAGGATGGTTTCCTTTTTGTTACATAAGTAGATCTCCCAAAATTTAATTTTATGATTGCTTTAGGTGTATCTACTAATGTAACGTAATAAAATTTAGAATCAAATCCCTATGTATTCTGTAATATAAAATAATAATTTTTATATCAAGTACTGCATACAGAAACCTTAAGAACAGTATTTGGCGAATAGTTAACACTCAAAAATAGTAAACATTTTATTTTATTATTATTATTATAATTATCTTCATCATTATTATCATTACTATTTGGCAATTTAAACATCCATAATAGCCAACCACAAGGGATGGATTAATAACATATTGTACATACATTTGGAAGATTATAACACAACCATTATTGAAGACTTTTATAAAAATAATTAAATGGGAAAGTACTTATAGAAATATATTTGAAATATTAATATATAAAATAGCATTCATATGCCAGGCCAGAAAATGTTTCTTCTCTATAATAAAAATGACACTGAGGAAGTCCTGATAAAAAGATACCAACATATATATTTGCATGATGTGACTATGAATATTTTTATTTTTCTTTAATTCTACATTTTATTTACTAATGTTTTAAAAACTAAATGTTACTTAAAGTGGAAAAAATATAAAAATAGGCCCTCTAAGATAAACTGTTAATCCTATTTTTTCAGACAAAGATCCCAGCACAGTTTGCCATTATATCTTCATCAGAACTGTTTGAAAAGGTGTAAGTGACACCTTCCCTGAAGTTTAAAATGTATCTTGAGGTTAGTGTTTCAACTTTTAACTTGTAGCAATAGCCTTTGTAATTCTTATAATCTTTGTACTTGGCACATCATTTAACATTTCTTTTGGTTCCTTTCTCCAATTAAGTGACAGAATTTGCAGTCTTGATTTTCTCCTATAAATTAAGTCAATTAGACAATTAAATGAAGACCAAGCACAGCAGGACACAAGGGCACTTCTCCATGTCTGAGAGAAAGGGGCTTTGGTCCTCACAAAGCTGTCATTTCAGGAGCCCACAGTTCTGGTTCAGGTTTGCTACATAGAAAAGGAATATGCCCCCTTGCTCCTTCTCCTCATTAGAATATTCAATTTCTGGTTGATTGGTTATTGCCTAGAGTCTTGAGGAAGCCTGGGGAAGTTAACTCACCTCTCCCTGGAATGCTTTAGTTCAGCCACGCTCTAGGCAAGAAGGCATCTGGTGAGGGACTCCCTTGGAATCCTTCAGGTATAAAGAAAGAAGTTAATGTCTACATTACTCTAAGGCAGTGTTTTGCAAAATGTGGTCCTTGGAACATCTGCAACAGAATAATCTGGGGAGGTTGCTAAAAAGGCAGATGCCTTGGCTCTACCCCAAAACAATTAAATAAAAACATATTTGAGTGTGGAGATCAAGTAAAAACATTTTTATAAATGTCTCAAGGACTTTTTTTGACATTTAAGGTTTTAGAAACAGTGATGTAAATGTCTATAGTTTCTAAGTAAGAGCCAATCAGACCTTCTGTAGATGGATTAAGCTTTCACAACTGGAATATCCTTGACTCCCTATATATTCCTTTTCTTCCATAAGTATCTACTTTAAATCCAAAATTTGCTTCCCTAGTGGAAGTTTTAATCAGTCTGACACTTTCCTTTCTCTGCTTCTGGGGAAATTGATATGAGTAGAGCTATAATCCTAATAATTTTCCATCAGGATGAACCAACAGTAAATATATAAATGCATCAGTCTTTTCTTCCTTTGGCTTCCCCCCTTCTCCTAATCCAAGAAACAATAAAACAAATAATTATTAAGGTCCTTATCAATATTGTACAATTCAATGCCATCCTCCAAACGACTACAGTTTGTGTGGTGTCTTTCAATAACCTTTCCATTGTAAGTAACAGAAAATCCCACACTTACTGGCTTACACAGTAAATGGAATTGACCAAAAAGTACAGAGGTAGGTAAAACGGACTCCAGGTGAGGCTTGATCCAGTGGCACAGTAAAATCTTCAAAGAAACCTGATATAAGGCATTCACCTCACCCTAGTATTAGCTCCCTTCCTCTGTAAGACAACATTTAGAAGATTCTAGTGACTATATTCTTCCTTGTTCACATCCAGAGGGAAGGGCATATCAGTCTAGGTATATTTCATTAAATTATGAGAAATTCTTTTCCTCAGAAGCTCCAAGCACATATCTTCTTGCACCTGAGTTGCCTCACAATTTAGTCAGCTGCTCATCTCTGAAATAGTCACTGGGTACCGAGGAGAATTTCCTTAGGCCAGTCAGCTTCTTTCCTGGAGATGGAGGCATAGATGGCTATACCTAGGGTATATGGAGAGGTGAGTGCCAAAAGTGGAAGTCAAAATGAAAATCACTTTACTGCATACAAAAGTAAAAGGTGGGCTGAAGCCAACAATTATTTCCTATAGTGAGGGAGACACAAACATCAGAGGCTACTATTTATGTGCCACATCATGTCAATACTTAGGACCTAAGTCACCAGGATATGCAGATTAAAGATTCTATCCATAAACAAACTAACTTTGACAAAATATATAATTAATGCATTTTTATTGCCCATCTCCCTTCAAAAATATGTATATCACATTATAAATTAAGCTGTACATTTTTATTATTTGTTTAAAGTCATAAACTTTGGGGAAATCCATATAAAGATAACGTTGAAGAAAAATCATTGAAAGAATAAGCAGTACATGTTTTCACATGCTTATTTCATTAGATTATCAGATTTGGGCAATAAAATCACCTCTAAATTTTCTGCTCTTTAGGGTAGGAATGGAAATACTTTTATGTCATTTTGCTTTCTGACAAAAAAACTATACACACACACACAGAGAAAACACATTTCCTGATAAATTCAAACATGAATTTGTCTTTTGAGTGACTCTAAAATGATTAGCAGACGCATTGGAGGAAAGAGAAAACTATTATTATGATTTTATGAGATGATATTGATTGAGCAGCATAGTATGATTATACATAGGAATTAGCTGATAAGGTACACTGGAATATTTTATTCTCAATAGTCTCTATATAGCTTTTATAATTTACATAATCACATGTAAATCAGAACCCCATAATGTCCTTTATATCTTATCAAGGAAAAGTGTCATCTGATTCTTTCTGTGACCACTAATATTTTGTTTAGCAAAGACTATAAACTCTTTCCCAGCCCCAAGTTGTTAACTTAGAGTGGACTTCAAGTCTGATTTGCTTTTCTCTTCCACTCTCAGAGCATAGGACATCAGGTAGACTGTTCTAAATCAGGCAAACCAAAAGAATGGGTGAAATTTTATGGTGGAGGGAAAAGTATACAGCAGTTGTTCTATTAGCATTAGGGACAGGAGTAGGAAAGGATAAACTGGAAATCATAAGTGTAAAGAATACTGCCTATGGGCTATTTGTAAGGAAAGTTAAGGATCTTTATGATATAAAGGCAAGGGATTACAGACTGTGCATCTTCTGCCAGCCAATGTCTTGCTTACCAGCAAGAAATAAAGAAACATTAAAGGGGAGATATAATATTTGTTGAGTATCCACTGTGACAAGGCATTCAAAAAGCAAATTAACTGTGTTCAAGTAGTTGTCACTCATAACTTAAAAATTAATTTATCCTCTATTCAAGGGACATGCAGAGTTGAAATTAGTATCATTTAATTCCATTTCCAAATCCTGAGCAGAAATTCCATTGGCCCAGCTAGAGTTAGATGCACACCCATTGACAATCAGCCTGTAACATCTGCAGAGGTGACTTTAATTTCACTAGTTTTGGCCACATGCCCATTCATAAAACAATAAACCAGGTCCAGTTTCTCTGTGTCCCACTGCAAAAGCATGGCTACTCCATATGAACTAAGTAGATGGAAGTGGGAAAAGAGCATTTCTGAGAAATTTGTGGAGAAGATAGGGATGGGTAGATAAAAATTTAGTTGTCTACAGGAGCCATTTTGAAAGTGCATTCTCTGATCATATCTGGGACAATCTGAGCATCCAATAGTGACGAATTAAAAATATTTGAATAAAATAAATATCAATGAGTCCACATTAAAATAAAAAATAAAATAAATAGGGTTTCTTTCCTTAAGTAGAATGCCAAATAATACATCTGGAAAGCATTATGGACTTAGAGAATTACCAATGCTTGCTAATAATTCTCATTAATTACAACAGGGAATGGGGAACTTTAAATGTATTGCATAGGTATCCAATCTGGGGTGGGGTGGGAGAGACTCCAGAAAAGTTATAGGATTAGAAAAAATTGCTGGAAAAATCTATAAGTTTCTTGCTTGTCATTTAAAAATTGGATACATAAGAAATTAATACTTGAAAATATATTTTTTTCAAATAACATAAAATGTTAACAGTTTTAAGAAATTCTGTTATAGCGGAAACTTTGTTATTTCAGGTAATATGTGTTAATAGTTTTAATGTTTTTAATATTCAACATTTGCTGAAATCTTATCTAATAAGTTGGAGCTTGTGAGAATATTAATGGGCCTGGGAAACTTGGCATGCAATTGGGCTATTGCCACTGGTTAAAAAGTCAGATATTATTATAACACTTTATGTTTTTTTTTTTTTTTAAGATAAACTGGTTTTAAATTTTTCATTAAACTATAGAACCTTATATTTAATGCAATTATTCAAACACTATGTATTTTAACATGGATTAGAATAGGTAACGTCTGCAGTGAAGGATGGTAGAAACTACCTAGTCAAAATATAAACTGATGCCCAGAGAGGCTAAGGAAATTGACCCAGAAAGAGCTTGTGCTCAGTGTTTCTCTTAAAATATTCTTTCTTCTTCCACTTTCACTATCTTACCCCTTATTAATGGATCTCCTTGAAAATAATAGAAACAGGAAGAAATAGTAATATTTTAAAACAAAGAAAACTTGATAAAATAATAAGCAGAAGAGAAATAGGAATTTTCTCTAAAGTTAGAGTATGTATTCTGTAACATTTTATTCTATGCTATATCTGAAGTTTCTTTGCATTACTTAGCTGTTTGACTAAAGCAGGAATTTGCTAAATAGTTCCCTTGGGGCTTGAATGAGTTAATAGAGATTTCTGAAGTAAAGAACATAGTACCAATTAGATTATTCTGAAACACAATCTTTAATAAACTGTCTCTCTTGTATAAAACATTTTAGGAAAGCTCTTTTAGACATTTTGTTACAGATTACATTAAAGGAGGAAAAAGGCTCCCTTCTTTCCATACTCTTTGCCCTCCTCTTTATCTGGTTAGTTTCATGGCTGTGAATTCTGCATTTGTTTGTTTATAACAATACTAGCTATAGCTATAAATCTGCATTTAAATCTAAATTTGAGGGGAAGGTGTAGCACATGAGGAAAGAATATTTTCATTTCAGGGCCATCTGCAAAAAAAACTAAAAATAAAGGAGAGAGAGAAGGAAGGAAGGAAGGAAGGAAGGAAGGAAGGAAGGAAGAAGGGAGGAAGGAAGGAAGGAAAAGAAGTAGAAGAGAGGGCTTCCCTGGTGGTGCAGTGGTTGAGAGTCCGCCTGCCGATGCAGGGGACGTGGGTTTGTGCCCCGGTCTGGGAAGATCCCACATGCCGCGGAGCGGCTGGGCCCGTGAGCCATGGCCGTTGAGCCTGCGCATATGGAGCCTGTGCTCCGCAATGGGAGAGACCACAACAGTGAGAGACCCGTGAAGCAGAAGAGAGAACACGAAAGAGAGAAAGTGAAAAAAAAAAAAGAAAACCATTTTTTTTTTTTTTACTTACAATTTGTAAATGGTAAGGAATCTCCTCTTAAAATGGGTTGTTTGTGGACCCAGAATTCTGTTTTCTTGTTCTTTGCTTGTTGTACCAGACCTCTTCTACATAGGATTACCTGTAGATTAGAAGATTCATAAATTGAAATTGATAAAGTATATATGTGTGTGTTTATGTATATATAGTTTGTGTGTATGTGTGTGTGTATATACACTTATATGTATATATAATTTTAGAAAAAATTATCAAAGTGTTCTAAATTAGAATAGGACCTCAGTACCAAAGGAATGCAGATAAGCTGAAGTTTCTAAATGTAACAAAAATTAGGAATAAATATGGTACTATGCACCTTGGACATCAAAGCAAAAAGGAAACCTAATAACTCTCTTAAATGTCATTTCTTACAGGCTGAAGAAAGCGTTTTCTTGGCCTTAAAGAAAATTTTTCCTATTAGGCTTTATAGCTAGGACTCTACAGTAGAGTCAGAAAGAGGACAGTTCTCATTAGTATTAACACAATAAATTAAGTAACAGATTCCTAACGCATTTCATGTTACAGTCTCTCAATGTAAATGCCAAATGGTAGAGCATGCAAAGCAATTCTGAAGGAAGCCCCAAAAATTGAGATCCTTCTCTACAGTTTTCTCATTGGCAGACATAAAATGTCCCCATAATAAAAGTTATGCCTCTTAGTAACAAAACTGTTATACTGGTCTTTGCAATCCTATGTAAGGCATTATTTAAACTTTGTTCCTGAAAATTGTTCTAAAAAGAAAAAAACCCATATTTCATAGACTATCTGTATATGTATATATATGAATATAATATACAATTTCCTAGAAAATAATGTATTCCGTAGAATATAAATATATGCATATATTTACCTCTTTCTATGAAATATCTGTATACATAACATATACATATGTATATTCACTATGAAATATGAGATTTTCCTTTTAGAACATTTTGTATATGTACACACATATATATATTTATATGAATATATAGAGAGAGACAGAGAGAAGATACAGATATATATACTTTAAAATCTATGAAATTGTGATTTTTCTGTCAGTCTGTGATATACTGAATTTGATAAACTATGGCATTTTTTTTTAATGAAATGACCTTTAAACCAAAGACCCTATATAATTTAAACAGCCCTGGTGAAAATGTTATATTGATGTGTTGATCTGCAGTTTTCATACAGAAGATAATTAATTGCTCCTGGGAGGTTTGGGTTTGAGAAGAATTTCTGTGAATAAATTAATCTGCACGTTTTACTCTTGCAGAGAAAAGAATGTCTGAGGTCAGGACAAACTGTAGCGTTACAAACAAGATGTATTTCCTTGGATATGATTGCTTCCTTCAAGGAAATGATTAGAGAGATTAACATACAAATAACAGACTAAGCCAGCTCTTACAAGGGAAAAAAAAAATAGCTCCAGATACATTTTGAAAATCACTGGGACCAAAATCTATTTCTATAAACATCACTTAGTTTTATGATAATCAGAATACATTGTTTGGAGAAAAATATTAATTTAGGTAGGTCTGAAGAGTTGTCACCCATTTAATTAATCCCATCTGCTATTTTTACTGTCAGAACTGCAGCAATCTGTTTGCCAGGAATTCAAAACCAGGAAAAAGGCCCCATGAGCCCCACTAACAATCTTTGTCTACAACATCTTTCACCTAATATACATGAATTCAAATTTGAAAAGGTGACAAAGAAAAGAAGTTATCAGGACAATCTGCTTTATTTCATTTGTGTTCATGGAAATTTAGAAAATTAACTTTAAATATCATGACATTCAAGAAAACCAAACTGAAATTACAGGGAAAGAAAAGGAGGGTGCAAGAATATGATTAAAAAAATTTACCTTTGTTCCCAAAATAAAATGTGGTTTTGCTTGCATTTAAAATATGTACTTTATTACTTATAATATTCTCCTTGATTTCTTGTGTCAAAAATTGTTCATTACTCTTGATTCTGTTATGTTAACTTTGGAGTAGGACCTGAAATTTGTTTCTTTCATGATTATTTTGCCTAGTTTTCTTCTTTAGATAATACTGTATTATGGGAGGCCTAATATTACACTTGTTATTGAGAAATAATTCACATGTGACAATGTAATGTGAGTAATTATGTGCATTATAAATTTCCCAAATAGACATATGGTATCTTGTTTTCCCCAGTGAGTTTATCACTCAGGTGCTTAAGGAAGTGCATTAACTCTTCAAGACATCCATTTCCCGAGGCATTTAGATTATGCCAGAGCATAGAATATAAATAAACTGAGATATTTATCAGTAAAGAGAACTGGGTAAGCCTGTTTTATGGAGCCATGTGACCATTGAACTCCCATATCAGATTTATTATTAGAAATGTCAGTTCTCCTTTCACAGTTCATATGGTGGAAGGGCTGCTGTAAAAGTCATCAGGAAGTGACCAACCACCAATATGCTATTTTTAATTCTTATTTTATTTCATCCCATAGTCTGACACTATTAATCATTCCTTTATCTATTAAATCTGATTGTAATCTTTATGTTTTGTTTAGATCTTCTCTTTCATAAACGCTTCTCATTTAACCCTTACATCTTTTGCTTTTGCCTTCTCCTAGAGCAATTTGTGTGTGTGTGTGCATGTGTGTGTGTTGAAACCTGTGTATGAACTCCTAGAGCAATCTCATTCACAGCTACAGTATGAACTGTCCACTATTCTAGTGGTTCTAAGTATCAAATTGTATTTTTCATCTACTAGGTTCCTCTACCTACATGCATTTTAACCTTACCCCACCCCAAATTGATCATACTTTATTCTCCCTCAAACTTGATCTTCTCTCCTATACTATTATTATTATTAAACTAGTGGTGTCCTTATTAGCTGTGTCCAGTTAATTCAAAGCTTCAGTCATTTCCCTCTTTCTTCATTATTCAATACTCATTGTTTAAGAAGTCAGGATGCCTGCCCTGAATTCTAAGTTCTTTGAGGACAGAAACCAATAATGCTCACATTGTTTGCTTAATATTAGCTCAGTTCTGAATTTATATTAGGTACATACACAACAAATGCTTGCTGATGTACATACAATTCCAAAGAATTATTAACCATAATCCATATTATTTAGTTACATTTGCATTTTATTTTTAGAATTTTGCTTGGTATTTTTGGGTCATAGAAGGATTTTAAATTAATTTTTCATAAACTCTATTTTTGTGGTCCTAGCTATTGGAATAGGATTTTTTCTTCTCCCATTCACCCACTCCACATGTAGGGAAAACCTGTAACCTTAAGGAACATCTGGTGTTTTTATACATACATTTAAGGAAAAGATAGGTTATATCCCTATAAACCCTTTAATTCATCTGATTCTAGTCATTCTTCTAATATTCACTGACCTGGCAGTTTGTTGATGATGTGGATCTCCTTACTTTGGGTCATAAATGCAATGATGTGATTTTTTAAGAAAGATTTATTCATTTAACACATATCTATTTAGTTCCATTAGGAACTGGCCTAGCCACTTGGGTACATCGATAAACAAAACAGACCCTTGCCCCCAAGAAACTTAAATTCTAGTAGGAAGAAAAAAGACAAAATTAAAAAAAAGACAATAAGCAATAATCATAATAAGAAACATGTATGTGTGTGTGTGTGTATATATATATATATATATATATATATATATATATATATATATATATGGTAAGTGCTAAATTACAAAAGAAAAGGAGAACAAAGATAGGTGGATGGTGGATCTGGATCTGTGAGGGGTAATGTTAAAGTTTTAAAGAAAAAGGGAGAGAGAAAACAAATGAAAAATTTTGACCTTCCTCCAGAAATTGTGCCTGAGGAAGATAGATTACAGTCCTTTTCTCCTTTCTCCTTGGGGGTTGTATTTCTTTTTTTTCTCTTGTTCCCAGTCAACTACCAGCCTAAATAGTGTGATAGAAAATCTAATGTGCTGAAGAAATAAGCTCTGAAATAGCCAATGAAAGAAGCCATTCCTAAAGAGTGAAGAGTTAATGAAGAATTTTTAACAGCTTATCAACTCAGTTTCACTCTGTTACCATTTAAATGGCCTCAAATGGGATGTGAAGCTTAACGTGTCATGGAATAGCATATAGTTTCTGGTGGCTGCAAACATTTTCTCATTAATCCTCGTTGCCAGATATATCAGCAATACCAAGAAGTTTGGAGAGAGTCTATAGCCTTGCCTCGGATTTCTTTTCGTTTAAAGATGGAATTTAAGAGAATTAAACAAAAAGTAAAATTATGGACATTTGTTTTATTACTATTATTAAAAATAAATTTTAAATAAAATAATTAATATTCTGTTAACATGGGTGGATACGACTAGACCCAGTGTTCTGCTTCCAACCAAAAAAACATTTTTTTAACTCATACGTAACTCACAGACCTGTATCTTGTATTACCTGCTCATGTGATGTCTTAAATGTTCACATTTCCTTAGTTTCATGTTCTTAAGTCATCCAGTACATCCAAAGTTCCAAACATGTTATTTTTCTTATGTTATTTTGGCAGCTGTGAGTTTTTTTTAAATTATGAATCTATATTTTATATATCTGCATGTCTTACTCATAGAGGGTCTACCATATCTATGACTTCTTTGCAAGATGCCAACTTGGACAAAGGTTTTTTTTTTTTTTTCTATTGACACAGATATTTATAAAATATCTGTAATAAAATTTACATATATCTTATTTATTAATTCAAAAATGTTCATAGGTAAACAAATCTTCGGTTCCTCAAGATCTTGACTGGACGTTCCTCTACTCTGTGATTAGGGTGAACAAATTCCAGTTTATGCCTTGTATCTCAGAGTACTATTAATAATTCTCCCTGTCACTCAAGAAAGCATCCTTATTTGTATGATAAATTAAATGGTCACCATATCCATGACTGATCTGAAATCTGGCTGTCATTAAACACATCACTCTTTAATGTGATTTCTAAGATATTATTTGTCTACTCTTCTACCCTTCTGGAACATCCCCAGTTCCTTTGAGAATTATTGCCATCATCTGTTCTCTCTTTATCTCTGTCATGGACATTTCTCTTCATTTGTTGAAGGCTTTTGTAAGTGCTCTTACTCTCCATCCCAACCCAGTTTTCACCTATCTTTTTTTGTACTGCACGCTTTCAAACAGCCAAACATTGTGATGTCTCAGTTCTATTCCATGTTTGTCTCCATCACCTCCATCCAGTTTCATATCCATAGTGATTCCCTAGATCTTGTCTGATTTACCATTGAAATCTGATATTCAGACATTCCTTTTTCTGAGTAGGCCTCCTATTTTCACCTCCCCTTTGCTTCCGTATTAATTACTTGCCCTAAATCTATTCTTTAACTCCATCAATACCGTAAAGATTTGACCTCTTAACGGTCATACTTTCAGTCTTTCATTAATCTCTCTGAGCCTAGTTTCTTCCCTATTTAGAATATTTTCCCCTTTACAGATGCTTTCTTTTTGCCCTATTCCCCCAAAAGAACATCAAATTTGATAGAACAGGAATTTTTACGTTTTCTTTACTGCTGTCTCTAGCATTTACAAGGGCACCTAGCATACATACATTAGGCCCTCAGTGGATGTTTGAATGAATGTTTGAATCAGTCAGATTTCAATTTAAATTTCAACTCAGCGATACCTATTTTAATGACCCAAACTGAAAAAGCTTCCACTTCCACTCTGATTCATACTCTAGAAATATCCCTGTTTCATCTTGTTCATAGCAAGGGAACAGCTCCAGAAATTTACTGCTTATTATTCACATTTTTTTTTCACTTTAAAGGCAGGAACTGACTTTGTGTTGTTCACTACTCTATCCCTAGTACCTAATGTATTGTGTAGTGTATTATAGACCTTCATTAAATTACTTTTTCTTTTGCTAACCTTTTTATAAAATGTGAGTGGTAACAGTGTCTAGTTCACGGCGCTGTTGTGAGGATCAATGATATCATATATAAGGAGCTTTGTACATTGTTTAGCAGTCAGCACACAATTTTTAGCTCTTTTCATTATGACACACAAAACAGCAGCAAGAGTAGTCTGCAAATAAGCAAATGATCATGTTGTCTACCTACCACTATTTTAAATGGCCAACCACTGTCTTGAAGATGCTGATCAAACTCCTTAACATGGCAGAGAAGGACATTTATTATCTAACCTTGGCTTGTTTCTCTTGCCTCATCTCATGCTATGTTCAAACCACCTGAAAGGCCATGTTCTCACCCTACTGAGTTACATGCAACACCTCATCATATACAGTCTCCTTTCTAGGCTTCTGCCAAGAGCTTTGATGCCACCGTATTTTAACCTGGTTGACGCCTCCATAGTCTCAAGACCTCAGATGAGATAATTCTTCCTTTATGAAGCATTCCCTGACTCAGAATGCATCACTGTGTGAGTTGAAATGGCCTTTTTTCCTGTTGGTCTCCTCTCCTTGGACCACAAACTCTTCAAGGGCAGGGTTTATTTCATGTTCATCTTTACATCTTTGGCACCTAATAAAGTAGCTAATTCATGGCAAGTACAGAACTTTCAGAGGCTTCCCTCAACACATCTGCCTCCTCAGCAGTACCCACACCATTCACTTTTCCTCCCCTCCGTGTACCATCCTTGAAACATAGATGTCATATCTAATCCCATTCTCCACATGCACAGTGGATTCTATCCTTTCATGCCTGTTCAAGGACATCACTACACTAGCTTTCTTTCACTTTCTTATATTATTATTATTATTTTTTTTTTTGCTGTACGCGGGCCTCTCACTGTTGTGGCCTCTCCCGTTGCGGAGCACAGGCTCTGGACGCACAGGCTCAGCGGCCATGGCTCACGGGCCCAGCCGCTCCGCGGCATATGGGATCCTCCCAGACCGGGGCACGAACCCGTATCCCCTGCATCGGCAGGCGGACTCTCAACCACTGCGCCACCAGGGAGGCCCCTTATATTATTATTAATTCTGCAAAGAATAATCTGCTTATAATAGGCAGCTTTTATTCCCAGTTTTGATGAAAATTTCTCTTAACTCTACTTCTTCCTAACAGTTAAAATCCTTTTCCTTGCTCTGCTGGGCAGGAAAACCTTCTTGAAAGATACGTTTATACTTAAGGTTTCTACATCTTCAGTTTTCATATTTTTAAAGCATACTTCAGTCTGGCTTTCATCCTGCCACACCTTCAAAAATTACCATGACAAAATCATTGCTAACTTCTATGTTGCCAACTGGTTGATGCTTTTTAAGGTTTTTTATTTGGAAATATTTTCAAAACTTACGAAAGTTCTAACAGTAACAATAGTACTAAGCATACCATATACCTTTTACGTTCACTTATTGCCAACTTTTTATCCCATTTGCTTCCTTTCTCTCTCTCTTTCTCTCTCTCTCTGTCACACACACACACACACACACACACACACATTCTCTACCTACTCCACTCCTACTCCCTGACACACATACACATACACATACACACAGAAACCCTCTGATTTTTTCTCTGAAGCATTAGAAGATGGGTTACATATATCAGCGATGGCCTTTTAATCCTAAATACTTCATTGCATATTTCCTAAGAATAGAAATATTTTCTTATATTACTCCAGCACAGTTATTATCTTCATACATTTATATAATACCATAATTTTATCTAATCTGCCATTCATATTCCAAATTTTTCAGTTGATCAAATAATGTCTTTATACCTTCCCACCCCCACTGCCAATGCCAAAGCAAAGGATCTAGCCTAGAGTTAGTTATTCCATGTCATTGTCATATCTCTTTAGCCTACTTATTTGAAACATTTCCACAAGTTTTTATCTTTTATGGCATTGATATTTCTTAAAAATAAAATATATCCCAAGGCACATTATTTTACTTAATGAGAAAAGAACATTCCTTCTTTTTGGCCGAAATAAGTAATTTTGTGTCCATTTTGCAGTATCACATCTGGAGATACACAATTTCCATCTGTCCAACATTGCTAATTTTAATTTCAGTCACGTATCCCAGGTGTCATCAGATTTCTCCATTTTATGATTACTGTCATTATTTTTTCTCCCAACAACTAGTAAACAGTCTGTGAAGAGAAACATCAATGAAAATTTCCTGTTCCCTTTCAAAATTTCCCCCTAGACTTAGCATCCATGATAATTTTGTCTGATCCAAGCTTTACTATGTTTGTCACACAACCATGGTTTTCCAACTCCAGCCTTCTTTCCACATTTACCAGCTGTCATTCAACAATTTACTATAAGCAAAATCTCTTCCTACTCTCTTAATTATTTATTATGTATTATGGACTTGGGGTTTCTTATGCTTTGTTAGTTTATAGTCCATGTCTGTACGTCATCATTTTTGACTAACATTGTCTAGATTTGGCCATTGGGAACCCCTTCAGTCTGGCTCCTGTGTTTTGTGATATGCCCTCATCATATTTTGAGTACTTCCTTGCTTTCTGGCATAACATGATGTTCCAGGCTCATTTTGTACCTACCCTACATTGCCTATGGAATCAACCATCTCTCTGAGGAGCTCTGATTCCCTTTAGTGGGTACTGATCATAGCGATCAAGATTTGGGCAAAAGATGTGCTCATTGCTACTAAGGTGTCTTTGCTTCTAGTTTGTTTGTTTTAGTTTGCAATCAGAGCTAGGAAATATATGCATATATGTACATACATACATACATATGTGTACAAATATAAATGTTTACACTTATACACACACGTACATATATACATGTGCACATAAACATTAATTTACACATATATGCATATTTTAGAAATTATGTACTTCATAGCAGTACATTTAATTCCAGTCCATTCTCACAGGGTTCTTTCTTCCTTACCCCATTCCTTATTTGTTTTTCTCATTCTTCCTTTAGTGAGAACCCTGGCTCTGTACAACATCAACACATTTACTCTTTTGCTCAATCCTATAATACATGTAAAATAGTAGATGTAATTTAGGATTCTAAAACAGTTTTAGAGTTTTTATGTGCAAACCGCTACAAGAAGCAAAGCTACTAAAAAATAAATAAATAAAGTTTAGGCTTCCACCCGGACTCCCCAGTACAGAGGGTATATAGACAAATACTATGATCCAAATAAATTATTTGAATTAATCCTTCTTTCCTTCCTCCCTCCCTTCCTTCCTTTCTCCTTCCTTCCTTCTTTCCTTTCTTCTATCCTGCCTGTCTGTGTGATTATGATATTTTATTTGTCATACAATTAGATTTTTTTGTTTTAGTTTGCTTTCAGTTTTAGAATATTTCATCCTTCCCATTCTTATGGGAAATAAACAATGAAATTTAATTTTAAGGCATAGACTATTAATCTAACTTTCAAAAGAAACTACACAATAGTTTTAGTAACAGAAATATTACTCCTGCTCTATCTCTTTCAACACATTCACTACCTTTTGTAGATAAACAACTACATTGTCTTTTTTGGTTCATTCTTTCTTTGCTGTTTTTTCTAATGAAAAGTAAATATATGAATATCTTCTTTTTTTTTACACAAAAGGTAGCATGCTATATGTGTTTTGCACATTTTTCCCACTTAAATTATCTCCTGGAAAGTACTCCATATCATTCATAGAAATCTTTTTTTATTCATTCGTGGTTATAGCTGGAAAGTACTCCATTATATGTACCATAATTTATTAAACCAATCTCCTATGTTTGAAAATTTAAGTACTTCTAATATTTTCTGATTACAAAAACTGAAATAAATAACTATTATTGTGCATATTTATATTTTTAGTGATGAATCTTCAGGATAAATTCCTGGAAATACAACTAATGGATTACAAGTAAATTTAGATGGATATTTTGCTGGATATTGTCAAATTCTTATCTATAGAAGTTATGTCACTTACATTCCTACCATCAATGTATGAAAGAGCCTACTTCCCCAGAGCCCTGCCAACAGAGGTTATTGTAAGGTGTTGAATTTTTGCCAATCTGAAGCGAAAGAAATGGTATCTCATTGTCATTTGAATTTGCATTTATCTTATTCTAAGTGATATTGAATATCTCTTCATATGTTTAATGGCCATTTTTACATCTCTTTTTGTGATTAGTCTGATAATATATTTTGCTCATTCCAATATAGGGTTGTTGGTCCTATTAGCCGCAAATTTAAAAGCTTTTATAAATTATGAATATTAACCCTTCATTTGTGATGAATGTTACAGATAGTTTCATTTGTCTTTCCTAGGGCTTACAGTTTTATTTTTACCATGTTTCTTCTTCGTTAATATAGTAAAATTTATTATTTTCTTTTATTTCATATGGATCCTTGGTTATAGTTAGAAAGTCTTAACTCTACAATGAAGGACTTTATCCATATTTTTCTAGTCCTTGTGTAGATTCCACATTCTTACATTTAGGATGTTCATATATTAAGAACTTATGCTTGTGTATGGTGTGACAATGGGTCCAGCTATATATTTTACCAAATTGCTGTTCAACTGTTTCAATACCATTTATGAAAAAGTTACACTCTTGCTTTTCTTTGTGTGTGTTTTGAAAAATAAGATGTTAATCTAACTCTCGAAATTAAGTGATTGCATAGATATTTTAGCCTTGAGTCCCTGAGGATTTGTCTTTATCTTTAAAGACAAATAGTAGTTTGTCTAGTAGTTTTTCCGTGATGTTTCAGAGTTGATCATTCTCTGTTGATTTTCCCTTGTACTCAGTGAGCCCTTTCAATGTGTAGATTAAGATCTTCTCTAATTTCTAGAAATTCTTCTTGATTTGTAATTTTAAATATTAGTTCATTTCCATGTTTTTTTTAATAGTCTTTCTCAGAGACACCAATAACATGAATGTCTGGCCATCAATCAATTTCTTTTCATCCCTTTTTACTTCTTTTTTTATCTCATTTTCATTCTCTTGGTTTTTGTGATTTTCTTCCATGTCTTAAGTGTGAATTTAATTCTAGTCTTTCTTGTGCACCTTCCAATTTAGTCTTTATTTATTATGAGATTTTGTCTTTTTCTACCATTTATGTCATTAGTTCAAGCAACACTACTTTTAATTCTTCTTATTTTTTTCCATTTCCTCTTTTAGTTTTTTGTGTTTCTGTATCAAGGTGTTTTTAATACTTCAAAAAATGCTCATTTGAGGATATTTAATTCAAATTGGGGTGCTGTATTTCAATTTTGTTTATATGACGGTTATTCTGAGAGGAAGTCTTTTCATCAGCAGATCTTTTATTTGCATGTCTAGCATTTTACAGTAATTTCCTGTGTATGTGGTCTGCTTTCTTTTATTTTATTTCATGAGTATGGTACCTATTTCAGGAATATCTTTGATGTTCAGCTTCTTTACATTTATTGTTTTGCTTTCTATTTCTGAGAGTGATTTTAACTGTGCTTCCTATGACTTCAGTTCCTTTCTGCTATTTTTCATAGTCTTTTCAGCCACCCTTCTTCTGCCCATCCCACACACAGTCTTGTGATGGTGGCCACAGGTAGGGGTTGTAGGAATGTGTTCCTTTTTTTCTTCTACTTACAGGAGTTTGAAGATTGCTTCTCTGCCTCCTAGTAATGCTGAAGATGTTTATCCTTTGTGGTTTTATTTGTTCTCCTTATTGATATTTTGGTTGTTTTGACAGAGTGAAAGGGAGTTTCAGAATCTGGCTGCTATTGTTTTGCAAAACTCCATTGGTCAATCCTCAGTCCCCATTTTATCTGATTTATCAATAGTATTTGGCAGCAACAATTACTACCTCCTTCCAGATATACTTTCTTCATTTGATTTTTAGGACATTACACTCTTGGTTTTCCTTATGACTTTGCCACCATTTCTTTAATTTCCTTTGCTAGTTATTCCTCTTCTTCCAGACCACTCACCCTTAGTTTATACCTACCACCTAGACTACCCTCTGAAGTTCCAGCATCATATATACAGTTTTTACTCAGCATTTGCACTTGCATTTCTAATAGACATCTCAAACTCAACACACACACACCCCTTAAGATTTCTCTATCCCAGTTGATGGCAATTGCATTATTTTTATTGCTAAGGCCCCAAACCATGGCTTCTTTTTTGACTCTTCTCTTTCTCTTAAATCGCATAACCTATTCACTAAGAAATCCTAATGGTTCCAATTAGAAAACATTTCCAATTGGAGCACTTTCCACCACCTCTACTATAGCCATCCTAGTGAGATTGTACCATCATTTCTCATCTGGACCACTTACATAGACTCTTAAATGCTTCTTCCCTTCCCTACTTACATAAGGTAGAGTAATATCTTTAAACTTCAAGTATATATTATTATTCCCATGCTAAAAACTCTCTGATTCTCTTTTTCCATCAGAGTATAAGCTAAATTCATTATAATAGCCTACAAAGTTTTATAGGATCTGTCACACATCACCTCTCTGACATCATCTCCTACCATTTGATTATTCCATTTCAGTTGCACTGGTAGCCCTGCTCTTTTACAAACAAGCAAGACACTCTGGATTAGGATTTTGTGATAGTCATTCTCCCTGCTTAGAACAGTGCACGCAGCTATCCACATAACTAACTCTCTTGTTTCTCTCAAGTATATGCTCAAATATTACCTTCTCAACGAAGCACAACCTGACCTTCCTATGAATATTATAATTTATCCTACCCACCCTGTGGCACTGTAGATCCACTCACTTTTGTTTACATTTTAATTTTTTATAGCATTTATTATCATCAAACATAAAATCTTAGCTCCATAGAGACTCACCTCTTTTGTTGCTCATGCATTCTAAGTGCTTTTAAGAGTGTCTGGTGCATAGTAGGTAATAAATTATTGTTAAATAAATGCTGACCATGTGAAATAAATTCTGAAATTTTCTAAATCTTAAAATTTAGACACATGCCTCATTTACATCTCAATTCATTGTCAAGTAATTATAAATGTCTATAATCCCATGTCAGATTTAAAATTCATGTTTTCTAATCCTTTCTACTGAAAGTTTCATACTTAATAAACTGACTTTAGAATTGAAGAATATAGACCAATTAAAGCAGCTGCTTGATCACTTGAGAATATTTTCAAAATATTTTTTAAAAAATAATATTATATCAAATGTTGAATTTTGCCTTTTAAGTTTATGGGATGTGCAATATTCAAACTTCTGTATTTTAATATATGTATTGTATTTTAATATATGTCTTGTATATCCCTATTATATGAAGAACTTGACCATTGAAACTGTATGTGGCTTTTTAGTTTTTCTATTTTCACTTATAATATTTATCAGAGTATTATTGCTATATCAGTCTTTTTCTTTTCCTCCAAATTCATTAAATAAAGCATATAAGAGCCACAGTGTTAGGGCATTTCATTCACCATTCAATGTTGCAGATTAAAATAGAATCAGAATCATTTGCTCACAAACAGAAAAGGACCTAGAAAATCTATAGTACAAGCTCCTCATTTAACAAAACATTAACTAAGGTAGAAAAATGATGTCATTTACCAATATTAATATAGTTAGTTAAGAAGAAAGTAAGGACAAGAATTCAGGCCCCCCAATTGCCAGATCAAAGTCCTTTCTCCTATCCAATGTTGCATAATCATTTACAAACACCTCCAATATTTTTGGTGGAATACAAGATCATATAGCATACTTTTCTTTTTCTATTACTTTCCATTTCCTCATCCATGTTTTATAAGATTTATAGATATTTGCACCTAAACAAAAATGTTAGGATGTTAGGCCTTTCCGTTTCTTAATCTGAAATCTAGAAAACTATTTATAAATGATTATAGAAAAGTGTGCCCATATCATCTAAGACATTTTCTTCTCCAACTAATATGAAAAATCCAACAAATATTCACTAAACTATAAGGGCATTTATGTTTCACAAACCAGAAAGTCTTAGAAAGTTTCCAGAATTGGTTAATGATATAGCTCAATAACTTCATCAAATTTTCTCCACGTTTCAATTTGTTGTCTTTATTGTGTGGCCTTGTGCTCTTAGGCTGTCACTGTGCCTAATCCAGTGATTGTTGACACTTTTCAAGGCATCGTATGGGGATGTCAATATCTACAGAAAGTGAAAGAAGAACGTTCATATCTTATACTCCACTTTTATGAGGGAAAAACAAAACAAAACAAAAACCTTCTTTTAAGCCTTCCAGCTGACATCCTCTCATGTCTCATGGCATGTCTTGTGTCATACTGAGGTCTAAACTAATCACCTGAAAAAAGGGTTGAGGCATCCATGAAGGAGAAAAAATTAGGTCCAACACCCTAAGAAAACACGGGCCTTCTTTAGCAAGAACAAAGATATTGGGTTGGCCAAAATTTTCCTTCAGGTTTGTCACAAGATGTTACAGAAAAACCCGAACGAACCTTTTGACCAACCCAAGAGAATTCCACAGTTAAATGTAAACAATAGTGCCAGCCACTCTAACAATATATAAAATAGAAAAGTGAGCATTATGTTGTTTTCATCTGTAATCTGGAGAGATACACCTTTTCTCCTACCAATTTTAGTGAGAGTAGGACCAGCCAACTTCAATCATAATTGAAATCCTTTCACTGAGTTTTCATAATTTTTGACTACTGTGAATATGTTTTGCACTACAACGCAAGTCCCTCTTTCGAAGTAGCCTTAAAGATCAACAACCCATCATATAATCCCACAATTCTTTCCTTCTTCTATTATCTGGAAAAGATTATACAGAATTGGTACTATTTATTCTTTAAGTATAAAGTATAAAACCCCAGTACCTGGAGGTTGCTTTTTCAGAAGGTTTCTAACTATAAATTTAATTTTTAAATAGGTATCAGACTCTTCTTATTTTCTATTTCATCTTGACTGAATGTTGGCAGTTTCTGGTTTTCAAGGAATTGGTTCCTTTAATCTTAGTTGTTAAATTTTTGCTCATGTAGTTGTTTGCACTACTATTTATTAACCTTTTAATTTCTCTGGATCTGTAGTGATATGCTATTTTTCATTCATTATACTGGTAATTTGTATCTTCTCTCTTTTTCTTTGTCGGTTTTGTCAGAAGTTTATCTTGTATTGATCTTTTCAAAGACTGAGACTTGTTTAATAAACTTTCTCTTGCTTTTCTCTTTTCAATTTCATTGATTTATGTTCTTGTCTTTATTATTACCATCCTTCTGCTTGCTTTCAGTTCTCTTTACTCTTCTTTTGCCATTTTTAAGGTAGAAAATAAGATTTTTGATTTCAGACTTTTTAAAATTTTCTAATACAAGCATTTAATTCTATAAATTCCCCTTCTATCACTACTTTACCTACATCTTGCTAGTTTTGATTTGTTGAATTTTCATTTTCATTCAGTTTAAAATACTTTCTAACTTCCCTTATGTCTTTCTTTTTAACTTATGTAGTATTCGGTTTGTGTTAATTTCCAAATGTTTGGACCTTTTCTGGTTATTTTTTGTTATTGATTCCTAGTTTAATTCCATAATGCTCACAAAGCATACTTTGTAGGATTTCAATTTTTTTCAATTTGTTAAAGTTTTTACTTTTTGTACCCAAGACATGGTCTATCTTGGTGAATATTTCTTGAGTACTCGAATAGAATGTGTACTGTGTTCTTGATTAGTTCAGCATTCTTTAAATGTCAATTAGCTCTTCCCTGTTAATGGTTTTGCTCATTTCTATACATTGCTGATTTTTTGCCTACCCATTGTATCTTTTACTAAAAGAGGGATGTTGAAGTCTCCAACTGTAATTATGAGCTTGTCAACTTCTTCTTGCAGTTTTGTCATTTTTTGCTTCAGGTACTTTAATGATTTTTGTTAGGTATATACACATCTAACATTGTTATGACTTCTTAATTAGTTGATCATTTTATTATCATGTCTGCAATTGTCCCTGATAATTTCTTTGCTATGAAATCAACTTCACCTGATATTAATATAGTCACCCCTGTTTATTTGTTTGTTTGTTTTTAAATTAGTGTATGTTATATCTTTTTCATCTTTTTACTTTACCCTACTATATCATTATATGTGAACTGAGTTTCTTATACAGATCATATATATAGTATGTATAATTTTTTAAACCATGCTGACAATACCTGGCTTTTAATTGATGTGTTTGGGGCATTTGCATTTATGATGATTAATATGTTTTTATTTAGTTGTACCATCACATTATTTGCTTTCTGTTCATTTCCTCTGCTTTTTGTTCTTTTGTTTTCCCTTTCTTGCTTTATTATAAGTATTTCAAAATCATAATATCCATTTTAACCTGTATGTTGTTTTTTAAATTAAAATATGTATATAGGTTTTTTGGTTGTTGTTGCTCTAGGGATTATAGTATACATACTTAACTTTTTCAGTCTTTTTTTTTTTTTTTTTTTTGTGGTATGTGGGCCTCTCACTGTTGTGGCCTCTCCCGTTGCGGAGCACAGGTCCGGACGTGCAGGCTCAGTGGCCATGGCTCACGGGCCCAGCTGGTCCGCGGCATGTGGGATCCTCCCAGACCAGGGCACGAACCCGTGTCCCCTGCATCGGCAGGTGGACTCTCAACCACTGAGCCACCAGGGAAGCCCTTTCAGTCTATTTAAAATCAGTATTTTAGCACTCCAAATGGAATGTAGAAATCTCACTACCATATAGGTCCTTTTACTCCCACTACTTTATTGTATAGTAACCTTATATATTATATCTATATGCATTGATAATAGCATCAAACAATGTTACAATTTTGCTTTCAATTGTGAAACACAGTTTAAAGAAATCAAGAGGAATAGATTAGTCTATTATATTTACTCAGATATTATCTCTGTTGCTCTCCTTCATTAAATTTGTTCAGCATTTCCTTCCAGTATTATTTCTCTCTGTCTGAAAAAATTCTTTTAGCAATGCTTTTAGAACAGGTCTGCTGGCTAGGAATGCTCTTAATTTTTCTTCATTTAAGAATGTCTTGGGCTTCCCTGGTGGCGCAGTGGTTGAGAGTCCGCCTGCCGATGCAGGGGACACTGGTTCGTGCCCCGGTCCGGGAAGATCCCACATGCCGCGGAGCGGCTGGGCCCGTGAGCCATGGCCATTGAGCCTGCGCGTCCGGAGCCTGTGCTCCACAACAGGAGAGGCCACAACAGTGAGAGGCCCACATACCACACACACACACAAAAAAAAAAGAATGTCTTTATTTCACTTTCATTTCTTAAGTATGTTGTCAATAGGTATAGCATTTAGGGATGAAAGACTTTTTTTCCATCACATTAAAAATGCTGTGCCACTTTCTTTGGGCCTTCAGGTTTCTGATGAGATCTACAGTTTTTGTTTAAATTCTTGTTTCCTATTGGGACAGTCACAAGTTTGGGGTTTTTTTTTTCCATTTTTTTGTTGTTGTTTGCTTTAATTTTTAGCAGTTTTTTTTTTTTTTTTTTTTTTTTTTTTTTTGCTGTACGCGGGCCTCTCACTGCTGTGGCCTCTCCCGTTGCGGAGCACAGGCTCCGGACACACAGGCTCCGCGGCCATGGCTCGCGGGCCCAGCCGCTCCGCGGCATGTGGGATCTTCCGGGATCGGGGCACGAACCCGTGTCCCCTGCATCGGCAGGCGGACTCTCAACCACTGCGCCACCAGGCAAGCCCAGCAGTTTTATTTTGATATAGCTGGGTGCGAACTTATTTTAGGTTTATCCTATTTGGCATTTGCTGAGCTTCATGAATCTATAGGGGGGTTGCTGTTGTTGTCATTATTATTATTATTGTTATTAGCTAAATATATGTTCTGTGCTGCATTCCTCTCCTTCTCAGACTCGATTTGCACAAATATTCGACCTTTTAATACAATCCTATAAATTACTAACACTCTTTTCATTTTTTCCAGTATTTTTCTCTCTATTCTTGACATTGCATAGCTTCTGTCAATCTATCTTCAAGTTCACTGACTTCTCTGTAATCTCTATTCTGCTATCAAGCCCATTCAGCCCATTTTTGTTATTTAATTTTTCAGTCCTAAACTATCCATCTAGTTCTTATTTATATCTCTTATGTCCTTACTGAGAAGTTTTATTTTTTGTTGAATTCAACAGTGGTCCCAATTACTTGCTGAGCATTTTTATAATAGCTGGTTTAAGTCTTTGTGACATATGTGTTATCTCAGCTTTGGCATCAGTTGATTTTTTAAAATGCAAATTTATTTATTTGTTTGTTTGTTTATTTGTTTGCCATACCATGCGGCTTGTGGAATCTTAGTTCCCTGACCAGGGATTGAACCCGGGCCATCAGCAGTGAGAGCGCAGAGTCCTAACCACTGGACCACCAGGAGATTCCCTAAAATGCAAATTTAGATTGGTCTGGTTCTTTATATGCTGAGTAATGTTGAACTATATCCTGAACATTATGAGTATTATGTCATAAGACTCTCGGTTTTGTTTAAATCTTATGCAGAATGCTTATATTTTTGGTAAGTCAGTCTAGTTAGGTTCAGGTCATAACTTCCATACTGCTTTCTGTCAGCTATAAGCCCAATATCAGTTCATTTTTCAAATTGCAGTGACATTCAGATTTATCCTGTGTGTGCATCATCCAGTGATCAGTTGGGGTATGAGAGTTGAGCTATTTGTTAGTATGGCTCTCACAGCCTTTTCTTTGCTGAATAATGCAAATCCTTGCATGTGCTTCTTGGGTGTAAACTCAGGATTCCATACACAACTTTACGGGATTGCTTTTCCAAGCTTCTCCCTCTCTGTAATCTCTCCATTACTTTCTAGTTGCCTGGGTCTCCTCTTTTCTATCCTCTATTTAGAAATCTGGGGCTAGTTATTCCACTTTGCCATATACTTCTGAAACTATGCCCACATCTATGGCCAACTAATGGGAAGCCAGAGAGAAATAATACAACAAGGATTGGTCCCACTCTCTTGTAGTCACAGATCTATCAATTGGAGAGGAAGATTGCCTACCTTCAGATATTTAACTCTTGCAAGCTCCTATTACTGCTGGATGCTGCTGCCACTGTGAGATTGCTTAGATTCTGGGGCAAAGAAGAACAGAGGAAAGAAATGAGACAATAGGGGAACTTTTACATTTCCTATGAGAAGTAGATGTTCATTTTCTCACTCCTTTAACCAGAACTAGAGGGCTTTTCTTGGAGCTTTCTCTTTCTGTTCCCCAGTACATGGTTCTGGTGAATTAGGTCTAGGCAAGGAGTTATAGGAGGGAACCAGTCTAACCTCACCACTAGTTCAGGGTTTTTTGAATTCTGGCCTCCTACTCCAAATTTGCCTGTTACTTTTTGCTTTTCAGAGACCCCAAATATCTGATCCATGCATTTTGTCCAAGTTTTATATCTGTACTCAGTGGCAGAAACAGGATGGAGCATACTCAGTCCAATTTATTCAAAATGAAAACCAGAGGATTTTTATGGGAATTAATTTTATTCTTATTCCAGCCAGAGAGCCATCTTTCTTCTCCCATAAGGTCACTATTTCCATTCTAATCTTATAGGCATTGCTATTGTGATTTTATACTCAAAGGATACTGTATTTCTTTAATTTGGATGATCTGTTGATTTCTACATGTAACAACTACCATATTAGGCAAAACTTACATTTTTCTAATCATCACTTACTACACTGTTACAATTGTTAATTTACCTATTCCAATAGTTTGCAAACCCCTTAAGGTCACACACTGTATATTTTGTACCTATATTTCCAAAGTTAAAATAAAATGACTTGCATATTTAGTTTAGAAAATATGCATTGGATACGTGGATGGATGCGTGGGTGGGGTGATAGTATAGAGTACAATGTTTTTGCCTTTTCCCACTCAAGAATAGTTGTATCATGTAAATAGAGGTATTTTTATCTCCTTCCTCAATCCCACAAGGATCGCAAGTATGGTATTATCTGAGGGAAAGAATGTACTCTAAAGGTACCCTAGTTTCCTTAAAGGGAATTTTTAAGTAATAAACACTAGACAAGTTAGTTGTTTGTTTCCCTAGGTCTTTTACTACCTGAAAAATTTCTCTGCTGTCCTCAAAATGAAACACTGTTGTGGTAGAGTCCCATATCTGTTCAGGTAACTCATAGGTGGAATAAGGACTTAGAAAGGACTGAAAATTCATTTGGCACTAGGAAACAATTCAGGTCATTAGAGCAGATTGGGCTTGTAGAGGAATTTCCACTAATCCCTTACTTCTTCTAGACAGCATTGGAGCATGCCACATTTTTCACTGAAATTTTGAGGTTTGGGGAAAGGATAAAATGTAATATAATAGGCATTTATCTTTAAATCTCTCCTATTCTTAGCATATCTCTGAGGAACAGCAACCATTCTACAGTTTGGCCTGAGAAATGGTTGGGAGTACAGGAATTTAGAGAATAATTTATTGCATTGAAACACCCAATTATAAGTCAACCAAGAGGTCTCTTAGAAACGATAGAATTATTGGGTCACACAAAATATGATTTGTGCCCAGAAGAAGTTTCAGAATCAGGGAGTACAGCTTCCTGTTTACTAAGTAAATACCTCTGGAAGAGTTAATTGAGGAATGAAAGTTCAATTCTCCTATTTGGAAAATAATAATAGTACTGTCAGCCTTTGTGAGGCTGATGTGAGGATTAAATGGCAAAATGGTTTTAAGTTGCTGTATTAGTTTTCTACGGCAGCTACGACAAATTACCACAAATTTAGTGGCCTAAAACAACACATAGTATCTTACATTTCCATAGAACGTAAGTCTGATATGGATCTTACTGGCTAAAATCAAGGTATTGGTAGGATGCTCTCCTTTCTGGAGGCCCTAGGGCAGAATTTATTTCTTTGCCTTCTCCAGCTTCTAGAGACCACCTAGTTTTCTTGGCCTATAGCCTTTTCCTCCATCTTAAATTCCAGCACTATAAGATTAAGTCCTTCTCATGCTGACATCTCTCTAGTTCAGATTTTTTATTCTTTCTTCCACTTTTAAGGACTCCTGTGATTACACTGTAACCACCCAGATAATCCCAGGTAATTTAGCCACTTTAAGGTGATTTGATTAGTACCCTTAATTCCATCTGCAACCAAAATTCTCCTTTGCCATGTAAACTAACTTATTGACATGTTCTGGGGGTTAGGATATGTATGTCTTTGGGGGGCTATTGTCTTGCCTGCCACAAGTGCTAATTATTATTGACAGATTTTTCAGTTTCTGTTTTTAATCTTCTGTGAAGATAACAATATTATCAGTTTTATATTATATTTGTGATGGTTAAGTGAGCTAGTAGAAACAAAGCATGAAGCACAGCTTTTAGTAAATAGTAGCTTTTAGTTAGTACTTGGAGTCTAGTTTTTTTTTTTTTTAACCAGTAAAATAAAAAAATAATGTATTAGTACATTTCACATTAGTATGAAAATTAGCAACATAGTATGTAGAGTTCCTAACGATTATTGGTTGTATAAAATCATCAAGTTATTTAACATCTCTAAATTTTACATTACTCATCTCTAAATTGGGGTCAAAAATTACATATACCTCAGAGGATTCTTGAAAAAGTTAAATTAGAAAATATACATTAAGCATTTAGCACAGTACCTGATACCTGGTAAGGTAGCAGTAGCAAGTTAGTCATTATTATATTTTGTAATAATATAAATTATTACTATCTCTACATGTTCCATGATCCATAACTCTTTCTAAAATAAGTCCATCTTGAAAGATTTCTCAATTTTCTTGGAATAATCAATGCTCTATGAGAAAACTGGGAAAGTGTTCATCATGGACAGATGGATTCAAGCTCTTTAAGCCAAAGCAGATCACTCCCTGCCTGCAGAATCCCTCCCTTTTCCAGAGATTTATTGAGGTTTAGTGAAAAGCAAAGATAAATGGGCATTCTTGGGTTGACCATAAGCCAAGAGTAGAGGACATATCCTTGCCAAATCTACATGTACTAGACGCACAGCCGGATTGTGTAAGCCGTAGGAGTTGTAACAATCTGCATAAGGTCTTGAGAAGCAACTGGGTACTTGGAGACTCCTGAGGCCATTCTTATTTATTAGACTCCATCTCTGGCCTGAGGTTATTACTTGAGGTACTCTCATTTGGGGCATTTTCCTTAGCAGTGAGCATAGCTTTATCCATATGTCCATTAATTACCTATTATAATATAACTTACGTCTAAGCTTTTTAGGATGGGATAGGATCTGACCCTTCTCTCCTTCTTTAGCTTTTGATGTTGGCTGACATTTTGTGTTTAAGAGCCATAAAATATCTTTTTGTTTTGTTAGATACATGTTACTTTCTTAGGCCTCTTTGTTTTTACACCTTCTGTTCCATCTACAAAGCATGGCCTTAGCCTTCTTATTTACCTAGAGAACTTATTTTTACCATTAAAAACCTGTCCCAGGGATTACCTCCCTCTCTGAATCTTGAACCGAAATTGTCAATCTGTTCATTTTCAAAGTGACCTCCAGGTCCTGTATTATCCTTTCATTTCACTTGTAACATTTTATTATAATTTTTTGCTTTATTATCCATCTTACCAAATACCCAATGATCCACTTGAAGCAGAAAAAGTGTCTTTTTTATCTCTATGTTCCATATAGCAGCGAAGTGCCCAGAAGATTGGTGAAAGTTAAGCAAATTTTTGAAAGAGGAAGCAATGGGCTTAGGAATATATGAGTTCCAAGAATCAGACACTTACTGAAACTAGCTTAAGCAATTTTTTTAAATTATGAAAAAGATATACGAGTATTTTATGAAATTGAGGATTAGAAAGTGAAGCCAGGGCTTCCCTGGTGGCACAGTGGTTGAGAGTCCGCCTGCCGATGCAGGGGACACGGGTTCATGCCCTGGTCCGGGAAGATCCCACATGCCGTGGAGCGGCTGGGCCCATGAGCCATGGCCACTGAGCCTGTGCGTCCGGAGCCTGTGCTCCACAATGGGAGAGGCCACAACAGTGAGAGGCCCGCGTACCGCAAAAAAAAAAAAAAAAAAAAAAGAAAGTGAAGCCATACCTCAGTTGAGCTGTTGTCAGTACCATGGCTGTTTCAGTCTCTCACCACTGGAAATTTTTTTATCTCTTTTCTTTGTCACTTTGGACACATCTTTCTCTCTCTCTTCAGAGGAGTTTCTCTGCATCTCAAGTAAAAGAGGGAAAAGGATATATACTTCAAGATGACACTTTTGATTAAATACCTTCTCCACTCAGTCATGTTACAAAGAATAACTAGGCTTCTTAAATCCTCACAAAAGTTTTGCCAGAGAGAGAATTTGATTGGCATTCTTAGGTCAAATGACATTCATAAATGAATTAACAATGGTCAGGAATTTGGAGCCTTGAGGTAGAATTACTTCTGAGGTGATGTTATGGGGCTGATAATCATCCTAGACAAGGTGAGGAGGGTGTGTTGGATGGGGCAACAATTGTCTATCACATCTAGATAGGAGAAGTAATTGAATTCTTAACATCTTAACGTAAATAATTTTACTTTTAGCCTAGGTTATGTGAGTAGACTGATCACCTTGGGGAAAAAGATTCCCCAAGACTTAAAGTCATTGGGAAAAACCACACTTACCTCTCATTTCTACCAGGCTGAGTCTACTTTTGCCTACCAACCAGAAGCTTCAGGGACTTTGTTGATGTCTTTTACATGCAGAACCACTCTTAAGGGTTGCTGTGTATTTATTAAACACCACCAGCACTCATTATGGATGTGTTATAAATTCAGATCCTTGGAGAACACAGTAGATCGAAGTATTGACTACTGTTTCACTTCACCCATCTGTCCAAACATCAATAACAACAGTGTATGGGGGTCTGGAAGCACTGGGCTAATGTACCTTACTTCATCATAATTCCAGAGTTCGCCTTAATTAAGATTCATTTTTGCCCCTGTGCTGTACATCTCTTAACTCACAGAAAAGTCACAAGGGCACAGTTTAAGCATTAAGAATGTCAGGATCGAGGAGGAGAGAGTGGAATCAGGTCTTGTGCTTATGGAGTCTAAAAACTGCATGGCAGGTATGCTTAAAATAAATCTTCAAGCAGATTTCTAAGGCATTGGAGGAGTCACATAGTGGCACTGGAGAAATGAGTTGCTCTTCTGACTTACTTTCCTCCATATGCGCTGCCTGGGTGCATTATTGTTTATGGGAGGAAGGAAAAGTACTTACTTTAGATTAAGCAAGAGAAGGCCACAGCAGGACAGAGTTGTATGCTTTTTTCTTAGGCATTTTCAGAAACATCACAATCATCAACAAAATTCTGTTGAGTGCCCACAATACTGCAGGCTCCTTCAAAATACTTGTACTCAACAAAGGGGAAGTGCAGCCTCTGCCCTCAAGCAAATTACAATCTAGAGTAGAAAGTGGACATGGCATTAAGGAAAAGGGAAAGTAAAATCATGTAATACACGAATAAAAACACTACACAAAGGGATTTTGAGTAGTTGTGACTGCACCTTCATCCATCTGCTGAAAGAGAGAGGCTTTTTGGGGAAATGACTGTAAGAAAGTTGGGGTTTTTTTGTTTTTGTTTTTGTTTTTTTAATTTTAAAGAAGAGCCTAAAAATTAGACCAGTGGATAGGGAAAAAGAAGAAGGGTATTCTGAGTATTGTAAATATTTTATGCTAGAATTTTTAGCTTTCTATTTATTAAAGCATATCACGAGAATAAAAGGTCATGGAACTCTATGGGGTATGTGTGTGTGTGTGTCTGTGTGTGTGCGTCTGTGTACTTTATATAGAATAGTTGCTTGTTTGATTCTAAGAAAGATAGATTCCAATTGTTTTCTTCTTGCAGTGATGTCACCATGTCACACAAACAAAATACAACAAATTTCAAATGTTTATTTTTATAAATATTTAAATAAACACTGTAATAATTGCACTTTGCTTGATCTTCTTCCATCTTTTCCTTCAAACCAGCTCTGGAAAACATATTGTACATCTGTGTGACTTAAACTTTGGATAGGTATGTGCAACATCTGGAGAATGCTGATAGAGATCATTTGGGGGTTGAGATTAGAAAATCCTCACGCTGATTACAATAGAAAAGGAAGTTATTGAAGGACTCCGTGTCACAGACTCCAGTTGCTAATGAATCCAGGCAAATACTTAGTCAGGGTCTCTCCAAGGTCATCCAATCTGTTTCTCTCCTCTCCAAATAGCTTCTCTGTTCTCCTCTGTACAGACAGCAGTTCCCACGGGAAGAAAGAAGAAAAGTGAATGAGAAGACCAAGAGAAAGGCAAATGTGATGTGTATCAAAATAAGCATGGATTTTGTGTGTGTGTACATTTATAAAAACTAATATGGATACATCCATTGACTGTAGCACATTTTAAAATAAGATATATTTTCTGTGAAAAAAAGCCATATGTGGACCCCTGCTAGGTTGAAAGCACTGAGATTGGGAAGGGAAGGATTATATTAATATCACTTCCTTGGTGAGCAGTAGGTGAAAGCTTATATCTCACACACATTACATGTTTCTTTGGGTTGAGTGTAGGGTCCGTGCTCAAAAACCCAAGCTAGTAATACTCCTTTATCTGGTACATATACCGTCTGGAACACAATGTCCCTATGATTGCTTTTTTGGCACCGACCAGAGAAAGTGAAAGCTTGAGGGTCATACATTTAGCCTGTAAGTAAAAATCACTTTCTCTCTAAATTCATTGAATGGAAATAGTCATATGAACTCTTCTCCCTCCCTATATCCAGTTTTGCAATGACGTGTAAAATCACCTTCTATATGATCTTAAGCTAAAAGGGCTTATTTCAGGATAATATAGAGTAATTCATAATGAAAATTTAAGTTATATAGTCTAGGCCAGGTTATCTCAGTGTGTGATACCTGAACCAGTAGCATCAGCATCATCTGGCTATTTGTTAGAAACTCAAAATCCTAGACCGGCCCCATCCTGGGGGTGGGGCTTAGCAATCTGTTTTAACAAGCTCTCCAGTGTTTCAAATGCTTGCTAGTATTTGAGAAATCTTGTTCTAGTCTGTGGGTGCTATAGAGGTATAGAAAGCTATACAACACAAATAGAATTGTAACCTTAAATTACTCCTTTCTAGTGTATTTGTGATAGTTTGTTAGCTCGATCTAATAACAATAGAAACAGCTCTAGATACTAGAGCTCACTGTACATGGTACAATTCTCAAAATAATGATATGACATAGATCCTCTTGTTATTTCCACTTTATGTAATAACCTACCTAAGGGTCAAGAGGATAGATCGGTGAATTTATGAGTAAATAAGCTAGTATATAAATATAAGAAGCACAGTTTTAGAGTAGGGGCCTTAATTGACTCTACCAGGTCAATTTATTTTCCTCACTAAGACTTAACCCAACCTAAATTTCCATTTTTATTCTTGCATTGTCTTTACATGCAGGGGTTGAGCACCTTCCTCTGCAAAGGTAAAGGTCGTTGGTTTTGTTCTCCAAGCTTTGTTCCATTTTGCTGTTCTTATTCCCTACAGTTTGCATATTGTATGGACTTCATTAATATATCTTTCTGCTGATACTGCTGTAAGTCTTCCTTCCTGCTGTTGCCAGGGCCAACCTCTCTGCTGCACTTTGTCAAAATTGTGTGCCCCAATTCTTTAAACCTTGGATCACTGAGAGCATATATTGAGAGGTTCTGATGGTGCATCTCCTAGAAAGCCTATACTTAGGGATATCCAAGGATGCTTCTAGGAAGGCAGAACCTACTTCAGTCTTTAGCAATTAAAATGGATTATCTCTGCTCCAGAAGCTGCCTGCATGCCTTGGCTCATCATTCTCTTCTATTTTCAAAGCCAGCAATGGGTGATTTCTCAAATCTCATCACTTGGACACTAATTTTTCTGTGTCTCTCTTCCCTTATGACTACATTGGATGTAACAAATAATCCAGGATAATCTCCTAATTTTAAAACCAGCTAATTAGCCACTTTAATTTCATCTGCAACCTTAATCTCCCTGGCCACATAATATAACATAATCATGGATTCTGGAAATTAGGATGTGGCCATCTTTGGGAAGCCGTTATTCTGCCTACCATCCTGACCAACTCAGAACTTTAAATTTTATCCTTTTACTGACCACAATGTTTGGTTTACAAAAGCAGAAACTATGTGAGTATAGAATTACAAATCAAATGAACTTGCTTATTGATCTCAGTCAGCCTACTTCCATAATAAACGTGGCTCCATGTTTCCAGACATCCCCAATATCCTTTGGTCTTTTCTTTACCAGTCTGTGTAACTCTCTTGGCTCCAAAACTGACATCCTATGAGATTTCCTTGACAACTTACTCCCATTCCACTCCATTCATTCCAGCTTTCTCTATCATCAGTATCCTCCGCTTAGTGTCCAGGACATATTTGTGGATTTCTTTTTGACAATATCAACTGTTAATAGATGTCTTAATTTTGTCTGTGATGTGGGCATTTTGCTAGTTTGCCCTGTGATTGACCTTCTTCCTTCACCAACACCATCAACTTCCCAAGGATAAAGTATTGTCTACACCCCTTCAGCTTTTTTTAGTTTCTAATGCAAAGGGTTTTTTTTTTTTTCATATTTGCCTAATAGTTTTCTCAAACTCATGTCAATTACAAAGATTTGCTTAAAAAAGTTCTTCAGAGTACTTTATAATTAGTTGAATAATACATAATTCTTGGTCAATTACCTCTGTTCTCATTATTTTTTCAATCCTTTCTAAGTGAAGCCTTTTAATGGAAGCCATTCTTGGTCAAAAAATTCAATTTCTCAGTATGGCACAGACAAATTGCCAGGATTTATCAAGCTCTTGCTAGACTGTACCTAGCACTGTGCTGAGGACTTTACATATCTTTTTCATCATCACCTGAAATTTCTGAATTAAATAGTATTTCTACTCTTTGTAAGTTTTAATCAGATAAGTTGAGTCACAGAGAGTTTAAGTAACTTACTTAATGATCACACGGCAAGTAAGGGGCAGACTGGCTTGACCTCAGCTCTCAGTCACAAACCCCAGAATTTTTAGTATGAAGCTATAGGTGCTGGCCCTCTGGGTAGCTCACTTCAGTTGCTCAACCAGCTGCCTCAGGAACCATGTCAAATCAAACCTATTAGACTACAAACTGCCTTTCCAATTCAATTCAAGGAGTATTTATTGAATATATGCTACATGCCAGGTGTCATTTACCTGTGATTCTGCAATGTTTGTGCAAATTCAGCCTTAGAGCGTTATACACTTTCTTCAGAAGGCTGTGTCTCAAATATAGAAATTGTTAATGCCAAGGACATTCTTAAAATTGCTATCGATGCAAATGCATTCTGAATATGCTATGTAGATGTTGATAAAAAGAAAATAATAAACTTGATTTGCATAAACAAAAATCAGCAGCAGTTGTTTCGTCAGTTCTTCTCAGAAAGCAGTTGTACTTAATGTGGAGCAAAATGTCCCAGAGATGTTTGCACAGAGAGGAAATTAACGCAGTAGAAACTGCTTGGCTCCTGGGTAATGAAAACCCAAGATGTACATAAAGGGTAGAGGGGAGAAGGGGAAGGGACTGATGTTGACAATTATCTTGAAATATTGTTCATTTTTTGTCTGTTCCTCCCATGTACGTGTACACGTAGCACTTGTATTCTGGAGATCTTACTTCTCAGAGACAGTGTTGGTCTGCCTTTAGGATATCATAGCATATTACTTGTATCCTTTGGTTTCTGGTCATGCCTCTTTAGAAAGACAGCAAAAGGCAGGTGGTACATACAAACTAGCGAGGGCTCCTCTGAAGCACTGAGCATGTACTCCTGTTACAAACCTGGGAGGGCAGGTAGGCTAATTATGACCCAGGACTTACCTTTCTATTTAGGCTCTAAGGGATGTTGGAGGGCCAGTTGGATTCCAAAGACTGAGTCATTTGTTTATGTGCACTTTTCGGAAAATTCTAAGAATTAGTTTTCACTTCTGAGTTCAATTAATTCCATCCTCTGACTTGTCTCTCTTCATACCTAACAGCATTCTCCAGAAGCTATAAAAATCTCTAGAGGTCCTTGAAGTAATGAGAAAGCTGATGGTTTTTTTTCCCTCCCTAATAATTATGTTTTGATTTCTCCATAACAGTCTTTAGTTTACTGCCAGTTGTCAGCACAGCTTTTTGCAGCTTTCACCTCTCGGTGATGAAAGCTCTCCGACCTCTTGCCTGCAGGTTCATCCTCTGCGGGCCACCTTGCTTTTGCAATTCCCCTCTGTGTGAATTTGTCCACTAGGTGGAGCTGTAACAATTTAGCTCACAGATCACAGTGTGTGACAGATTAAATTCACTGACCACTGCTTAGTACTCTGGGGAAGCATATTGCTGTGGCCCAGAATCGCAAATCAAGTGCAGAGTCAGAAAACAGAACAACAAATCCCATAACAGGAACACAATTGGAGATAACAAATTCCATGGGACAAATGCACGTTGATTCCACAAGCGAGCCCTGTGTTAGGCCTCCTGCATTGCTGGCCTAATTCCTATTTGGTTGGTGGTAGTGAAAAAACAAACAAACAAACAAAAACCCTCTGCACGCAGTCAGGAAGCCTGGGTTCTGGACCTAACTCAGCCACTCACCAGCTGCAGGCTTCATCTTTCTGAGGCTCTGTGCTCTATCTGTAAAATGAAGGGATTAGAGCAGATGACTTTGAGGGTCTCTTCCAAGTGTAACTCTGGATTTCACTCTAAAATTATAATCAAATTGTAACTTTTTTTTTATAAAAACAGGGGAAGGTGTGAATTTAAATGTCTGCTCTTCAAGTCTTCCTTCTGAGCTAAAATCCATCTCTATCCATATCTATATCTATACGTAGTTGTGAAATAAATATTTGAATGATTTTTCTCACTTTAATTGTAAAAATAGGACAAAGGAGGGGATTTCCAAATCTCAATGTGAGATGTTGATTGTGTAAATTTAAAGGCAAAAGTTTGGTCTTCTTGGAAGGAATTTATTCACCATCCCTCCAAATAAGCTTGCCCAGCAAATGTAGTCTGTTAAGTGTCTGTACCTTTATTTATATAGATCTTTGCCTGTCAATATCCTTTTCTATTGTGGAATTAATGCCACTGGATTTCAGCTCTGACGCAGAGGTTGCTCCTCACTGAGAAAGGTGAATATTCCCTATTTGCAGCTCATTTGGAATTTATGTTTTATGCATGTGCCTCAGTTTTATATCCTGAAACAAAATCCTTCCGTTTTTAAAATACCACTTTTGCAGGGGGGGATTTCTCTAAAACGAGAATGAATACATGTTTTGGTCAGAAGATATTAGAAATTGATACCTATTTTCCTTCCTCTCCTGTCTAAAATCCTCTTTTCCTCTCCTCAGCCCACGACAGTGAACCCTGGTCATTTTAATCTATTCTTTGTAAAACATTAATTGGATACGTAGAAGCACAGAAAACCTAATAGGTATTTTTCTTTTTTTTTTTTTTTAATGATGGAAAGGGCATCAGAGATCATTCAGTTAAACCCTTTTTATTACACCAGTGAGGAACTGAAGACCCAGAGGTTAAGTGGCTTACCCAAAGTTATTCAGTGAATGAGTGAAAATATTGTCTTAGAAGGACACTCGGACTGAACAAAAGGAGGGCTAAATCCATTCTTTATTTTCTCTACTTGTATAATCCCATATTTTGACCCAAGCATAGCTGTGTCTATAAGATGGGATTCCCTATTCTTTGGTTGGCATGTCATGTCTAATTAATGCTGAGCGATTTGTGGGGTGTGTCTGGTAGTATCATAAATGGACTATAACCCAAAGAATGGAGTAGGATAGGACAGAGGCTTCCAAAATGTGTTCTGTGGCAACTAGTTCAGTGAAATGACCCACCAAAAGGGCTCTGCATCAAGTAAATTGACATAGACGCTCTCCTTGAATGATCTTTAGCCAGGCTTTTCTGAGCTCTCTTCTCCACTAGACCTTGACCTTGTTCCCTCCTTTGCCCTCCAACCCCTTCACCTAGTCTAGCCCAGTTGAAGCAAAAATCCTGCTAAGTCACTTTAGCGATAATTTCCCACCCTTAATACCTGATTGCCTTTTAAGTCAGTTTAGCTATAATCTTCACCCTTGGTGTTGCCTCTTAGTACTTTTCCATCTATGTACCTCCTCTCTCTGCTCACTGGCTATAAATCCCCAGTTTGGCTATTTTTCCTGTATTAAGAGTTGAGCCCAATCTCTCTCCCCTATTGCAAAGACCCCACTGTAAAAGTCTTGCATAAAGTCTTCCTTACAATTATAACAAGGGTGAGAATACTTTTTTTAAACAAGATACAATGAAATACTACTACACATTATGCTTTACAGAGGATCCATTATACCTGTAGCCCATTTAGTCTCTGAGAAGTTCTATAATAGAGAAGACTGTTTACCACTGTTTAACCTATTATTGCGAAGTCACTTGGCCTTTTTTCTTGAAAGATTATATATTAACATCCATGTGATTTAGTTCCCATATAATTCATTTTGTGATCAGAAGCAGCCTCCACGTCTCCTGTCATTATCATCAGCCTCTTGTTTTCCAAGTCTGCATACTTCTGAATGAATCGATGGAGAACACAGACAGGAAGACAGACGGAGGCTGGCCAGGACTTCCTGCCATACTTGTGAGGAAGTCCAATGCCCTGAGCTGTTTACATGTTCATACTTAAGCATATGCCTCATGATAGAAAATGAGCTTGTAACCAGGGGTTCATGTATAGAAACTAAAGAGAGAAATTTTAACTATTGTACTTTATATATATTTATGTTTGTAAGTTTTGCCTTCCTTTCTAACATACCTATGTTTATTTTCATAAAATTATGTTTCCTTTCAAAAGGAAAGGAAACATAATTTTATGAAAATTATGATCCAGTGATCCAGTGATCTCCTGTATTCTCTGGCATATAGACCCACATATCTCTGAGGAAATGCAGAGAAGACAGAGGCAAGACAACAGATGTAGTTAGAAAATGTGGTGTGGTTTCCCACTCTGCTTCCTTTTAGTTGTGTGCTCTTGGGCTGTCTAATCATCTGCCGTATGTGAGGCCACACAGCTCCAGCCAGATGGGGACAATCGGAGCTGCTCTGCCTGCCACACAGTGTTGTTATGACGTCAAAGGTGGTAGCATATGGGAAAATTGTATAGAGCGCTTCACAAACATAAGGCTCTGTGATTATTGTGTCGGATAGGTGGCAAAACTGGGGTCTCATTCTTTTCTAAATTTGCTTTCAGGAAGACACTTTGCCTTGTGATATCTGGGCAGAATGATTATTAGTAAAAGTGCTTCCTTGTAATTGAAGCAAATTTAAAAAAAGTGCTAGAAAAAGTGCTTCCTTGTAATTGAATCAAATAAAACAGTGGGGACAGGAGGCTATATATCAGACCTGATCCACTAACTTGTAAGAGATGTTTTGAGTTGTATAAAAACACTGTAGACACATCTGGTGATATTATCATCTCATTTTGTGAATGAAAACTTCACATCATATTGAAAGCTTCTCTAGGACAGAAATGTCCTCCAGATGTATTTTCAAAAAAGCCTTAAAGATCGCATTAAAAAATCATAGGCTTAAATGGCTTCTTTCCATCCAAGTTGCTAATGTTCTTACTGGTGCTCTTTCTGAGGAATAAGAACACTCCCTATTGATCCAAAGGAAAAGAAAACTTGTTAGCTAACATCTTGTATAGGTGGGGGTGGGAATGGGTGGTTATAAGGTTATCTTAATATAATCTCATGTATATGTCAAAGGACAACAGCGTGTGAAGGGAAAGTGCTAAATGGGAGTCATGATATTGGGGTATTTAATTCAATCAACCCATTTTTATTGAGCACTTTCTCTTTACCCAGCTAGCCATTAGATTAATAATGGGCACCACAGAACATGGAGGCCCTGGCATTATGGAGCTTCTCTCAGATAGTAGGGGTGGGGAAGCCATGATTAACTGAGGTGAATTGAATCCGAGGATGGGAGGATATGATTGCTTGAATGGGTCAGGATGTGGAAAAAGAATGCTTTGAATAGGATTACCTAGGATTTATCCCAAAGTATGACACTGCACAGCTGCGATCTGGGCAGAAAACAAAAAGCATTTCTGGTTATGAAATTCCCTACATTTTAAAGTAATTCCGGAGCATGCCGGAAAAAGTCACTGGAAAGAACACTTAAGGCAGAAATCAAATCTAGACTCAGTTTTGCTGCTGATGAGGTTGTAGCCTTGCTCAAGTCCCTCAGCTTTAGTATTTGTCATCAAATTTGAACTAGACATTTTCTAAGCTCCTATCCATATCATATATTCCATTATTTGATGATTCTGTGACTATTATAGTTATTCCTGCTATTTCACTCAAATTAAGTGTTCACATTTTTCTTCACTAGAACTCATTATGAAAAATGACTGACAAAATGTATTGCTTGACAAGCTAGATTAAAAATATCTGGATATTTGTCTTTGGGGAGGGATAAAGTTTTTATTATTATTTTTTTAAACATAATCACTTCTGTGCTAAACAGGATGCCCTCCTGCTATTCCCACACAAATTTTATATCATGCACTGAGGTTACCACTATGTAATAGCCTGCAAATTACAGTTAATGAGTGGTGCTGAACAATTGTCTATAGGGCCAGAAGGTCTGCTCTGACATTGCTTTCCTCTGCATGGGAACAGATTTGATTTTTTTTTTTTCTTTTTTCTTCATCCACACAAGTGACTCAGCTTGCTTGGGGAAAAATAATCCAAAACACAATATTGTCTTAGGCTCAAATAATGAATGACTTGTGTACTGCTTACTATAATTATTGTATTGATATTCTAAACTAAGCTTGTCAAGCACCCTTAATTAAAGCTAAGGCAGGGAGGTGTGGAGTTTGATCTGTAACTATAGAGAAGTGGATGATATCTGTTAAAAAAAGCCAGCTAGTGTGTGGAGGGGACGTTTGGGGCTAACTGGAGATGCATAGTACTATTGACAACTAAGAAAGACAAGCTTTTAGTGTTTACAATGTATAATGATTACTAAGCAGTCCACCAGTAAAGTAATCTTTAATCCATAGATCTCCAAGCATCTTAAACACATTGATTTATTAAATGTGGCCTCTGCAACAGTAATGTCTTCAAAATTAAATCACTTAACCTCTCACTTCAACATTGTTACTGTTACCTGCTGCAATATCTACATGACACTGAAACACGAAGCCAAGGCAGTCAATTCATTAAAAATAAATAAATAAATAAGTCAAACTTGTTAATTGCACTATGTCAGATTAGTTAATTGGCACTGTGCCCATCAAACAAGGGACTTTTTGGATGAATTATTCTTTTCTCAGCTTGATTTGGTCTGATTCAGAATCTGAATCAGATTGTTGTAATCTTTCCTTTTTGTAAATTTTGGAGCTAGGACAGGTTCTTTTACTTTTATTATCTATGTTTTACAATAATTAGTAAAAATGATGTTTTATACATCTTTGATGGATGATAATTAATCCTAAAAAAGTTGAATTTTATAATGCATTTAGTTAAAATGTTAGACCTAATTTAGGTTCTCAGATGTCTAAATGATAAAAGAGATTATGTTCCTTAAACCTGCATTTTATTGTGTTATTTTACTGAGTTTTAAATGAAGCAACCAAAAACTTTCAAGCACACTCCTGTTATTGAGTTTTCAGAAGGTTCTACGATTTCCCAATAGATCTAAGTAAAGTTCTCTTATTGGGTTGTAGTGGAAATCATTACATAAAATTTAAGGAAATATCACACTTCTGATATTTTAAGTCACCAGTATTCCTTCTATATATATACCTAATTTCAATGGATGTATCAAATCTTAATAGAAACAAAAAATAATCTGTGGCAACATAGCTTTGACTAGGTAGAAGGGTACCCTCTAGGAAGAATCTGTTTTTAATCAAGTAAAAGCAAAAATGACATATACTGGGCTTCTGACAAGTCTCTAGGATCCCTGGGATGAAATTATTTGCATTAACTTAATATTAATATTAGTGATAGGCTTTGCTATTGCCACTACCAATGATTCTTATAATGGAAGCTATGAACATACACCCATGCATCATGAGCTGACAGCATTCAAAGGTTGATTTTACTAAAACTTGTTTAATAGAACTAAAAGGGATCTCAGGATACATACAATTATACATCTTCCTTTTAGGATCAGGAAACAGAGGTCCATAGAAGTTATGATTCAGGGCTCTGATGTTAAGGATGATGTTAATAATAATTCATATTTATAGATAATTTACTGTATATAGTAGAGAATAGTGGTTAAAAATGCAAGTCCTAGAGTCAGGCTACCCAAGTTCAAATCCCAGGTTTACCATGACCTAGCAAAGCATCAACTATCTTACCTGTAGATGGGAGCTAGACAAAGTGCATACCTCATTTGATCAGAGGCTTAAATACTGTAATGCATGTGAAGTTTTGACAGTGTATTATATAGAGAGCACTCAATGAAACATTAACAATTATTTTATGCCAGATTTATCAATGACTGTACAAAGTGGTCATTATTATTCTTGTTTTACAGTTAAGGAGACTGAGTCTCAGAGATTTTTAATTATTTGGCCCAGGGGACATAGCTAGTAAATGATAGCATGATTGTTATCCCAAACAGAAGAAGACGATTATAGAGATTCTTACAACCTCATTCTTAACATCTTTAATATAATTACTAATGTTTTGATGAAAAGAAATTTCTTGGGGTCCTTCCAGGGAACATAATGAGCAGTGGGTGAAAAGACTGTACAGATTAATCCAACATTCCTATTCTCCTAAGCCTCTGGATTCTTTTCTCTACACTGCAATGTAGGTCAACAATGAGTCCGTGTTAGTCTACCAACTAGGGAAACTGTGAGAACCATGGCCAGCTGTTTATGTTAACACCTCAAATTCAGAATCTCTGGTATATGTACAGTTATTCATGGATTCAGAAAAATCCAAGGCAATCTTCCTTCTTCCCTATCCTAGCACTCTTGGAATGAATATATATATATATATATATATATATATATATATATATGTCTCTATATCAGTATAGAGATATAACCTCATGTTTCTAAATTGCTGAAACCCATCTTATGTATATATATACTAGCTCTTTCTGTGTAGGTCTTTGAAATCCTTTCCTTAAATTATTCTGGAATCTGATTCTAGTCAAGGGTCTGGAAGCAAAGTTGGGTACTGGCATTGGGTACTGAAAGCATTAGCATCCCCTTGAAAGAGCACTGCCTTGAATTAGGTCATTAAAGGTATTCAAGCAAAGTATGTTGTCTCTTCACATGTGGGACGGAGTCCTGTAAAGGATGTCAGTGAGATTTAGAGTGTCAAGGTACTCATATTCATCTACATCTACCCAATATCCCCATTCCATTCCTCAAGGTACTACCCTTTTCCACACTGTGGCCTAGCTTTCATATGTGACCTGGTAGGTCTATGAATTCATTTGGTTTTCCAACCTGCAGAATCAAAAGTTGACTCTCTTTTTCAGATAGATCAACCCTAAAACCTGTAAAAGAAATATTTCTTTAGGGCAGTCATAGAAGTTCTATATGGTTTTCTGACCATATCGTGAGCTGAAAATTGAAAGTACTGGTCTTGACATTTTCTTCTTGAATGCTCTCCAGTGCAATCAGAATTAGCCATGCTGCTTTATGACCCTTGAGTGCCTTGCAACCTACATTATACTCTTGCAGAAGCTACTTGATCTCTTTCATTTAAGGCTTCTACAGGTAATAATTTAAATAGCTATTTAACACTGAGTGATTTGGAACATCACTATGCTATTTTCTGCTCTACAATATTGTGGGCACTTCCTTGAACCCTAACCATTAAAGATGAACTATCCTACCTCACCATCATTGAAGGTTTCTTTTCTGGAATTAATCCTGGTAACAAATATTGTATTTGAGATTGATCACAACAAAATCATACACCCCTCTAAGTATTCCTAGAGGAATGGATGGGATACAATACAGGAAATTGGTTACTTATAGGGCAGTTGTCAAGAGTGGAGGATCAGAGTTCAGGGAAACTACCAATATCTCACATTTGCTATGAATTTTCATTTTTATTCAGAATGGCAAGAAATTTTAGAAGGTAAAGGAATAATCACTATAGCTTACAGCCTAGAATCAGATGATTTGCTAAAGGGTTCCTGTAAATTTGCGCATTTGAATCTACCCACCTGCTCATTGTTGCTGGAGTAGCAGCAATATTGCTTCTGCCTGCCTTTCACCTTTCAGTCTAATTTGCATGACTTTCATTGCTAGCCAATAAGCTAGACACGCGCTGGCAAAGTATTTTCATGTAGGTTATAAGTGGGGGGTTAGTTACATATTGCATATAGTTTTTAGCTCTTAATTCATGACTTGACAATTGATAAAAATGCTTACTAATTACTAGTTGTTGCTATTATAACTCTTCTTCAGCAATATCACATATAGTTAACTATCTCTTTAACTGTTGTAAGTACATATAACTACTGTAGTATAAAGACTATCAAGATATACAGTAGCAGATTGGTTAATTAAAGCCCCCTCTCTTGTATTAATAGAGTCATAAGTCCTCTTAATCGAAGAATGCTCTTTGTCTGAGGTATCATTCTAAGGTAATGCAATATTATTCTTTAACTTCTGAAGACATAAGAAGGAAAGTCTTTAAAAACTTGTTTTCCAAAGGTACAATCATAGAATAACTGCTACTTTACACACAGGATCACATTTAATTCTTCCCAAGTATATCATGAGGCAAATACTTCAAGTACCTGTGTTTTGCAGGTAGATAAATTGTGGACCACTTGAACTGAGTAGCAGGTACAAACTTACAGAGTTATTAAGCAGTACAACTGCAGCATCTAAACTCCCAACTGCTACATGATTTTACTTCTCAGAGTACAGATAAGATTACATTTCCAGACTCCTACCATTAAATCTTGTTTTCTCCCAGAACCTAAAATAACTTTATCCCCCTCCCTCCCTCTCCCTCCCTCACTCTCCCTCCCTCCCTCTCTCTCTCTTTCTATCTCTCTACCTCTATCTCTATCTCTCTCTTAAAGAATCCTTTCCTAGTCTCATCCTTAACTTTGTAAACTTTCCCACTTTTCCTCTGGGAATTGCAATCTTTTTCCTCCTCTCAACAGTTTCTCACTTTTTCTTAGATTCCTTAGGCATTCCTCTCCTGGCAAAACAGTATGATTAGAACATTACTACTTATGTATTTCAATTGTCCTCAAACACAACTGTTGACTACACAAAATGGCAACACTTAAATAATTAAGAACCCTTTATCACTTAGGAGAAAATGCTCTCTTATCGGACTTCTTTTGCACATTATAAAGAAATGCAACTGAGAGTTGCAAGTTAGTTATATCTATTCATAAGGCAGTAAAACGTAATTTTTAAAGTGTATTTCATAACTCAGTCTTGCCCATTAATTTAGACTGACTTTTCCCTAATTGATACAAATTAATCGTCATACTTAGCTCTTCCCATAGGTATGTACACACACACACACACACACACACTCACACACTAGCAAATAGATTTCATACAGATATAATTGCAATAGTTTTCTATTTTTTAATCTTTCTTCTGGCAATATTGCTCCATCCATCCATTAAAAATATAACGAAAGTACACCAGCTCCTTTTAACTATGCAATGTTGATTGCATTCAATTAATTAAATAGAGAAAGAAAATGGTGCCCAATCACTTATTGAAATTATTGCTCAAGAGCTATATTTTTTTCTCTAGCTACCCCTAGAAATTCTTCCCAGAGGATGTAATACAAATTAGTCAGCTCCAAAGGGTTAATACAAGCACCATCAAGCCACTCCTTTACCTGGCAAATTATATCACTCTTCAGCATGTGTCACTTGCACAACTTTTCAGCTCTTTCCTTCCTAAGATAATAGGCCCAGAAGCTGGATGCTGCTGCGCTTCGGCACCTGTCATTTTGACATTTCATGCTTTCTTTAGAAAAGAGAAGTTGGTAGAATGTGAGAAAAGTGGAACTTTGACAGGTTGTCAGAATATCTTGCAGCACAAACCAGCCTGCCAGCCAGCCTGTTTTCTGGTATATTTCAAAGTCTCCTAGCAAACGAACTGCAGTTACTGACTGAAGAACTTCTTAAGTAGGAAGATTCTTTACTTTTTACAGATTGAAATTAAATAATTTCACTTGAAATTGGTTTAAATTTTAGGTGGCTTACTCACAGTTGCATATCAACTAAAATATAACTTGGACAAGCCAAAACTGATAAAAGTATCTTAACTGTTTCTTTTATTTGAATTTAATAGTCTTTGATTGAGGATGGGCATCTATAAGTCCAAAACAGTCCATGAAATGACCTTGAGCTTGCAACCAGTGAATAGTTAGTGTCTCGTTCAAACTAAAAGGGTCTGGCATGCAAGCACAAACAAGGCAGCAGGGAAAAATAGGTCAGGAACTATGCCTTTAAAAATACTACCAACAAAAGGAAGAAGAATGTAGGTTAGCCGCGATAAGCTATGGGAAATGGTCATGCAGACAAATGGTCTGTATAAAATATGTTAGTGAGGGCAAGATCTCCTATCAACTACACTTCAGTTGGGAATGTTTCCAGCTGCACAGACTGCCTCAGAAGGAAAAACTAAGAGTACAATATAGTAGAGTCAAATTATTGATGGGAAAAGTATTTTATTTCTTTTATCTGAACTTGATACCAAGAAAAGCAAAAAGGAATGAAGAAAATTTTATGTAACTCTCCTAGAATTCCTGGTATCGTTATTCAGAGATAATTCTGACTTTCCTAACATCAATGTTTTCAGATCCCCCTCCCCATCACAATATAGTAACTGTAAACCAGTATGTAGTTTACTCTCGTATAATTTGTATGTCTTTCTATGCATATCTTTTTTTTCTTTTTTTTTTGGCTGTGTTGGGTCTTCGTTGCTGTGCATGGGCTTTCTCTAGTTGCGGCGAACAGGGGTTACTCTTTGTTTTGGTGTGTGGGCTTCTCATTGCGGTGGCTTCTCTTGTTGGGGAGCACTGGCTCTAGGTGCACAGGCTTCAATAGTTGTGGCATGTGGGCTCAGTAATTGTGGCACATGGGCTTAGTTGCTCCGCGGCATGTGGGATATTCCTGGACCAGGGATCAAACCCATGTCCTCTGCATTGGTAGGTGAATTTCTAACCACTGTGCCACCAGTGAAGTCCCTCTATGTATATCTTTGAAACTACTTTTAAAAAGGAAAATTATTTGGGTTTTATTTAATTGAGACTTTATGGCATCTAGGGAATAAATGCCAACAGTTAATGTTCATCTAACTTCAATAAACCTTACATCTGTGACTATTTTTAATAATACACATTGCTAAAATCATTGTATTATATGTAATACAGTCTTCATCTATATGACATAGTACACTCCTCTAGATGTTATATCCCCCTTTTCCATCTGACACAGGATTTAAAGATATGATAACCTGCCCCACATACACTGTCTTCTAAGGGCATCTTCCTGAAACACAATTGTTACTGTCTAAATGACTCTGTTTTACACTGTGTGACTCCCCTGACACATTCAAACATTGTTTAAAAAAAAAAAAAGATGATTACTGGCAAAGCCTAGCCCCAATCTCCTTGATAACAAACAAATAAAATGGTTAGCTCCAACACAGCATTTACCAGGTAGAAATGGAGCATAATCAATAAGAATGCCTCGAATTTGAGTGCATCTGGTCTGGCAAACCAGCTCTCCATGTGAAAGATCAGTGATGGCATAGGAGGTAAGGTAATCAATGGTTAGCTAAATCAGTTGGCAGATAGAGGATATGTGCAAGGAAAAGCAGAGATGCCATGACAGAAAAAGGCTGCTCTCCAAGGTCCTGACAAGTTTTAAGTAATGTCCATTCTTATTATAAGCATTTCTCCTGAAGCAACTTGAGTGGACTTGTTCCTTAATACCAATAAACAACTGATTATAACAGACCTATCTAAGCAAATGTGAGCCTATGCATAAAAATCATTATCCTTTACATTTGAAGATTATATTTCTGAACATTCTACTGGTCACCTGGTGGCAAAATATGATACATTTGCCTAAGTCCTTTCAATCCTATTCATATATATTAACCTCTTACCTGGAGGACCTTGTTTTCTTTTTTATTTCCTTTTTTAATTTTTGCATTAACTCTCTTTTGCAACTCAGCCTCTTTTTGTTGGTGGGCAGGCACTCTATTTTCTATCTTAGGATGATTCCCTCCATCTCTTATATAGAGACCTTTACCTATTTTGTGTGGTTAAAAAAAAATACATATATTGTGTTGCTTGTTTGTTATTTTTTTAATGAGGAGTATATGTGTCAAAAAGTCCTAGGCTGTGATTCAGGGGACCCAGATTCTAGTTCTTTCTACAAATATGGGACCTGAAAAGTATCACTTCACTTTTTGATTGCTAGTTTTCTTATCTATAAAATTGTAATAATATTACTGACTCATAGTTTGTTGTGAAGTTTAAATGGAATTGCATGCACGAAATTTCTTACCATGATATCTGAAAATTGGCTGATGTGTAATAACATGTGAGGAATTTAGACCTGAGAGACTTTGTTCAACCTTTGAGGTATATCCTCAGGAAAACTTATACTTTTCTTTATTCCTCCAATTTCTGAACATAACCCATTTATATATATATATATATATATATATATATATATATATATATACACACACACACACACACACACACATATATATTTATTGAGCACCAATAATTAATTACCAATTCATTAAATATATTTGTTTATTAATTCTCCCATTGAGTTTCTGTCCCTTGGAAAATGTTTATTTAATAGGTCATGACAGTTAACTTACATTAAGTACTCCTTATGTGCTATAAATTTCATTTTCAAATACTGCAAAAACCTGTGGAGGTCTCATCACTCTTATTTCACCACTAAGGAAACTGAGACAATGACTATTTAAGTAAAGGACCCAACTATGAGTAATTGGAAGAGTCAATGTTCAGATACTTGTGGATTTGATTTATGAGCCTGGATCTTTAACTACTAAGCTTCCTGCCCATTTGCTTCTCCACATTTTATCCTTCTCCCACTGTCCACATTGTGTCCCACTTTCCAAAGTTTTCTGTTTGTCATTCTAACAACCACAATCCTATGTATTTTATTATTTGATGTTCTATGTGTTTTAATCATGACACCCTAAATAAACTGTGTAGAAATTCAGGAAAGAGGTCGTGGTTTAAATGTTTATATACCTCTGGGAGTATACCAATAGCAAGGAGTATGGGTGGTGGAAACCTTCAATCTGTCGTAGGTCAGTCAGAAGCATAGGTAACAATCTGGACTTGCAACTGACTTCTAAAGTAGGAGTGTGTGTGTGTGTGCGTGTGTGCGCACATGGGCGCATGTGTGTGGTCATGTGGGACTGAAATCTTAACCTGTGGACACTATGTCTTGGTGGATAGTGTCAGGATTGGGCTGAATTCTTAGGTACCAGCACGCTGTCCAAGAATTGCTTGTTGGTATGGGGAAATTGCACCCCCTCGCCCCAGAACATCCCAGAAATTTGGGTCCCAGTACACCTGCAAAATGCTTAACATAGTGGTTTGCATTCACATGTGACCCATGAAGTTTCACATAAATTACAGTTAAAAAAAAAATCACATGTTCTCTGTGGTGCTTTAAGAAAGCATAATCTTTCTTAGTGATACACCTTATCTGTGTTCCATCATTACACAAAGTTTACTTGTTTCTGTTTCTCTATTTTTCTGGGAAAGGGAGCAGTGGTGAGAGATGATTTTATGCTATTTTTGAACATCAAGTTCAAAAGAGTTTCTTTTTTTGGAATAAACAAAATTCTTGTACAGGTGATTTTATGGTGTCTAAAGAGAGACCTTCCAAACAAAATTTTGTCTTAGAAAACCACAGTCCTCAAATCAGTCATAACCTCTCAGGCCTCTCAGATGATTTTGTGCTATATTATAATGATTATATTTGTCTCTCCACTGAAATTTGAAACTCTTCAGAGCTAGTTCTACACCCATATTATTATTATTATTTTTTTATAAATCCCTTGATACAATGTTTGGTCCCATAGCAGGCACCCAATGAAATCTAATAGAATGAATGAATTATGTACTGGCCTTAAAGCCTGATTCAGGTTCTGTGTGACTTTCCATGGCTCACTGAAAAAGATGATGAGATATCTGTGGATACTGACCTCACTTCTTTCAAATCCTGTTGCATGAAACCCTGGTTTTACTTCTTCCTTATTTTCACTGTATCTCACCTTCTTCTCCCTTCATCAGCTCTGTCAATTTTCCCTAGATGCCAGAAGACAGAAAGGACTTGTTCTATCCAAATCAATATTTCTCCAAGTCCGTTTGCTTCACGCTTGAACCTCCTCTTTTGAAACTCAGAACTTAAAAATATGAATCCTCACTTCTTTGGACTCTGTCTGGTAAAGGTATCCAATTGACTAATTTCTTTTTTTTTAAATAATTTTTTTAAATTAATTAATTAATTAATTAATTAATTTACTTTTAGCTGTGTTGGGTCTTCGTTTCTGTGCAAGGGCTTTCTCCAGTTGCGGCAAGCAGAGTCCACTCTTCATCGCGGTGCGCAGGCCTCTCACTATCGCGGGCTTTCGTTGCGGAGCACAGGCTCTAGATGCGCAGGCTCAGTAGTTGTGGCTCACAGGCCCAGTTGCTCTGCGGCATGTGGGATCCTCCCAGACCAGGGCTCGAACCCATGTCCCCTGCATCAACAGGCAGATTCTCAACCACTGCGCCACCAGGGAAGCCCCTGACTAATTTCTTAAAGAGGAATAACTCACTAGGTAATAAGGAATAGAGTCAGGTGGATGTGGGGAGCTGAGGTAAAAAAAAAAAAAAAAAAAAATATATATATATATATATATATATATATATATATATATAACCATATATTACTATATATATATAATATTATTACTACTGAATGAATGAAAATTGTCTATAATTTTAACAATAAAAATGCATAGTGTACTGTTAAAAGATTTATTTATAAAAGATCTTAAATCATTAGCTCTTATGGCTAAATAATTGACCAAGAGTTCATTGTTGAATCCCCAACTGAGACCTACCAGATTCATTGCAGAGTCTGATCATCTGCAAAAGGAAAAAATAAAAGGTACAGCAGTCTAGTGACTGTGTCTGGGTTCCCTGCCCTTCATTCAATCCCAGTGTCCTCTTCCACATCTCTCAGTACCTTCAGCTGGGTTATCTTCAGGGCAGGGAGACCTCAGTGATGGAACTTCCCCTGGTATCAGAGCATGACTGCAGATCAAGGTAGCTTGATCTTTCACCTACAAAATGTGTTTGTTCCAGTCTGAGAGGGCTGGAGTCTCTGTGATGGGGACATCATTAAAAAGCACAGATAAGCTAGAGTCAACTTTGGAGGTCCTCGTAGTAAAGTCAAAACAGTTTTTTTGTTAATAAAACTCATTTCATTCTGAAGGATTCCAAAGAGCCAGGGAAACTGTCTGGATTTTGCAACAGTAAAGTATTGATAACTGAAATCGTTCGCTCTACCACATTACGGAAAGGAGGAAATTTAGGTCAAGGACACAGGGGTGGCCCCTGATCTTCTACAGTGCTATGTAGTCTTTAATGTTCACACAGAATTTGCTTTTTAAGGCATTATCTGAAAGATGCACACATTCTAAATGGTGCAACACTCAATTTATCTACCTTGGAAGGATGAATGGTCGAGTGAGTCCTGCTGAGATCTGAGTCTCTGCGCCCAGGGATTGGAAATGTTTGAACCAGCTGCTTAGCCCAATAAGCCAACTTTCCACCCTCCTACAGGACAGCCTCTATGCAGAGGAGTTCAGCTTCACCAGCCATTTCCCCTTCCACCCTTAAATTTTCCAGAAACTAAACAGTAGTCAAAGGAAAAAGGTAAACAAAGCTACCTCCTCAGAATTTTCTGTGAATCAGAGTGCGATTAAATTTTTGTGCTCTTTGTGGAAACATGACAAAGACCATGGAAGGTAGTTCAAGAATAATTTAATGCCTCTGATTCAATTTCTAGATGAAGGACAGAGGCTCAGGATGTTCATCTCTCAATGCCCAAATACAATTCTCATTGATTCTACCTCAGAAGTGTACACAAATGTATCTACTCTTCTCCACCTCAACTGCCACCAGCATCATGCAAGCCATGGGTGTCTCCAGTGAATTACACTTCCTAAACAGATTGTATCACCCCTCTTTTTTAAAAACATTGTGATTTTTTTTATTTATTTAGAATAAAACACAAATTCCTTTACACAGCCTCCAAAGTCCTACATGTCCTGGCCTCAGACTATTTTTCTGACCTGATCTTCTACTACTCTCTCCACTTATTATACTTGAGGCACCACCACTTTCTTCTATTCCTCAGACACAGCAAGCTCATCCCCACTGTGGAGCCCAGGCACTAGCTATTCGTTCTACCTCCAAAACTCCCAACCCCAAATTAAATGACTGGCTCTTTTTTTGTCAGCATTTTCAGGCTCAAGTCTTACCTCCTCCAAGGACCTTTACCTCACAATCCTACCTAATATTGTCTCCTCCCCTCCCCTGTTACTTTTATCACACAATCTTGTTGTTTTCCTAGTACTATGTATACTATCTGGGATTATTTTGTTTGCTTTGTGAATATAGTTTCACCCACCAAAAATTAATTTTCATATAAAGAGAAACCCTACCTCTCTTGTTCACTGCAGTATCCTTAGGGCACAGGACAATTCCTGGAACCTAGTAAGGTTCAAAAATTTATTGAAGAGAGGCAAAAAGGATGGAAAGGAGGATTAAGAGTCAGTCTTTGCTGTATAGTAAGTTCTGCTGCATAAAAATGACAACGCATTAGGTAATTTTTCATGATAAATTGTTTAGTGAAGAAAAGGGGTTAAAAACAATTTATATAGTAACAGTGCTTTGGACATTTATTTGTGTGCATGCATACATGCATGCACAAACATGTTTTCTAAAAAGTGTAGGAAATATATTGAAAGAAAATATACGTCAACATTTTGACCTCAGTCTGGAATATTTTCTGTTCCTGTATTGTCTTAATTCTCAAGACAATAAACATATCTTAACTTCTGTCTTAAAAAGTTATCTTAAGTCTGTGTGCCTCCTGCTTTACTCAAAAGTGTTGCAAACACAGAAGCTCAACTCATATTGGCTTAAATAAATCAAAGTCTTTACTAGATTGTGCAACTGTTTTGCCAAAAGGCCAAGGGTGCCACAGCCCTTTTACTCTATTTGGTCTCATACCTTGTATTTCAGCAAAAGTTTCTCCAAAAGAAACGGAGAGCATGACTGCTAAAAGCCTCCAGATTCATATTGCCAACTGGAAATTAAAATCGAAATTAAAGTTGATGTTAAATTTAAAATTGAGAGGCAAAAGGAAGTGTCTTCTCCACTAGCTTCAACAACAACACTAATCTGAGGAAATGGCCCTGATGAGGCAGGCCTGGATACCCATCTCTGAACAAATCATTGGACCTTTGCCAGGGCTGCATGCCCATCCCTAGGTAGGCATGGGAGCCACAGTGCATTACCAGAAAATGTAAAAAGAAAAAAACAGTAGTCATCAAACCCTTTTCACCACTAATTTAAACTACCTCTGCAACTTTTAAGTCACCTTCTATAAAAAGATTCTCGGGTTGGTTTTGTTTTCAGACAAGGACTTTCAACTGAATCCCAAGGTAATCATGTATAGAGTAAGAGGGGAGATACAGGAAGTTGAAATTAGAAAAATCAGTTCCGGCTCCTGAAGTAGATTTGTACTACTATCTGTATAATTTGGAGAGGGCCCTGAAATCCCTCCATGCATTCTCTAGGAGCGATCTTATAGGGTACCTAAACAACACACTCCTTTCCCTCTTTAGATCAACTAAGAAGTAGGCATACAATTTAGACAGGCAAGGATCAACATATCAACTTTATTACTGATAAAAGTGGAAGGTTAGGGGCTCCCCTGGTGGTGCAGTGGTTGAGAGTCCACTTGCCGATGCAGGGGACATGGGTTCGCTCCCCAGTCCGGGAATATCCCACATGCCGCGGAGCGGCTAGGCCCATGAGCCATGGCCACTGAGCCTGCGCATCCGGAGCCTGTGCTCTGCAACGGGAGAGGCCACAACAGTGAGAGGCCTGCGTACCGCAAAAAAAAAAAAAGTGGAAGGCTAGTAAACTGGAGGATGTGACTTATATGTGAGGTCGTTTGGGCTCAATATTTCTCCCCTAAATCAGATATACCCACCCACCCCTTCATAGATTGCAGTGGACAACCTAACCCCTGTGCTCCTCATATCAGAGCCTGTCCTGCCAAGATTCCTTACAGGTGAGAGAGCAAATCAGAATGTGTGTTCTCTGCATCAGTCGTATCTAAAGAGAGAACTGAGAATGGGCTGAGACTTGCATGACTAATCTCTGCTCTCAAGCTACCAATCAGAAAAGTTCTTTCAAGTTTGAGGTGTGTATGTGTGTGGCAGAAATGAAATCAGGAATTTTACTTTAATGATCATGTCCCCAAATGGAAATAGAAGCTAGGTCAGAAGGCATTTGCCTTTTTTTTTTTTTTTTTTTTTTTTTTTTCTTTTTGCGGTATGCGGGCCTCTCACTGTCGTGGCCTCTCCCGTTGCGGAGCACAGGCTCCGGATGCGCAGGCCCAGCGGCCATGGCTCACGGGCCCAGCCGCTCCGCGGCATATGGGATCCTCCCAGACCGGGGCACGAACCCGTATCCCCTGCATCGGCAGGCGGACTCTCAACCACTGCGCCACCAGGGAGGCCCGGCATTTGCCTTTTTAATGCCCTAGATTTTAATTACCAGACTAGATTCCCCTGTTTTTGCTCTACTTCTGGTTATTTGTTCCCTTATACAATTTTGATGTATATTTTCCATTACATACCATAGTTCTTCCAGAACATGTACTGAATTTTGAATCAGAAACTAAAAATAAATATGTTTGAAATGTTCAAAGCCATATCCACTGACACCCAGGTAGTTCCACATAATAAATTGAACACAGGAGCAATAGCCCTATTAAGCTGATGAAATCATTGATAACTTTTATGTGTAATGGTCACATTAAAAGCTGAGATTTTCAACAGATATAATATTAATTCAGTGCCTTATCAAATTAACAAAGAGCCTTTTAACCCTCTGACCCTTAGTGGAAATTGTTTATTGAGAAATGGCTCTGAATATAAATATTTTCAAAACATGGTAGCAAGAGAATTCTATACTGCTAGTCAAAATAACATCTCTAGCTTGACTGCACTGTTTGCCTTTCTTGCATGAAAGGGGTAAGAAACAATAATGCAGAAACAATAAGTTGATTGGATGCTTTATTACTTAGCCTATTTACCTGTCTAACTCTAAGCTAGAAAGAAATATGCTTAAAACATTCTGCCTTGACCAATAGTTCCCAAACATTATTTCACACTCCTGCTATATTAAGGCCACTTAGGGTTTTCAAAATGCAGACACTCAAATCCAAGATCAGATAGGTGGAATCAGAAAGGAAAGCCAGTAACTTTAGCAAACACTCCTGATGATTTGGATGGGCAAGTAACATTTGGAAACCATTACAATAAAATTGGGCTCTAAGTAAGAGATTGTTCTGGACGCTATTGTTTTTTCTTTCTTATATCTTTTTCTCCCTTTGACATGCATTACCTCCCATCATAGTCATGGAATGCCTGTGAAGGAAGGGCTTTGTGAAATGATTTAGTCTAATCTCTTCACTGAGAGGGAAACTGATATTCAACGGAATAAAGAGATTCAGCTGGCGTGTACCCAGTATACTTACACCCTTGCTGCCTTTTCTTTCTTTTCTTTCTTGATCCTTTCTCTGGAAATATTCTGGTGAACTCAGTTTAACTAAGATATAAACACACACACAAAATATAACTTTATTTAACCAGACATATTTGTTGTTTTGGCAAAATTAATGACATTAAGCTAAAGAAAAAAAAAAACTATAAATTTGTGGAGTTTTAAGATGTGGAAGAAGAGAATAAAAAGAGAAGCCGGAGAGCCTACTGAGGAATAAACTCTTAAAACTCAAATTTCATATAGCTTATAATCGTCTCTTCCTCAGACCAGCTCTATTTGCAGGATTGCAAGACTGACCAAAATAGCATCGATAGATTCTTAAAAACAATACACCATATTAATGCATATCCTTTAAGTCTTTTTTCCTTCTATGTGTTCTTTTACAAAAATGACATCATGATGTTCATGGTCTTTGGTAATCTCATTTTATTCCATTCAAAAATAAATCAAGGGCTTCCCTGGTGGCGTAGTGGTTGGGAGTCCGCCTGCTGATGCAGGGGACACGGGTTCGTGCCCCGGTCCGGGAAGATCCCACATGCCGCGGAGCGGCTGGGCCCGTGAGCCATGGCCGCTGAGCCTGCACGTCCAGAGCCTGTGCTCCGCAACGGGAGAGGCCGCAACAGTGAGAGGCCCGCATACCGCAAAAAAAAAAAAAAAAAAATCAAGAGCATCTTTTCAGTCTTCTATCACATAATTTTAAATATCTGTATTTAAAATTACATAAAAGATACCATAATATATTTGTTTGATCCTCTGGTGTTGGACATTTATTTTTCAACAGTTTGCTAACACAGTCTTGTGTTAGATGTTGTTCTAGAAAATCTTATCATGTATCCATGAGGATTTCCTTAGAATATATTTCTAAAAATAGGAATTACTAGAGACATGAATGTAGAAAGAATTAATTAATAAAAAAAAATTCTGAGTGACTATTTCTTAGAGAACAATGAATTTCATATAACTTGGCTATTTTGGAAGGTAACATAAATTGTTGGAATATATGTGTCTGTGTGTGTGTCGACAATTGCATTTGGAATGAAAATGAGCATGTCAAATGCTTACAGATGGCTAATATTTTAAAATTAAAGAATTAATGGCAGCAGACTATACATTAAACACCACAGATTTTTATCTGTCCATCTATCATCTATTTAATTTTCTAATTATCTATTTCTCAAATACCTTGGAATGAAGTCTATAGATCAGTGGCAATCTTCAGAAAACTCTCATTTTAAAAAAAGGAACGTATATGAACTATCACTGGGTAGACAGCTTTTCTCTTCATGGGAGAATAAAATATAAATCTAGACAGGGGGATCTAAAGAGCTACAGAAAATGGCTCTTTCTATAACTCCTTTAAAAATATATTTTGTGGAATCTTCTGTTTAAATTTCAGGGCAAAAAAGAAATAAAATAAAACTGAAGTGATAATAAAGGTTAGGAGGAAAAAATAAAATACTTGAATGAGATATCTTGTTAGAAGGAATACAAGAATTATCCATCACCTAAAAGGACGATGATTAGAAAAGGAGACTGAATTGACTGGAAGAGAAGTTGTCATTCTATATAAATGATACAAGTAATTTTGTGCAAATGTTTTCTCCAAAGACTATGCCTGTTGAAAATGAGGGGAAAATGGTAATTGGTTAAGCACTTGGGGAGATTTATAATTCCCCCAGAGAATCTGACAGTACAGCTGAGACATTCAGTCACAATCAAAGCCTCGGTGTTGTATCCTCAGACTTTCTAAAACCTGGACATGGAAATTAGACACTGAGATGTAAGGAGTGTGGTGGAGTTGAAAGGAAATTGGATGGGGAATAAGGAGATTGGTTTCTTCTTGACTGCTGCTCTATTAGTTGAGTGACCTTGGAAAAGTCAATTAAATTTTCAACGTGTAGAGTTCTCATTTGAATGGAAATAGTTAATGAAATTTTAATTTATAATTTAGGAATGCAACATAGTGTTCAGTTGGCACACAGTTAGTGCTCAATATACCTTTTTTCCTGAACCAAAATGACTTTGGTGAACATTTTCACTTCATGATATGTAAGGAAAGTTTTTTTTTATCTTTTATGTATTCTTGAGATCCTACCATTTCCCTTTTAATGCTATATTTGCTTAATAAGTTATCAGTTTTGCTGGGTGAAATGCAGAGCTGACCATTTAAAAATAAAAAGTACCTTCAGAGTGAGACTGTAGGGTCTAGGAGACACATATGGATCTGTATTCAGGCTGAAACCCAGACACGTTCAAGATTGGAGTTGGTATAGAATATTAAGGACGAAACTGGGAATGAGAGGATCTATACAGAGTTTGTTTGAATGCTAATAAATCATGAAATCACTGCTTCCTGGCTACTGGGATTTGCTGCATAAGAAGCCAGCAATTCAACAAAGAACTCCCTACACTCCCTACAGAACTCCCATTTCTGACTCTAACAAATACACTCTAGGAGGAAAAAGGCAGAGTAGGTGTTAGGAAAGAAAATTGAGGAGATTTCAGAAATGGGAGGGATCCTTTGTTCCAGAATCTTACATATGTATAACTGTTATTTTAATATTAATCAAGCCTTGGTGGCAGAATCGTGATGGCTCTGTGAACGCGACTCCTATCCACACAGCTGGTTGTTGAGTTAATTTACTTCTTTTAAGGGTCCCCTTGTGCTCTTTTGATATTGTTTTCTGTGTGCAGCCTCCCTACTGCATCTTGAGCTAAGTCAATCTACCTCTCTGAATTTAATGTACTCTGACATGGGCCTGTTCAGAAGGGGAGATACTGCACTGACACAGGAAACAAGATCCACATGAGACAGTACCTTTCATTGCTTTCCCCCTGCCAGGAGGCTGTGGGAAAACCTCCCCAGAAAGAACTGATGAAGAGGGAAAGCACACAGGCCACCTGGGCTGTATGTAAGGAGAAGCTGAATCCAGAAACAATTCTCCCTGAGCAAACATCTCTAGTTCTGCTTCTCCCCACAGATCCTCACTGTGGAGTGAAACTAACTTAACAAGATATCCCCATTTCCTCTGAACAGTGGTGAAAATATTCCTACAGGACTTTATTAAGACAGACCCCATAGTACTCATCAGGCCAGTGAAAGGGAAAAATCCTGCTGTGGCTTTTCTACCCACAACACCACTGCAATTAAAGAAGAAGCCAATATCAAAGCAGACAGGTAACTTTATAAGCACACCAGGCATCTATCCATGCCCAAGGCCACATTTTTAAAGGAAAGAGCCATTATTTTTCCAATGGTACAGGAGAGAAGCTGCAGGACATATGGGTTAAATTGAAAAGGCGTTATAAGTACCTTAGGAGGTTAACAGTATCACCTGAAGCCAGGTTCCTATCAGTTATGGATTCAGTAGTTTTTTGGAATTTGATGAGGTCTAAGGGGATGTTTTCAAAGGGGAAGTGTGATTGGCCCTCTAACCTGGCAGCTGTTTAGGTCCCATGCAGAGCTTATAAGAAGTTCCTTATTTTCCACGTGGATCTGGTGTTCCTAATGCAGTATGTTCTCCCTGCCAGTATGAACCAGAATGTAAATCACAGCATTTTCACTTCAGTAATGGGTTGAGTGGAAAGTGGGCTGTGTAGAGACAACAGAGGGGCTCAGTTCTTATTAGGAAACACAAAATATGAATTTGATTTTCTCTGTTTTCCTCAAAAGTGAAATTTTGGCAAAAGTTTTAGATTCAGAAATAAGACAAATCTAGCAAATTACTGCACTGCATTATTATGGGCTGGAAAGGTAATTACTTCCATGCTCACTCTTGGACTCTCCCAATACTCCCCATTCCTAACTCTCCTTTATAATATTCCTGGTGGGAAATCTTAATCCTCATTTGTGTGTTTCATTTGTGAACCCTGATGAGGGTTCGGGGATTTAAGACTCTTGTCCTTCAACTAGGTTAGTTTCTTACAAAAGAAAATAAAAGAATAGAGGAAGATCACCTACAATTCCCTCTGATCTTGGGAAGTGTTACGACAAAAATTTTCTCTGTGGCTCACAGTTCAATTTCACACTTTGTACAAGGCTATCTTAGTGCTTTGGGGTTCAACAGATCAATTTAGACTGTGTATTTTTCTGTCTTTGTTTGCATTGTTCTTTTATCGGGCTGCAAGGCTGGCTTTCTTTTATCAAAATGTCAAATGGTGGTGAATTTGCTCAATTAGCTTTGCAAATGTGTGTTTGACTTCCTATGGCATCTTTCTCCTCCTTTCTTTGTTGTGTATTTCTTATATTTCAAAGGGGGACATCAAGATATACTCTTCTTTTGAAAGAATTAGCATTTTAATTCATAGGTGATAGTCTGCAGTTGTGTTTCTGATTGTGTTTTTAATTAAAGGAGAAATACACATGCATTCTTTTCCCATTTGACTCAATTATTTTGGAGGTGAGGAAAATACTTAAATTTCAGCTGCACTGAAGGTAATATTTTGACATAAAGTAACATTATCACATAAAGTAGTTTAATCAGTGGATTCAGTGTGGCCTACAAACTACAAAACCACTCTTTTCCCATCTTGTTTGCATAAGCCCTTATAATTTTAGTTGCAGGATCTGAAAATACGTGCAAAGAAACAATCTTTTAATTTAAGTATCACAGGGATTGGAAAGATACATTTGTTCTCTAATAAGATAAAATCAACAAAGCCATTTTTTAAATACTTAACAGTGATTCTGGATTCTTATTTAATGGGAGGGAAGAAAAGATAGGATTTAATCAGAGTAATGGAGGTAAAATAGTAAAATGTGTGATAATATACACCCCCAGTCATTCTTTTCTATCATCAAGTCCTTTGATATTTGAGTAAGTTTTGCTAACCTCAAACAATAGTTCATTATCCTCATGAATATCTAGACCTCTTCTTAGTTCTTGTAGGTACAAACAGGTAAAAAACGTTCATCTTTGTCCACTTTTTTCTTTGCCCAAGTAAGAAAGTGGTGGGTATAGCACGTGAAATACAGCTGAAGGTATTCCAAGAGCCACTTGACTGCTGAAGCTCGGTATCTCTTATCTGTATCAGGATTCAGTTTCTTTGAAGTTAATTCAGAGATTATATTTCACACCTTTAAAAATTCCTTAAATAAGAATGTGTATTATACCTTTTCCTAAAATCCTCTGGAACATCAGTTTGAAATGAAGCTGAGTGTTCCACTGGTTTCCGTTTTAGCTATGGAATTGGGGGAGATGCAGCTTTTGAAATTCCTTCCTCTATTAGTTATCAACGGGACAGTGGAAACATTAAAAACGACGCCTTTTTCTCTTTCTTTTTCTCCTTATCAGCCTTCAGTTTTGCTCCACTCAGCTGGAAACAATACCCTTTTCATCATGGCATAGCACGTAAAGTTATAAAATACACCTGATGTGTATGGCTTGCAGTGGGTAGCTAATTGACTAGAATCTTCAGGTGTTATAAATAAAGTCTGTGACGCATTAGTAATAAAGGTGTTTTCCTCAGCTTCAGAAGGAAGGTGCTGGTCGCAGAGAAGGGAAGAGCCTCGCTGCTGAAAGTAAATTTACTCAAGGTTAGTAGCATGTTTGGTTACTTTGGTTTGGGAAAACATCAATTTTTCTGTATAAAGCATTGTGTTCCCCAGAGTAGAGGGATTGGTATGCAGAGCAAAAATATTTGATGAGCCAGTGCATTGTTCGTGCTGGTGTGAGAGCAAGTCTTATTTGACCTCAGTGTGAGTAGGGAGAGAGGTTGGATGCGCCCCAAAGAAATTGTAATGGAAGCGCCTTGTGTGTTTCTCCCAAGAAAGCCAATAACCTGTTGAGAAATATATGTTAAACTGTCATCTGAGTAGTAGGCTGGCTGTGTAAGAGCAGATAAATGAGACTGAAATTTGGGGTTTCAGTTACAAGTTTATGAGGCAACTTCTCAATTCAGTGCTAAAATCTTGTAATATGTGAAATTACCTATTTTTTAAAATGTAATTTAAGAACATTAGTCAACGTGGTGAAAATATTTCAAATTCCTCATACTTAATTTAAATTTAATAGGTTTCTATTTTGAACTAAATATAAGATTGGGGGATTAATGAGGCCATAATATTTCATTGCTTGGGGCCTCTACATATCTTCAAGTCTCCTTGTGTGAGATGTTATTAATTTAAAGTGAATATAATTGTAATAAAGTTTTGCCACTCAGAAGAGTTTCAACTTAAGTTCATTGTGTTCAATAAAATAATGGCCTAAGAATGAATAGATATCCATTTTTATCTTGAAGGGCAAACAATTACTAAATTAATTAAAGATTATTAACTGTTAAAAGTCACGCCCAAGAGTGCATTAATTTATCAGCTCAAGCCTTCTCTGCTGATTTTTTTTTTTTACTGTGTCTGTAAGAACCATAACTTGTCATTTTTTTGTTTGTTTTCTTAAACTACTTAGTACCTCCTATAAAAACTAGAGCAGAGAAACCTCTTAAAACATAGCAGTTCTTTTATTTCACTTTATGTCCTCTTTTCATACCTAAGGTAATGGGCTCTTGACTTAGAAATCTAAAGTGTTTTTTTTTGTTGTTGTTGTTTTTTTACTGTTGTGGAAATTGAGAATTTCTGCCAGCAATTAAAGGGCAGTATCGACTGTTAAAACAAATGTAGGTATTGTCAAGTCTTAGTATGTTTATTTTTGTAAATATTTGTTCTCAGTTACAAAATTCGATTACTCCATAGATAACAGAGAAAAAAGCAAATAGATAAATATTTGAAAGTTTATTCAGATATATTTATTGAGGCTTTATTACATGCCAGGTTCTGTTCTAGGTAGTGGAAATGTGACCAACTGAAAAACAAGTAAAGGTTTCGGCCCTTCTTGAATATATGTGTCTGTGTGTATGTATGTATATATATATATATATATATACACACATACACACAGACACATATATAATGAAATGGGAATATAATAACATTGGTGACTATGCTGTGGAAAAAACAAAATGTGGAGCACAGAAAGGGGATTTGAGAGTGCCAGAGGAGTGGGAGAGGTTGGAGATCAAGTTCGAGTACAAAACAGCCTAGGGTAGGCCTCACTGAGAAAGTGAGACCTGAGCACAGAACAGGAGGGGTGTTGGTGAGGACATGGAGCACAGGAAACCCTGTGCACTGTTGGTAGGAATGAAAGTTGGTGCAGCCACTATGGAGCACACTGTAGATGTTCCTCAAAAAATTAAAAATAGAGCTATCATATGATCTAGCAATTCCACTTCTGGATATTTATCTGAAGGAAACAAAAGCACTAACTCGAAAAGACATCTGTACCTCCATGTTCATTGCAGCATTACTTACAATAGCCAAGATACAGAAACAACCTAGGGGTCCAGTATTAGATGAATGGATACAGAAATTGTTCTCTCTCTCTCTCTCTCTCTCTCTCTCTCTCTCTCTCTCTCTCTCTCACTCTCTCACTCCCTCACCCCCTCCCTCCCTCCCTCCCTCCATATATGTGTATATATATATATATATATATATATATATAATATATAAAATTCAGCCATAAAACAGAAAAATACCATATGATCTCTCTTATATTCGGAATTTAAAACAACAAAAAAACAAGCTTATAGGTATGGAGAATAGATTGGTGGTTTCCAGAGGCTGGGGGTGGGGGGATGGGAGAAATGGGTGAACTGTGTTTTAGTTTAAATAAATTGAGTAATTTATAATAATAATAATAGTAACCATTTTGTTTTGTTTTGAGGTATAGTTGATTTACAATGTTGTGCCAATCTCTGCTGTCTTGCAAAGTGACTCAGTTATGGTACCTCCTTGTTTTGATTTGCATTTCCCTGATGACATGTGATGTGAAGCGTCTTTTCATGTGGTTGTTTGCCATCTGTGTGTCTTCTTTGGTGAGGTGTCTGTTAAGTTTTTGGCCCACATTTTAATCAAGTTGTTGGGTTTTTTAAATTGTTGAGTTAAGTATTCCTTGTGTATTTTGGATAATAGTCCTTTATTGTATATGTCTTGCAAATAAAAAATAATAATAATAATAATAAATCATACCTTGGGGGGATAGCAGAACTCTAAGCAGGTTATGTGGTTTAGGCCCAGAAGCCAGGGGATGAGGCTTCTTGAAGGATGGCTGCTTAATGGCCAAAGTCTTTGTGGTTGGCCCCTCTTGTCCTTAATTACTGGACAATCATTCTTCCAACCAGAACAATTGCAGCTTAACATTCCAAATGCAGTATATTCATTGGTGATCTCCTAGGACAACATGGATAGGGCAGATAAAGTGGCTATTATTTCATGGACTTGAGCTGGGAGTTTGGAAATCACCTTTTCTAACTCTCTGAAATGATACAAAGGAGGCCTGAAGGGATTAAGTGATTTGCCCAAAAAGTTAATGACAAACTGTGGCTGGAGTCTGACTCTCTTGACCTCCCCTTGCCACTTTCCCTTCCAGAGCAAATCCTTATAATTATTAACTCCAGTTGTTACACAGATCATAGGTAGTTGGATATTTGGGCAAATGTGCAGAAGTTTTGAAGAAAACCTAAGGCAACTGTAGAGGTCCTGTGGTAGAAGGTATGCTGGAGCCTGTTTTTAATCAATATAATTGAAACTGATAGAATTCAGAATGTGTTGTTTTCCCCATGATTGGACTTTCCACCCTGGTTTAAACAATTAACAATTCTAAGACTTCAAATCCATTTTTTTCTAACTATAAAAACAATTTGGGAGTATGTAGTAACTAGAAAATACAAAGATGAAAAAAATAATCACATATAACCTCATATTTAAGGGGTAACCCCTATTCATATTGTGGAATATTAACTGCTGATTTTCTCTTTATATGTCTCTCTCTTTTGATAGCTCTTTTTTTTTAAAACATCTTTATTGGAGTAAATTGCTTTACAATGGTATGTTAGTTTCTGCTGTATAACAAAATGAATCAGCTCTACATATACATATATCCCCATATCCCCTCTCTCTTGAGCCTCCCTCCCACCCTCCCTATCCCACCCCTCTAGGTGGTCACAAAGCACCATGATAGCTCTCTTTAAAAAAAAAAAAAAATTAAATGCTTAAATTTTAAACACAATAGACTAAAACCATATAGAGATGCTAGTAGGATCTGGAATAATGTACGCAAAGTGCCTGTTCCTCCAATAAATGGAGGCTGTTATGATGGTTGCCATCAAAACTCCATATTCATAGTGACAGACAGGAGAGGAAACCAATATTACTGGTACCTTTGTTCATCCAGGACAAGCAGAGGCTATTTGCCAACCTGAAGAGGATGACAAATAGGGCAGGATTGCTTGCTGCTAGGGGGCAGAGCTTTTCCATGGCCACGAAGACAAACAAACAAACAAAACCAGGAGGAGTGAGGGAGTTGGCCAAGCAAAAAATCTGGGAGAAGATCATTCCCGAGAGAAAAACAGCTAGAGCAAAGGCCCTAAAGTGAGAGTGTGCTTGACATGTCACAAGAAAAAGAGGTCAGTGTGACCCAAGCAGCACGAGCAAGTAGGATCACAGCTCATGAGAGTGTCAGTGTAATTGGGCCAGATCATCGAGAGCCCTAATGACTATTTGCTTTTTTAAAAAAAATTTAATTTTTTATTGTGTTATAATTAACATACAGTGTTACAACATTATATTAGTTTCAGGTGTATAACATAGTGATTCGATATTTTTATTCATTATGAAATGATCACTTCAATAAGACCAGTAACTTTCTGTCACCATACAAAGTTGTTACAATACTATAGACTATACTCCCTATGTGTACATTACACCCCCCTGACATTTATTTTATAGCTGGAAGTTCATACTTCTTAATCCCCTTCACCTATTTTGTCAGTCCCCTAGAGCCCTCCCCTCTGGCAACCACCTGTTTGTTCTCTGTATCTGTGAGTCTGTTTCTGTTTTGTTTCTGTTTTTAAGATTCCACTTATAAGTGAAATCATAAAGGGTTTGTTTTTCTTTTTTCTTTTTTTTTTTTTTTTTTTTGCGGTATGCGGGTCTCTCACTATTGTGGCCTCTCCCGTTGCGGAGCACAGGCTCCGGATGCACAGGCTCAGTGGCCATGGCTCATGGGCCCAGCCGCTCCGTGGCATGTGGGATCTTCCCAGACCAGGGCATGAACCTGTGTCCCCTGCATCGGCAGGCAGACTCTCAACCACTGCGCCACCAGGGAAGCCCAAGGGTTTGTTTTTCTTGATCTGAGTTATTTCACTTAGCATAATACCCTTCAGGTCCATCAATATTATTTCAAATGGCAGGATTTCCTCTTTATTTATGGCTGAGTAGTATTCCATTGCATGTGTGTGTGTGTGTATGTGTATCTACACCACATATTCTTTATGCATTCATCTGTCCATGGACACTTAGGTTGCTTCCATGTCTTGGTTATTGTACATAGTGCCCCTATGAATGTTGGGATGCATGTGTCTTTTTGAATTAGAATTTTTGTCTTTTCCGGATATATGCCCTGGAGTGGGATTGCTGGATCATATGGTGACTCTGTTTTTAGTTTTTTGAGGAACCTCCATACTGTTTTCCATAGTGGCTGCACCAATTTATATTCCCACCAGCTGTGCTAGAGTGTTGCTTTTTCTACACATCCTAGCCAACACTTCTTGTTTCTTGTCTATTTGACTTTTAACCTGAGAGGTTTCTAATTGGAGGGAAATGGGGACTTTCCAGCAAAATTGGATGGAAGAGTGAAATGTTTTAAGTTTTAAAAGTAATAAATTTCTGGTGGGTGGATAAGGGGAGAAATGGTAGGGAGAAAAGGAAGCTATGAAGCGTCTAGACAAGAGAATATGGTGATTTGGAGCAAAGTAGACCTTATGGAGCTCAGAAGAAGTTGTTGACTTCTGCATATATTTTGAAGGTAAAAGCAATGAGATCTTCTGATGGATTGGATGTAGGGGGTGAGAGAGAAAGACAAGGGAAGGATTGCATGAACAGCTGAAAGGATGACATTTCCATCTGCTGAGATAGGGATGGCTCTTAGTAGAACAGGTTTTGGTATAAGGTCAGAAGTTCAGCTTTGGTGTTGATATATTAGGGTTTATGAGCAGACCATGCTGAAACTTGGGAGAGGTCTGAGCTGGAGCTATGAATCTAGGAGTTGGCATATTGATAGTTTTTAAAACAAAGAAAATGGATGAGATCACCAAGAGAGTGAATGTAGTTAGTTCCAAAGACTGGGTCCTGGCGTTCTGCAATGTTAAGAGCAATTAAAGAATGTAGAGTAAGAGGGTACAGATCCAGGTATAGGTGGATGTGGTGGTGGTGGTCTGTGAAAGTCCTCTTCACATTGCTCTACTTTGGTTTGTGAAATTTTGGAAATTTGGTCAAGGTCATCAGTGGAAAGTGAAGATATAGGAGGAGATGCTAGGGGTTTAAGGAAGGAAGGTCGAAAATAGTCATAACCAAGACAAAGTGAGCAGGCTGAGAATTTATCTGATGTTTGCCTCACAGCATTAAGGACTCACTTTGAAATTCCTGGGTATGAATTTAAAGTGAAAGCAACTAGTAATATGAGCTTTTCTTTAGGTACTATCAGCCTCATGGGTGCAGATTTGGAGTAGGTGGACTGTTGAATTTTCTCCAGATGTGATTTTGTGAAGCTTTGTATTAAAGTCGGAGAAGGGCAAGGAACAGAAGGGTGTATGTAAAGGAGGCATGATATTTGACCATGGCCTATAAACTGGGAAGATGGGAAGTGAGGAGATCTAGTGGATGAGGGAATTTGAAAAGCTGATAGAATGAAAAGACTTGAAGCTCCCAGGGCTGGGAGACTCGAAGAATTTTGACTACAGCTAAGACCAAATTTAGACAGAACATACTGAGTCAGCATTTTGTGGCTTCTTACATTGTGTGCTGGGTGATTTCTACCTTATTTTCCCTTGATCCTCACTTAGTGTCATTCCTCATAAAAGATGACTCTGAAGCAGTATAGCTTCAAACTTGTTTAAAATAGCTAGGAAATACAAAAGCTTCAGCTCAATTTCATTTCTTCCTCTATGAGTTTAATTTTTGTTATCCTCCAACTATCTAGAAAAAGACAGGTTAAGAGGTTGGAGACCTCTTAAGGTTAAGACATTTGGAGACAATTCAAAAATTTTGGATATTATGATAGTTGTGAATTTTTGTTAATTTTCTTGGATGCAAAAATATATCTTGGTTTAATTTTTAAGTCTTTAGAGATACACACAAAAGTAATTAAAGGTGAAATAATAAGATTCTTGAGATTTTTCTTTCATGTACTCGAGTACAAAGCAAACAAAAGGGTTGTGTGTATGTGTATCAGAGACAGGGGAAGGAGTGGTGATTGGAGGGGCATATGAAGCAGAAGAGCAGAAAACTGATGGTGGTTGAAGATGTGTGGTTGAAGGTGTATATATAGGTATTCTGATAGCTTTATAAATGTGTTTGAAAATTTTGATAGTCAAGTTTAAAAAAGCAATTCCTGAAATATCGATACCTCACATAGGCTTGCTAATTATCATTAATTCATCATCTTCAGGGATGCCTTAATTTGAAAGCTAGCTTGCCCTAAGAGCTGAGGCTAGTTGGCTGAATGTGGTCAGAAAATTGTTCCAGTGGACTTAAGTGTTTAGACACCCCACATTGACCGTGAAAGGATAATTATTTGCTACAAATAAAACAATTTCAAAGACCACAGCTTCACAAATGCATTTTCTTCTTTGTTTTATAAAGCTTGAAATATTTGAAGAACATCACTGAGGGTCCTTCCGTTTGTGATTCTCTGTCACTCCAGCATGAAGACTTTAAAATATATCAAATTTTTGGGGAGTGGAAGAAATGTGTTTCAGGATGAATGCCATAATTTGGGCTGTGATTGATTTTTTAAAAAATAGCAGTCGTTTTTGGTGCTTTTTTTTTTTTTTTAGCAGTACGCGGGCCCTCTCACTGTTGTGGCCTCTCCCGTTGCGGAGCACAGGCTCCGGACGCGCAGGCTCAGTGGCCATGGCTCACGGGCCCAGCCGCTCTGCGGCATGTGGGATCCTCCCGGACTGGGGCACGAACCTGTTCCCTTACATCGGCAGGCGGATTCTCAACCACTGCGCCACCAGGGAAGCCGCTCAGTGCTTCTTTAATGGTAGATTAATATTTGTTCGACCTGATGATGGTTGCTGTCAATCTGCCTTGGTCCTATGACTGAAATGTTTCTCACCTGCAGTAAGTTGGAGTCAATACATGACCTACAGAGTCAGATCAACAGTATCTTCAATTAAAAAATATTATTTGACTTGGAAAAAGGAAAACAGGCCCATAATTAAGTCTTTTAGGTCAATGATCTATTCATTCCAAGTATGAATTCCCCAAGCTTAATAGCCAGTCATTGGACTTCAAAGTCTGAGAAAGAAGCTTATTGATTTGGAAATTAAATATCTGCCAATAACTTGAGTGTGCTTTATGTAGCAAAATGATGAAAATATATTTTGATCATTTAATTTGAAATCACCCACCAAGTGCATATTATCTACTGTGTAAATTTTAGTCTACTCAAAAAAAAAATAAATAAATCACACACACAAATAAAATGAGTGCAGGATGTAGGCCATTTTATATAAACATACGTACACAGCTTTACAAATACATTTATCTCTATTCCTTGCCAGCATGATTTTGCAGGTGAGGGAGTATGGCCTATTAGTATCTTATTTCATAAATAGGTAAAATATGCAATCTATATCAATAAATTACTAGAACATTAGTGCTTTTTATAAATCATCTAAATATTCTCCAATAATGACCCATTAAAGTTTAGTACATGTTCATCTTTGCAGGTAAGGATATAGTGATCAGGGACAAACACACACTTCCTGTGATCAGAAGAGGTACAGTCCAAAGTCTTAAGTCTAAAGATACCCAATAGAAAGAAGTGGTTGAAAAAATGAGAATTTTGAACCCAGTGTTTGTGACTCTCTATTGCACTTGCATTATAGATGATATATTAAAAAAAAATGCTTACTGAGTTAGCTGTAAATCCAAGAAAGTTCTGATTCACATAATCTCAAAGGACCTGAGTATCTACAGTCATTGAGAAAATAATTGTTGGATGCATTGAGTTATTTTTTTCTTCTCATCTCTCCACTATTTCTGTAATGGGAAGTTATCTATGTATAATTATATCTTTAGTGAAAAGTAATTATAATTCTTATCATTGGCTTTTTAAATTAGGTTTTTTCTCTAATAAATAGTATTTTTTACATCACATCTAGCCATGATGAGTTTAGCAAAAAGGAAATTAAAGCAAGATTTCAAACTTTAAAACTGGTTAAATGGGAAAAAATAAAACTGATTAAAAAAAAAAGTTATGAAAGAAACACAAAGGTCATTATCCACATGTAGAAAGGCAAGAATTCTCAATCGACATTTGTTAAGAGCAAAGTAGAAAAGGGAAACAACCCATTATTTTAGAATTCTCTCATAAATTATCTCTCCCTTCCTTTCTTTTTCCCTCTCTCTCTTTGACCTATTTTCTCTCCCCCTAACCTCTCACCCCCACCAAAGACTTCGTTAATTTATCATAGACTTTAACCTATTATTGTTAAAGTTTCTTTATTTGATGCTTACCAATTGGGACAATCTCAGTAACCTCTCAGTATCCTTGTTAATATTTAAACAATACGTTTGTACGTGCTGTTTAGTAATAAATGAGGTAATGAAGGAAAGATGTGTTTTAGAAAACATTTGCCTTAGAAATATATGTTGTTCAAATTATTCCCAGTGAAGAATGATTTCTTGAAAGTGTTAAATCATTGAAATAAAGGCATTAACCATAGTGGCAGAAAAGTACCATTAGACAGTTGAACTGCTTGGGGATTGTGGAATTAGTATTTGCTGCTGATTGACATCCTTTATACAAGAGACATCATGAGTGACCTTTATCATAGGGAATAGCAACATTTAATAGCAGGTAGACATTTAATGATACCTAAGAAGGAAACAGAGCAACTCAGCCTTGTGTCCTGCACCCTGGTCATGCATTGTGTGCATAGGCCCCCATCTTCTGCAGAAAATTTATATATGACCTTTGTCTTTATAATTTGGGATGGAAGTTAGGAATTAAATGAATTGAGGATTGACCAACTCATGGCCAATTTGGGGTTGTCTTGAGAAGAAATAGTGTTTAATTTTCTCTCGTAAGGAAACTGCAAAATTTCATAGGTTGTTTGTACTGTTAAAGTCTGTACATCATAATGTTTAAAAGTTTAGGCAGATCTAGGTATGAATTAGATTTGCTCCTTAATCCTTACATGACCTTGGGTAAAATACTGAATCTCTTAGAACCTTTGTTCTTTCATCTTCAAAATGATGATAATGATTATATGACAATGATTATAACCATTTCATTGAGTTATTGTGAGAATTAAATGAGACAGGGTCTGTTATAGCACAGTGTCTGGCTCAAGGAAATGCTGGGAAAAATGTAACTTGTTATTTTTAACTCAAAGAATATTAAGTTTTCCAACCTTCTAGGGTTACTTAATTTTTCTCTCCCTATAGAATCATAGGAATCATCGCACTGCATAATTACCAAAATATGGCCCCCTCAGAGGGTCCTGGGATGGCACCCATATCCTAGTTGGGCAGTTCCTAGAAGGTGCTTGAACATCTCTAGCTGCTCTAGCTCTCTGCACCCACTTTGCCCTCAAATGTGTTCACAGCTCCTCCCCTTCCTCCCCCAAACCTAGCTAAGACAAAGCAGACCCTATTGTGTACTGATTTGCAAAATTGATTCAGTATTTGAGGGAGGATGCAGGAGAGAATTAAACAGAAAGACAAACTTAAATTGGGTATCAGACATCTTTGCTTTGGAGTCCACTGCCCAGGCCCTGGCACCAGAAGGTTCTAGCTGACTATCTCTTGTCACCAAGCCCTGAAAGCTGTTCCTCTTCAGATAGAAAGTAGCATTTTCTTGTTCTTCTTTCACCCAAGTTCCTGTCCCTGCCTGAAATAAAAACTATATATTTGGGCTTCCCTGGTGGTGCAGTGGTTGAGAGTCTGCCTGCCGATGCAGGGGACACGGGTTCATGCCCCGGTCCGGGAAGATCCCACATGCTGCAGAGTGGCTAGGCCCATGAGCCATGGCTGCTGAGCCTGCGCTTCCGGAGCCTGTGCCCTGCAACGGGGGAGGCCACAACAGTGAGAGACCCGCGTGCCACAAAAAAAAAAAAAAAAAAACCTATATATGTACAGAGGTTTAGCCCAAGCCATTAAGTGATCACCCTGGAATATTTGCTGTTAGAACGCATCACAGTCCTGGCTATTACTGAAAACAATAGTTTTTGTAAATGAAGCGTTACTTGGGTGATCTTCCTAAATAAGAGTGAGTCCTGTAGGACATAGGCCATGTGACACACTTATCTTTGTTCCTTCTGATCATGATCTTGAGGGTGAGGGAATATTACCTATCTAGTGCTGCTTTTCGTGAACACACAGAGTATGCAATCAATACTAATAAATTACAAGAACTCATCAGTGACTTCCTATTATCTTTACTACAAACTGTGGGCAATTGAAATGGTTTTTTCTCTTCTAAAGATCTCTGCCTCACTGGGGATCCCAATTGTTAGTATTACAGTAATAGTAGTAAGAAATTTTTTAAAATTAACTTTTTATGCTGAGCAGTTTGTCAAGTGTTTACAAAAGAAAGACAGCTCTGGAAAACAGTGCCTCCGATGAATGTACCAATGGCAGGTAGCCCTTGACTTGGAGGTTAGTTAACCCCCTTCCTCCTCCTATCACCAGTCCCCAACTCAAAGCCAAACTGGGGAAAATGACTGGGATTTGGGAGAACTAATGCATTTGGAGTAGCACTCAGGTATCAGCTATATCAGCTTCTTGTTCCAGCAAGAACAGAAGGCAGCCCTCCAGCAATTTTGGCTTGCTCTGCATGTAGTGGCTCCCTACTCAAAATTAGAAACTCTTTCACCACAGCTGCCTGAATTTCTCTCTTCCATTCTTTTTTGGATAACTAGACTCCTCTTTTGGAAGAGATAATATTTTTGGGATATCTGCCATCATAACTAAGTGTGAATTAAGGGAAAAATAGTCAGTCATCTGCCTCAGCAGATGATGACTTGAGCTAAGTTGGAAAGGTAGACCATTTGAATTGCTTTGATGCGGACAAAACAGGCCAGGCAGTAGAGAGAGGGAGGGCAGTGATTTCTTCTCTTTCCTAGGCAAAATTGCAAAGTAGGTGAGATTTGGTTTGGGGATTCGCTGTCACACCACCTCATCATCATTCAATCTTTAGTGCCCCCTGTTGCCACCCAGCCCTCCTAGATCCCTACCCTTTTTCATTCTCTTCACATCTTTACTACCTAACTTAATATTTAGAATCTTCAAAACTCAGTATCTTCAGTAGAGCCCTTTTCAGGAAATAAGTGATGTCTCATTTCTATGGTCTTGCAACCATTTTCATTACTACCAGTGTCCAAGTTGAACACAGTTTATACTTTTTCCAATGTTCCCTCACTTTTTAAATATGTTGTTAAGTGAACCTCATTCCTATTGCTGGGTCAGAGGTCATAGTACACCGGTAGATGGACAAGAAAATCAGAGATCATTCTTCCCTAGGCATGCAGGCAGAAGATGATGTAATCAGGCCCACAGGCTTCTTCCTTCTTTCTCTTCTCATTGCATGGCTCTTGGTTCCACATTAATCTCGGGTATATTGGCCAGAAATAGGGCCACTTTAATTTTAGTGCTTTGCAGGTCTGTTCCTTCAAATAGAAATTTGCATGACAAAAAATTACAAGGGGTTTCTTAAAAACAAACCTGTAAATCTTTCAAAATAAGAGATGTTGACTCCTTAAAATAGCAAAGCACACACTAGACATACTCAATAAAATTAAAACAAGTAAAATCTATAGTATTAGGATCTAAGCCAGTCTGTTGACAAGTCACAAACTTTCATTTAAAGCCTTCCCATTTTAATGTCTTTTAAGAAAGAAAGAAAAGATGTATTAGTGAGAAAAGGAAAAAGAAATCTACAATCAAGGGCAAAAGCAGTGAAACGTTTGAAGATGCATTCTTCAATCTGTAGGGTTTACTGGGATTACTTAGGCTAGACAAAAATCCATGAAAGTCATAATGACATTTTTATCATTTTTAAATTGATGTATGCCATTTTTATGTTGTCTTTGCAATGCCCATTAAAATTTTAAAGAGTGAGCTGTTACATTAAAAGGCAATGATTTAAAAATTTAACAACTCCACCTTTCTGTAGTTTAATAAGGATCTTTACCTCTATCATTTAGAAATTAACCAAGAATTTATTTTTAAAAGTGCTAATGTGGTGCCTTCTACAGGTGAAAAGTAACTGGTTTGTGCCAATTTATTTTTAGTTGCTAAGAATGTATAGTTAATTAGCAATAAATGAAAAAAGTATCAAGCCAAAGCAACCTGTATACCATAACAAAGAAACATTCCTCATTTTTCAGAAGTTGTAAAAGTTTTTGCTTAGGACATTATCTGACAAACCATATGTGCAATAATAATAAAATAACTGATTTCTGTTAAGTGCTAATGATGTGCAAGTGCTGGAGCCAGGGATTCCTATATCTCATTTAAACTTCACAGCAAGCTTGCTCTCTAGTCAGCACCTATTTGTTGATCAATGGGTAGTTGGGAAGGAAGAGAGGAAAGAAGGCAGGCAAGCAGGCTTGTCAGGGAGTTTCAAGAAAACCCACAATGAAGGAATGATCCTCATTTCACAGATTCAGGAAGAAACTTGTAGAGGTCAAGAAACCTGCCCAAAATAACAAAACTGGTAACTGGTAGAGATGTGATTTATCTGCAGATTTGTCTGGGGCCTGATGTAAGCTCTTTTTTTTTTTTTTTACCAAATATCCCTCCTTCCCACAGTACATGTGTTTTAGCACATCCTTAGAAAATAGGCAGCTCTGTATAGGATTTAACCATGAAAATATTATTGTAGTATATTAAAGTTCATATGTCAAAATCCTGTTAGTGATTCGTATGTTAAGGGGACACATTTTAAGTAACATTGGAATTACAAAATATAGTAAGACCAGCATTACTAGTAAGAGTGGTAAAGAGACCATTTGTAGCATCACTGATTCTGCTTAATGGCTTCTTGTTACTAAAGTCAGGGGACAAACCACAGAGCATAGGAGGTAGGGAAACTTTTTTTTTTCTTTTCCATTTTTTTCTTTTTTTTTTCATTCTCAATCTGCATTAAAAAAAAAAAAAAATCAGTGCCGAGCCATGCACAAGAAAATGCTTCTCTTTAAAAAAAAAAAAAAAATATATATATATATATATATATATGTATGTATGTATATATATATAACTAAACTCCTCTTTTTTCCCCCAAAATGGAACTCAGGACTAAAAATAAGTTACTTTAAAAAGTGAAAGGAACAGTTCCTAGCCTGTGTGTGTTCTTGAAGGGAAAGTTCTAGAAGTAGCAGGGCAGAGAAACAGAGCTGGCGGGGGAGGGGGGAATAAGGACAAAGGCAGGAGGAAGGACTTACAAGAGGAGAGAGGAGCCTCACGGGGCAGGTAGGTAGGTAGGTGGAAAGGATGTGTCCACGCTGACCCTTTGACTCTTGTTTCCTTGGCCATTGCAGGGTCCCTGTGGCCCTCGTCCTGCCCCAGGCTGTACTATGACCAGGGCTAGATCTCTGGAATGTCTCTTGGAGAGTGGGTCCTGCTCTGTCAATTGTTGAAGCTCTATTAAAATAGCTCTCTTAACCTTCAGTCTTTACTGTATCTCTCTCTCACTCACCCTCTGCCCTGGTCCTTTGCCTATTCTGCACCTATCTCTCTGCCTATGATATTCTTACCTCCACAACTTTTAACCCAAAGCCTCAATGTCCTACTCAAAGCCTTCCCTATTGACCCCTTATTCCACCCAAATCATAGTGAATTATCTCTTCCTTATTTTCACACAGCCCCCTCTATCCCTGTTCTAAGCCGTAAACATATTGTTTCTGTTAACTGTTTATAGACTTGTCTGTTCCACTAATAAATTCTAAGCCCCAGGGAAGAGCAGAGAAGATGTCTGTGTTTTATTTTTGTTCCTCTTAGGGACAATCCTCATCACAAAATTGGTTTTCAGGAAATACTTATCCAATATAAAGGAACTAAGAGTTGGGTCCAAGCCAGGGGAGGCGGAGAAAGAACAGAGGATAACCCTTGTCAGGATGGCTGCTGTTCACCAAGTTTTCTCTCCTTCCCTTCCTCCCTCCCTCCTGCTCCTCTACTAACCTGAGTACTCACCACATGCCTTATAATAAGATGTAGCCCTTGAGTTCAAGTTCAAATTACTTAGCCCACTCTCAAGGCCTTACATGGTCGTATTTGTATCCCCTTAGACTCATCTCTAGATATTCTATTCCCTTTAACCTGCATTCTATGCTCTGTCAATCATGAACTTCTTAGAGTTCCTAGAATGTGACTTTGTACACTGTCTAGGTCCCCTGACTGTCCACATTCTGTTTCTGTTTGGAATACTAACATCATTCTCCCCTTCCATCTCTTCACCTTCCAACATCTGTTTAATCTTCCATCTGAAGTCCTCCACCACCTCTAGAACATCATTATATATTACTGATGTAGCTGTCACTGGTTTGTATTTCTTCTCCTCAACCAAGCTGAGTGATGCATCAGACAAGAGTATAATCCTCCTCACCCCAAAATCCAGCACAGTCCCAGCGTTCCTACTCAGTATTCTAGAATTGCCTGTTGAATGTTGAACACAGGAATACCTTTCTCATGCTGCTCCTATCTTCCTTAGTAGAAAGTACTTAGAATATCTGGATCTGCCATCTCTGGAGCAAAAGACCATAGAGATCATTTAGAGCTGTTTGCTCATCTATATTCATTTTAATTAATAGCCCAGGGATGCCAGCAAGAGGGTTGGTGCATCTGGAAGTGAGGGAGAAGTCAAAGGACTCAGTCAACTATTTTTAGTAAAATTTTCATTGCGAGTATAGAATTAAAATCTGGGTGCCTAGAGGCCAGATGTTGTAAAGATTAGTTATATCTTTTTGTTTTTTGTTGAAAGTTACAAATGAGACACGAAATACAGACTGGATCAAACTATATTTATTTTACCCTGGAGCTGCAATTCAAAAGATAAGCTACAATAATAGAAAAACAGGAAGGAATTATACCTAAATGCCATTAGCAGACACTTCTTAGTTATATGCTATTTAATTTTGCCTTTCTTTATATATTTCTATATTTCCCAATTTTTCTAAAATGATGCATTTTTTACTTGTTTTACAATTTAAAACTATAATTTTTATTTTTTGGACCACACAATGATATTTCAAGTCATAAGCTTTGCACACTGAATACAGAGTTATATGTAGTTTTTTATTCAGAAAAAAATATTTGGAAATATCAAGAGGCTTTAAAAAAAGTATATAAGGAGTTAGATGATTAATAGCATATAATGATAATTAGAATTCCAGAGTTTTAGATTTGGCCCTTTGACAATCAGACTGTACACTGTATCACTTCCATAACTAGAAACTTGCATAGATGCATCAAAATGCAGTATACCATGACAGCACTAGACCTTGAGCAGATGCCCAGGGATCTTGGGCTGAAGTATAGATTAACTAGCTCTGTAAAGAATGTCTACTTACATGTTTTACAACCTTTAATTTCTTCAATTTGTAGAATATAGCTGAATGAATAGCCTCTAATATATCTCCTATATTTTAGAAAGGTGAAAATAACTTGAACCAAAGAAGGAATGGGGAAAAAAGACCACATATCAGAGAAATGACCACCACTGATAATACACCATGCATTTATGAATTTAAAGCTAGATTTGTCCCACTGTTGGATATGAGTAGAGAATTAACGAGAGGTAAAGGCCATGGAAAACATCCTTTATGGAGCATATACCAGTACATCAGCCGATGCATTCTCTACTACATGTGTTTGTGTCTTCTCATCTGATCCACTTAAATCAGGGGGGTAGGTGTCAGTATCCCCAGGGACAGGTTGGAAAATAGTTATTCTTATGTATAAAAATGTTTCTCTTCACCTACTATGCAATCCATCCTTTAAAGGCAGATTATATGTCAGTGTATACTCAGAGCTAGTGGGGGTCAGCATCTGATTAATCTTTTTCTTTTTTTTTTGATTTTATTTTATTTTTTTATATAGCAGGTTCTTATTAGTTATCTCTCATATCCATATTAGTGTATATATGTCAATCTCATCTCCCAATTCATCCCACAACCGCCCAGCATTTGATAATCTTAATAAATATGCATTCAATGAATAAATGGTTGGATAGATGATGTTTTGATGGCTTGTTAGCCTTTTAATGCCTTTTGAATACTTATGCTATGAAGCAGCTTTTCATTGTTCTTAAGAATAGCTGTCTTTATGTATGTTCTTTTGGAAACTAGCTTTATCTCAAAAAGTAAAAATCACATTTCCATGAATTTTTTTTAATTGAGGTAAAACTTACATAACAAAATTAACAATTTTGAACTGAACAATCCAGTGACATTTAGCACACTCACAATGTTGTATAACCACCACTTTTTCCTAGTTCTAAAACTTTTTCAACACCCTAAAAGGAAACTGTATCCCCATTAAGAAGTTGCTCCCCCTTTCTGCCTCTGATAACTGCCAGTCTACATTCTGTCTCTATGAGTTTACCTATTCTAGATATTCTGGATATTAATGAAATAATATGGGACCTTTTGTGTCTGGCTTCTTTCACTTAGCATGATGTTTTTGAAATTAATCCATGTTGTAGCATGTGGCAGTACTTATTCAATCTTTATGGCTGAATAACATTCTATTGCATATATATGCTACAGTTTGTCAATTCACCCACTGATGATCATGTGGGCCTTTTTGACCTTTTGGCTCTTGTGAACAGTGCTGCTATCAATGTGTGTGTACATGTATTTGTTTTGGTACCTGTTTTTGATTGTTTTGAATATATACTTAGATGTAGAATTACTAGGTTATTTGGTAACCCTATTTTTAACTTTTCAAGGAACTGACAAACTCTTTACTACAATGCTGAACCATTTTACATTCCCATCAGTAATGTTTGAGGGTTCTAATTTCTCTACATCCTTGCCAACACTTACTACTTTCCTTCTTTTTTTTTTTTTTGTTTTGTTTTGTTTTTGCGGTATGCGGGCCTCTCACTGTTGTGGCCTCTCCCGCTGCGGAGCACAGGCTCCGGACGCACAGGCTCAGCATCCATAGCTCACGGGCCCAGCCGCTCCACAGCATGTGGGATCTTCCCAGACCGGGGCACGAACCTGTGTCCTCTGCATCGGCAGGCGGACTCAACCACTGCGCCACCAGGGAAGCCCTTCCTTCTTTTTTAATAACCATCTTAGAGGGTGTGGTTTTGATTTGCATTTCTCTAGTGACTAAAGATAATAAGCATCTTTTTTATGCTTGTTTGACCATTTCAATAAGATTTTACAGGGTGGGAAAGTAATTAATAAAACTCAAAGAAATAATCGTTTCTCTTTAATAATATTTAGAAATATTTCAGGAAATGACACTGCTACAGATATATTGCTTAAGCCAGAATCTTGGAATAATCCTGGATGTCTGCTTCTCCTAAATTTCCACCATCCAAACCATCAGCAAGTACTGTTACTTATAATGTCAAAGTACCTTGAATAATTACACTTTTCTGCATCTCTCCCAACCTAATCCAGGCCAACATGATCTACTTCTCATCTAGACTAACTATTGTCTCACATTCCATTATTTGTCTCATTTAATCTATGTTCCACACAGCAGTCAGAATTTTAATCATAAATTAGACCATGATGGTGCCCTACTTAAAACCTACCACTTTTTCTCCCACTGCATTTATAGGAAAAGAATAAAAGAAAGCTCTGTACTACAGCTTATGAGAACCTGATTATCTGGCATCATCAGTTCTCTCAACCACGTGTAAAACTACTCTTTTCCATGGACACTGCTTTGCATCACGTCTAAACTTCTATCAATTTCTAGAATACTTCTTAGAGCATTTTCAAATGCTGTTATATTGGCGTAGAAAACAACTCCCAAATATCCTATGAATAGATCCTGCTTTTTTTTAAATTAATTTTTATCGGAGTATAGTTGCTTTACAATGTTGTGTTCCTGCTGTACAGCAAAGTGAATCAGCTATACATATACATATATCCCCTCTTTTGCATTTCCTTCCCATTTAGATCACCACAGAGCACTGAGTAGAGTTCCTTGAGCTATACAGTAGGTTCTCACTAGTTACCTATTTTATACATGGTAGTGTATATATGTCAATCCCAGTCTCCCAATTCATCCCACCCCCCCTCCCTTCCCTTGGTATCCACAAGTTTGTTCTCTACATCTGTGTCTCTATTTCTGTTTTGCAAATAAGATCATCTATATCATTTTTCTAGATTCCACATATATGCGTTAATATACGATGTTTGTTTTTCTGACTTATTTCACTCTGTATGATAGTCTCCAGGTCCATCCACGTCTCTACAAATGACCCAATTTCGTTCCTTTCTATGGCTGAGTAATATTCCATTGTATATATGTACCACATCTTCTTTATCCATTCGTCTGTCAATGGAAATTTAGGTTGCTTCCATGTCCTGGCTATTGTAAATAGTGCTGCAATGAACATGGGGTGCATGTGTCTTTTTGAATATGGTTTTCTGTAGGTATATGCCCAGTAGTGGAATTCCTGGGTCATATGGTAGTTCTGATTTTAGTCTTTTTAAGGAACCTCCATACTGTTCTCCATAGTGGTGTACCAGTTTACATTCCCAGCAACAGTGCAAGAAGGTTCCCTTTTCTCCACACCCTTTCCTGCATTTATTATTTGTAGATGTTTTTAATGATGGCCACTCTGATGGGTGTGAGGTGATACCTCATTGTAGTTTAGATTTGCATTTCTCTAATGTTTAGTGATGTTGAGTGTCTTTTCATGTGTTTTTTGGCCATCTGTATGTCTTCTTTGAAGAAATGTCTATTTCTAATGTCTCTTAAATATTACCTTCTCAGATAAGCTCTTGCTGGCCATGCCATCTAAAGCATGTTATTCTCTATTGAAGTAAGATATTCATCACCTTAAGAGTGATTCCTTCCCCCCTCAAATTGTACTTAAATATTTTCATATTTATTTACTTTTTGCCTTCATGCATAAGATTGTAAATTCATTTATGGTGAGGGTTGTTTCCTTTTTGTTACCATGGTATGCCCTCTGCCTAGCACACTCTTGATGCTCATGGTATTTTTTTTAAATAAATCTATTTATTTATTTATGGGTGCATTGGGTCTTCGTTGCTGTGTGCAGGCTTTCTCTAGTTGTGGCCCATGGGCTTAGTTGCTCTGCAGCATGTGGGATCTTCCCAAACCAGGGCTTGAACCAGTGCCCCTGCATTGGCAGGCAGATTCTTAACCACTGTGTCACCAGGGAAGTCCCCGCTCATGGTATCTTTAATGAGTGTATATCATGTAGAAATGCCCATATTTTTCTTAAGAGCAAATTATTGAAAAATATAAAAAAGAAATGTATTAGTAAGGTGTAGTGCTATATTCTGAATGCCATGTTTCTTCAGAAGAATACAAGCCTCCTGTTTCCTTGTCAACAACAAAATAATCTTCTGTGAAACCCATGGGTTGTATTGAGTGGCAGTGATTTGCCTAGTAGACAGAGAGGAGGATAAAGGTGGGTAATAGAGCAGATTTAGCAGAGAATGAAAGTGCATTCTCTCTTATCATGGTCTTTGTACAGCCTGTGTCTTGCCATTCAAGAGTCAGTACTTTATTTCCACCTCTGTATCTAGTGAGCAGGCTCTAGACCTGTTGACATGGAAATCATCCATAGAGCTGTGGAAGAAACATGATTAACTTGTGTTAGAATAGCTTAGCCTCTTTCTGACTAATAGAAAAGAAACAGTCTGGGGCCATCATGGATCCCTAAATGCCTGTAGTGGTAATGCTGCACTATTACAAGTGTAAGGAGAAAACCAAGTTTATGTAAGCAAAAAGAACTCAGAGTTTCTTTATGTTGGATTGGATATTTGAACTAGTTGAAATACAGACTTTATGTCTGTTATGTGAATGAAAATATTACTTGAATTATATAGTCAGTTGACTTTCCATCCTACAAATATTATAAAATCAGGAGTCTTATTCTACTGCTCCCTTTTATGATAATGGTTCCATGAAAGAATGAATGTAAAAATTTTATTTATTAGAGTAAGCTTACTAAATTGTCAAGTAGACTACTCAATCCATACTTCAACAAACAATAAAGTAATTGCTTTCTTTACTAAGTATTTCAATTCCATTGTCTCCGTTGATGCTCTAAAATATTGCTTTGTGACATAGAATGGGAAGATTTACATTAGAAGCATGGAATTTTCATTTTTAAATGAGTGTAGTATAGGTGTCATAGGGCAGTACATGAAGTCTCTGAAGGGATCAAAGGACTTAAGTTTACATAAATCAATTAAATGTAAATGTAGATTTACATGTAAATGCAAATTCACTGCTGTCATAGTGAATTTTTGATTGAATTAGTTTCATCATTGATTATTTAGGTTTTTCTAGGTATACGATCATATAAAGAAAATAGAATTTTCTTTATTATCAATTTTATACCTGTCTGTAATTTCTCAAATATGGAGGTAATGGGCATTTTTGCCTTTTTCCTAATCTTAGTAGATATGTTCTAATGTGTCTGGATAAAGTAAAATACTGGGTTTAGGGCTAAAAGTTAACATTATAATGTGTTAACATATCCATCAATTTGTCTTTTTGTTGGTGTTCTTTAAATAAGGAGTGTTGAGTTTTATCAATGGCTTTTAGCATCTGTTGAGACATTCATGATTTTTAAAATACCTTAATGGATTAATATATATTATTATGTACTCAGATAAACTGAGGCACATTAAAAATTTTAAGAGTTTGAGTAAAAATTGATTTGAATCAGGCAACATCCAATCTAGCAGGTAGAAAGGAGTTCTACAGAGCTGTACAAAATGAAAGCATTGTATAGGCAGAGGAGAGTGGGAACAAAGAAGCTAGCTATACTAGGCAAAAAAGCAGGTTGGCTAATGAAAAGTTACTGACTTTAAGGCATGGCAAGGGTCTGTCAGGCAGATTACCTAATTAGTGTTGATTAGGCAATTCCTGATGGACTGGTTTAAGATTCCATTTCTGAGAGAGCTGAAACTGGAGTTAAGTCTCAGTTTGGTGATGTGGAGCTTGGTATACATGATTCTATTTGGGGTTTATTGTCTCGTTTTCAACAACTGTATAATATTAATGGATTTCTTAATGTTGGACTAGTGTTGTACTTTTGGAATAAATTCTATTTAGTTATGGTATTTTTATTAATGGAGTATTAGAGTTTTTCACCCTTTCATCTGGTATTTTTGCAATGATATTTTAAAGTAATATAGCCTTCTTTTTTGGTACCGTCTTTATAAGATTTAGGTATTGATGTTATATTAGCTTCATAAAAGGAATTAGAAATCTTTTCTTCATTTTCAATGCTCTGGACAGCAAAGCACTCAAACTCTCAAGTATATGGAGGGTTGGTGGGATTCCTCTGAGAAAGCATCTGGACCTGGTGCTTTGTTGGCAAAGTAGTTCCTTAATAACACTCTCTATTTCTACCATAAAAATTGGTCTGTTGAAGCTTTCTATCTCTAATGGGATCATTTTTTAATAATCTGTTTTTACCTAGAAAATTATGCATTTCATCTAGGTTTTCACTTTTTCTTTTTTTCTGTTTATTTTTTCTTTTGCTTAGTTGTCTGTAGTTGTTTGCTAGTGATTTGTCTTTTTTTGTTACATTTCACAATAACTGGATTTTTTTATTAGGTAACTTTTTCTCCTTTTTTTCATTAATCTTGGCTCTTATCTTTACTTCCCTTCTTGTACTCTTTTGGCTTAATTTGTACCCTAGGTTTTTGTTTTTTTGTTTGTTTGTTTCTTAAGCTGGGTATTTAATTCATTTATGTTCATTTCTTAATTTATCCTTATAAAACTATTTAGTGCTGTGAATTTTCTTCTCACTACTGCTTTAAGTGGAACACGTTTTATGTTTTTAGAAATTATATAATTTCAGTTTGTATTTTCTGTTTTACTCAAGTCTTTTAATAGAAGTTTCATTGTCTTAATTTTTAAGTGAAGGATTATTTTTGTTTTTTGTTTATATTTTCTAGTTGTCTATATTATTTTTACCTTATGCGACTTAAAGATACATTCAGTGTGACTCTAGTACATGACCACTTATTGTGAAAGGTCCATTTTTCTTGAAGGTGTAGCCTCTATTATAAGGGTGTAAATTTCAAAATATATTAAGATGTATCTTAATAATTATGTTCAGATTTTCCATTTCTATACTTATTCTTTTTAACATCTTTATTAGAGTATAATTGCTTTATAATGGTGTGTTAGTTTCTGCTTTATAACAAAGTGAATCAGTTATACATGTACATATGTTCCCATATCTCTTCCCTCTTGTGTCTCCCTCCCTCCCACCCTCCCTATCCCACCCCTATTTTAATTGCTGTTATCTCCTTATTTTGTCCACCTTGATTTGTGCTGAGAGTGGTGTATTAAGGTCTCTTATCCTTCTATTATTAGTGTGTTTCTACTAAATTTCCTTGCAGCTCCTGAAGTTGCTGCTTCATAATGGCTACTGAGTGTCATAAGTGTTACATCTTCATTGTAAATTATGACTTACTATGTCTAGTTCTAACTTGCCTCATCATAGAATTGGCACATTTCCTTTTTTATTGTTTAAGAAACCCTATTGAATGCTTATTTTGCTGCAAAGAGGACTTGCTGTATATACAGGCATATCTTGTTTTACCATTTTATCATGTTTTATTGTGTTCCACAAATATATATATATATATATTTTTAAACAAACTGAAGGTTTGTGGCAACCTTGTGTTGAACAAGTCTATGGGCACCATTTTCCCAACAGCAATGGCTCACTTCCTGTCCCTGTCACATTTTGGTAATTCTCACAGTATTTCAAACTTCTTCATTATTGTCACAGTCGACCTTTGGTATATGTGGGGGGTTGGTCCTAGGAGCCTGCATGCATACCAACATTCATAAATGTTCAAGTGCCTTATATAAAATGGTGTAGTACGGCCAGCCCTCTGAATCTGCAGGTTCCACCTCCATGGGTTCAGTCAACCACTGATTGAACTTTGAGGGCCAGTTGTGTATTTATTGAAAAAATATCCACACATAAATGAACCTTTGAAGTTCAAACTTGTGCTGTTCAAGGTTCAACTGTATATTTGTTATGGTGATTTGTGATCAGTGATCTTTGTTGCTTTGTAATTATTTTAGGGCTCCATGAACCATGCCCATATAAGAAGGTAAACTTAATAAATATGTGTGTTCTGATTGCTCCACCGACCAGAAATTTCTCCATTTCTCTCTCTCTCTCCCTCCTTGGCCTCCCAATTGCCTGAGACACTATATTAGTGAAATTAGGCTAGTTCATAACAGTACAATGGCCTCTAAGTGTTTGAATGAAAGGAAGAGCCGCACATCTCTCACTTTAATTCAAAAGCTAGAAATGACTAAGCTTAGTGAGGAAGGCATGTCAAAAGCCAAGATAAGCCAATAGCTTGGCCTCTTAGGCCAAACATTTAGCAAAGTTATGAATGCAAAGGAAGAGTTCTTGAAGGAAATTAAGAATAGTACTCCAGTAAACATAAAAATAAGAAAGCAAAACAGCTTTATTGCTGATAGGGAGAGAGTTTTAGTGGTCTGGATAAAAGATCAAACCAAACACAACATTCTGTTATGCCAAAGCCTAATCCAGAGCAAGGCCCTAACTCTCTTCAATTCTGTGAAGGCTAAGAGAGAGGTAAGGAAGCTGCAGAAAAAAAGTTGGAAGCTATCAGAGATTGGTTCATGAGGTTTAAGGAAAGAGGCTATCTCCATAACATAAAAGTACAAGGTGAAATACTGGAAACTTACATAATAATGTAAGTCAACTATACCTCAATAAAAAAATAATTGAAAAATGTAAAGTGACACAGCAAGTGCTCATATAGAAGCTGCAGCAAGTTATCCAGAAGATCTAACTAAAATCATTAATGAAGGTGGCTTCAGTACACAACAGATTTCCAGTGTAGGCAAAACAGCCTTATATTGGAAGAAGATTCCATATAGGACTTTCATAGCTAGAGAGAAGAAGTTAATGCTTCGTTTCAAAGCTTCTAAGAGCAGGCTGACTCTTGTCTAATGTAGCTGGTGATTATAAGTTGAAGCCAGTGCTCACTGACCATTCTGAAAATCCTAGGACCCTTAAGAATTATGTCAAATCTCCTCTGCCTGTGTTCTATAAATGGAATAACAAAGCCTGGATGACAGCACATTTGTTGACATCATGGTTTACTTAGTATTTTAAGCCCACTGTTGAGACTTAACTGCTCAGAAAAAGATTCCTTTCAAAATATTACTGTTCCTTGACAATGTACCTAGTTACCCAAGAGCGCTGATGGTGATGTACAGTGAGATTAGTGTTGTTCTCATGCCTGCTAACACAACATTCACCCTTCAGCCCATGGACCAAGGAGTAATTTTGACTTTCAAGTCTTACTTTTTAAGAAATAACTCTTGTAAGGCTATAGCTGCCCTAGGTAGTAATTTCTCTGATGGTTCTAGGCAAAGTTCATGGAAAGCCTTCTGGAAGGGATTCACCATTCTAGATACCATTAGTAACATTCATGATGGGAAGAGGTCAAAGTATCAACATAAATAGGAATTTGCAAAAAGGAGATTTGAAGGAAGTTCTCTGGGTAAAATGCTACCAAACAGTATTGTATGCTACAGAAAAACCCTTCATGAAAGGAAGAGTCAACCGATGTGGCAAACTTCACTGTTGTCTTATTTTAAGAAATTGCCCCAGCCACTCCAACCTTCAGCAACCACCACCCTGATCAGTCAGCAGCCATCAACATTGACAAAAAGACCCTCCACCGATGAAAAGAGTTTGACTTGCTAAAGGCTTAGAGGATGGTTAGCACTTTTTAGCCATAAAGAATTTTTAAATTAAGGTATATATATATTTTAAGACATAATGCTCTTGCACACCTAATAGACTACAGTATAATATAAGCATAACTTATGTGCACTGGGAGACCAAAAAAAAATCATTTGACTCACTTATTTTATTTCTGGTGGTCTAGAACTCAACTTGCAATATCTTCAAGGTATGCCTGTATAACAAAGTTCTGCCTTTTGTTCATTCCCTGTCTCTATTTATCTCCTATGGGATAGATTTCTACCTAATTATGTAATAAAGTAAGATCATAAAAGATATTATAAAAAACAAAGGTATGAATGACACAGTGGCAAAGGCTTCCAGCTATTAGGATAACATGGTAAAAAGAAGAAAAATTTCCTAATAACAGTCGACTGATCTTATTTTAGTTTTGCATAAAAGGACAGAGTAGAGAGTGCTGACTCCCCTCATACTCAGTCCCCCCCCAAAAAAAAACACCTTGTCAACTGAAAGAAAACTATGAGAGTAAATTAAAAAATCAACTTATAATGGCGATGAACAATGATTAAGAAATCACGAATTGGGCTTCCACAGTGGCACAGTGGTTGGGAGTCCGCCTGCCGATGCAGGGGACGCGGGCTCGTGCCCCGGTCCGGGAAGATCCCACATGCCGCGGAGCGGCTAGGCCCGTGAGCCATGGCCACTGAGCCTGCACATCCGGAGCCTGTGCTCCACAACGGGAAAGGCCACAACAGTGAGAGGCCCACATACCGCAAAAAAAAAAAAAAAGAAAAGAAAAAGAAATCACGAATTAGAACAGATATGCAAATTATGCATTAGAACACAGAAATCAAAGATAAAGAGAATCACCATTGACTCTATAAGACTGATGGACTTTAAGTACAGTAGCCCCGTGTCCAAGGTTTTCTTTCTGCAGTTTCAGTTGCCCACTATCAACTGTGGTCCAAAAATATTAAATGGAAAATTGCATGCCATTCCCAGTAGCACGATGGAATCTCTTGCCATTCTGTTCTGTCCTGCCCAGGACTTGAATCATCCCTTCATCTAACATTTCCAGGCTGCATATGTTATCTTCCTGTTAGTCACTGAATGGCCACCTCAGTTATCAGAGCTACTAGTCATGGTATCACAGTGCTTATATTCAAGTAACATTTATTTTGCTTAATAATGGTCCCAAAGTACAAGAGTAGTAATGTTGGCAATTCAGATATTTTCTTACTGCATCCAATTTATAATTTAAACTTTATCATAGGTATGTACGTATAAGAAAAAAACATAGTACCCAGCCCTATACATACTATCTGTAGTTTCAGGCATACACTGGGGGTCCTGGGAAGTATATGCTGTAAACAATGGGAGACTACTGTATATTAGGGAATGTATCAAGAAGTACAGGTAGTTATTGAAGGGAGAATTGAAAAGAAAAAATATGAAGGAGTTTGATATGTATATCTTAAGATTTGTATATATATGTTGTTTATATGCATTTATATATAATATGTATTACATAAGATTTATGTTTACATATACACATAAATATGGGGTATACGTATAATATATAGATAACATATGCAACGTAGATTTACATATACAACGTAGACTTAAGTAAATGTATATGCATTATTTATATAGATCTGTGCATATACTATATGATCATCAGAAAGTTAACATTAACTGGTAGAAAACAAGAACAGACCCATTTAAGGAACACAGGTATCTTTAACGGTAAAGATTCAGAAACTGTTAAATGAGAAGCATGCATGCCCCAATATGGAGTTAGAGACCTCCTGGTGCAAGGATGAGCAGGGATGACAGCTGGCCTTTGTCATTACTGAGGACATCCGACTCCTCAAGCAGTCACTGTTGTGGAGAGGTTGGCTATGTGATAACTGCTCTTTTCTTGCAAACAACCGCTACCTAACCACCCCGGCAAATCCCTACTTGTTTACCATCTGGGTGGGTGAACTGTAGGTAGCCTACCCAAATCTGCTACTCCATTCCTGGACAAGTTTGTTGAGGGAGGGGTCTGCTGGAAGCATATTGCTGGAAAAGCAACTCTATAAAGTTGTTCCAGAAACATATTTTATTTTTTCTTTAACACAGTATATAGAGTGAGGGAGTATATAAATGGAGCATGCTATGGATTGGAACTATAAAACTATGTTTCAATGAGCACACATTTTAACTTCTTCCAGATTGAAAATTTAAAAGAAAAATTGCCCTATCTTTATGAATATTAAACACAATAGGAATGTTGTTTACATTCCTGCCATTTAAAAATTTTAAAATGATCTGAAGTAAATAAAGATTACTCATAAGTACATTTTATTTTCCATTTAATACTGCACTTCATATTATAAACAGAGGGTTAAATGTTAGGGTTTTGAGGTGAATCTAAAATATGTCAGTTGTAGTTATTGTTAATTATTTATGAGCCCGCTGGTAAGGACAAATCATTTTCTTAATGTATTTCACTAATAGAAATTATTTATAAGTACATCATTAATTATTTACATTTTCCTGGTATTATGTTTGCATTAATAATTTAAAAATATATAATTATCTATTAAATCATCTAAATATGATTTAACTTCATTTATCTTTTGTAACACAAATAGCAAGTTGGTCACTAACTACAGTCGTATGAAACAAGGTATTCCACTATAACAAGCTTGGGTATTTATAAAGAATAGGGACAATAGCTTACATATTTATTTTTTTTACTCAATATTAGTAGGTATAACTAATATTCTCAAGAAAGTTTCCAGAATCTCAGATCTGTGAATCTTTTGTCTGTCAGTTACTATATACCCTTGAGGTACCTGGCATGTAGAGACCAAGTTGTTTTCTTCTAGTTGCTAATTAACTCAATGCCCTCAGCACCAAATGACTTTCTCTATACAGCCGGGAAAGACTGATTTTTGTTCTGGGCAGAACTAAATATCCTCACTGAAAACTTTAAGGAGATTTACTACTGAATAAAATGTGTATCAAGGAAGATTTGTCCTCCCTCAGTTATGATATCTGAGGTATAGTAACATCACAAGTACTTCTAGAGTTTCACAGCCTTGAAGTTATATCTGGAGTTAAAACCAGAAAATAAGAAATGTTATGACAAGATTATTGTCCAGATATCTTGGTCTAAAAGAAATTTTCCTGTTGGGGAGCTTGTTTAAAAAAGATCTGAACAGGCCTTTTGGAAAGATTCAGTATTTGGGGTACTGGGAAGAAAGACCAGCAGTTATCAGCAGATTCTTTTTAAATAGAAAACCACTTTATATATTATTTGATAATGAGACAAAGTAAGGGCAAAAGTAATGTACACATTACTGGTAAGCAGAATTGCCAAGGTAAAAAAAATCTTTGAGCTGGGATCTCTAATTGTCTACTCTTACATACTGTTATGGGCTGAAATGAGTCCTTTCAAAATTCATGTGTTGATATCTAGCCACCAGTACCTCGAACGTGACTGCATTAGAGATAGAATCTTTAAAGAGGTAATTAAGTCAAAATGAAGTCATTATGATAATCCAATGTGACCAGTGTCCTTACGAGAGGAGATTAGGACACAGACAGACACATACCCACACCCACACACACGCACACAGGACCATGTGAAGACATATGGAGAAGATGGCCATCTACAAGCCAAGGAAAAAGGCTTCAAAAGAAACTGACCCTGCTGATATGCTGACACCTGGGTTTTTCTTTTTTTTTTCTTTTTCTTTTTTTTTTTTTTACTTCTAGTTCCCAGAATTGTGAGAAAATAAATTTCTCTTGTTTAAGACACCAAGTCTGTATTACTTTGTTATGGCAGCTCTAGCAAACTAGTACACAGCCCTTGTCCTGTTGAGGTCCTCTAACAAACCCCAGTTTGTAATCTGGATGTACAGTTCCAATTGTTTGGATCCAGAGCCACCTTATGGGACTTTTGAAGCAAGAATTGGAGACAACTATTTTTCCTTGTTTATGGAATAATAGCAAAGGAAATTCCAGGCTCAGACTTTAATTGCTTACTGCTTTGGCTTTGTGCAACAGTACCATTTTTTTTTAATACTTAGTTTAAGGAAGACAGCTTATACAAATAAACATCTTGAATGCTTATTAAAAGAGTCTTTACACAACCTTTCCTGACAGCCTGGATACCATTGGGTATTCAAGTTAATCTGAAGGTTGAACCTCCCTGTAGATTTCTAAAGGGAACATTAACATGGCCCCAAACTAGGAATCTTAGTAAAAGAGCCTGCTAGTTTCTTCTTGGCCAAATCTTGGCATGGTGTAAGAATTCTATATCTATATCATTTTCTGTATTGATATCTAAACAAGTTGCCTAAATGAGATTATGGATTACCTCAAAGTAATGAAGCCCCCAGTTTTGTCAATTTGATGATTGTTTTGGGATAATCTTGATCCCACTGCCTTACAGTTTTTGAACCTGTAATTAAACATACTAAATAAGCAGAGCTCTTTACTGATTAACAGCTATACAATTTTCAGGTTACAGTTGTGGGAAAGATAACTGCTTCCATAGCAAAATGACCCAAGGGGACCCTTGAGGCCAATGGGAGCTACTGTGCATAAGAAACAGGGCTTATGCCAACATGTATATCTTGTTAATTTGAGGATTATTTTGGAAATGAAACATAGTCTCTAAGGTGAACAAGTGCTTTTGCTATAGTACTTAACCCTAAATATGAAACTAGCATAAATTACCTGATTGTTATTAACTGGTGTTTAACTTCCCTGCACTTTTAACACTTATTATATTAGAAAATATTGTTCTTTAAAAAATCTTGTTCAAGGTTGATTAGAATGTCCTTTTATATTTAATGTTTTAAAATCATGTGCATTGTGTCCCCCAACATATCAATTATTTAGTCATTAAAAATGTGGATAAGTCATTTTAGTAGGAATTAGGATTCACGCCAACACGTGCTAAAGGAAGTTGCCTAAATTGTGACACTGAGCTATAGAGAGGACATTAAATTGTCTGTTTCAAACAAAAAGAATTTTCATAGCAATTCCCTAAGCTAGATGACTACCAGTTATTTCTCCAGCAAAAATGGGTTTATTCAGGATCAGCAAAGAATTGCCTTTTGGAATCTGCAACCATGGCAAGCCACATGCAAATCCCCTCACAGGGAGGAGAGGAGAACTTTTTTCCAACTTCTTTTTACCCTCTTTAAAAGCAATATTAAAAAAAAAAAAAAAAAAAAAGATTCCACTGAGGGAACTGAGAGTTCAAAATGTGTAGTGGCTTTTCATTGACTGTTGTGACAGCCTCTCATGGATGAGCTGTTCCTAGGCAAGAAGTCTTTCTTCTTCCTCTTGGGTTCTGTTGTTGTTTCAGGGCAGCTCCCCCTTTTGGCTTCCCAACTCTATTTTAATTGAGGTTTCTCTTTGTTAATTTTTACAATGCCAATACAGAGTATTCAACCGCAGCAAATGTATTCACAGAACACCACAGTATTTGGGAAATCACTTCTGTATCAGTAGAAAGTTCTTCTCTGAAGTCTCATTCAATTTTCAAATAATTAATAATTGAATGCTATTTAATGTGACTGGGCAAAAGTCTTCATTACAGGGTAACTTAACCCAAAATGTCTTGAGTGAATGAGATGTTTCAGCCCTATAGAAAGTTACTTCTAGATACAATTCTTTAGAACAAAGTGTTGTGAAGGTTGGATAACTTTCAAGTCTCCGGATATGTTAGTGCTTAAATAATACCACAAAATATAATAAGTCTTCTGTCTGAAAAAAAATATTTAAAAATCTAAAATTGCTATGAACATTTCCAAGTCTCACTGAGTTTTTTCTAGAAAAAAAATATAATACCTGGGTGAATGTGACTGTTTAATTTGTCTATATAAACAATGGAACATTTTCAGTATACTCAGTTCTTACCTATCAGTGTCCTCTAGGGCTCTGAGGTGAGAAGCAATGGTATCAGCATGTGCTCAGGCAACATCATTTCAAAAACTAATTTTTAAGTGTCTTTTTTCCTAAAATTATTTCCATTGTTAGCAGATCAGTAGTATGGTTGAGGGGTAGTTAGGCAGCCACTGAATGTTGCCATGAGGAACATTGCATCCAAAATTTCTCCCCACCCCCATTCACCCCCCAATCAAAAGAATCTAGAGAAGATGTTGGATGTAAAGAAACACGATAAACTGGCAACAAAGGATGCCTTCAAAGAGGGGAACTGATTTGTTAAGGAACATGGATCTGACAGATTTTCTTTTCATTGGATACCACTTAGATCTTTTGAATTTTGCTCTAGGTGATGTAATACCTACTTTTAAAATCCTTACCTGTTTTTTATAAAGAAAAAAGCCCAAAATCAAGATTTTAATGTGACTTTTCCAATTTATAAAAATTTATATCATATATATATATCTATTTATATACACGGAATTGACTAAATTATATGTAGTGTACAACCCCCAGTTATAAAAGAAGAAATGATTAGAGTTGATAGAGTTGATCAATTTGACTCTTCAATTTTGACACTCCTACTTGATCCCTATGTCCATGACTTGCTAACACATGTATTAAGGTTGTACTATGTGTCTGTCATTGTTCTCAGTGCATTATCTGATTTAATCCTTAAGACAATTTAAAAACAGACAATATTGTATTCCATTTTAAAATTAAATAAAATAAGACTTTGTGAGGTTAGGTATTTTACTAACAACGGTCCCAGAACACAACTTACAAAGCCTGTGTTCCTAACCATTTCTTTTGTTTTGTGTTGTTTCTTGGAAGCTCATGGGGGCAATATGTGTTTTAGTTGGTCATCAGAAGATTTTTTTTAAAGTTGATTTTTTTGGATACTGTTTGAGTGGGCATGCACTCCCTAGTTTTCCACTTTCCATACCTTACCCTCTTATGTGAGTCTGCTCGGTTCACCCAAGCTTTGTGCTACCTGACTTTCAGGCTGTTGTTACTGCCTCTTTCTAATTCACTCTAAAAATGTGGCAGATAATTAAATGATATCAAATAGTAAAAGTTTCCAGTCTGTACATGGTACCTGAGGATAATAAGTTTAAGTTTCCTTTCTTTCCTTGAAATAATGATACCAAGTTAGTATTTGGGTGAAATTGGGGACTATAATTCTACTCTCAGTCCTTGAATTTGAGATGGACTATCCTTTTTGAGTTTTGAAGCAATTCAGTGATTCTATTACCCATTAATATGGTGACACACAGCTGGCTCAGTCCTTGAATTTGAGAGGGACAATCCTTTTTGAGTTTTGAAGCAATTCAGTGATTCTATTACCCATTAATATGGTGACACACAGCTGGCTCGTTCTTAGTTTGGACTTGAATTCAAAGTTTTCAAAGGTTTCACACTGTGATCCCTACACCTTGATCTTTTCAAAGGTAAATGGCTCTGCATATATATGCCAATAAAGTTTATGCATATGAGGCGCTTATAGATGCCTTTCTGATAGTATTATCAGCATGTGCACCCACGTTTCAAACTTGAGGCATTGAGTCTTACATGTTCATTGTGAGCTGGAACCAGTTTGGAGGATCAGGGAAAACACAGTTTTTTTTTTTTTTTTTATTCTAAATTTTTCAATTGCTTTGACACTAGAATAGATAAGAAGAAGAAATACATAGATTTTTTGAACAGAAGGGTTAAAGCAGCTATATTAGCTTTTTAATAGTATTTCTCTGTAAGATATTAGCACAGACTTAGAGACTTAAAAGACCATCCACATATTATCTCACAGTTCTGTAGGTCAGAAGCCATGGGCTAACTGGGTCTTACTCAGGGTTTCATTAGGCTGAAGTCATGGTGCTGATTGGAGCTATATTTTCATCCAAAGCTCAAAGTCCCCTTCCATCTTCTTTGGTTATTGGCAGAATTCATTCTCTTCTGGTTGTTATCAGTGAGCTGTGTGTACTGGGGATGATAGATGGGGGAGTTGCCTTCTAAACTATATATGATCAAGGCTGTTATAGTTAGAATAGTTTCAAATGAATACCAATGTCAGTAAGTCCATCCACAAGTTGGCAGGTGAGGGCGGATACTTGCTGCGGATTGTTCTCAACTCCTAGAGGCAGCCTGCCCTTCTGTGTCCTGTGAGCATCTCCAAAACATGGCAGTTTGCTCCTTTAGTCCAACATGAGTGCATCCTCTACAGTTAAGAAACTCTGACTTCTCCCTTCTTTGACCTCTAGATCTTCTTTTAAAAAAGGGCTTGTCTGATCAGGTATGGTTCTCAAGGGGAGGGGATTTACAGGGCTTGCCCACGGAGCAGGAATTTTGGAGTCTTAGAATTCTGCCTACTACTGAAGGAGAATTAAGTAAAAACTTGCCATAGGGACCCCAACAATATTTTTACTCCTGTTCTCAAACTACTTTTTCCCAGCAGTAAAATGGAATACAGTGCTTGAGTTTGATCACTACATGAGACTCATTCACACTATTGTGAAAATCACTGTCATGTATACTGTTTTTTTTAATTAACACAATACATCATTTTTTTAAGGAGGCCATTTTATAAAATAAAAACTTTTGCTGTATCCAGGATGTCCAGCGAATACAGCTATTTTTCTTTTCATTTTAAATCAGTATTTAAGTTTGAGTAGACTTGCCATACAGAATTTCCTTGCATGACAATATACATTCAACATAGACTTAAAGTTAAATATTTCATCTAAGTTATATTTTGCATGACACTTGGAATAACCACTATTGATTCTTGATTACATTAATATCAGTATTTATGCTGCTATAAACAATGTTTATGGCACTGTAATTGATAGGCTATTAGTGTTACCTGCTTGTAGGACCTGCAATTATATTGCTATAAATGTAATTTACAGTTACGGTAATACTATCTAAGTTTCATCTTAAAGCTTGAATCCATAAAGCAATAATTTTTTTTTTTACACCAAGACTGGTGACTAATGTAATTTTTTAAAAATAATTTGTTGAATTGACAAAGATAGTAACTGCATATTTTTTTCCCTCTTCAGACCTGATTAGCTCAATTTTGTTGTTGTTGGTACCTATTTTTTCCATTCTTTTCAAGATTTCCCTGGCCTTAGTTGGCTTAAAAAAAAAAAAAAAGTAAACCTGATGGATTTCTTAATAAATTCATGACATGAATTTTCTAAATTTTTATCTGGTATATATTTAATAGAAAATGTTTCAGGATTTCCCCTTGTCTCATTTGTAATGTAATTAGTCACTTTTTATTTGGTATTTAAAATCTTTTTTCTCTTTTTGGCTTGATTTATTTTTAGAGTAGTGAATGCAATTTCCAGAGAATAATTTATCTACAAGAAAAGAAGGATAAATATATTTTTTTAAGTTCCTCCCTCAGTTTAGGGGAACCATCCTATGCTAAATCAAATTCATAGTATGATTTTGATAAAACAGACATTTGACATTCATTTCTCTAAAATAAAAACAAACAAAAAAGACAGTTTTTTCTTTCTTAACCTAATATATCCCAATAGTATAACTTTTAATTTTATTTGAATTTTGAGGAGACTTTTTTTTACATACCAAAATAATGAGATCATAAAATAATATGCTTAAAATTTTATATATATATATATATATATCTGTTCTGCCTGTTCTATCAGTATTTTCACTAGATTACTTGTTCATTAGGTGACCACTTTGAGCAATGATTTTGCTAATTCAGGGAATAGGTTTCTGATCTCAAAATCAATGTATGTGCATAAAATTATATAAATATATACACATAAGTAAATATAAAGTTTAAATTTTAAAAAGTTTTTATTCATTTCAGTGTTCTTTTAATTGGTGTGATAATATATATCATCATTATGGAATTAGATTTAAGATAACTTTTTTACTTTTTAAACAGTTTCAGGTCAGTAACAAAACAGTGGAGAGGTTAGTCAGAAAAGAACTAATAAAATTAATTAGTGTTGCTAATAAAATTAGTGTAAAAATCATATTTTGCTTTGGATTTATTTTAAGATTCTATTTTGTTGAAATTTTGGGGAAAAGAAGAACAGGGGGAGAGTTGAATGAAGGTAGCTCAGAATCAAGTCTAATCTCAGCATAAAAGCTATTAGCTGTCAGCATGAATGAAATGCACATGCTAGGGAAAATATTAATTGCCAACTCGAAGAGTTTTCAGGAATTATGGCAAAATGCAAGAAAGATTTTAGTTAAAGATAAATTAAATGAATATTTATTTTGAGTAATGACCCTCTCCAAAAAACTTGCTAGCAAGATTGTGGGGTGCAATAAATAAGTTAAAGAAAATGGATCTTTCCAAGAAATAACAAAGAAATAAGTGAGGTTAAGTACCTTGGACTGTCCATTACCCTAAATTTATGTAGTGAGAGTTTATTAATTTCAAACAAGGGTATTCATACTCTTTAGTAAGATATCACATGGCATTCCGTTCCATTTATAGTATGTTCCATTTACAGTATGTTTCACCTAAAGGTGAAAACAGCAGGAAAATGAAATTACTTCATTTACCGGAATTACAGCTTCTTTTGTATAAAACTTGAATCATTTTATATATGACAACCTTATGCTTAATGTTTTTAGAATACTCTTCATAAAACATTATTTAGCAAAAGCATACTCTCCCACTGAGCACATCACTTCTTTCAATGGCTGTGCTAATCTAGTTTGAATGTATGTGGCATTTAATCTTAATTATGATGCTGAAGTCTATAAAACGTTAATTATTCATTTCACATGCTCCCTCCACTTTATTGTAACTCCTAATTTGCTTAACAAAATGTAGCTTTTAATTAGAACTGTGGAACTGTTAGGGCAAGGTAGTGTTTTGAGTGTGTTTGTGTGTGTGTGTGTGTGTGTGTTGTTTGTTGTGTTTGCTTCTATTGGTTTGGAAATACATGTGGGGAGGGGTAGTGTTGGAATAAGAGAAGTCAAGTGTTTTAAATTCAAATAATAAAATCTCCTAGTAGTTTTCATTTTCCTTCTTACTTAGTTGTTTCCCAGTTTCTTATAGTTGAAAAGGGAAAATGGAAAGGTATGACTGGTTATCATTTTAATAATGCACAATAGTTGGACTGTAGTTAACATCTATATCTCTTTTAATACTAGCTGAAGAGCATGCACGAACACACATGCAAAGAAAATTAGGTAATCAGGTCATTTTTGCCTACATAATACAGAATATTCAACTGAAATCTTTAATTCAATTAGTGACAGTTGTATTTTTATTCCACTTTTAAGATACGATAGATTACATAACACAACACATTGTTTTTAAGAAAATCTGGAAGAAATTTATATTTAAAGTTTAAATGCTTGGTATTTTCCAATGTTTTCCTTATTTGTTATTTGTGGATTTTATAATAATACTGCTTGTGTAATATTTTTAATGTACTTTTTAAGATTATTTTTTAAAATTTACATTTTAAAATTTAAAATAACTTGTAAATAAAACTTTATATTCCTGCTTTAGAAGAAAATCATTATTTTGAAATATAAATAAATAGAAAACTACTAAAACCTTTTTCATGTATCACTTACAGACATAGAGTCACTAGAGGACCCATTCTACACCTTTTTAAATAGTGTACACACCAACTTAGAATTCTAGGTATGAAGTCAAGTATCTCTAAATTATGCTTTGATTAAGCTGTTCACAATGACAAGAGCTCTTAAACGTTTTGTATATATTTACTGTAAATTTTGAGAAAGGTCATTTAAAAGCTGAAAGCAAAAAATTTCCATAAAATCATAAAGATCTCTATTGGTAATTGGGTACACTAAAATTTTATGTATTAAGAATGAAGTTATAGTTATGATTATATGGTTGTGGAATAAAATTTGAAGCTGATTAATTGTACTAGGCAGCTGTTATTTTCCAAATAGATGCTCATATATTTCCTCACCAAAAAAAAAAAAAAAAATCTAGATCGACTTATGGGCGCATAAAGACTAATAATATTTTAACTGTTCTGATGTTACTCTTTTACAATTTATTTGCCAGACATACTTGAATTAATTAACAAAAGCAATTAGTTTTGTTCTTAAAAAGAATAGAAATTAACATCTGTATTTCTCTGATTTGGAGGGACCGACTCCTGAAGTGGTCTTCAACTTCTTACAGAGTACTGCTTTATTTATTTATTAGATCTTTTTTTTAAATCAAGTATAATCCTTTAATATCCCTTATTCCATTTCTAATACGTGTAATGTTAAATAACGGCTACAATTTATGGAACTACTCCATAAGGGACCTTCCATGATTATTCCCACTTTACAGATGAAGAAACTAGAAGCTCAAGAGAGATTAGTGATTTGTTCAAGATCACCTGAGATTTCAGCCTAGGGCACCCTCAGATCCTGTGCTCTCTACTGCTCTCCTCTTCTGCCTTCATTCAGCTGTGGTGTGGTTTTGTGCCTCACCAGCATTCTCTCAGTGCCTTGAAACCCCATTTCCAGTAGTGGTACTCTTTGATCTAACTCTCCATTCTCATGCCTAATCTCCTTGGACCCCTGCATCCATTGATTCATAGGTTAAGTCTTCCATCTGTATTTAAAAAAAAAAAAAAAACTGAGTTTAAAATAAGTGACAAAGAATGGTTATGAATATTGTTGCTGTTTGGTAAAAATCCCAGCACTGGGAAAATAATTCATCTGAGAGGAGAGAGTAAATATTATACCCCATTATGAGGATAGTATATATATTCACATTTTAAGATTTTGTTTTCCAGTCAACAGCAGACAGATTTGTCTCCTCTGCTACTTTCTGCTGAACTAAATCAAATAAGACATGAGTGGCAGTACCCTTTATACTTAAGCACACAGTCTCTTTAGCTAGGCTCTCTGTGTTCGAACCTTATCTCTGCTGCTTACCAACTGAGTAATTATGGTAAGTTTAAACAACCTCAGTTGCCTCAGTTTCTGCATCTGTAAAATGTGTACAATAGTTCTTATACGATTGCTTACAAATTAAATATTTTAATATATGCAAACCGCTAAAAACAGTAACTGGAACATTGTACTTTCTATATAAGTGTTTGCTTCATTTTTTAATTAAAAATGTGTACCTTAGAATTTATGGAAAACATGATTATTCAATGAACAATGTTTCATTTAGGACCTCCTAAGAATAATCCACGTGTAATATATCTTCTCTGCCTGAAGGCTTTGAACTCAAAGTCCAAACATTGCAAGAAAGACAAACTTTTTTCTCTGTTTTAAATATCTTAAGGATATCTATCAAATTGTCAGATACAACTCCTGCTTTTAAGAAACATAAATAAAAAGAAATGGCTAATGATGTTGAGGGACATTCTCCAAACTGGCTTTTCTATATATCTAAATCCCTTGGATAATTACAAAACTTCCATTTAGGTTTTTTTCTTCATAAGTCACATAAACCTAGCATAACATAAAATTGTAAAATCCTGGAAAGAAAGCACAAAAGGGAATAATTTTCCTTATTTTTATTTCCATCTACCATGTTCCATATGCTAATCACCTCAAACATTGTCTTCCAGAAAAAGGAGGGGGGATTCTTTTAAACTGTTTATAATCTGCTCATCATGAGTGTTTCACACAGTCCTCATCCAATAAACTTTTCTGTCTCCTTAAGAACTATTTAGTTTTGTTTCTGATTCTTTCACTATGTCCAGTCCAAGGATCTAAGGGGAGAGGGAAGCGGACTACCTAACTAATCTTGAGATGTTCACTTAGTGCTGAGTACTTTAATCCAATTTTCTTTTATTGAACTTTTACACCCTGGGGAATTCCCAAAGATTGTGAAGTTCTTTGGTGCTTTCGTGAAATGTAAGCCAGCCTATCTCTTCTGTCCCTCTCTTTGAAATAAAAGCTCTAGCTTTTTAGTCTGAATTTAGTTCTATTCACTGTCTTGCCATCACACTACGCTGCTTCTGTAGTTTGCCCCCCACGCAGTTCTGAGTTCTAAAGCCACGCTGCCCACTTTTTTGTGCTGCTTTTCATGCATCCTCTTTCGTCTCTCGGCTGTGCCATTCTGTTGGGGTACCACCCAGGATGCCATGTTCTGTCTGATGTTTTCTCAGTTGACCTCCAGGTCTGTGAGCACCTTGCAGCATCTCTCTCCTTCCTCTCTGTTTTGTTGCCACAGATGACTTGGTAGAGAAACTTGGAATTGTTTGAAATAGAATGCTTTGCTGTTTTGCAGCCTTTGAGAGGAAGTCAGGAAAACTATGTTTTAAAAGTCACAGACTATTGTGTTATCTCATGTCATCCTCAGTAATCCCTATATGTAATCTTATTTGCTTCCCATTTTTATACATAAAGATAAATGACTTACCTGTAGTCACACATTATGTGACAGAGACAGGATTTAAACTTTATTTTCGGGAATTTCAAAGCTTGATTTTTCTCTGCCACATGGTGTTGCTTCTTGAATATTTGTTCTCCTAGTTCATTTATTCTTTACTTAAAATCAATATAGCAGTTTCCAACAACTGCATGCTTCCTGGGTCATATTGTGATGCTTATAGAATCTAAATAGCTCAAGTAAGAATATTTCTAATAAGTTGATGACGTGTACATCTAAAAAGTAATTATAACTTTAGTCTATAATAGTAAAGATAGTCCTGGTATTTTAGGGTTAGATTGTAATTCATTCATTCAACTTATGCATATTGAATGTATACACTATTCTAGACTCTGGGTCTAGGATAGTGACTCAAACAGAAAGTCCCTTTTCTAATGGACCTTACATTCTAATGAGGGAGACAGACAATAAACAAACAAATGAGTATATCTCTCTATATCATGTCAAGGTAAGTGCTTCAAAGAATGGTCAAGTGGGACATGTGTTTGACATTTGAAATAGAGTACTAGGGAACTGCTGACCAGTTAGTTTTATGCATGCTATGTGAGAATTAAGTATGTACAATAATTTGGAGTATAATACATAAATATATGGAGGCAAAACAACAGAGAATGACTATGTACAAAAAAGCCTTCTGAGAGATCTTAAAGGGTGGTGGGTTAGTAGTTCAGAACATGGGCTTCAGCATCAGACAAACCCGTTTTGCCTCTTTGTAGCTCTGTGTGCCTGGGCACAGTTACATACATCTATGTCTATGAGCCTTACTCTTCTCACCAAGAAAATGGGGCAACAGAGCCCCTCCAGGGATGCTGAAGTGTTTTGCATTGTCCTTGACACATAACGTAGTAAGTTTTGTAGGCGCTAGCAGTTAGTGGCAGGGGAAGCAGTTGTAGTGGAAATTATTGTTGTTAGCAATACAGCTTCGGAGAATCACTGAGCATTTATATGCTTTAGATCTTCTCTTGCTTTTTTATTTTTTATTTTTTTGCTTTTTTTCCCCAATTCCTCACGGATGTAGAAAGTGTAAATAATACATGTGAGGCACTTTGAATGTATGAAGACAAATTTTTTCTATTGTTATCTGAGGTGTCAGAAATAAAACCTAATTCTGGAGGTTTTCTGAGAGCAGAATTTCCATTTTACTATTCCGTGGGAGTCCTTGCTTAGAGATGTTTTGCAGAGCCAGCCCTAACATAGTTAACTTGCATATGAATAGCTGCCAGAGACCCCCTGAGGAGAGGAGACACATCTCTCAGCATCCGGCTCTCCAGGCGGTACGGCTGGTGGCTGCTAGGGCAGTGCTCAGGCCCCACCACCGCTGCTGCTACCGAGGCATGGCTGTCACGAGCTGACACCCGGAGCAGAGATGATATGAACACACACCAGTCAGCTCCCTCTTGTCTCAACAAAGCAATAATGAGCAGCTCTCTGCTGTGTTCAACTAGTTCACAGACATAGGTACCTTTCCCGGCGCAGATAGGTTTGCTACAAGCTCCCCGTTGAATTTTGTGCACGTTTGAGATGTTTTCTTACTTTTTTTTTTTATTATTGTGGTAAGAACACTTAACATGGTATCCACTTCACAAAGTTTTCAATGCACAATACAATATTGTTAACTGTAGGCACTTGTGGTCCAGCAGACCTCAGGAACTTAAATCAACTTGGATAATTGAAATTTTATACCTGTTCCCCCTCCCCTCAGCCCCTGGAACTACCATTCTACTCTCTGCTTCTCTATGTGGGGCTATCTTAGATTCCTCTTGTAAGTGGAATCATGCAGTGTTTTGTCCTTCTGTGGCTGGCTCATTTCAAGGTTCATCCATGTTCTCGCATGTGGCAGAATTTGCTTTTTTTTTTTTAACGATGTTAGAAAACTACTTATGTTTAATCATGTCTACCTACCTGTGCTTGTTCAGTTCCCCCTAAAACTCCTTGAAGGAAGTACTAATTTATTGTTTAATATCACCTCCAGCCTGCCTAGCCTAGTGTATCTTACACACTAGTAATTCGTAACTGTTCATGGTTAGCTAACTTACTACAGCTAAGTGACTGATGGGAACACAGTTTGTGACACTAACTGTTCATCTCTTGATTAGAGTGAGGCAATATTATCTTAATTAGGTTTTTAACCAAAATAGGCTCTGGAATGTTTTTCTAATGATCAATACGTCCCCACACTCCAATTAAAATAAGTAGGAAAGTTAAGTATGCAAAGCTATGTTAAAATATGTTGAAGCAAGCAAACAGTTGTTAACCAAGTCTCTCTGTCTCTCTTTCCCTTTTCCTCTCCTCTCTTTCCTTCCCCATTGCAGAAATCTTTTGCTTTCACGGTAGATCCGTTTTAAATATATTTGAGAAAAATAGTCTTTGGCAATGTCTTACTCTGTTAAGAAAAGCGAATAGAGCTCCTCTTATTTCAACTGAAAGTGAAAGGTAATACCCACAGACCTGTTTCAAATACTTTGGGATTTGAGAGTTATTATTGGTGAAGCTTAACTAGGAGATACTCCAGAACTCACACTTCGGTGTTACTAGGTTCAGGAGTATTGAAGTTGCCTAGGAGCATCTACGTAGTGTGCTTGCGTGTTGTGACACATCATGTTACTTTACAGGGGCTTGTGGTTTTAAGATTGATTTAGAGACGTGGGCATCACATTGGACAAAGATAGACAGGCTGTACAGGCGATATGCTTGTTAACTTTGGAAGTATGTTAGCAAGCCCGAGGAAGGTCTTGGGGACTAACTAGAAAGAAAATGTTTCACGGATCTGCCAAGTTGAAAAGCATTTTCTGATGATTGCGTGTCATGGGAAGAAAAATATATGATGGGGGATAATAGTTCTCGAATTTGTTGCTAACATTTCAAGAATATTTCATATATTTTCATCATAATAAAACATATGTCCGAGTATTTTTATCCATCTAAAAATGTTGGAAAAGGGCATATGATGCAAAAGGATGGGGGTCTTAATCAGTGGTCTTTGGGATTCAAGTCACAGAAACCAACTGGCACTTACTCATGCAAAGATGGGGGGATTTATTAAGAAATATAAAGCTAGCTTATGGAATTGGAGGGGAAGAAAGACACCCCCACTTTAAGAAAGGTAGAGATGAAAACTTAGAATGCACTTGGCCTCCAGCACCATGGCTCTCAAACCCTTTTAAGTTGCATGATGTTGCATCTTCGCTTCATCCTTTCTCTGCTTTTCGCATTGCACTTGCGTGGCAAAAGTCCACCCCACATTTGCAGACAGCATGCCTATCCATCATGGGGGCATTAGAGATTGACCTGCTTATCCTAGTCCAGTTCCATCTCTGAAAGAGCAAATATGAATGGTCCAGCCTGGGCCAGGTTTCCATTTCTAGTCCGGTAGAGTCTTGCCAGCGAGCAGAATAATGTAGTAAAAATAGGGTTGCTGGGGCCTACCTTGTGTGTAGGACTGCAAATCTCACAGAGGAAGGCCTTGTCTGGGAGAAGACTCCAAAGATGTCTACGACAAAAGAGGCTAATTCCTACCTGAGACAATGCTGGGAAGGTGAATATGAGTGATATCTTTAGTTTTTGAAATAGTCATAGAATTAATTTAGACAGAGAGGGAAGGCTACTGGATATTGTTGTGTTAAAAGAAAAAATTTAAAGTGGCCTCTGTTTAAAATTTGATTTAAAGACTGTGTCATTACAAAAGGATATCCTTTGAGATGACTTATAAATTCCTAATAAGGTTGTTCTCTCCTTCAGCTGTATAAATGACAAGAAACCTCTGGTATGGACACTTCTTAGAAATATTAATTAGTGTTATCACTATAACATGTGTTGTAAGGTTAATGATCCCTAGCTGGGGTTGACTATCCCTGAATATAGCACTGAGCTATCTTTTTCTCTTCACCTATACCTGGAAAATTATTTAAGATTTTAAACCCAAATGTCCAATGTCTCTTAAAATGATTATTTAGCTCAGATAAATATACATTGTATAATGATGAAGATGGCCATTTGTCAGTGCAAGTATTATTCTTTTCCTAAAGGAGAAAAATAAGGAAACACTTTGACTTAGGGTGATTTGGAAGATAAAAAATTTCAAACTTTTAAAGTTGGTATTGTATAGCTCTTTGGTAATGATTTTCCTGGTTAACTTATACTATATTATTAATGATGATATCTGATTGAATTCTCTCTCCTGTACATTATTTGCTTGTGTTTGCTCATATTTTCTTACTTCAAAAGATTTAAATTGAACTATACATGTATTCTTGATTTCTGAAGTGAATTTTTTAATATGCTATTTAGAAGTCCCAGAGAAATTTTCTTCTAATGAATCAGAATTCAACTTGTAAAAAAGACAATCAATGATTAAAGATAGCATATATTTTTGGTCCCAGACATATTGTACTCATTTTAATTTTCATATTGTTATAAATACCTCAGTGTACCTTTTGCAAAAATGAACGATTGGAAATTATGACGATGAATTAGCGATTGTTGCCAATGACTTTGAGGCTTTTAAGTAAAAAAAAAAAAAAAAAAATTAATAATTACCAATATCTGGTTTTCACACTTTTGTTTTAAATAGTTATATGCTACCACAAAAATTGACATCCTTAATTGTATAATTTCCATTAATGGAGGTAGTAGGTGGTGTTTAGAGGGGAGAAGAGTTCATTTATTCATTTACAAGTTATCACATACTTTGGGAAAGTATGTTTTCAACAGTTACACTAATTTTTCTTGAAGATATTCTGGTTGATGCTGAGTTAAATAATTAGGTTTTAAGTTAGTCAAATATTTCCCAAACTCTTAAATTGTCAAAGTAAAACAAACAAACAAAACTCTTGTTCATACTTATCTAATGGTTATCTTAATTAAAGGGGAAGGAAATCTTAATGTCATGATCAGGCTGGTGGTTACATGTTAAATAATTCATGTTTTTTGCAAATATAAGGTCTAAGTGTCCACAAGATCTGTCTCAGATTGACTCTTTCCCTGACAATAGAGAGCTGAGCAATGACATTGATTTGCAGATAAAACATACTTTCTGAAATCTTGAAAGATTGTTTTTTTAGTTTTTTATTTTATTTGGAAGTTTCATAAAGATAGTTTATTTCAACTCTCATTGAGTGCCTCATTTAGGCACTCAAAATTTAACTAGTGTTCACCTCAGAGAATATTCTCTTAAAATAAATTTAAAATATCCAGCAATACTCTTTGTATATAGTAGTGACTCACAAAGGAAGAAAAAATCAATTACTAATACTACAAATGAAAAAATAATGAAAATAAAGGTTACTGATACTACATGACGGTGTGAACAGATTGGTTGCATCACTCTCATTATTTAGGGAAATTACTGTAACTGACTTTGCTTATTCTCAGCAAGAACTTGTTCTCCTAGATGTATGGACTCTAAGGAAAGTAGTATTTTTTATAAAATTTAACACTACTTCAAAGATAAAAATATATAAGTATTTATTGATGTTTATGAAGCAATTATTTTGTAATTGACACTCAAAGTTTTGGGAATAAAAGTAGAAGACTAGTAATAGATGTTCATCTGGAAAATCAATCTCCTTTGCAGTGCTTTATTTTGCCAAATGACTTCCAAAATTGTTATGCCAAAGAAAATTACCACATTTTGTGAAATTCATCAGTAATCAGCCTATTAAACAGTACTTCTAATGTGCTTTTTAATTAAGTATAACATTAATGCAAAGCCAGTTTAGATATAGTGAAATATGTTGTGATTTCAAACACACCTAGGCAAAAAGTTATAAGAATGCAGGATGCATTATTACTCTCCTCAATAGCAGCCAGATTCCACTGACTTAGTGTTTTTGCCAAATATTCTGGATACTAGGTTAAAAAAAAAAAACTCAACCTTCTCATTTATAAATAACACAATGTTCAATATGAGGTAGATAAAATATTCAGGTGACTGATCACATTTTTTAGTTTGCTTCCAGAAATTTGGCATCTTGTAGACAGTGTCTCTAAGTAAATTTGGAGAGTGGAAAATGTTATTAGAACTGATATTTCTTATGCATTGTATTACTGGATTTAATCATCCTAAAATTTATGAAACTAGAAGTACTGTAATATCCTCTGTAGTGATATGAAAGGAGAACATGTACCCTCAAAGTTAGGACTAAGCTTAATTTTTCTCTTAATATAATAAATTATAGTACTTCCAAGTGTGTCTTGCTCATATTTGAACTGCTTGCTTATTAAAGAGAAGCTAGAAACACAAGTGCCTGAGTGCATAGCAGGCAAGATTTTGGCTTTGGCACCAGTGTGTAATATGCTCCTTTCTGTAGAAGCAGAACTACTGATTGAACACAGAAGGTGAGATGGAATCACAAATATTTGTTTCTCTTTCCAAAGGGGCATGCATTTAAAATTACATTTAAAGCTCTTATGTTTGACTCTAATACTCTGTGCAGAAAAATTACTTTAAAAATAGTCTATGTCCGGACTTCCCTGGTGGCGCAGTGGTTGAGAGTCCGCCTGCCGATGCAGGGGACACGGGTTCGTGCCCCGGTCCGGGAGGATTCCACATGCCGCGGCTGAGCCTGTGCTCCGCAATGGGAGAGGCCGCAGCGGTGAGGGGCCCGCGTACCAAAAAAAAAAAAAAAAAAAAAGACCCGGATGGGGGGTCGGAGCAAGTTTGAAGAATGTAAGGAAGGACAAACAGTAGTGTTGAGGAAAAGTGGCATGTGATGAGGATAGGTTAGAGAGAGGGGGAAAGAGCCAGCTCATTCACGGTTGTGCAGACCTTTGAAGGGATTTTGGATTTTATTCTAAGACCTATGGTATCAAAGGTTGGGTTCCTTGGACAACAGAGTCTGAGGTGGAGTTTTGCAGGCAGAAGGTTTATTACTGAGTGCTTTAGAAAATGACACTCAGATCAGAGTGCGGAAAACAAACAGGATTGGGCACAGGGGAGAACTGAACTGCAGCGCAATCACCTCAGGTGCCTCCCTCAGCCTTTCCCACGGACAGCTCTGGGGCAGGGATGGGGAGGGAGACTGCTAATAGCTCTTCTGCTGCCTGCAGCTAGCAAGTTGAGCTCTTCATCCTGAAGGGGGATCAGGGAGGAGTAACCCAGTGCCCATTTCGGAGCCACTGAGGGATTTAAAGCAGAAAATTCAACTCCTAATTCATGCAAGGAATAGTCTTTGAATACCTACTGTAAACCTGATCCCACTCTAAAGCCGAAAACCCAATGGGCAAGCAAGGCACAGAGCCAGCCATCTAGTGAAGAATTCAGTCAGACAAACAAACAAGACTGTTGTAAAGTGGCAAAGGGGTTTCAGATGCTATGGCTGCAAAAGAGCAGCGTTCCACACAAGACTGTGGAAGACCTCTGGGTAAACAAAAGGCATTTGAACCAGAACCTAAAGGATGACGAGAATTTATTCTTATAAAGGGCAGGGGGTATGATGCAGCACAAAATCCCGGAAGTGAGGTACATATGAGTGTGGTTCCTTATGGCTGGAGCGAGGAGTGTGCTCCATGACCCACACAGGCAATCCCACCTGGCATCTCAGGAAAGAAGAGGAAGAGCAGAGAGTCTGGCAGTTGCAAGGTAACCTGAGACATCCTCTGTCTTAGCCTCCTCGTTACATAGATGAGGAAGGGGAAACAGATTAGCTCCAGACATTGTTCAAGGCTTCACACTTAATGAACAGCATATGAGGGATGAAAGTCCGGGCCTGACATGTAATCTGAGAATCTATAAGCTTTTACTAGAACCATCTTAACAGGATAAGACGTACAATTGCAACCACAACACATCATAATTACACACACGCGGCAAGGGTTTAATAAATAACTGATTAGGGGTATAGATTGAATGATGGATATAGCCCATGGTCTTTTTATCAGTGAATAGGGTGGAATAAGAGCAGGACATCAGATGATTTACAATCTCCATGTAATAATGAGGATGACTAAGCTGTGTATTTGTTGGGTATGAGAGGATACTAATTATATAATTCCATGTTTTCTCTATAGTGTCTTTTCTCTGGTTGATACATTTTCAATTTTTTTTTTCCTGAAGGCATCTGGTAAGATCATTATAATTAGCTATATTAGTAAAATTATTTACCTGTGGTTGCTAACTGCCTCAGTAGAGCATCTAAATGGATTATCACAAAATATCAAAAATGTGTTTAAGTGACTGACTTTCAATAAGAACTGTTTTGTATGGAAATTAACTTTTTTTTTTTTTTTTTTTTCTTTTTGCGGTATGCGGGCCTCTCACTGTTGTGGCCTCTCCCGTTGCGGAGCACAGGCTCCGGACGCGCAGGCCCAGCGGCCATGGCTCACGGGCCCAGCCGCTCCGCGGCATATGGGATCCTCCCAGACCGGGGCACGAACCCGTATCCCCTGCATCGGCAGGCGGACTCTCAACCACTGCGCCACCAGGGAGGCCCGGAAATTAACTTTTGAGGAGTCCAAACAGCCTCCTCCAGAGTAGCTAAAATAGGTACAGCTAGAAGCCTATGAGACTTCCATAAGGGACACGAGCCATTGGTATTAAGGTGCCAAGAGCAAAGAAGACAAACAGGCTATAAAATATGGACCCCAAAATGAAAGTCTCAGGGGCACATGTTCTGAATCGCAGGTATGGTTTCCTATCATGCTACTCGTCACAGAAACAACTTGAGTGGCGGAGGAGATTTATTTACTGCCGGCTGGCTAATGACATCCCAAGCAGGAGATGCAGCAGCCGTGGCAACACCAGCTCCTATTGATTAAGAGTTTGTTAGATTGATTAGAAACCTATTCAATGTCAGATACTCCCATAGACATTGTTCACAATTTCCAGCCCTCACACAGGTTTTCGGGATGGGTTTTAGCAATCCTGTTATAGATGAGGAAACGGAGGACCAGAAATGTTACAAAACCTTCTCAAGGCAAGTCAGTATATAAAATGCATAAAACCCCAGTCTGTTTTATTCAAAAATCTGTAATCCAGTCTTTCACAAATGCATGTATTATATATACACACATCTCTCCCTCTCTATGTATATGTAATATAATTTTTAAAATTTGATCATTTTATAATTATTATATATTTGGGATTTGAAAAATCATTATTTAATAATGATATATAATTCCCCACATTTCACACTTATGAAAAAATATAAGCTGTGAAACTTAGGCTGGTAAACAATACTAGCTTTTCCAAATGTCTCTCATTCCAATGACACCTAGGTTATGCAACCTGTTTTCAGGTAAAAAATGACAATATTAGTTAATGGGACAGTAGGATATATATTTAACTGTGTTACTTGTGTACAGAAATATCGTCAACTACAAAGGCTTTGGGGATTAAAAAAATTAGGGAAGTGATCAGTGAAATTTTACTTCAAAGATTTTTCTAAATACAAGGGAGTTAAAACTTCTTGAAAAGAAAAGAAAAGCAACCTGCCTTTCAATATTTTCCAGTCAAAAGTATTCTTAGTAAACAAGGGAGACCATACATGAATCAGCTCAGTCTCAGTTGGAATTTTCTTTTAACAATAACCTGTATTTAATAAGCTGGTACCCAGAGTGCGTGCCATGCTGCTTCAAAGTGATAGCAAGACCATGAGGAAGATCAAAGAGAAATGGGCATGGGATCTGAACTGCCAGACAAAGAGACTTGTATCTGCATGCACACAGCTCCTTTTTGTTATGCCTATGTAAGAGAAGGATTCACTTTATTTCCTATAACCGCTTAAAGATTTTAATCCAAACTTCCGTTCAGTGGTAGAGATCAAAAGCTCTAGATATTGTGGAGTTATGGAAGAGAGAGACAGCATACCTACTAGAAGAGAGGTAGAATCCTAGGGCTTGTTCCAGGAAGGGTTTAGCGCTAATGGAACTTAAAATGTGATCAGAATAACTCTAAAGCAACGACTGTAATGGCTAGGTGGGAGATGCCAGTGAATCCAATCATTCTAGTGCTGTTTGATAATGATAATCACCTCTGCATCCTCTAACACTCCTAATGAACAGATGCTTCAAAGATGTTCATAGAAGGCTGTTCCTCCTGAATGAAACTCTGAGTGACAGACATTGTAATTAATGCCATTCTTACCAGTGTCCCATCAAGGTGGGCTCAACCTTATGCACACCTAGAGTAGAAAATTGCCCACCTTGTATTAGTGGTTGTTTGCGTTGCTTCACCATCGCTGTTGCTGCTGTTGCTATTCTTGCTATTTTTGTTGCTGGTATGAAGTTGGGAAGGTCACCTGCCTGCACACTTGTTAATTAATATCCACCATATGCCTATGGTTTAAAATTTTATAATTAAGTTGGGCCACCTTCCATTCGTTTAACAAAATCACTTTTAAAAGAAAATACATTTAACAGTATGGATGACTGAAGCTTGAGGCCATTTTGAGTCATGCACATTCTGGTAAATATTAATTTATCAGATTATTTTCTGACATAGTCATTTGTTGAAAACAGGTCACTGAGAAGTGGAAATCTTGGTTTGTGAGGAATGTATCACTGAGAATGAGAGATAAATGTGAAGCTCTGGGCAATGCCTTATGAGACAGAAATTGTGTGTGGAATGTGGGTAGAAAGGGCTCCATGCTCCCAGCAAAATAGTAAAGGGCAAAGATGGAAAATAGAAAGTTCAAGTGGTAGGTTTAACATTCTCTCTGATCTAAAATTCTGTTATTGAAAGAAAATGATTCATCACACCGGCCTTTAACTTTTCTTTCAATTCTTAGTTTTTAGATGAGGCGTTTCTTTAAGAAATATTAAAGTTAAAATATTCGCCGATTATCATCATTTCTGTAGGTGATTGCCTTTATAGTATCATTTCAGGAACTGCATGAAAATTCTCTTAATTTCCTCAAGAGCTCTTCCATCATCTCCCTGATGTCTCAAAATTTTTAATACAGCTTTTTATTTCACAACTAGAAATAATTCTTAAAACGAGTGTACCCTAATTGAGGAAGCATGCTAATTGTGCTCATTAAAATGCATTCGTACTAAAGTGTACATGACTGCTAACTCTTCCATTAAAAGAAAAAACAGGGACAACAGCAGGCCTTGCCAGAAGAGATGAGGGAATACAGAGAAAGAGCACTAAGGACCCAGAAGATAAATGCTACTTACTTCACAATTGTGCCTAAGGCAAACTCTACTTTAAGTAGATCGCCTTGCTCTTGAGCCATAACAGTGGTTATGAAATTTGGAGCGATTCTCTGACAGTGCAATTTGGCTCAAACATCTGAAAAATAGTCCTTATGTGAAGGGAGAGTCATTTGAGTTCTGATATTAATACTCCCTCTCTCTTGTCATGAGACAAACGCAATTTAGTATAATGAATAATCTCCTCTTACAAATGTATTTTTCCTTGAGTTTTCTGCCAATTTGTTGCTTCTTGCCTTCTTCCAGAGTAACTGAAGGTATCGAATATGAGAAGGGGACCTCAGCTTGCATTTCCTTATTTAGGCGATAGCCCTCCAGTATACTAAACCTGCTTGTGTGAATAGTGAGTGACACTGAGTGTCCCCCATGGGTATCTGTCATGAACACAGCTTTAAGATTTTTTTTATCCTCCTGAAAACTGACAAAAAGTAAGAAAAGAAGTGAAAGCTTCTGAAAGCCTATCTATTAAGTTCTTTAACTAATGGTTGCTCTCGGCTCTTTCTGGGGTTTTCACATTGAATCCTTTTTAAGGCATACTATCCCCATGGCATCAGTGATGTGTAACTACATTTCTTTCAGAGAATGCACCCTGGCTAGTAGTGTTAAGAACTTGGAATTTTCAGCCACATAGTTCTGTGTTCAGTATTTGGTTCTGTACTTGTTGAGTAACGTCGAGGAAGTTATTTTACCTGTCTGAGTCTCAGCTTCCTCATCTTTAAAAGCAAAAGCAACGAGTCCTATACAGGGATAATTAGAAAACATTACAGTTAAAATGCAGTGGTTAGTGGAACCCACTTGTGCAGGAGGAGTCTTAGCCAGGTGATGGCAAGCTGATATGTCTCACTAAATGACATGTGACTCTAGTAACTGACCTAACCAGCTTTCACGCTGGCTCGGAAAGCTGCTTTCCTTCACATACTGGTTACCCGTGGGTTGACTCACATTATCGGTCTAAATCTGTGTTCCTTTAGAGCCATAACTATATAGATATGTCAACATACCAGTGTATTATTAACAATAGGAAAAACAACCAACAGACACACCAGGCTTACCAGCACATTCTCTCTTAAAAGAAAACCACATGTGAAAAAAATGGTAATCATAAGTTTGCCTGTTAAATAGCATCCCTTTTTCCGATTCTATATTTATATGTTTCTAATGTATTGACTTTAGACCCTGATAGCTTGAAGAATCAATCTCTGTAATGGGGACTTATGTCAAGTGGGTAGTAATTCAAGGGGGCTTGTCACAGGCCACCACTTCCCTCAAATGGTACCTGGACAGAGCCTGCCAGTGTTTGCTTGTGTCACTATGGTTGCTGTTGGCTTGTGTGTTTATTTAAGCTCAATGGCTGAACCAACCTAGTCTTTCCTCTGCCCCATGATAACCTTTCTCAGAACTAGGCATGATATCTGATTTGACTTCTGCTTACTTACTTGTGAAAACATCCCCGTTCAGCATCCTTGAAATTTTTTTTCTCATTTCCCTTGTGTCAGAGTTATGAATATTCCTGAATATTTCATGTGTGCATTTGTAAGAAACATCTATCTCTCACATCCATTGTGTGTGGATTTTACTAGCTTAATTCTCAAAATGTATCTACTATTATTAGTGAGTCCTCACCATTGTCTCCAAACACCAAGTTGTTTTTTTTGTTTTTTGTTTTTTGTTTTTTTTTTGCGGTACGCGGGCCTCTCACTGCTGTGGCCTCTCCCGTTGCGGAGCACAGGCTCCGGATGCGCAGCCTCAGCGGCCATGGCTCACAAGCCCGGCCGCTCCGCGGCATGTGGGATCCTCCCGGACTGGGGCACGAACCCGCGTCCCCTGCCTCAGCAGGTGGACTCTCAACCACTGCGCCACCAGGGAAGCCCCAAACACCAATTTTTTTAAATGCAGCTAAAATGCTTAGGACAGTACCTGGTACATAGTCAGTATTCCACGATAATAGTTATCAGAAGAATTGTTATTTTCCTGTGGGGAATGATGAAACATATTTTAATTCCCTGAAATCACCTCATACTGCTGAAATCACCTCATACTGCTGGGTTCATATGCTGGGGGTTAAATTAGGCTCAGTTTAACATAACCTGGTTATGTGACTAGTAATTCTGTTTATGTAAAACTCTCTACTTTCCAGACCTTCCAGCAACACCAAACACCCCATCCCTGTAAGATGTTCCTTCTAAACCAAGACATAGACTCAAAGCCTCTTTGTGAATGGTGGCACAATAACCTTCGACTATGTTTGTTTAGTAAAATCAGCTTGTGATTCAGCACAGCTAACTGTGCTGTGATGAAGGTGATTATAAGCAAACCTGGACTAGAACATGCCTACTTATATTACTTCTTGAAAGTTGCTTAATCTCTCTGTGCCTCAATTTGTAAAATGGGAAAAATGATAGTACCAATTTATAATAAGAAATATGTATTTGGTCTTTGTCCCTGTTTCTGGCAGAGAGCTCATAAAACCCTTGGAACTTCCTAAGTGTTGAGAGTGACAAAGGTGTCTTTTGTTATGTTGATGATGACTTTTGGACCACCTAAGGCTGGGAGCTGGTTGCCAGGAGAACCAACCCAGTGATCAGAGGGTTGGAAATTTCAGTCCCATCCCCTGACCTCTGGGGAGGGGAGAGGAGCTGAAGATTGCTCTCAGTCAACAATGGCCAATAATTTAATCAATCGGGCCCATGTCATGAACCCTCCATAAAAAAACCCAAAAGCAATGCCCCTGGAGAGGGCATGGAAATTCTGTACCCTTTCTCTATACATGGCCTTATGAGTCTTATGGCCCTCCCTTTTACAACCTTTTTATAATAAACTGGTGATTTACTAAGTAAAATGTGTATCTGAGTTCTGGGAGCTGCTCTAGCAATTTAATCAAACCTGAGAAGGGGCTCACGGCAAACTCTGGTTTATAGCCAGTTGGTCAAAAGTACAGGTGACAACTTGGACTTTCTACTGCTGGTGTCTGAAACCCAAAGAGGGAGTCATTGAAACCTCTGACCTATAGCTGGTTATAGATCAGAAGTACAGGTGATAACCTGGGTTTACGACTGGCATCTGAAGTGGGAAAGGGGGCAATCTTGCAGGACTGAAAATTTTACCTGTGGAATCAGGTGCTATCTCCTGGTGGATAGGGTCAGAATTGAGATGAATTATAGGACACCAGCTGGTGTCCAGAGAATTGCTTTTTGGTGTGAGGACCCCACTCCACCCCTGCTACAGTGGAATTGGGTCTAGGAACCCAACAGAACCTACCTTAGGGGATTTTATGGAAATTACAGTAAAATAGCGTAAAGTGTTTAACACATACAGTTCCTGGAACATAGTGAGTAGTTCAAAAATGTTAACTTCAGCTTTATTCTTTTTTATTATAAAAATAGGAATAATCATTATTCGTAGTATTAGTAGTAGTATACTGGGCATGATCCTGAGAAGGCAGGGACTACTCTCGGGAACTAGATCACTGGAAAGGGGTGCTAAGTCTAGTGCTACCGTGTCCCATGATCTAAGAAGAAACGTCATGGATATTTGATGGTTTTAATAGAAAGGACAGTTAATTGAGAGTTTATCTATTGACAGTAAGAAGATAGAGTTGTTGTGGTTTCAGATAAGGCAAGATTAAGCACAGCTGGACAGCAACTCAGAAGTCGCATGTCAATGAGGTTTTTATAGTCCAGGATCTGATCCTTTCTTGTGAAAGTCTTGCAGACTCAAAAACAGACCCATGTTAACCAAAAAGCACACCCAAAAGAAGCAAATCTCAGAGTTCCAATATGTTACTATACTATGGGAGCAATAACCGTGAACAAAAATCCTTACATCACCATGATCAGCATTGAATCATTATGATCAAACTAATTGGAAAGTTGATTCATAAAGGGAAGCTGATTTGTTAATCCACCAGGGCAGATCACTGCCAGGAACCAAAAACACTAGATGTCTATTAGGCAAGTGCATTCTTGGCCATCATGCCTGTGATTCAAAATGGGTAGAATGTGTGTCTGAATCACCTTGGAGTTTTTCTTTCAAAACACGTTTACTAATCTGAGGATATTTGGATACAGACAACAGTTATAGGAGTACGGAACCCCACACTCTGTGTGTACTGACATGGGCCACCAAATATGAGAAAACTAACTGATGAGAATAAAGAGAATTAGACAAGACAAGAATCAAATGCCTTAAGAAAAATTCATCCTTTCATGGTCATATCACAGAAGAGAAAAATCTTGCTAAGGTGTCTGTAATATTCAAAGACAATGGATTACTAAAACCTAAGAGATTTACAGGAGATGTCTACAAGGAACTGTACCTGGCCAACTGATAGCAGATCAAAGGATTCATACCTGGGAACATTTACCAAACAAATGGAAAAAATTAATTGGAGGTGGAAGATGGGAGGAGCAGCCGTGATAGGATTATGACCCATATTCATTTTGTACAATTTTTATTCCCTTGATTTTCTTTCCCCCTTTATAATATAAACAGTGCTTTGGAAAACAGTGAACAAGAAACTCTGACTACTGGCAGCTGCTCGTCTCATGCATGTTTCTGATTGTGCATTGTTACCACCACTCTTTGTTCTGTTTACTACTAATTACAATATTCTGATTGGGAAAAAATTTTTTTTTCCAGAAACAACTCCCTTTTGGAGATTGTAAAGTGCCTGCTGCTTTTTCCTATCTTTTCAAATGATTGACTTCAAAAGTGGCAGTCTCCTTTGTAAAGCCAATGTGTGAGTTTTGCATTGGAGTAGACAGGCCAATCTGATCAAGAGCAGTCAACATTATAGTCCAAGGTCTAGGAACAGGATATGCCTCTTGCAGGCTTAGCTGGAAAATAGGTCCATAGGTTTCTCATCTTAGAATTTCACACCCCTGCCCCTTGTTTCATTAGAAAGCAATTTTCTTTGTCAAACTTTTTTTTTTTTCCCTGCAAATTATATAATAGGACACAGCTGGTTGCATACCCCCATATATGCTGATACAGTGTTGTGTATAAATTGCTGCATAAAAACATGCCAAATGGGCAAAAAATACAACATGAACAAAATTATCAGATTAGATTGGCAGATGCTTATATTAAACATGTCTGTTTACATTGTGTGTAAAAGGTTTTCATGGGCTTTGATTTTAGATTCAGTAGAGCATCTCTGTTTCTTTTATGAGATCTAAATTACACTAGTTATTACCGGTTTTAGAAAATGTAAGTTAAATTACAGAAATAATCATATGCTTTTGCTACTTGTTTTTTCTCATTACAAATCATATCACAAATGTAGTAATAATATACTCCAGGAGCCTAGCTATCACCAGTTATTCCTAACCATAGGTAGCATCACTATTAACCTAATTTTCCTGTGCTTGGAAATAAGCAAAAAAAAAAAAAGAAAAAAAAGAAAAAAAGAAAATAGATACATAAGTTAATTATAATGATAATTTGTGTTCCAGTATCACAAGTTACAAGTTATTTAAGGAGAGAATATGAAATAAAGAGGGTATATTTTTAGCTAGGCCACATTGTCTATTGATACTCCATATTTTAGAGTTTCGATTGTATACTCTCCAAACCAAAATTTGTTTGAACTTTTAATATGGTATAATATAGTCTAAGAACAGAAGTATACATATGTAAACAAATGCATATAAAGTACACATGTACATACATATACACATGTATACATGTATGTAATGCATATACACACACATTGTTGCATCATTGAGCATATTTTAAATTGGGATGAAGTGATATACATACTACTTTGTTCCAATTTAAAATGTTAAAAAAGGCAAGATCTAATTAACCAGAGTATATCAGCGTGAGGCCTCGAACAAGTACTTCTTGTGGAGAGGGATCGCTTCTCCCAGTGCAGAGTCAGCAGAGAAGCTCCATTCTAGAACCATACATTCTTTGTTACACCCATTCAGATAGCACCTGTAGAATATTTCTCATTTATCAAATTAACATGTGCCTAGATTGAATTTTACTTTTTTTTTTATTGGAGTTTAATTGCTTTACAATGGTGTGTTAGTTTCTGCTGTATAGCAAAGTGAATCAGCTATACGTATACATATATCCCCATATCCCCTCCCTCTTGTGTCTCCCTCCCACCCTCCCCACCCCCCCCCCAGGTGGTCACAAAGCACCGAGCTGATCTCCCTGTGCAATGTGGCTGCTTCCCACTAGCTATCTGTTTTACATTTGGTAGTGTATATCTGTCCATGCCACTCTCTCACTTCATCCCAACTTACACTTCCCCTTCCCCGTGTCCTCAAGTCTATTCTCTACGTCTGCGTCTTTATTCCTGTCCTGCCCCTAGGTTCATGGTTTTGAATTTTACTTTTATTATCACTTTTTAAAAGTTATTTTATTTATTTATTTTTGGCTGAGTTGGGTCTGTTGCTGCGCGCGGGCTTTCTCTAGTTGTGGTGAGCAAGGGCTACTCTTCGTTGTGGTGCGTGGGCTTCTCACAACGGTGGCTTCTCATTGCGGAGCACGGGCCCTAGGCACGCAGACTTCAGTAGTTGAGGCACGCGGGCTCAGTAGTTACGGCTAGCGTGCTGTAGAGCACAGGCTCAGTAGTTGTGGCGCACAGGCTTGGTTGCTCTGCAGCATGAGGGATCTTCCCAGACCAGGGCTCGAACCCGCCTCCCCTGCATTGGAAAGCGGATTCTTAAGCACTGCGCCACCAGGGAAGCCCTGAATTTTACTTTTAAATGGCCAGATTCTCAAGAGGAAAATCTAGATCCCTATATGATATATGCACATATATAGGCAAGAAAAATATGAATGATTACAAGAATATTAAAAAATCATTATATTGACTTATTTAATCTATATAGACTAAAAGGTAAGTACAATGCAGATGACTGGACATTCAAACCATCCTGTCTTTGAGTGAATAGGAAACAGGGAATCTTTTTCTAAAGGCTCTATGTTTACCTATATAGTTTACACCATTGTTTGTTAAGAAAACTTTTTTACTGAAGTATAATATACATATTGAAAAGTTGCACAAACCACACTTATTTACCTCAATGACTTTTTAGAAAAGTGAGCACACCTGTGTAACTACAATCCCAGTGAAGAAATGGAATATTCCTATAAGCCCAGAAATTTACCTATGTCCCCTGTCAGTCCTGTGACCCCCACCCTATCACTAACCACTCTCCTGACCTCTTTCAACATTGGTTTGTTTCATATGGTTTTTTTTGTTTGTTTCTTTCTTTTTTGTTTGTTTGTTTCATATGTTTTTGAACATAAATAATTATTTAGAAAGTACTCTTTTCTTTGGCTTCCTTTCTTAATATTAGGTTTTGAGATTCATGCAGGTTATAGTGTAAACAAAGTTCATTCATTTCCATTTGTTTATGGAATTCCATTGGATAAATATGCCACAGTTTATTTATGCATTCTTTTGTTTATTGACATTTATGTTTTCATTTAAGTATTGTGAATTACACTGCTACTGATATCTTTATACATGTCTTATGGTGCTCAAATGTGTACTGGAATTGTGGAGACACAAGGATATACAACAATTGATTTTTACCAATTAACATTCACATCAGCATAGCATGAGTAACACTTGATATTGTCAAACTTACATTTTAGCTATTCCAGCAAATCTGTTTCCATTAAGGTTTTAATTTACCTCTTTCTGATGATTAACTGTACCAAGAGCCCTTTTTGTTCATTGGCTATATTTTGTTGATGTCTTTTGTCCCTTTCTTTTAAAATTGGTTTGCCTGATTCTTTCTTCTAGATTTGTAGAAAAGATTTATATATTCTGGCTACAAGCTATTGCTGGTTAGTTGGTTACATGTATCTGTTTTCTCCTAGTCTAACTTTTCACTCTGCTAATAAATATCTGCTCATACCACAGTTATGATTGTAGTCTCTTGTTATTTTCTGTAAATTTCATTGTTTTCAATTCACATGTAGTTCTCAAACCTATCTGTAATTTACTTTTGTGTTTAAGTTAAAATAAACAACAGTATTTATTTTCATATTGCTTTCCAGTTGACCCAGGACCACCTACAAAAAAGACCATCCTTTTCCCATCTTACTACAATGGTACCTTTGTTTAAAAAAAAAAATCTAGTGCTCATATTTGTTTGAGTCTATTTCTGGAATTATTATTTTTTAAATTATTTTGTAAAAACAACACTGTATTAATAAATGTGGCTTTATAGTAAGGTAAGGCTTGATATTTGATAGTGTTAAATTGTCCAATTTGGTCATCTTCCTCAAAATTATTTTAGCTAATGCTGAATTTATTTTAGTCTTTAGGTTTTTTCAGTAGTATTTTGTAGAAAGCCATACTGAGGTCTTCTTCCATATCTCCTGCAAATTTTTTTCTTAGGTGTTTGAAGTTTTATATTCTTGTAAAATTTTTGACTTTATATTTTTAGAGCAGTTTTAGGTTCAAAGCAAAATTGAAGGGAATATACAGATTTCCCATATCCCCTGTGCCTCGACACATGCATAGCCTCCCATATCACCAACATCCCCCACCAGAGTGGTACATTTTTTTGAATGGATGAGCCTACATTGATGTACTATAATCACTGAAAGTCTGTAGTTTACTTTATGGTTCTCTGTTGGTGGTGTACATTCTGTGGGTTTGGACAAATGTGTAATGGCATGTACCCATCATTATGGTATCATACAGAGTATTTTAACTGTCCTAAAATTCATCTGTGCTCTGACATAAATATTATTTTAAAATTTCAATTTCTAATTGTTTTTTGCTAGTATATGGACATACATTTTTGTATGTATTAACATTCTCCCTTGCAAACTTGCTAAATGCACTTACTAACAATGGTTAGATTCCTTTAGATTTTCTTTGCACATAATCCTTTCATCTGAGAATAATGACAGTGTTATTTCTTTTAATTGTTATTTTTTTCTTGATTTCTCCTTCTAGTCTTTTCAATGGGTAACACCAGTACAATGTTGAATGGAAGTGGTATATCTGGCATATTTAAAATAATTTCTGGATAATGTGTATTTAAAAAAAAATAGAGGTTCTTGATTATGATGTTTTCCTTCAGAGAGGACTTAGTTTTCTCCTGGAAGGCATTTAGAGTAAAGGCAGTCAGATTTTTGAGATGGTTTAGTCTGTGTTCCACTCTTTTGAGGACTAAACTATTTCCAGTTTTGCACATGTTTCTTGATCATAGCCCTCAGGGAGAGTGTTTAGCAGATTTTCTCCTTTATGGAGTTTCCTGAACTCCAACTTTTGTGATGACAGGAAAGTGAGACTACCAAAAGCACTGTTACTTTTCTCACCCTCTTACATGCAATTTTCTCATTGTGTTCTTAATCTCTTTCCCACTGAATTAGACATTGGCAAATAGCTTGAGGGGAAAATAATGCAAAATTCTGCAGTCCTTTATCTCTCTGGGATCTTGGCCCCTTAAGACATGCCCTCCTTTGCAACCTTGAAATATAATTTCTATCCCTGCATCCCTGTGAGGTCACAGAAAGCTCTAAACTGCTGCTTTTGTCTTGGTCCCTCATCCTGAGCAAATTAAGGCTCAGTAAATAGGTTGATACAAAAACTGATAAATCTAAGCTCATCTCAGTGCCTTTTCTTTTATTCTGGAAACTTGGCTCCTCAAGTCCTTGCTGCCTTGAACGTTTTCAATAGCTTCAATCAGCTGTTTTTATTTTGTTTTGTTTGTTTGTTTTTATTTGATTTAGTATATGATATATATATATAAATAAATATAAAATTATAATATATAAATGTCTATTTTCATTTATTTCTTTCATTTTCCCAATATTTTACTATGAAATATTTAAAAACATGCCAAAGTTGAAAAAATTTACAATAAATCTACATATCTACCTCCAACTTTTACCATTAACTTTTAATGCTATTCTTTTTTTGTAAACCACATATCTACCTATGTGTTCATCTCTCTATTCATCTATCAATTTACTGTATTTGTGATGAATTTCAAACTAAATTTAGACATTAGTAGACTGTCTCCTAAATTGTTCAGTTTGCAGATCATTAACTAGAGTCCAAGATTTGTGTACAGTGTTTATCTTTTAAACTAAAATTTACGAACAATGAAATGAACAAGTATTGGTGAATCTTAAGTATAGATTGACGGAGTTTTGCTAAGTATGAATAAACTATGCACCGCAAACTCCTATCAAACAATACACTCATAGCATCGACCTAGGGAGCTTCCTTATGTCCCATCTCTGTCAATTCCTGTCCATACCCTCCAGAGAGAAATTTTTTTCTGGTTTTTCTTCAGCACAGAACAATTTTTCTTCTTATGGAATTTCATTAAATTAAAGCATACATTATGTACTCTTACCTGTAATGCTGCTATCATTTGGAATTTTAAATATATATATGTATGGTATATATTTATTTTGTTTATTAATAGTTATTTCCTTTTCATTGCTGATAGTATTCTACTGTATGAATATCTATATACAGTAGATTTTTTTATCCACTTACCAGTTGATGTGTACCCGGGATATCTATAATGTTTGGCTATCATGGATAAACCTATTATGAGCATTATTATACAATTATTTGTGAATATGCCTTTTCATTTTTCTTGGGTAAAAAACTAGCAGTATCATTTTAAACCCCTGTTAATGAAACATGAGAGCTTGTGACACTTTCTTGTCACTTTGTTGTCAGGGTCTTTTCAGCTTTAGCAATTCTGATGGGTATGAAGTTGTATGGCTTTGTGATTTTGATTTGCAATTTCCTAATGACTGACAATATTGAGCTATTTTTATGTGTTTACTGACCATTCATATATCTTCCTTTGTGAAGAGACTGTTAAAATATTATTTTGGGGAGTGGGGTTTCCTTTTATTATTGTGTTGTAAATGTTCTTTGTATATCATGGATACATGCCTTGCATAAAATTTCTCCAAGTCTGTAGCTTACTTTTTAACTTTATTAACAATGTCTCTTGAGAAGCACAGTTTTTAAAAAAATTTTATAAAGTCTAATTTACTTTTATTTTTCCTAGTATATCTGACTTTATGTAACCTCTATAAAAATCTTTGCCTACTCTCAAGTCATGAAGATATTGATACTTTCCTATAGTTTCCTGTCACAACTTTATAGTTTAAGCTTTTATAATTAGATCAATGATGAATCTTGAATTATTTTTGAGAATGGTGTAAGATAATGATAGTACTTTGTTATATGAATATTCAGTTGAAGGCAATGAGGAAAAGCACTTTTGTGTTTAAAAAAAAGCTGTTTGCAGAATTTCTAGACTTTCTAATTTCCACTGATTTATTCAGCGATATTTATTACAGTAACCATTATATTGATTAGTATAGCTTATAGTTAGTCTTAATGTCAGGTTGGATAAGTCTTCTCACATTCTTTTACTTAAAGATTGTTTTATTTATTCCAGTCCTTAGCAGTGTCACATAAATTTAAGAATTAGCATGTTAAATTTTACAAAATAGGCATTTGGGATCATAATTGAGATTGTTGTCTTGAACATGGATCAATTTGGGGAAAACTGCATCTCAATGATGTTGCTTTATAATCCATGAATATGGTGTTTTTTTTCCTATTCATTTAGATCCCTCCTAATTTTCTCTCAACAATGCTTTGTAATTTTCATGAAAAAGGTCTGTTAATTTATGCTTAACCTAAATGTTTCATATTTTTTGGAAATTATTATAAGAAAATAATTTCATTTTTCATTTATCAAATCATCTCCTGTTGGTATATTAGAATATAATTGATTTTAATGTATTAACCTCAGATCCTAAGATATTAATTTTAATCATTGTTTTGTCAATTCATTAGGATTTTCTATATAAACATTTATTTCATCAGCAAATAGAGACAGTTCATTTTATTCATTGCAAGCTTTACAACTTTTATGTCTCTTAATGCATTATTTAACAGCTAGGATCGCTAGTACAGTGTTGCCAGTGAGATGGTGGGCATCCTTGCTTTGTTCCTGATTGCAGGGATGTTAGCTGTACATTTGTTTTGTTTTTAAATAGATGCCCTTTATCAGATTAAGGAAGTTTCTTCCTATTACTTATTGGCTGAGAGGTGTTTTTTTGTTGTCATTGTTAATCATAAATGGGTATTGAATTTTGTCAGTATATTTTATGCACTTATTGATTATGTGGTTTTAATGTTTTATTCTGCTAACATGGTAAACTACATTAATTTTCAAAATTGAAATCAACTTTGCTTTCCTGAAACTCTGCTAGGTCTTGCTGTATTATCCTAGTATAGATTACAAGATAAGACTTTCTAATAATTTGAAATAATTTCTTCATCTATAGACATGAAAAACAGAGGTATGTGATTTTATTATTTGGTAATGTCTTTGTCAGATTTTGCTGTTGAAATTATGCTGGCTTCATAGGACAGGTTGGGAAGTGTTCTTTCTCAATTTTTGCTAAGTATTTTGTGTAAAATTGTTTTTATTTTTACCTTAAAATTGGGGCAGAATTCAAAAGCAAAACCATCTGAGCCTGGAATTTTCATTGTGGAACTTCTAAACTATACATGTAACAAATTCAATTTTTTAATTTAGATAAAGTGATATACTATATTTTCTATTTAAATTTGTGTTATTTTTGCAACCTCTTATTTAAGGAATCTTTTTTCCCATTTTATCTGGTTTTTAAATTTGTGCTAATGAAATTGTTCATAATTATCTCATCCCTTTAATGTCTGTAGTTTTAGCAAGGACTGTGTTTCTTCTTTTTTTTCTAATTAATTAATTAATTTTAATTTTTGGCAGCGTTGTTGGGTCTTCATTGTTGCATGCGGGCTTTCTGTAGTTGCGCCGAGCAGGGACTACTCTTCGTTGCAGTGTGTCGTCTTCTCCTTGTGGTGGCTTCTTGTTGCGAAGCACCGAGCACTGGCTTCAGTAGTTGTGGCATGCGGGCTTCAGTAGTTGTGGCTCACAGGCTCTAGAGAGCAGGCTCAGTAGCTGTGGCGCACGGGCTTAGTTGCTCTGAGGCATGTGGGATCTTCTGGGACCAGGGCTCAAACCCGGCACCAGGGCTCGAACCCGTGTCCGCTGCATTGGCAGGCGGATTCTTAACCACTGCACCACCAGGGAAGCCCTCTTTTATTCTCGATATTGATAATTGTTCTCCCCCTCCACTGCCTCCACATCATTCTTGCTGGAAGTTTACTTATGTTGTTATCCTTTTAAGAAAACTACTTTTGACATTTACCATTTTCTCTTATTTTGTTTTTATTGGTATATTTCCTTCTTTTGGCTTCCTTTTAGTTTGCATTGTTGTTGTTGCTGCTGCTGTTGTTGTAGCTTCTTAAGGTAAAATTGTAGGTAATTGATTTCAGATCTTTTTTTTCTGAAATAAACCTTAAATGCTGTAAATTTTCCTCAAAGCACTGCTTTACTAGCATTTCTTAAATTTAGATGTATTGCATTTTCACTGTAGTCCAGTTCAGAATATTTTCTATTTTTTATTATGATTTTTTTCTCTGACCCTTGATTATTCAGAAGTATGTTTTTTTTTAAATAAACAGTTGAGGCATTCTTAAATATGTTATTAAAAATTTTTATTGAAGTATAGGTGATTTAAAATATTGTGTTAGTTTCAAGTGTACAACAAAGTGATTCAGTTGTGTGTGTATATATATATTTCAGATTATTTTCCATTATAGCTTATCATAAAATATTGAATATAGTTCCCTGTGCTATACAGTAAATACTTGTTGCTTGTCTATATATAAAAATAAAAACTAAATAATAGAAAATGCAGTGGTTTCTTTTGTGGAGCACAGGCTCTAGGTGCACGGGCTTCCTTTCCCATATTTTTCTCTCTGTTCTTTCCTGTTATTTTGAGGTTCCAATTACACATAATTTAGACCTTTTAATATTCCACAGGACTGAGGCTTTCATTTTTTAATAATTTTTTCTGTTTTCTTCAAATCAGATAACTTCTATTAACCTATCTATGCAGTCATTGCTCTTCATCTAGTACCTCTACTAGGCTGTTAAGCACATCAGTAATTTTTAAATTTCAAATTTTTAGAATTTTTAATTTGTTCTTACTGTTTTAATTTTTCTGCTGAAATGTTCTATCATTAATTCACTGCAGACGTCTTATTCTTTATGTTTTTGAGTATAGTTACGATTCCAATATCTAGGTCATCTCAAGGCTTGTCTCAGATATTGTCTTTTGCTTGAAAATTGTTAGCATATTCCTGGTACTTCATATGCCATGTAATTTTGGATTGTACCTTAGATATGTTGGTTGTATTTTGTGGAGATTCTATATTCAGTTACATTTCTCTGGAAAATGTTGATTTTTGTTTGTTCATGTGGTTTTACCAGGCAGTTGTGTTTTTTTGTTTTTTGTTTGTTTGTTTTTTGCGGAACGTGGGCCTCTCACTGTTGTGGCCTCTCCCATTGCGGAGCACAGGCTCCGGACGCGCAGGCTCAGCGGCCATGGCTCACGGGCCCAGCCACTCCGCGGCATGTGGGATCTTCCCGGACCGGGGCACGAACCCGTCTTCCCTGCATCGGCAGGCGGACTCTCAACCACTGCGCCACCAGGAAAGCCCCAGGCAGTTATTTTTGTTGGACATAATTGCAAATTCTGTTTCTAGGAAAAGCAGCTGAAATCTCAGTTCAGCTAATTTGTTCTTAGGTAGGTTGTTTTAAATCAGCCTCAAGCCAGATCTATGCTTGTATTTTTCAGAGGTCAGCTAGAAATTTTGCAGTCTATACATAAAATTTGTTTCTCGTCTCTCTGGCTCTTCATCCTAGGATTCCTTTTTAATTTCTGTGATTGCCACAAACTCTTTCCTCTGGTGTTTATGCCAGAAAGTCTGTTTGTTTTCTTTGGAGTATCTGCCACCCTGCATGGGGTTGAAAGTGACCTACCCTCAGGCTTAAAGCTGTACAAATGGATAACTCATTCCATGATTATCTTTTTTTCAAAGTGTCAGCTTTTCTCCAGATGTTGTTTTTCTTTTCATTCTACAGGGTCTTCATCTCTTTGTTATTTTAAAAGATTTCTCCGATTTTATAGTTGTTATATGTAGGAGGGTGAGATTTGGTGGGATAATTTTTGGCTATCCAGAATCAGAATCTCTACCATTAGGCTTTAGTGTTTTAACTTTATAATCATAATATGAGCATATGAATATGAGTGCATCTTTAAGATATTCTGTTTTGTTAAAAAACATAAATGAATTTCCCCTTGACCTAAATAATACTTTGTTTAAGAAACAAAAATTAATAAGCTTTTGGCTAGATTACTACCTGGAGCTTATATCCATAATAAAACTAATTAATAAATATTTTCTTCTCACTTAGTACCAATTTTAACTGGATATATGAAATTATTTTTGTGTCACTTTTTTAAATGACTAAGTGCCATTAAGTTAATCATACATCTGAATGTCAACCAGGCACATTATGCAAAGCACTAATGTAAATGTAAGACTGAATTATGCCTATAAACCTTTTCCAAGGATCCTTAAGCCAGTGGAGATGAAGGAAAGATGCAGCAAGATATATCAACACGTATTATTTTTCATGTTATGATGAAATGGCAGGAGAAATTAAATCAAATGCTAGAAAGTCTTGGTGAAGACAATATCATGATCAAGAAAAGTTTTATACATGATACTTCATTAGAGATGGCCCTTGAAGTGCACATATTATCTTACACAGAAATGCAATGAGGAGTACATTTCAGAAAGAATAAACATTGAGAGAAATTTGTGGAATATTCAGAGAACAGAAATAAAATATATTTTATTAGAGCTTAAATTTTTGTATGAAAGTAGTAAACACTGGATGTGAAGGTTGGGGCAAAATTTGTAAAGGGTTCAAACTACTATAAACTTGAAGGGTCTACAGATTAAGATCTGTGATTTAGGAATATTGATTTTTCTAGGGTGACAAGTGATTAGAGTAGGTATTAGTAAGTATTAGAAAGGGCAAGAAAAGTTAGGAGGCAGTTGTAATACTAGAGGCAGAAGTTGAGCATTTCCACTAGAATGGTGACTTTGGAAATGAAAAGGAGGGAAGGAATTCTCAAGATGTATCAGTAGTAGCTGGAGACTTTCATAAGTGATTAGATTGAGAGAGAAAATGGGATCTTAGCATAAAGAAATAGCTTAGTTTGAAAAGAAAAAAAAAAGTATGAGTTTAGTTTTAACAAATATTGAATATTCAGTTATAGTAAGACACAATCAACAAAGAGATGGAAATAAAGGATGGAGCTTTGGTATAAACCACGGTTGGTTTATATATGCACAGCCCTAGGATTAACTTCCTCAAAGATAAGGTTTGGAGATTTTCTCCTTTTTCTTAATTTAAGGATATAGAGCTTTACAGAAAGAACCATATAAAAATACCATGGTTGGAGATACATATTTAAAATCACCTAATTATAATTATTAATAATTGGAGCTAATATCAGTATACTGTATGCCAGGCACTCTGCCAAGTGATTTTCCCAAATGACTTCATTTGCTCATCAAAAACATCTACGTATGCACAATATTTTATTTACATATTGTATATGAGGAATCTGAGTTGCAGATGAGTTCCTTTCCTTCAAGGTTAAACAGATAATCAGTGCTGGATCTCAGATTTAATCCCAGGAAGTCCAGCTTCTTTTATTAACATTTCTTCTCTATTGAATCACAAATCCAACTTGATGTTAGGGTGCTCTGAAATTGTTGAGGGCTGTGGAGTAAGGAAGAAAATAAAGGACAATACGTAAGACATAAATTTGGGGAGGCAGGTAGAAAGGATCGGAGGAATGAAAATTAGCAATAAGCAGCTGGAAGAGATTTACCATAATCCAAATCATGATGGCATGAGCTTGCATGAACTTTTTTTTTGGGGGGGGGGGATATTCCCTGTCCAAGTTTGCATAAGGCTGCATATGCTAGCTAAGTATTTTATCTGCTTCTTCCCTCTGGCTTTCCCTTCATTGCCATCCTCCTCTTCATGACCTGTTCCATGTGTTCCTTCCACTGTCAAAGCATCTGCTATGATGGTATTGCAGCTCTCCTACCCAGGCCTTTCCCTTACAATGTACAACAAAACTGAGGACAGACTCAGTTTTAATAAAATTTTGTATAAATAGTTAAGGGCAGGGTACATTTCAGGAAATATGTTTAGACTACTGTATAGGTTATTATACCTATGCCAAGTTCCCTTGTACAACCAGTTATCAACCTTGGTTGTGAACTTTTTCTGCATGGCCAGAGACATCTCATCCCCACAAGAAAAGTCCTCCAGGCACCTCTGTTTCTCTGTAGCTGGTCTAAATTGATTGCTGGCATCACAGAAAAGTGCTTTGGTTGTTTTATTGGTCTGTTTTCGGTTTTGTTTTCTGTTGTTGATTCATCGTTCACTCAACTGATTGTCTTTCCTTATAGAATTCTTATGCACAGCCCTAGAATTAACTTCCTCAAAGATAAGGTTTGGAGATTTTCTCCTTTTTCTTAATTTAAGGATATAGAGCTTTACAGAAAGAACCAGACACTTGGCTTAGGAGATGAGCTGTTAAAAAATCAGAATAATGTACTCCTTCCCTTCACTTTCAAATTCCCACACCATGGGGAAGAGACAGAGACAGACAAATGGAGACAGAAACGGACAGACAGATACAGATAAACACGAGACTATTGGTTTAATAAATTCCATGTAAGAAATAGTCATGCCTAAAAACCACTTCTATAAAAGAACCAATACTGAATTTGGAAATTCCTTTTTTTTTTGAAAGCAAATGTTCCCTTGTCACCTATTGTATATACTTGTTAATATCGGTTATCAGCGGTACTCCTGGAGAAGACACAGAAATGATGGATTCATTTATGAAAGAAGAGGTCAAGAAGGAACTAATTACTGAGTCTGGCTATCTTCATGGCTATGTTTGGTGTCTGCCAAAGGGGTTTGCAACTGCTGGCTATTAAATACAAACACGGAGCTTCAGGAATTTTTGAAAGGAAGTGTCAGATAATTAATGCCAAGTCCAGGATATTAACTAGCTAGGTCTGAAGAACAGAGACCTTTTCTTCTTATAATAGTCATCAAATACAATAGGTGGCATTTTAAATATTTAATAAAATATGAATAATAAATAACACTGTAAATAAAAGGTCAGAAACTGGCCTAACACTAGGGAACTCTAACACTCGAGGGGACCAAATACTGGAGTGTTTATTATAGGTAACTGCCCTCTATGGTCTCCAGGGGACGGTCTGACTGACCTGAAAGGTCTTTCCCATTTTTGGTTAATTTGGTTTTATGAAAAATATGCTTCTAAGATGCTTATACTCAGGAGGCACCCAGTCTTCATTAAATGTGAAAATACTCAGGAAACACTCAGGAGGCACCCAGTCTTCATTAAATGTGAAAAATATTAAATTGTTTAATCTCCAGGGTCATATTTATGTTTACATTACAAACTAAAATATACGGGTCCAAGCTCTGCTGGATCGAGTTCTTTAATTCTGTGTTTGTTGGTTAGGTGAAATATTGTATTATTTACATCTTTTCACTGGAGGAGAATGGCTTGTTTAGTCCCTACAGTATTTACTATTTTAGTCCCAGATTGGAGTAATCCTAGATGAAATGTACTCAGCAGAGAGAAGGGGTAAGTAGGACGTATGTAAGGCAGTAGTTACGGAAGCTAGTGGAAAAGTAAATGGCTCTAATGTTGAAGCTGAAAAATTATAACATTACCTGCTGATAATTACCAGACAGTCCAAATCTGAGAGTTGATTCTGTAGTCCTGTTTCACACAATTGATGTAGTTTTTGCCCCTATTTCTTGTTTAGCACATTTGTGAGGTATAAAACAAATACAGGGCTACCAAGGAAATTTTTTTTTTTTCTCTTTAGCTTTTTGCTCTCTTTCTGTTGAAACTTCTCATTTGGGGTTCATTTCACCTTTGAGCTTCGTTGCCTTATTATGTGCAACAAACTGTATATAGATTTTGCTTAACAGTTGATTTATTTCTTAAATGTTGCAGCAAGACACGAAGTTGCATTTAAGCTCTGTCGCAAAACAGAACCCTTACTCTATTGCACAGACAGTGGAAAATACAGAGTTTACTTTGTATAATCTGACTGGCAATTAATGCCCATTCAGGAAACTTGTAATGAATTTCTCCCACCCATCTTAAATTAAGCTCAATTTAATGCCAAGTGTATTATTAAAACCAATATCTTCTGCAAACCCCATATATTCTGAATATTCAGATTTCATGTCAAGGGAGTAAGGAATACTGAGAGTTGAGTAGTATACTTTATGCACATAAAATATAAAACAAAGAAGTTAAAAAATCCACATGCACTTTTCTTTGACTTTACTTTTATCTATTATTCTGAATTATATTTTATAGCAAAATGTTTGAGAAATCTGAAGCACAAACAACATATGGAGGACCAGCTATTTTGTAGACTTAATGATGTATTAGTATTTTGCTTTGTATGAAATTGTAATCACCAGATATGTTTATCACTACAGATGGGATATGCAGGCTCCTGATACCTCAGGGGATTACAGAATCCAAACATCTGTAACAGGGGAGAAAAAAAAAATCCCATTGCAATATACAAAATTTAAAAGAATGAATTAATGAGAAAATAAATGGAAATAAAAGTTTATTATTAATTCCATCTTGTATTTATAATTACCAAGGAGCTCTACATGCCTTAGAGATCTTGCTTCTATCCTTTAAAAATGTAATGAGATATTAAAACAGAGTCTAGATATGTTGAAGAAATTTGCAATACTCTTCATTCCAATTTTAGTCAGATGCTTTGGAGCTGAGATAGAGATTTGCCATAATTAATGCAGTCCACATCTTAGACTATTTATACAATTGAAACACCTGGTTTATAATTGGCTGTTTCACTGAATTCAATGAGATATTTTCTAAACATATTAAAACCCTATTAATTGGAAAACAGAGGGAAGGGTTGTTTTGGTTATGTAAATTTGTTGGTTTAACTGAAAGGAGTCAAAGATAATTGACTTAAAATATATGTTGACTCTAGAATATATATTGCCATTTAGTTGTTTGGGAAGAGACTTTGTATATACTCCTGTTTTCATGATTTGCCACTTTTCGATAAAGAGCCAGGGAATAATAGATTAACATTTGGTTCTGATGACTAATTTGCTGATTTATTCAAGTCATTTTAATTTTTAAAAAGTGTTTAAGGAGCTCTGCTAAGAGGTGGGGTGAGTAGAAAAGAATCTTAGATAAATGTGTGAGCAGTGGTTGTCTCCCAGAACAGGCATTACTCTGACATAAGTTCTAATATACCTGGAAGGATTTTTATATGAAATCTTAATTATGATCTAGTTTAGGCAAATTTTTTGGAGTATTGCTTTTGAAAATAATATTTTTAATTCGATTAGGATTTGGGAAGAGAAAAAAATCTTAACACTGTGAAAATAGTATTAGTATTATGGACTACCTGGGCTCCAGTCTTGGATCTGCCAGTTAATGGCTCTGTGACTTGGGGAAGTTGATGCTCAGGGACTCAATTTCCACATCTGCAGCATGCATATAGAATTGGCTTTATAGAGTTATTTTGAGGATTAAAATAGTTTATTTATACACATACATGTGTTGTGTGTATGTGTATGCATACATGTGTTTATACATGTATATCTAGATTGATAAATTGATATAGGTAGTGATACAGTAATACCTACATATATATGAACCTTTCTAACTTTATATATCTTGAAGCACAGCCTGGTACATCATAAATGCTATATAAATTTTCTCTGTTTTCAAATTATTGTTTCTGTTGCTTTGGAACTATAGTTTTTATAAAGAAAAGTAAGAAATCAATGTTCTATTGTTAATAAATTATATGATAACATTTGAGAATAGTTTCTATTTGTTAGCATTATACATCACATAATTTTTGTTTAAAGTAGAGATGAAAGGGAAAAAAAACGAGTTCTTGAATGAGAAGAATCTCATTCTAAATTGACAAATAGAGAAACTGTTTAACTATGCTTTAACCAGCACCAGTCAATGGTTTGTTTGATGGGCAAGCCATGTAGCAGGACACCTCCAAATTCTGAGACTTCTGTGATCTGAGAGTCAATGTGCCTTGAATACAAAAAAGCATCTGATTTTGGAATGGTTTACCCTACTATTTCTATATTCTGACCTTCTCTAACTTAGCTGAGCTTCAGTGAAAATCTTGTGTCATGATAGTAAAGAATCTTATTCTTTATCCCGCAAAGATTGTCCTAAGGTTTGTTCTAGAAAATTGGAAATAACATAATGGTTCAGAGCTATTGTCCACCTGGCCTAATAGGTCTTTTTTTCTTTCATCATTAAGAAGAGATGTTTTTGTAGAGAAACCTGATTATCCTCAGTAATTATTTTAAAAAGTAGATTCATTAAATTTTTTTCCATATCTATTTATATTCATCCAGTGCAAATGTTCTCCTCTTTACCATTAAAATAATTCCAGAAAATATTAACAGGGCAGGCAGAGATAGCTCTTTAGAAATATGGCATCATTTAGATTTTGCAGAAAATTTGCATGTATGAATTGCAGTGAGACATTTATAAGTATCATGGTGAACATTTTATTTTAATTTATTTAATTCTCCCTTCTTTAAACAATAACATCGAATTATTATTCAATGCATATTAATGGATATTATTCAAATGCATGTGTAGTAAAAGAAAAAAAAGATTTTAAAGGACTGAAGAAAAGTGCAAAATTTGAAAGAAATCAGAATCACATGATTTGAAATAGATAAAAGAAGGCCTTAATTGTCCTTTAAAAATCAAGGGTATGTCTGTGAATTTTTTCTGCAGTATAATTAAATGAACATAGTAATAATTAAATATAGCATATAGAGGCATATGCAACACTCTGTATACTTAGATCAAGAGTACTCTCTCACCATAGTGATCTACTTTTTTATTATTGATTGGATCAATCATATTACTTAAAGGGATCAAAGATGACATGTCAAGATATAGATGATTGTTTCACTTAGAAATAATGACTTGTCATCATGGAAACTTCCCTAGTTGAAATGTCTTAACTGAGGCATTTCATGAAGAACAAATGATTATATGTAATTGGTTCAAATAAACTTCGATTTTTTACTTTGAAGACATTTTCTTTCCCTTCTCATCATCACTGTTTTTTTAATCCATATGATTATCATATCTCCATTAGGTAACCTGGGTACCTAATCTGTAATAATAACAATGAGAGGGTCAGAAACTTGCAAATTTGAGAAATACATGAATTTTCAGATATTTTTTAGGGAGATTTTTTCCATACATTTTAAAGTAGTACAATGATGGAGAGAAATAACAGAATTAATTAATTGCTTAATAGTGATCTTCAGGGTGATTGTATTAGTAAAGACATGCAAATAGTATTTAATCTCAAAAGTACTTAGGTTTTGGCAGCATTATAGATAAAATCATTTTTTCTATTATTTTCTGGGAGAAATATTTTTCTTATAGTGGGACCCTCATTTTCTGATTGTTTATTAAATTAGAGAAGGGGTCAGCAAGCTAGGGCCCTTGGGTCAAATCCAGCCTGGCATCTGTTTTTGTAAATAAAGTTTTATTTGAGCACAGCCATGCCCATTCTTTTATGTATTGTCTATAACTGCTTTCATGCTACAGTGACTGAGTTTAGTTGCAACAGAGACCTAAAATATTTACTCTTGGACCCTTTGAAGAATAAGTTTGCTGACCCCTGAATTAGAGGCTCAAAATCCATTACAATATGAACTAAGTTTACTAAATTACTCATATTTTCTCAGAGAACAATAGTATTTATTGCCTGAACACTTCTAGATCTCTTGCTGATTTTCAGTTTTGAAATTTGGCAATGTTATATAAATATAGAGCAATGAGGATTGTGAAGTTACATCGTAAATCTTGCAAAAAGCCACAGGATTTCATGAAGTAGATGAGAGTGATCTTGCACAACTGTTCTAATAATTTGCAAAGCCACTGATTAACATGGGAACATCTGGGAGTTAGAGAAGTTACCAAACTAAAAAGTTATCTCCTAAGGAAAAATCGACAAGAACGGTGAAATGTTTGGTGCTTCAAAAGCATATGATTTATGAGAGGCTATTGGGAAAATTTATAAAACTCTGAAATATTTTTGGATAAAGACCCTTTTAATGATTGCACAAAAAGTTAATTTCAAAGTGAGAGATGTCATTTTCTTAGTATCACAAATATTTACCAGAAAAATTATGCCCTGAAAACAATTGATATATGTATTGTAGTTAATTCCACAAATTAGATGATTATAAATATAATATAAATATTGCCAAGTAAAAATTAAATATTATATTTGAGATAATGTTCCCTTTCACTTTTTATTATATACTAGCAGGTTCTTTTTTTTGTTTTGTTTTGTTTTGTTTTGTTTTGTTTTGTTTGCAGTACGCGGACCTCTCACTGTTGTGGCCTCTCCCGTTGCGGAGCATGGGCTCCGGACGCGCAGGCTCAGCGGCCATGGTTCACGGGCCCAGCCGCTCCGCAGCATGTGGGATCTTCCCAGACCGGGGCACGAACCCGTGTCCCCTGCATCAGCAGGTGGACTCTCAACCACTGTGCCACCAGGAAAGCCCTAGCAGGTTCTTTTTAAGTTAGGTCTATTATGAGGTACCAATTACTCTAAAAATAAACAAAAACAGAGATTTCCTATCATTTCAAACATGAATGGCAATCTGGTATTTAGGGAAAGCCCATGTATACACACATATATGCATTTTTGTGTGAATGTTTCAAATCTCTCAGTGTTTCTAGCAAACTTTTTAAAGTAGCAGTCTAATTTTCTATATTCCCTCTTGTTCTATCAGTTAATTTTGCTGAACCATCAGCTTTTCTGATATATCTAAATCATGGCTCTTTTACATGTTATTTTAAAAACAGGAACTGTGAACAAAGAAAACATAAATACACATGAAAGTAATTTTTGGTATTCTAAAAATGAGAAAAAAAAATGTGTCTTATCTTCCTAGAGGAAAATATCTATAGGACAACTTATTGAAAATTTTCTAATATGTAATTTTACATGTAGTTAGATGTAGTTAAATTTGGAAGCTGGATTTTAAAAATTTTTATAAGTGTACACAAAATGATATATGTACTTGACAACAAACACCAGTTTTTCTCCAAATTATTTTTATTCCTATTGCATCCATGTACTTATTATACCTATGCTACCTTTTATCTTTGGAAAGATTGCTGCTAACTTGCTGATAATCATGGAAACTTCTGAGCTAACGTGTAGACTGCAGATGGTTTGGCCAGTGTGAATTGAGGTGGGAAAGAAGGTTTATTTAGGCTTTTTAAAATATTGTTTTGAAAATAACTGAGGGATCCAGAACTCTGAAACTCTCATTGGTCTAAATTTTATACGTGGGCCAAGAAGTTTGTTTAAATTGATATATGTGCCAATTATTTGAACAGCTCAATCCCAGATTCAGTTAAAAAACAAATCAAGGGCTTCCCTGGTGGCGCAGTGGTTGGGAGTCCGCCTGCCAATGCAGGGGACGCGGGTTTGTGCCCCGGTCCGGGAGGGTCCCACATGCCGCGGAGCGGCTGGGCCCGTGAGCCATGGCCGCTGGGCCTGCACGTCCGGAGCCTGTGCTCCACAACGGGAGAGGCCAGAACAGTGAGAGGCCCGCGTACCGCAAAAAAAATAAAATAAAATAAAAAAAATAAAAACAAAAACCACTGTTATTGTAAGAAAAACATACCTGACATTTTTTGACTTAATGATAGATAATGTCATAGATGTTTTCTTGTATCAAAGCCAACACATCATTTATTCCTGCTTTCTAGTGTTATGAGTGGCATTTAGTTTAAAGTTTTCTGTCTTTTCTAGCATTCCCAAGTGATTTAATTTTCTCATTTTACAATGAGAGTTGCAGTCATGACAGAAAAGGTTATGTCCTTCAGAGACAGATTTCTGCGAACAGTAAGGTCGCACTAGGTTTTTTATCGGCATTCACTAAAATGTGCCTTTCCATGTCAGATAAAATTTTCCATCATCTCCAAGTTAAGCCAAATAACATAAATTGAAAATAAGGTTCATTTACATTGTGCCTTGTACCTGGTAATTGGTGATGAGCTGTTGTGTTAAAAGCAGTTAACTAGAAAGGATTCAACCCTGTACGTGGGTGCATTCTTATATCTCCATTCTCTTCCCTTTGACTTTTTCACAGAATGTAAGAACAGTGCAAGATATTGTAGGCAGACATATTACTCCGTCTCTATTTTTTTTTTATCTGACTTATGGTTTACATTCCCTACTAAAATTTTAACTACTTCAGGTGCTCAAAGCTTGACACAAAATCAGATAACACATATATGCCATATGCTATTATTTACCTGGGTTGAAGGATCATTTTTGTCAATGAACTGGGAAATGAGTTATGGCAAAGTGCTATGCTAAGAACTGATTACATGGAATTCATGTGGTAGTAAAACTGAACAATTGGTACCTTAAGACATCACTATTCTTCTAAGCAAGCTAATGTTTCATGTATCTACAGCATAGGACAGAGATTATAGGTATCTGCTTTACATGCTTTACAGGAGTAATGATTTTACAAGATTTTGTCAAATATAATAATAATAGTATATTTTCTTTCTTCATAACAGACAAGTTCATTCTGGCGCTTATGCCTAAGTATTTCTGTCATAAGGCTCTTAAATGGCAAAGCAGTTGTTAAGGGACTGAAAAAAAAAATTCGAAGTGTTCACCTTGGTTACATTGAGAACTTAGGCAAGTAACACAAATCTCTCAATTTCCAGCCCCACCCAGAGATCTACTATAGTGCTTCTTGGTTTCCAAGAGGACAATGGGGCAGTAGCACTATTTACTGTTATCTAGGGTTTCAACCCCAAATACTTAACCAACCTCTTGGCATATTGGATTTTGGCCCGAGGTGGAGTTTTAAGGCCTCCTTTGCTTCTTTGTGTGAGATTAAACTAGAGGGGTTTGTGAAGAGGTAGCACCCCTTGATAGTTAAAATTAGGCTCCATCATTTCCACACTGTTTAAATTATTTGACCTCTCTGTGCTTTAGTTTCTTCCTCTGTAAAATAAGAATAAAAGTAGTATTAACTTCATATTGATTAAGCATTTAAATAAGTAACTATAGATGTAATATTTATATAACTAGCTTAGATAAGGGTCTGGCAAAGAGCAGACACCAGTAAATACAAGCTAGCGTGGTTCTAAATTATTATTAAACTACCAGATTGTATCCCTGTTTTTCTAAACTCTATTTTAGGTTTGCTTGAATCTTCTAATCCTATTAAACTAACTTTATAGGATGAACTAGAAGAAAACAAAGAGCCATAGGGAAGAAAAGACATTTAATCCCTATTTCCACCATGGTGTCAACCCTCTTTAAAAAGGTAGCCTGATCTACCAGTTACTTGTATCAGACAACCAGAGTCATCCTTGATAACTCCTTCACACCCCTCACCCCTTCCAGTCAGAAACCAAGTTCCGTATATTTTACCTTTAAAGATACTTTAATTAATTCTCTCTCTTCATCTCCACTACTGTTACCATCCTACCACAAACTCGTGTCATTTTTCATCTGTCCTATTCTCAAATTCTGTCAATACTCATTGGCAGTCCATGGCATTTAGAATAAACCAAACAGTCCTTATCACATTCTATAAGTGCCTGAGTGATCTGGCCTCCATCCAGCTCTCCAGCCCCATCTTGCCCCACTCTACTCCTCATTCACCAGGTCCCAACCAAACTGATTTCCCTTCTGCTTGTGGATTGATTTTGAGTGCCTTCCCACTTTCAGGCACCTTCCTAATCTCTGCCTGGAATACCCTCTCGTATCTTCTTTATCTGAACTCAACCATCCACTCTCATCCTATTCTTTTTTCTGTTTTCTCAAGGAAGCATTTCCTGAACACTTCATCCACATTATGTGCTCTTATTTTCCACTTTCCTGGAACACTGTGCTTCTCTTTCATAGAACTTAATACAGTTACAGTGATGTTGATATTGCTTTAATTATTTATTGAATGTGCATTCACATGTGTGAATGTGTATTCATGTGTGAATGTGTATTCATTCAATGCTGACTAAACTAGAAACTACTTAAAAGTTGTAGCATGTCTTTTCCACATTGCATAAACATTAACAAGCCCATTAGTGGTGCAATAAATACTTTTGAATTAATGAAAACTCTTCTCTCCTACTATCAAAAGTCCCCAATCTGTAATGAGGGCCATTTTGTAAATCATTGTTTCAGAACTACTCCACCTTTGGTGTGGAGTGAGGTATTCTTCCCCAAAGTGAGATTCTTCCCTAAAGGGAAGAATCAGGGGATTTGGGTTATAACCCTAATTTACGGCATTATGCAAACGTCTCTGAGACTCAGTTATCTCAGCTGCAAATTTTATGACTTACATTAAAAAATTGTGCTGTCTTTTAGTCCTAAATTTTTATTTATGAACTTTGACTCTAAAATCCTCCAACTAACCTCCCTCACACCCATAATTACTTTTTTTTTTTTTTTTTTTTTTTGCGGTACGTGGGCCTCTCACTGTTGTGGCCTCTCCCATTGCGGAGCACAGACTCCAGACGTGCAGGCCCAGCGGCCATGGCTCACGGGCCCAGCCGCTCCGCGGCATGTGGGATCCTCCCGGACCGGGGCATGAACCCGTGTCCCCTGCATCGGCAGGCAGACTCTCAACCACTGTGCCACCAGGGAAGCCCAATAATTACTTATTTTTTTTAACTATAAACTTTTTCTATAAGTCCCACATTAATAACTGTGCTTTGTTCAGGGTTGTTTGATAAAGTGTACTATGACAAAATGTATGGAGTCAATAACTTATTTAAATGAACTTTTATTTAACTCAATGGTAGCTATATTTGAAAAATAGCAGCATAAAAATGGGCGAAGCTCAGTCAAGGGGCAAAACACTTACTGTGCTTAGCAATTTCAACCTCCTTGAGACCACTCTGCTCCCATTTTCCAACCTTGCCTAACAAGTTTGCTTCTGACACTTCTCTACCCCATCGGTCCTCATCCCCACCCCAGCCTGTGCCCCCTCCATCTTCCAAGGTGGATTCTGTATTCAATTATCACAACAACCCAATGAAGTAGGTGCTAGTACCATCCTCCCATTCTACAGATGACAAAGCTGAGGCGTAGGGAGTTGGGTAGGTTGCCAAAGGCCATAAATGTGTTAAGTGGAAACAAGCAGAGCTGACTTCTCCACGAGGTACAGTGGGCACAGTACCTAGGACTCAAAAAAAATGTTCTAATTTCTTTGAAAATCAGCAGAAAAAAAGGAACTTTTAGGTTGATGAAAATGTCTTAACATGGTAATAGTCTTTTTATACCAACATGATCATAAAATACAATTTTATTGTATTAAGTCTCTTTGTATGTGTGTGTATATGTGTACTTACAAAGAGAGAGACAGAGAGAGACACAGGGGCCCACAAGGCAAAAGCGCCTAGAGCCCACTAGAACCTCCTTGAAGTTTGCAGTTGTATCTTTTTCCCCACATTGCTAAACAATAACAAGTACATTAGTGGTGTAACACTTAAATTTCTACAATGATAAAATAAGGTAGCCCTGGGGTCAGGATTTTTAAACACAGCTAGTGTAACTCCAGAGATTCTGTTCTAACCTCGGTAACACAGTGCTGCGTGAGGCCAAAAAACTGTTACTACATAGACACAATCATAGAAGGGTTCCCAGATATGTGTGGTCTCTATGTTTTTCCCTTAGACACAAGTCATTCAGTATTCTTTCCTTTGTGAGGTCCCAAAATGATTCAAGTGAATATTCTGTATAAGAATGTAATTCATGAGTAAAGTAATAATAACTGTTACTCATTTGGGTGTTTGTGGCTTACAAATCACTTGTTCATATGCCTTGGTCCATATTTCAATACCCCTTCATGCCTTACTCCCCAGTTTCTGCCCTTGAGGATTTACACATAGTTTTTCTTCCACAAAGACATTTTATTCCCTCAAGACATTTTCGCCTTCTTTCTGCCTCCTACTATTCCATTAGATTTTCACGGCTAACCACTAGTATGAATTGATAAAGTGGCTGATTTTATACTTTGGTTTAGTACTTGAACACATCTTTCAAATTATACCAAGAAATCATTAGTTTTTAAAGGGTTTTATGTAGGTGCCTTTCATAAGATATTGAATGTTGTGCTTTTGTTCCTAAATAAATCAACTAGCTATTCAGACTAGTGGGGAAAATGAAAAATCTTCTGTTCCCAAGCAGCACATGCCTGTTGTTATTCACCTTCCTGAGATCTGTTTCTAAGAGACCATTGCTATTGAGATTGTTAGCAAGTTCTTGAATGACAAATTTTTTCCCATAATATCATAATACACTGGATGATGGGTTGATGCAATATGGAATTTAATTAATATGAAACATTTTTTTAAATCCCCTTTTCTCTTAGGAGCTTTACAAAAGTGATGTCTTGAAAGGCAGAACTGCCATGTATAACAATGACTTAATTCTACCTTCTGTTATCGCTGTTTGAGGTGATTTCCCTTCTTTTCCCCTGTCTATTTCTTATCTGTCTACTAATATTATTTGTAGCAGCAGTCATTACAGAATCAGAGACTACATGAGATAAAAGAGACTTTGAGAGGTCATGAAGTGGAAGTACTTCATGAACGCTGTCCTGAAAGACAGCTGTCCTTAAATTTTGCGAAAGTGAAAAGCCCATTTGCTCTATTTGTTATTTGTTTTTATGATGTACCAGGCTAGCTTTCATTTTTTGACCTGTTCTTCCACCCTCTCCCCAATTCTTTCTCACTTAAGCCTAATGCCTTATATTATCCCTAGTTGCATTCAATCATGTTTGGGTGCTTTTTATTAAGTTTGTACAATACCAACGTACCTGGAAAAACAGTACCAAGGTGGCCATTGTTAGATGGGTACCAAGCTGTGTGACCTTGGGTAGGACTTGCCACCACTTACTCCTGTTTTCTTCCTTTTCAGAATCATGTTTGTTGCTGTTTGTTTGTTTATGCTGATAACTAAAGTCTTATTTTTATAAATAGAAATAAACCAATGGAGATAAATACCACCTCCTTGGATTGTTACAAGGGCGAATTGACACCAATTATCTAGGACATAGACTGATGGCTGGCAAATAGTTGTATTTTATTTGATAACTGTTTGTCATTAGTAAACTGTGAATTTAATACAAGAAACAGTAAGTTTAATGCACTGAGAATATGAAAAACATTAGCTACACATCCTAATAATCTCAGATGCACTCTGGAGATATACACAAATTATCAAGATTCCTGTGTTCAATAACTGTGTAGGATGCCAACTTGGCAATTAATTTCCTCCATTAGCACCTAAAATAAGCTTGGTGGGTCTAAATTACTTTTACTTCTTGGGTTGTTGTGGTGGCTATTAGTTGTATTTTAAAAAAGTTTTTAAAAACGAACTCCAATGTGTACTTGGAGACCTATTCAATACACAACACTGTTTGAATAATCAAATAAGTATTACTTCTTAGGACTTGTGAGGTATGCCTTTGGGAAGATCGCATTGCTATATATTAAAATATCTCTTTCTCTGTTTTATCTATCTATGATAAAAGCCAGGTCTCGAAAAAAATCTTGTAAAAAAATTATTATTCAGTGACTAAAACAGCATGTAAATTACACACAAAAATTTTTTTTTCTAGCTACATTAAGTGTTCACATGGCTTAAATCAGACCAGATGTTGCAGGATCTTAGATTGGCTTAGACTCAGCCTACCATAGAAATAAAATAAATTCTTTGGACACTTTTCAACAGATTCGGATAGAAATTACTCTCCCCCCAATTTTCTTTGTCAGCAATATATTAATGATAAAATTTTGCCCTGAATTCCTTTCTGACTTTTTCTTCTAACATATTACTTTCCTTGTCTCCTGACAATTTAAATATATTGTACATCATCAAGAGTCATGAGAGGGGCTTCCCTGGTGATGCAGTGGTTGAGAGTCCGCCTGCCGATGCAGGGGACACAGGTCTGTGCCCCGGTCTGGGAAGATCCCACATACCGCGGAGCGGCTGGGCCCGTGAGCCATGGCCGCTGAGCCTGCATGTCCGGAGCAAAAAAAGAGTCATGAGAAAATGTAGGAATGTCTCAATCTTAGCCATTAAATTATATATCTTCCCTTTAAGAAACAGAAATAAGAAAGAAACGGGTTTTGGAAGAATATAGTTTTTGGCAAACTGACCATATCCTGCCAGTATTACCTTACTATTTCTAGCATAACTTTGTATGATTATCTAGAGTTGACAACGGGGATCCAAAAATATGTCAACCCAACCTCCTTAGCCAGGAATCTGAGGACTGGCGAGCAGAGGCTACCTGTTCTAAAGGGTGATCTGCTATCAGAAGAAAGCTGGGTTTCACCTTAGATTTTCTTGGAAAGAGAATTGAACACAGAGAAAGGGAATATGTACAAGATGGGGGAAGAGAGAGAAGTTAAGGAGGTGGTTGCATTTTTGGAAGTAGTAAATTAGAGCAAGAAGAAGGCAAGGAGTTGAGCAATGATTGTCAGGGACATCATAAAGGAGGAACCAATTGGTTCCAGAGTTCCAAGAGACCAGGGTTCAAGGTTTCTACCATAGATTAAAAGTGACTGGGTTTTTTTGTTTTTGTTTTTTTTGCTGTACGTGGGCCTCTCACTGCTGTGGCCTCTCCCGTTGTGGAGCACAGGCTCCGGACACGCAGGCTCAGCGGCCATGGCTCACAGGCCCATGCCGCTCCGCGGCATGTGGGATCCTCCCGGACCGGGACACGAACTCATGTCCCCTGCATCGGCAGGCGGACTCTCAACCACTGCGCCACCAGGGAAGCCCGACTGGGTTTTTATTACAAAAAAAAAAAAAATCCAGGTCTTTCCAACTAGTCCAGGTAATGATGGAGAGTGTCAAGTTTTACTAGTGATTCCCTCAAATGTCTAACCTAGGGAAGAATTTGTACATTATACTCATTGAATCAAATTGGAATAAATAATTCAGAAAGTGGAGTATAGGCATCCAACTCTTATCTAATCAGAGAAACAAAGAAAATCAATATTCCCTCATTTTGCTTTTCTAGTTATTTTTGTTTTGCTTTTCCTGAGTTTTTTTGAGATGTGATTAATGCACACCCAGGTACAAAGGAAAGATTCCTTTGTAAACAACAGTGATTTTAGAGTTAGTTACATTTGCATCCTGTTCTTCTCTGAGTCTCTGTTAGTCTCTCACATTTTTATCGTCTTTTATTTTTTTCATGTCAGAATAAATCCCTCCTTTAAGTAATAACAGGTTTCTTTAGTGAAAATTAGATATGCATAAAGAGAAATCATGCAATTGAATCTTATTCAATAATGATTACATTTTCAAGTAAAATACTTTTTTAAAGACATGGTCAATATTTAAAGTAAACATATGTTTTAAAGAGTATTTTTAAATTTTATGGATTAAATTGCTTAGTAATCTTAATACTTTATGTATTTCCCTAGTGCTTTACTAAATATTTCTAAGCATTTTGATGCTCATTATTGTATTTGGTTTTAACAACACACTTGGATTAGCTGGGGCAAACATTTGCCCATTTGAAAAAAAGTGTAATTTATGCTATTTTTATGGGTTAATTGACAAAAAATACTTTTCAAAGCCTACCATCTGTACAGCACTGCAAACGTGAGAAGTTTTTGTTTGCTTGGTTTTTGTTTGTGAAAGAAAAATGCAGTTAAACAGTAGATAGTTTGATTTCTAGTAGAAATACTAGTGTAGCCGGTAGACTCTTTTTAAATGGCATACATAAAAATGGTCTTATGTTAAGGGTGCTTGGACAGTTCTTTACTCCCACAGATCAGAATCTTAGCATTAGATTGAAATATAATCAGAATATGGTTGGTAGTTTCCAAGTCCCTGCCTGGTGCATGGTACTTTTATATTTCTTTAGTATCACGCTGAGTTTAGGACTTCTATCCATTTCCTAGGGCTGCCCTAACAAATTATGAAAACTGGGTGAATTAAACGACAGAAATTTATTGTCTTACAGTGCTGGAGGCTAGAAGTCTGAAATCAAGGTGTCAGAAGAGCCATGCTCTTTCTAAGGGCTCCCTCTAGGGGAGAATTCTCCCTTGCCTCCTCTGGCTTCTGGTGTTTGCTGACAATCCTTGGCTTGTAGATTGATTCATCACGGGTCACATGGGCATCTTCTCCCTGTGTCTTCATATTGTTTCCTTCTGTGCATGTTTGCCTCTGTGTCTAAATTTCTCCTTTTGGAGGGGGGCCATAATTCATAACAGGGCTCAGTCATTTTCAAATAGAAAGGGCTACTCTAACATTTGTTTGTCAGCCCTATATGCCCTGGGCACTCAGCAGTTGAGCATGTTTCTCTATGGTCGTATTTATCACATTATGTTTTCTAATTTAGTTATTTGAGGACATTTTAGCTCTTCCACTAGATTTGATGCTCCATCAACAAAGTAATTGTGGCTTGTTCATTTTTGTATCCCCTCAAACCACCTACTTCTGAGTCTTCAAAAGAATAGGAAAGCAATAAACATTGGTGTTAAACTGAATTTAGAAATAGAGAGCTCAACAAAGCATATTAGGTTTGTTGCACTTAACAAGGAGACCAGTTATATGGGAAACAAAAGCTTTAAATGACCAACTTTTCACACACAGACTAAATTGTAAAGAAAAATAAGGAGAGGTTTGCCTTTCATTAGAGAGATTTCTTTAAAATAGAATTCAATAGCAATTATAAATAGTGCTGCAATGAACATTGTGGTACATGTCTCTTTTGGAATTATGGTTTTCCCAGGGTATATGCCCAGTAGTGGGATTGCTGGGTCATATGATCTTTCTATTTTTAGTTTTTTAAGAACCTCCATACTGTTTTCCATAGTGGCTGTATCAATTTACATTCCCCCCAACAGTGCACGAGGGTTCCGTTTTCACCACACCCTTTCCAGCATTTATTGTTTCTAGATTTTTTGAAATTGAGTTATTTGTAGTGAGGTGGATGGACCTAGAGTCTGTCATACAGAGTGAAGTAAGTCAGAAAGAGAAAAACAAATACTGTATGCTAACGCACATATATAGAATCTAAAAAAAAAAAAAAATGGTACTGATGAACCTAGTTGCAGTGCAGGAATAAAGATGTAGACATAGAGAATGGACGTGAGGACACGGGGTGGGAGGGGGAAGGGTAAGCTGGGGCGAAGTGAGAGTAGCATCAACATAGATACACTACCGAATATAAAATAGTTGACTGGTGGGAATCAGCAGCATAGCGCAGGGAGATCAGCTCAGTGCTTTGTGATGATCTAGAGGGGTGGGATAGGGAGGATAGGAGGGAGGCTCAAGAAGGAGGGGATATGGGGATATATGCATGCATAGGGCTAATTCACTTTGTTGTACAACAGAAACTAACACAGTATTATGAAGCAATTATACTCCAATAAAGATCTATTAAAAATTTTTTTTAAAAATAGCAATTATAATTGTAGCAATACTCCTAATAAAGACAATAGCCAAGCTTTTTGAGTGTATTCCTGGCCGTGGTCCTAGTGGCTTACATACATCACCTCATATAATCCTTGGGACAACTTTGTGGAGTGAAAACATTGAACAGTTAAGAAACTAAAGTATAGAGATATTACAGTAAGAAAAAACTTATCATAGTTAATATATGACAAAGCTAAGATTCAAGCCTGTGCTCTTAACCATTCCATTAACGTATGTGGTAGTTGCATGCTCAATTGTGAGATGTCAAAGAATCTGTATTCTGTAAGTATATTCTATTTCTAACATTATTAAATGATATACATTAGCTATATATTAAAGGCAACACGGTGGGGGTATACTTTATACCTTCCTAAAAAACAATTTTTAGGTGGTTAATTTAAAATTAGCATTTAACAATGAAGGAAAACTAAACCAAAAGAAATATTAATTTACTTGAAAAACGTACTCATTGGATCCCAAGCCCATTTAAAATAAGCCCCTGAAAACAATTATAATAAAAGATGCCAATACATCCTTAATAAGGTCAATAATGAAAACTATAGAATTACTTTAGGAGTCAGTTATGTGCTATATAACCAAAACACCATCTAACTCATAAAGTTATTGAGGGTTATATAATATCCTTAAAGCATCACTTGTCCTTTAAGTTATAAACCTTTAGCAGATATTTATAGAAGATGTTATGGAAACAACCTTAAACCTTTAACTATGTTAAACAGAGGCCACAGATCTGCATATGTGACGGATATTTTGCTAAATTTCCCTAACAGCGTTTAAGTGCTAGAAATATAAGATGCCAAAACACTGCAAAGTCAGCAGATAATATTACTAAGATTGTGAACATTAATTATGTTTTAACACGTTTATTTAAAATGATAATTATATTTAAATATGTTTTAAATTGAGCTCCAATATAACTTTAAACATATTTGATCAAAAGCACTGAAGTATGGATAGTTAAAAATATATGTATGATAAGTAAAAATCTTAGTATTTACCTAGTATAAAATAGCATATAAACTCATTATAAGTGAAATACTTCCCATTCATGTCATAGTAAACAGTGATAATTTAGAAAATATTTGCAGAATAATGACCAAAGTTTGTCTTCACTGCACAATAAATTATTAAAATCTGGTGGAGAAAAATATGAATTAATTGTAAATTAAGAGAAATAATTGAATGTCTACTATCAATACTTTGTGTTGTAAATTTTAGAGAAGATCAACTTGCAAATTCCTTTGAATACACCAGCAACAAAAGAAAACATTGAGAAATTAGATTTCATGAAAAAATTTTAAAAAGGGAATCAAAAGAAACGATCAACAGAGTAAAATGAGAACCCATAGAATGGGAGAAAATATTTGCAAATTTTATATCTGATAAGAGATTAAAATCCAGAACATAGAGAGAACTCCTAAAGCTCAACGGTAATAAAAACAAACAATCTGGTTTTGAAAATGGGCAAAGGACTTGAATAGACATTTCTCCAAGGAAGATATATGGGTGGCCAATAAGCACATGAAAAAATGCTCAACATCACTAATAGAGAAATTCACACCAAAACTACATTGCAATACCATTTCATACCCATTAAGATGGTTACTACCCCAAACCAAAACAAAACAAAAAGTCAACAAACAAAAAAAACAGAATAACAAATGTTGGCAAGAATGTAAGGAAATTGGAACACTTGAGCACTGTTAGTGGGAAAATGGTACATCTGCTGTGGAAAACAGTATGGCAGATCTTCACATTATTAAAAATAGCATTGGGACTTCCCTGGTGGCACAGTGGTTAAGAATCCACCTGCCAATGCAGGGGACACAGGTTCGAGCCCTGTTCCAGGAAGATCCCACATGCTGCGGAGCAACTATGCCCATGTGCCACAACTACTGAGCCTGCGCTCTAGAGCCCACAAGCCACAACTAATGAGCCCGTGTGCTGCAACTATTGAAGCCCACACGCCTAGAGCCTGTGCTCCACAGGAGAAGCCACTGCAATGAGAAGCCCGCACACCGCAACAAAGGGTAGCCCCCACTCGCCACAACTAGAGAAAGCCCACGTGCAGCAACGAAGACCCAACGCAGCCAAAAATAAGTAAATAAATTAATTAATTAAAAAAATTCTTGTGTAAAAAGAGCATTAACATATGATCCAGCAAAAATCCTTTCACATACCTTGTCAGGCTTCAGCTGGGACAAACAATATTCCTGGCAGTACTGAATATCCCCTTGGACACAAGAGGTGTCCCCAAATATGGTGAAAAAGATACTACCCTCCCAAGATTCAGAGACACTCCTAAAGAGAACCAAAAGAAGGACTCACACAATTTCCTTGAGAGCTGGCAGCAGTCAGTAGAACCCTAGCCACAAATAGAATGTGACCTGCAGTTTTGTCCAGGCATATTTTTGGGTCCCCCAACCTGACAGTTGTCAAGCTAAGTTCTCAGGACACAAAATACAAACAAGAAGACTATAGCTGTCTCTGGAAGAGAAGGGATGAACAATCAATGGACAGCCAAAAGCAAATTAAGTCACAATTCAAAGATCTAAATCTTACAAATGTGTTTTGCCTGAATTTGGAATAGAAGGGACAACATGAAATTTTACCTTTCTCTCTAGAGATCTGGGAGAGCTGACTTTGGTAAGAGATCTTATTCTTTGCTGGTTTCTGCCAGCTTTCCTAGGTCCTGTCTAGGTTCTGGGGCCAGTGTGGTGTCCCAGCAGTCCTCATGCTGGTCAACAGACACTGTAGAGGTGGAAAAGTAATTTTTCCTGTATCTTTTCTGGTGAATGCTTGGGTGAGACCCCTTTTTCTCTAGGGTATATCAAAAATAGATGTTTGTCTAGGTTAAAAGTTCTCTATTATGGCCACTGTAATTCAAGATTATCTTTGGTAAGTTTAACCTGCATTGTTCAGCCTTAAAACAAAAATTTATTAATCTGAAGGCTCACACTGGACACAGTCCAGCTTAAGTCAGAAACCTGGTCCAGTTTCTAAGTAGGACCCATTCTGACCTCAGATTTAGTCCAGTTTCTGACTGAGTCTGACCCAGGCCCAGTCAGGCCCCAGATGATTTGTGGACCCAGTCTAGAAGAAGAAATGTTCAAATAAAATCTCACAGCTCAGGCTTCCCTGGTGGCGCAGTGGTTGAGAGTTTGCCAGCCGATGCAGGGGACGCGGGTTCGTGCCCCGGTCCGGGAAGATCCCACATGCCGTGGTGCGGCTGGGCCCGTGAGCCATGGCCGCTGAGCCTGCGCGTCCGGAGCCTGTGCTCCACAATGGGAGAGGCCACAACAGTGAGAAGCCCGCGTACCGCAAAGCAAAAAATCAAAAAAACTCACAGCTCATAATGCAAAAGCTGCAGAGCTAGGGTCCTAGAGGACATACTCATGAGCTCTCAAGGCAGCAAGAAAGCGGCAAGCTAAGGGGCTCAACAGGTACCTATGTGTGGTAGCTCATTACTCTTGGGGGCTGTCAGAGGTCTCCTTCAGTTTCTTCTTCTGACTCAGGAACTATTAAGACATAAACTGAGGCATATTAAAAATGTAAGTTTATTTGAGCAACAATTGATTTGAATCAGGCAGCATCCAATCTAGCAGATAGAAAGGAGCTCCAAGGAGCTGTACAAAATGAAAAACTTTTACAGGCAGAATGGAATGGGAAAAAATAACTTATACTGGCAAAAATGTGGGTTAGTTATTGCAAGTTACTTTCCTTTAGGGAATGGCAGGGGTCTATTAGATCACCTAACTAGTGCTGATCAGGTAGTTCCTGATTGAGTGGTTTAAGATTACATTTCTGACGGAGCCGAAATAGTAATTGTCTTGGTTTGCTCATGTGGGACTTAGCATATGTGACTCCGTCTTGGGCTTGTTGTCTTGTTTTTGACAAACCCGTGTCTATTCATGGACAAATGGATAAGTGTGGTATATACATAACATGGGATATTATTCAGCCTTCAAAAGGAAAGAAATTCTGACATATGCTACAAGATGGATGAACCTTGAGGACATTATGCTAAGTGACAAAAGCCTGTCACAAAGACAAATACTCTGATTCCAGTAATACAAGGTACTTAGAGTAGTCAAAATCATAGAAACAGGAAACAGAAAACTAGTTGCCAGGAGCTTTATGAAGGGAATGGGGAGTTACTGTTTAATGAGTGTAGAGTTTCAGTTTTTCAAGATGAAAAGAGTTATGGAGATGGATGGTGGTGATGATTGAACACCATTAGGAACCACCACTAAACTGTACACTTAAAAATGGTTAAGATGGTGCATTTTATGTTATGTGCATTTTACCACAATAAAAACTTATTTAAAAAATAGAACAGACATATATTCCCAAATGCTAAAAACAAACAAGCAAAGAAAACAAAACAACTTTTGAATAACTAGATTGAAGTAGTAATGTGAGAGGAAAAGGAAGAAATCAACTAAATCATTCAATTAAAGTTTATTGAGTGTGTACTATTTCTCTGAATTAGATTTGAATGCAATGGGGAGAGGGTGAAAAAGAAGCGAGATTTCATTTCTCTAGGAAATGTCATTCTAGTGGGGAAGCTAGAGAATAGTAAAGTAGTCAAATAGATAAGCAATACGCTTATATGTTTTGGTGTTACATAGGAAATCAATACACTGAGTAATAAAACAGAATAACTTGAGATGGAGTGGCCAGTAAAAGCCTCTCTAAGGGGACAACATTTGTGCTGAAACTTAAAGGATAAGAGTGATTAAGAGAAGGGCTGAAAGAAGAGTAATTTACATAAAAAGAATAATTGAAAAGGCCCAAAGTTAAAAAAAAAATTAAAATACTGTTCAAAGAATCAAAGGCAGTGCAAATTTGTCTTCCTATGAATCCAGTAACTTAGGTTATGTGGCCCAAATTTAACTATTCTTCTTAGCCCTTTGCCATTTTGAGTTATTCTTGAAAGTCTGGTTGATGACAAGCAAAGAAGATATGGGGACTAATTAAGGGGGTGGGGAAGGGGGAGACTAGAAATGAAGAAGCTGAATTCTGATCCCATTGGGCCAATGAAGAATAAAAGGACTGGAAGAGAGAAGAAGAAAATTGAAAGGAGCAAACAAAGAAGGAAGACTCTAGGCTTTGGAAAAAATGCAGGGTAGCCAAGATTGTCAGAAAACTACAGGCAACCCCGTGTGAAGGAACTCCCGGGATTTCCATAGAACATGCACATTCTAAAGGCAGTTGAAGTCTGCACATACAACTGACAGGGATCTGAAGTAAGAGGGAGGGCGGAAGCAAGTTCTGGGCAGTGTCATGCAGATAGAGCTAAAGGTAAGAGACAGTTTAAGGAACAGTCACAGTGTTTCCTTTGGAATGGCAAGTGAAAGAAAAGGATTACCTGCCTCCTTCTCAAACTAGAGCTAAATCACAAAAACAAGATTTCATCAAACAGTGGGAGCCTCCAGGAGAGGGGAGTAAACCTGCCTTTCTTATTCAACATGTAGCTTAGCTCACTCAAGAGGCAAAGAACAATTAGAGTTTTTAAAATGTATGGTTAAGTAATATACACAAAGCACATATTTTAAATACAACTTTCTTAACACAGTTATACGTACACAGTTTTAATATTTCTGTACCAACTTTAGTACTTAATGATAACAGTGGGTAATCTCGATAGAACTATTTGGCTGTTGCATCAAGATTCTGTGAATTTTCAGAGAAGAAAATTTCTATTTCACTGAGTAGATTCAGGCTATGTTTTCAGGAATGGTTGTGCAGTGTTTGAGAGCTAGCCAGTCTGTGTTCTAAGAGGTAAAAAATGGATAGGAGGTCTCATCTGGATCCTCTATTCATATATTGTTCACTGGGTTCTCTCCTACAATCGTGTGGTTGTATGGTCCTCCTGTGCGAGGAGCAAAGGGCTCCTTAGGTTCAAGCTGTGGAAAAACATCCTTTGTTCACACTATTTTTACTCTCCATGTAGCACTTCCAAAAATCTTGAGGCCCATGACTGCCACATCCATGGGTAGAATATATGTAGTGCTGTGGGAATGTAAATGAGAGCAAATTGGATGATTATGCTTGATTAAGTATCTAACATTCATTCATTTAAGCAGTATTTTTTGGAGTGCCTCCTATGTGCCAGGTACTGTTGATTTCCCTACTGAGAAATCACCAGGGAATAAAACCAAGTCCTTTTAGAATTTACATCCTGGGGAGGTAGAGGGAGAAAAGATGAAAAAAAAAAAAAGTAAAATTATAATACATCAAATGTTGATCCCTGCTGGATAAAAACATGATAAAACAGCATCAAAGGAATACAGGTGCCAAGGTAGGAGGGTGCTTTATACAGACTACTTTATGTAGTAAATGTAGGCATTGCTGATGAGATGGCACTTGAACAGATACCAGAAGGAGGGGAAAAGGAGGAGCCTCAGGAATATCTGAGGTAAGAGTTTTAAAAGGAGTAGAAACAATGAAAGCAAAAGTCTGGATGTGGGAATGTGTTTGCTGTTTCGGGGAGCAGTAGGGAAGTCAGTGTATTTTGAGCAGATTAATGCAAAGAGGATAATGGTGGCAGACAGGATGAGAGGGGCGGTTGAGATGAGAATGCAGACAATCTTGTAGACCAATATCCAGACTTCTTGGTTTTCCCATCGAATGAGGTACAAAGTTAATGGAGAGATTTAATTTGGGAAGCGATTGAATTTACAGTATTTAAACATTTTTTGAATAGGTAATACATTTAGGTGGCTTATGGATAAAGATGACATAGAACAGTTTTACACTACAAATTCTTGCTCTCATCCCTGTCTCCATTCACATGATTTACCTACATTTTCAGAACCATTTTTGTTAGCTCTTATATAAGTTTATCTTCAGACAAATACAAGGATTTACAAATATATTTATATCACTACTGCCTCACTTTTTACACCAATGTTTGTCTACTTTATTTACCATGTTTCTTCTTGCCTATTTTCATTTAACTGTGTATTCTGGAGACTTCTCTATTAATAAATAGAGATTACTCTCATTTAAAATTTTTATACAGCTGCATACTATTCCATTGTATGGATATACCACATTTAATTAGCATTGACCTATTTCTGTCTAGTTGTTTCCAATTTTTGCTATTATAACAATGTTGCAGAAAAACTACTTAATTTTATATTGATACATGTGAAGTAGTATTCAAATGAATACATACTCAGAGCTGAGGTTGTTCTGTGAGGTTATAGGTGTATACTTTTGATAAAGATTGCTAGATCCCTTTTTGAACTTTCATCATCTTTACTCTCATTAGCTATCACATAAGATATAATTTGAATTTATCTTTTTGAGAATTACATTGAGCATCGTTTCATATACCTATAGGACAATTATGTTTCTTTTTTTTCCTGTTAAATGCCTATTTCTTTCCTTTGCTTATGTTTAAAATTAGGTTGCTGGTTCTTTTTTCTTTTTAACTTCAGCAGCCTTTAATATATTAGGAAGAATAGGCTTTAGTGTGTTTTATTTGTTACAAATATTTTTCCAGTTTATCTTTTTGTTTTAATTTGCCTTTATTCTTGCCTTAATTCTTTGTTTTTTGCTTTAATTTTTAATAATAAAATGAGTGACAAACTTTCTAAAGGCAATTTTGGCTGCTTTGTTTTGTGTAGATTACAAATGGGTATAGATGGAAACAAGGAGGCAAGTTAATAAGCTACTGCAGTAATACAGGGGAGAAATGATGGTGGCTCAAATTAGCATGACAGCAGTAAAGAGTTGGAAGTTATCAGATCTGGGGTGTACTTTAAAGGTAGAGCCAGCAGAAATTGTTAATGGATATGGGCTGTGAGAAGGGGAAAAAGAAGATTTGAGGATGAAGACAGTGTTTCTAATCTGAGCAACTACAAGATGGATTTGTCGTTGACTGATTCCATGGAAGATACAGGTTAAGGATGAAATTTCCAAAGGTGAGCAGACAATTGGATAATCAAGGGAGAGCTATGGGCTGGAGATAGAAATTTAGGAGCTGCCAGTATATAAATAATGTTTAAAATCATAAGACGGAATAAGATCCCACAGGGAATGAATGTAGAGGAATAGGAACTGAGCCCTGAGGAAATGAGGAAAAACTAACAGAAGAGAATGAAAAGAGATAGCCCTTGTATTTGGAGGAGAACGAGAGGGCTGAGGTCCCAAAAGCCAAGTGAATAAGTATTTCCAGGAATGAATAAGCATCCTTACAAAATGCTGCTTATATGCTGAGTGAAAGGGAGGACCAAGAACTGTCTATGTAATTTAGCAATGTGAATGGTGTGACTTTCATAAGATTTATTTTGGTAGAGTAATAAGATGAAGGAAGAGTAAGGATACAGTCAATTTTAAAAAAAGCACAGATATTATAGCATATGGTATGTGTTGGGCTGTACCCCGCAGGTCTGCAAGCCCTGTAATTGCCCAGCCACAAGACCAAAGAAGGAACCCCGTGTCAGCGACCAAGACATCAAGGGTTTATCAGATAGGGGACCTTACATGTCTGAAGCAAGGTCCTGGAGTGACACCCCAACCTGCCACCCTGCACGGCAGATGACAGGCAAGACACGGCAGAAGTCTTCCTTCCCTATTGGGGAGGTTGTGGAGATGAGGTTACCAGTTTAGGGGGAAATGACATCAGGTTGGCTCTTCAGTTGCCAGGGAAACCAGCAGAGGGGCACATCCCTCACAGCCCCCTGGCATTAACAGCCATCTTGGGGCAGATGTTTCCCCTTTGATAAACTACCGTAGTGGAGCCATTCTGATCTAAAGATTAGGACAGTCACTGACTGGGGCAGTGGAGGTGAGGTAGGGGAGGGGCAGGAAGCACATAGGCAATTATTGATTAAGCTCTGTGATTCAGAGGTCAGTCATATAGTAATTCTGTTTTTAGTTTTTTGAGAAACCTCCATACTGTTTTCCACAGTGGCTGCACCAATTTACATTCCCATCAACAGTGTAGGAGGGTTCCCTTTTCTCAACATCCTCACCAACATTTGTTATCTGTGTTATATATCCAAAAAATAAAAATAAAAAAATTCAAAATGATATGTGAACCCCAATGTTCATAACAGCATTATTTACAATCGTCAAGATATGGAAGCAACTTCAGTGTCCATCAACAGACGAATAGATAGAGAAGATGTCGTACACACACACACACACACACACACACACACACACAATGGAATACTACTCAGCCATAAAAAGGAATTAAATTTTGCCATTTGCAGTAACACGGATGGACTTGGGTGGTGTTATGCTAAGTGAAATAAGTTAGATGGAGAAAGAAAACATTATATGATGTTACTTATATGCAGAATCTTAAAAATACAACAAACTAATGAATATAACAAAGAAGCAGCCAACTTACAGATACAGAGAGCAAACTAGTGGTCACCTGTGAAGAGAAGAAAGTGAGGAGGGGTAATATAGGGGTAGGGGATTAAGAAGAACAAACTATTATGTATAAAATAAGCTATGAGGATATATTGTACAATACAGGGGACATAGCCAATATATTATAATAACTATAAATGGAGTATAACTTATTTATTCAAAAAATAGAAGAGGGGAGGTCAGTCATATGAATAAGTCTAGGAGAAGAAAGGACTGGTGGAGCAGGAACTATACAGAGAACAAGAGAACAACCATCCTGAGTGGCCTGATAATACAGTATTCTAATTGAAATGATGCAGTAGAGAGCACAATTAAATGTTATAGAAGAAGAGAAACATGTTGGCATTATGTCCTTGAGTTGATTAGATAACATTTGGTCTATCCCAGATTATACTGTTTGGTGTTCAAAAGGAACATGCAGTCAAAGGGTTCTATTTGCTCCAGCCTTACTCATCTGTCTACAGATAGGAGTAGAATAAAAAGAAAATTAAATTGAACCAGTACTTCAGCACTTCCAGGCAATTATGAGTGATAGGGAGGTTTGTGTTATAGTTGATGCTAGATATGAGATTATAGACCGTGGGATTCAAACTGGCCAAGGATGAAGTTAGGACATGAAAGGGTGAAAAACAATGGAAATGTACTAGAGTAATAGCTTATAGGTTCTAGGGTAGAATAGCAATTGTTGAAACTGGGAAATTAATGAGAAGACCTTGAAAGATAGAGGGTGATGTTTGGAAACTAGAATGTCTGAAACGGAGGTAATGGGGAAAATGTATTAACAGGTTGAAAAAAGAGAAACAACTATTGAATAATATCATAGTGTGCTATGGGATAGAGAACACTCATTTAAAGAGAGAAATTTAAGGAACTTAGAACCAGGATTTTGGAAGGATTATCTGTGTGACTATTAAAATGGTTCAAGAGCAAAGACAGGAGAGAGGAACAGTAAACCAGGTACCAAAATCTCCACGGGATGAATGGAGATTTTGCATTAGTCAGTAAATGATAACATGATGTCTCCCTTTTAATTTGCTTTACATAGCTTCAGTTTTATATCTAGAACATCATATTTATCATTAGTATTCAATAATACTTTAAAAAGTATATAAATCATCTAACACTAAAAAATAGTCCCAAGAACTTTAAATCTGTGTTTACTTTCTTCTTTGAAACTCCTATTTGTTTGTTTCTTTGTTTTCAGAAAATAGCGTGCTTGCTTTAACAAACTTGGATAATAGAGCATGGTACTAATTACTTTTTTTTTTTTTTTTTTTTTTTTTTTTGGCGTTACACGGGCCTCTCACTGTTGTGGCCTCTCCCGTCGTGGAGCACAGGCTCCGGACGCGCAGGCCCAGCGGCCATGGCTCACGGGCCCAGCCGCTCCGCGGCATGTGGGATCCTCCCGGACCGGGGCACGAACCCGTGTTCCCTGCATTGGCAGGCGGACTCCCAGCCACTGCGCCACCAGGGAAGCCCCTAATTACTTTTTAAAATTCCTACTCTGTTTATCTTCCATCTCAGACTTCAGCAATGCATTTATTTCCTCAAAGTTATTGCGTAGGGGAACCACTGATTCTTATATATTATGTGATCTAGTACCCTTATTTTATAAGTGACAGAACTGAGACCCATAAAAAGTGTTGCTTGTTTAAGGACATTTGTCTAGTTAGTGTCAATTCCCAGTTGGGTCAGGATACCAAGATTAATGCCCTGATTTCTGGTCTAAACTGACTTTATGTAATGGTGTGGGAGTAGGTCTGATGAGGTTGCTCTAAAGATATAGCCAAATAAATCACATAGACTCTAGGATTTGGTTTTGACCTGCCCAATCTGCTCTGCCATTAGAAAAAAGAAAAATTCTAACAAATTATAACTTGTTTCCATTCTGAAAAGGGGATGAGCTATAAACTTTTTACACTCTCAACTTTGGGACACTATATATATATTATATATATAATATATATGCTATATATTATATATGTATTATATATATAATATATTATATATATATTATTTATATAATATATATAATATATATATATGCAGCATATATATATGCTGACCCTTTATTATATATTATATAACATATAATATATAATAATAATATAATAATATAATATATATTATATAATATTATATATTATATATTGTTTTTTTCAGTACCAATAAGTCTTTATTCATTGTATTTTCCCAAGGAAAAGAAGGGGAAGGGAAAAGGGTCAGCGTGTGTGTTACAAAATGATAGCAAATGGGAAAGGAAGTACCTGGCACAGCAAAATCAACCAACAAATAAACACTGCACAGATGGGGTCGCCAAAGCCCAAGGGGGCTCAGTCTCCTGCAGTTCAGTAATGAGGGGAAGGGATGAAGAACAGGTACATGCTTTTCTACCCTCCCTCCCTCCCTCCCTCCCCATAAATTCAAGATTTCACACAAAGCTTTTGTTTCTAGCAGTAAACATGGAGTTAATTCGTCCATCTCCTGTTAAACAATCCTGTGGCCCCTTTGATGTAAGTTTCTTGCACCTGCATAAAAGTTCCTGAGTGACTTGGCTATATATTCATCTTCCCTTTCGTTGTCTCCCAACCCCACTTTCTACATGGAAGGCCCCCTCGTTGCTCCTCTCTACCCTAGGATTAGAGATTAAAGTAGGTTTTAATCCCTCCAAAGACAGCAGTCTGTTTGGCATGAATCCAATCGAGGAATGGTCATGACTCAGGAGATTGGGAACAAGGGATGGAGAGTTCTTAGCTTCTTCAGGATTTTTGCACAAATCATTTAATCACAGACACCCCACAAATTAAACGTATAGGTGTATGGACTATTTTGGGGGGGCACGAAGGGGGAAAGAAGAGGGGGTAGGAATACAGTTTTTAGGACAGAAGATCTTGTTCGAAATAGGAAACAGGGGAAGGGGAACACAAAGGAAAGTGTAGCTCAAGACCTCCCACTTCAAGAAGAGGGGCCCCCAATCTTATGTTTCAGATCTTTTTGGCTGGTGCAGACCTTTTGTCAAAGATGCTTTGGCTATTTTTCTCAATATAAAAAGAAGTTTGTAAACAATAAAACCCCCAAAGAACATGGAGAAGACCAACACATTATATTTACACAAACTAGGCCACCTAGCAACCACCAAATCAGCTACTTGTGAAGTCCTACGAAGCCCAGACAAATACAATAACTAGAGGGGGGCAGCAGTTGGGGGAGACAAGAACCCAGGATCAGACACACATCATCCAATGCATTCTGTTGCATTTGCCCTGTTACAACACAGCGAGGTAGGTTTGCAGTGATCTCACAGCATGTAAACGAAACCCCCTTTTCTCCTTTAGCTACCGTGATACTAATTACTGTGGCAGCAGGGCAGGACACTGGCTCTGGGAACCACAAAGAAGCCATCACTGATGGTCTCTCTGGAAACCAAGGAGGAAAAGCCCAGAATTGTTAAAGATTAAGGATCTTATCCTTCATATATCCATCCCTGGACAGCTCAAGACGGGTACCGAGGCATCATTCTTCAAACCTGTCCTTGCCAACTCACAGTTTTTACAAAAACACGTACAATACACCCTGCTGTGTGTGTTAGGCCTAGCCCAATCCAGTGAAGGATGGACCTGGTATGTAAAGCGAGTCCTGTGCCCTGGGATTAGAGGTCCGGAACAGGAATCCTTTATCACACATACAGATGACCTCTGCCTAATCTTGGCTTCCCCTCTCTGCACGTTTTACCTGGCCCAGCCTCTCCTAACCTCTCTGTACCACCTTTTCCTGTTCAGACCAATTTCCAATCTTTCAGTAGAAGGAGACCATGTCATGGGGCAACCCAGTTAAAACCTAGTCTCCCATGAAACGTTGAAGATGGAGGGGTTTCAAGAGGACACTGTGGCAGAAAAGCCAGCTCTAATTGGCAAAAATGAGGTAGTTCAATAGGCTGTATGCTCCAAATAGTTGTCCTCTCTGGTGATAGAGCAACAAAAAGTATTCCTGCTGTGCAGACCCGGAGCTGCTGCCGACTTATCCCTGAGATTGTTCATGTACCTGAGAACACAGTGCAGGAATGAGGGCCTTAGATTAAAATACACAAAAATACAAAACCAGAATATTTATATTATGAAAAAAACAGTTAAAATGCACAAGATACGTCATTCGCACACAGCTAGTGCAGTTGGCATCCTGGAGAAAGTGGGACCCAAGGTTCAGTCATCCAAGGGAGCCAATAAATAAAATTGTATTGGCCCGGAATGGAGTGGGAGTGAGCTTAGAAGCGGCAGGTCTGCAGCTGTTCCCTCAGCCCCCCTTTTGCCTATCATCACAACCCACTGCTTGGGACAGTTCTCAGCACTCTGTCCTAGGAGGGGGTTATGAGGAGACAGGATGCGGAAAACCCTGCCTTACCCCTGAGATACTTCCTCCCACAGAATGCAGTGGCTTGTGGGTTTGGGTCCATCAATCTGGTCTCATGCTTAATCTTTTCACTCTGGCACAGGAAATATTATTCCATATCCTTCTTAAAGAGTAAAACAACTTCCCTATCCAGGCCACTTTCAAAAGCTGGAGATTCTGGGGGTGGAGACTCAGATAAAGCATGCAGGAAGGGTTACCCCCCAAAGCCCTCACGTGCATTTGGATAGAGCGTGATTGGAGTTTCTTTGCCTCACCCCTTCCCTCCACCAAGAGGGAAGAGGGGATGACGCTGTAGACCCCGGCCTGAGATATATGGCAGTGCCAGCTGCCCCCTACCCGCCCTGTCCCCCCTTTCTCCACTCTGCCAATTGATGCCTGTTCCTCAAAACTTTCTGATCACAAACGGATAGCCCCTATCCACTGTGGCTCAATTCTGGGCCTCTGGGAGCATGGCAGGGCTATGGATCTCTTCTTCCTCCTCCCGAAAGTAGGCTGGCTTTCCCTGGGATCTGGGAGCTTGCTGGGCCTTCAGTGGACGCGAGGCTACCATATGGTTGATGCGCCGGCAGAAGTGGCACTTCTTGGGCTGGGGTGGCCGTTTGCATTCCTTGGCATGATGGCCTAGACCTCCACACTTGTAGCACCTATCTCCCTTTGATCTGTGTTTCTGCATGTTCTTCCCTTTGGGCCGCCTCTCACTCCCAATGCAGGACACCCCACCAGGGCCGGTGACTCGGATAGATTCCAGGCCCTTGGCAGACTTCTTAAAGGTGAACTCCACGGCCTCACCCTCCTTCAGGCTCCGGAAGCCCTCCATGTGCAGCTTACTCTGGTGCACAAAGACATCCACCGGGGGGTCGAGTGTGACCCCGACGCGGGCAGTCATGGACAGGAAGCCGAATCCCATGCGCACGTTGAAGCACTTAACAGATGCCGGCTCCGCGCAGCAGCTGCGGCTCCTCGGCCGCCCGGGCCGCGTCCTCCTGCGCCTCCTCTGGCCACCTGCAAACTGCTGGTTTGACACAGAGCTCATGGTAGTCGGCTGAGCCCACGGCCCCGGGCCCCAGGTCGGCCGGCAGCTGGCCCCAGAGAAGTCCGGAGGCAAAGGGCTATATATTTTTAAAATACCCACAAAAGTACTCATGCTGGCATCCAGATTTTATACACACTGACTGCCATTTACTTTAATCAAGCAGTGGCCTCCACTATGTCAGTCTTGGCTGTCATGAAGCAGAAAATGGAATACTGCCTCAGCAGACCCTAGAGAAATTCTATAATGGAACTTAACTCACTAAATGACGGCTAATAATTATATCACATAGGTGAGACAACCACTTGAAAATAAGCTTAGTATAAAGCAATGTGGGTATCGAATAGAAACATTTTCATTCCCTATTCAAAGGTATCTTGTTTTAAAATGTACCTTATATCTTATCTTCATGTCATATGCAAGTAGACAAAATCTGGTCTATACTAAGAAAGTAAGGTTAAGAATATTTTCCAAATTATAATTTAAGGAAGAAAAGCCAAAACTAAAAATGACAGTTTAGGAAGGAAAGAGGTCCACATTCTGAGATATATGTTGTTTAGAATTTCCAGTATTAGTTGTCAATTACATGTATTTTTAATTTATTTTATTTTTGGCTGCGTTGGGTCTTTGTTGCTGCACACAAGCTTTCTCTATTTGCAGTTAGCGGGGGCTACTCTTCGTTGTGATGTGTGAGTTTCTCATTGTGGTGGCTTCTCTTGTTGAGGAGCACGGTCTCTAGGCAGGCAAGCGGGCTTCAGTAGTTGTGGCGCACAAGCTTAGTTGCTCCGCAGCATGTGGGATCTTCCCGGACCAGGGCTCAAACCGTGTCCCCTGCATTGGCAGGCAGATTCTTAACCACTGCGCAATCAGGGAAGCCCTACGTGTAAGTGCTGAATGCGCAAAGTTGCTGAACTCCTTAGCAAAAATATAATATCACGAAAATGCTCACTCACACAAACACACACACAGACATACAAAGAGAAGCCTCTAGAAATTTTAGGCATCAGAGAGAAGAAAGCCATAGAGATTTTTTCCACTTGAGATTCAAAGCATTTATCATTTGCACTATACATTTAGCAATTTAACTTTCTTTTATGTCTCATGTTCTCAACTCAATCATAGGGTCAAGAATTATTCTTAGAATCTGTACTCCCACAGCAGTGAGTAGGGTGCCCTGTACAATGATAGCTCCTAATGACTGTTACACACACCTAACAAGACAAACTATTGTCTAATTAGGAAAGGAGGGAATCAGAAATGATAAGAGTAACACTGGAAAGCCCCAGAATGATCATTACTCTTGAATTTCCTAATATTAAAGTAGATGTATTCATATTTAGAGAAAAAGGTCATTTGAAAATAGACTATGAGTAAAAAAGAAAGCCTAGCTCTTTAGTTCTATACAATAACAAAATCTTACTCTAAAATTCCCTTTTCAAAATATGAGTTCTTGAAGACAAAAAAAAAAAAAAAACTGTTAGTCTAGGAATGTTTTCAGTTACATTGTCCTAAAACACAGTCAAATGTTTATTTTGCCTTTTATTCTTATTTCTTTACGTTCCCTATGTAGACTCTTGAGGCAAATAGGAGTGATCTGTTTCTATTACCTTTAAAAATGAGGAAAAAAAAGTGGTAAATAAGGATACAGAGAAGAGTCTTCGGTCTTTTCTTTGTCACGCTGTCCACAAATAGCTGAGGGAGGTGACGGAAGAGAGAGGTCAAGAGACTGAGACAGACCTGGGTCCACCTCCACCATTTCCTAGTTGAAAAGGAAATTCTTAGAAAGTTGTTAGCCCTGCACCTCAAACATAGTAAGGATACAATGAGGTCATCTATTAATATTTTATCACTTCTGACACAATGTATAAAATACCCTGTGTTTTGATAATTCTCCCTATGAGAATATATCAGGAGGGTTTTGCTTTGTATTGATAGCATGATAGACTTATATAGAACTTTCACAGATACTCTTTTGAAACCACTTCAAACTCTGGAATCACTACTTTTTCACAGCTTCTCCCTTCTCCTCCAGTCCCAACTCCCTCAACTAACGTCACAGCCAGGACTGTATCAGGATGGCTCTGTAGCCATCGGCCATCTGCCATCTAGAACAGCCTTCCAGGAGTCTCCATTCCATTAACTATCTTTAAAACTCAGCTAAAAATATTCTCTTCTTCCTTGCCTTATATATTTTAACTCCTTCCTGCCAGGGATTTTAACTTTGTAACTTAATGGTTTTTTAGCCTTAATTTTTTCTAATATTAATATAAATATTCAATTTAATTCACCCCACAGATGATGATACATTAAATACAGGTATAACAAATTAGCCTTAGTTCATGATGTCAATGACTTTTTTAAAACAAACATTACATCATGAAATAATGCAATCAGTGCTTTTAGATAGCTGAAAAAAATTGCAAACTACAAAAGATGTGAAATTAAGATATTTCATTAAAGAATGTACTAAGAAAGAGATGTGGAACTAAGATATAATTTTGAGGTTAAATTGGGAAGGAAAGTCACTAAGGTAGCCAGATACCTGACAACCACTTACAAAGAATCGGCTCTGTTCAAGTCACTGTGTTAAAAACTAGAGGGTTGAAGACTCCAAGTGTATAATCTAATAATACACATAAATGTAATATGAGGTGTAATTTTCAAGAAGAATAAAGTTGGAGGTCTCACACTTCCTGATTTCAAAACTTAACTACAAAGCTACATTAAAACAGTGTGGTACTGGCATAAAGGCAAACATACAGCCTTTTGGAATAAAATAGAGAGCCTAGTAATAAGCCCTCACATATATGGTCAAATGATTTTCGACAAGGGTGCCAAGACCATTTAATGTGGAAAGGACAGTGCTTTCAACAAGTAGTGTTGGGAAAACTGGGTGTTTACATGCAAAAGAGTAAAGCTGGGCCATTACCTTATACCACTTGCAAAAATTCAGTCAAAAGGTATCAAAGATCTGAAGAGTTAAAATTATAAACTCTTAGAAATAAACAAAGGGGAAAAGCTTCATGGCATTGGATTTGGCAATTATTTCTTTGATATGAAACCAGAAACACAACTAAAGAAAACTTATTGGAGTTAAAAAATTAAAACCTTCTCTGTGTTAAAGGACACTATCATAAAGTGAAAAGGCAACCTACAGAATGGGAGAAAATATTTGCAAATCATATCTGGTGAGGGATTAATATCCAGAATATATAAAGAACTCTTTATAATTCAACAGCAATAATAACAACCAATGCAAATTAAAAAATGGCAAATAGACATTTATCAAAAGAAATACTAATGGTCAATAAGAACACAAAGACACTCAACATCATTAATCATAAAGGAAATGCAAATCAAAAACACAATACCACTCCACACCTATTTAGATGGCTCTTTTAAAAAAAAGGCATTAAAGAACAAACAAAAAAAAAACAAAAAATGCAAAACAGAAAATAGCAAGTCTTGGTTAGGATGTGGAGAAATTGGAATCCTTATGTATTCCAGGTGGAAATGTAAAATGCTGTAGCCACTATGAAAAATGTTTTGGAAGTCCCTCAAAAAATTAAACATAGGATTGTCAGATGATCCAGCAATTTTACTTCTGGGTACACACCCCAAAGAACTGAAAACAGGGACTTGAACAGATATTTATACCACTTGTTCATAGCAGTATTATTCGCAATAGTTGAAAGAAGGAAACAACCTAAGTGTCCATGAACAGATGAATGGGTAAACAAAATGTGATACATACATACAATGGAATATTATTCAGCATTAAAAAAGGAAGAAAATTCTGACACATGCTACAACATGGTTGAAACTTAAAGACATGATGCTAAGTAAAATAAGCCAAACAAAAGAAGACAAATATTGTATGATTCCACTTATATGAGATACTCTGAAATAATAGCAAATATACATATTGGTCTCTGCTCCCATTTTCTGGCACAGAGATCCTAAAAAACATGCAATTTCCTAAGCAATAAGAGCGCTAGGATCATCTATTATTTTAATATTTGGTCTTTGACCCTAGTTCCTGACATGGAGCTCCCAAATCCCTTTGAATTTCCTGGGTGATAGGAGTGTCTTCTGTTCTACTGAGGTGACTCTAGGTTGGCTCCTGTACAGGGGGTTGTCACCAGAAAGACCAAGCCATGATTAGAAATTTGGAATTTTCAGGCCCTCCCTGTTCGGCAGAGAGGGGAGAGGGTCTGGAAATGGAGTTAATGATCCATTATGCCTTCTTGGTGAAGCCTACATAAAAATCCCTGAAGTGTGGGGTTTGGAGAGCTTCAGGATGGCTGAACACATGGAGGTTCTGGGAGAGTGCTACACCCAGAGAGGCCATGGAAGTTCATGCCCCGTCCCGAATACCTTACTCTGTGCATCTTCTCCACCTGGATGTTCACCTGTATCCGTTATCAAATCCTTTGAAAAACTGGTAAATTTAAGTGTTTCCCTGAGTTACGTGAGCCACTCTAGCAAATTAATTGAATCTGTACAGGGGGTCGTGGAAACTCAGCTTTACGGCTAATAGATCAGAAACAAAGGTGAAAACTTGGACTTGCTATTGGCATCTATAGTGGGGTGGGAGCAGTCTTGTAGAACTGAATCCTTAACTTGTGGGATCAGATAGTGTCAGAATTGAGTTAAATTGTAGGATACCCAGCTGGTGTTGCAGAGAATCACTTAGTGGGGGAAAACCCATGCCTGTGAGTTAGAAGGGCTGTGAGTTTGGTCATAGTGTGAGAGTAAAGGAGAAACACAGGAGTACTGTAGGTTTTTCCTACTCAGGGATCTAGAGTAGTCAAATTCATAGAGATAGAAAGTAGAATGGTGGTTGTCAGGGGCTGCGGTGGTTGCAGGGGGGAAGGAGAGTTCTTGTTTCATGGGTACAGTTTGGAAAGGTGAAAAAGGCAGATGGTGGTGATGATCGCCAATAATGTAAATGTACTTTACACTAACAAACTGTGCACTTCAAAAAGCTAAAATAGTAAATTTTATGTTATGTACAGTTTACCACAGTAAAAAAAAAAATGATTTTCAAACGCACAGAATAGATACAATTGAGAAATTTACATAAAAAATACACATATATGTTGTAAGTAATCAGAGAAGTGCAAAATAAAATAGTGAGATTTTAATTTACCCATCAGATTGTGTATGTACGTACACACACACACACACAGAGGATGTAAATTTTCTTTTTGTTCAAGGGAGTCCTGCCTTTGAAAGTGCAATATACATTTACTGTTAACATTAAAACCTTTGATAACCCCACAATGTAATTCTTGGTTTCTAGCCTAGAAAGCATTTGTTCATAAAGAGCCATAAACAAAGACTTTCATTATAGGATTGTTTTGCAATAGGAATTTTAAAAAAAATCCTAGTGTCCTTAACCATTTTACCAAACAAAAGAATAGTAGTAAATCTGTATTATGAAATACTTATATTGTGGTTAAAACAAAAGCTATATACTTATACACATACATATGTAGGAAATGGAGGTATTTTCCAGACATATTGTTAAGTGATAAAAGAAGCTGATAAAAATGCATAGAATAAAATATTGTATTAAAAAATACCTAAACCAAATACACATCTCACTGAAACATATATTTCCCATTTTGTTTGTAAATTTTTGTAAAAAAATTCTTTAAAGTTGTGGTTGGAAAATTTAACACTGTACTAATACTGTTGGAAATCAAATAAGGAATTAAATATTCCAATCTTCTGTACTTTAACAAAGTAATCTTTATTATGTTTGTACATATAATACAAAACTATTCAAATATATAATTTTATGTAACATATAGTGTTTATAATATCAATAGCTTCCTATTACTTTTGTTGATATCTTTTTTCATTATTTATTACTATTTTTTTAATTGGGGTATAGTTGCTTTACAATGTTGTGTTAGTTTCTGCTGTACAGCAAAGTGAATCAGCTATACGTATACATATATCCCCTCTTTTTTGGATTTCCATCCCATTTAGCTCACCACAGAGCACTGAGTAGAGTTCCCTGTGCTATACTGTAGGTTCTCATTAGTTATCTATTTTGTACATAGTAGTGTACATATGACAATCCCAATCTCCCAATTCATCCCACCCCTCCTTTCCCCCCTTGGTGTCCATATATTTGTTCTCTACATCTGTGTCTTTATTTCTGCTTTGCAAATAGATTCATCTATACCATTTTTCTAGATTCCACATATATGCGTTAATATACGATATTTGTTTTTCTCTTTAGTTGCTATATCTTAAAGTACTTTTCTGTTTTTGAGATTTGTATTTGACAAACTCTGGAGTGCTAGAATAAATATGTTAGTAAATATCATTGTATACTTTGAAATGTTTTCACAAGAAAAATTCTAAGGGCTAGGAACACCGACTAAAAAACTATAAATGTTTTGTTGAATAATATTCCACTGGTATTCAAGTAATTTACTCCAAATGTATCATGTGAGCATATTGCCTATTGCCTTCAAACCAACTTAGCCAATATTGGGTATGATTATTAACTTTTTTTTCTGACTTGGAAATCATAAATGGTATTCATTGCTGTTTAATTTGTAGTATTTTTCAATTTCAAAGGTGAAAAAATATCCAATATTGTGGTCTTCCAAATATATATTCTCTTCTGGGATATTTTCCTTTGCTTATTTTTCAAGGAGGTCTTACTATCATAGTTATCAAGTTATAGGAATATAATATGGATATTCCTAATTTACTATTATAGTGTCAATTTTCCATTGACTCTGCTTTTTTGCTTTTTTAAAATTTTATTAATATTGCTATTATTATACAGCAGTATTAATATCATTATTACTATCATTTTCAGAAAAGCCATCCTCTTTGTCCCCCATTATTAAATAAAACATAATACTGAGCCACGCACAAATCATAACAACAGAGCTTTATCTACTTGTACAAAGTATAGACAACTGTTTAACTTGCAGCCAAATCAAGAACTGAAATACTACCAAAACCTGAAGCCTCCTACTTCCCCTTTCAGTTACTTCTTGTTATTTGTTACACTATAAATTAATTTTATACACACAATTCTTTTGACATTTTATAATCTTTGAATTACCTTTTCTCACCTCGAATTTTAGAAAGATGCAGTGGCCTCCAATATCAGACAAATACTCAAATTTACTTTATACTGATTTTCACTGTTTGATTTTGGGTGCTAGTCAGCTTGAACATACAAACTCTTGGGAATGTAGCAAAAGTAGTCAAAACTCTACTTAAAATATCAATTTATTAAGTGACTACATGGAATTACTTACACTCAAATAAAATGATCAAATATATTAATTGGGAAGTATTGGGCTTTATTTATCCCTTACTTCAAGTACTAGTTCACAAACTCTACCTGTAGCTATGCTATTACTGTCTTTTATCATCACCAAAGCCACATTTTTTTTCCATCTAGGTACTTCCTAAGCACCTCATTTTTACTGCTGACCAAGTTCTTTAAGATAGGTATACTTTTTAATCCACATATGCTGCTATTCCTAGAAGTTTTATTATTATGAGGCACAATACCCATTTGTAAAATATATGGACTGGTGTTAGTTGTTCATTTGTTTGTTCCTTTGCTTCTTGTTTTGTCCTGGAGGTTTATTTTCATGATCCCTAAATAGTTAAGTATAGCCAGTTGATATATTACACATTGATATATCTAGCCCCTAAAAGGATTGATACCAGTATATAGCCTTGCAATTGTGAGATCACTTTCTTATTAAAAAAATTACCAACTCTGGGTTAAATAAATATATCTGGCTCTTTTTCCTTAAACCAGCTCTATCAGATGACATCTAAGTGTATCGAGACGTTTCATTTATTGACATTATTTTAGGCCAATGTGTCTTCTGGGCATTGTGTTTTGTTGTTCAAAATATTATAATAATTATTATACCCCTTAATATATGAGATTTTTGGAGAGGGATGAATAGAAGAAGACTATAATTAAGGGAAAACTTTTGGAAAAACACTTTATATCCTGGAATATTTGGTAACTCTCTTGTGCCTTAACAAAATGGAAAATACTTGGTATAAACATATTTAAATTACCCTCTGTTTAGGGTAGTTTAATTTCCCTCCATTACATAGGGCAATGTAACATCCTTTATGATGACCTCAAATTTATTTGTGCTTAGTGCCTCTCAGAAGTTCATATATAGCTGGACTCCTTATCTCAGCTCAAATCCACTGTTACACCCATGCTTTGGTCTCTATCTCTCCAAGAGATTCAAAGTTAGAGATCCAGAGAGCTGCCTCACCTCCTTGGCTCTTTCATGATGTTACAGCAAAAACACCTCTGCTGCTTAAGTTCCTGCCTCAACTCCTCATTTTCTCTTCTCAGCACCTATTCATTTCTCATTATCTAATAATTACCATGGAAAGCTTTAAATTGATCTAAAACTAATTTTGTTATTTAGTGAGAGGTATAGATGTAATTCATCTGACAAAAAATTAGTTGTCCCTGGTCAGTTGTATATAATCCTTTCTTCTCTTTTGTGTTTACTTCTATATTTTAAATTTTCTATTAGAGATAAACTTCTGATTTTTATTCTATTTTGCAGATAAAAATGCCAATATTTCTGCTAGTTTTTCACAGCCTTAATTTTTATATGATAAATTTAGTGTCTTTCCCTCAAAATTAGTATTCGATAACCTTCCCTTGATATTATTCTGTATATATCAAATATATTTAAAAACATATTTATATATGTATATATAAAATATATTGCTACATTGCTGGAAAATATCTTTTGGGATTTTTAGTGGGAACACTGTAACTGTGTACATAAATGTGAGGAGAATAATTTATTTGTTTGCTTACACAATGCCTGCCTGTGGCAGCTGGATTAAATTCCTGACTTCTTTTCAATGTTTTTCATCACTATATAATTTTGAAAATTTACCAAAATTTTTACCAGACTCTTAAAGGGATAACTAATGGTTGAGTGAGGGTAAAAGGAGTCTGTTAACCAGAACTAGAAGGAAAATTTAAATATATGCACAGTTTTTACTTATACTTCAAAAAAAATTTTTATGCAAGTCATTAGGAAACTGTTAACATAGAAATAAACAGCATTCACAAGTGAAATGCGTGTTGACCCTCTGAGAGCTATGCCATTTTAATTGCTAAGCTATACCTAGGAAAGGGATTGCTTTCAAAGGAAATCATAACCCCAAATAAAAGAATAAGTGGCATAAGGTGGACAATATCATTGCTTGAGGACGTTTCAGAATTTAAGGTTCTTTTGAATACATAATTTCTTAGCTCCATTATAAACTTAAAATTAAGCAAAGTAATTTGGTGTTCAATAGTCATTTCAGGCACAGAAAGCATTGGATAGAGACTGAGAAAAAGGAGCTCTTTTCCTAGGTCTGCCTCTTGAAAATTCCAGGTTATTTCTGTTCCTCATCTTGACCACATAAAAAATGGAGATGATGATTAGGACTGTGACCAATCTTCATTTGAGACATTAGGCAGATTAACCCAAATTTGAACTCTATCAGTTGAGGTACTTGTAGTAAAATTGCTCATCATTTCATTATATTTATACCCTCCTATATTAGTACAGGTTTTACTTTAAAAAAATTCTGTGCAATCTTAATAAAGTATCAGGTTTTCAGAGAATATCCCATACAGCTACAAAATGCATGAAATCATAGGGGTAAGTACCATTTATTCTGATCTGCTGGGAAGCACATTGATGAAACAAAGACATGGCTTTTTAGAAGACTAAGGACTGCTTCCAGGCAGTAGTTACATTTTCTATAGCATTAAAAAAAAAAAATCTTTCACTCTCTTCAATTTAAAAATGGTTTTCAAGTCTCAAGTTTTCTGTTAGATATGCCAATCTGGAAACCCAGAATGAAGGAGAAAGTGAAAGAAGAGTTAGACTATAAAGCTGCTAATACATTAGCTAATTCTTTCATGAAATATTTGCAACATAGGATATTAAATCACCTTTTTCCTGTTCATTTCCTGTTCAGTTAGCTTTTGAGTCTGATGAGCTTCAAAGACCAGATGGAAAAGCAAGGTCCAAAAAGACTGACTTATAAGCACGCAGTTTAAAAATTCAGCAGAAGAAGTAGCATTGCTCCTAAGATCTCTCGTAGACGCTAGCTAGTTTCTGTGATGTTGTAATAAAAACTAAAAATAATTAGAGAGAGAGAGAAAGAAGAAGAGAGTGAAGAGAGGAAGAGGGAAAAGAGAAAGAGAAAGAAAAAAAAAAAGGAAAAACCCCCAGGATGGAATAGGGTTTTATGAAATGACTTAAGTGGCTTTTTGAGGATTTTAAAACAGCTGCAGAAAATATCCTTCTTTTTGCCTATTGATGGCAGCAGCAAATTATAGGTTTATTTTCCACACCATTCTTCAGTCAGTGTCAGTGATGACCCTATGTGCAATATTCAAAAATATGATCCTTTTTATTCCCTAGTGGGGTCCACATTCAGTGAGGGAGAATTTGGGAGAAGTCCTGCCTTGATTTCATGCAGTGTGTTGAGCCAATTGGTCATGACTGGGTATTAGGTAAACTGCTGACCTCACAGTGGATGCAGCTTTCAAAAGTGCTTAACTTAGTAGCAGAGAGTAGCTTACCCCCTGGTGAAATCAGGATCAATACTTATTAAATACTTCATGAAGTCTATTCGTTTCTCAAACAGCCACTTGTCTGGCTTCCTGTCTTGTTCTGAATTAATTTGTTATGTAATACAGTTCTTATATTTTATATTAGGTTACTTATAGGATGAAAAGGGAAAGGCAAACCAGGGGTGATGGGGAGGAGGGTTAGTTTGTTATTATTTTATCATTAACTATCTCTTCTCCCTTTTCTAAGAGATTGAGTATAACACCCTGCTAGACAATCATTTTATTATTTTCATTCTTCTTCCCTCTTCATCAATTTTAGGTCTAAACCCACAAGCAAAAGATTAAACATTTGCTATGTACTTTCCTTCTAGTTGTTTGAAAAATTTATAATTATGCTTCTCTGTAACTTTCTTTTTTCTTAACAGTACATCTTGGGCATAAAATTATTATTTTTTAAAATTTTTATTGGAGTATAGTTGATTTACAATGTTGTGTTAGTGTCAGGTGTACAGCAAAGTGAATCAAATATACATATACATATATCTATTCTTATTTAGATTCTTTTCCCATATAGGTCATTACAGAGTATTGAGTAGAGTTCCCTGTGCTGTACAGTAGGTTCTTATTAGTTATCTTATACATAGTAGTGTGTGTATGTCAATCCCAATCTCCCAGTTTATCCCTCCCCCACCCCTGGTAACCATAAGTTTGTTTTCTACATTTTTTTTTTTTTTTTTTAGATTCCACAGGCATGGAATTATTTACATGGTTGTATGACATTCCCTGTATGGGGAAATTTAACACATTTCTTATTGATTGGCATTTGAATGTTTCTAATGTGTTGGTCATTTTAAATAATACTTCTGTAAACATTCTTGAACATCCTTGTATATGTCTATATATTTGAGTATTTCCATGGGTGAAATTAACAGACTTGGAATGCTGGTTTATAAGTGCATTTTTATTAAAGGCTATATCAATTTAGACTTCATCAATACTGTGCAAAATTGTCTGTTTCCCTTACTCTACAAAAGCATGCAATACTAGCAATGTTTGAAATCTTCAACAGTTGCACAGTGACTTTTCATTGCTCTATTTACTTGTGTAGTGCCACATGGTAAAATAACTTTATTATTGATAATAATGCACATGATGTAAGTTCATATGATAGAAAAAATAGAAATCAATAAATGTGGTGCCTAATTATTCTAACTCAATCACTAAATCTTTCCTTGTCTATCTTTCCAGAATTTTATGATAATTCAGGAACACCTGAAACTTTGCAAATATTTTAATTTTTTTCTTAATTTTATAGCACTCCAGTTTACTTTTATTTTTCAAGTGAAGCATAGTTTCATTAACTATTTTGTGTGAAATTATTTAACTTACATGGGAATAAACCTCCCAACAACTGAGCCCTTTATTCCTCTCAGTACAAAATAAGTAATAAAAAGTGGTTTCTTTGTCGTTTGACTGCATTGTTTGCAGTAAGATTTGAAGACCTAAAGTCTAATTTTTAAAGTTATTTTTTTAGTTGTGTTATTCAAAGAATATTTTATTTATTCTCCAGGGAAGCATTCCACCACTCAATATTTCATGTCTAGAAAGTAGTAGAGTCATCTCTATTTAAGTTTACCCTTACCTACATAATATGTGTCACATCTTATATTGTAAAATATAATATGATTTTGCATAAGTGACATGCCACAATATGTTGTCTAAAATTTAAAGTAAGAACCTTTATTTTGGGTTCTGATATTTACAGTCAGTTTTGATAGTAAAATAATTTAATAAAAACAAATGTAATAAAGTAAAATATAAAGTATTGGTAATTCCATGTAGATTTTTTTAAATTTTCTATCAATAATATTTAAAATTATTATTTTGATTATTACTTTAATTCAATGTTAAAACACAATTAATATAATCCTACTGTATTTTTTTTATTATTAGTTTCTGCTTTATAACAAAGTGAATCAGTCATACATATACATCTGTTCCCACATTCCTTCCCTCTTGCGTCTCCCTCCCTCCCACCCTCCCTATCCCACCCCTCCAGGCAGTTACAAAGCACCGAGCTGATCTCCCTGTGCTATGCGGCTGCTTCCCACTAGCTATCTACCTTACGTTTGGTAGTGTATATATGCCCATGCCTCTCTCTCACTTTGTCACAGCTTACCCTCCCCCCTCCCCATATCCTCAAGTCCATTCTCAAGTAGGTCTGTGTCTTTATTCCTGTTTTACCCCTAGGTTCTTCATGACATTTTTTTCCTTAAATTCCATATATATGTGTTAGCATATGGTACTTGTCTTTCTCTTTCTGACTTACTTCACTCTGTATGACAGACTCTAGGTCTATCCACCTCATTACAAATAGCTCAGTTTCGTTTCCTTTTATGGCTGAGTAATATTCCATTGTATATATGTGCCACATCTTCTTTATCCATTCATCCGATGATGGACACTTAGGTTGTTGCCACCTCCGGGCTATTGTGAATAGAGCTGCAATGAATATTTTGGTACATGTCTCTTTTTGAATTATGGTTTTCTCAGGGTATATGCCTAGTAGTGGGATTGCTGGGTCATATGGTAGTTCTATTTTTAATTTTTTAAGGAACCTCCATACTGTTCTCCATAGTGGCTGTACCAATTCATTCCCACCAGCAGTGCAAGAGTGTTCCCTTTTCTGCACACCCTCTTCAGCATTTATTGTTTCTAGATTTCTTGATGATGGCCATTCTGACTGGTGTGAGATGATATCTCATTGTAGTTTTGATTTGCATTTCTCTAATGATTAATGATGTTGAGCATTCTTTCATGTGTTTGTTGGCAGTCTGTATATCTTCTTTGGAGAAATGCCTATTTAAGTCTTCTGCCCATTTTTGGATTGGGTTGTTTGTTTTTTTGCTATTGAGCTGCATGAGCTGCTTGTAAATTTTGGAGATTAATCCTTTGTCCCTACTGTAATTTTTAAACTATTTTTTTTTTCACCTTGAAAGTACTTGGTTCTAGTATTGAAACAAACAAAAATGTTTGAAACAATTAATTATTTCTCCTTTATTTTTAAGAAGAATAGAGTGTGTTGATATTTCCCAATGATAAGATTTGTCTTCTCTAAGCGTATAATTGTGGTTGGTTTAGCTAACCATTTATAAAATATTTCAACAATTATTTTTGACTAATATGGGTATATTGAAAGACTTAAAGATTTTTTTAAAAGCAACAATATTAAAGATTCTAAAATAATAACAATATTTATTTCATACTTTATACTAATTTCATGGGTTTAGTGTGTTTGTTACTTGTTATCTTCACTGTCTTTTGCTAATAAAGAAGCATTATTTTTAATGTTTGTATAATTAAGAAAACTGATCCCCGGAGAGAATAAATGACTGCCCAAGACTCTAAAACCAATAAATACCCAAAAGTAAAGCAAAGTTCCCTTCAAAGTTAAACCTTAGAGAGAGAGAGAGAAGGGGAGGGAAAAAGAGCATGTGTGTGCACACATGCATGTGTATGTTCATGCTAAGATAGACATTTGAGTTGCTTGGAATGGCCACATTTTAAATGCATTTTTTTTTAAGAAAAAGAAAAGTCAAGTGGTAAGAAAGTGGGAATATTATGGAAATTCAACAGACTAAAAGCAATGTGAATATGTGGATACAGTGGAACAAAGTGGACAACTTATAGTTTTGATATGCGAGTGAATATATTTGGAATGTCAAATGAAACCATAACTTTGGTAAAATTTTGAAATTTCAAAAAATAATTTAAAAATTATTCAAAGGTGAAAATGATTGAGTACTAGGTAGGAAGTCATCTGAATTTTGTCCTTCACTCTATTCATTTGTATCTCTCTTTGATATCCATTTACCAATGTAGCATCCAGATTTTCTACATGTTCATTCCTCTGTTACAAATATATCTCCTATGACTCTATCACTTTATAAAACACAACTTCCACTCATTCATAGTTTGATAACTTTGCTCAACATTGTCCCCATACTTGAGATGTCCTTTCTTCAATTACTACATCAAATATTTCCAATGCTCTGAGTGCAAAAAATAATTTTCTTCTGGTTAGTTCCTTAGTCAGTATCTTACCCAAATAACTGTGATTCCTATAAATTAACCATAGAAAACTAACAACTCCTATTTCCTGAGTGCTTATTATGTGGCTAATCATTTTTAAGTGCTTTGCTTATAATACCTCCTTTATTTCTCAGGAAAACCTGATAAGATAGGTAATATTTTGACTCTCATTTTAAAGATAAATATACTGAGGCCAGAGACTTTAAGTACATTTCTGAAAATTGCATAACTATTAACTGGCTGAGTCTGCATTGTTTGGCCCATAACTACTTATTATTATTGCCACTTTTAATTCTCATTGGCACATAATGAACATTTGTGTCTTCCTAAGTAGGTAAATGCTCTTTAAAGCCAACACATAGCTTTGATATTTTTACATTGGTCCTAACACATAACAGAGCTGTGACACAGAGTAGGAGCTTAATAAGACATCAGGGAAAAAATGAATATGTTTTTAATATTAAGAACTCTGTTAAGGGTTATTGAGGAGTTAGAAAAATTATAATACAATTCCCTAGTGATGTGGAATATTTAATTGAATTTACTTATGGTCTTTATATGAAGGAGAAAAAAATGCATGTGACAGCTGTGATATCTGTAAAACCTTTGTCTAAAAAAAAATTGGTTTCTTGTGTCTCAATTTCACTGTTTACACTGAATCTTTTTGTTTGTTTGTTTTCATGATTTTTTAAAATTCCAAAAAAGCTATTTTCAACCAAGTTAGCTTTGCTGATATGGTTTTAGTAACTCCTATCTGAAATCATCCACAGGAAACATTTTTTTTTTCTTTATGGCTATTTCAAAAAAGAAAAATACTTAATATCAGTATGAATAACACATGTGCTCATTGCAGCATAATGTTGGTGCAATCTGTGCTTGATACAGTTATAAATAAGTCTTTGAAAGCATTTTTCTGTATTTTAAATAAAGGCTATAGAAAGCCACGAGAAGGATCTAGTCTTGTTAATATCACAAGCTGTTTCCCCACCTGCACTAGGAGCAGCTTTAGTACAGCAGCTGTCTGAGTTTGTGTTGGCACATCACTGTCTGCACAGAAACCCCATGGTTTACACAGAAAATGAATAGGCCACAGTTCCAATGGGGGTCTTTAATAATCCTTCCTCTAATGCTACCATGTGTGAGCATTGGGCTTTGAAGTGGTGTGAGGTGTGAAGTTTCAGGAGGATTATACAAAGCCACTCAATTTCGAAAGGTAGAAAAGAACATTAGAAAAACCTGAGAGTGCCTTTGCTTTCCTCCTGCATGTTGATCAAATGCAGTTTATATTGATATTAGAGCTTCATGTCCTGCATGTGATAGCAAGTGAGGGATTGGTATAATTATATGATTCACTCCATTCGGCCCCCTTTAACATTGACAAACAAAACCCAGCACAGATGTTTCATTGATTTTATTTACCAAATATTAGCTGTGAAAATATTAACCTGATGGGAACAAATATCTATCCAGTAGTACCTGTGGAGATTAAATCCAGGGAGGACAAATTTATACACTGAGCTTGCCTATGTATAGATGGGTGGCCACTGGATTTTCAGGAATAAATTTTTCTTTCTTTCTTTCTTTCTTTCTTTCTTTCTTTCTTTCTTTCTTTCTTTCTTTCTTCCTTTCTTCCTTCCTTCCTTCCTTTTATTTCTTCCTTTCTTTTAAATTCACATGAATTGTTGAAAGTATCATCCAGCAGTCAATTAATCATGGTCCATTAGGCCATGTGCATAATTGACAAGCTATTTGTTGAATGGCGGGAATTCAAGTAAAACTGAGGACTTACACTCCAATAACTCCTTTTTTTAAGGTACTTTAGAGAACACGAAACTCCCTTTTGAGAGTATTCTGAGCATTTTGGGGGACTACAGTATATTGAAGGTGAGGCAATATAATCCATCACTTGGAAACCTACTGTGTGCAATCACAGAAGCAAAATACTAGGATCTTATCAGCCACCTACTGCCGCACATTTGAATTTGAGTTCAAAAGGTCTTTAAGCATTGGGGATGCCCAATATCAACTTGAGAAATTTTTATCTTCATTACTATATGAAAAAGGAAATAAAACATCTGGATACTCAGTCCAATATACACTTCTCAATAGATCAGGCACTATGCTAAGCACTTCAGAACTGAAGATTAATGATATATGGGACTTAGACCAAAAGACTCATGTTCAAGAGGAGATGATTGACATGTAAACAGAAAAGTACACTAACAGACAGCTAAAGAGGTATCTTAGAGGAGAGGGTGATTAACCGTTTCAGGAAGTAAAGCAGGGAAGGCCTCTGAGAAGATAGCATCTCAAAGCAGGACTTAGAAGAACAGGTAAAACTCTTCTAGGTGGATTAAAAGGCAGAATGAACCATATAGGCAGTGTGTGTTTGTAGACTACATGAAGTGTGGTATTGCGGGAACTCAAAATAAATTGGGAAAGGGTAGAGACACTTGAAAGATGAATCTGCAGAATAGGCAAAAGTCAGATCGTAAAGGATATTTTATTTTTCCTTAAGGATTTCAGAATGAAGAGCTATTGATGTGAAATAAGACAAAGGTTAGCATGTTTTATATTTGTGTTTGAGGAAGGTGTTTCTGACAGAGTGCAGTGTGAACTGGAGGGAGGCCTAGGTAAGGCTGAATACTTAGAAGGATTTTACTACAGTGCAAAGTCCAATAATGGGGGAAATGGCAGGAAATGTGCAATAAGAGGGACAAACAAGGCGACATGTAAGAAATGGGTTTGTCAGGGTTTCTTGAAGAGTTGATGGATAAGGAAGAAGTGGGTAACATTTCTCTGAGTTGGTAAATCTTGTAAGTCCTTTATCGTAAGATTCACAGAACATCACCCCCCTTAAGTTATACAGACAACAGTGACTTCTCTGTCCACTGTCCTGGATTTTTCTAGCCTCTAAACACTCTCCTGATTTTATGCAACAGAATATAAACAAACTATAGCCTTGTAGGACAGAACAACCAATGGCTGGTTCCCGTAGAGCTCGACAAATATTTTGTGCCTGTCATGGCTTGACGACACAGTTTTAAGCCACAGACTAAAGATGATTGTAGCTACCACTGCCCTCCTTCATGTTAAAACAGATTGCAGTATTTTGCCCTAATATTGTCAAGAATCACAGCTCCTTTCCCAGAAAACTGCTCTAATTGGATTCAGTGGACCTTGACTGGCTTGTCACAGCTTTGTTCAGGGTGAAGGTGAAATCTTTGAGGAGTTTGCTCCTAAAATCAAGACCTGGACATCTTTGATGAGGGCATTTGAGAGTATATATCTTAATGCAATTTTTATATTACTTTTCTTGAACAAAATGACTTTTCTTCTGTATTAAAAAAGAATCCCAATTTTAAATTTGCAACAGGTGGGAAGTTGCTATTAAAACTACAGCTACACTGCTTATGAAGAATTGGGCATGTGTCCTGAGTGAGCACAGGTATGGGAGAAGAATCTCAACTTTGTTAGGTAAGTGCTCTCCTAAAGCTTCTAAAATCTGTACAGTGTACAAACCCATCATTTAAAATAATTTTTGTTGGATTTTCCTAGATAAATGGGAAGCAAATTAATGAACATTTCTCATTCAAATTTCCTCAATTCATAGTTTGGTGGTGGAGCTATTGTCACTTTGAGATTTTATACAATACACACATGAGTTTATACATATACAGGTAAGTGTATGAATGCACATACATGTTAAATATTGAGAAACTTTATCAAAAAGCTGTATGTGCCTAGGTTACCAAGTAGAAAGTGTGATCACTTTTTGAAAAATGTGAATACACTAATTTTTAAAAATATCTTGATGTCCCAAAAAGTAGAACCAGGATGTCCCAACGTGTACAAATATTAAATTATATGAATCATTTGGTTCTAAGTTTCAGTGAAGGGAGAGGCTAGTTCGTACTTGGTCTATTTCCCAAGAAGCCACAATGATGTATACTAAGTAACAGAATCAGTTTGTCTCTTCATTTGTTTACCCAAAATCAGAAATGTGGCAGGGAGAAACTTGGACATAGGACTTAAAGAGTGGCATGTCCAGGCATGAGAAGCATAGCTCCCTAAAGAGAGCTCTGTGGAAGGTGAGCCTGTCAGAGTTGGTTCTGCTAAATGAAGAGGCGAAAAGAGAGGCACCTCTGACTTCTCAATTTCATATTAAAAAATTCTACTGCTCACGAACCCGATTCCCTAACAAGCAGGTTGACATTAAGTCCTCATTCTTCAGAAATTTTAGTATTTGGCAAGTTCATGAAGTATGTCACCAGAAATGTAAAAAGCAATTTTCAAGACATGGCACTCTTTCCATTTTGGTCAGGATATAATTCTGTTCTTTTTAATGAGTTGTTTGATTATCACTCTGGGCCTGAGAATACCTGAATTCTGAGGTGCTCTATAGAACGACAACTGAAAGAGCAGGCAGTGATCTTCAAGTAGATCAGCTTCTGAAAGTGGTTTTACTTTCATCCATCACTGGCATTGAATTGTTTATGTGTCCCTTTATTGAGAAAGGGAAAGAGAAGAGATTGGATTTTTATAAGATTTATATGATTTTAGGTGCTAACTGGAACACCTAAAAGTAAGGGCATGTTCATGACATTTTGCTGTGTTTTTTGTCTACTGTCTGAAAAACTCTCATTCAGGAATGAATTATGATAATAATGTCCTAAGTGGGCTCAGCATGGGGTTGAATAAGTGCTGCTCTTTTGAAAGAAACCAGACTTTCTGAGAAAGAATTAAAATTCTACACTGATAAGAAAACTTTGGATGCTCTAAATTAAACTTCATAAAGAATCTCTTTTAACTGATCTTTACTCTGGTTCCATGATGGGTGGGTGGGGGTGAGGGAGGGAAACTTTCCTACTTCCCTGAAACCCTAAAATTTTTCAGGTATTTTTCCTGTAATGTCTGATTAATGGCACCCTTGATTTTGATTTATATTATCCTATTATTCATTAGATGGGAGAAAAAGAAGTCACTTTTTTTTCAATATAATTTTAAAAATTAGGGCTAGCAGTGATGGAATTTAAAATCAAATTATCCTGTCAGAGTGACAGATAACTCTCAAGATATTCTAATGAAATTTTCCACTGGCAGGATGCTGAATTTCTCCCTTTCCCAGACTCCTTTATTCCAGATTTTGACTTTGAGTGACATGGATCATCCGTGTTTTGAAACCTGTTGCTATTTGTGTCAATTTAGTTCTTGTTTAGAAATTCTGGGGTGGCTTCTTGTTTACTCTAGGTTAAAAGGGAAATATATATACACAGTGGTCATGTGAGTGCATCTTTTACTATGGAAAGTTGTGGGTAATTACCATATACCTGAACTTGGTTAAGTTTAGTAGGTTCACCAGATTCTACCCTTGCCTTTACATATTACTATTCTTAAAGGAATTTCTGCTATGGAAGTGGTATAAATATGACACAATTTTCTTACTATACTGGTCTTTGATTCTTTTTCTTTTTTGTTGTTACTCTAAACAAAATTTGAAACCTTAAGTTTTCACAGTATTGGGTAGACCTCTAGAATTCTAGATTCAGTTAATTTTTGTTTTATGTAGTCATGGATTTAGGGACTCTATTTCTGATAGCTAAAAAGAAACTACTCTTTGCTGGCCTTTAAAAGCATGGAACAACAGTACTTCCTAAATGCAATAATGGCTAGCACTTCATTCCTCTGTAAAAGAACATATCTAAGCTAAGCAAGCAGTATATCAAATGACATTAGGTAAGTAACTGGATTGCCAATTGATAGTTTAAAATGTCTGGAGAAAACAAAGGGAGTACAGAAAAAAAAATGATTCATTTTTAAGGGACCCTCTGTATTAAGAGATTGTCTTCGAGTAGAAAGAGGCTTGCAGTATGAGGTTGGCTGTAGACTGAGCCTGTTCCCTGACTGATTAAACAGGTCATTCATGACAAGTCGGCAAATTTCAGTTTCCACATGAAAACAGGCCAGAAGCTAGTCAAAAGCTCCAGCTGTAGTGCAGAATTTTACTTCTTCATTACATTTCTGTCTTTTCATGTTGTAGCAATACCTACAACAGAGGATATTAACGGGTAAGTGCCTCTTGAGCAACCTGCTTTGGTTACTCAGTTATTATCTCAAAATGAGGAATGGCGAGGACATTAGGTAATAATTCAAACAACAGATGATACTCAGAAGAAAATGTGGCAGGGCACCTCTATGTAGGCCCTGAAGAGCCGCACATACTGTACATTAGTTAAGAGTCTTAATAAAAGAACAGAAGGAAGGAAAAATAACACAAAATGAAGAATGAATTACTTAAGATTAAATAGTTTCTATTACAGAAATAGGCTACATGTAGAGCTAATGGCAGGCATTTTCTACAGACAGATGGAGTACTCTCATCTCCCAATGGTATGGGTATGAAGTCTCTGTTAAGATTCATTTTTCCTGAAACATTTGCATATAAATATAAACATCATTACTAGGGGCTAATTGCCCTGTAGGAACTAAAATGTGGGAATTAGCATCTTTAGTCGTTTTTATTATTTTTTTTTAAAGTATCTCTAACACGCATCATATTTGGTACTGCATGGCTGCAACAGATAATTACCACCATTAAGAATCTCAAACGCAAAATCAAAACCATTTGGAATGGCTTCCAGGGCAATCCAGCACAGTGAGTAGCCACCAAAATGAGTACATGAGGTTTATGTTCATGCATATTCATAAGGGTACTTAATTCGACATTCATAGTAGGGGGCTTTTGAAAGCTTGTCAAAAGAGCAGCCCCAAAACAAGACCAAACATCAAAGGTAAGAAGATGCAGTACATCTCGCTCCCACACACATACAAATATCGCTTGCAGGAGGCAATGAATAACACTAAAGGAATTATTTATTTTAACTACTCAGAGGACATGGCAACTTCTACGAAGATACAAACCACAGGCCTTTGCCTTTATCGTTCATCTTATTGATCAGAAAGGTCAGGAGTATAAGTTATTCAAAGGATGGATCATAGGCAACAATTCTGGACAAATGGGCACGTAGACTTGTGTGATTAATGTCCCTTGCTGTGCAGAATATGAGGAAGAGTTTGAGGACGTGTCTTAAGGACAGAAAAAAGAACAGTGTTTATAAGAATACAAGAGTGGCTTCTGCACTAACTGTCTCTGAAACATTGCCCATTTTGTGGGTGGATCTGTGTATTTCAGCATACAGGTGCTGCCTTTTTCAACTGTTGTGTTCAGAGGCGATCTTGCTGACATTACACTTTTCAAAACCCTTTCTAGGACATTCAGCAAATATTTGTTCTGGTGGAACAAATCTGTTAAATTATAGATTAGAAACAGTACAAAGAAACCTTTACAAATGTATCAGTTTCAGTTTTGCACAAAGCAAGCAGAATTATATTTAAATGAAGCACTCCTTGTTAGAATAAAACATCTACATAAACAGTGTACTATGCTTGATTTTCCAATTCTCTCCCCCTCCTTGGATGGGCATGGATGTCTGAAGTTGTGAAAGACACAGATAGTATTGGGGGTGACATCTCGTCAGTTCCTTTTCTATGTCCACCTCTATCTATAATTCCTTTCTGCTCCTCTGTCATTTTCCTCTTTCCCAGTTCCTTTTCCTTAGTTTCATTCCCTGCCCACAGCTTTTCCCACTTGATTCTCCACAGTTCCTAGGAATGGTCTAAGTATGAAACAATGACTCTTTTCCCATAATTGTGGTCCCATAATATTTAATCAGCATTCAGTTTTGTTTAATCCTCCCTTCACACCTATAGACAATCATTATATTGGAAAAATATTGGAGAGTGGCATATTAGTGGTTTTAAAAACATGCTGGGTATGAATGCCAGTGTACTACTAGACTTACCATAGGCTTCAAGTGACCTGTTTATGGGTGTAGATACATAAGTCAAGTATTAAATTGTTTTATAAGAGAAGAATAAAGTTTAATTTAGTGATTCTTTGCTAAAGATTTATTTTTAGGTCTATTATGTTATTTTATAATACCTTAACAATCATTATTATTTTAAAATTTGTCAAAAGGTTTAAAAAATACTTGTAATTCCTAGTGATAACAAATAAATAGGTGACTTAGTTGAAGAGAGAATTGCAAAAAAAAACCCCAAAAAAGGCAAAATTATCTAAAATACAAACTCTTCAACAATACCACCTCTTCAAAATCAGCCACTAAAAAATAACCAACATGGCATGAAAGAGAAATATAACTTAGGAGGCTCTAAACATGCTTTAAAATGTGTTTTAAAATACATTTTAAGCATATTGAAACATAGTATAAGTACTGGAACATATTATAAAGACACAATACATGAAACAGCAGTACACACAATAATATGCAGACAGATAAATGGGACTGAATAGAAAACACAGAAACATATATGTGTGGGTACATGTATATGAATTCAATATATGTAGAATTAAGAAAAGATCACAAACCATTTGCAAAAGGTTTACTTAATAAATGGAGTTAAAATATTGGCTATCTTTAGGAGGGGACAGTAATGTAGATCCTCATTTTACATCATATACCAAAATATATTCAACAGGGAAACCTAGAAGGTAAAATCATAAATTAATGGAAAGTCAATTTAGGGTAAATGTAAAACTAAAATCTTATAATAATGAAATGTCAATTTGGATAATTTTTGTCATCTGTAGACTTCTAAGCATAAACAAACTTTTAAATTATGAAATCAACAGAGACAGTCACCAAGGGTAAGATCAATATACTTGAATTAAAATTTACAAACATTTATACATCAAAAAGTCATTATTAGCAAAATTAAATGATAAATAACAAACTGGGGAAATACTTTTCCAAAATGCAGATGTTAAAGAATTTTAAAAACACTAAAGTCTTTTTTTTTTAATGGTCAACAATGGTAAAGAGATTTCAAAGTATAAGAACTGCAAAAGAATAATGAGCATATGAAAATAGTTCAACTTCAGTCATAATATAAGGGAAAGGAAATTTTAAAAAAAAAAGCATAAAGGAGCCCATTTTTGTTTTTCCAACACAGAAACATTTTTAAGAGATGAAATCCTCCCTGTGTTTTTTTTGGAGAAACATAGGCAGGCTCATGGACAACTGGTGTGTATGTAAATTAGTATCAACCTTCTTAAAAACAGTTTTACTACCACGCAACAAGAGCTTGACACTCTTGTAGAAAACACACTACTGGTTTAAAAATATAAGACTATTTCCTATGTAAATGATTAGTAATTCAGAGAATTATTTAGAATCAAAGATTGTCTTTATGAGAAAAATTTTAATTATTTTTACCCTAAGCATTTTTCAATTTTCCTATTGTTTGACAAAGTAGTATAAACAATGTAAGATGTTTTTTCTTTATATTTACACTGATTAGAAGTTGCTGGTCCCAACCTTGATGTATAACCCACCTTCAGATTCTCAAGGTCTGTGTAGGTGTCACAGATTTCTTCAGAAAAGTGTCCATGTCCTCCATACCAGTCAACAGAGAGGAAAACAGGGGGATCAGCCTTCTGTGCAGGATAGAGGATGGTGGAGAAGGCAGAGGAGATTCAGCCCAAGCTTACCTGAAGCAGTACAACCTTGGCAATGCAGGAGAAATGTATTTAGCTGTTGATGACTGCAGCCTTTATTGAGCTGGTAGCATTTATGCATGCTCTGTTAGTGTCATAGTAAGGTACTTGGATACTGAGGATGATAAAGTAATGAATCAAACATAGACTGTGAGGGCCTCCCTGGTGGCGCAGTGGTTGAGAGTCCGCCTGCCGATGCAGGGGATACGGGTTCGTGCCCCGGTCTGGGAGGATCCCATATGCCGCGGAGCGGCTGGGCCCGTGAGCCATGGCCGCTGGGCCTGAGCATCCGGAGCCTGTGCTCCGCAATGGGGGAGGCCACAACAGTGAGAGGCCCGCATACCGCAAAAAAAAACAAAAAAAAAAACAAAAAAAAAAACAAAAAAAAAACAACATAGACTGTGATATATAGAAACACAGAGTCATGAATAGGAGATAAATGTGTTGTGTGCACATGCATACTTGTGTGTGTATATATGTGCACATACACACCTGCACACATACATATATATACATACACACATGAAATTCAGTATATTAAGGAAAGAGATGCTCCTCAGGACATATATTTAATACAGATTTCTACTTCCACAATTATTTTTTAATCAGGTCAACTCATCCTGTTTACTTTTCTCTCTCAGAACAATCTGAATTTACTTCATTTGCTTGTTTATTGTCTGTCTCCACACCAACTACCTAGTCACCTTTTGAAAAACAGGAAGCACAAGGGTAGAGGCATGCTTATCTAGTGTACTGCTGGGCTTTAAATACTTGGCACATAGTGGCTCCTCAGTAAATATTTTTTGAATGAATGGAAGAATAGATGAATGAATACTTCCTTTATGAACTTTTCTAAAGCATATATAGGATTTGCATATAGAGAAACAGGAGAAAAGTAAAGAAAAAAATAAGAGCAAAGAAGAGCTAAGGAAAAACATGAGTAAAGACAGAGAAGATATTCATGTTCAAAGTTTTGGAAGGAAAAGAGAGAGGTGATGTTGCAAAATAAGTTGTATGGGGAGTCAGCTGCAAAAGGTGCATGGACGTATTTTTACGATGGGATTGCTGGCCTTACAGTATGAGTCTTGAGATTTTCAAGATAATGTTCAATTATTTTTTAAAGTAATGATATCAGTTTTTATTCTCATCTGCAGTATTTATATTAAGAGTTCATGTTGACCCACAGCCTGACCAGTACTTGATATTGCCATATTTCTTAATTTTTGTGAATCTAATAGGCAAAAAATCAATAAATATAAAGCTAAAATATTATAATAATATTATAATAATGGAATTTAGATAATCACTTTTTGTGATCTCTCAATTTCCAAGCCTAAGCAAACGTTTTAAGCATGAAAACAACATTGTTTTCATCTTAATTTTGCTCTTATTACAGTTGAGTAATCTAATTTTTGTCATTTATTGTTTTCCTTCTTTAAGATATCTGTTATTTTAAAAAATATTGATTTTGCTGAGTGTTTTCCTTACTGATTTTGAAATTTCTTTTTTTGAATACAAATAGTTTTTCAGTTATACTTTGCAAATACATTCCAACATTTATAGCTTTATTTCTTTTCCTTTAAGAAATATTTTGAGGAATATACAGTTTAGTTGTGGTAGCTACTTTTTTTGCACTGTTGTTGTTTTACCATGGTTGCTTTATATATATTTTTATGGTGTTCTGTGGATTTTGTTTGAGAACTTCTTTCCTTCTCTCAGGTCATAAAGATATTCTCCTACATCTTCTTTGTAAAGATTTACAGTTTTGACTTTTAACATTTAGAATTTTTATTTGTCTAGGGTTGATTTCTCTGTATAGCAAGAAGATTAGATCTAATTTCTTTTTTTTCCCCCCAGTATGAATAAGCAAGAGTTCCTGTGCTATTTATTGAGTAGATCCTCCTTCCCCAGTGATATACAAAACCACCTGGAATATAAAGCAAATTCAAAATATCAAAGTGTCAGTTTCTAAGAATTCTCTTTAGCTCTATTTTGTAGCCTGATCACACTCTATTAATGATTATAGCTTTATAATTATCTTGATTTCTGGTAGAGATAGTCCAGTCTCACTTTATTCTTTTTATTCTGAAGTATCTTACAGAGTTTTGAACTATTGCTTTAAATTAGGTTTACCTTGTTGTATATGAAGTTACTGGCTTAAAATAGCACCCGTTTATTGGCTCACACTTCTATAGTTCAGAAGTCCAGCATGGCATAACTGGGTTCCCTGTTTAAGATTGAAATCAAGGGCTCAGTCAGGCTCAGTTCTTACCTGTAGTCTCTGGGGGGAAATTTGCTTCTATGCTCGTATTTACTGTTGCTAGAAATCACTTCCTTGTGGTTATATGACTCAGGTTCCAATCTCTTTGCTGGTTGTGGTCTGGGGGTTGATATTGGCTCATAGCAACTGTTATCAGATCCTTTCCACATGAACCTCTCTGATTTCAAGTCAGCAACAATATGTCGGTTCACCCCTGCTTCAGATCTCTGCCTTCCTCTTATACTACCAGCCAGAAAATACTTTCCACTTTTAAAATGTCACATGTGATTAGCTTATATTCACCTTTTTGATTGACTTGAAGTCAATTGATTAGTAACCTTAATTACATAGGCAAAATGCTTTTTGCCATGTAAAGTAATTGCAGGCGTGATATCTCAGTATATTTCCAGTTCTAGGAATTAGAGCAGGAAAAGTTGGGGAAACATCTTTAGAATTCTGCCTACCATGACTTCTATGTGAATTTTAGAATCAGATTTTCAGTTTCTTTAAAAAAATTCTTGTGATATTTTAAGTTGAATTCTACAGAATTTATAAAAATATTGTGGAAATTTGACATCTATATAACACTGAGTCTTCTAATTCATGAACATGGTATGTCTTTCTACTCAGTTTTGTAGATATTTAATAAATGTTGATATTTCTGTTGTCAAATACAGTGCAATTGATTCTTGTATATTGGTTTTGTATAGGCTATTTTGCAACCTTTAATCATAATAACATATTTTATTTTAAATTTTCTGTCTATATGTTTGTATTGTCTATGGGATAATGAGTCTATTGTGTCTTTATAATCCATACTCATATTTTTTTCTTCTTTCATGCTGACTACTCAGTTTAGACCATGTTCAATAGAATTAGTGAGTTGTTTTGTCCCTGATTCAAAGGGAAAGGTTTTTAAACTTTCACCATTACGGAGACATTTACTCTAGATTTTTCATAGATATTTTGTTCCAATACCAGGGTTCTAACACTGATTGGGTGTTCTGCAATTCAACCCATTTCTGATAATAACGACCCACAGTTATCACCAGATTCCACAAGTTAAAAACAAGTTCCCCATTGAGAAGATTTTCATTTTAGATGCCAGCCACAGGTAGGTTCCTCAGTCTACCCCTACTTCTGCCTGGCTGACTACAAATTTGTGACTTTCCACAACTCCCTTAGTTTCCATAATTGCTAGTCACAGAACTGAGGAAAGCACTATACTTACAGTTTTACTTTTATTATGAGGGATACAAATGAACAACCAGATGAAGAGATAAATAGAACAAGATCTGTAAGGGTCCCAAGCACAGGAGCTTGTGGCCCAGTGGAGTCAGGATGCACCATATTCCTGGTATATGGGTATATTCACCAGCCAGAACGTTCCAAAGACACAGTGTCCAGGGTTTTTATTTGTTTCATTGCATAAGCACAATTGGTTAAATTGTCGATCCCATGTTTGAACTCAATCTCCAATCCCAGGAATGTTTCAGCACTATAGTCATGTGACTTTTTTCTGGCAACCAGTGCTATCTACAGGGTCCAGCACAGTTCAACTCATTAGCATAAAAAAATCACTCATATCATTCAAGAAATTCCAAGGGTTTTGAAGCTTTATACCAGGGACAAATTGTATCTTAATTATTTTTAAATATATAATTTAGTAGTATTTATTACCTATACATTGTTGTGCAGCCAATCTCCAGAACTTTTTTCACCTTGCAAAACTTAAACTCTATACCCATTAAACTACAATTCCTCATTCACTCCCACCAAGTCCCTGGCAATCACCATTCTACTTTCTGTCCCTATAAACTTGACTACTCATTTGTTAAAATCATAAAGTATTTGTCTTTTTATGACTAGCTTATTTCCCTTAGCATAATGTTGTCCTTGTGTTTGTTTATATTGTAGCATGTGTCAGGATTTCCTTCCAGAAAAATAGGTATTTTTACTATACCGCAGATACTTTCTTTATCAAGTTCAAGAGATGACCTTTTCTGCCTAGTATATTAATAGTTTTAATTATGAATTTTAATTGAATTTTTCAAAAGTTTATTCAGTACCTATTAAGATGATTATATAATTTTCTTCCTTAATTCATTAACAGGGTAAATATCATTGATAAAGCTTCTCATTTAAAACCACCCTTGCATTCTTGTGATAAACCTAACTTGTTTGTGATATATTATTGTTTATACAATGTCCTCTTTAACTTCTAATATTTTCATAAGGATTTTTGCATCTGTGTTCATTATTGATTTTAAATTGGAATTTTTATTTCTTATATTGTCATTTTCTAGTTTTGGAATTAAGAATATAATGATCATAGAATGAATTGGGCATTTTTTCCCATTATTTCAAAGAGTTTTGATGAAATTGGAATGATTTATTCCATCAAATATTGTTAGAACTCGTCTGTAAAAACATCTATACTTGATTTTTTCCTCCTGGAAAATTTTAAAATAACTGATTCATTTTTTTTAATGATTCCAAGATAATTGTGTATGTCTAGCATTTTTTCAACATCTAATTTTGGAAAGTTATGTTTCTATGAAATTACTTCATCAGAGTTTTCATATTTATTGGCATTAAGTTGTTCAAATATTTTCTTATTATCATTCTAAGTATCTGAATATTCTCTTATTATCATTCTAAGTACTCTGACCCATATTTTATTCCTCACTTTGTTTATTTTTTTTCTCTTGGTCAGTATTTTTAAATAACTAATTTTAGGTATTGTTGATTTTAGCTATTGCATACTTGTTTCAATTTCATTAATTTTCTTATATTTTCTATATACTGTGGGATTTTTCTGTTAATCTTTTTTCTAACATAAATTGGTTAATTAGTCTTTAAATTTATCCTTCCTTTGTTTATAAGAACTTAAGTCATACATTTCCCTCAGAGTATCAGTTTCACTGCATTATAAAAATTTTGATATAAAAATTTTCTTTATTGTTAAACACTATGTATTTTCACATATGTATTGTGATTTTTCTTTGACTCAAGATGTTTACATGTTTATAATTTTTCAGCTGTAGAGATATTTTATTTATCTTCTCATTTTGACTAAAAACTAGATTGCTATTTTGTAGTTCTCATTGCGAGTCTCTACATAAATTCATTGATAATTTCTTTTGATATATCTTCCACCTCACTTATTTTTCTTCCATCATTGTTTATTTAGCTATTAAATCAATCCTTTGGCTTTCAGTTTCAACAAAAATATTCTTAAATTTTTGAATACTTGTTTTTTCACGTCTTATGGTTACTAATGATAAATCATTTATTGCTTTATTTATTTATATCAGGCAAAATCATAGTCTCTATTTGATTTCCTCAATATGTAAAGTTCATGATGGTATGAATCTGGTGTTTTTTTGTTTCAATTTAGCCTTATTTTCAAGATGGGGTGTGTGTGTGTGTTTGTGTGTGTGTGTGCATTTGTATCTGGGTTTTGAAGATTTATATTTGTATATTTTGTGATGCTTTAACCTGTAGAAATCCTTAGGATCTAAAAACACAATGTTTTCCTTCAGAAAGAGGATTTGCTTTTGCCAGAAATTAGCAGGTGCTATAAATCTATTAACTTAAGACAACTTTAGTCCCCTTGCAAGGTCTCTGGTTCACATTAGGAGCTTAGGTATGGACCCTCCATGTTTCTGATTCTCTAAGATTTCCATTCAGATACCAGTGGCTACATTTGTATTTGGTATCAGTGCAATTTGAACTTTCTCATGCTTAACTCCCTGCTCTGGTTTCAGCTCAAGAAACTTTTTGTGGTTGGTGTTTTTACTTGTAGTAGAGGTGGGCATGGATCACAACTAGAGATTTCCCTTATTTTCTACATCCTAAACTACACATAACATCTGTGTGTTTTCTTTTTGCCAGGATCTAATTGTTTTTTAGTGGTAAGTTACTCTAGATTTTTTATGCTGCTCTCATATCAGAAATGAAAGTCCTTCTCAATTACATTTTTCTCTAGACATATACTTTCACTCCTACTTCTATTTCCATAGAGTAAAATGGTTACTTCTCTAATATCAGAGATATATATCACATTGATATCTATTTGTTAAAAGCTCTTGCTATTAAATGGATTCATCAATTCTTTAATAACTAACAACCTTACATTCCCTACCACTTTTAATCTTTTTATATATAAATTTAATTCTAGTTACAGTATTGCTTCTCTAGACCTGCACTGTCCTATATGGTAGCCACTAGCCACATGTGGCTGTCAAATACTTTAAATGTGGCTTAGTTCAATTTTAGATATGAAGTTAGTGTAAAAAATACATTGGATTTTTAACAGTACAAAAAGGTAAAACATCTCATTAATAATTTTTATATTGATTACATGTGGAAATAATATTTTGGATATATTGAGTTAAATAAAATGTAGTAGCAAAATTATTTTTACCTATTTCTGTTTATTTTTACTCACATGACAGAAAATTTACAATTACAAATGTGGCTTTCATTATACTTATATTGGACAGTGCTGCTCTATAAGATTATCAATAAACACCTTCCCAAATCCAACATTTGTTCCTAGTTCGTCCTTTCTGTATTTCAATTGAGAAGGAAATTTGTGATGACATTCTCTACCCTCCCCATGAAAATTTGCTACCTAAGTGAAATTGTATGTTAAATATTTTATGACCTTCTGTATTTCATCATTCAACTCAAGTCTACTATTTATTTTTTTAAGCTTGTGTTCCTTTTTCTCCACAATTGCTTCAATATCAAGCTTAGCTCAAAATGAGGCTTTTATAAACCTTTCCTAAGCACCAAAATTGTTTCTCAGAGTTTCCTCCTATTACTACCAACATCCTCTCCATATAACATAGAATGAAATGTGCAGAGGGGATTAGGAGACATTTAGGTAAACCAAGGGATGGCATGGGAAAGTCATTGGAGTGTAGGCTTGCCTGGTAAAATACAGTACATACAGTTAAATGAGAGTTTCAGATAACAATGAATAATTCCTATGTTGTTATTTATATTTTTATTATCATTTATAAACAACAGATAAATAAGGCATGAACCACACTTATGTTAAAAATCAATTATATTTGCTACTGATCTGAAGTTAAAATTTCAGTATCCTATCGTATTTGCTAAATCTGCCAGTCCTATTGAGGTGGAGATTGTATCACTGGTTTCCTCATGAGTGGGATAGGGGAAGTGATTAGATTTCAGGGACAGAAAATTGAAGTATCCTGTTCTTCATTTTCTAGCATGCAGTGATCATTATCCTGTGAAAGGTTTACCTCTTGTTTGTTTCTTTCTTTCATCCATTTATTTATTCATCTATTCATTCATTCATTCACTCAATTTTTACTGATGCCCCAATCCCATTTCTGTCCTTATCCTCCATAGGTACACATTCTAAGTTATTTGAAATGTTTTTATCCTTCTGTGTTTTACTTTTTGAATCAGACCCCACCTACTTCAATTCCCTTGCCCCTTTGTTCAAGTCACCTTCTCGAGTCCCAGTCTATTAACCCTACTTAATTGCAAGTAGCCTCCTGGTACTCTCACCTTCTACCCACCTGATTTTAAATTATTTCTGTAACACTTATCATTCATTGCTTATTTAATAATTTGCCTCTCTTCAGCTACATTGTACTATTCATGAGGGTAGCGATCTTTATTTTTTTCACTGTCATATCAGGCACCTAAAACCATGCCTGTCACATTATAGATGGTCAACACAATATGAACTACAATAAATAAAAGCATTGTTGCTTTCTCTTTTCATATTTCTACTTTATATACACACTTTTCTGTTTTAAACTTCCTTCTGTTTGTTTAACCAACATTCTATTTTTAGATAGATGCCTATTTGGGGCACATTCAATCTCTGCATCTATCTGTCCTCTACAAGGTATTCTATCCCATCTATCCACCACATTATACGTTTCCATTATCACAATCATGGACGTTGTCCATGTCTTTCTCCCCTATGTGACATAGTTTTTCTTTCAACTTCTTTTAACATTTTTTTTATCATCATCTTAAAAACCATTATGTTCCCTTTTTAAGAAAAATTGTTAAGAGGGAAGGAGCTATCACTTCACAACTTCTCAGCTAGGTTTCTGTCTATATGTTTTGTTACCCATGAACACAAGACATTTCCATTTGTTAAACACCTTGATGTCTCATATTAAATTAAGAAAAATAAGTTACTGATAGTATAGTTATGCAGGAACACATGTAATTTTTTATGATGTATAGTCTTGCTTAGAGACAGGGAGTAGATGGTTGGTGAGATACTCTAATATTTCAGGATCAGAATAATGCTTGTTTAGTAGAGGTATTCTGAGTCGGAAAATTTATTAATTATCTAAATACATTGCATATTAAGATGAGCATCATCACTATAATGGAGGAGAGTACAGTTTAAATTTTTTCTGCCCCTTCCAGTATACTATTAATACATTTTTAACTTGAGACTTCTATATGGTTACTTATAAATTATAATTTTAACTCTACATTTTCTCCAATAAATAAGCTGTTCTGCTCCCTAATTTTTAAAAATAGGTCTGTAATACTTACTATTTTATCACTCAGTTTTAAACTTAATCATATCTTATATCATTAAACTATTTTCAAATAACTATATTTGATCAAAGAGCAATAACTTAAATATATTACCTTTTTCTATTTACCATAACTCACTACATCTTACTAACACTTAGTAGGAACTTAAGAGGCTTATTTAATTTATCTACATGGTTTTTAACTAAAAGTGTATTAAAAGCATAGAATTTGGATTCATAGAGGTTTGAATTGAATCACAACTCTTTTGATGAATTCATGTAACTTTAAACAAGTTTCCTCATCTACTTCAGTTTTACTTTTATTTTTTATAAAGTTATTTCTCTAAATAGTAGTAAATACCTCATTGGGTCCATTGTAAGGAATAAATGTTATTATATAAACATTTAAAGGTTTTAATACAAGGCCTGATAGAAGTCCTTAATAAATTTTGGCTATTATTACTAATGTTAATATAATTTTTGTCTCTTTCAAATTCATAGACTTACTAAAGAAGATAGTAATAAACACTTTGAAACATCTCTCTTTTTTTCCCCTTTCTCATGGATAATTATTTTTCTGTGGTTAAAAAAAGTAGTGAATCACATGTATTACCAATATGTTAATCACATATTATAAAACATTAGTGAACATTACGTAGTATTTACTTTCCTCAGCAAGATTTATGTGTTCGGTATGGATAAACAACAAGGAGCATGACTCCTTATTTTATGATACGTAATGATATTTGAGACTGCAATATGATTGATACCTAGGAGTGGGATGGATGACTGTATAACTTTATGATATTGAAATGAAAAGGAAAAACAAATGATGTGAAATATTGAAACGAAAGTGGTTGAGGTTGTCTATATGCATGTTTAGGTAGAGAAATACATAGAATGAATAAATAAAACACACAACTACAAAACTATTTAAGACAATGTGTGAAATGTTTTATTCAGCTTTTCTAAAATCTTCATTTGCCAATTTTACTATATGTAAAACAAATAGCTGAAATTTTGGCACCATTTGTCAGAGAGTATGCATTGAAATACTTCCTTCAGTGCTGACTGTAAGAACTCTATGTGTTTCTTGTCTTATTCAGAGACATTTTTTTCTGTAATGAATAATTTGGATATATCACAATATTACACTTTTCTGTTGAAATGAAACAAAATTCCCTAGTGTACATGTTCTGTTTTATTCCCATAGGATGGTGAATATGCATGTGCTTACACTTATAAAGTAAATTACATGCTTAAAGATATAATAGCCCTTGCTTTTACACAGCTGTTTTCTCAAAGGAATTCAACACATTTTACATTGACTTTAGAAAAATGACCAACAAGTACTCATTCTTGACTTACCATATTACCCTGGGAGTATTTCTTCACTTCCCATCTTGTTTTTCCCTTAAAGCTCTATAATAGATTGTAGCGAATTTAAGGTGAGAGACAGAGACAGAGAAAAAAAGAAGAGTATCTAACACAAATGTTAATACACTTGGTCAAAATCTTTAACTTCCAAAATCACCAAATGAAAATCAAAGCCCTGGTAGAGTCCTAGACTTCTAGATCACTGTTACCTCTAATAAGACAAAACATCAATGAAATTCTAAATATAGTTGAAGAAATTACATTTCCAAAAGATCAATATTTTCTATTTTGAGAAATAGATATGAGATTACAAAACATTTCATGACTTAGTTCTTTGGGTTTTTTATTTTTATGCACCATCCTCATTGGGGTGAGCATTTCAAGTGGGTGTCCTGATAGAAATGAATTTTGTCAGTAAGTCCATCTACACGCTTCTCCTTTGTAACCAAGGGTGTCCCTTTGCAAGGTTGCCACAAAATAAACTGTCCCATGTGGTCATTAAGTACATGGCATTTGTAACTATGGAAATGTCAGCCTGATATATTGAGATAATCTAAATTAATATTTTCCCTATACTGAGGAGAAATAAGGATCAGAAAGATGAAATGATTTGCAAAAAGGTGTGTATCATAGTGGCTAATTGTGCCCACTCTCCAGTGGATTTGCAATCCTGTTTTAATTCTGAGCTTTAACACTTACTGTATAATCTTGGGCAAGTTGACTAACCTTTTTAAGCCTCAGTTTCCTTATCTATAACATGGATCTAATAATAGTACTTGTAGCTTATTTTGTACCAAAGATTGCAGTGGAATTTAAGAGAGAGACCATATCAAGGAATTTTATTAGACATTTGAAGGTTTGAAGGTTGTCATAAGTCTCTGTTTTCCCATTTGGAACCACCGTAGAGTTGCTCTGTCTTATGGGCTACTTATGTTTGCATTTCTGTCTTCTGTTTAATCATTGGTCAATTGAAGCTGTGCTGTGGGAAAATGTGAGAAGTCCTTAAGCATCCTGGTTAAACACTCAGGTTCTAGACCAGACTGCTGAGGCCTGAATTTCTGTTCAGCTGTGTGGCTTTGAGTAGTCTTTGTACTTCTTTGTGACTCAGTGTCCACATCTATAAAATATGAGTAATCATACAGCCTGCATCTTAGGATTCAACTAATAATTAAAGTTACATGCACAAAGCACTAAGAACACTGGCAGGCACACAGGAAATGGTATATGAAGGTTAGTAGTTAGTTTACATATTTTAAAAAGTGAATTTTTTTATTCAGCTTTTCTAAAATCTCTGCCAACTGTACTACATGTAACATAAATAACTGGAACATTCCTTCCAAAAAAATTAAAAAGATGTTTACAAATCACATCCTTTGTTTTGTTTTAACAAATACCCATCAATTTTAATTTTGAAGTAATATATAAAAATGTCAATTTCCATTACTTTTTTTCTAATTTATTTTGATAACATAATCTAAGAGCAATAATTCTTATTATAAGTTTGCTAAACCCTTCCAATTCCTACTCAAGATTGTAATCATAATGCCCCCATCACTCCATCAAGAATAAATGACACAATCAAATATGTAATTACTCTTATAAAGAAATGTCAACATTGTCACAAACACTCAGATTTTCAAAGTGAAGTTTGTGAGAGTAATAAATGTGTCTATTTCCATCAAGATACTTTATAAAATCCTTCTATTTTAAGCCAAATCAGCTCTACTATTAATGAAGTAAATTATACATTTATGGACATTTTCATTCAAATTAAGTATATTAATCTCATACAGATATATTTTCTCTAAGATAGGAATTCTACTCACAGATTTCCTCACCAAGTGTTTTGGTTCACTTCTGCATGGTGAAGAAGGTAACAGGATTTTTATGTCATGGTAAATGAATAAACAGTCTTTCTACTTACTCGAGTGGACATAACAAAATAATTATGTATTCATGGTGGTCAGTTTTCTATAAATATTGGAGTTCAGTAATTACTATAGAACTGCCTGTTATTCACTCATTTGGAAGACTTAAAAGAACATGAATATGCATGAACTACTTCTGTAAGTCAAGAAAATATACTGTTTGTTTTGGTCTTTGAGTTTGCCATAGGTGTATTTTGTGGTTTTTAAAATATATCTGCTACCTTCATCACCTTGAGCTAGGCAGAGACTGAAGTGTAATTTTAATGCAGGTACAATTTATTTATGATAGTTCTTCTCTTCCCAGACAGTGTTTCTAGACCTTTCTTTCCTTTATCCTGTTTATCTACCCTTGAGGACAAGGTAGAACCAAGCAAAAAATGCTATGCTTTATCTCCCACTGTTCTAGTTTTGTTCTCTCATTTCCAGCATTATCAGTATCTAATCTGAGAATGAAAAACATATAGAACTATTAGTGAAATAAATTTCCCCACCCATATTTTTTTCCAGGGCCTGGGTCATGTTGCATTAAATGGATTTCTAGAGATAAAACTTTGCTGTCTTCTCTCTCCGTTTGGTTCTCCAAACTCATTTTGACAAGGAAGATCTAATATTAAAATTGCATATTTCTGTAATGATAGTATTTTATGTCACACAGAAGCCATCTGTTAGCCCTCAAATTTACCCAGGTTGGTGTCTGTTCACTTTGTTTGCTTAAAAGACAGGCTTTGATTTCAGAGGAGTTGAATCTTCATTTTAGAAATCTGAGAGGAAACTTTTTGGAACTCACATCCCTAGTTCGTATCACATTAATTTACAGAGCATTTCTAGAAATAAATTGCTATGGAATTCAGAAATGCATAATACTATTACTATAATTATATTAGAAAGCTGAAGATGTAATATAGTTTACTCAACAATTTGCTGAATATAAGGATGGAAATGTTCACAGTTTTTAAAAAAAGTAGTTCTTGGCTCATTCAGCTAATCTTATTATTGTGTACATTAGCATCGAGTCAGATCCTCCAAGTTCAAGAGCTACATTAGATTTTTTTCCTTCTATTTGGATGCAGGACTCAGAGTTTGCAGAGTTTTGTCAGAATTTCCCACAAATCCTCTGATAATTGACTAGATTAGTACAAAATAACTGCACAGAAGTCCACATACTCCCTCCACAATAAGGATTCCCAGGAAACAGGAATAGAAGGGAAAGGACATGGCAATTTTTTTTCTCTACTGCAACTTTTTCCTCCCTCCCTCCCTCCTTCCTCCCCCCTCCTTTCTCTCTCCCTCCCTCCCCCCTTTCTTTCTTTCTTTCTTTCTTCCTTCCTTCCTTCCTTCCTTCCTTTCTTTTCTTTCTTTCTTTCTTTCTCTCTCTCTTTTTATAAAACCACTTAACAAGGGATCAGACCTCAACAAATTATTAAAAGTGCACAATACAGAACTGATATCTTTAGGGAAAATGTTGGAGAGCAAATCTCTAGAACTTGTTCATTTTGCATAACTGAAAGTTATACCCATATGAAAAACAGCTTCCCATTGTTGTTTTGTTGTTCTACTCTGTGTTTCTATGAGTTCTACTCTGTGTTTCTATGAGTTTGGCTATTTTAGATAACTCATATAAGTAGAATCATGCAATATTTGTCCTTCTATGATTTGCTTGTGTCATTTAACATAATATCTTCCAGTTTCCACGCTGTCATATATGCAGGATTTCCTTCTTTTTTAAGGCTGAATGATATTCCATTGTATGTATATACCTCATTTTCTTTCTTCATTCATCCATTGATGGATCCTTAGGTTGTTTCCATGTCTCTGCTTTTGTGAATAATGCAATGAACATGGGAATGCAGTATCTCTTTGACATCCTGGTTTCAATTCTTTCAGATACCCAGAAGTGAGATTGCTGGATCATATGATAGTTCTATTTTTAACTTTTTGAGGAACTTCCATACTTTTTACCACAGTGACTGCACCATTGTTCATTCCTAGCAACAGTGTACATGATTTCCAATTTCTCACATCCTCACTGGCACTTACTATATATATTTTTAAAATAATAGCTGTCCCAGTTAATGTGAGGTGATATCTTATTGTGATTATTATTTGCATTTTTCTGACAATTAGTGATGTTGAGCATTTTTTTCATACCTTTCATATAGAAAAGTATCATTTGCATATCTTCTTTGGAGAAATGTCTATTCAAGTCCATCTTTAAATCAGGTTATTTGGTCTTTTGCTGTTGAGTTGTAGGAGTTTCTTGTATATTTTGGATATTAACTTCTTTTTGGATATATGGTTTGCAAATATTTTCTCCCTTTTTGTAGGTTACATTTTTATTTTGTTGACTTTTCCTTGCCAAGGCAATTACAACTACTTTACAAATGAACACTAGTGAAGATATCTCACCACAGTGATTCCTAATATAGTAAAGTGTTGTCTGGTTACCAAATGATCATTTTAAAACCAGAGAAGAGTGATCATTACAGATACAACAGTGTTAGATATTCCATCTTGCCCTTTTATTAACCAGCATTGTCTGAATGCTCTCTGACTGTGGAACCAATGAAAAAAAATTGAGGGTATATTATCCCTACAAAAACTAAAGCTAATTTTAAACATGCCTACACTCAGTGGTTCTGCAAAGTAATACACCCACATTTGGAATGGTACTTTTGGTGGAAAATGCAGCTAATTCTCATTTAGTACTTTGAAAATGGTAAATAATAATAATAATTAGGAGTAGTAGTAGTAAGAGGAGTAGAAGTAATACTAGTAGTAGTAGTCAGGAATCCTGATCATTCTCCTCTTGAAGGTTCTGGTATTTTTTAACATGTTATCATTCGTATGTAATTTTCTTCATAGATCATGTCTTCATATAGTTATAATAAGTGCAAACAATACACACAAAGCAAATAACTGAAATTTCATGAAGCTTGATGTAATTACCAATATAGTCTTCTCACAAATTCACTCACTCATAATCTTTTAAACATTGTTATATGCAAACAAACATAAACTTACAAGAAGCACAGTTTCTTTCCAGTTTATGTATTTTTAAAACTATGTAGAATATTTTAATAAAATGTAAAGGAAAGTTGCATTACATAAAACATAGAGAAAAAAAGGGTTTCCATTCTCTTGCTTTTGAATCAGTTCCCATGAATCTGTTGCCTTAGAAAGTATCAGTAATATCACTGCAGGACACAAGCTTTTTCCAATATACTGTTTATATCATAGTTCAAAGATTATTTATAAAGGACAAAAACTGATATTTTACCCGTGAACAGTTGGAATTAAATACAGAGGATGAACTGTGATTTGAAAAAAAAATAGCTTTCTTGGGGCTTATAGAACCTCATTATGATCAAAATCCATTGATACGGATGAAAATTCAATGGGAAAATCTAGATTCCGATCCAGTTTCTTACACTTATCAGCTCTTAGAATAAATAACTTGAGCATGAATTTACTTATCTGTAAAAAGGAACATGATAAATACTTTTTAAATGCTTAATTTACTCATTTTTGTCACGTACTTTGGCCACTGAAGCTAGTGGTGTTACCCCTTGTCTTCTGAATGAATGAAACTGGTAAATGCTAAAATATTATTTTGATTGATAATGCCATAGAGATGGTGATCTGTTACAGTACTGTCAGTGAGATTGTGCAGATATCTGCTCAAATAAATTTTTCTTTTTCAGTAACCAGAATTGGAAAAGAACAGTGTGGTAGGCATTGTGTAGTCTAAAATAGAATTCATTTAAATTTTTTTTTCAAAATGATCATAAACAGTAAGTAACCATAAAATGTAATGGATAAGAAAAAATCAAGATAAAAAACGATGACAAAAGCACATTATAGATGTTAAAAATCCAAGCCAAACAGTTTATTTTATGATATGTAAGTGAATATAGTACTTAACACAGCCATTCTGTGTAAAGATTGACATGTTTCTACTTCCTCAAAGCAAACAGCTCTCTCAAACCTGAGGACATGTAGTCAAGTAAAATCAATGACCATAGAATTTCCCTATATAATGAATAAATTGTAATGTTAAATTGTCATTTGTTTATTCAATAACTGCTTATAGAGTGTCAATCATTGACAGACATGTTCTGTGTGGTAAATGCAGCACTAAAATAGGATGATGCATAAAGAAAACCGTATTTAGTAGAGCTTAAGATTATATAATTTGGTATGCCCTCTTTAAGAACACGAATACAAATCAGGTTTTAAAAACGTAAACACTTAGAAAAAGAAAAGAAATCACAGTTAGATATGTAAATATCTGGCCACTATCACCAATGTCAAATTACAAAATCAAAAAGAAACTGTAACATTTTATATTAGTTAACTTTTATAATTTTTTTCTCTTATTTTGACTGAATACTACATGAATGCCTCTTCACCTAACAAAGATTTTGTAATTTGTTTTTCTATAGGAGTAATGAAAAGATCTTTTTATTCTTCTAATAGGGGTGATCATTTTTTTTCTCATTGAATTGTAAAAAGCTTATTTCAGCATCACAACTTGCTGTAGACAATGTCATGTAAATATTTGGGTGTTACCAAATATGAGAAAACCTTTTACATTTAAGATGCAAGGTTTGGAAGAATTTTCCACAGGCTGGCTTAGGACTTTATATTTCAAACCTTGTTCCTTCGCCACCACCACACACTTCAGGTGCCAGATTCTATACAACACATTTATTTCAGCGTATAACGTCTACCCTTTACTTTCAAATCACTATGACACAATACCCTATAGGGATATTACTGAAAGCCATTTCTCCATATGGACAATTAGGAATAACTTTACCATCATGGAAGTGACAGAAAACCGTATAAATAAGCTCCACCAAACCAAAACTACATGTATCCTCAGTACAACTTTTCCTTCAGTGCATTTCCAAGATGCCTTTGGTCACTCCAAGTTATACCATATAACTGTAAGAATGAGAGATGGGAAGTCAGAATGAAAATAGATACAGAAGAAATACTTCTATGAAGAAGTATGTGATGCCATGAGGTTATATAGTAAGAAGACCAGATCTGGTCCTGTTAAGTCAGAGAAATTTTCCCTGAGTGGTTCTTGATGTTAAAACCTGCATAAGAAACTTATTCTTAGTAACCAAGTGATGGTGGTGGTGAGAGGCGTAGAGAAGATTCTAGGCATATGAAAGAAAATGCACAAATATTTTGAAGCAGGAAAATACTATGAGGAGTTGAGAAACTGAAAGGAAATTCAGTATGGTTGGAGCTCAGAAAGTAAGGATAAAAGGGTCATCTGGAATGAGATTTTAGAGAAAAGGATGGGACAGATCCAGTTTGGTCTGGGTAGGCTACCTTAATGTTGGGGCTTTATTCTAAAGAAAAGGGGAAGCCATTAAGAGTTGATATTGTAAGATTTGCATTGATACCAGAATACTCTGAATACAATGTGAAAAACAAACTGGAGTGGGGAGGCCCAAACTGTTGTGGGGTTTCTACCAGGAAGCTATTGCCCTCAATTGGGAAGAAATTGGCCCAGGGTGAACAGTAGTAGTAGTAGAAATAATCTGAATTTGTTCATTCATTCTCAGGAGCTATACTGAACTTAAACTAGACTTTGCACATATTATTTTTCTTTTTTAAGTTTGATAGGCATTAATTTCCAATTGATATAAATTAGTAAAAATTACTCTAATATTTGAATTTTATATTTTTAAACTATTAAAATATTATTATAGAATTTTGGCCTGAAATTTGGGGTTCAACTATTTTTTTTAACTTTTTACTTTATATTGGATTACAGCTGATTAACAATTTTGTGTTATTTTTCAGGTGTACAACAAAGTGATTCAGTGATACATATACATGTACCTATTCTTTTTCAAATTCTTTTCCCAGTTAGGTTGTTACAGAGTACTGAGCAGAGAGCACTGGGATCCAACTATTGATTGTTAATTTCATGAAAAAGTCTAGAATTAAAGATCCAGGGAGCAGATTAAGAACTGTTGATTCTTCCAGGTTTGTTCTGAGAGGATAAAGTATACATGTTGGCTGTTGGCTGTTGGCTGTTGTTGACCAGAGTGAGTTAGATCTTTGGAATGGGAGCAGTCAAAATTTATGTAGCACATGATTGCTAAATGCTTGGTACCTGATCTATTAAAAGAGTGCTTGGTCTAAAAATGTAATAAGCATCCATAGGTCAGTTGCTGTAATTAATTAGGTTTCCTCAAGCTAAATTCATCTATTTCTAGCATCCTTTCTTTCTCTTTACACCTTCCTGTTGTAGTACTATTTTCCATATTATAATTCATTTTTTCACATGTGGTCTTAAAGGAGAACTGATTCCTTTCAACTCAGGCTACAGAGAAGACATCTTCTGGAACTAAATCAAACTACATTTGAAGCATCTTTGGGGCTCATAAGTGTCATTTTTCACTTGTTCTATTTCTATTATTTCTGCATGATGCTCTAAAATGCAAGTTTGTAAATTACATTAAAGTACATACTTTAATGTACTAACGTATTTTCCTGAAATTTTGTTTCCAATCCAATATTAGTGCCAAAAACTAAGAGAAATTTCCAAGACTCCTTACTTTGTAATGTGACTCCACTGATGTCCACAGAAAGTTTTTTCCAAGAGGGTCTTAATAAACATTCAAACTTGTGCATAATTAGAGTCCTGGGATAGAATAGTGCTGGGCCACCTGGCAACATGCACAGTATTTAATTTAATTTACCTCAAGAAGATTGGCTCTATGCCTATATCCCTGCCTCAACATTACATTTTTATTCTCTCCTGAAAAGAGCTCTGTCAGAAAATACCATGAAATTCAAGAACTGGTTTTCTGAATTGCAAAATGTCATGAAAGATGTAAAGGTATCAGGACTATCACAAAGCAGTGATATCTCCCCCTTAGTGAGATCCTCCATGTCAGTGGTCCCCAACTTGTTTTGCACCAAGGACAGGTTTTGTGGAAGACAATTTTTCCACGGACGGGGTGGGGGGGGGCGGATAGTTCAGGTGGTAATCAGGCGCGTGATGGGGAGCAGCAGATAAAGCTTGGCACACTTGCCACTCGCCTCCTGCTGTGTGGCCCAGTTCCTAACAGGCCGTGGGCTGGGGACCCACACTCTATGTGACTACTGTCTGTTGTTTTGGCTACAATGCATAGGATGATAACATTAAAAAGGATAATGCTAATTCATCACTATAGTAGAATAATTATACTAACAATTTGATAAACAATTTTCCTATATTGTCAAAACCTCAGAAATAAGCGTAAGGATGGTCTCCATTTTAAAGTGGAAACAAAGGTCTTGCAATGTATGATTTATCATTAGGTCATTTTAAAGGGTGCTAAGGGAAGTGATATTACATAACAAGCAACAACATAACACAGATTGTCCCCTTCCATCTACTCCTTTGATGGCCTATTCATTCCAGCAGTTGTTAGGCAAGAATTTGTTTTCTTTCACTTTGATTCATTCTATATTCATTTGAATGTATCTCTATAATTTGTAGATCACATTTGATTTTCTTTTCTTTTTTTCTTTTTTTTGATTCCTTAAAAAAAGAAACTATATGCCTTCAATCTTATCATTATCTATCAAGTCTCAAAAGCTGGTGAGTTGAAGGACATTTGGGTAATTTCCACTTTTTCCTTATTATGAATAATTTTGCTATGAACATTCATATACAAGTTTTTTGTATGGACACATGTTTTCAATTGTCTTGAGTATATTTTCTAGGAGTATATTTTCTGCATTATATGGCAACTCTGTTTAACTGTTCGAGAAACTGCTAAACTGTTTTCCAAAGCAGCCACACCATTTTATATTGCAGCATTAATTGTTGAGGGTTCAATTATTCTACATTCTTGTCAACACTTGTTATTGTCTGTCTTTTTTATTATGCCCATCAACTGATGAGTGGATGAACAAAGCATGGTATATCCATACAATAGAAGATATTTAGCCATTAAAAAGAGTGAAATGTTGGTCCAAGTAAAAGAAGGGAGACACATGTGGTCACAGATTTATGAGTCAATTTTTATAACATTTCCAGAATAGGCATATCCATAGAGAGAAAAAGATCAGTAATTCTCAAGGGCTAGGAGAGAGATGAATGGGAAATGACTTCTAATGGGTATGGGGCTTTTTGTGGGTTGATGAAAATATTCTGGAAGTAGATAGTGATGATTCTTTTCACATTTTGTAAGTATACTAAAACCAATGACATGACACTTTTTAAAATGTACATTTTATGTTATATGAAATACATCTCAATAAAAAAATCAATTAGGCTTCTACTTCTAAAATGATGATGATAATCATAACAAGAACAAAAACAGTAATTATTGTGGAGGTTGGGGAAAGAAGAGAGGAAGAGGGAAAAGGGAAATGCTATGATTATGCTTTAGTGTGTTTTCCTGACACATCTGTTTCCTATTCTGGTTAATGGTTTTGCCATCCACTAAGTTATTCAAATTAGACATCTCAAAATGATGATTGGTCCTCCTCTCACTCAACAGTCTACAGATTTTCACAAAGTTTAGCCTCTCTGATTTCAGCTTTTATAATTTTATTATTAAAAATTTGTTTATTTATTTTGGCTGTGCCAGGTCTTAGTTGCAGCATGTGGGATCTTTGTTGCGGCATGTGGGATATTTTAGTTGCAGCATGCGGGCTCATAGTTGCGGCGTGCAGACTCTTAGTTGTGGCATGCAAACTCTTAGTTGCAGAATGCATGTGGGATCTAGTTCCCCCACCAGGGATCAAACCCGGGCCTCCTGCATTGGGAGCATGGAGTCTTCCCCATTGGATAACCAGGGAAGTCCCTCAGTTTTTGTTGTTTTTTTTTTTTTATCACTGTTCTCATTTCTACCTCCACTGTCATTACCATTTAAATTAGCTCATCTCTAATTAACTACTACAGCATTTTCCTAATTATGCACCCTCACGTACTTGCAAGCTCTCCTATACAGGTATTCAAATCCATTCTATAAGCTGCCTTTACTGTTACCCTCCCAAAGTACAGGTCTGACAGTGTCATTCTTCTAGTGATGGCATTCATGATAACCAACATGATACAATGAACCCCTCACAAATTTCCTGTAATCTGCCTGTCTAGGCTCATTTTTAAACCACTTGCTCCTGCTCTCCCCACCCTCACACACCTATTTGCACAGTACTCTGCACATAATATTCTCTTTCATACTGCTTTACATTTGATCATGTTTTTCCTTTTGACTTCTATCTTCTTATTTGTATTAATCAGTACCCTTAGAGATGCCAGGGAGAAAATCATCTCAGAATAGATCAAGAAGCACATGTATTTATTGGGAAGGCTAAGTATACAGAGGATTTTAGGCAGAGTTGTATGCAGGGGCCCAAACAGTGCCTTCTGTGTTCTCATCTCTTGTGTCTGCTTTCTACTGAAAATGTGTATGAAGGTTGGTAGGTAGGTAGATAGGCAGACATATAAGTAAGCATCTTTATAAGTATACAGTATTCAGAGCTTAAGGGAAGTTGAGGAGGAGGGGGAGACAACATTTGCCAAGGTTTGAACCACATGCTCCTCAGTGAACAAATCCCTTTGGCAAGAGGGATGGGTATTCTGAAAGGTTAGTCCAGGTCACATGCCCATGGCTTCAGCATGGTATCATGAATAACAGAATGGCAGGCCCACTAAGATCAAATGGAATGAGAGTGAGGTGATTTCCTAACAGAAAAACAACATGAAGTGTATGCCTTCCTATTCTTATCTTTTATAATTAGGCTTACTTCCCAATGTGAATTAGTTTTTGTAAAGAGTGTTTGGTAGGATTTGAGGATTGTTTTTTGCACAGTCAATTAGTTGTAGTACCTTTTGGTGAAAGTACATCCCATTCTTGGTTGGATTGCTCTGTCCTCTTTTTCAAAAATCAAACAAGAATATACAGGTAGGGTCTTTGTATACTATTCCACTGACTTATTTAACATTCCTTAATTGTTTCATTACTGAAGTTTTGTTATAAGTTTTGCAGGCAGGTAGTACAAGTTCCACTTTTTTCTTAGTTTTTAATATTGCCTTGGACATTCTAGTTACTTTGAATTTCTACATGCATTTTAGGAGTAACTTGTCAACTTCTACAAAATAGCTTATTGGGATTACGATTGAAACGGTTTGATTCTATAGAATAATTTAGGGAGAATTGACATCTTAACAATATTGTCTTCCAATCCATAAACATGGAATATCTCTCCATTAATTAGGTCTTTTAATAAATTTCTCTCACCACTCTTTTTGAGTTTTCACTGTTAAAGTCTTGCATATATTTGTTAAATGTATTCCTAAGCATTTTGTTTTCTGATGCTAATATAAATGGAATACCTTTGGAATTTTATTTTCAAATAATATACTATTCATGTATGAAAATATAATTGATTTATTTTTACTTAACATACTGTGACTTTGCTAAATTTGCTTATTAGTTCTAAAAGGTATGTTGTAGCTTCCTTGAGATTTTCTATATAAGGAATCATTTTATGTTGTTTATAAAGACAAATTTACTTCTTCTTTATACTACTCATTTGTTTGCCATATTACAGTAGATATTCCAGTACAAAATCGAATAGAAATTATGAGACTGGGCATAGCTTGTTTCCAGTCTTAGGATGAAAGCATTTAATGTTTAAGCATCAAATTTGTAAGCCATAGGATTTTTGAAGATGTTCTTTTTCATAATGTGGAAGTTAACTTATTTTTCTAGTGTGCACATTTTTTTTAATCATGAACTAAGTTGAATATTAAATTATTTGTCTGCATGTGCTGAAATGATCCTTCAGTTTTTCTCAATTATTGTTAACATGTTTAATTACAGTGATTAATTTGTAAATGTTAAATTAACCATCATGCACTGTGGATAAATGCCAGTTGGAAATGATGTATCATACTTATATATTGCTGGATTTGATTTGAGTGTGTAGTTTATAAGACATTAGTCTCTAAATTTCTTTCCTTTAAAAAAATAGTATATCAAGTTTTGGTATTGGATTAGGCTGTCTTTGAAGAGTGAATTGAGAAGTATCTCCTGTTCTATTTTCTGAAAGAGTTTGTATAAGCCTAGTAACTTTTGAAACATTTTTTCATTAAATATTTGATGCCATTTAACAGTAAAATCATCTGGGTTTGGACTTTATAGGAAGTTTTTGATAAAAGTTCAGTTTATTTAATAGGCATAAGGCATTCAAATTCTTTGTTTTTTTCTTCTTAGTTTTAGTAAGCTGTGTTTTTCAAAAAATGTGTTTATTTTATCTAAGTGGTCAAACTTCTTGGCATAAAATCGTTTATTATTGTTTTTAATATCTATAGAATCTAGTGATAACCCTTCTTTCATTTTCAACAGTGGCAATTTGTGTTCTCTCTCCTTTCTTTGTCCTACTTGCTAGGTGTTTATCCAGTTCACTAGTTTTTTCAATGAACCAGCTTTTGACTTTTAAAACTTTCTCTGTTGTTTGCTATATTTAACTTAATTGATTTCTGTTCTTTCTTTTTTTCCCTATCTTTTACATACTTTGGGCTTCTGTTATTTTTCTATTTCAGTCTTATTAAAGATTAATCTTAGGTTACTGATTTTAGACTTTAGTTTCTAATATTAGCATTTAATGCTCTAAAATGTCCTCCAAGTACTGCTTTAGCTGCATAATTTGATATATTTTTGTAATGACTTAGTAAGATATATTTTCTAATTACCCATATGATTTATTACTTGATCAGTGGTTTATTTGAAAATGGACTCTTTAATTTCCAAGTATCTGGGTTTTTTTTTTAAGACATCTTATTTTTTATATATAATTTAATTTTTGCCAGAGGACTTACACTGTATGATTTCAGTCATTAAATTTATTGAATATGTTTTATCACCCAAAATATCATGTGTCTTGATTAATGTTTCCTTTGCACTTGAAAAGCATATGTATTGTTCTATTTTATGGGTAAAGTGTTCTACAAATATCCATTAGGTCTAGTAGCCTGATAGCATTGCTCAAATATTCTGTATCTCTCCTCTTTTTGTCTAACTGTTCTTTTAATTTTTGAGAAAGGTATGTTAAAATCTACAGCTATGATTGTGGAATTGTCCATTTACTTCTTTAATTTAGTTAATTTTTACTTTATGTATTTTGAAGGTCTATTATTAGTCAAATACAAATATATATTGTTATATCTTACTGGAGAATTGACTATTTGTCATTTTAAAATCTCCTTGCAGGAAAAGAGATGCAGACTGAGAGAACGGACTGGTGGACACGGGGGGAGAAGGGAAGGGTGGATGAATTGAGAGAGTAGGATTCACATATATACACTACCGTGTGTAAAATAGATAGCTAGTGGGAAGCTGCTGTATAGCACAAGGAGCTCAGCTCGGTGCTCCATGATGACCTGGAGGGGTGGGATGAGGGGGTGTGGGAGGGAGGCTCAAGAGAGAGGGGATATATGTATACATATAGCTGATTCACTTTGTTCTACAGCAGAAACTAACACAACATGGTAAAGCAATTATACTCCAATTAAAAAAAAATATCCTTATATATCTCTGGTCATAATATTTTGCTGAAAGCATTGAAAATATTCATAGAGCTCTGCAGCTTTCTTCTGCATACCATATACATGTGATGTTCATGTTATATTTTTTCCCCATCTAGTGAGGTTCAATATATCTGTGAATGGACATAAATAAAGTTTGTCTTTTGTAGAGAATATATTCAGACCTTGCTTTTTTGTCTTATTAAAATCTAACTTTTGGGGCTTCCCTGGTGGTGCAGTGGTTGAGAGTCTGCCTGCCGATGCAGGGGATGTGGGTTCGTGCCCCAGTCTGGGAGGATCCCACATGCTGTGGAGCGGCTAGGCCCGTGAGCCATGGCTGCTGAGCCTGTGCATCCGGAGCCCGTGCTCCGCAACGGGAGAGGCCACACAGTGAGAGGCCCAAGTACCGCAAAAAAAAAATAAAATCTAACTTTTAATTGCAGTGTTTGTTCATTAACATGTCATTTTTAATTTAGATGAGATGTTCCATTTTTGTTTTACATTGAATTGTTTTGTTTTACATTTTTAATTTATTTTACATATTTTTGGTTTATCCTTGTTTCTTTATTTCTCTTTACCTGCATTACTTTGGACTAACTTTTTTTAGAATTTTACTTTTATATAACTATTTATCTTTGCATTCATTTTTTAAATTTAATTTTTATTTTATATTGGAGTATAGTTGATTTACATTATTGTGATAGTTTTAGGTGTACAGCAAAGTGATTCAGTTATACATATACATATATCTTTGCGTTCATCTTTTAGAGTTGCTCTAAAGATTACAGTATGCTTCTGTAACATTTTATAGTCTATTTAACATTAATATTGTACCAGTATATTTAAAATATAGGAAAGGTTCAAATATGTAGGAAAATGTATTCTATTTTTCTAATATTCACAGTATAATTTTATCTATATCACATCTATAGACATCGTAAAATCATTAATGTAATATTGAATTTGATGTTTTAAATAGTCATATTTTTTTTTTTTAAAAGTTGAGAAAAACAGTGTTTTTTTAAAAAAAATACATACCTATATCCATTATTTCTGATGCTCTTTATTCTTTCTTGAAATTCTAAGATTTAATCTAGTATCATTTCTCTTCAGTCTGAAAAACTTGAGCTTTTGTTGCACTTCAAGTCTGTTGGGGACAATTATTTTAGTTTATTTTAACAGAATATGTCTTTGCTTTGATTCTATTTCGAAGAATATGTTTGCTACGTATAGAATTCTGGATTGACAGTTTTTTTCTTTCAATATTTTATAGATGTTATTTCATTATCCTCTGTCTACCATAACCTTTAATAAGATGGTAGCTACATTTGATTCATTGTTCTCCTTTATGTAATTTTTCATTTTTCACTAATCGATTTCAAGATTTTTTTCATTGCTTTGATTTTCACTAGTTTGACTATGATGGGTCTTGATATGATTATCTTTATATTTATTCTGTTTAAGTTGCCTAAGCTTGTTGAATTTGTGAATTTATATCTCTAATCACACTGGGGAAAATTTCAGCCATTATTTCTTAAATAAATTTTATGCTTCATTTTCTCTCTTCTTTCTGGTACATAAAATATTAGATATTTTAATATTGTCCCATGGGTTCCCAAGGCTCTGTTTATTTTTCTATATTATTATACTTTTTCTAAAGACTGGATAATGTGTTTCTATTGATCAGTAATCAATTCACAAATTCTTTTTTCAATATGAATCTGTTATTAATCTGATCTAGTGAATTAAAAAAAATAGATCATGTTAGGTTTATAAAATTAGTTTCTTCTTTATATTTATTTCATTTCTAATTCTCAGTGGGGTGTTTCTATCCTGTTATTCATTATACACATATTTTTTTCAGCATAATTTTAAATACTACCTTAAATTTTTTGTCTGTCATTTCCAATATCTCTGTCATTTGGGGGGTGGTCTTTCCTTTTCATGATTGGTTACGTATTTCTGTTCGTTTATGTACTATGTAATTTTGGATTACATACTGGACACTGAATAATGAATTGTAGAGATTCAGAAATTTGCTATGTTCCACTGAAGAATATTGATTTAAAAAAATAGGCAGTTAGCTTGACTGAACTCAAACTTCAAACTCTGTCTTCACCAAGGTGGACAGCAGCTAAAATTTCTCTTCGGTTCTTCAGTCTTCACTAAAGTTCTTGGAATATATCTTCAGCATGTCAGGTTAATTTTTCAGCCCATGATTTGGGCAGAGATTATCCACATTACATGGGGAGCCTAAACAGCAACACTCTCCCTCTTGGATTTCCTCTCTCACTTTCTAGCTGCTGTGATTTTCCTAAATTTTCACTTCCATTTCTTCAAGTCTGTGAGGCTGCAGCTTTTCTATCCCCACATTAAACATCCTACATGGTGAAAACTGGAGCCTATCCTCAGGCTACAACCTGAAAAAAAATGTGAAGCTCAAATAGGAACATTTATTTCTTCCTAATGTCAATTCTCCTCCACTTATTTTTTTCTTTTTTTTACTTTTGTTTACTACTTTTGTTTACTCTCTACTACCTTGAGTTGGTTAGGTTTTCATGTATTGTCCAAGTTTATAGTTGTTGTTTGTGAAAGGATTGTTACTCGTAATTAAACATCATGCTCATTATGTTTGCTTTTCTTATTTTTTAATTTTTAAGGATAGTATGGTTTGTAAAAATACATAAACAATATAAATCTATGTTAAAGAAAAGTTCGCCCCAAGATATACTTCATGGATATGAAATCACACACACACATATACACAGATGTACACCTCCACATTCACTAAGAGATTAACTATTAACTGATTTGTATGTATAGTTCTAGACTTATATCTGTGCTCAAGTATTACTGTATAAAATAATATATTTATATGTGATTATATGTATTAAAAAAACCTGAGATTATTCTAAATCTTATGCTGACATTTTGTTTTATTATGATCTAACAACTACAGCATTCTCATCTTTATCATCAACATCTTCATCATCACGAAATCTAACATTTATTTTTTACTGTATCCCATTTTTACACATGCTAGTACATGGTAGTACACATCTTTACCATACATTATATATGATAAATATATAATTTAAGCAATATTATTGTTTTCTCAAATTTATTGATGAGAAAATTGAGTTGAGTCTAAAATATATTGCCTAAGGCTTACAGCACATAAATAGTAGACTCAGATATATAAATGCAGTCTATATTGAATGCCTAATTTTTTGACAACTTTGGTAGTGTAATGCATCAAAATTTATTCAAATATTCGCCTATTGCACATTAAGAATGGCAATATGGTTAAATTAATGGTAAGATGGTTAAATATTACCAAAACTATAGTGACAAAAAAAGTATACATAAGAAGCATTAAGATACACACTTAGGAAGGTAAGATAAAGACAGATTATTAAGAGTTGTGAATGCTATGCTAGAGACTTTCTAAGTTATGCTTAAACAACAGAAAACCACTAAAAATCTTCAAGCAGTGGAATGATATGATTACAGTGACTTGATCAGCAGTTTGTGTGTCAATTAAAAGTTGCAGGATGTTAGGGCAGGAAGACTAATGATGAAACTATTGGAAAAGTTTGAGGAAGATCATGTGTACTTGAGTCAGGCAGCAGAAAAATAAAATTCTAAATGAATTCTGGAGATAATTTACATAAAGAAGTAAGTTAACAAGTTAATCTCAGTTTAAGACACAAATAACATGTACAAATGCCAAATAAAGTCTAGAAATAAAATAATATTAAAGATGAATCAGAGCAAAGCAATTGTTCTTCAAGTAGCTAGGTAATTGAGGTCCATCTGTTTTCTTCTGGCTTGAGTTGTGTGGAGATGTGTGTTCAACTATGATTCTATCAATCTTTCATTTGCTTCTCTGTCAGAAACAGTTCATATTTACTTTCAAATAATTTCAGCCTTTTATTCAGGAAAATAACATCAGGGAAATGCTCAGACATATGGACTACTATTTAAACACAAAGAAAGTTATCTAAGTTCCCCAGAAGTTTTATATGGTACAACTGTAGCTACAATAGTTAAATTTCAATCAGCAGGTTGTTTAAATTATTTTACTTACTATATTAATAAATTATGTAAAACATATCATCAGTTGTATAATTACAAGGGCCAATACGAATGGGACTTGTGTTTTATACTTGTGTACATTGAACAGACTGTTAATGTTCTCCTCAATAATGCTTAAATCTATAGTGGTTATACAGAGAAAGAGCTGAATGTTTTACATATGTTTCTCTCAGATAACGATATATATTATTTCTGTAATGAAATGTTCTAAAATGTGCTTTATATTCTTTTTGATTAAAAGGAACTAATTTTACATGCATGATTACTTCAGAAGACAGCAATTTGAAACTCATTGAAAATTTTAAACTGAAGATTTTCTCATCTTTGTCAACTATTTCTATTTAATTTTCACAAGCACTACCTTTATTTTTGCTATAGTTGGAATTGCCATTGCTGAGTGGAAAAATATCTGGCTAGATATTTCTTCTTTCATAACATATCTACTTCCATTTCCATATTTATATTAAATCTTAGGGTTTTTTTTTTTTTTTTTGTAAGTGATTGAACTGAAAGTTCAAACAAGCGACTCACTGTCAAGGAATAGGTTACTGGTTTATTAATATTTTAACATTTTCCTAAGCCAAATATTAAAGCAATTGCCATTAAGTAAAGGATTTAAGAATAAACTGTTCCTGGATACAAGAAATATAATTGTTGTCTAGGATAATAGCATTACTTTGAAAGGGTTTTAGCCAAAGTATTTATTACTTACCCAATTAGAACTTTTTTTCAAACATCAATCATAGATTATCAACCTCTTTTTACGATATGTATATTTCCTTTGAAATAAAATATTTTGCATATTCCTATTAAAGAGTCATGGCAATATAAAAAAACATTCCTTGTGGTGATTTTTGTGAGCTGCAAAAATTTGCATTGTTGAAACATTAAATGAAATTAAAATAATAAGATTCTTTTTAGAATGAGGCAATGTCTTTCATGAACATAATTCCTATAGTTGATTTGTTTCACAGAATTATATAGAAGAGTTCAAAATTATGCATGCATCTCTGATATTAGACACATAAGCAGTGCATATAGAAACTTTCTGTGGCATAGAAATAATGAATCAGTTAAATATATTTATTGTGTTCAAGTATATTAATCAAGTCTTGGATAATTTTATTCTTTTTAATGCCATACACAAAATCAGTTTTTGCTTAGTAGAAAACAGTTATTTTAATTTTATACTGTATACTTTGGCAGTCTCTTCTACTTTGGTATAAAGAAGTATTTAAAAAAAAAAAAAAGGCCAGCGAAGTGATTGAAAACACTTATCAACTCAGTGGAGAGTAGGAGGAGCAGCCCTTAATACTGCTTATGATTTACTTCCATCTTCCTGTTCTGTTTTACTTCTAGCTTTACCTGCAATATTATTTGTGTAAATTTTGCTGGGTTATTTACTCTCATTATACTTCTGCTTTCCTATCTTCAAAATGAGTATATTACTAATACCTATATACGAGGATATTTATGGGGATTCAGTGAGACCATATAAAGCACTTAGCCTTATGACTACAACATTGTCACAGAGAGGAGACTGAAGAGAGATTGGCTCAGATGACTGTTTACAGTTATCTTTAACAGATTAAATCCATTGAAAAACTCCAAATGAGGAAGTAAGGAAAATCCTCTGGCAGAGAGACCTTATTCCTTATTCCCAAAATATACTGTTTCGTCCCTTGTATTTGTGAGAATAGTATCTCTTATAGGCCAATTCTGTGAATTCTTTAAGACTGGTCAGGGATGTTGCCTCATTAAAGCTATCCTTGTTATTTTTTCTTTGCTTCCTGGTTAATTATTACAGAATATTAATCTCATAACTAATAGAGTAAAAGCCTGCTCATATAATTTTTTTTAATCATTCACATGTGCTCATTTTAGAGGTTTTTCTTTAAATTATTTATTTATTTTATTTATTTATTATTTTTGGCTGCATTGGGTCTTCATTGTTGTGCATGGGCTTTCTCTAGTTGTGGCAACCAGGGGCTACTCTTCGATGCAGTGCATGAGCTTCTCATTGTGGTGGCTTCTCTTGCTGCTGAGCATGGGCTCTAGGTGCGTGGGCTTCAGTAGTTGTGGCACGCAGGCTCAGTAGCTGTGGCATGCAGGTCCTAGAGCGCAAGCTCAGTAGCTGTGGCGCATGGGCTTAGTTGCTCTGCAGCATGTGTGATCTTCCCAGATCAGGGCTCGAACCTGTGTCCCCTGCATTGACAGGCGGATTCTTAACCACTGGGCCACCAGGGAAGTCCCCCTGCTAATATAATTAACACATATTAATTCAACACATATTTGTTGAGCGTTTACCCCATGAGCAGTAGAATGCTAGTTATGGGTGGTACAAAGAAGAATAAGCCAGCCAGCCAGAGCAAAATTTCACATAAAAGTCCAGCAGAGGGTTGCTTCAGCCTGACCCTCCCAGCGAACCCTGGCATACATATTTAAGCCTAAGAGTTTTCACAATTTAAAAGTTGAGGGAGCTGGGCTTTCCTTGTCTTCTAGGCCACAGCCATTAACTAAGGGCTCCCCCAGAAGAAAGAAATTCCCCAAATTTCTGACTCTCTGCATTGGATACAAAGTGGTTCCAACAGCCTGACCTCAATAAAAAAGTCATGGGTGAAGGTTTTTGGAGGCAAATCACATTTAAATTGGTGAAAAGCAGCATGCAAAAACTATAAAAGGTATACAAGATGATCTGAGGAAGCACCAGACATTCCCACTACACATTTGTAGTGTATGTTTTATGATGATTAAATAAAATTATCCACGTAAACATTTAACTGAGTTCCTAGCAAAGAACAGAGAACTGTATAAGCATTAGCTAGTTCTTAAAGTATTTAGGGTAAGTGAAAGATCTTCTGGAATTGACAGGTGGGTGCCAAACCTAGCTTAGGTGGGGGAAGGAACCCAGAAAAGATGTCAGGAAAATCTTCCTAGAGGAGTCAGAATCCATGCTGTCTCAACACATGGTCAACCCAGTGAATAGAACTATAGGCATTAGAGAAATGGAGAGAGGGATGGACAAGGGGAGTGTGAAAGGCAGAGAGAGCAGCGGCTATAAAAGTCAGCAACAAGAAAGAAAAGTCATTAGAGGAATGCAGGTATTTCCATGTGACCTGAGTAGAACACCGGGAGAGAGAAGCTATGGAGGTTAATGAGCCATATTAATGACACTTTACTTTGGGGTTTGTTCATTCATTCATTCATTTATTCATGTAGACATTCACTCAACCGATGTTTACTGAGGGTCTCTTACAGACCAGGCACTTTTAAAAAGTTTAATAAGATATACATCAGTAAAGATCACTGTATTTGTGACTTACAATCAAGAAGAAAATCAGGGCTTCCCTGGTGGCGCAGTGGTTGAGAGCCCGCCTGCCGATGCAGGGGACACGGGTTCATGCCCTGGACCAGGAAGATCCCACATGCCATGGAGCGGCTGGGCCTGTGAGCCGTGGCCGCTGAGTCTGAGCATCCGGAGCCTGTGCTCCGCAATGGGAGAGGCCGCAACAGTGGGAGGCCTGCGTACCGCAAAAAAAAAAAAAAAAAAAAAAAAAAAAGAAGAAGAAGAAAATCAGACAATAAACAAGCAAAGTGCATAAGTAAAATAGTATGTTAGATAGTGATAAAAGCTTCAGAATAATGAAAAAATAATGTAGCATAGGGCATAAGAGAAGGCCAGGGGTAAGGAGGAGGGAGGTTATATTTTTAAAGTGTGGTCAGAGTAGGTGTCATTGGAAAGGCAACATGTGAGTAAAGACTTGAAGGAACTGTACTGAGGAACTGACATGACTGATATATTAGGGGAAGAGCAAGGAGGCTAGTGTTGCTGAGAAGAACAAGCACAGAAGAGAGTATTAATAAAGGATATCAGGGAAGTAACAGGAATCAAGGCCTTGTAGGCCACTGAAGGCACTTTGTCTCTTGCCCTGAATGAGGTGGGGAGTGATTGCACAGTTGTGAGTAGAGGAGTGAGATGATCTGAGTAGTGTGTTTAAAAGATGACCCTGATAACCACATTGAGAACTGACAGGGGGAAGGGGTGATATAAGCAGTCCAACCAATTAGGACCTTATTGCCAGAGTCAAGGTGAAAGATGATGGTGGCTCAGAAATGTGTGGTAAGAAATGGTGATTTTGAAATATATCCTGAATGTGCAGCTGAGATCTCCTGGTAAACTGACAGTGTATGAAGGAAAGGAGTCAAGAATGACTCAGAGTTTTCGGCTTTGGGCACCTGGAGGTATGGAGTTGCTGATAATTACAATATGAAGACGATGAGTGAGGCATGTTGGGCATGGGTAGGGGCGGGATCGATTCAGTTGGGATTAGTTGTGAATGAGATGTGCTGTCAGGCATTCAAGTGTAATGTCAAGTAAATAGTAGCATATGTATTTTGATTTTTGGAATGAAGTCTAGTTGAAAATATAAATTTGGAAGTTGTTTACATATAGGTGGTATTTAAAACCATAAGACTAGGGCCTCCCTGGTGGCGCAGTGGTTGAGAGTCCGCCTGCCGATGCAGGGGATACGGGTTCGTGCCCCGGTCTGGGAGGATCCCATATGCCGCGGAGCGGCTGGGCCCGTGAGCCATGGCCGCTGGGCCTGCGCATCCGGAGCCTGTGCTCCGCAACGGGAGAGGCCACAACAGTGAGAGGCCCGCATACCGAAAAAAAAAAAAAAAAAAAAAACCATAAGACTAAATGAGATTACCACAAAAGTGAGTCTTGTTGGAGAAGAAAAGAGGAAAGGGTTTTATGTAAAGATGTAATTGTTGGGGTGGTCGTTGGATGGTGGCACAGAGAGGATACTTAGACTTCTCTCCAGCTCTGATTTGTTCATCTTTAATATGTAATTCGAAAACTGACATTGGTAAACTTGTGACTTTCGACCATTTGGCAAGTTTTCTGGGAGCACTGCTAAGAATTACATCTCTACTCAGAACTCGTATTAAATATCTATTGTTGCATAAAAGCGACTTAAAACAACAGTCGTTTATTATCTGAGTTTGTGTGGGTCAGGCTTAGCTGAATCCTCTGCTTCAGGGTCTCTTACAAGTCAAGGTGTCAGTCAAGGTTACATTCTCATCTGAAGGCTCAACATGAAGAACAATCTTCCGTTCTCCTTCACCGTTGATAGAATTCAGTTCCTCAAAGGTCATTAGATTGGGTGTTTCATGCCTTCCAGAGACCATCCTCAGTCCCTTGCCATACATCATACACACGGGCTTCTGCAGCTTGTTTCATCAGAGCAAGCAGATGGGAAGAGGCAGAGAGAGAGAGAGAGAGAGAGAGAGAGAGAGAAAGTCCTAGGATATTTATAATCTAATCTAATCCAGAAAGTGTTATCTCATTACTTTTGCCATATTCTATTCATTAGAAACGAGTCAGTAGGCCAGCACATACACAAGGGAGGGGATTTCACAGGACTTGAATGTCAGGAAGTAGGATTATTGCAGACCATATCAGACATTGCCTACCACACTACACATATTTTAAAATAGTTATAGCTTTAAATATTATTAATTATATTTACTAACAAGTTTAAATTCCTTTCTTGATCTCCTCTATACACTCCTAGAAAGATCATCTTTCCTTTCCACAAACCATTCACTTGCTTCCTAACATTGCAGTTAATGTTTTTGTGTGATACTCATCATTTTTGTATGATACTTAACAGTCTGTTGCCGGGTGTTGGTTAGTATAGGATTTCCAAGCTCTTAATATTGATGCCAAGAACTATTTGTCCATAACACCTTTTTCTTGTAAGATTTAGGCAGAGCATGCATGTGTAATTATCAGAAAAAGTGATTAACCATTTAGGGATTTTTTTACCTTTGAAATAAATGTGTATATGAACTCGAGTAAAGGAAACTAGAAAAGTGTCTGGTTTTTGGAGTGAAAGACACTAGCTGTGATCATTTAGCAAGCCTCATTGTCTCTTTTTATTTGTTACCCTCCTTCACACACACCCCTGCACACTACAACATACATTCACGTACAGATGTGTTTGTTTAAAAAACTCAAAAACTTAATATTACCATAAGTAATAGGTTTTGCCAATGACAGTTCTGTTCTTAATTACTAAGCCCCGCAAATTAATTTGGTTCTGTAGCATTGCTCATTTCAATTTTTTTCTCTGCTTATTTCTGTTTGTCATTTTCTTGCTGCCCCCTTGTTTCAGACTCCCACTGCCAACAGCTGAGATAATATCCTCCCACCCCAACATCTGGTTCCTGCCACCAAAGTTTAGCCCTGTGCAACAGCCAAATACAGATGTGAGCCTAATGATCTCTAATTACCAGTCCCGATATGCATTTGCATCTCAGTTGGTGACAGATTGGAAGAAAATGTGAATAAAATACCTACATTTATATCATGCTTTTCATCATGTCTATTTTAAAGAAATATCTTTTACATTCCAGTACAGAGTCAGCTCCCATTTTTCATCACTCTGTGTTGCTAAACCCTAGATAAGGGGATTAGTAAAAATTTTCCATAAGAACATCAGCTAGGCATTTGAGAATCATCGATAAGTTATAGATCAAGTGCACAATAATTTTAAGTTGTAAAAATTATAGAGTATGGTAAATGCAGAATTGTAGAGGTTGGGCTTTCCTTGACTTTAATGATGCATCTAGGAGAAATTACATGGCCATACACTTCTCTGAAGAGAGAGTATTCCAAACAGAAGGAACAGCCTATACAGTGAGTGACATATTTATAAAATATATCAGTTAAAATATCTACGCTTTAACAGTACCAGGCATCTAGAAAGGCCATTTCACTTTCTCCTTAGTCCTTTAAACATACTTGGAGAAAAATATACCATGTGTTTTGTTTCCAAATATACGGAGTAGTTATAGTTCCCCAAAACCCGTATCATTTGAGATTCTATCATTCATCATTGAGGAATTTTAAAAAATGAAGAAAAATGGGATTATGAAAGCCCTCATAAGTATGTCCATGGTCATTAAAATAAAACAATATGGTACATTAAACAAAGAAAATATCAATTCTATTGTATTTTAAATATGCTAGAATTGATCCTGAGAAAAATATCCATGTATGGTCTAAAAATAGGCTCTTTCTCCAAGGTTCCACAAGATACTTGAAAACTTAATTTGCTTTACGGATAATATTAATTCTAAAGGGAATTTTTCCAAATGGCATCTACATTTAGATTTCAACCTCCCTGATTGTGTTACAGTCCCCGAAATGAAACAGTCCCCAACACATGATGCTATTGGCTTTTGTTAAATACATTGTAGCTGCTTCAGGTTGGATTCTTAAAGGATTGGGAATACTCTCTGCTTTCTCTCTTTCAATGCTTCCCTGTCAAGACTTTTATTCTCCATGCACAACTACCTCTTGCTTAATTGACAACTCCTTCTATTTCTAACTTCACTCTTTTTACTTTTCTCTCTCTCTCTCTCTCTTTTTCCTAACCAATGTAGCTTAATCCTTATGAGCAGAGATTGGGGGCCAGATAAAATGTGTGTTTATCCTGGATCCAACACTTAAAGACAATTTCTCACTTCAGACAAGTTACTTACACTCTCTTAGCCTCAAGCTCCTAATTTGTAAAAAGAAGCAACTATATCTGCAAAAGACTGTGGTTACCATTAAATGAAATGATGAGGGTAAACAGAGTAGAGCCTGGCAGGTAGAAAGTAGTTGGTAAATGGTGGCTACTGTGAAGATGATGATAATGATGAGGAGGAATACAAGGATGACACCCAACAGAAGGGGCTCTTTTCTGCTACCAATAAAATTCTTCCATTTATAAAAACATAAAATGGATTAGAAAGCAAAACTGCATATGCTAAAATACCAAATGTATGATTCATATATCCAGTATATTAATCAGAATGAGGGTCTAAATATGTAAATATCCATTGAGTTACATACATTTCAGATTAGTGTGCTTTTTACACTCATGTATTTTACACCTCAATTAAAATGTTAAAAGAAAATATATTATTGGTATTATCTGCAAATTAAGCTATGAAGGCATTCAGAGATATCCTCATAGACGTAACTGAAAGAAGATATTTATCATAAAGTCATAAACTTGTGTTGTGGCTTAGGCTTCTCTTAACCTGTGAAGGAGTTTATCCCTAATTTAAAGTGAGCAATTGATATTTGTTGGTTAACTTAGTGAAGTACATTTTTATTACCATGTGCCCATCTTGAGATTAATCTCTGTTCCTGTCCTTACCTTTCCTAAGTCTCTAAACTATTCATGTTATCCATTTTTATTATATGTTTGGCTGACTATTACCTCTAGCCAGAGAATCCTAGAAGTTAGATTTTCATTGCTTGGAGAATGCTGGAGTAAAACATAGTGAGACAGTTATTTTGTATCCTTTGTCCAGTTACTCACTGGGAGGCAGTGTAGTGTAGTGGTTAACAGCATGATCTTTGGATTCAGATAGTATTAATAACTAATAAAAATTGCAAATTTTCATATAGTGCCTACTAGGGGCCCAATACTGATTTAGTACTTTGCAAATATTAAATACAAATATCATTCTATTCCTAGGACAATCCTATAAGATGTGCAAATAGCATCCTGGGAAAGATTAAGAACACAACTTTAGGAGTCATTCAACCAGGGTTCAGATCCTAGCTCCAAACACAAATCTGTTGAGTGACCATGGACATGTTACTTAACATCTCAGAGCCACAGTTTTTTCTGGTGCTAAATGCAGGTTGTTTCATGTTAGGGTTTGATTAGGGGAGCTGACTGCTCTGAGTGAAAGAGGATAAGGAATAAATAGGAATTCGATTTTATAATTATGGGATTATTCTATATAAGAATATTGCCTCTAGTTTTAGATCTGGTCAGCTGAGCAGGCAGTCAGGTAGGAAAGTGGACATGAAACAGAGGTGAATAAGGACAAACTGGAACCCATGAGAACAAACTGGAAGATACACGGTCAATTGCTACCCACATTGATCTCACACCACCTCCAGGCTTGATGATATGGTTGACTTGCTGGAAAAATTGGTACCTGTCAGCATATTGCTGCACACACCTGGCTAAAGATTCAAAGGAGCTGAACAAGCTTGGCAGGAGCTGGACTAGCTGCACACCCTGAGTACTGCCTCATGTCAACTAGGTGTGCCAGTCAGCCCCACACAGAACTTCAGAATGTAAAAACGGATGTAATACCATTTACACCTTCTAATTCTCACATAAACATGTGTATGTGTGGCCAAACTTAGCCCAGAACCATACAGAAGAGAGGATTTTGGAGATAATAATAATAACCTCTCAGAGTGTTTTTGTGAAGGTAACAAAAATGATAGCTTTAGAGAACAAATACTGCATGTGGTGGAAATAGAACAGACAAATATAAAGACATATTCAGGCAAAGCCTGACAAATGTCAGCACCCAAGATCTTCCAATAGAAGAAAAAGATGTAAAGACTTTCAATTTAAGGCTTACTTCTAATTTATTTAAAATAAGAGGTTTTTCTAACATTTGCCTTCTCCCCTGACCCTGAGTTTTAAGGATTTCTAATAAGGCCTGTCACTTACAGAGATGTTCCATATAAGCTGGGATTGGAAGGTAACTGGCAACCAGTTTTTAAAAAAATTTTTATTGGAGTATAATTGCTTTACAGTGGTGTGTTAGTTTCTGCTGCATAACAAAGTGGATCAGCTATACATACACATATATCCCCATATCTCCTCCCTCTTGCGTCTCCCTCGTACCCTCCCTATCTCACACCTCTAGGTGGTCACAGAGCACTGAGAGCTGACCTCCCTGCTGGCAACCAACTTTTAGTTCTTTCTCAGTTCAAGGGATACTTCACTATTCTGATCCCTGTAGAGAAGTTCTAATCCTTCTCTATGCTGAGGTTATAAAGAAGAGGAAGTCTGTATTTTGTACAGGTTTGAAACTTAAAATATATTTTAAAGGCAAGATGTGTGATTTATAGATATATTATCATGTATCAGTATCAATTACCAGTCAATTGCAGTGATGACTTTCCTTCTTCGTGTTCTTAAGATTCTCAGAGGACTTTCCCAAGTACAATAAGTTGCAAATATTTTATTACTTAGTAATGATTAATGCACAAAAACATTGTATCAATGTTCACTCTTCAAAAAAACTGAATTATTTTAAGTGAAATAGTTCATTTTCTTTGGATATTTTAAAGAAAGCATATTCTACTTTATTGGAATATCCACTTCATTATTTCCAGCAATGGAACCATGCCTGTGATGGATTACATTTCCTGCCAGTACATCCATGTTTCCTAAAACACACATTCAGTCTTTTTAACATTCTCTTTCTCTCTTTCTCTGTGTCAGGAAGAAATATATGTATTGTTCACTTCTGTGATTTGTCAGTACAATTACAAGTAACTGAAATGCTAGAATTACACACACACACACACATACATATATATATAGCCTGTTGCAGAAAGAATTTTATCCCAGTGCTATTTATTCAGTAGAAACTAATTTTATTCTTTCTGTTTAGTCTTTATCAAAGATATTTTCCTTCAATATAATACAAAAAGTTTACTGCTAATGAAAAGAAAGCATTTACATGCCTGGGATAGGTCATACATCATACACTAGAATATAGAATGTTCATTGAAATTCAGTGTTTGTATAGTTATCTTTAGTGAGATCATGGAAATAGATGTTTTTTTTTATTTTGGAAGAGAATACCATTATGACTAGTAAGCTATTATACTTATAGTATGTCTTGCCATAAAATTGAAGAAGAAGCCTCAGTTGGAGTTATGTAAAACTATGGAATCATTTTTAAATGAAACAAGACAGTTAAGTGTTTTTCAATTGTTTTGTACCATGCCAACAAAATTTGTTCTCTTAAACTATTTACTTCAATTCAAAATATCTCTACACCCTACCTGCTACTTTAGAGTAAGATAAGGTCCGGTCCTGTTACAAATCTTTGTGTTGTTAAGTGCCACTCCTTTATCATCTTCATCACAGTTATAAATTTACAATTATTTTGATGTTTACTTAATGCTGGTGTATGTAAGATAATGCCAAGACTGTAAGTTCTGGAATGACAGAGGTAGTGGCTTTTAGATTCACGATTTAGTCCTTTGCTTCTAACACAAGGAGAAGCACATAGCAAAAATAAATAGTTATTCAATTATTTAATGTACAATGTTATTTTAATCTATATTTTTACTTTTTGACATTTTGTGTCCTGTTAAAAACAGCATCAAAATGCTTGAGTCAAGGCAGTATCACAAATTCAAACTTATCAGAGAATTTAAGAAAATCAGTTAAAACATTTGGTGAGTAAAAGCCTAGTACCTGATGCTACTGGGCCTGATGAGACAGTGAGAACAACGAACTACCTTCTACAGTTCCAGCCTCACCTATTAACTATGCCTCATTCACTTTGGCAAGTCACAGAGCCACGTTGGACCTCTGTTTTCGCAGTTTAACCTAGGGAGTTTGGAATGTATTCTTAATATCCAAGCTGAGCCCCAAGATTTTTTTCAGTGGTGCCCTAGAAATCAGTCTCTGAGTGCGTTGGGGTCTCCCTTCTTCCCTTAAACTAGAATAATTACACCATTTCCTTATTTGGCTCTCAAATACCCTGACTCTACATAGAAATATCTATAGATATCATTTTCTAGGCTATGAGAATGGATGAAAATGGTCTTTTGTCCACAGTCATCACCTCAGGTGCCAAAAGTGATAAATGTGGCAGAGTAGGATTTTATTTCTTTCTATAACTTCTGTTCTAACAACAATAATTGAACCCTCACCATGGAAATGTGTGCTTACAATATGTTTGGATATTATGTGTACTAAAGTGTGAAACCCGTCCTGAAAAGAGTATTACAATCAGATTTTTTAAATGGGGTAGAGTGTTGAACTATAAAACTCCTAGGGAAGGGAAAGGGCAAAAGAGAGTTGATTCCTCCTAGCCTTATTTATTTAACCCTTATTCCAAAAGGAATATAAAGGTTAACAAGTGATTATATATCATTTATACATAACCTGGACATACATAGTCATGTTTTGTTCTAAATATTCATCATTTCTTGGTACTGTCCCTCAAGGACATCAAAGGATGAGCACTTAAAGTCATTTTGATTTCTAAAAATGTGTGGTTTGTGCCTCAGTTATGTATAGAGGAAACTGTGTTTCCCTTGCACAGGTAAAACAGGAGGTAGTATCCAGCCTCTGACATGTTTACAGGAAGCACACATTGCTGATGATAAAGATGAAGGGTTTGGGGGTCCAGGAACCACATGTGCTATAGGTCCACATTTCTGAAAGGCAGAGAACTCTAATTGTCTGGGCTATTTTAGCTTCTGATAAGAAGGCTCATGGATACAAATGTATCTGAGGACAAACAGAAAAACAAACAAAAACACTTTCCTCCTCTTTTTCTTCCCTTGGTGTTATTTCAAACAAACTCAACACGTTCAACATTTATGAGCAGAATAGCCCATTGCTACGTTTCCCTGGGCAGAGATAAGAAGATGTATTTGTTGAAACTAACTTTTCAAGTGGCACTAATATCATTTGGAGATAAGTAACTCAGGCAAGAAGAAATCTAAGCATAGTGGAAGCTCTGTCTCATGTTTGGATTTTGACAGTCTCAACATTTGCAACCTTTGTAGGTGGGATGAGAGAGAAACAAATAATACAGAGTTCATTAGGGATGGTTTTATAAGGACTTAGGAGTCTTATTTCCCCTTTCACCCAAGAATGAATGAAATGGTAGTTAAGGTCCAGGAAACTTAGCACAGAAAGCCCCCAGAGCAGGTCTAACAGGGTAGTAATAGGAAGTAAGTTTATTTGAGCAGTTGTGGGATCAAAGTTCAAGAAACTGAGCCAGTTTAAGAAGCAGCATGAATTTGAGAATAGAACCTTTGATTTTTAATTTAAAGATATGTTTTAGTGTCTGCTGTTACCTACTAGATGTGGAATCTTGGGCACATGTTTAACCTCTCTTTGCTGGTTTCATCACACACGAATAGGGACACATCACCCACCTCTCTTAGTTGAGGGGACGATTACATAAGGTAAAGAGCCAAATATGCTTCCTGGAACTTTTATTTATCTTTTGCTACATAAAACATTTATGTCACTCATCTACTCAGTAGGTTCTGGGAATCTAATGGTAAGATAACACAAAGTCTCTGTTTTAATGGAGATTAAGTTCTAATAGAGAGATAAATAATAAATAATCACAAGGATAATATATATGTATAATTGTAGGTGCAATTGAAATAGAGTATTTATAGAAAAGCCTAGGGGGAAATTAGAGAGATTATTTATATTACTTTAGGACTATGAAGAGAAGATACACGATTCTGGGACAGTGATAAGGAGGGCATTTGAGTTCATACAGAGTGGGGACAGAGCGAAGGTGGAGTGATGAAGAAAAATCCCTGACGTAGTATTGAGTCAAAACTCTGAAGAATGAGTTGGAGGGACCTTGAAAAAGTGACATGAAGTTGGAGAAGAGCAGCCTAAACACCAGTGGAAAAGGAAGTGAAGAAAGAAAGCCAGTGCTTTGGCACAGGGACAGGAGAAAGAAAGTTGCCTTCTCCAAACTGCAAGAAAGCCAATGTGATTAGGGTATGGAGAGAACCAGTGGAGAAAGGATGAAGAGAGGACCGAGGCTTTAGATGAAGTCCTGTAGGCATGTGTAGCAACTTAATATTTCTTGTGATAATATGGGGAATAATAACAGGCTTTTATCAGAACAGTTGCATTGTCAGCATGTATTTGAAAAAAAAAAAATCTTCACCCAGAATGTACTGTGTGAATTGATTTTGCCAAATTACGTCATTAGTTTAAGAGCTTTATTTTCACTGGGGTGAAATTGGTACCAAAAATTGGGAGATGGGGCATTAATCTTATGGAATAAGAAACTGACATTTCTTTAGAGATTACCTAGAGTCATTTATGCCTGGAAGGGATACGAAAAACAAGTTTGCTGTTTCTGTAGTTGATATTTAAATGATATTATGTGGAGTTAAATATGAAATGCAGTGGTTTATAGAAAAGAGGGAATTGGGGAAAGTGATAGCATAAACTTCCTTAAACACTTTGTAAACTTGAAATAAGAATAAGTAAACTCTTTAGACTATTTGCTGTATTCCAGGCACCATAATAAATGTTTTACAGGAATTATTTTATTAAATCTGACAGTAACCCAGTCAGTTAAACACATATTATTGGATTTTACAGTTAAGGAAACTGAGGACTTCAAAGTTAAGGATTGGTCCAGGAGCTTAACTGGTACCAAATGCAAACAAAGTTTGAATTCAGAGTATGTGATTTTAACCTTTATGCCACACTATCTACTTATTTCAAAATAAATGTCTCCTTAATAAGCCTATCCTTTTTTTTTTATATCATAGTGACCAGGGGAGCTGACTTGGTCTGCCTTCCCACTGCCTTTCTCTACTCTATGTTTAAAGCTCTCCCTTTCTTCTTCCTCCTTTCCTGGGTCTCTTGCTCTTTCCCATCCCCTCCTCTCAAATTTTTCATTGCTATTTGAGGCTAGCAAATTTAAAGCCCTCATTTCTACTGCTTTGTAGGACTTTTTCATCTGTCTCCCCTGACTGATCTCCCCTTCTCTGATTATGCTTCCATCACCATCGGTTTTGCTTTCTAAGCAAGATGCTTAAGTCATAGGGCTTCCTCTCTGATGATCACCTATAGAAGTCTCCTTATGGCCATCAGTAGTTGCAAGCTGAAGATTTATTCCTTCATTGATCTGCATCAGTATTGTGAAATCTAGCTCACCTTTTTGGATATCCTTGACAGGGTGGGTCAGGAATGAAAACTAAGCCCCGAGTTCTAAAAATATATTTTAAGTCTAGATTTTAATAAAATTTGAAAATAACAACTTTCAACTACTTATTTCGATTACACCCAGTAATTTTTTTGTCATGTCAAAAACTTAAAATAGAATCAAAATATTATTTTCTTAATTACAGAAAGAGACATATGCAAACTGGGAAAATGTACTGTGGAATTGGAAGAGAATCATAAATGGTCACCACTGAAGTGGCTTGCATTTTCTTTTTTCATGAAATATGCGGTAGGAAGTAGTATTAACAAAGTAGCTTCAAAAGCATCCAGGTAATTTATTCTGAGTGAGAAGTGAAATCATTATTCAAGTACTTAGCTTGTCAAAGTGTTATAGAGTCTATTTCTCGCCTGTTCAAGATGGAGGCAGGTGATTCCAAGAAAGAAATTATAAGGTACAGTGGGCCAAAAATTTTAAGAATAATTCAATAAAAATTCTCTCCTCTCCCCGCTTCTCCAGTGAAATTTGGAGCCACTTCATTTGACAACTTTATAATTTTGAGCACAAAAACAATACCAACAGGAAGGAATGTGAAATGAACCCCAAACTGAGAGTTCAAGTATGGCTTGGCAATGCATGTATAATCAATACTTATCAACCCCTCAAGGATTCGTAAACGAGTGTGTTAAGATGAGAAGGCTATTATGTTCTGTATCATTAGCAAGATGTCCTGCTGGATTTGTTTGTTTGTTTGTTTGTTTGTTTTTAGGCATTGTTCTATGTTGATACTTTTCTTCATAGAAGTAAAACAAAAATGATTTAAAAAGGAGATGTAACCTTGACACTGTATTTGAGATTCATCATAGGGAAAATGTAAGAAAGAAAGAAAAGGGGTAAGGTAGGGAGATGGAAAAATACTATATGGATGGAGAGACGGGGCAAATAGAGGAAGCTAAAAGGACTATATCAAATAGCTCTGTTAAAAGTGCATTGAAATAGCAGTTGGTACAGAATCCTGATGCATTGAATCTCTCCTTGCACACAGCTACCTCTTTCTTCATCTTACTCAGGCCAGCCATTCACCCCTTTAGGGCTTTGCATGGCTATTTTGGCCTGGGATGCTCTTCTGAATATTCATTCAAGGAGAAGCTGTTCATTTACTTATTCAGTGTCTTCAGGTCTTTACATAAATATTACCTTCTCAGCATGGTCTACCCTTTTCATCGAATTTAAAACTATAACCTATATACTGACATCTCCTCCTCCCACCCTGAATCTGTCAAACTTGTGACATGTTTACTCTATGCTATTTTTTCATAGTGCATTTGCCTAATATATCATCTTACTATGTATTATGTGACAGGTTAAAAATGTTCCGAAATGAGAGAAAATTAAAATGGTAAAGGACTGTAGTCATTCATGCTTTCTTTACTATGTTAAGAAAGAGGGACAAAAGGAAAGGAAGAGGTGAGTTATTGTGTTTTTTAATTAAAAAAGAAAAACAACAACAGCAGAAGGTGGAAATGTAAGAAGTATAGTACTAGGGGATTTTTTTTCCTGAGATTATGAAGAATGGATATTTGAAAGCAAACTTGCTATTGCTTCCAGATGAGCCATGGAATAGGTGTGGATAAACAATATCTGGGGGGGGAAGGGTTTTGTTATATTTCTGATCATTTGGAGAGCATTAATGTGTGTATCTCCCACAGTAATTATATTCAATTCCCCCAAATCAAATGTAGTCCAGAAGTTCTGAACAGGTGACTGCTGGCTAAATCTCACCACTGGATGTATTTTATTAGGTGATGATGGCAATTTTAAATGTAAAAAATGTGAAAGACTTTAGCTGAGCTGGCAGCTCCTCAGGCCCTCAGAGTTGTCCTACACGCAGCCTGCTCAGGCTGGTTACCTGCAGGACCTCTCTGTACATTTGAATCTCTCATCCTACCTCTATCCCTTGAGTCACCATAGGACATTCTTTCCTTGCTTTAGATCAAAATTTCAAATAAAAAGTCAAAATTCCAAATATTACTTCAATGGATATGTTTTATTTAATCAGATTTTTAAAAATGAGTGGCCAATAGACTGCTTTTAATTGTTGGGTCTGTAACAGTCCAGGGGAGATTCTGCAGTTTACAAATGGAATGAGTTCATTCATAAGGGTAAGATAATTTCCCGAGTATATACAACATCAGTGCACCAAGCCCTTCCTTTGAACTAATCCATAATCATGTTGTGAGTCTCCAACAGAATCCAGCAGACCATTTCGGGTTTCAGAAAACCTGTTTTTCTATTTTGAAAGAGATATCTGGAGGGAAAGATGTTATTGGAGGAAATCCAGCATATTTTCAACTTTTCCCAAATTGGTGGCACGTCTGTGATTTGATTTTTCTATTAACACTGTGGCAGCTAAGGATACATAGAACTATTTTTCTTTTTTTTTTTTCTCAATCTTTGATGATTGGGAGCTTGATCTAAATTTCACCTCCAAATATATGATACTGCTCATTTGCCCTTCTTATTTCACCACAAACCTTTGGTGCCCCCATGTTAAGGCAAGATGTTACCTGATAACAGCTTTTGATTAGATTTGGTCTTTTCAGGACCAGGTTGGGAACTTTTTCTGGCCTTCAGTGACAATTCATAATTGTTTCAAAACAGGCATTTCTGTTACATTTATAACTTATGCCGAAATGACCATATCCACCTCAAGCTGTAACTCCAAATGAAGCATATTCATGTGTCTGAAAAAAAACTTACTTTCCTTTAGTTGAAACAACATCACCCTTTATAGTTATAAATAAATAAATCTCTAAGGGAGAGTGAAATCATGGTTAGGGAACTTAGGCAAGAGTGACACAAGTAGAAGAAAAGACCTATGAGACAGCCCAAAGTTTACATTTTGACAGAAGTTAAATTAGCCGTTTTAAATGTCATTCTATAGAATGTCACTGAGAATGAGTAAACAAGTTAATTAGTTTGGTTTTCTTTGTTCTTTTGCTAAATCTAGCCAAACAAAACATGATTCCAAAAGCAGAAATAAAGAAAAGGGGGAAAAAATGCTGTTTATACCCCTTAATCCTAAATTTCCTGATTTGGGGTCTTTCTGTTTCTGGTAATGTGTTCATTCAAACATAAATGCAATCGGCATCAAAGGCTTAACATTCAGATTAACCACTTTTTGGCATCTCACCTCTTTTTAGTTTGAACTTGGAATCTCCTCCATGTACAGACCACTAATGAGAAAATCCTTGCTTATGAATTCAGTTCAGAATGGGAGCAGTTTTCCCCCTCTCTCCTTTTGCATAATGTCGGCTTTGAAGTCAGGCAGTCCAAGAAAGTGATTGATCTTGCCCAAGTTCATAACTTTTTCAAAGTACTGCAGATATCATTAAATTTTAATTAACCCTTTGAGCTCCTTCTATGATGTAAAAATGAGGGAACATCAAAGGCTCCTGTGTTGGAGCAGCAGCAGCATCTTTTGTGCTCACATTGCTTTTTAGAAGATATCTCAGATGCAAATATTTCAATGGGGTCTTCAGCTTTGTGTGTGTGTGTGACATTGTTATGCTGTTGCAGGGTTAGAACTAAAATCTGTTGTTAGTCTTTCAAAGCTAGTTATTTAAGCATTGCTGTTGATCAGGGCTTAGAAGTGGTATATCTTGCCACCTCTTCCACATACAGCATTGTAATCAAGGAGTCCAGTTAAAATGTCACTCACTCAGTCTGTATCTTCTTGTGTTGTTGTCCTTCACCAGCTCTCGTTCATAATTAATCTCATTTCAATCTTATGACAACGTGTAATATTCTGCATGTGTCTTGGAAAGTCACACAGTTGCATTCAGATCTGCTGGATGAAGAAACTAAGGTAGATAGGGAAGCATGTACTGCCAGGGGTTATGGGATTTGAGGCTGTAAGTGTAACGTGTAAAAGAGGAGCTTTTCTTGAAGCATTTAGCAAATATTTATGGAGTGTACACTCAGTGCCAAGCATTGTTTAAGTATGTAGTCACTGCCCTTGTTAAATCCACATTTTAGTGAAGCAGAATTTGCAAACTGAGGCATTCACGTGCTTGTGCTTCTTACTCTTTATAACAATCACTATCAAAAGAGTACTTGAGGGCTTCCCTGGTGGCACAGTGGTTGAGAGTCTGCCTGCCGATGCAGGGGATGCGGGTTCGTGCCCCGGTCCAGGAAGATCCCACATGCCGCGGAGCGGCTGGGCCCGTGAGCCTGGCCGCTGGGCCCGCGCATCCGGAGCCTGTGCTCCGCAACGGGAGAGGCCACGACAGTGAGGCCTGCGTACCGCAAAAAAAAAAAAAAAGAAAAAAAAAAAGAGTACTTGAATGCTTCCTAGTCCACCAGTGATTATTATTAGGCCACTGGGCAATGTCACCAAGTACAGGGGACCCAGGATCCTAATGTCCTGCACATATCATTTGAGATAGAGCATATCTCATGTGATGATTAGAAATGAAGAAACTTGTGTGATTGGACACAGGTGACTCTTACTTGTGCCTTGCTTTCTTCACACTGCTACCTATTTTCTACCTTCTTGATAAAGTTAAATGAGGTCATGCACATGTGTGTTTTGAAATATTACTGTCTTAATAGTATTAAGTTTAATGGTTTTAAGCTTGCTATTTAGATGCAGGAAAAGTTGGTTAGAATATAGTTTTTTTCTTCTGGTGGCTGTTATCTCCTGCCATTTCTCTTTAAACGTGAATATCCACTAACCACGATTTTCCCTCTAAAGATCTATGGGAGGGAGAAGAAGTGGTAAAAGTCTTGATTGCTTCACTTCTTCAGAAGTAATGATCAGCACATTTCCAAAGCCCAAATGCACATTTGCTCCTTTAGGGTCACTTTAATCAAGGCATTATTGCAGATGATGCGTGTCTACCAAAATGAGATTTTGTGACCTACTGAAATGAACATGATCTGGGCTTTCACTGGGGGTATCTGACTTAGTGAGCTTCCTGTTTATGGGATTTAAATTAAACCTGCATAGATTATTAGGGGAAAATTCCACAACTTTACCAATAATTTAAAAAAATAGTTGATTTCCTCTTTCCTCCTAAATAGAATGTGATTCAAGTGTTGTAGAGATAATTTAAATACTGGACTGCTAAATGCCGTGATGATTCTATGATTCCTGAAAGGGACGAGTCCATGTTGTAAAGATAAAGTAGAAGTCTAAACAACATCACTGTTGTTTTGGACTCAGGATGTACATAAATCCATGTGACAGATGCCTGCAATGTAAACAATGCATTCTGACTACAGTACAGTTTTTTTTTCTTTTTCCCTATATTTAAAGAGGACACTAGATAAATTAATTTGAGAAGTATATATGTTCTAGATAAACTGAGATGTATACATATTCTAGAAATGAATGAAAATGAAGGAAAATTCAGATGTAAGTTTGTATTGGCAACAGATAAGAATTCACACAAAGGCTTAAACTCTTTTTCTTACCCACATTTCATTTTTAAGTTACGGCTCCGTTTAATGTCACATTCTTTTTAAATGTTACCTGCATTTTTTTGAATTGTTAATTGTTTGCAGATTCTTATATATTTTTTCACCATAGGGTATAAGAATAGTTACCATGGAGAATCAGTCCAGGTTGCTTGAAAATAATAGGCAAAAAGCCATCAGTAAGAAAAATGTGAAAAATAAAAACAAACAAATTAGGCTTAGAGCAGTAAAAGGTTTAAAGCTATACCCCTGGAAAGGTTAAAACTACATTTCTAGGGTTGTCATATCGATATATAAGGTGGAAATAATTTGGGGGCATATGTGCAAAAATGAGCTTAAAGTAGGTTTTATATATATGATGAACATATGGTGATCTGTGAATGCCGTGGCAAATAGGATTCACTAAATAATATGCCCATTCCTTCTTTTCTTTCCAATTTCTCTGTCGAATGAAAGCCAGAAGAGATTATGATTAAAATTATTCTGAGGAAAAACAAAATTCCGAGTTGTGGATTATAAACTGCCTTTGGTTCTCTGCTCTCTGACTTCCCAAACTGTTTTGCTACTTGAAGGCAAAATGACATTCGTGTTAATGCAGGGTGACCTTCCAGCTGAGTGGTGCCGTGCCAGCTGAAGAACAGCAGCTCAGTGACTGTCTCTAACAGGGGTGGGGGGTGATTTCTTAACTAATGATTGCATTTCAGTGCATTTCAGTGCCTGTGTTTTCCCAAAACAGACCCCTCAGATTTGGATCATTATCATAATACTACTGTTGATTAATTTTTACTAATGCTGCTAAACATGAGAAATTGCATTAGAAGCTTTAGATACATTATCTTATTCATTATTAGAATCACTCTATGATATGCATGGTATTATCCCCATTTCATAGATCAAGAAACTGAAGTTCTTAATAGGAGAGTATCTTGTCCAAGGACTAACAGTTAATAAATAGTAAAGTTGTGTTCTTTAATGATGTTTTACCTGCCTTCAAATCCTTGGCTCAGTTTTTAGTAGAAACTAAATTATACTGGACTCACCATTCAGTATAATCAGCTTAATAGTTCATAAATAAGTTGAGTTAGCTTTCTTCGCTTTCTTCCTTTTTATTGGTTATTTTTCCCATCTAAAACACTGTCCTGTCATTGCTTCTCATTCTTTAAGATATGACGCAAGTCCTAAATAATGGTAAGTCACCAGTTTTGTCTTCTTAGCTCCCCTAACACTTTTGCCCAAACAGGCTCCCTGGTCATATGGGTCAAGTGGGCCTGTGGGGCTGTGCCCTCAGAATGCCTCCTTCCTCTCACCAGACTAATTTTTTCAGAGATGCGCATGTGGCTCTGTCAGGGTCCTCCCTAAAATGTGGGCATCATCAGAAAGACTTTTTCTTTCTAGTAGGGCAGCTTGACTTACAGCCATCTTTCTTTGCTTATGGAACATCCTCTGAGAATACAGTCCACCCTCTGTATCCCTGTGTTCCACATCCAGGGATTCAACCAACCACAGATTGAAAATACTTGGGGAAAAAATCCTGAAAGTTTCAATAAGCAAAACTTGAATTTGCTGAACACTGGCAACTAACTACATAATATTGCATTGTATTAGGTATTATAAGTAATTCAGAGATGATTTAAAATATATGGGAGGATGGGTGTAGGTTATATGCAAACACTATGCCATTTTTTATAAGGGACTTGAACCATTGTTGGCTTTTGGTATCTGCAGGGGTCCTGGAACCAATCCCTTACAGATACTGAAGGATGACACTAACTGGGGGGAGGGGTGGGTGAGGGACAATCACAGACATAGAAAAAGAAAAATCTGTTAGATAAGATTGAGGTCCTGGATTCAGCTGTGCCTGAAGCAGAGTCCTAATATTTTTTAGTTACAGTAAGCAAATGAATTAGCCACTTCCTTATTTTTTGCATATATCTGTATTATGTCTGAAACTTCTATTGGTTCTGGCCGGTGCTCTTATTACTCTGTTAAAGCTTTATGATCATCTTAATCATTATTATTATATTACTACCCTGAATGGCTACATTTCTCTGTACTTCAAAAATGTCCCTTAGGGCCTCCCTGGTGGCGCAGTGGTTGAGGGTCCGCCTGCCGATGCGGGGGATACGGGTTCGTGCCCCGGTCTGGGAGGATCCCATATGCCGCGGAGCGGCTGGGCCCGTGAGCCATGGCCGCTGAGCCTGTGCGTCCGGAGCCTGTGCTCCGCAACGGGAGAGGCCACAGCAGTGAGAGGCCCGCGTACAGCCAAAAAAAAAAAAAAAAAAAAAAAATGTCCCTTAAACCTATTTTCTTAAATTAGTCACTTTGTTATTTGTAACAATTCAAAATCCCAACAGACTCTAACTACTAAGACAGCACAGGACAAGCCTTATGCTTCTTCACGCTCACTTATGCTACTAAACATATAGTATCTGCTGCAATAAATTTAATTCAGTAATATAAAACAACAGTCTAAGCCCTGTAGCAGATATTGAGATTAATAATACCTGGGACCTAACTTAGAGGCACTTAATATCATTTTGTGGGATAAGAGAGAGACAGGTGGTATAGAGTATGTGAAACAAATAGCTTTAATACAGGTGAGACTAAGAGCAGGGAAAAAGAAGCTCATATTTAATGAGCACTTATTATATGCAAAGCACGAGGTAAGAGCTTGGCATGCACTCTCTTATGGAATCCTCAAAATCACACTAACAAGGAATTTTACACATTTTATTATTGAAGAAACTGACACTCAAAAGAGGTCATTATCTTGACCAAGTCACCATTCCAGTTGGTGTGTGTTGAATAAGTGCCACCCCCAGGAGGGAAATCTGGGTGAGACTGAGCAACATGTTCACTTAGATTCTGAAAAAGCAGGGCTGGTGGCTGGTAAGTGATTCTACTTGGAGTCAAGGAGGAAATGCAGTGTAGATGAAGTGATGCCCAGTGAGATCATGCCCAAGGAGCAAGATGGAGCCAAAGCTAGGAGAAGGGACGTGGATTCAGAATCAAGTGGGACGATACACGAGAAAATGTCAGCATAGGCATTTCGGACCTAAGGTTGTAAATGAGTTGCACATGTTGAGCTAACTTGATGTTCTGATTGTGGGACTCGGGCCTTGTCTTGGAGGCTTAAAATAATCTTGAAGAATGGACACATGGTTAATAAGGCGGAGGCAGGGGATTGGCCACAGTGTGACTTCAAAGTCTTCATTCTGTTCCACTTACCCAAGGTGCCTTAAGTGCCAAAAGAGAAATTCCAAGCGCTGTGGGAACTCAAAGGAAAGTGAGTATATTTAGAGATATAGCAGGAGGAAGCTTTAGAAATGAATGTCAAGGGATGCCTCAGATTTTTAACAAAAAGCGATACAGAAAATAGAGACCATTTGTGGCAGAGAAAAATAGCAAGAACTTAAGTATGAGATGTGCAGGATGAGGAAAGGATGTGAGAGTCAGTTCAAGATAGTGTTCCAAGGAGGAAAAATGGGGTCTGTCTTCAAAAAGCCTATGATCTCGTGGGTTACACCACTTCAAAAATCACATTTATGGCTCTAAATCATAAGTCTTTTTCTGAAAAATTATGATTATTTTATCTTCACTTTTGAAGTTGCCTTTTAGAATGCTTCTTTATTTGCAAATCTGCCATATTAGAGATAGGAGTTGTAGAAAAATTTGAATTTGAATTAAAAATTTGAACTAAGAGTTGGGCTTTGGGATAAAAGAATGTGGGCTAAATTTCAGACTAGAATTGTGAGCCTGAGGAAGCTATCCTTTATCTATATCCTTGCAAGATAGTTGTGAAAATCAAATAGGAAAAGGCATACTGAGTTGTTTAGCGAAGTAGCTGTTACAAAATAAGACCCTGATGATCATAAGATATTATCATTATTAATATTCCTAAACTGATTATAGTTTAAAAAATTAATTGTTTTTAGTGCTTCTAATTAGACATACTTCAGGAACTGAAAAAGTAGAGCTATATTTTTCACGTTTTTAAAAAAAAAAACTTCATAACTCTGGAATTAAAATAGAGGTAGTATCCCATGCTATAGATGTAAAAACTGAGACTCAAAAATATATACATGATTAATTCATATCACTCAATTTTCTTTTGGTTTTGCAATTAGGTAGCATTTTCACCATCTTTCCAGCCTCCTATATTTATTGAGTTTCCATGCCACTGCCAGCTGCTACAAAATTAATGCCAAATTTTACTTTATTTTTATATATTTCTTTATTATTTATAGCTATCTCACTTTTAAGCTCCAATTTCTATATCAGTTACCTTTAAACAAGGTTATGCTGAGGTAGCAAGTACCTCCAAGGTATCAGTAGCCAACAACCAGGATGGTTGATTTCTTGCCCGTGATATATGCTGCAGATCTTCTGTGGCTGTTCTCCATAAGCCTTGTTTATTCCAGGGCCCACGATGAAAAAGCAACTTATAGCTGGGATATGCTGGCCTTGTTATTGGGGGAAAAGAACTCTGGAAAAACACATAAGGTCATTCAAAGCTTCTACTGCCAACTAGTAATATGATACTACAGCTCATAGTTCCCTGGCCAAAGTAAGTGGCATAGCCATGCCTAATGGCAATAGCTTATAGAAGTATAAACCTTCATGAGGTTAGTAAATGACAGGGCCATGATGTTAATTTTACCAATATCTGAGTATTAGTGCTTATTATAGGCAGAGTTCTAAGAAGGCCCCATCTATTCCCTGCCCCTATGAATAATCCCAGAGACTGTGAATATGATGAATTTTACTCCAATGATTACATTATATTTATTGCACAGTTGGTTTTAAGACAGGAAAATTATCCAAGAGGGCCTGGCCTAATCATTTTAGATCTGAGTCTAGAGACCAGCAGTAGAGGAAGTAAGAGCTTAGAAGCACGAGGGGGATTTGTTGGCAGAAGTTCTCAGTTGCTAGCTGAAGATGAAAGGGCCACATAACAAGAAATGCAGGTGGTCTCTAGGATCTGTGAGAGGCTGGAGGATGACAGCCAGGAAGGAAATGGGGACCTCAGTTCCCATTTATGTGGTTCCCATAACCACAAGAATTTAATCTCAGTTATACAACCAGAAGTAACTGAATTGGCCAAATGCATTTCAAAGCAGATTCCTCCCCAGAGCCTGCTGAAAGGAATGTAGCCCCACTGACACCTTGATTTCAGCCTTGTGAGACTCTGATCCCAGTCACTCTGTGCCCAGACTTCCGAACTCCAGAACAGTGAGCTAAAAAGTAGGCGTTGTTTCTAGCCATTACATTTATGGTAATTTACTACACAACATTAGAAAACTAAGGCAGTGTTACTTTGCTACTTAATAGCTTTAGGACTTTAAGCCAGTGTCATGGCGTCTCCAAGTCATACTTTTCTCACATTTATAAATAAAATCTCTACATCATATATCCACATTGTTATGATAATCAAATAAGGTAGAATATGAAAAATTAGTTGTAAACAATGTGCTACAAACCTGTAAGGGATTGACATCACAAAGCAAATAGAATATCTATTTCAATTTATAAAACAATGAAGTATAGGAATTATTAATTTTATTAAAACATGTCACCAAATTCAGAGAAAACAGTCAGGAGCATGGATCCACACAGTCATGGGGAAGCAAATAATCATTGGAACTAGGGTTTGAGTTCAACTCTGCCACTGGAAAAGCTACAGAAATTTGCACAATATACTTATTCTCAGTGAGCATCAGTTTCTTTAAACACATTTTATATCCCAAAAGGCTTTTCTGTTGCAAGATTAGAGGTAATACATATACATTGTTCCCACTGTAGGCACATACAATGCCCCTGATATTAATTCATATAATTTATAATAAAATAATTAACACTTTCTATAAAGTGTCAAAAATATCTACGGCATAGCTCCATGCTCATTCCCTTTCTTGCCCTGTCTTGGTCCAGGTCAAATTATCTGTTGAGGTACAAACTCAAAATGGAATCCAGCAGACTGTTGTACTGGCCATATTGGCTTCAGGCTTAATCAGCATGGGAAGCTTCCTCACTCATATCCTCAGCTTTCAATTATGGGTTTTACATTAAAGTTCAGTGAACATCACAGATAAGCTCTCTTGATTAAGATCATTAAAGAATTCTTTATCTTTAGTTCAATGGCATCTTGCCTACAGATTTATTAGACTGCTTTCTTGGTACACTGCCTGTTTCAGGGAGAAAATATTCCACTGCTACATACGGGCAGGATAAAGATGAAGCACAACTGCCAATTGCACATAAGGAGTCTGATGCGTTGCTATTACCAAAAGGGATTTGTAGAGTCTGATATCTAGGAATAGGAAGGAACTTCAGAAAATCCTCAAACCCAGCCTCCTGAGCTGAGTCAGGTCAGGTGGTGGTATCTGTTTCACACATGGAAGCACTAGAAATGTAGGTACTTTTTTAGCATCTTGTAACTAGATTATTATCTGACCCCCAGGGCCTGTGTTGTCACTATTCTTTCACAAGATTCATAATGCTTTTCTCCAGAGGACATCTCCTCTACTCACAGTCTTGATAGATAATGAGAAACTTAATTTTCTTGATATGTGTTTACAAAGTAGATAATTTACTGATGAATCAAATATTTATTGTTTAGCTACAGTGGGTTGAGGATGTTGCCAAAGCACTAAAAGAATCTAAGACATCTAAGATACAATTTTTATCGTAATGGAAATGATAACTTGGTTGACCCAAAAAAAGTATTATGAAATTGAAATTAAAATAAGTCATGTATAAATGTCTCTTAGAGTCTCTCTTCCAACTACAAAACCAACTGGTGATTCTCTCATAAATGGTACATTTTGAGATTTATGCCAATACAAAATAAATACCACTTAGGTGATAGAAAAAAGCAATGCTATACAGAACCAACATGCAGGCATTAATGTGAACAAGTACTCCATAAAAGATGAACAAATGAGTGAATGAATATATGAAACAGAGATTTGAAGAAATATCAAAATTAGCAGAAGTGATCAGGAAAGGTAGTGATAGAAATATGAGTAAGTAATTAGCTAGATTCATGACTAGCAAAAGATTTGGCATAGAAATTCTATGACATTAATAATAATGTTATTATAGATGAGCACTTTTTATCTCTATTGCCAAAATTATGGTCAAAGTGGAGAGCCTGAAAGCACAGAACATTTTTTTTTAAGCATTCATGGTCATAATCACTCATTTTCTGAGGATTCATTAAAGGAAAATAGTGAAGGCTAAATGATGACACATGGTTACATTAAAATATATTTTTAAAAGCCAAATGAAAAGAAACATGATGTGTTACGTGGTATTCCAGGTTAACAAGTAAGTAAGTTATTTCCTTGGGGTGAAAGGCAAATACATGCAATTTCCAGCAAGACAATTCCTTTACCACTGATATATTAGAAATCCCTTTTAAAAGTAGATACTTCTGCAAGACGCTTCCCCTCCATCCTCAGATTTTTTAAATCTTATTTTACAATTTCTCACCAAAAACTTTTAACTGAAGCAGCAGTAGCTGAATACTTTCTTGAGGAACACATTGAAATTAAGAACATGTGAACTTGGTTTTCATTTGTTTTTCTTTGGTTTGTATGTTTACATTTTACCAGAATAGAATAGTACATTCTTAAAAAAAAAACAGAAAAGAAAGTGTATTGGAACTTCTTATATACCACTGTGCTGAACAAGAACACTTTATTTGTGAGCTTGTGGTATCTGGATTTGATTTTTATATCTGCATTATATCTTGATTGTAAAAATAATACATACATGTAAAAAATAACAAGTTCAGGCAAAAAAAATCTTGATTTCACCATAATCTCACAAGCCAGAGGTAATGACCATTCATTACTATTTTATATATTAACATCTCTCTATATATATTTATTAAATAAAAGTTGGGATGCCATATGTCTTCAACCACTTGCTATTTTTTCAAGTTTGCTAATATATATTGGACATCTTTATAGAAATATTTTGTCCTTCAGCCAGAAAAGAGACTTGGAAAAGGATGTGAAGTGGTAAGACTCATTACTCTATTATAAATTACACCTAAATCAGATTGGCTAGAAAACAAATGGCTAGTTCATGTTCACAACTGCTGCTGTGAATCCCAACGCTAGTTGGCTGTATTTGTAGTGCTCCTGTAAAATCTGTATACAGCTCCAAATAACCAGCAGTTCTAAATCTTTTTAATAGTGTTATTAGTCTCATTATTGTAAGCCTCAGTTCAATTATTAAGAAATATTAATAAGCTTGTTGTAATAGTCATACTATAAAATGATCCAATGCCATTATTGGAACAGCCAACACCAGCCAACACAGTATTTGGAAGTTTCCTGGTGCAGAAACTGTTTAAAGACTTACAACATATCAACATTACTTTGCTCCTCTGAATGAAATTTTCCATGTGAAACCAGTTTCCTTCACATACAGACATAATCTAGTTAGTGGTATGGTATAGTCATTAAAGGCAGACTCATTTTAAATAATTACTGAAATTATTCCAGCCAAGCTCATGTGGCCAGTTGTCTGAGACTTTGTCCTCACTCAGAAGCCTGTGTCTGGTCCACCTCAAAGCTTCAGGTCCAGCCGCTGCCCTGGTCTGTGAGTGGTGCTGCTCTTTTCTGATGGATTTAATGCTGACCTATTAGTTATCTATTTTTTACATATTAGTGTATATATGTCAATCCCAGTCTCCCAGTTCATCCCCACCACCACCACCCCGCTTTCCCCCCCTGGTGTCCATACGTTTGTTCTCTACATCTGTGTCTCTATTTCTGCCTTGCAAACCAGTTCATCTGTACAGATGCTGAACAGCTGGTACAGCTCAGAGCTGGAGGAGAGTTCTGAGGCCTGGGCTGTCACCCAGGATTTGGTGCCTGCAGTCTCTAGTCTGGCTGGGGACTTGGGGGCAGAAAAAGAATGCTGCTGAACTCGAATTACCCTTTATAAGGGGAAGAAATAAAGGAAAGGAGTTGTCAAAACAAAAAACACAATAAATAAATAAATAAATATTGAAATTAAAAGTATTTTGTGTACTCAATACATTATTCAAAGTATGGATAAGGAAGAAAAGATTTATGTCCTTCTTTATGGTTTACAATGTGTTTTCGTATGTTTCTCTCATTTAATGAAAAGGATTTGAAAAAATACAAGGAAGGTGTGAAAAATTTAAGAATCATTATCTTGATTCATTCACCAAACTTTTATTGAGCATTTATAAAATTCTATGTGTTGTGCTACAAGGATAAATCCAGTGGTTCTTAACTGAGGCTGTGCATTAAAATCACCTGGAGAGCTAAAAAAAATGATGCCCAGGCCACAGCACACACTAGTTATGATAAGCTCTCTGGGGTTAGAACCCCAACATTGATAATGTATTAAGGTTTTCCAGGCATTTCCATTGTGTACCCAAGATTGAGAATCAGTAGTTTCCAATAAAAGCTTATTATAAATATAAAAACAGTTTAATCAGCAGTTAAATTATATATTCAAACATAAGAAATTTAGAATGGAGTAATTAAAAGTACAGTGTAAAATTCATTTTTATTGCAATTATAACATAGGATCATTATTTCACTTGCTAAAATATACAAGTTTCTCTTTGCACTGCTGTTGATATCAAGAAAAACAATGGATGAGATTGATAGGTAGGTAGATAGTTAGATAGATATAGGCAGACAGACATCCCCAATATAGGTAAAGTACCTTGAGATTTGCCTGCTCCTTTGTAGGTCAAAAAAGAAAGGAACCTAAATACAAAAGCCATGAAAGATATAGATCTTTGCTGTATGTTTTCTTTTTTTTTAAACATCTTTATTGGAGTATAATTGCTTTACAATGGTGTGTTAATTTCTGCTTTATAACAAAGTGAATCAGTTGTACATATACATATGTTCCCATATCTCTTCCCTCTTGCATCTCCCTCCCTCCTACCCTCCCTATCCCACCCCTCTAGGTGGTCACAAAGCACCGAGCTGATCTCCCTGTGCTATGCGGCTGCTTCCCACTAGCTATCTATTTTATGTTTGGTAGTGTATATATGTCCATGCCACTCTCTCACTTTGTCACAGCTTACCCTTCCCCCTCCCCATATCCTCAAGTCCATTCTCTAGTAGGTCTGTGTCTTTATTCCCGTCTTACCCCTAGGTTCTTCATGACCTTTTTTTGTTTGTTTGTTTCTTAGATTCCATATATATGTATTAGCATACGGTATTTGTTTTTCTCTTTCTGACTTACTTCACTCTGTATGTCAGACTCTAGGTCCATCCACCTCACTACAAATAACTCAGTTTCGTTTCTTTTTATGGCTGAGTAATATTCCATTCTATATATGTGCCACATCTTTATCCATTCATCTGCTGATGGACATTTAGTTTGCTTCCATGTCCTGACTATTGTAAATAGAGCTGCAATGAACATTTTGGTACATGACTCTTTTTGAATTATGGTTTTCTCAGGGTATATGCCCAGTAGTGGGATTGCTGGGTCATATGGTAGTTCTATGTTTAGTTTTTTAAGGAACCTCCATACTGTTCTCCATAGTGGCTGTATCAGTTTACATTCCCACCTGTATGTTTTCTTTAAAAGGCAGCAGAGAGGCTCACATTGCACATCACAAAGAACCAATACTCACTCTTTCCTAAATCTTCCCACTCATTAAAAGAAAAAATAAAAATCCTGCTAAAAGCGTTCCCTTTTCCAGAGAGTGGTCTAACTATCTATCTCCATCCACATCTTCTTTCTCCCTTGAATCATCTTCATGTAACCATCATCACACAGCTCCAGAAGTCTAGTTATTTTCTTGTCCTCACTATATTCATTATAAAAATTAATCCCTTTAAGATTTTGGTGTAGTAAATGTTTAGTTTTGGGTGTGATAGATTGATGTTAAGACAGACTAGTTTGATATTGATGGTCAGATGGATTATTAGAAAAAAGTGAGAAGGAAAAGAAAAGGAAAGAAGGGATAAAGGAACAGAAGAAGGGAAAAATAAATGAAACCGTAGTCTCTTTCTCTGCTCAAAATGAACAATTGCTTTCCCTCAAATCACAGTGAGATACAGCCTCTTTATTATGGCCCATAATACTGTATGCAAGATGTGTCTCTGCCCACCTCTCCTACAGAGCCTTCTCTTGCTGCTTCAGCACTAGCCATCCTGGTCTGCATTCACGAATGTGCCAAGCTCGAGGGCTTTGAATTGAGTATTTCCTCTGTCTAGAGCTGTGTTTTTGAACTGGCGGTGATTTTGCCCACCTTGGCTGTATCTGTAGACATTTTCAGTTATCACAACAAGGAAGGTGCTATTAACATCTAGTGGGTAGAGGTCAGGATTGCTGCTAACCATTGCCTGGAATAGCCCCACACAACAAGGAATTGTCCATTTCCAAATATAAATAGCACTGAGGTTGAGAAATCCTAGTATGTACCGAATCTTCCCCCAGATCTCTTCCGCCTCTGTTCTCTTTTTTTCCAGGGCTCTCTTGAACTGGCACCTGCTTAGGGAGGTATTCCCAGATTACCTTATCTAAGACAATAGCTCCCACCACACTGTCTCTACCCCCTTGCACGGTTTTACTTCTTTTTTATGGCACTTATCAACTTAATATGTTACTGGTGTTAAAATAGATGTAAGAGACAAATAAAATAGTATGCTTACACTAAATGTTCAATAGTTCTAAGATGAATCCCACTTCCAATAATGTTAAAATGTGAGAGAAATTTAGGATACAATTTAGGATTGAGGAAGTACAGAATTATCCAGATGGAACAGAAAAGAAAACTGAGGCTTCAGGAGGTTAAGGAACTTGCCCAATATCACACAGCTATTAAGTGGTAGAGCTAGACATCTGACTGTTAGATTCCTCTTTGAAGTCTTCTTAGTGCGTTGAGTTGGGGCTGGGAATAGGATGATAGAGAAAGCTGCAGGGGTAGGAAAAGAGGAAAAAGAAAAGGAAGGAAATGGAGGGAGAAAGTGTACATTCCAAATAAAATTGTTCTTAAACAACAATTTCCCACACTCTAGGGCATAGTATTTAAGTCATCTCTAAGAAGCACAAATGACCGAGATGTTATTGTAGCACCACCGTTCAAGATGTAAAGTAGCAAGGTCACTTAACACAGCTATACTAAAGTAATCAGAACACTTTAGCCGTAAAACTCTGCTGTAAAACACAGCCAGCATTCGACCACCCAGCTAAGTGTCCTCTCTGGACTAATTATTTTAAAAAGTTGGACAGAAAACCGTTACACTTTTAGGCACTCTTGTTGACATAGGAGTGAATAAAGCATGTTTCTGCCAACCAGAGGATGTGAGTTAAGGAGCTTAGCATTCTTTCCTTTTTTTTTTTTTTCTTAATAATGTTCTCATCATGCTACCAAGCAAGAGCTCTCAGTGCAAGGATATGTGGTGGCGCTAAATGGATTATGTGTAGCATAATGGATGATACTGTAGATATTAAACAATATGTAAATGTCCTCTTATATCAAGAGTCCCCAAAGAAGGGGACCAGGTTGAACATTCCCAGACTGAGGCTGAGAAGTAAAATGTGAATCTTAGAAGTAGAAATTGCACTCTTTTATTGATACAACTATAGATATATGTCCTACTAAACAAAAGAATTGGCAGAAATTCTGAGAGAATTTGAATTTGAGGGTTACAAGGCTACTAGATAATTTGGGGGTGTTAAAATAGTTTTAAAGGAACAAGTACCAGTAGAGTAAGAATAAACAAATCAGTCATGTTGCAGGCTCCATACAGAGGGTCTTAAACAGTGCTCAGGATTTGGAAGGAGACGACTTCCTTTTGAATTCAGGCTCCACAACTTGAAAATTTTAATCTTGGGCTGGTTCCTCAACTTCTTCATGCCTCTGTTTTCTGAGTAGTAAAGTGGGGCTAGTAGTAACGCTAGCCTCACAGGTTTTGATGAGGATTCAACACATATAAGGCATGTTAGAACAGTGCTGACACTCAATAAACATTCAATAAATGGAAGTGTGATTGATATGGATGGTGTCAGCCTACTGCCTTGCAAGTACCTGAAGTGACAATACAGACCCAAGACTTTTTATAGTCCTTGCCTGTTGATTTTCTTTTCTTTATTTCTTTTTCTAATAATTAAGCTTTTATAACTGAGCAGAGCATAAATCATTTAAACCAATATATTTGCACAATTAACCCAGAATGGCAGACTTGCCCATTTGTTCACAACAGAGCACCTTTCTTCTTTAGACTTTGTTATACAGGTTGAGAATAGGACTCTTTCTTTATAAATTATTATGTTTTTTTTTTCCCACCATCACTCCTCTCCCTCCCCTCCCCACATACAAAAGAAAGACCTCAAACATCCAACAGCTTTTTCTTTTCCTCTGTCAGATGTAAGTTTTGAAGACTTCACATTTATTGGTGGTCCGGTGGGAAAACTGAGTTTTCTAAAAAGACCAGTGTCTCCTCTGGCAGCACCGGCTTCAAATGATCTGCCCACTGAGAGCATCTCAGTTTGATACGTTGTTTCATAAAAGCTGATTCAGGCTTTAGACGCCTACAGGGTCTTCATAAAGTGGATATAAAATAATAATAAAAAATAAGGCTATAGCTTAAAATTTTAATCTAAATATTTCTTTTTGATCTCAACTCTCTCATTTTAGAAGAAACATGTTGATTTTCTTTTTCCAAAATATGTTTTGTTTCCTTCAGTAAATTTTCTTCTGATAGGATCCAAAGAACTGGCTTGTGCTTAATTTGGTATTTATAAGTATACATCTGCTGCAGCAAAGGAAACAGTTTAGACTGAACTCTCAGACAAAGGGTCAAGGGTTTTTATTTCGTTTGAACCAACAGATGGCCTTTAGGGCCATCATTCACTCAAATGCATTCTGATTCTGGTGGCCATAACAATAGTAATGTTCTTGCAATAATGAAGCTATCTTTTTTCATAAAAATGCAAATGCATCTGTTTATGTCATGCATGTATGAAGCAAGTTAAGTAGAAACTTTTGAAAATGGTCATAATCTGACCTAAAATGCTTTAAATTAGAGAGTTTAAATTTGAATGAATTGAGCAAGTATGCTGGATCTTTCCCAGTTCCTACAGGGGAGGTGTAAGAATTCAGTGACTCACAAAATTATGCTAATTACAGAAGTTTGCTATAACAGCACGTGTCCAAGAAGCCAGAACTTTTGTGGTAGTCCTAGGTTGTCTTTACCATAAATATGTTTCTTCTGTCCTGTTAGAATTTCAGAATTAGAATTGCATAGTTTTAAAGGAAACAATGTTTTCCCCTAGTCTAAAATAAAATACTAATTGCTTCCCTTTGTATTTACATGTAACTTTGTTTCTCAGGATTGTTAGTACTGTTTTTCACTCTACACAATTTTCTAATTTTTGTATAGTAAAATGTACTCATCTTTCATAGCCTTCCCTGCACTAGTCTTGTAAGTAAATCTGGACTTATTTTCCTCTGGTGTTTTGTGATTTCTTATTTTCATATTTTAATTGCATACCTAAGATGATTTTCATGCAATAAATGAAGTAGGGATCCAGATTCATTATATTCCAAATATTTAGCATTTGAAGCAATAGCAATTATTTTTTTAAAAACCACAACATTCTCATCAATTTGAAATGCTATGCTCATTGTTTGCTAAATACTATATATTTAGTTCCAGTATATTTTCTCCTATACTGTGAAATTGATCTCCATTTTTTGTTTTCCCCTCCAATACAAACTTACTGTCTCAAGTATTATAACCACTTAATGCGTTTGATTCTTGGCAGGCATAACTTCCCTTCCTACTACTTATGTTTCTTTCTATTTTTTCCTTTCATTTTAAAAAATAATATTTCTAGATAATCCTAACTTTTAAAATTAAAATATATTATAATGTTATTTTTTCATGTTACCACAAATTTGATTGATATTTTAATTAAGACTTTTATAAGGAAATGTTAATGTCTGCACAATATTAAACCTTTCTATCAAGAAATAAGGTGTTAAAAAAAAAAGAAGCTGTATTTTTCTGTTTATCGGTCTTCTATTATGCCCTTCAGTAGAATTTTAACATTTCTTTCATGTAAGAAATATACTTTCATATTGTTTTTTGGAAATGTAATTATGTGTGATAATTCAGTGGGACTTATTTTTTTTAATCTATAAAAATTTATGAGAATATCTTTTGACCTTGCAGTTACACAGCTAGGAATTTACCTTGTAGAAATATTTCCCAAAGTACATCAAGTTATTTGTATAAGTATGTTGACTGAAGCATTGTTCATAATATTAAGAAACTGGAAAGCAATTTAAATGTATATCAGTGAGGAGCTATCTAAATACAATGCAGTCAATAATTCCATATAATAGAATGCTTCCATCTCTGAAAATTATTAAGGTAGATTTCTATGCACTGATATGGAAAGGTTTCCAATATATATCATTAAATGAACAAATATAAAGTACAGAACAATGTGTATAGTAGGCTGACATCTATATAAATTTTGTATAAATTTTAAAAGAATAATTACACTGCAATATCCAGAATCATTTTTCTAGAAGAACATAGAAAAATATTAAATGGGAGAATTTATAATAATGACATATTTCTTAAGCATTCAATATAGTTCAGACATTGTTCTAAGTGCTTTTCATGTAATAACTCATTTAATCCTCACAATAATCTTATGTGGTAGGTTATATTCCTACCCCTATTTTATAGATGAAAAAAATGGGGCACTGAGAGAATAAAGTGCTCTAGAATATGTATAGGAAATAAGCAAAAGAGCTAAGACTCAAACCCAAGAAGATCAGCTTCATAATGAACATTCTGAACTAATACTTACACTTCATTTTAGAAGTGCTCATCTTTGGAGTGGGGGAGACCTAAGAAATTGGGGTAGGGATCAATTTATTTTGATTTTGCAACTTTCTGTTCTACTATTTTCCTTGGGATCCTTTTTAAAAAATCTAATATTGTTACCAAGTTTTATCCAAGTAATGGATGTGGGTCTTTCAATTTTTTTCTTTATAATTTTTGAATTTGTGCAAAACCTAATAAGTGTTATATTGACAAATTTAACAGCAAAAGAATAATGCAGATACTCACATGTGAGGGACACTATCTTAGAGAAAATGCATCTCCCCCCAAGCACAGAGGCAACTGGTAGTGAAAGAGATAAGGAGAGGAACATCACACCTAAGTGTAGTTGGGAGTAAAAAGGGACAATCTTTCTACGTCTGGCCATCACCATGGCCTTCTGACTTGAATATATTTTAATCTACCTTTGAATTTATAAAAGTTATTAGCAACACATGATAAAGATATGCAAAATATTCTAAATCAATCTAAATTAGAGTATTCGACTATTGAATAGGATTACAATTCATACAGCATGATTCATAGCATTTGTTACTACTTTGGATTCATCATTCCATTCATACAGAAGTGGTGATATAATAATATTATAGAACTATGTGCAATGTGTGATAGAAATACAACATGATGGAATGATTGGGTCTTTGCATTAAAAGAAATTTTATGAGCTACACAGTGTTTAATAGTTTTCGGCTGGTGTGAGATAATGCCGTAATTGGGATTTATCCAAGCAGGGATGGTATCAATGGTATGGATTCACTTCCAAAGATTGCTTTCTTCTGCAAGTTATTTATACATCACCTGCTGTTCCAAAAAAAGACTTAAGTTGGATCTCCTGTGTATTCCTTCTAGAGAGTGGTGTTGTGTGTATGTGTTTGTGTGTGAGAGTGAGTGCGCAGCTGTGTGTATAATGTCAACTGAAAAAAAAAGCACAACGGGAAAGTTTTTCCCAGAGCACAGAGTGCCTCATTCCTGATCTCCACCTTGAACTCTTCAGGGTGTGTTGAAGGCCAGCGACTGCAGTGGCTAGTGACTTCTTTCCTGTAGAACCAGAGGGCGAGTGACAATTTTTAGTTGGCAATAACTGTGTGGTGATATATGTAACAATATTTGAAATAATAACTAGACTGTTATTGCAAATTGTAGGCTAACCTGGTAAAGTGGAGGAAGAGAAGTAGCTATATCCCCACAGCCTGGCTTTAAGTATAGGTTCTAGATAACTTAGCAGAACTTCCTAAGAAGCGGAGGGGGATATAGCAATGTGGGGAAGGGATGGGAAGGTGATTTCTAAAGAAGAGTGGAAAAGTGGGAAAATAAGAGTGGAAAATGGAAGAGTGGGAAAGTAGGAAAATAAAAGGACAGCTCATCTCCTACTTGTCTCACTTCCTTTCTGTGGTCCCACAAGACACTAGTCAGACTCAGATTAGGGAAAGGAGAATTTGAAATGGAACTTTAAACTGGATTTTTTACTGCCTAAAATTTAGAATGTTTTAGAACTGAAAATGACTGTAAACTATCAACGGTTGCAAGGAGTAGGAAAGGGGAATGTGGTGGTTATTTGATATGTCAACTTGGCCGGGCCACGGGTTCCTCAATACGTAGTCAAACATTATTCTGAATGTTTCTGTGGGGTTGTTCTTTGGATGAGATTAACATTGAAATCAGGGGACCTTGAGTAAAGTAGATGCCCTCCATAATGTGGGTAGGCCTCACCCAATTAGTTGAAGGCCAGAATAGAACAAAAAGACTGATCTCCCAAGAGTGAGTGAATTCTGCAGCAAATAGCCTTTGGACTTGAACTGCAATATTGGCTTGTCTCTGGGTCTCCAGCCTGCCGGTTCACACTGCAGATTTGGACTCACCAGGCTCCATAGTCATATGAGCTAATTCTATAAGGTAAACTTTTCTTTTTCTCTATATGCACATCCTGTTGGTGTGTTTCTCTGGAGATCCCTGACTAGTACAGGAAGCAACAGAGCATGTTTGAAGCAGTGGTTTGAGAGAAATCACAGCTGTCTTCTGCTTATGCCTTATGAAGTCTGGCTCATTCAGTAAACCGGTTACAGACTAGACACTCTTTCCTCTTACACTGAAGACTGGAGAGAGACTCACAGAAAACAGAAGACATAGTGTGAATTTTCTTCTTGTGCTTCTCTAGTGGTTTAGCTCACTCCTCTGTCCTCTCATCCTCCTCCTTTTAGGAAGTCTTGCAACTGATTCTATTGTGTCAAAAGATTGAACCGGTCTCTTTCTGTTATGGAATCTGTGTCCTATCATTATCCAGAAACCTTTTTTTATGTCAAATAGAAGCAGCTTTACTGGTATAGAATTATTGACAGATGTGTAACACCTCACAAGTAAGTGAAGCTTCCCCTTTTTTTAACCAAATCTTGCAATTAAATAAAGCATTTTAAATGGCAGGATTATTGAATCCACTTTGAGGAGAGTTGCAATCCTCCATGCCTCACATTCCGGCACCAATTTACACCCATTTACAATGTCATATAAACCCTATGAATATAAATCACCTTGAAATCCAAATACCAAGGTTTCACACCAATGCACCTTATATTTCAATGCCTTTTGTCTAATGACATGAATGCCTTAGACTTGCACACTCGCAAGTATATATACATTTGATGATGCTCTAAAAAATAGCTTGGTTCCCTTCTCCTTTTTTTTTTTTTTTTTAAAATCTTTGTTGCCTGAAGTGAAGTAAAAAGTATTTAGGTATACTTGAGAGAAATAGTTCTCATAGTTTATTTACTCTTTTAGGCAGTGGTCATTTATATCTATACCCTGCAGAGTGAATCCTAAATCCCTTCTGTGATCTGCCTAGAATGTGTTTTTGGTTTCTTCAACTAAAAACCTATCCTCTGAATGACTGCACTGTGACACAGAATGCTGTGCTCATCAATATCTGAGTTCTGCTCTAATCCTCAGCACACTGACACACAACACCAGCCAGCCTCTGTGCTGTTGAGTGAAGGAACACATCCGAGTTCAAGCCAAGGGAAAGTGGGTAGAAGTGGTGTGAACTACTTCTGGTCTTGACCCCTATAAGTTCTCACTCAATCATGTATGTAATATTGTATCTGATTATAAGCTAAGCTAGTTGGATGTGGAAAATCCACTGAAAGTTTCCAAGGCTCCTGGGCAGTGACAGCTGAGTCACCACATGGAATGTGCCTTGGTCTCTGAAGGCACATGAAGCAGAAATCCTATGGTGACCCACCTTATATTGTGATGTAAAAAAGAAATAAATGTTATTGTGTTCATCCATTTGGATTTTAGGGTTGTTTATTACTGCAACTAACATCACTTACTGTTAATAATACAGATAGTCTAAACTTTAGTCTCAGTAAATTATTTTCATAGTTTGTACTGTTCCTAATTCTAAAATGCCCTTCCTATCTAACAGCCATCTCTGCCTACCAAATCTTTCTTTCTTTCTTCAAGGAAGGCCCAATTAAAATTCTCCTTTCTCCCTCATACCCATGGTAAAAATTATTATTGCCACAGAATGTATTAATTGTCTTCTATCACTCTATGTCATATTACACTTAGATTTATACAGTACCCAATACATTTTTGTATCTCCCTTAGGAATTTTTCTGATACCTGGCACATAGAGATGTGCAGAGCAAATTAGGTGTGTCCCATGGGTCCTACTGTTCATATTCTTTCAGAAATCTATTGATATTTTATAACCAGTAACTGTATACTAAATAACCATAGTTGTATATCTAGCTGCAAACTGTTTTTATTTTAGTATACATTAAATCAAAATAATTAGTGGGAAAATCAATCATTTCAAAAATTGAGGGGTTAAATTTGTTAAAAGAAAAAAAGACATGAGTAACGTCTATTATACAAGTACCCATTGTGACACACTTTGCAGGTGACTCTTTAGTGAGAGGTTATAAATTCCTCACATTTTAGAAACCATTAACATTTTGAAGTTACAGAATCCTGAGGTCAGCAGGAAGCAGACTAGATGGTACCCATGAGGAAGTCAGCACATGTCCCCAAAAGTAAATTTTTTATCCCCTTATCACACAAAGCAGCCCATTAAGTAGTTATGGTAGTAAATTTTAAATCCCCCTGAAGAAAATTTTGACAAAATTGAATTATGAGGAAGAACAAAGAAGATTAAATTACCAGGAGAAGAGCAAAGTCTTGAGAGTAACTTCATAGCAACCTTCGGGCCCATGAAGTTTTATGAAGTAGAAAGTAGGAAGGGTACAATAAGATCACATTGCTTAATTTGCAAATGTTTGGGCTATCTATGTGTAATGTCTGAAGGGTGTAAACATCACATGGGAGGATAAGGGGAATTTGTAAAAATTTGGTATTAGGGAGTTTTAAGACCAGCTTATTCTCATCCTAGAATCATATAGCTTTCAAGCCTATCCCTCTCATTTCTGAGATGAGCAAACAATCTTAGAGGTGTTAGTTAAACAGAGTTGGGACATCATTTCAGATTTCAGCAATTTGAAAGTATTTAGTAAGTCCCACACAAATGTGTTATTATAACTCCTCTGATTTTTTAAAATAAAAACCATTTGAACATTCCTGGGATGAACACCATTTTTAAATGACATTTTTCATCAAAACATGGGTAATATGTATTGAATATATTCCATCTTTGCTGCTTATCCTATCACATGTAAGGAGATCAGATTGCAGCTGTTTCTGCAAGTTTCCTCCAGTTGAGTTGTAGATGCTTTACAAACATTGGCATTAGTTACTCACTAGCCTTATCCCCAGCCAAGTCTACACAGCATACCTAAGCAAGGCATAGGATGGCCACTTCTTCTATGTCTCTCCCTGTTTAATGGGCTCTTTTGCTCAAGATCCTAAAATGTATAAAGGAGACCCAGAGAAGGAAAGTAATCATTATACCCAGAGGCTCATGTCAGTACTTTTCCTTCATATATTATATTTAATTCTGTAAATATTGATTAAACTAGCTTGCATATTAAAGTCATCAAAAGGATTGCTATCCTCAAGAACTAACAATTGGACCACTCATTTAGAAATGATTCACAGGCTAACTTTTCCACATTGGGAATTTGGTAGTTCTTGTAGTGAAATATCATTACTGCCATCAGGAAAATTATATATTATAGATTAAAGATATTGTACACATTTTTCATTAACCTGACAGGAGGGAAGAAGGCAATTTTGATATGGTTGATATGGCGATTCTCAAACAGTATACTGATTATTTTACACTTATGAGTCCAGTTACTTATGAGTAGACTGAGTCACACCAAGCTGAAAGGGGCCTCATGAAGCTTTGTAGCTTTTATCTCTGAATATAAGAATGAATAAAGCCAATTCAGTATATGTATTCATACATACAATAAAAAATGTTGGATAGTATGTGTTGTGGAGAATAATAAAGCAGGGAAAGGAGAAGAATGCCAGGCTGTAGGAGGTACAATTACTCAAAGGACAGAAAAGGAACGTGACACTTAGAAATCACATTAGAGCAACGAACCAAAGGGAGTGGAATGAATGAACCATGCAGGAAATCCAGGGAAGAGTTTTAGCAAAGGAAACTCTGGAAATGCCTTGGACTGAGGAGCAGTAAGGAGACCAGGGAGGAATTAGTAGAAAATAAAGTCAGAGACATAAAGTAGAAGCAGATCATATAGGACTTTGTGGGTGATTATAAAGATTTCAGTTTTCCACAAAGTTAACTGAGAAGATACTAGAGGGTTTTAAATAAAAGAATTGAACGAAATGTCTTCATCTTACAAGGATAGATGTGACTGCTGTCCTAAAACTAGACTATGGAAGAACAGACATAGTAGGGCAAAGGTAGAAGCACAAAGACCAGTGGAAAGACCATTAAATTATCCCAACAAGAGAGGATGGTAGCTTGGAACAGAGTAGTAACAGTGGACAGGCTAAGAAAGCACATATTTTGAAGGTGAAAAACAGTGAGTTTTGCTAAGGGTTAAATGTGAGGTATGAGAAAGATAGGAATCAAGAATGACTCCAAGGCTGTTGACCTGAATAACTAGAAAGTTGGAGTTGTCATTTAATGAGATGGGGAACACTGTGGAAGAAACAATTTGAGGGGGAAGACCCAGAAGTTAAGTTTTGGATGATATAATTGAAAGGCCGATTACATTTCATAGAATGTATGTCAAGTGGGCAGTTAGGAATGTGATTCTGAAATTCAGAGCAGAGGTTCAGGTTAAAATGATCAGTGTGGAAGACATTATTGCACAGAATACTTTAATCCATGAGACTGTATGACAAGGGAGTGAGTGTGTAGATAGAGAAGAGATGAAGTTCAAGGTCTGAACACTGAGGGTTAGGAAATTTTAGGGGCTGGGGAATAGGAAAGAATGAGAAAATGTACTGGAAAGGAGCCAGTTATGGAATAAATCCAGGAGAAGGTAATGTCCAGGAAGGTAGTATTGTTGTTGGAATTGCTAATACTGTTTTTTTTCCTTACTTCACATAGTCTTAAAAATTTAAGCCCAAACTCCCAAATCATTCTCCTCACGCTTTTGTAAAGAATTCCTATTCAAATTAGGACTAGCAAATGTAGTCATTCAAATGACCTGTGAAGTATTTAGTAACGTTTCTTTCCATTTAGACTTCCGTAGTAATTTCATTAATTAAATCAATGAACTTCCCATGTACCTAACAGAGTTATCACTGACTTCTTAAACTTTAGTGGAAAGTTATTCCAGACACAGAAATTCAGGCAAAATCAAAATCACACATGCGGAAGAAACATGAAACTGTAAAAGTTTTTAAAAAGCCAGATCTCATCAGATCTCGCCTAATGAATTAGGGTTATTGAAATATTCGTGTGAATGGTGGGTGTTGAGCCAATTTTTAAAATTGAAAATAAATTACGAGTCCTTGCCTTCACCCCTCTCAGTCACAGTTAATACAAGGTTGTGGAGTGAAGGGTGGCAAGTAGAGGGATGTAACCTCTTCACCCAGTCAATCACCCACTTTTACTTAATTCTTCTCGTTCACCCCTAAACCTCTTCTAGGAGATACTACTCTTGTATAGGTGTCAAAAATCATTTCTCTCCTAGACTTGGAAATAACTTCCTACTTGCTTTCTCTGACTTGGCTTTCTCTCTATTTTTGTCCATAATAAATATAGACATTAAAATAATCACATTCAATTATATTGGAGTATTGTTTCTATTTATATTTTTATTCCATTTCATATTTCTCATAGTATTCATTCTTTCTAATTCTCTCTCTTTCTTGCTCAGACACTGTGATAATGTTATTAGTCTTTCAGGAAAATTTTAGTTTTGTTGATCAGGTCTTATTTTCTTTAATTTATATTTCAGTAAATCATGCTTTCATCTCTATTGACTCATTTTTCCTCCTACTTTTTCCTTTTTGGTTTTCTTTTTCAACCACTTAAGTCATGAGCCTTAGTTTTCAAATTTTATCAGTTTTATTTTTTTGGTTTGCTTGTTTGTTTCCTAGCATATACATTTTGAGGCCCCAGGTTTATTTTCTGTATGCTGCTTTAGCTGCATCTCATAGTGTACTTTTATTTGTAAGTTTTCCAAAATTTCAGTGATTTTTCTTTTCTATTGTAATCAGGAGTTATTTAAGTGGATGTTTTCAAGTTGTCAAGCAGATACATTTATTTTTCACTGTTCTGTTCAAGGTCATTCTTAATTTCTAATTTTACTGCATTGTCTTCAGATAATGTAGCCTTTCTGATCTCTGCTCATTGGGATTTTTGAAATGTTTCTTTGTGGTTTAATACATCATCTGCTTGTGTGATTGTTCCATATATGCTTAAAACAAAGTAACTTAATGATTTTAAACACACAGACCTATTTTAGAAAAATCTGGTTAATAACAGTAACCCAGTCCTCTTTCCAAGAATGAAATATTTATTAGATACCTACAAGGTGCCAAGCACTGTTCAAGGCAATAAAGATATTTCAATGAACACAATAGATAAAATTCCTGTTCTCATGGAGTCTAGTCAGAAAACAGACAATAAACAAGCAAGCAAACCCATTATGTATCAACACATGATAAATTGAGTGGAGATAATAAAGTAGGGCAAAGTAGATGGAGAGTACCAGGAAGCACAGTCAGCAGGCTGTTATTTTATAAAGATCAGGCAGGGCTTCCCCGATGAGGTGACATTTGAGGCAGGACCTAAAAGAAGTGAGGGGCTGTGTTCCACAGGAGGAAGGGCAAGTGCAAAGGCTCTAAGGCAAGAACATTCATGGTGTAATCTAGGAATAGCAAGGAGGTCAGAGTGGCTGGAGAGCTTTGAGTAAGGGAGAGTAATTGTCATATAAGGATGGTGGGCAGACCATAGATTGAAGCAACATCAGCTTTTACTCTGATCGTGAGAAGGAAAACCTCTGGTGGGCTTTGAACGTAGAAGCACTGTGATCTGACAGATTCCCTCTGTGTTGCTGGGTTGAGAATACGCTTAGATGTAGGGGAGAACTGAGCAAGGACAACTGTGAGGCCAATTAGGGGAGATTTAAAGGTGACTTAGAGCAGGAAGTAACATTGAAAGTTGGGAAAAGTGGTTGAATTCCAGGTGTGTTTTGAAGGTAGAGTCAGAATTTGAAAACAAACTGGGTGTGTGGTATGAAAGGAAGAGAGGACTCAAGAATGATGTCAATGTTTTTTTGGCCTGAGCAATGGAAGGATGGAGTTTCCCACTTACTGAGACAGGAAAACCTGTGGATGGAGCAGGCTTGCATGGAAAAAATCAGTTTACTGTTAAACATTTTAAATTTGAGTTGACAATGGCACGTATTAGAGGAGAGGTTAAATAGCAGTTGGATAAAAGAGTCTTTAGATCATGGGAGGTACCTGGCTCTGTTTTTTGAGATTTTTGAAGAGTATTAAAAAGCTATGGGTCTGGTATGAGATCACCTAAGGAGTGAATATAAAAAAAGATGAGAGAGAGGAGGCTGGGAAATGAAACCTTTGGGCACCTTTGTGTTTAATTGCTGAGGAAAGGAAGGGGAAACATTCAAAGAACCTAAGAAGGAGTGTTGCTTAAAGAAAGAGAGGGATCAAGATATTGTGACTTTACAGAAGCCAAGAGTTTCAATAGGCAGGAAGCAATCAGCTCTATCAAATATATTAGGTCAAGGAATATGAACACTGGAAAGCTCTCATTGGATTTAGCAATATGGGGGTCATTGGCACATTGACAAGGGCTCATGTTGTTCATGATGAAAGCCTGAATGGTGTAGGTTCATGAGAGCCCAAGATGTAGATATTATAGTTCTCAGGGAGCTTCTGTAAACTTGAAATGAGTCAGTATCAAGGATGGGAAGGTTTTGAAAGATAGAATTGCTGGGGTGGTGCCTCTGAGTAAGCCAGAAGGGGTTGCTTTATGTCTCTGTGTATTTCAGAAGATGCAAGGTACAGATCTTGCAATGGCTGGAGAAGCACTGCCTATTTTCTGCCAGCAGTGGACTTTGAGTCCCTACAATTGTTTTGTCTCCTTCCTGTACTGCCACCTCTTACGTGTAGAAGAGGACAGGCCAAAGAGCTTGAAAGTTTGCATCTCCCTTAACTGTGTGGCAAGCCTATTTTGAAGATGTATGCTTGCCACTGAAGTACTATTTTTCTCTTTTTAAAGACTTAAAGCTTCTTAAGTCCCCCTGATTATATCAATTATACTTAAAACAACATATTTTTGGTATTAATGTTTCCATTTGTATATTGCCATGATATCTGGAGCAAGAATAATATCCCAATATATCTCTTCAAGTTCAGCGAAGGTAAGACATCAGATGGAAGGTAGAATAATATGTTCCTGCAAAGATATTCTCACATCTGGATACCTTTTGTTTTGCCTGCCACATATAAGACGTTTTGCCTTCTCACTTTAATGATTGTACTTCTGTTCCATAGTCAGGTTTGGCTGCTCACAAAAGCCAATAATCGAGAGGCAAGTGACAGTAGAAAAGAAAGATGCTTTAATTAGAAAAGCTGGCAATCTGGGGAGAAGGTAAATTCCTATTCCGAGACCAACTCTGAAGATTCTGCTCAGCCATGATAGTTTTTAAAGGGAAAAAGGTGTTTGTTGGGGGGAGAATCTCAGTGAATTCTCTAGGCAGGAGGTCGGGTTCTGCATCATTCTCCGTTGCATACAGGCTGGCTGACTCTCTCTTCAGATGTTATCTTGCCTGCATGATCTGCCTGCAGGATTGCTAAGGGAGCTGTTAGGGATAGAGAGCCAGTCATTCTTTAACTACTTAATTCTTCATTCTTACTTTTTTTTTTAAATAGATCTTTATTGGAGTATAATTGCTTCACAATACTGTGTTACTTCCTGTTGCACAACAAAGCGAATCAGCCATATGCATACACATGTCCCCACTTAGACAAGGCATGGTGTGCATTCAGGAGAACATAAGTGAGGAGTTAGTTTAAATTGCCTCATGATCTAATTCCTGTAATTACATTCTTTCAAGGGTAGAGGAGAACAGAAATGGGCAAACAGGAAGGGGGCAAAAGAGCTGCTTTCACTTCAAGGATTTAGAGGAGGGGAGACTTTACTAATTTGTTTTTATTTTCCTCATGAACCCACTGACCAAAGAATAGCTGCTCAACCAGGTAAACACCATGAAGATGGAAGCCATATGCTACCTTAAGAGAATTGTTGTTCCATGTTTAGAAAAACTCTCTCCCCCTACCTACATTTACTTACATCCGGCATGTTTATACATGAGGAATACACCACCTGTCTCTGTACAGGGCAAGGCTTAGGTAAAGGGATGCAGTAGAACTATTCCTAAGAGTACTGGCCTTGAAGGATTGTCAATATCTTCATTAGATATAAGCCCTAGAAAGTGCACCACTCAGAAAACTGGGCTGCCTCAGAGCACAAAGAAGGTTGAAACCACACACTTACAACTTCATTAATTTTATAGAGTTCATCTAGAAAGGACCAAAAGTTTAAAAAAAAAAAAGTATTATGCTACTTTTTGTTGTTATTCTCTTGGTCTACTATAAACAGTTGACAATTAATGAATTTAATTTTTGTTTATGAAAGTATAAACATAGTATAGTCAACAATAGGATGCTATACAGCAGTAAAAATAAACTCATATATCTATATATCCTAGCATTATTATATTGAGTGATTGAGCTTTAAAAGGATTATATAGAGTGTGTGCCTTTTTGTAACACTAAAAATAACTAAAAGTAAACAATACACTTTTTTTTTTTTTAGTTTTTTTTATTTATTTATTTTTTTAAATTTTTTGCCTTATAACAAATTTAATCAGTTATACATATACATATGTTTCCATATCCCCTCCCTTTTGCGTCTCCCTCCCAGCCTCCCTATCCCACCCCTCCAGGCGGTCACAAGGCACCAAGCTGATCTCCCTGTGCTATGCGGCTGCTTCCCACTAGCTATCTACCTTACGTTTGGTAGTGTATATATGTCCATGCCGCTCTTTCACTTTGTCACAGCTTACCCTTCCCCCTCCCCATATCCTCAAGTCCATTCTCTAGTAGGTCTGTGTCTTTATTCCTGTCTTACCCCTATGTTCTTCATGACATTTTTTTTTCTTAAATTCCATATATATGTGTTAGCATACAGTATTTGTCTTTCTCTTTCTGACTTACTTCACTCTGTATGACAGACTCTAGGTCTATCCACCTCATTACAAATAGCTCAATTTCATTTCTTTTTATGGCTGAGTAATATTCCACTGTATATATGTGCCACATCTTCTTTATCCATTCATCCGATGATGGACACTTAGGTTGTTTCCATCTCCGGGCTATTGTAAATAGGGCTGCTATGAACATTTTGGTACATGTCTCTTTTTGAATTATGGTTTTCTCAGGGTATATGCCCAGTAGTGGGATTGCTGGGTCATATGGTAGTTCTATTTGTAGTTTTTTAAGGAACCTCCATACCGTTCTCCATAGCGGCTGTACCAATTCACATTCCCACCAGCAGTGCAAGAGTGTTCCCTTTTTTCCACACCCTCTCCAGCATTTATTGTTTCTAGATTTTTTGATGATGGCCATTCTGACTGGTGTGAGATGATATCTCATTGTAGTTTTGATTTGCATTTCTCTAATGATTAATGATGTTGAGCATCCTTTCATGTGTTTGTTGGCAGTCTGTATATCTTCTGTGGAGAAATGTCTATTTAGGTCTTCTGCCCATTTTTGGATTGGGTTGTTTGTTTTTTTGTTATTGAGCTGCATGAACTGCTTATAAATTTTGGAGATTAATCCTTTGTCAGTTGCTTCATTTGCAAATATTTTCTCCCATTCTGAGGGTTGTCTTTTGGTCTTGTTTATGGTTTCCTTTGCTGTGCAAAAGCTTTTAAGTTTCATTAGGTCCCATGTGTTTATTTTTGTCTTTATTTCCATTTCTCTAGGAGGTGGGTCAAAAAGGATCTTGCTGTGATTTATGTCATAGAGTGTTCTGCCTATATTTTCCTCTAAGAGTTTGATAGTTTCTGGCCTTACATTTAGGTCTTTAATCCATTCTGAGCTTATTTTTGTGTATGGTGTTAGGGAGTGATCTAATCTCATACTTTTACATGTCCCTGTCCAGTTTTCCCAGCACCACTTATTGAAGAGACTGTCCTTTCTCCACTGTACATTCCTGCCTCCTTTCTCAAAGATAAGGTGACCATATGTGTGTGCGTTTATCTCTGGGCTTTCTATCCTGTTCCATTGATCTATCTTTCTGTTTTTGTGCCAGTACCACACTGTCTTGATTACTGTAGCTTTGTAGTATAGTCTGAAGTCAGGGAGCCTGATTCCTCCAGCTCCATTTTTCGTTCTCAAGATTGCTTTGGCTATTCGGGGTCTTTTGTGTTTCCATACAAATTGTGAAATTTTTTGTTCTAGTTCTGTGAAAAATGCCAGTGGTAGTTTGATAGGGATTGCATTGAATCAGTAGATTGCTTTGGGTAGTAGAGTCATTTTCACAATGTTGATTCTTCCAGTCCAAGAACATGGTACATCTCTCCATCTATTTGTATCAAGCATACTCTTTATATTAAGGAACTTTGCGTGCGCGCGCACACACACACACACACACACACACACCACCCCCCCAAGAGAATCATCATTCAGGATAATTGTTATCTCGGGTTGGAGAAACGGGATAGAAGACCAGTGAGTTCACTTAAGTTGTCATGAAGTTCTACTTTTCATAATAAATTCATGTTTAGTATGTTATTAAAAATAAACACATGACAAGTAAACAGAAGAGAACCATTTGTGTCTTGAAGCAAGCATTGCAGTTAATCTAGGTCTTAGGAAAATAAGTATTTTTTAAAATGAAATATAAAAATTTGCAAAAGAACTTGTCATTTGTTTTTTTCCCTATCTCACTCTCCATCAAGAGTCAGTTGAAACACTAAATACATTTCTGCTTCTTCCAATTCCAGGATTCTCTGGCTTTTTACAAATGCCAACAGTCCCACAACTCTAGGAGAATCTTTTGATATTCACACTTATTGTAATATTGAATATAAATGCATTTTGATTCTGTTGCTTGAACTTAAAAAGCTTGTATTGTTAAATATGCACACCTAGGAAGTGAGGGATCATTATTTTGAATCAACAAACTGAGGTGAATTTATACCAGGAAATATAAGGAGTGTCTGCTGTGAGCAGTGGATGTTGCTGAAGAGAACAGAAGAAAGATGTTAAGGTGGTACGTCAAGGATGGGCCAAAGCAAGGGCAGCTGATTTTATTTAGTTTTTTTTCTTTCTTTCTTCCCACATTCAGGTGCCTTATGTTTAAATGACTGAGTGGTTTAGAAACTCTGCTCTCAGGGACAGAAAAACAGATCTTCAAGATTCACCAATACATTTCACTAGTCTGCATACCATTCTGAGTACATTCCTTTCATTGCAGAAGGATTAGATTGGATGAGCAATAGGCTTTCTCTGATTTCATTAATGTTTTTAATAAAAAGAAAAATGCTCATGTTTGAAATCAGACTATAACCTGTTTCAAACCCCCATGACTTACTGCAAAGGAAACCTAGCATTATAAAGATTCAGTTGCGTGGGTTACAGCCATTTGCTACAGACGTCACGGGTGATCTACATGTTTTGGCTGAGTTGAAATATTACTTATAAAATTCAGAAATCATTTAAATGTAAAAGGCACATAAACTATTTTGGCTTCCTATAGGAATTGTAAGTATATTAAATATGTTCATTAAGAGTCATTCCTGAGTCTCAATCACCTGGCTGTTTATCATATCCCAGTTGTGCTTTAACAAAATCCATGATGACATGGAAGCTTGTCAGAATTTAAGTGTCTCTAGGTCTTATGTTTTCAGTTCTAGATAGGTAGAGGAAAGGCCTGGAACATAAGATTTTTGACAGTTTAACTTCATGTTTTATCTTTACTATTTTAAAGTCAGTAAACCAGAGGCAGGCTAGGCCAGCCCTGCTTGGCCATCTCAGACTTTCACCTCTGTCACCACTTACAGTTTGGGGGGAAGAACCCACTCAGGCTTTGCACGGCTACATTTCAGGATCTTATTAGTGTGGGAGGCTTCCCAAACGAGGGTTTCAAGTGACAGATGATTTCGTTGTGCCCCTTCTCCACAGCATCGATATTAACCACACTAAGCACCCTGCAGTCACTGCTTATGAATTGTAAATGTATGACAGTTATGGCCCTTGAGGTACAAAACACATTTTTCATAGTGATTTGTGGGGCCCATTTTTATTGGGAATGAGCTGAAAACTGCTAGATTCATTGAGCTTGAGCTACACTGGTCATATCCTTTGTGTGTTTGTGCATTAGGCTTTCTTAATCAGAGAAATAAGCTTACATAATTTCTTTTAAATTACAAGTAGTGGGGAAGGAGGCATGCAACATGGGAAGTTTTGTGAGAAAAACTATAAAACAGAAATGACAAGAGTGGATTCACATTGAAAAATGTTTAATGAGCAATAAAATGCTTCTGTAGAGATTCCAAGGGATGCACAGCATGGTCCAGGGAAGAAGCAGTGCAAGTCAGTAATTCCTCTTAAGAATGGTACAGTTTAGAGTGTCCAATTATTTTCTGCTGCTCAGGTCCTCTTGTCTGATTGTCTACCTTTTTTTTTTTTTTTTTTTTTTCCTGTTTGGAGTTAGTAACAGGGAACTGATGTTGAGATATTTTCCAGGAAAAATGATTTCAAGGGTTTAGTGTTACCTCATTTCTTCTAAAAAGAACACAAGAAAAATCTCATTGTGTGACAAACTAAAAGATATTTTCCCTATGAATGAAGCACTGTATACATAAAACAGAAAAAGCATAAAATATAAGTACATTCCTCAGGACACCCCTCAAGGTTTTTTTTTTTTCCTTCCATAAACTAGTAAAGTATATAAGAATGTGTATGTTTATACAGATAGATATGTATATGTGTTTATATATAATTTATATAATTGTATTTATTACATGTATTATATGTAATATTTGCATATACTTACATACATGAGATCATATTTATGTTAATAACTTAATGTCACTGGCATTTATTCAATAGACAACGGTTGTGCCAAATACTCCGCTAGCTTTGGGGATACAGTGATAACATAGAGTCAGCTCTTCATCTCATGGAACTTACATTCAAATTGGGTTAAGAGAAAGTTGTTTAGTAATGACACAGGTTGATATATAACTAATGATTGTTCTATGAAGAGGAGGTACATGCTATTATGGAAGGAATGCTATTATTTGGGACCTTCAATTTCTGTCTAGACTTTTGAATCTATTAGTAGGTCAGCCTAGTATCTCAGAGGGGCTGAGGCACAAGAACAAAACTACTTTTTGCTTTGTCTATCTTCAGGAGCTCCTAAGACCATCCTACATAGAGAAGAAAACTGAAGCACAGAACAGAGCTATAGATTATTTCAGAGCTCTTGTGGATGATGTCCTCCAGCTCAGGGCAGGACTTGTTCCACCATTCCCATCTTCACTCCTTCTGATGGTTAATTTCTTGTGTCAACTTGGCTAGGATATGGTGATTCGTTGTTTGGTCAAGCACTAATCTGTGTGTTGCTGCAGTGGCATCTTTTAGATGTGATTGAATATCGGCGATCATTTGACTTTAAGCAAAGCAGGTTACAACCCATAATGTGAGTGGGCCTTATACAATCAGTTGAAGGTCTTAAGAGCACAAACTAGGGTTTCTGGAAAAGAAGACATTCTCTCTCATGACTGTAATGTAGAAATCCTGCCTGAGTTTCTAGCCTGTTGGCCTGCCCTATGGATTTCAGACTCAAGACTGCAGCACGAACTCTTACTTGAATTTCTAGCCTGCCAGACTGCTCTGAAAATTGCAGACTTGCCAGGCCTCACAATTGTGGGAGCCAATTCATTAAAATAAATTCTACTCTCTCTATATTTATATGCACATCCTACTGGTTCTTTTCTGAAGAACTCCATCTGATATATGACTAAACTACTACAAAATGGGTTAACTAAATTACCTGCATTTGATTTCCTTAGAAGCAAAAACTGAGATAAAGCTTCATATATAAATGTTTTAGCAAGGAGATAATTACAGTAAGAAACCAGTAAAGGAGTAGAAAGGGGCAGGACAGTAAAGGGAGGAGTCCTAGCAAGAGTTCAATTTCAGGTAAAGTTCTAGTCTCATCTAGTTTGCAGCAGCTAGTCATTGGGTAAGGATTATTTGGGCCCTGTAAACTTCCTCTAAGCTGTTGCTGCTACAAATTGTTGGAAGCAAAGCACACAGACACTACAAAATAGTAAGTTGATTCTGCAGGTATGTGAGTGAAGCATGGACAATCACACTATGTAGATGGTTAATAATTTCGGTGGATTTGGCCTAAGCCGTGCCACGTGCCAACCACTTTAATGTACAGTGGCAAATCATACAATGATAGATTCAACACAGTGTTTAATATGGTTATATATGTCTTACACAGGAAAGAAACATTTCTCCGTTTCCTGCTGCGAAAGAACAGGAAAAGGGTTGTAGGTCACATCCCATCACAGTAAATCAATCAATAGTTGACACCCTACTATGTTCCCAGCACTGTACCAGATGCTGAGGGAGAAACCCAGAAGTATAAGACAGGTCTCCTCCTCTCCAGAAGTTGACACATCTAGATGAGAAAATCACATAAGTGAACTTTTATTATCTGAATGACCTTTGAGCCTCTTTTCCATTTATGATGTGGGGATGGTAATGGTATCTGTCTCATCTGACTGATATGAGAATTAAATAAATACATGAACAATGGTTAGCACAGAGAAAGCCACATAAATGAAAGCTATTCCTACTTTTTATTCTTTTGCTGAACTGTGAGCCCCATGAAGTCATGGATCTTATTTTTCTTACCATTTTTTGCCCAGATCCTAGCATAGTTCCTGACTCGTAATAGGCATTTCATATATGTTTCCATGAATAAACAGGAAATGTTAAGTAATATGACACCCAAATTTCCCATTTGCTTTTTTGTCTTGTCTAACATTGTAACTTTTTCATAAGATTCTCAAGGGCAAGGAATTAATGCTAGTTGTAAGTTATGTACAGCTGGTGCTTAATGTTAAGTAATAATATCTGAGTCAATTATAGATATATATATATATATATATTGTTCTTCAGGGATGTACCCATTGTTTATTAGCCTTTAGGGGTAAATATCTTAAGTGTGAGGGAAAATAGAAGGCATATGGGGTGCAGGTATTTGCTGAGCTGTTCAGTGAACTTCGTTGCTGAAATGTTGCCAAACTCTAAAGTTCTATTCAGAATTCTTAATCAATCAGCGTATTCTTGTCTCATCTGCAAAGTTACTGCTACATACTAACATTTATGTCTTCTTATTGCTCTAATTATAGTCAATTAAATAGGCTTCCTCTCTGAAATGTGTTCTTTTCTTGACAAACTAAGGCCACACTCCAGAAAAAGGGGCTGCTGCATGTTCATTCATTCATTCATTTATTCAAGGGTTATCCACTTATTCAAGGGCACATTGTGCTGGCCATCATTTTATATTTTGGGAATAAAACGATGAATTTAAAAAATCTCTCCTCTCAAGTAAGTAGGGGGACTTATTTTTTTTTAATTTTGCTCTTATGGCATACAAAAAATAACAATGCATTTGGTGAACAAATCTTAAATTTACTACTTGAACGTTTGCCTATGTATGTATCTAGGTAATCACTACATATATATATATATATATTTTTATATATACACACATACACATATATATGTGTATGTATATGTGTACGTGTGTGTATATGTATGTATGTATGTGTATATATATATATATATATGTTATTTCAGAAAACCCCTTCATGCTCCTTCCCACTCAGTAGTTCCCCGTCAAGAGAGAACAATTACTCTGACTTCTAGCACCCTGGGTTAGATTTACTTTCAAAGAGACATTGAAGCTGATCATTTTTATACTCTTTGAAAATACTATACAAAGATGTATCTAAGGAGATGTTAGATCATAATGGAGCAAAAGGGAACCTAAGAAGTATAAGACAGTAAACTTTTATAGAGGTGGTGACTTTTCAATTATATTTAGAAGGAGGGGTGTAAGTCAATGAAAAATTGGAGAAAGAGGAACTTCCATGCAGAAAAAATAAATAAATAAAAGCATGCACAATGACCATTCTGTCTAGTAGATGGTGAGTAAATCATTTTGCTAGACAGTGTGTTTGCTGGTAAGAAAGACATGGGGAATAAGCTAGAAAAGTAAATTTGCTTCAGATATAAGATTTTTATAACATGTTAGGAGTTTAAATATTGTATCATGAGCAACAGGAGACCAGGAATGATCTAACTTGGGGATGGGGAAAGGATTTGGAAAGGAGTAACATGAGGATAACTGACACATCACATCTTTTACTGAATAAGAAAGTACTCAGAACCATGAAGCCCAAATGACAACTCTACTGTTTCTTTCTGAGTAGTATTTTCCAAGGTCTTCTTTAAAACTCTAATTACACTTGTGTTATGGGAGGTGCTAGCAACTTTATGGGGGAGAATGCTCACATGTTTAAATGATTTGGGAAGTACAGGGTTAAACATAGGAGGTTTCTTTCATGAATAACTTAAGAATGTCTTTCATATGCACACAAGGAATATTGGGAGGAGGGAATATATGTTATTTTACATTTATATTTGGTTTAAAAACCTTTTTAAAAACATTTTAGTTCATCTTGTAGTATGGATAATATTCTATAGTACATAGTTTGGGAAATGTTGTTACAAGGTAGAATCATTAAAAATGGTCTATTGGAGAGTTGACTTCTACCATGCAGATTCTTAAACTGAGCAGGTTAAGCTGTATCCATGCCATTCTAAAATGTATGATTATTGCCATAAATTTAATCAAATCATCTGTTAACTCAGAGGTTTCCATCTTGGGACCTGAATTCCCAGAAATCTTCAAAGGCAGTAACTGAGGATGCTTAGTGGTAGAAGACAGGGAACCCCTGGCCCAATGAAAATATTTGTGAGTGTGTGAATAACATGCTTCTTCAAATCTGAAATGCTGCTTCTGAAAGTAAAATGTTGAAAGGAGACAGGGCTCTGTGAAGGAGAACCTCTCTTGTATAACAAGAAAGGCTCAGATGCTAACTCTGGAACAAGACTGAGAGCTTATCAGCACTGAGGTTGAAACAATGAGCATTCTATGCTGTGAGGATGGATTTGCAGCAAATTTTTCCTCTGATTGGGTGGGTTCACAGCCACAACTCTGGGATTGGATTCAAGGGTGAGCTGTGTTTGAGTCTGGCTGGCTGGATGTATTGACTAAAACAAATGATGAGCTCTCCACATGAAAAACAATGAAGTGAATATCTGTAAAGGCTCTTCCTTCTGCAGGCCCTTTAGAAATCGTTGTAAATTAAGATTTTAAGAAAGAGTATCCATACTGTGCCTGGTTCAGTTTTCTTTTTCTTTTTTTCTTTTTTTTTTTTTTTTTTTTGCGGTACACGGGCCTCTCACTGTTGTGGCCTCTCCCGTTGCGGAGCACAGGCTCCAGACGCGCAGGCTCAGTGGCCATGGCTCACGGGCCCAGCCGCTCTGCGGCATGTGGGATCCTCCCGGACTGGGGCACGAACCTGTGTCCCCTGCATCCGCAGGCGGACTCTCAACCACAGCGCCACCAGGGAAGCCCTATTTTTCTATTCTTAATTGAGCATTTGCCTCCTTATGTTCAAAGATGATAGATACCCAGAAGAAGGGAGAATATATATTTAGTACATACTTAGAATTTTGAGATATAAAATATCCAATTTCTTATATCTTGATCACAGCAATAGTCCAGGAAGAATGTGTGGCCTGTTGTTGCCTATAATTCTTAGTATGTGAGTACTAAAATGCAGGAAGAAAATAAAATATTCTCAACAACAGTACACAAAGCATTGATTCTGTTGTGCATTTAAGGTAACAATAACAACTCATAGTACATTTTCAATGTTTCCACACTTCACTACAGCCATAGTTTAGAAATCAAATTACAAAACTTTTGCTAAAGTTACACTTCAGCTAAAGTGTAAGTGTAATTTACTAAAATTACAAAACTCTTTTTTAAATTTATTTTGTACTATTACTATTTTGCCTACAAGATTCATAGAATCAGCTTGCTTCCAACAGTAGAACTCCTAAATCATACTATTTCTAAGAATCTATCTTTACGGCAAAGGAAAACCTTCTTGCCACAAATTTTTAATTTGTGTCATACTGAAAATAAAAGTAACTCAAAATTAGGAGAATCAAACTAACTGCATTTCTCCTACATAGTTCTCTTTTAAATAAAATGAGGTTTTAAAAATCTGTTATCAGCTTAATATTGCTATGGCCATTTGTTAATAATCAACTTAATTTGTAATGATTGGTTTACTTTCATTTATCATTTATAGAGCCTTATAAATGAAAAAGTACATTCACATTCCTTAATTCACATGCTGTCCACAACACACCCATGTGAGTAGTAGGCACCAGTATATTCCTTTTACAGGAAAAGAAATAAAAAATCAGAAAAGATGTCCTGTTCAATGTCATTTAATAATGAGAATTCTCACCTGATATCATGAAGAAACTTTATATAGAATCTAATCATTTAGAGAAATAATTAAATGTGTATATTTAATACTAGAAGGGAGTCCAAATATCATGTGCTCTGATCAGATGTTAATGTGACAGTAAAAGCTCAGAGATGTCTAGTCATTTCCTAAGTGTCCCCTGCCCCCATCCCTACCATCTTAACTCCTTAGGGGCAAAATGAACACCCTAGTTCCACATTTTTGACACTTGGTTTCTGAGCTCTTTTTACTCTCTTAGGAGGATTTACCTCCTTAATTTTTGAAATTTTATTTCTTTTTTCTTGTTTACCAGTCATTTTAATTTCATAGGGTCTTACATTATTTAGAACAGTAAAGAATGATACTGGCCACCAAATTCAATCCAACCTCTTCAGTTTCTGGATAAGAGAATAAAACCCATTGTGGTTCTATAATTTTCCCAGTACAGCCCAGCCATATCCTAAGAGGCATGGCAAATTCTCTTTGTGATGACATAGTTGCCTAATTTATTTGTAAATCTGAACTGAAATTTTATGATTGACAATTCAAGCAGCTCTCTTGCTACATCCCAATTGTACTGGGATGATCACTATTAAATACTGCTTGTGGTAAGTATTCTCAGAACCAGAAGAGATACAAATGTTAGGGAATGATAAAATTAAGATTCATTATTGTAATAGATCATGAAACTGTTGACTATGACTGATACGACTATGACTGCACAAAATAGTAGTTTCCTTATAAATATTTACCACTGTCCCTTGGAAGAGGTAGAATAAGAAAATGGATTTCATCATGAACACCAGTCCTATAATAAATATTTCCACGTTAAATATATTGAACATTTTTATGTACCGTGTAATACATGCAAAATGGAATCTGTGAAAATGTACAGTTTCATGTATACAGTTACACACACGTATATCGGGTATGTGTGTGGCATTTAATTCCTATCTGTATACAATAGCATGGTTCAAAAGTACTTTTTCTGTTAAAACTACTGAAGCTTGATTCCCAACACCTTGCTATCTTATCTTCCTTCCCTTCAATCTCTCAGTTAATAGGATTTCTATAAACCAGCATGACAGTGGGCTTGGTAGCTCAGCAGATTAGTCTGTGGGCTTTCATCCTTGGAACCTGGTTCAAATTCAGTCTTGACCAAGATGTTCAATAATCCTCTATGGGCAGATTGCACTCAAAAGGGCATGAAGCCTAGTTTATCTTTGAACTTGATTTGGAGCTGTTTTTGCAGCCTTCTTAAAACTTGAGGCTTCATTCATGCAACTGAGAAAAAGTATGATATATAGGCATTTGGTTTTTGGCCAGGGGCTAGTTTCCCTTCTAAAAAACACTTAATAAGATGTCTCAAGAAGAAAAAAAAAAAGGGACTTTTCTTATTTTTCTCCTTAATCACCAATATAATAGAAATACTAAAAAGTAAAGCAATATTACTTTTTTTTTATTTTTGCACATCTTTACAACCCCTTTATTACAAGGGTCTGATAGTAGTTTTCATTGTCTCCTAATACCATATTCTATCAATTTTATTGCACATGGGCAGACTAATTATAGAGTGATTTTATCATGTGACTCTTTTAATTAAAAGCCTATGATGATGCTTCTTCCTTTGTCTGTTCTGCATCACATCCAAACATGCCTGAATTGAAAGTTCCAACCTAACAAACTTCTACTTTCTTGTCTGTGGTCAACAACTTTTTAGTTAGGTAGGAAAACAGCATCTCTGTACACCACACTTCTTTCATCTCTGAGCATTTAATTCTGTTACCTCTCCCAACCCTACCCCTTGTCACCTGCTGGAATGCCTTCGGTCCTCTTCTTTTTAAGTCCCACCTATCCTTTATGGACCAACAGACTTCCTCTCCTCTCAAGCTTTGCTTCTGCTGTATCGCTCCATAAAATCTCAAACTCATATAAGATAGATCAGAAAAAGCACTAATTTAGGAGTTGGGTAACCAACTCTCTATTGATTTATATTTCAGTAATTATCTGTGTGATCTAGAACAAGACATTGATGAGGATGAGGATGACGGCAGTAAAAGAATAAAAACAATTATAGTCATTTTCTGATCACCTGCTAGATCCTAGGCCCTGTGCTGGGTGATTTTTTCTAAAATTTATTTCATCATGTCACCATGAATATATAAGCCTAATATTCAACCCTAAAAATAACTTATATGCAAGAGTCACTAACACCTTTTATAGATAAGGGCACGGAGAACTTTAAGCAATTTGCCAGGTAGCAATAAAGCCCAAAATTCAACCCAGTTCTGTTTGATTGCTTTGCTTGATTTCTAACGTTGACCCTACCAATTCTCTCTTCTTAATCTCTCTGAGTTTCACCTATCAAATAAGGGGATCTCAACAGATGATCATGAAGTCCTTCCAACTTAAGAACTGCAATGGTTTTACAAATTCTTGTTTATACTGCACAATATAATATTTTTCTTTGAATGTTTGTTGCAGGTTAGTTCTCTCCTCTTTAACAGAATATATGTATCTACATAGAGAGATATAGATACAGATATAGATATAGTGTATATTTATAACACAGTCAGTGCTGGGTATTCAGTTAAGATTTTTTTGGTAGGCAAAACAAAAATTTAAAAAATACAGAGACTATAGTATTTTACTTGCACTAAAAGCAGAAATAAAACACTCCAGAATCCACTCAATTGAAAGATTTACTTTACAAGGTTTTGAATCCTCCCAACTTTGAAGAAAGTTTTATTTTAAGGAACTAGGACACCGTAGTGAGCAAAATTTCTATAAACTAAAACTTAAGAGGTATTTGAATATTCTTAATGTCTTTGTTATGCACAATCCCAATACTATGAACTTTCAAACCTTTTAAAATAGGAAAGTATTGAGTGACATATAATTTTGAAAGACACTATTGTCTATTATTACTAATTATAAGCAGATGTATTCAGAATGAATAATATTTGGAAAATGGTCATGACCTTTTATTCCTCAAAATTGTGGAGGAGCTAGAATGGCTAGCAAATTCTCCATTAGCAGTTAATGAAGTCTGAAAATCTACTCTCACAAATATTTATAAAAATAAGAACTAAATGGTGGGAAAAAAATTAATGTTCAAATAAATCTTTTTCCTCTCAAGGCTTTTGTGCAGGCACCCTACATTAATAGGTATCAAATTGGAATGATTATAATACCCATTTTCACTGAAAGATTCTAATAATGAAATATGTCCTTCCATATTGCTGTTTACTTGATCCACTCATTACTTGCATAATTGAGAGCAGTAGTTAAATTTTTAGAAATTTCCCAGTTACTTATGCTTACACTTTATTGGTGCCAAATCAGTTGATCGATCTGCTGGAGTTGTGATTAGTGTACCAGATAAGAAAACATTTGGTAATTGATCAGTCCACCTAGAAAGAGTCTTTTAAGTCCCCACTTTAGCATCAAGAAAATTAGAACATTTTCTTGCTTACAAAAAATACTTCTCTGGTTCAAAAACATCATATTCAGTATTTATTTAATCAAAAATTTAAATGAAACCCTATGAAATAATAATCATTTTGGAATAACTTAGATTCAAATCTTGGCTTCGCTGTTTACTGGACATTGGAATAATCCCTTCATATCTATAAATCTCCATTTCCTTATTTTGAAATGTAAGCAGTAAAAATGTCCTTTCTGTGGGGTTTCTGTAAGGGTTAAATGAGAGACTGCATGTGAGTTTATCAGAGTGCCTCACACATAACACATATTTAATATATGTATATGTTCAATTAATGAATGGAAAATTAGGCATATTAATGTGATCTCAGTGGCATAGTTGAGGAAAATTTCAATACTTTCAAGAAGAAAGAATTAGTTGAATGGGGGAAAATTAACCATGTAAGAGCATTTTAGTCTCACACATTCTTCCTGCATGTGCTTCAATAATCTATATTAAAAGATTTAGTCTGGGACTGAATATACTCTAGGATTAAGAGTATTTTATCCTATTTTTTTCTATCCTATTCTATACAGTTCACACATTTATCCACCTGTATTTTATGCTAAAAGGATTATAGGTGAATATAAAGATGCATCTAGACACAAAACCCACCCATAGCCTGGGGGCCTGGAATCTGGGATTAGGAGATATTCTAAACAGCTTCCATACTTCAAACACCCTGATCTTACAGTGATTGTTCTTAGCATACTTCATTTATCTATTCATTCTTTTCAGCAAGCTTTGATTACCATGCGCCTGGCACTCTGATTAGTGAAAGGTATATCATCATAAATAAAAAATGCTCCTTACCTCTGTGGATCTGATAATCTAGAGCAGTAGTGGGCAAACTATAGCCCACAGGCCAAATCTGTCTAACCCATTACTTGTTTTTGTAGATAAAGTTGTTTTGGACACAGACACACTAATTCATTTACATATTGTGACAGCTTTCACACTAGATCGAGAGAGTTCAATAGTTACCACAGAGACCTTAGGCCCGCAAAATCTAAAATATTTATTATCTGTCACTTTGCCAAAACCATTTGCTAACCTCTGGTCTAGAGGAGAAAGCAGACATTTAATAAGAAAATGCATACATATTTAATTTTAACAAAATTGTTGGCAGGTGCTATAAGAAAAAATAATATGGCTCATCTAACTGGGATGCTCTGCTCAGGCCACAGTAACAACATAGCTAGTAACCTTAAATCTCAGTGGCCTAACAACACAACAAAAGTTTATTTTTTGTCCACTCAAAACTAGCTGTGATACAGCCAACCCGCTAAGACAACTGTTCTTGTGATGTCTTGGTGATCTACCTAGATCCTTGGGCCCCACCATCTCAACAGTTCACTGTTAAAAGGGAAGAGAGTCTGAAGAATCATGCTGAAGGTTTTCACTGCCCCAGCCTGGAAGTGACACTTGCCATTTCTGTTCACATGTCATTGGCCAGAGTTAGTCACATGACCCTGCCTAACTGCACAAAGGCTGGGGAGGAAGGAACTGAAGTCCAGGCATTGCTGAGCACTAACAGGGAAGTCTTCTTGAGAAAGTTACATTTAATCTGAAACCTGAATATAGAGAATGAGTCAGACAGGTAAAGAGTGAGCCATACTATAATTGAACAGAGGAAACAGGATTTGAGGAGATGAAAAAACAAACAAAAAAGTGAGGTCTTGGTGTGTTCTAAGAACCAAAGAGACCAATGAACTGTAGGGAAAGTGGACTAAGATGCTATTGGGGGAGAATTCAGAAAAAAAGATCAAGCGGGGCCTTGTAATTCTGTGTAAGCTGGGATATTATTCTCTGGGCAGTCAGTGAAAGCTTTTAAACACAGGCCGAACATCAACTCATTTATGTTATAAAAGAGCCACACTACCTTCTGAGCAGAAATTGGATTGGAGAATTTGTCTATGTCATGCAAACCCAGATGAATTTTTTTCTTTTATTGTGAATTCCTTTTGCTGAGCATCTCAGTCTATTAAAGAAATTAGTTTTTTTGCCACTGAAGGTCATAAAACAGTTATAAGAATTAATTTAGAAATATTCTATTACAGAGATTGACATACACATATACCAAAAAATTATTTCCTTGAGAAATTCAACCTCATACATGCCACAAATCCCCCTAACCCACCCCTGTTCATATAGATCGTATGCCAGCAAGGAGACAGACATTAATGGTGAAGAACCATATTAGGAGCCTCTTGTTTTCCTTGCTATAAAATGTAGCTTGTGGAACCACTCCATCCTGAAAAAAACCCCATGTTTATCCTCTCATTTTATTTCCTTTCTCTCTTCAGGTGCCAAACAGTCTTTATATGTTAAAGAGATGGATTTTTATGAAACAGAAACATAGCATTTTTTGGTTGACTCTTAGGTATAAATTTTATAAATACTAGATAATAAATTATGGAGCATCAAATAATATATGTGCTGTTATAAATTTAATTTTGATGTTTTCACGACTAGCTAAACAACATAACTCATCCACAGCGTAATCACACCTTTTATAACAATCCTTCTATATCAGGTTAATTATAGTCTACGTGTCTGACAAGAGTTTTATGACAGCTGAAAACAGTTTTCATTTCTCTTTTTAAGTGGGTGATATCTTTTCTTCTTTGGGGCTCATTTTATCAGTTGTGTTCAACATGAACTAAGAAAGAATGCTCTAAATTCCACAGTTCACATTTTTGGAAATTAGTAAGATTCTAAATACAGTTCTGTGGGTTCTTTTCCCATTCTAAGTAAATCCTGAATTTTACACCACGTATCGTCTTCTTCCAAACACTTTCTAAAAGGAGCCAAGTAAGAACCAGCTTCTTTTATGACTATTGACTCTAAGACAGTCTGCCAGGAATGAGAAACAGTTTGCATCTTCTCTCTTCGAGAAAGATTCTTCTAAGCACTCATGACTCTGACGTGCCCTAAAATTGAAGGAATAAACCTCCTTTGGAGGAATGGTGATTTTCAAAACAGTAAAGTGCTCTGAACTTAGAAATATCTTTATGTATCAGAGGAGAACTATTGGACAAATTCACAAGAAATGATATTTACCTTCTAAATATTATTTAGAGACAGGAAATGGGATGAACACAAGTCCATATTTTAAAAATATAAGCTATGGTTCTACTTATTCTGTGGCAGCATGAAAATCACATATGTAATCAAGAAGGGAAATAAAACATAAACTATGTCTTTCCATGTAGAATACTGTCACATCAAAGTTATTCATTTGCCAATTGCCCCCCAATTATTGTTTTTCATGCTCTATTTATGAGAATAAGAATAGTTTTATTTTGATAACATAAAAAATGTTATATGGTGAATTAAGGCAGATGATACCAAAGAAGTTGATGAAGTTAAAAAAGAATTTACAGGATTATAACAGTTAATCTTAGGTGTTTAATATGTGTCAGGCAGGCACTGTGCTAAACACTTTTCAGGTATTCTCTCTTTTAATCCTTATGAAAACTGTGAGGTGGAGATGATATTATTCCCTTTTTACAGGATACAAAATTAAATCTTAAGCATTTGCTTAATGTTGTAGGGGAAAATGCATAGCAGATCAGAAATATAAATCTAGTCATTTTCTTCAACCCAATTTTAAATCTTAATTTCACATAACTTGCACTATTCCTTTCATAAACAAGAAAATTAAAGAGATATTTCCATATTCCAAAAAGACACTGGGTCTGGAAAGCAGTTTGTCACAGGGATTAAGTAGATAAATAATAGTTCAATGATCATAAGCATAGAACAGTCCTTTATGTTATACTGCTAGTCTCTGAGTCACTGGACAGTTTTTTTTAAGTGTTTACCTAGCTGTTTACAAAAAAAAAAAGCGTCTATGTGTAGATGATTATGAGGAGATAACAAAACACCAAGGATGACCGATGACACAGTGTTAAAACAGTAAGCACTCTCTAGCTGATTGTATTTTATTTAAAAGAGGTTTTAAATTTGGGTCAAGAAAGAATTATAATAATAGTTAGCTGTTCAAAATAAAATAAGCAATGCTTTCCTTGAGTATGATGGCACTGTGGTACGTACTTTGCCTAAATTACGTAATTTGAGCTCTGTAACTGATCATTATCCACTTCTCTTAAAACAGATGAGGCTTTAAAAAGTTAAGTAACTCATCAGGGTCACAGAGCTAGTAAACAGAGAAGGGATTCAAGAATAGATCTTTCTGTCAGTATACAAATATGTGTGTGTGTTTACCTTTGAAACATTGCTTTCTATCAGATACATTGTAAATAATATGTGAAAAAAAAGGTGTTTGTTTAAAAACTCAATTAGCAACAGTTAACAAATTGACAAAAAATCAAATGCAGTTTTTCCTTGTATTAATTAAAATATGGTTTCCAGAGTAAGGAAGGGGCTAGTCTAGCTGTCCTTACTCTGGAGGGTTCATATCACACCTGGAAACCTGGCTTCCAGCTGGAGCCACAGACTTGAAAAACATTGACAAATGGCAGAAAGCAATAGACACCAGATTGAGTGACCATCTCTCCCAAGGAATAGTTAAAAGAACAAAAGATGTTTAAGTTGGAGAATTTTTTTTAAAAAGTGTAACAGTTGGGTTGAGGAAGATAATTGTTTTTATATTTTTAAAGGATTTATTTGTATGAAAAAGTTAAATATTTTAGTGTGACTATAAAAACAGAAGGACAAATGACAGATTCTAGTACAAAGCAGTTTTAAACTCAGTATTAAGATGATTAATATATAACTCTAAAATCCAATATGAGTAACTTTAGGAGAATTTTCTTGGGGACTAGGGCTTTACAGCTTTAAATACTTATGCCTGCTGTATCTGTGACTTTCCAGTTTGTACTCAGAGTCTAGATAATTCTACTGATTGCTTTCAGGCTTGACAACATATTTTATTTTAAAAATTTTATTAAAAATTTTCTCTATTATTTGTATGTATTTGGAGATGATGGGAGGGTTGGGAATGATTTTACATTGGATAGCCATTCCAATGGAAAGTTCCAAAACTTCTTCATTTTCATTGTTATTCAATGATTTTGAAAAGGTTGGGCAGCAACTTGGCAACTGTCCTAAGACTAGAATCTGGTCATATGGTGATCTCACTATTTTTAACCATGAGACCACATTGTTCTGAGTTTATAAATAAATTGTTTCATCTTCTCCATGATTTGGACTATTCTTAAATTGTCCACAAAGATACCCACAGTGAAAATATAAAGCTTGAAAGTTGTACTGTTTCACTGTAATCTTCAAAAGGAAAGCTTCCATAATCTCTCAGCATTCCCTTTCATGGACCGTGACCCTTATTCAGCAAGTTATGTTTGGGATCCAACCTAAATATCTTCTAGCTGTGGTCTCAACTTATTGCCTCTGCCCTTTTGCATTGCAGTTAAAAAGAATTCTGTCTGAAACAGAATTATTTTCTATAGTTCAGGTCTTTGTGTTTGCCCATACAATTGGGTCCTTGTTTTAGTAGATACTGCAAATTAGGACTGTTTACAGGTGGTTTATTTGTGTTATGGGTTTTTATTAAAAACTAGCCAAATGAAATTCTTTCAAATTATTTTATTGATATTCTGGCTTATACATTATGTATTTTAATGTATATATGTACATATGTATAAATATATATGTATATTTTAGAAAAAATATATATATATAATTTAAACCTATGACCATGTACATGGTAGGACCAAGTTGTGTGCTTATGTGTGAGAAGGTTTTTTGTGTATGCTTTGTCTTTTACAAATTGATTTCTACAGTGCCCATTTAAGCCCTATTTCTCTCTGTTCTAAGAGAGACTTAAACATTTTCTAGTTCAAAGTCGTGTCGTTCCTATGTACTTTGTAGCTTGCTAATTCTGGCAGTTATTTCTAATAATTTATTACTCTAAATTAAAGCTATTAAATTAATGCCGTACAGTTCAACTTTGTGAGGTTTATTAATATTTTCTCTCCGCAGTTCTCTGGTAGATGAGGGCATAGACTAGGAGTCATGGGGTTTTTAAGTTGCCATATGATTAATAGTGTGGCACCTGGAATTTGACATCTGGCAAGTATATGATAATCCCCTACCTATAAAAGATAAATGAAGCACTCCTAAGGCTGTATATTTTATTAATTTTTTTAAAAAAGAAAAAAATAGGCTCTGGATAAATTCCAATCTAAATAAGTTTAGCGACTGGTGTTTTGTTTGAAGTCAGTCAGTGCATCTATCTTTATTTAAGCAAATATTTATCAAAATGCTTTACTATGTTTTAGGCCCTCTCCTGAGGGATGTGGATGTGGATACTGCAGTGAACAAAACAGAAAAATATTCCTTCTTTCATAACATTTACCTTCTGGAGGGAGAGAGATAAAAAGTAAAGAAAATAAATAGGTAAAATATGTAGTGTGATAGATAGCAATACATGCCATAGAGTAAAGGAGGAAGGGTGGCAACTGCCTGAAGGGATGAAGGGAGGGTTTAGTTTTTTTGTTTTGTTTTGTTTTGTTTTTTTGCGATACGAGGGCCTCCCACTGTTGTGGCCTCTCCCGTTGCAGAGCACAGGCTCCGGACGCGCAGGCTCAGCGGCCATGGCTCACGGGCCCAGCCGCTCCGTGGCATGTGGGATCTTCCCAGACCGGGGCATGAACCCGTATCCCCTGCATCGGCAGGCGGACTCCCAACCACTGTGCCACCAGGGAAGCCCCAAGGGTTTAGTTTTTAAACACGGTGCCCAGGGAGGCCACACTGAGGAAGAGTACCTTTGAGTAAATACCCAGGTAGCTGAGGGAGCCAGCCCTGCCCTTATTCAGAGAAAGAATGTGCCAAGAGAATGGAGCTAGCTGACAAGGCCCTGAAGCAGGAGATTACCTGAGATGTTCCAAGCACCGAAAAGAGCCTGTGTAATGGCCACCTCTCCTCAAAACCAGCCAAGGGCATCCGATCTCACACAGGATGAAAACCAAAGTGTTTCCAGTGGATTCTAAGGAAGGCCCTGCAAGATTTGTGTTAGACTGAGAATAGATTCAAGTGGAAACAGGGTGAAAAGAAAAGGGTAAGCATTTAGAGGGCCATTGTAATTACCAGAGGACCAATGACAGCCGGTTGGACCAGGATGAAAACAGTGGAAGTTGCCATGTGTTCAAATTGCATATGTATTCTGAAGGTAGCAGCAACAGAATTTGTTAATGAATCTTGTGCAGGTGTGAGAGAGAGAAGCAAGCGTAATGCAAGTTTTTGACTTGAGTAAATGAAAAAATAAATTTGGTATCTACAGTTCAGCTCCAAAGGAGGGAAACATGATGAGGAAAAGAAAAAGGAACAATTTTTGCTTTCCAGACACTAGGTACTTAACTTGTGCCATGATGAGTTACATTAAGTAAGGAAAGCACAGAAGGAGTCTGTGAAACACCTATACTAAGACTTTCTCCTTAAAACCACCTTACCTGCCAAACACACGTCAGTCGTTTTCTCAATAACTTACTTGAAAACTTCCCAATTTGACAACAGGGAACGTAGACTTTGGAGTCAGAAAAACCTGCATATATATCAGATCTGTGCCACTCATTGTTACAGTTAACTTTCTGATCTCCACAAAGTATTTTTTGCTTTAAATTAAGTAATTAATAACATACACAAATAAATTGGTTTCTAGCACACAGTAGCTGCTTAATAAATGGAAGCTGCTCTCATTGTTGCTATTATTCTAACTATTATAAACCTTGTCATTTGGCTAAGATTAAAGACTGTACCTATTGCTTATCTGTCAAGCCCTTGTAAAGAATATTAGAATAGCACAGTCTACTGAGTTTATATAATTAATATGTGGCTGGTGATGAATTCATCAGCTTACTTGTTTTTTAAATGAAGAGAAAACTAGAAGAAATAAGCAATCACAAGATAATTTTCCTGGCCTTACGGGTGAAATCTAACCCAACTGGGAACAATCTTGTTTATCATGAAGGCCTGGATATTATACATGAGTCATAAACACTGCATCCCTCTCTCAGCACTAATTATATAAATCAGTAGATGCTTTAGAGCATGCATCTTATCAACCAAATCCAGACAAACTATGCTATCATTAAGTAATTTTATGAAACTAATTGCCTGCGTTAAAAATCTATCTTCTATTTTTTCTTCAGTTGAAGACTTTGTCTTTTACTAGGGATGGGAGTGTTTTCCTGTCATCCAAGGAAAGCTAGCCCCAAGGCTTGGAAAAATGGCCTGACAAGGTCTCCTGATGCAAATCAATGGCTAAGCAATATTCATAATAAAATATATGATTTTTTAGTATTAAAATTATTATTACTATTCATAGCATTCATATATATTCGTATATCACCTTTTCTTAGCCCCCAACCTGTTTTTTATTTGTCCTTGACTCTAGGAAAAGAGAACATAATTTATCAACCCTTCCAACAGTTATCCATTCAACCTTTTTATATTCATTCCCTAAACTGGGCTGGGTGTGAATTATAAGGCAATAAATAAAAAATAGTCCCCTGCCTTCAAGAAGAATACTCTCTAGAGCAGTGCTTTCTAAACTGAAGTCAAGAGGATATTGTTTTGGAAGATGAAAATTAGTGTGCTGAGGAAATAAAGTGGATTGTTGAAGCATTAACAATGCTTCCTTGCTGTAAGACTTTTTGGTAGCTTTATAAGCTACAGAATATTTTGACTTTGCAAAGGATTGCTTAGTATAAAACATTTTTAAGCTTATTTAATCAAGAAACATTTCTTCAATTAAGAGCTTTAGAATATTATTTGTCACTAAGAAATGCTAGTCTGATGCTATTCAAACATATACCCAGTAATTTACAACTTCAGTATCATGCTGACAATCATTTAGCCAGTGAACAAGTTAACGTAATGAAATTTTTTGAATTACAGTGTTGGTACTTGAAGTTCACTTGAAGATCATTTAATCACTATGCCCTTCTCCTAGCCTTTGCTTCTACTTGATACACACAACTTATGAACCAATTGAAAAAGCTAAGTCTTCACAGTTGACTCCAATCCAAGTTGGTCTACTAGTCCTACACGTGGTCATTGGATCTGAAGCTATGCTATAGTGGGTATTATACCATCCATCACAATCTCCTGAGATTTTATATATATATATATATATATATATATATATATATATATATATATATATATATATATATATATAATTGCAGCCACTTGTATTATGAAGGCAAGGGCTACGCCTCTGCTTTCTTTGTATGCAATGCTGAATTAATTAAGAGGCTCCAAGAACTGAGCATATGAAGGTCCATGCTCCATATGCTTTCAGACAACATACATTTACTGTGCTCATCTTAAGAGCAAAGCACTGTTCTAGGCACTGGGGCTATAGCAATGAATAAAACAGACAAAGCATCTACTATCATGGAACTTATATTACAGTAGTCATGTCAGACAATAAGCAAATCAGTAAATAAATATACAGTATAATGGCAGAGAATGATAACTCTATAAAGAAATAAGGCAGAATTAAAAAAATGATTAAAGTGTTTTAGGAAGGCATCTCTAAGAGTAAGAATATTCTATTGAAGGAAATAGTGAGTATAAAGGCTCTGACATGAGAGAATGCATAGTGGGCTCAAAGAGCAGCAAAGACTTAAGTCCAAGAAAAGGGATTAAGAGGAAGAGTGCCATGAAAAAAATCAGAAAAAAAATTGACAGGGATCATTTGTTAAATAAGTTTTGAAAACAAAGAATTACACATAATTAGAAGCATGATAAAGTTAAAATAATCTCTTTAGTGTTTTAATTTTTAATATTCTTGTCATACAATACAGAAATTGGTTGAAGGTACTTTCTTCTAACTCAGTGTCAGTTGTGGAGCTGAACAATCAGGTGAAACGGAGGCAATTATTTTTTTTCCTTTCTTTTTAAAATGTGAGGTAAAATTCATATAACATAAATTTAACCATTATAAGTGAATAATTCATGGGCATTTCGGACATTCACAATGCTGTGCAACTGCCACCTCTATCTAGTTCCAAGATATTCTCTTACACAAAAGGAAGCCCCATAGCCATTAAGAAGTTGCCATCCCCGCACCCACCAACCCCTGGAGGCCACCCATCTGCTTTCTATCTCAACCAATTTTTTTAAAGCTTTGATGGCAGATACTTGACTAATAAAATTTTAAGACATTTAAAGTGTGCAACATGATGATTTGATCTACAGGCATACCTCAGAGATACTGCAGGTTATGTTCCAGGCCACTGCAAGAAAGCAAATATGGCAATAAAGTGAGTCATACAAATTTTTTTGGTTTTCCAATGCATATAAAAATGTAAACAGTATAGTGTAAACAGTTATGTTTACACTATACTGTAGTCTATTGAGCGTCTGTAGTGTTATATCTAAAAAAAACAGTGTACATACCTTAATTAAAAAATACCTTATTGGGGCTTCCCTGGTGGCGCAGTGGTTGCGAGTCCACCTGCCGATGCAGGGGACGTGGGTTCGTGCCCCGGTCTGGGAAGATCCCACATGCCGCGGAGCGGCTGGGCCCGTGAGCCATGGCCGCTGAGCCTGCGCATCCTGAGCCTGTGCTCCGCAACGGGAGAGGCCACAGCAGTGAGAAGCCCGCGTACCGCAAAAAAAAAAAAAAAAATACCTTATTGCTCAAAAATGCTAACCATCATCATCTGATTGTTTAGTGAGTCATGATCTTTTTTCTAGTGGAAGGTCTTGCCTCTATGTTGATGGCTGCTGGCTGATTAGGATTGTGGTTGCTAAAGGTTGGAGCAGCTGTGGCAATTTCTTAAATAAGACAACAATGAAGTTAGCCACTTGGATTGACTCTTCCTCTCACAAATGATTTCCCAGTAGCATGCAGTGCTGTTTGATAGCATTTTACCCACAGAACTTCTTTCAGAATTGGAGTCAATCTTCTCAAACCTGCCAGGGCTTTATCAACTAAGTTGATGTAATATTCCAAATCCTTTGTTGTCATTTCAGCAGTGTTCAGAGCCTTTTCACCAGGAGTAGATTCAATCTAAAGAAACCGCTTTATTTTCCTCATGCATATGAAGCCACTCCTCATTTGTTAAAGTCTTATCACAAGATTATAGCAAACCAGTCACATCTTCAGGCTCCACTTCTAATTCTAGTTCTCTTGCTATTTCCACCACATCTACCATTACTTCCTCCACTGAAGTCTTGAACCCCTAAAAGTTTTCCATGAGAGTGGGTGTCTAATGCTTCCAAAGTACTCTAATGTTGAGATTTGACTCTTCTCATGAATCAAAAATATTTTAATGGAATCTAGAATGGTGAGTGATTTCCAGGAGGTTTCAATTTACTTTGTCCAGATCCATCAGAGGAATCACTAACTATGGCAACTACAGCCTTATGAAATTTATTTCTTAAAGAATGACTTGAATGTCAAAATTACACCTTGATCCATGGTCTGCAGAGTTGATGCTGTGTTAGCAGGCATGAAAACAACATTAATCTTTGTTGTACATTTCCATCAGAGCTCTTAGGCGACCAGGAGTATTGTCCATGAGCAGTAGTACTTCGAAAGGAATCTTTTTTTTTCTGAGCAGTAAGTCTCAATAGTGGGCTTAAAAATATTCAGTAAGTTATGCTATAAACAGAGGTGCTGTCATTCAGGCTTTTTTATCCCATTTATAGAGCACAGGCAGAGTAGATTTAGCACAATTCTTAAGGGCCCTAGGATTTTTGGAATTGTCAATGAACACTGGCTTCGACTTGCAATCACCAGCTACATTAGCCCCTAAAAAGAGAGTCAGCCTGTCCTTTGAAGTCAGGCAATGACTTCTCTTCTCTAGCTATGAAAGTCCTATACGTCATCTTTTTCCAACGTAAGTCTGTTTTGTCTACATTAAAAATTAGTTGTTTAATGTAGCCACCTTCATGAATTATCTTTGTTAGATCTTCTGGACAACTTGCTTCAGCTTCTACAACAGCACTTGATGCTTCACCTTGCATTTTTAATTTTTTTTTGATTGAGATATAGTTGATTTACAATATTATATAAGTTTTCAAGTATTTCACCTTGCACTTTTATGTTACGGAGATGGCTTCTTTCCTTAAGCCTTATGAACCATCCTCTGCTAGCTTCTGACCTTTATTCTGCATCTCCTCACCTCTCTTAGCCTTTATTGACTTGAAGAGAGTTAGGGTCTTACTCTGAATTAGGCTTTGGCTTAAAGAAAAGTTGTGGCTGGTTTGATCTTCTACCCAGATCACTAAATCTTTCTCTGTATCAGCAATAAGGCTGTTTCACTTTCTTATCATTCATGTGTTTATCAGAGTAGCACTTTTAATTTCCTTCAAGAACTTTTCTTTGCATTCATGGGTTGACTAACTTGTGCAAGAGGCCTAGCTTTTGGCCTGTCGCAGCTTTCAACATGCTTTCTCACTAAGCTTAATCATTTCTAGCTTTTGATTTAAAGTGAGAGACATGAGCCTCTTCCTTTCACTTGAACACTTAGAGGTCATTGTAGGGTTATTAACTGGCCTAATTTCAAAACATTGTTGTATCTCAGGGAATAGGGAGGCCTGAGGAGAGGGAGAGAGGTGGAGGAATGGCTGGTCAGTGGAGCATTCAGAAGATGCACAATATTTATTGATTAAGCTTGTTGTCTTATATGGGTGTGGTTCACAGAGCTCCAAAACAATTACGATCATAACATCAAAGATCACTGGTCAGAGATCACCATAACAAATATAATAATACTGAAAAATTTGAAATATTGTGAGAATTACCAAAATGACAAAGATAAAGAAACTGAGCAGCTGCTGCCAGAAAAATGGTGCCAACAGACTTGCTCAAGGTAGAGTTGCCACAACCTTCTATTTGTAAAAAACACAATATCTGTGAAGCACGATAAAGCGAGGCACAGTAAAAACGAGGTATGACTGTACATATACCTTGTGAAAGGCTTCTCTCTTAGTTGTTTTTACTCATAAAATTCTAGACAGATTCATTGAGATCTATTGATTCTAATCTGTATTGTGCCCATACTTTGCCAGAACTCTAAGTGCATAACCTCTCTCTCCTCCAAACACCTGGCCAAAGTAACTTCTCAATATAGTTTGCTTAAATGTTCTCTTAATTTATATTCCCCTCCACACACACACACACCTTAGTTTTATGGAGAAGGACTTTAGGAAATTAGTGATTAAATAATTCACTCAAGATTACATAGCTGTTTATCACAAATCTAGGACCAATACTTAGGTCTTATAGTAAATCTTAGTTTTTGTAGTTTATGTAGGACCTCAGTAGAATTCAGTAGAATTTGGCAATGAATTTGGAGAAAGTCTCTGGCTTCTTTATGTCACCTCATAGCACCTAGTAAAGCACCTTTGCATACATCCTGGAAGTTTTTGATGAATGTGTTGAAGGAACGTAAATCTTCACTGGAATATCAGCCTACATACACAGAACTGTTCTAAAGATCTGTATTAACACTGATCTTACTAACAATTAAGGGTCTGAGAAAGCAATGAGAAGTATTAAGAGAAAAGGAAAAGCTGGAGATGAATGCAAATGCATGTGTTGCTTTCCTCCAGGGATCTAAATCAAATCCTCATTGTATAATTTGATTTGGTTACTCATTGTTTCTAATTAGAAATAATCACATTTACATGATTCCCCCCTCCTTTTTAGTTTTTCACCAAAATTGCTTTGCTCAATTATGCCACTTTATGGTTTCATATAATTTGTATCTCTTGACTCAACAGTTCCCCACATCATTTGGAATGTGTTTTATTATTTTTTTAAGAAATGAAAGTTTGAGAGCTATTTTCAAACTTAGCCTGAGACTTAAGTAGCTCCTGTAAGTGCAGAAGCATACTAAAAGCAAACTGAGGAATACTTGAAAGTTCAAAACTAGGATGATGCTTATTACTAACTATATGTGAAATTAATTAAAGATTTAATTATTTGAGAAAAAATAAATTGGCAGTTTCTACTTTTTGAGTCATTAAATACATGTCTATTGCTCTAAGGGCTTTGAGTGCCTGTGCAAAAAATAGACTATATGTGCTTTGATGTTGCAAGATTTTTTTAACAGAATTTCAACTTAAATATATGCTACAATCTAGCTTTTTATCCCAAATATGCCAACCTATTTTCTCCTTTTTAAAAAAAGTGTGTGTGTGTGTGTGTGTGTGTGTATTCACCAAGGTGCTTAAATACTATGAGATGATTTTTGCTTTTTTAAAAAATATACCATTTTTATAAAATGGCATGTAGAATTATAGAGGACTTTCAGGATCATTTATAAATACAGTGTGACTGGTGAGTATATTATGGCTAAACATAGAACATAGCTAAACACAGAACTAATAAGGACATAGAAGCTCCATAGAATAGTGCTCCTATGGCTTGCTGTCTACTACGTGATTCAGTAGATAACAGTAGTGGGGGGACAAGAGGTAAGTGATAGAAATGGACAAATTAAAATTTTCTTTTATCCTATATATTTGTATGTGTAATTATAACTTAATTGTGATATATCAGAACACTTTTTTCCTTCTGCCCCAGTTTTCTTTTTAGTAGTCCATGCTTTCGTCATTAAAACCTTAAAAATACATCAATGCAACAAAAACCCATTATACATCTATTTTTACATCTATTCCAAGTCCTAGGGCTACAGTGAAGTACAAGATAAAACATGTACATCTTTAGTGGAAAATAAGAATATTAAACAAGTAGGGATATAAACAATATAAGTTTATGGATGAGTGATGAAGAAACTAGATCAATGAGTGGGGTCATTTGGTGGTTTTTAAGTTGATTGGGTGTTCAGGGTGGTATCTCTGAAGGAATAACCTTTTTTGTGGAGATCTGCCTGAAGAGATCAGGAACCAACCATCGGAAGACTTTGGAGACCAATGTTTCAAGAAGAAAATGTAGCAAATATATGCTAGCGCTTTGAGATGAGAATGAACTTGCCGTACTGAGGTCCTTATGGCTCCATATGGTTCAGTGCAGCTGGAATGAAGATGTGAAAAGTGTTCCAAGATGAAGGCATAGCAGCAGGGAGTGAGATAATATAGGGCCCTGAAGGCCACGAAAATGCATCTAGACATTGCACGTAATTTTAAAAGCCGTTGGCCTTAATTTTGTTCGTTTATATAGACCATAGAATTCAAAGTTAATTGTCCACAATTCAGTCACGTCACCCACAACCAAGAAATCATTTGTTTTAGGGGGGAAAAGATGTAGAGGTACTATTCCCCATAAAAATCCACTGAAAGTATTATTAGTTAGTAGATATCTATGTCTAAGATCCAGTTAACTACATTTGCTTCCTTCCAAATTTTAAATTTTAAATAATATTGCAAGTAAGTTACAGTAAATTATACTTATGCATTCTAACAAAGTGAAGACTAAGAGTTCTCTCCTTGTTTTTTGCAATAATTTTATTTTCAAAATTTATTTTTTATTTTCACTTAGAGAATGAACATCCATAGACAATACAAACTTCTAAAAATGGAGATAATTAGGATGAACAGTTCTGCAAAATGATGATCTATATTATATGGACACCAATAATGGAATTTTCCATGGAACAATTTGGGTTATTTCTTACCTATACTTTTTAGAATAATTTGGTTTCTCCTGAACCATGGGTAAAATGTGATCTGTGTGTAAAAAAGAAAAGATTAGTAGAGGTAACATAATGTTATCTTACTTTTGGTATTTCCAAATTTTAAATTAATTCAGATGCTATAAGTGTAAAATATGACAGCTAACTGATTTTTTTAACATCTTTATTGGAGTATAATTGCTTTACAATGGTGTGTTAGTTTCTGCTTTATAACAGACTGAATCAGTTATACATATACATCTGTTCCCATATCTCTTCCCTCTTGCGTCTCCCTCCCTCCCACCCTCCCTATCCCACCCCTCTAGGTGGTCACAAAGCACCGAGCTGATCTCCCTGTGCTATGCGGCTGCTTCCTACTATCTATCTATTTTACATTTCGTAGTGTATATATGTCCATGCCACTCTCTCACTTTGTCACAGCTTACCCTTCCCCCCTCCCCATATCCTCAAGTCCATTCTCCAGTAGGTCTGTCTTTATTCCCGTCTTACCCCTAGGTTCTTCATGACCTTTTTTTTTTTCTTAGATTCCATATATGTGTGTTAGCATACGGTATTTCTTTTTCTCTTTCTGACTTACTTCACTCTATATGACAGACTCTAGGTCCATCCACCTCACTACAGATAACTCAATTTTGTTTCTTTTCATGGCTGAGTAATATTCCATTGTATATATGTGCCACATCTTCTTTATCCGTTCATCTGTTAATGGACACTTAGGTTGCTTCCATGTCCTGGCTATTGTAAATAGATGACAGCTAACTGATTTTAATTGAAATCTTATATCCACTTGTATAAAGCATTATTTCCCTTGAACCCCTTTCAATTCGTCAATCTGCTTGGCTGCCTTGTGAGTTACAGCATAAGTGTAAACGTTTATGTGGTGCCGTGCATAGGAGAGCAAAGTAATTAGGGGTGCTTTTAATACCTTGAATGAAGGGAAAACAATAATAAACCTAGGACCAAATAGTAATTTAAATAGTCCTCAGCCAAATTAGATCTGGCTATTCCAATTTTGAAATCAAACAGCCTTAATCTGAATCTCAGCTCCAGTCCCATTGACCTCAGATAAGTTCCTTATCATCTTGAGACCATGTCTTCTCAGTTGCCAAATGGGGCTAATAATGCCCACCTCACATGGTTACTGTGAAGTTTAGATGATATAAAGTTCTTGGTAGAGTAACTGGGATATAATCTTTGTATTATACACTCATCCTGTATAATGTCAAAATACCACTGTATCATTCATTTCCACATTCGGGATGGAAAACTGTATCAGGACATGTGCAACTAGTTTTCCTTTGAACATTTTTTTTTTAGTTGCTGTCCAGTGATCTTCTTTACCTGCTGCCCACAAGCACCCAGATATCTGTCACTTGACAGTTGAGATGTTTAGAGGATTAGTGCATTGAATGGCAGTTTGACTTAACATTACAGTTCTGGTCCCGTGTAGCTTGCCTTCATGTTCTTAAAACACAATATATCACGGACAAGATTGATGATGACAAAAAGGGAGAAAACAGTTCTCTTATTGTCAAGATGAACAAACTAACGTAACTTCAAAATAAAATTTTGACCGGGATCTCAATTCCTTTGTCTTTTCAAAGAGAGAGATGTTTTCTTTCTGAACTGAAAAAAGCAAAAACACATTAATCTCCCAAAAGAGGAAAAAATATGAATTACTTTTAATAATGCTATGTTCTAGCCAATTCATATTTATCTACACCTGAGATAGCCAAATCTCAATTGGCTGTTAACTCTTCAAATTAGTATTTGGTTCTAGGTTTTGTATTGTTTTTCTTACATTCAAGATGTTAAAAGCATCATCTAATTCTTTGATTAGAGAAAGTGGGCTCTATAGGGAAACTGAGTACTAGATGAGATGTGGGGAAAAAATAGCATTTGAGCTTTTTCCTTTATTTGTTTTCATTCAGTGCTTGGATAAAATTACAGTCATATTATTGGAAAATGGAATAATTATAAAATTATATATAATGAGAAAACTAAAATGTTTTCTTCCCATTCTCAGCTCCCTTATATCCATTCTTCTCAGTCCATTGAGAGGCACTATTTTTTTATTTATTTTATATCCTTCCTGAGCAATTTTATGCCACACAAGGAAATATGAATATAGATTCTTCATTTAGCCTTCCTGTCTATTCCAAAGATAGGAGATCATACACATTTTACTTCACCTTGTCTTTTTTACTCATGATATATACAGATATATTAATACAGTGTTGCATTGATGGACATTTGTTTCTAATCTCTTGCTGTTAAAAACATTACTACAACAAATAGCCATTATGCAGATCATTTGACACACCTGCAAGTGTATCTGCAGGATACATTCATAACAGTGGAATTGCTAGTCAAAAGTTACATATGTTTATAGTATTAATAACTTGCTCAATTGCCTTATACAGATAATTGAATTAACATTCTACTTTCTGACCAGGTGTATATGAAAATCCCTGTTTCCCCTATAGCATTTCCAACAGAATATGTTATTCAGCTTGTACTTTTCACTAATATAATAGGTAAAAAATAATTCAGTGTAGTGGTGATTTTTGTTTTATTAATATTATTAAGGTTGACCATCTTTGCTTATGTTTAAAACTCTTTTTACATTCTTTCTGTGAATTGAGTGTGCACATTTCTCAGTCAGTTTTTGTGTTTGGTTACTGATGCTTAGCTTTTCAATTTTCTAGTTATATACTTATATATATTAGAGATATTATTCCTTTTTATTATGCCAACACCATTAATTGATACCCTATCTTTTCCTCACTGATTGAGTTACTCCTTTATCCTGCACTAATTTCTAGAATGTATTTTTTCATATTTTTGGATTCTCTCATAATTTATCTATTAATGATCTAATAATACAGTAACTTAATTATTGATGCTTTAAAATTCAGTGTCTATTTCCTCTCATTGCAATTTTTTTTACTCTTTATGATTAAAATTTTTCTGGCTGTAGTTAATAATTCATTTGTTCATATATACTTAGATTAAGATCATCTTGTTTAGTTTTATGAAATATTTTGATGTCTTTATTGAGATCAAGCTAATTAATGAAGTAAGAAATGGAGAATTAGCAAGTTGATGAGTTGTACTTTGCTATTTAACTCAGCGTCTCTTTTTATTTGTTCAAGTTTTCCCTGTAACTTTTAGTAGTGGTTTATAATATACTTCAAATAGGCCTTGCATATTTATTTCCATTTATTCTTATGCACTTGTCTTTGGATATTATTGTAAACAATTTGTTTCTTCATTTCTACATTCTATTTTATAGTTGTATTTATTATTTTATATCATCTGTCTTGAGGTTTACTTATAAAAATATGTCTTTTTTTACATATAAAATGGATATGGTATTTCCTTATTTGTAGCAGTTTTTCAGTTACTTTGAGGGGTTTTTAGGTATACAATTATATTATCTATAAATATTGAGTGTTTTACCTCATCCTTTCTCTTTCTATGCTTCTATTTTTTAATCTTGTATAATCTTCTTATCTAGCATCTGTAGGACAATATTATGTTTTGCAGTCTCATCTTAATAGCTTTGAGTTCCTCATTAAACATGGCTCTGGCTTTGATTTGAATCAGATGACTTTTTTGTATTGTGGAAGTACAGATAAATCTTTATTAAATATTTTTTAAATTGTTTTTGAAAACTATCAATTGCCTTTCAGTATATATGGACATAATCAAATGCTTTTTTCCTCCTAAGACATATTAATATGAAGACATATTAATGTATTTAATCCCTTGAAACATTATACTCAGTAGAAAGAGTTTGAAAGATGTCAATTTCTTAATTCTCTAAAAATGTTATAATTTTGTAATTACTTACTATTTAATCATTGGGTAGAATTCCCTCAGAAAACTACTGGGTCTGATGCTTTTCTTAGGGAGGTATATTTTAACAGAGGTCTCTTCATCAGTGGAAATTGTTCTGTTTACATTTTTTTTTCCTCCTCTGAGCTCTAGTCTGGTAACTTACATTTCATAGAGAATATATAGATTCTTCTTAAAATTAAACACAGTGATTTCTTGTGATTCTTTTAGCATGCTCTCTTTCTATGGTTACTTCTCCTTAATCATTTATTAATATATTTAATGTATTTAATGTTCTTTCACCTTTTAAATTTTCTTGCTTTCTCCTTTTTTATCTTTTATGATATTCTTTTATCCTTTATATTATTATTAATAACATTATATGATTTCTTATAATATAAACTTTGCTATTTTGTATATTACCCTATTGAACAAGCTTTTGAATTTGTATATTTTTCCCCTTTTTGTTGTTTTTAACTCATTTTTTGCTTTGTATTATGATTTTTTAAAGTTTCAGTCTGATATATAGTTGATTTATTTTCATCTTTTTTATGTTTCTATTGCTATAAAATCAGAACATTTTCCTCATAGCACTTCATTAGATAAATAGTGTTTACCTTATCATTATTTTCTGGAAATTGTGAAGTATTACTGAGTTTCCTTTTTGATACAGGAATGTTTTAAAAGGGAGTCTTTTTCATTTATAAGGAGAGTGATCTTTTGTTTCTATTTTTGTCTTTAAACTATTAGTTTATTACATTGAGATCAGACAAAATTTTCTACACTCTTTCTGTGTTTTGGAAGTAATTTAAAATTTCTTTTGTAACATACAGACTTTTTTAGGTGAATGTTCTATGAGCACTACTGTAGAAGTTCATTAGTGGGTTCTGTATTATCATTATTTTCTCCCATTACTAGTATTTCTCCTTATATTGTCTATATTTATGATTTATAAATGTTAGGGCTGGTATAAGTCATACGCTTTATCATATGAAGCATCACTGTTTGTTTTACATAATATTATTCCATTCTTTTGTTTTCATTTTACTGATATCAAGACTATGTTCCATATTTTCTCATTTTGTTTCTCTGATATGATTTTGCCTATCTATTTATTTTAAAATTCCCCGAAGAGCTTTGTTTAGGTTTGTCTATTGTACACAGTATAGAGTTGGGTTTTACTTAGTGGTCTGATATGAAAATCTTTGATTTTTCCTTACAATTGATGATTTAGACTCTGAGTTTTTTTATTTCTATATATATTCATAGTCTCCTGTAATTAAGCACAATATTTCTGAGTCAGGACAGACTATTATTACTTAATGGCAATAAAAACACAAGTTCCCCTTGCAACAATCTTTCTCCCTATTTAAAATTTCCATTTTCTTTTCCTCGTTTACTCTCAATTTTTTTGTTAGTCATATAGTTTCTTCCTTGTCAGGGAATATCATTTAAATTCTGTTCCATCACGTCAATTCGTACATCTATTTTCACTTTAATTCTGCACTTAAAAGTATTCAGTACTTACCAATCCTCTTTGCTGTGATTTCCCCAAAAATCTTTTATTTGGCTAAAGTCCATATGCTAGTTTTCTTTATTTTTCTATATAAGGTCTCAGAGGGAAATATATTTTCTGAGATCTTCTATATTAAAGAACATATATAATATATTAAAATGCTATATAAATATTTGCTTGTTGACTTTTTAACATAGGGGACAGCATGGTTAAATAAAAAATTCCTTAGATCATATTTTTTTCTTTAAGTTCTAATAGGCATTACTTTGCCTTCCATTTCATTTCATCTTTTCTGTGGTCCTCTGTTTTTGAATTTTACTATGTATAATTTAATGTCAATCTGAATATTTAGTGAAGGATTTGGTCTTTTTATGGCCCTGTTCAAAGGATTTGATCTTTATCATTAAAATCTACTACTTCAGTAGACTATAGCCCAGGTTGACTTGGGGTCAACTTTTTCTGTCATATGGTGTATCCTTTAACTATGTAGATTCATATGTTAATTTATTCAGGAATATGTCATTGAATTGTATCTTCATTTATTCTATTCCAGTATTGGGTTTATTTCTATGGTGGAATCCATTAAGAATATTCTATATCTCTTTTGACTTATATGTGAAATTATATAATTTTTGTCTCTAAATGTTTTTACCTCTTTCTTTTTATTCATTGTCTGCTCTTTGATGTGTTTCTTCCACTTGTTTTTTTGCTGTTGTTGTTGCTAAAGGTTGTGTTTTTCTTTTCTTCCCCCCCCTTAATTTATTCCTTAGCTTCTGCCAGTTCAATTTTTATTTTCTTCTACTTTTTTTTTCCCCCGTGTATATCTGTTGTGTAGTTTTCTTTGATAGAGGTAATTTCCTCATACATATTCTTCTAATTCTCAGAGAAATATTTGGTCAGAATTTTCATCTGTTATGTGGGAGTCTTTTTCATACTAAAACTCTAACAAGTTTTCTTGATTTTTCCACCTTTTTATTTGTATAATATTTTTGTGTTTATGCTGTGCTAGCTTCCTTTCTATTGCTTCATGGAATTAGTTGAATTTTCCTGGCCCAGATCCTTACAGAATCTTCCACCCCTGAAAGTTTTTTTAGATCTGTTCTCTAAGCACCTCTTTTGGTGTTGCCCATATGACTTCTATTCCATGGATTACACAATCAATCAATGCAAATCTCACAGCTTTTGTTTAATGCAAGAGATATAGGATTATATAATTTCAGGATGAGCCTATGACATCTAGAAAGTACATTTTGGCTTACATTTTCAGAAATCTACTGATACTGAGTTGCCTCATTTTCACTTCCCTCACTATAGTTGCTGCTATATTTCATCCTACATGATGTCTATGCAGATTTTAACTGATTTTGTAGTTCTTATTTTTTTTTTAATTCACGTTTTTGGTTTTGTATCTGTCCAATTACATAACTAACTATACTGCCAAAATATCAATGCCTTAATAAAAGTTTATTTTTTTCTCAAATAACCCAATGCTGGCATTTCTGTTTGGGAGGCCCTACTGGGCCACCCTCCTCCAATCAGGGTCTTGGGAACACAGACTTTTTCCATATTGTGGCTCCATTCTCTTAAATGTGATTCCCAGTGTCACTTTGTGAGTAAGTCCCCATTCCAGCCAGCTGAAAAGTAAACAGATGAAAAGGTCTTAAAGGATAAGGCATAGGAAGCATGTATACAAGTCTCATATTTCATTGACTAGAATAGAGTCATGTAGTTTTACTCTCATGCAAAGGAGACTGGCATATAGTCCAGCCATATGCCCAGTAGGATGAGAACATAAGTTTAATGATCAAATAATTCCCTCTACCAGAGTAGGGTACTGGGAGAGAAGTCACTGGGTGTTCCATGCTACCATTCACGTATTAAAAATTGTTTCTGAGGCTCTTTCTTACTTTGATATTCCAATACCAAACCTAAGAAATAGTGGGTGTTTAATAAATTTTTGATGAATGAGTGACTGGCTGAAAGACTGAGTAGATAGATAGATGGTTGTTTCTCTTATTGCAGGAGCAAAGAATGAAAAGTTTAAGTGAATGGTTCAGAAATGACAGGTAGTAAAGGTAGGCAAGTTGTTAGAAGTATTCTTTTATGCCATAGTGTATTCTTTTCTTTGTTTTTTCTTTCTTGTTGTCTAGTTCTAAAGGATGAATGTGAGACTTCAGGTATAGAGAAATACAAAAAAGAAAAGTTAAACTCCATGGATTCTATTCCAAGTTTAGTTTCACTATTGCTCTTATTTATTTTTATTTTTTTTCCTATTATATTTACATTTGTTTCTTACTCTGATTGAGACAGGTTTCCACATACAATATGATAAAGTTAATAGAAAACAGCTTCCAAATGCAATATTTGGTTGGATTTAGGCATAGAATTGTCAAAGTATCATCATGAAATTGTCCATAAAATTGGTGTTGAAATTGTAAAAGTTGATAAAAAGTTCAAAGTGTTTATTCTGCTTTTATCTGGCTTGTAATGAGGAAATAAATAGGAATGTGAACCAGAAGCAACTTGAGGAAGGTTCCTAAAATGCTCCAAAGTTAAACATCCATCCAGACTTTTGATAGATATGCTTCAAAGTTTATGCAGCTTGTACTAAGGTTTTTGAGTATTCTTCAGTGTGGTAGGCAGAATAATGGCCTTTCATGTCCTAATTGCCAGAATCATGTGTATGTTACCTGACATGGCAAAGTAAAATTAAGGTTGCAGACAATATTAAGGTTTCTGATCAGCTCAGCTTAATTTAAAATGGAGATTTTATCCTAGCTTATCCAAATGGACCTGATGTAATCAAAAGGGTCCTTAAGTGTGAAGGGGGAGGAAGGAATGTCAGTGCCAGTGATATGATGAGAGAAAGCGTCAACTGGTCATTGTTGGCTTTGAATATGGAGAAGAGAAGTTATGAGCCAAGGAAAATGTATAACCTCTAGAAGTTGGAAAGGACAAGAAAATAGACTCTTAAAACCTCTAGGAAGGAACGCAACCATGCAGACACTTTGACTTTAGCCCAGAAGACCCATTTTGAACTTTTGACCTCCATGACTGTAGGATAATACTTTTGTGTTTTTTTCAGGCTATTGAGTTTGCAGTAATTTGTTGAGGCAGCAATAGGTAACCATGACACTAAGTAAACCAAAATGCTTCTAGGCTATGAACTCCACATTTTTCCCAACTCATACAGAAGAGTATAGTTGATCAACATGAGACTGGTAATTTGGAAGTCTAAAAATATATAGTTGGGTTATGTGATCAGATTTGTTGTTCTATTTGGCTTGTTGCTCCTGACCAAATTATATTACATTTCTGCCATAACTGGCAGCAGGTATTTTATGGAACTCTTTGAAAAAATCAGTTCATGTGAGATGTCAAGATAAATATTGGTTAATAGCAAACCTGAGTGGTCACATTGATAAGGCAAAAGAGACATTATGTTTTGAGATTCATTTTACCTCCCATCTTTTAAAAATAATTTGGTATTTGTGTAAAATTCAAATTCACATGTATTAGTTTGTTTTCCTCTCAATTTTTAAAAAACTCATTCTCTTCCCTGAACATATACCTTGCATTTTTATTAGGATACGAAAGGCAAATAAGCTTGACTAGTAGAAAATTAAAAAGTAGGTAGGAAAAATTTTATTTGTGAATATTTTCAACAAATGTATGCAAAGAAAATACTCAGAATAAAATTATCTTCTGCACCAGGCATACATTAAAATGACTGTGAGTTTTATGTATCTCTTTAAAGAAGTGAACTGTTTTGCTCGGTAACTTAATGATGATCTAGATTTTCATATCTGAGTAGCCAACTAGGGTGTCTGTTGGTTGGAAATATAAAGTGAGCTGAAACATCACAATGATATGAAGTATCGTTTTGATAATTTTGCTAATTAAATTGTTACAGAAAAGTTGCATAGCTGTGTATGCCCCTTGGTAAGGTTTACTGCTTTTCTGAAGTATTGCAACAAGATACCAAACTATGAGCACTTAGGAAACAACATAATGTGTAAGGCCCAAATTTAGATTAGCCGAATTGTTTTGAAGAGGCATCAAATAATTGATCAGGAAGTAAAACTGTGATTATAGAATAAAATCACAGTTGAATTGTAGCAAATAATTGCAAAAATAATTAAAGTCACAAATCTTTCCAGTAACAGTGTGAAACAATTCTCTTTAGTGGCCCACAGGGATGGAACTTGCTAGCTTTGATTGGGATTAAACCTGGAGGTAAAAGAAAAGGAAAAGTGTGATCTGGAAGAAGTCATATTGAGAACATATCATCCATACGAAAAAAAAAGTTCCTGAAAAGTGAATTTGTAAGTTATGTGATTTCCATTTCAAAGGATGCAATTTATTGTAGTTCCTTTAATGATTTTTAAAAGAGTCAATGTAAGCTTGAGCTTTCATATATAGATAGATTTTCAGTTCTCAGTTTATTTCTTTTTCTGCTTTGGTAAAATAGAGCCAACTTATTTCACATCTCTCACTGAAAGAAGAGGAACTTAATTAAGGGGAAAATTTTGCATCCAGAAGAATTACAGTTATAATTCTTGTAAGCAAATGTTGACTCTGGAGGAGTAAAATAACTGTTCTTTTGCTTTTAGTGTTTATATCTCTCACATATAATGCATTGTAATATTCGCCACTGCTAGCATGACATGCTAGCAGTAGAATGAATGATTTCTGAAACTATGTCTTCTATCCTTTAAGAAAAATCTAGTAATAATGCAACCTGGAACACACCAACACTTTGCTTATATTCCAGTTGGCCTTCATGGTAGCTACTCAGTCTTTCTTTTGATGTATATGTTATGATCCAAGTGTAGATATCTACCCAGTCTGTGATCTTTTAGTTTTCTTTGAGATTTACTAAATAGGATTGCTCAAGCAAAAGATACACCATAAAGAAAGCCTTCAAAGGAAAGATTGTGATATAAAACCCACTCTGAATTTAAAGCACCTAGTTATAAACAACAAGTTCAACCTCAATTTTTAAAAGCTCCAATATTTTAAATCATATTATTTTTTTAATTCTGAATTGTTTACTGAGGCTGACTATATCTTTTACACTGTGGGGATATTGAATAACTTAAGGGATTTGTAATTATATAGTAAGAACAAAGCCTCCACACGATAACACACTGGAATAATAAGATGAGTTGGTATATAGTTACAGAAATGAATGCAACAGATAAATTACTGGATTTAGTGGATTTTTAAGCTCCAAATGAATACTACCTTTTCAATTGAGTACACTATTCTAATAAATAGCCATTTCATGTTGTGGCTAGACAATCATGATCTCTCTGTATTTAATAGATAAATATCAATTCAGCATACAGTTTGTTCAGACAGTGTGTCATGAGATCAGACTAAACTGATGAACAAGTGGGGGGAAAAAAGACATAATTTTAGCTCTTTCAGAGCTTATACAGTGTTGGGAGATACACAAGAGAAAATAAGTAATTGTAATACAGTGTGATAAATAATGTGAAGGAGTAAATCAGTGGCCACAAAATGCTGAGAAGGAAGCCAGTAACTCGAGCTTGGATGGTCAGGACTGAAAGATGAATAGGAATTCACCAAATAAAGAGGGGAGGCTAGGAATGTTCTGGTAGAGAAAGTAACATACAACAAATGTCCAACGGTGGAGAAGTAGAGAGGAAGGGAAAGAAGGAGGGGAAGAGAGAGGAAAATTATCAGTGGCTTATTAAATAAACGAAAGAAATCAATGATGGTTATGATGGAGTCAGAGAAGAAGTGTAAAAAGAAATGAGAGTGAAAGAAAAGGCAAGAATTATAACAAGCAATACACACACAACACACACACACACAATGTTTAATCAGGACAAAAACGTTTCCAAATGGCTGACAACCTATCTGAAATTTGTGTTCACCAAAACCAACAGAGCATCCTATGCTTTTTTTTTTTTTTTTTTTTTTGAGGCAATCTATTCTTTAGAAGAATGCTGTAGGGACAATGAAGGGGCATAAAGGCAGTGGGAATTGCTTCTGGTCATATCTACTCAAAAATAAGAGCCCTCTGTGGAGTAGTCTACAGAATGGCTGCATCATACCTTCCCCACACCTTACTTTTGTTTCTACAACATGAGTTACACACCAGACACTATGAACGATTCAGTTCATATGTTGTTAATAGATGCGTTTTGTTTTAACCACACAGTGATTTCTATTTTTCTTTTCCAGTGAGCATTTAAAAGTTTTGAAATTGTCATTTTAAAAAATCCATATTCCCAGTGTCTTTTAAGAAACCTGAAGCTCTGGCAACACTGAGCTTTCATTTCCTGGTGAAAGAAATTGGCTGGAGCCATATAAAAGCATCCCCTGTAGGTAGGACAGGCAAACATTAATTTTTACCCAGCCTCTGTACACCTTTGAAATGTTAACCCAGAGTGTAACTTTCATGGCTATTAACCTTTCTACTGGCTTCCTTTTGGTCTTACTATGTCTCCTGGGATGCTAGCTTAGTATCCTTTTTCACTCTGCTTGGAACCACATTTTACTTTTTGGCTATGTTTCTGTCAGTCTTTTTTGGATTTGAATCTGTAGGCCTTCTTTCCCATATATTGCCCCAGTGGACAGGTCCTCACATAGTCTATTACCATTTGTAGAATGTCAAATAATAAAACTCTTCTCCAAAGTCTCTAAGAGCTGGCCATTTCACTGAGAATGAAAGCCAAATCCCCCATTGTCCCACAAGGATCAATGGTAACGTTTCTGAACAAATCACCAAACTGTGGCCTCTCACCTACTGTGCTCCAGCCCATTCAGTGGTTTAACAAATGTCAAAATTACAGTATCTAGATTGAAACAAAGGGAGTGAGGCAACAAATAATAGAAAAAAGGGAAAGACTGTTTTTGGAAATTAAACATGTATCACTTCATCTAGAGCACCTCTTCCAAGCTGACCCCATGGAATGCCAGCCCACTTTACATCAAACATTCTCATTCTGTACTTACATATTTCAGTGGAAAAAAAGCTAACGAGAGATTGTCATCTGCCCCAGATTCTTGACATTTGCATGACTTCCTACAACTAGCAGTGAGCTAGAATTGCTGTCCACTCAGTTGCCTAGTTATGTGCTAAAACAAAAAGAGAAAAGCAAAAAAAATGCAATTTGGGCAGTAGTAGTCCTCAAACCCAGCATTTTAGCCTATATTTCCCAAATGATATTCAAACAATCACAGTAATTTAACATGTTATATTCTTTTTTTTTTTTAAAGAAGATGTTGGGGGTAGGAGTTTATTAATTAACTTATTTATTTTTGCTGTGTTGGGTCTTCGTTTCTGTGTGAGGGCTTTCTCTAGTTGTGGCAAGCGGGGCCCACTCTTCATTGTGGTGCGTGGGCCTCTCACTGTCGTGGCCTCTCTTGTTGCGGAGCACAGGCTCCAGACGCACAGGCTCAGTAGTTGTGGCTCACAGGCCTAGTTTCTCCGCGGCATGTGGGATCCTCCCAGACCAGGGCTCGAACCCATGTCCCCTGCATTAGCAGACAGATTCTCAACCACTGCGACACCAGGGAAGCCCCAACATGTTATATTCTTGATTCTGGTGGGCAGAAAGTGATTATGAAAGAAAATAAGGTATATTGTGCTGTTTGATAGTGCATTTCAGCAAAGAAGCACCACCAACTGACAGTAGTCAGGCAGGGGAGAGCAATTAGGCAGAAATTGCCCAGAATGGGCCTGAGCTTAATGAAGGTAGAAAGGTGAAGATCACTTGTGGTTTGTTTGATCAGCGCAATGCAAGTTCAGAGTACAGAATGTACAATTTAGGAAGTAGAAAGTGTTAGTGAGCCCCACATATTAAATGATCACTTTTAAATCTAAAGAGAGATTGCTTGTGACATGGGAGAGCAGGAGACCAGTTCAAGTACTGGGGACTCTCTTCTGTGGCAAACCACACACACTGAGTGGATTGAGTGACATACAGTGAAGAAACAGGTTATGATCTGTAAGATGATGGCCTCCTTCTTAGGAAAACATATAGAACAGGTTTCAAAGAATATGATTACTCTATATAAAGTGAAATAACTCAGGAAACAAGGCCAGGGAATGGGAACATGTCTTGAGTGAGAAAGTGACTCCATAAGATGGAAGTTTTTTTATAAAAGGTTAAAACTGTATGGGAAAATAAGGGTTAGAAAGATAGGTGACAACAGTAGTACCTCACTTTGTATAGGACTCTGCTGCTTGAGCAGGATTTACGGATAATGAATAAACCACCTCAGTTGTTTAATGAGGTGACATGGTGGATTGGAAGGAGAATTTGAACTCATCCGCATAGATTTTCATTAGATTTGACACTTACTAACAATGACACCTCAGTCCTACTGTTTAAAATCTCTGACTCTTGGTTTTCTTATCTTTACGATGGGGATAATACACCAAACATATGGCTCATTGAAGTGAGAAATAAATGAGATGATATTTGAACCATGTAAACTACCTAAGGCTGTGCCCAGTACATGCTAAATTGTCATTAAGTATTGGCTCTCTTCTTTGCTCTCTTGGCTCATAAAATAATAAATGGTCTGCTGCTAACAGATTATTTCTTTTCAAGTCAAGGTAATAAAGGTCAACCTAGAGGAAATAGAGATGTTGTAAAGACATAAAACAAAAAGCTTATAACATTCTGACTGTTTATTATAGAGCATTTAACTTTTTAACATTTTCAAATAACTTCCATTTAATTTTCACATTTTTTTACTTATAAAAAGTATTTTTTTAATATTTATTTTTATTTGGTTGCATGGGGTCTTAGTTGCAGCAGGCAGGCTCCTTAGTTGTGGCAGGCAGCCTCCTTAGTTGCAGTACATGGGCTCCTTAGTTGTGGTTCCTGGGCTCCTTAGTTGCAGCTCGCCAGCTCCTTAGTGCGGCACATGGCCTCCTTAGTTGCGGCATGCAAACTCTTAGTTGTGGCATGCATGTGGGGTCCAGTTCCCTGACCAGGGATTGAACCCAGGCCCCCTGCATTGGGAGCATGGAGTCTTAACCACTGTGCCACTAGGCACACTCCCTAAAAAAAGTATTTTTAGAGTTATGTATTTTACACACTATACATTTTAAAGACTGTCCAGTAATAAAATAAAATCACATTGCTTCAATTACCATTTAAATTAATTTCTTATAAACCCATTGTATTCAAATCATTTTTTCCTTACCTCTTATTTTTTCTTACCTATTCCATTTTCTTCTTTTCTGTAGTACATTTAATAATTCTGTGGTACTGTGATTTTATGATAAGAAATATATATTTGTCTTTGTCACATTGGTTGCATAGAGCTCCTAAAACCCTTGGAATTTCCTAAGTGATAAAGGTGTCTTCATATTCATAACAAACCCCTTTTAACCACACCTGAGTTTTTGTTAATTAGATCACTTTTGGAAAGACCCTAAGGATGAAGGCTGGTTGTCATAGAACCAAACACATGATTGAGGGTTAGAACTTTCAGTCCCACCTCTGTGACCTTGGGGAGGGGAGAGGGGCTGGAGGTCGAATCAGTTGCTAATGGCCAATGATTTAAGTAATCATGCCTATGTCATGAAGCTTCCATAAAATCCCAGAAGGACAGGGTTTGGTAGAGATTCAGGGAGAGAGGCAAGTGGAGAGAATGGGAGATCTAGGGCCCTTCCCCATACCTTGTCCTATGCACTTCTTCCATCTAGCTTTTCCTGAGTTATATCCTTTTATAATAAATCAGCATCTAGTAAGCAAAATATTTCTCTAAGTTCTGTGAGTTGTTCTAACAAATTAATTGAACCCAAGGAGCGGGTCACTGGAACCTCTAATCTGTAGCCAGTGGGTCAGCAGCACAGGTGACCACCTGGACTTGTGACTGATGTCTGTAGTGGGGGATGGAAGAGGTCCTGTGGGACTGAGCCCTTAACCAGTAGGTTCTGATGCCATCTCCAGTTAGATAGTGTCAGAATCAAGTCAATTGTATGGTACCCAGCTAGTGTCACAGAATCACTTGGAGTGGGGGAAATACCTTCACATAGGAACTGGTCAGAATCAGACCTTCTCTTCCTCTTTTCCCTTTACTCTTATATCATTATTGGTTTCTAAATTAGTTGTAACATTTTTATTCACATTATCTCAATAATTTTAATGTATTGTTTCTATTTTCCTTAGTATGGTGAATGTAACAGTAGAAATTAAGACATATTAACTCCTATTATTGTTATCACCTTTTTGCTTTTATTTTTAAATACCTCTCTGTATTAGTTAGTTATCTACTGCTGCACAACAAATTACCCCAGTTTGGCTTGAAATACCAATCATGTATTAGATTACAGTTTCTGTGGGTAAAGAATCCTGACATGTCATAGCTTGATGCCTCTGGCTCAAGGTTTCTCATCAGGTTGCAATTACTCTGCCATGTCAGCTTGGACTTTGGTCTCATCTGAAGGTTCAACTAGGGGTAGGAGAACCCGAGTCTAATCTCACTCTTGTGACTATTGGCAGATCATGTTCCTTTCTCACATGGGCCTCTCCCCAGGACTGGCTCACAGCATGTCAGTTGCCTTCTTGCAGGGCAAGAGTCCAGGAGAGCCAGAGAGGGCACACAAGACAGAACTTATACTCCTTTCATAATCTAATCTTGAAAGTGTTATCCAGTCACATCTGCCATATTTTATTTATAGAAAGAAGCCAATAAATTCAGCCTACACTTAAGGGGGCAGGATTACACAAGGGCATGAATATCCAAACGCAGTGGTCACTGGGAGCCATCTTAGAGATTGTCTCTTATCTAAAATTTCCTTTTGATATTTACTGCCTTAATTCAGGTCCTCAGTGTCATTGTAAACTCACCACTCATTAGAACTGCACTCTTAATTTTCTTTGAGCCACCTTCTTTACTGCAAAATATATATATTTTAAAAGTTAAGTCTGGGGCTTCCCTGGTGGCGCAGTGGTTGCAAGTTCGCCTGCAGGGGACACGGGTTCGTGCCCCGGTCCGGGAAGATCCCACATGCCGCGGAGCGGCTGGGCCCGTGAGCCATGGCCGCTGAGCCTGCGCGTCCGGAGCCTGTGCTCTGCAACGGGAGAGGCCACAACAGTGAGAGGCCCGCATACCGCAAAAAAAAAAAAAAAAAAAGTGGTCTGTTTGAGTATTTCTAAATTGGGGGAGGGAGAGGTTTCTATTATCTTCAGAATCAGATAATTGTAAAGCCCTAGGGCAGAATTCAAGTTCTTTGAAAATCCATCCTCTGTCTTCCTTTCCAGCTTCATGTCACTGTCAATGTCTCTACTCCCTGCTTCGGAAACTGTCCTGGGGAGCTAGATGAGCTCAGGAAGTGATGTTGTCTCATAAAATTGCTTTATATATTCTTGTGCTCAAATTGGACCATTGGAAATGTATAGTATAAAAATCCTGATATTCTTCAGATGATAGTTTACTAGACGATTCCTCAAATCTTGGCAAGTGGGTCTACTTCAAACATGTAGGGAAGTCAGTTACCCGGGCATAGCTGTTATTTTACATACCAACTTGTCATATCTTCAAAACAATGCATGCTGCTTTCCAATGTCCTCAGTATTTTCCCAAATTTCCTCCATATCTTCTTTTACACGAAATAGTCTCTCTTTAATGTAACACTGGAACATTTATCATACAGTTATTTCCTAGTATCACTGCTTTTGACTGATTATAAAGTGAAACATTGAGAGACTGGCCTCACATCACACAAGTGAGTGAAAGACACAGAACCACAAAGCAAATGATCTCTTCATGTCTCAAATCCTTTCCACCACATAGCACTCTCTTATGTTGCTGTAAGCTGCACCTTATATAAAACATGCTAGGATTTGGATAAATGTTTCATTTTTCTCCAACAGTTTTTTGTTGTTTTTTTAATAAATCAGAGTACAAACACCCAAGATCATAAGTATTCCATTCATTTCTATAAAGATAATAAGATGTCCCCGTTGTGAGATATGCTAAAGTAAAGAGGGATGTTTGAAATTATAAGGCTGAAATTAACTATTAATTTAACTTAGAGCATACTGAATTTAACTATTAATTTAGCATATAATACATTTTTAATAAGAACAAAAAAAATTTTAAGAGGCAAAATTCTGATTATGTACATACATGGAAAAAAAGCAGCTCAGATAATGAATACATTTATACTATATATTTTAAAATCTCTGGTGATTAATCCCTGTAAGATAGTTTATCTCTTGTGAAGTAGTGACACAGTATCACAGATGTTTTCAGTGGATGAAGGTGTGCTGGAAGGTTGTCTATTTTTTTTTTCAATTTGTTATTGTTTTCATTCTCCATAGGTATTTTTTGATAATTCTATTGGAAAGAAATGTTATTTGCTTGGGCCAACTTACAGCTACCTTGCCAAATAGAACTAGAAAAATTTTTTTAAATTACCTATACTGGTCCTTCCTGTTGCAAATATTGTCCTTTTGACAGTCTTTAGTAATGTGTAGTTGTGCTTGTGAGCCTGCATCTGAATGAATAGAAGCAAAGCTACAGGTAAGTCAGCATGTACAAATGCTGTTTTAACAAAAGAACACATTTTTTTTTTCTACTGGATAGGCCAGAGAAGAACTGCTATCAACATAAAGATGGTAAAAATGTAATGGCATGCAGAGTTATCTCAGAGGGAGTGCATACAGTTTTATCTCTCTGTCTCCAGGGGAGTATATGTAAACTAAGCATAAATATTTTTATGTGTGACAGATTTTTAAAGCTAATTGTTAGTAAACTGTGGCTCCACAAAAAACCTCTAAGGGGCAATAAACTGCTCCAGTATTAAGAGCATTGTAAAATAAAATTTGGCTAGTGTATATAATGGATTCAAAAGGACTTGATGGGAGGTGTAGCACCAATAGCATGTAATATTTGGTTTGGCAGGAAAATATTTTAAATATTCATTAGAAGACTAAAAGCTTGGAACAGAAGATGTTCAACTAAAAATAGAAGTTGTATGGTGGTCATCTTTATTAGAGGGAAAAATGAAACTTTCCTTCATTTTGCCAGTTGATAAAATATAAATATATGTGCATGTTTTTAGGGATACTGAGGACAAGATCTCAATTAGCTGAACTGGATTAAGATTAATTTTAAATGTATTGGGAAAAGAGTTTTAAAATACCCAGATAACATAATGGCCCACCTCATAAATCACCAAAAAGAATAAACCTACATTTTCTTGGACTGTGAGTCTTTTGACTGGCAAATAGCTACTCTGAAAGAGAAAATATAAGTGTAAACCACGTTTCAATTATTTTTTATTAAAAATTTTGAAAATTACACATTGTTAAATGTCGCATAAAGAAAAATGTATTGTAACCACAGCATTTATTGGATGATACACAGAAGCCTCAATGATGTATTTTCAAAATTATTGGACAATATAGTTCATTACATAGAGCACATCATAGATTCATGGGAAATAAATCATGTCAGTCATTACTATTAAAATTTACTGAATTTAGATAGCAAGGACATTCCCATTTTTGCCTCCCTGTTTTTTATAAATTTGAATTCTATGCAATATTCTGTACTTCTAAATTGTAGACAATTCATGGTCATTTGAAGACTCTAATTGAATTTTTCTCTGCGCATAAAACAAAAAAGCCTCCCGCAGTTGAGGACTGAAGTTCAAGTGACTAATATTTGTAATAGTTACTATTAATATTTTATTTAAATAGAAGTTGTCAAATTTACAGTTAGAAAGAAAGTAAATGGAGTGACTACAACAAAAAAAAATCTAGTTGTTTTATAGAAAGTTCTTTGCTGCAGGGTTCAGGGGTGGAATATGAAATTTAATGAGTGTAAATGTCAAGTCATATGTGTGCAGGGAAAGCACAGAGCTAAGTTCAATTTAAATGGCAGTGAATTAGTTAACGGGGGTGAAGAGATAAGGATAAATAACTAGATCCGACGTTTGAATTCTCAGTGCATTATACAGGAACCAAGAAAGCTAATAAGAGGCTGACTTTTACCAAGTCCAATATATTATCCCAAGGATATTGTACTCTCTTGTGTCATGGGAATTAGACCAAATCTGGGCTGTATAGTGAAGCTTTACTGCTTCATTTTTTTTAGAAATATATAGTGGAGTTAAAAAGTTTTGTGTAGGCACATTAGCTAATTGAGTTTTACATATAACAAAATAATTATTTCTCAGAAATATGCAAATAATTGATTTGATAAGTATTTAAGTTGTTTTTGAAACTGAGCTAGAATAAAAAAATACTGTAAATACATTTTATTAAAAGAGAGATTTCTAAAAACATGAAGCTATATATCCTGGTGATAACAGTTGAGATGTGCTTAACTTCGGTTTCATACAAGCTGTTTTGGAATGTTGCGTGCGTAACTTTCGGCCAAATAAAAACTGGCCTCTTTGAATGTGCCTGTAATATTGATAATTCATTTGAAATGCATCACCCTTCATATGTGCTATGCTAATTAACATAGTACCAAAATTTGAATATTTTCTTTTGGTGATTATCTTCCTTATTTTGTGTCTTCTCTAATATGATATATGCTACCAAATGTCAGAATCTTGTTTTTATCTTATTCACTATTCTTTCTCAGACTTCTAGAACAGTACTTGGCACCAAGCAGCTGTACAGTAACTATTTGTTGAATGAATGAGTGAATGATTGAATAAATGAATAGAGTCCTGCTCCCATATTGCCCAAGTGTTGATCAATGGTCTAGATTTTCTTTCTTTTTTAAAATTTTAACAGGACAGGTTTAATATAAAAATATTAATGATTTATAGGAAATTAACAAAGATGGAGTGTAAGAAAACACTGCACAAAATGCTAGGGCTGAAGGAGAGTAGTCAAGGAAAGTACAAACTTTGGGAGAGTGAATCCCAAAAGTTAGGATTCAGACTCATTGGAGACAACGTGGTTGCAGCCCATTGTTTGGTGAAGAATTTGGCTGGGTTGTCCCACATCGGAGCTGGTCCACAGTCCCTAAATAGAGGTTGGCTGGGGTGCTGGAGAAATGCTTTTGGAAGTGCCTGCTGAGGAAACTGCTGAGCTAACTGACAAGCAGTAAACTAGAGGTCACCAAGGAGCAAGCTGGGGAACCACAGGATGTAGATTTTCCTTGTGACAGATTTCCATTGGTAGCACTGTGTGCAGTTATACAAAGCATGCGAGGAAGCAGGCTGCAGTCACTGTGTCCATCTAGGGAATTAGAAATTAGAGTTGAGTTGCAATTTAGGTACCAGCATTTAGATAACCTCAGTTATCTAATCTCAGTTTTCTTGTCTGTACATAGAGCTCTTTTGAGGATTAAATGAAATAACATATACAATGCCTAGTATAATATCTGACCATATAGTGGGCCCTCAATTTGATTATTTCTCCCTAGTCCCCTTACATGACCTATTCACAGTTTCAACCAGTAATCAGGAAATTAATTCATGCCCCCATACCATGCTATACCCAATAGCAAAAAAATCAAAGCAACAATTTTAATTCTAAAATAATCCCATTCCTTCTCCATCATCTATGGGAAACACTAGTTTCTTTGACTAAGCAGACAGCAAGAAGCTACCTGGGGTTACTATTCGGGTTACATCTACTGCTGTTTGCCACCTCTTAATTTTCCAAAACAATCACCTCTAGCTCTGGTCTAATTTGATCTGCAAATCCATCCTTACAGGAATCAAGTAATAAGCTATATTTCTTGTTCTCATTCAGAACATGAAGAAACTGACCCCCAGAACAGTGAATGTTGGATCAAAAAAAGTAACAGTGGAGAAAAAGTCAAAGTCATCTGAGGGCTGGCTCCATCACTTTGCAAAAAGAATCACCATAAAGTGGAGTGATTTTTCAAGTAGATTTTAAATTTTCCTATTTTTCCAGATATCTGCTTATTTGTTTTATTTTGGTACTACAAATTTTTTTTAATGAAATATTACAAGGAAGTCCGACCTTTGAAACAGTCAGACTGAGTTGTGGTCAAGGTAGGAACGTGGATAGAGAGTCCAATCCACTGGACTTTCCCTTCTTGTCTCCTAAAATGGGTCCACTAGGTGAGAGAAAGCAGCTTGCACCTTTAAATAATCCAATTTTCTTTTAAATAATAAAGCTTACTAAAATGCTATAAAATAGATGGAACAAAAAGAACACATGGTCCAACTTCTAGGGCTCCTTGCCTTATTGGGGTTTCCTCTCTTTGAAATCTGCCTCTGTGATAAGTCATACTATCCACTGACTTCAGCATATTGTTAAAGATTGCTAATTTTTTATATTACCTGGGTAGGCTAGAGTGAGATCTACTGTCTTTTTACTGGAGATGCCGAATGCACACTACGAGTACAGCCATGTCTCATAATTTAAACCTCTTTTAAGAACAGAATTGCCCTATAACTGCTTTTGGCCTAAGATGGTATTAATTTTAAATTATTATCTTTTTTAACTTCTGTTGCTCTCCCTCTTTCTGACTGTGTCTGCCTTCTAACTCCCCAAATCAAAACTTAATCCTCTGAATGGAATGCATTACTTAAAACGTGTCTTAGTCCTTAAGTGGTTAAGTTGTACCTTTGGGATCTTACAGCACAATATGTCATCTTATGTCAAGAAAAAAATAATGTCTAATCTTTGACAGAAATGAATTACTTCATATAGGACAGCTACATTTGGTCTGATACTTGTTGTCAGCTTTCACTGGGAGATGAGGAACTAAGAAATAGATTTCATCAAATTCTGAGATGGGAGGAAATGAAATCTTAGCAAAGAAAACAAGTTATGCCTCTGAAATGAATTGTACGAGCAGGAAGATATATCAGGTGAAAAGTGAATGTTAAAATCATTTACCAACAGATGACATAAAACATTTTGGACAGATATTTAAGGGCAGAAAGCCCTGCTATTACCAATTTATAAAATATTCATGTATTCAAGAAAACATGTATTCGTGTATTTAGATCCTAGAGATCTAAATGATCTCTAGATTTGGGAATTGCTTGTAAACATTCTCTGGTTTTAGCAGTAACTTGTTTTTTTGTTCATGATACTCCTATTTCTTTCCATGAGCTGCCTATTTGATATGGGTTGAGAAAAAAAAAAAGTCTGCAGTGTTTTTTGCAAAGTTTTCAAGCTAATCCTTTAGCTTGAATGTATCTAAAGGAACTTCTCAACACTTCCTTACCTAGATCACTGCAGATTTAAATAAAGGGACCACATGGACTGTCTTGCATCAATAAAGAATGAAACATCACATTTGTCAAAGAAAAAGGGGAGAGGGCCAGATAGCTTAGGGATTAAGGGCAGGCAATGGAACCTTTCAACTCTAAGTCACTTCTCACCATCTGTTTGTGGTAGGTTGACTGTGACAGAAATCATTACTATCTAAAGGCTGTTCAGTTGTCTCCTAGTTGTCACAGACATGGCAGTCTTCATCTGGCTCTTGTTAGACAGATGTCCATATCACACAAAACCTGTCCTGATTAGCAGTCAGTGAAGTTATCCCCTTAGGGCAATGTGAAACTTTCCTACCTCTGCCAACATGGGAGAGAAAATGCTGTTTCAGGTGCTGTCTACAGGCAAAATGTCTTTGATGCTGTATCTTTGTCTTATGCAGGAAGATCATCCCCAGAAGTATCCTGCAACTGTGTTCCATTACTGTTGGTTTGGGGGGGATTCACTAATATAACTTAGCTCTTGATGAATTATTCTATTATAACTAGCAAAATGAAGATATGCGATATGCACATTTGAAGATGAGATTTATAGCCTTGAGATTTGGATTACCTCTAGCCAAAGTTTATTATGATTTATACATTTATTTTTAATGGTTTCATCTCATATTTGTCTGAGGATGAAGGCACCAAAGGGCAGGAGGGATTAAATGCAAGGCCTCAGACCACAAGGAATAAGTTATGCAGAAACTTGCTGAAAGAAAGGTGAAGTAGAATTAACTCTACATCAAAGGTAGTATTTTATTTCTACCACCTAATTGCATTATAACTTTAGGTGGAATTTTTTTTTTTTTTTTTTTTTTTTTTTTTTTTTTGCCATATGCGGGCCTCTCACTGCTGTGGCCTCTCCCACTGCGGAGCACAGGCTCCGGACATGCAGGCTCAGTGGCCATGGCTCACGGTCCCAGCCGCTCTACGGCATGTGGGATCCCCCCGGACCAGGGCACGAACCCGTGTCCCCTGCACCGGCAGGCGGACTCCCAACCACTGCGCCACCAGGGAAGCCCATAGGTGGAATATTTAACTCTTTTGGATTTCAATTGCTTCAAATGTAAATGGTAATACTAATAACAACTTTCTAAAGTCACTTAGTACTAAGACCTGTGATTCTAGGAAGATGGTCTGCACACCATTTTTCCCCAATTTATACTCTCTTATCACCAACTCTGCTACATAGTCGGAGGATTGGGCTCTTTAGATCGTTACATAAGTGAAGGTGGTAGATGGAGACTTCTCATGATACCTGTTTCAAGCTGGGGAATAGATGTAGGAAAGAATCCTTCTTTATGCCAAAGACATAGACAAAATGTCTATTTTAACCTACCTCAAGCCATGAGGCTACACTAACTTTTTTCATTCTCGAGAGGTGGCGTACACACCTAATCTTTCAGGTTATACAGATAAGAAGTGAAATCCCTGAGCACTCAAGTGATTTATGAAGCAGCAGGTAAAAGTTAGAAGAGGAAAAAAAAAATTTTTGGTCTCTTGTCTCTCCTTTCAGGATTCTTTCCAAGGGTTTATTGTTGCTCCTGGACCACATACATACACACGTTTGATAGTCACTAGTATGAATATTGGAGAGACTGTATTCTGCTGAAGGTAGAATGTGAAAAAGACAAAAGGGCCCTTTTCTTATTTAGCCCTTGATCTCTGGTGTTCCATTTTCCCAATATTAAGTGCATGAGCAAACTACTTAATGGCAGAAATGTCACTGCCAGAACTTTAAGGAAGTTAATCAATACTGAGCCTCAATCAAAATTTTACCATTATGTTTCCAAACACTGGAGTCCTCATGGAGACTTTTACATATTCACTGAAATGCTTCTAGAACATAGAGGTTGGGCTCTTTAAATTGTTCAAGTGTTGCCAACCGTCAGCGGGTCCCTGAAGATTATAAACAAGGAACAGAGCCACTGTCCTCCTGTCTGATACTTGTTTTCCCAGAAGAGGGCTGGAGCTGCTGGCTGAAATGTCAGAATAAAACAAGACTTGCCTATTTTTAGATTCAGCTCATACAGTTTCCCTCCTCTTTAATCATACATCAAGATTTTAAACCAGCCACGTTTTGAGAGGCCCCAAGTTAAGGAGAGCTGTAGTCAATAACTATGGAAGACCCTTTAATGGAAATATTGTAATATATTGTAACATAATGTGTTGTTAGTTTTTGTTTGTTTATTATAGAAACATGCAATTGTGTTGTTGTTCTTTTGGGCTTTGTTTTTGGCTGTCCTAACCAGTGTATGTGATTAGATCCTTGGTCGTAAAAGTGAGCATAATGCCAAGGATTCCACAAGGAATTAAAATAAATAAAAATCTAATAGAAAGAAAACTGTAAGATGTCAGTGTCCTAACCAGAAACTTCATCTCAAGAAATATCCGTGCCTCCTCCATCCTATCACACAATCAGAGAAAATGTAAGGAAAGGAAGTACTACCAATTTCTAGCTCCAAAGACAAGCATGTTGAATAGTAGAGAATAAGAATTGGGATAGCTTCAATGCATTGAGGAAATAATGAAATCATAGTAATATCTCTTATGTTGAGTAGATAATGATTTGGTGAAAATTTAAGCAGAGGTGAGAGTTTGAGCTAGAGACATAGATAAAGTAGGTTCTCTGTTCATTCATTCAGCAAATATTTATTGATGCCTTCTATGTGCTAAGATCTGCTCTACATCCTGGGCATGAAGTAGTGAGCAAATGGTTATGGAGATTGCATTCTAATGGGGGAAAAATAGATAATAACCCCCAAAATGTATACATCAGACAGTGTTAACTTCTATGAGGGTTAAGGGCTGATGGTAGTAGTTGTAGCTCAGAAAGCATAATTACAGAAGTGCTGTCAGGTATGCAATATCTGGCAGAGACCTAAACGAAGCCAGAGAGAGAACCATGTAGATATATCTGGGAAAGTGTTGAAGGCAGTGGAATAGCACATGCAAAGGCACTGAAGTGGGGATATACTTGTTGTATTTCAGGAAGAATACAGAGAGCGGTAGGCACAGTGAGTCATAAGGAAAATGGCAGGACATGATGTCAGAGGTGGGAGGGGAGGCAGAACCTGCAATACTTTAGAGGTTATAACAAGTATTTTGGGTTTTACTAAGAGTAAGGTGGGAGAGTTTTACACCATTTTAAAGTGTTAAGCAAGGAGATGCGTGATCAGATTTGTCTTTCAAGAGGATCATTCTGTCTATTTTGTGAGACTAGATTGCTGGGCTCCTAGGATAGAAAGCAGGGAGACCAGTACAGAAATACACTAATCTCAGTGAAAGTCGTAGGTGGTTTTGACTAGGTGGTAGCAGTGAGAGTGGGTAGATGAAGCTTGATTCTGGGTATTTTTAAAAGGCGATCTGACTGGCTTGGTGATGGATTGAATGTGAGGTGTGAGAAGAAAGAATCAAGGATGATACCAAGGCTTTTGGCACAAGGAAGTGGTAAGATGGGCTTGCCATTTACCAAGTTAGAGATGACTACAAAAGAAAGCAGTTTGGAGATAGGTTTAGGTGAACCAAGATTTCAAGTTCAGACAACTTAAATTTGAGATCCTACTAGACATCCCAGTAGAGATATCAAATCAGCGGCCAGTTATATGAATTGAGTTCAAAGATCGAGTTAAGGCTCGTTTTGTAAATTGGTGAGTCATCAACCGATAGGTGAATTTAAAGCTGTGAATCTGAGTGAGTTCACCTAAGCAGTAAGCAAGATGGTAGACTGAAGTTATTTAATAAAAAATTCAAAAATAATAGGTTACCTTAAGGTCATTTTATGCCCTTTGATTCTTTTAAATCTAATACAAATTAGTCTTTATCATCAGTTTGAGATCTATTTATAATACATTCTAGGCTTAAGGTCTTGAGAATCATCTCTGTGGTTTATCAAACTTCAGACAGTGAGTTATAGCACTGTTATCTGGACTTTACAGAGACCTGGTTAGGACATTTTTCACTTAGTCTTGTGTACACAAATAGAACATTGTCTTCTGTCCATTGTTCTTAACCCCCCTTTCAATTATGTGACATTCTTTCATCCATTCTCCTAAGATTGCTTATCAGATAGTACACTGCCTTTACAGTGAAATACTGATTAGTTTGTGGGAATATTTTCTAAAGTTGATAAATCAATGTACAAAAAATACAACATCTCATTTCAAAAGAAAGTTAGCTGTCTAAGCCAGTGTTTTTCAAAGCACATTCCAAATAACACTCATTCTCAAGGATTTAATTCTAGAAAATATTATGTTAAACAGGTTTCTATACTGCAGGACTTCTCAGGGCCTTTAATAAATGAATGAGCCTTGAGACTGCAGAACGTCAGAGAAGCTATATGTATTTTTGTTGTCTCTAATTCGTTTTTGAATCTTTTTTTAAAATACTGGTCATAGGTCTAGTGTCATGAGGAATAAGCTTGCTTAGTCAGTGGCCAAAATGCATAACATTAACTAGTCAGTATTCTTTGATTTTGGACAGTACAAGTGATAAATATCTCTACAAGCAGTAGCAAAGAATGGACATTATGCTTTACATGAATTATTGCATTTATACATATAAGGTACATACCCAAATTCTCCTCATGTTACAAATGCAGGAACAGAAGTACAAGAACAAGAAGTAGCAGCTTGCCCAAGGCCACAGCGCTAACTGATGTTAAGTGCTGCAGTTCAAACCCAGAGCCTTACTTTTCAGAGCCAGGTCGCCAAATCAGTGGTTCTCAAAGTGTGGCTCCTGGACCAGAAGTATTAGTATCACTGGGAACTTATTAGAAATGCAAATTAAGGTCCATGAGTCAGCAATTCTGGAGGTGGAGTCCCATACTCTGTACTTTAGCAAATCTTCCAGGTAATTCTAATACACACAGCAGTATGAGAACAACTGGCTTAATGCAGTGCAATAAACTGAAATAATACTTGTGTATGGTAGTGAGGTTTAAGAAGGTGACTAGGTTAAAAGGAAATAATCTCCTATCTGTTCTAAACTAGAGGTCTCAGCTTTTATTATAAATCAGAAACACCCATGGTATTCCTAAAACACAAGATGACCCTGAATATCCTTAGGTAAGAGCAGGTATAAAAGTTTATACCAGTTGATCTTGATGCATCTCCAGAACTGGGATGTGTAGAAATCAGTGGGGGGAGGGGTATAGTTATTTGCTATTCTATATCACTGCTCCCCAAATTTGATGTGCTTAAAAAATACCCAGGGGATATTGTTAATATATAGATCCTGGTCCAGGATCTGAGAGTGGGTCCTGAGATATCCTACACTTTTTTCTGTCAAGCTCCCAGTTGATGGCGATCCTGTTGGTCTGAAGAAACACATATTGAATAGCAAAGACTTAATTTACCCTTTGAATTTCTCATTTTCTCAAACATTACTTTATATTTTATAACTATAAAATTAAAAGCTTGAATTTATTTAGAAAATCTCTCTAGAGGAATTCTAAGTACTCTGGGCACAATGCATTAGTATTTCCTTTATTGCCTTTCTCTGTTACATGATTGCTAACCAACCATCTTAGGCTGCCTGGGACAGGTTTAGAAAGTGGATGTGGGAGTTTCAGTGCTAAACTGAGTAAATCCTAAACAAACTGGATAAGTTTATCCTCCTACAAGGGATGATATAGAGGAACCCTATCCTAATCTAGAAATACATTCTAGTCAAGTGACTACTCCTAGCGTTACCCTTCTATGTAGGGAGACAAGGGAGTGGATTGGGTTTGCAGAAGCACATTGCCCAATGATCTTTGATGATCTCACATCAGTCTAAGATTCTCAGACTGACTGGCAGAACCATGATTTTAACGCAAGCAACCTGTCTCTCGAACCCTCTGTCTTACCCACTGTGGTAGACCAACTACTCCTCTAATGCCCTAAACTTAAGTTTTCCCCTGCGGCTCAGGTGTGTTAATAATTCAACTTTTATTTCTATTAGTTTTTCATCTTTTAAAATTATAGTTTGGATTTTTTACATATTTTTTAAAATAAATAGAGAAAATATTTGGTATATGTGCATACACATAAAATACTATTGGGATATGTGATGTAAAAATGTATGGAGACTATCACCTGTGAAAAATATATCTATATGTATTTGCTGGATAAAATAAAAGTATAAGAACTCCTACTTTCCCATGCAGTCACACTGTCCTATTAAAAATGCTTTTTTTTTAAGAGCAAAGTTTCTACTCATATATCCTTGAGTCCTTTTAAGATCAGTATAGCTTACTACTGAAAGACTATGCCTGGTTACAATCCATCCTATTCCTTCTAGGGCTCTCTTTTGGAAATGCTTTTATTAGCTTTGCCTAAATTCTACATGTCACTCAAATGCCAAGCTCATACATTAGTGCATCTTAATATCAAACTTAAAGTATTAGAAATAGAATTAGTTCAAGGGAGTTCTAGGCTATTTTATTTTTAAATAGTTAGTTAAAATACTTAGTTAAAATGGTTTTATATTGATATCACATCTTTATAAGCTCTTAAGACATTCTTAAGAATTTTAGTAACACAGAATGAGTTTCAAGTCCTACTCACAGAATCGAGATTTGAAATGACCCCAATAGGAGATAAAACTCTTAAATATATAAATAAATAAATAAATATATAGAAATACATATTTCAATATGTATTTCCATATATATATCATTATATATATTTTATATATGCTAGAAACATTTTAGAAAAAAATTGTCATGAATTCCTTATTCTTCACAATCCAGATTCTATTTATTGTTCCAGTCCTTTTCTACCAATACATCAAGGCCTTATTTGATCCACTTGAAAACACATATAGTAAATTTAAGCAAGCTAAAATATTGAGAGTATCCTAAAATGGACTTTCAATTAAGTTCTCTATTTTTTTCCATGCAGATGATAAAAATTACATTATTCAGTATGGCTATTTTTTTTTTTTTTTTTGTGGTACGCGGGCCTCTCACTGTTGTGGCCTCTCCCGTTGCAGAGCACAGGCTCCAGACGCACAGGCTCAGCGGCCATGGCCCACGGGCCCAACCGTGGCATGTGGGATCTTCCCGGACCGGGGCATGAACCCGTGTCCCCTGCATCAGCCGGCGGACTCCCAACCACTGCGCCACCAGGGAAGCCCAGTATGGCCATTTTTTAAAGTTCCTTTAAACATTCTTCACTTAACCAAATAGTAGGACAGTTCCACTAGAATAATTTTCAATGCTGGGTTAAAATGCTTTTCTAGAAAATTAGGGCCTTTCTACTCAACAACAGCAAAAACAATAGTACTTGTGTACTTAAAAGGCGCTATGCTGTGTATTTGGCATGGATTTTCTTAATTACTATTCATAACAAAGCAATGTTCCTCTCAGCCTGACCACATTCTTCTTGACACTTTTGCTGGTTTTAGCCTCTGTGACACCCCCATTCCCTGAAAGCAACATCTTAATCTCCTTTGCAGGTTTCTTCCCTCTCCTCTACCCAAACTTGTAATTCTAGGATTCCTAAAGCTTATCCCATGTAGTTGATTGAATAGTGCCCCAGAGTGATAGGTCCAAATCCTAACCTATGAATGTGAATTTATTGTACTTGGAAATAGGGTCTTTGGAGATGTAATTAAGTTAAGAATTTCAGATTGAGATCATCCTGGACATAGGATGGGTGCTAAGTTCAATGATGGTTGCTCTTGTAAGAGAAACGGGAGAGATTTGAGACACAGAGAGCAAAAGATCATGTGAAGACAGAGACACAGGTTGAAGCTATATTGCCACAAGCCAGGGAATGCCAAGAACCACCAGAAGCTGGGAGAGGCAAGAAGTGATTCTCCTTTAGAGTCTTCAGAGTGAGGACGGCCATGCCAGTACCTTGCCCTTTGGTTTTTGGCCTCCAGAAGAGAATTCTGTGAGTGAATAAATGTCTCTTGTTTTAGGCTACCCAGTTTGTCGTAACTGGTTAAGAGAATCTTAGGAAACTAATATACCCGTGTCTCTTCTTTTCTCGCTCTTTCTTTTTTTCCCTAGCTTCTCTGACCTTATGTGCCAAATATAGGCTGAGGAATCAGAAGTTCTACTTAGAGTATAAGCCCCTTGTATGTGCCCAAGATGTCTATCTGCTTTGTGTTTCTACTCGGCTGTCTTCTTAGCACTCCACAATGATATGTTCCCAAACGCTCTTGATTATTAACCCCCCAAAAAGAAAAGTCAGGTTTTTTTCTGAGTCTTATTTATGTCAGTTTGTGTCAACATCTCCCCAAGCTTCTAGAGAAACCTAGAATCATTCTTTAATTTGTTCTGTTTTCATTGCTACCACCCCACCTCCTGTATCTAATCTGTCAGCACTCCTATGATTTATAACTTATCCCTCAAATCAATCAATTTCTCCTAATCTCCATTATCCTACGCATGTGTTCATTTTTTACTGCAACTTCATTCCCTTGTTGATTCCTCTGGTTCCTTGTCTCCCTTAGAAGCTCTTTTCCACACAGGAACCAAAGAAATTATTAAAACCATATAAATCAGATTACATCTGCTTAAGATCATGAAATGGCTTTCTTTTGCACTTCTTAGAAAATGAATAATCCCTACCATGGTCTGTGAGGGCCCAGAGAGCAAGGCCTTGCTCATATTTGTGTTCTCATTTGTATCTCCCTATCCAGGTAGGACTATGCTTTGACCTGCTGGTTTCCACAGAGCACTTATCACAATATGCGTTCACATGCTTCCATTTATTTGTTATCATTTTCTACTCCCTAAACAGTAAGCTCATGAAGGTTAACACTGTGTCTTTTTTCTTCACCAATAAATTCTTGGGATTGAAAACAGTGCCTAGTACTCTATAATAATTTCAAATGGAGGAAAGAATGAAAGAGATACATATATCCTTGATATATCTATTTGTCAGGTTCTCATACAGGCATTTAATTCCAGAACTTAAAAAAAAATAGCATAATGTTCTTGGAAGCTGCCTACCTACAATCATTAATCGTTATTTTTTATTAGCATTTGATACTTATTGAACACTTACTTTGTTCCAAGTACTATGCCTAGCTCTTTGTCTACATAATCCCATTTAACCCCTACAATAACTCAGTGAGGTAAGTATTCAAATCACATCCTTCTACAAATGAGAACTGTTATTCTCAGAAAGGTTAAGAGACTTGTCCACAATCACACAGCTAGTACTGGGCAAAATCATGTCTGTGGTAGCAGAGTCCACTTTCATAACAACTGAGTAATCTGCCAAGAAACTACTTCAAAGTTTCAGCAGTCCTTTCAAAGCTCTCTTGTTAATGACTGATTTTCATAACATCCAAGGACAAACCATATTCTAAATTAGATAAGAACACAAAGTCCTAATATTATTAGAACACTTCCCTGGGAGTCTTAGGGTAGGAGCTGATGAGTGTACTTTCTTGGAATTGTTTTGTTAAATGAAGTTAGCCTTTGAAATATATTGTCTTGATTATCATTTAAATACAGATGTAATCATAGATTTTATTAGGTGGACATATATACATACATTTCTGAAAATTGATACGCATGAAATACTTCAAGCCCTGATAACCAAAGTAAAAATATCAAAGTTTGGATTCAGCCAAATTATTTAATTGCTGTAAGTCTCAAATTGATTTTCGTTATATAATTGTGTTGATGTGATATTTACTCAGCTCATGTGTTTTGGTTAATTTTGTTTGTCAATTTGGCTAGGCTATGGTACTCATTTGTCTGGTCAAACACCAGTCTAGATGTTGCTGTGAAGGTAGTTTTTAAGTGTGATTAACAGTTAAATCAGTAGACTTTGGTAAAGCAGATTACTCTCCATAACATGGGTGGGCCTCATCTAATCAGCTGAAGACCTTAAGAGAAAAAAAATGAGGTCTCCAAAGGAAGAAAGGATGCTGCCTGCAAACTGCCTTTGGTCTCAAAACTGCAGCATTCATTTTTCCCTAGGTTTCTAACCTGCTTGCCTGACCTGCAGATCTCAGACTCAGGTGATCCAGTTCCTCAAAATAAATTTTTCTTTCTGTATATCCATACATCCTATTGGTTCTGTTTCTCTGGAGAACTCTAGCATGCCATATAACACATATATGAAGGAAAAGCTTCTAACAGTTTTACTTCTCTTTTTATTTCATTTGTTAAAGCAGTCACAACGGTAGAGTGAGTTTCAAGGAGAGGAGAAATAGAATTCACCTCTTGACAGGGAATGTCAAGGTTCTGGGAGAGGATGGAAACTCCCAAACTGGCAATATTGCCAATGTCATTTTTGCAAAATACAACCTGATACTCATCATGTGTCCTGCTTTGCGATTCTTTTTACTGTTATTAAACCAAATCCTTCCATCTTTTTCTCGTTTTCAAGGAAAATTCCACCTCCTCTGTGAAGATTTCATTGATTAGTACTTTCCCTTTTTGACATCATTTATTGCTTATCACTAGTCATTTGGCATTTAAATACCATCTAATACATTATACTCTGTAGCCAAAGGTCATAGTAGTAAAAAAGAAAAAACAAAAAACCATGGACTCTGGAATTAAGAATTAGGTTCAAACCCACCTCTGTTATATCTTAGTGGGACAATTGGCAAATGAATTATTCTCTCTGAGCCTTGGTTTTCTTGTCTATAAAATAGGAGAATAATAACATCTTCCCCATGCTATTAAAAATAAATGAGAGAACATTTATAAAGAGTCTTTCATGATTTTACCTAACATTTGTTAATCACTTTCTATATGTGAGGTTTGCTGCTCTATTCATTTTATGATTCAAGACACATGACATCATATAACCATTTGAAATCTGTGTTGTTAATATGGCTTGGTCAAGATACATAATCTTTGAACAACATAAAAGCTGAACTTTGAGTTCCTAAGTTATGGTTCATTATTTTTTCACCAGATCATGATGTCTTCCTCTTTTGTGCCTACTATTATGTCTATCCATTGTAGCTGACTGACTTGTTAAATTAATGAATATTCAATTTTTTCAGCTTTACTGAGAATTATTGACAATTAAAATGGTAAGATATTTAAATTATGCATCATGGTGATTTGATATGCATATAAATTGTGAAAGGATTTCCACCATCTAGTTCATTAACATATCTATCACCATATGTATATTTTATTAGAACATTAAGTTTTCCTCTCTTAGCAAATGTCAGTTATATAATACAGTATTATCAACTATAGTCACCATGTTTTACATTAGATCCTCAGACCTTATTCATCTTATAGCTAAAAGTTTTTATCCTTTTATCAAAGATAAAGGATATATATATATATGTGTGTGTGTATATATATATACACATACACACACACACACACACACACACATATATATAATTTTTTTAAGTTCTACAAATAAGTGGTACCATGCAGCATTCGTCTTTCTCTGTCTGGCTCATTTCACTTAACATAATGCCCTCGAATTTCATACATATTATCACAAATATCAGGATTTTCTTTTTTCTCAGGGCTGAATAATATCCCATTGTGTATATACACCACACATTCTTTATGCATTCATTCATTGATGGACACTTAGGTCATTTCCATATCTTGGCTATTGTGAATCATACTGCAGTGAACATGTGAGTGTAGCTATCTCTTTGATATCCTATTTTCATTTTCTTTGGATACATATACCCAGAAGTGAAATTACTGGATCATATGGTAGTTCTGTTTTTTTAAATTTTTTCAGGAACCTCCACGTTATTTTCCATAGTGGCTGCACCAATTTACATTTCCACCAAGAGTGCACAAGTTTTCCCTTTTCTCCACATCCTTGCCAACGCTTGCTATTTTTTGTCTTTTTGATGACAGCCATTCTAATAGCTATTAGGTAATATCTCATTGTGGTTTTGATTTGCATTTCCCTGATGAGTAGTAATGTTGAGCACCTTTTCATGTACCTCTTGGCTGTTTGGATGTCTTCTTTGGAAAAATATGTATTAGGTTCTTCTTCCAGTTTTTTAAATTGGATTTTGGGGGGTTTTTGTTGTTGTTATTGAGTTGTGTGAGTTCTTTCAAGTCCAATTAATGAGGAATTACAATTCATATTGATCATACAGTCACACAAAGAGTATGACTTTGTATATATTTCAAATTCCAATAGGGGATTTAGAGGAATCTTAGAAACCTTGCTGATCTAAAGACTTGGTAAAGTTCATGAAATGAAACCAACTGTGTATTGTTGACATGTCTGGTGTCCCCAAGGATCTTTAGTAATGAACATCATTCACTCCAATCTTGTCAGTTACTAATACATGATATCCTAGGATTATATTAGATTTATAGACTTACAGACTAAAAATGTTGTATTTGTTTTAAATAATATCTTTGCAGCAGACATCTATACACACTGTGGTTGTTGTGCATTTAAATTAAACAGCAAAATATGTGGTACAAACAGAAGTTTTTAAGAACATGGTGGTGATGGGAATTTTTAAGCAGTTATCTCTAATTTTGCTTGCTCTGCTGAGCTGGATCCTAGAGCTTTGAAAGAAGACTGAATTAGTCAGTATTCCAAAGTGCTGAAAAGAATTTTGACATTTGAGCAAATGGTGGTATGACTTGCAATTTTTTCAACATAGCTGGACTTTAGGTATGTCATATGTGAAATGTATACATTACACAGATGGCTTCTAAGGATCCTCAAAGTTCTCAAATTTAATATTATAGATAATCTTTGACTACAGTCTAAGTAAAACTCCTCATTTTCTTTGCTCAATGTGATATTTTCAAATACATGAAATGAGCTGTTAATGCATACAAATAGTGGGACTTATTAAAGCAAAATTATAAATCAAGTCTATCTTAAAAAATAATTCAAAAACTGCCAAAATTGGTACCACATTCCCATAACAGAAACTAATTGGAATGGAGTACTGGCTCCCCTGCTATGGAAAGGCTGTGTCTTGGCCAGGTTAATGCTAGACGAGTTGTACTCATTAACTATTTTGTCCCTGCATTAATATGAGTTTGAGTCTCCAATTCAGAGCAAATCATAGTCTTTCCTTTCTCATATCATCCTAAGAAAATATGTCTATCATAACATGGTGTATAATGTCATAATATTGAACTTCAGAAATATAGACCTCTTTTTTTAGCATATCCAAATGTGGGTGTAGGAAATACACTGGTAGAATTACATTGCTAGTTTAGAGCCATAGAATATCAAATAAAATTATTTCCCTAATTGGGACTTCCCTGGTGGTCCAGTGGTTGAGACTTCGCCTTCCAATGCAGGGGGCGTGGGTTCGATCCCTGGTTGGACAGCTAAGATCCCACATTCCTCACGGCCAAAAAACCAAAACATAAAACAGAAGCAATATTGTAACAAACTCAATAAAGACTTTAAAAATGGTCCACATCAAAAAAAATCTTATAAAAATTATTTCCCTAATTCAGTTAAGTGAAATAATAGTAGAAAAGTAGTAGTATGGACGTCTTCTAATAATATGGCAGACTAGATAATCAGAGAAGTCCTTTTATAATAAAATATCTAGATCTTACCTGGGAATGGAAATGACAACATATGTGATTAGTATATTGCTGGGCTTGCACAAAGTAATGGAAAACTTTATTGGCCCTCTCTACCATACATCTACAAAAAAAATTATAAATCTTAAAACAGATTCATGAAGATATGATAGGTTTAATCTGAGGAAGCATGCCTAAAGCAGTGCAGATTTCAGAGAACAAACTCTTTGTCTTCCAGCAAGGTGGGACAGTTGAAACAGAGACTATTTCTTTAGGCAGGTATCCTCAAGGTATACTCATGGAGTACCAAGAAAATAGCACTCATTGATTTCCAGCTGAAGTAAGCACAAAGCTCATTTAGAAGAAAGCATTACTTTTTAGGTCTTTAGGATACCTGAAAATAAGGTCAAACAAATGTAAGATCACCACTTAAGACCATTAAATACCCAAAGGAGCAATGTCCATGAATGGGAGTGAATAGACATAATTAAACTACAAATTTGTATTCCCAGGGAATTATAATATTGGATTTATAAGACACAAAACCCTAAAATACCTTATATAAAATGCTTTGAAAAGCAATAGTGTCCAAAATGAGAAAACAATAAAGGTTGTCAGAAAATGAGATTCCCTTGAAAATGGAAAACATAAATAAAATACAAATCTAGATGAAAAATAAAATATTTGAAAATAAAAAGTATATAGGGTAAACGAGAGATTAGACATAAGTGAAGTGGGATTTTAGATAATTGGAAGACAGATCTAAGGGAATTTCCCAAAATCTAGCCAGAGAGAAAAGGAGAGCAAAAATTGAAAAAGAAAAAAAAAAAAATATATATATATATATATATGGAGGAAAAAATGAAAGGTCTCAAAGATATCTAACCAGAATCCTATAAATAGAGAAGAAAAAAAAGTAAAAGCTCTATCTGAATAGATAATGTCTGAGAATTCTCAGGATCTTGTAAGAGATGTAAGACTATTAATAAGAAATCCATAAAACATCAAAATAAGAAGAAGATGTTTTTAAATGTCTATGGTTTACTAAATAGAAACAATTATTAGACATACCACAGATCTTTTAACAATAACTATGGAAGCCAAAGAGATAGCAAAAAAATATATTTAAAGTGCTGAGAGAAAATGACTCAACATGCACAGGTTTAAAAAAAACTGTCTTTCAAGAAGAAAGATAAAATAAAGATATTTAAGATAAACTGAGAAAATTTAACACCATAACACAAATACGTAATTACTAAAGTTTGAACTTCAGAAAGAAGAAAAATAATCCTAAAGTATGAGATATAAGAAGAAATACTGACCCAGAGGAATAGATATTTAAAAGCAAATGTAAAAGAAAACACATTATTTTTATCAACTGATATGTAATATTAGCTAATCTGTGACCTTAAAGTATTGAAAATATGTAAATCAGAATGTGGTACTGAGAGAGAAAATATTTTCAGGGTCATTTTATTTTTAATAGTTAAGAGTTAAGATGTTGGTTAATTTTTTAATTTTTACTTTAAGGTAAGTGTTCCAGGAAATTACTAAAATAATAGAAATAGAATATGTAACTTACAAATCAGCAAAATAAATTGATTAAGAAACAAGCAGTTAATCCTAAAGAGCAGGAAGTGGGGAAGAGAGATGGTGGGGGAAAAAAAAAAGTTAAACAAAAATGAGAAAAAAAGTACAAAGATGGTAGAAATAAGCCAGAACAGATTAATATTCAAAAAAATGTCATGGATTACATGTACTAGCTGGAAAATTAAAATTGACAGAGTGAACAACAAAACAAAAACCAGCTATATGCTACTTATAATACACATACTGAAAGGTTAGAATAATTGTTTTCATCATATGCCATGTCAACCATTATCTTCCTCCTCCTCCTCCTCCTCATCATCATGGCAAATGTTTACATAATGTTTACCTTGTCCCAGGCTTAATCTTAGCACTTTACATGCTAATGCCCATTCCCATTTCCTATTAATCTTTTTTTTTACCAGTTGTTATTATCAAAAAGTTTAAATAAGCTTTCCATACAGATATTAAATGGTAGAGCTAGAATATTAAACTAGGAAATATTCCCAGGACTTGAGAAGGAATCAGTGTATATAATAAGGACTCATGTAATAAAAGTTTGCTTCATGATGAAGATATAGCACTTGTAAACTTATATGATTCTAATAGAATAGTCTCAAATACAGTAAGCAAATAATGACAGTTTGGGGGCAAAACCCACAAGTCTCACAATCTACTTGCATATTTTAACACATTTCTCCCACATATTAAGTCAAACAGACAAAAACAAAGACAAATCTTCCAAATAATTACTAGGTCAAACAACAAATCATAATCAATTTTACAAATTTTTAGAACTAAATGATAATAAACATACTGCACACCAAAATTTCAGAACAGAATATGCAGTAATTTGAAGGAGATTTATAGACTTCAGATTATCGAATTAGATAAAGAAGAAAGGACAAAAGTTAATGAGCAAAGTAAAAAGTTATTAAAAGAACAACATATACATCTAAATAAAATAGTTGGCAAGAAATAATAAGGATAAGAATAAAATGAATGAAAGAAAAATAAAAACACATTACAGAAGATCAAGCAGCCGAACATTGTTTTCTTGAAAAGGCTAATAAAAGTTATTCAAACCTTTGCTAAGATCAATTAAAAAAGAAAAAAAACTGATTACTTTTGTACATGACAAAGAGACATAATTACAGATGCAATGCAGATGTAAGAAATAAAAAAGAATAGCCTTACATTAACAAGTTTGAATACTTAAGTAAATTCTTAGAATACATACCTTATCAAAACTGAAACAAGTAAAAGCATAAAGCCTGTAACAAGTAAATGTATAAGACAACAAAATTATCCCACATATAAAGTCATCAGGACCAGATATTTACTGACAGTTCTTCCAGAGTTAAATAGATTATTTATCTTTATAAATTAAATTAAATTATATATAAATTAAATTATAAAAATATAAAATTAAATTATAAAAAAATATAAATTAAATTATAAACTGTAATACCAGTACAAAAAAGAGAGAGAGAGAGGGAGAGAGAATGAAGAAACGAAGGAGTAAAGGAAAAACTGGTGATTTAAAACAAGAGAAATTTATCCTCTCACAGTTCTGGAGGTGAGAAGTCTGAAATAAAAGTGTCAGCAGGATTGTGCTTTGTCTGAAGGCTCTAGGAAAGACTGCTTTCCTTGACTCTTCCAGCTTCTGGTGTCTCCAATGTTTCTTGGCTTGTGGCTGCATCACTCCAATCTCTGCCCTGGGGTCACATTGCCTCCTCTCCTTCTGTCAAATCCCCCCCTTTGTGTCTCTCATAAAATAAATGTTCTTAGCTTTAGACCTCACCTAGATAATCCAGGATGATCTTGACTCAAGATCCTTGCATCTGCAAAGACTCTTTTTCTCAAACAAGGACAAACTCACAATTTCTGGGAATTAGAATGTGGGCATATCGTTTTTGGGACCACCATTCAACCCACTGTAGTCTCCTTATATGCAAATTTATCCCAAAAAACGTGGTGTGAATCAGTTAAGAAAAAGAGATTATGCATGCATTCTTATTCTCATCTTTTCCTTCCTATGTACAAGTTATAAAGTTGAGAGTTTAGGCCAATTCCATGAACAGGCTAGTTGAGATGTGTGAGATATAATGGAAAAGAGAAAGTAGTAGTTTAGTAACTCCTTGGTAGCTGTCAGAGACTGCTACTGCCTATCCAACTGTCATGTTTCCCTTCATTTTTGCTCAGAGTCCCCCAGTCTTGTTCAGTACAGCAACGTACCCAGCACAAAGGACTGATGATAATTAGACAAGCGAGGTATGACCATCCCTTTTTTGATATTCACATTCCAGCCTCTTTCCTAATTCAGGGTGCCCAGTGACGTTATGACCAATAGAATGTAAATGGCAATTTTTTGGATTTCAGCAAAAGGTTTTCCTTTGATAAAAAGTAAATTCTGGGCTTCCCTGGTGATGCAGTGGTTGAGAGTCCGCCTGCTGATGCAGGGGACACTGGTTCGTGACCCGGTCCTGGAAGATCCCACATGCCGCGGAGCGGCTGGGCCCATGAGCCATGGCCGCTGAGCCTGCTCGTCCAGAGCCTGTGCTCCACAACGGGAGAGGCCACAGCAGTGAGAGGCCCGCGTACTGCCAAAAAAAAAAAAAAAATTTCTATTCTTGCCCCTTCCTCTGTGCTTAGATCACTGGTGTGACGATATGATTCTGAGATTGTGACATCTATAGTGTGACTCTGACATAAGCCCACAATGAAAATCCAATAAGAACAAAGCAGGACACTGTCAGACCAATCCCACAATTGTCTTTTTCATATTTCTTCAAAGTGAGATAATTACAGATTACTAGAGTAAATATTAGTTAGCTTTTCTGTTACTTGAAGCCTAAACATCTCTACCTAAAATAGTAGGTGATGACATTTTAGATGCTCATCATTCCCCATATTTTTGTCTATGTATACACAGCAAGTGGCATCCTGGTCTTCTGTTGACAAACTCACTTTTACAAGGTCAGAGACTAGAGGAAACATCTGTTATTCAAGACTCTTTTCAGTAGCTACCAGTGTCTACGCACTAGCATGAGGGTAGCCCTTTGTTAGGGCCCTTCTTGTACTTCTCACTCTCCTTTGAATAATTGAATAACATTGACTGTGCTTTTATTGTGCAAAAAAACTAATCCAACAGGCATTAAAGTTTTCTCCTTTGTTTTTCTTCTTCTTTTTCTATATTTTCTAAGGATACAATACTGCTATTCGTCCATACCTTTTTTTTTTTTTGACGTACAAGACAATGCTTAGAACTGTCACATTATCATATCTACTTGACAGATTTTCATGGCAAATACAATGTTGACAGAAACAATTGATACCCAACATCTAAAATATAAACCTCTCTTCAGATTATTGACTTATGATCCTGAGAAAAACAGCCTTCAGTACCTCTGATAATCACAGCCTTCCTCTTTAAAAAGTATCCTTTTAAATACCAGAGCTTGCTCCTGTAGAGATTTAGGAAGGTTTACCTGATGTAGATGTGTAGTATGGACACAGAAGGTTGTGTATCTCATGGTCCACAAAGGACCTTTCCTGTGTGATGCCTATACATTTAGATCTTTCAGGGAAATCAGTCAAAAACATCTGATGGTTTCATTGTTTGGTTGCTCTTTACTACCTCACAGTGTTACTGCCATTCAAAAAGATGTGGTGAGTTAGACAATATTGTTTTTAACTCCCAAGCAATTATGTCTCACCTGGAGACAGTGAACAGATTCGCAGAGAGAGGTATCACATTAGTAATCTGTAAATCACAATCAGTACAAGTGCTGATGGACTCAAGACTGATACTTTTTACTTAAATATTGTTTAAATTACACTCAACATTTTAGAACATTTAAATGCCCAACATTGGCCTGGCCTGGTCTCAAGCATTTAGAAAGTAACAACTTTCTAGAACTCTTAAAAAAAGAGGCTCAGGGGGCTTTCCTGGTGGCGCAGTGGTTGAGAGTCCGCCTGCCAATGCAGGGGACACGGGTTCGTGCCCCGCTCCAGGAAGATCCCACATGCCACGGAGCAGCTGGGCCCATGAGCCATGGCCGCTGAGCCTGCGCGTCCGGAGCCTGTGCTCCGCAATGGGAGAGGCCACAACAGTGAGAGGCCCGCGTACCGCTAAAAAAAAAAAAAAGAGAGGCCCATAATGTTTAACAAGCAACAAATTTCTTATATCTTAAATTCAAATATGATAAGTACAATATATATTCTGAGTGTCCCATAAAATGACTATTTGAAGGTATATATATATCTACATATAAATATGAAATTGCAAATGTATTTTTAGCACATACCATCATATCTCAGAGCTTATGTTCTTTAAAGGTCTCATATTAAATTTAGGGTAAATGCCACGTAAATAAACATTGTGTGTGTTTAAATGAAGAGATTCCACTTATTAAAAAGAGAAAAAAAAATCATCCTATTTATTTCTAGGATCCTTCTCCTTAGAGAACATTCCCAAAGTGATAAACAGTGTTTAAATTCTGTCACTGCAACAAAGCTGATCTTCAATATAGAATACACAAGCACCCACACACATACTCACACACAATTTATTTAGGGACCAATAAATTATCCACATGTAGGTAGAGAGCCCAAAATAGGCTCTGGAATTCAAATTCCAGTTCTGTTTCAGTAACTGGATCTTCATACACACATGCATATATGTATGTATGTATATGTATATATATTATACACACAGAGATGGCATTTGGAAAAATTACTTGACATTTCTGAGCTACAGGTTCTTCGTAAGTGATACAGAATATTGATATCACCTTTACTTTTCTCTATCCATTAGGAATCCTTCTGGTTTAAGTGTCAGATTCAGGTGCACCTTGATTCACAATTCAGAATTCATGCTATATCCCAGGATCAATCCTTCATTGCTACTTCTTCTGGGTAAGTTCTGTTTTTCTCCCTGGGTATGAGAGAGTTCCCAGTTGTTTCTGTGATAACAGTCTTTCAGGTTATCATGTGGCGGGAAAAAAAAGGAAAGTCTTAGTTCAGTTTTCCGTCCAAAATTATGTCCCCCTGGCTGTGATTTAGTCACAAGCTCATTCTGGAGACATTCTGTATAGCCAAGTGATTAAGCTGGTGTAAAGTTAACTCCAGGAGGAGAACTTGGGGAAAGGAGAGCAGCCTCTGGAGGAATACTGAAGGGTTATTAGAAGGAAAGTTGTTAATAGATGCTGGAGAGAAAAAAAAAGATATAATATAATATAATATCACTATAATTATTTAGACTGGTCTTGGGAGGCTTGGATATATTACTTAGTAAACATGATGGCTACATGTTGTCCAAAAATGGTAATTGTAATCAAGTTAATTGTTATTAACAATGTTTTAACACTGTTTATGGTTTCTGAAATCATTTTATATCTTTTATCATATTCAGTACTCACACACAAAACTCTTTTTGGGTTATCTTTAGAGGTTGTTTCTAAATGTTTGTGGCTCAGGGAGGCTGTGCTGCCAGCCTAAGGTCATGCAGCTGATTGATAGCAGGACCTAGACAGACACCAGGTCTTGCATCTCCATCAGACCACAGGGGCCTAGTCATATATCCGATTGACGCAATCACCTTTCCTATATCTCAGTGATTGGTAAAGCATTTTCTGTCTGTTGCACATCTGTGAGATCAAAAACGGATCAAAGGGACAATGTGTACATTTTTTTCATAAGAGGCAATACTGTTCATCTTCTCAATTTAGCAGTTTTTCCCTCTTATTTAATTTATAAATTACATTTAACTTGTGCTTACTCCCCTTCTGAGTAAGGAACCAGATGTGACATAAACAAAGGCCTCTGTTTGCTAAGCCCTATTTGACAACACTTGGTAGAAATGAAGTCCAGGACAATTTCAAGTGAGAAAATATGAAACAGAAGTTGAGAAGTAGTAAATTAGCATGGGTAAGAATAAGGGTAAATATCAAAGTCTTAAGTATTTATAACATCTTTTTAATCAGTAATCCAGTAGGAATCACATTAAATATAATGCCAGGGAATCTGGCAAAAGAAATATCTACCTAGGCTTCCCCTCATAAAATCAAAGATGACTAGAAACAGATAAGAAGTCACTTCACACCTTTGCCTTCTGATTCAAAGACTTAATATCAGCCCAACACAGAACACAGACACCCTGCAGCTATCCCGTTACATGTGTCATAGATGTGGTTTGAGAGTGCTGGTATTCATCCCAACCTGGTATTTATACATTACTTTGAAACACAATACACCAGACAGAAAGACTTTCCAGGGCATGTGGGAGGGGGATAAGTACTGAGTGTGGCATGTTGTTTCTGAGGAGCTTGAGGTTCAATAATAAAAGCATCTGGGTAGGGAAAAAGACAAGGACATTCTAGGAACAGTGTATGTTCCTGGCATTCTGCTGATTTTAAGACCAGGGAGGAGTGACTGGAAAAATCCCAACTTCAACATGCTATAGCCATATTAGACACTGGAACCTGGCATATCAAATTGCCCTCCAAATGCAGTTCTGAAAAATGTATTAAACATTGCCCAAGTGGAAGTGTTAGCAATATTTGGGGCAAATTCACACTCTATTTGCTTATGAACATGAAGTTTGGATAATTTCACCCCATTTGTCTCTTCCTTCTTTAACAAGTAATACTCCATGACTGTCATTGGGCTTCTTTTGTATTGATAATGTCTCCACCTGGCTGAGCTCATCTAGTCCCAGGGCTGTGAGTGCTTTCTATATGCTGATAGAGAAACTCTAGTTGGAAGCTAGTTCCTGTACTAGCTTTTGCCATAATTTTTTTTTTTTTTTTTTTTTTTTTTGCGGTACGCGGGCCTCCCACTAACGTGGCCTCTCCCATTGCGGAGCACAGGCTCCAGACACGCAGGCTCAGTGGCCATGGTTCACGGGCCCAGCCACTCCACAGCATGTGGGATCTTCCCAGACCAGGGCACGAACCCGCGCCCCCCGCACCGGCAGGTGGACTCCCAACCACCACGCCACGAGGGAAGCCCTGCCATAAATTTTATACTCTTGTATTTGGCTGGCTCCTCAACATTTCTATTTGAAGGTATAATAAATATTTCAAATGTAACATATACAAAGACAAGTAAGTATGTCTTCTTTCTCTCCAGTTATTCCATTTGCCTCAAAATATGTTTTGTCTAATGGTAAGAAAATTATACTGGTTTGCTTTGCTTTGTATTTACCTTATGTATTTTTCAATCTTTTACATTTATATTTAATTATAATACACATGCAGAAAAATGCCAGTAAACATATAGCTCAATGAGTTATCACACAGTGAATACCACGTATCCACCATGTTGGTCAAAAGGTAGGATATTGACAGTACTCTCAAAGCTCTTCTTGATACTTGGCCCCCTTCTTCTTTAAAGGTGGACATTGCCTTGAATTCTAACACTCTAGTTTTATTTGCTTTTGAACTTTATATAACTGGAATCATGCACATGTCACTGTGTCTGACTTCTTTGCTCAGTATTATGTTTATGTGATTTTTCCATGTTATTGCATATAATAGTATTTCAGTTATTTTCCTTGAAGTCTACTTTGAAATACAAAGGAATAGTGTATGAATATACTATTTATCACTTTTAGTGTAGATGGACATTTGGGTTTTCTCCAACTTTTGTTTAGTGCAAGTAAAACTGAACATCCTTGTATACTCTTGCATGTGTCTTTTGGGAATATGTGAGTATTTCAGTTAGGCCTGTATTAGGAATAGGAAATGTATTTGGTCAACCTTAGAAGATAATGCCCAACAGTTTTCAAAAGTGACTCTATCAATGTACAATACCACCAACACTATAAGAGTTCCAGGTATATCACATCCTCTCCAACACTAAGCCTTGTAAGTCTCACATTAGTCACTCTGATGGGTATAGGGTGACATCCTATTATAATTTTAAATTGCAATTCCCTGATTGCTGATGAGGCTAAGCCCATTTGTATATGTTTATCATTTCCTGTGTGTGAAGTATCATTCAAGTCGCTTGATCTTTTATTTTTTATAAATTTATTTATTTTATTTATTTATTTTTGGCTGCATTGGGTCTTCGTTGCTGTGCACAAGCTTTCTCTAGTTGTGGTGAGCGGGGGCTACTCTTTGTTGTGGTGCGCGGGCTTCTCATTGTGGTGGCTTCTCTTGTTGCGGAGCATGGGCTCTAGGCGCGTGGGCTTCAGTAGTTGTGGCACGCGGGCTCTAGAGCACATGCTCAGTAGTTGTGGTGCACGGGCTTAGTTGCTCTGCGGCATGTGGGATCTTCCTGGACCAGGGCTCGAACCCATGTCCCCTGCATTGGCAGAGTGATTCTTAACCACTGCACCACCACGGAAGCCCCAAGTCACTTGATCTTTTTATTTTTCTCTTGGATCGCATGTCATTTTTGTACTGATATATTGTCAGTTTTATGTTATGGATATATTCTCCCATTCTGTAGCTTGCCTTTTATTCTTTTGGTGGTATCTTCTGGTAAATAGGTTTTTCATTTAACATAGTTTAATTTATCAATCTTTTGCTTATAGTTACTGCTTACCATTTAACAGCTAGATCCCTACTCTTCCAGACCATAAAAATAGTCTCCTAATATTGTTTGGGAAGCATACTGTTGCACCTTTCACATTTAGGTCTACAATCCACTTGGAATTGACTATTGTGTGTAGAGTTAAGTGGGAGTCAGATTTTATTTGACTGTCATATTTCCACATCGAGTTATAATTGGACAAACACCATTTATCAAAATAACTGTCTTTTCCTCACTATTCTGCATCACCAATACCACCTTTGTCATAAATAGTGCCCATAAAGGTATAGATTTGTTCTGAACTTCTAATAATGATCCATTGGTCTATATGAAAATTAAACAAATACCAAACTCTCTTAGATATATTAGTATTATGATAAGTCTTAACATCCAGTAGAGCAAATCTTCCCTCCTTCTTGTCTCCCTCAAGACTATCTTGTCTATTATTGGCACTTTGTATTTCCATATAAATTTTAGAATTAGTTTGAAAACTCTCTCACACACACACATGCACACACAGAAGACTGTTGGGGTTTTGATTGGGGTTGCATTGAATCTGCAAATCAAACTAGTGTAATTGACATCTTTTCAATATTGAATCTTTTTAGTCCATGAACATAATATTTTTCTCCATTTATTTTATTTTGGTTTAATCTAACTCAAAATATTTTGGGGTCTTCTGTTCCTTGTATATTATTTCTTAGAAACTTTCTTAGGCAATTGATATATTTGATACTATTCTAAATTTTTAGAATTTTTTATTCTACTGCATATTTCTGGTAAGAGAAACATAATCAGTTTGTGTGTGTGTGTGTATATATATATTGACTTTTTAATAAAAATATAAAAAAACTCTAATAACTTTTTTTTTTTACTTTGCACAGAGGCAAATACTATGAAATATTTTATCAGGCTAGTAGTTCATATTTAGGTACTTGGTAAGATATATTTGTGTGTGTATGTCATTAGGGGGAAGGGAAACTTTTTTCACGGAAACATGTACTGGGGCTTTTCCAATTTTAGCATTAAGATGCTTATTGACCTTAGTCAAATAACTTAATTTCCTAGTTTTCATTTGATTACCAGTAGAGTGGGGGTGAAATCAAAACTGTCTGACGTGGTCTGTCTTCACTAATAAACTCTCAAGACCAGCCCAGAGACCTTCTAACACTTGTAACATTCTTCATACAAGCTCGAGATACCTAGTTACTGACAACTTCAGCTGTGATTAGCATATGATTTAATAAGAAGAATACCAGGCAATTTGCAGTTATGTGTCAGAGTATTTGTTTCCTAGGGCTGCCATAATAAATTGCCATAAACTTGATGGCTTTATGCAGCTGAAATTTATTTTTTTATAGTTCTGGGTGGGGTTCCTTTGGGAGGTTCTGAGGGAGAATCTATTTCATGCCCATCTCCTAGCGTCTTGCCACACTTCAGTATTCCTTGGCTTGTATCTGTATAATATAATTCTAATCTCTGCCTCTGTCTTCACATGGATTTTTAATGTAGCCTTCTTTTCTCTTTGTGTCTCAAATCTCACTCTCTTTCTTCTTGTAAAGATACTAGTCATTGGATACATAGAACCCTAAATCCAGGATGATCTCATCTCTAGATCCTTACTGTAATTATATCTACAAGGACTCTATTTCCAAATAAGAACATATTCACAGGTAGTGGGGATCAAAACTTGAACAAATCTTTTGGGGAATACTATGCAAGCCACTACAGTTAGTAAACAAGTAAAACTTATTATACTTGATACTGTGAAAATAAATATAAGTCCTGAATGTAAAACGTTTTATTAAATTCCTTTCATTAAAAAGTGACCTAGCAAAAAAGAATTATTATGAGTATTATTTTACTGATTATATCACTACAGAATTGTCAGAAATAAATATTATGTGTATGTACAAGCAACTATTCCCTTTAATTAAATTTTTGCCAAATCAGTGTTGATTTAAATAACCAATTAAATAAGCATTTAATTTTTGTCATTCAATGTTCTGGCTTTTGCTTCATGTTCTAAAGAAGAATTCCTTTAACAATTTAGATATGAAAGCGTTTTTAGAAAATAAAGTTTTGTTTTCTTCAACTTGGTCCCATTTTATTTTAGACATAACACATGTATGGGTTTTCTGTTATTTAAAGTCAACTGTTTTTGTTTTTTACTTATTTCTTCTCCATTTTGTGAGACATCCTATTTCACTTTATTGTCAACAGAAGTTTCTGTAGCACTTCCCCAGCCAATATTGGGAAGTTCCTGAAATTTACTCCCTTGCTCCCATTATCAGTGGAGTTTTCCAGAGCTTCAGTCACTCTCAAAACCTCCCCACAACTCTTCTATTACAATATGCTGTTGGATAAAACCATTCATATTTATGATACATGATCAATTCATTTTAATGCTTTAAATTTGGGGACTATTTCCTTTTTCACAGATTATTGGAAAGGTGAGTTTAATACATCAATACTTGTGAAATTTTGTAACTTAACAAGAGGGAAGAGTGCTTTTGAGTGATCAGATAGCTTAAATATATATAGAAAGTTGTGTACATGTCAAATAACTACAAATTCCCTTTAGATGAAAGGTTCCCAAATGATAAATAAAGATAAAAAGCTGACAAGAGGGCAATTTAAAGATGAATTAAAATCACCAAAGCATATTTGTGGTAGAACTCAGAACTAACTCCTTGTCATTCAATTAGAAAGGGTCCATCCTCTTCCTCCTCCAACCCTTCCCTTTAGCTCTTCCCCTGCAGGCCCTTAAGTAATATAAATTAATAATATGGCAGAGGGAGATAATCTCATTAGTGGAATCTTGGGCTATTTTAGTGTCCTCCTGACATTCACCTTAACTTAGAAGTTATACAATGGCCCAGAGTAAAGATGCATCACACATAGAAATTGTCATAAAATTTTGATAATTTCCAAATTTACAATAATCATCTAAATCCTGTCCCAGCAGTCCTATCCCACCCTAATATAATATGGTAGTCATGTCCATAAATAAGCATAATGGAATACAAAGAAAGCTGTCCATGGTATTTAGAATCTCCATCTTATTTCCTAGGTACTGGATGTTCCTTTATTGTTCTAAATACACTATGACCAGATAGGGACAAAGAGACATTCTTATCATTCCTGTTAACCTTATCTGTAGAGGGCACTGACCTGGTTCAAGATTTGAAAGCATGTTATGCAATGAAGATATTCAAACTTAGTTGATTAGTAAGAAAGGAACATAAGAAAAATATTTTGTAGATGTCTGAGCATCGAAAACAATCCTGATCAAAAAGCTTCCTATTAGTGGGCTTCCCTGGTGGCACAGTGGTTGAGAGTCCGCCTACTGATGCAGGGGACACAGGTTCATGCCCCGGTCTGGGAAGATCCCACATGCTGCGGAGTGGCTAGGCCCATGAGCCATGGCCGCTGAGCCTGCGTGTCCGGAGCCTGTGCTCTGCAACGGGAGAGGCCACAACAGTGAGAGGCCTGCGTACCTCAAAAAAAAAAAAAAAAAAAAAAAAAAAAGCTTCCTATTAGCAAATTGAGGAAAGAGTAAATTGTTTTTCATTTTCCAAGTTCACTGCTACTTTTATTTATTATTATGTTTTTATATTAAACGTTCATAATTCATATGATTAATCTGTTAAGCATTCATATAAAATTTTGCCATTCAAATTTACTGTATAATGGTATAGTTCAAAACTTGACAATGATGACTAAGGATTTAGAATCTAGTTTTGGAGATAAGAAGCAAGACAAAAGATAGACATACAATAATTGCATGAATTTGAATATATCTTATATTTATTCATTATCATATTCTTATAAATATTATAATTTTACTAATGTGTTTGAGAGGAATAATTCAAGTGTTCAGGCTATATTAGGGCATTCCTGACTTTAAACATGGAAGGTATATTTAAAGATGTTGCATTGTATTTTATCTATGTTTTTCTCATTTGATAGAATATTCTGAATATGACAATATGGACTATGACAATATTTATATGACTAACCTCTTGAAAAATATAACAACTTTTTGAATGCGAGGGTATTTGGAGTAATTTCGTAAGGCCACAAAATGTAGTGAAAAGATGAACAAATTAAAAGGAATTCAAGTAGATTAGAAATATCAATGAGAAACTTAATTACCATAATATTGGTAGCAGTTTACTAATACATAGCAGGGAATTTTTAATTACAGTGAGAAGGTGAACATTAATACATCTGACTATGAAATGGTAGTAGTAAATGTCTGAATATGCGTTGTGAAAAGAATAGAGTAGAATATACCCTACCTTCAAGCAAATTTCCACATGCAGTCATGTGGGACAGAATAGCAGAAAATTTGGTTTGAGTTCACATGACTTTCAGAAGCAGATTCATTTGAAAGTATGAAAAATGCCATTTTTCTGCACAGTTGTATTTTGCATGTGGATTGCTGCATGGATCCCATTCACAAGTCTTTTTTTTTTTTTTTTTTTTGCCGTATGCGGGCCTCTCACTGTTGTGGCCTCTCCCATTGCGGAGCACAGGCTCCAGACATGCAGGCTCAGTGGCCATGGCTCATGGGCCCAGCCGCTCCACAGCATGTGGGATCCTCCTGGAACGGGGCACGAACCCGTGTCCCCTGCATCGGCAGGTGGACTCTCAACCACTGCACCACCAGGGAAGCCCCACAAGTCTTTTGAACATTAAATACTCTCTCTGAGCGTAGGGACTGAGATAAACCTCATTAGCAAGTTGTCCAGAGGGAGAAAATACTATTCCTACCAGTTTCCTGGCTTTTTTTGTCTACTGCCAGCAGCAGAAATAACTAAACAACTTGAAAATATTTCACATGTTTATATTGTTTAAAGATTTTTCAAACAATATAATGGTACCTAAGTGAGAGTGTGAGATTGTCTCATCAGGGGTCTTTGTTGGTATGCTACTTCCTACTTGCTCAGGGAGAATATCCGACTCAGATCTCGGAGTCCAGTGATTTTTAATAATGGTGTAATTCAGAATCACATGGGAAACTTTTTCCAAAATGCGTGTACCCAAGCCACACACTTAGATCATCTAGTTCAATTGGTTTAGGTTAGAATTGGTGATTTTTTTTTAAGTAAGTTTATAATCAAAAGCTTATATGGGGCTTCCCTGGTGGCGCAGTGGTTGAGAGTCCGCCTGCCGATGCAGGGGACACGGGTTCGTGCCCCGATCCCGGAAGATCCCACATGCCGCGGAGCGGCTGGGCCCGCGAGCCATGGCCGCGGAGCCTGTGTGTCCGGAGCCTGTGCTCCGCAACGGGAGAGGCCACAGCAGTGAGAGGCCCGCGTACAGCAAAAAAAAAAAAAAAAAAAAAAAAAAAAAAAAAATAAAAAGCTTATATGGAACACTGCTTAAGAATTACCGTCCTATTTAGGTCTTCCACCCGTTTTTTAATTGGATTCTTTGCTTTTTTCATATTGAGCTCCATGAGCTGTCTGTATATTTCATTTGTCTGTTCTTTCATTTGCAAATATTTTCTCCCATTCTGAGTGTTGTCTTTTCATCTTGTTTATGGTTTCTTTTCCTGTGCAAAAGCTTTTAAGTTTAATTAGGTCCCATTTGTTTATTTTTGTTTTTATTTTCATTACTCTAGGAGGTGGTCAAAAAGTTCTTGCTGTGGTTTATGTCAAAGAGTGCTTTTCCTATGTTTTCCTCTATGAGTTTTATAGCGTCCGGCCTTACATTTAGGTCTTTAATCAATTTTGAGGTTTTTTTGGTGTATGGTGTTAGGAAGTGTTCTGATTTCATTCTTTTACATGTAGCTTATTGAAGAGGCTGTATTTTCACTTATTGAAGAGGCTGTATTTTCTCCATTGCATGTTCTTGCCTCCTTTGTCATAAATTAGGTGACCATATGTGTGTGGGTTTATCTCTGGGTTTTCTATCCTGTACCATTGATCTATGTTTCTGTTTTTGTGCCAGTACCACATTCTCTTGATTACTGTAGCTTTGTAGTATAGTTTGAAGTCAGGGAGTCTGATTCCTGCAGCTCCGTTTTTCTTTCTCAAGATTGCCTTTGGCTATTTGGGGTCTTTTGTGTTTCCATACATACTGTAAACTTTTTTGTTCTAATTCTGTGAAGAATGTCATTGGTAGTTTGATAGGGATTGCACTGAATCTGTAGATTGCTTTGGGTAGTATAGTCATTTTCACAATATTGATTCTTCCAATCCAAGAACATGGTATATTTCTCCATCTGTTTATATCATCTTTGATATCTTTCATCAGTGTTTTATAGTTTTCTGAGTACAAGTCTTTCACCTCCGTTGGTAGGTTTATTCCTGGGTATTTTATTCTTTTTGTTGCAATGGTAAATACGATTGTTTCCTTAATTTCTCTTTCTAGTTTTTCATTGTTAGTGTATAGGAATGCCAAGAGATTTCTGTGCATTAATTTTGTGTCCTGCAACCTTACCAAACTCATTGATTAGTTCTAGTAGTTTTCTGGTGGCATCTTTTCTATGTATAGTATTATATCATATGCAAACAGCAACAGTTTTACTTCTTCTTTTCCAATTTGTATTCCTTTTATTTCTTTTTCTTCTCTGATTGCTGTGGCTAGGACTTCCAAAACTATGTTGAATAAGGGTGGCAAGAGTAGACATCCTTGTCTTGTTCCTGATCTTAGTGGAAATGCTTTCAGTTTTTCACCATTGAGTATGATGTTTGTTGTGGGTTTGTCACATATGGCCTTTATTATGTTAAGGTAGGTTCCCTCTATGCCCATTTTCTGGAGACATTTCACCAAAGAAGACACAGATTTCTAAGAGGCACATGAATAGATACTCAACAACACTAACTATTAGAGAAATGCAAATCAAAACTACAATGAGGTATCACCTCACACCAGTCAGAATGGCCATTATCAAAAAGTCTAGAAACAATAAATGCTTTAAAGTGTGTGGTGAAAAGGGAACCGTCCTGCACTGTTGCTGGGAATGTAAATTGATACAACCTCTATGGAGAACAGTATGGAGGTTCTTTAAAAAACTAAAAATAGAGCTACCATTTGACCCAGCAATCCCACTACAGGGCATATACCCTGAGAAAACCATAATTCAAAAAGAGACATGTACCACAATGTTCACTGCAGCCCTATTTACAATAGCCAGGACATGGAAGCAACCTAAATATCCATCAACAAATGAATGGATAAAGATGTGGCACATATATACAGTGGAATATTAGCCATAAAAAGAAACGAAATTGAGTTATTTGTAGTGAGGTGGATGGACCTAGAGTCTGTCATACAGAGTGAAGTAAGTCAGAAGGAGAAAAACGAATACCATATGCTAATGCATATATATGGAATCTAAAAAATATGGTACTGATGAACCTAGTGGCAGGGCAAAAATAAAGATGTAGACCTAGAGAATGGACGTGAGGTCATGGGGTGGGGAGGGGGAAGCTGGGGCGAAGTGAGAGTATCATTGACATATATACACTACCAAATGTAAAACAGTTAGCTAGTGGGAAGCAGCCACATAGCACAGGGAGATCAGCTTGGTGTTCTGTGACAACCTAGAGGGGTGGGATAGGGAGGGTGGGAAGGAGACTCAAGAGGGAGGGGGGATGGGGATATATGTATGCATATGGCTGATTCACTTTGTTGTACAACAAAAACTAACACAATATTATGAAGCAATTATACGCCAGTAAAGATCTATTTAAAAAATGCCAATAAAGATTTTAAATATCAAAAAAAAGCTAGATATTTTAGATGACTATCTGATATTTTTGTATAGATTTATAAGTATCTTTTCATTTTCAATAGTATCTAAGTGTCCTAGGAGAATTTACCTCAGTAATTTTGAATCTTTGATGGCTGTTGGTAGAGATCCAATAGCCATTCTAAAACTTTGAAACATTTGCTTCCTGGATCTCTAAGGGTAAACTTGGTAATTGTCTTAGGGTCAGGTTCTTCCTTTGTTCTCATAAGGGTCACTTCAGTGAGATACTTTAGACATGCTACCTGAGTCAACAAATTATTTACATCTATTGTTGTCTTTGAGGTAACTTCATATATAGGTGAAGTAGTTCAGAGGCACAGACTTTTGCTTGGGAATGCTTCACTTTGAAAATGCAAAAGATAGTCCTTTTGAGGATATTTCACAGAAAAAATTTTGAGGCTGTTGTTTCTGTTGTTATAAGTTATACTTATGTCCCCCAAAAATGACAGTTTCACTTATGGTCTAAAGTACAAGGTTTGGAGAAGGCTTTGTAGAAGGGAGGTGGGCAGAGGGAAAAAGAAGAAAGAATGAACATTTGGCCAAGGATAGAATTATAAGAGTCTCATTTGTAAATGCAGACCAGTTTTGGAAACTTATTTCCAAAACCTATATACCTCTACATGACTTGTCTATAAGTCAATGCCCTTACTCCATCTCCAGGTTTGTCACACGTATTACAATGTTAATTCAAACCGTGGATCTGAGAATGTAAACCCTACTGTCCAGTTTTTCTGTTGAAACTATAAAAACCAACAAAAACCAATAATGTGTCTTTCCATATAACAATTACATTTATTCAATACTTGCTTTAAATCATTTTATTTGCTGTAGAGGGTAAAAGAATATTTAATTTCAACTCTGTTGAAATCATGATTCCGATGGTCTAGCCCTTGAAAAGAGTCTTGATGAAAGGTCTGCAACCACGTGTGAGTGCTCACATTCTTTAATTGCTTTCTTTGCTTATGATCAAGGAGATACATACTACAATGCAGTATTACAAACCTTTCCTCATTTATACCTCAAGACTTTGGTATTCCTTGTACCAAAACTTTCTAAAAATGTGTTTTCATACTTCTAATAATCATAACCCTTTTATATTTCCACATTTCCTCTATATTCTTCATAACAAAAGCCCAAAGAATCCTTTGGCAATGTCAGATCCCTACCTGATGGGTAGGAATGTGTATAAAAAATCTGAACGAATAAAGCCTGAATCCTTTTTGCTAGGTTACAAGAAAAGGCTAGCATTGCACATTACTATTTTTGTCCCATCATATAATTAACATCTAATTAAAGATGACAAGAAAAGATATTTTCATATATCCATAGAACTCCAAAAATGTACTAGTTTTTGTTTGTTTGTTTTGTTTTACACAGTATGTAAAGCTCTTCTTGACTTAATCTTCTATGTTATCTCTTTCTCTCTCTCTCTTTTTTTTTTTTTAGTTGTGGGTTGGGGAGGTTCAGGGACCTGGATCAGAAGGTCTAGGCCTCTGTATCTCTTGTTTAATGGTACCATATTTACATACTAATTCTAAACTTTGCATTTTTCTCAACCCTTTAGTCACTGGCTGGTCCTATAAGTATTACCAGGTCTATACATTTGACCCTTGAACAAGGCAAGTTTGAACTGTCCAGGACTACTTATACATGGGTATTTTTCAGTAGTAAATACTACAGTATTACAATGTCCATGGTTGGTTGAATCTGTGGATGTAGAGGAACTGCAGATATTGAGAGCCTGCTATAACTTACATGTGAATTACCCCTCACATTGTTCAAGGGTCAACTGTAATTTATGACTCTCCTCTGCATAATTCCAACTTTATTGTTCAAGTCTTCATAATCTGGGAAATATGAGGAAAGGTGGCTCCAATCATTGGCACTGGAATCAGGTGTACTTAAATGTGAATCCTGAATTTACTAACTACTATGCACATAAAATTGAACAAGTTACTTCATCTCCCTGAACATCAACAGGTAACTGAAAATAATAATATATCATTTACAGAGGTGTTATAAGAATTAAATGAAATAATGCATAAAGAAATTTAGCATATGGTATGCATAGTATAAACATTCAGTAAATAATAGTTACTACTCCCACAACTAATAATAATAGTAATAACATAATAATAAGAAGAAAAGCAGTGTCACCTGGACTATAGAAATGATTTCCCTAACTATTTTTTATTTTTCACATTTTTTTCCTTTAGACTTGTTGGATTGTATTTCTCATTACTACCAAAATGATTTTTCCAAAAATTCAAATCACTTGCTTATTTAAATACTTTAAATGTATTCTGACTAGTTCAATATCATCGATTCTCAAATTTCCCCCTACACGCAAATATATAAATATTGTTCACATACACACATACTTACACACCCCCACACACACACATTTACATGAAATGTAAAAATAAAAATATATTAGCAACCATAACTGGGTTGTTCAAATATAGAATGGGTTTGGGGGTTTTCAAATAATAATATTGCCTTTGTGTCCTCATTTCTTCTTTATCTCTCTGTCTCTGTCTGTCTCTGTCTTTCTGTCTCTCTCCCTCCCTCCCTCCCTCCTTCTCCCTATCTCTCTATCCGTCTCCCTCCCCCTCTCTTTTTCCCCTTTTATTATCCTCCTGCAACCATCCCTGGGCCATCTCTCAGATCCATTTCTTCATTCTCTTCCTATGGTAAAGCATCTCTGGCTTCAGGACACATTAGTTTTGTTCTAGTTTTGGTTACAGTCATTCCTGTGCCAATCACTGTGCCCAGAGGAATGGCTTAGCATAATTGGCTAGACATAGTAGACATACCCTTGTGACTAGCAGGGTGGAGTAGTGTGATGAGAAGCTCCTAGAACTACAGCAGTGAGGAAGAGGCAGATCTCTGAAATGAAGGCATTTACTGCTATCAGAAGAGATCAGAAATGGGGGGAGAACCCCCCAGCAAATTCCACTTTAGCACACAGTAGATGATGTGGTGATGTTTTGCATATTCCCATTTACAATTTTCAATATAGCAACTGAAATATCAGCTCTTTATTACTCAAAAGACAGTTGGATATAAATGATATAAGAAGGAAGACAGTGAGTCAGCTCTAAATTACCAAAAAGAAGAGAGAGAGAGTGTGTGTGTTAATTGTAACACCCATCACAAAGACAGTGTGTCATGAGACTCCAGTGTGTAACAGTTTCATGGTTGAAAACATCAGAGTTGGAGGATGGAGTCCAAAGCCTCTCAGGTTATGTTGCAGCCTTCTAAATTTACCACTGTTTTTCATCCTGCTTGTAACCTATCCTCCACCCCAGCAATTTATGACACCATACTCATAGCCTGTACAGTGGTCCATCATGACTCTGATTTGCACATACAGTTTATATTAATTAACATTGTTTTCTAAGAACCTGGCTTAGTACCTGGCTCACGGTAAGTTCTCCATTATTGTTACTTTAATTATTTTGATGACTAGGAAACAATCCCATTTCAGTACATGCAAGATGTTAACAGATTAAATGAATATTTTGCTGTCATAGATATAGGAGACAAAGGAGAAATCCTAGCAGAACAAAAAAAGTAAGGTGAAAATACTGCAGAATGGTTAAGCTACAAACTCATTATGCTACTTTTATATTTGTGCTAACAGAATTGTATGTGGATGGGATCTGAAATGTAAACCTGACTTGAGCCAAATTCCCCTGGGATCTAAGGATTGCTAACGACTACTGATATTTATTGTCTTTTTAAACTGAGCGATGAAGGCCTGAAAATAGAGATAAGATCTGTAGATTCAGGAGTACTTTAGTACAACTCTGTATATTAGCTGTATTTTTGTATATTTCTTCCCATTGATCACATGCACATAACCATGTACAGAAACGCAAATATCATTTCCGTCAACTTTTAACATTTTTATATTGCAATTCACAAAGAGTAAAGTGAAGCTACTCTTTAACACATATTTGGGGCAGTCAATTTAAAACTTTAGCTCTCCTTGCAGTAGTGTGATATCAAGCTCAGGTATTCCTATTTCAGTCTAGAAGGATAATAGTTTGCTTTCATAAAAGTTCAGTTATTTACTCTTAAAGTTGAAAGGTATGCATTCTCACTACTTTGAGCTTTTGCATTAAAATAAATTAATTATCCTGGAATGAACTGAAACGTTCATTTAAACCCAACTTAAGACTTGGATAATCTTCAAGGTTCTTAATTGAAAATTAATGGCTCTCTCTTAAAATCCATGTAGTAGAAGCAGCAGCCATCTCAGGAGTGCCTAATAATTGTGGCATAATCTTGTCAACCCTTTCATAGATGGTAGGATTAGAAATAGCTTTCCATTTTCAAGGATCTGAAAAGTCCAGGTTATATGGTGTCATTTTGAAGATGAATATTGAGTTGGGACTCCTAAGTTTTGGTTTCAAATTCTGGATCTCCCTTTATCAACCTGCACGACAAAAGAGAAATAACTTAGTTCCTCTGCAGTGTTAATTTTTCATTTGTAACATGTAGCAAATAACCCAGGAACTATTATGTATCATATACTTTATGTTTTATATGTATCAAAGTTATACATTAATGTGGTTAAAGTATTTAACAGTTCCGCAATATATCCTACCCCTACCCTCCATTCCATCTCCATAGAAACAACCATTTTCAGCTCTTTTCACTGATTTCTTTTGCTGTTTACTGCCATTTCTCTAAATAAATTATCCTGAGTATTAATTTCTTAATTTCATTGTTTATTATCTTCCTCATAGGAAGAGTATTTTGATTTACTCCTGACCCTGCCTTTCCCATCCCAGCCCACAGTCACCCTTCTCTTCATTCTCCCTTATCTTCTCAGCTATATTAGTTCACTTGCTTTTCCTTCACAATATTTTGTTTACTACCTTTTCGTTGTTGTTGGCTTAGTATGTTAATTTGCTAGGGCTGCCGAAACAAAGTACCACAGACTGGGTGGCCTAAACAAAAGAAATATATTTTCTCACAATTCTGGAGGCTTAGAAGTCTGAGATCAAAGTGTCAACAGGGTTGGTTTCTTCTGAGGCCTCTTCTTTTCTCATAGATTGCTGTCTTCTTCCTGTGTCTACCCATCATCTTCTCTCTCTGTGCATGTCTGTGTCCAAAATTCCTTTCCTTATAAAGATGTTAGTCATATTATATTAGTGCCCACCCTAATGAACTCATTTTAACTCAATTACCTCTCTTGAGACCTTGTCTTCAAATAGGGTGACATTCTGAGATACTGAGCATTAGAACTTTAACATACGAATTTTGGGTGAACACAATTCAACTATGTAATCCATAGAAAACCCCAAACTTATCACAAATTACATAAGTCTCCTCTCCAGACATTCAAGCACATCAGTTATTCTGTCCATTTCGTCTTCCTCCAAAAGTCTCACACAGAGACAGAACTCTGTATATTCAGTACACAGATGCCAGGCAAGGATCCCTCCTGAGCACCATTTTGAGGAGTGCCTTCACCTCTTTCCTGGGATGAATAGCTTATTTCCTATATAGACCATAGTTTCTTTCTTTTCTTTTTTTTCATCTTTATTGGAGTATAATTGCTTTACAGTGTTGTGTTAGCTTCTGCTGTACAACAAAGTGAATCAGCTACGTGTATACATATATCCCCATATCCCCTCCCTCTTGAGCCTCCCTCCCACCCTCCCTTTCCCACCCCTCTAGGTGGTCACAAAGCACCGAGCTATCTCCCTGTGCTATGCGGCTGCTTCCCACTAGCTATCTATTTTACATTTGGTAGTGTATATATGTCCATATTACTTTCTCACTTCGTCCCAGCTTACCCTCCCCCCCCACCCCTCGTGTCCTCAAGTTCGTTCTCTACATCTGTGTCTTTATTCCTGCCCTGACACTAGGTTCATCAGTACTATTTTTCTAGATTATATATATATATATATATATATATATATATATGCATTAGCATACCATATTTGTTTCTTTTGTGATTTAATTCCTCATTTTAGAGGAGCACAACTTCTGATAACTTCCTTAAAATAGGTATATGAGAATTTAAAATTTTGAGATCACACAAGTCTGAAAATGTTTATCCTACCCAGGGAAGTAATTTAAAGTTTGGCTAGGAATAAAATTGTTGGTTACAAAATATGAAAAAAAATACATTTTTCGTTTATATGTTAACATATTTTTATTCTCCCTCTTTCTCTGAAAATTCTCAAAAACTTTTCTTTGAACCCAGTGCTTTAAAAAGTTATGACTAAGAGCCTCACTGAGGAGCATGCCAACTATTCCCTTCACTGTGATATGATCGTTATCTATCAAAAAGTTAAGGATCTTCAACTGCAGTTTCTTAATTCTTTCCTCTCATGGTAGTCAGATTCCCCAGAGAAATCTCTAAAATCCTTCTTCTTGGCAGGGGAGGGCCTGGTTGCTACAATTCTAGATTTCTGGGAGAAGAAGGCCATTTATATTACCATCTGGTATGCACATGTTCATTAATCCTTCTTTTTTCAGCACCCTCAGTTGTGGCTGATGTTACCAAAGCCAGATACCCTCTATTGTATCTCTATCAGAGACTAAACTCACAGGTTTTGCCAGGAGGAGCAAAATGAAGGAGGAGCTGGGAATTCAAATTCCTTAAAACAACCTTTCACATCATCCTTCAATTTTTAATGTTTTTTATTGTGGCAAAATGTACATAACATAATATTTATTGTTTAGTCATTTTTAAGTGACTAGTTCAATGGCGGTAAGTATATTCACATTGTTGTACAATCATCACTGCTAATCACCCCCAGAGGTTTTTTTTGTTTTGTTTTTTCCATCTTTCCAAACAGGAACTCTATAGCTGTTAAACAATGTAATCCCTATTCCCCACTATCCCAAGTCCCTGTCAACCACCATTCGACTTTTTTCCTCAATAAATTTCACTACTCTAGCTAACTCATGTAAGTGGAATCAGGCAACATTTGTTCTTTTGTAACTTGCATATTCACTTAGCACAATGCCTACAAGATTCATCCATGTTATGTTGTAGCATGTGTCAGAATTTCCTTCCTTTTTAAGGCTGAGTAATATTCCATTATGTGTATATACCACGTTTTGTTTATCCATTCATCCACTGATAGATATGTACATTGCTCTGACCTTTTGGCTGTTATGAATAATGCTTCAATGAACATGGTGTATAAAAATCTGTTCAAGTCCCTGCTTTAAGCTCTTTTGGGTGTATATCCAGAAGCAGCATTGCTAGATCATATGGTAATTCTATTTTCAATTTTTTTTTAATTTAATAAATTTATTTATTTATTTATTTTGGCTGCATTGGGTCTTCGTTGCTGCGTGCGGGCTTTCTCTAGTTGCAGCAAGCGGTGACTTCTCTTGTTGCGGAACACGGGCTCTAGGTGCATGGGCTTCAGTAGTTGTGGCATGCAGGGTCAGTAGTTGTGGCTCAAGGCCTCTAGAACGCAGACTCAGTAGTTGTGGTGCACGGGGTAAGCTCCCCGGCATGTGGGATCTTTCCCAGACCAGAGCTCGAACCCGTGTCCCCTGCATTGACAGGCAGATTCCCAACCACTGTACTGCCAGGGAAGCCATCTATTTTCAGTTTTTTAAGGAACTACCATACTGTTTTCTATAGTGCCTGTTTGATTTTATTGATACATTATCCATGAGCAATGCACATGTGTCTTCGATCTTCCTGCATCCTTGTCAATACTTGCTGTTTTCTTTTTCTTTTCTTCTTCTTTATTTTTAGTGTTACCCATCCTAATGGTTGTTAGGTGATATCTCCTGATAGTTTTAATTAGTATTTCACTAATGTTTAGTGATTTTGAGCATCTTTCATTATGCTTACTGACTACTTGCATATCTTCTTTGGAGAAATATTTACACAAGATGTTTGCCAATGTTTAAATTGCTTCATTGTGTTGTTATTGAGTTTTAGGAGTTCTTTATATATACTGGACATTAAGTCCCTTACCATATATATATAATTTACAAATACATTGTCCCATTCTGTGGGTTATTTTTTCCTCTGATAATAGTATTCTTTGATGCACAAAAGCCTTTAATTTTGATAAGCTCAGTTTATCTATTTTTCTTTCTTTTTGTCCTCTGTGCTTAGGTGTCATATCCAAGAAATTATTGGCAAATCCAGTGTCATGAAGCCTTTGTCCTATTTTTTCTGAGACTTTGATTGTTTTAGCCATTACATATAGGTCTTTGATCCATTCAGGTTAAATTTTGTATATGGTATAAAGTAAATGTCCAACTTTAGTTCTTTAAATGTGCATATCCAGTTTTCTCAACACGGTTTGCTAAAATGACTATCCTTTTCCCCAGTGAATAGTCTTTGTACCCTTGTCAAAAATCATTTGATCTTGTATGTGAGGGTTTATTTCTGGGCTTTTTCTTCTATTCTATTTGTTGATATACCTGTCTTTGTCTGTACCCTGGCACATTTTTTATTATTGTAGCTTTGTAGTAAATTTTGAAATCAAAATGTGAGACATCCACCTTTGGTCTTTTTTTAGATGTATGTATGGCTCTTTGAGGTCTCTTGAGATTCTGTATGAATTTTAGGATCAAATATTTTTTTCATTCAAAACATTGTTGAGATTTTGGAATATATCACATTGAATCTATAGATTGATTTGAGTAGTGTTGACATCTTAACAGTATTAAATTTTCTAATCCATGAATGCTTGGTGTCTTTATACTTGTGTCTTCTGTAATTTCTTTCAGCTTGTTTTTGTAGTTTTCAGTTTACAAGTCTTTGGATCACTTGGTTAAGTTTATTCCTAAGTGTTTTGTACTTAGATGTTGTCTACAAGTATCCCATTTTATGTTGTGAGTTTTTTACCAAATTGACTTAGCTCTCGTTATTTTTTCTGCTTTTTTTTCCCTTTTAACCTTTATGCTATAACAAAGTGTTTAAAAGCCTTCGCTGATAAAGATTTGAAATTTTCTGATTTTGTTTGTCTATTTATCACCTTATTAAAAGTTTTGTGTTTGTTTGCCTTTTCGGTAGAATCGCTCATTTCACCATTTCTTATAAAGCAGGTCTAGTGTTGATGAACTCCCTCTGCTTTTGTTTTTCTGGGAAAGTTTTTATTTCTCCTTCATATTTGAATGATAACTTTGCTGGATAGAGTATTCTTGGGTGACAGTTTTTATCTTTCAGTATTTTGAGAATGTCATTCCACTCCCTCCTGGCCTGTAGAGTTTTTGTCAAGAAATCTGCTGATAGCCTAATGGGGGTTCCTTTGTAATTTACCATCCTTTTTACCCTGGCTGCCTTTGAAATCCTTTTTTTTTTTTTGTCATGACTTTTGACACTTTCAATATAATGTGTCTTGGAGAAGGTCTTTTTGCATTGAGGTAATTAGGTGTTCCCTTAGCATCATGGACTTGTAATACAGTTTCTTCCCCATGTTTAGGAAGTTCTCAGCTATTATTTCTTTAAATAAACTCTCTGCTCCCTTCTCCCTCTCTTCTACTTCTGGGATATCCATTACCCTAATGTTACCCTTTCTGAAAGAATCCAATAGCTCTTGTACAATTTTCTCATTTTTTAAATGTCTTATTTCTCTTTCCTATTCTTCTTGTATCATTTCTAGATTTCTATCCTCCAGCTTGCTAATTCTCTCTTCCATATGGTCTGCTCGATTTCCAGTATTTCTAGTGCATTCTTCATCTCACTGATTGAGGTCTACAGCTCCAGGAATTCTGTTTAGTTTTTTATTAGAGTTTCAATCTCTTTGGTAATGTATTCCTTCTGTTCATTAGTTTTATTCTTGAGTTCACTGAACTGCCTTTATGAGTTTCCCTGTAGCTCTTTTGAGTTTCTACATGACAGCTATTTTGAATTCTCTATCAACTAGATTACAATATTTTACAGATTTAAGTTTGATTTCTGAGGAATTGTCATTTGTGTGTGTGTGTGTGTGTGTGTGGTGCAATGTTACTGTAGTTCTTCATGGTGCTTGATGTGTTGTTCCTCTGCTGATGCATTTGAAGTAGTGAAAACCTTTCCACTTGATTTTAAAGAGTCAGTGGGTTAGAAATTAGAGGCCTTTCTTTTGTTTCCCAGTTGGTGGTGCTATAGCAAAAGTTGTAGGTTACTTTTACCTGAGCTGCCTCTTGGTCATATTGGAGAGTTGACACTTTCCATCCTCCACCACCTCTGCCAAGGGTATCACCCTGTATTCTCTTTGTTGCTTCTTGTGCCTCTGGGGTCATGGATGTTTTGTTGGTACCAAAGCCTCTGGTGTTGCCACCTGGGGCACTTCATTGGTTCTCTGGTCCTCTGAGTCGCACACTCTGCTGCCTCAAAGATTGGGACAAGGTTTGCCGGGGAGCTGGGGTCACATGAGCACCTTTGCCATGTCCAGTGTTATAAGGTTTACAGGCCCTGCCACTGTCGGTAAGGGGAGTTTGGGGTCAGAGTTATGGGCACCTCAGCATCTGTTGCCCTGTTACCTGTGCCCATGGGTGTCAATGCTGCCAGGAGTCTGGAGTCATATGTTACTGCCGCCCCTGCTACTACTGGCTTCTCTGGGGTTATGAGCTAAGCTGTCACAGCCTGGCTAGGATTGCAGGCACCATCTTTCTTGTTCCCCTGGTTCTGCCTCCTCTTTGTGTTCTAATTCATCCACCTTTAGTGTGGAATTCTCTGGCATCCAGGTGTGTTGGGCAGAGATACTTCTGTTGCCTTGTGAATGCTTTCCTGCTTGTAGATTGAGGCAGAGAAAGAGATAAGGGAAGCATTTCACTCTACCATGTTGCTGACCTCACTCTCCTCTAAAATTTTTTGACTTAAAGTCTATTTTGTCCGATATTAGTTTGGATACTCCTGCTTTCTTTTGGTTACTATCTGCATGGAATGTATCTTTGCATCTTTCCACCTTCAACCTATGCATGTTTTCAGGTCTAAACTGAGTCTCTTGTAGACAGCACATAGTTGGATACAGTTTATTCACTCTGTCAATCTATATATTTTGATTAGGGAGTTTAATCCATTTACATTTAAAGTAATTACTAATAGAGAAGAGTTTATTATTTCCATTTTGTTATTTGTTTTCTGTATGTCTTATAGAATTTCAGTCCCCATTTCCTCCATTTTTGTCTCCCTTTTGTGTTTAGTTGATTTTGTGTTTTCATTCCTTTCTCATTTCCTTTTGTGTGTATGCTATAAATTACTATGGGGTTACAAATAAGAGCTTAAAGTTACAAAAATCTGTTTCAAACTTACGCCAAACTAATTTCAATTGCATATAAAAGTTCTAGTCCTTAAAACCTCCATCCTCCTTTATGTTATTGATGTTACAAATTATATATCCATTATATATTATATATCCATTAACATAAAGTTATAAATACCTTATGGTTTTGTCTTTTAAATCCTGTAGAAGTATAAAAAGTGAAGCCACAAACAAAACTTGTAATAGTACTGGTTTTACATTTGTCTATGTATCTATCTATAACAGATAACTTTTTCCCCCTATGGCTTCAAGTTACTGTGTAGTGTTGTTTCATTTTAACTCTAAGGGCTTCCTTTAGTATTTCTTGTAGAACAGCTTAACAGGTAATAAACTCCCTCAACTTTTCTCTGTTTTGAAATGTCTTAATTCCTCCCTGATTTTTGAGTGAAAGTTTTTCTGGATGCAGAATTCTTGAGATTTTTTTTCAGCACTTAAAATACAGGCAGACTTTGGAGTTATTGTGGGTTCTGTTGCAGACCCCTACAATAAAGCAAATATAAAAACAAGGCAAGGGCTTCCCTGGTGGCGCAGTGGTTGAGAGTCTGCCTGCCGATGCAGGGGATACGGGTTCGTGACCTGGTCCAGGAACTTCCCACATGCTGCAGAGTGGCTGGGCCCGTGAGCCATGGCCACTGAGCCTGCGCGTCCAGAGCCTGTGCTCCGCAACGGGAGAGGCTACAACAGGGAGAGGCCCACATACTGCAAAAAAAATAAATAAATAAAAATAAGGCAAATATCACAATAAAGTGAGTCACACAATTTTTAAAAATTTCTTAGTGCATTTAAAAGTTATGTTTACACTATACTGTAGTCCATTAAGTGTATAAAGCTTTATTTCTAAAAAACCAATGTACATACCTTAATTTTAAAATACTTTATCGCTAAAAAATGCTAACCATCATCTGAGTCAACACTGAGTCATAATTATTTTTTGCTGGTAGAGGGTCTTACCTTGATGTCAATGACTGCTGACTCATCAGGGTTGTGGTTGATGAAGGTTGGGTGACTGTGGCAATTTCTGAAAATAAGACAACAATGAAGTTTGCCACTTGGATTGACTCTTTCTTTCACAAACAAATTCTCTGTAGCATGCAATGCTGTTTGACAGCATTTTACCCACAGAACTTCTTTCAAAATTGAAATCAGTCCTCTCAAACCCTGCTACTGCTTTGTCAACTAAGTTGATGTAATATTCTAAATACTTTGTTGTCATTTTAACAATCTTCAGAGCCTTTTCACCAGGAGTAGATTCAATCTCAAGAATCTACTTTCTTTAAGAAGCCACTCCTCATCTGTTAAAGTTTTACCACAAGATTATAACAAACCAGTCACATCTTCAGGCTCCACTTCTAATTCTAGTTCTCTTCCTGTTTCCACCACATCTCCAGTTGCTTCCTCCACTGAAGTCTTGAACCGTCCTAAGTTTTACATAAGAGATAGAATCTAATGCTTCCAAGCTCCTATTAATGTTCAGATTTTGACTTTTCCCATGAATTAAAATTGTTTTTAATGCAATCTAGAATGGTGAATCCTTTCCAGAAGGATTACATTTACTATGCCCAGATCCATCAGAGGAATCACTATCTATGGCAACTATAGTTTTACGAAATATATCTCTTAAAGAATGAGTTGAAAGTCAAAATTACTCCTTGATCCCTGGGTTGCAGAATGGATGTTGTGTTAGCAAGCATGAAAAGAATCTTGTTGAATATCTCCATCAGACCTCTTAAGCGGCCAGGTGCATTGTCAAGAAACAGTAATATTTTGAAAGAAATCTTTTTTTCTGAGCAGTACATCTCAACACTGGCCTTAAAATATTCAGCAAAACATCTTGTAAACAGATGTGCTATCATCCAGGCTTTGTTGCTTAATTTATAGAGCACAGACAGAGTAGATTTAGCATAATTCTTAGCAACCCTAAAATTTTCAAAATAGTCGGTAAGCATTGACTTCAACTTCAAGTGACCAGCTGCCTTAGCCCCTAACTAGAGAGTCAGCCTCTCCTTTAAGCTTTGAAGTCAAAGTCATTGACTTCTTCTCTCCAGCTATGAAAGTCCTAGATGGCATCTTCCAACTTTAGGCTGTTTCATCTACACTGAAAATCTTTTGTTTAGTGTAGCCACCTTCATGAATTATCTTAGCTAGATCTTCTGGGCAACTTGCCACAGCTTCAACATCATTACTTGCTGCTTCACCTTCACTTTCATATTATGTAGATGACTTCGTTCCTTAAACTGTATGGCCCAACCACTGCCAGATTCATACTTCTGGAGTTTCCTCAACTCTCTCAACCTTCATTGAATTGAAGAATAGTTGGGGCCTTGCTCTGGATTAGGTTTTGGCTTAAGGGAATATTGTGGCTGGTTTGATCTTCTAGATCAAACTAAAAGTTTCTCCATATCAGCAGTAAGGCTGTTTCACTTTCTTATTCATGTTTTCCCTGGAGTAGCACTTTTAATTTCCTTCAAGAGTTTTCCTTTGCATTCACAGCTTAGCTAACTGTGCAAGAGGCGTAGCTTTTGCCCTATCTTGGCTTCAGGTATGCCTCTGTCACTAAACTTAACGTCTAGCTTTTGATTTAAAGTGAGAGACATGCGGCTTTTCCTTTCACTTGAACACTTAGAGGTCATTATAGGGCTATTAAGTGGCCTAATTTCAATATTATTGTGTCTCAGGGAATAGGGAGGCCAAGGAGTGAGAGCAGTGGGGGGAATGGCTGGTTGATGGAGCTGTCAGAACACACACAACATTTATTAAGTTTGCCATCTTATATGGTTTGTGGTGCCCCAAAACAATTACAATAGTAACATCAAAGATCACTGATCACAAAACACTATAACAAATATAAGAATAAAGAAAAAGTTTGAAATAGTGTGAGAATTACCAATATGTGACAGAGAAATGAAGGAAAAACTGCTGTTGGAAAAATGGCTCCAACAGACTTGCTTGATGCGTGTTTGCTGCCAAACTTCAGTTTGTAAAAAACAGGGTATCTGTGAAGCACAAAAAAATGAGATATACCTATATATCATATTCTTTTGGCTTGCTAAATTTCTGCAGAGTAATCTGCTTAGAACCTATTGAGGATGCCTTATATGTGATGGTCACTTTTCTCTAGATACCTTCAAGATTCTCTTTTTGTCTTTCAAAATTTTGATTATAATATCTATCAGTGTGCATTTCTTTGGCTTTCTCCTCTGTAGAGTTTATTGACCTTCTTGGACTTGTGTATCCATGTATTTTCTCAAATTTGGAAATTTTAGGCCATTATTTCTTTAAATAATCTCATTGTTCCTTTTCTTTCTTCTCCTTCTGGGACTCCCTTAATATATATTGGTCCCCTGATGGTGTCTTATAAGATCCTGAGGCTTACTTTTCTTCATTCTTTTTTCTTTTTTTCCTCTTAATTGAGAATTTCAAATGACCTGTCTTCAGGTTCACTGATTCTGTATTCTGCCTGTTTGAAACTCATGTTGCACGCTTGTAGTGAGCATTTCAGTTCAATTATTGCATTTCTTTAAGCTCCAGAAATTCTGCTTTTTTATAGTATCTATCTTTGTTGATACTTTTATTTCCTTCATATATAATTTCCTCATTTCCTTTAGTTCTTTGTTTTCCTCTAAGACATATTTAAGACAATTGTTTTAAAATTTTTTTTCTAATAAATCCAATGCCTGTGTTTCTTCAGTGACTGTTTCTGGTGATTTATTTTGTTCCTTTGAATAGGCCATGTTTTCCTATTTATTTGTACACATTGCAGTATTTTGTTGAAAATTGCAACAGATTTTGCAGAAAGCAAATTTTGAAAATTTTGAAAAGTCAGCCTCTTATTTCAGTTTTCAGACTTACTCCTACCATAGAACATCTTCACTAATCAGCCTATTGTGAAGGCTTAAGGGCTTCTTGGGTAATTTGGAGGCATATTTTTTCCCCTGGTCTTTTGATTATGATCTTTTCCCCCAATTCCCCTGTATACACGGCTGCTTTTAAATGTCTTGGATTCCCTACGAGTCTTATCCTGACTTCTCTTGAGGCCTTAGCTATTCTATTGTATTCCTTAATCAGTAGTCACAGGCATCTGAGGTCTTGTAGTATGCTTGTGGTTTTCACAAACCATGACCACTGCTTCCCACAGTTTCCCCCTGCCTGAGATTTGAGCTTTGCTGTTTCGATATCTGATCTCTGAGTTGGCTGACATAGAGACCAATTAGGCAACCCCTAGACAGGTTATAATATTGCTCATTAGATTTGCTCTGCACCTGCTGGCTCACAGAATAGAACTGGGATGAGACCACTGCTTTTCCCAAAGCACACTGAGCCATGGATAGAAGGTAGGAAAATTACAAATAAAAATGCCACAAAGTTTCCTACTATTTTGAATGTGACTTTTTCTTCTCTGGATATTCATTTGTTTGCTGTAGATCCTTGACTGAATACCAGAACTCCTATAAAGCTATTTTCACCAGTCTCTTGTTGTGTACTTAATATTTCCATAGGGAAAAATGGCCTGGAAATTTTTAGGCCACCATTTTGCTGATGTTCTCATTTCTTTAATTTTTGGTCTTTTCACTCCTACTTCTCAAAAGTACCAGATTTTGTGATATTAATCTGGTGAATTATCAGCCTTCCCAGTATGGCTTAGCATTAGGGTCTTTTGTAGATCTTCTAAACATTTACCATTAAGCCACTTGTTTTCTATCCTTACTTTTATTGCTGTTATTGCAATATCTGATCTACCCATTGTTATGTGTTTATGTATTTTTAAATTACATTTCTATTGTATTCATGACATTTCAAGTGGGAAGATATATAGAAGTTTGTGTGTAAAATTCTTTTCTACCTGGATATAATAAATAACATCATTTTAAAAAATCGTCAAGACTGTTGCTGTACAGAAATGGTTTTGGTCTTATTTAAAAGCTAGAAGCACACTGTATAATATTATAAATTGTAGGGTTTTCTGCATCACACGACATTTGATTCTGTCAATAAATTCAGAAAAAGACAGCATCATTTAAGCACTTAGAACTCAACACTTAAGTGCCAGCATCTGAGTAAGAGAGTGGGAATGGTTGAACCAAGAGAAATGAATACTGGAAAGTGGGAATAGGAAAAAATAACAATTAGAGAAGGTAGAAAAATATCAAATACCAAAGTGGTTGAAAACACAAGAAAGGTGGAGAACTGAAAACATGAGAAGAGGTACATGTAAGGAGAGTGACTTGGATTATGAGCACTAATTATCTTAGTCTCTTTCTAAGTCTCTGTAAGCAGGAGAATATATTAAAAGTGAGAATTAGCCAAGTATAACTGAAATTGCAGAAATAATATTTCATAAGAAATGCATCATCCTTCAATTCCCTTACACAAATAGAGATGACAACTGACTCAATGGAGATATTTAAATGCCTTTTCAAAAGTAAAACCTTGTTTTTTAACTTAAATTTCTATGCCATAAGAAATGGTAGCCTTATACATAGTAAAGGTAGGAGATACAATGTTTACATTAAAGCATCTTTAAAAATGAGACAATCTATATCCTTTAATCATATGGTGGTTCATAACTGGAGAATACTTTTGAAGAAGTCAAAATAAAATGCTAGCTACAGTATGCTTCTTGAATAATAATTATTTTTATTTATTAGCACAGTAGTAATTACCCAGGTATGTTCAATTCTGTTAAATATACTGCATATTGTAAAAATCTGAAAGTGATAGTAATTAGTATTCAGACAGTGTTAAAGTAAGTTAACACACATTGGTATTACTGTAGTAACTTGATTAGATGGCATGCTACCTATTACCTTAATTATTCTGCTTATTGATGTAATGCCAAAATTTCTGCTCTTTTATCAATTGGAGTACCTAAACCACAATTATTCTATACAATACCTAAAACTGGTATCTTTCCTTATTGGTACAATGCCTCTTGACAGTGTGATAACATGCCTCTGTGAGTTTTGGCAATCTGCCATAAAGCAGTGCTATTTGCAAAAGGAGAAATCTTGTCTCTCTGTGTGTCTTTGTATACTTTATGCTCAAAAGCAGAAAATCATTTACATATTCCTATGCCAGGCTGATACACTTGCAGGGTGTTTTGAGGTTTGAAACTGAAAACAATGCTATTTAACATAGAAGGGACAAATATTTCAAAACATCATGTTTTGAAGTATTTCTGGAAGTGGAACTGTTTTTTCTTGAATGTTACACACACCAACAAGGCTTGAAGAATCTTCCATCTGACACATGAGCAGGTAATGCCTTCCTCATCATAAACTTGTACCTTTGGGATTCCTGTCTTTGGTTGTATCACATTTCAATTAATGTGGAAATGTTTGCTCAAGCAAATGTTTCTAATATTTTAAAACCTTTAAAATATAAGCTGTTAAACTCAGACCCTTTTCTTTTCCTTCATCAGGGAGGTATGAGATATTTGCTCTCTAAAATTGTTTTTCACATATGAATCACAATGAGCAGAGCAGCAGTAACAATACTTTTCCAAATATGTTCTGGAATGAGACAGGGAAAAGGAGGGGGAGTGGAAGGAGGAGAGAGGAGAGGGAGAGAGAGAGGGAGGGAGGGGGAGAGAGGGAGACAGAGAAGGTGATAATTTAAAATAATCTATTGTAACTAGGACTTGAAAACTTTTCTTCATATCTGGATCACACTGTTACTGATGCCCTGTAGGGAACCAGTTCTGGCAAAGTATGTATTTTTAAAATTTCTTATTTTTCTATTACATTTCATTATGAAAATTTTCAAACATGTATAAAATTAGAGAGAATAGCATAATCAACTTTACACACATATCACCTGAATTCAGTTGCTCTTAACATTTTGCCATATTTGCATCAATGTTTTTTGTCCCAGTGTAATCTAAAGCAAATCCCAGATCATCATGACACATTACCCCTAAAAACTTCAATACACATATTTAAAATGTGAGAAAATTTGGACATACCAGTGACTTGTTTATATATCCAAAATATATTTTTGGCCCTTATTTTTAACAACCTTTTCATAGCATTTGACCTCATGACTATATTCTCCTTCTTAAAAATCTGCCCATGTCTCTTTTCTGGTTTTTCTCCTTCCTTCCTCCTGGGTACATTTCTTTCAGTCTTATTCTTACATTCTTTTCACCCTACCCTTACCTGTGGATGCACCTTTTAATTCTGTGATAAATCTGGGTTTCAACCTCCAACATCTATTCATTTTATGTCAGGGATTTGTAACTACCAGTTGGAGCAGGGAGGGAGAAAGGGAGTGAAGGACAATAAACAGTTTTTAAAAATATAACAAATGATATTATGGAATTATCCCTCCTAAAAACCCTGCATGTAAAGAATGCTTCCACATACACCCATGTGCCATCATTTTCCTCATGTACGTGTACTACCCCAAATATATTCTAATATCCCCATAGTTCTAACTTTCAGTCTCTGTGGAACTTTTGTGAAATATTGTTGCCAAGCTTAAACTGCCATCATCCAAGAAAAGAAATAGGACAGGATCCGTGGTCATTCATAAAAGTTGCCATACAATAAGAAGGTCATTTTGTTTATGTCTAAAATATCATCTGATCACCATGATTAAATCAAAATTTGGAAGCCAGCAGCCAGTGTCTAATTGAAGCCTGAGGTTGTACACCTGGAATCTCAGAATGTGACATTATTTGGAACAAGGGTCTTTGCAGATGTAATTAAGATGAGATCAAGATAAGATCATCCTGGATTTAAGGTGTACCCTAAATCCAGTAACTGTTGTCCTTATGAGAGAAAATCAAAGACGGATTTGAGATCCAGAAACAGCAAAGAAAGAAGGAAATGTAAAGACAGAGACAGGGACTGGATTACGTCACAAGCCAAAGAAGATCTGGAGCCACCAAAACCTGAATGAGATGAGGAAGGATTCTCCCTAGAGCCTTCAGCTGGAGCGTGGCCCTGCCACCACCTTGAATTCTGACTTCCGGCCTCCAGAACCATGAGAGAATAAATTTATGTAGTTTTAAGCCACGCAGTTTATAGTAACTTGTTACAGAAACCACAGGAAACTAATACACAGCTGAAAATACTAAAAAGATTGCTGCAACACAAATACTGTCAATGTGTACAGTACACCTGACTCATAAAAAGATGACAGCAATAGGAAACAGGAAAATAATAGAAAATTGCAGCACTGCTTGAAAGAATATTTTAAACAACTGGTTAGAAATTAAGAACAATTTACTAAAATCGATATGCATTTAGGGAACAAATGAAATTGGTTTGAAATTGTTTTGTGATATTTTTTTTTCCTAACACAAAGAAGTAGTCATAAGTCTTGATGGGATTCCCAGGGGAGGAGGGGTCTTTCCCTATGTACAGTCTTTTTTTTTTTTCTGGATAAAACTATTGCACACCCAAATCAGACGTGATAATTTAAATGGTAAACACCAGGGAGGGAGATATGCCAGGCAGGAAAAGAAGCTATTGATGAAAATTGCTTGTGCTACTGAAGAGAGGGAAAGCTGCTTAGAATATGTTGTGCACCAGAGATGAGACTTAAAAATGAAATACACCTTTAAGCATAATTTAAAATAGTTTGTGTTCTTGCTGAAGGACTCTGGAAGAATATTACTGTAACAAATTGCTATATTTAATTCTTGGCTAGCAGCCAGGTGTAGGTCAGACATGAAATTTTTCTATTAAAATAACCACTAGCGAGGGAAAAACAGAACCTCATGCTTAGAGACACACACATACACATATCATACTGTATGTAACTCGATGGTCATTATTTCATGGTGACCAGACAAGGCAACATGTGACAAAAAGCGTCCAGGGTCTCTTGACTAGTGAGTGATAACAATGGGATACCTACAATTACTGACACTTCTCTAACAGATATTTCACCATGAATTATTCACTGCTGTCTTGGGCTATAGTATTTCTGAGCATTCAGGAGAATTCAGCAGCCCAGTGCAGCTCAGGGAGTACAACCAGACACAGCATGCTGACGCCCAGGGAAACCAAAGGAATCCAATCCTGGGCAGTCAACCCTGCCTCCCAGCAACCCTCTGATGACATGCATGTGGGAAGTCTCTCTGCTGAGAGTTAATGTGTAATAGACATTATTGTTTGAAAATGGAAATCAGAGTGATTTAACAGCCACCTTTCTTTTCATATCTTTTTTCCCCTTTTAAACTAAAATGTTTTTTTGTTTGTTTGTTTGTTTTTTTGGTACACGGGCCTCTCACTGTTGTGGCCTCTCCTGTTGCGGAGCACAGGCTCCGGACGCGCAGGCTCAGCGGCCATGGCTCACGGGCCCAGCCGCTCTGCAGCATGTGGGATCTTCCTGGACCGGGGCACGAACCCATGTCCCCTGCATCGGCAGGCAGACTCTCAACCACTGCACCACCAGGGAAGCCAGAACTGAGATGTTTTTGATTTCGTTGAATTAAATAGTATAGGAAGCAATCTGCTGCTGTCACCTGCAGTGCTTTTGTTAGATTAATGATCATCAATAGGTTGTATAGACTGGTGTTCATTAGAGTAATGTTAGGCATTACAAATAAAATAGTATTAAACATTAAAATATATCCTACTGGCATCAGTCTCTGTCTAGAAAAGTATCATTTAGCTGACTAACTGATGTTGGTTTTTATATAAAACTTACTAACGTGTTAGGAAGCATTTGCAATTCACAGAGCTTTTATAGTGTCAGTGATGGGGCACATTATTAGATGCAGAACTTTTATGGAATATTGTTACCAACCTTAAACTGCCATCATGCAAGAAACAAAATAGGTCAGGCTACCCGATTATTCATCAAAGTTGCTGTACAATAAGATGGTCCTTTTGTTTATGTCTGAAATATCAGCTGAGCCCCTTGATTAAATCAAGTTTGGAAACCAACAGCCAGTGGGTTAATGGAGGCCTGAAGTTGTGTTTTGTTTGATCTGAGTGGTTTTTAGAAACTTGCCAACATTTATTGATAAAATGATCATATGAGTTCATCTCCAAATCCCAAATTCCAGCTTCTTAAGAATGAATTAGAATATCTGGGCACACTTGGGCCACATGCCCACTTGAATATTATTGCTTGGAACTCCATGGTGGCTTACACTTTTAGAAAGGGCACTTTATTTTTCCACTTTGCCACCATCCCCTTACTGCTTGTCACATCACATGTGTTGTTTGCTCTTCATCATCTGACTAGCAAGATAACCTGACCATTTGACTTGTTTATGTTATCTGTATGGCCTCTAAAACAATGATGTTCTAAGGGCCTGGGCTAAGTTCTTATTTGGGGGTATGTCACCTCCACAAGGCCGTGCTTTTTCAGGCCACAGGATTGTGTTCAGTGGATTAGGTATCCCAAGTCCTAAAGAAAGATTCTAAAGGGGTAACTTAACGCTCTCAGACAAGTCAGACACCTTTAATCCCAACTCCTAATGTTCTCGCTCTAGACATGCTAGTAGCTTGTTGGTCTCAATAATTCTGTCAATTAGAATTCAGAGTGTTAAGCAATTTGAGAAGAAATTTGCCTGCTGAAGTGATGATGCCAATTTGATGACTAGTGGATTACAGAAGAAGGTGTTTGGGTGGCCTTTCCTAGTGCAGACCCTGGACCCTCTTTTTGTCCCCTATACTCCAGTCCTGCCAAGCCCTTTCCTATTCATCCGACATGTCAAGCTCATCCCACCTTAGGGTGGGAAAGCACTAACTGTTTTTGTTTTTCTGCTGAAAACAGCTCTCTCTCTACCTTTCCTCTGGATGATTTCTCTTAATTCTCCACTTCTCAGCTCAGAGGCTCATTCTGTATCAGCACACGTATGCCCCTTTTTCCTCCCAGGTTTAATTGCATCATCCTGTTTTGTTTTCTTCAAAGCATTTAAGATCTTCTTAATATACTTAGTTTATATATTTGTTTATTATTTGGTATTGTCTCTCTGAAGAATGTAAACTCCCTGAGAACAAGTATTAAACACAGGACGAATGTATGAAAGAGTGAGTGAATGACATGGTGAACTGTGACATTGAACGGGAGAGGAGGACTATTCTAATACTCTAGAGCTATAGATTTATCAAGTCCACAGATGTTTGAACCAGATTGGGCATAAGACCCATTAGACGTATGTGGTTTTGTCACTCAAAGTGCTGGTCCTTGAACTGCTTATTAATGGCCCATGAGACATGGAATATACAACAGACAGTATATCCACACACTACTTCCTTTGTTGAGAAAGTTCTTTCTGAAAAAAAAAAAAAAGCTCAGTTGAACACAACAGTGTGCCTAGTGATGTAATTAATTTACACCCTAACACAATCTTATCACATTGCAGACTAGTAACTGTAGACTAACATCTACCCAAAGACAACTCTTTATGTAGCACTGGTTTACACATATTTTTTTTTAAATCCAATTTTAAAAGAACACTTGAATCATGAAGTAGGTCTTAAGAGAGAAAATATCTTCACTATAAGGGAAAGGATATTTGCATGACAGTAAGTTTCTTTGTGAATCTATTATACTTTCTGTGGAAATAAGCCCTTCATTGAAAGGGATGGTAAATTAAAGAGGTTGGGGCAGAAAAGGGGTGTGAGTAGGAGGGTCAGGAAAGAGAATACACGTAGGAAACACTAAAGAGCATACTCACTTAAAACAAGTAATACAATGAAAGGAATTGATTTGAGCTGTAATAATTTTCAGAAGCCACATAATCAGTAATCTTGTAGCTTAAAAAAATAAGTTGAGAGCTGAATCTGAAATATATTTTCCATACAAGCTTTTGACAGAGTAATCAGTTGAATTATTTTATCTATTCTTAAGAGTGTCAGAGAAGACAATTTTAATTTTAACTTCAATAAAAACCCAAAATTTATTAGTAGAATCATAACAAAGCTGAATATGTTATTCTTCTTTGGCCAGCTCTGATCTCTTAAAGTCACTTGACAATTTCTATGGCAGATTAAATACGTTTATAGGTAAGGCTTGCATAACTCAATCATATTGTTTTTCTAACCTAGCCATTTTTTCATTTGAAAATTCTTCAGGATAGCCTACGAAAGTGACACTGGCCTAAAAATAAAGTTTTCTCTCCTTTCTATTTGGTATTTTCTCTGGTTTTCTGGATAATTGTGAGAATGTTTCCAACTGATAAATGTTCTCAGAAGTCAGAGAACCAGTAGAGAGGAATTAGGGGCTTGAGAAACTAGCTATATAGGACATTTCCAAATACAAGTAATAAATGAATGAGGGTACAATCAAATAGACTTTTTAAAGTCAATTCCTTTTTGAGAAATAGATTATCTGTCTAAGTGAATTCCCCTTTTAACAGTAAAGGCCAGCTTCCAGATAGGTCTGATCCATTCATTCACTGGCCACTAAATGGCATTGACGAATTACACTTTCTAATCACCAGCATTGGCAATGATAAATCTCTTCGACTTCTGGCTTTGCAAAGAGATTGGATTTGGTAAAGTAGCTGCTGCCCCAACCATATCTTTAGCGATGCAAGCAATCTAACTCTCTACCTTTGAAATACTAGTTTCTCTTTATTCAAAGTCCTGATGAAACCAAACTCACTGTTTTGATTTACGAGAAAGTATATTTAATTATGGCCCCTGAGTGTACCAGACCTCAGTTGGTCACCTTAAAAAATGCAATCCACTAGTTGCAGAGTATTGGAAGTGTGGATTCTCCAGGATAAATCCTATTGATTTGTCAGAAAAAAAAAATTAATGAAAGCCTCCCTGTGCTACTTTTCTATTAGTATTATACAAATGTCGTCAACCCCTTGAGTCAAGAATAGAATACAAACACAGTAAGTTTGCACGTGTCTTTTCCTTGCTTTCTTTGAAGTACCTTTATTGCATGTTTTCTGATTCATTCCATTTCTGACTTATGAAAGAGAGACAATCTATAGTGGCCTAAATGAGGCAGAGTAACTATCCCTTGATTTACATGAAGAGATGAGTTCTCAGACAAAACAATTAAAGCAACGTAATTTTCTTCTTGCTGTGACCAGCAATAATAACTGATGCAAGGTATTTGATTGGTTTTCAAGTTCTACTGGTTTTCTTTTTCTCCTTTGTGGATTGATTTCATGTGTAGTGGCTGAATATAGAATTCAGACCTAGCAGTAGTATGATAAATTGCTATACCAGGGAGTCATTATCTTTCTCCACTGGAACTAATGGGCAATAGCCACAGGGACTCAAAACAACACTCGACCAACCTTTACCATGGTCACAGTATGCATAGGAAATACGAATTGCTTTCCCCTTATAAAATTAAGATAGTATAGAGCACCTCTGACATAAGCAGGAATTCCAGAATAACTTTAGGATTATGGCAAGGTTCAGGTTCAGAAATTTGTATTTCAGGGGTAGAATTAAAATAGATGTTTCTTAACTACATAAATGGTCTGTTAATATTTTTTCTACTTGACACAGTCATATTTTTTAGAAAAAATGACAGATACGTGAATCCCCATTATTTATGTAAGTTTTTTCATATTTAACAGATTGAGATTGTAAAAGCAAAAATAACTTTTGCATTCCTTTCCTATTCTTGAATAAATGTGTAGTGTCTTTATTTTCTTTAGAAAAAGAAAAAAATACTGTTTATGTTGTTTTAGAGAATTAGATGGAGATGTATGTTTTGAGTAATCTTAAGAAAAGGTTATGACTCATTAAATGGTAAATTAAGTAGGTTCCAGACTTAGGTGACGCCATCAGAAGTCTGGACTGCTTTCCCATTACACTTTTTTAAGAAGGACACTATAGGTAAAGGTGAGAGACAGTATTTTGCTTTGGCTGACTATGGGACTGCCTCTGTTTCTGAAGAAGACATTTATTATGTTTGCCTTTTCTTACCTCTGAGTGTGTGGATGTGTGAGGGCGAGAGTGTGTTAGCTCTGTAGTTTTGATTTAAAGCACGGTGGACAGCAGCAGGCTTGGTTTCATATCTGAGTGGCCCCAGCAGGTGATGAATTGTTTTTGACTTTCATCATTTGTCAGTAAATAAGAAAAGTGAGAGATTTATCATGTATGTAAAAAACTCTGGCAACATTCTCTATCATGTAAAATAAAATTTAATAAAACAGCATTTTAAAAAATGCATGCAATCGCTTGCCTCACTTTCACAGGCATTGAATTCCAGAATTCTGTAGTCTTTCCAAAGTGGGTAGTGGGAGTCAGGGGGGGATGGATCTACTTGTCCAGCATAGTGTAGTGACCATTTTGCACAGCTGATGAAGGGCTCCTGCTATTTGCAGAGCTGAGTGGCCATCTTTATGTGTGCCTCCCCGTGACCCTTTTATTAAGCACCTAGCTGTGCTCAGTAGCGAAGTAGATTCTAATTGCGTCACAGCAGGTTAAGTGATTTAACCCGAAGCAAAGCAATAGTTTTTATCTGAAATTGCTAGCACCTTTGCATTGACTTCCTTCTACCTCAGAAAACAAACAAAAAACCCACATAAAAACATAAAAGCACCACCCTGAAAATAGAAAAACAATACCAAAACTAATATACTGATGTTTTTCTCTCCAGACATAAAAAAGAGGAACATGTAAAGATATGTCCAGAGATAGGAAAATGTTAATATTGGAAAGGGTCTTGGCAGCTACCCAGCTCACTGTTGTAATTCTGCAAGTGTAACAATGATTTGTATTTATTTATATTTATTCATTGGTGATCTAGAGTCTTCCGGAGCTGTGTGGCAGCAAGTGACTAATTTTGAATGGAAGCAAAGCTTTGTTTAAGATAAACACAGGGCTAATTATTTTGAATTTCTCTCTTCAAATATGTTTTGAGCCCCTTCTAAGCACTAGTCCCTGGGATAAATCCCGTGGGGTGCAGAGAAATAAACCAGACATGGTGTCTGTCTCAAGGAGCTTATAGTCTTATTAATGTCATGCTAGGGACCAAATGTCTGACTGGCACAGGGGCAGGAGGAAATCATATTAAATATTAATACGTGTCTTATTTTAGATCAATTTGATATTCTCCTAACCTTGAACTTCCGAAGGAATTATCATGTTTAGAAATAATGTTCTTTGGCTCTCTGCTTGAGTTCCCGTGATTTTTCCATTTTTCCCCCCTCTCCTTTCTCTTTTCCTAATATTTGTTTAAAGGAACCAAGATAAATTGCCAAAGACCTGATTGTAAGAAATGGGATTAGTTCCCTACTCAGACACAGGATCATGTGATAAACTGAGACTATTCTGTCTCCACTATGTGTATATCTGTAGAAAATCCTGTCCTTAGTTAGGTGATGAGAACCTGTCCTCATTTCTTATCCTTTTCCACTATCTGCCACCGAATGAATTTTTTGAATATTCTGAGCACAGTTTTGGAAGTATCAGATTAGCAAACCTAGATTCATTTTTCATCAGGATGAATCCTTGTCTATATCATTCATAATAAGAAAACATAATATAATTTAATTAGAAGTACAGAAGTACTGTAGAAGTATTAGAGAACTTTTATTTTAAAAACACAGATATTTGAGAATACCATCCCTCACCCACAAGCACAGTCCTACTACTGAGTTCTGGCTAGAATCCTCCAGAAACACACACCTTGACAGAGCCCACACATGAATTAACTGCTGCATACAATTGTAATGTTTTTGCTTTTCTCCCAGGCCATTTTCCACTCCTGGCTGATACGAATCTCTAATGTGCTGCTGTAAATGCTCCACTTCTATACTTAGTCTAAATAAGAAATAACATTTATGTCTATTAGCATCCACAGAAACGTTTGTCAACAACAAATTGGAGAATGGCATAACTTTTTTAAGTGCACCCATCTGGGAAACTTTCCAAGTTGGGAGCTACCCAAATGACAACAATTTCTGGACTTCTTTTATATTTCCAGCTATTAGATTTGGAAGTGCAGGAGAGGAAACAAAAATAAATAAATAAATAAAACGAAACAAAACACAACCATAAAATAAAATAAAAGCAGATCTATAAAAGTTCTAATAGTATAGCTATGGTATGCTCAGAGCAAGGGAGAGGTCAAGTTCACCCTTTCTTGTTAGTCAGCTCATCTCTGAGCCTGGCCTATTTTATTCAAGGATGGAAAGAAACTATTACAAAACCATTTGGATTCTACCTCAAAAACGGATCCTTTTCTATCAAGGACTCCCCAGAAATGCCAACTTGTTCTCTCCATTTCTACAGTATCAGAAAATATACATAACGTTTTCTTTTTCTTTTTAAAATTTGAAATCCTTCTGAGTTTTGGGTTTTGTCCTCTGATATTTTACTATTTTAAGTGCAACTTGCTACTGATGAACTGTTTTGTAATTTTTTCCTAGTTCACACAACTAATGTCATCTTTGTGTATGTAAGAGAGTCCCAAGATTTTTTCTACATTTTCAACTTTGCTTTTAGTAAATACATGTTAGAATGTAGAAAGTATTCCTTTAATTAGTAAATGCTGACCTCTTTTGTCTCATTGGTTCTGAGAGGTCTATAGCTTAGACCTGCATTTATTTAATGTATTTGATAAATACTTTAGATAATGTTATTGAAAAATTCCAGGTAAGAATAGAATTTTATTTACAAACAGAATTAAATGAAATAAAATTCATTCAGTAAAATTGTTACTAATTATCAAGTGAACTGAAATTGGCATTTTGTCAAGCCAATCATTCAGAATGAATATGTGCAAAGAGAAATATTTATCCTGAATATTCATTGCTTCAAAATTTAAATTGGCAGGGTCAATGCCAATGACTCATTTTTTTCTTAGAATTTTAACGAATTACATTGTTCTCAGTCTAGGCGCCAGGAAATTATATAATCTTTAGTTACCCTAATATCCATTTCTAATTCCAAGCACCTATTCTGTAATAACCAAATTGTAAGGTAATCTTTAAGGCAAACTAAACTTTTTTTTTTGGTAATTGATCACTGGTTAATATATTTTAGTATTTTTCATGGATATATATATATATATATATATATATATATATATAATATATATATATATATAACATTAATATTGTCATCATTAGTCTACTGATTAAGAGCATGGCATTTGGAACTGAATGCATTGGATCAAATTCCAGCTCTGCACTTACTAGCTGTATGATTAAGGCAAGTTCCTTAGCCTTAGTTTGCTCATCTGCAAAATGGGAATAACAACAGCCTCATAGAGTTGCTATTAGAATTAAATGAGTTAAGATGTGTAAAGCATTTTAAATAGGGTCCAGTAAGGCTAGATAAGTATTTGTTATCAACATCATTATCATTATTGCCATACCAATGGACATGTCTAGCAAAGAGTTTTTATAAAATTGGGAATTAATTTAAAAATAAGTTTTTCTCAACTTGAAATAGAATTACTGTATTATATTTGCAACAGTATGCATTTAAAATATATACAAAATATTTTACAGCTTATGATTCCACCAAATAAAATATAGCAGTAGCTCCACTAGTAATTTGGAAATAAATTTTAGTACCTTAGAAAGAGAAGAAAATGAAGACAACTTTTCATTCTCAAGTTTGTTCTATATTGCTCCAAAATTGTCCATAAATGCAAATGTTAAAATATAAGTAACCTTTTCAAATGTAGTGAGTACCGTATATGTGTGTGTGTGTATTCATTCTTAATCTGAACTACCCAAGTTAAGAAAGATATATTCTTCACCTGAGATGTTTAAATATTTGGCATTTTTTTAAAATTTAATTTTATTTATTTATTTTTTATAGAGCAGGTTCTTATTAGTTATCTATCTTATACATATTAGTGTACATATGTCAGTCCCAATCTCCCAATTCATCCCACCACCACTGCCGCCACTTTCCCCTCTTGGTGTCCATACGTTTGTTCTCTACGTCTGTGTCTCTATTTCTGCCTTGCAAACAAGTTCATCTGTACCATTTTTCTAGATTCCACATACATGTGTTAATATACAATATTTGTTTTTCTCTTTCTGACTTACTTCACTCTGTGTGACTATCTCTGGGTTCATCCACGTCTCTACAAATGACCCAATGTGTACCACATCTTCTTTATAAAACTAGATTTCGTCTGTCGATGGGCATCTAGGTTGCTTCCATGACCTGGCTGTTCTAAACAGGGCTGCATTGAATATTGGGGCGCATGTGTCTTTTTGAATTATGGCTTCCTCTGGGTATATGCCCAGTAGTGGGATTGCTGGGTCATATGGTAATTCTATTTTTAGTTTTTTAAGGAACCTCCATACTGTTCTCCATAGTAACTGTATCCATTTACATTCCCACCAACAGTGCAAGAGGGTTCCCTTTTCTCCACACCCTCTCCAGCATTTGTTGTTTGTAGATTTTCTGATGATGCCCATTCTAACTGGTGTGAGGTGATACCTCATTGTAGTTTTGATTTGCATTTCTCTAATAATTAGTGATGTTGAGCAGCTTTTCATGTGCCTCTTGGCCATCTGTATGTCTTCTTTGAAGAAATGTCTATTTAGGTCTTCTGATATTTGGCATGTTTTTGCCACCAAATACTAGACATATAATTTCAGAGTTGGTGGTCAAACTACCATAGATGTGATCAATTCAGAGTTATTTTGATAGTAGAAATTATACTGAAGCTGAACTGTCCTTATTTTAGTGTCCATTTGACTAATTTCAGTGTGACAAATGTGTAGCTCATACTGAATCATGTACCAGCATTGTGCTGGGTGATAAAGAATGAAAGATGAATAACCTATGGTAAGGGAAGTTGTATATAGTCTAGTAGTCCTGAGGTTATTCGGTACAACATGATACCTTCTATCTGATCCTTCTTGAAAATTACTGTTGCTTCCCCAGCCTCCCAGGTTCTGATTTGGAAAACTAGATTAAGGTTAGTATTCCCATCTAGAAATTAGGATTCACAGTTCATTACCAAATATGTGATGTTACTTTGAAGAAAATGAAAGCATCTTGACTCTTGGCTACTCTGTATAAGTCTAGCAAAGTGAGTATGGAATTTCCTGATGTGAAAGTTTCTCTTAGATGATTTTGGTTCTTAGTCACATATTTTCATATCCCTGTCCCATTTTACTGTTTTTATACTGAAAGACAGGATATATGTTTAAATTCAAAGCAGAGTTACCAAATCAAATCTATTGGTAGTCACCAGAGAAAATGTGAAAGAAATATAAATAGAAAAGAAATGAATTAATTAAAAAACTATCAGTATATTATCATTTCTGCATAAAAATGTTTCATATTTCTTCCTGTATTTTCACTAGCCAATGTATTGTATATGCTACTTTTCAATATCAAGAAGAAAATTCAGACTTTTAGCATAAATTATATAATGTGTTCTACTATATTTTAAATTTATTAATAAACATTTTGTCTTCTGTTAGAAAATCTTCTTAAATCTTATTAATTATTAATAACAAGATTAAATTTTGCTATTTATCCAAAATCAAAATATTCCAAGTAACCCTCTCGTTCATACAGTTTCATATTTTCATGATAATCCACAGTTTACAAAATTATATAGGACATATCTCACCTAAGAGAACCAAAATTAAAATTCATGGTGTGGTATAATTTTTTATTCTAAGATAACATTTTCATATTTTATAAGATAAATACCCAGAAGATAAAGAAATATATCTGGATTAATAACAGATTAATTGCAAGGTAGACACTGACAATTATCCAAAGGTTTTAATTAAAAACAAATTTAGTTAAATAGTCATTTATCATCCCTCCCTCCTCCCACAATTTTTAACATTTTTCTGAATAATTTAGATATTTTCATCACTTTTATTTTTTATAGTAAATGTTCCCATCATGTTTTACAAATACCAAAATCTGGAGAATGTCATAATATTAATTATAACGATGATGATGATAATGGGCTTAAGTAAAAATTATGGATTTCAGAGGGAGAAAGCTTCCAGACTATTTGCAGTGCTGTGCCCAAAATATTCTAGGTAGACCATGTTATCTTCCTCTGAGAAATATGAATGTGGGTTAGAGGAAGAGACCTTAGAAGTCATGAAATAGAATCATATGATTTTTTTTGAACAAAATGAAATTAGAGATTAATATATTAGCCCATCTCATTTATTTTACAAAACACAGAAATTTTTTCCAGAGAAAGAAAATGACTTGGCCAAAGGCAAAGGACAAATAAAATACAGGTAGAGTCAGAAAGAGATCTGAACTATACTGACACCCTAGTCAAGAGTTATCTTTTCGTCTGAGTGCTTCCATCTGTCTTTACCAGTAGACTCTTCCCAGGATAGTTAAGATTAGTCTTACTTTCCCCACTGCATCCTAAGACTTGACTGCAGTTTTTGGAATGTTATAGATGCTTAATAAATAGTTGTTGAATTAAGGTAGGAAATTTTAAAAAATGAATAACTATTCAATACATAATAGGAGAAAGTTCAGTTCATTAAGCAGCCACTATTATTCCACCATATTTGCATGCAAACTTGAGTTTGAATTTCTGATTGCTACCTGCAAGGCTTATTAGTAGCCCATAGGTTAGAATTCATTTTTATTTAGTATTACAGTATTTGATACACTTTGTCTAGCATCATCAAACTCAAATATTCAGTTGCTTCTTTCCTGTTTCCAACTCTATTCTGTCCATTTGAAATGACACCCTGTGTGGCAGCCTTTCTTTCTAGGGCTACTACTACTTGGCTTTTATAAATTGAGCTGTAGATTTATCGGAATTTTAATTGATCCTACAGGTATTTTTCCCCCTACATGTAAGGCAGAAATGTTAATAGAAGATGTTATGTTCCCTGGAAAATTATTTGTTGATGTTTCACAACTAATCAGAAATACTTGCCAAGCTTTAAATTAAAAAAAAAAAAGTTGGGAAGGCTTTGCGGATGATGTGGCAGCATATTGGGAGGAAGGGAACCACACTTTAGCTTTCAGAGGCACTTGTTATATTTTTCAGTGGCTCTGTTTTATCTACATAACTTGGGTCTTCTGATTCTCTTTCTTTTTTGTGTGGATAATTGCTTTGTTGTTAGTGCTTTGACACTGAGTGACAGTGCTTTTGGGTGGTTGACAGCCAAATCTATTGGCAGATGATAGTCCTTACACAGAGAGGTGCTTTCTTTCTGCTTAGTGACAGTAAGAGCTTCTGAGTTGACAGAGGAGGTCTCATCCCTCTCAGAAAAGAGACAAAAGCAAAAGCGGGGGGAGTGAGATTTCTGCCAGAATAAAAACATCTATTTAATTCTGCTATAGAGAGAAATACAACAGGCATTGCCTATAATGACTTGGAGTTAAAACAAATCATTTTATTTTTGTGTGTTGCCTATAGAAAATTGTATCACTTAGTAAGCTATCAAGGTCTGCATATCTTGCCTTTGGAAACACCACAAACCAAAAACAAATGCATTTTCTCTCAGCGGAGTTCGTTAAAAGGAGACAATCAGGAACAGAGTATAGAGAGGATGTAAATGCAATTTTGTTATATTTCATATCACTGATTTAAAGTCATGTGGGTAAAAATATCCCTAACAATGATTAGCAGAATTCTGTTTCTGAATTGTGAAAAATATTTTTTGCCAAATGATTTGAAAGTATAAACCAGTCGATATGATTTACTACTGATAATTCACAGTTGAAAATAGTGCAGTTTGAGATAAAAAAGCATTTTCCTGTCCTCCTTGAGAAAGATGTTCATCATTTAGGTTCTAAACTACCATGTGGGCAACAGAATGCAGTTGTGAAGCAAAGAGAAAAGAAAACATAGGGAAGGCTATTGCCCATCTGTAGAGAGAGGGCACCTTGGGGACTGGGATTATATCTTGAAACATCTTATTTATCATTTAGGGTCTACATAGATTTGGGGGTATTTGTGATTCTCCTGAAATTGTATTTAAACTTTTGCTTGTGTGTATAATTTTCTGATGAGCAGATTTGTGTCTTCATGGAATTCACAACACTTGAGTCCATAGACTCAAGGAAGATGAGAATCACTGCTCTGGTGACATGATAAATATTGTGTCTCAACCACAATTTCAACTATTAAACTTTTGTATTGTTGTTAAAAATACAAATGTCTTGGTGTCTAGGAGGGAGTGATAAAGGATTCCAGCTCAGCAACTTGTTGATTGACTCAGGTTGAGTCTTCAAATATTGGAATAATCAAATTTAAGATAGAGTAGCCTTTTTAGGGGAGGCTGACAAGTCATAGGATGAAGAGTCTAGCTCCAAAACTAAAAAGGCTTTCAAACAGAGGCCTCGAGGAATAGAGTGGACTGCCTTGGAAAATAATAACTGTGGTTTTTAAATAATGCTTAGTTTAATTCAGTAACATGCAGTACATATCAGTAGAATTTCTGCCATATGCCTGAAACCGTTCTAGATAACAAAGATACATCAGTGAACAGTCTAAACAAGGTCCTCATTATTTTGGCTATCACATCCTATTGGTTAGAGAGCAACAATAAACAAAGAAACTAATAAATAAATGATACATTGTACAACACTAAGCATGATGAAGAAAATAAAAGAGAACAATGTTATATTAGATTACTCCAAAGGAGCTCTGATTTAGAATGCCTAATCAGGGAAGTCCTTAGGTGATATCTGAGAAGAAATATGAATGACAAAATGGACCAGTCATTTGACTCCCTGGAGGTTAGCAAGGACCTGCCGAGGACTTTGCAAAAGAGACTCTTTCTGTAGGAAGGAAACAGGAACAAATAGCCCTCTAAGGTCCCTTACAACTCTATAGTATAATATCGAATATGATCTCAACATCTAGATTTAATCATCCCATTGGCTCTCGTATGTCTCCTTAGTGAGACAGAATTTATGAATAATTGAGTTGAAATGCATACATAAATTGGTTCCTTCAACTGAACACTACCACCTACTGTTAAAATTCAACTGGGAATGATGAATAATGACAATGTTGGCTATCTTAATTGTCAATATAGGATCCAGATTCACTTATCCGGTACTTCTAAAATGTCTTTCTTTGTTCTTGTTGTTGCTCCAGCTGGCTGTATCACAGCTAGTTATCAATTTTTCATCCATATTTGCCTCATCAGTGAATTGCTGGAGGTTTATAAGCCTCATTTTTGAAATGTTGCCCAAAATCAGAACACAGATCATACTAATGTGTTTTTTAAATTAAATTAGCATTGGGTCCATGGTTAGGGTCCTGCCATCTGTTGGTGTCCCAGAGTGCTTCTGACATGGACCCATGCCCACCAAAACACTGAAAAGAAGAGTAAAAAAGAAGACATTGCAATATTTTTAAAAAGTAAAACTTCCAAAATGAAAAACACGTCCTCACTTATGATTTCAGTCTAAGGTTTTGCTAGTAAGACATTTTCAGTGTTCTAAGCTTTTTCTAGGAGGTGTCCTATAAATATATTGTGTAATTCTCATTCTTTCATTTGTTTATCCACTTGTTTCTGTCACAGATATCTATTCTTACAAGGAGTAGGATACCATGCTACCTGTGTAGGTCGTAAAAATGAGTGAGAGTCATCCCCTGCTCACAAGTACCCAACTATCTAGTGTGTGAAGGTGAGGGATGGACAGTGGCTGAAGGGTGATCTAAGTCTGGGAATATAGCAAAAGGCAAAATATTGGAAGCAGGGAAACATCATGAGAGAAGTAAAGCCAAAACACAGCAGTGTAGGATCTGACAGCCTGGTGGACGGAATGAGACAAGCTTTCTTTAAAGCAATAGCGTTTAAACAGAGCCTTCAAGGAAGCACTGCAGTTTCAACAGATGGAGATGAAAAAGTAATACACAAGCAAAGATCTGGGGTATTGAGGAGTCCAGAGCAAATCATATAGTTTCCATTTAAAGTAGACTGCATGTGGAGGAGTGAAGCCAGAAATATGCTAGTTATGGCTATTTTGGTTGTAGGGATCAGAAACACCTTGAAACTGGTAGGAGTAATGCTCTTTTTGTAATGACAGAATTAGCAATCTCGTTGACATCAAGGACAGGAAATGAAATAGCTGAGCTCATGGGTCCAGAACGGCAAAGTCTGGAGCAACAGAGGCTGCCCCATGCCTTTTCATAACTGATAGGCATGGAACACAAAGGAGAGGTGGGAGTCAAAGATAACACAGAGCTTTTGAGGTGGGTAAGGGAATTCAATATCCTGGCAGAGAGAGCACTCAATAAAATTACCTACTCTTAACTGACTCACAGACTGGGAGATTTCTTTCAGAAGGAAGAACATCATGCAGACTTTTGACATCAGATTTTGATATTTGATCCCAGGTTGTAGGAGTCAACTTTTCAGCTTCTTTGTAAGGATTTTAATGAAAAGGACTGCATTGCTTTTCCTGATGAATTTTAAGTTTGGGCATTGTAACAGTGTTTACAATTGTGTTTACTAAGAACTTTGATGTACTTTTTTAAAAATTTATTCATTTATTTATTTTTGGCTGCGTTGGGTCTTCGTTGCTGCAGGCAGGCTTTTCTCTAGTTGCAGCGAGCGGGGGCTGTTCTTCGTTGCGGTGCGTGGGCTTCTCATTGCAGCGGCTTCTCTTGTTGCAAGCATCAGCTCTAGGTGCACGGGCTTCAGTAGTTGTGGCATGTGGGCTCGCGGACTCAGTAGCTGTGGCACGTGAGCTCAGTAGTTGTGGCATGTGAGCTCTAGAGCGCAGGCTCAGTAGTTGTGATGCACGGGCTTAGTTGCTCCGCGGCATGTGGGATCTTCCCGGACCAGGGCTCGAACCCGTGTCCCCTGCATTGGCAGGTGTATTCTCAACCACTGTGCCACCAGGGAAGCCCCCAGAACTTTGATGTACTTTTATATAGGTACACATACATTCGATTCTCTTGACACCAAGATTGAACAGGTAGGCAGTTTACAGATGAGGATACCGAGGCTGAATTATTTATCCAAAGTGAAAATGTTTGCTTTAAGCAGAGAAAAGAATTAACCAAAGAGTCTTAGACTGTATATTTCCTGATTGTTCTGAATTTAATAGCATATCACATAGCACTGGTATAAAGCACAAATCTCTTTCAATTTAGTATTACTTTTTTTCATAATGCTTCTTCGCTTCAAGTTTTCTCCAATTTAGTAATTCACAGTCCAGCTAATTCTGTGTGAATTATGAAACACACAGTTGAACCAGCCCACAAGATGGGACTGTATTCTGATGATTGGAAACATCTCCCATTCATGACGAATATAGATCATTTTAATTCCCTGTACTGGCAATTTATGAGCCTTAAATGGAGTAGGTCTTATAAAAACCCAAACAAAACAAAACTAAAACCAAGCAAAACCTAGAAACTTTTAATGCGTATTAGACATTCAATTTAGCTCCAAGCCTTGTAAAGTAATATTGGATCAGATCTTAGGTTCACAAGTTGACTATAGGAGCATATGCCCAAATTTAAATTACTTAATAACCAGAACTGAAGTTCAGCCAGTGTAGATAATAGACAGCTTCCTTTTTTATTTCAGTTGTCGTCCCTTCTGGCTTGGTGATGCCCCAGCTTTTTTATTTAATATTTTTAATATATCCTTTAGTTATTAATGATAACTAATAGGTATGTTAAGGCATAATATCACAAGTTTCCCCCAAAGTAACTACGTTACCTAACTATCATCTATGTATATTTACTTAAAATGTATGCTTTTGGAAAACTGCCTACTTTGGTTCCCACATAATTGAAACCCAGGTAAACTGAAATCTTTAGTTTCTTTATGAATACATTCCACTTCTGCCTTGATTTATTCATAGATGCTTTTAGGCAATCAACTTGACTAGAATCTTAGAGGCAAACTATACATGTAATGTAAGGTGGCAGGAAAATAACCAGAAAATTGTACGAAGTTAGATAAATATGCTTATTAAAGCGTTGTTCATAAAAACAAAAGAAAGTCCTAGAAGGAATGGATTACAAAAAGTAGTAATGCAATTTACAGTGAGATACAAACATTCACTAATAATATGAGGCAAATCTAAATTTTTTAATATGGAAAGATTGTGTGTGTGCACGTGTGTGTACATTTTTAAAAATACAATTATGAAAGATACTATTTAGAAAATCCCATGCTAAACATCATATGTACTCACACATATGCTCACCAAAAGAGTCAGAAGAATATATGCTATTGTACTAGTGTTTCATCTCAGTGGTATGAATTTGGGGACATTTTCCCCTTTTTTCCAAATTTGTGTTCTTAAATATCTTATACAGATTTTGTGAGAATAATAAAAGTTACATTTAAAAAGGGGAAAATGTAGGGGTTTTTTATACTTATACATATCTGAAAACAATTTCAGGTGGTTTATTTCAGGATTTTAAAATATGTACTGTTATTAATATTATTAATGTTACTATTATTATTATTATTTTACAAAGTAACAATTATTGAACCAATGAATTAGGGGTGACTTTAGAATGCATAAATAACCCACTTAATAAATATTTATTGAATTGATATTCATGATAACAAGTTGTTCAAATTCTGTTTCAACTCTCTAGTGCTGATTCTGATTCAGTATTTTCCATTCCCTCCCCAAAATGTAAGGCATAGTTACTACCTCTACTTCCAATTTTCTTCTCACTTCATTTTTATTATTCTCACAGTATTACAACCTATGTAGTTACTAGGTGCCCAAACTTAATCTTTGCATGTTTAGAAAGCAGCCTCAATAGAGATTTTGTCAGTGCTTAAAAAATACAGTAGTCAGAGGTTGGAAAATATTATCGTTAGGTGGATAAATGTAAAAGTTACAAACCTAGAGTATTGTTGGGGTTATATAAATACTAAATACTTACCATGTTGACAGTACTTACCTAAAAGAATTCTTTCCAGATAGGTTATATCAATAATGATTCATTTGGGCAAATGAAATAAATGTGGATGTAAATACTATAGACTCATTGAACTCTTTGCTGGGAATTAGTGCTCTACTGAACAAGTCTTCAGAGCTATATACACATGCTTATACATATACAAGTATATGTATACACATGTATGCATACACACATGTATATGTATACAAATATACATGCATGTGTGTGTATATAGATATTATGTATATGTTTTACCATCCAATTGCTTCTTATTTGCCATATTTTACCTTGTCATTATATCCCTTAACAGTTTCAAGTTCCTTCTTTCTCCCAACCTGCTCTGGATACTCTCCTTGTGTTGCCCTCAGATGTCCTTATAATTACATCTTCATAGCAATCATGAGAATACCGCATGGAGATTTGTGAAAGGTTTATTGGTAGAGATCAGATTGCAGGAACCCGCTGTACAAGGTTTAGTCCCTACAAAGGAATGATGTTGTTTAAGAACACTGAATCTCTTCATACCTATCACTTTGACATATGCCACATTTCACTTAGTCAAAGCCTCCTAAAAGGGACTGCTGGAAGCAATGTCAGTACTGGTATGGACATATTTGTAGGTGGCAGGACAATTCCTCTGCAAAGCCCCTAGGTTCTAAATGAAATTATTTTGAGGATTTTAGCAAATACCAAACTACTTACAGCATGAATCCCTGTTTCTGTAAAATCTTCCAAGTTCTCAAGCACTCAAATAGGATCTGGGCAGAATGGCAGGCAGATGAGATTAAATGAAAATGTATAAATTTACTTATGCTTTGTATTGGTTTTCATTTATCAAAGATAATTTTCTTTTTAAGATGCTCTGGAAAGGCCATTCTATGAAATGCAAATTAGAAAAAAAACAAAAGAACAGAAGAAAATGGACAAAGGATTATGATCATGCAAGCCATAAAAGAGAAAGCTAAATAGCATATTAATTTTGGAAGCAACTCAGAGCATTACTAATGGTCAGAGACATATGAAACATCCACAGAAATAAATGAATAAAATAAGATACTGTTTTCCACCCATCAAATAGGCGACCATTTTAAAGTCTGACAGTATCAAGTACTGGCAATGACTTTGAACTTTCATCTCTGCTTGTAGGAGGGTGAATTGGAATAACCACTTTGGAGAACAATTTGGCATTATCAGTAAAACTGAAAATGACATAACCAGAAATTCCACTTCTATGTTTACACTCTAAAAAACATTTACACAAGTTCACAAAAGGGAGATGTACTTGTATGTGTATTTTTACATGGTTTGAAATAACAAAGAAAAGCACATAATGTCCATAATTTGCACAACAGATAAGTTAAAAGTGTATGTGTTTATGTATAAATGGGAAAGTGTGTTAGTTAATAGGAAGAGAGTATACATGGAAACACACATATTGATAGATTACAGAACCATAATTTTGATTAAAACACAAGCTGTACACATACTGATGGATTCTAGAACTATAATGTTGTTACAAACTAGAATAATGTATACAGTAGAATATTATTTATGTAAAATGTTACAAAATATATTTACAGAATAGATCTGTCATGTACAAATGTATGTATGATAATTTATAAAAATAGACTCAGCTAAATTCATGATAATAATTGCCTCTGAGGGAAGGGCACAGGAGGATATGACTTTATCTCAATAATATTTTATTTTTTAATGAAAAATTTGTGACCACCTAGAGAGGTGGGATAGGGAGGGTGGGAGGGAGACACAAGAGGGAGGGGATGTGGAGATATATGTATACATATAGCTGATTCACTTTGTTATACAGCAGAAACCAACAACATTGTGAAGCAATTATACTCCAGTAAAGATGTTAAAAAATAAAAAAAGATGAAGCTAATATAAAGACATTGTAGGCATAAGTATATGTATTTTTATACTAACTTTTGATCTGTTATTCTAAAATTTTCTCAGTACCACAAAAAATAATTTTCTGAATACTTCAAACAATAATTTATCTTACTATTGACATTTTCAATGTTCTACACTAGTTGATAACCTAGACAAATATTTTCCTTTCAGCAGCAAGGTGTTATGTCTGTATATTTAGTACCATTTCAGAAAACAAAAAAGGTTTTTTCCTATAAGGTTATGTTTATTCAGTGTGATTTTAAATAAGACATTTAATTCTTCTACTGTTATTGTGAGACACTAATTTGAAGGTTCTTTGATTTGAAATGTCTTACATAATTTACCTACACAAAATTATGGTTTAATTTTAATTGCATTTAAGATATGTTTTCCTAAAGCAACACTCAGTATGCACCATCAATTATCTTAGAAGAAGAAACACACAAAATATATTAATTATAGGTCAAGACCCAGCAAATTATGAATTTCCAACCAGAAGTAAATTATTGCTACTAATTAGCTTTCTTGTTTGCCAGACTGGGTTAAAGTCTTCATTGCATTAGTCATTTCATAAATCACTTTCTCAACATGCAAATCTGGAAGGAAGGAGAATTTGAAAATATGGTAAGAGTTTACTCATATTCAGGCGCAGGGTTTTGTTGGAGAGTTCCTACTGATTTCAAGAATATTTGATCAGTGCAGTGTGGAATATTTGGGAGAAAAGACACTTTATTTTCTTTACTGATATAGATTGTTTAAGATGTCATTTATTATCTGTCTCTCCAGTCCATTAAGTCTGGACAAGTTGAGTCTCTATTAAGTGAAAAGAGTGTAGTGTTTTGAATGTGTTCCAGCTTCAGAAACTTTTAGCAAAAGTGTGCTATTAGTAGGATTGGATTTGCCTCCAACCCTTAAAACTTAAACTGGTGATTCCAAATGTTCAGCGTTTTTAACCGCCATAAATGATAGAAAATGATCTGATCTCTTTGTTCGGTCATTTTTCCAATCTTTTCCAAAATTCTGCCCGCCCCTGCCTCCAAAACTTATCTGTCCCTCTTCCCATTTCCATTGGCTCCCAGGTTCTGATGTTTCAACTAGATAATCTGACAACAGAATCGTATTAATGAGTTAATAAACATTAATGAATTATGGGCAACTGCTAAACATTAATGAATTATGGGCAACTGCACGTACTCATTTACACTCACAGAGTAACATTTTGGGGATATGCATGATTCATTTTTTTCTGAAATAATATTTTAACCTTGTTCCCCCTAGAATATAAGCAACATGAGAGTAGGCTATTTTGTCTCTTTGGTTGATGTCCCTAGAACTTGACCAGTGCATGACAGATAACAGATAGTTCTTCAGAAATAAAGAATAACAGTAACAGTGAAATATTTCAAAAGGAGGAAAAAAGGTAGGAGAGATAGTTGAACTGTTTTATCTGGTTTTTTGTCTGTTTTTTCCCTGCTTTTCACTTTTGGGCACAAGGACTGCCCCTATGGCAGGGCATGTGGACTTGATTTCATCAGCATTTTGACGGTACCCATAGCATGTAGAAATCAAATCAGCATACTTTGCACTCCAGAAAAAAGGAAAACGCTATTTTGCTGATTAGCTATTTTCCCTGAGGAATCAAACTTTTAAAGAAGCTTTGTCTGTCTTGTTTGATTCCTACAATAAAGGTTATTTCAACACTAGCATGAAATGAGATGTATTTTAGCCATTATGAAAACTTCAGGAAACTAAAACCAGGTCAGTCCCTTGGCAAAAATATAGCAAGATTTTGTCTTTAGACCCACCAGTCCATTTTAGCCCTTCCTTCTACCTCTGACCCCAGTTCCACCTTCCTCCAGCTAGATATCTAAAAACTCTCTTTTGAGGCCTTAGTGCTCTTATGGTCCTTTAGATTATCATAGTTTTCTATTATTTTTTAAACCAAAATTAAACATAGATATCAAAAAGCAGTTTAAAGGGTATAGTGTCAGAAAGATGGAGTTTCCCATATCAGTAACAAGGTGGCTGAACAATGGTTTTCATGTTCCTCTTCCCCATTTCATCAATACTTTTCTCTCTAAGGTCACCAGAAGCTTCCAGCACGTTATCCAAAGACCCCTTTTCAGTCCACTCTTTACCTGACCCTTCTGAAGCTTTCACTTCAGTAGAAATGAGCTCAGTGGCATTGCACTCTACTGATTTTTCTCCTGCCTCTTTGCCTTTATGTTCTGTCACTTTTTCTGGCTCCTCCTCCTTCCCTAATCCTGAAATGTTGGAATTTCTCAGAGTTCTGGTCTACATGTTCTGTATCTCTAACTCTCTCCCCAGATGTTCTCATCCTGTCCTGTGGACTTTGAATAAAATATAAAGGCATAAGTTTCCCATATTTCCCTCTCTAGCCCACCTTCTCTTCTGAACCATGGAACTTTATATCAATTTGCCTTTTTGGATAGTCCTCTTAGATGTCAATTGATGCATCACACATATTAACAAGTCCAAAACTGCCCTCAGTCTCACCTCCCCCATAAACATGCTCCTCCTCTTCCTCCTATAATTTTATGACATAAACCTGGAAGTCGACCTTCATGTTTGCCTCTCCCATAAATGCAGTATCTGACACATAAGAGTGCACTCATTAAATGTGTTTGTTGAATGACTAAGTGAGGAAGGAGCTGAAGTGGTCTTTTGAGTATCCTTGGAGTCACATTACATAGGCGATCTCTGGTTCCAACAACACACATTTAATTGCATATTCTTCTTAGACATTTAGTAGGGGATGCAAAGTTCTACTTTGTTTTAAGCTAATAATTTCAGCCTGCATTAGGAGAGTTCTATACTTAAATCATTTCATTTTATCCTATATAACCTTGAGAGATAGGTATTGTTTTTCTCATTTCTAGATGATGAAGATGAGGCTTAGAGAGTTTATGTGAATCTTTAAAAGGTACCCAGCTAGTAATTGACAGAGCTGTGATAGAAATTGAGATTTTTTTCCCTTCTTTTTAAACATATGATTCCAGGCCATTGTAGGATTATGTATTTTTTTCATTATGTAAAACGAGGTCAATGGGAGATTAGCCTCAGTTTCTTCATCCATAGAATAAGGGTAATAATATCTACCTCAATGTGATAATTAAATGAGATAATGCACGTAAAGCACTTAGTTACAGTGACTGGGCCATGGTAAGCCCTTGTGATGGGCTAGAATTTATTAATATGAGATTTTAAATCTCTTCCTCTATGAAATGCAAAGCAATTAAAGGCTTTCGAGCAAGATAGTGATACAATGAAAGCTACTCTAGGGGAAGATTAACCTGTTACTTGTGGGAAGCTTATATTAAAGTAGAGAGAAACTGAAGACAAAGTTAATGGTTTGAGGACTAGCAGACTAGCTCAAGCACAAAGCACTGCCTACCTAACTAAAATGGTAGTGGTAGGAGGGTTCTATCACCAGGCTGACGTGAGCCTGCAGGAGTGCAGCCCAAAAGGAGGAGAACCAAGGTGGGGGATCTCTGGGTCCACGCGGAGCCAGCAAGGGAGCCAGAAAAAACCTTCGAGCAAAGTGCAAGAGGGGTGTCCCAACTGCAATGGAGGCGGAGGGGCTGCATGTCAGGAAGGGGAAAGCCATGCTTGCTTCCCATCTCAGACCAAATCTGGTCCAAAGAAGTGTTTCTAAATGTATTAGTTATTAATTTTTCAAGACACTGGAGTTCCAGCCTTCTTCATACATTAGAAGCTGTAGCAGCTCGAAATCTACATTCACACGAAAATAATTTCCATTAGCCACCATTGCCATTAAATAGCCAAAATCTCTACCAGTGCCAGCTGTGTTGTGCTAGGCCTGCTTTACTCATCCACAGGATCTGCCTACCCTTGGAACTACTTTACCAACAGAGGACCAAAAGCCAGGGTGAATCTCAGGAAGGTCAGGCTGCAACAGTCCTGATGGTTCAAGAGAAATATTTCAGGTGCGAGCCCTCCACAGTGACAGGGTTCTTACCTCTGTTAAAATACAATAGAACTGAATGTCTTGATCCATGGTGGAAGTATGAGATGGTTGAGAAGTCCTTACTGGGTTAAACTCTAGCATTGATCAATATAAAAATAAAGGATGAAGTGGAGAGATTTTTTAAAGAATTAATTATGTGGTTTTCTGGCTATTAGGATTGAAGGGCAAGAAAATTAATAGGACTTCTGAAAATTAAAAAAAAATACCTTCAATATAGGCAACATTATGTTTATTTGATATATTCTCATGCCTGGAAAAACTAATAGAAGCTAAAATACTAAGTGCTATGGTTTAAAAATTAAGCTTTCTGGAATGAGAAATAAACATCAGGAATCAACAGCATGTACTTGGTATGTTGCCAGGAAAGAATTGTTAATAAACTCATCACTCAGTAAAAATGTAAGAATTTGATATTTTAAAAAAATTAGTAATGTACTATTTTAAATTCCTTTATTGAAATACCTCACCAAACAATAACAAAACTCATGGAGCATTATGACTGCTCAGTGAAGTAATAACCACTTGGATTAGATTCTCTGCTTCAGCAGAATCTAGGTACATGTACAAGAGTGATATATAGCCAGGCCAGGTATACTGTAGAATGTCTTCACAGCAGACTGAACATTGGAATTGACACTAAACCTTGTGTCAAGATACACACAAAGACTTCCAGACACACAGCGCACCTGAGGTTATAATCTGTCAAGATTAACAAAGAGTGAATATCTGCTAAGGCAAATAGACTGTGATATAATTGTCATCTCCAAACTGGTGAAAGATTTTTCTTCCCAATTAACATTCAAGTACATGAGAATGAAAGCCATTTACTCATTTTCTGATAATTTATGCAGCAATGTACAGAAGTAATAGTCATGGTTACATGGCACATTTATACAATACTTTTCATCCCTAAGGATCCTAAAGCTCTTTATAATTATAGCTAATGTTTGTTAAAGTACTTTTAAGGGGGAGAGCACCAGAGATGTTCCAAATATTATGATTCTCAAAAGCATAATACAGTATGTACAGGAACACTTCACTCTCACAAAATCGTTGCCAGTTCTAGTGTAGGAAGTGGAATTCCTTTTGAGACTGATGAGCCAATGTTTATACAACCTTTTCCTCAAGAAGCTTAAAGTCAACCTCTTCTCTACTATAACTACCTAGGAAATCACATGTAATTTGGTCTAAAATTACTTATTTTCAGAATTTTAAGGAAGGAATATCCTTAATAGGAAAAAAATCTATCTTTCAGTCAATAAATAGGGTCATTATTTCCAAATGACGGAATGATAGCATAGGAAGAATAATAAGGTTATAAGACCCTTCAGCTCAGGAACAGTAGAGAAAATGTTTCATTATTTTGCCAGCCCCAGCCTTGGAAGCACCTTTCCGAATATGAATGAGTGAGTCAAAGAGTCAAGAGATGCCGGGGGGGAAAAATCAGATTTCTAAATTAATAGATGATGCTGTATATTATGGGGTTTTAAATACATATGTGTAGTTAAATTTTTATTAATAGATGCTTTGAAACATTTTATTTAGAGTTTTTATTTTTAAAGGCAGGAATCATTTATGCCATGAACTGAATGGGAGTACTGATGAGTGTTTTCCAGCCTGATACACAGCCACACAGTCCTCCTGCACAGGCCCCTAGAGCTCTGCCATCACTGCGGCTGGTCCCTGCCTGAGGAATGATGTGGTCTGATTTGCAAAGGTGACAGCAAAGCCTAGGCCAGGATCCCAGGTGGGAGAAGGCTCCTTCACTGCCCTGGGCTGTCATGTGTCCACCAGGGAGGCCATGGAGCAGACTGGCAACCACCACAAGTTATATTAATACACTAAATATTTGAGTAAACCAAAATTGAATTAGTATGCCTTCAAAGTTTAAACAGACATGGCTTTTTGCTCAATAATCCTCCTAAAATTTTTAAGGACAGTCTTGTGTGGTATCTAATAATCTAGGCTTTGGCCCAGACAAACCTGGGTTCAAAGCATGCTTCTCTTGAGGACTAATTGTGGGGCATGGAAAAATTATATTTCCCAGCCTCCAATTTGCCATCTGAAACAAACAGATATAGCACTTGCCTCAAAGAGTTGCTAAGAAGACGGGAACCTAAAACATTTAGCATAGTGCCTAGTGCATAGTAAGCATGTAAAAATATCAGCTATTGCAACAGTCACTATTATTATTGTTGTTGTTGCTGTTATTATCTTGCCATACAAATATTTATGCAAGTGTTTGACATTACATAAATGTCCATCAATAGACAAAGCATTAAATAATTGATTTCACCAAGCGACATCACCACGATGGTGACATAAGTTATTCCCAACTTTGCTACCCCTCGTAAGAAGAACAAGTAACAACTAATCAAGAATAAGACACTATTGAGAAAATCCTAGAACACAGGGGTGAGGATGGAGCATCCCCCTGCACCACAGAGACCAAGACAGGCTTCACTGAAAGAGTAAGAGAAGCGGCTACACATTCTCCACATTGCCCCTCCCCCAGGCCAGTGCAACACCATGCAGAGAAGTCTTCTCTGAGCCTCCAGTTCCTCCAATGGAAAAAGAGAACCCAGGGATGAAAACCAGCAACCCCAGAACTGTGGATAGCTTTATGGGAGACCCTACTTTGATCTTGCATCACTGCATCATGGGGACTCTAGGGGAATCTATGGGGCTCAACCACTAGGAATCTAATTGTGACAGAGAAGGGGGGAGGGGCTTGCAACAGCCAGCACACAGATCTTGGCAGACTGAGTACATACCTGAAGAGCCCAAGTGGTGATCCCAACCAGAGGCTTTGCTCATTTGCAGAACCAAGTCAGGGAAGCACTGCTCAGGGAACTTGGCAGGATGAAGGTCTGCCTAATGTGGATCCTCAAACCAAGGGTTTTGCTGGTCCCACATACTGGTTTACCCACACCCAGGCAAAGAGCTGAATCACAGCCCCACCCACTGTAGGGAACATCTTCCAGACCATCTGACCAGAAGGGCTGGCAATAACTCTTGGAAGTAATGTGACCCAGCAGTGCTTCAGCGGAGAAATGATCAATCAGAGTTCATCTCCCTCAGAGCAAAGGCAGTACCGAACACAGAGAATTCCCATACTCACACAGGCAAGGGGATTAATTCATACAAAACAATCAAAAAAACAATTAACAAAATGTCAAAAGTAAGTTCTTACCAATAATTACTTTAAACATAAATGGATTAAATTCTCCAATTAAAAGACATAGAATTGCTGAATGGATAAAACATACAAACAACAATAACAAAAAAAACCCAATATTCACCAATATGCTACCTATAAGAGGTTATCTTTAGCCTTAAAGGCATACATAGACTGAGAGTAAAAGGGTGGAAAAAGACATGTCAAGCAAATGGAAACCAAAGAAAGCAGGGGTAGCTAAACTTATATCAGAAAAAATAAATTGTAAACTAAAAGTGGTAAAAAAAAAAAAGAGAGACAAAGAAGGTCATCATATAATGATAAAGGGATCAATATATCAAGAAGATATAACAATTGTAAATATGTATGCACCCAAGATTGGAGCATCTAAATATATAAAGTAAAAACTAATAGAGCTAAAAAGAGAAATAAAGAGTAATACAGTAATAGTTGGGAGTTTAATATTCCACTCTTGACAGTGGATGGATTATCTAGACAGAGAATCAATAAGGAAACAGCAGATTTGAACAGCATTTTAGGCCAAATAGACATATAGAACATATTTCTATATATGTTCAGACATATATAGAACGTTACAGACATATATAGAACATTCTATCTAAAAAGAGCAGAATACACAAAATGGCATGAAACTAGAAATTGATAACAAGAGGGAAACTGGAAAATTTATGAACCCATGGAAATTAAACAACACTCTCCTGAACACTAATAGGTTAAAGAAGACATTAAAGGGTAAACAGCTTCTTAAGATAAAAAATGGAAACACAATATTTCAGAACTTGTGCAATGCAGCCAAAGGAGCTCATAGCAATAACTGCCTGCATTAAGAACAAAGAAAGGGTCCAAATAAATAACCTAACTCTATACCTTAAGGAACTAGAAAAAGAAGAGCACACTGAGCCCAAAGTTAGCAGAAGAAAGGAAATAATAAAGATTAGAGCAGAAATAAATGAAATAGAAAACAGGAGAACATTTGAGCTTCCCTGGTGGTGCAGTGGTTGAGAGTACACCTGCCGATGCAGGGGACACGGGTTCATGCCCCGGTCTGGGAAGATCCCTCATGCCATGGAGTGGCTGGACCCGTGAGCCATGGCCACTGAGCCTGTGCATCCAGAGCCTGTGCTCTGCAACGGGAGAGGCCACAACAGTGAGAGGCTTGCATACCACAAAAAAAAAAAGAAAAAAGAAAAAGAAAAAGAAAACAGGAAAACGGTAGAAAAGATTATCCAAATTAAGAGGTGACTCTTTGAAAAGATAAACAAAACTGGCATGCCCTTAGCTGGTTAAACCAAGGAAAGAAAGAGAAAAGACCCAAATCAATAAAATTATAAGTAAAAAAACCCCAAGAGACATTACCAATGATACCACAGAAACTCAAAGGATCATAAGCAGCTACTATGAACAACTATATGCAAAAAAACTGGACAATCTAGAGGAAATGCAAAAATTCCTAGAAACATACAACTTCCCATTACTGAACTGGAAAGAAATAGAAAATTTGAATAGACGTATTACTAGTAAGGAGATTAAATTGGTAATAAAAATTCTCCCAGTGAAGTGAAGCCCAGATGATCACACTGGTGAAGTTTATGAAACTTTTTAAAGGAGACTTAACACCAATACTTCCCAAACTACTCAAAAAAATTGAAGAGGAGGGTACAGTCCTAAAGTCATTGTATGAGGTCAGCAATATCCTGATACCAAAAGACAAAAGGACATTACTAAAGAGGAAAACTACAGGTCAATATCCCTGATGAATAGCAATGCAAAATTCTTAGTAAAATACTGGCAAACCAAATTCAGCAGCACATTAAAAGGATCCTTCACTAGTATCAAGTGGGATTTATCCCTGGTATGCAAGGATAGTTCAACATAAGAATATCAATCAATATGATACATCACATTAATAGAATGAAAGAAAATAATCATATGATCATCTCAATAGATGCAAAGAAAGCATTTGACAAAATTTAACATCCACTCGTGATAAAAACTCTTAACAAATTAGACATAGAAAGAACACATTTCAACATAATAAAAGCTATATATGACAAGCCCACAGCTAGCATCATACTTAATGGTGAAAGGCTGAAAGCTTTTCCTCTAAAATCAAGAACAAGGTTGTCCACTCTCACCAATCCAGTTCAACATAGTACTAAGCCCTAGCTGGATCAATCAGGCAAGAAAAATAAATAAAATTATCATAATTGAAAAGGAAGAAGTAAAATTGTCTCTATATGCAGATGACATGATTTTATATATAGAAAATTCACCCCAAAACTATTAGATCTAATCAGTGAATTCAGTAAAGTTGCAGGATACAAAATGAACATGCAAAAATCAGTAGCATTTTTATACACTAACAACAAAATTTCTGAAAAAGAAATGAAAGAATTCCATTTACAACAGCTTCAAAACAATAATCTACTTAGGAATAAATTTAGCTAGGGAAGTGAAAGATCTCTACTCTGAAAATTACAAAACATTGATGAAATAAATCAAAGAAGATACAAGTAAATGGAAAGGTACCTTGTGTTCATGGATTGGAAGGATTAATATTATTAAAATGTCCGTACTAGCAAAAGTCATCTGTAGATTCAGTGTAATCCTCATCAACATTCCAATGACAGTTTTTATAGAAGTAGCAAAAACACTCCTAATATTTACATGGAACTATAAAAGACCCCAAATAGCCAAACAAATCCTGAGAAAGAAGAAAAAAGTGGGAGACATCATACTTCCTGATTTCAAGTTATACAATAAAGCTACAGTCATGAAAACAGCATGGTACTGGCATAAGAACAGACTAATAGACTAATGGAACAGAATCAAGAGCCCAGAAATAAACCCAAGCATATACAGTCAGCTAATATTTGATAAGGGAACCAAAAATACTCAATGGAGAAAAGGCAGTTTCTTCAATAAGTAGTGACAGATAATTGGATATTCACACGTAAAAGAATGAAACTGGACCTATATCTTACACCAGTCACACAAATTAACTCAAGATGGATTAAATACTTAAATGGAATACCTGAAACCATGAAACTCCTACAAGGAAACATAGGAATAAAACTCCTTTATGTGAATCATGGTAATGAGTTTTTGGATATGACTCCTAATGCACAAGCCACAAAATAAAAAATAAACAAGGGGCACTACAACAAATTAACAAGCTCCTACACAGAAAAGTAAATCATCAACAAAGTGAAAAGATGGGCTATTGAATGGGAAAAATATTTGCAAACCATATATCTGATAAGTAGTTAATATTCAAAAAATATAAAGAACTCATAGAACTCAACAGCAAAAAAAAAAAAGAAAAGAAAAAGAAAAAAATCCAAAAAGAAACACACACAAAACCCCCCCAAATAACCCAATTAAAAATGGGCAGGGGACCTGAATAGAAATTTCTTTACAGAAGGTATATGAAAGGCCAACAGGTAAATGAAAAGAGATTCAACATCACTAGTCATTAGGGAAATACAAATCAAAACCACAATGAAATATCACCTCGTGTCAGAATGGTCATCATCAAAAAGACAAGAGATAACAAATGCTGGTGAGGATGTGGAGAAAAAGAAACCCTTGTGCACTGTTGGGAGGATTGTAAATTGATACAGCCACTATACAAAACATTATGGATGTTCCTCAAAAAATTAAAAGTAAAACTTTCTTATGATCCAGCAATTCCACTTCTGGGAATGCATCCAAAGGAAGCAAAAACACTAATTTGAAAAGATATCTGCACCCCCATGTTCATAGCAGCACTATTTATAATAGCCAAGACATGGAAATAACCTAAGTGCCCATCTATGGATGAATCAATAAAGAAGTTGTGGTATATAAACACAATGGAGTATTATCCAGCAATAAAAAATGAGGAAAATTTACCATGGATGGACCTTGAAGGCCTTATGCTAAATGAAATGTCAGAGAAAGACAGATACTGTATGATGTCACTTATGTGTAGAATCTAAAAAACAAAACAAAAACCAAACTCATAGAAAAAGAGCACAGACTTAAGGTTATCAGAGGGGGAGAGAGGGAGGAGAAATTGGAGGAAAGTGATCAAATGTCCAAACTTCCAGTTTTAAGATAAATAAGTATTAGTGATGTAATGTACCACATGATGACTATAGCCAACACTGCTGTATGATACATAGGAAAGTTGTTAAGAGAGTATATCATAAAAGTTCTCAGCACAGGAGAATTTTTTCTACTTTTTAAAAATTGTTTCTACAAGAGAAGATCTATGTTAATTGAACCTATTGTGGTAAACATTTCACAATAGATGTAAATCCAACCATCATGTGGTATGCCTTAAACTTATACAGTGATGCATGTTAATTATTGCTCAATAAAACTGGAAAAAAATGAAGAAATAAATAAACCAAGAAGCATAAAAAATAAAAATAATTGAGTTCACCTATTCTTTGGAATAAAAACAAACCAATTAAGAAATGAGTTATCTCTGTATGCCCTGACAGTGAAGAAAGTCCAATTAATGTCACTATTGATGAGTATAAAAAGCAAGTTGAAGAACCATATGCATCTTATAACACCACTTTTTAAAACCCGTCTATATAGATATTTGCGTACATGTGTTTATAAATGTGTGTCTGAAAAATTATATACCTGCTAACATTAATTATCTCTGGGGAGAGAGAATGTGAGTGGGAGCAGATAGGAGAAGCATTTCACTGTTATTTTACAGATTTTTCTTCTATCTGTGTGATTATATATGCCTTTGTTTACAACAAGTATGTGTTACTTCTATGCTGAATAATTAAAATTAGTAATCCTTTATATCCTTTTTATTCAATAGTGCCCTCCCAAGTTTCACAGCAGTATTAGTGCCAGTTTCTACCCATAAGTTATGCCTAGGTACAAGCATATTCCTTCTCTATATGCCCAGAATACTGTAATATTAACAGGTGTTGGTCATGTATAAGGAAGTGTCTCTCATACCTCCCTTTTCTTGGCATTTCTCCAACTGACAATTTATTTTGGAAAGTTTATGACTTTACTGCGCACTCTTCCTCCTGAAGCCGTGTTTTAGACAATCAGATGCCTTTTCATTTGAAACAATACATTACATTCTGGCCTTGCTCAAGTTGGTTTCATTTTTCTTCTTTCACCTGGGATGAATAATCAACCCTTCATTTTCTCTCAAAATCGATAGGCAATGGATTGATGGAGTTCATGTGTTTGTGCTACAGCTATTTATTGCATGTCAACTCTGTGGAAGAAATTACCTCACCTGCAGCACAACAACTCACTTGTAGCTCATGGATGGTTGGCAACAGATTGAACGGAAGCCTTCTGTCCATATATAGTTCATTTATTTGGGGCAGAGAAATCAGAGCTCAATATAGTAATGTCCTCTGCCCACCAGTTATAGTTTGAAGTCACCAAACCAGGTAGCCTTTAAGCAATGGGTTAATAACACATGCTGCTCTGTGCAGATTTAGATCATGGATGACTGGAATTTGAAGTAACTGGACAGCTGTCTGAACAGACTATTTCATTATATGTGAAGGGATGCCATTTCTAACTATGATGATAATTAGAGTAGATGAAATGCATAAATCAGTGGAGTTTTTTATAGCTTTGGTTTTGGGGAACAATTCTTTACTCTCCGTATGGGCTCAATGCATTGGATTAGAATCCAATGCATGTTTCTATATTGGAAGGATATGACATTCTTGTTTCAAGTGCTATATGATGTGTTTGCTCATATCTGAATTCATACAGTCACACACAATGCAATAAGAATGCCCTGTTGTAATCAAGGGATTAAATAACATATGCCTGATAATATCATTATCAGTATTATTTTGTTTCTTGTAATTATTATTACTTTGGTCAGGTTATTTCTGTGGTTCAGAGTAATCCCTTCTTTTCTAAGATCTCACAGACCTATAATATCCCCTCTTTTAATAATCTATCATCTATCACAATTTTCCAAAACTTAAAAAAATTAAAGCAACTACCAGTAATTCTCTCTCATTATTCTATGTTGTCTGCGATCAGTTAGGCCGTTCTTCGGCTAATCTTGGTTGAGATCTCTCATGTTTAAGGAGGATGGTAGATGGGGCAGAATTCATCTAGAGGCTTGCCTGGGATTCTGGGAAGGCTGGGCCTCTTTTTTTCTTCTTGTAGTCTGAAGGGTTCTCCTTTCCAGATTATCTTCCCATGTGCCCTCTCCATGTGTAATCTTCGCCTTGTAATGAGAGTTCTTACATGACATCTTGAGAGAAGAGATAGAAGCCACCTGTCTTCTTAAAGGCTAGCACACGCAAGCATAGCTTGAATTTTCCATATTCTGTTGGTTAACCCTAGTTCCAGGCCAGCCCAAATTCAATGGAACAAAGGAACCACAAAAAAAGAAAAACATAAATCCTAGAAGGATTAATTCATTGGGGACCATCTTTAAAAACCAGTTACCAAAAAATAAAAGAGAATGACTTTAAGTACTCAAAATCTTCAAATTATTTTGAATAAATCTATGATTATGCTTTCTTCTAATAGTGGTATCACAACCATAATCATTTCTGTCCAGTTATTCCCATTTTTTTCTGTTAAAAATATTTGATTCATTTATGAATTTTGGCAAACTGATTCAGCCAGTGTTTCTCAAACCATCCATGTGTGTATTCTCATGTCTTTTCCCCTTCTTTTCTTTTTCCCTCTGCCTGGAATTCCTCAGTCCTGCCCCACTGCCCCAGCTAAATGAAACTGAAATGATTTGGTTTCTGAAAGTTTTCAAGAATATTATATTAAAAAATCTGCTTATATGGTATTGTGAGCACACACTGAGATACCTGCATGACTCATGTATTAGAGTAGCTAACTATTTGTTGTAAAAAATCTCAGAATTGCAGAGGCTAGACACATCTTACATTTATTTTTTTTTTAACCTTATAACGGATCAGAGTACGTGTTCAGAACATCCAGGCATGGAAGACTGTGGAGAGTGGACCAGGTCTGGAAGTGGCTCACTTTACCTCCACTCACACTGCACCAGAGGAGACTCAGTCACATGCCCCAGGTGCAAAGAAAGCTGAGAAATAAAAGCTAGCATTCAGCCCAAAGGGTACAATACATTTGGATGGAGAGTTAGTTTCTAACAGGACATTCACAGTAAATAAGTGACACAATCCAGATGTTAGAAAATAGGGAGTTGTGAGGTCTGTGACAAACTAGGAAACTCTTGATCCAGATACATAGGGAAATGTTAGTCAGTCTAGTTAACTTTTCCGATGGAGGAATGATTATCTACTTCTACCAGATCTTTTAATTTTTAAAGGAAATGAAAAAACAAATTTGCACATGAAATCTTCATTTAAAAAATATCAGCAAAGGATGTTCCACATCACTAATCATTAGAGAAATGAAAATCAAAACTACAATGAGGTATCACCTCACACCAGTCAGAATGGCCATCATCAAAAAATCTACAAACAAAAAATGCTGGAGAGGGTGTGGAGAAAAGGGAACCCTCTTGCACTGTTGGTGGGAATGTAAATTGATACAACTACTATGGAGAATAGTATGGAGGTTCCTTAAAAAACTAAAAAACTAAAAATAGAGCCAGCAACCATATGACCCAGCAATCCCACTACTGGGCATTTACCCTGAAAAAACATAATTCAAAAAGAGTCATGTACCACAATGTTCACTGCACCTCTATTTACAATAGCCAGGACATGGAAGCAACCTAAATGTCCATCAACAGATGAATGATAAAGAAGATGTGGCACATATATACAATGGAATATTACTCAGCCATTATTCAGTAACTGAGTTATTTGTAGTGAGGTGGATGGACCTAGAGTCTGTCATACAGAGTGAAGTAAGTCAGAAAGAGAAAGACAAATACCCTATGCTAACACATACATATGGAATCTAAAAAAAAGGTTCGGAAGAACCTAGGGTCAGAAGAGGAATAAAGACGCAGACATAGAGAATGGACTTGAGGACATGGGGAGGGAGAAGGGTAAGCTGGGACAAAGTGAGAGAGTGGCATGGACATATATACACTACCAAATTTGAAATAGATAGTGGGAAACAGCTGCATAGCAGAGGGAGATGAGCTCGGTACTTTGTGTCCACCTAGAGGGGTGGGGTAGGGAGGGTGGGAGGGAGACGCAAGAGGGAGGAGATATGGGGATATATGTATATGTATAGCTGATTCACCTTGTTATAAAGCAGAAACTAACACACCATTGTAAAGCAATTATACTCCAATAAAGATGTTAAAAAAATTTTCAGCAACTAATTGATTTTTTTTTTTTAAGTACTATGCTTCCATGTGGGCCAAATAACCCATCTACTGACTGAGTCTAGCCAGCAGGCTACTGCTATGCGAAATCTGCTTTAGATGCTGACTGATAAATTTTGACATGTATACCTTTTTTGTCGCTGAAGCTTTGACGTATGTCAGAGTCTGAGACAAATTATAAGAGAATTGGACTTTATAAATCTGACTCTGAAGAACATTCCCTAAATTCTCTGCCTATTTTAGGGAATAAACTTAAATTTTCCATGTTCTTCACTTGCTAAACATGCTATGGTATTCATTATTTATATTCATTTAAATATGTCACATTCTCTGGGCATATGGTAGGATTTAACTTTCCCATCTCCTGTGGAGTTAGATGTGGCCACGTGACTTGCTTAGCCAATGAGATGGGACAAAAGTGACTTGTCAATTGCAGGAGGTAGTTTAAGACCCACACTATGCTTTGCTCCTTTCTCTCCCTCTCCCTCATGCTGACTGGCAAAGATGCAGATACTGGCTGTTTTGTCAGTCTGGAACCTACTGACAATAATACAGAGCAGAGCTACCAGCAATCCACAGCAGACATGAAGCAGGAATGAAGAAAAAATAATGTTAAACCATCAAGATTTGGAAGTTGTTTGCACAGCAGTACCTGATCTCTCTTGATTAATTTGTTTGTTAATGGCCATGTTCCAGCAAATGTTAATTTTTTGGAGGAGGAATTATAAGGATTTGGATTAGGAATTACAAGACTTAAAAGTCCCTTGAAGGGGGAACTAATAAGGTGTGTGAACCTTGGTCACATTACTTAATCTCTCTGACCCTCAGTTTTGTGAGGGTTTGGTACTGGGTAATATTAAAGGTGTTTTTCATTTAAAATTCACCTAAAGTGTACTCTCACCTTTTTAAAATGATGAATGTGTCCTTATTTATCTACTAACTGACTTAAACCCTACACTAAGCTATAGTAATTTTTTCCATTATATTTCTTATCACAATTTTTGGATATGCTTAAAATTTGTGTGTACAAGATGGGTTCGACTAGACATAATTCATGAGCAAAGACACCAAAATTCAAAAAGAATAAGTGACTTGCTCCAAATCACAAAAATACTTGGTGCAAAAATCTAGAACCTAAACCTAGTGCTTTCTGAACATATGTTCTTTCTCTGTTACCATATTTGCAATCTAAATTAGATTTTCTGTGGAAAGCTTTATTTATTTTATTTATGTTTGATTTTTGCCCTGCCAACATATATAGTGCAATTAAGATGTGCCTCAAAGACCATAGGTCACTTAACACCACCCACTGAAAGAAATATGGAAGAACACTTGGAGAAAGTGCTTTCCTTTGAAAAAGAAATAAGATTTCAATATGCCTTTTCATGGAGAAAAAAATGAGAGAAGCAAGTTCAAGATGAGAAATTACTAGCCTGCAAGCATATTGTGATAAATCAGCCATAACATGATTATAGCAACTTCCTTGGGAAAGAAATCAATGCTGAATCAGACTTAGATAGACCAGGGGGATCAAATAGAGGTCAAAGGTACTTTTCCATCTTGAAATTGGATAATTATTACTGTTATTATTGTCAATTGCTATAATATAATACCGGGAGAAATACATGGAGTCCCAAGGCTGCTTTTATTGGCTGGCTAGACAAGTCAATCCATTACAAGGAAATAAATTCAAGTATATTAATTCATCTAAATACCAAGTGAATTAGGGTAATTAGAAGGCTACCTGTGAGTCTCCATGAGATTTTTTTTTTTTGGAAAAATAAGCAGAAAACAAAAATCAAAAAAGCAATTTTGAAAGAACAAATTGCATGCATTCCTCTTGTTTTGAAAATTGGACAATAAGGCTTTAATAGAAAGTGTGCCGGGTTGGAAACCTGAAAAGATGGATTTGTTGCCTGCTTTGCCACTTTACTACCTTGCCACCCAAGCAGAAACCAGGAAGCAACAGAGAGGCCCCTTTTTCTCTTATTTACAACATTTGCTCCGTCACCACGTGTCTTATTATGCTGCTTTAAATCTTTCCCCTCCCCTCCATCCTACTGCCACTGCCTGCATCTGTTCTTTAGCCCTCCTGCCTGTTTTTCTGCACGAGACTCCTCTCTCGTCTCCCTGCCTTCAGCTTCACATGGTCCTAGAATATTCTCCTTCAGTTCACCCAAGTGATCTTCCTAAAATGCAAACCTAATCATAACCCTTGAGTCCTGTAAATCGTTACTAAATCATTCGGTAGCGCCCTCTCATAGGTAATTATTGTACAAAGATTAGGGCTGTCTGTCTTCTTCTTGCCAGACATCTGTCAAGCTTATTACCAAACAAATCCACTAGTCATTTTCTACTTAATATTTAGTAAAAATTCTTGACTGCCCTTATTGGACTCTTAGCCCTCTGCTGGTGGAGTATCTTTTTTTTTTTTCAATTTCAAAATTTCATCTTGGGTTATGGGTGGAGGATGGCAAGAAAAGTTCTGAGCACAACCTGATCATTGCTGCCCCAGGGAGATACGTGAACCCTCTTTTATAGGATCAACTAAAGTATTTCTGTTTCATTTTGAAGTGTTGAGAGGAGCTTCTTGTATGCTTCAATATAAATGTGAGAAAATAGATGCATAGATTCACAGGAATACATATATACTGTATATATACATGTGTGTGTATGGGGTGGGGGTGTTTCTAGAGTTTGGTAATCATTCCATTCTTGAAAAATAATTTATATGAGTTATAATGATGAAAGGAAATAAACCATGTTTACAAGTGGAAGGGCCCAGTTCTGTGACTCTATGCTCCAGTAACCCTATTAACAGGTTACAAATCCCATTCTTTTAAATAACCAAAAGTCTTGATCTACATGAATTTTCTTTAGTCTCTTGATCAACCCAAGTGTAGATACAACACAAACTTAAGGGAGTTAATGCCCTAAGGGCACCCTTCAACCAATGGAATAAGTAAATCAGTGGAGGAATGATGGTGCCTTCCATCCCTTGGTAGGGCATCCAAGCAATCTACAAGTAACTCAAAGGGTTTAGAGTGGGATTGAGTGCAGTTTTTCCATAATAGTGCCTAGCTCAATAATATTCACTCTAGTGGTTTTCCCTCCGTCCCTTTCTTATTCTGGCTGTGTGATCACCTTCCTGATATGCTAGCAGAATACAAAGTCTTGCCTCAGAGTCTCCTTTCAGGAGAACCTAGTCTAAGGCAAACTTAGACTTATCAATCAGTCAAACTTATCAATGATCTTTTCTATGAAACAACACATGATTGATTCTATAGCCAGATATGTAAGATGTTTTCATTTGGTGAAATCTTAGTTATTCCACAGTAAAAAAAAAAAAAAAAAAAAAAGAAAGCTGGAACAGTTGATATGAAAAGGAATTCCAGGCAATTTCCTTAAGTGGTGCTTAATTAATGGTTGATATCATCCTAATTTGCTCTTTGGAATAATTTTAGCATAGGACTATATTTATATATTAATTATTCATATGTATTATTTTATTTTTACTATGACTTTTCCCTAGATTCAAAACTTGTTTGGAATAAAAGAACCCTCTATTGTGAAGAGGGTATAGAGGTCGAAGGTTAAGGCTACATATCTCTATTTATTTACATGCAGATGAGGAACAATAAACACGTAAGGATTTTCTGTTTCCTAGATACCAGGGGCTTTTGATTTTATCACCATGCAAAAGTTTCTACTCTACTTCTGAAAACAGCCACACTTTTTTGTAGCAATGTTTCATCCTCAAGGATTAACAAGAAGGACATTTTGCTATCTCTATAGAAAGAAAGGTAGGTAGATTTATATAATTCATAACTTCAAGCGGTATGTTCCCTTTCACACATAAAACATCGATTCTAGTGCAATGGTAACTATTTCTTATATAAAACACATTTTATGTAACAAAGGTTAAATATCAACATATGTAAATTAAGTGTTAATTAAGGGTTAACTAGGTTTAGTTCGGTTTGCCTGAAATAACCATTCTTTGTTCTTATTATATATGCACAGATACAAACTTTTTTTTTTTAAACTGAGGGGTTTTTTGCTTCAGTGTCTGTGATTCAGTTACAAATCCCTGAAAGTCATATCTTATTCATTAGGATAATGAAGCAAAACAAATAAGCACTGGCTTCTGCTCCTAGCTTGTGAGTTTCTGCTGGGGAAAAGGAAAGAATGCAGATTTCATTTACTAAAGCTACCAGCGTTCTTCCTAGGGGTATGGCAGCAAAGGGGAGAAGAGAAATACTAATGTTTTGACTTATTTGCTAGTCTGTGATAATTAAGATTTAGTTGTCTTCCATCTCTTGTTTTTCAAATATTACTCATCTTGATATATGCGTTTGTGTGTGTTTATTCAATTCAGCAAATATATTGAGCATCCCCTACTTGAAAGTTCAGTGATGGTTGCTCGAGCACCTACAAAGGTAAATAAATTACAAGTCTCATTCTCAAGAAGCTTATGGATGAGTTGATAACTATAAAATAGCCTCGTGTCAGATCAAGCCAGGCTTGCCACCAAATGTGAGTTCAGCTTAGCTTAGGTTAAGTTTTTCCTGAACATAAATTACGAGAAAATTTTCAGTTTTTAGCCTAACTTGATCTCACCTTTGGAGGCAAACCTACCCTGATCTGACATAAGGCTCTTTATAGTTTTTATTTATCTTTGATTATGTGACTATTCACACCTTTCTGAAGAAATATTAATGTGTTTCATTATGGGATTTTACCCCTAACCCTGCCACATATATGAAAATATGCCCCTAATTACCTTTCTAGCATCTAAATTCTGAAACACATCTGGCCCCAAAGGGGGCTGATAAAGAATCTGGCCTGCTGGGCTTGGTTTAGGAGGAAGTGGGAGTCACAGTCCAGCCCACTCTGCTTCCTCTTCTGAGCTTTGTTGGTCTGGAGAAAGCAGCCTTTTACAAATTTGCACAAATATGCTCTTTTCTGACCAAGCCCTGCCTGGGAAGGCCAGCATGGGCCCAGTGGGAGATACCTTTTTGTAATATGTTTCATGAAGACTGTTGAGGCTTTGTAGGAGATGAGGTTTTGTGTAGGTATGGTCACAAATTGGATAGGGTTCAGGGTGTGTGCAAAAAAAATCTTAAAGATTTATGAAGAATGCCCCTGTAGTATAATGTTCTCTGAAAGCATCTCTTTAATGGCAATGGCAAAAAATAGAAAGAAAAGTGAGAGCCATAATTATCATGGCAGAACATTTCGACTGGAGTTCTCAGAAACCTTCTGTATCAGTAAGTGTCACCAGTATGAACTCTTTCCTGGGAGCAAAAAATGCAAAAAGGGCTGAAAGAGGAGAGTGGAGTCAGGCTGAGAAAGGACTTAACACACTAAAAATGTGGTGCTATTGAAGGCTGTGAGCAGGAGAATGATGTGATTGTAGTCTTTCCTCCCAGCCCCCATTACATATACAACTATAATAAAAAGAAAACATAGCCTCCCAATAAGCATCATTGTTATTATTAATTTTATGTTCACAATGTAACTATTGACTTCTTTATTAGTTGAATATCAACATGATGCATATTTGTCACTGGGACTTGAGAATATAACCACTAAATGCTTCACAATATTCTTTTTTTTTTTTACCCTGTTGTCAACCTCTCTCTATTCCCCCCCTCCCACCCCTGCACCCCCAGCTTCTGGCAACTGCTTGTCTACTCTTTCTGTTTCTGAGTTTGACCTTTTTGGTTTTTAGATCCTACATCTAAGTGACACTATGCAGTATTTGTCTTTCTCTGTCTGGCTTACCTCACTTAGTATAATACCCTTCAGATTCATTAGTGTTGTCGCAAATGACAGGATTTCTTTCTTTTTAAAGGTGAATAATATTTCATTGTATATATATACCACCTTTTCTTGTCCCATTCATCTGTTGACAGATACTTTGTTTGTTTCCATATCTCAGCTATTGTGAATAATACTGCAATGAACATGGGAGTTCCTGTTTGAGATAATGATTTTATTTCCCTCGGATATATAACCTAAAGTGGGATTGATGAATCATGTGTAGGCCTACTTTCAGAATGTTGTAGACAGCACTGTTGGGATGTCCATGCCAATAAATCCTATGCAGAGAGGCTACAAGGCATGGTGTGGTATCCTTAGAGCCATTTTTTGATGAGCTGTATCATCACCTCCCCTGCCAGGCCATGGGCTATTCACTTTCTCTACACTATTTCATTTACTCCTCACAACAAGAGTATGAATTAGGTACTCTTATTATTCCCATGTTACAGATAGAAGATTAATATTTAGAGAATAAATAGTTCCATTGCCACACAACTGTAGCTTGCACAGCAGGAATCTAAAAGGTCGATATCACGTCACAGCGAATACTCTCATTACTATACTACGTTGGAATACTAGACTGGGAATATAGTAAATCTGAGTTGTGTTGCTAACTCTGCCACCTCCCCAGGGAAGTCATTGTACCTGAGGGTTGCAGAGCAGCTGGGGCCAAACAAAAACAAATACATAAAAACCCCCAACAACTACAAAAATAAAGTTGTAGGGAATAACTTTAAAATGTGTGTGTGTGTGTGTGTGTGTGCGTGCACGCTTTGTGATGGAGAACCCAGTTCTGGTTTTCCCAATTCTGAGTGCAATTCCCTGCTTGGTTTCTCTACATCTCAATATTATGAGTAAGTCAGTTAAATTCCCTGACCTCTGACTCCTCATCATTCTAGGAAGGAATTGAAATGATGGCATTGTGGTGCTTCCAGTTCTTTAAGTGTGTAAGTCTCTCACTTAGGAGGGCTTAGGGTAGGTTGGTTTGAGGTTCTTATAAACAGTTTACTCTCATCTTTTCTCACATCTTAACACTTTTGGCAATTTCCCCTGTGCATTTTATTTGAAACTGTTAGCTCTATTCCCTGTTGCAGAAATTTTCTTCTTCTGAACTACCCTAGTTTTGCCATTAGTGTTGACATACAAACTAGTCATGTGATAAAAAAATTATTTTTTAAAAATTTCCACCATTGAACTAAATTTAACTTGTCATTGCATTCCAATGTCAGTTTGATTTCCTGGATTTTCACTATTGCTTTCAAAATATTGATTCCATTCATTCACGCAATTTGATCAAAATATATTGAGCTGCTACAGTGTTGTAGGAGCTCTGTGAAATACTCAAGATGTAGAGATAAATTAATCATGATCTTTAGAAGCTAATAGTTCAGTAGGGTGTAGAAGTTAACAGTTGCTAAAACAAGTAGGTTTTAGTATGATATGTATAAAATATCAAAGACACAAGAAAGAGCATTTTTTAGCTCTCTTTCAGTGGATCTTAAAAACTCATCTCAGAGCTAATAATAACTAAAGTACATCTAGAAAGGTGACTGAGATAGTCTTGGTAAATAAGGACAGAAAGGGTATTCCACATAGAAAGAACATTGTGTCTTTTTGCCGTTTTATGTCCTAAAATTACAGGCATCCTCATTTTTCTTATTACAAATATAGGAAGACAGTTCAAAGTAGTGAATTGATCTTTGGTTTTCTTTTTTTCCATAAAAATTAATTGCAGAGATTATGCTGAAATGGCTACCATTTGTAAGCCATTCAGTTAATTCATGTTCTCTTGAATTTTATATGTTGTGGAAGCTAAGTAAGAAATGGATGGTATGTGTTGGTTATATAAATGCTATGAGTTAGTGTCAATAGAATAAATTTCCACTTTTAAAACAACTATACCACCAATACAAATCCTACTAATATACCTTATTTAAGCCTGTTAATTGAAAGCAACAGAAGTTCACTGACTGACTACTGTGTTATTAAAATAAGTCTATCTCAAAGGATTTCCAGAAAAAAATGTAGAATTAAAGTAAGTTCAAGACTGAACTTTTAGAAGCAATGCCACAAATCCCACCACAGAATTTTTCAGATGAGAAAAAACTCTTTGCTGTTGACATAGAGTTCTAGCCATTATAATTATAACTTGAACTGTTGCCATTTTGGTTCCTGAAATTTAACTTTACAACTGATATTACCAGAATTAATATCACTGTGGCTTTTGCTTAACCATCCCCTCTATCTGTAATAATCATCTGCATGTTCCTCAATCCCTGAATTCATTCTGCAGAGGCGAGAGTATTTGCTTATTTTTTATTTTTTTCCCTTTCAGAATCTCCTAGGCAGAGATAAGTATTTCCTTGTTTATTCAATATATGCTTATTGAACACTTACTATCACCAGGTCAGTGTTAATTTTTTTGACCAAACTATGCATTTGATTTACCATACCTGTTCTCATCTAAGTTTATATCAAAAGTGATCTGTACAAGGTACAATGGTTGGTCAAAGAGCTGAGTAATCTTCCTATGGATAGTCAAGGTATTCGTCATTGAGAAGATTCTTGAAGAAGGAGATTCTTTTTTTTTTAATTTTTGAATTTTATTTTATATTTTTATACAGCAGGTTCTTATTAGTCATCAATTTTATACACATCAGTTTATACACGTCAATCCCAATCTCCCAATTCATCACACCACCATCCCCACCCACCTGCTGCTTTCCCCCCTTGGTGTCCATACTTTTTTTTCTCTATTTCTGTGTCTCAATTTCTTCCCTGCAAACCGGTTCGTCTGTACCATTTTTCTAGGTTCCACATATATGCGTTAATATACAATATTTGTTTCACTCTTTGTGACTTACTTCACTCTGTATGACAGTCTCTAGATCCATCCACGTCTCTACAAATGACCCAATTTCGTTCCTTTTTATGGCTGAGTAATATTCCATTGTATATATGTACCACATCTTCTTTATCCATCCATCTGTCGATGGGCATTTAGGTTGCTTCCATGACCTGACTATTGTAAATAGTGCTGCAATGAACATTGGGGTGCATGTGTCTTTTTGACTTATGGTTTTCTCTGGGTATATGCCCAGTAGTGGGATTGTTGGATCATAATGTAATTCTATTTTTAGTTTTTTAAGGAACCTCCATAGTGGCTGTATCCATTTACCCTCCCACCAACACTGCAAGAGAGTTCTCTTTTCTCTATATCCTCTCCAGCATTTGTTGTTTATAGATTTTCTGATGATGCCCATTCTAACTGGTGTGAGGTGATACCTCATTGTAGTTTTGATTTGCATTTCTCTAATAATTAGTGATGATGAGCAGCTTTACATGTGCTTCTTGGCCATCTCTGTGTCTTCTTTGAAGAAATGTCTATTTAGGCCTTCTGCCCATTTTTGGATTGGGTTGTTTGTTTTTTAATATTGAGCTGCATGAGCTGTTTATATATTTTGGAGATTAACCCTTTGTCCATTGATTCGTTTGCAAATATTTTCTCCCATTCTGAGGGTTGTCTTTTCATCTTGTTTATGGTTTCCTTTGCTGTGCAAAAGCTTTTAGGATTCATTAGGTCCCATTTATTTATTTTTCTTTTAATTTCCATTTCTCTAGGAGGTGGATCAAAAAGGATTTTGCTGTGATTTATGTCAAAGAGTGTTCTTCCTATGTTTTCTTCTAAGAGTTTTATAGTGTGTGGTCTTACATTTAGGTCTCTAATCCATTTTGAGATTATTTTTGTGTGTAGTGTTAGGGAGTATTCTAATTTCATTCTTTTACATGTAGCTGTCCTGGTTTCCCAGCATCACTTATTGAAGAGACTGTCTTTTCTCCATTGTATATCCTTGCCTCCTTTATCAGAGATTAGTTGACCATAGGTGAATGGGTTTATCTCTGGGCTTTCTATCTTGTTCCACTGATTTATATTTCTGTTTTTCTGCCCGTACCATATTGTCTTGATTACTGTAGCTTTGTAGTATACTCTGAAGTCAGGGAGTCTGATTCTTCCAGCTCGGCTTTTTTCTCTCAAGACTACTTTGACTATTTGGTGTCGTTTGTGTCTCCATACAAATTTTAAGATTTTTTGTTCTAGTTCTGTAAAAAATGCCATTGATAATTTGATAGGGATTGCATTGAATCTGTAGATTGCCTTGGATACTATAGTCATTTTCACAATATGGATTCTTCCAATACAAGAACATGGTATATCTCTCCATCTATTTGTATCATCTTTAATTACTTTCATCAGTGTCTTATACTTTTTGCATACAGGTCTTTTGTCTCCCTAGGTAGGTTTATTCCTAGGTATTTTATTCTTTTTGTTGCAATGGTAAATGGGAGTGTTTCCTTAATTTCTCTTTCAGATTTTTCATCATTAGTATATAGGAATGCAAGAGATTTCTGTGCATTAATTTTGTATCCTCCAACTTTACCAAATTCATTGATTAGCTCTAGTAGTTTTCTGGTGGCATCTTTAGGATTCTCTATGTATAGTATCATGTCATCTGCAAACAGTGAGAGTTTTACTTCTTCTTTTCCAATTCCTATTCGTTTTATTTCTTTTTCTTCTCTGATTGCCATGGCTAGGACTTCCAAAACTATGTTGAATAATAGTGGTGAGAGTGGACATCCTTGTCTTGTTCCTGATGTTAGAGGAAATGCTTTCAGTTTTTCACCATTGAGAAGGATGTTTGCTGTGGGTTTGTAGTAAATGGCCTTTATTATGTTGAGGTAGGTTCCCTCTGTGCCCACTTTCTGGAGAGTTTTTATCGTAAATGGGTGTTGAATTTTGTCAAAAGTTTTTCTGCATCTATTGAGATAATCATATCGTTTTTATTCTTCAGTTTGTTAATATGGTGTATCACATTGATTGATTTGCATATACTGAAGGATCCTTGCATCCCTGGGATAAATCCCACCTGATCATGGTGTATGATCCTTTTAATGTGTTGTTGGATTCTGTTTGCTAGTATTTTGTTGAAGATGTTTGCATCTATATTCATGAGTGATATTGGTCTGTAATTTTCTTTTTTTGTTGTATCTTTGTCTGGTTTTGGTATCAGGGTGATGGTAGCCTCATAGAATGTGTTTGGGAGTGTTCCTTCCTCTGCAGTTTTTTTTGGAGGAGTTTGAGAAGCATGGGGCTTAGCTTTTCTCTAAGTGTTTGATAGAATTCTCCTGTGAAGCCATCTGGTCCTGGGCTTTTGTTTGTTGGAAGATATTTAATCACAGTTTCAATTTCATTACTTGTGATTGTTCTGTTGATATCTTCTCTTTCTTCCTGGTTCAGTCTTGGAAGGTTATACCTTTCTAAAAACTTGTCCATTTCTTCCAGGTTGTCCATTTTATTGTCATAGAGTTGCTTGTAGTAGTCTCCTAGGATGCTTTGTATTTCTGTGGTGTCTGTTATAACTTCCCCTTTTTCATTTCTAATTTTATTGATTTGAGTCCTCTCCCTCTTTTTCTTGATGAGTCTGGTTAATGGTTTATCAATTTTGTTTATTTTCTCAAAGAAGCAGCTTTTAGTTTGATTGATCTTTGCTATGCTATTGTTTTCTTTGTTTCTATTTCATTTATTTCTGCTCTGATCTTTATGATTTCTTTCCTTCTGCTAACTTTGGGTTTTGTTTGCTCTTCTTTCTCTAGTTCCTTTAGGTGTAAGGTTAGATTGTTTATTTGAGATTTTTCTTGTTTCTTGAGGTAGGCTTGTACAGCTATAAACTTCCCTCTTAGAACTGCTTTTGCTGTATCCTGTAGGTTTTGGATAGTTGTGTTTTCATTGTCATTAGTCTCTAGGTATTTTTTGATTTCCTCTTTGATTTCTTCAGTGATCTCTAGGTTATTTAGTAAAGTATTGTTTAACTTCCATGTGTTTGTGTTTTTTACGTTTTTTTCCCTGTAATTCATTTCTAATCTCATAGCATTGTGGTCAGAAAAGATGCTTGGTATGATTTCAGTTTTCTTAAATTTACTAAGGCGTGATTTGTGACCCAAGATGTGATCTATCTTGGAGAATGTTCCATGTGCACTTGAGAAGAAAGTGTAATCTGCTATTTTTGGATGGAATGTCCTGTAAGTATCAATTAATTCTATCTGGTCTATTGTGTCATTTAAAGCTTCTGTTTCCCTATTTATTTTCATTTTAGATGATCTGTCCATGGGTGTAAGTGAGGTGTTAAAGTCCCCCACTATTATTGTGTAACTGTCGATTTCCTCTTTTATAGCTAGCTGTTAGCATTTGCCTTATGTATTGAGGTGTTCCTGTGTTGGGTGCATATATATTTATAATTGTTATATCTTCTTCTTGGATTGATCCCTTGATCATTATGTAGTGTTCTTCCTTGTCTCTTGTAATATTCTTTATTTTAAAGTCTATTTTATCTGATATGAGTATTGCTACTCCAGCTTTCTTTTGATTTCCATTTGCATGGAATATCTTTTTCCATCCCCTCACTTTCAGTCTGTATGTGTCCCTAGGTCTGAAGTGGGTCTCTTGTAGACAGCATATATATGGGTCTTGTTTTTGTATCCATTCAGCAAGCCTGTGTCTTTTGGTTGGAGCATTTAATCCTTTCACACTTAAGGTAATTATTGATATGTACGTTCCTAGGACCATTTTCTTAATTGTTTGGGGTTTGTTCTTGTAGGTCCTTTTCTTCTCTTGTGTTTCCCACTTAGAGAAGTTTCTTTAGCATTTGTTGTAGAGCTGGTTTGGTGGTGCTGAATTCTCTTAGCTTTTGCTTGTCTGTAGAGCTTTTGATTTCTCCATCGAATCTGAATGAGATCCTTGCTGGGTAAAGTAATCTTGGTTGTAGATTCTTCCCTTTCATCACTTTAAGTATATCATGCCACTCCCTTCTGGCTTGTAGAGTTTCTGCTGAGAAATCAGCTGTTAACCTTATGGGAGTTCCCTTGTATGTTATTTGTCCTTTTTCCCTTGCTGCTTTCAATAATTTTTCTTTGTCTTTAATTTTTGCCAATTTGATTATTATATTGTCTCAGCATGTTTCTCCTTGGGTTTATCCTGTATGGGACTCTCTGTGCTTCCTGGACTTGGGTGGCTATTTCCTTTCCCATGTTAGGGAAGTTTTCAACTATAATCTCTTCAAATATTTTGTCAGGTCCTTTCTCTCTCTCTTCTCCTTCTGGGACCCATATAATGCAAATGTTGTTGCATTTAATGTTGTCCCAGAGGTTTCTTAGGCTGTGTTCATTTCTTTTCATTCTTTTTTCTTTACTCTGTTCTGCAGCAGTGAATTCCACCATTCTGTCTTCCAGGTCACTTATCCGTTCTTCTGCTTCAGTTATTCTGCTATTGGTTCCTTCTAGTGTAGTTTTCATTTCAGTTATTGTATTGTTCATCTCTGTTTGTTTCTTCTTTAATTCTTCTAGGTGTTTGTTAAACATTTCTTGCATCTTCTCGATCTTTGCCTCCATTCTTTTTCCGAGTTCCTGGATCATCTTCACTATCATTATTCTGCCTATCTCCACTTCATTTAGTTGTTTTTCTGGGGTTTTATCTTGTGCCTTCATCCGGTACATAGCCCTCTTCCTTTTCATCTTGTCTCTGTGAATGTGGTTTTTGTTCCACAGGCTGCAGGATTGTAGTTCTTCTTGTTTCTGCTGTCTGCCCTCTGGTGGATGAGGCTATCTAAGAGGCTTCTGCAAGTTTCCTGATGGGAGGGACTGGTGGTGGGTAGAGCTGGCTTTTGCTCTGAGGAAGGAAATTCTTGTAAGATGAATAAGAAATTGGACCCTGGCCAAGGAGGAGGAGGGCATTAAAAGCTAAGGTACTGAAGGCAGAAAGATAATAGTAATAGTATGTTCAGGATTCTAAAATTTCCATTTTGTTTGTCTCAGTATTAATATTTACTATGTTGTGTCATAAGTACTTATTTTAGTATATTTCTCCTTCAATAGATTGTAAAGACTATTAAAACAATTTTGTGAATATTAATATCCTAGTGTTCATTAAAAAAGCAAAATATCCCTTTGAAAATCCAAAGGTAGTAAATGATATAATTTTTTTTAAACAATTGAATTTTCTTCTGCTACAACATGTTTCTGTAATGTAAATTAGTTTATAAATTTTTGGTAAATAGACAAATTATGTCCTCTTCTTTTCTTTTCAGCTTTATTGACCTATAATTTACAAATAAAATTATAATATATTTAAAGTGTACAACATGATGATTTGATATATGTATAGATTGTGAAAGGATTCCCACCATCAAGTTGATCCCTTCTATTACCTTGAATATCTTTTTGTGTGTGTGTGACAATACTTAAATTGTACTCTCTCAGCAAATTTCAATTCTATAATACATTATTATTAACTATGGCCATCATGTTATCCATTCAGTCCTCAACAGTTATTCATCTTATAACTGAAAGTTTGTACCCATTTAGCAAATGCCTCTTGCTTTCCCCAACCCCTGGCAATCGCCATTCTACTCTCTGATCTATGAGTTCGACTTTTTTTTTTTTTTTTTTTTTTTTGATTACACATATAAGTGATACCATTCAGTATTTCTTTCTCTGGCTTATTTCACTTAAGGAATGCCATCATCTTCATATGGAAGTCACAGCGGTCCATTAACAATTTTTCAGGCAAATTATGGCATTTTTACCACAATGTAACAGCAGCACAATGCAACGCATACTAACAAAGCTGCATGAAGCAAGGAGCAGAGGAATTGAACACTGTTCGCATGACCATAGCTCCTTTTGTTTCAGTTTGGCTACAGGCAGTTTTTTCAGAAATGTTGCCGTGATTTCCCCTTTCTTTGTACATTTCTACCTAATCTTCACTGTTACCAGCTTGAACCCTTCATTATGATCCCCTTTCATCAAATTACCTACATCTTTTTTATTTTTTAAATAATTTCCTTTATTTACAATAGTATTTCTTCACATTTTAGGAATTCAACATTTTCTTTTTAAAAGTGCAATATTTTAAATACATCTTATTATTCTCTAATATTCTGGTTATGTTTTGAAAGGTCTGTTCAACTTTGTTTTGCTTACAGTATGTGCTTTGTAATTTTAATGTGTGACTTTTAAGATAAAAGGACTTTTCCCAAATTCCTATGCTTTGCATTTTTTTGGTAAACTATTTTTAGTAAGGAAAGTCAATGAAATCATTCATGAAATACTGCAGCATCACGTTAAAAAATACCTTCTTTCCCCTATTTAAACAAAAGTCTATGAAAAAAATTAGAAAATCTACTTGCCTTCATTCCCCAGACAGTTCAGTTAATCTACTATTCACACAAATATCCCCTTTTCTCCACCAGTAAGACTATAACCAGTGCCAAAGAATAGAGTACAAAAACAAATAAATGTTAGAATATTGAATAGTAGTGTAGCCCATTAATTTGTTTTGGTAATTGACATATCCATGCTGTAAATTCCTGGCACCATTCAAATTCAGCTGTTATTCTTATGTCTCATTTTCTCCTGTGCTATCTGTTGCCTTTTGTCTTTCCAACTAGATTGAAAACTACTTAAGGGAAGAAACATTTTATGTCTACCTTTCTTAATACCCAGCAAAGTGTCAGGCAGAGTGTAGGTACCTGATAATTGTTTTCTCATAATTGACTCATAATAATTTGGGTTATTGCTGAGTTCCATTAAACTTTGAGAAAAAAATCCTCAAAGAATTGACTTTTAACATTTGAGTTAAAAATGACAAGGTAAAGAGAAGGAACATGATCCATCCTTTCCTCCTATATAAGATATTTTGTAATTCTGTCTTTGGAAAAGTAGAGAAAATTAATATGTATTAAGTACCTACTCTATGAAATGCCCTGTAACACTATTTCAGCAAGTATTGTCTTCTTTTAAAATTGTAGTAAATTATTCTGTATAATATGGAAATTAATAATATTGCAAAATAATTTTAATGGCCTGATATAATCTGAAATATCTGCTCTCTCAACTGCTCTAGTTAAGCAGTTTTAACAAACAGTGAGTTTTGTAACCTCAAGAGATGGTTTCAGTTAGGAAAGATTAGTTTCCTATTTTGTTTCTATTTTGGGGTGCCTATCCTTGCTAAATTTCTCCTTGGTTAGAAAGGCTTGGACTTTCAGTCCCCTTAGTAGAAGAAAAGAATGCTTTTCCTTGATGTCTGTATATTTTTATCAAGCCAAGAATGTCAGCTTTAGAAAATAATTTTTGCAGCAATTATGGCTTCTGTAGGTGATTAAATTGCTGAAAACTCAGATATTGACATTTTGTGTCAGTCTTTTCAGAGCTCAGATGTGAACTACTGTCATTCTCCACATCCTTCCTCTACGTGGTTACATTTATTATTTTTGCCTAAGCAAAAATAAGAAAATTTCATATAATACACACAGTATACACTTATACTATGTATATATACACATAATATATATATAGATTCAAAGTAAGTGTGTGTGTGTGTGTTTCAGACACAAAGTTGATGTCTCTCCATTTTTACCTCTAAGAATACCTGGAAAGCCCAGTCACATTTATTTTGGATTGCATCCATATAAATGGAGAAACCCTAGTGAGAATATATCTGGATGTGGTAATGTGAGATTTCACCAGTTATCTCAAGACACATTTCAAACCATTGATACCTTTTGTTAAAAGGCTTGAAAAGAGATTATTGATGGATTTAAGTCTTGTTTAGCATGTCCTCGAGAAAGCCAGATGTGCTCCACTGGACAACTATGAGACACCATATGATTAGTTTCATCAGCATGTGTACTGGAAGAAGGACCCTTACAATCTAGTGATGCATACATAGTTACAAAGAAGGAGTGAAATAAACATGCTTCTTCATAGTTGAATTTCATTCCTTGACACTGTAAAGTAAAATTCCCAGCTAGGTAATAAATGTAGAATTATGTATCTTTATAGTAGCATTTATTAGCTGTGAAATGTGCTAAGCACCACCTTTTCTTGGCATATTGCATACCTCAGAATTTTCTAAGAACCCCCTAAATTAGAAGAACTTAGAATAGATGAGTTACTAATATTTCTTTTTTGGTTGTTAAGGCTATAACACTATGATGCTTTGGAATTGACACACAAATGATTCATTGTGTAAAATTATCTACCATCATCTCTATATTCTTCTCTTTTAGTTTTAAAAGTTATAAGGAAGGAAAAAGCAAGGTAGCTTTAAGAGAATTCTTTATATCTTTTTATCTCAAATTACACAGGTATCACTCAATCCCAGATTAGAATGCAATACATCACAGTCACCAAAGAAGTACAGCCTCCGTAGTGCTGGGTGGGTCTCTGAACCTTCCTGTCAACTCCAGGTTCCCACCTGGCATGTGATAGATGCCCCAAATGTAAATATTATATAACTTGATTTAGTTAAGAATTTGCCATTCCTCGCCATTTCATGTTAAAGTGAAAGTTATGCCCAATAATCATAAATGTCTTACTTCTTAGAACTTTATTCACCATTTTTATTTCCAAATCATAGAGTCTGGGGCAGGATGAATAAGTGGAAGAAATAGTAACACTAAGTGACCAGAGACAGATAGAGCCCAAAAGCAAAAAGTAGGAAAGGGGAGCCAACTTTTACCTAAAGGTACCTTCGCTCTCTAACCTGAATTTGCTTTTTATCAGTCATGATGTTTGGAAGATTGGCTGCCTAGTTCAAAGATTTATGTATTTGTATAAAGTGTTTGTGTATTTGTATAAAGTGAGCACAAAGGTGTGCAAGTAACTGTAATTTTATTTTTCTGCAGCTGAACTTAAATTTCTTTCAAAGCCCAGTTCATATCATGACAGAATATTTTTTTTTACTGAGGTAAAACTTAACATGCAGTAACTTCAGAGATCTTAAGTATGTGATTAGATAAATTTTGATAAATTCATGCATCTGTGTAATGGCCATCCTGATCTAGACATAGAATATTTCCACTGTCCCAGAATGTTCCCTAGTGCTTCCTTAAAGTCACTTTTTGTCTCTGTAGACAACTATTGATTTGATTTCTGTCATTCTATCAAATCTTCTCTTGAAATTCATATAAATAAAGTATAGTATGTAGTATTTCTATTTGGTCTGTCACTTACTGTAACGTTTTGGAAATTCATCCATGTAGTTAACTGTGCAACTCAGAAAGTTTTTTCCCTGAGTACTGTTGTATGAATGTATCACAATTTAATTTAGCCATTCTTCTGATAATGGCATTTGTACTGCTTTTAGGTTTTGTCTCTTGCGGACCAGGCTATGAAATTCTTATCAAATTCTCCCCATGTGCATATTTGTCCATTTCATTTTTTAGGTGAAATCCTAAGAGTAAAATAGCTGGATCATAGAGTAAATACATTTTTAACTTTAGAAGAAACTGCCAAACAGTTTTCAGAAGTGGTTCTATCATTTTACACTCCCACCAGCAATGTATGAGAGTAATAATCCATATCCTTACCAAGATTTGGTGACATCAGTCTTTTTAATTTTAGCTGTTCAAGTGTTTTAATTTGTATTTCCCCAATAGCTAATAATTCTGAGTCCCTTTTCATATGTTTATTGTCTTGAATATATATATTATATATCTTCTTTTGTGAAAGACCTGTTCAGCAATTTTGCCTTTTAATTGGGGCTTTTGCTGTTATTGCTGTTCTTGTTATTGTTTTATGTAAAAGTTCTTTTTACATTCTGTCTGCAAGTCCTTTGTCAGGTACATGTATTACAGATATATATTCTGTGTCTATAGAATGCCTTTTCGTTTCTCAGTTTTGGTGCCTTTGATGAATAGCACCTTACCATTTTAATGAAATCCAATTTATCACTTTTTAAAAAAATACTTTGTATTTTCTGTGTCCTAAGAAATTGTTGCTTATCCCAGAGGCACAAAAAAAGGTGACAGTTTTCTAAGTCACTTAGTTTTCTAGAAGTCTTAGTTTACTTCTAGAAGCTTTATCATTTGAGATTTTACAGTTTGGTTTGTGAGGCAACTCCAGTTAATTTTTGTCTGTGATGTAACATAAAGATTGAGGCTCATTTCTCCCCATCTGTTTATGTTTTTTCCGGTATGATTTGTATGAAGTGTCCTTTCCCCATTGAATTGAAATGGTGTTTTTGTCAAAAATTAATGGATTATATAAAAATGAGTCTTTTCTCTGAACACTTTCATTTGTTTCTTTGATTTATAAGTCTATATTTATATTATGCTTACTGTTTTGATTGCTGTGGCTCTATGGTAATCTCTACAGCAGTGTGTTTTGTTTGGCTTTAGATTGTTTTGGCTCTTTTACATTATTTGAAGTTTTGTATGAATTTTAGAATAAACTTGTCAATTTTTCCAGAAAAATAACTATTAGGGATTCAAATGGAGTTATATTGAATTTATAGATAAATATGTTGAAAATCAATAACAAGATTGATTTTTCTAATTTTTTCATCTATTTAGGTCTTTTAACATTTCTCATTGTAATGTTTTGTATTTTTCAGGGTCAAATCCTTGAATTCTTTCTTAAATATATTATTAACCAGTTAAGTTATTTGATGATATTGTAAATAGTATTGATTCATTTTTTAATCTTATTTTTTAGTTCTTTATTGGTGGTACATAGCACTACAGTTAATTGTATACTGATATTTTACCTGTGACAATGTTAAATTGGTTATTTATTAGGTCTATTGTTTGCTTTGTAGAATTCCTTAGGATTTTTTACCAAAATAATCATGTTATCTGTGAATAACCCTCGTTTTGTTTTTTATTTCCAGTATTTATGCCTTTAATTATTTTTTCTTGCCTTATTGCACTGGCTAGGGCCAGAATATTGAATAGAAATCATGGAAGTGGACATCCTTTTTGATTTAGGTGGCACTTTCCTCCTTTTTCTTGTTAATGTGGTAAATTTTATGGATTGATTTTTCAGTGTTAAACAGAGTTTGCTTTTCTGGGATAAACTCCATTTGGTGATGTGTATTATTTTTTATATATTGCTAGATTCCACATGCTAATATTTTGTTAAGGATTTTTGTATCTATGTTCATGAGTGATTTTGGTCTCTAATTTCCTTTACACATAATATCTCTGTCAGGTTTTGGAATCAGGCTATGATAGCCACATAAAGTGAGTTTGTCTAGGACTTCTATTTTTTTCTTATTTAACTATTTGGCAAATTCACAGTCAAACCATACTGACAGGCCCATTTCTTTGTGAGAAGATTTTTTTCTTCATTACAAATTTAATTTATTTAATAGTTATAGGGTCCTTTGGGCTTTCTGTGTTTTTCTTATGTCAATTTTTATAAATTGTAATTTCCAAGGAGTCTGTTCATTTCATCTAGATTGTCTAATTTATGGTACAAAGTTGTTTATAATATATTCCTTTTTATGATTTTCATATCTATAGAATCTCTTATAACAAAATTATTTTATTCCTGATACTGATATATTGTATTTTATCTCTTTTCTTTTGAGCAGTCTTGGAAGGAGATTATTATTTTATATAATTTCCAAGGAGCCATTGTTTGGTTTTATTTTCTCTTTTTTTCTTTTTCTAATTCATTGATTTCTCTCTTACATTTATTGTTTCTCTCTTTCTACATATTTGGATTTAATTATTAAGGAGGAAACTTAGATAACAGATTGTAAACTATTTTTTCTTTTATATTATAAGAATTTAAAGCTGTAAATATTCCCTTAAGCAACAATGTAGGCGTTTCCCAAAATTAAAAAAAAAATTATTTGCATACACTTCATAATTTTTTCTTCTGATATTCTTGTAATTTTTTGGAACCATGATTATTTATGTGTGTTGATTAATTTTTGTATTTTAGGAAAATTTTCTAGGTATCTTACCACTATTGATTTCTAAATTAATTCTGTTGTGGTAATTGGTTTCAGCTTTTGAAATTTGTTGATAGTTGATAATATGTCTTTATGAACTTTCCATGTGCACTTGAAAATAATATGATTTCTGCAGTTGTTGGGTGTGAGGTTCTATAAATTGTAGTTAGCTTAAGCTTCTTTATAGGGTTGTTCATGTTTTATCTCACTGATTTTTGTTTCTTGTGATTTTTGCTTTATCATTTATTGAGATTAAGAGGAGTGTTAAAATATCCAAATAGGTTGTGTATTTATCTATTTCTACCTTTAATTCTGTCTGGTTTTGTTTCATATATCTAGAAAATCTGCTGTTAGCACATACATATTTATGGTTTTTATATTTTCCTGATGAATTGATATTTTATCATTGTGAAATGACATTCATTATCTCTTGTAATACTCCTGGCTTCGAATATCTAATACAGTGTAGCCACACCAGCTTTCTCATGTTTACTGTGAATAGTAGACGTATTCTTTTCTTTAACGTGCAAACAATCTGTGCTTTATTTTTAAATGTCTGACCCTTCTGTACTTTTAATGTTAAGTTTAGTGTTTTTATCCAGCTTTTCTAATGAAATGTATTCCAATCTCAGTATCACCTGTGGTCAGTAGCAGCTGAAATATTGGCTTAGATTGCTTAGCCTTCAAACTTTTTGCTTTCCACTGGGCTTTCTGGAGTATTTCCTATTCATATGTAGTTCATGAATCTGTCAAGTATTTGATAATAGTTTAAACTCAGACGAGGTATTCCCTCTTTTGAGGGTTTGTCCTTCTGAGATTTTTTTCCCAATTTATCTCCAGCCTTTCTGGGAGAAACTCCTTCCTCTGATACTCAAACCACTGAAGACAACAGCTTCCTGCTTGAGTTGTAGTAGCCTTGAACCTCATGCAGTGAGGTTGCCCTCAGGATGTGTAAATTTATATAGGTGAATCTTACATGGTTCCTTTCTTTCAAGAGTTATTAAGAAAGTTGGGAGGTGCTGCTCTAAGATATTTCTGTCAACAGTTCATTTCATCTATATGAATTCTTCACAGCATCAGCAGGTCAGATTGGCTTCTCTTTCAGACTGAAGAATGTTTCAGTCAAGAAATGAACATATGATTCCTTATAAATAGATATACAAATTTCCTAATCTAAGGTTCTTTCTTCTCCATTAAGTAGATTATGTTCATTTACCAAAATCTCTGGACATACATGATTGTTAACAGTCTGTTTCTATTTCTCTTTTCAAGAAGAATTTGAACTCAGATATAGGCATATGTAAAAGCTTTGTATTAAAAGTTAACTGTTTTTTAAATACTAAATTCTCACATTAATGTCTATTTTGTATTCAATATTTTTTGCATTTGACTATTGCACAGAATTTATTTTCCCCTTCCACATAAATCAAACAATCTTTATATTCTTCCTGATGGTGGCAGAAGCTCCAGAAGGCCCAGACAATTTGAAAGCAGTTTAAATGTAGTTGCTCTTTCACAAGAAATATTCTTTGTGTGTGTGTTGCAAAGTTTATTAGGTGAGGTTTATTTTTACTGTAATGAGAAAAATTACTTCTTCCTTAAAACTGAACAGTACATCTTTCCTGCAACTTGAGGGAACTTTAATCCATAGCATATGTTAAATATAAAAACTGGTTATGAAATTCCCACTTATATGTTGTATTCATCTTCTCCCAGTAGACATAAACTAAGAGTTTCCCCTTGATTCAAGTTACCTATGACTGTCCCAATTCTCTTGCTGACAATGAACTAAGAAATACCCTTTAAGTTTAGAAGGAATTGACATAATTTGACTTGTACTCACTATCTGCAGGCAAACACCCCTGTAATCACCTGCCCTGAGGCGGATCTGGGTTTTAGTAGAGCAATGGTAGATTTCTCTCTTCCATATATGGAAATATTTATTGTAATCCACAGCTTCAAGGTCTAGGCTTTGACACGTTTTTCCAGTATTTCCAGTTTTTCAATGTCAATTTTCTGATCTTCTACTATGGACAAGACATCATGTTAGGTTTTGAAGTTTTTTTTTAAAAAGTCCATTCTTTTTCTGAATGTATTAGAAGGAGGATAAATGGATTCAGTCACAATATATAACAATAAGAATCTTTAATAGATTTGTATAGCTAAACAATATAAAAGAATATTATAACAGTTCAGAGGTTCTATCTGAAAAGAAAATGGTACTGGGAAAGCATCCAGAGATGTGGACACGTGAGTTGTTTCTTGAGAGCTGAGTGTGTTTTGTCAGGTGAAGGAGTAGTTTGGATTCACTGTACATTTAGAAAATAGGGTGAGAAACCACGGATACCCAGTGCTTCCAAAGGACATTGGTATGCTTAGAAAAGAGATGGGAAGGAAAGGTTTAAGCTATACTTTCAAAGTCATCAAATGCCATGCTAAAGAGTTTAGAACTTCTGCAATCATGGAAAGCAGATGAAGATTTTTGAATTAGTGGGAAATAATATCAAGGGCTATAGTTTTAGCGGTAACTCTGACAGCACACCTGAAATATCTACTAATGGGGTGAGAGACTCAACTTGGGGTATCCAATTGGATGGCTACAGATAAAAGGTGTGACACTTTCAAAGTTTGTTCTGTGGCATATAAGTCTCACTTGATTAGAAAGGGATTTCAAATAAAATTGTAAAGCCTTACATATTTGTTTCTTTCCTCAAAGTTTATGATACATCCCTAGAAACTGAAATATCTCAGAAGACTTACAGTTAAGATATAGGTCCTATGTTCTTTAACTTATTATTTCCTAAGCTTATTTCACCATGGCTCTTAGTGAGGACTTTCATAAATGTTGAGGCTGTAGTGAAAATACCGCTCTATCCAACACAATGATAGAACTCACTGATTAATGCAGCATGTGCCAGACACATGTCAGACTTGATCAACATGCACTGTGTCCTTTATTCCTCACAATAACCCTAGTCGTTTATAAAGCACACACTACTGTGTTTCACACTACTGTGAGAAAACCGAGGCTTCTAGAGAGGAGATAGTTTTCAAGGGTTATAGAATTAACAAGCAGTGGGGCCAGAATGTGAACCCAAACTTAACCACAGTTCTCTTAATAGATACATGATTCTGTCTCCTTCTCCTTTTACCCCAACTTGTGCTCTTGGGGGGAAAAATGTGGAAAGAATTTCTTTTAGAAAGAAAGGATCTGAAACCTGTTCATTTACAGTGAAAACACCACTAGAAAATAACAGGATCCTAAACATTTTTGCCAATTACTTTGCCATTTTTTTTATCACCTAAAGAACACTTTGGAACATTTCTTTGACTAGGTAAAAGAATTTGTCTTCTTTCTTACCTACTACTATATTGAAGTGTCATATTGAAACCATCTTAATGACCAATATCACTCTATTTGCTTTCAATGTTGGGAATGTCCCAAATTTGATATTTATTCTTTTATGCTATGCTTATACTTCCAGGCAAATTTTAGTAGCTGTTGGCTCAGTGAAGTAACTATGTGACTATTTGTTTATTTTCAAAGTTTTTGACATCCCTATAGTCTTTTCCATAGAATAAGTCTAAAACAATATAAGAGTATTTATCAGTAATTTATTGGATAAATTATCTTCATGATTGGGAAGTTATCATGGAGAAACAGGGAACTAAGGATTCAAAACTCACTGTTATCAGTCCAGGAAAACAGAATAGTTGTTAAATATGATTACATTTGAACTCTACTGTTTTCCCATTTATGGTTACCAGGAACTGTTAGAAAAACACCACAACACTAATTGTTAAAATGTATCCTGTGATTTTAACAACAACATTAAGCAAAATGTTAAATCATTTTTCTTTCACATCTCATAGAGAGCTCATCGGGAATCAAAGCGAGAGATGTGCATTAAGTATAGATATATTAAAACATGAGGCAGCCAAACCTGAGAGTTCTGTTGGGTGATGTTTCCAATGTCAGGATATCTCAAGGATCCTTCTTTTGTCAGTAAATATATCAGAAACATTGATGTCTGTGCTGAAAGATGATCAAGTTTGGTGGGGGTCTGGGTACAGGCTTAAGACATCTTGGTGCATCTTGGCAGTTTCCACGTTTAATGAGGGCTTGTGCATTTGTCCAGAAATGTGTTCTGCCTGCATCTTGCACTGTTCATCACTTGCCTCGCCCTAGGGGATTTCTGTCAGTAACAGTTAAACCACTGGCAGTTAAGTATTCCCCATCAACCTGAAGCTATTTTGGGGCAGGTCCTTGACACAGTATTGCAGAATTCCCACTAATAATCCTTTCTTTTTCCATTAATTATGACATTTTCTCTGAGTGTTCCCTGTACTCTTCTCTAGCATACACACATGCGCACACATACACACCGTATTCAAAGGAAAGATGGTAACGGCAGTAGACGAGGCTTTATTCTTTAGGTTGAAAATAAGAATGCAAGTTTTTTCTTAACTGAAATTGAAGATGTTACTTAAAAATAACACAACTAAATTAATAATCTAAATCTTCTCTAAATAGTCAATTCTCTAAAAGCTTGAGTTCCTGCTTCGGCCCTCACCCCAGGTTCTGAGTAAATATGCTTGAAAACATTTCAACCTTTCTCCATTCTCTCATAGATGTTCCCAAATTCGTATTATAAGTAAGGTAGTTTATAAGTTCTTTTTTTTTCCTTTTTATTTCAAAGAAGAGAATTTTAGCTATGCCAATAATTTTCAAAAATTTGTTAGGCTCAGTGCGTTCCTATGTGATCAAAATCACAATTAAGGGGGCTTCCCTGGTGGTGCAGTGGTTGAGAGTCCACCTGCCAATGCACGGGACACGGGTTCGTGCCCCGGTCCGGGAAGATCCCACATGCCGCAGAGCGGCTGGGCCCGTGAGCCATGGCCGCTGAGCCTATGTGTCCAGAGCCTGTGCTCCTCAACGTGAGAGGCCACAACAGTGAGAGGCACGTGTACCGCACACACACACACAAAAATCACAATTAAGTTAGTGACTAAAAAGGAGTAGATGCTTTATCCTTTTCTACTGAGCATAGTGAAAATGTGCCCTTAGTCATTTGCATTTGTCCAGCCCTAGAAATATGAGGGATTTTATCTGAGTAAAATGTGAAAAAAGTCTAATTTTTGTGTCTTCAGATGTTCATTAGGCCAATCTCGTACCTCTGAGCTATTAAGCATTAAATGAAGAGATGTCTCTTCTATAGTCATACTTATCCAGGGATTTCAAGGAGAAAACAATTTTAGTTTATAGAATAGAATCGTATTACTTCTTCAAATCTAAATCCAATGCTTAAAATATCGTTCCTTTTGTTACCCTGTGACACAAAACACTCTATCTTGTGGAAAGACTAGCACTAGCTGAATGGATTGAATAAAAAGACAAAAATAGTTTAAAATACCTCAGACTCAAATAAATGTGGTAATATTATAAATGGACTCCAATCAGAATATTTCTAAGATGACCATTAACAAAGCATATCATTGGGATATCACCTGCTATGGGCATATACTTCAATTAAATTGGTGAAAAATATTGTTGTCTCACTGCTGGTGAAATTGCATGTGATATCTTGCAAGGAAAACTTCTTTCAGTAGCACTCCGCTTTCTGCTTTGGAATCCATTTACCTTCTGCCCATGCTTAGAGAAAGAAAAATCAGTAGCTGTGTTTTAAGGCATTTGGTTAAGGTAGTAGAAGCCAAGTCCAGAATCAGATTGCGTCATGAGATAAGGGTTTGGTTCATGAGGTCTCCTCTTTTATTTAGAAGGTAATTGGCAGGGTTTTACAATGAAAAATAACTCATTAGCAAAGTGATGTGGAACTTCAAATTCAAGTGCTAATTGTTTGAGAATTTAAGTCAGATGAGATGATACGACTTTTTTTGCATCCTCTTTTGGTCAGTAGACATTTAACCGTTGTTTGTATTATTATTTTTAACAATCTTTACTTCTCAGTGGAAATTAACCTATCGTCTGGTTAAGAGAGAAGCATCTCAATTTTGCTGATTTTGTATTCATTCAACCCCAATTCGGTACCATAGATCCTTTCAGTTTCACACTCACGTACTACATCAGTGACTTATATGAACATCTGTGTAACTCCAAAGCAGAGAGTTTCTTTTCTTTTTCTCTTTTTTGGCCAGGTCTTACAGACTGGCCATTGCTAAGTGTCTTTTTGTTTCTGTATTATAGTAGCCCAGGTGTGCTGCTTAAGGGCAGGCACTGTGTGTTTATATCTGTATCCTCAGTGATTGTCCAGTGCCTGGCCATGGCATGAAGAAAAGAAGGGAAGGAGGGGGTGGGGGAAGGGAAGGAGGAAAGGAAGGAAGGGAGAGAGGGAAGGGGCAGGAGGGAGGGAGGAAGGAAGGAGGGAGGAAGAGAGAGAAGGAAAAAGTAACTTTTTTCTTTTCTTTTCTCCAGTTTTACTGAGATATAATTGAGATGTAACATTATGTATCACCTGAAACAGCTATACAACATAATGGTTTAATAAACATATGTATTGCAAAATGCTCACCCCAATGCCTTTTGTTAGCAGTCACCTCACATAGTTATAACACTCTTGTTAGCTATTGTCACCATGTAGGAGCCTTTTTTTTTTTTTTTTTTTTTTGCGGTACGCAGGCCTCTCACTGCTGTGGCCTCTCCCGTTGCGGAGCACAGGCTCCGGACACGCAGGCTCAGCGGCCATGGCTCACGGGCCCAGCCTCTCCGTGGCATGTGGGATCTTCCCGGACCGGGGCACGAACCCGCGTCCCCTGCATCAGCAGGGGGACTCTCAACCACTGCACCACCAGGGAAGCCCAGGAGCCATTTTTATTGATTGTTATTGATCTCAAATATTTATGGAAGTCCAAAATCGAAAATACAAGTAGCAAGTTTTAAGGATAATCTTGCTAAATCTTCAGAAGAGTAGAAATATAATGAAGATATAACATTAAGCCAAGCACTTCTGATTTTGGCAAAACTCTCCCCGATTTTTCAGAGTACAAGGGCTAGTCATAAGGATCCCCTTTTTACTCCATCATTCTTATCCCCTTACCCTTTCACCGCTTTCATATTCTCGACCACTTCATTTGCAGAAGAGTCCGATGGGAGTAATAGCTTCTGTCACAAGAAGTGGGAGGAATATGATGTAATGCTCTGTGTAATTTTGTTAAACCCACTTAGCACCTAATCCACTCAAGTCAAAGCTGGTATTGGAGTTATCACTCACTAGACTGGCTTTGTGCACGGAGCAATTCAATACCCACACATCTTCACAAATTACTGGTACGCATCCTCAGACATTGGGCTGTGACAGCTGAAAAAGATACCTCTTCAACTCCTAATTTTCTATATTTTTATTTCATTCTTAACACCTCTTTGCAGACAATTAGTTTTTTTCTCTCTTTTTCTTTCTCGGACTATTTTAAATTAGCCCATTTCAGGCTGATGAATGAGCCAAGTTACAGCCCATAAAGAAATCACTAGCTGAATGCTAAAATGGTGCTCATTGCTAGAATGCAATGGAACACATTTTATTCTCAGAGGCAAGCATTTGGAATACTCACTTTTATACATTTTCAAACCAATTTATTTGAGTAAATGTGGGCTATATATTGCACATTACTTAAGAACTGTCTAAAGACCTAGAAGGTGACTGGAAAACCTTCTGGGTAAGTTTCTCACTTTTAAAAATATGTTTAACCTTTTTTATTTTTTTTTTATTATTATTATTTTTTTTTTGCGGTACGCGGGCCTCTCACTGTTGTGTCCTCTCCCGTTGTGGAGCACAGTCCCCGGACGCGCAGGCTCAGCGGCCATGGCTCACGGGCCCAGCCGCTCCGTGGCATGTGGGATCTTCCCAGCCCGGGACACAAACTCATGTCACCTGCATCGGCAGGCGGACTCTCAACCACTGCGCCACAAGAGAAGCCCTGTTTAACCTTTTTTTAATGTGTCTTATCACTTTGTAGTTTTGCTTTCTCTAGTGCAGAATGTGATTCTTACAAAGATTCACAGTGAAAAATAATTAATAAAACTTTGAATGCAAAGGGAAAAAAATTATATTGGTAAAACATTTGTTTACCTGCCTCACTAGATACTTTTGCTCTCTCCAATGAAATAACCTCTCTTCCTTGACTGCTGACCCTGCTGGTTAAAACAAGTACAGGCATGCTATTTCTAGGCATTGTTTTAGAATAGTGAGATCTCCTATACCCAGCATAGTCTGCAAAGTTGTTCACATATTCAAATATTCCAGACACCTAAAGCACCTCTCCTTAGAAGCAGAGCTAAGCATTTTAATGGGGATCCTTCTGAACTGTGTCAAACATTACATTGGTTTATTATTATTATTATTATTATTATTTTAAACAGAGAGTGCTAAGATAAGTGCCTCTTTTCTTGACTCAGAGCCATCATTATGACCAGCCATCATTATATTCTGTGACATTAGAGTAATGCCTTCATAAGTTTTTGAGGCCCTTTCTCCTTTTCCTAAGCCATAATCATGGCAATACTTCTTCATGTTCCCCATTTTTCCTGTCAATGGCTGTCTTCTAATCTGCTAACAGTATTTTAAATACACCAGCCTAAACAGCTGCTTTTCCTTCTTGCCTTTGTCGTAAAACTCATGGACTTTGTGATAGATATTTTCTCTTCACCAAGAATTTTTGTCTATTTTAGTTCTGTGACCGTGTCCTGGAAGGGATTTATTACCACTAGTAATATATCTGTTGAAGTGGGCAATTTGGGCAGGTCCACTCTGAAAAAAGAGAAATATCAAAGAGTCCACTCCAAACCAGAAACTTTGAGGTTCCAAAGAATATCTAACAGGAGACATTTTTTCCTAATTTGAGCAGAAGTAAACATGAAGTCAATTTTGCTTCTACAAGGTTTCACAGCATGTCATTCCCATAAATTTAAACATCATTCTAAAGTCCTTGTATAATAATCTAAGAATTTACCCATGTGAAATGTTATGGATGTTTATTTATGGTATGAGATTTTTGTTTCATGATCTCAAAATGTAATAAAAATAATAATTTCTGATTCATATACTTATTTCTCTATTCATCTGTCTTGAGTATACAGAGTTCTAAAGAACACTGAGTGATTTTATTTAACAAAGTGACTTCATGTTGAACAGTATTATCACATTTTACACACATACAAAACCTATGCTGTACAGCAGGGGTCCACAATTTTTTTTTCACTAAAGGGCCAAAAAGCAAGTATTTTTGTCTTTGTGGGACATACACTCTCTGTTGCAACTACTCAAATCTTTAGTTGTAGACATAGATAATTAGTAAATTATCTAAAACTTTGTAGACCCTGAAATTTGAATTTTGTGTAATTTTTATGTGTCATGAAATATTCGTCTTCTTTTTACTCTTTTCAACCACTAAGAATGCTAATCTTTTTTAGCTCACAGGCCATATAAAAATTAATCTACAAGCCTGATTTGGCCCAAGGGTGAGTTTCTCTATCCCTACTAGAGAGGGCTTTCACAGTAGTGGAAATGGCAATATGAACATTTCAAGGATTTGAGAAGTTTTCATGTAACATCAAGCTTCTAGTGAAAGGCTGAAATGTTTGGTAATTGGTTATGTCTACATATATTGATAATTTTTAAATTGAAAATCCTAGGATATTTTACAGAGTTTTTTGCTTATTTGTTTTTGTTCTGAGGATAGCTTAGACTAGAACTTCTCAGAATTTAATGTTGCGTGGGACATTAAACATTGGCATCCTGTTAAGAGGCAAAAGGCAATTCTGATGTGGGGCCTGAGCCATTCCCAAAAGGCTCATACACGCTGCCAATGTTGCTGGTTCTCCAGCCACACTTTGAGTAGCTAGGGCATAGGCAGCAGTCAAGAAAGCCCATTTTGGGGGCTTCCCTGGTGGTGCAGTGGTTGAGAATGTGCCTGCTAATGCAGGGGACACGGGTTCGAGCCCTGGTCTGGGAGGATCCCACATGCCGCGGAGCAACTAGGCCCGTGAGCCACAACCACTGAGCCTGCGCGTCTGGAGCCTGTGCTCCACAACAAGAGAGGCCGCGATAGTGAGAGGCCCACGCACCGCGATGAAGAGTGGCCCCTGCTTGCTACAACTAGAGAAAGCCCTCGCACAGAAACGAAGACCCAACACAGCAAAAGTAAATAAATTAATTAATAAACTCCTTAAAAAAAAAAGAAAAAGAAAAAGAGAGCCCATTTTGACCTGATAAGTGATAATGAGTCTGCATGGAGGACTTGAAATGAAATGCATAGCTCTTGAAAAATAAAAGCCAAAAGGTTTGAAAAAAATTTAATAACATGTTAAAATTATATGAATGGCTTTAAGAATTGCCCTAAAAGCTCAGGCTACTTAACTTGCTAAGTACCAAATATTCTGGGCACTACCAAAAAGATCACTTTCAGGCAGACCACATTCATCTTAACTCTTCAAATATTTTTCACCACTTGGTAGATTATTTAACACTTACCAAAGTAATGAGCAATTCAGTAACAGCTATAAATAAAGTAGAAGGACTATTAAAAATTGATATGTACTCTGTAGACTTACATGTTGCACTTACTGTGTTCACACATAAATGTGCAAGTATGCATCATGTTTAAAATGCATTTGGTTAGAGGATTTCTAATGCCAAGTTTCAATCCCATGCAAATGAAAGGGGCTGAATATATAAACCTGTCAAAATCATGATTTTAATGGAAATGTCAAGATACTTCTGAAAGCCAATATAATAATCCCTTTTATGCAATGCTAGGAAGGAGGCTATGATCCTAAAAGAACTAACCTGTCACCCTGCACTATACATTTCATCCTATTACCATCCTTAGCTCCATTATCTAAATGACCAAGCACTCCTTCAATTCTAGGGCAAGTGATGTCATGACATGACTATCATCATATTTATACCTCATAAAATTAGAAAGGTTATTAAACATAATTTGACCTTTGGCATACTCTAACAGAATCCTGATCTTTGCTGTTTTCTTTCTTTTCCTCCTTTCCCCTCCTTCATTCACTCCCATCTCTCATTTCAGTTCTTTATACTCTCTTTTTTTTCCCTTCTGAAATAAGCTGTTTCCCCACTGACACTGACATCAAGTTGCATGACTAAATCTAGGATTTTGTAAAATGCAGTTTTTATTCCAGTGCTTCCTAATTATTCTTCAGAGCTACCACTCAAGAGAGGGAAGTTACCTCCATTCAAACCTACATTCAATGTTAAGTACATTTGCCCTTGAAAATTTTCTAAAGCAATGGGTGATGTGAGGTCTGAGGTGTCTCACTGTTTCACAGTTATTATTGTCTTTAACTAGCTGGTACTGCAGGACAGAAGGTTATTAGCTATGTTTATATTTGTTAGTTGGCTCTGATCAAAACATATTCAAGGAACAGATGCTTTGAGATGGACAAAGGTCATGCATTTGGTATGTTGGACAATTGAGAAGGAAAGATTATTTGTCAGAACCTTTATAGACTTCTACACTGTAAAATGACCTACTCTCTAGCATTTTAAGATTCTTTTAAATAGATTAAGCAGAAGCGATTGTATTTTGCAAATGCTTTAATATAAGAGCAATGAGCTTCTTTGTTATATATACATGTTTTATATATATATATTCCTATCTTTGGAGTTCAGTGTTAATTTATCTTGTCCTGCATGCATATGGTTCTATAAAACCTTTTCTGTTCCAAAGCTTTTTCAATACAGAATCTTAACTTTCAGTCCCCTCTAGCATGTTTGTTAGTTTTTAGCATTCTCTGAGCTTCCTTTTTAAGGTCCCCAATGACAGTGGTTCCCAACTGCGGAGACATTTTCACAATTAATTTTCCATTCAAGAAAGTAGTCTCTTAACCCAACTCACAGCTTCCTGTTTTCAGTTTGATATATTATGTCATTTATTTACACTCAGTATCTGTGTATTGAATACCTACTGCATGGTGAAAAAGCATAGTTCCCCCTTCAAGAAATTTGTAGTTTGGAAGGTATATGGGCCAGAGAATAGATAATAAAAATATGATGTGATATGCTAGTTTTTAAATCCATGAATCAATCAATACATATTTTTGAAATGAAAACTAGGGACAATCATCAAGCCTTTATTAGACATAGATACAGATGTGGATATAAATACAGACACAGGTAGAGTTATTGGCCCCAAAGAGATTGGAAACTAGTAGGAGAAAAATAATAATGTAAAGGGAAAAACTTGTTCTAAGATATTATATGATAACTGTCATCTATTCTTAATAGAGGCAGAAAGTCCATCGGAAATTAATCCTTTTCTAGTAAGAATTCTTTTCATATCTTGTGTTCAATATTGGTAATACTGTTTTATTCTTTGGCCCATATTTGCTTGATCGCAGAATAAATGATTTATCTCCTTATGTGTTTTAAGAGTTGACCACAAAAATCACTATTTCTTTGGTCTTTCTTTATGTACTTTCTTTAATTTGCCTCTATTTTTGTGAAGAATGGTTGTGTTGGTCTGTTCAGGCTACCAATACAAAATACCGTAGACTTCATGTTTTAAAAAAATAGAAACTTATTTTCTCTCTGTTCTGGAGGCTACAAGCCTCAGATCAAGGTGCCAGCTGATTCACTTCCTGGTGAGGACACCCCTCCTGGTTTGTAGGTAGCTGACTTCTCACTATGTCCTCACATGGCCCTTCCTCCTTGGTGTGTGAATGCAGAGAGAGAGAGAGAGCTCTGTGTTTGTTCTTATACAGACACTAATCCATGAAATCAGGACCCTACCCTATGGCCTCATTTAAACTTAATTACTTCCTTAGAGGCCTGTCTCCAAATACAGCCACCAGCCATACTGGGGATTACAGCTTCAACATATGGATTTTTGAGGGATACAAATATCCAGTCCATCATAGTGATCAAAATATTTAAACTCTGCTTAATATTTATAGTCTCAATAATTAAACTTCCCAGAATCAAAACAAAATGTCATATTCCAGTTTTGTGTTTCCATTACATATAGGCCTGTTGCTAACAATCCACATTCTGGTAGATAAAAATACTAATTATTAATAGCAAAGCATACACCATGCAGCAACGTCCAAAGAATATGAATCTCTGAGTCAATAGAGATCACAGATGTGTGTTATGTCATTTTACCAATTAGACAAACTAAGCAAGAAATTTATCATCTGTATTGACAGAAACTAAAATACATAATTTTCATACATACATGTTCATTAAATATATTGTGTTTTGCCTCATTCTACATATTTTGCGCTAAGTATATTCTTATTAAAGTTCATACTTGGATTAGTGTCTGATGGATGAAGTTACCAAATTCATATTCAGTCATTTCACAGCTTTGTAGTTCTAATCAAATAACAGTGGTCTTATGTAGGCTAAGATAATCATTATTACTCACAAAAGAACTAGAAACACACTTCATATCAAGATGGTACTATTTATTTTTCTGTGTTTGGTCATAATCTCTTATTTTAACTTTAGCCATAACAGACAGACAGACAGACAGACAGACAGACACACACACACACACACACACACACACTCCTTGCCAAATGGCTGATTTATTATTGAACTTCTAAAATTTATCTAATCTTAATATCCTGGGAAGACAACAACAACAAAAAAAAACAAAAAATGAGAGTGTAAGTACACTGTTTCTTCTATAAAAAAAGCATGAGTGTTTTGGGCTACCCAATTAGTCTTTCTGCCTCCTGTCTCTCTGCTTAGTAATTTACTCACTGTCTTTCTTTCAAAGTAGTCATCCTGTATCACTGCTCTTTTTTTTCCTATTTTTTTTATTGTGTTAAAATACACATAACAAAATTTATCCTCTTAACCATTTTTAAGTTTCCAGTCAGTGATATTAAACACATTCACATTGTTGTACCTCCATCACTACAATCCAATCCCAAAACTCTTTTCATCTTGTAAAACTGAAAAATATACTATTAAACAATAACTCCATATTCTCGCATACTCCCAGAAAACACCATTCTACTTTCTATCTCCATGATTCTATGTACTCTAAGTACCTCATATAATTGGAATTATATAGTAGTTGACTTTTTCTGAGTAGCTCATTTCACTTAGCATAATGTTCTCAAGCTTCATCCACATTGTAGCATATTACATAATTTCCTTCCTTTGTAAGGCAAATTAATATTCCATTGTATGTATGTACCACATTTTGCTTATCCATTCATCCATTGATGGACACTCAGGTTGCTTCCATGCTTTAGCTTCATTGTGAATAATTCTGCTATGAACATGGGTGTACAAATATCTCTTCAAGACCCTGCTTTCAATTCTTTTGGATATACAGTTTTTCTTTGATATCCACTAGGAATTGGCTCCAGGAGCCCCTTGGATACCCAAATCCTCGAACAGTTAAGTATAGTCAGCCCTCAGTATCCACAGAGTCAGAAACCATGGCTATGGAGGGCTGACTAGATACCTAGAAGACGAATTGCTGGGTCATATGGAAATTGTATTTTTAATTTTTTCGAGGAACCTCCATACTGTTTCCCACAATGACTATACCATTTTACACCCTCATCAACAGGGTACAAGTGTACTGGTTTCTCCATAACCTTGCCAACACTTTTTTTCTCTTTCTGTTTTTGTTTTTTGCATTTTGTTTCTTTTTTTTTTAATAGTAGCCATTATAATGGGTGTGAGGTGGTTATAACGCAGCTTTGTATCATGTTATTCTATTGCTCAAAATGCTTCTGTGGTTCTGCATTACTTTGAGATACAAATGCATAATTTTATATACTGTCAACAACAAAGCTTTTAGAGTTGCATTCCCCACTGCTATATGTAAAGCCCCTTGCAATTTTATTGGTATCTGCATTATCTCCTAAACTTTTTACATATATCTCCTCTTATATGCATGCTATTTATTGCAAGATTTCTTCCAAGTGGCACATCTCTTTCCACCTAACACAGTGTTTCTCTAGGGAGCAATACTGGCATTTGGGGCAGAAGAATTTTTTTCCTCTGCAGAATTTTCCTGAGGCTTTACAGAACATTAAGTATCCCTGGTCCTTGCCCATCAAATGTCAATAGAACGGTTCCATTATAGTGACAACCAAAAATGTCTCCACAGATTTCCAAGCACCACTGTTCAGGACTGTTTTGGTCATAAGTAGCAGAGAATTTCAATTTGACTTAAGCAAATAAGTGAGTGTATTAGCCAGTGGAACTGAAAAAATCGTGGGAAGGTTTATGACTTCAGGTGCATATGGACTTAACTAATGTCTAAAATATTTGTTCTCACTCTGTATAACTGTTCTACTGTCCAGTTTATTTGGAGATGGGCCTTCCCCTTAGGTCAGCTTAAAGTAATATCACATTTATATCTTCATAGCTCTACTTCAAGCAGAGGAGAACTTGTCCCGTTCCCAATCATTCAAGCAAATATTCTATTCAGGTTCTGAGTTATATTGGTTAAGGTTATGATCTTTTATAAGTGTATCACCTTGACCAGAGAAGGATAGCATTTTTTTTGCACATTCCTAGGGCCTAGGGTAGAATATGAACTACCATTTGGAGACAGGTAGTCCACCAAAAAAATGTAAGGTACTATTACCAGAAGAAAGACTAATGGATTTTGGGGTGGCAAAATAACAAGAAAAGACCTATCAAAAATATTAGTTACTTAATCTTAGTCAAAGAATTTCAATTCTGAGCCTCTTCTCCAAATCACTAAAATGTAAATAATGACAACTACCTTGTAGGTAGATAGTGTGAGATTGAACATGGAAAGTATCTCATAAGATCTGGAACATCAGTGCTTAAGACAGGTCTCATTCCCTTGGAATTCCCCTCTAATGTGCTAGTCAGGCATGGTTTTTAATACAATTAATAATTAATAGGCATAAGAATCACCCATTCAGGTCAGGGAACATGACCTGTCAAAATGGATCTAAGCCAGTACACCACACCATTGTATACAGCTGCTTATCAGATTTGGTACCAGTAAAATCCTTCAGGATTAATTCTATCTCACTCACTCATCTCTCTCTGTCCTTCTAATCTGTGGTGGAACTTCTAGTGATTTCTGTCCAAAATCTTTTAGCACCAAAGACTCCTTTTTTTTTTTTTTTTTTTTTTGGTACACGGGCCTCTCACTGTTGTGGCCTCTCCCGTTGCGGAACACAGGCTCCGGACGCGCAGGCTCAGCGGCCATGGCTCACTGGGCCCAGCCGCTCTGCGGCATGTGGGATCTTCCCGGACCCGGGCACGAACCCGTGTCCCCTGCATCGGCAGGCGGACTCTCAACCACTGCGCCACCAGGGAAGCCCCCAAAGACTACTTTTATTATCCCTACCCCTCTGCATTCATCATTTTAACTATTTTGTCTACATGATACTTGCATTTGTTGTGTAAAACCTGTTTTTAATCATTCAGTTTCTTGTTTAAATAATGAAAGACATATGCTTGTTAGAGCTGTATGAACACCTATTTCATATAATTTCTGCCTAAAACAGTGGCATGCACAGAAGATAGCCTGCACTCATTATACATCATAAACCAGAGAGACACTGGGGACTCTGGTTGAAAATGGTTGGGTGTATAGAGCTGCACACACTAAACCCATCTACTCCTCAAAATTCCAATGGGCTCTGTGCACATGGATGAAAAAACACTGACACTGGATAAAGATTATGGTTTTTACAGTTAGATACCTAGCTTTGAACTAAATGAGATGGGTCACCTTGAATAAGTTTTTTCACCTCACTGATCATTAGTTTCTTCATCTATAAAATAGAAATGATAATCCTGAGTTTTCAGGGAGAATATGAAAATTGGAAATCTATCTACCAAAATTCCTGACAAGTAACCATTCAGAAAATGAATCTTATCATTTTATGAAGGTGATGGTTTCTGTGACATCTCTGCTACCTTTGTCGATCAGTTAGCCCTTACCTTTGTGTCTTTCTTGCCACTCAGTTTATTCTTTTTGTGTCCATGGGCTCTTGTTCTCTGCCTTCTCTCCCACAGTTCTGTACAGGCATTAAAGTATGGATGAATGAATGCATGAACAAAGGAGGTTTGTTAAGTAGACCTTTGAAAATGAGAATGGAAATGCTTAGGGGAATCTTACATGAGACAGATACAGCTTTAGGAAATTTTGTATACCTAAGCTTAAGGTTTCTTCTCTACACAACAAAGAAAAACTTCAGATTTTTTCCAGAAATTCAAAAAATAAGTTACATCTAATTTTCAAAATTTTGATAATTTTAGACAAAGTTGATATTTTTACTAAAGCCTGTTTAATGCTAAATCTTCATAACAGATTCTGGTATGTTGGAGAAAGGTTTGAAATAAGAGCCAGAAATGCGTGTCTGAGTCTGCCACTTCAATTCAGCATTTTCAGCTTTAAAACAAAGTGGTTGGACTAGGTAATCTTTTGGATGCCATTATTAATAGATTCTATGATTCTTTGCCAAGATATTGAAAGTACTTTTCAATGCATTTCCAAGTGGACATGCTCAGTGGAAAACAGAACATTCACAAAATATATCAGGATCAGAGCAACTTTTTTTTTTTTTTTTTTTTTTTATGATCCAAACAAAGGCATGAAAGGGCTACTATTCTTTGGAGCTCAAATTCTATTGAAATAAAAGTAAGCAAAATATATAATATGATATAAAGAACATAAATCAGAGCAATGTGATAGAGTGAGTGACAATGGCCAAACTAGTTGAGTGGCCCAGGAAAGTCTTTCTGAGGATGAGAAATCTGAGCTATGCTTGGAAGGAAGAAAAGGGTCCAACCATGCAAGGATTGATGGTGGGGAGGAACGTTGCAGGAGAAGGACCTACAAACAGCAAGTCCTGGAGGCTCCCTGGGCCTGGCATGTTAGAGCCAGAGAACAAGAAGGCTATTTAGAGTATAGTAAGACAAGGAGTGTGGTGGGAAAATAAGTTAGATGAGTTAGATAGTATCTAGCTCCTAGAGAGTTTTATAGATCACAGAGCTGCAAGAGTTTAGATTTTTGGATTTTATTCTAAGTGCTCTAGGGAGTGATCATATCAGATTTATGTTATAAAGCCCTGCTGTGTGAAAAATTCAAATTCCTAAAAGCTAGAATATTTTTTTAAGATGGTGAGGTCCTGATTCAAATAAAAAGAAACTGTTGTCAAAGAATGATTTGGTATTAAACATCTCTTCCAAGTATCTGCAGCTATTTTATTTGCACACCCTCATCAGTACTCAAGGAACAGGTTATAACGTCATTTAAGGAGTCGGTTCCTGGCTGGCATAGCAATTGTCGACATGTTTGTGCATTCCCGTTGTTTTTCAAATTACGTTTTATACCAGGGGAGATTGCACACAGTAAATGTCAAGGATTCACTAGGGACATTACAGTTGCTGAGGCATGAAGCTAATAGGTATTTGTCTCATTACTGTCAGCCGGTCAACTTTATTCCATGGATGGCAAGGGCTCATAGCTCTTAGGAGATGTAGTTACAAACGACCTTTGAGAAGTCATGGGGACCACAACCTCCAAAATTCACAGTAGTGTCATGTCATTAACAAGTAACTAGAGAAATGATATTCAAAGACTTTTTGATACTTGACTTCGTCATAGAAGCATGTGTGTTTGTGGGGGGGGGTCACCTTTTTTCAACTCTGCTTCTTTAAACCTCAGGTTGAGGACAACATAGAGCATTTGAGTGGGCAGTTTAATCCACTCCTGTGGTTTCCATATTGCCCAGGAGTTTTCCTGAGGTAAACATGTTTTGCACGATCATCAGGCTGTTAATGGTCTTTTGCTTCAATAGTTCCAAGAAACAGAACTCAAAGTCTTTTCTCAGTTTTGCATCAATTCTGAAAGAATTTTCTACAAGGGATTTAGCATTTAGAAGCATGTACAGGTGACTTTTCTTAATTTTGCTAGGACATATTCATAATCATAGGGCTTAGTATATCATAAGCCTTCAAAGAATAATCATTGGTGATGAGTATTAGACTTATAAATAGTGTGAGGGATATCTTCAGATGCTTCTGCTTACTTCCATCCTGTTTAAATGCATTGCTAACGGACTTCTCCTCTATTCCATGCCCTCCTCTTTGACCGTGACTTCACCACCTATATAGGGGAGATTATAGGCCGAGGTATTTGTAGCATTTGCCAGTGTTCTTGGTATAAATATTCTACCATGACTGATAACACATAGCTGGCAAGATTCCTAAAAATTTTACAATCATAAGGTAGGCAGAAGAGATAAGAAAAATATCTGGCAGGATTACTCCTCATGAAATTTCCAGGACAAAGTATAGGAAGCTGTGGAGGAGAATGCTCCCAAAGAATGCATAAAGGGAAGGACAACTAATATGACCCGAGCAGGCAGAATGAGGGTGGTCCCTTGAACGGTAAAGGATTCACGCAGGGCATTGGCTAGGTTCCTTTGTAGCTTTCTGTTGGTAACTCTGGTGACTGCCCACTCAGGCAGGGACTGGGCATTCTCTCAAAGCCAGCTCCACTGTGGTCTCTCCAAAGCTGGGTGGCTGCACTGGTCTCCCTTCTCATGCCCCCTCTGTCTTCTGGTATCATAACCATTTAGTCTTTTGCCAGTTAATGTTTATAGTTAAGTTTTTGCCTTAGTCTTTCATAATGAGACTCCAACTACTCTCATATCCCCCCAAAACAATACCCAAGTGCTTGCAAATTAAAATATGTATTTTTTCACAATTTTCACAAGTATTTTCCCTGATAAAGATTGAAAGAGCCTACTTTCAGAAGCCAAAACCTCATTATTGACTCATCTTTCTCTTTACTTTCCTTCTATGTCAATTCTTTTCTTCCCTGAGGTAAAAGGTGATTGTGATCAAATAGGAGAAATGTGTGGGAGACCACATCATTTGATACTCCCAGATAGTATCTTGCTACCAGTAAAAAGTTGGTCACCCAAATCTTTTCTATATTTTACATGTGGTGTTTTGGCACACTGTCAGAGAAAAAGTGGCTTAAATCTTGCATAACTAGATATCAGAATAACCATGCCACCCAATGAATAGCTACCTTACCTCAACCAAAATTTAGGTTACTATTTACAGGAAACATGGCTCCTTGACACGCTATCAGTCATGGTTCCAGAGCTCACAATCATCATCACTAATCAATGCCAACATTACTTTTTACTGAGCTAAGACTCAGCCTCAGACTTTCTGTCAACACATTAGTTACAGTAAACCTCATGAATCTGGCACTGGATATGAAAGTATTTGGCAAGTCTAAATTAACATATGTACATGTACTTTTCTTATAGTAGAAACTTAGTCCTCTCTTAATGTCCATAAGAAGGCATTTCACTTTGTGTGACATTTGGTGATCCACATCAGAAATCTACAGTATGTAGATATATATATGTCATGTGTATATTAAGATACCTAAGTCTAGATTTCCAAACAGAAGAAATAAATACCCAGTAATTTCAGTAGATATTCACAGTGAGATAAATAATGGAATTTTTATGTGTGTGTAACTTTATTTTTCCTTAGAACTCTAATACTCAGAGTTATTACCGTATGTTCTTTTGGGCAGTTCAAAATCTTATCAAAGAATGCCTGTCTGTGAATCAATAAATTTAATGCTTGCTAATGAACAGGTTTAGCCCAAGAACAAGTGACTGGTGTTGGGATTATAGTATTTAATGGTTTTCAGATAAATGCTGGTTAAATTCATTGTTTTTTTAAAAAAGTTGTAGCTAATCGAGAAGCCAATCTTATATCTACCCCTTTAGCAATAACTATAAGAGGTTAAACATATGAAAGTCAATACAAATATTGAAAGGTATTACATATTATAATTCAGTGGGCTTTCACTACTCTGATATATAGGTCCCACTTTGATTTTTATCTCAACTCAGTTTCTTTGAAGTTTATTCTCGTGATTAGTAATCAAGTTATACACAACCCAAGGAAAGTTGTTTCCATGAAATCCCTCTAGTAATTAATGTGAAAGTGGCAAAAACAATGATGATTGGATGTGGACATTTCCCAGAAGTTCAATGCATATGATGTCTAACCAATAACAAACTATATAGTATGCATAAGTTAAAAAATCCAGATATGTACCTGCATAATACTAAGAATGTGCCTATTTCTTAAAGTTTTAATTAAGTAACATTATTTAGATTCTTTTTTAAATTGTGTGTATAATAGAGGGGAAACAGCCAAGAGTATGGGCAGGAAATTCAGGATGGTGGTTTTAATTTAGCAGAGAAAGTTTGCTCTCTGCTCCTTGGACTCATTGTAGGACCCAAGATGGCAGCAGTTCTGCCATTTCCAAAAGATGGCTTCTCAGATAACTCTAGTCTATTGTCAGGTAGTCAGCAGGAAGTGTGAGAGCTTAGGGAGGAGTGCTCAGGGGAAGGTTTATGGGCCAGGACATTAGCTAATACACATCATATTAATGCATATTCCACTGGAGAAAACCTTAGTCACATGGCCACACCTAACTGCAAGGAAGGCTGGGAAATGTGGTATAACTTGAGCCTTATACCCAACTCCTAAGAAATAAAGAGATGACAGATCGTGGTTAATAGTAACTCTGGGGCTTCCCTGGTGGTGCAGTGGTTGAGAGTCCGCCTGCTGATGCAGGGGACACGGGTTCATGCCCCGGTCCGGGAAGATCCCACATGCCGTGGAGCGGCTGGGCCTGTGAGCCATGGCCGCTGAGCCTGCGTGTCCGGAGCCTGTGCTCCTCAACGGGAGAGGCCACAACAGTGAGAGGCCCGCGTACCGCAAAAAAAAAAAAAAAAAAAAAAATAGTAACTCTGCCATTGGGTAGTAGAGTAACTAGATGCAACATTAGGTAAAATTTGCTTAACTTTGCTAACCTAGTGTTTTCCAAACTTAGTTCATCATGAAATCTGCTTTAGAAGATACCTATTAAAACATTTTTTGAGAAATGCTGACCTAGGGCAAAAATTTTACTCTATATCTTGCTCTTAATGTAGTTGCAATTTCTCATAAAATTTATGTGATAAAGCAGAACACCTGCCATTATGGTGTTAAGATCGCTGCATCTTTGTATTGCTATGCCTGAGTGTCAGTTTCACTCCTCTGGTTTGGACAAGCCTGGCATTAAGTTGTTTGAGGGCTTCACCTATGTTAGAAATCACTCCCTTATTTTCATCCAAAGATTTTATACAACATAGATAGACATTTTTTCTTAGTATCCACCAAAAATAACAGCACTGAAAAAATGACAGAACACATTTTATGAAGGCATAATATGACCCACTGCTGGGAACATGTCACTCGAGGCAAAAGCAGTTAGATCTGCCGGCTGGATGCTCTTCTGATGTTTCTCCTTAAATAACTTCATTATTCAATGAGAAGTGCTTTAATTATTTAAGTGACATGAAAGATGAGGTTGTAGTATTTATATCTAGGTTGTGTTTACTGATTTTAAGTCTTTCTTTCTATTTATATTGGAGTTGTAAGCACTTACCAAACCCCATCTGCCAGGGAATTTCTCTTCACATTTAGAGAAACAAAAGATTTCTATGCCCTCAAAGTCTCTGTGTTTTCCCAACAGGGTCCCTGTGATAGCTGTTTGGCTGTCACATGTGATCCTGGCTTTATTAAAAGAACTTTGCCCCTTACTTTTGCAAAACGGTCTACATTTCTAATATTTCTAGTGCTCATACTTGGTGCAATGATATTTACTGATAATGGATTTTTCCTCCACCAATGCAAAGCACTATCATTAGGGATTGCTCTCACCACAATAAATAAGTACCAGTATTAATCAACATCATTCTCATTACCTCTACTAACTAATTGTACCTTATGTATTAGGTCCTAGAGAGTTTCATTTACATAATTTCACAGCAACCCTGAAGTAGGAATTATAATCTCAAAATCATAGATGACGAAACTGAGGAAATACGCCCAGTATTAAAATAACAGCAGCAACAATAGAAATGAAAGTAGAATTTTTTTTAATGTTTTGAGTCAGGATTCTAACAGAGGTCTGGTTAACTTCGAGTCATCTGCTTTGTTTTGGCATTACCCGTGCTCCTCCTAATGCACAGATGATAGATGTGAAAACACATCCATACCCTTCCTTCCTCATACCTACAATCTATATGTAAAGGTTTTGATTCTTGCAGTTGTATCTTGCTCTGAGACTATGAAGTAGTAAAGTCTTGAACTCAAATTACCACTTCGTATATAACTTGGAAAACAGCATAGAGGAGAAGCCAGGAGTAAGAATGTTCACCATAACCTGAGTGATAGATCTGAAAGACATCAGTGTTATCTTTAGCATACACAGTCACTGAAGGGCTCTCAGCAAGAACCTTACCCTCAGGGACAGCAAGTGGGTTATGCAGGCTACACTCAAGGGGCTCCAGGTACCTTATATGCCCTAGAGTTGTGGGTAGCAGAACCCACACAATTGGATGCAGATATTCTGTTTACAATTGACTGATGGGCCAAGGGTATAGCTTAGAATTGTGTCAGGAAAAATAGAAAAAAAAAAAAGGTAAAAGAAGAAAAAAGAAAAAAACAAAATTAAGAAAGCTCTATTAAAAATATAATTAAAATCTGTGTGTACTGACCAATAAATATGTAGATAATTAGTTGAGAGGTATGGGAAGAATAAAAGGAAGGAGGAAAAAGAGGGAAGGAAATTATAGAATAGGATAGGATAAGATAGGATGGGATGGAATATACTTCTATGGTTTCCCTGTCCTTTATTAAACATATAAAAATGAATTGAGTTCCCATCTTACATGTACCCATTATGGTTCTTTTATTGCAAGCAGCAAAGTGTGAGTCATGGTTAATGTAAGAAAAAATAATAAAGTAGGTGACAAAGGAAGGCGATGAGGTAGCTTGGTAACTCAGCAAACAGAATGAACTCAAGAACTACATTTCATAAGACATCTGGAGCTAAAAGAGCTCCTGGACTCTGCCAAGTGAAGACTAATGAATAGTCTCTTCAAACTGCTGACATGCGAATGAATTTGCTTCAACCGTTTTCTGTCCTGAGGCATTCAATTAAAGACTCAAATACCCTTGAGTGTTTCATAATTCCAGCTCCCCCATCCCAGTCACAGGTCCATCACTTGGCAAGGAATAGGGAGAGGAGGCAATGCATGTTGATTGACAGTTCACACAAAGCTCTATGCAGGAGAGCTTTTTAAAGTGAAATCCTGGTGGTGGTATAAGAAAAAAGTGAGTAGATGCTGGGCAGGAAGTGCCAACTAAGGTCTACCATACCATGCACTGTATCAAGTCCAAAGACCTCCTCAGTTTCAAATAATTCCTGGGGTATTTGATTGATATTCACCAATATCAAAGAGAAGTTACACTGGACACTTATTAAAAATAACAAGGAAGATTTTATTTTTGCTGTACGTGGGCCTCTCATTGTTGTGGCCTCTCCCGTTGCGGAGCACAGGCTCCGGACGTGCAGGCTCACCGGCCCAGCCGCTCCGAGGCATGTGGAATCTTCCCGGACCGGGGCACGAACCTGTGTCCCCTGCATCAGCAGGCAAACTCTCAACCACTGCGCCACCAGGGAAGCTCAACAAGGAAGATTTTATTCAAGACTACTGTAGCAGGGAGGAGAGACTGAATTGAACTCCTCTGAAATGAAAGTGGAGGACTTCTCAAGCACTGGGGTAAACTTATAGGAGAGTACTGGAGGGCATTAGGTTTGAGGTTATTCAGTGTGATTAGGCCATCTGTGTTTGCTGATTGGCATTCATCGGAGTTAGTTAGGCTTCTTCCCTCCCACAGAGACTGGGAGGTAGGGGCACCCTGTTTCTTGATGGTTACATTTCAAAGGGATAAATCCCAAGCCTTAAGAAATAATTCCTGGGTTGTAAAGCTGACAAGGGGCTGGGAGGAGATTTACACCTCAAAAGGGCAGAGAAGAATTTACACTTAAAATTTTCTCAAGTAAATGCTCTAAGAAAAGTGAGGTCTGAGACCTGGAGTCAGAAGGATACCTGTCTAAAGTTTAATCAAGCTGAGGGAAATGTTAAGGTCTTCTTGGTCAGTAAATGTACATTCTCTTAATGAAAATGTGTCACTGTTGCTTCAAACGCCTGCTCCTGCTCTTCTCCAGTTATCTTACTGCCTCTGCAGGCTGCTGCAGCTCACTCCGGTCATCTTCTCTCAAGACAGGACAGGAGCCTCCTGTTTCTCCTTCTCCAAAGCGCCAATAACACACATGCTGGTGCATGTACCTCTCAAGGAAGACCTGCAGATAAAGGCAGGGAATTATAGCACACCAGAGGGGACAACTTAAAATTGGATATCAGACAGCCATGCTTTTGAGGTTACACCCTCATTACCCTTTCAAGGAACTTCTCATAGGCTCTCTTACTTTAGATCCCACTCTGCTATGTCATTTTTCAGTGCACACCCGTCTCCTCAAAACTTCCCTCTTTTCCTTCCTTCTTTGAATCCCAAGCCTCCTCTTTCTCACAGCATCCTTCTTCTCAAGCCTTCAGGGAAAGTAGAAAATTCCCATTACATGTTTATGCAAAGCAAATTGCCTCTTCTTTGTTTCAACCTCTCCAAGCCTGGCTAAGCCTTAGGACTTATTCATATGCATATTCAAATAAGAAGTTTCAAATAAGAAATTTCCTAAACAAAGGAGCTTTCCAGACTGGTCTTCACATTTAAAAGACTAGGAGAAGTTTCTGAGCCATACTTCTTTTACATGCCAAATCAAATCAAATTGCTATGCTGGGTTCGAAATCAGAGTACTGGTGCTTTCATCTGAGGGTATAAAAGAGGAAAGGGGAAGAAAAAAGGCAATAAAAGATTTAGTTTCTCCTTCTGCCTAGGAAAAGATGGAGGGTTGATTGATTGATTGATTGATTGATAATCTGAAAGAAGGAGGGAGAAAGTGAGACAGAGAGAGAGAAAAACTCTTCAGACCAAAATGACTACAATGGACATAACTACTGCGATTGTGAGATATTTTTTAATATTTGATTTTTCTACTTATCTGTATATTTTAAAGTTTTATATTTAATTTTATAATTGAAAATAACATAAATCAAATCAAGATAGACTGCAAGGTAAAGATAGAAATAAGGTGCTCAAAAATAATACTATCATTGGTTAATAGACAGGCAGGTAGACATAAATATAGAATTGCCAATTGATCACATGTGGCATCAAGATCATAGAATGTCTGGGCATTAAATAGTCTGGGAAGATTATTGACTGAACAAGTGACTGAATAATGACCTGAAAAGATCTATTTAAAAAGTATATTTTAGAGGGTACTAAAAAGCATGTTTCTACCTTTACAAAGTGGAAAAAATTTTAGACCAAAAAAAAAAAAAAATTACACCACAGCAAACGTTCCTAACAAAGAACATAGCTGAGATATGGGTATAAAAGACCTTACTGGTTGTGGTATTGCTGATACCAAAGGGCAGAGAGTGTTGCTCCATGAGGCATATCCGGCCTTTAAGCATATTTAATTTGCTATACAATTAATAAAAACTGTTAAATTATATTCTTTATTTAAGAGTAAAGACATATATAAAATAAAGATTCCGATTTTTTTAATTTGGAAAATATGGCAATGGGCTTTTATTTCTATTACATAGTAATGTTACCGGAGAGTAGGTTCTTATCTCGTCACAGAAAGGATTCAGAGATGAGACACAGAGGTAAGGAAAGCAAAGTGAGGATTTATTAAGTGAAGTACACTCTCAAGGGGAGAGTGGGCAGACTCAGGTGAGTGGCTGCCCTGAGTTTCTTTGACAAGCTGGTTATATGGGGTGTGAAAATGAATGCGAGGAATATGCATTGAGGAGGGAGATGTTTGGGGTCATATTTCCTAATTTTCATCCCAACTCACCTTCCACAAGGGAGGAGGGATTTTTGTCCTTATTTAGCCTTGAAAGAAGTGTTATGGCATTGATGCATGATGGGAACATCTTATCTGCAAGGCCAATTTTATTGTAATGAGAGCATAATGAGCAAAAGTTACATTCAGAAGCTGGAGATTCCCACCTTTTCCCATATTTCTTTGTCTGCCTCCAGAACCCTTGTCACTCAAAATGTGTGGTTTCCTATCAGTCCAGAGGTTCCTGCTTTTCTTTGTCTGCCCAAGAACCTCCATTCTTTACAAGATGTATGGTTTCCTGCCACATAGGCCATGACCCACACCCCCTTTCCTTTGATCATATCTAGCTGTCTACCTGTCCGAAGAGTAACAACAGGCTAAATAACATTCCTCCCAACATAGACAAAGCAGGGATGTTCCAATTAAGTAGATCAAGTTGGCAGGTGGCAGAGCTGGAGTGTGGCATTGATGACTCTGGGTAGGGCAGATGTTCAAAGGACAATTCTTTCTTTTTTTTTTTCTTTGTTTTCCCTTTACCCTGGGCAGGTGTGTTCCTAGCTGTTCTGGAGTCTCCTCTACTGGAGAACTCTGTGCACCTTGGCTCAGGCTTTCTCCTCCATTTGCCCTCTTACAGTTCTCCCTAAGTCACACAAAGTGGTCCACCTCTGTTGGGGGTCACTTGTCAGGTGCTTTTTGTTGGGCAACATCCCTTTCAAGACACTAAAATTGTCTCCCTTTCTCAGAGTCCGCATTTGACCTTTCCTCTACCAATGGTAGAAGGACAGACAAGTTGCTTCCACTATAGCCCCTTCTCCTGGTACCTATTGTTTCTGGTCTTTGGGCCTCTGTAGATACTCTTAACCAATAGAAAAGGCCACATTTAGCTCCCTCTTCATTGGCAGAGATTGGATATCTTTTACAGTACATATAGGCATCTGCTTCCCTGTCAGTATTTATCATAGCACACATATAGTGACTTGATCAAAGTACTTATATTTGGTTCCTCCTTTGCTCTCTAGCTCTTGACCCATGGATCAGCTAATCTCTTAATATTCTGATAATTGCTTCAGAGTCCACTGGATCCAGGAGGCACAGAGAGTCAGAGGAATTAAGTCTATTTCCCCTGTGTATTTGAGCCACAAGGGTCTAGCACAAACTTCCTAATGGATGAACAAAGACCCTAGTGCAATTCATTTAAGAATACAGGGAGCATGGAGAGGACTTGTTTGCAGAAATGATGAGCTGTGCCTGGTTGACCACCTAAGCCACTTGTGTTGCTACATAATGATGCTCTGCTTCTCTGTTGAGTAAAGAGTTGAGTTGAGCTTGTAGGGGAAAATGTGCCATAGCAAATTGACCATGAATAAAACAAATTTACAAGTTTCTCCTGGGTGTCTGATTATCTAAAAATCTGCCAGGAAATTGAATTGCCTGTCAGCCACCCAAATTATTTTCCTAGCTGCTATTGAAATTCTTGGTGGGGTAGGATTTTTAAAAGGAAAAACAGTAAATGAGTTGGAAATGATTGATCAAACTTGAAAATAACAGTATATAGAGTTGCTTCTTTCATGCAACAAGGACCCCTTCCATTGCCTTCATCTCTCATCTATCCAAAGAGGGGAGAATCAGTCAGAAGACCCATTTTAAATGGTACAACTGTTTTTACCTGAGGTTTTTTTTTTTTAATTTTTCTTTTAATTGAGAATTAAGAATTGCAATCATTTTAAAATATGGCTATATTTTTCTCCTATTTAAATTAATTGAGTGAAATTAATCCATCAGTGAAATAAGAATTAATGTAAAAAGGAGTAACACAGGGACTTCCCTGGTGGTCCAGTGGGTAAGACTCCATGCTTCCAGTGCAGGGGGTGTGGGTTCAATCCCTGGTCGGGGAATTAAGATCCGACAAGCCTTGTGGCACGGCCAAAAAATGAAAAAAAAAAAAAAAAAAAGAAAGAAAGAAAGAAAGAAAGAAAAAGAAAAGGGAGTAACACAGAGGGCACAACTGTTCTAATGTATACTAAATTTGTGTTATGATGTTCAAATTCTACCGACAAGCTTTCTTTTTCCTTTAGATGATTCCATTACCTACTTGTGTTACCTGGCTCTGCCCTAAGGACACTATTGCCCCTCATGGTTGCATTTTCTCCTCATTTGCCTGGTCACACAGACCAGACAGATGTCCTTCTTGTTCCTTAATACTGCTTTCAGACTAGTCTCCCTCACATTTCCCTAAAACCACCAATGTTGAAACTCAAGGTATCAGATTATATCACCAGTATCCCTTATTGTTGCTATCAAATACAGAACCCCATGTAATTTCTTCTCACCTCTAGATGACCTTATCCCATGGTGCACTGTCACTCTCTCCAACACTACTCCTGTTTTAATTTATAGTGAGAGATGTTTCTTCTAACGCCTTAGATCCACATTTTTGAAACTAATCTTTTTCAAAGATTTTCATCCCCACCCTACTTTAGTTACTCACTCCCAAAGTCAGACCTTGAGAGTATGTCCTAATCATACTTCATCAACACCAATAACTACAACCCTTTAATAATATTATGTCCACTCAACTCTCTGAATTCCACCTTCAATCTCCCTCTAGGATGCAGCTTCTTTAAGACAGTAGCACCTCTAATCAATGGATTCTGTCAACTTCTCACTGTTCCTCATCATTTAATGTCCTTACCCCCCTTCCTACACATAGTAATTTTATGGTCAATTGTTGTAAACATTTGCTAATATTTTGACTTCCACTCCTCTCTCACTTCATATACTCAATTGGTAAAACCAAGGTCCTTTAAAAACGAACCTTCCACCTATTCCATGCTTGCAGCTTAAATGCAATAGAGGACACACAACCACTCTGACTGGTCTCTTTTAAGTTTCACAAACAAAAATCTCACTTGGAATTGTAATGGTGCCAGGCATTCATACTTTAACTTTTTAATCAGTTTCCCATTTTCTTAGTTAGCAGTTTCACAGCTTCTCTCTTGAATCCTCCAATAAAGCTTTTCCATCCTCATTCCCAGCTGTTGATATTGCTTCTTACCTTTCAGAGAAAATTGAACCCACCAGAAGAGTATCTCCAAACCACTCTCTCCAACTTACCTATCCACCTACTAGCATTTGTACCCTTTTGTTCTGTCTTGCTGCCGTTTACCATAGCTTTATCTAAAACCAGTCCTTGTCTAGTGTGTTAGAGCCTACTGCTGCCTTCTGCATTCTCTGTCTCCTCTTATACCCATATACTCACCTCCTTTGGGAAAATCTCCTGTCTCTACTCCAAAATATATATAGTATTCCATGATTTCTAATCACCTCCAGCACCAACCATCAATGTCTCTAATCTGAGTTATTAGTCTCCCAGCTGGATGCCTTGCTTCTAACTTTGCCTGTTCCCCACCCCCTACCCCCCACTATTCTCAGAGAAAATCCATTACAATTCAAGTCTGATCACATCACGTGACTCCTCTGCTTAACTCTGCAGTGGCTTCCTATTTTGCTTACGTGCCTGCATTCCAGAATGGCCTCAATGACTGCTTCACTTTCTGACCTTATCTTCCACACACCCCAGTCCAGCACTGGAGATGCTCCCCAACCTTCTTTTAGAGCTTATATCTGGAAGCCCCTCACCTGAATAGCTACACAGCAAATTCCCTCACCTATTTCAAAACTTTCTTCAGATTTTGACCTTCTCAATGACCACCTATCATGGTCACTCTATTTTGTCTCAGCTGACCACTTATCTCTGTCCCTCTGCTTCTATTGTTCCTTATTTTACTCTATTTAAAGTTTTTGCATAATATGCAGCACCTTCTAAAGTATCAAATATGTTACTTTTTTGTTTAGTTTGTCATTTATTTACTATTTTCCACTCCAGAATATAAATTTCTCAAGGTCAGGGATTTTTATCTGGCTTTCTCACTGATGTGTCCCAAAGGGTCTAAGACATAGATCCATAAAGGCCTCCTGGCATAAAGCAGATCAATAAATATTTGTGGAATCTGTAAACACTTCCTTATAACTGGTGCTCTGTGCAGCTGCATGTGCAACTTTGGTTGGTTTGATTGTTTTGCATTATAGACATGAAGGTATTCATATGCTTCATCATTTAGTAAATTTAAATAGTATTTCTTTTTCTTAGTATGTTTATGTTTTACTTTATATTCCAGTTTATATTTTCTTCAATTATGACAATTATTTTTTGTTTCAATTATTTTTCAATTATTCTTTTTGTTTTCACTCTTTTGCTTAAAATTTTTACCTCCCATTTAACTTATTTTGTTTTCAAATCCCACATTGGTCAGGGCTTCTTTGGCCCACCTTACAGACTATCCAGATAGAAGGGCTCTTTGAGATAATATACTCTTAATTTCTTTATTCATAGGTAAGAACATTATGGCACAGAAAGGTAACAATTTTCTGTTTAACAATATAGCAGTTTCAATTCTCCTGGTTCTGTTGCTCGTCCAAGATGGTGTATACATAGCTTATTCCATCTTCCCTCTTCCATGAGACTGGCACTGCTTATCCAGCACAGCAATCTTTCACAGGCAGACTGGAGGAAATGGGTCATAGAAATAGAGACCAAAGCATAAATTCAGCCTTTTTTTTTTATAACAGCAGGAGTTCAGACAATAAACTCAAGACTACTTTCCCTGATATCAGCTCAGAAGAATGGTGAGGGAGTGAGCTGAGACTGAGGGGACAGTGGTGAACTCCAATTACCTCTTTAATACAAAAACATTGCTTTCCAGGCAATATTTAAAGAACTTAAGTTATAGGACACAAGATGTATTGTACCTACTGAACAGCACAGTCTTATAGGTTACTCTAGACTGATATTTATTTCCCTTAAACTACCATTTGCTCAGCCCTTACTCTGTGTCAGGGATTGTTTGCTTCACACTCTTCAGTGCCTTTGCATTAGGTACTACTATTATCCTCATTTTACAGATGAGAAAATGGAGATCTAAATAATTTAGTGAGTTGTCAATTGTTAGAGATGTAGTAAGGGTGAGCCGAGCCTGAATTTGAAAACAAGCCACTCTGCCACAGTGCGCTTCTTACATTTAAGAAGCAGGTGAGATTAAGGCTGCTTTAATATTTCTAGCTTCAGGTTTTGGTTGGATTGAGGATTGGGACAGGATCACTTAGAGATAGAAGTACACGAACATATTGATGAGGAAAAACTAAAGTAAGCTGGGTTAGATGTAATGTAAGATGCTAATAAAAATTGTTTATTTTAAAATTTTGTGCAAGCTGTACAAATTTGAATTTTTAATATTATTCGATTGGAAGACTATTCATGAGATGAGACCTCAGTGATATTAAAAATAACATTTTTCACAAACACCATTTTTCACAAATACCATTAGTAACAGGCAATTCTTAAGACTGCTAATACATAGATACATACATTTTGGAATATTAGAGAACTTTGGGAAATAACATGTCTCCTAAAATCATTGTCTTTTGTCCCATCTAATGAGAGGTACTGTGTTCCCACCAGAAAAAGCAGTTGGTTGCGCATCAAACCGAATGCGGAATGATCAGGATCGCTGAAAATTTGCCGGCCTGGCACTGAATTAGTTTTTCCGTGTCCTCAGGGATAGACTGCCCTGTGAGAATTTGAACCTATCAGTTAGCTGTCAAATTTCATTTGACACCTCATCCAGAATTTAAAAAGGGCTGCCATCTGAAGCGGAGATGTCCTTGGAGGAAAGGAAAAGACTATTTCTTTATAGGCCAGCAGGGTCGAAGCTGCCAAGTGCTTCTACTGAGGACAGCAAGCTGGCACCCCTGCTCCGAGCAAACTTCACAGATATTACAGCTTCCTAATGTAAGCAATTCTTTCTCAGCCCCTAAACTCATTTCTTTTTCCGTCTCTCTTTTAAAGACAGAGGGCCCTCAGAGGCATGAAATCCCTAAGGGGACATTTAGCACACCTTGCGGAAGTGCTGCTGGAGTGTCAGTCAACAGAGGTTACAACTTGTAACTCTGCTGTTTCTGATCCACAATTGAGTTTTCTATTCTCTCCTTGTCTTCTTCTGGACATTTATTTTATTATTATTATTTTTACCCAGAATGTCTTGCAGGCTTGCCCCATCTTGCCAAATGGGAGGTTTCCCATTTATTTATTTATTTACGGATGACGTTCATGGTCAGGTCCTTTCTGCACACCCTGCGGAAGTGTTCCTCCCTGGACGTGTTCTCACACTTGGTTGACAGGTCACCCCTGAAGCTGATGTTTTCTAGTGCTCCCCCCCCCCCATATAGCCCTACTCTGTCTAACTGCTTTAAACAGCTTGTTTGAGAGAGGGCTTCAACAGTTTGGGAACTTCCCTGAGACAAGGACCCCTTGATGGATTCGTGATTGACCTCTTGATTATCCGTGGCCATTCGAGGAATATTAAAAGGGCAAGGCAGGAGAGGTACATTAGCCGCAATCAATCTGCTGCCCCCCTCTCCCCTCCCTCTCTCCTTCACACAGACTGATTCATCAAAGGACATTTGCAATGCCTCATTTCAGAGATCCTGGCTTCAAAGCCAGTCTTTATTTTACAAAGAGAAAAATACTAAAGTCTCTCCCTAGATCCCTTCAGGGCCAAAGGAGGGGAAAAATCATCCTCTAATTGTCACTTCTATGCTAGCTCTGGGAAGGAAAAAAAAAAAAAAAAGCTAAGTGCCTCTGTAAGAGCAATCATTTGAAAAGAGTAAAAGTAAAATTACTCACTTTTGTTTTATCCCACTATAATTTCTGTGTTAGTTTCTCTGGGCTAGCCATTGGTACAAAATTTGGAGTCTTAGAAAAACACAGAGGGCACATAAAGGTTTTAATTTAAACATTGGCTTCTTAAGTAAATGAAGCTAGGTTCCTGCCTTTACAATCTAATTCACACAGGGCCAATTTTATTCTTGTTCTATTATTTCATTGAACTTCTGTGATCCTAAGTCTCCCTTTGAAGTTGGTTGGAACTCTGAGCACAGATAGATTCCCTGGGTCTTGGAGTAAAATAAGTAATAGATCTGTAACCTCACAGTTCGTAAGGCTTGCTCACTTTCTCTTTCCCTGAGGTCCTTGTTTCATGCTCTGGAAATGGCTGGAATTTGTATAACTTGTGAAGTTTGATATGCCATGCTAACTAGTTAAATGATAGGAATTTCAGTGAACAAAACAATGTACATGCAAAACAAAAACTAAACTGAAGTTTTATTATTTATGTTCAGGTTATCTTTTTAGACAGATTAAAACTATTTAACTATAACTCTCTCAAAGAGAGAGAGGGAGAGAAACATTACACCAAATAAGCATATGTAATCTCTCAATATGTGATGCTCTTGAGGAAGCAATTGGTTAAGGGGTCACAGAAGCTAAATTTCCACACCAAAGCTAATCATTCAGTCTACCTGACTGCTGGTTCCCATTTCCCATTTCATTCTAGCTCTGCCTTGGTGAGAAATGCCATAGCTGATGTGTTCAGTAGCCACCATTGGGACCTTGGCTTCCCCATCCCTATGTAGAGTTACTAGGGCCACAAGCTCATTATGTGTTCTTATGATAGGGATCAAGAACACATCAGGGTGTGGTGAAAAAAAAATCACTGAGACAAGAGTCTAGATTAGGATAACACACTGTTCCAGTTTGCCATGATCTGAATGGTTTCCTGGGATGTGAAACTTCAGTGCTAAAACTAGGAGAATCTTTGGAAAACAAGGACAGTTTGTCATCGTGGTCTTGAAGCTTGAATTTCAGCACCAGTTCTAATGCTTCTTCTTTATTGGCCTCCCATTCCTTTTTTCTATATTGAGTGGGGAAGACTAGATCAGAGACTTTAAAATTTATGGTCAGAAGCCAAATCCAATTCACGCATCAATTTTGTTTGGGCTACACCATGATGCAAAAACAGCATGAGACTTTTCATATTTATCTTGATTTTTGTTCTATTTTTTGAAGCTTGTCTTGAAAAGTAAGAAGGTATGGTAACAAGAGGTCTACATGTGTACCAGGCAACAGTAATCATCTGGAGTTGAATAGCATCTACTCATATGATACGGATAGAATGTGCTTCCTCACTCTTTTACATTAACCACTCAGCTCCTGTAGGCACTGGAATATATAGCTTCTGGACTAGATCAGTGATTTGCAGTCAATCTGCATGAGACCCACCTAGCTTGGAATAATGGCCCTTGAGCAGATTTTAGGAAAAAAGATTGCTTCTGTCTGATTCTCGGTGGCACCTAGGTATTAATGTCATAATAGCCTGCAAAACAAAAATGCCTGTCTTATTGGGATCCCCAAGGAGACTTAATAAAGCTTAGAGGATCTCGAAGATCTCCTGTAAGCTGTAAGACCCTGTAACTAAAAGGTGGAAATTGCCTAGTTTTCACCTCTCATTGAAAATACTTGTTGTTTTATCCTTTTAATCACTGAAATACTTCCTACTTAAAATATGTCAGAAGTGTAAGCCTAACCAGTTTACGCTGATTGCAAATCAAGTGTTTCCTCCAATATGCTTTTCTGAATTGGGAAAAATGGGGCTCTTAGAGATCAATATGTGGCATTCTGCATGTTGTGATCAATTGGTGATTAAGTGAAAACGGTTTAGCTTAATTTGCTTTGAAAAGCTGTGCTTGCGCTGATAAAGTGTAGAAGTGTTTCTGAGATGAGATACAAGGAACAGATGTTTAGTATAAAATATTGATAGCGCAGAACAGAGATAAGCTTGGTATTTAATTTGTCTTAATATTTCCATTACTACAAATTCAACAGCTTTTATCTTACTGGGTAATTACAACCCCCACCCTGGCATAAGATAAGATAGAATTTTTACAGTTTTCTGTCACATTTAAACTCTCCATGCCCCGCTTCTCTCTACATTTTTTTTCTTCCCTTAGGTACTGGTTTCTTTCATTTCAATTGCAATCTTCGGTTAAAAGATTAGAGAACTTGTTTTTGCAGAAATTGACATCGTCCTTCCCTTAAAGTATTTAGGGTATCTGGTCATGCTATCCCTAAAAAGGATATACATATGTTAGGATATAGGTTGGCTGCTTTAGGAGACCACAGAATGTAGAGATGCAAACAGTAGAGGAGTTTGTTTGGGTCTTTCTTTTCATGTGACATTCAGACCATCTAGGGGGTCTCTACTCCACATGGTCATGTAGGGATCCAGGCTGGCCAGTAGGTTCTGACCTCCTCAGCACCTGGCTTCCTTCACTGGATAACAGCTGGTGCTCCATTTGTTATTGTTTTTCAGACAGGAGGAAGGAGGTCGGGGACTGAGTGGGTAAGAAGTCCAAAGCAAGCAACTTGTCTTTAAGAAAGTACCCACAAGGTGTACATATAAATTCTGCTCATTTACTATTGGCTTTTTGTAAAAATGTTCACTTCCAACTGGAAGGGAGAACAGAGAACCATTTTACCAGTGAAAAAAAATGATCTTTCTTGTCTAGCAATATGGCAAAACAGATACCCTGAGAGGCCCTCCTGAAGAAAACCAAGATGAGCGTCATAAAATAATATCATGATGGTGTTGCTGGGATCAAGGTCATGAAGGGAATCACCAAAGGACAAAGGAAAGAGGAACAGAAATTAAACAATGAGTGGAAACAAAGTCTGTGAACAGTGAGCACACATCTTGGTCCTCTTGGGTGGATATGAGCCTTTGGCCCACCTGTCATAAATTTTCAAGAGGAAGCCAGAATAGGACTGGAGTAGATCCACGTCAGTAGTGACCCTTGGTTCATGAAAAAAAAAAAAACTACATCTAAAGAAAAACACCATGAATTTAAGCATTCAGATACTTCACAGATAAGACAAATATGAGCTTCCATGCAAGTATACCAAATGTGCCAGAAAATGAGTGGCATGCGAGTTAGCAGAAAAAATAAAGATTTAGATCCTCAAGTACTTTAGATCTCACCGTTATGATGTAAAGAATAAAAATGCTCACATGTATTCACAAGATATATAAATATATAAAATATAAGATGGAATCACAAAATGAGAAACAAAAAAGAGACCGTAAAAAGGAGCAGACAGATCTGAAAAAGAACAAAAATGATTTAGAAATGAAGACTACAACTCTTAAAGTTACAAAAATAACTCCAAAAATACAATGACAAATCAACTCCAAAAATACAATGACAAATCATAACAGTAGCATACATACAGGAATGGGGCTAGCTTCTGGAAGGAGATAGGAAGTAACAACTCTGGGTGACACTTCATTTCCTGGGACCTAAGGGAATGCTCATTTGGGCCCCGAATATCACATATTGTCTTCTGAAAAGAGTTTTCACCCTTCGACCAGTCACTGGGGTTCAGTCAAGGAGGCTAGGCAAATTTCTTCTTAGTAAGGCGTTTTCTCCTAAGACAACCTGAGTAGAAAACTTTTACATCCTTACCCAAGAAACTGTTTTTGATCTTTAGAAGTCCATCTCCATTTCAGAGGAGAGTATTTGCTTTACATTTTCATAACTAGAAGGCTCAGTTAGAGATGGTTTTCGCAGAACAAAGGCGCATCCTGCCTAAAGACATATGGTATTGAAGTTTCTGACATTTGAGAGTTAGAAACCGTTTGGCTGCTGTTGAGTGTCACTTTCCCTCTCCCCACCCTTCAAAACTACCTGCTCTTAATTTTAAAAGTAGTTCTGCTGCAGGAAAGAAAGTGGGGTGCAAGAGAATGATCATATCCCAGATCTCAGGTGAGTCCCTGAGACGGCTGCCAACTATGGGTTCTTGGCTTCTCGCAGGAAAGAATTCAAGAGTGAGCCACAGTAAAGTGAAAGAAGGTTTAATCAAGGAGATACACACTCCACAGACAGAGTGTGAGCCATCTCAGAAGGTGGGAGGCCCCAAAATATGGGGTGGTTATTTTGATAGGCTGGGTAATTTCATAGGCTAATGAGTGGGAGGATTATTCAAACTACTTTGGGGAAGGGGCGAGGATTTCCAGGAGTTGGGCCACCACCCACTTTTTGACCTTTTATGGTCGGCCTGGGAACTGTCATGGCACCTGTGGGTATGTCATTTACATGCTAATGTATTATGAGTGTATAATGAGGCTCAAGGTCTACTGGAAGCCGAATCTTCCACCGTCTTGGACCTAGTTGGTTCTAACCAGTTTATGCTGTTCATTTCCATGGAGTTTAATGACATTTTTTAAAATTGGAAAGTTGTTTCTTGGTCGTAAAGAGATTAACAGGACCTGCTGTATTAAGAAATTAAAAATAGAACTACCATACCATCCAGAAATTTTACTGCTGGGTATTTATCTGAAGAGAATAAAAACACTAATGTGAAAAGATAAAAAAAAAAAATCCTAGGGTCAGAAGCCAGCAGGACACTCCACAAGCCTTGGTTTGAAGCACTGGACACATCAATTTAGTAATTCCTTGCTCTCAGCTGCATGAAAGTCAACCAAAAAACTTAACTTGAACAGGAAGCTTTTTTTCTCTATATTCTACACTTTATAATTATGAAACAGACAAAAAGGGGCAAATCAGGGATTCATTTGTTTTAAAGGAGTAGTCAGAATAGTACTCCTTATGTAGTGTTTAGTAAATGCACTTGGAGCTGATCACTCAGTCAGTTAGTTTATAACCGTAAAATTCCCCCCTGAGTGGTCAAATGGAGATCACTGCTCTTCCTATAGCTCTTTGTATTTACAGAATACTAAAATTACATTATGTCAGGTTTTCTTATTTAATCCTCATGAACCTCGCTGCTACAGAGTTTATTATCACCCTAATTTATGGAAGAGGAAACTGAGACTCAAGCATAAGCTAATACATTTGAGAGCCATGACTTGGGTCTCCTCATTCCTCCTTCTATAAAATCTGTATAATTTACATTACACTATGCTTTCTTCTTAACTTATAGCTGTAGTGTTTAAGTAGAATGTATTTTTTGAAAAATTGTAATTCACAGTTTATATAGTGACTCTCAGTTTTCCAGAATCAGTTAAAGTTTATGGATAGTGGATAGTTATGTATAGGAAGTCAGGAAATCTGGTGGTTTGTAAATCTCTGCAATTTACCAGCTGTATGATATTGAGCAATCCTATAATATCACTGGGGCCCAGGTTACTTATATGCATTTGAAGGCTTTTTCTGTTTGTTTTTGAAGAGATGATTACTAATGGTTCTTCTGGTTAAAATAATTCTATGATGTTTGTATACTTTATTTCTAAAATACATTACTTTTTCAGTTCAAAACAAGTTGTCTCAAGATTGCCTTTAAAAAATAATTTCAGTGTGTACTGATTTCTGTCTTAGTCCTTCCAAGTTGCTATAACAAAAAATCCATAGACTGAGTAGCTTAAACAACAAGCATTATTTCTCACAGTTCGGGAGGCTGGGAAATACAAGATCAAGGGGCTAAAGATTCAGTCTCTGGTAAGAGTGCTCTTCCTGGTTAATAGATTGCCATCTTCTCACTGTGTCCTCACATGGTAGAAGGGGTAAGGGAGCCCTGTGTGATCTCTTTTATTAGGGCACTTATCCAATTCATGAGGAGCACACCCTCATGACCTAATCACCACCAAAACCCCACTTCCTATTACCATCACATTGTGAGTTAAGATTTCAACATATGAATTTCAGGGTAGGGGGACATATACATTCAATCCATAAAACGGATTTTTTCCATTTGTTTTTCAGTAGATAATTATGAATAGTTCTTCCTGTTAAACAAATTCTATGACATTTATATATTTTATCTCTCAAGAAAAAGAAAAGAAAGCCCATACTTTATCTGAAGCATAGGTTGCTCCCAAGTCAAAGTTTTGTGATAAAATGGCTGCAGACCTCATTTTGTAAATTTCTTCATCTCCTCAGCAATGTCAGTGCCTCCATGTGACATCATTATTTTCCCTATCTTTCCCAAAGAATCATATTAATATTAACACCTGATTATCACCCATTGAAGACCTGTGAAGAAAACCGGGTGAAAAGTTTGACAGTAACATTTATTTAATGTATTAGAATAAAATATTTTAATGAGTTTCCAGAAGTCAGAGATGAGGGGATTTTTCTTCCATTTATTTGCATGTATGTTCCAAATAATTTCTCCTTGTTTCTGATTTGGTGAGAAGGTTCACATGTGAAATTTCAACTGAGCACAGCATGGTACTGTGGCAAACATCTTTGACGTTGACATTGAAAAACTGAGATTAGTTTTCAGTGCTCTAAAAGAGCCCCCCTGTGACTCTGGAAATGTGCCATACAACTTTCTTCAGCAGAATGGATAGGTATCCATTAATTAGACATTATTATTAATGTCGTGTTCAGCTGCACGCAAAAGGGCAGAGTACAAAAGGGAGGGCAGGCATGATGATTTTGATGATACATGGAAGCTTTCATGAATTACTTAAAGAAAATCCCTGCTTCTTACCCTGTTGCATACAATAATTAAATGGTAATGAATAATTGTGAGAAAAGAAAAAAACATATATGGATTGGGTTTATTTCTTGCTTCTTTTTTTTTTTAAATTATTTTTGTTATTTTACAACAGTGGTGAGAAATCACTGAAAGGTTGCAGAAGTTTAGGGAATTACATGATTTGAAATGTGTTATGACCTTTCTTTACACCTATTTGAAGACCTCCTTCCTAGATTTCTCAGGGACCATATTGATATATTTCCTAACTCTAAACTCTGACACGTGATCATGATGAAAAAAGGAGAAATTATCTTTGAGTATGATAATCTCAACATCTAAGTGTCTGTGACATACAAGGGTATATTATAAGTCTACAATGGGGATATTTCACAAAGTTAGGTGAATCACGTTGTGCTATTTGTAGTGGATTATCAAGTGAGCCTCTTTGGAACACATGTGGGGTGCCCTATATTAAGTGATCCATACAGCAGACTTATGCTGCAGTCCTTAATTTGAAAAGAGCTTTCAGAGAATGGATACATTTAAATGAAGTCTGCAGGTATGATCATACTGGCATATTACATACTGTTGTGCATTATTTCTGCACTAAAGATCAAATATAAATATAAAACCTTTGGTGAAAAACAACAGATAAAGTCTTAATGTAGATGGAAGTAGTAGACATTCCTTCCAATACTAACACCTATCTGATAAACTGAGCTTTCTAATGATACACATGCTAGCAGAGATGGTTCAATGAAATCTACTACAAGTGACTTTTGCAATTTCACATGCATAAAGAAGTATGTGACCAATCCAGTAAAATCATGAAGGGAGTTGGTTTGCTTGTGATCAGATAATTAGGTTAAAATTTGAAAAATAAGTAATACACCAAATAAATAATTGATTACTGTTAATATTTTTATAAGAAATAAGTGGTCAAATTTGCATATTTAGAACATTGCTTTAGTGAAAACAATAATGGTTTGCGATTAACAGTCCCAATATTATGCTTGTCTGTTAATAGGTTGAGAACACTTGAAAATATGTACCTTTTTTGCACCTTTTCTGTGTATTCTTGTAAAAAACCTAATCTGAAAAAATATATGTATATATAATATATAAATCAACATAAATATCCATAAATATAGGTGTATATTTATGTTAGAAACTTTAGAGCAATGTGTTCCCTTGAAAGAATACCTAAGGAAGGCTGAGTATCCTTCGAGAGAGGATATATGCCAGATATATAATTTTTATTTACTTAAAGATATTCAGAAATACACATTTTGTTTCTATGCAACCTAGCATGTGCATTCTCAGGTCATCTATTTTTTTACTTGCATTATCCCCGGGTTACACTTCAGTACTTTCATTTTTAAACTTCTATGTGAAATTCAGTGAAAAAAAAAATCTGAATCCCTACTTTTTAAAGTAATTCACAATTTATATACAATTATCTACATTATTTTAAGGCAGATTACGATTTACTGAAAACATTTTTGTCTCTGAACTAGAGTTTACATGTTAGGTCTGTTTTGCTGGGGCATGCTTTCTGAATAATTTCTGCCTGAATCAAGGAAGCAAGAATCAGTGAGAGAAGGAATATAAAGTTCTTCCTAGCACATGGTGCATCCTTCATCAACATAGCTCTTACTGTGATCATCCACTGACATGCCCTTAGGCCCAGTTTTCTTTTGCCCATATGTGAAGTAGAAGGGGAAAGAAGTAGTAAAAAATGTGGTGGTGGCCATTTCCTATCTCCATCCCTCAGCTTTAAAGTTTGAAGGCTTTTATTGTTATTTCAAAGACGAATTTCTATCTTACTTAAGTAAACTTTTTTTGCAAAGCAAGGCTTAGTTCAATGACTGTTGGAGTATTTCTTAAAAATTGCATTAATGAACTCCAAATGCCTGAGGTTTTGGCTTCTTTCTTTTTACATTGTTTGTGTATGTAACTAACTCAGGGTGACTGTTATGAGCAGCAACATTGCAGGGAAGGAAGGAGACTCCAGACCTCGAGAATGTGGCTCTACTTCTAATGTGCTGTGCAACATGTACAACTTACATAGCTTCTCTGATATTCACATCTGTCAAATGAGGGCATTTCTTCAAGGTCCAATTTCTTTGAATTTCAATTTTCGAATTTGATGGTATAATCCCAGTTAGCCCTATACAGAGAAAATTTATACATTCCACAGCCTCAGTCTTCCCGAGGAATGTGGCTAAAATCAGTAGATGATTCAAATTAAACATTAACACTATTATAAAATAATTAATACCATTTACCTAATGATAGTGTAATCAGTAAGGGATGTCTATTCAATAATAGTCATGTCATGGGTAATATGATGAAAAATTGGTAAAACAAAAATACCTAAGTTTTAAATACATGTCAGCAAATTGTGGTTTTCTTTATTGGTTAAACATCACTGAGCATCATTGCTGCAATGTAGTAAGTTAATCTCAAAGGGTACACACCTCTCATTTTTACTTTCCTTGCATAGAAAAGACTTAAGGTCGTGATTGCCAATTGAAATTTACAAAAACAAACTGCTGTTTCTCTGCAAAGTTACTTTTATGCATTCTTTGCCAGAAAACTACAGTGTAGGGATAACAAAGACACAAAGATCTGTTAAATTATGCTGCTTTTTGTTTGTTTGTTTGTTTCATGGAATGAGTTACATATATTCTGAGAATAGAAACCTCACAGCATGTAACCTTTTCAACTTTCCACAGATTAAAAAACATACTGCTTTGCTTTATTGCATTCTCCCGCAACAAGGGACATATTTCAGCAGAAAAGGGCAAACCAGGAAATTTACTCATGAAAACCAATTTATATAAGCATATGAATAGTATAACGATCCCCATAGTATGTCTGGTATTCACCTTGAGAACTCTTGGGAACACATAAGTAATCCTCAGTGCAACTTCAGTTGGGCCTGTGTTTTAGTATAGAAAGTGAATGAGGTCAGTCCTGGATTTATTATTATTATTATTATTTTCTCTCTGGCATCAAGTCAACCAGTGTGATAGCCTGTGAACTCTTTCAGCTTTCTCTCTGAAAAATCAGACTCTGACAGGGTGTCAGCATTACAGATCAGTGTTGGAGATTGAGCAGACCTGAATTAATAAAGGTCAAAATTGTCAACAGGAAGAATGTCTGGTGACATGTGAGGACTTGCTCCTAAACAGCATTTGAAAGGCAAAAAGTAGCTCCAGAACAGAACCCAAGGCACCTGGACAAGCCAGGGATTTCCTGAGAATCATCTCAAATAAATACCTACTCTTAAATAATTTTAGAACATTCCCATTTCTTTTCCTCTCTATCCTTAAATGCTCAAAACCATCTCAGATCCCAGAGTGACCTAAGGTGTCACAGTGAGGGAAGTGGCAGTTCTGACCCAGTCCCCATGTCTGCCTGTAAGAGGCGATGTCCATGCTTGCCCCCCTTCCCCGTTCAACTCTGCTTTTTTTTTTTTTCTTTTTTCACAACCGATGACGTTTTCACAGAACTTTGTAGAAGCAAAGTGCTCTTCCTCTGAACTGTGTAATATGACCACTGATTCCTTTCTACCTATACCATTATCTTATCATTTTGTGTCAGTTCCATCTCTTAAGCAAACTAAGAAACTCAGAGGGGATATCTTGTATTTATCTTACATGCTCTAGAGTGTTAACTGAGTCCACATAGGTACTCAGAACATAGGGGAAATTTTTACTCTGGTTGATGAGGAAAGAAGTTTAGTTATATTTCCAGGGAAAATTTAACATTTTTTAGCCCTTCCATCGATTGTATCCTTCAAAATCACAAGAGTGTCAATGTTGTTTCAAAATAAATAAAACCATTTGGTACTTTTTTTTTGGCAGTACGCGGGCCTCTCACTGTTGTGGCCTCTCCCGTTGCGGAGCACAGGCTCCGGACACGCAGGCTCAGCAACCATGGCTCACGGGCCCAGCCGCTCCGCGGCATATGGGATCTTCCCAGACGGGGGCACGAACCAGTGTCCCCTGCATGGGCAGGCGGACTCCCAACCACTGTGACACCAGGGAAGCCCAACCATTTGGTACTTATACAGGAGTAATAAACATGTGGGATGTAAGATTTTCTGAAAGATTTGGATTTCTCTATAAAGTTTTCTTTTCCTCATTAGGGCTGCTTGCCAGCTTTCTTGTCCCTTGATCTTTTATTTAAAGAGCAGATCTAGATCCCCTTATAGTGGGAAATTTACCTCTGTGTTTCCAAATTCTATCACTCTCTGGGTTCTTAGTGTCTTGAGAGTGTGTTTGTGTGTGTGTTGCCCTACTGGCACCTACTTTGTGATGCCCAAGCAACTTCCAGATTATTTGAACTGAAAATAAAAATGACTATACAGCTACTTAAGTTTTGTTTGAGAAGCATGTTGGTACATTTTATCTCTCTCCTCCACCCTCCAACTGTCTTTGAAATATTCAGCCTAGAAGTACCCAAATTCCTTCAGCCCTCCAAAATTTCATGTTTTGTCTTATAAATGACGATTTACTAGTTTTCTTCAGTAAGAAATAGTTTATTTGGGAAGCCTAATATAGCCTAATATAGCAAATACCTTGTTGTCTGTTAGAGAAAATTGTACTAATTAGCAAAAAGCATAAACTGAAATATGGTCTGTATATACTTACCAGATTGGTTTAATACTAGGGTCCTTTGCAACTTTCTTTTGTCTCAAGACTTTTATTCCTATGCGACAACATCCTGGTAAAAGTTATACAATCTCCTTTAACTTCCATTTGGAGGGGATAATTATTTTGTAAGACTGAATAGTCTGAAGATGCCATCTCAGTGACTTTAAATAAAATTGCAATCCAAAAGCTTCTTTATCATTTTCTTCTTTCTTTCTTAGCATATTAAGGTCTCAGGGGATGAAAATGTTAAAGCATGCTATCTCCCCTAACTTCTCTTTTAAGCTTTTATCTTATAGGTAATCATTATCTGAAGTTAAATGGGTTAAGTGATGTTTTTAAATGGCATAAATTGTACTTTCTCTCATAAAGCACTTTTTCAAAGTTAGTTTCTTACAGTAAAGTCAGATAGTGTTGTTAGTAGCCAATTACTATGTGATCTGGTTTTAAAAAATGAGTAAATAATTCAACTTTGTTCTTTATAAAATCCTACTCTTATATCCTCAAATAGTTGTATATTAAAAAATATGAAATTTTTTAATAACATAAAAAACAAACACTTTCTACCATAATACAGTGAAAAGTGAAGTATTAAAGAAGGAAATGAGAAATTCTCTACAGCAATCTCCTCTACTTTAAATAACATTTTTTCTTGATAAAAGATAAGACATCAGTGAGAAAATACTGAAAAACTTATGAAGAAACACCATTCACAATCCTATCAATGTCAACATTTATAAAATACTTCTAGTTTTTTTATTTGCACACACAAATATGTGTGTTTATACTCCTGTATGTGTGTTCACACTTGTGTGTGTAAAATATTGGATTGCATTTTTGAAGATGGCAGATTACAGATTACATATTCTGAAGCCTATTTTTATATTTAAAAAATAAGCTATGCAATTCTATTTGCATAGAATTGCAAAATTCTATGCAAATAGAATTTTTCCTAGAAATATTTTTTTAAATAAATTTATTTATTTATTTATTTTTGCTGTGTTGGGTCTTCGTTTCTGTGCATGGGCTTTCTCTAGTTGTGGCAAGCGGGGGCCACTCTTCATCACGGTGCACGGGCCTCTCACTATCGCGGCCTCTCTTGTTGCGGAGCACAGGCTCCAGACGTGCAGGCTCAGTAGTTGTGGCTCACGGGCCTAGTTGCTCCGTGGCATGTGGGATCTTCCCAGACCAGGGCTCGAACCCGTGTCCCCTGCATTGGCAGGCAGATTCTCAACCACTGTGCCACCAGGGAAGCCCTAGAAATATTTTTTATACAAACAAAATTTCATATAAAATTTTTTAAATTTTTTACAAATTTCATCAATTTTATAAAAACAAAATTTTTTATGATTGTGCAATATTTAGTATTTAATTTTTTAAATAACATATTTGAGAGTACTTTCAGGTTATGTCTATTTTGCTATTATGTATAGCTCTTCTTTTTCTTTTTTACCCTATAGATTCATTTTTTTGTAGATGAAATGTCAAGGTCTAAGTCAGGTACATTTTTACAATTTTTAATAAATACTGACATATTATACACCAGAAAGATTGATTCAAATCACACTGCCCCAGTGGTTTATGATTCTGTTTCATTGTTTATGTTCATACCTTTTTCTTAAGATTTACTTATTTTTATATCATACATGCCATTTATATTTTGTTTATTAATTACTGCACCCATGTTTCTGTTGAGGTATTTATTGTTTTCCCATTGAGGCATAATATTACTATTTTCTTTAAGTGTTTTATGAGTATTTTCCTCCACTTTTGCAATTTTGTTTTAGTTAACTTGCTAAATTAAAAATAAAAGTTAAGCTTTCTAATAATACCAATGAGTTATTAGTATAAGTCTGTTTTTTAAGTTTTTTCAAAATCAGTTCTACCTATTTTGGTTACCTATAATGTGTGCATATAGTGTATGTGTTTGTGCAGTCCGTGTATACATAAAAAGATAGCTTTATAGACACAGAATGCCTTTAAATCCTCTTTTCTTCCCTTCTTTCACTACTTTTTCCTTGGCTAACCCCCTCTCTCTTTTTCTGCCCTCATTATCATAGTTTCATGATAAAGCAAAATATAGAGGAAACTGAGAAAAAATATATTTCACGTATTTTTTATTGGCCTCATGTTATAATGGGTGTGCTCACTATAAAATTGAATTGTATTTACTTTAAGTATTGAAAACAAACAATCTTTAACACACCCTAGTTAAGATTGTTACATAAAGAAAAGGTAAAAAGAAAGAAATTTTAATATTAAAAAATATACCTCTCAATTTACTTAATCTAAAATACAATTATGAAATTAGATATAAAAAATATATAATAATCTTTTAAAACTTGGTAGCTTATTCTGTAAAGAGGTATTAGCAAGGATATACAAATGTTAGGAAAGATTGACCCATAGGGGTTAAAAATGAAATAATAGAGAGATATACACAATGAAAAGTAGAAATGAAATTGACACCAATAATATAAAATTTAAAATAGTGATATAGAATGAACATATAATTAGACATTTTGTTTCTCACTTTTTGGTTTGCAAGAAAGATGGAATATTCAGTCAGTGTATCAGTTCTAAACCAACCCTCAGAACAAGCTGTCTTCCAGCAGATAAAATATCCAAAAGAAATAATAAAATTAGGATTGATTATTTTAATAAATTTATTTTCACTGTTCTTTCTTTCTCCCCTTTCTAATATTATGATCACTGAGTGTTATACTGACATAGATTCTAATTACTGAGTTGCAGGACACTGAAAAATCTTCAACTTTCTCTTTTTTTAACTAAGGAAATTGAGACACTGCATGTATAACTTGCTTAAAACCACATTGCAAGTTGTGGAAAACTTCTTTTTTAACCATATATTAGGGGGAAAAAAAGACTTTTAAAGACAGCTCAATTAGTTGTCCAATTTTGGGTGGATATATCGCTTTTACAACAACTTGAACACAAAGTTTCCTTACATGTAAATAATACAATTAATATTATATATACTTCATTATATATATAATTAACATAACTAACACAACATACTAACAATGTACAACATTAACATAATATGTTATTTATTTATTTAGAAAATATTTATGAGGCACTAATTATGTGCCAGACTTTGTGACTTATTAAAAAATTAGTCAACATGTTTGTGCACAGGCATTTAGACAATCAAGTCAATGCAAACATTTTCATCAAATTCACTATTTTTGGAAGTTACCATGTGTATTAGTTTAGGTTCTCCAGAGAAACAGAACTAATAGAAGATATATACAGTGACCCCTCAGTATCCTCAGGGAATCGGTTCCAGTACCCCTATGGATACCAAAATCTGAGAAGGCTCAAATCCCTTATATAAAATGGTATTTGCCTATAACTTAAGCACATCCTCCTACATACTTTAAATCATGTCTAGATTACTTATAATGCCTAATACAATGTAAATGATATTTAAATAGTTGTAAATACAATGTAAATGCTATGTAAATGGTTGTCAGCACAAAGCAAATTCAAAGTTTTCTCTTTGGAACTTTCTGGAAGTTTTTTTTTTTTTAACATTTTTGATCTGTGGTTAGTTGAATCCACTGATGCAGAACCTGTGGATACAGAGGGCTGACTATGATATTTACTATAAGGAATTGGCTCACACAATTATTGAGGTTGACAAGTCCAAAGATCTGCAGTCAGCAAGTTGGTGGCCCAGGAGAGCCTATGGTGTAGTTTCAGTCTGCAGGCTGGTAGGCTCGAGACCCAGGAAGAGCTAAAGTTTCAGTTCAACTATGTAGGCAGGAGAAAACCATTGTCCCAGCTTGAAGGTAGTCAGGGATGAGGAATTTCTTTTTGCTCATAGCAGTGTCAACCTTTTTGTTCTATTCAGGCCTTCAACTGATTGGATAGAACCCACTCACATTATGGAGGACAAATTGCTGTACTCATTCTATTGATTTAAATGCTAAACTCATCTAAAAACACCCTCATAGACACACCCAAAATAATGTTTGAACAAATGTCTGGGCACCCTATGACCTGATCAAGTTGATACATAAAATTAATCATTACACCATGTTTTCCATTATGTCTACACAATCTTATACCAAGGATGCTATGAAAAGATATAAGCAGGAGTTAGATGGTGAAGCCTTGTGAAAAGGCATATTACCATTAACATCTTTTGAAACACAAAACTTGGTTATGTGATTACTGTATTACTGTAATAATTGGTTAATAAATTACTATAAAAAGTAGGAGAGTGATTGGCAATAGAATGATCCCCTAATGACTGATATGGGTAGTAACAATCAAACTGATTGATTACTTGGGTCCTTAGGAAGCAAGTATGAATATGAATAAGAAACAGTTTTAAGGACACTGTACTCTATTGAAGAAATCAAAATAAGAGGGCACAGCAGATGTAATTTGCTATAGTATGCTGATAATCTTCAAGTCTTTAAAAGCTTCTAATCTCTGTACTTTAAGTGAAAAATGTAAAAGGACATAAACCAAAAGCTCAGTTGTGGAATGGGGCTATGAAATCTGCAGTGAGACAATATCTTTAATTGGATATTCTAGAGGGTTCCTTGAAAGGTTTCATTTTTTGCCAGGAAGCACACTCCTCTCCATCTTTATCTGAATATCTACAGAAAATTCCTCTTTCTGTACCAGGTGACCCAAGGCAACTGTGTGATAGAAAGTGTGCCTTCTTAGCCTTTAAACCAGCTTTCATTGTATTTCTCCATACACCTTCAGGTGATCCATCCCTTCTGCATTCTCCTTTATCTTTTCCTGCTGCCAGGACAGGTTGTCATGGAATTCATTTATGCTTTTCTTATTCCAGATAAATGCTACCAGCAGTTGCCAGGAACTACCTGCCATTAGAAATATCTCATTAGACTTGACAGTGAAAATCTCTCCTACGTGGCAAATGCTAGCTGGTAGACTGTATACTGATGAATCTATTTGAATCCATTTTCAGCCAGTGGGTGAACATGAATTAAGGAACTGGATAGTCCCTAAGAGCTGCCCATTGTATAACTCTCATTACTTTTTTATGGGCTAACCCAGCATGAAAATCATTCATTAGCAATGAACATATTTAATTGTTCTTTCCAGTTCATCCCTTTGTACATTTTAAATAGATTATCCTGGCTGGCTACACACCTGAAATCAAAAAGCAGATGCTGCCTCTAATTGGGAGACTCAGGTAGGGTACTTAAAAAACAAAGAAACACACTTCTTTTTATGATTTTATGTCAACTTTTGATTGTGTCTGGAACATGATGAAATGAATTAATGAATTAATAAATAAATTGCACATAAGCATTGATAAATAAATTAATGGATGAATGAGTAAAAAATTACACTTCAATGCCCATATTTATTACTAAAAGAAAGAGAACAAAGAAAGGTGATGATATATTTAAAAGGAGTGGCTTGTGACTGCAAACAAGCGATTGCAGAAAGAAAACTGGAATCTCAGATTTCTACACTTATTTGAGGCATAGTGTCCAGTCAGTGAAAAATTACAACTCATTTGTTGCCCCTATCTGGAAAGAAGGAAGGAAAGAAGGAAGAGAGGAAAAGAAGGAGGGAAAGAGGAAGGGGAGGAAAGAATAAAGAATTCATGAAGATTGAAAAAGGCTGTAAAATTCTGAAAGTTCTACAAACAGAAATATAAATAGAGAGAAGGTTCTTGTAAACTCATGCAGTATTCAGTATATTGGAATGCTTTACATATTTTGCTGACAAACATTTGAACTATTGTCAGATTATTGTAGGGATATTTGAACTTCAAGTTTACAACCTTGACATGGCTATAATGGAAAGAATTTAAACTTCTTTTGGGTTACTCATTAGTGCTTATGCATTAATTTAAAAAGATCATCAGTTTCTGTTCTAATGTCAGATATGCTTCTTGAACAAGTTATCTTTAAAGGTACTATTATTTTTCTATTATCCTAATTAACAATAAACAAACCATTGTTCACAAACAACAACAAAAACTACTTTTAAAAAATATTCCACTTTATGAATGGAGGAAATTAATGTAATCAAAATTTATGCTCAGATACTTTTGCAGTAAAATTTTAACTTGACAGAAAGTGTTCAAAGTACTTGAAAACCATGTAGTGATAAGTATAGCAAAAATCTGTGTGATGAGTACAGTTGGGTAATCAGTAGTTAAATGAAATTTCATCAGCTCTTATCACCAAGTTTTCTTCTCTACTGGGGAAAAAAGCTTCCTTTTTAACATTGGGGAAAAGACCCTGTAATAGATGAAAAATTGAATCAACTGAACCCCAAATTTATTATTTGAAGCGTATAACAGAAGTTCTAATACTTAGACACAGAAGGCTGCTGGTAAAGCATCTTCTGTTAGCCTCAGGCTTACATAAATGGCAGCTGATCAGCACATAGTACTCTTGAGGGAGGGAATTAATATGAGCAAGATCAACAAATTTGAAGAAGTAGAGTTCCTCAAGCTGACAAACAAAAGATACACAATATTTCAATAGGTTTTCAAGTACATGTGAGGTTATTTAGCAAAAAGTAATAATCATTTTTTCATCGACTCGGGTAAAAAAAGAAAGAGCAGAAATGATAAAAAGTAGAATTTCAATTAGATAAGGAACAAATGTCTGTAGTAACTGTTACATGCACCTTTCACTTAGCATTTATTTGAGACTCGAAGCTGTTAATGTTATTCTTGTGACAGTGTTCATTACCTCAGTTAGGTTGTAAGCTCTTTGAGGCTTGAGATGTTGTTTGTGTGTGTGTTTTGGGGGCAGGGGATAATAGTGGGTAAATGTATCTTGATTATAAAATATGTTAAGTAGAAATAACTTTTTATTTTGGCATTGAGCAATTTCAAGATTCAAAAAATTTCTGGTTTTGGATATATTTTGGATTTACTTTTTGCTTGGGGTAATTTTAAACTTAATATCACCAAAATAGTACAAAGAATATCTGTAAACCTTTAATCTAAATCTGCCTATTCTTAATATTTTATTTCATTTGCTTTATCATTTATGTTCTCTCTTTCTCTGTCACATACCCTCTTTATATATGTGTATAGAGATAATTATTTTTTCTATATCATTTGAATGTAAATTTTATACATCATAAATTCTTCAGCGTAGTATTTCCAGAGATTAGGGATATTCTCTTATATAACCACATTACTGTTGTCAACTTCATAGATCTACATGTATACAATACCTTTGTCTAAACTACTATCCACCTTCAATTTGGTCAGTGATCCAATAATATCCTTTATAGCAATTTTTTTCTCTACCAGTACAGGATCTAGTTTAGGTTCTGGTATTACATTTACTAGTCATGTATATTTAGTCCCTCAATCTGGGACTAATGCATTTCTCATTGCATGTTGGTTTGATATTTGCTTGTCGACTAGACTGTGCTTATGCATTGTCACTCATATGCTGCATAGTCGATAGATCTTGTCCTTCATTTGGAGCCACACAATGTCCATCTGTCCTCATCAATGGTGTTAATTTTAACATCTGGTCAAGGTGTTGCCCATTTCTCCTTTCTCTTTTGTATAATTATTGTCTTTTCTTTTCTCTTACTTTTCTTCTCTTCTTTGTACATTCAGTTATTATAAACAAAACTACTAAAAAGAATTTAGGATCTGTTTGTGTTCTGCCATTCCACCCTACAGCCCACTCTGCCCAAGGGTAAGGGTATATAGCTAAATGCTCTCTTCACAAGTATTTAGATTAGTTTTTCTCAGTTATAGGGTTCACTTGACATATGATTTTAGGGTTCACTTGACATATGATTAGACTCATTTGTTTCAGTTTGCTTGCAGTTTTTTTCCCTTCCCATTCTTATTAATGTAATTAATATTTTAAAATATGTAGGATATTAACATGCTTAAAAAGTCATAACTATACATAATGGTATACTCAGAGGAGTATCACTCTCTCTTTTCCCTTCCTCCATCTCACCCAGTGTAGTTAAACAACTTCATTTTTTCCGGTTTGTACTTCTTGTGGTTGCTTGTAATGATAAGCAAGTGAATGTATATTTTCTTATTTTCTGTTCTTTTTTATACAATATATAGCATTACATGTATCTTGTTTTACACTCTGCTGTTTCACTTAAGAGTCTGTCTTGTTAATAGTGTCCTTCCTCATTCTTTTTCACAGCAGCATAGCACTCCACTAAATTCACCCACTCTCCTATGCTTGGACACTGAGGTAGTGTCCAATATTTTGCAATTACAAATAATGCTTCAGTGAATCACCTTATTCATATGCATATTATTACCGCATTTTTGTATTTTGGAGGTATATCTTCAGGGTAAGTTCCTGGAAGTAGGACTACTAGATTGAGAGCTAAGTGCAGTGTAGTTTGATAGAATATTTTTTCTTTTAATTTTTTTATTGGAGTAAAATTGCTTTACAATGTTGTGTTACTTTCTGCTGCACAACGAAGTGAATCAGCTATATGTATACCTATATCCCCTCCCTCTTGGACCTCTCTCCCCTCCTTCCCCCCACATCTAGGTCATCACAGAGCACTGAGCTGAGCTCCCAGTGCTATACAGCAGGTTCCCACTAGCTATCTATTTCACACATGGTAGCGTATTTATGTCAAACCTAATATCCCAATTCGTCCCATCCTCGCCTTACCCCGCTGTGTCCACATGTCCGTTCTCTACGTCTATGTCTCTATTCCTGCCCTAGGGTTGTGCGTTTTACATTCCCACCAGGAATGTCTGAGATTGCTTCTCCACAGGCTCTCCAACACAGTGGGGATTGTCAAGCTTTTGAATTTTTGCCAATCTGATAGTTTAGAAATGGTATCTCAGAGCAGTTTTAATTACACTTCTGATCGAGAATGAAGATATCTTTTCATATGTTTAGAGAACACTTTTAGATCTCTTTTTTGTGGATTGTCTGTGCAGGACATGTCTTTAAAAATATCAGATTATTGATTTAGGAATGCTTCATCCCTAACTCAAGGACAGATATAGAAAATAGGCAAACATTTAATAAACAAGAAGCCAGAAATCAGGATGTCAACAGGACCTCATTCCCTTAGAGACTCTAAGGAGACTCCACTTCTGCTCACTTCCAGCTTCTGGTGGTTGCTAATGTTCCCTGGCTTGGGACCACATCACTCCAATCTCTGACTCCATCTCGAATTGTCTATTCCACTTCTGTGTGTGTGATCTCCCTCTGCCTCTCTCTTATAAGGACTTGTGAGAGCATTTAGGTCCCACCCGTAAAATCCAGGATAATCCTCTCCTCTCAACATCCTTAATTTAACTGCATCTTTTTTTATGCAAGATAATACTTACTGTTTTGCCATATATGGTAATATTCACAGATTCCAAGGATTAGAACATGAACATGTGTTTTGGGAGACACCAATAAGCCCAACATGTATGGATAATCTTAAATAATATAAAGAAGAAGGAGGAGATGGGATTTTTGGTATCAAATATACTCTTGGTATTTGGAGGGAAGGAATTGTGGGAAACAGGACACAGTTACTCTCTTGTATGCCACTCTCACCATTGTCTGGAAGAGAAGAGTACCTAGACTATCAGAGCATCCAGCTGAATGAGATTTAGTAATTGTTTCTGTGCTTTAACTGGCTTAATCTTTTTGTTGTAATGTGCCCTAATAACAGAAACTGCATTATAAATTTATAAATAAAATATAAGACTCCATCAGAGGATCTCTGGATTATACAGTAAGCACTTTCGAAAAGGAGGAACAACACACTTTAAAAACTTGAAGCTTCTAATGAGCTTAATTTGTGACCTTGGCAACAATAGCAAACATGTGATTGTAAAGCTTTCTAGAAGGGTGAGATCACAGTACTTCAGGCTTGATGATTCGGCTGAAGACACAATTCAGAAATGATGTCATTAAGACTGAAATGTGTTTGAACCACCTTGTACTTATTGCTGTTGTTCTACACAGTTGATCTTAAAAGTCCACCTTTAAATGTCATTGTAAAGGAGAAATGTCATTTCTCCTTTCTTTAGGGATCAGGTCATACGATTGGTAAATATGATTGCCTTGAATATTTTCGTAATGCCTGTCCATCAGAAAGTTTTGCCTAGTACTACATATTGTGATTTCAACAAGATGTTATTAGCCATATAGAGATTAATACCACATTTTACAGTAAATGCTACAGGCATTTGGGATAAATTGATGAATCATAGAATCTTAGAGTTGGCAGGGAATTTAGAGATAAACAAATACAACCACTCATTTGATTTGATGCTTGAATAGTTTTTCCTACACTCTACTAAGAGGGCAGCTACATATTGTTAGAATACGTCTAGTTTCAGGGAACTTACTACCTTTCAGAGGAACCCATTTTATTTTAATGGTCCCGTATTAAGAAAAAGTCATCCTACATAAAACATTAAGTTAAATATTTCCTTACATACCTTGCAGACAGATCATTTACCTTTTCTAGTCACCTGTTTTCCAAACTGGCAATCCTGAGGGGCTTCTACAGTTCCTAATGGGTCCCTGTTTCAGGTTATCATTTCAGACCTTGTCTAAACCTATGGATATTGCCAATGCCTCTAAGTCTTTAGTAACATTGACTGCAAACAATTTGTTTCCATGTTAGATGAAAATGTGAAGAAACTGTAAAATAAAAGAGTGGGAGGGATTTATGGGTTGGGGGCTTTGGCTGGTGCTTTGGGCTTGAAAGGTCTGTGGAATTCCTTAAGATCTTGGACTATCGGTATGTGTTTTGCTTAAGTCAGACAAGAAGTCTGTATTATAGAAACTATAAAACTTCAGAAGCGTCTCACGGAAATGAAGCTTAGGAATGTAGACAACCTTCAGAAAGGAATTAGAACAAGGATCTGTAGAGCTTTAAAGCATCCATAAAGTTTGTCCACTCATTCTTTTTTTCTTTTTCTTTCTTGCTCTTTATCAGTATCCATCTTATATCTTATTTCCTCTATAGACCTTCTGGTTTGCTTTATCCTTTTTCTCTCTCTGCAGACTGGCTTATGCAACATTCCTGGCTATCAGTTTTACATGTTTTCTTTAAGATTTTCTCACATCAACCAACTGTCCTTAGTTAGAATTCCGAATCTAAGAAGAGATAAGCCACCTGTCCCAACACAGTTTAGAGCAAGTATTTCCGCCCCCCCCAACCAGTTGGAGCTGAGATCCTAGGGACATGGGGTGATGTTATTCAACAACACTCCTGGAAGCTCACGCCTAGATCAGAATCAGACAATTTCAGGAGAAAGCAGATGGCTCTAGACCAGGGCAGACAACCCTCCAAATGTCTACCACAGGGAAGGGCAACTTTAAGTTTCCTGGAGTTTGAGAAAACAAATTTCTGTAGGAGGTAACTATGTTAGAGACTGAGGATACAAAAGCAACCCCTGTGTTGTTTAAGGCTTATTTTAAGCTATTGAAAAAGTGAGAAAGGACATTTAACTTTCTTTTCTTGTCTGCATCAGTTTGGAAAGGGATTCAGAGCAGAGCAAGTTTCCAAAAATAAGTTATGTTTTAACTTTTATTGATCTAGTTTGGTGAACTTAGGAAAGGACGGAACCTCAACACATGAATGTCTTAATACATCCCAAGAGTAGATTTGTTTTGTTGGTAATTAGGTTGCATTTTTGTCCCTATATTTATCATATTTCACTAACTTTTAGGTCTTTTACTGTTAAGTTATATCACAACCTACCTATACTTACCCAGTATTCCTTTGCACAGGGCTTGACATTTATCCTGATTGAATTCATGACTTGGCATAGCATTCCAGGTTAACATGACTTTTCTGGATTCTGATTCAGTATTCCAATATGGTAGTTATCCCTTCAGCTTCATGTCAACTGAATATATGATTACATGTCATCAGGTAGTGATGAGGCATTGAAAATAAGGTAGCAACTGTAGTAAAATGATCCTTTGATAGGGTCTTAGAAATCTGTATTCTGATTTCAACTATGCCATCTATTGCATGAATTTGGGTAAGCCATTTAACTGCATGATGTCTTGTTCTATCATACATAAATGGGGTAATAAACAGTTTAGTAATTATACATGGAAATAGCAGCTAAGAAGTGGGCAACTGATTGAAGTTCTTTATAAATTGGTAACATCATTGAACATCTCTAGTCTTATGTATCAGGAAGTACCAGATGGGATGAATTGCTACACTTCTTGCCGCAGGGCAGCCTCATCTGAAGGGCCAGTTGAACTTTTCTTTGCAGCTTAAAGAGGATATGAAGTTGCAGCTGTGAAGCACACCTTCACTGGAAAGGCAATTTCCTCTGTACCTAGCATCAAATGTATTTCAGGTGTCAGATGGTGCCTTTAAGGCACTAGTCAGTACATGCATCAAGCCTGTTAAAAGTGATGCCAGTTAAAGGAATTACATTACTTTGATTCTGAGACAGCTCTACTGATTGCAAGGTGGCTTCTATAGTGAATACATGCTGTTTTAACTTGTGCAGCAACCCCATATCTTTCCTTCTGTTTTTTTTTTAAACAGTACCCTTATTTCCCTTCAGGTAACCACTGCTTTTCCATCTCATTTCATGTAGGACCAAACTATTGTCCCAACGGACATGACACCCTTGACCAAATAGGGACACGCCCTCACTGACCACAGCAAGAAAGTGAGAGACAAGCGTACAACTCAAGTTAGTTCAACCAGACTTCTTCTCCAGATAATTTAAATATTGAGTAGAATGACAAAGACAAAACCAATTGATACCTAGTCATTAGTTCTTGCATTGGCTCCTGCAGACTGCCCCTTGTTTCTCTCCTTCTCAAGGCCTAGATATTCAACTTTTCTCTTTTTTTTTTTTTTTTTTTTTTTTTTTTGCGGTATGCGGGCCTCTCACTGCTGTGGCCTCCCCCGTTGCGGAGCACAGGCTCCAGATGCGCAGGCCCAGCGGCCATGGCTCACGGGCCCAGCCGCTCCGCGGCATATGGGATCCTCCCAGACCGGGGCACGAACCCGTATCCCCTGCATCGGCAGGCGGACTCCCAACCACTGCGCCACCAGGGAGGCCCCAACTTTTCTCTTTAAATCTCCAAGCCTCTTCACCCATTTCCAGTAACGTCTTGCTTAAGTAGGTTCATGTTGGTTTTTGTTACTTGCGACTAAATAACTAAAACTGATATATTCCATGATTTTAGGAAATGAAGAAATAAGCGTTATAAGAATCAAGAAGATGCAACACCTAGATGGCCTAAGGGACTCTTGCTGAGTTGGAGTCCCCTTGAGTTCTGTGCTTTTCCCATTTATGCCAGGAACACCCAGTATCAGCCCACTGCTCCCATGGTTCCTCACTGGGGCTCGTCACATAAGCCTCACTTTGTATCCATCCACACCACACCCCTGCACATCCAGTATCAGCCCAGATCAGGCTTTCTCCTGAGCACTGGTTTAGACTTGAAATGATTTCCCTGATCCTAGCTTAGCCCCTCCTTCCTTTTGAGGGCAGTCTCATGTCCAAAGGCCAACTCTCCCGTTGACGGTCAGTGAGCAAGAGCTTTTATAGGCGGAGGGAGGGGGCTACATGCAGAAACAGCATAGTCAGCTCTGACAGTCATCTTGAAATTGGTCATGCACTGGTCTGATCAGCATCATCTTGATTGTTTTAAGTACAGTTAATCTTCAGTTCCAGGATTGGTTTGTTCCCATTTCTTTGAGGCCAGTTCTCAGAATTGTGGCAGCTTATGTCATGATTACAGTCTGTTCATCATGTAGATAACTTCTTCTACCCAGTGGGGGCTTCAGTATCAACAAGACAGTTCAAATGATATGGCTCAGAATATTATCTATAGCCCTAGCGGAGGAACTAAAGGTCCTTGACTTTGTTTAGTGACTAAACTATTATTATTTTTGTCTGTGGACTGCTTTCCTTTGCTTCTGCATTTTCTCACTTCTCTGATTAAACTTGTTCTCTGGCTAAAGTTTTTCCACACACCGAAGGCAGGCAGAAGACATGGGGTGGGGGGAGGACCATAGGGTCCTGCTCCGTTTCACTTTGGCCAAATTCTTTCCAAATCTCAAACTCATTATTAAAATAAAATTTGGCATGTTCTCTTTGCATCTATGAGGATTCCTAATATTATAAAGATATTTAGTATTTGTTAAGAGAAATTTGATCACAGAAAAAATTTTCTTAATGTAACTATAGCAAAAGTCTCCTTAGCATTGCCTAGCCCTGTATGACATTGAGAAATACATTAGTTATCCATCACTGCATGACATGTTACTCCAAAGCTCATTGGGTTGAAACAACAGCACATCATCTCACAGTTTCTGTAGGTGTGGAATATGGCCAGAACTTAGCTGGGTCCTGTGCTTCAGAATCTCTCAAAAGCTGTAGTCAAAATGTCTGCAATATCTGTGGTCTCGTTTCAAGGCTCAACTGGGGAAGGCTCTACTTCCAAAGTCACTTATATGGTTGTCTGCACGATTCAATTTCCCAAAGGACTTTGAACTGAGGGCAAGTTCCTCATTGGCTATTGGCTTCTTGACTTGTTGGCCTCTCCATATGGCATCTGGCTTCATCAGAGTAGGCAAGTCAGAGGGAGGGAGAGAGGGAGGAAGGGAGAGACAGAGGATGAGCAAGATGGAAGTTATAGTCTTTTATAAGTTAATCTTGGAAGGGATATCCCATCACATTTTGCATGCTCTACTGGTTAGAAGCAAGTCAAGTAGCCTGGACCACTTTCAAGAAGAGATGATTTCACAAGGTTATGAATACCAGGAGTGAGGTCAGGTCAGAATCTGCTTCCATAGGCTTGACCATTTTTTGTTCATTTATCAATATCATACAGTAGCTCAATCACCAAATCACCTTACACTGACAGTGGTAAGGCAGGAAACAACATAGCATTCACTTTACAGTGCCCTCATAATTCTGTTTTCTACAATAGCACCTGTATGCTTGTTGAAAAAAACTTGACATACATTGTATATTGAAATCATCTCATTGCCACTTTTAGTTTCCCTGTAGTGTGTTCCTTTAAAACTCTTAGTGCTACATACTGAAGTAATCAGGATACAATGTGCTTTAGACATGTTAAGAGAAGAGATTTCCATTTGGTTATGGTGAAATATTGCACAAGGTTCACACTGACAATCAGCTGATCAGTCATTGTCCTCTGTCAGGGAAGATGTAAATGCAGTTAACTTGATTCTATTGGGATGTCAGTGACTCTAGGGCTCACAGTTTTGCTAAGCAGTTGAACATACAGAAGAATTTCCACATTTTTTTCCCCCATGCACTATATAGCCAGTCTTTTTCTTTTCTATCATCATTTTTTTAGGATATTATCTTAGTACAACAGTTCTCAGTTCCTCTTAATTCCAATTTTATATGTCTGATTGCAGAAAGTTAATTGATTGGGTGGTGTGACTGTGTTTCCTGAATCTTAGTCTGCTTCATCATGCATAAATCTAAGAATTTCATATTTTGGCAGTTTTTATTTCTAATTATGCTTGTCATTGTTATCGTCAGTGGTCCAGTATTTCACATGTACTATGCTTTTATAATGATAGAAATGGAAGAGAAAACTTAAAATTTGAATCACTATCCAACTGAGTCATATATAGAATACAAGCATGAAAATAACTCTGTAATGGAAAAGAGAATGGGCATTCTGATTAATTAAACTTTCTAGTTAAAAGAAACCAATATTAGAAGTTATCTAGAGGATATAGTAAATGTTTTCCATTATATCTAGAATTTTCACACTATAGCAATATAAGTTATGAAGCCAGGATATTTTAGAGAAGCTGCTGACATACGTATTGTAATTAGCGTTTTTATTCATTCATACTTGTATTATTCACTCATTTAATACACAGTTGTGAACTCTACTATCTGCAAAAGATACCACACTCAGTGCTGATGAGCGTGAATAACACATAGTCCTTGTACTTTAGAAATTCACAGTTTATTTAGATAAAACAAATGTAAATAAACATTTATATTATCTTATACAAAATAGTGATAACAGAAGAATGTAAATGTTATGGAAATTGTTTGGCACCCAAGTTCTTAAACTTGTGTATTTTGTTAATCACAAAACTTGTTAAAAAATTTCTGTGGGGTTCAAATAGACTTATTTTGGTAACTATATGCTTGGAAAAACAATATATTATCACAATCAAATCATAAAATGTAGGTCATTTTTAACACCAAAAACGTAAGAAGCGGGCTCCCCTGGTGGCGCAGTGGTTGAGAGTCCTCCTGCCGATGCAGGGGACACGGGTTCGTGCCCCGGTCCGGGAAGATCCCACATGCCATGGAGCGGCTAGGCCTGTGAGCCATGGCTGCTGAGCCTGCACGTCCGGAGCCTGTGCTCCGCAACAGGAGAGGCCACAACAGTGAGAGGCCTGCACACCGCAAAAAAAAAAAAAAAAAAAAAACGGAAGAAGGACATGATGTTAGTAGGTTGAAATATATTCCGTGCAAAGAGAAGCAACTATATTAATTTTCTATTTCTCTTAGCAACGAAATTAGTTACCTATTAATATTTCTGCTTGACAAATTACTTCAAAACCTAGAGGCTTAAACAACTAAGATGTTTCAGCTAAACAACTAAGATGTTTCAACAACTAAACTCTCTCCCACAGTTTCTGAAGGTCAGGAACTTTGATGCAGCTAAGTTGGGAACCTCAGGCTCTGGGTCTACACAAGGCTGTAATGGCGGTGTCACTGAGGTTGCAGTCAGTTCAAGGCTCAACTAGAGGAAGATTTGCTTCCAAGCCACTCATGTGACTGCTAGCAGGTCTTGGGTCCTAATCGGCTGGTTGGCTGGAGGCTTCCCTTCTTTCCTCCCCCTTGGTGCCTCCATTTAGTGTAAAATGCAGCATGGCAGCTGGTTTTCCTCAGAGTGAGTGAGCAAGAAGACAGGTGTCAAATGGAAGCTGGAGTCTCTCATAGCCTAATCTCAAAAGTGGCAGCCCAGTACTTTTTTAAAGTACTTCCTACTTGTTAGAAGTGAGATGCTGGGTGTTCCAGCCCACACTCAAGGGAATGAGTATCAGTAAGTGGGGATCTATGGGCCATCTTAGAGGCTGCCTATCACAGAAACCACACATCAGTCTTTTTCACGTTGTATTGCACCTCGTGTGGATGAATCTCCATGATAACTAAAAGGAGAAAAAAGAAAGGAAAGGGATCCCAAACGTAATGGTTAACAGTGTATTCTTACTTTTTTAAAAGGGGTTGTTAGAGTGTCTGTTAGATAGAAAAAAATATGAGCAAAAGCTACTAGGTAATACAATGGCAAGAGGTACCAATTGGGATGGAGGTGAAGAGGTAGATACAGAGTCAGAGCAAATAGCCCTGCACAGGTGCTGCAGACCCTTATGCACCATGCTGAGGAGTTGGCGCTTATTTTGCAAGAAGTGTTTCAAAAGATCCTAGGGTATTTAAAGTCTTCTTGTCATCTTTATGAATATAATGTTTGTAAAATTATGAGATAATAGAAAGTTGCTTTCATAAAACAACATCAGTAGAATTGTTTAGAAGTTGCATATGTATGTCACTCAATGGCTAGATTCCCTTAAAGACTGAATCATTTAAAATTAAGTTTCTGATTAAAACTAAGAACAAATCAGGGCTTCCCTGGTGGCGCAGTGGTTGAGAGTCCGCCTGCCGATGCAGGGGACACGGGTTCGCACCCCGGTCCGGGAAGATCCCACATGCCGCAGAGCGGCTGGGTCCATGAGCCATGGCCGCTGAGCCTGTGCATCCGGAACCTGTGCTCCGCAACGGGAGAGGCCACAACAGTGAGAGGCCCGCGTACCACAAAAAAAAAAAAAGAACAAATCAGAGCCCTTTTCTAATAATATTTTTGGAGAAAGGCAAGGCAAGCATGTCTTTTGAAAAATGTTTTGCCATACCACCTCACTACGAAGTGTTTAAGGGGCAAAAGATGAAATATATTAAAATAAGCTTAGCCTCCTATCATTAGCAAAATTGATCTCCACCCCCTCCATTATGAGAATTTTTTATAAGAAATCTTGGTGGCCATGAGTAAAAGTTCATTCTCAGCAAAGGCATTGTCACATATTGTTTTAATGGAGTTCTTATTAAAGGGCATCCGATATCAACAGATATCAGTGAAGTGTCACCCTTTAAAATGCCAGAGAAACTCCATTTGATTCCACTGGTGATCTTTTTTATGGCTTCTTCAGTGATTCCATAAAATGCACATGTGAGTAACCTCTTATGCATGTGTGTGCATACACACACACACGCATGTGAATGTATGTGTCCACACATATACATTGAGTGAAACACAACTCCATAAAGTATAACTTTAGAATTCTTCAATACATCATCAGTGGGAAGGTAGATTCTAGCCTGCAAATTTCTATATTGAATTTTGCTATCAATATCGTCATATCATCTTCAAATGGATGCCCAGGGGCACTTTTGAATATGCTTCTTGTTTGTGATATAAAAACATGTGTCAAGCAGTTTAAATATTAATCCAAACATATAACTGTTTCCATTTAAATTTTTAATGTTTTCATCATATAACTAGTTTACTTTGTTTCATATTTTGAAGGCAAAAAACTAAGATACCATTTCTTTGTAAACTCTGGATTATCAGGTATCATTCTCTCTGCTCTGGAATCCCTCAGTCCTAAAAATATCAAGAACTTCTGGGAGTATACTCAATCCAAATGGTCAGCCTTCCTGGTTACACTTGCCTTTTAATATGAAAACTAGAAAATCCAATGTCTCCCCTGGTTGATTCTCTTCTCCACTATTGTTACTCCTGTCCCTAACAATGAGGCATCCTTGTAGAAAACCCATAGTTCCTCATTGTTTACAGCCAACATGAAGGACTGTGGGAGTGCCTGAGTTATGTTGCCCCTACTAACTCTCATAGTTTCTCCAGGACAGAAGAAGATGAGGACATCTCCCTCTCCCTCCCTCCCTCCCTCCCTCTCTCTCTCTCTCTCTCTCTCTCTCTCTCTCTCTCTCTCTCTCCATGGACATTAGTCAGTCCAAATCTAGGCTCTCTTTATAACAGCTCAAACATATATTCTTACATTTCTTCCAACAGCATATGCATAGTGCAGAGGTGCTGTTGCCACTCAGAGAAATGGATAAAGAAAATGTGGTACATATATACAATGGAATATTACTCACCATAAAAAAGAATGAAATAATGTCACTTGCAGCAACGTGGATGAGCCTAGGGATTGTCATATTAAGTGAAGTCAGATAGAGAAAGACAAGTATCATATGATATCACTTATACATGGAACCTAAAAAAAGGTACAAATGAACTTATTTACAAAGCAGAAGTATAGTCACAGATGTAGAAAACAAGCTTATGGTTACCAGGAGGGAAATTGGGAGATTCAGACTGACATATACACACTTCTATATATAAAATAGATAATTAATAAGGACCTGCTGTATAGCACAGGGAAGTCTTCTCAGTACTCTGTAATGACTTATATGGGAAAAGAATCTAAAAAAGAGTGGATATATATATATATATGCATAACTGATTCACTTTGCTGTACAGCAGAAACTAACACAACATTGCAAGCCAGGAGGGGTCTGTGATGAATTGAAGAGCAGTTGACCCAACCTAGATCATTGTTATTGTGTAAGAATAAGGGCTCAAGTATGCCATTAGATTTTTTAAAGAGGAACCAGAAACCCTGATTTTTGTGTGAAAGATTATGCCTTAAATGTTGACAACTAACTTATATATTAAGTAACTATATGGGAGTAAACTGAAACATATCTCTCATACAAACATGACCAACAAATTTTAAAAACCTACAGCAGACTTCAGATAGGACCTACCCATTTTGAGTGTGAACCTTAAGAAGAAAGGCAGTTTTTCTATTTTTTTCTCTTAAAGTTCTCCTTGAATTTTATACAAATTGATTATAACTTTTACCAACAACATCAGTGGTTATAGATAGGGGAAGCCATTGTCAAACATTGTTACATCCTCTCCTTAGAAAAATGGATTTCTATCCAATTGGCATTTTACAGAACAGTTTTTCTACCTTTACTTATAGAAGTAGCTGACAATTTGTATCTCACAGAATACCCTGTTACAATAACTTCATTAGAAAATGCATTAAATAATCAAACATAAAACCAGAGATAGTCATACTTCAGGCAAAGAGAAATGTTTTTGTCTTCAAAACAGATGTCTGAGACATTTATGCTAATAAAGACCACCAGACATACATCCTTACAAAAACATAGTATGTCCTAATGTGCAAACTAGAAATAGATGAAGTTATTGCAGAATGTATTCTTCATTTATATGTTTCCCCCTACTTGTAAATCATGAAACATTTCTTGGGGGTAATATTAGCAAATGGGGAAAGTTGGTAGGGTCATTTTAGAATAAAAAGGAAAATTAATATTTTCCAAATTTAAACTAGATATTAAAGTTTCAAAATAAATAACCATGTTTCTGTCAATGAAAAATAATTATATGTAAAAGGGGGGAAGTTGAATTAAATTAGTAAAAATGGTATAAGTAATATTGAATAGTGAATTGAGAATTCTCTTCTGATTCTGACTCTGAGAGTAACAGATCCTATGGGTAACATTGGCTTTGAAATTAAATTATTGAATGAGATCATCTTGATAGTTCCTTCCAGTTCTCAGTTTCAGTAATTTTTTTTTTTTTTTTTTTTTTTTTTTTCCGTACGCGGGCCTCTCACTGCTGTGGCCTCTTCCATTGCGGAGCACAGGCTCCGGATGCACAGGCTCAGCAGCCATGGCTAATGGGCCCAGCTGCTCCGCGGCATGTGGAATCCTCCCAGACCGGGGCACAAACCCATGTCCCCTGCATCGGCAGGCAGACTCTCAACCACTGCACCACCAGGGAAGCCCAGTTTCTGTAATTTTTACAAGTTCCACCCCACCCAGTATAACTTTCTATGAATTCTTAAGACTTTTTGCCAGATCTTCCTCTATTTCTTCCATCACTGACTTCATCCTTAGAATGGTTGTTTCACATAGAGTATGTGAAACACATTTAGGGAATTGTTTAAGAGTTATTGTTTGAAAATAAGTCAAGATTTGCCTTAGAGGTGCTCTTTAATATGTAAAAGAAAATGTAAATGATTTTAAGAAAACTACCCATCTCTAGTGCTGAGAAATCTGATTTTATTAATCACCTTCTTTATCTCATGTTCAGTAATTATTTATTGAGTGTTTACTATATTCAAACATGATGCTAGGTCCTTTTGAACAAAATTAGATCTGGACATTGTAAATGAAATAGATATGAACCATAATAAAATGTACAGTCTAATGAAGGAGAGAGATATCAAACAAATATTCACAGTAATAATGGAGAAAATGTTTTAAACAGGAATATATGATTATAGGTGAACAACACAAGGAATTATATTCAGTGTCTTGTAATAACCTAAAATGGAAAAGAATATATGCATGCATATGTGTGTGTGTGTGTGTATCTGAACCACATTGCTGTATACCAGAAACTGACACATTGTAAATAAACTATACTTCAATTAAAAAAGAAAAGAAAAAACAGAAGATGGCAGAGTAGAAGGATGTGCGCTCACTCCCTCTTGCAAGACCACCAGAATCACAAATAACTGCTGAACAATCATCAACAGGAAGACACTGGAACTCACCAAGAAAGATACCCTACATCCAAAGACAAAGGGAAAGCCACAATGAGACAGTAAGAGAGGAGCAATCACAATAAAATCAAATCCCATAACCACTGTGTGGGTGACTCACAAACTGGAGAACACTTACACCACAGAAGTCCACCCACTGGAGTGAAGGTTCTGAGCCCCACGTCAGGCTTCCCAACCTGGGGGTCCGGCAATGGGAGGAGGAATTCCTAGAGAATCAGACTTTGAAGACTAGAGGATTTGATTGAAGTACTTCGACAGGACTGGGGGAACAGAGACTCTGCTCTTGGAGGGCACACACAAAGTAGTGTGTGCATGAGGACCCAGGGTAAGGAGCAGTGATCCCATAGGAGACTGAACCAGATGTACCTGCTAGTGTTGAAGGGTCTCCAGAAGAGGCAGGGGGTGGCTGTGGCTCACTGCAGGGACAAAGGCATTGGCAGCAGAAGTTCTGGGAAGTACTCCTTGGCGTGAGCTCTCCCAGAGTCTGCCATTAGCCCCACCAAAGAGACAGATAGGCTCCAGTGCTGGGCTGCCTCAGGCCAAACAACCAACAGGGAGGGAACCCACCCCACCCATCAGCAGACAAGCAGATTAAAGTTTTACTGAGCTCTGCCCACCAAAGCAACACCCAGCTCTACCCACCACCAGTCCCTCCCATCAGGAAGCTTGCACAGCCTCTTAGATAGCCTCATCGTCCAGAGGGCAGACAGCAGAAGCAAAAAGAACTACAATTCTGCAGCCTGTGGAATGAAAACCACATTCACAGGAAGATAGACAAAATAAAAAACAGAGGACTATGTACCAGATAAAGGGACAAGATAAAACCTCAGAAAAACGCTAAATGAAGTGGAGCTAGGCAAACTTCCAAAATAAGAATTCAGAATAATAATAGTGAAGATGATCCAGGACCTCGGAAAAAGAATGGAGGCAAAGATTGAGAAGATGCAAGAAATGTTTAACAGACCTTGAAGAATTAAAGAACAAACACCTAGAAGAATTAAAGAACAAGCAAACAGAAATGAACAATACAATAACTGAAATGAAAAATACACTAGAAGGAATCAGTAGCAGAATATCTGAGGCAGAAGAACGGATAAGTGACCTGGAAGACAAATTGGTGGAATTCACTGCTGTGGAACAAAATAAAGAAAAAAACCTGAAAAGAAATGGAGACAGCCTAAGAGACCTCTGGGACAACATTAAATGCAACAACATTCGCATTATATGGGTTCCAGAAGGAGAAGAGAGAGAAGAAAGACCAAGAAAATATTTGAAGAGATTACAGTTGAAAACTTCCCTAACGTGGGAAAGGAAATAACCAGGCAAGTCCAGGAAGCACAGAGAGTCCCAGGAAAGATAAACCCAAGGAGAAACATGCCGAGATACATAGTAATCCAACTGACAAAAATTAAAGATAAAGAAAAATTACTGAAAGCAACAAGGGAAAACAACAAATATCATACAAGGGAAGCCCTATAAGGTTAACAGCTGATTTCTCAGCAGAAACTCTACAAGCCAGAAGGGAATGGCAATATATTTAAAGTGATGAAAGGGAAGAACCTGCAATCAAGATTACTCTACCTGGCAAGGATCTCCTTCAGATTTGACAGAGAAATCAAAAGCTTTACAGACAAGTAAAAGCTAAGAGAATTCAGCACCACGAAACCAGTTCTACGACAAATGCTAAAGGAACTTCTCTAAGTGGGAAACACAAGAGAAGAACAGGACCTACAAAAACAAACCCAAAACAATTAAGAAAATGGTAATAAGGACATACATATCAATAATTACCTTAAACGTGAATGGATTAAATGCTCCAACCAGAAGACACAGGCTTGCTGAATGGATACAAAAGCAAGACCCATAGACCCACTTCAGAACTAGGGACACATACAGACTGAAAGTGAGGGGATGGAAAAAGATATTCCATGCAAATGGAAATCAAAAGAAAGCTGGAATAGCAATACTCATATCAGATAAAATAGACTTTAAAATAAAGAATGTTACAAGAGACAAGGAAAGACACTAAATAATGATCAAGGGATCGATCCAAGAAGAAGATATGTATATATATATATATATATATATATATATATATATATATATATATATATATATATGCACCCAACATAGGAGCACCTCGATACACAAGGCAATTGCTAACAGCTATAAAAGAGGAAATCGACAGTAACACAATAATAGTGGAGGACTTTAATACCTCATTTTCACCAATAGACAGATCATCCAGACAGAAAATGAGGAAACACAAGCTTTAAATGACACAATACACCAGATAGATTTAATTGATATTTATAGGACATTCCATCCAAAAACAGCAGATTACACTTTCTTCTCAAGTGCACATGGAACATTCTCCAGGATAGATCATATCATGTGTCACAAAAAAATCCTCGGTAAATTTAAGAAAATTGAAATCATAACAAGCATCTTTTCTGGCCACAGTGCTATGAGATTAGAAATCAATTACAGTGAAAAAACATAAAAAACACTAACACATGGAGGCTAAACAATACGCTACTAAATAACCAAAAGATCACTAAAGAAATCAAAGAGGAAATAAAAAAATACCTAGAGACAAATTACAATGAAAACACGACAATCCAAAACCTATGGGATGCAGCAAAAGCAGTTCTAAGAGGGAAGTTTAGAACAATACAATCCTACCTCAAGAAATAAGAAAAATTTCAAATAAACAATCTAACCTTACACCTAAGGGAAGTAGAGAAAGAAGAACAAACAAAACCCAAAGTTAGTAGAAGGAAAGAAATCATAAAGATCAGAGCAGAAATAAACAAAATAGAAGCAAATAAAACAGTAGCAAAGATCAATAAAACTAAAAGCTGCTTCTTTGAGAAGATAAACAAAACTGATAAACCTTTAGCCAGACTCATCATGAAAAAGAGGGAGAGGACTCAAATCAATAAAATTAGAAATGAAAAGGAGAAGTTACAGTGGACATCGCAGAAATACAAAGCATCCTAAGACTACTACAAGTAACTCTATGCCAATAAAATAGATAACCTAGAAGAAATGGACAAGTTATTAGAAAGGTATAACCTTCCGAGACTGAACCAGGAAGAAATATAAAATATGAACAAGTAATGAAATTGAAACTGTGATTAAAAATCTTCCAACAAACAAAAGTCCAGGACCAGATGGCTTCACAGGTGAATTCTATCAAACATTTAGAGAAGAGCTCTGCCCCATCCTTCTCAAACTCTTCCAAAAAATTGCAGAGGACGGAACACTCCCAAATTCATTCTACAAGGCCACCATCACCCTGATACCAAAACCAGACAAAGTTGTCACAAAAAAAGAAAACTACAGGCCAATATCATTGATGAACATAGATGCAAAAATCCTAGACAAAATACTAGCAAACAGAATCCAACAACACATTAAAAGGATCATACACCAATGTCAAGTGGGATTTATCCCAGGGATGCAAGGATTCTTCAACATATGCAAATCAATCATTGTGATACACCATATTTAGAAATTGAAGGGAAAACCATATGATCACCTCAATAGATGCAGAAAAAGCTTTTGACAAACTCAACACCGATTTGTGATAAAAACTCTCCAGAAAGTGAGCATAGAGGGAACCTACCTCAACACAATAAAGGCCATATATGACAAACCCACAACAAACATCATTGTCAATAGTGAAAAACTGAAAGCATTTCCTCTAAGATCAGGAACAAGACAACGATAGTCCGCTGTTGCCACTATTATTCAACATAGTTTTGGAAGTTTTAGCCACAGCAATCAGAGAAGAAAGAGAAATAAAAGGAATACAAATTGGAAAAGAAGAAGTAAAATTGTCACTGTTTGCAGATGACATGTTACTATACATAGAGAATCCTAAAGATGCCACCAGAAAACTACTAGAGCTAATTAATGAATTTGGTAAAGTAGCAGGATACAAAATTAATGCACAGAAATCTCTTGCATTCCTATAAACTAACAATGAAAATCAGCAAGAGAAATTAAGGAAACAATTCCATTCACCATTGCAACTAAAACAATAAAATACCTAGGAATAAACTTACTTAAGGAGGTAAAAGACCTGTACTCAGTAAAGTATGACACTGATGAAAGAAATCAAAGATGACACAAACAGATGGAGAGATATACCATGTTCTTGGATTGGAAGAATCAATGTTGTGAAAATGACTACTACCCAAAGCAATCTTCAGATTCAATTAATCCCTATCAAATTACCAGTGGCATTTTTTACAGAACTAGAAGGAAAAATCTTAAAATTTGTATGGAGACACAAAAGACCCTGAATAGCCAAACAGTCTTGAGGTAAAAAAATGGAGCTGGGGCAATCAGACTCCCTGACTTCAGATTATACTACAAAGCTACAGTAATCAAGACAATGTACTGGCACAAAAACAGAAATATAGATCTATGGAATAGGATAGAAAGCCCAGAGATAAACCCACGCACCTATGGTCAACTAATCTATGACAAAGGAAGCAAGGATATACAATGGAGAAAAGACAGCCTCTTCAATAAGTGGTGCTGGGAAACCTGGACAGCTACATGTAAAAGAATGAAATTAGAACACTCCCTAACACCATACACAAAAATAAACTCAAAATGCATTAAAGACCTAAATGTAAGACCAGACACTATAAAACTCTTAGAGGCAAACATAGGAAGAACAGTCTGACATAAATCACTACAAGATCTTTTTTGACCCACCTCCTAGAGAAATGGAAATAAAAACAAAACTAAACAAATGGGACCTAATGAAACTTAAAAGCTTTTGCACAGCAAAGGAAACTATAAAGAAAATGAAAAGACAACCCTTAGAATGGGAGAAAATATTTGCAAATGAAGCAACTGACAAAGGATTAATCTCCAAAATATATAAATAGCTTGCGCAGCTCAATATTGAAAAAACAAACAACCCAATCAAACAGTGGGCAGAAGCCCTAAATAGACATCTCTCCAAAGAAGACATACAGATGGCCAAGAGCACATGAAAAGCTGCTCAACATCACTAATTATTAGAGAAATGCAAATCAAAACTACAATGAGGTATCACCTCACACCAGTTAGAATGGCCATCATCAGAAAATCTACAAACAACAAATGCTGGAGAGGGTGTGGAGAAAAGGGAACCCTCTTTCACTATTTGTGGGAATGTAAATTGATACAGCCACTATGAAGAACAGTAAGAAGGTTCCTTAAAAAACTAAAAATAGAACTACCATATGACCCAGCAATCCCGCTACTGGGCATATAACCAGAGAAAATCATAATTCAAAGAGACACATACACCCCAATGTTCATTGCAGCCCTATTTACAACAGCCAGGACATGGAAGCAACCTAAATGCCCATCAACAGACGGATGGATAAAGAAGATGTGGTACATATATACAATTGAATGTTACTCAGCCATAAAAAGGAATGAAATTGGGTCATTTTCAGAGATGTGGATGGACCTAGAGTCTGTCATACAGAGTGAAGTAAGTCAGAAAGAGAAAAACAAATATCGTATATTAATGCATATTTGTGGAATCTAGATAAATGGTACAGATGAACTGGTTTGCAAGGCAGAAATAGAGACACAGATGTAGAGAACAAATGTATGGACACCAAGGGAGGAAAGTGGGAGGGTGTGGTGTGGTGGGATGAACTGGGAGATTAGGATTGACATATGTACACTAATATGTATAAAATAGATAACTAATAAGAACCTGCTTTATAAAAAATAAATAAAATAAAATTTAAAAAAAGAAAAAGCAGAAATATATGTGGGCATATAGTTTACTTAGTGAAGTCAATTAGACTTTACTGAGGAACTGACAACTGAGCAGAAATCTGAAAGATGAGTAGGATGAGGTGGAAGGGAATAGAAGTGTAGACTAAAGAAACAGCATGTGCAAAGTCCCTGTGACAGGAGGGAGTCTAACAGTTATGGGCGACTGAAAGAAAGCCAATGAAAGTAGAGCTGAAAGAATAAGGGAGAGGAAGTATATTCAGAAATCAACAAATGTGTTCCTCAGAGTACATATAAAGCTATAGTACATGTTATGATCACTTAGGGAAACTGCTCAGAGAGAAAAGAAATATGTACTCAGAACTGCCCTAAGACACGCCAACACCTAAAGTCTAGGTAGAGGGGGTTAATCCTGCAAGTGGTAAGAGGGACAACCAGACAGATAATCAGGAAACATAATGTCCAAGGGAATATATAATTCAAGGGAATAGAGTGTTCCAGAAGTAGGAATTGATCAACAGTGCTGAATGCTGTTGAGGCAACAAGAGACTTTAATGATAGAAAACTGGAAATTGTCAGTGTCTCTAGTAAGATATAAGTTGGTACAAAATAAAGGCAGAGGCCAAAATGGAATGAGTTGAGGAAAAAGTAAAGAGTGAATAAATGAAGGCAGAAAATATAAACAACTCTCCCTAGAAGTTGGTAGATAGAGGGGAGGAAATAGACTGGGTTGTAGCTAGAAGTGCTTGACTGGTTAAGATACTTTTAAAATGTGAATGACTTGACTGTGTAAAAAAAAAAAACATACACGCACACAAAATCCCAGCAACTCCACTCCTAAGTATACATCCAAAAGAACTAAAAACTGATACTGAAACAATTTATGTACTTGCATGTCCATAACAGCACTATTCTTATCAGTTAAAAGATGGAAACAGCCCAAATGTTCATCAACACATGAATGGATAAACAAATGGTGATATATAGATATGATGGGCTATTTTTCAGCCATAAAAACAAATGAAGTGCTGATATATGCTACAACATGAATGAATCATGAAGACATTATGTTAAGTAAAAGAAGCCCAATGTAAAAAATTACAATATGTATCATTCTTTCTATATGAAGTATTCAGAATAGGTATTACATGGATACGGAATGAATATCTGTGGTTGCCAGGAACTGTGGGAAGGGGGAATGAGGAACAACAGATTACTGGGTACAAGGTTTCCTATTGGAGTTATGAAAATGTTTTGGAACTAGATAGAGTTTGTGATTATACAATATTGTGAATGTACTAAAGGCTACTGAATTGTTCACAAAATGGTTAATTTTATATTGTGTTAATTTCACCTCGATTAAAAAATAATCAGTGATAAAAATCTAACTTAGCAGGAGATATTAAGCATGCAAGAAAGAAAAGGTGTATCAAAATGCAAAATTCCTAAGACAGAAGGATGAAGTTGGAGGGAAAGTACAGATTATTTTTGAAGTTATCTATATTTTTCCAAGTTCCATTTTAGCCTAGTATTACTTGGAATTTTAAATTTTCAAACTAGATAAATATAAAGGACATAACTACCTGGATATGCTCTTCTGCATGTTTACCAGGAAGAGTATATACACTTAATGGCAATTGCGCCTCTCTTTCTCATTTTACATACTTTAGTCTTTCCAACAGTTAAGATCTATTAAATACTGTCCAGGTTTTAATCCTGGCTTTACCACTAGCTGTATCAATTTGGAAAAGCAATTTACTATCACTTTGCCTCAGTTTCCCTCTCTTTAAAATAGACATGATAAATGTACCTAACTCAGAGTGTTACCTTGAAGAAGCAATGAAATAATGCCTGTAGGGCTTCCCTGGTGGCGCAGTGGTTGAGAGTCCGCGTGCCAATGCAGGGGACACGGGTTTGTGCCCCAATACGGGAAGATCCCACGTGCCGCGGAGCGGCTGGGCCCGTGAGCCATGGCCGCTGAGCCTGTGCGTCCAGAGCCTGTGCTCCGCAACAGGAGAGGCCACAACAGTGAGAGGCCCGCATACCGCAAAAATAAATAAATAAATAAATATAAATAATGCCTGTAAAGGATTTAGCACAAAGCCTGGCACATAGTGAATGCCCAATAAAATTAGATATTGTTATAATCATTATTATTATTAATCATACATAGTTGAAAACAGTATTATTAACCCACCATGCTTAAAATCTGTGATAACACATTCCCCCCAAAGATGTTTTCTGCAGTAAGCATTTAATCCGTTTTGTGTCCAGTAGCCCTTGAGAATTAGATAGGACAAGGTATTTGTTTGTCTTTTGTGTCAGAGGTATGAAAAACTTGTTATCTAAGTGGAGATCTACCTCACTCTTTGAACTCATTGTTACTGTCTGGAACCAGCTAAGCTAACACTAAACATAAATAGATTCTAAAGCTATTATGAGATGCTACATGTTAATAATATGCTGACTTATTCTCTGAGGATTACTAAACAAATAATATGAATAACCGATATATTATTTTAATGATTAAAAATTATAGTCTTCACCTAATCTTCTCTATAATCAGAATACAAATATGGTCCAGAAGTCAATCAGCAAAACCTCTGCCCTTTACGTGGTTTGACCCCAGAGTAAACGTCAGCCTAGACAACTTACTGCCTGGTATGCAGTCTTCCAAACCTCAGCAGCTATTGCTCAATCCAATAATTCGACAGAGTAAGTTACTGCAAGAAATACCATTTATCTGTGTACTTGTAATACTTTGACCTTATGCCAGGACTACTTCAAGCCATGAAATAAAAATACATAGCACAAACTGTAAAAAAAAAAAAAAAAAAAAAAAAAGAGAGAGAGAGAGAGAGAGAGAGTAAGAAAAAGGAAAAATTATAGTCCTCAGATGTTTGGCATTTTCTGTGAATCTCAACAAAAAAAAGATGGATTTTTTTTCCTCCAGTAAACTTCAGATGAATTAACACCCATCTTGTGTTTCTGTTGGAATTGAAAAAAAATCTATTAGTTTGGCTTCCTGGGGATAAGCAAGTCCATCTAAATAAGTAGATTAATCTAAAAAGAAAGGAAAGCTTGAGAGAGAGGATCTATTGGGTAAATTGAGAATTAGTTATTCTTTCAGTCTACATTAGCCTTTGATAGGTCAATGTTAGAAGCTGTCATCAGAAAAAGGGTTCAAATTGCAGTAGAATTTTCATTTACATCACTTCTCATTTTGCCAAGATAGAGAATCTTAATATTATAAACTTCTTTTTTAGCATCGTTCCATGATATGAACACATTTTACCCTTAAGAAAACTATAGTGGTTTAGAACATAAACTGTAGTGGTTTAGAACATAAATTCTGAAGAGATACTACCCAGGTTCATCATGGGTTCAAATTCCAACTCGTGAAATTTCTCCATGGTGTTTCTGTGAGGATTAAGTGAATTAATACATCCAGTTAGTTATAACAGTGCGTGGCATCTAGTAAATACTCAATTACTGTTAGCTATCATTTTGTATTGTTTGCTTTTTTGAAAATTGTTGTTTAACCAGAAAGTAATGCATGATTCAAGAGAAATAGTAGAGACTGATGAATCATTTTTTACTTTGAAAAGTAAGATGAGAAATATGACCATGTAAAAGCTTTCTCAACCAAGAGCTATTAAGGAAACTAGGTGGTTCTTTGGGACTTGTATTTTGTAACTCAATTTAAAGGGAAACCAAAACAAATCACAAAACACACATATCTGCATTCCTCTTTTGAAAATTGTTTTAAATAACTCAAAATGTAAATTCTTTATTCTTTTTCTATATATTGGCATTGGACTGCCTTGATCATTAATCAGGGAGTGTAAGAAATCTGGATTGATGTCTAAGCTGACTTTGGGGAAAAAGAAAAATTAGTCCTACTTGTCACCATTATTTCCTTATTTACTTTGAGAGTAGAGATCAGACTTAACAACACATAAAATTTGTCATTTATAAGTTAATATTTGATCTAGTAATTTCAATGTTAGGAATTCATCAATGTACATTAACAAGTTCATATTTAAACATATGCACAGGATGTTTAATGCAGCATTTTTAATAGCACATCCTGGAAATGACTTAAATGTTCATCAGTAGAGATTAATTAGATCAGTTCTGGTACCTCTCTGTACAATAGAAGATTACATTAAAAGAAATGTCATAGACCTTAATGCATTAGCATAGAAATTGCCACAAAGTATATTATTTTAAAACATGCAAGATGCAGAAACGTCTGTAAAGTGCTCCATCAGGCCATGCACAAGTGTGTGTATATGTGCACACATAGAGGAAGCTGTCTGCAAAATAGCTTTATTAACAGTGTTTGGGGATGAGAATATTGGGCTTTTCACATTATATTCCATACCTCTTGATAATTCTGATCATTTGTAATGTCAGCAATATCTGAGTGATGTCATCATAGGCCATTTAAATTTTTTATTATTTCTCTGTATTTGAAAATAGTAATTGGGCTTCCCTGGTGGTGCATTGGCTAAGAATCCGCCTGCCAATGCAGGGGTTCGAGCCCTGGTCTGGGAAGATCCCACATGCTGTGGAGCAACTAAGCCCATGCACCACAACTACTGAGCCTGCGCTCTAGAGCCCATGAGCCACAACTACTGAGCCCGCATACCAAAACTACTGAAACCTGTGCGCCTAGAGCCTGTGCTCTGCAACAAGAGAAGCCACCGCAATGAGAAGCCCACGCACCGCAACGAAGAGTAAACCCTGCTCACTGCAACTAGAGGAAGCCCGCACGCAGCAACGAAGACCCAACACAGCCAAAAATAAATAAATAAATAAATAAATAAATTTATATTAAAAAAATAGTAACAAATTCTATTTTAGGGTAACATATTGAACATTTGGGTAAAATAGGACATTTCCCTTAGTACATCTGTATTACTGTGTACCCTTCCTATTTTTGTCTATTGCAGTTATGTGCCTCTTAATTTTTATCCTCCTTTAAACTGTGAGCTGTGCAGAGCTATGAAAATTTAACATAGCATCTAATATTTAATAAATGTTATATGATCTAAAATACACAAAAGGGCAGACTTTAAAATAAAATAGATATGAATTTAAGTTTTAATTTCTCCCATATCTAGCTGATATTCATGGATATGTTACATGACACTGAATTTCCAGGAAAATAAAATTAAGATAACAATAATTTCTATTTTATGGAGCTTTAATAATGATTACATGATACACCATTTTTTTAAAAAGAATACCACTGTTATTGTCACTTAGGAAGTCTTTGATACAATTAAGATCTCTTTCTGATTTCCCTTTTCCCAATCATCATTTAATAATCTTCTGTAAGCCACCAGGTTCTCCTTGCAAACATTTCACCACATTTATTTTTTATATCTAGTCAATTTCCTGTTGGACTGAGAAAGAAGTGAAAAAAATCAAAAGATAAGCTGACAGAAGATGTGGAAATTTCCCTTCTATCCATAGGCAGAAGAGAGTTGGCTAAGGGAAATTAATTTTTAAAATATTTTTCATCTAGGAATTTTTATCATTTATTATGCATATAAATATATGCTTAAGCAGAAAAAAAATATGATACACCAACTTTGCTTCCAAAGGAGATCCAAGCAGTGGCAGGCAATATGAGTAATTTGAGAGAACAGTCCAAAAATCTTTATATACGATAATATATAATCCAATTATAGAGATTCAAGTCATTGCTGTTAGTGTGAAAGAATTATAGTTACTTTCATAGCCACCATATTATTTACTACTTTGGATTCCCCAAGGTGAAGCATTAAGGGAACTGGCCTTCTGGAGATTTTGTTGTTGTTGTTCATGGACATGGGGGTCAGTTTATCTTTGTTTCATTTTATTTTAAATTTATTTCTTCATTTGTTTTTAAGTTGGGTTCAGAATTTAAGCTTTAGCTACCAGCTAAGAGGTTCTTTTTTTTTTTCAATGTAGAATTAAATCATGAATTTAGACTAATAGCCTCTTTGCAATATTGCCATTGTCCAGTGGACTAATTACAAAGCCACAAACAGTAGGAAAGATAAGAAAATGCAGTTACTCATGTATTTTGAGTGTTGACATTTGGCATCCAGTTCCAAAGTGGATGTTTACACAGTAGCTATCCTTTTCTTTTTTTTCTTTTTTTTTTTTTTTTTTTTTGCGGTACGCGGGCCTCTCACTGTTGTGGCCTCTCCCGTTGCGGAGCGCAGGCTCCGGACGCGCAGGCTCAGCGGCCATGGCTCACAGGCCCAGCCGCTCCGCGGCATGTGGGATCTTCCCGGACCAGGGCACAAACCCATGTCCCCTGCATCGGCAGGCAGACTCTCAACCACTGCGCCACCAGGGAAGTCCAAATATCCTTTTCTAATAGGTTATATATTCCTTCTGACTTGAATATCTCATCCTATATACAGTGTACTAAACAAACAGCTGTTAACCTATGCATAATTAAACATATTTTACAAGGTACTTTAGATATTGTAAACATATCCATTCGTTCATTTGCAGTGAATTGTGCCACTGCCTGTTATTGGATTTGAGGAGGTCATCTGATCATAGTGAAGTTTAATGAAATCTGAAGACTGGCTAGAAAAGTCTTAACCATAACCACTTGCTATCTATTGAAATATATTGGGAAGCACATGATAATTTCACACAGAAAATTTCATCATGAAATTTTCACACATGGTGGAACTCCATTTGTTAACAGTCACAGAGGGTTATACTTGGCATTTGAAACTCCACCACAGTATTAAACTCATTATCATGTGAATTGATAATATCTAGTACATGTTTTTTTTTCTAATGGCTTATTGTTGGTTGTGATTTTTATTAAAGTCATCCAATTTTGATATTTTTTAATTGAATAGTCCACTTCCTCTTTTTAGGTGTGTGTTCTATAGAATGACAAATAATAATCTGAGTCATTACTATTTCTGAGATCAGATCACATGATACCTACACATCTCAAGTTTGCTTTATACAAGGTCATCGTTGGTAGTTAGGAAGGGCTAAAATGAAGCCAGCAAGATAGAAAAACTTTTCCGATGGGTGTGCTCTAATAAGCCCAAGAATTTGGAAAGTGGCTTCAGAAGACCTGAGTTAAAATCCCTGTTCTACAGCTTCTGAGCTTAATGGTTTGGGGGATATTCATTTATTCTGTCAGTCAGTAACATTTACACAGTCGTTACTGTGAGCCCAGCACTGTTCTAGACACTGGGGAAATAGCAGTGGACTAAGCAAAGTGCATTACTTAAGAGACATCACAGACAAGTGTAAGAAACAGACAAGGACAGTTAAATAGCAAGTACAGTGAACCTCCAAAAGGAAGACCTAATCATGTGGGGTTGGATGAAGCATGTCTAAGAGAAGATGTCCAGGTTGAAGCCAAAGAATGAACAGGCCATTTGGGAGGGGGGAATTCAGAGAAGCAAATTTGCCAGAGTAGGGACAGCATCTGTGGATTCCTACAGACTGACCCCTTTGCTTGAGAAATTGAGGTAAAGCCTGGTTGCTCTACATAGTGGGTGGGTGGGCCGGAAGGGGCAATTATGGCCAAATCCTAAAGGGCCTTGAAAAGAATGTCAGAATTTTGGATTTTTTCCTAAGAGCATTGCTTAACCTTTCTAAATGCCAATTCACTCAGCTATAAATTAAGAGAATAGTACCTAATCTCATGAGATTTTTATAAAGATTATACAAGGTATATATATATATATATATAATTTACTTAGAAACAAGGCCTGGCACATTATAAATATTTTATAATTGTAGCTATTATTCATTTCCTTAAGTCTGTTGTTACTAGAATTCTTATTAAATAAGCCAATTTGTGAGTAGGGCAGAGTAAGGGTCAGGAGGGTATCAGAGTGGGTAGATCAGAGTTCCTTGGGAGCCTATTTGCTAATGAGCAATAGCACAACTAGATAATTTCCAGGAGATATCAACTTCAGGAAGAAAGAAGAAGCAAGCAGGTATCATAGCTCTAAACGGGTATGACCCAGAGCAGTGGTTCTCAGTCAGGAGCTATTTTGCTTCCCAGAGGACATTTGGCTATCTGGAGACCATATTGCTTGACAACCCTGGAGGGAGGGTGTAATGGATAGAGACCACGGATGCTGCTAATATCCTACAATGCACAGGACAGCCACGCACAACAAAGAACTGGCAACAGTACTGCATCTGGGAACTCTTTACCTAGAACATGCCGGCCAAAGTGGGAACAGGGGCCATAGCTGACATAAGGTGCCAAAGATGAGTTTATGTCTGCGAAGCTATCTCCTTATTACAGGGTTGTCTCTATCCTTTGCCTTTTCTGTCCTCTGTTATACTGGAATAAAAGTAAACATCATATGGTGAATTACATGTATAGTTTGCTGTGTCTCAAAGCTGCTAAAACATATATACCTTCTCTAGCTAATCAGTTTCAGCAAGCCTCTGCAGTGGGTGGTAATTGTAGCTGACAATAGCAATCATGTGTTCCTGAAGTAGCACTGAAGAGACACCAAGATGACGTGGGAGTGTCAAATCTGTGATTTAGGTGGGGCGGTGTCAAACAGCTGCAAGCAATATGGCTAGAACATCCAAATTAAACAAAACCAGTTTTTAAAAGAATGTAAAGTTAATACAATATGCAGAATCTGGAGAAAATTAATGTTACAAACTTTCTTACTTATCTAGACTAAGGGCTCGTAGAGTCAATACATGTTATTGATTGTACTATAGCATTCTGTTTCCAATATGAATTTCCTTAGGGATTTCTATATTTCTATTTACTGTGATATTGCCTTAATTCGATGTCAAGTAAGAGTAGTGGCTGGAAGTGCCCATGTTTTATCATTTCTAATTTCAATATTGAATAAGAACAAATCCTCCTGCAGTGTTTTATGTGTAAAATTTGTCATTTATAATTTAAAAAAATAATTTTGTGTGCTAATTTGCTTAAGCAGTCCAGAATATGTTTTAAATATAAACATTTGAAATTAGTAAATATGTTCTAATAATGTGTGTAAGAATCAAATACATGTATATTAATTTTTGTCTGAGTGCAATTTAATTTTGAATGAGGCATGTCCTTAAATGAGGGTTACTGGAACCTGTTAAATTCAAACTTTACTTTTCACAGTGCATAGGTGATTAGACTCTCTCCCAGATGAAAAAGGGGTTAGTATTTAACAAATTTCATAGTTCAAGTGAAAGTTAGAAAATATAAAATAATTATAGTTTTTAAAAGCTTAAAAACAATTGTGTTTTTAACCTTATAATTCAGAAGTAGTGAAAACAATAACATATCATGTTGGGGTCTGAGATAACCATGTTAAAGGCACAAGATCCAGGGTAGTATTTTAAAATACCTATCTGATCGTGTCATTCCTCTGCTTAACACCTTTCCATGATTTCTCATTACTCTTGGTGAAAAAAAAAAACAAATTCCCTAACATAGCCTAGTGTCTGGTATAGTCTTTTTCTACTTCTCCATCCCCCCTCACCCCAAATGCCTTACTGCCACAGGGCCTTTATACATGCTCTTCCCTTTGCCCGAGTCTCATTGCAATTGCTCCTTTATGCTACTCTTTCACTTAATCACTCAAAGTCAAATCTCTAATTAATACATACTCAGGGAACCTTGATCTCTCTTTTATAGTCCTATCACAGTGGTCATTTTTCTATGTATTTATGTGCTAATTTCATGTATGGAGCAGCCAAGAGTTACAGCCATTTTTATAATCAATTTATCACAGATTTACAGGGTTTACCAGTCTTATTTCCCAGTCATCTCATGTGATGGCACGTTTGTGGTAAAGATGAGCCCACAAGATAAAAGACTAATAATTATAAATATGACTCATGTTTGTATAGAGCTTTATCTTACTAAGCCTATTCTAAGTCTTATTCTCATTTGATCATTGCAATAATCCCATGAGGAATGTAGGAAAGTTATTTATTCAGCAAACATTTTAAGCATCTATTATGATGCTGAGTGCTAGGGATACAAATATAAAAAGAAGCAGCCTACCTTCAGGGAGATCCTCTTTTGAGAGGAGAGAGGAGATACAAAAAGAACAGTAATAGAGGGTAATTAAGGCTAGGTCAGTGTAAGAAAAGATTGGTGCATGAATGAGAACAGGAAGTGGTTCATTCTGCCTGAGGACAGCAAAGAAGTGGGAAGAGCATTGCAAGCAGAGGAAACAACATGAATTAATGAATATGAAACCATGTATCATTTGTGTTGCAGAGAACTCAGATGCAGAGAGATACTGGTAGAAGATGGCATAGCTCCACCCATCTTGGTCTCCTTTGCATTCTCTGTGTTGACTCCATTCTCAGGCAGGCTCTCCTATGCTAGTGGCAAGCAGTTCCAATCTCACATGTTGTCCCCTCAAAATTTCCAATAAGATTCTCGAAATTGTGTTTCATGGGCTCCACATGGGTGAATGAACAACTCTTCTCAGGAGTAGGCAATGTTATGTTAGGATTGACCACTTCTGATTAAAAAGTCCGTTTCAAAAGTCAGATCCAGATTAGGTGGTCCAAATCACATGTGTTAAAGCAGGAGTTCTCAAATATGAGCAAACATTAGACTCCGCTGGAGGGCTTACTAACACACATATGCTGGACTGCACTCCTGGGAGTGTCTGATTCAGTGGGTCAGGATCACATTCATAAGTGTCTAGGCAATGCTGATGCTGCCCATTCAGGGCCACACTTTGAAAACCACTACCCTTGAGAACTGGAAGGATAGTTTCCCATGAAAAATCTGTGACCTGAAGATGCACACTGGATTCCAGCCTAGCTTAAACTACCTAATTAAACTGTAACTGTCTGTGCAAATTTGGAAGCCCACAGCAACTGCTTGCATTTCAGCTCTTTTCCTTTCCCCTTTACCTTTTCTACTTCACTTATCAGTAGCTTCATAATTCTTTTCTGGCTACACAGGTTTGCTCACTTGCAAGCACCAGATCTTTACCATTCTGAATCAAAATGTACTTTTTTTGTTTTCCTCAGAAGAACCTGATTCAAAGGTCTGATGGTTGAATAGCCATTAAAACCACAAAACAGATCCAGGGTTCTTCAGTTAAGGGCCCTGTTTTTGCTGTTTATGTGGCCTTGGACATGTTACTTAACATCTGTGTTCCTCAAATGTATAATGTTGATAATAGTATTTAATAATAATAACTGCATCGTAAGTATTGTTCAATGAGTTCAATTAATTCAATGAGTTAATATTTGTAAAGTACTTAGAACAGCTCCTGACACATAGGTAAGGCCTGTGTAAGCCTTAGTTCTTATTAAAAAGTGTCCATCATCAATGGCTTTAAATAATTAGAATTGATAGATTTTAGAAGAGAAAGGGTTCTGAAAAACTCACAGACCTGAATCCCTTTTTTGAACATTCTATACACCTACGTACAGAAAATTAAATGATCTGGCAAAGGTAAAGAGGTGGTTAGTAAGCTCAGAACTCATGTTTCTTGGGCCCTTGCTACTATACCATGTGTCTTACTTCTTTCTAATAAAGCATGAATTCTCATGGAAAGACCATGAATATCAGAGTCACATGTTTAGAATTCCATTTTTTCCATGTTCTATCCAAATAATCATTAGTAAATTTTTACTCTTTTGTAGCTTCTATTTTCTTATTTTTGAAATGAGATTAAAAACAGAAACCATAAAAACAGGTTTTTTGTGAGGCCTAAATAAAGAAAAGTGTGTAAAGTGCCTAGCACAGTGCCTGGGGGAATATCAGTTTGTTGGTAAATATTTTGTTTCTTTCCTGTCTTCTATTTCCTTAAATAATCCTATTGCATCTAAGCAGGAACTTTTGCCTGTTATGCCAATAAGATGACTAATAGTAGAAATTGTAGACTGTATGTAGACTTTATGGATGTGATGGAGAAAATATTCTCCTACAAGATGGCTTTCAGCACTCTACCAAGCACTTCTGTCTGTGACTATCCACTTGGGCTATCTACAGAACTAATGAGTACAAGTGTTAATGGCTACTGTTTATAGAATGTTTTTTCATGTACCTGGCATTGTGCTAAGTCTTTGTCATGCAGTAATCTATGTATTTCTCATCCCAATCCTAGGAAGTTCCTACTGTTAGGCCAGTTTTGCAAGAGACAGAATTTTATTGTCAAGTCTGAATGTCTTCAAAGCCCTTATGTGACTTGGCTTCAATCTAAATTATTAGGACCTTTGTGCCATGTAAGAGTTGAACGAAGGGTAGAGTGTAAACAGTGGACCTTGACTGAAATGACTGACATGCTATTTTGAAATGAATTCAATTTTAGTTTTTGTGTGGCTTCACATATATCCAGACTTCTTCTTTGGGATAGTGTGGGGAAGGCTGAATATACTCATCCTGAAGACACCTCTCCCTATATGGCCCATTCTCTTTTATATACTGTCCTGTATCTGGTGTGGAAAATCGGACTGCGTTTGTCCTTGGAATAGGTTATGTTTTTTCTTGCCTCTGGGTTTGCCAGAAAGGTTTTCTCCTCTCTCTAGCTGCTTTTCTCCACCTTCTCCATTTGGCTAAATCTGACAGATTCTTCAGACTAGCTCAATTGCCTTCCTTCGTGAAGACCTGCCCGGGTTACACTGCATTAATCACATTCTCAGAGTTCTAAATTGCTAAATATCTTTTAAAATATTTATTGTACGATTAATACATGTATAAGTTTGAAAAGTAAAATAGAATAAACAAACAGAATGAAAACTATCACTTGCAGTTTCACCAGTAAGAAGAGAAAGTTGTGGGAGGAGCTTCAAGATGGCGGAAGAGTAAAACGCGGAGATCACCTTCCTCCCCACAAATACGTCAGAAATACATCTACATGTGGAACAACTCCTACAGAACACCTACTGAATGCTGGCAGAAGACCTCCCAAAAGGCAAGAAACTCCCCACGTACCTGGGTAGGGCAAAAGAAAAAAGAATAAACAGAGACAAAAGAATAGGGACGGGACCTGCACCCGTGTGAGGGAGCCATGAAGGAGGAAAGGTTTCCACACACTAGGAAGTGCCTTCATGGGCGGAAACTGAGGGTAACGGAGGGGGGGAGCTTCAGAGCCACGGGGGAGAGCACAGCAATAGGGGTGCGGAGGGCAGAGCGGAGAGATTCCTGCACAGAGGATTGGTGCCGACCAGCACTCACCAGCCCTAGAGGCTTGTCTGCTCGGCCGCCGGGGCAGGCGGGGCTGGGAGCTGAGGCTCGGGCTTTGGTTGGAGCGCAGGGAGAGGACTGGGGTTGGCGGCGTGAACACAGCCTGAAAGGGGTTAGTGCGCCACAGCTAACCAGGAGGGAGTCCGGGAAAAAGTCTGGAGCTGCCGAAGAGACAAGAGACTTTTTCTTCCCTCTTTGCTTCCTGGTGCACGAGGAGAGGGGATTAAGAGCGCTGCTTAAAGGAGCTCCAGAGACGGGGGCGAGCTGCGGCTAACAGCGCGGACCTCAGAGACGGGCATGAGACGCTAAGGCTGCTGCTGCCACCACCAAGAAGCCTGTGTGTGAGCACAGGTCACTCTCCACACCTCCCTTCTGGGGAGCCTGTGTAGCCCGCCACTGCCAGGGTCCCGGGATCCAGGGACAACTTCCCCGGAAGAAAGCACGGTGCGCCTCAGGCTGGTGCTATGTCATGCCGGCGCTATGTCATGCTGGCTTCTGCTGCCGCAGGCTCGCCCCGCACTCCGTACCCCTCCCTCCCCCTGGCCTCAGTGAGCCAGAGCCCCCAAAGCAGCGGCTCCTTTAACCCCGTCCTGTCTGAGCAAAGAACAGACGCTCTCAGGTGACCTACATGCAGAGGCGGGTCCAAATCCAAAGCTGAAACCCCGGGAGCTGTGAGAATAAAGAAGAGAAAGGGAAATCTCTCCCAGCAGTCTCAGGAGAAGTGGATTAAATCTCCGCAATCAACTTGATGTACCCTGCATCTGTGGAATACCTGAATAGACAACGAATCATCCCAAATTGAGGAGGTGGACTTTGGGGGCAACGATATTTATATTTTTCCCCCTTTTCTCTTCTTGTGAGTGTGTATGTGTATGCTTCTGTGTGTGATATTGTCTGTATAACTTTGCTTTTACCATTTGTCCTAGGGTTCTGCCTGTCCATTTTTTTTTATTACTTAAAAATTTTTTTTCTTAATAATTTTTTATTTTAATAACTTTATTTTACTTTATTTTATTTTATCTTCTTCTTACTTTCTTTCTTTATTTCCTCCCTTTTATTCTGAGCTGTGTGGATGACAGGCTCTTGGTGCTACAGTCAGGCATCAGGGCTGTGCCCTTGAGGTGGGAGAGCCAAGTTCAGGACACTGGTCCACAAGAGACCTCCCAGCTCCACATAATATCAAACGGCGAAAATCTCCCAGAGATCTCCATCTCAACACCAAGACCCAGCTCCACTCGACCACCAAGCTACAGTGCTGGATACCCTATGCCAAACAACTAGCAAGACAGGAATACAACCCCATCTATTAGCACACAGGCTGCCTAAAATCATAAGGCCACAGACACCCCAAAACACACCACCAGACGTGGACCTGCCCACCAGAAAGACAAGATACAGCCTCATCCACCTGAACACAGGCACTAGTCCCCTCCACCAGGAAGCCTACACAGCCCACTGAACCAACCTTAGCAACTGGGGACAGATACCAAAAACAACGGAAACTATGAACCTGCAGCCTTCAAAAAGGAGACCCCAGACACAGTAAAGCAAAATGAGAAGACAGAGAAACACACAGCAGATGAAGGAGCAAGGCAAAAACCCACCAGACCTAACAAATGAAGAGGAAATAGTCTACCTGAAAAAGAATTCAGAATAATGATAGTAAAGATGATCCAAAATCTTGGAAATAGAATGGAGAAAATACAAGAAATGGTTAACAAGGACCTAGAAGAACTAAAGAGCAAACAAACAGAGATGAACAACACAATAAATAAAATTTAAAATTCTCTAGAAGGTATGAATAGCAGAATACCTGAGGCAGAAGAACAGATAAGTGACCTGGAAGATAAAATAGTGGAAATAACCACTGCAGAGCAGAATAAAGAAAAAAGAATGAAAAGAATTGAGGACAGTCTCAGAGAGCTCTGGGACAACAGTAAACGCACTAACATTCGAATTATAGGGGTCCCAGAAGAAGAAGAGATAAAGAAAGGGACTGAGAAAATATTTGAAGAGATTATAGTTGAAAACTTCCCTAATATGGGAAAGGAAATAGTTAATCAAGTCCAGGAAGCATAGAGAGTCCCATACAGGATAAATCCAAGGAGGAGCACACCAAGACACATATGAATCAAACTATCAACAATTAAATACAAAGAACAAATATTAAAAGCAGCAAAGGAAGAACAAGAAGTAACACATAAGGGAATCCCCATAAGGTTAACAGCTGATCTTTCAGGAGAAACTCTTCAAGCCAGAAGGGAGTGGCATGACATATTTAAAGTGATGAAAGGGAAAAACCTACAACCAAGATTACCCAGAAAGGATCTCATTCAGGTTTCATGGAGAAATTAAAAGCTTTACAGACAAGCAAAAGCTAAGAGAATTCAGCACCACCAAACCAGTTTTACAATAAATGCTAAAGGAACTTCTCTAGGCTAGAAACACAAGAGAAGGAAAAGATCTACAATACTAAACCAAAACAATTAAGAAAATGGTAATAGGAACATACATATTGATAATTACCTTAAATGGAAATGGATTAAATGCTCCAACCAAAGGCATAGACTGGCTGAATGGATACAAAAACAAGACCCATATATATGCTGTCTACAAGAGACCCACTTCTGGCCTAGGGACACATACAGACTGAAAGTGAGGGGATGGAAAAAGATATTCCATGCAAATGGAATCAAAAGAAAGCTGGAGTAGCAATTCTCATATCAGACAAAATAGACTTTAAAATAAAGAATATTACAAGAGACAAGGAAGGACACTACATAATGATCAAAGGATCAATCCAAGAAGAAGATATAACAATTATATATGCACCCAACATAGGTGCATGCACCTCAATACATAAGGTGACTGCTAACAACTATAAAAGACGAAATGAACAGTAACACATAGTAGGGGACTTTAACACCCCACTTTCACCAATGGACAGATCATCCAAAATGAAAATAAATAAGGAAACACAAGCTTTAAATGATACATTAAACAAGATGTATTTCATTGATATTTATAGGACATTCCATCCAAAAACAACACAATACACATTCTTTTCAAGTGCTCATGTGTCATTCCCCAGGATAGATCATATCTTGGGTCACAAATCAAGCCTTGGTATTTAAGAAAATTAAAATCATATCAAGTATCTTTTCCGAACACAACACTATGAGACTAGATATCAATTACGGGAAAAAATCTGTAAGAAATATAAACACATGAAGGTTAAACAACACACTACTTAGTAACCAAGGGATCACTGAAGAAATCAAAGAGGAAATCAAAAAATACCTAGAAATAAGTGACAATGAAAACACAACGACCCAAAACCTATGGGATGCAGCAAAAGCAGTTCTAAGAGGGAAGTTTATAGCTATACAAGCCTACCTTAAGAAACAAGAAATATCTCAAATAAACAACCTAACCTTACACCTAAAGCAATTAGCGAAAGAAGAACAAAAAAACCCCAAAGTTAGCAGAAGGAAAGAAATCATAAAGATCAGCTCAGAAATAAATGAAAAAGAAATGAAGGAAATGATAACAAAGATCAATAAAACTAAAAGCTGGTTCTTTGAGAAGATAAATAAAATTGATAAACCACTAGCCAGACTTATCAAGAAAAAAAGGGAGAAGACCCAAATCAATAGAATTAGAAATGAAAAAGGAGAACTAACTACTGACACTGTAGAAATACAAAGGATCATGAGAGATTACTACAAGCAACTATATGCCAGTAAAATGGACAACCTGGAAGAAATGGATGAATTCTTAGAAATGCACAACCTTCTGAGACTTAACCAGGAAGAAATAGAAAATATGAACAGACCAATCACAAGCACTGAAATTGAAACTGTGATTCAAAATCTTCCAACAAACAAAAGCCCAGGACTGGATGGCTTCACAGCCGAATTCTATCAATCATTTAGAGAAGAGCTAACACATATCCTTCTCAAACTATTCCAAAATATAGCAGAGGGAGGAGCACTCCCAAACTCATTCTACAAGGCCACCATCACCCTGATACCAAAACCAGACAAAGATGTCACAAAGAAAGAAAACTACAGGCCAATATCACTGATGAACATAGATGCAAAAATCCTCAACAAAATACTAGCAAACAGAATCCAACAGCACATTAAAAGGATCATACACCATGATCAAGTGGGGTTTATCCCAGGAATGCAAGGATTCTTCAATATACGCAAATCAATCAACGTGATACACCATATTAACAAACTGAAGGAGAAAAACCATATGATCATCTCAACAGATGCAGAGAAAGCTTTCAACAAAATTCAACACCCATTTATGATAAAAACCCTCCAGAAAGTAGGCATAAGGGGAACTTTCCTCAACATAATAATGGCCATATATGACAAAACCACAGCCGACATAGTCCTCAATGGTGAAAAACTGAAAACATTTCCACTAAGATCAGGAAGAAGACAAGGTTGCCCACTCTCACCACTGTTATTCAACATAGTTTTGGAAGTTTTAGCCACAGAAATCAGAGAAGAAAAAGAAATAAAAGGAAACCAAATTGGAAAAGAAGAAGTAAAGCTGTCACTGTTTGCAGATGACATGATACTATACATAGAGAACCCTAAAGATGCCACCAGAAAACCACTAGAGCTAATCCATGAATTTGGTAAAGTAGCAGGATACAAAATTAATGCACAGAAATCTCTTGCATTCCTATACACTAATGATGAAGAATCTGAAAGTGAAGTTAAGAAAACACTCCTATTTACCATTGCAACAAAAAGAATAAAATATCTAGGGTTAAACCTACCTAAGGAGACAAAAGATCTGTATGCAGAAAATTGTAAGACACTGATGAAAGAAAGATGGTACAAATAGATGGAGAGATATACCATGTTCTTGGATTGGAAGAATCAACATTGTGAAAACAACTCTACTTCCCAAAGCAATCTACAGATTCAATGCAATCCCTATCAAACTACCACTGGCATTTTTCACAGGTCTAGAACAAAAAATTTCACAATTTGTATGCAAACACAGAAGACCCCAAATAGCCAAAGCAGTCTTGAGAAAGAAAAACGGAGCTGGAGGAATCAGGCTCCCTGACTTCACACTATACTGCAAAGCTACTGTAATCAAGACAGTATGGTACTGGCAGAAAAACAGAAATATAGATCAATGGAACAGGATAGAAAGCCCAGAGATAAACCCACGCACATATGGTCACCTTATCTTTGATAAAGGAAGCAAGAATATACAGTAGAGCAAAGAAAGCCACTTCAATAAGTGGTTCTGGGAAAACTGGACAGCTACATGTGAAAGAATGAAATTAGAACACTCCCTAACACCATACACAAAAACTCAAAATGGGTTAAAGACCTAAATGTAAGGCCAGACACCATCAAACTCTTAGAGGAAAACATAGGCGGAACACTCTATGACATAAATCACAACAAGACCGTTTTTGACCCACCTCCTAGAGAAATGGAAATAAAAACAAAAATAAACAAATGGGACCTAATGAAACTTAAAAGCTTTTGCACAGCAAAGGAAACCATAAACAAGACGAAAAGACAGCCCTCAGAATGAGAATATATTTGCAAATTAAGCAACTGACAAAGGAATAATCTCCAAAACATACAAGCAACACATGCAGCTCAATATCAATAAAACAAACAACCCAATCCAAAAATGGGCAGAAGATGTAAATAGACATTTCTCCAAAGAAGATATACAGATTGCCAACAAACACATGAAAGAATGCTCAACATCATTAATCATTAGAGACATGCAAATCAAAACTACAATGAGATATCATCTCACACCAGTCAGAATGGCCATCATCAAAAAATGTACAAACAATAAATGCTGGAGAGGGTGTGGGGAAAAGGGAACACTCTTGCACTGTTGGTGGGAATGTAAATTGATACAGTCACTATGGAGAACAGTATGGAGGTTCCTTAAAAAACTACATGTAGAACTACCATATGACCCAGTAATCCTACTACTGGGCATATACCCTGAGAGAACCATAATTCAAAAAGAGTCATGTACCAAAATGTTCATTGCAGCTCTGTTTACAATACCCAGGACATGGAAGCAACCTAAGTGTCCATCAACAGATGAATGGATAAAGAAGATGTGGCACATATATACAATGGAATATTACTCAGCCATAAAAAGGAACTAAACTGAGTTATTTGTAGTGAGGTGGATGGACATAGAGACTGTCATACAGAGTGAAGTAAGTCAGAAAGAGAAAAACAAGTATCGTATGCTAACACATATACATGAAATCTTAAAAAAAAAAAATGGTCAGAAGAACCTAGGAGCAAGACAGGAATAAATGTGCAGCCCTACTAGAGAATGGACTTGAGGATATGGGGAGAGGGGAAGGGTAAGCTGGGACAAAGTGAGAGAGTGGCATGGACATATATACAATGTCAAACGTTAAATAGATAGCTAGTGGGAAGCAGCTGCATAGCATAGGGAGATCAACTCGGTGTTTTGTGACCACCTAGAGGGGTGGGATAGGGAGTGTGGGAGGGTGGGAGGTGCAAGAGGGAAGAGATATGGGACATATGTATATGTATAAATGATTCACTTTGTTATAAAGCAGAAACTAACACACCATTGTAAAGCAATTATACTGTAATAAAGATGTTAAAAAATTAAAAAAAGAAAGTTTTGTTCACATTTTGCATATAAGAATATGTGTAAGAGTAAAGAAATATAAGTATATATATACATACATAAGTGTATATATTTATGTGTTTGAAAATTGTATTACATCTATTATCATGTACCTTGCTCATTTGCTGATCATTATACTATAAAATAATATGTTAAAAATATGACTATTATCTTTCCATCTGTATATTTACTTGAGTCTTATTAGGTACAAGTCCTTTATGAGAGATTCTAAAGTAATGAATAAGTAGCAAGACGTGACTAGTTTCCTGTCCACTGATTTATTATGATCTTGAGCAAATTACTTATTCTGTTATTTTTTGTGAAAAATATTTAACTTAAAGGGTTTTTTTGAGGATTAGATGAAATAATGCAAATAAGATATGTAGCATAGTTCCTGGCCCATAATAAACATTGATAAACATTAATCATTAATATCATTCCCATTACCAATATATATTTATTCATTCAACATATGTCAGCTATGTGTCCAAAAATCTACTAGATCTAACTTGTAGGAGCTTAAAATCTATTTAAGGTATTGTCACTCAATAATAGTATTTCCACAATTGGCAGTGGGATATGATGGATAAGCACGTTGCAAATTAGAACAGCCAAGAGTTCAGTCTTAACAATGAGGCAGTGATACCAAAAAAATCACAGAGAACAAAATTTCCTATATCTCGATGAAGATTTCACAATGAGCTATCCTGCAACCTGAGGATTTTTTTTTTAATCTTCCAGATTCTATAGTAAAAAAGCAAAAACCAAAATAGCTCTGTCATGTCTAGCCACTGTCAATTAATGCCTGGAATTGGATTAACCATCAGAAAACCAATTCAAGTAATGTGAGACTCACCAGCTGTCATGCAGGGTTAGTTTCCTTGGAGGGACCGCATACATATCTGGTTACCAGGGAAAACAACCTATAACATCATCTTTTTTCAGGGCACGGGTAAATCCTGCCTCATCCTTACAAAACCTTCAGACTTCCAAGAGGCCAGAGGGTGCAGATTAAAATTCATGCTTAGCAGAAACAGCTTCCATGCTCCTCGCCACACTCTTGTACACAGTATTCAAAAGAGGGTCCCAAGAACTTAGCTATTGTCAGCTCTGCATTTGAACTCTGTTCATGTACAAGCATAGAGCAGCTAGTGTTTTACAAAGGGCAGTGGTGGTTACATTTAAAGTACTCCCCGTTATCAGAAATCCCTATGTTTGTATTCCTTTCGTGAGAGCTATAAATAAAATGTGTCTGCTCCGTTCTTAAGCCTTTGCTGTCAGGTTGGGAAAACAACGGTGGGGGGATACGTTTCTTTTTCTTTTTTATTTTGAATTCCAAAAGATTCACTTTAAAAAAAACTTTTAATAGATCTTTATTGGAGTATAATTGATTCACAATACTGTGTTAGTTTCTGTTGTACAACAAAGTGAATCAGCCATATGCATACACATGTCCCCCTATCCCCTCCCTCTTGAGCCTTCCTCCCACCCTCCAACAAACAACCTTGTTGCTTCTGTGTGAGTGTGTGTATGTGTTTCCCAAAGACCAGAAAACCAAAGGAGAGTATTAAAAGAAAATCTTAAAGCAAATCTATGGGTTACTAGACCCATCTGGGTCTTTACTGATTGTGTTCCACTAGATTATTTGACTAGAAACACCTGTTGTTTTCTCTGCAGAGCCGTTGGGCAGAGAAGGGGTGCAGTTGGAGCATACCGATTAGAACACGTGGCTGGTGCGTGAACCCTGGTAAGTCATCGTAAAGCAAAAGTGTAAATACTGGAGTATGACTTCTTTGTCAGTTCCGTGCTACTTTTGGAGAATATTTGGCATTTGCTTCCTTGCATTTGGCATTATAGACTATTTTAATAATGTTTACATCTTGTTCTGCTCCCTATCTCAACAAGCTGTTAAGAGAAGTCACATTTAAACAAGCATCCCTGCATCTTTTGCTGCTACTTGAAGAGGGTAGCAGGCTGTTCCCCAGAATAGTATGTAAAAGATCTTCTCCAAATAAACTACTTTAATGCTAAGCAAAATGCCACATATATAAAATAGGTAATGCCGGATTATGTAAAATGCTTTTTTTAAAGGAAGAGGGAAAAGGACTTAGCATCAAGTAAATCTGTCAGCTTGGGGGGTTCCAAAAATAATCATAAAGGTAGTTTGAACTGCTTAATATTGCGATTACTATTTACTTCTTCAAATTAGTCTCCATTATCTTATGAAAGAATCTTAATAATAATTTATTTGACTCTCCGGGGGCTGGTGGCCATATCGTGAATAGATATTTAGAGAGCCTTCGAAGAGCTAATTTAGTCTTTGTATCACACACTTTTACTTACTGCTTATCCACTTCCAAACACCCCCAAAATCAAGATTTCTCAAGGAAGCCTTTTCCTGCAATAGTGTTAAGGCGTTGGCCTGCAGTAGGGAAATGTCTTGAGTTATACGTATCAAGAGACAACAAAGCAAATGTGCTTTGTTCTTAGCAAGCTTGCTTAATCTTTCAGATATGTAAAGATGAATCAGAAAACAATATGAACTAGCTCATCTTCTTAATTGGAATCATAGAATGAATGTTGGAGTAAAAAAGTACTTTAGAGAATATCCGGTCTAGACCCTTCTTTTGCTATTTGAGAAAAAAAGAGGTTCGGAATGCTAAAGCAGCTGATGTAAAACCCACAAGAAGGCATCTGATAGCAGAAAAACAATCCAACCGAGAGCTGAGTGCTTGATATTTCCAGTTTCATTTTCCCATTTTACCATTCTGGCACTTACTACCTAATCATAAGAATCAACTGAGAGAATTCTTAAAAATACAGATACCAAGAATTCTCCCTTCAAAGACCTGTGTCAATAACAATGGAATTGGGTCTGAGAATCTGCATTTTGGCACATCCCCTGAGAAATTCTTGCGATTCAGAAATAGGGAAAACTTTGCACTGTACCATTCTGTCTTCAAAGATCAAATACCATTACTTACCACTTAAGCCTGTATAAATATTTCTAAAATATATCATTATGAGTTTATTTTTAAGTTGTCTCTATTTATATTTGAGACTTTGGGGAAGCCTTACATTGAGACCCGTGTGGTGTTTATAAGTCAATTTTTAAGTCAATTTTCCTGGAATCTGCTTTTATATTTATGGTATTTATACGTCTGTCTTCTGTAATATTGCTATTTCTTAGAGACCATCTAGAGCTTTGACCATTCAATCAACATTCTATTTAGTAAGATATTGAATCCAGAGAAACAGTCCCATCTGAAATGTGCTGTAGGAGCTAATGTCAGGCAGAAGCAGTTAAAATACTTGGCAACTGTCTGAACTATGCTGCCTTGTATGAATTTCCTAGAGATAAGGCAACCTGTGCCCTGGCAAGAGTTTAGCCTTTATTTATTGTTTTTTTTAATCACTTCCCCACAAAAAAACACAGGTTAAAATGTGTTGACTGTTGTCAGTGATGCTAATAGTGAACTTTACAGGAAAATGGCAACTTTTATAGAGTCCGTTTGTGAAAAGGCTTTAACAGACACTGCCTTTAATCCCTACAGTTTTGGCAGTGCCAATTTTATTCAGGTACTAGATTCAATGCCCAGAAAGTTCTCCTCTAAGTCAAATGAGTTGAGGGTACCTGCAATCATTTAAATAGACAAGTTAGACTTCCAGGTAATTTTTAGGGAAAAATAACGACAAATGGACAAGAGTTGCAAATGATTCTTTTAAAAAGACACACTTAGCCTCTAAACTCACATGGTTTATTTTAGCAGTTTCAGCTAACTTGCTGTGTACTCAACTTGTGTGAATTGTGCTTTTATACCATCTCATTTGACAATTAAAATGGAAAAACGTGGAAAAAGCTATTGTTTGTATCTTCTATAGTGCCATCAATGTACACTGCACTGAACAATAGTCAGGGCACGCCAAACAAAAGCTCTGCCCTGTGGAGCTTACAATCGAGCAGCATGATACAATGCAGAACAGTACAATTCAGAACAAGCATGTGGTGATTAGCAACCTTTCTAAGTGGCATTCTTTGCAGAATAGGAGGGTGTTGTTTTTTTTTTCTAAATCAGTGGTCGGGGGGCGGTGGCGGACAGATGTACATTAACTGAGAAGCAGTTTCATCTATAGGGGCTTCGGCAGAAGACACAAATCAGCCTTGAGTGAATAGACCAAGAAGGAATGAAGATTAGGAGGATGGTAAAGTCAGTAATTAAAGATTTCAGGGCAGGCTATCTCTGTACTGCATGGAAAAGTGGGGATCTCCGGAAATAACAAGTGTAGCCACATTATAAAGAAGAGAATAGGAACCAAGGTATTTAATAAAGAGTCCCTTTCTAGTATTTCAGGAAAGGAGATTGGTTTGAGAGCATTCACGGAGAGCAGACAGGGACAAGAATGTGGAATGTGTGCTTCAAAACTTGAAATTTTACTTGAGCCGCACATAGATTCTGGCCTGCATTTGATAAATGAATTCGTAGTTGGTTATAGAAGAAGAAATGGTGCTGTTTAGCTGGAATTCTATGTTGAGAGGTCATGAATCCAGAGCAATGGCTATGTGAATTCAGACATATTTGGAACATAAATCCAGAGTTCAGTTTTGTGTGTTGTATATGTATGTAAGATAGAGAAACTACTGGAAGCAAGAAGCTATTTATTTTCACTCCAGTAATAATGGCTAATCTTTACTGAGTACCCCACTGTTCTCAATGCTACTTATATTATCTCCTTCATTCCTCACAGCTGTTGTTACTTCACAGAACTGTTATAAACTCCATTTCACAGAAGAGTTCATTGAGGCACACCAAGACTAAGTAACTTCTGAAACCAGATACTCTGGCATCAAAGCTGGTGCTCTAACCACTGTGTGTAAATTGCTCTCAAAATTCCAGGTTCCCATTCCCAAGAAAAATCCCTCCTTGATGGAATCCTCCTGTATTTTCAGGAAAGTTAGGGAACACTAATATCTTTTGTGCTTGTATAATCCCATATATCATTCCCATATATCATTATCCCTATAGGGTCAGCATTCTGCTCAAATCCACTATAAGAATTGGTAAATTAGGATGAATAGGTGATATTGTTTGTGTCAAGTACAATAAATTTAGTATCTACAAATCTAGATAAAATAATAACAGATAGAAATGAACACCGTGAATCCACTCAGCCCCCATAAAAGAATAGTGTAAAACTGGGAAATAAAACATGTAATAGATTAAAGTTTGAGCCAACAAAAAATATTAGCAAATGACAGCCTGAGTTCAACAGTGTGACATCTAAATAGATTATAGCTACATATAGAACTTAAATAGCTTTCCTATTGTTTATCCCAGATGTAGCAATACCAAAGATGTTTCTTGGTGTGCAGAGATCCTTTATTTTGCTTTCTATTTTGTGCGTTTATCTTTGTCTCACCCAAACTATTTCTTTATCCCAGGAGCCTTCATACAATTCTGAAATATAAATTATTTTAGGTAATATTTTATTTTAAAATACAGTAGGTCCTAGAGCATCATTTGCTTCAGATAGGAGGTCAGGAAAACCAACCTGTGTTGTGAGAATTATTATGACAGTCCTAAAGGAGTTGAGATCACTAGTTTAAGAAATTGAGAGCGAAATTCCAAGGACATTTAAGTAGCTTCTTTTCACATTAAGTGTAAACTTACATGACATCTGTGTTCCTTGAGCTCGGATAATGAAATTTCTTCAAGTCTTCTCAACCCCTAACAAATGGTTCACCAAATAAGCAAAAAATGAAGGAGAACACACTAAATTTTATTAAATGCTATATTTGCACAAGCATTTCTAAAACTCTTAAAATGATTTCAAGTAGACATGCATTTAGCTTTTAACTGTAATAATGTAGGTCAGAGTTATTATAGGGGAAAAAAAAAGCTAAGAAGAATTTAAGGGCCCAAAGCAGATTTTGCTTCAACTGATAAGGATTCAGATGTATGAGGCCTATGTTGGGTTAATCTCATTTCATAAACATTACTATCAGTTTTGGGTTCTTTCTTGATCTAACTCTTTTTATTTCTCCATCTTCTTCAACTATTCCTTCTTCTAGGCTAAAAAGTTTATCAGATCTTTACCTAAAACAGCAACAAAAAGGCTGCTGTGTTTCATTTCAGACAACAGTGGCATCCCTCTCTTTTCAAAGCTAAAATTCTCGAAAGAAGGGCCTGCATTTCGTTTTTTGCAATGCATTCCTTCAGTCTTTGAAATAAGGGTCTGTCCTACCCCTCCACTGAAATATCCCTTTCAAATATAATTAATGCTTCATTATTTTCACCTTGTTTTCCATAAATTGAGGTATAATTTACATGCAGTGAAAAAGCAGAGAGTCCTAAGTATTTTTGAAAATATGCACACTGTATAAACCACACGCCTTTGTAGTGTGTTTGCCTCATTCCAGATAATTCCCTCATGCCACCTTGTAGGTGCAATGAAAGAAATCAGAACTGTTATTGCCTCTGGCAGGATGGAAAATGCGTTCTGATTTCTTTCATTGTAGATTATTTTTTCCTTTTGTAGAACTTAAAGTAAATGAAATTGTACAGTGTGTACTCTTTCACATCTGGCTTCTTTGATTCCATATAATATTTTGGAGTTTCATCAACGTTGTTATATGTAACAGAAGTTCATTCTGTTTTACTATTAGGTGCTTCCTCTTAAATAATCACACCTCAACTTATTAATCGATTCTTTTGTTTTTGTATATTTGGATTGTTTCCAGTTCAGGGCCGTTATGAGTAAAGCTGTTATGAGCATTCCTGCACATGTCTCCTTGTGAACATGATTTCATATCTCTTGGGTAAATGCCTAGGAATAGGATTGTTGAATCATAGGGTAGGTATATGTTTAACTTTAGGAGAAACCTCCCAACAATTTTCCAAAGTGGATGCACCATTTTGTAGCCCCACCAGCAATGAATAAAAGTTCTGATTACCCCATATATTAACAACGTTTAGTATTTTCGATCTTTTTAATTTTAACCATTTTAGCCTATAGGTACAATATCTGCATGTGATATTAATTTGCATTTTCCTAATGACTAAAGATCTTGAGCACTTCCTTTTTTTTTTTTTTTTCTTTTTTTTTTTTTTTGCGGCACGCGGGCCTCTCACTGTTGTGGCCTCTCCTGTTGCGGAGCACAGGCTCCGGACGTGCAGGCTCAGCGACCATGGCTCACGGGCCCAGCCGCTCTGTGGCATGTGGGATCCTCCCGGACAGGGGCACGAACCCTTGTCCCATGCCTCGGCAGGCGGACTCTCAGCCACTGCGCCACCAGGGAAGCCCTAACACTTCTTGATTTTACTGTTAATTTGTGAAGTGTCTGTTCAAGAACTTTGCCCATTTTTATTGAGTTGTTTATTATTATGTTTGTTATTATTACTATTTATTTATTTGTAGGAATAAACCTCATTCCATACACAGAAATTAATTCAAAATGAAGTATGGAATGAAGCATAAAAGTTATAAAAATTGCAAACTATTAGAAGAAAATGTAGGAAAATATCTTCACAACATAGACAGAAATTTCTTAGAGGGACAGAGAAAGCACTATCCATAAAATAAAATACTGCTATATTAGATTTCATAAAAATTAAAAGCCTGTGCTCATCAAGAGTCACCATTAAGAAAATGAATAGGTGAGCCACAGACTGAGAGAAAATATTCAAATTGAATATATCTGACAAGTTCTAGTATGAACAATATATAAATAACTAATGACCTTTTAATTATTAAATGTATGACCTTTTCATTTCTTCCCCCTGTGGCTTCTTTTTTCACATCATTTGCCCCGTTTGACCAGCCACTGCTTAAAAATGGATTTGTCTTAGTTGTTGTTATTCTTCTACTTTGTTCATTTTTTTAATTCTCTCTAATTCATTTATTTTAATCATTTTCACTGTGTTTCTTTGAATTATTTGCAGGATCATCTGCCTAGTTGTCTGCTCTTTTCAGTCTAACTTTTCCCCTGGGTGGTCTAAATTCTTGCCACTCACAGTGTGATCCATCAGCTAGCAGCATCAGTGTTTGTGAGCTCTTTAGACTTGTAGAACCCACACACAGGACCCACTGCATCAGATCTGCATTTTAACATCCCCAGGTGATTCCTATAAATACACATTAAAGCTTAAGAAAAAGTAGTATTGGAACTTATATCTATGGTTTCAACTGTCTCCTCTGCTGATAATTTTGACATATTTAGTACATGCCATTCTAATATGGTCCAGATTTACATCTTAGCAAGTCAAGTGTCTCCAGATCGCTGATATCTAAGTATGTATGTAAAACACAATATGGAGGTGAAATCAAATAATTTTTATCTAACAATATTAATGACTTTTTTTTAAGTAAAGAGACCTTGCATAAAAATAAAATGGTGTTTCAGTACTCAGTTTTTAATTCTATAAGGCATGGAAGGCATAGACTGAATTATTATGGGAATAATAGAAAAGAAAAATGTAAAAAAAAATAATAATATAGTAAAATATGGTCAAGCAATAAATAGGGATAACATACATTAACTCCCTAAAAGGAAGATAATTATTTATAATCTTCCATCCTAAATAATCTTAGAGTTCAAAACTCAAACAACTTTTCCTGTGTGCAACCAGCTTAGCAACTCATCTACAGGAGAGGAAAATAAAATGCTATGAATTTTGTACATACCTGGTATATGATGTCAGAATATCATCAGATTTTTATTCCATCAAAAACTATTCATCAACAAAAACTAAAAGTTAACGTTTTTATTCAGCTACTCCCAGTCACCACGAGAGCAAGCCATTCAACTCAGATGAGAGGAAAAGCAAAAGATTTGATTTCTATTATATAAAGACTAAAAATTACTATTGAATTGTTAGTACTGAATTACACATACCCCATAGGTACTGAGTACAATGACAGTTAAATTTTTAGTGAAAATATTTTGTTTCATCGCAAATGTCAGAACATCTTCAAAGTCATGTCACAGAAAGGACTTTTCCTCACGATTTCTCTAAGGTAAAAACCCAAATTTACGCATCCCACTTTGAGAAAGGTTTTTCAGGTGAAGTTTTATCTCACTCATGGCTCCTTTGCTTCAAAAAAAAGGACAAATTAATTGTCATACTTTAGCTTGTTTCTTGGCTAAGTACATAGGATAAAATATCAATAAGCATCACTGAAATATGTTGTTGGTTCCATTGTATTTATGGTAATAATAATGTCATTAGATAACATTTATAGAGAGTTTCTATGTGCCTCACTTTATTATCATTATCCCATCAAATTTATACAACACCCTATGAGGTTTAGAGAGTTATAGTGACTTTCTTAAGATCTCATAACAATCAATAAGTGGTGCTGGGAAAACTGGAGAGGTACATATAAAGGTATGAAATTAGAACACTCCCTAATACCATACACAAAAATAAACTCAAAATGGATTAAAGACCTAAATATAAGGCCAGACACTATCAAACTCTTAGAGGAAAACATAGGCAGAACACTCTATGACATAAATCACAGCAAGATCCTTTTTCACCCACCTCCTAGAGAAATGGAAATAAAAACAAAAATAAACACATGGGACCTAATGAAACTTAAAAGCTTTTGCACAGCAAAGGAAACCACAAACAAGATCAAAAGACAACCCTCAGAATAGGAGAAAATATTTGCAAATGAAGCAAGTGACAAAGGATTAATCTCCAAAATTGACAAGCAGCTCATACAGCTCGATATCAAAAAAACAAACAACCCAATCCAAAAATGGGCAGAAGATCTAAATAGACATTTCTCCAAGAAGATATACAGATTGCCAACAAACACATGAAAGAATGCTCAACATCATTAATCATTAGAGAAATGCAAATCAAAACTACAGTGAGATATCATCTCACACCGGTCAGAATGGCCATCAGCAAAATATGTACAAACAATAAATGCTGGAGAGGGTGTGGAGAAAAAGGAACCCTCTTGCACTGTTGGTGGGAATGTAAATTGATACAGTCACTATGGAGAACAGTATGGAGGTTCCTTAAAAAACTAAAAACAGAACTACCATACGACCCAGCAATCCCACTACTGGGCATATACCCTGAGAAAACCATAATTCAAAAAGAGTCATGTACCAAAATGTTCATTGCAGCTCTGTTTACAATAGCCAGGACATGGAAGCAACCTAAGTGACCATCAACAGATGAATGGAAAAAGAAGGTGTGGCACATATATACAATGGAATATTACTCAGCCTTAAAAAGAAATGAAATTATTTGTAGTGAGGTGGATGGACATAGAGTCTGTCATACAGAGTGAAGTAAGTCAGAAAGAAAAAACAAATACCGTATGAACATATGTATATGTATAACTGATTCACTTTGTTATAAAGCAGAAACTAACACACCATTGTAAAGCAATTATACTCCGATAAAGATGTTAAAAATTTTTTTTAATTTTAAAAACGATCTCATAGCTATAGAAATCCTACTCAGTAACTCCAAAGTCAATGTTGTTAACTACTCTAACATAGAGGTGTAGAAATTTGTCTTCTTCTTTCCCCACCCCCCCCCCCGGGTATCCTATGTGAAGAAATAACCAAAAAAAAAAAAAAAAAAAAGGATGGGCTTCCCTGGTGGCGCAGTGGTTGAGAGTCCACCTGCCGATGCAGGGGACACGGGTCCGTGCCCCAGTCCAGGAAAATCCCACATGCCTCGGAGCGGCTGGGCCGGTGAGCCATGGCCACTGAGCCTGCACATAGGAAATATATCCCCTCTGCACCTCTGGAGAGGGTAAATTTTCTGCTCTGTCGGGTCAGAAGGAGAGAGTCAGTCAGAGAAATAATAAAAATGATGACAACTATGTCAGCTCTGTAGAATAAAGGAAAATGAATTACTTCATGGCATCAGGGCGCATTTGGAAAGAAGGACTTCAAGGAATCCTGGAAAGAAATTTTATTTCTAAATAGTGTGTGATCCTGTTCCATGCCCCAGCGTTAGGCCAAGAAGTACCTGCTCACTCCAAATAGGGGCAGATATCCACACGTCTCTCTTTCTCTTTCTCTCAAACTTCAGCATTAGTATGGACCCCAAATTTACCACTTGTACAACTAGACACATGAGTATTTCCAGCTGAGAAAATGAATTTTTCACATATTGCTGGAATCCTAACCCTGAGCAGACACAGCATCCTCCCAGCATAGAGTCTTTCTGAGTGAAATCAGTGCTGCTGTCAGGATCCACATTTTCAATCTATATTCATGCACACGGCATCATATCTTCTTGAGGAGGGCATTGTCGTACAGTCAAAGCTAATGTTCTGGCAGGCTTTTATCTTGCTAGTCTATCATTACAATCCCAACTGAACCAGAAGGCCTCGGGGGTTTTCTGTTGCTCTCAGTCAATCAGTATGGCAGATACCAACTTTTCATAACACACTGATCCAAAGGAGGCAGTCACTGCATGGGTTTTCCACTTTTGGCATCTTTTTCTCTTGCTACGTAAGAAATCTGGAATTATTAATTGGGAAAAAATGAGAAGCATTAGGTTTGCAGTACTTGACCAGGATAGAAGTTTCCCTTATTGTTTATAAATTTATAGTCTTCTCTGGAGCTGCTACCTAATAAACTGCTGCTAAAATTAAAGTTCAAGAAGAGCTTTTCGAGCTCTTCACTGTTAACTGCATCTCCTTCAGGAGTCAATATTTAGATTTTGAAGGGGAAAATGACCCTAATAATGTGAAATGTATATAAAGCTGGTTATATGGATGTGTGTGTGTGTGTGTGTGTGTGTATTACAATATGTACATTTCCCCATAACTGGAGCCTTCCCTTTCATTATTATTTTTAAAATTTTTATGGACATTATTTTAGATATATATTTCCTGCCTTCTTAAAGAAAATATGTTGAATATAATTTAACTTTATTCTAGAGAGCTCAGAACATCATTGTGAATATCCATTATTGTGTTATGGTATAACGATGCTATGTTGGATTCTATGAAATTTATTAAGTCAAGTCTTCTTGTAGGCAAATGCATTCCTTTCATTCAGTCATTCATTCTCTGAGTTCCAATTATTTTCCAAACCCAAATAAATGTCAGTGAACCAAAACAGGCAATGTCTTTGTCTTCTTGGATTTAATCTAGTCTGAGAAGTAGGTATGGATAGAATAAATACACACAAAAAATACATAATTCAAATTTAATAAATGCCAAGAAGATAAAGAACAGGATGGCATCAAAGAAAGGAAGAGATTTATCTAATTCATATTAAAGAGTTAGGGAAAGACTTTGAGGAAGGGGAGTTTTCCCAGCGAGATTTTAAACACTAGGAATTAGCTAGAGGAAAGGAATAGCATGTCTAAAGGATTTAAGGTGAGAAAGACCTCAGAATGCTCAAAGATTTGACAGATGGAAGGCTAGTGTTGCTGTAGAAAAATATGGATGGGGGATTTCAGAAGGATATTCATGTTCTTTAAATATTTTAAGAGAAGGAATTCTAATTACTTCCTATTGAGTGATTTTTAGATTTCAGGAAAATAGTCACAAAATTAAGGAAAAAAGTGATACAAAAAGAACTTGATACTCTTAAGAATGAATGAGGGTTTAGGTCAAATGCAGACATAATTCAGAAGTTACCTTTATGCTTGTTATTCATCATCAAATGTTCCCTTAAGTTATTTGAGGATTCCCCAGGGAAATTAAAATGAATCTGACAAGGGATAAAACAAACAAACAAAATGCCATTGAAACCCCATAGTCGCTGCTCCTCAGATTCCCACCTCATTAGACCTCAGGAGTTTCTATAAAGGGATTATTAAACAAATGAATTGTTATTTTAGTTCCTGTAGCATGTTGCTAGTGTGAAAACAGTTTATATACAAAACCAATTAAATTATGGTAAATTACATAAAGTTCAATATTATAATATCCAGAAAATTTCAAAATAGTAGAAGTGTCTATTTGAATTCTTATTAAAATTAAAAATAAGATGAGTTTTCTCATAAAACCTCCCTGCTTTGTTATACCATAGGAAAAAACTTCTTTTGGAAAAAATAATTGAAACAAAAATATACTTGAATTATGCTTATAATTCACTTGAATTATAGATTACTACTTAAATAAGCATGTAGAAAATATTTTACTTCCTGGGAATTGATTTTCTGTTGATTTTTAAAAAAGAGAGATTCATAAGATGCATGGATTGCTTCTTAAATTCATCCTAAGCATTGAAATTCATTATCCAATTAATGGCACTCAGTATGTGTTATTCATAATATACCCATAAAATTGAGCATTAAAACTCAGAGCAACAGATTTTCATACTAGAATGTATGTGTACTCAAGACAAAACTAATTCTAGTGCCTGCTAATACCAGCATTATTAGAAAACCTTTTCCTTGTTTTACTTTTTGAATGTAATTAGAAATTTGCCTAAAAATCCCCGCTGACATGAAATGTTAATATTGGTGCAATTAATGAAATGCTAATATTTATGAATTAATTGGGAAAAATCTTGATGAAAGGAAGCTAACAGAAATCATTTATGCAGAATCTACCAGAGGACAAGATTTGTCCTTGGTGACTTGCTCATTTTGCTTTCAGAATGTTATTGAGTAAAATAGTCAGTGATTATTTCAGTAAATTCTTGGTTGAAAGAGTTCTCTAAGACAAAGTTAACAAGCTAGCTTCTAACATAGATATGTTAATTGGAGATATAGGAGATGATATTTCTCAGTGACTCAAATATGCAGGGGAAAAATGTGATTCTTTTTTTCTACAACTTAACTTTGTCTCTATCTTGAGTTTTCCTTTTTCCTGAGGGCCAAACATATAGTCTTAGTCCATTCTATGTAAACTCAGTTATTTTAGGATTAAACTACTTAATTCAGTATTTACTCCACCCCCACCATTTCTACCAGCATCTCCTCTAGGTGCATCTGATTTTCTGGACATTATGTCAGCGTTTGCTCAAACTTCTTTGTTCCACCTTATTTTCTATCCACAGTGACGTGTTGTTTTCTTCTTTGGCATCTTTGTGTCACGTGTGAAATTCTTCCCTGTCTGTCAGCTCTTAATGTCAATGTCAGAACGCCACCATCTTTGCTCCCACAAGAAAACAAATAGCAGTTCCACCTGCCATGTTACGTGGGCAGGGGTTAATTTGTTTAGGCATACTCTATCCTCCCAAACCATCTTGTTTCTAGAAGCTCTCATCAGGGTTTGGTGCCTAGTAGGGCATATAGGCAGGGCTCAGATCCTGTCTAATGTCAGTGATGTTAGACTGTCTTAGAGAGATCACAGCTGAAGTACATGTTTTGGTAAATATCCTTCACAAGTTTGTTTGTTTTTGTTTTTGTTTTGTTTTGTTTTGTTTTGTTTTGATTCTACCTGATTTTCAGCCACTAAGCCACACATTTGACATCTGTTTTCTTATGGTCCCACAAAGCAACTTCCATCTGGGAAATGATAGACTCAGGAGGGTGCAGGCAGTAAGTGAAAAATTTACTGTTGCCCAAAGGGTAAATAGCTCCGTGGCCAGTGCTTCACATTGTGCCACCATTATGTCCTTTCTTTACCATTCTAAAACTTGAACAGTAAGTGAAACTTGGAAATTAAGAAATTAAAAATGTATAAGAGAAAGGCTGAAAGAGAAGAAGGGAGGAAGGAAGAAGGAAAGTATGCATGTTAGCATGTGACCCAGAATCCAGGCCTTTGCAAAGCCTTTAATGTAAATTCCCAAAATATCATTAACTTAGGGATAGCTAGAGCAAAACAGTAAACTGAGGAAGATACCTCCTATCTCCTCTTTACTCCTTTCCTGACAACACTCTTATTTTTTTGCACAGTCTTTCCAGGTACCCAGGGCCCAGCTCCAGATGATTCCCATGGGTCTTTTAGCCCATGTGTTGTATTAACATTTTATTGTTTAAAACCTTTTCATTTAGAATCTCTCTCAGTGTAGCCAACAAATATGCAATCATATGTCAAATCTGGCTTTTAACAAGGGCTACCTAGAGATAAACTCATCAAATATACCCAAACTATTTTGAGGTACAAAGCAGGTTAACAGTGAAAACAATTTACATCAGACTGGCTACTTTGTGATCACCCAATGTACTTGGGTTGGACCACCTTCCAGTTAATACATAGGATGTGGAGAACTTGAGAGAATTTGAAAGAGAGTTGATTACTTGTACAAGGGATCACTGGGAAGTGCGGGGGGGGGGGGCACACAAACAGGTCCCAGATAAAGTTGGGCCTTTATCATTGTTAAAGGGTGAGATTAGGGAATTTGCTAGGTTTGGGTTTGTGATTTGTGAGGTTGGAATATTTCAAAAGGGCCACGCGGGGACATGTATAAACTTTCTTATCAGCCTGTCCGGATGCGGAGCTAACAGGAAAGGGGAAACTGAGGCTTAAAAGAAGTCAGTGGCGGGCCTCCCTGGTGGCGCAGTGGTTGAGAGTCCGCCTGCCGATGCAGGGGATACGGGTTCGTGCCCCGGTCTGGGAGGATCCCATATGCCGCGGAGCGGCTGGGCCCGTGAGCCATGGCCGCTGGGCCTGCGCATCCGGAGCCTGTGCTCCGCAACGGGGGAGGCCACAACAGTGAGAGGCCCGCATACCGCAAAAAAAAAAAAAAAAAAAAAGAAAAAAAAAAGAAGTCAGTGGTATGCTCGCTTAGGCAGCACATATACGGAAACTGGAATAATACAGAAAAGATTAGCATAGCCCCTGCACAAGGATGACACACAAATTCATGAAGCATTCCATATTTTTGTTTGGGGTTAGCAGATGCAAACTATTATATATAGAATGGGTAAACAACAAGGTCCTATTGTACATAGAGAACTATATTCAATGTCTTGTAATAAACCATAATGGAAAAGAATATGAAAAAGAATATATATGTATAACTGAATATATATATATATATATATATATATATATATATATATATATATATAACTGAATCACTTTGCTGTACAGCAGAAACTAACAAAACATTGTAAGTCAACTATACTTCAATTAAAAAAAAAAAGTTGGTGGTCCACTATCCAAAAATAGGGTCAAACTCTATTACATTGGTCTTTTCCTGTAATGTGTGACTTCGCAGGGGCTCCTAACTCCAGAAACCAAGGACAGCTTCCTTACAAACTAAAAGAAGGTAAAGCAAGGAGTGCTAAGAAACCAGGCTGACTAAACAAATTTGGAGAAGAAATATTAAGAATGTTGGGGTCTGCCCCCTGCATTCCTTTTGTACCTATTTCCTGAGCTAAATGTGGGATCACACATAGAGGAACAGTGGGATGATAGAACCTCATGGCCCTCAGATACAGCTTTTCTAAAGGGCTGGAAATTGTAGATGGTGTAAAAGGTTCTTTTATTCTTCCACAACTATGTGCTAGTAGAGTATTAATATTTGTAGGGCAGGAGCAATTATAAAACATTCATGATAGATTTCAAAATCAGGCCTCCATGTATATTCATTCATTCATATATTTTTTCATTCATTCTTTTTCAGTGAAAAAGAACCTATCTCTTTAGCAAGCCAGGTATTGATACTTTTCCATGTGCTGGGATACATTGGTAAGCAAGTTAAATCACCTGTTCCCATGGAGTTTGTTTTTTGTGGGAGGTGACAGAATTAAAAAAAAAAACAAAAACACAGCTTCATTTCTATGAAGTGTTATAAAGAATGCCAGGGTCTAACTTAGCCTGAGATGCAAAGGAAGGCAGCCCTTGGGGGGATTGATGGCTAGCCTGAAACCTGAAGCATCAGTCAGAAGGTCTTTAAAGAAGTTAATGCTCAGTGCAGGCATTCCCATTTTCTAATTTTTGTGTTTAGCCAGCACTATATTTAATTGGCCAGATAGAAATAGGGCAAAAATTGAAAATGGGTCTCTCTGCCTCTGTAATGAATTAAATAGTTTTCCATAGCATTAGCTGTAAATGACACTACTGAACTGACAATTTCTTTCTTGTTTGGGCTTCATTTAAACTTCTGAATGGTATTAAGAGGTTATTAGAGATTAATCTCCAATTAGGTATTCTGATAGCCCAAGAAATTGTCAAAGGGTCTCTCTGACCATATTTTTTAGCATTAAAGAGATATTGAATTAATAATATTTTGCCATCTCCTCAGACCTTTAAACTCCTGTGACTAATGTCCAATCATTTAGCCCACTTAAACAGAATGTCACACTCTGAGCCTTCCATTCTGAATAGGTCACCGTAGGCTAGAGCTCATTAGTGTTGAGTGTCCATTTCAGAAGCTGCAGCAGTCACTCAGCCCCTATATTTTAAGAAAATAAGTAGAAAATTGTTTTCTCCCAAATGGAAGGGTTATGAAGACAGTGCCATACGTCATCATTATTGTGACTAAAAAATGTCATCTAAGCTCTGTAGTGCTGTATAATGCTCCCACATAAGGCCACAAAATCATGTTGCGTTAGTGAGGAAGGCTCGTGGTGCCATTCCCAGACCCATCTGGAGTGCTGTGGACAGCACAGGATAGCATCCAAAGCCCCATTTCAAAAAGTAGGAGCAGCTGGGCAAGGCAGTTGTGGTTTAAGTGGGATTCTCATCCACCAAAGCAAGAGGTGAATGAATTAACCAAGTATTTGCAGTGAAAATTTAAAGGGAAAGGCCAGGAAAGAATAAGCTGAAAAGAATCTCCCTCATTTTGTTAAGCTTAAAAATTAAGTTTCTTTTCTTTGTCTCTTACACTTATTTTTAAGCTTACATCTTTATTAGACTATGAAATGATATTTTATCACTTAGGGATTTAGCTTTTAACTAACATTTTCCTTTCTTTACCTGGTTTCTGTGACTGCATTGCCTACTAGGCTAATGTGCAAATAATAATAATAAGAGTTATAAAGGTGTAAATTATAGGGCTTGACTAATTGTAATTTCTAAATTGGGAATTTCTAAGGAAGAGATATATGGTAGAACTCCTTAGTTGGTTTGGATTAGATGACTTTTATAGGCATCTGTTATGTTTGACTCCCACTGTTGCTTCCCTCTTCTGGTAGGAGCTCCTCGATTTGATTTTCCTTTAAGGAACTGTGGTCTTCCCTCATCCCCACTTTTCTGCAGTTTTGCTGGGTCTGTCAATGGCAGTAACTCACCTTCCTGAACCAAGAGTGGGTAGACATGTGACCCAAATTACACCAATAAGACTGCCCTTCTGCTATGTCTGAATTTTAAACAAAGAGACACAGGGCTAGAAAATGGTTGGCCTTGGTTCATCCCTATGTGGAAAACTGGAGAGAATTCCTATGAGTTTCTTCTTCCTTACGTTGCCAAAGCTGTCCTAAATCCTGTTCTTACTAAGATCTTGTTGTAAAGGATTCCCTTATTTTCAGAGCTATTCTATTTCCTTCCAATATATTCAATTTTAAGCAAAATTACTTCTGTGCATTGTGGTCTAAGAACATCAGCTGGTACCATGAAATCAAAACCTTCATCCAATCAGATAAGCTGAAGAAATACTTGCTTAGACAAAGACATTAGGAATATAGTAGATATAGCTGGTTGTATTATAAGGATATGATGTGTGTTGGTGAGGATGGGACATTAAAAAAAGCAGTGTGGGGTTTGAATTTGGAGGGTCTTAAGTTCTAGAATCTGGAATTTGCTTTTTGATAAAGTACAGAGGAACAGAAAAAAAGGCAACCCTATTTCTATACCATTCCCATGACATCCATGGCCTCATACCATGATATCTGTGGGTTTCAGTTATCTTATCTGAAGTGATGGAGGTGGGCTGGATGATCTGAAGATCCTGTTTAGTTCTTTGGTCATGTAATTATGTATTATTACCCTGTAGGCCATGGTGAAATGTTGAAAGTTTCTGAGCAGAAGAATGACAGAATGAAAACCATGTTTTAGAATCAATTTTTTTTAAATGACACTTCTGTAGTTAAAATTGAAAAAATATCTAAATTCTTCTTTACTCATTATAATTTTAAAGACAGGTTTGTGAAATATCTAGACCTTTAGAGCAAGAAAACTACTTGGGATTACTAGATGAAGTCAAAGGCAAGTTAGTAAAGGAAAAGGCTGATCTAGCATATTAGGTGAAATTTTTATTAGGGGTAAGGAAAATTCATTTAAGAAAAGAAATTCTAATGGACGTGAAAAAAAATCAACGAACTTTAACAAAATTCCTTAAGCAGATACACATACTTTAAATTAATGATTGCCTAATAAGCAAGAGTAAAGTTATTTTGATTATTTGAAATGATTTTAAGCTTAGCTTGTATCTGACAGTCTTGAAATGTTGAAAGGACATTTAAAAAAATTTAAACATGCAGTTGGTCTCCCAGTCTGAAAACTACCCTGTTACCAATACATTTTCTAAAATATGTCTGCCTATGAAATATAGAGAAAAACGCACAAAACAAAAATCAAAATTATGAATTATCATAAAGACAACATCCCTGTGACTACCACTCAAATCAATAAATAGATCAGAATGTATAGCCTAGAAGCTTCTTCCTACCATCTCTCATCACTACTTCTTCCTTATCTCCAAAGGAGCCATCATCCTGACATTTAATATTATAAACACTCCCTTGGTTTTTTACCACCTAGTCATGGTCTAGTTTTTTCCTGTTCTTTTAATTTTGTCCTAACAGAAATATATGGCTTCTTTCACTTAACATTATTGTTGTGAGATTCATCATTGTTTTTGTGGGAAGCTATATCTGACTCATTTTGCATACTGTATAGTAATCCATACATGAATATGCTACAATGTATTTATCTATTACAATATTAATGAGTATGGGGGTTGTTTACACTATTGATTCTAAATCATTATTAGCTATAGCATTTACATACATATTTCTTCAAGCTCATGTACTTACATTTCTAGTGGGTACTTTTTAAAGAGTGGAATTTCTGGGCTGTGGGTTACACATATGTTCAACTTTAGCAGATAATGTAAAGACATTTTCTAAAGAGGTTGTAGCAATCTATACTCCAGCCATCATTGTGTGAGAATTTTTATTGATCCACATATTTGACAACACTTGTGATAGTATTTTTAATTTTAGCCAATCTTACGCATGGGAAGTATTATTTCATTAATCTGCATCTTCCTAATTAATAAGAGAGTATGTTTATTTTCCACTTACATGGCTTCTTTTGTAAAGTTCCTATTTGCATCTTATTTCTTGAATCTTTGGCTTGATAACTTGATAACTTTCATTAGTTCCAGAAGGTTCACAGCTGTTATCTGTTCAGATATGATGGCTGCTCTTTTCTCTCTCTAGATCTTCTCTTCTTACTGTATATTTTATGCCTGATCTCCTCCTTGTACTTTCTTTCCTATGTCTCTCTCTGCTTCATTCATTATCCTAAGTTGTCATCCAATTTACTAATTATTTTGTCAGTTCTCTTTAACCTGCTGTTAATCCCATCCACTGCATTCCTAACTTCAATTATTGTATTTTTATGTTCTGAAATTTCCACTAGTTTTTTTCAATTTCTAGATCTGCCAATATTCTGCCACTTTGTCATTTATCCTATTTAACATAATAAACTGGTTGCTTTTTAAATCTATGATGGTCACTCTAGTATCTGGACCATAAGTTAGGTCTGCTTCTGTTTTTTATTGTTTCTGCTGATTTGTTTCATATGGGTTTTGTCTCCTAATGTGCCTGATAATTTTTTATTTTATTGGGCCTTGTTTTGCAGAATTATTTGTAGAAATAATTTAGGTATCTGATATTGTTATTCTCTTGTACATGGGATATAGGTTTTCTTTCTAACCTGAGAGAAGCAACAATCGGATTCAGCTCTTCTGGAGATGAGTTGCAAGTCCCTGAAAGGACCTGTCTGTTTCTCTTTTAAACTTAGTCCTAAGATGCAACATTTCAGTATCCCTACCCAAAGCAAGGGAGATATGGTAGTTTTCCTCCACCTGCTAGCTTAGACACCAATATTTGTCCACTTAATCCAGCAAGGCTGTAAAAACCATCATCAACCTATGGCGGTCTGCCATAGAACTGGCAAACGACTTTAAAAAAAGTTCTTTAGTTCCAAGCTTACCTCTCTGAGCCTCTGTCTTCCTGGACTAGTGATTCTTTACTATTTTAATAGTAGTCCAAGCAGTTTTTAAATGTATACACACATATTAAATATTATAAATATATAGGCACTTTATCCTCAGAGGGTGGCTTTTCCAAAATACTTAATAGACCATTTCTGGAAATGAAAGTCCCTTATTTGGTTCAATCCATTTTCTATCCTACTACTATAATTATAGTTTTAGAAGAAACCTTTGATTGACTGTTCCCCTTTTTAAATATTTTATTAAATGTTTCCGTTTCATTCATTCGTCCCATTCCATTTCATTCCATTTATAATAACTTCTAAACAACATAGCTCATAATTTGTAGCTTTTTATAATCTAACCTTAGTCTTAGTTTCTGACTTTATATAATGTCATCCCCTACCACATGCACTATTATTCTAAGGCTAGGAAACTACATTGTTCCCTAGTGACAAGGGACAGTCTAATGTTCTCGTGCTTTTAACTCATGCTGTTTCTTCAGTCAGAGTGTGCTTTCATTGTTTGGTGGTAAAATCCTATTCATCTTTCTAGACAGCTTTTATGTCAACTCTTTTGTGAATGCACTACCTAAACCCAGCTCAAACATAGACACAAAAACACACAGCAGACCTGATCCTTCCCGCCTCACTTTCTAACATGAATTTCCATGTACCTTATAAGTGAACCACACTAACCTGTTTCTGAATGCACCCTACTTCCATACCTTCATGCTTTTGCTCATAACAATCTCTTTGCCTAAAGAAGACCCAACTCATGCCTCAAAGAGCCTCTATTGTTCCCTTTCTTTATTGCCCGCAAGAGCTGAGTTAATACATCATTCCCATAGCATTTTGTCCATATCCCAATTATAGCAGTTTCTAGTTATTGTATTTATTTTCTGAACTATTGGCACACACTTTTTCTTCCAGAGATCATCTCTTTTTTTATCTTTTTTTTTTTGCTCCTGATTCAAAACAGTAATTGATGTACTCCTAATATGTGACAATTAATATCTGACTGATACAAGTAAAAATGCATATAATGTGTCTCCATTTCACTAGTTATGAGTTAGTTTTTCACAAATGGATTCAAAAATTCTGTGTATATAATGGACCCAAAGTTCAGGTCATCACATTTTTATTTTTCATAATAATAGAGGGAAAATGGCAGGAATTAATAAAAGCCAGGCACAATTCTAAAACCTCATTTAGCCAGTGTTTTCTCTTGCTTCCACCATAGTGTGACTAACAAATAGAAGGATGCTTTATTCTCTCCATTTGGGTTTTGCTTGTTAGCCTACAGTGGAGATTTCATTGAGCTGTGAAATTGTTGAAAGCACTCATCTCCAAACATTAGTGTAATTAAGAATCAACTGGGAAAATTGTGAATATTGCAGATTTATGACCCTATGTGTCTGGTTCAATAGGACAGTGCTGGAACCCGGGAATAAGCATTTTGTTCAGTGCCTCATGTACTTCTACTTCAAGGATTCTGCTACCATCATTAAAAATGGTCCACTTTTCATGTAGTTATTGTCCTAGAAATAAAACAAACTATTGGGCACAGAAGTAAAGCCTAAATAATCAGATGCTGAATTCTAGAAAGTTGAATAGAAACTGTCTTAGCTCTATTACATTTGATGTAGTGAGCAAAATGAAACTCTATTTTTCTATATCTAACAGCAACCAAAGGGGCATAAATACCAGGCAGCAATGGTTGTGGGAGGGAATTTATGAATTGCCTTAGAAACCAATTAAATATTGCTTAAGAAAAACAACAAGTCAGAGGCAGAGACAAACTTAAATTAAGAACATATGTTATCCTGAAAGGTATTTCTCTGGGCTCACATCTACCCCAATCCCCACAAATACTTTACTTCTAATAATTCCCCTCTCCTTTTTGTCTGCCTGCCATTCTTTTAAACGATGGTACTTAACTAAGATTATAATCTGGCAACTGTCTTTGACAGACCATGAATCTGTTTGTGGAATAGATGGATGAAATACAGACTGGAGATGTTGATTGACTCATAGGAACTTATTAATTGATTTCAGAAATATTGTCCAGCCAAATAAATATAAACTTTAGTGCTTTGAAAATGTCTGTGGTTTGGTTTGTAATGGGGTGTGTCAGCACTTTTTAACAGATGGCCTCTCAAGTTTATGACCTTGATGGACACTTTTGGACAGAGCAAGAGTAACAACAAAACACACACATACATTTGCAAGTGTGGACCGACCTATACAGCCCTTCTACCTAAAAAGAGAAAATATGTCACGTTTTTACAGTTATAAGCATTAATGTCCAGTAGCATTTCTGCTCTCTTTTTTTTCAGCTTTTTATAGTATTACTTTCAAACTATACCTGCCATTTGTATTAAGAGCATATATCAGTATTTGGAAAGAGTAACATGCTAAAGTGTGGGCCCAACTCATATGCTGTATATGTGAAGTTTTTGGCATATTTTGGCTTTCTGAATTCACCAAGTAAGTCGGCCAAGATGGAAATATTAATCGGAATATGTGGGGGCATTCTGATTTTATGGTATATCCATAGAAATGGCATGATTGGCCAAGAAAGCATGTTTAGGATTCACATGTTTTAATTATGAGATACGACTCTTTTGGATCTCATTTTTGGCCCAGTTTATTATTTTAGTTCTTTAAAACTAATAATTAGCATATGTAGATGTTACGTGTTTTAATCTGGAATGTTTATTTTTTTCTTTTTAGTGGTTTATCATAAATGCAAAAGGGGATCAAGAAAAGAAAAAAAAGTTTTGTGATCATGTTCTAATTTATTGATGTAGATAGCAAACTCCTTTTTCTCATGGAAATAATCCCTCTATTTTCTTTATTTCCACCATTCATTATTTAATCAGTAAAGGGCAGAGGGACTATTTTAATTGTAATAGTCTTTCCTCTGAAATCCAAGTAAGTACACTTATAAAAGTGAAAGCTAGAGCAAGCTTTTTATTTGTTTATTTCATTAAGTTTTATTTTGGGCCTAAATTTATTTTTACGAACAGCAGTGAAAAATATAGTGCTAAGAGAGTGCAAGAGAGATTGAATGTGGAACTGATGATCTAACAGAAATACTCACTTGAGAGTTTCAGAAAAGCATCAAAATCTGTGGGAACTTCTGAGAATGATTTGGTTTACATATAACTATAATGGGCTCACCTTTCAGGGGGCAAATATATGTATATTCTAAATCAGAGGTCATATTAAAAGCAAAATTAAAAGCATTGATATTTATTTAGTTATCAGAGCTGTATTAGCACGAAAAGAATGATGTTTATTGTTCCCGACTACATATCCTGAAAACCTGTCTTTATAATCATGACAAGCAACACAATCACACTTTACACAGGGCAGCCTGTAATGTGTACGGCCCCTACCTTGAAATGCAATGTTCAATTTTTTTTAAATGAGGAATATTCTGACAGATAAGACTTATTTTTGTATTGCGTCTGTCAACTCGTTCCTGCACACAAACGCTCTCTTTCTTTCCCTTTATGTCTCTGCCCTACTATATTAAAGGATTGATGTAGGTAATAAATCTGACCTACTTCCTAGATTTAAAACTGCATCTGTCGGTAACTTACTAAAGAGTTTGATCTCTGATGAGCTAATCAAGGCTTATACTGTCACCACAATAGAGTATACATGGAGTCGTAAAATCGTTTCACCCTATTATGTGTAAATTGGAATAAAATAATACTAGCACACTGTCAGCACAAACGCTTCTAGAACTTTTTCCTGAAGAAACAGATCTCTTCCTAAGACACAGGACCAAAGTGAAGAACAGGACACCAAAAGCACCATTATCCACCTACTTTTTAAATAGAAAACATACATAGACATTTCTCAGCCTCAGTGGTAAGAATAACAGGTAAGCATATATGATTTTTTAAAAACAGGTACATCTGAGTATACAGTCAGCAGCTTTAAGAAAGAAGAGTAACTCTTTAGTTGGCCTTTTTGGATACATGACACACCCATCACTTCTTAAACAGAATAAAGGTCCCATGGAAGTGCTTTATTTATGTATTTATTTTTATCACTTATTAGATGAAATACCAGTGGACTAACTGGGATGCTGGCTAGGCTGGATCCTGAACCATGATCAAAATTAATCATGCAGTCTGGAATTTAGTGACAAGCATTCGAACGCCACATTGAAAATGCCAGCATCTGCATAATAGCATGAACCCATTCAACAGTGATGTATAACAGCACTAAGACGGAAAATGTTTTTTCCTGAAAGCGAAATAAGTATCTATGTAATTAAATCCTGGGAGAAGAAACTCATGAGCTTTAAAACTGAAGTAGTTTGGAGATTGTTAACTTACATTATTAAAATTAAATCATTTTTTCTGTTTGAGAGAAGAATGCGAAATTGTTAACTATGGGTTTACTGGTTATGAATACCTACCTGCGTTTGATTCCAACTTCTTAAGTATCCATAGAGATGTTTAAACAACAAGCTACTATTTATGATAGGCAAGATTCAGCTAATTATTAAGAATGAGGTGTCAAACTATTAACAGGGAGAGAATTGACTTTCTACTGTATTCTCTGCTCTTGAATACATGTACAAGTTATATCTTGGACAATGAAGTAAATGCTCACTCTACAGGCAAATTAAACTTCAGAGAGAAAAATTATCATCTTTTCCTTGTAAGCGGAAACGTAGTTCAAAATTGGGGAATGTGTACCTTCGGTATACAGTCATTTCTGCTGGAACAACATATTCATTTCTAAAAATCACTTTGCTGTGGAAAATCACACAATAGAAACTAGGGGGGCTTATGGGGGAAATGAGGGGTAGGTACGACACTGAAAAACTTTACTATTGGCATTATTTTATTATTATTATGTATTATTGATGTGAAAAATAAAGATAGGAACCTAATATGAAAAGGGTAGCACAGTTTGACAGATGTTAAATGATTAAGAAATACATGTATGCATGTAAGTATAGTACTTTATCTCAAAAAACTGCAGATGATCGTCCGTGGAAGTGGGCGCCAGAAGAGTTGTGGTTTGTTTGAAAGGAGGAGGATCTTACATCCGAGGGAAAGCTGCAACACTAAGTTAGGGTGGGTGTGGCTCATTTCAGAGGCAGTGAACTGAGGTGCCTGGTAGATGTTTGAAGAGCATGTGTTTTGTGTATTCCTACGAAGCTGGGGTCAGCTGAGTGCCGCTTTTGTGCTTACTTCCAGCGTCACCCAGACTGAGCAGCCCAGGAGTAAACACTATTCACAATAAACTCATTATTCCCTAATCTATCAGTTGAATTGGACCAACTTTGCATTTTCAAAACAAGCTGGTATCAGAACTGACTCAACTGGAATCTGAGGAGATTTTAGTTATAAATATATGCCCATTATGTCATCAACTGGTTATGTCAAAATTCTAATATTCACAGAATATACTTCTGTTGAACATACTTTTCCTTAAGCTGAAAACTGTTACTAGGCAAAGGTTTGTTGCAGTTTTGCCCCTGAGGTTTCCTCAAGTCCACTGACAGGCTGTCCTGTTTGAAAGATTACAATGCCTGTCAAATCTTTACAAAATTACTCTCTAAGGAATTATTTAAAAAATTGAATCGGTTAAGAATTATCAAGTAATACTTACAAGGAGAAGAGATCATTTTAATTGAATTCATACTATGTGCCAGGAACTGCTTTATACTCTAACTGCATCATCCATCTCATTTGTCATTCATTCAAGCGCCTGAAGATTGTTCTGTTAATACACCCATTTTACAGAACTGAACACTAGAGGGTTTATTTTTTTAACATCTTTATTGGAGTATAATTGCTTTACATTGGTGTGTTAGTTGCTGCTGTATAACAAGGTGAATCAGCTACACGTATGCATATATCCCCATGACCCCTGCCTCTTGTGTCTCCCTCCCCCGCTCCCTGTCCCACCCCTCTAGGTGGCCACAAAGCACTGAGCTGATCTCCCTGTGCTATGTGGCTGCTTCCCACTAGCTATCTATTTTAAATTAGGTCGTGTATATATATATCCATGCTCCTCTCTCACTTCGTCGCAGCTTACCCTTCCCCCTCCCGGTGTCCTCAAGTCCATTCTCTACGTCTGCATCTTTATTCCTGTCCTGCCCCTAGGTTCTTCAGAACCATTTTTTTTAGATTCCGTATATATGTGTTAGCATACAGTATTTGTTTTTCTCTTTCTGACTTACTTCACTCTGTATGACTGACTCTAGGTCCATCCAACTAACTACAAATAACTCAATTTCATTTATTTTTATGGCTGATTAACATTCCATTGTATATATGTGCCACATCTTCTTTATCCATTCATCTGTTGAAGGACACTTTGGTTGCTTCTGTGTCCTGGGTATTGTAAATAGAGTTGCAATGAACATTGTGGTACATGACTGTTTTTGAATTATGGGTTTTCTCAGGGTATATGCCTGGTAGTGGGATTGCTGGGTGGTATTGTAGTTCTATTTTTAGTTTTTTAAGGAATCTTCATACTGTTCTCCATAGTGGCTGTATCAATTCACATTCCCACCAACAGTGCAAGAGGGTTCCCTTTTCTTCACACCCTCTCCAGCATTTATTGTTTCTAGATGTCTTGATGATGGCCATTCTGACTGGTGTGAGGTGATACCTCATTGTAGTTTTGATTTGCATTTCTCTCATGATTAGAGATGTTGAGCATCCTTTCATGTGTTTGTTGGCAATCTATATATCTTCTTTGGAGAAATGTCTATTTAGGTACTCTGCCCATTTTTGGATTGGGTTGTTTGTTTTTCGATATTGAGCTGCATAAGCTGCTTGTATATTTTTGAGATTAATCCTTTGTCAGTTTTTTTGTTTTGTTTTGTTTTGTTTTTTTTGCGGTACGCTCACTGTTGTGGCCTCTCCCGTTGTGGAGCACAGGCTCCGGACACGCAGGCCCAGCGGCCATGGCTCACGGGCCCAACCACTCTGCGGCATGTGGGATCTTCCCGGACCAGGGCACGAACCCATGTCCCCTGCATCGGCAGGCAGACTCTCAGCCACTGTGCCACCAGGGAAGCCTCATCCCTATTCTTTTGTCTCTGTTTTTTCTTTTTTTCTTTTGCCCTACCCACGTACATGGGGATTTTCTTGCCTTTTGGAACGTCTGAGGTCTTCTGCCAGAGTTCAGTAGGTGTTCTGTAGGAGTTGTTGCACATGTAGATGTATTTTTGATGTATTTGTGGGGAGGAAGGTGATCGTCACATCTTACTCCTCCACCATCTCGAAGGTCCCCCTGACACTATGGTTTAAAGTGAGTAATTTCTCCAAGTTCATGTAACTAATAGGTGGAAGGCTAATTATATTAATATTCTGATTCAGGCTCTTTGACACCACTCACTAAGAGATAATTTTGAATTTTTGTTTCCTTTTTTTTATGTGGTAGTTCTATTTTTAATTTCTTAATTGAAATATAATTGAATTACAATGTCCTGTTAATTTCAGGTGTACACTAAAGTGATTCAGTTATACATACATATATATATATATATATTCTTTTTCACATTCTTTTCCCTTATATGTTATTACAAAATACTGACTATAGATCCCTGTGCTATACAGTAGGTCCTTGTTGATTATCTATTTTATATAGTGTGTATTTGTTAATCTCAACATCCTAATTTATCCCTCCCCCATCCTTTTTTCCCTTTGGTAACCATAAGTTTGTTTTCTCTGTCCGTGGGTCTACTTCTGTTTTGTGGATAAGTTCATTTGTATCTTTTTTTTAAGATTCCATGTATAAGGTATTTGAGAGGGAGGGCTCCTAAAGTCTCCCCTCCCTTGACTAATAGCTTCTATACTGTAAAACAGTCTGCTTATTAACATATGTATTGTCCTCTATATCTTTTTGTGTGGTTCTAGTGTGTCTTATCAGAGAACTTAAGAGACCACATATAGAGGTACTTAATCTTTATTCTTCCTTTACTTCAGAGAAAAAGATGTCCCTTGGGTCAAGAATCTAATAAGGATTGGGGTGGAGTGTGAAGATGGGGACTGCAAAATATAGACACTATTCCAGATTGGTAAAGTTGTGGGCAGATAGAGGATCATTACATGTTGCTCATCCTTTAAGCTGATAAAAACTATAAATTCTCTTTTCTAAGTGCGATAGACTCCTGATTAAAGCCACTTAAAATAATGCATCACCCATTTCCCTCCTTCATTTAATAGCATCAGCCTCAAATGTTGCCTGCTTAAGCTCTCAGGGGCAGCAGGAGGGAGGAAAGGAAATGTACCTGTGGCCTGAGGACAGGTTGGTTCCCTGCCCAGGAAACTTACCAGGCTACCACTTAGGTTGCAAACTCCATGCATCAGGCCTTACTTTGCTCTTGCTCTTGATAATCTTCATTCTGCTATTATTCTAACCCTTGCTCCACCCCATCAAGTATCACTTAGTAAAAATATAGCAGGTGGTCTGAGCCTGGTTGTCAGCAAGTATAGATGTTTATATAGGGTTGCCAGATTTTTCAAATACAAATAAAATACATACAGGTAAATCTTAATTTTGATACACAACAAATAATTTTACTGTATAATTATATCCAAAATATTTCATGGAACATACTTATACTAAAAACTTCATTTAAAAAAATCTGAGATTCAAATTTAATTGAGGGTCCTGTACTATGTAAGTCCTCCCAACATTTATAAGCAGTGTATTCCTAGAGGCCAGTGTCCTCAGCTGGGCCCACTGACGGCCTTGCTTTAAGGATTGCCTTTTTTGGTAAGCCACTGTCATCTCTTTAAGTTAATTGAAAATACAATTAATAAAATGTTTTACTTGAGCTTCAGTTTTGGGAGTCATATTGTTCTATGAGAGGGGCTGTCAGCATCTAGAATTATTGCCTAGCTTCCATAGAGTAGACAAAGGCAGAGTTTTAAGAGCTTTTATTTCCTCTTCTCAAATTGAAGATAGATTTAAAGATTCTTTGTACATACATTTGTGAATGCCTATTTATACGTGAAATATAAAATTCCATATTATTTGACTCTTCTATGTTTCTGTGTTGTGAACAGCACACTCATGCTGGTATTGTCCTGAACAAATAAGGAATAAATCCTAAGCGTACAGTAGCCAGGACAAGTGAAATTTTCAAATCAGCTCCTGTTTAGTTAAGCCCGTTGCACCTAAGTATCTCTTTCTGAGACTGTTCAATCTTGACCTTCCAAAAATATGCATTGAATAATGAACTTCAAAGAACCAATTCTTCCTTTATGGCATTTATTCATGTGATAAAGACCACAGAGCTATCTTTAATTATTACTTTATAGGATATCCCGTTACCTTTAATTATCACTGCCGAATGGTTGCAAAATCAAATACTGCTGGCAATCAAGAGTCATTATACAATAGCATGATCGCATCTGTTCATATTAACAGATAAACACAGAAAATCAAAACAGTGTCTGATTTAACCACTAAAACTGTCAGAACAAAATATTGTATCTAGAGCTCTTAATATCTTGTGGTGACTTTGATCTGATTGAAGTCCAAAGAAACATAACCACAGATGCAAATGTTCTGCTGTTTCTGAAATTAATATTGCTGAATTTCACTGGACTGAATTGCTGGAATCCTAGTGAATCCATTATAGGCACAGTACAAACTTACAATAGGAGGATATCTAAATCTCTGAGGCCGCAGGTGCAGGATTATAGCAAAACCCCACTGAAACATTCAGTGTTCTGTCTAAATACCCCAGTACAAAATTAATTAGGCAGTTGATCACATAATAAAGCTATGATGGATGATCTAATGGAAACTAGCATTTCAGAGTCAATAAAAAACTTGATTCTCTTATTAGATGCAGCTGATTTTCAGTTCTGCCATTTACAAGATCGTGTGCATAATGGAAGATGAAAAGAGAAGGGGGTTCTATTTTGAAAATGAGAACTCAGTTACAGTATTTTTCTCTGTTGGAAACTATAATATGTAAGCAATGCAGAATTTGTAGATAGACATATCTGCAAGTAAGATACTTGGCTGAAAAACACATCAAAGAACAGGGAAATAATGAGACAGGCTCCAGCTGTTGGATTCCTACAGCTTTTGATTTGTGCTCTACTAGAAACTCCAGGTTTTGATCCTGTGTTGATTATTTCTATGGTACTGAAGTTGATCTGTACATTATTTAAAAACCGACAGTAGGCAGCAAACAAGGAAGAGTTTGCAAACTACTTCTTAAAGGAGTTTTTGTTTCTATCTTGTCATTTCTTACATTCTACTTAGGGGCTCTGGTGATATGCATGGCTACCTATGGGGGCTCACGCATTAAAAATGGAGAAGGTCCAGAACGAGCTAATTAAAGATTTTAAAACAAAATCAGAATGAGATTGCAGCTAAAGTGACCATGGCATTCTGGGACTAGAGGATATAGGAATGATACACATTCCATGTTGATTTTCAATTTTGTATAACTGTGCAAATGATTATAAGCAGGTGGGGACAGCTGCCCACTTTGAAAGAAGGACTATCTAAACATAGAAATTATGTGGTTAAAAAATGCTAAAAACTCAGTCAGCACCAGGCACACCTCTCCTTTCTGACTCAGGGCTTCAAAAGTCCTTGCTTCAAAGGTAGCCCATTTTCCAAAAAGTTTACCGTCAATTCTTTCCTTTAAAGGCCTGTTTCATTTTCTAATTGTAAAGCAATGGGGAATTTTTGCAAATTCTGGAGAACTCTGCCAAAACTGTTTTTGTGTTCTGATGATAATAATGTCAGTAAAGGAAGACAGAGCTCATGATTTCTGATGCTGTTCAAGGTTTTGATGATGTGTTATTATCCCTCAATCTCCAATAAACCAAATTATGCACAGAGACCAATTTTTTTCAGCTATTTCTTTTGGTTGAATGTAGGGTTATACAAGGTGAGCTCTTACTTGGTAAGAAAAGAAGTCCAGCTGGCAAGTGACTTCTTGATCTGGTTGTTTGTGAACTGCTTTCAGCCCTTCTTTGTTCCTTCCTTCCTTTCTTCCCGGTCTTGTCACTTTCCATGGGCACAGATATATAAACACAAACACATAAATACAACAAACATTTGAAACAGCTGCTTTGTGGTCCAGTGAGAGAAATTATTTCAGGCTAATTTTTAGAAAAGCCCTCACAACTGATCAACTTATTGACTCCGACAGATATCAATAATCAGTATTCAATTCTCTGAGTCTCTTGGAGGCCACTATTTGATATAACATTGACTCAACCTTCTCCTTGTCAATGATCACTTCCTCCCTCCTCATTTGGTCCCTCTTGCTTAGGTTGTCAATATATGGTGTGTGGATACTTCCTTAATTAAATATAATATAAGAATTATGATGAAGATTTCCATGTTCATGGGCACAAGTCATGAAAATTTTCAGAGTCACAGCTATGCTTGGTCTTATGTAAAATACCAAAAAGATAGGTTTCCTGTATTCAAAAATCCCTAATGGACCTGAAGGCAATAAAACATTGCAGAGTTTTCTAACAAAATCTGAGCTAAATTAGACATATTCTGAAACATTTAATGAAAACAATAAAGTAACGTCATTTAATGGAAGATTATTTGTTTCAAGAAGGTAGATATAAATGCAGATTAGTATAGTTTTGAAAGATTTTAAATAATGGGACAAATGAGCTGAGATTAAATTTATGTTATGTTGAAAAAGAGAAATATATTTGAAAAAATTCCCAAAAAGCAGTAGAGAAACTCTCCGTGAATTATTAAGTCTGTCTTGATTTAATAACTCCAAAAGATATCTGGGTGATTTTTAAAAATAATTTAAGTAATTACATAATAGATATCCTTTAGAAGAAAAATTATAAAATGCAAAGAAAAGAAAAAGAAGAAATAAACAGCAATCTCAAAATTAAAAGAGAAGAATCTCTTATTTTGGTATATATTCCCCTAGGAGTTTTGCATAGTTTGCAGACATGAAGAAATTATTAGTCAGTTTGTCTAGGTTATGCTGCAGTGACAAATTTCCAAATTTCAGGGGATTAATAGGATAAAGGTTTTGTTTTGTTTTTCTAATTTACATTGTACGTCTAATGCAGGTTGGTAGGGCTTCTGCTTCCCATAATCACTCAGAGTCTCGGTCTGTTGGAGGCTTTAGTATACTATAGCTAAATTATTTGAAGCACATGGCCTCCAAGCTTGCCGTGGTCGGGTAAGAGAAGACAGGAGGCTTATGCAGGATGCTTATAAGAACCAGACATATAAGTGGTTTATATTACTTCTGCTACATGGTCCCAAATTGACTGCAAAATAAATTGACAAGTATAGACTTCCTAAATGCCCAGGAAAAGTAAAATGAAAAAATGATTTGGAACAATATAGACTTGTTTCCATCTCCTCTCACACCCTCAGTTTTGGACAAAATTTGAATCATTATGTTTTACACTTTAGCTTTATTTGAATTAATGAATTATGAATATATATTCCCAGTGTGTACAGAATATTTTAGCATATAAATATTGTGCCCTTTTCACAATGTATTCCTTACTGTTGTACATTGAAATTCCAGATTATTTTTTATTTTTAAGCATAGTAGTAAGGTCCTGGCTTAAGAGTGTGGCTTTTCTGTCAGAAAAATCTATATTTGAATCTTTGATTCCTTTCCTTATCAGCTAAATGACTGAAGGACATTTCTTAATTCGTGCCTAGATTTAATGATCTTTTAGATGGAGAAAATAGTGTCTGTCTCATTCACTACCTTGAGGAGTAAATAAGATAATAGGCAGTACTTAGTCCATGGCTTGCTTTTAAGAGGGTAAGCCCAGAATAAATGACAGTACTGGAGCCATTTATGGTGGTATTGGTGGTGGCTTGTTGTGTTGTTTTGTTCTTATTTCTTTCCTTAGTCTGAAAGTACCTATTATTACATGAGTCTCTTACACGAATGCAAGCACAGGACCTGAGACTAAGAAATGTCCTCTAACAGAACCAGTCTGAAGCTTACATGAAATTTGCCACAATTGAATCCTGAACTGAAGGATCATCTATATTGCCAATACCACTCAAGTAATTTTTTGGATTAGCTCATATTTAGAAGGAACCTGAGGGATTTCTAAAGTGTGGAAAAGTACCATGGCTGTATATTGTGTTCACACTGTTCTGTTCTTCCATAGCTAGCCACTTTCCTGTGAGAGAAGGAAATGTACTGCCATGTGGTGCTTTAAAATAAACAAATGAGCCCTGAATTGTAAAGCTGTGTCTGTAAGGATGTTCACCATAGCCATGTTTAAAATAGCAAACACATGGATGCAATCTAATTGATCACCCTTGGTGGTAATTGAGTTCAATTAACAAGACACTAAATAGAATATGATGCAGGCATGTAAAAGGAAAAGGGTGGTTTGTACATCATCCATTGATGTAGGAAGATGTCCATAATACAGTGTATTGTTTTCTATGTGTCTCCTGTGTTTGGTTCCTCTACTCTTCTTTACTACCTTTCTTTGCATATGTGAATATATTCTAGTGTAGTTCCTACACATCCTCACCACACCCAGTATTGTCAGTCTTTGTTTGTTTGAGCCATTCTAACAGGTGTGTAGGGGGTTCACACTGGAGTTTTAAGTTGCATTTCCCTACTGAAAATGATGTTTAGCATTTTCATAGGCCTATTTGCCATTCATAGATATAGATGCATCTATCTATCTATCTATATATGTATATTTAGTGAGGTATATGTTCAAACCATTTTCTCTATTTTTGTGTTGGGCCATTTGTTGTGGGTTTTTTGTTTGTTTGTTTGTTTTTGATTATTGAGTTTTGAAAACCATATAGTCTGGATACAAGTTATTTATCAAAAATACAATTTGCAAGTATTTTCTTCGGGGATGAAATTTATCTTTACATTCTTTTAATAGTGTCTTTTGAGGAACAGAAGCTTTTTGTTTGTGAAGTATAGCTTTTTACTGTATCATTTTATGAAACATGCTTTAGACATGATATCCAGGAGATATTTGACTAAGGTGAGGCCAGAAAATTTTCTTCTTTTTCTAAAATTTTATAGTTTTAAGTTTCACATTTATGCCTATTATTTTTTTTACTCAATATATATATGCATATATATATATATATATAGTAAAACCTAGATTGAAGTTCATTTTTTTTACAGATGGAATATTCAAAGATCTAGTACCATTTGTTGAAAACTACTAATATTTCTCCACTAAGTTGTTTCTGTACCTTTGTCTAAAAGCAGTTGTCCAGGGCTTCCCTGGTGGTGCAGTGGTTGAGAGTCCGCCTGCTGATGCAGGGGACATGGGTTTGTGCCCCGATCCGGGAAGATCCCGCGTGCCATGGAGCGGCTAAGCCCGTGACCCATGGCCGCTGAGCCTGCACGTCCGGAGGCCTGTGCTCCACAGTGGGAGAGTCCACAACAGTGAGAGGCCCGCGTACCGCAAAAAAAAAAAAAAAAAAAAAAAAAAAAAGCAGTTGTCCATATATGTGTAGATCTATTTCTGAATACTCCTTTCCATTTATCTATTTTTCTATCTTTATACTAATAGCATTCTGTCTCATTTCTGTAGTTTTATAATAAATCTTGAAATCGTGGGATGTTAGCTCTACAGTTGTTCTTTTTAAAAGCTGTTTTGGTTATCCTAGGCCCTTGCCCTTTCCCAGTGAAATTTTAGAATAAGTTTGTGAGTTTCTACAACAAAAACTTGATGACATTTTGTTTGAGATTGTGTTGAATCTATAGATCAACTTGGGAATAATTGGCATCTTAATATTGAGTCTTACAAACACAGTATATCATTCTAATTATTTAGTTATTTCATTTGTTATAGCAACATATTTTTTAGTTTTCTGTGTGTATATCTTTTTGTGTGTGTGTGTGTGGTACTTGGGCCTCTCACTGTTGTGGCCTATCCCATTGCGGAGCACAGGCTCCGGACGCACAGGCTCAGCGGCCATGGCTCACAGGCCCAGCTGCTCCGCGGCATGTGGGATCTTCCCGGACCGGGGCACGAACCCGTGTCCCCTGCATCGGCAGGCGGACTCTCAACCACTGAGCCACCAGGGAAGCCCTGTGTGTATATCTTTTATGTCTCTTTTCAGATTTATCCCTAATGACTTTATATATTGATGCAATGCAAATGACATTTTTAATTTCAATTTTTGATTGCTGTCTCTAGTACAAGGCAATGCAATTCATTTTTTAATACTGTAGTGATCTTATATCCTGCAGCCTTGACAAATTCACTTATAAATTCTTTAACTTTTTGTATAATCTATAATATTTTCAACATAGACAATCATATCCTTAAAAAATAAAAACCATTTTTCCTTTTTTTGTGCTGTATAACAGTAGCTAGAACCTCTAGTGAAATGTTTAATAGAAGTGACAGTGGACATCCCTATCTTCTTCTTGATCTTAGGTTGCAAGCATTCAGTCTTTCATCATTACCATTATGCTAACTACAGATTTTTCATAGATATACTTTTTCAGGTTAAGGAAATTCCCTACTATTCCTAGTTTACTAAGAGTTATTATCAGGTATGAATGTTGAATTTTGTCAAATGTTTTCCTCCATCTATTGAAATATTCATGTTTTGGTCCTTTTTGACCATAAAATCTTTTTAAAATAAATTTTTAGATTTGTGTATAAAATTCTATTTAGAATTTTTTCACCTGTAATTATTAGTGATATTGGTATGTAGTTTTCTTTTAATATATTTGTGAAGATTTGATATCAGTGTAATATGGACCTCATAAATGAATTGGTGAGATTCCTTTCTTTACAATTTTCTGGAAGAATTTGTGTAGAATTTATTATTTCTTCCTTAAATGTCCTGTAGAATTAACCAGTGAAGTCACCTAAGCCTGGAACTACAAATTCAGTTTCTTGAAAGCATATATGGCAGGCTATTTTGATTATTCTTAGGTGAACTTTGATACTTTGTGTTTTTCAGGATATTTGTTCTATTCCTCTAAGTTGTCAAACTTATTGGCATATTTCCTTATTTTCCTTTCAGTATCTCTAGAAATTCTAATGATGTCATTCATGATATTGGAAATCTCTCATTCATGATATTGGTAATTTGAGTCTTCTATTTTTATTCAGATCAGTCTAGCTAGAGGTTTATTAAATTTATTAATCATATAAAAGAAGCAGCTTTTGGTTTTATTAATTTTCTCATTTGTTTTATATTCCATTGATTTCCACGTTGATCTTTATTATTTTCTATCTGCTTACTTTAGGCTTAATTTGCTCTTCTTTTTCTAATTTCTTAATTAGAAAATTAATCTCTTAGAAGTTGAGGTCATTTTTTTAAGACCACTCATCTTTTTAAATATGAGCTTTTAGTGCTATGAATTGAATATCCCAAAATTCTTTGCTATGGTTTCTTTTCATTTTTATTCATTCCAAAATGTTTTCTAGTATCCCTTTTGATATCTGCTCTGACCCATAGGTTATTTAAAAGTGTGCTTTTGTTCCCAAATATCTCAAGGTTATCTCCAAATATTTATGTTATTTTTAAAATTTAGTTCACATTGGAATAGTATTTATGTAACTGAATACTTTTTTAGTTTACTGAGACTTATGTTTATGGTTCAGTATATAGTGCTGTTCCAGGGTTAATGGTATACAGCATATGGTTGAGTCATGCTTTTGTTTTCATCTAGTCTTATGATCTCATCTTTTTATTAAAGGTATTCTTGCAGTCGTTTCACAGTTCACTGATGTTCTCTCTCTCTGTGTTAATTGTTACTTCTCTCAATGTTTCATTTTAGATAATTTTACTGCTATGCCTTCAAGTTCTTTTGAATTTTTTTGGTTCTGTGTACTCTGTCATTAATCCCATCCAGTGACTTTTCTATCATACACATTCTAGTTTTCACTTCTAGGATATGACTTATTTTTTTTAATATCTTCCAAGTCTGTACTTAATTTTTTGATCATATGGAAGATAATTTTAATAACTGTTTTAATATCCTTGTCTGGAGATTAAACCATCTGTATCTGTTCTGGGTAACTTTAATTAATTAGTTTAACTCCTATATATGGACCATATTATTATGCTTCTTTTTATAATTTTGTTCTTTTTTGTAACTTTTGTTTGTCAGATTGTGAACTTTGTCTTGTTGGGTATTGGCTCTTTTTGTTTCCCTATGAATATTACTAAGCTTTATTTTGTGGTGCAGTTAAGTTACTTGCAAATATTTTAAACCTTAAGTGTTTTAGTTTTATGATTTGTTAGGTAGACCAGAGCAGTACTCAGTCTTGGGGTAATTATTCAACACTACTGTGGCAAGACCCTTTTATTCGCTTTACTCAGTTCTCCATGATCTTGGAAACAGTACTACTCCCAGTCCTCTGTAATGACTCTTTTCAGGTGGTTCTTTCTCCAGCCTCAGTTAATTTCCTCTCATGCATTTACTGATCAGCACTCAGCTAAATACTTAAAAAGAACTCTGTAGATTTTTGGGGTTCTCTCTGTGTACATCTCTTTTGTCTGTGATATTCTGTCTTATAAATTCTAGTCACCATGTTGCCTCTCCCAGAATCTCAACTTTGTCTCTCCAACTCAGAGTCCTCTGGGCATTGCCTGGATTCCTCCTCCTTTTGCTGCAGCCTAGACATTCTCTCAATATAATAAGGTTGAGTAGTTGCTATGGTCTGAATGTTTGTATTCCAAAAATGCATAGGGTTGAAATCTTAATGCCCAGTGTGATAATATTATAAGATTGGGCCTTTGGGAGTTGACTAGGCCATGAGGGCAGAGCCCTCATGAATGGCATTAGTGCCTTATAAAAGAGGCCCAAGAGAGCTTCCTTGCCTCTTCAACCATGTGAGGATATAACTAGAAGTCTGCAAACTAAAAGAAGGCCTTCATTTGACCATGCTGGCACCCTGATCTCAGACTTACTGCCTCAGGTGGAAACTGTGAAAAATAAATTTGTATTGTTTATAAGTCACCCAGTTTGTGCTATTTTGTTATAGCAGCACTAACAGACTAAAATAGTAGTCATAAGCCTCATCTCATTTGTCATCTCTCAGGGACTCCTGATCTTGATTATCTGATATCCAGTGTGTTAAAATTTTTGTTTCATGTATTTTGTCAATTTTTGGTTGTTTCAGTAGAAATTGTAAATGAGGTCCTTGTTATTCCATCTTGCTCGAAAGTTAAAGTCCTACTTATTCCTTTTCAATTACATACTAAACTATGAGAAAGTATAGATTAATACAGTAAAAGTCTCCCTTAGTGTACTGGGTAATCTCAGTCTCCTTCTCAGAAATAGCCACTGTTTTGTAGGTACCCTTCAAGACCACTTTCTATACATTTATACATATTCATCTTCATGTAGAGTAATATATTTCATGTGTGCATTTTCAAAACAAATGGTGTCATACCTTTCATATTGTTCAGAAACCTGCTTTTTCATCCATTGATATGAGAAACATTTATATTCCCATTTATAAGAGTCTACCTCATTCTTTTTAATTTTTGTAGAATTGATGACATAGAGTCTATTTAACCATTCCCACTTTGATGAAGACTTAGGTTATTTTCAGTTTTTCTCTACTGAAATTGTGTGTGCAATGAGCAGGCTTGCACATTCCTCTTTGTACACTTGTACAAATATTTTTTCTAAGGCGGATATGTACAAGTAGAATATGTAAGCTATGTAGTAAGCACATTTTAAAATGTCATCCTGTCAGGTTGCCCTTTAGAATACTTCACAACAAAGTTGTATAAGTCACAGAATCTCTTCCTCATTTTCCTCTAAACATTTGTTAGTATATAATATTTTAAAACTTAATTAATCAGAGAAGCATTAAATATTTAATATTTTAACTTTTTTAATTTCAGTAGTTACTAGTAAGGTCAAAAGTATTTTCATATGTTAGCCATTTATATTTCCTTTCCTGTGAATTACTCTTTACATCCTTTGCTCATTTTTATAAAGACACCTATCTTATTAATTTGTGAAGGAGGTGGTGGTAGTGGTGGTGGTGGTGGTGGTGGTAGGGTGTGTGTGTGTGTGTGTATGTGTGTGTGTGTGATCTTATAAACTTTTATAATCAACCAAATGTTTCATTTGGAGGGGAAAACATTTGAAAATATATTTATATATCCTTCCATTCCCACCCCACCTTTTCACCTTCCATGAACCACCCTAACCACCACAGAGGCCAAGTCCAGGGAACTCCTCTTGTTCTAGTCATGCATATCCTTTAGCCTACATATTATCTTACTATGATTATTTTTATACTTCATACTAAACTTTAATTACAAACTAATTTAGTTTGTTTTTGTCCTGTAAGTGTATTTTGGATGGAAGTTAGATATTGTGGTTAATTAGGAAACTTGGATTAGTTTAAGTGCTGTTTTCTGGGCACTTAGTCTGGATGTGATAAGCACAGCAAGCTCTGGAAACCAGATTAAATTGTGTATCTCTCCTTTGCAATGGCAAAGGTAGGGCTACAGACTATGGATACAACTTGAATAGAATTACACAGGGATTTGTTGTCTGAGACTGTGCTTCTGTGGATATAGGTCAAACTGGGTCAATTTATCAAGGAAGAAATACAAATTCTTACTTTTTAATTTTAATTATAACCATCAAGTATGAGTTTACATAGTATCACCTTCAGCGAGGTTGAGATAAATGTCAATATATAGTGAAAAAACTTAACTGGTCAGTGTGGGTTGTCATATAGACATGAAATCATTTATTTCTTTGAATTAACAAGGTATATATTATATGATTCTTTCAGTGACCATTCTTTTCACTCTCTAGAACCACTGGCCTTTTCATATGGGTGTTTCTGGTAAGCTCCTTTTGGCATTTAGCACAGAGCCTTCCATGTCTCCAGGCATGTCATGAGCAAGGAAATGTTGACTAATTTATTTTTAATTATATTAAAGATGCTGCTAAAATTGACAATAATAATAATGATAATAGTGATAATAATAGCTACCATTGAGTTCATGTTATATATTAAGCTCTGTCCTAACTGCTAATTTTCTGGCTTTTACAAGTGAGGAAACTGAGGCAAATAAAGGTGAGGGAATAAGTTGAGTCTGGATTTTGACCCGAGTACTCTGACATCATATGCTGGACACCAAATTGCAGTGCTATGTACAATTCAAATTGATCTGCTGTGTGTAATTTTATAAAGCACTGCTTTGTTTGCATGTCTGCCTCCTCCTACTGGACCTCATGGTCATTGAGGTTAGGTATCCATCTTGTTTATTTTTGTTCTTTCAAGAGCAAAATCTTCCAGAGCAGTATTCATAATTTCTGTGTCTTTTGTGGCTTCCCAGATTGCATATTTCTGCACACAGTGAGTACTGTATAAAAGTGTACACTGAAATTAATTATATATTTTTCTCCTCAAAGTCATAATAGTGGGTAGTTGTATTAGGCATCTATTGTTACATAATAAACTGTCCCAAAGTTCAGTAATTTAAAATAGCAACCACTTATTCCCTCTTACTTGTGTGTGGGTAGGCATAGAATTGGCTTTCTAGGCTGGGGTGGGCCCCAGGGTAGGGGTTGAGTCCAAATATGCTTTTGTATCTCTCATTTTCCTTGACTCAGCGTGTTTAACTGGGTGGGTTGTTTTCACAAAGATGGCAGAGGTGCAAGAGGACAAGCCCAAACATGTAAGCACATTACAAATCTTGTTGGTCAAAGGAAGTCACATGACTGAGCCCACTGTCAAATTGGAATTGTATAATCAACCTCCAGTATGAAGAACTGCAAAGTTCCATGGAAAAGGGTATGAATTCTGGCAACAGCAAATAATGGAGTCAATAATTCAATCTACCACATTCATAGTGACCGAGGAAGTGATAGAGGAAAACATTTAGAAACACCAACAGCAAAATTCTGATTAAGCCCTTAAAGTAATGTAGTAGAAGTCTGAAGCAAAATCCAAGCCAATTTTTATTTAATCACAGTTTTCTTCCACCCTTCCAACAAATGGTGGATAATGAGTATTACAGTCATTTCTAGAGTAATCAACTGTGGTATCCCAAACAGAAGATTATAACTTCAGCAGGAAATTGAGTAGCAGGACAGTTGAAGACTTAAAAACAACAACAAAAAAATCTCATTTAGCCTCAAGTAATACTTTGCAATAAAGAGAGAAGGCAGGGGCAGGGAAATTAAGAATTAGCAACATGAACAGAATTATGTCTCAACAGACAACTGGACTTGTCATTAGAGTCTTGCCAGAGAGAATGTGAATATCAGAAAATGACACATGAAGGGAGTGTGACTGGCCCTGTCCAGTAAACACAAAAAGATATATATAATAAAAGATATATATAATAAAAACACTAAAAGATATATATAATATAATACTAAAAGATATATATATAATAAAATAAAATATATAATAAAATAAAAAATACTAAAAGATATATATAATATAAGAAGGTAGTAAACCTAAGAAATTGAAAGTCAAAATAAAGATTTCCCTTTGCCTCACACCAAGAGCATTACATTTTGCATGTTTCTCTCAGAAGCTTAAGCCTATGACATGAGAGATGCAGAACAGTATAGGAGTAATGACACCAGCCTTTCAGTGTGGGGGCTGTTCGGAAATCAGATATTAACTGTTCACCTCCAGGGGCTGTACTCCCTTGCAGGTACACAGTTGGGTATGCCTCACCTCTCTTGAGACTGCTAGAGAGCATCTGGCTGTGGCATCAACCAAGTGAGGATCTGAGAGGAAAGCCAAGATGTAAACTTGCACATAAACAGAGCACTGCATATTCTACTTAAAGATAAAAATAATAAGGGAAAATGTCTCATGAAGTACCAATTCTTTTGCAATTTGCTGAACATTTATCTGTACCTTCTCTCTGTTTTTCAAGCAATTTTCTTTATTTTTCCCTCATATGAAATGATACAGACCTGTAATATCTCAGCCCTTGGTTCAAATTGTAGTATCATTTTCTAGTGACTCACACATTTACTGTTTTATATCTGTATAAATGTGCGTATACATATGCATACACATAGGGCAAAAGTATCTTGCCCATTGACAAGATATTCCTTATACAAGGTTTAAGAGAAGAGACAATAGGTATGATCTTAAAATATATTTTGAAAGCATAAGTATAAAAACAAGGTACAACTGACCCACAAGAGAAAATGTTCCACAGTTCCCCACCATTACCTCACCAAAGGTAAAGTTACTATAAATTAGAAATTAAATTTATCAAAGTGTGATGAATGTGAATAAGTCTCCCATCATTATTCCTACTTCTCAGGCCAAGAATACATTAGATATGCTCTTACATTTCTAATAGAAAGACAGATGCATATTTAAGTACTAGAAACCATAGGATCATAATTTAAAGAATAAATGGTGGTGTTTGTTCCTGAAAAATCTGATTATGATTGTAGAAACCCATGGCACAGTGATACTGGGAGGTACAGAGAATCCTCTTACTTGACTGCTTTTCCAATGTTATGTAGACATAATTCACACATTTCCAGTCTCTTCTCTTCATATGCATAAACCATGGAAATTTCAACAAATGGGTATATACCTAGATAGTGTAGACTGACCATGAGCTACTAAGCTCAATTAGAGATTAATACCTCCTGCCCAAATCATGTTGGAGGGAAACTTTGACCTTGACCTAATGAAATGCATACTGCCTTCCATATCTTACTTTCTTCCTTCACCTACTCATTCATTCAAATTTGTGCTTATTTAGTAAATATCTTGCAGGCCAGATATTCTGATAAATGTTGGGGATTAGAAGATGAATGAGGCAAGGGCACTACTGTTGAGACATTCATAGTCTAAAGTGGAAGATAGCTATGAAAATAGTCATAAGATGATGAGAAAAATATCAAAACAGAGCCATGGGCCAAGTACTGTGAAAATAAGTGGAAAGCAATCATTTTTGCCTATAGTCGTCCAGAAAGGCTCCACAGAAGAAGGTGGCACTTGTGCTAGATCTTGAAGGGTGAGCAGAAATATGCCAAAGACAGAAATGGAAGATATGCCAGGAGAAAAGAGTCTTTGCAAATTCATTGAGGTGTTGCCCCATGTTGCCTGCTGATGGGTGAGCTGTAGCCCAGATATGATTTAAAACACTGTTCTGGGTACTTAATTGTTTTTTAATAGAAACTGTCTCCCCCTCTTTGTGCCCAAAATAAAGCTATGAAATAAGTCAAGCAGCATAGAACAGAACCTGAACTGGGTATTTTTTATAAAAATTTGTTCTCAGGGGCTTCCCTGGTGGCGCAGTGGTTGAGAGTCCGCCTGCCGATGCAGGGGACACGGGTTCGTGCCCCAGTCCGGGAGGATCCCATATGCCACAGAGCGGCTGGGCCCGTGAGCCATGGCCGCTGAGCCTGCGCGTCTGGAGCCTGTGCTCCGCAACGGGAGAGGCCACAACAGTGAGAGGCCCGCGTACCGCAAAAAAAAAAAAAAATTTGTTCTCATACAAATAACAAACATTTCTCTTTTAAAAAAATATTGTCATTTTTCTCTTGGTTTAAGTCAGTGCGTAATCATGTAAAAAATTGTTATAATTGATACAGGTAATGACATTCTGAAGCACATATGAGTAGACAACATTTGCAAATTTGCCAATTTGGCTTTGAATTGAATCCCATATTATTGTGTAGCTTTTTGGGGGAGGAGAGTAGAAAGGGGAACAATCCTTTTTGTTATTAAACAAGGCATTTATTTTATTGGAAATAGTGTCAGTGGGTGCTTCCAGAGCATGAGTTCTCATTTATAGTGAGAGATTCTTTAAAATTTTTCCATATTCCCTGTTTGTCATATTCTGTTATGTATCCATTAAAAATAATAGAAATAGAGGGTTATAGCCATAATTTTTGTCTATGATCTTGGCCAATTCCCTGAAGCAGAATGAGTCATCTGTGTGCATTTTTGAAGGGCAGAAAGAAGTGAACCTAGACTTGATTGTGCCCTTTTTGCAGGTTAAACGTGCCTTCTTGCTCAAACACTACCCTCTTACCTAGATTAGGAATAAGTACCTCTTCCTCTCTTTTTTGTCTTATCTTCCTACACCCCATCTATTGCATTTATTCAATATTTTCATCTTTCCCTGTCATATTAATACATAAGTTTTTGCCTGCCTGAACTGTGAGAACTTTCTTTTAATCAGACTTCCAATCCCAGTCTTCCTTGGCCAACTCTGTCCCTTTGACACTTGGGACCAAGCAGGTCAATTCAAGAGCATTGCAACTTTAGCTCTCTGCCACTTCTTCAGAGTCATAATTGGATACCTTAATTGGCAGCCATATGTATAATTCCACTAATTACCAGCTGTATGACCTTGATCAAGACCATCATGGCAGGAATCCATCATAGAAGTCTACCATTTATACCTTACCATTTAATTGATCGCTTCCTACTATAACCCTTATCATCCTTACCTTCACTCCCAGAGATACTGCTTTTCTCATGTGGACCTCTAAATCACAGCATAGTTAATTCCAACAGCCTTCTAACCAAATTTAGCCCTCCAGCCTCAAATCTTTCTCTGTCTTTTCCCTCTCTTCCTCCTACCCACCATTTTTGTTATTTTATTTTTATACAGTACAGTGTTAAACTATAGTGTATTTAGTTATGTGATTACACACAAATTCGGGGGGGGGGTTTCTTCATTTTTTTTTTTCTAAAAGGGCTTTGTTGTTTCAAGTTTGCTAGAGTTCCTACTACTCACTTCTGTCTCCCAATACCTAGTTGCCATTTATCAACTCACTTATGCTATGATTTTCTTTTATGCCTGTCTACCTTCTTTTACTGATATGTTGCCTGCTTGATCTCAGTAGAGATTTGTGTTTATGACCCCTGGCATAGATTTATTTATAGCCACAAGCAAGATAGGATTCATTTTTAGAAAACTGAGGCCAAATAGTTAAGTAATTTTTCCAAGGTCATTTACCTAATGCCCAGTCTTTAAAAACAAAACAAAAAACCCACACACACTTATTATCTCATGGATTCAGTGGATCAGAAATTTGAGCACAATCTAGCTGGGTCCTCTACTTCAGTGTCTCTCAAGAGGCCATAGTCAGTTGTCAGCAAGTGCTGGAGTCTTATCTGAAGGCTTGACTGGGAAAGGTTCTACTTCCAAGCTCACATGGTTGTTGGCAAGATTTAGTACCTTGTGGGCTGTTGGACTGAGGGTGTCTTCCTCTCTGGCTATCCACTGGAAGCCACATTCTTTCCGTATGGGCCTTTTCACAGGGCAGGTTACAGTATGACAACTTGCTTCATCAGACAGTAAGGGAAAGTTTTTCAAGCCAGACATTCAGGCCTCGATTTCATCTTCTTTTCCCCCCACATTCAGTCAGTCATTATATCCTACTAATTTTTTTTTACAGTTTTTAAATTGAAGTATAATTAACTTACTATATTATATTAGTTTCAGGTGTATAACATAGTGATCCAGTATTTTTCTACATTACAAAATGATCACCATGATAAGTTTAGTTACCATCTGTCACCATACAAAAGTACTAAAATATTATTGACTGTATCCCCTATGCTGTACATTACATCCCTGGCACTTATTTAAAACTAAAAGTTTGTACCTCTTAATCTCCCTCTCCTATTTCACTCATCCCCCCACATCTGCCCCTCAACTACCAGTTTGGTCTCTGTATCAGTGAGTCTCTTTCTCTTTTGTTACATTTGTTTGTTTGTTTTGTTTTTAGATTCCAGATACTAGTGAAATCATATGGGATTTGTCTTTCTCCATCTGATTTATTTCACTTAGCATAATACCCTCTAGGTCCATCTACATTGTTGCAAATGGAAAAACAGCAATGTTTATTTTATGGCTGAGTAACATACCGGTGTGTGTATGTGTGTGTGTGTGTGTCTGTGTATATACATATATATCACAACTTCTGCATCTTTATATCTCTCAGTGAACCCTTAGGTTGCTTCTGTATCTTGGCTATGGTAAATAATGCTATAATGAACACAAGGTTGCATATATCTTTTCAAATTAGTGTTTTTGTTTTCTTTGGAAGAATACCCAGAAGTGGAATTGCTGGATTGTATGGTAGGTCTACTTTTAATTTGAAGGGGAGCCTCCATTGCTTTTTTTATAGTGACTGTATCAACTTATATGCCTACCAACAGTGCACAAGTATTTGCTTATCACCACATTCTCACCAACACTTGTTAATTGTTGTCTTTTTGATAACAGCCTTTCTGACTGATGTGAAGTGGTATCTCACTTATCCCACTGTGATTTTGGTTTGCATTTCCTTGATGATTAGTGATGTTGAGCCTCTTTGTATGTGTCTCTTGGGCATCTCTATGCCTTCTTCGGAAAAATGTCTTTTCAGATCATCTGTCCATTTTTTTAATCAAGTTTTTTTTTTTTGATGCTGAGTTGTTTAATATTTTGTATATTTTGGACGTTAACCTCTTATCAGATATATAATTTGCCAAGTCTCTTTCAATTAGTAAGCTGCCTTTTCATTTTGTTGATAGTTTCCTTCATTGTCCAAAAGCTTTTACTTTGATGTAACACCATCCATTTATTTTTGCTTTTGTTTCCCTTGCCTTAGGAGACAGATCCAAAAAAATATTGCTAAGACCAATGTCAAAGAGCATACTGTCTATGTTTTCTTCTTGGAGTTTTATGGTTTCAGGTCTTATATTTAAGTCTTTCATCCATTTTGAGTTTGTTTTTGTGTATGATGTGAGAAAGTAGTTCATTTTGATTCTTTTGTATGTAGATATCCAGTTTTCCTAACACCATTTATTGAAGAGGCTGTCTTTTCCCCATTGTATGTTCTTGCCTCCTTTGTCATAGATTAATTGGCCATAAGTGCATGGGTTCATTTCCAGACTCTCTATTTTTCTCCATTGATCTATGTGTCTGTTTTTATACCAGTACCATACTATTTCAATTGCTGCAGCTTTGTAATATAGTTTGAAATCAGGGCTCATGATACCTCCAGCTTTGCTCTTCTTTCTCAGGATTGTTTTAACTTTTGGGGGTCTTTTGTGTTTCCATACGAATTTTAGAATTACTTTTTCTAGTTTTGTGAAAAATGCCGTTGGTATTTTGATAGGAATTGTGCTAAATCTATAGATTACCTTGGGTTGTATGGTCATTTTAACAATATTAATTATTCTAATCTATGAACACAGTATATCTTTCCATTTGTGTGATCTTCAGTTTCTTTCATCAATGTTTTATAGTTTTTCAAATACAAGTCTTTTACCTCCCTAGATTTATTTGTAGGTATTTTATTCTATTTGATGCAGTTGTATATGGGATAATTTTCTTAATTTCTCTTTCTGATAGTTTTTTTTTAGTACATAGAAACACAACAGATTTCTATATATTAACTTTGTATACTGCAACTTTACTGAATTCATTTATTAGTCCTAATGGTTTTTTGGTGGCCTCTCTATGATTTTCTATATATAACACCATGTCGTGTGCAAACAGTGATAGTTTTATTTCTTCCTTTCCAACTTGGATTACTTTTATTTCTTTTTCTTGTCTGATTGTTGTGGCTAGTACTTCCAATACTATGTTAAATAAAAGTGGTGAGAGTGGGAATCTTTGTCTTGTTCCTGATCTTAAAGGAAATGTTTTCAGCTTTTCACTGTTGATTATGATGTTGTTTGTAGTTTTGTCATATACAACCTTTATTGTGTTGAGGTATGTTTCCTCTATATGTACTTTGTTGAAAATTTCTATCATAATTGGATTTTAAATTTTGTCACAAACTTTTTTTTTTCATGTATTGGGATGATCATATGATTTTGTATTCTTCAGTTTGTTAGTGTGGTGTATCACATTCATTGATTTATAGACACTGAACCATCCTTGCTTCCCTGGAATAAGTTTTACTTGCTCATGGTGTAAGATCCTTTTACTGTACTGTTGAATTTGGTTTGATGATATTTTGTTTAGGATTTTGCATCTATATTCATAAGTGATATCAGCCTATAATTTCCTTTTTTTTTTTGGTGGTGTCTTTATCTGGTTTTGGTATCAGGGTGATGCTGGCCTTGTATAATAAGTTTGCAAGCATTCCCTTTTCTTAAATTTTTTAGAATATTTTGAGAAGGATAGGTGTTAACTCTTCTTCAAACGTTTGGTAGAATTCACCTGTGAAGCCATCTGGACCTGGACTTTTGTTTGTTGAAAAATTTTTGATTACTGATTCAATTTCATTTCTGATATAAAGTCTATTCATATTTTCTATTTCTTCCTTTTTCATTCTTAGGAGACTGCATGTTTCAAGGATTTTATCCATTTCTTCTAGGTCATCCATTTTAATGGCATATAATTGTTCATAGTAATCTCTTATGATCCTTGGTATTTCTGTGATGTAGGTTGTAATTTTTCCTCTTTCCCTTTGGATTTTATTTGCTTGGGTCCTCTCTCTTTTGTTCTTAATGAGTCTGGCTAATAGTTTATTAATTTTGTTTATCTCTTCAAAGAACCAGCTCTTAGTTTCATTGATTCTTTTTAGTGTTTTTTTTTTGTCTCTATTTCATTTATTTTTGCTCTGATCTTTATTATTTCTATCCTTCTACTAGCTTTGAGTTTTGATCTTTCTTTTTTCTAGTAGTTCCTTTAGGTATCAGGTTAGGTTGTTTATTTAAGATTTTTCTTGTTTCCTGACATAGGCTTGTATCACTATAATCTTACCTCTTAGAACTGCTTTTGCTGTGCCCCATAGCTTTTGGATTGTTGTGTTTCCATTTTCATTTGTCTCCAGGTATGTTTTTATTTCCTCTTTGATTTCTTCAGTGACCCATTAGTTGTTTAAAAGCATAATGTTTAGCCTCCACATGTTTGTGTTTTTTGCATTTTTTTTTCCTTGTAGTTGATTTCTAGACTCATACTATTGTTTGGAAAAGATGCTTGGTATGATTTTAATCTTCTGAAATTTATTGTGACTTCTTTTGTGGGCTAAGCATGTAATCTGTCCTGGGGAATGTTTCATGTGCTCTCAAAAAAAGAATGTGTATTCTCTTGCTTTTGGATGAAATATATATATATATATATATATATATATATATATATATATATATATATATATATATATATATATATATATAAAGTTAATCTGCTCTAATGTGTCATTTAAGGCCAGTGTTTCCTTATTGATTTTCTCTGTGGATGATCTGTTTATTGATATAAGTGGAGTAATGAAGTCCCTTACTATTACTGTGTTGTTGTCTATTTCTCCCTTTATGTTAATATTCACTTTATGTATTTACATGTTGCTATGTTGGGGTATGTGTGTGTGTGTGTGTTTACAGGTGTTATATCTTCTTGTTGGATTGATCACTTTATCATTAAGTAATATTCTTCTTTTTTTGGTTATAGTCTTTGTTTTAAAGTTTATTTTCTACCCCAGATTTCTTTTTGTTTCCATTTGTATGGACTACCTTTCCATCCCTTTATTTTCAGACTGCATGTGTCCTTAGTTCTAAAGTGAGTTTCTTGTAGGCAGTATATAGATGGGTCTTGTTTTTTATCAGATGACTCTGTCTTTTGATTGGAGTGTTTAGTACATTTACATTCAAAGTTATTATTGATAAGTATATACTTATTGCCATTTTGTTAATTGTTGTCTGGGGTTTTTTTGTAGTTTTTTTAGTTTCTTCCTCTTTTGCTCTCTTCCTTTGTGATTTGATGACTATCTTTAGTGTTATGTTTGGATTCCTTTCTCTTTTTGTGTGTGTCTCTCTTATAGGTTTTTGGTTTGTGGTTACCATGAGGATCATATATAACATTTGTATATGTGTGTGTGTGTGTGTGTGTGTGTGTGTGTGTGTGTCAGGGTATGCCCTTTGTGGGCTTCACGGGCCCTTCTTTTGTGGCAGGGCCAACTGCTGTGGGCGCATTGTTAGGCAAGGCTGGCCACAGGCCCAGTTGACTGAGAGGCCCTGCCTGGTGTGATGGCTGCCAGCCTGCTGGTGGGCAGAGCTGGGTTCCAGAGCAGCTGGCTATGGAGCCCAGAGGATACTGGGCTGGTGTTGTCCCTCTGGTGGGCAGGTAAGCCCCTGACACTAATAGGCTAGAGGGAGGACTTCAAAATGGTGTTTTCCAGCACCAGTGTCCTCGTGGTAGAATGAGCTCCACTTCCCAAAATGGCTGCTGCCAGTGCATTGAACCCCAGGTGGTGTCACGTGTGCCTCATACCTCTCTGAGAGATGCTCCAAGATCAGCAAGCAGGTCTGACCTAGGCTCCTTTCAAATCAATGCCTTCTGCACTGAGACTTGGAGCACGTGAGATTTTTGTGTGCACCTTTAAAGAACAGAGCCTCTTTCCTACAGCCCTCTAGCTCTCCTGTACACAAGCCCTGCTGACCTTCAAAGCCAGATGTTCTGGGTGCTTATCTTCCTGGTGCAGGAACCCTAGACAGGGGAGCCTAATGTGGAGCTTGGACCCCTTACTCCTTGGGGAGAACCTTTGCAGTTGTGGTTATACTCCTGTTTGTGGGTCATATACCCAGGGGTGTGGGCCTTGACTATGTCATGTCTCTGCCCCTCCTACCAATCTTGTTGTACTTCCTTCTTTATATCTTTAGCCATGGAAATCTTTTTTACTAGCCTTCAGGTTATTTTTGTAGATAGTTGCTCTGTAAATAGTTGTAATTTTGGTATGCCCATGGGAAGAGGTGAATTTAGGGCCTTCCTAGTCTGCTGTCGTAGCCATATTCTCCAACACCGAGTATTTTAGTTCAAGCCAATATCTTTTTCTTACACCAGTGTTCCTCAAACTTGAGTGGGCTTCAGAATCACCTGAAGGTCTTGGTAAACAGATTTTAGTCCCCATCCCAAGTTTCTCACTTCAAAGGTCTGGTTTGGGGCCAACACATTTATATTTCTAAGTTTCCAGCTGATGCTGGTTGTGGGACCACACTTTACGAACTATTATGTTTTCCCATCATGCTTTTCAGATTTATCATCTGCAAATCCTTTCAGCTTACCTTTAAAATGAAATTAAGAGTATCTATTCTGTCTTCCTCTCAAGGTTGCCATGAGTTTCAAGTAATTGTAAACTGCTAAAATGCTACAAAACAAGTATAAAGCTTTTCTCTTTCACTAGAGTACAAGTTCCATGAAAGGTGGAGCATGTCTTGTTCATTTTGCTGTTTCTTGTTCCTGATAAATAGTACTTTATAATTTTTGTTGAATAAATAAATGAATAAACAGTAAAATCCAGTGATTGGTTAAAATTAACTTAAAGAGAGAAAAGATAGAAGTAGAGACCAATCAATAACTATTTAAATTCAAGAAAATAATTCCTAAGGAATGTGTATGCTTCTCTGATTTATTTGGTAGCTTAGTTATACTAGTGTTAAGAATGCAAAAAGAAGCAGTGTATCATTCATTGATGGTGCTTGTTGTAATAGTTTCTCCTCTGGGTAAGAATAGTTTCTGCATAAACATTCAAATGATTGTAATCACTATCCAGAGAGTGAATCATCTGCCCTGGCAGTTGGAAAATGACTCTCTACGCTGACAGCCCCACAGGATGGAAATGCAATAGCTTTGCTACTACTGTGTAATGTTGTTAAGCTTAATTGACTGCACCCATAAAGAGTGGGAGAACGTGAGAGTGTGTAATCCATTCTACTCTTAAATTAATATGTGGGGCCAACTTGCAGGCATCTCAGGGACTCTCTATAGTATAAACAATTCGTTGTTTGGATTTTAGATTTTCCTTGTCCATACCAACCCCAACTCAGTTTCATTCATTTGCAGTCCACCTCTTCTTAAGCCTTTTGTTGTTATGATTTCACACATACTTCCCTTTTCTTTAAAAAAAACATGTTGTCTATATGGGCTGTTACACCTTATTGCCATAATTACCTTCCTACTCCTGTCTTATTTCTGTACCCATGACTCCAAAACGGCTTTGTTAAGGGTATCAATGATTTCCACATTGGGAATCCAAAGGACACTTCTTTTTTTTTAATTTGTCTTATTGAAGTATAGTTGATTTACAATGTTGTATTAATTTCTGCTGTACAGCAAAGCGATTCAATTATACATACATATATATATATATATATATATATATACATTCTTTTTCATATTCTTTTCCATTATGATTTATCACAGGATATTGACTATAGTTCCCTGTGCTGTACAGTAGGACCTTGCAAATAATACTTCTTAGGCCTCATCTTACTTAACATCTCACCACATTCGACATAGTCAGCCATGCCTCCTTCTTGAAGACACTCTTCTCTTAGCTTTCATCCAACTACATTCTCTTAGCTTTTTTCCTTCCTCTCTGACCACTACTTCTCAGCCTCCTTCATGAGGCACTCTCTATGGCACATTCCTAAATATCAAAGTTCTTCTCTCTCTACAAACTTTCCCTAAGTGATATTCCATACCCATGACATAATGTCATCCAAATGCTAATATTTACCATCTCCTATCACTTATCCATGCCTCTCCTCTGAGAGATAGGTTTATGGATCCAATGCCTTCTGAACAGCTCTACTTGAATTTCTTTCAGGTTCCTCAAACTTAAAACGTCCAAAATTTTACTCTTGAATTCTCACTTCCTCACTTCACCAACACTTGACATTTTCTCACTCCCCTGCTCTACCTAACTCACACATTCGTGCCAACATCTATCTCCAGCCTATCAGTTCATTCCTAGCTACATTATTCACTTTTTGGTCTGATTCATCATCATTTCTGTCTCTGGACCTTTACCAATGGCTAGTTATCAGCCTGAAATACTGTTCTCCCCACTCTTCATCCAGATAATTCCTATTCATCTGCAAATCTTAATTTCAATATTCTTTCTTTAGAGACATTCCCAGACCCCTCATTCCCACTGGTCAGTGCATTTATCCAGTTCTTTGTAGCACTTAACATGATTTGTAATTCTACATTTATATGAATGTTTTTATATGTTATCTCCTTTACTTCATTTGCCTCTCCCTCTCTCTCTTTTTCTCTTTTAAATTTGGCTTTATAAACCTAGACAGTTTGGAAGAGAGGTATCTCCTGGATTACCAAGACAATTCTGTCTTAAAATATCTAGGACTAACTATATTGATTCACTCATCCATTTATTCATTTAATTAATTCTTGAGCTCCTACTGTGTATTATGTACTTTTATAGCCTGAATCTTGGATCTGCCACTCACTTGCTGAGTTATCATGACATATTAATTATTTATTCATCAGTTTCCTTATCTCTTAAAATGGGTGAAAATAGTAACTATGTTATAGGGATATTTTGAGAAGTAAATGAGTTATTACATGTAAAAATGACTAGCACATAATGAATTCCATGTAAGTATTATCTAGCTTTATTTTTAATATCATCATTACTTTTTTAGACATTGAGTTATATAATGTTGAACAAAATAAAGTTTATACCTTTCACATAGTTTATATTTTAGTATAGGGCAAACTGTGACCCTTTGACCATTTTTGTAAATAAAGTTTTTATTGGGATACAGCTAGCTTATTTCTTTATATTTTGTCTAAAGCTGCTTCGTGCTGCAACAGTGACTTTGAATTGTTGCTACAGAGATTGCATGCCCCACAAAGCAGAAAATGTGTACCATTTTTCTCTTTACAGGAAAAGTTTGCTGACCTCTGTTCTAATGCAGATAAACACACTTTCTTTAGTAGATAGCCTATATAGTGAAAAATCCACTGGAGTCAGGAAGACCTGGATTAATATTCTAATTTTTGCATTCTACCACTGTCTTATTGCATGGTTTTAGCATGCTACTTATCTCCCTAAGCATCAGTTTCCTTGGTTGCAAAAAAGAGCTCAGTGTCTATTCTGATGTGTTAGATAATAAAATGTATACACAGTACCTGGAAATCTTGGTACTCAATAAAAATTTTCCTCTTTCCTTTTGGAGAATAAAGCATTTATTTAATATTGATATTATAAGTATTAACATTTATTACAACTTTACAACTACATGAAAACATTTTAGATCAGAAGTTGAAAAAATCATGGTCTATAATAAAGTAAGTTTCAGCAGAAGAAAAATAGATTTTAATTGCAGTAAATGCAAAGGAAAGATGTGTTAAATTCTTTCCATTCTAGTGCTATTAAGATGTTATCATGTTAGTCTTGGTTTAAATTTGTCACAATTAAGTTATAGGTTTAAATCCTTTATATGCTAATGATTATTCACTTCTAATAAGGTTTCCAAGCTGCTTCTAGTGCAAAAACTAACTGAAATTATTGTGTAAACTAAATTAACTAGAAAGGAGAACAATCTGGCTCTCTATGAGGGAAATAATTTGGTTTTTTTTCCAAAGGTGCCTCCTTAATAATAGCTTAAAACAATAAATCTATGAAGATTTGATTTTCTCACAGTAGTTAACCCCTCAGTAACGTTGCTTACAAAATTCCAATTTAAAAAATGACCTTTGATAGATGCCCTATAAAATTAAATTTTAATGAGGAATAATAAATGGTGATACTTTTCACAGGAGGAAACACAGTGCTTGCCTAGAGCCCTTACTGCATGTCATCCACATCAGCCCTCTATTACTATGGCTTCCCTTTCATTATTTTCAAGGAACGATGATGGGACAGCACACTTTGAAGAAGCAAAACCAGCTTTAGTATTATGCTTACCAAAGGTGATCTTCATCACTGGCTAATTAGACAGGTGGCCCTCCCTTGCTTTAGTGATGGTTCTTTTGTAGAAAGCTGCTCTATTCCTCCACAATGATAGTTTAAGGTATTTAGGCATTCCTTTGATTATGTGGCCTGATTGAAAAATAAATCTTCATGATTGGGCTCAGAAAAAAGTGTTTCACTAGATGGGAATTTTACTCTTCTGTAGCAAAGACAGAAAAGTCTTTACAGTGGTCAGCTTTCAGGTGGAAAACACATTTGGCAACCACTCAAACTGAGTCTAGGAAGAGCAAAGCAGAAGGACGATGGGTAAAAGAATCACATTATATGCTGATACCTGCACATGGCTGTTTGGCTTCCTTAATCAAATAAGAATGCTCACCAATGCTTCTTAGGCCAATATAAGCAGTCTGTTATTAACCCTCTGGGCCACTTGAGTTCATTGGCCCATTTACTAAACGAGAACAATTTATCATAAATGTGCAATAATCATGGCAAACATACTTATTAATTTATTGTTTCTAGTTTAAATTTCAAAAAAATGTGACACTTTCTGCTTTTGTATGATGCCACTCTCTCTACCCTTTTTGCCCTGAGGATCCTATTAGCAGAGGGCTGAGCAATTCGGTTTCATCGGAAATAAATTATGCCTCCATTCTTAAAATATAAGTACTGAAGGACTGTAAAGATTAGAAATTCGTGTGAAGCCCCCATCACTGGAAGTTTTTTTTTTTTTTTCCCTTGATGTATAGCGCTTCTGGTGTTAATGTAAAACAACACATCTTTCTAAAAGTTCAGAGCCAAGTCGCCTTAAAAGATCCCTGACCAGGATTACGGGGGATGTACAAAATGAAACATTATTACCATGGAGGGCGGGGATGTTCGATTCCTCAGAAGCTGTTTCCAAGACAGACTGCTTGTGTATTACAGAGTGGGAGGGGACTCAGCTAGTCACCCTCTGTTTCAAAATGATTAGAAGACTGCAGTTCCCAAGAAACATGAGGTGAATTCTCACTTTTCTCACCAAGGATCTGGGGATGAAATGACACCTTTAATTATGAAGGACTGTTGGTACCACTCTGGTAACAAGCTGCCATAAATGAAACCCCTAATTGCCTCAGAATCAAGTATTTCATGTAAATGCATTTTAATCTTAGGTACAGTTGTTGGTCCAGCTTTCGTATTTTCCCCTGTCAGCATATGATAGAAGGAAGTGGTTGTGCAAACTTCTTATTTTACTGCTATTTTATTGTCAGTTTTGCCCAATGGCTAAGGAGCTAATGTGTGTTTTCTAGCCATAACTTGTTATTTTACTAGCCACAGGGCCCCATGGCAGTGCTCAACTTTGACTTCCATAAAATTGCAGTTAGAAAAAGAGGTGACTCTCGTGTTTTAACAAACCTTGATCTTTACTTATTTCTCATAATTATATCAAATTGCACTAGGTATCAAACCATTTTTGTCTGATTATTATTTTTAAAAAGTATTTCAGATGACTAGAATTCATTTATCAGCTACACATGCTTACATTCTTAAAATTAACTCTGTATGATCTGAATATTTACTCAGCTATTTCTCCTTTGCCCCCTCCTCTTCCATTCATTTTGAAAGATAAAAAATATACGCTCATGTTGTGAAATTCCCAGTATTCCACTTTTCTTAGAACGTATTGAATTTGGCTGCCTGATTGTTTCTTCTAAATTAATGTAGACACATCTGGAGATGCAACAGTTAAAGAAATAAGCAATAATTAAAGAAATATGAGTAAATGGGAGAGAGGAGTTGACCTAAGTAAATAAAAGAAAAGGGAAAATTTGTTCATGTATTCTCTTTCCAATGTAGTCAAAGATATATTTTTTTTAATTCCAAAATGGAATATAGATCAAAAACTGTATTTAACTAAAACTCTAAAGACAAATGGATTCTGAAAAAAAAGGGAGCAGTCTAGGTTTGTTGAACAGATATGTACTGACCTATTTGGTCTATAACAGGTAAAGTGGATGGTAGTAATAGCAAACATTAAAACAATTTTCAGAGGAAACTTCTGGAAGTGATGGATATACTTATGGCATAGATTGTGATGATGGTTTCATGAGTGCATACTTATTTCTAAATTCAACAAGTTGCATACATACATTAAATATGTACAGCTTTTTGTGTGTCAATCATACCTCAATAAAATGGTTTTAAAAGAACCAATTTCAGCAACTTGTCAGAGATTAAAAAAAAAAAAGCAGAGCTGCCAAGCAGCAGTTAATTTTTGAAGAATTATATTCTGGATTAACTTACATGACTGGTAGGTACACTAACAATAAGTGCTTCTTGCTTTCTCTTTCTTTAGAAATGAAGAGTGAATGAAGGCAGGAATTACTGGAAGGGAGGTCAGGGTAAGTCATATCATATTTATTTCTTACTTTTGAAGTGTGCAGAATACATTGTATAAAACTTGTTCAGGGACTCTCCATGGCTCACGTCTCAGATAAATCAGACAAATTGAGTCTTTCAGGGGGAAATAAAATGCTTGGTATAGCTGTGCTATACAGAAATATACCACTTGTCCCTGACATTTTAAGACCCATGTTCTCTGTATGCAAACCACCTTACTGTTCCATATTGTTAGGTGGATCACTGCCAAAGTGGCAAAAGAAACTCTGGATGAATTCTTATTTTAGAATTGTGAGTCTAGTTTTTCTGTGTATTTTTTTTTCCTTTTAATTTGGTATGGCAAAGGTAGTGCTTAAATTCTCAGGGCAGTATCTAACTAGGCATCTCAATGTGACTCATATTCAAGTTCAGATGCAAATGGTCAACAGACTAGAGTTGATTACAATATAATTGTGTTTTTGTATTTTAGCATCATTTAGTTTTTTGCTTTTCTTTGAAATTTAAATGATTTGCCTTTATGAAATGATAAAACGTTTGCTACATTATAACCAATCGTGTAAAATCAAAAGCCATAGTATTCTTACAGAAGCCTTATGCAGTATACTTTACCTCAGTGTGTGTAATAGGTAGACCTTCAGAATTATCTTCAAATAGAGAGAATTCAGGCCAAAGTTTTTAATCACAAATTTCCTGAAATCACTCTGAATGTAAATGAATAAGAAAGTCAGAACAAATATCGTTTTATATATAGTAAATAATAAAACCAAGAGCTCCTTTAAAAGGAAAAAGAGGAGGAATCAAGGAAAGAAAAGAAGGAGAGGGAGAGGAAGAGAGAAGGGAAAGAAAGGAAGAAAGGTATGGTTGTAGCTTAGACTTATTTTTCCTGTTTGTGTATTCAGAAGTCTTAATTCTCGTAGACTCAGAAATAGTACTTACTTGTTTTTGATTGTCAATGCCTTATTGAATCTTGCCAGTTTAATACTCAGCAGAATACTGGAGGTTTGGGAGGAAATAAGGTTGCACAAAAAAAGAGTGGAATTATGAGCCTTCCTTCATCTTCAAACAATTCATTTCTATATAGTCTTTTGCATATTGGGATGTTCCCTAAAAATTTGTTTCGAGAAAGAGAGAACTTATATGGAAATATGTTAATATCACTTAAATCTAGCTGGTGGATACATGGGTATCTGTAACATTGATTATTATTCTTCCCTCTATTTTTGAAATATGTCTTAAACATTAATGATTCAAAATAATTTTTTGGAAATATCTCCACATGTCTAAAAAATGGTTTTGAACTTCATTCTGTGGCATGTCACCAACAAATTAATTGAGAATGAGTGAAATTAACAACACTTTGTCTAGTGGATTACTTTCATTATAGTGAGAATTTTTAATGGATGGGAAAGGGGGAGTGTTATAGTCACCCTTTGTGACTATACATGTAGAGAACTCCATCAGGCCTGAACATTCCAAGTTTATACTATATTCTTCTTCCAAAAATAAATATTTTAGATGGGCAAGTAAACAATCAGAAAAGGACTATATTTTCAAAGCTCCTTGATAGCAAGTGTGACCACATGACTGAGTCTAGACCCGTAGTACATATTTAGAATTTCAGGTGACCTTATAGGAACCTTCCTCAAGAGACAGCTGCTTCATGTCTTTGTCCTTTGGGGAGAAGAAAGTTCTTTTGACAATTCAGAGAATATCTCACTGTCTCTGACGTTGTCAAGTTACTTCATACTGCTTCCTGAAATGTGGATGTGGTATCTGGAATTCAGTCTTGGACTATTAAATGTGAGTCATATGTTAAGTAGTGGGGGATTGAATATTTTGGATTTGTGTTTTTTATAAGCTGAAAAAGAACAAACTTATATACCATTTTAATTAATTTTATAGTAATGGAATTTCAACTATGTATGTCAGGGCTTGGAAATAGGTAGCCCCCATATCACAAACATTTTTTAATGGAGATATTTTCGCTAAATATTTAAATTGGATCTTCTCATGGAAAAAAAATAGTTACTCAAAGCGACACTGAGTGCACATCCTCATATGGCCCAAATATTGTGAAACTAAGGAGCAACATACCCATTTGGAAATGGCAGGAGACTCCGGGTTCCTTCTGTCCCCAGTCCCTCTAAATGTCTCCTGCTTCCATCATTCCACTCACTGACTTTACCTGAATCCTTGCAGTAAGGAACTGTGCAGAGTCCAGACATCACCTGGACTTCTTTCAGATGCAAGCTGTTACTTGCATTCCAAGAAAAATTGGTATGATCCCCACTGCAATTCCACGTTCTGTGAAATACCAAAGTTCTCAGGGAGATTTCTGCAAATCCCTAACGGGATCAAGGTTTTTATGTTGTATCTTCATGTAATCTCTGTTCCTTACCATGTCCATGCAGACATGAAACTCAGCTTTTTTATGAATATCCACAAGTCAGCTCATTCATACAAGCACAGTCATCTCTACAGCAGAGTTTCTAATAATAGAGCAGTATCATGTTCAGCCCTACCTAACAAAAACATATTTTTTATATTAGACTTTAAAGTTCTCCAGAAGCTTTCTTGTTGCCCTAAGTGGGGGCCATCTCTCTTGGTGCCCTTGCCTGTAGGGTTTTGCATTCTCTCCTGCCTTCTCTCTCTGGTCCTTCCTTCTCTCCCTTTTGTTCTCTCATCTGCCTCTGCTATTTCAGAGGACAAACACACTTCTCTTTGGGCCCATTTATAGCAGTTCTTCCCTCCTCTTGTTTTATTTATTGTCATCTTGGGTGTTTGTTTTCCTCCAGCAAAATGAGCTCATTCAACGATAAATGCTGGAAGCAGCTTTTAAGATGATATATGTATTTTTTCTCCTTACCTTATCAAATACAGAGTCATAGCTTACCTTCCCTATGCCACCAGTTATATGTATTGATTTTGTATGTCAGTAGCCACTGTCACGTGTTGTGAGATTTGAAGAAAAGTTTTGAATCCCTGCTAAAGAGACCCACAGAGGGAAAAACAATTTCTGTGCTAAGAAAATCAAACAGGGTGTGACCACATGCAGAGAACCACATGTTGTCTATCTCTTTACCCTCTGATGTTTGTTGAGAGGAAAATCATGAGATATCTGAAGAAAACATAGTTCCTAAAGAAATGTTATGTAAGAGAGAGAGTTTTAAAACCTGAGGATTTACAAAAATGAATGCTAGACCTAAATATCTCACCTTGTGACATTTTGAAGATAGAATTTTCTATTCTATTTTTGCAGCAATGATTGGGATTTCTTAATCTTGTATCTCTAAAAATGTGCTTTTTTACCAGCAATGGAGGAAGCCTCTGTATATGATGATATCCATGTGTTGGCTATTGCAAAGGATTGTTTAATTCTTTCAACATGCAACCTTAGGGAACAGAAAGGAGATTTTCATTTTAAGTTATGTTGTCAAAGTCCATAGGTGCAGTGTCTTTAGGGCAGTGAATCCTGTAAATTCAAATTTATGATTAGGTGACAAGTTGACATTGAGATTGTCCTTTCCCTGATCAAAAATGAAGGAAGCCTAGGAATTTCATATTGGTGAATTTTGGCATGATCATTTGTATGATGTAGCTAAAAGCAAGTGGACTGTGTCTTTTTGAAACCTATCATGATGTGAGGAATGCCGATTGAAGACCATTGCATTCTCCATAATGTTCTTCTAGGAACCAAGATGATGAAATATGTTCCATTTGACTATCCCTGCACAATGAAACAATCTAGCCAGATCGTAAATTAAGTAGTATATTGTAAATTATGTATGTAGCATGGAATGCCAAAATAAGGCATAGCCACCACATGCAGTTATCCTGGAGTAAACACTAAGAGGATGTACAATCTCAGTTCAGAAACTTTAGAGGCTGGAGATGAGAGGAAGAGTTTTTGAAGGATATTTTTACAGTTGAAATTAATGTGGTAAGCCCTAAAGTCCACATCCTATTGTCTAAAGACATGTAGTTAATATTTTACTGGAATATACATTTCCTGGTGGTTTAGTCCAACTTCTAAATTTAATACCAGTTTTATAAAATATCTAGTTAGTATAAATTATAGTTCATTTTTATGTGCCTCCCAACTTATCAACTGAAGATAAGGGTACATTCTTTAAACCTACAGATCTCATAGAAAATTTGAGGGGGCTACAAAACCTTAGGATGTTAAGATATAGCTCATGTTGATATTTTCTTTCTTTCCTTTCTCCTACATTTCTTCATACTTCCCTTCCTACTTCCTTTCAGAATCTATGATTAATGCTCATTCTATTTAAAAACAAAACAAAACAAAATTTGCTGATATGTCCTCATATTTTTCTCTTCTTTCATCCTAAGATATTTTTTCATCTCCTCTAGACATTTTTACTTTGCCAAAATGACTTTTTGTTAGGAAGTAGGCATAAGTAGTTTGCTGTAGTTTTGCTCTTAGCTGGAATGAATACATTGGTGATTTCTGGTAAAATTGGAATTGCTTCCAAATACAAAAATGGATGGTATTGCTTCTAGCATGAAACACCTTGCAATAACTTTTTCGCCCTGTTCTTACATTCTTGTAACAGAATATATGTAAACTAGTGTCTGAGAGTCTCCTTAATATTATAATTGATGTGAAGGTTTAATTGGTTCACTTGGATTCATTTTCCCTTCTTTTTAATTTCTATTATCATAGGGATAACTCTCACATGCTTGATTTAAAAATATGTAATTGATTTGGTCCAAAATTCTAAAAATTCTGTGCCCAAAAGCAACTATTTGATTTGATCCCTTTACATTTTCTTTGAATTATTCTAGAAGTCATTCAATACACTTCTCCCCACCAATTGTTGACTTTCACATTATCTTGAATTTGTTTTGTATACATTGAATAAATATTGATGAGTGACAGATTCTAATTTCTAGTCAAGCTTTTTTCAAGTTTTACCTCTAGGATCTAATACATTAAAAGGAAATAAGTATTTAATTTCCAAATAATACATAACTTTGCTAAATGTACTTCTTAGCACTAGATTTTTCTTTCCTCCAAAACTTTATGGATACATTGGAAATTATTTTCAAAACTTCACTATAACTGAGACCTGCTTTTGAGAAATTTGGAAAAGAGGAAGGCAAAGAATTTATTGAAATTCTATCTTGCCATTATTGTGTTAATACACTATCAAGGGGCATATATAATTCATATGCTGGAGCCCTGCTATTCCACCATGCTCAAGATTCCCACTAAAAGACTGAAACATATTTATAGCAAGTTCCTTCCAGTATCTTGAGTAATAGACCCTATTTACACAGTCCAATAGAGACTTTCCTTCTCTTGAATTCTCTATTTAAAAACTTTTGTAATGCTGGAACTCCACTGCAGTTTAAACACATTTTTCCTATCAATAAAATGTCTGCTTTCTTCCAGACAGCTACTAGACATTGTTAAGTCAAGCCAGTGCAATAGTTATAGAAACGCATTTTGACATACTCTCTACAGTTAGAACTCATTAATTAGTAGAAATTTTAATCAAATTATGATTATAAAAGAAAGAAGTTTAACTTTTTACTAATGTCTTTAAATCACACCAGAGATTTTAACTTGTGGATTCTCTAATATAGAAAACAGTTTAGCATTTTGACGTATAAAACAATAGGTATCCTGCATTTTTTCCTAAATCAAGGGCTCAAAAATTACCCTCAAATTCAACACCACTTTGAGTTAGAGTTATTTAGAACTCTAAGGGCCTTCAAAATGTGCAGGTGTTAATGTGATCCATAAAAAAATAAGGTTTGAATCCTTTTTCAGGAAAGTGTTATATTATAAAATAGGTTTATGAAACATCCCTTCTAAGGAGTTAAGGATTTCACTAATAACAATGAACATATCCTGAAGAAGATTACAGAGAACCTTCAGTGCAATTATAAATCACAATAATAGTTGAATTAAAAAAATTAAGAGAACATTGTCTGGAAATGGTACACTCTACAGGAATGCCTTCCCAGCTCAATTTCTGAGAATAGAATCTCCATTATTTACAGTACAGTTACAGGACGTTAAAGACTCAACAAATTGATGCCACCTTATGCTTTTGTTGAGTATGAATGACAAGGTTATCTATGCCTTGATTTTCAAAATAATTTACAACGTTGTTGACTTCAGGCCAAAATAAGGTAAAATACCTGTTTTGCAGTAGTTTTATCAATTTAGCTAAAAGTTGTTGGTTGTTCGAGGGAAGTCAGCATTGAAAGATAAAACAAATTAATAGCAACAACAACCAAATAAACTATTAATTCGATGACTATTAAAAAATCTAAAGGAATATTGGGGAAAAGAGCATTGAAGTTGGTTGGATTGCCAGATATTTTTTTAACATAAATTCAGATCTTGATCTCATGTTATATTAATGAAGGAGCAATGAAGAAAAAGACAGTAACATATATGGCTACTAAATCTAGGATGTTTGTATTTTTCTCCTTTTTTGCCATTCAAGGAAACTGAAACATAGAAGACAGTTTTAAGCCTAAATAGAACTAAGCAAAATGTTGGAAGGCGTAGCTTAGTGCAATAATACTTTATTTCTTCAGCTGTAGAATGGTCTTTGGCATAGTTATCTGCTGTAGTTTGTTGCCTTTTCACATGGATACCTTGTAGTTTTGAACTAAGATTTCAAATGCATAGAAAAGGAGCAATATATCTACCACCAAATTGTGAGTACCTGACAATCAAAAACATCTCTGGATAGTTGAAATCAATAAACCATTTTATTTTTGAATTCATGAAAATATGTCCACCTTTCAGAGCTCTAAAATGATGGCAGTAATAGACAGCATATCACTTTTCTCATTAGTTGATGCCAGATTCACAACAAATGACAAATTATCATCAATTTAAAAATATCAGAGTACAAAGAGTCAAATTCAGACAATTTTAAAACATTTAATTAGTGAGGCTTACTATAAAATTAACTTTGTTTTATTAAACCTGGCTTAAATCTGTTTATAAAACAAAGGCTGTTTCAATTTCTTTTACTTTCATCTTTTTCTATAAACACTGAACTGGGATATATTTTAATGCATTAGTGAAGTGGTGTCCTGATTGAAAGCTTTCATTTTTTCTTTAAAAAATAATCATCTATGGATGAAATGCACTGAGGTTTATGATCATAATGGGTAACACTTCAGCAAAGGAACCAATTCCAGAAGAAAATGTAGGGGTGAGGGAGAATGATCTTAGTAAAATAGAAACCAAGTTGCTCTCTTCAAGAACATTATTTATTGTGATTGAAATAAGAAAGGAGAGTATTAATCCACATTTCATGCAATTTCATTAATTTTGTCAGTCAACAAAATATACATTTAGTAACAATTACATGCCTAGAAACTGTGCACAGATTTAGGTGAGTAATGTTCTTGTCCTCAAGGGTGATGAGAAAGAGAAATATCCATTGTTCCAAATATAAAGCAATTCTGAATAAGTCCATGTCTCCCTACTCTTTACGATCTCATTTGGGCAAGAAGGGAAACTAAGTATTGATGGGTTAGAATAAGAATGTCTGCAGGGAGGCCAGTGGTATAGAGAATGATGCTCATAAATTAATCAGGAGTCAAGATGAATAGAGAACTATAATGCGGCCTTGAAGAACATGGTGTGGAATGTCTTTAGGAGGGAAAAAGAAATATTTAGAGGAAGGCAGTAGCATAGCTAGCTTGTTATCCAACCATCTAGCAAAATATCAATCCCTATTTCCCATTTTGGGATTGGTCTAATTTGACATAAAATTGAATTTAAGATTCCATTGGTATCTCAGTATTTTGCTTATTTATTATGTGTAAGCAGACAGGCCACATCAGTCTTTAAAACCATACTTTATTGATTCTGATAGATTTTAAATTCTAAAGGACATGTTTGGTGATGAGGAAACGATTTCAATCTGCTGTCCAAAGTCAAGATACAAAATTTCAAATTAGATGTGGCAAGCCTAACATAGGGGACATGTACTACTACCCCCTTGAACTTGAATGTATATTCAGAGTCATCTGTGCAGACAATTGGAACAGTATTCATTTTAAAAAGGAAAAAGAGAGAGCAAAAATATGTTGAAATAATCAATGGCTGTACAATCATAGAAAGAAATTGAATAGTTTTGTCAGCATGTCAGTCAGAAATGCATTACAATTGTGGTAAAGAAATCACAGTAAAAGGAATTTCTCTGGGGAAAAGTGGCATGCAAAATAAAAGCATTAGTGTGACATACAGTTTACAGAAACTCTCTTTGTGGAGATTAAAGTTTATGTTTGTTAGCAGTACAACAGGAACATGTCACACAATGTAAAAATGATCATGACATAACCACTCCTTAGTTAATGGCTTGATTATACATGCAATGATCGAGGTTAGATAGAATTTCATGTATATTTCCATCTACTGACATTAGCCAGAGTAGGTGCCTGCACACATGGATGCAATTATTTGAGACCAAAACATTTTCTATCATGAGGTATTTCATGGTGTGATACCACCAGGACCAGTCCTGTTGCTCATACAAGAAAAATGAACAGAAATTAAATTCTTTATATTTTATTTTCCAAATATCATTTATATCCAGACATGGACCCTAACATAGGCTTCCTGGACTCTCAGAAAATTGAGGCCTGCTGGGAAAATTAATAATTATGTTAGTAATAGCAGAATTAGTGAGAGGGATTGTTATAACATACATGTATTTGGCGCTTACTATCTGAAGAACACTTTTTTTAAATTAATTATTTTTATTTTTGGCTGTGTTGGGTCTTCGTTGCTTCACACGGGCTTTCTCAAGTTGCGGCAAGCAGGGACTACTCTTTGTTACGGTGTGTGGGCTTCTCATTGTGGTGTCTTCTCTTGTTGCAGAGCACGGGCTCTAGGCACATGGGCTTCAGTAGTTGTGGCTCATGGGCTGTAGAGTGCAGGCTCAGTAGTTGGGGTGCACAGGCTTAGTTGCTCCATGGCATGTGGGATCTTTCTGGACCAGGGCTTGAACCTGTGTCCCCTGCATTGGCAGGTGGATTCTTAACCACTGTGCCACCAAAGAAGTCCCTGAAGAATACTTTCTATGTTTTACTTCATTTAATTCTCATAACGTTGATAATCTTTATTTAAAGAAAAAGGAATGGGGCTTCCCTGGTGGTGCAGTGGTTGAGAGTCCGCCTGCCAATGCAGGGGACACGGGTTCGTGCCCCAGTCTGGGAGGATCCCGCATGCCACGGAGCGGCTGGGCCCATGAGCCATGGCTGCTGAGCCTGTGCATCCGGAGCCTGTGCTCCGCAACGGGAGAGGCCACGGCGGTGAGAGGCCCGCGTACCACAAAAAAAAAAAAAAAAAAAAGAGGAATGAAACTTAGAAAGGCTAAATAAATAAATGAATCAATACCCAGTGAAAAGCACATAAGAAATACGACCCAGGTTCAAGGGCTACCTGGCCCTAAAAAAGAGGCCCAAGCCTCTATTTTAGGGCCAACTAATGTATCAAAGATGTCACAAGTTTAGGTACGATCCAGGTGGTCTTTGCAACTTGATGTCACTTCTCTTGGGTAGGTGCTGTTTTACAAAAAATTGCAGAGAGAGATTACAGTCTAATGAAAGTCAAATTTAATTATCAAAGCAATAAAGATTTATTCATTTGTGAGGCTTTCTCTTGGGTTCTGCTTTCCTAATCATGTACATTAGTGCTAGTGGAAGTATTTTTGAGGGTTAAAGTTCTGACCAGTCTTAGTGATTGGAAACAGATTTTTGCTCCTCCACTCTTGTTTTATATTTTGGATTTATATCACCATCCTATCAGAGCTTACATTTCCAGTATATGTACTACCATTTGCAGGAATATTGCAACCCTCAGGAGTTTGTGTCATAGTGTACTGGCAAAAACGTTTAGCAACCAACTCTCCAGAAAGAAAAAGTGTGCTTATATATACATATATAAATTTATTATAAAATATATAATGTGTAGGACACAATTTACAGACAGAAATGAAATATGCAATACTCTTTATTGTAAATTCCACATGGCCAATTGATTCTTGAAGAATTTTCTTTGATTTTTTTCCCTTAATTTTTATCAAACTCTGATATCTGTAGCTAACTCACAGTTGCAACTGATTAATATAGTAGTTCTGACATGAATATTGATTTTTATTCTAATTTACACTAGTGAGTAAGAAAAAATACATGTGTTGGAACTTCACTCACATTCATCAATGACTTGGGCAATTTCTTTGTCAAATTGAATAATAACTTCCAAATACTAAAAGAATATTGCCTCAATTTTTGTGCTATTAACAATGTAACAGCTACAGATGTGATGCACTTTGAAGTCTGTCTGCATTGTTAACATTTTCTACAGTACTTTCTTAACTCTAGACTAGGGGTAAGCCCACTATCACCCACAGGGTAAATCTGGTCTACTCCCTGTTTTTGTAAATAAGGTTTGATTGGAACACTACTAAGCCTATTTCTTTGTATATTGCCTATGTCTGCTTTCACAATATAATAGCAGACTTAAGTGGTTGCTATAGAGAACATATAGTGCACAAAGCCTAAAATATTTACTCTCTGGCCCTGTAGAGAAAATATTTGCAGTCACAAAAATGGTAAATCAAGTCCTGATTTGTAGTTTTTGCCAATTTTTGTAGTGTTTGCTGTAGTGTAAATATTTCTGCTGTAAGCCCAAGAATATAACATAATAGTAAAAAGTAGTAAAGTAATTAGGAAGTTGTGGGTTGAATTGTGGAATTGTATCCCCCAGGAAAGACTTGATGAAGTTTTAAAATCTCTGGTACCTGAGAATGTAACCTTATTTGGAAATACAATCTTTGGAGACATAATCAGTTTAAGATGAGGTCATATTGGATTAGGGTGGGCCCGAAATCCAATGACTGGTGTTCTTATAAGGAGCAGCAGGGAAGAAGGTCATGTAAAGAGGGAGGCAGAGATTAGAGTTATGTTGCCAGAAACCAAGGAGCACGAAAGATTACCAGCAATCTCCAGAAGTTAGGAAAAGGAAGGATTCTCCCCTGGACCTTCAGAGTGAGCATGGGGACAACTTGATCTGAGATTTCTAGTCTTCAGAACTTGTGGGAACCTTGCAGTAATTTGTTACAGCAACCCTACAAAACAATACAGAAATGTTGAGTTTGAGATATTTATTTTTTTTGTTTTTCACATGATCAGTTTAACTGTAAGTTTATATAATTTAACTTTTAATGATGGCTTTGTTGAGCAAAAATTTCACAAAATTCCTGAAAATTTAACAAAATCAAGAGCAAGTTTGGGCCTTTTCCAGCACATCACTCTTAAAACAAGTGATAATAACAAGGTGGCATTCTCCTTTAGGGAAGGGAACAGATTCAGAGCCCAAGTTTGTTACCAGGCTTCCATGTTTCCAGAACTAGTTTTATAAAAGTGGGGCACAGAGGTGAGAGATTTCAGGAAACAAGTAAGTGCTGAGATTTGCTGTTGAAAATTTAAGTTTTGGGTCTTGATTTGCTTGAAAGGAACTTAAATGTGAGCCGGGTCATGGGCCTGAAGAATGAGATTTGATTTTAGAATCCACATAAGAACATTGCTTCAACTTCTATTGTATTCCCTGTTTCAGTCAGGACTGGCTCAGGTACTATATGCAGTTAAACTATAGGGGTTAGTATCAGTTGGCCCAGTCTTGAACTGTAAAATGGAGAAGCAAAAGAAGCTATTATCAGCCTTAATTTAGAAATAAAAAAGGTTCAGGAATTTCTAATTTAATTATTCATTGCCTAATTATCTTATGTGTTTCCAAAGTGTACTCTTTCCCAAACTGTGGAGGTGTAGTAAAACTTAGTAGTATATACCTCATAAATCGTATGGAACATTTAGTTTTAGTGGTACTTTGTGTTGTAACTGTCGCCTCCTCTGCCAAAGTAATGCACTTCCTATGTCTCATTAATTAAGCTTGAAGAGTAACTGCTAAACATTTAGTAATGGGAAGATATATTTACTACTAGAATCACAGTAACCATAAAAATACATTAGATATGCAAGTCAGTTGAGTAAAAATTAAAGTTCTTTACCATTAATTTAATGAAAGATGTGAGACCTTTCTCTCAGTTTTTATCCCTGTCTGTTCAGGAGGGAGAGAAGTTGATATTTGCTGTTACTGTGTAGTCACCTAACAGATTTCCGGTTTCCTGTTCACCAACAGCTTCTAACTTCACGAGGTCAAGAATATTATTTCATATTCTGCCAGTAGCCATGGGGGATTCTGATCTATAGTTTATCTTCTCACAGGAAAGTCCTTTGGTTTACTAAGTACTGGGACCTTTGTCCTTTTTCTCCATTCCTGTGTTTAGTCAATGATATAATGATTTCCTTACCATCATCTCCCAGTTTGTTCTCCCAGCTTAGTTTCAACATTTATTGAAACACTACTTCAGTTGCATCAACATTGCCTATAACAGAGTCTACACTGACTTCATAATGAGAGACCCCTGTCTTGTACTGCATATTGTATATTGCTCCTCTTCATCTTAACTAATAGCAATATTATAACCCTAGACACCAAGCCCAAGTTAGCCACAAATATTACATGTGAAATTGCATCACCTGTAAGTATTTTGATGCATAGAATGATAATGCTCCATCTCCTGGTGTAAATAAAAGTATATAGCTAACACTTAACATTTGATATTTTAAAGTTAACTTGCAAATTAATAGGAAAAGTGCTGATTGAAAAAATATATATATAATATACTCTGCCTTCAAATTGCACAGCCAAACTTTTGATATGAAAACCAAGGCTGAGAAAGAGGTTTTTATTCAGAATTTTTATCTGGTCATGCCACAGACCATTTCAAAGGTTGTTGAATAAAGTGATCAGGGGAAAGTCTGATTGAATATTTGTATTTTTCAACAAAAGTAGGAATAAAAATGATGGTACTTTTTATGTCATGGATAACTTGTGGTATTGTGTTTTTTATAGACTGAAATTTAATAATGGTATTCATGTGAGAGCATCAAATTGGGTCTCCATACTTTAATTTCCATTGATACATTAATTTCAGGACATTAGGAATAAGTAAATGCAAAATTATGCACACACACACCACACACATACACACCACACACACACACGTTTCCACTGTTGCTCCAAAGATATGTATTTTAATCAACTCTGTCTTCTGCTCATGTTTGGAGTGTATTATCCACTTAATGTGCTGGGCATGACTTCTAGGCCCTTTCCCATCATTTTCTTCTGTGTGGAATGAGCTCAGAGGAAGGAAAGCTGCTACATGATGAGGCTGATACATACGTCGTTTGGCAAGATATGTTCCCCTTTGGCAGAAGAGGCCATCTTCAGTGTGGAGTGCAGATTCTTAGAAAATAATAATTAAATTCACCTAGGTTAAATATTAAAATAGGCATGATTATTAGCATCTATGTTCAAATTTAACTCTTGTAAAATAGCACAATGCTCCTCAAACTTTATCCAAGATAAGTGAAAACACATGTAGACAAAAGCCTTTTATAAGGAAATGAGTAGAAGATTTACTCATAAGAGCTACAACTTGGAAACCATCCTTCTGTCTGTTGTCTAACAAGAAAAGAGTAGATAAACTAACTATACCATTTTTATACAGTGGCATACTACTTGGGTATTAAAAAGGAACAAACTGTATGGATTAATCTCAGAAACATTATAGAAAAGAGTCTAGATGCAAAAGGCTATATTGTACTCTATGCTTCCATTTCTATGACATTCTAAAACAGGCAAAGCAAATCTATGGTGATGGAAACTAGTATAGTGGCTGTTTTGATCAAATTATTTGATTTTTGCTATTGAGTTATAGGAGTTCCTTACATATTTTGGATATTAACTTATCAGATATATGTTTTGCAAATATTTTCTCCCATTTCGTAGGTTGTCTTTTCATTCTGTTGATTGTTTCCTTCACTTTGCAAAAGCTGTTTAGTTTGATGTAGTCCCTCTTGTCTATTTTTGTTTTGGTGTCATATCCAACAAGTCATTGTAAAGACTAATATCACGAAGCTTTTCCCCTATGCTTTATTCTGGAAGTTTTACAGTTTCAGTACATATATTTAAGTCTTTCATCATTTTGAGTTGATATTTGTGAATGGTGTAAAGTAGGGTTCCAATTTTGTTTTATGCATGTGGATATCCAGTTTTCCAGTTTGTTGAAGAGACTGCCTTTTCTCTTTTGTATGTTATTGTCATCCTTGTCAAAGATCAGTTGACCATACAAACATAGGATCATTTCTGGGCTCTCTATTCTGTTCCATTGGTCTATATGTCTGTCTTTATGTCAATCCCATATTGTTTTAATTACTGTAGCTTTGTAATATATTTTGAAATCAGGAAGTGTCCTGTCTCCAGCTTTTTCTTCTTTCTCAAGATCACTTTGACTGTTCTGGGTCTTTTGTGGTTCCACATACGTTTTAGGAGTTTTAAAATGTATGTAAAATATGCCATTGGTATTTTGATAGGCATAACGTTGAATCTGTAGATTGCTTTGGGCAGTGTGAATATTTTAGCAATATTAATTATCCCAGCCTATTAACAAGTGAAGTCTTTCCATTTAGCTGTGTCTTCTTTAATTTCTTTCATCAGTGTCTTGTAGTTTTCCATGTACAAGTCTTTCACCTCCTTGGTTAGTTTATTCTGAAGTATTTTATTTATTTTTCATACTATTGTATATGAGATTGTTCTCTTAATTTCCTTTTCAGATGGCTTATTGTTAATGTATAGAAACAGAATGTATTTATTTCTATTGATTTTGTATCCTGCCACTTTACTGAATTTGTTAGTTCTAACAGGTTTTTTTTTTAGAGTGTTTAGGGTTCTCTACATATAGTCTCATGTCATCTGCAAATACATAATTTTATTTATTTCTCTTTGATTTGGATTCCTTTTATTCCTTTTTCTTGCCTAATTGCCCTGGGTTGGCAAAAGTCTTGGGCAGACATTCCTCCAAAGACATACAGATGGCCAATAGACATATGAAAAGATGCTCAACATCATAAATTATAATGGAAATGCAAATTAAAATTACAATGCAATATCACCTCACACCTGATAGTATGGCTATCATTAAAAAAATAAGTGTTGGCAAAAATGTGGAGACATGTACACTGTGTAAACTTGTGCAATCTTGGTGGGAATGTAAAATGGTACAACACTTATGGAAAACAATGTGGAGGTTTATCAAAAAATTAAAAATAGAACTACCATATGATCCAGCTTATGAAATCAGGATTGTGAAGAGATATCTGCACTACCAGTTCGCTGCAGCATTATTCACACAGCTAAGATATAGAAACAACTGAAGTGTCCATCCACAGAGGAATGGATAAAGAGAATGTGGTATGTACATAAAATGGAATGTTATTCAGCCTTAATAAAGAAGGAAATCCTGCCACCTGCAACAACATGGTTGAGCCTGGATGACATTATGGAATAGAAAATAAGCCTGTCACAGAAGGACAAATACTCTATGGTTCCACCTATATGAGGTACCTAAAATGATCATACTCAGAGAAGCAGAGAATACAATAGTGCTTGCCAGGGTCTGGTGCTGGAGGAAACAGGGTGTTATTGTTAAATCGGATAAAGTTTCAGTTATGCTAGATAAATAAGTTCTAGAGATTTGCTATACAACGTAGTGCCTATAGCTAACAATATTGTAATTTGCACTTTTAAAAAGTGTTGAGAGAGTAGATCTCATGTTAAGTGTTCTTACTAAACAATAAAAACACCAACAAAGGGATACAAGCAAACTTTGGGAAGTGTTGGATATGTCTACTGCCTTGACTGTGGTGATGGTATCATAGGTGTTTGCATATGTTCAGACTTATTCAATTGTGCACATTAAGTATGTGCAGTTCTTTATATATCAGTTATACCTCAATAAAGGTGCTAAAATAAAGAGACATTGCTTTGAGTGAGTGGAGGGGACTGGCTGGGAGGGACATGAGGGATCTTACTGAGATGATGAAAATGCTGTAAATCTCGATTGGCATGTTGGGTATTGAATGTATATATTTGGTAAAACTGGTTGAGCTATATTCTTAAGACATATGCATTCACTCTGCATAAAAAGTAGCCAGGTGCTTTGGAAAAAATAATGACTTATTAATAGTTATTTTTTTATTTATAATAATTTGCCTCTTAATTCTCTTGATTTTTATAACAAAATTCCATCTACTATATCATTTTATCCTGTGGTTAAGAAAGCATGGATATTATCTCTACACTTAGGAAAGAAACTAAGTCTTTGAGGAGCCAGATGAACTGCTTGTATCATACAGTTCTAGCAGAACTAGAGATCAAATTATAATTCCTAGATCTCTGACTTTCACTGTAGTCTAGATGGAATCTGCTAAAATCAATATACCTCAGGTGCAAAGTAAATGGTAGGAACATAGAGAAGAGCTCTTTCTGTCTGACTCAACCCACACCTCTTTTTACTTAAAACCTTGAGAACAAATGCAGCAGTGTCAAAAAAGGTTAATTTAATTTATATTCTACTCAAGGTATATATGTTAATTTAACGACTGTAGAGGTTTTTATTGAGTGAAAGTATGCACAAATCCCTGAGCTAAGCTACTGAATGATTCCAGCAACAAAGTTCAGTGGATTAGTGGTGACTAACAGTTTATTTCCTGCCTTTGGTGTAGAATATCATTCTTTTTAATTAGTTGAATCAAAATCCCATATATGTACAATTTTTATGTTTTTCTTTTTTTTTTTAAGTTATAGTTTTCTATTTAAAATCTAAATGGAGAATTTTCCCTGAATTAAAATGCAGTTCCTTGGGAAATACTTATAGGAGCTGCCCAAGGTATCCATTCTCAAATAAAATTCTTCACTATATATTTTGATGCGTAACAGAGGAAGCTCATAATGTCTGTTCTTGCAGCATAAAAAATGTAATACCCTATACAAGTATGAAGATAATATAAATGCAGCATTTTTATATAAAAAGTTAACTTTAAGAATATTGATCAAAGATGTTATGTTATAAAACTAAAGAAAAATATACACCTAATTTCACTAGTTATTTGTTCTAATACCATAGTCTTTTCCTAGTTGAGATGTGTTGACTCCAGACCATTTAAATGATTATTTTGTCTCTATGTATCATTTTTTTTTATTTTTTAAAACTAATTTTTTGAATATTCTTTGTAAATTAGGAAGTCTGCTAAGAACTTTATATATATATTATTTCATTTTCTTCTTAAAACTGCCCAACAAGTTTAGTACAGTTACATTCCAATATTTCACATGTAACTATTGAGGCTTTAAAAAGCTGCCTTACAAAAAAGTTGTCTCTTACTGCAAGTTAAACAGATGGTAAACTGAAGGACCAGGATTTATACCTAAGTTGTTTGATCTCAGAACCCTCACTCTGAAATACTGTTTTATATTATCCCCTAGATGGAAACCTTATACATAAATAGAAAAATAGGAGGCATTTCCTGGGGAAATCTCCTTCCATCACTCCTTTTCTAAAAGGAGGGGAAGTAATTTGTTAGCATATTTCACCCTCACTCCTGAAACACCACAAGCCTTGATATTTTCCTGGCCAGGATTTGTTTCAGTACATGTCTATAATATGAGACACCAACTTAAATGCTGACCAGAACCCAGTAAGTAACTAATAGGAATAAAGCAGGTCAGGGCACATGTATGAGGAGCTGTTGCTGTGGAGATGTAGTGATGCACATGTGGGGTACACTTCCTTTCTCACTTTTGTTCGTTGAAAGATGGCCGAGAACTACCTCTTTCAAAGTGGATGAGGTGTTTTCCATAGTGGCTGTATCAATTTACATTCCCACCAACAGTGCCAGAGGGTTCCCTTTTCTCCACACCCTCTCCAGCATTTATTGTTTGTAGCCACTATGGAGAACAGTATGGAGGGTCCTTAAAATACTAAAAATACGGGCCTCCCTGGTGGCGCAGTGGTTGAGAGTCCGCCTGCCGACGCAGGGGATACGGGTTCGTGCCCCGGTCTGGGAGGATCCCATATGCCGCGGAGCGGCTGGGCCCGTGAGCCATGGCCGCTGGGCCTGCGCATCCGGAGCCTGTGCTCCGCAACAGGGGAGGCCACAACAGTGAGAGGCCCGCATACCGCAAAAAAAAATAAAATAAAAAAATAAATAAAAAAAAAGACTAAAAATAGAATTACCATATGACCCAGCAATCCCACTCCTGGGCATATACCCTGAGAAAACCATAATTCAAAAAGATATGTGTACCACAATGTTCACTGCAGGCCTGTTTACAGTAGCCATGACATAGAAGCAACCTAAATGTCCATTGACAGATGAATGGATAAAGAAGATGTGGTACATATATACAACGAAATATTACTCAGACATAAAAAGGAATGAAATTGGGTCATTTGTGGAGACGTGCATGGACCTAGAGACTGTCATACAGAGTGAAGTAAGTCAGAAAGAGAAAAACAAATATCGTATATTAACACATATTTGTGGAATCTAGAAAAATGGTACAGATGAACCAGTTTGCAAGGCAGAAATAGAGACACAGATGTAGAGAACAAACATATGGACAACAAAGGGTAGCAACGGTGGGTGGGATGAATTGGCAGATTGGGGTTAACATATATACACTAATATGTATAAAAGAGATAACTAATGAGAACCTGTTGTATAGCACAGGGAACTCCACTTCACTGTACAGTAGAAACTAACACAACATTGTAAAACAACTATACCCCAATTTTTTAAAAAAATGGATGAGATGAAGGAATTATTGGCTTACATATAGTAAGTCAATCCAGAGGTCATGTGGGGTTTTGAATGACTCTCTGTCTCCCTGAAATTCTCCTGGCTCTGTCCTCCTTTGGGCAAAGGGCTTTGCCTTCAAGATGGTAGCAAGATGGCTGCAGCAGTTCCAAGCTTCATAATTATGACAAATAGTAACCAGAGGAAAGGAGAGGGACAGTTCAGAAAGTTTCTCAGGAGATTTACGAGGAAGGACCTTTTCCAGAAACCCCAGAAAATATCTCCTAACATTCCATTAGCTCATATTTGGTCACAAGTTCTTGAAGAAACACATGGCTGGCCAAAAGGAAGATTCGGAAATTGAGGGAGTCACTTTTCTGGGAGTCCCAAAGGCTATGGGCATTTGTGTACCTGAACCAATACAGTTCTGTCAGGAAAGGGAGAGGAGGGAGTGGATGCTGGTTGATGGTGACTTCTCCACCCCTGCTTAGCCCTAGCCACTTATTATTCTTAGGGACTCAGGGATCAGATCTTTGGGTTTTCCTTTCCAAGAAAAACTGGAAATGTGAATATTTATGAGAATGACTTTTGTGTTTAAAAATAACTGCACATCCAAAGAAGCTGCATCTTCAGATCTAGTACAGCCTAAAGGCCACAGTAACATCTGCTCTAGGTTGTGGTCTAAAATTGGGTGGTGTTAAAACCCAGGGCTGTTGAGAACGAGAAAGTTGTGAAGAAGCATAATGTTCCATGTTAGATCCATGGGGTTGCTAAGGGAAGGATTCTCAGCAAGGCCAGAAATGGAGTTGAGATCAATACCTGGGGGGAAAAAAACAGAAAGACCACAAGGGGGACACCTTCAAGATGTCGGAGGAGTAAGACATGGAGATCACCTTCCTCCCCACAAATAAATCAAAAGTATATCTACATGTGGAACAACTCCTACAGAAAACCTACTGAACGCTGGCAGAACACCTCAGACTTCCCAAAAAGCAAGAAACTCCCCACGCACCTGGGTAGGGCAAAAGAAAAAAGAAAAAACAGAGACAAAGAATAGGGACGGGACCTGCACCTGTGGGAGGGAGCTGTGAAGGAGGAAAAGTTTCCACGCACTAGGAAGGCCCTATACTGGTGGAAACGGGGCTTTCCCCATGGGCAGGGGGGGAAGCTTCACAGCCACAGAGGAGAGCACAGCAACAGGGGCACAGAGGGCAAAGCAGAGAGATTCCTGCACAGAAGATCTGTGCAGAACAGTACTCATCAGCCTGAGAGGCTTGTCTGCTCACCACCAGAGCAGGTGGGGGCTGGGAGCTGAGGCTCGGGCTTTGGAGGTCAGATCCCAGGGAGAGGACTGGGGTTGGCTGCATAAACACAGCCTGAAGGGGGATACTGTGCCGCAGGTAGCCGTGAGGTAGTCTGAGAAAAAATCTAGACCAGCCTAAGAGGCAATTGACCATTTTTTCAGGGTAGTGAGGAGGGGAGATTCAGAACACTGCCTAAACAAACTTCAGAGATGGGCACAAGCTGTGGCTATCAGCTTGGACACCGGAGCTGGCAATGAAATGATAAGGCTGCTGCTGCAGCCACCAAGAAGCCTATGTGCAAGCACAGGTCACTATCCACACCTCCCCCCACTACTGGAGCCTGTGCAGCCCACCACTGCCAGGGTCCCCTGATCCAAGGACAACTTGCCTGGGAGGACAAACAACACGCCTCAGGCTGTTGCAACATCACACTGACCTCTGCCGCCACAGGCTTGCCCCACATTCTGTGCCCCTCCAGATGCCAGTGCACGACCTACATGCAGAAATGGGGTCAAATTCAAAGCTGAACCCCAGGAGCTGGGCAACAAAGACGAGAAAGGGAAATGTCTCTGTGCAGCCTCAGAAGCAGCAGATTAAATCTCCACAATCAACTTGATGTACCCTGCATCTGTGGAATACCTGAATAGACAAGAAATCATCCCAAAATTAAGACAGTGGACTCTAGGAGCAACCGTAGACTTAAGGTTTGCTGTATGTGACAGACTAGCTTCTAATTATTATGTTTATCTTAGTATAGTTTTTAGCGCTTGTTATCATTGGTGGATTTGTTTTTTGGTTTGGTTGCTCTCTTCTATTTTTATTTATTTATTTTTCTTTTAATAATGTTTTTAAAATTTTTTATTTTAATAACTTTATTTTATTTTTTTCTTTCTTTCTTTTTTTTTTTTCCTCCCTTTTCTTTTGAGCCGTGTGGCTGACAGGGTCTTGTTGGTCCGGCTGGGTGTCAGGCCTGTGCCTCTGAGGTGGGAGATCAGAGTTCAGGACATTGGTCCACCAGAGACCTCCAGGCACCATGTAATAGCAAACAGCGAAAGCTCTCCAACAGAGCTCCATCTCAACGCTAACATCCAGCTCCACTCAATGACCAGCAAGCTACAGTGCTGGACACACTATACCAAACAACTAACAAGACAGGAATAACTCCACCCATTAGCAGACAGGCTGCCTAAAATCATAATAAATTCACACTCACCCCAAAGCTCACAACCAGATGAAGTCCTGCCCACCAGAAAGTCAATATCTAGCCTCATCCAACAGAACACAGGCACCAGTGCCCTCCACCAGGAAGCCTACACAACCCACTGAACCAACCTTAGCCACTGGGGGCAGACACCAAAATAACAGGAACTACGAACCTGCAGCCTTTGAAAAGGAGTCCCCAAACACTGTAACTTAAGCAAAATGAGAAGACAGAGAAATACGCAGCAGATGAAGGAGCAAAGTTAAAACCCACAGACCAAACAAATGAAGAGGAAATAGGCAGTCTACCTGAAAAATAATTCAGAGTAATGATAGTAAAGAAGATACAAAATCTTGGAAAGAGAATGGAGAACATACAAGACACGTTTATAAGGACTTAGAATAACTAAAGAGTAAACAACCAATGGTGAACAACACAGTAAATGATATTAGAAATTCTCCAGAAGGAATCAACAGCACAATAACTGAGGCAGAAGAATGGATAAGTAACCTGGAAGATAAAATAGTGGAAATAACTACCACAGAGCAGAATAAAGAAAAAAGAATGAAAATAATTGAGCACAGTCTCAGAGACCTCTGGGATAACATTAAATGCACCAGCATTAGAAATATAGGGAGACTAGAAGAAGAAGAGAAAAAGAAAGGGACTGAGAAAGTACTTGAAGAGATTATAGTTGAAAACGTCCCTAATATGGGAAAAGAAATAGTCAATCAGGTCCAGGAAGTGCAGAGAGTCCCATACAGGATAAATCCAAGGGGAAACACACCAAGACACATATTAATCAAACTATCAAAAATTAAATACAAAGGAAAAATAATAAAAGCAGCAAGGGAAAAGCAGCAAATAACATACAAGGGAATCCCCATAAAGTTAACAGCTGATTTCTCAGCAGAAACTCTGCAAGCCAGAAGGGAGTGGCAGGGCATATTTAAAGTGATGTGAGGGGAACACCTACAACCAAGATTGCTCTACCCAGCAAGGAGCTCATTCAGATTTGATGGAGAAATTAAAATCTTTACAGAGAATTCAGCACCACCAAACCAGGCTTACAACAAATGCTAAAGGAACTTCTCTAGGCAGGAAACACAAGAGAAGGAAAAGACCTACAAAAACAAACCCAAAACAATTAAGAAAATGGTAATAAGAACATACATATCGATAATTACCGTAAATGTGAATAAGTTAAATGCTCCAACCAAAAGACATAGACTGGCTGAATGGATACAAACACAAGACCTGTATATATGCTGTCTACAAGAGACCTACTTCAGACCTAGGGATACATACAGACCGAAAGTGAGGGGATGAAAAAAGATATTCCGTGCAAATGGAAATCAAAAGAAAGCTGGAGTAGCAATTCTCATATCAGACACAATAGACTTTAAAATAAAAACTATTACAAGAGACAAAGAAGGACACTACATAATGATCAAGGGATTAATCCAAGAAGGAGATATAACAATTGTAAATATTTATACACCCAACATAGGAACACCTCAGTACATAAGGCAAATGCTAACAGCCATAAAAGGGGAAATCAACAGTAACACAGTCATAGTAGGGGACTTTAACACCCCACTTTCACCAATGGACAGATCACGCAAAATGAAAATAAATAAGAAAACACAGGCTTTAAATGACACATTAAACAAGATGCACTTAATTGATATTTATAGGACACTCCTTCCAAAACCAACAGAATACACATTCTTCTGAAGTGCTCATGGAACATTCTCCAGGATAGATCATATCTTGGATCACAAATCAAGCCTTGGTAAATTTAAGAAAATTGAAATTGTATCAAGTATCTTTTCCATCCACAACGCTATGAGGTTAGAAATCAATTAGAGGAATAAAACTATAAAAAATACAAACACTTGGAGGCTAAACAATAAGCTACTAAGTAACCAAGAGATCACTGAAGAAATCAAATAGGAAATCAAAAAATACCTAGAAAAAAATGACTGTGAAAACAGGACAACCCAAAACTTATGGGATGCAGCAAAAGCAGTTATAAGAGGGAAGTTTATAGCAATACAATCCTACCTCAAGAAACAAGAAAAATCTCAAATAAACAACATAACCTTACACCTAAAGCGATTAGAGAAAGAAGAAAAAAAAAGAAACCCAAAGTTAGCAGAAGGAAAGAAATCATAAAGATAAGATCAGAAATAAATGAAAAAGAAATGAAGGAAACAATCTAAAAGAACAGTAAAACTTAAAGCTGCTTCCTTGAGAAGATAAACAAAATTGAAAAACCATTAGCCAGACTCATCAAGAAAAAAAGGGAGAAGACCCAAATCAACAGAATTAGTAATTCAAAAGGAGAAGTAACAACTGACACTGGAGATATACAAAGGATCATGAGAGATTACTACAAGCAACTATATGGCAATAAAATGTACGACCTGTAAAAAATGGACAAATTCTTAGAAAAACACAACCTTCTGAGACTGAACCAGGAAGAAATAGAAAATAAAAACACACCAATCACAAGCACTGAAATCGAAACTGTGATTAAAACCCTTCCAGCAAACCAAAGCCCAAGACCAGATGACTTCATAGCCAAATTTTATCAAACATTTAGAAAAGAGCTAACACCTAACCTTCTCAAACTCTTCCAAAATACAGCATAGGAAGGAACACTCCCAAACTCATTTTACAAGGACACCATCACCCTGATACCAAAACCAGACAAAGATGTCACAAAAAAAGAAAACTACAGGCCAATATCACTGATGAACATAGATGCAAAAATCCTCAACAAAATACTAGCAAACAGAATCCAACAGCACATTACAAAGATCATACACCATGATCAAGTGGGTTTTATCCCAAGAATACAAGGATTCTTCAATGTACGCAAATCAATCAATGTGATACCTCATATTAACAAATTGAAGGATAAAAACCATATGATCATCTCAATAGATGCAGAGAAAGCTTTCAACAAAATTCCACACCAATTTATGATAAAAACCCTCCAGAAAGTAGGCATAGAGGGAACTTACCTCAACATAATAAAGGCATATATGACAAACCCAGAGCCAACATCATTCTCAATGGTGAACAACTGAAACCATTTCCTCTAAGATCAGGAACAAGACAAGGTTGCCCACTCTCACCACTCTTATTCAACATAGTTTTGGAAGTTTTTGCCATAGCAATCAGACAAGAAAAAGAAATAAAAGGAATCCAAATTGGAAAAGAAGTAAAGCTGTCACTGTTTGCAGATGACATGATACTATACATAGAGAATTCTAAAGATGCTATCAGAAAACTACTAGGGCTAATGAATGAATTTGGTAAAGTAGCAGGATACAAAATTAATGCACAGAAATCCCTTGCATTCCTACACACTAATGATGAAAAACCTGAAAGAGAAATTAAGGAAACACTCCCATTTACCACTGCAACAAAAAGAATAAAATATCTAGGAATAAACCTACCTAAGGAGACAAAAGACCTGTATGCAGAAAACTATAAGACACTGATGAAAGAAATTAAAGATGATACAAACAGATGCAGAGATATACCATGTTCTTGGATTGGAAGAATCAACATTGTGAAAATGAATTTACTACCCAAAGCAATCTACAGATTCAATGCAATCCCTACCAAACTACCAATGACACTTTTCACAAAACTAGAACAAAACATTTCACAATTTGTATGGAAAAACAGAAGACCCCAAATAGCTAAAGCAATCTCAAGAATGAAAAACAGAGCTGGAGGAATTAGGCTCCCTGACTTCAGACTATACTACAAAGCTACTGTAATCAAGACAGTATGGTACTGGCACAAAAACAGAAATTTAGATCAATGGAACAGGATAGAAAGCCCAGAGATAAACCCACGCACATATGGTCACCTTATCATTGATAAAGGAGACAAGAATATACAATGGAGAAAAGAGAGCCTCTTCAATAAGTGGTGCTGGAAAAAACTAGACAGCTACATGTAAAAGAATGAAATTAGAATACTCCCTAACACCATACACAAAAGTAAACTCAAAATGGATTAAAGCCCTAAATGTAAATCCAGACACAGTCTAACTCTTAGAAGAAAACATCGGCAGAACACTCTATGATATAAATCACAGCAAGATCCTTTTTGACCCATCTCCTAGAGAAATGGAAATAAAAACAAAAATAAACAAATGGCACCTAATGAAACTGAAAAGGTTTTGCACAGCAAAGGAAAGCATAAACTAGATGAAAAGACAACCCTCAGAATGGGAGAAAGTATTTGCAAATGAAGCAACTGACAAAGGATTAATCTCCAAAATATACAAGCAGCTCATGCAGCTCAATATCAAAAAAACAACCCAATCCAAAAATGGGCAGAAAACCTAAATAGACTTTTCCCCAAAGAAGATATACAGATTGCCAACAAACACATGAAAGTATGCTCAACATCACTAATCATTAGATAAAGGCAAATCATACCTACAATGAGGTATCACCTCACACCCGTCAGAATGGCCATCATCAAAAAATCTACAAACAATAAATGCTGGAGAAGGTGTGGAGAAAAGGGAACCCTCTTGCACTGTTGGTAGGAATGTAAATTGATACAGCCACTATGGAGAAGAATATGGAGGTTCCTTAAAATCTAAAAATAGAACTACCATACAACCCAGCAATGCCACTACTGGGCCTATACCCTGAGAAAACGGTAATTCAAAAAGAGTCATGTACCACAATGTTCATTGCAGCACTATTAACAATATCAAGACACAGAAGCAACCTAAGTGTCCACTGAGAGGTGAATGGATAAAGAAGATTGGTACCTATATACAGTGGAATATTACTCAGCCATAAAAAGAAACAAAATTGAATTATTTGTAGTGAGGAGGATGGACCTAGAATCTGTCATGCAGAGTGAAGTAAGTGAGAAAGAGAAACACAAATACCATATGCTTTATATGGAATCTAAAAAAAAAAAAAAAGGTTCTTAAGAACCTACAGGCATGACAGGAATAAAGATGCAGACGTAGAGAATGGACCTGAAGACACAGGGAGGGAGAAGGGTAAGCTGGGATGAAGTGAGAGAGTGGCATTGACATGTATACACTACCTAATTAAAATATATAGCTAGCTGAAGCAGCCGCATAGAACAGGGAGATCAGCTCGGTGCTTTGTGACCACCTAGAGGACTGGGATGGGGGGTGGGAGGGAGACGCAAGGGGCACGGGATATGGGGATATATGTATATGTATAGTTGATTCACTTTGTTATACCGCAGAAACTAACACACCAGTATAAAGCAGTAATACTCCAATAAAGATGTTAAAAAGAAAAAAGACTAAAAGGAATGATACTAAATTGATATTAAAAGTAACTTGGGTCAAACTGATAATATCAGCAATGATGCTTTTCTCTAGGATACTTTTAAATAGGCTGCTTTTCCCCCACTGAAAGCACCGCTCTCAACTTAACATACAATCAATAAAAAAGTTCTGCAGAAACTGAATCAGTTCTGATGTCATCAGTCATTATCCCAAGTCACTTTAACAATCCACTCTTCCAATGACCCATGGGATTCCCACGCATCTTGTAATTCTCTTTATTATTTATTGAGCTCCTACTACCTGCCAGACACTGTTCTAAGTTTAGCACATATTAACTCATAAATCTTGAGAAAGGATGATTTTTCTCATTTTACCAACGACAGCACATAAGTTCGGAAAAGTCAAATGACTGTCTAAGGTCAGAGGCCTAGGAAGTAATAGTGCCAGAATTTTGTCAAAATCTGCTGGACTTCAAAACATGGATATTTTATCACAAAGCTATTTTGCCTTCACTGCCCTTTCTCCCACAACAAGTGCCTGTAGAAAATGAGCAGGATCCCTCCATACTATTTAAGTTGAACTAATGTTATTCGCACAACCATGAAGTCCATCTTCTGGAAAAAAGGAAAGTGTATCTTTAAAATTTTTTTTTTACATTTTTTTAAACTGAAGTATTGTTGATTTACAATGTGTTAATTTCTGCTGTACAACAAAGTGATTCAGTTATACATATATATGTATGTATATCAGTTATACACATATATGTATAATTGAATCACTTTATATATATATGTTCTTTTTTCAATATTCTTTTCCATTATGGTTTATCACAGGATATTGAATATAGTTCCCTGTGCTATACAGTAGGACCTTGTTGTTCTTTTTAAAAATTTTACAGCTAGATAAACCACACAGTTTGATTTCAACTCAGACATATACCATGCATGCATATCTGCTTTGTACCTTACCTGTCCTTTTTCTCCGTACTCATCTTTGCCTTGATTATTCTACTGCAGGGTTAACATGTTGACTGAGTAGTTGAACAGATATTTGTTGAAGGTCCATTTCTCTCTAAGACTGAATTATGATGTTCCAGTCCTCATTTAAATTTCTCTGATAGACCTACTTCTTGTTGCCCAGAAACATTAGAGATCTTCCTGTTTTTTTTATTCTTTTCCCCCTTCAAATTAGGTATAAATGTGAAATTGAATAAAAAGGAAAATGTATCAAGATTTTAAAACATTTTCTTAGTTCCAAGGGATTTGGGATTAATAGTAAAATGTAGATAAAATACCTGTGGTTGGTGTTTGTTTTTATATTGGCTCCCATTTGGTGTTTGGTTAATATTTTAGTGTGTGTAAAACGGTCTGCTTTCTTTTTCACTTCCTGTGTGTTTGGCATATATGTGGGGAGGGATCTCACTCTTGTTGAGTCCTCTTGAAATTAGAACACCCCCCACCCCCCGCCATCTCTCCATCTTTCCAGCATTCATCACAGTGTCTTGGCCTTTGTAGATTCTGAAGAAAACATTTGTGGGATGGTTGGATTTGTTGTATTTCAAAATATGTGAGTTGATTATTAAAAATATCAACTGGGGCTTCCCTGGTGGCGCAGTGGTTGAGAGTCCGCCTGCTGATGCAGGGGACATGGGTTCGTGCCCCGGTCTGGGAAGATCCCACATGCCGCGGAGCGGCTGGGCCCGTGAGCCATGGCCGCTGAGCTTGCGCGTCTGGAGCCTGTGCTCCGCATCGGGAGAGGCCACAGCAGTGAGAGGCCCACGTACCGCAAAAAAAAAAAAAAAAAAAAAAAAAAAAAAATATATATATATATATATATATATATATATCTCAACTGCCGTGATATGATTCCTAACCACACATTTTCTGAAATTTATTCCCCAAACGTGCAAATTCTTTTTTTTCCTTCTGCGTTTTTTGGGGTGAAATAGTACACTGGAAACTTTGAGTCATTTTTGATGTGGAAAAGAAAGCATCACTCTGCAAGGAAGCCATCCTGAGAATCTATAATGAGAACAAAATAAACTACCTCATCCTGGGCTCACAGCACCATGGCTCCTGATGACTTAGGATTCCTTCACAATCATGTACAAATGAGTCTGTGTCTTTAAAAAATAAAGCTCATCTTTTATATGAGACAGTTTATAGTTTATCAAAAAGTTGCATTAAGGTGTTTAATAAATCATGCAGCATACAACCCAGGGACAGGAAAGCACAAGTGTCTAAAATAAAATACATCAGCAGTACAAGAGAAACGTAGATTCTTAGTGTGATACTCAGAGTCCTTATGAATTAATCAGAAAAATTTTACTAGTTGTCTACCAAGTTTAAAGCAGTGAAGGAATAAAAAGGAAACATGTAGTCTTTGTCCTGAGTGGAATGTACAAGGCCTGGCTGCTAGGAGAGTGCAAATCTTAGCACTTGAATTGGACCACTTCCTCTGCAGCCTCAGCTTCAACATACCCATATATACAATTATATTTCAAGCCTCCATGCCTTTTCACATGCTGAGCCACAAGTGAACTTCACTCTGGCCATCTGGCAATTTCACCTTATTCTTCAAGTCTCATTAAGACTTGTCTTTTCCTTGTGAAGCCATTCCTCACCCACCCAAGCAGGTGCCTGACTCCCTGTTGCCCTCATTCCATATGTCTATTGCTGCCCTTAACTCCCTGTTAATTATTTTTTGAGGCTGTCTGTCCTTTTACACTGTGAACTTTTTAAGAGGAAATATTATGTCTTATTTGTATGTGATCTTCTAGCATTTAGCATACTGCCTAACTCGTAATAAGTATCTAATACATATTACAGAATAAATAGAAAAAAATCCTTTCTATGAAATCTTTCTTATCTTCTCATGTATAATTAATTGTTCATTTGCCCAAATTCCATAGTATCCAAGTGCCAAGGATTTAGAGTCAGATTTCTGGGTTCAAGTTACTGATCTTTCACTTACTAATAAGTAATGTTTTAAATTGCTAATCCTCAGTTTCCTCATCTCTAAATAATGTATATCTATGACTTAGGTTATTTGTTGAACAGGATGATGCTATATTGTGATCAGTTAGCAAGTCTCAGATATTGTAAATTTTGCTAGCAGAAATGGTGGTGATAGTAGTTATTGTGTTATTAACTTATATATATTCATTCCATGTACCTCATCCTGCCAGCTCATGGCTCCTTGAGGGCTGCTACCTTTCATATTCTCCTTTGTATTCACAGAATCTAGAACACTGCCTGTTTACAGGCTATAGATATATACTAGAAAGGAATTGAAATATGGGCATAAAATATAAGAATAAAATTAATTCTAAGTATATATAAAACACAAAGAGTGCTGACTCTACACAGAAGACCATTGGAAGACCTAACCAGCTCTAGAAAACAAAACAATTTGACTGATGAAAATATTGATATGAATACATATAGGACAGAGGTGTAATGAGGGGGTATGAGGACTCAAACTATTTGGAGTTCAGATGCTGAAACCTGTACTGACCAAAGGAAAGATTTCATTATGCCCAATTATGATCAAGTACATAGTCAAAAATATGTTGACTAGCTTTAGAATTGTGGGGAATATCACTTACTTGAAACTGGGATCTTGGATAAAAATGCAAAATTTTTTGGTGTGCAGCTTTGACTGTGAGAGTGAATCAAAAGGAGTCTGCATAAGCTCTGCTCTTCCTCGGCTCAGAAGCACGCGTCTAAGCCCTTAGGATGAATTTGTACATCTTTAGTCAGAAGACCTATATCATCTGCCAAAACAAGATTTCCTAGGTTTACTTCTAAATATAGCTTTAGTTTGGGTAATTTGCTATAATCAATTTTGAAGAACATTTAAACTCAATTTAATGTTTATTTTCTTTGCCAATTCTTAGCGCCTGCATATATGATGACTCTCATTCAAACTAGAAGATTACACACCTATTAAATATGTACATGCAAGTGAAATCACTGTACATCATATAAGCACAAATTTAACTCTAGAAGATGTACTGCTTTCACTGATGCATTTATTCATTTGCCGAGAAATTTTTTTTAAGTATGCATGTATTAAATATAACATTTAGAGAGATTCACTTTGAAAATTCCTTAATTTCTGAACAAAATAATGCAATTATGAAAATTTCACTAATCTTATATTTACCATTTCTGGTACATTTTGTACTCAGCTTTGAGATTTGCAGTAGCCTTATATTTATGAAATTGTTCACCAGTTGGGTGTTTACTGATATAGGACTGTAATTATTTTATGTTTGCCAATAGTCTTATAGTTAGTAAATTTGACAAAGGTAATTTTCTACCAAAGAATAGAAATACCAGTTGTAAAGAGCTTCTTTTCTAAGCACCTGTCATTGACGATGTGGCATTAGGACCAAGGTTGCAAAGGTGAGGCTAAGGGCACCTCATTTGGAATGGGCGAGAATAAGACTTGCCCTAAGCAGGGGTGTCAGAAGTGGATGGCCAAAGGGGAACTGGGAGGTGGTAGGAGAATTTTCAGTCTCCAAAGATCAAGTTTAATGAATGAGATGGCTCGAAGTTATGTTCACATGGACAGGACCAAACTAGGGCGTCTAAAACAAAGAAGGGGCAAAGAGAACATTCAGTTAGAAACACATACTGGGAGAAAGAATACGATATGAATGCAAAGCTTTGTAGTAAGGTTGCACACTAGAGGGCAGAGGGCAAGCAAGATCTGTCTGACAGATATGGTTGGGTGGTAGTTTTGTTTTTTTGTTTTAGGTAGAGATTAAAAATTAAATTATCAACCAGTGTTTAACAATTAGAGATATACCACAAAATGCCCATCTCTGACTTCCCTTTATGAATCACAAGGTCTTGAAGATCCTACGTGAGTACTTGCTGAATCTGAGCATTCCTTACCTCTTAGGATGACCATACATTCAAGTGTGTCCCCTTTTACATCTGTTAATCTGATGTAACGGTTAATAGCACTCTTTTTTATTTCAAACTGTTCTGGCTTGAAATATAAATTTATGACTCTCATCTAAGGGGAGTTATACACTATTTCATGCATCATAGTCTCTCCCTAGCCTTTTATGTCCAGCCCCACTTGAAATATTAGCTTTAAATCCCTTACTTCCGGAAGTGTTTGAGTTTGTGACTCTTATTCTTGGATTCAACAGTTCAACAATTAGGGGTCACAAGTTGGAAGGTTATTGAAAGACACAACCATTTTTTTAAAATATTTTAATTTTATTGGAATATAGTTGATTTACAATGTTGTGTTTCAGGTGTGCAGCAAAGTGAATCTGTTATACATATACATATGTCCAGCCTTTTTCAGATTATTTTCCCATATAGGCCATTACAGAGTATTGAGTAGAGTTCCTTGTGCTATACAGTAGATCCTTATTAGTTATCTATTTTATATATAGAAGTGTGTATATGTCGATCCCAATCTCCCAATTTATCCCTCCCCCCCTTACCCTCTGGTAACCATAAGTTTATTTTCTACATCTGTAATTCTGTTTCTGTTTTATAGATAAGTTCATTGGTAGCCTTTTTTTAGATTCCACATAGAAGCGATATCATATGATATTAAGACACAACCATTTCGATGACCGACAAATTGCAGGTCCAGCGGAGCAGGATGAACTTTAGACTAAAAAAAGCAGTGATAAGATGGATCTTATTCCACTATCATGTGGTTGCCAAAGGTCACATGGAGGAACCTGGGAACGCATAAGCCATGCCTGGCCTTCACACCTTTGTTATTTGACTTATACAACCTATTTTCTTTTTAAGTTATGTAAATAGAGATATTTCACATTTAAAATCTGATTTCTAGCTTGTCTTGAAGAAATGGAAGGTCTAGCAGTTTGGGGCCCATATTCTCAAAACAGCAACTGAGGACAGGGCTTGTTAGAGCCTGTACCCCCTTTAGATGGGGCCTACATTCTCCCAATGACCGCTGTGCGAGTGGGGTGATTCATTCATTTGCTGCACCTCCCTGGTTGCTGTAGGTCTGAGTTTTCATCTTCCAAGGAGAGGCAGGCATCAGTCCCTATGTGTCACACTCAGACTCAGAAGAATTGTTTAAAACCCGATTGAGATGGAGGGGTGGGGATGGAAGTAAATAGGAGCTCTTGTCAAGCCCACTCTTTTTTTTTTTTTTTTTTTTTTTTTTTTTTTGCGGTACGCGGGCCTCTCACTGGTGCCGCCTCTCCCGTTGTGGAGCACAGGCTCCGGACGCGCAGGCTCAGCGGCCATGGCTCACGGGCCTAGCCGCTCCGCGGCATGTGGGATCCTCCCGGACCGGGGCACAAACCCGTGTCCCCGGCATCGGCAGGCGGACTCTTAACAACTGCGCCACCAGGGAAGCCCGAGCCCACTCTTGAAGGCCATCATAGATGCTATTCTACTTTAATGGTAGAGATGACACATTAACTATCAAGAAGAAGCTGTAATAATAAGATTACTTTAAAATAACTATTGCTTTTCTCTATTTGATTTTTTTTCTTTTTTTTTTATTTTTTGCTTTATAACAAATTTAAATCAGTTATACATATACATATGTTCCCATATCCCCACCCTTTTGCGTCTCCCTCCCACCCTCCCTATCCCACTCTATTTGATTTTATAACATGCTGCATCATGAACATTACATTGTCTCTCACAGAGATGCTCAGGGGTAAGTCCTATGAGTATTAGCCCCTTTATAGAAATAAGATGTCATTGTTGAGCCAACTCCAAAACCCAAGCCACTCACTATCATGCTTAGAGGAGTTTCTACCTGAAGTAAAATATTGGACTGATGCACACAGTCTGGGATTTCTTTATTATGGATTCTTTCTTTCTTTTTCTTAAGTAGAACTTAGGTACAATATTCTCTCCAATCCTCTGAGCAGTTCCACTCTGAGTAGTACTGCAGCACTGGAACACTCTATGGTGGTACTGATGGGCACAAGGAAATTAAATCCTGGCTTTTCCTGCATCCTCACACCTAATACACTCCAGAGACTTCCCATTGCTCCTTCTCTGGCACAAGCCAAAGGCAGTGAAGTGAAATTCACAGACTGTTCCTGACACATTGCTTTGAAACTTACAGTGACTCACGTCTATGCAGTTTGTCATCAAACCACCTCCAGCTTGGATTGACCATTATTTCCTTTAAACTGGTGTCCTATCTTACAGTCCACAATTAGCTAAACTATTTTCTATGCTCCTCATGCTCACTTTTACAGAATCAATAACATAGTTACTTGCACTCTGGGTTATAATACAAGTAGAGTATGATCATGTACATGACCTATAAGTAAATGTCATAGCATTTACTACGCACTTGCCCTACCACTTTGTGATACCCACAGTGAAATTAAATGGCCCATAGCTTCAAATATGCAGAAGAATTGGAACAGCATTTGTTTTTCCTAAGTTCATGACTTCCTAAGTTCAAGATCATGTTCCTCTTGATTCATACAATTTGAAGAAAAATTATTCAAGAGGAAGAATGGAAACAACTTGGCAAGATTTAGCATTAACACTATATTCTAGCTCAGGGAAATGATTTGAATTTCTATTCATACCATTTTCCCCAGTATAGCACACTGGAGTTTTCTCCCCAGAAACTATTCCACCACTGTTCTATTGTGTAGGAGCTTTGGTTTGTGGTATACTGGACCCCACCTCTGCCTCCACGTGGACCCTGATTGTTATAAATTGATCAATATAGTCTTATCTCTCTAGCTCAGATATTAGTTCTACAATGGGCTTGTCCTTTAAGTTGGTTTGAATAGAGTGAAATAAACATCTTTTAGGCAGTTTGGTGGGGGTACAAAGAAGTGATTTTCTTCATGGTATGGTTTAAGAACATAGCATGTGAAACTGGTGCAGTTATTGCTGATAGAAATGAAAATCATTATGAACATAAAGTTGGCATATGGAGGAAGGCAGAATTAAGAGATAATGTAAACCTCTAAATTACACCATACTTGAAGCCAGTATTGCCACCATATAACTTCTTAAGCATATGAGCTAGTAACGTCTTTACTGAAAACTTCATAGATATACTTTCTAAAAGCAAAGATACTGATCATTAGTATTAAAAAATATTGAGTGCCAATAGAGATTGTAAGCACAAAATTAAGTACAGTCCCAACTGTGGGCATTTAGTTAGAATTTTCTGTTATCCTCTTTTTCAGTCCATTAATTTATATGTTAAACTTAATGTTTACATTAAGTAATGCATTGGTCTTTTAATATCTCTGGTGTTAAAAAAAAAGAAAGAAACAAGATTAAAAATTGCATTTTGGACCATTAGCTCTCAAACTTCGTGGTAGACAAAGATTACTTGGAGGGCTTATTAAAAATACAGATGACCAGGATTTGCCCCACATCTATGTAACCAGAAACTGTGGACGAAATGCCCAGGCATTTGTTTTTCTCAAGGAATACCAGGTGATTCTGAGATGCATAAAAGTTTGAGCATCTCTATCATAAGTTTACTGTATAGCAGCAGGATTTTATAGAAGGTATTGAATTGTGTTTCACGGGAAGTTTGGAATACTGATTGTTTTTTTGTGTTATACTGATATACCTAAATAGTCATGTCTATCTTTTCCTATAGTATACCTGTAGAGATCTAGCAAAGTAAGTACTCAATAAATGTATGTTAACTAATTTAACATTTATGTCAAGTGAGGATGTTCTAGCTTTCACACAGTTAACTTGAGAAAAAGTGTTCACTAAGAAATATATCTCATGTATGGAATCCAGTCGACATGAAAGAGTTTGATGATATTGCAATATATCCGGTCTCAGTGACTTTATTTTCTTTTTTGAAAACAAATCTGAGTTAGCCAAAACCACTTCACCAGAGAATATATGAAGATCAATTAGAGATAAAACCTAGGGTGCAGATGGACAGAACATAACTCTTGTTGAAGTGACTTTTGAATTCCTCTTCATATTCTTTGTTACTTTTAAATGAAGTCTAAACCAGTTAACAGAAAAGTGAGTGATTTCCTTAACTAAAGAGTTTAGATTTAATGATTAAACGTATAGGTTAAAAAAACTGATTTATGTTTCTGGCCTCAGAAATGTATAGCTGCTGTCAAATTGTGAACTGAGCACAATATCACCCATATTTAGAATATATTTTAAATATTTGATAAATTTAAAATAGCTGCCAGGGTTTTCCTGTACACATTTATTCAGTAGGGGAAAAATAGACAATTTACGTATCATGCAAATATATCAACAATTTCATTGGCAAATCCTCCCTACTTTAGAGATGTCCCTCTCCTTAAAAAAACAGAAATATTTGAACATATTTTTATACTATAGATAATTTTGAATAGTTGGTAACTTTTAAGAAATGATTACATTCAAACCTCTTAAAATAATCCTTCTCAGTGAATTTAACATAGACTCCAGTAACAGCAAGTTTGAATTTTATACACATACATACAACCACAAGGTAACATACAGATAATGATATATACAGATACACACACAGATGAAATTCTATATAAAGCCAGAGAGTTGAACCTGTTCTGTTACCTAGGGAAATGTCGAAAAACTGACACCACACCTCTTGGGACAGGTACAACCACAAAGCTAGAAACCTTTTTTCTTTCTGTGGGAATGTTGGCACTGCATCCAAAGGATCCCTTTGTAAACATCCTCCAAGATAAGTTAGAAATACCAGATGAGACTTGAATACTCCTAGCAGTATCACATGAGAGAAGGTAGCAATTTGTTTCCCCTTCTTTCTGCTGCAGAGATAAAGAAGAACTTAAATCTATTCACTCAAGTGTATGAGGAGGGGAAAATTTAGTTTCACACCTAAAGCAATCAGATTATTATACTGTCTTTTACCACTACACCACAGAAAACAAATTTCTGTTTTTTGTTTTCAAATTGAAAAATTGCAAAAGTGAAATCCTCCCCATCTCCTCTCTCCCTACACACACAAACACACACACACACACACACACACTCACACACACACACAAAATGATTGCCCATGAAATTTCCATTGAAATTACTGTACAAATTCACTTTCCAGCTGAGTTTTGAAAGAAAACGGACTCAGGCAGTTGTCAGAAGCTTGAATCTGACTCATAACCATGTTTCACATTTAAGGGGCCCAAGACTCCAAGATTTCTGCCTTGCATTTATGGTGAACTTGAATTACAACTGAGTTGAAATAGTCTTTTGCTAGGCCTCTTGTAATATATATTCCAAATAGGAAAGATGGAATAGGTCATTATTCAGAACAATTTGCTCCTAGATGATGGATCGAAGGAATCACTGCTGAGCAATCACTCATTCTCCACCAAGATGTGCAACATTTGGAATATAGGTTGACAAGAAAGTCTGAAGTGACATTTCTGCCCTGCCAATGCCACCATCATCATGAAATACTCCTTTCTCATTTTCTTATACTGGTCATGGACACTGAGCACAAAGAATAAATGACTTGAGAGAAATGAAAAAAATATGTTGTCAGAGTACCAGACCTAGAACAGGATGCATAAGACAAATATTAATGTATTCATTCTGTTGGGGCAACAAAGAAAGGAAGTGATTCCAAAAACTTGGGATGTCCTCGCAGTATTAGGAGGTTAAAGACAAGGATATCAAAGCCAAAGTTTCTGAGAAGCACACCAAAAAATGTAGATAATTTTATGAAAGAAAAGACCTCATTCAAGCTAACCTTTAGTCCCCATTCTACATGAAGAACAAGTTTTAAATCAGCAGTCATCTAGAAACAACTGTCCAAATCCCAGCTGGATTGATGGTACACTCCCTTTGTGCCATATTAAATAAATTGAGTTTGACATATGGGCCTTTTGGGAAAACCTTAAAACCCCATCTGTTCTATTTATTTTAAAGATCCCCCTGCAGCTTTAAAAGAGTAGGCATTTATTCTGAGGCAAATTTGGGCTACTGTGTGAGGACTCAAGGCTGATCTCCATAGTCCTGTTGACACTCACATTGTAACAGTGAGTGATAGTATTCACCATCCCCACTACCACCATCACTGTCTTAGCATGCTTAAAAAAATTTTTAAAGAGCATCTCACCCTTTACTTTGTTCTCTGAGGGGTCCACTCAACTGCACGACCTAGAGCTCTGTGCTTCTGTACTTTGGCTTTAACCTGCTTAATCAGAGCTTCCACAATTTGACTCAAGAGCGACTAGGAGGTTTGTCCTAGGTTCTAATGTAGGCCAGACACCAACCAAGTTCCTGGTGCTTTCGGGTAGGGGGACCTTCAAGATGGCAGAGAGGTCAGATGTGGAGATCACCTCCTCCCCACAAATACATCAAAAATACATCTACGTGTGGAACAACTCCTACAGAACACCTACCGAACACTGGCAGAAGAGCTCAGACTTCCCAAAAGGCAAGAAACTCCCACATACCTGGCTGTGTGGCTGACAGGGTCTTGGTGCTCTGGCCAGTGTCAGGCCTGTGTGTCTGAGGTGGGAGAGCCGAGTTCAGGACATTGCTCCACCAGAGACCTCCAGGCACCATGTAATAGCAAACAGTGAAAGCTCTCCAAGAGAGCTGCATCTCAACGCTAAGACCCAGCTCCACTCAATGACCAGCAAGCTACAGTGCTGGACACCCTATGCCAAACAACTAGCAAGACAGGAACAACTCCAACCATTAGCAGAGAGGCTGCCTAAAATCAAAAGTTCACAGGCACCCCAAAACACATCACCAGATGTGCTTCTTCCCACCAGAAACAAAAGATCCAGCCTCATCCACCAGAACATAGGCACCAGTCCCCTCCACCAGGAAGCATACACAACCCACTGAACCAACCTTACCCACTGGGGGCAGACACCAAAAACAACAGGAACTACGAACCTGAAGCCTGAAAAAAGGAGACCCCAAAAACAGTAAGTTAAGCAAAATGAGAAGACAGAGAACTACACAACAGGTCAAAGAGCAAGGTAAAAACCCACCAGACCAAACAAATGAAGAAGAAATAGGCAGTCTACCTGAAAAATAATTCAGAGTAATGATAGTAAGATGATCCCAAATCTTGGAAATAGAATGGAGGAAATACAAGAAACGTTTAACAAGAACCTAGAGGAACTAAAGAACAAACAAACAATGACGAACAACAAAATAAATGAAATTAAAAATTCTCTAGAAGGAATCAGTAGCAGAATAACTGAGGCAGAAGAACGGATAAGTGACCTGGAAGATAAAATAGTGGAAATAACTACCACAGAGCAGAATAAAGAAAAAAAGAATGAAAAGAATTGAGGACAGCCTCAGAGACTTCTGGGACAACATTAAACGCACCAACATTCAAATTATAGGGGTCCCAGAAGAAGAAGAGAATAAGAAAGGGTCTGAGAAAATACTTGAAGAGATTATAGTTGAAAACTTCCCTAATATGGGAAAGGAAATAGTCAGTCAAGTCCAGGAAGCTCAGAGAGTCCCATACAAGATAAATCCAAGGAGAAACACACCAAGACACATATTAATCAAACTATCAAAAAATACATACAAAGAAAAGATATTAAAAACAGCAAGGAGAAAGCAGCAAATAACATACGGGGAATCCCCGTAAGGTTAACAGCTGATTTTTCAGCAGAAACTCTGCAAGCCAAAAGGGAGTCGCAGGGCATATTTAAAGTGATGAAAGGGAAACACCTACAACCAAGATTACTCTACACACCAAGGAACTTACTCAGATTGGATGGAGAAAGCAAAACCTTTACAGCCAAGCAAAAGCTAAGATAATTCAGCACAAACAAACCAGCTTTACAACAAATGCTAAAGGAACTTCTCTAGGCAGGAAACACAAGAGAAGGAAAAGACCTACAATAACAAACCCAAAACAATTAAGAAAATGGTAATAGGAATATACATATTGATAATTACCTTAAATGTAAATAGATTAAATGCTCCAACCAAAAGATGTAGACTGGCTGAATGGATATAAAAACAGGACCAGTATATATGCTGTCTACAAGAGACCCACTTCAGACCTAGGGAAACATACAGACTGAAAGTGAGGGGATGGAAAAAGATATTCTATGCAAATGGAAATCAAAAGAAGGCTGGAGTAGCAATTCTCATATCAGACAAAATAGACTTTAAAATAAAGACTATTACAAGAGACAAAGAAAGATACTACATAATGATCAACGGATTAATTGAAGAAGAAGATAATAACAACTGTAAATATTTATGCACCCAACGTAGGAGCACCTCAATACATAAGGCAAATGCTAACGGCCATAAAAGGGGAAATCAACAGTAACACAATCATAGTAGGGGACTAACACCCCATTTTCACCAATGGACAGATCACACAAAATGAAAATAAATAAGGAAACATAAGCTTTAAATGACACATTAAGCCAAACACATGGAGGCTAAACAATACACTACTTAATAACCAAGAGATCACTGAAGAAATCAAAGAGGAAATCAAAAAATACCTAGAAAGAAATGACAATGAAAACACGAGGATGCAAAACCTATGGAATGCAGCAAAAGCAGTTCTAAGAGGGAAGTTTATAGCAATACAGTCCTACCCAAGAAACAAGAAATATCTCAAATAAACAACCTAACCTTACCCCTAAAGCAATTCAAGAAAGAACAAAAAAAACCCAAAGTTAACAGAAGGAAAGAAATCATAAAGCTCAGACCAGAAATAAATGAAAAAGAAATGAAGCATGGGCTTCCCTGGTGGCACAGTTGTTGAGAGTCTGCCTGCCTTGCCGATGCAGGGGATAGGAGTTTGTGCCCCGGTCTGGGAAGATCCCATGTGCCGCGGAGTGGCTGGGCCCATGAGCCATGGCCGCTGATCCTGTGTGTCCACAGCCTGTGCTCTGCAACGGGAGAGGCCACAACAGTGAGAGGCCAGTGTACCGCAAAGAAGAAAAAAAAAAAAAGAATTGAAGGAAATAATTGCAAAGATCAATAAAACTAAAAGCTCGTTCTTTGAGAAGATAAACAAAAGTGATAAACCATGAGCCAGAAACATCAAGAAAAAAAGGGAGAAGACTCAAATCAATAGAATCAGAATGAAAAAGAAGAAGTAACAACTGACAATGCAGAAATACAAAGGATCATGAGAGAGTACTGCAAGCAACTACATGGCAATAAAATGGACAACCTGGAAGAAATGGACAAATTCTTAGAAAAGCACAACCTTCTGAGAATGAACAAGGAAGAAATACAAAATATAAACAGACCAATCACAAGCACTGAAATTGAGACTGTGATTAAAAATCTTCCAACAAACAAAAGCCCAGGACCAGATGGCTTCACAGCCAAATTCTATCAAACATGTAGAGAGGAGCTGACAGCTATCCTTCTCAAACTCTTCCAAAATATAGCAGAGGGAGGAACACTCCCAAACTCATTCTACAAGGCCACCATCACCCTGATACCAAAACCAGACAAAGATATCACAAAAAAAGAAAACTACAGGCCAATATCACTGATGAACATAGATGTAAAAACCCTCAACAAAATACTAGCAAACAGAATTCAACAGCACATTAAAAGGATCATACACCATGATCAAGTGGGGTTTATCCCAGGAATGCAAGGATTCTTCAGTATACACAAATCAATCAATGTGATACACCATATTAATAAATTGAACAATAAAAACCATATGATCATCTCAATAGTTGCAGAAAAAGCTTTCACCAAAATTCAACAATGATTTATGATAAAAACCCTCCAGAAGGTAGGCATAGAGGGAACTTATGATAAAGGTCATATATGACAAACTCACAGTCAACATCATTCTCAGTGGTGAAAAACTGAAACAGTTTCCACTAAGGTCAGGAACAAAACGAGGTTGCCCACTCTCACTGCTGTTTTTCAACATAGTTTTGGAAATTTTGACCATAGCAATCAGAGAAGAAAAAACAGTAGAAGGAATCCAAATCAGAAAAGAAGTAAAGCTGTCACTGTTGCAGATGACATGATACTACACATAGAGAATCCTAAGGATGCTACTAGAAAACTACTAGAGCTAATCAATGAATTTGGTCAAGTACCAGGATACAAAATTAATGCACAGAAATCTCTTGCATTCCTATACACTAATGATGAAAAATCTGAAAGAGAAATTAAGGAAATACTCCCATTTACCATTGCAACAAAAAGAATAAAATAGCTAGGAATAAATCTACCTAAGAGGACAAAAGACCTGTATGAAGAAAACTTTAACACAGATGAAAGAAATTAAAGATGATACAAACAGATGGAGAGATATACCATGTTCTTGGAATGGAAGAATCAACGCTGTGGAAATGACTATACTACCCAAAGCAATCTACAGATTCAGTGCAATCCCTATCAAACTACCAATGACATTTTTCACAGAAGTAGAAGAAAATATTTCACACTTTGTATGGAAACAGAAAAGACCCCAAATAGCCAAAGCAATCTTGAGAATGAAAAACAGAGCTGCAGGAATCAGGCTCCCAGGCTTCAGACTATACTACAAAGTTACAGTAATCAATGTAGTATGGTACTGGCACAAAAACAGAAATTTAGATCAATGGAACAGGATAGAAAGTGCAGAGATAAACCCATGCACCTCTGGTCACCTTATCTTTGATAAAGGAGGCAAGAACATACAATGGAGAAAACATCCTCTTCGATAAGTGGTGCTGGGAAAACTAGACAGCTACCTGTAAAAGAATGAAATTAGAACACTCCCTGACACCATACACAAAAATAAACTCAAAATGGATTAAACCCCTAAATGTAAGGCCAAACAGTATAAAACTCTTAGAGGAAAATATAGGCAGAACACTCTATGACATAAATCACAGCAAGGTCCTTTTTGACCCACCTCCTAGAGAAATGGAAATAAAAACAAAAATAAACAAATGAGACCTAATGAAACTGAAGAACTTTTGCACAGCAAAGGAAAGCATAAACAAGATGAAAAGACAACCCTCATAATGGGAGAAAATATTTGCAAACGAACCTACTGACAAAGGATTAATCTCCAAAATATACAAGGAGCTCATGCAGCTCAATATCAAAAAAAAAAAACAACCCAATCCAAAAATGGGCAGAAGATCTAAATAGACATTTCTCCAAAGAAGGTATACAGATTGCCAACAAACACATGAAGGGATGCTCAACATCAGTAATTATTAGAGAAATGCAAATCAAAACTACAATGAGGTATCACCTCACACCAAAATGGCCATCATCAAAAAATCTACAAACAATAAATGCTGGAGAAGGTGTGGAGAAAAGGGAACCCTCTTGCACTGTTGGTGGGAATGTAAATTGATACAGCCACTATGGAGAACAGTATGGAGGTTCCTTACAAAACTAAAAACAGAACTACCATACGACCCAGCAATGCCACTACTAGGCATATACCCTGAGAAAACCATAATTCAAAAAGAGTCATGTACCACAATGTTCAATGCAGCCCTATTTACAATAGCCAGGACATGGAAGCAACCTAAGTGTCCATCGACAGACGAATGGATAAAGAAGATGTGGCACGTGTATACAGTGGAATATTGCTCAGCCTTAAAATGAAACAGAATTGAGTTATTCGTAGTGAGGTGGATGGACCTAAATACTGTCATACAGAGTGAAGTAAGTCAGAAAGAGAAAAACAAATAACATACGCTAACCCATATATATGGAATAAAAAAAAATGGTTCTGAGGAACCTAGGGGCAGGACAGTAATAAAGACACATACATAGAAAATGGACTTGAGGACACGGGGAGGGAGAAGGGGAAGCTGGGACGAAGTGAGACAGTGGCATGGACATATATACACTACCAAATATAAAACAGATAGCTAGTGGGGGGAAGCAGCCGCATAGCACAGGGAGATCAGCTCCGTGCTTTGTGTCCACCTAGAAGGGTGGGATAGGGAGGGTAGGAAGGAGATGCAAGAGGGAAGGGATATGGGGATATAAGTATACGTATAGTGATTCACTTTGTTATACAGCAGAAACTAACACACCTTTGAAAAGCAATTACACTGCAATAAAGATGTTAAAAAAATTTTTTTAGAGAAAAGCATCAAAAGAAATCAGATAGACAAAGAAGAGAATAAGCCTTCTGGGATATGATAAAACTTGCCAAAAATAAAGTCAAATCTGAAACTATGCGTATTGCTTTGTGTCTCATTTTCTTGTCTTTATAGAATTGAACTTGTTAACCAGGCTTCACAAGAGAGAAGCAAAGGAAACTTTAAAAGACTAAGTGTGCCCAATACTTGTGTGGTTTTCATCATGCCCTCACTTCCTCTGCTGAGGTAGATAGTAGCGAATACATGTTTTAACCCAAGTGGAGCTCCAAGGTGCAGTGGCATTCAATAGGACACAGCTAATAATGGCTATGGCTTTTCATGACATCTCTTTGGTACGCTTCAGCATGACCTTGTCAAAGTTAAAAGCTCATAAAATTCCTATTTACTTTTCATGGCATTATGATTCTGCATAACAGTGCTTAAAACAAAAACACAGTATAATTATACTGTCAATCAAGCAACTAAGAAAGGCATTTTCCACCAGCCTCTTACCTAGCAAACTGTAAATAATTTATAAAACCAGAAGTCATGACTAAGTGGCAGTGTCCAGTGGCTAGTTAAGCACTTTTCATAGTGCCATGGTTTAAGAGAGCTGGACACAAAACACTGCTTGTTTACTTTTATCCTGTGAGTGTAAAAAATTGTCATTTGTGCTTGTCGTGTTTATGTGTGGGCTCTAATAAAAATATCAAATTGTCAGTAGAAATTTGAACAGGTGTACAGTGAGAATAATAATGATGTTTTATTCATATGCATTTCCAGCCCATTTAACTTCATCCAACAAACAACAAAAATATTTTCTTCATTACCTCCAATTAATGTAAATGTCAAATGTGTTGAATATATTATCACACTGATAATTTGTTGTGTTGATTGATTTGTGGAATGTTTTGGATTAAAGTAACAATTTTTCTTACTTGACTCACAGTTGCATGCTGCTATCCGTCACCTCTGGATTATGTAAATAACAAATTTGTTTCCATTAGATCTAGTACTAATTCTGGTAAATAAGATTTTCAAAGTGTCAGTGATTTCTGAGATTTCCAGCTCCTTCATTATATTCAGTTATTTTATTAATTGTTAACTAGAATTTATCAGCTCTGGAGAAAGTGTATATCTTCTTTATGCTAATGACCAGGTAACTTTTTGCAAACCCTTTGTATTTATAGTATTTACAAAGCATTAGCAGTATAAAATCCAAATAATTAAATGCTAGGTTCTACATCCCTCTTTGTGTTTTAAATTCTACTTGCAAGCCAGAGTCCAGTATCCATCTCTCATAATAGTCTTTCATAATAATCAAGATGTGTATTATGAATCATTTCTGTAATTGGTTTCTTGTTAGTTTTTTTTTTTTTAAACTTCTCTGGCCATTATTTAATCTTCTTACTCAATACATTTATGATGAAAAACTTGTGATCAGTTTTCAAAGGCAAGATTTAATGATATATTTAATAGGTTTCTTAATATGATAATGGAGAAATATTTTTAAAATTTAGCTATCGATATCAAGTTCACATTTAAACTGGGAAATTTAGGTTATTTTCTTCATGATTCAGGAGAAAAACTGTGTGTGCGTGTGTGTATTTTGTGTCCTTTCTTTATCTGGTTATTTCAATTAACCTTTCATCATTAAGTGGGAAATTAAAAAATGGGGTTCTTAAGGGGGCTGAATATATATGAGCATAGCACCGAATCCTAGCTTGATAGTTTTTTAATGACCCTGAGAAGTGATTTGACCTCCCTATGCCTTGGTTGTCTCTATTCTGTGAAATGGGGATAATATTACTTATCAGAGAAGTTTCATAGAAAAGCTGAATATTTGTGAAACACCTGGCACACTGTATTACTATGGCAGATAGCCAACAATTTATTTTTATAGATCTTTCTTTCCTTCTCTATTTTATTTTTCATATGTAAATATCATCTACATAAAAAGGACATTGCATTCTACAGAAATATGATATTTTAAATAATGTATTTTTATATATGTATCTGATATAAATTGTACCTAACTCCTCAGATGGGTAGCATATAATATTATTTATTTTTTGAGAACCTCACTTCATTTCTAATATGAGCTTTTATATAGGTTTAAACTCAGTTGGTTCTTGATTTTCCTCCACCTTTCTCCACGGACTAGGTATAAATATCTAAAAGCTTTTGTAGACCTATGGAGTGGCAGGAGTTTGTGTGATGATGGTGGTAGGATTTTCAGTGATATGGTCAAGGACTTCTCACTGCATGTGTTGTCTTATGTCTGTCATTCATCCAGTTTTCACATCAGTTGTCCGTGATGAATCAGCTTTTGGTACCATCTTCAAGGATTCCTCTAGTTCAGGTCCTTCATTGCCATATTAATGCTTTTCTTTTACTACATTGGCACAAGGGAAGTCAGTGAGGCTCTTTCAGGCCCCCTTCATCTCAACACTCTATACTGCCTTATTATTTCTGTCATCTCATTAACTCTCTTGGGAGTCTACCCAGAGAAGTAAAGCTCAGGTTCTCCCTAATAGCAGATCCCACGGACTTCTCAGGGATATACTCTCATCTCCCCTCCACTTGAGGTTTGGTCTACACAGCAGAGAACAAAGCTCCCTTTCTCAGGGACCCATATCCTTTACTCTTAGCATCCTCTACTTCTTGTGTTTTCCTCCTAACTCTGGGAAATGCAGATCACTGTTACATATCAAGTAGTGTGCTGGATGTGCTGCTCATGCCCTGCATTTCATTCTAGTCATTGAAGGCTGAGACCTAAACTCAACGACCATGAATGGCCTTTTAGCTTTCTTCTCATGTGCTGATGTGTAAGGTGGCCTTCCTGAGGTCATTCTGTCCCTTGAAGCAATGACGGAAAATACCTAGCTGAGGACGTGGCAAAATGGCCGCATGACATAAGGAAATACTGGGGAAAATGTGCATATCAAACCTTATCTTGCTATATCAAGTTTCAAAAATATTCCTGCAACTAGAAAAGTATAAAGGAGAATTGAAAGAGTAAATAATAGAATGGTGGAATTTACTGTTTGGGAGTAATTCATTCTAGCAACCGTTCCTCATTTCTGCCTTACCTCAACCTGAGAACCACAGGGTAGTAACCAGATTGGGGTCAAGATTGAGGGTTATATGAAGTGGGGAAGCACGGAGACCAAGAAGAGGAAGGAACTAGAACAGCTGGGCAAATAAAAGGTAAGGGACTGAAAGAGGAATCTCTGTGCAGCAGTTCAGAAAAGAGCTCACTAAGGGAGCAGACACTAGTTTTCTTGCCCAGGACATCCTGGAGGTGTGACATCAAATATCACAGTATCACAGGGACAGGTATGGCAACAATCACCACTTATTTTCCATAAATACCACCCAATTTGAAGAATAGACTCTAAAATTCTAAGAAAGCTTCTAGGCTCCATTAAATAAAAATAAACATATTTAGAATCATTTAAGTGCCCACTAGCCTTCACATTTCATGTTGATATGCATATTCCAAAGCATATTTATTACAGCCTCTTTTCTCTAAGACACATGGTGCCCATTAGGCTCAAATTTAAGAAAAAGGCTATAAAAATGGCAAAAACCCATAGCTGAGCTGGCAGAAAACACTCAGTGGGCACAGTGGCCCTCATGACTGGGAGTTGCATCAGAATTTCAGTCTAAATGCCTTTTGTCACCAGTGTGACTTACGAAAATCTGGTCACATTTTGTGTGTCACTGACTTAGTCAATCAGGAAAGCGTTCTAAACACTTAGGATCCTTGTGAAAAGCATTCTCAATATTCCTCCAAGGAATTCTAGAAACAGAGGCCAAAGTCATAATTACTAGCAAGCAGTGTAACACAAGAGCATCAGATAGTGAGAAGGTTTGTTTTGCAACCACATCCTGTGATAGGGGATGAGCTAAGATTAACTGCATGTAAAAAAAAAAAAAACAAGAAAACACTGCACACACATACAAATATATACACTTAATGAGTACAAAATTGAGACTTTGTTAATATTTTGTGGTTCTTAAAATATCACCTTACTAGTACTTACTAGTACTTTATTTTTTTTCTCCAATGCATGCCATCATCTTGTTGTTCATTAGTCCAGGCCAGCATATGGATTCATCCAGATAAATATATGGGCCAGCATACATCATGTCTGTCTTCTGTATTCAGAAAATCTTTCTGTGTGCAAGAACCTGCTTACCATAAGTCTCAGAATGTCAAGGACTCGAGAAACAAGTAATTCTTTGTTACCCTGAAACAGAAGTGGTATGAGTAATCAGTATAGGTTCAAAACAACAACCAAAAGCAATTTGCCATTGTGAATAATTAGAAAAAAGAGTGTCCAAGAAATGAACAAGCAACGAATGGCTTCTAGTTATTGCCCAGGTTTGAGGAGGAGCCCAAGGTTTATTTGGAAATTGACTATTACTTTCAGTTTTTTATTATAGCCAATCCAGTGGGAATATGCAAATGCTTAAGCTATGATATCAGTAAGCTGGCCTACAGTGGAGACTTAACATTATATAGTATTAGAGCTGAAGCACAGTTAGAAGACACTCTGCAATAATAAATATTATGTTCAGAGCTTTAAGTCAGTACTTCAGTAGGCTCTTGAGACCCACTGTAAGATTGGCAGGCCCTAGTGGCTCCTCACTGGAGGGCCATTCTGCCAACTCCAGAAATATTTTAGAGCAAATCAGGAAGTTCCTTTCATTTCACCTTCTACCTCCAGTTTAAAAATAGCCTTAGAGATTTGGAATAAGACAAAGTGGCCTTTAGAAGCTGGTACCAGGTCACAACTTATTCATTAAGCCTGGGTTTATATATTCTCTGAAGATTTATCATGAAACTTATTATAGGCAAATTTTCCGCTAAAGAAAATCAGATTAATTAAGAATTTTCCAACGTGACAACTGAAATAAAATGTATTTAAAGGTGATCAGAAATTGGATCTAATAAGAAATATGATGATAATAACCAAAGCCAGCTCTCTGAAAATTACATTTACTCATGGAGAGATTTGGAAATTATTTTTCCTGACTAGCATACCATGCTAAATATTTTAAGAAAAGAAATTGCATGTACATCTGAGAAATCAACCATATACTGAAGAAGTTCTGTAGCTTTTTAATAGCATAGCACTTTGCTTAATAAAGATGAAAATGCTTAACTGCATATTGATCATTAGAATTTTTTATATCTATCTATAAGTACAAAGATAGTAACCAGTCTGTGCTTAGCTCACTGCTAGAGCTCATGGTGGGACCCACATAAAATAACTAAAGGGGTCACTTCTTTTGAATGCGTTTCAATAAGGTTTAAATGCAAGAAGTCAATTCATGGGGGAAAAACATTAATATGTAACATATAACAAAATAGTAGATTATATGATATTTCAGATGAGAAAATAATTCAGAGGAGTAGAGATTACAATGAGCTAAATGTAATCGAGAAAATCTTCAAGAAGATTTGTGTTAATGGAAATTCAAGAATTCCATTTTCAAAGAGTTAAGCGGGAATAATTTAATAAAAGGAGAACAACACGGGGCAAACATTTTTCAATCATGTTTTATGGCAAATATGGTAAGAAAACCCTTAGTATTAATTATGCTATTAGGCTTCTCCTTAATTCGTTGCCATTAGAAGAGGGCAGACCAGTGTGGAGTGGTGAAAATCTGCAACTTCATGTGATTTCCCATGAAAACAAGGAAGGAATTAAAAAAAAAAAAGCTGAGGGTGTGTTCTGATAGACCTATTAATAAGACTTGGCATTGATTTGTTCTAAGAGGTAAAGCAAAACAAGTACAGAAATCACTGTATGGTTCCAAGTTTGGGGAACCAGGTCCTATAGACAAAATGGAATGATGACATGTTGGTGTTAGCCATGACTCATTGTGAGAAACATTTCCAAGAACCTGGTCTGGGTAGAGTTAAGTACTAGTAGAAGCCTTCTTGAGTAATAGGAGTGTGATCAGTATTATTATTTGAACACTTTGCACCCAAAATATGCTTTAATAATAAAAAGTTAACAGTCACTTAATGATTATTCTTTGCTCAACCCTGAGCTAAACATTGTATCCATAATGACCCATTTAATCTAATAATACTGTCCTGAAGATTGATGGTAAAGGGGTAGTAGAAATGATTTTCTGATTAAGCTTGATCTTAGTTTTAGAATAGTCAGCAGTCCCCTAGACCTCAGTGTATATGATTTGATTTACAAATGGTGGGGATTAGGAGGGTAGGATGGGGAGCTTATGAGCAGGTTTTTTTTTTTTTTTTTTTTCTGTGAACATTTAGTATATTTTATTTTATTTTATTTTTATTTAACAAATTTAATCAGTTATACATATACATATGTTCCCATATCCCCTCCCTTTTGCGTTTCCCTCCCGCCCTCCCTATCCCACCCCTCCAGGCGGTCACAAAGCACCGAGCTGATCTCCCTATGCTATGCAGCTGCTTCCCACTAGCTATCTACCTTACGTTTGGTAGTGTATATATGTCCATGCCGCTCTTTCGCTTTGTCACAGCTTACCCTTCCCCCTCCCCATATCCTCAAGTCCATTCTCTAGTAGATCTGTGTCTTTATTCCTGTCTTACCCCTATATTCTTCATGACATTTTTTTTCTTAAATTCCATATATATGTGTCAGCATACAGTATTTGTCTTTCTCTTTCTGACTTACTTCACTCTGTATGACAGACTCTAGGTCCATCCACCTCATTACAAATAGCTCAATTTCGTTTCTTTTTATGGCTGAGTAATATTCCATTGTATATATGTGCCACATCTTCTTTATCCATTCATCCGATGATGGACACTTAGGTTGTTTCCATCTCCGGGCTATTGTAAAGAGGGCTGCTATGAACATTTTGGTACATGACTCTTTTTGAATTATGGTTTTCTCAGGGTCTATGCCCAGTAGTGGGGTTGCTGGGTCATATGGTAGTTCTATTTGTAGTTTTTTAAGGAACCTCCATACCGTTCTCCATAGTGGCTGTACCAATTCACATTCCCACCAGCAGTGCAAGAGTGTTCCCTTTTTTCCACACCCTCTCCAGCATTTATTGTTTCTAGATTTCTTGATGATGGCCATTCTGACTGGTGTGAGATGATATCTCATTGTAGTTTTGATTTGCATTTCTCTAATGAGTAAAGATGTTGAGCATCCTTTCATGTGTTTGTTGGCAGTCTGTATATCTTCTGTGGAGAAATGTCTATTTAGGTCTTCTGCCCATTTCTGGATTGGGTTGTTTGTTTTTTTGTTATTGAGCTGCATGAGCTGCTTATAAATTTTGGAGATTAATCCTTTGTCAGTTGCTTCATTTACAAATATTTTGTCCCATTCTGAGGGTTGTCTTTTGGTCTTATTTATGGTTTCCTTTGCTGTGCAAAAGCTTTTAAGTTTCATTAGGTCCCATGTGTTTATTTTTGTCTTTATTTCCATTACTCTAGGAGGTGGGTCAAAAAGGATCGTGCTGTGATTTATGTCATAGAGTGTTCTGCCTATGTTTTCCTCTAAGAGTTTGATAGTTTCTGGCCTTACATTTAGGTCTTTAATCCATTCTGAGCTTATTTTTGTGTATGGTGTTAGGGAGTGATCTAATCTCATACTTTTACATGTCCCTGTCCAGTTTTCCCAGCACCACTTATTGAAGAGACTGTCCTTTCTCCACTGTACATTCCTGCCTCCTTTCTCAAAGATAAGGTGACCATATGTGTGTGCGTTTATCTCTGGGCTTTCTATCCTGTTCCATTGATCTATCTTTCTGTTTTTGTGCCAGTACCACACTGTCTTGATTACTGTAGCTTTGTAGTATAGTCTGAAGTCAGGGAGCCTGATTCCTCCAGCTCCATTTTTCGTTCTCAAGATTGCTTTGGCTATTCGGGGTCTTTTGTGTTTCCATACAAATTGTGAAATTTTTTGTTCTAGTTCTGTGAAAAATGCCAGTGGTAGTTTGATAGGGATTGCATTGAATCAGTAGATTGCTTTGGGTAGTAGAGTCATTTTCACAATGTTGATTCTTCCAGTCTAAGAACATGGTACATCTCTCCATCTATTTGTATCATCTTTAATTTCTTTCATCAGTGTCTTATAATTTTCTGCATACAGGTCTTTTGTCTCCTTAGGGAGGTTTATTCTTAGATATTTTATTCTTTTTGTTGCAATGGTAAATGGGAGTGTTTCCTTGATTTTACTTTCAGATTTTTCATCATTAGTATATAGGAATGCCAGAGATTTCTGTGCATTAATTTTGTATCCTGATACTTTACCAAATTCATTGATTAGCTCTAGTAGTTTTCTGGTAGCATCTTTAGGATTCTCTATGTATAGTATCATGTCATCTGCAAACAGTGACAGCTTTACTTCTTCTTTTCCAATTTGGATTCCTTTTATTTCCTTTTCTTCTCTGATTGCTGTGGCTAAAACTTCCAAAGCTATGTTGAATAAGAGTGGTGAGAGTGGGCAACCTTGTCTTGTTCCTGATCTTAGTGGAAATGGTTTCAGTTTTTCACCATTGAGGATGATGCTGGCTGTGGGTTTGTCATATATGGCCTTTATTATGTTGAGGAAAGTTCCCTCTATGCCTACTTTCTTCAGGGTTTTTATCATAAATGGGTGCTGAATTTTGTTGAAAGCTTTCTCTGCATCTATTGAGATGATCATATGTTTTTTCTCCTTCAATTTGTTAATATGGTGTATCACGTTGATTGATTTGCATTTATTGAAGAATCCTTGCATTCCTAGAATAAACCCCACTTGATCATGGTGTATGATCCTTTTAATGTGCTGTTGGATTCTGTTTGCTAGTATTTTGTTGAGGATTTTTGCATCTATGTTCATCAGTGATATTGGCCTGTAGTTTTCTTTCTTTGTGACATCCTTGTCTGGTTTTGGTATCAAGGTGATGGTGGCCTCGTAGAATGAGTTTGGGAGTGCTCCTCCCTCTGCTATATTTTGGAAGAGTATGAGAAGGATAGGTGTTAGCTCTTCTCTAAATGTTTGATAGAATTCACCTGTGAAGCCATCTGGTCCTGGGCTTTTGTTTGTTGGAAGATTTTTAATCACAGTTTCAATTTCAGTGCTTGTGATTGGTCTGTTCATATTTTCTATTTCTTCCTGATTCAGTCTTGGCAGGTTGTGCATTTCTAAGAACTTGTCCATTTCTTCCAGGTTGTCCATTTTGTTGGCATAGAGTTGCTTGTAGTAATCTCTCATGATCTTTTGTATTTCTGCAGTGTCAGTTGTTACTTCTCCTTTTTCATTTCTAATTCTATTGATTTGGGTCTTCTCCCTTTTTTTCTTGATAAGTCTGGCTAATGGTTTATCAATTTTGTTTATCTTCTCAAAGAACCAGCTTTTAGTTTTATTGATCTTTGCTATCGTTTCCTTCATTTCTTTTTCATTTATTTCCGATCTGATTTTTATGATTTCTTTCCTCTGCTAACTTTGGGATGTTTTTGTTCTTCTTTCTCTAATTGCTTTAGGTGCAAGGTTAGGTTGTTTATTCGAGATGTTTCCTGTTTCTTAAGGTAGGATTGTATTACTATAAACTTCCCCCTTAGATCTGCTTTTGCTGCATCCCATAGGTTTTGGGTCATCGTGTCTCCATTGTCATTTGTTTCTAGGTACTTTTTAATTTCCTCTTTGATTTCTTCAGTGATCACTTCGTTATTAAGTAGTGTATTGTTTAGCCTCCATGTGTTTGTATTTTTTACAGCTCTTTTCCTGTAATTGATATCTAGTCTCATAGCACTGTGGTCAGAAAAGATACTTGATACAATTTCAATTTTCTTAAATTTACCAAGGCTTGATTTGTGACCCAAGATATGATCTATCCTGGAGAATGCTCCATGAGCACTTGAGAAAAATGTGTATTCTGTTGTTTTTGGATGGAATGTCCTATAAATATCAATTAAGTCCATCTTGTTTAATGTATCATTTAAGGCTTGTGTTTCCTTATTTATTTTCATTTTGGATGATCTGTCCATTGGTGAAAGTGGGGTGTTAAAGTCCCCTACTATGATTGTGTTACTGTCGATTTCTCCTTTTATGGCTGTTAGTATTTGCCTTATGTATTGTTAACTGTTAACCTTATGCCTTGTTAACTGTTTCTTGCATTTTGTCTATTCTATTTCCAAGATTTTGGATCTTGGAAATAGAATCTTGGATCATCTTTACTATCATTATTCTGAATTCTTTTTCAGGTAGACTGCCTATTACCTCTTCATTTGTTAGGTCTGGTGGGTTTTTATCTTGCTCCTTCTCCTGCTGTGTGTTTTTCTGTCTTCTCATTTTGCTTATGTTACTGTGTTTGGGGTCTCCTTTTTGCAGGCTGCAGGTTCGTAGTTCCCGTTGTTTTTGGTGTCTGTCCCCAGTGGCTAAGGTTGGTTTAGTGGGTTGTGTAGGCTTCCTGGTGGAGGGGACTAGTGCCTGTGTTCTGGTGGATGAGGCTGGATCTTGTGTTTCTGGTGGGCAGGTCCACGTCTGGTGGTGTGTTTTGGGGTGTCTGTGGACTTTTTATGATTTTAGGCAGCCTCTCTGCTAATGCGTGGCATTGTGTTCCTGTCTTGCTAGTTGTTTGGCATAGGGTGTCCAGCACTGTAGCTTGCTGGTCGTTGAGTGAAGCTGGGTGCTGCTGTTGAGATGGAGATCTCTGGAAGATTTTCGCCATTTGATATTATGTGGAGCTGGGAGGTCTCTTGTGGACCAGTATCCTGAAGTTGGCTCTCCCTCCTCAGAGGCACAGCACTGACTCCTGGCTCCTCAATTTGGGATGATTTGTTGTCTATTCATGTATTCCACAGATGCAGGGTACATCAAGTTGATTGTGGAGCTTTAATCTGCTGCTTCTGAGGCTGCTGGGAGAGATTTCCCTTTCTCTTCTTTATTCCCACAGCTCCTGGGTCTCAGCTTTGCATTTGGCCCCGCCTCTGCATGTAGGTCGCCGGAGGGCGTCTGTTCTTCGCTCAGACAGGACAGGGTTAAAGGAGCAGCCGCTTTGGGGACTCTGGCTCACTCAGGCCGGGGGGAGGGAGGGGCACGAAGTGCGGGGCGAGCCTGCAGCGGCAGAGGCCGGCGTGATGTTGCACCAGCCCGAGGCACGCTGTGTGTTCTCCCAGGGAAGCCGTCTCTGGATCCCGGGACCCCGGCAGTGACGGGCTGTACAGGCTCCCGGAAGGGCGGCGTGGACAGTGACCTGCGTTCGCACACAGGCCTCTTGGCGGCGGCGGCAGCAGCCCCAGCATCCCACGCCCGTCTCTGGGCTCCACGCTTTCAGCCGCAGCTTGCGCCCGTCTGTGAGGCTCCTTTAAGCAGCGCTCTTAATCCCCTCTCCTCACGCACCAGGAAACCAAGAGGGAAGAAATAGTCTCTTGCCTCTTCGGTAGCTCCAGAGTTTTCCCGGACTCCCTCCCGGCTAGCTGTGGCACATTAGCCCCCTTCAGGCTGAGTTCTCGCCGCCAGCCCCAGTCCTCTCCCTGCGTTCTGACCGAAGCCCGAGCCTCAGCTTCCAGCGCCGCCCGCCCCGGCGGGCGAGCAGATAAGCCTCTCGGGCTGGTGAGTGCCGGTCGGCACCAATCCTCTGTGCAGGAATCTCTCCGCTTTGCCCTTCCCAGGTACGTGGGGAGTTTCTTGCCTTTTGGGAGGTCTGAGGTCTTCTGCCAGCGTTCAGTAGGTGTTCTGTAGTTGTTCCACGTGTAGCTATATTTCTGGTTTATCTGTGGGGAGGAAGGTGATCTCCGCGTCTTACTCTTCCGCCATCTTCCCCGGAAGTCGAGCAGAAGGTTTTATTTCCATGTACCCAGAATCTTCAATAAGAAAAGAAAGGAAAATAAAGAGAGTGGTGTGAAGTTTCTTCCACAGCTTGGGCACTAAGAACACAGTTTGAACTCGGTTAAAAGAGATGCTTTTAAGTATAGCAGAAGGAGCTGTTTGTACATTGGCGTTCAAGAAACAGGGCAAGCAGCCGCATGGCACAGGGAGATCAGCTCTGTGCTTTGTGACCGCCTGGAGGGGTGGGATAGGGAGGGTGGGAGGGAGGGAGATGCAAGAGGGAAGAGATATGGGGACATATGTATATGTATAACTGATTCACTTCATTATAAAGCAGAAACTAACACACCATTGTAAAGTAATTATACTCCAATAAAGATGTTAAAAAAAAAGAAAAAAGAAACAGGGCAGTGCTAATTTAACTTAGGTCTTGTTATGATAACCTGTGATCAAGAATGGGAAAGGATAGGGCTTCCCTGGTGGCGCAGTGGTTGAGAGTCCGCCTGCAGGACTCTCATGCAGGGGACACGGGTTCGTGCCCTGATCCGGGAAGATCCCACATGCCACGGAGCGGCTAGGCCCGTGAGCCATGGCCACTGAGCCTGCGCGTCCAGAGCCTGTGCTCCGCAGTGGGAGAGGCCACAACAGGGAGAGGCCTGTGTACCGCCAAAAAAAAAAAAAAAAGAATGGGAAAGAATGAACATAAAACTCACTTTAGCTATGCATATAAAGCTTTCCAGAATCATGATAATTCTAGAACACTTCTGCCATTGCCTGATTATGGAGGAATCAGGGAACCACAGCAGAACCCTGGTGGAGATAAAATGCCAGTATGAGACAACAGTTGCTTTGGGGTGGGAGGGTGCTATGTGGAGACAGTGTCCACTTGGTGCCTGATAAAATATTGGAAGTGCGTAGTGGAAATAGACTTTTTTATGTGTACATGAGAAATATTCCCTTACGAGTTCCAGAAGTACCCTAGTGGGGACATAGGGAAGAAGATTTTGCATGAGGGTAAAAATTCTGTGTTATTCAGGTGAGGGCAAGAAGAAGTGAAATTTCATCTATTCATTTATTTAGCAATTAATTACTGAATACCTGCAGTGTTTCAGAAATTATTCTGAAAATGACAAATGACATGGATAAGAAAGATACTGTTACTGGTCGACATAGGCAGGGTATGAACCAATTAATAAATGAATGGTCATATAAAGAACTATACAACTCAGTAGCAAAAAAATAATAATAATAATCCAATTAGACAATGGACAGAGGGACTGAACAGACATTTTCCAAAGAAGACACACAGATTGCCAACAGGTACATGAGAAGGTGCTCAGCATCACTGATCATCAGGGAAATGCAAATCAAAAGTACAATGAGATATCACCTCCCACCTGTTAGAATAACTATCATCAAAAAGACAGAGATAGTAAGTGTTGTTGAAGATGTGGAGAAAAGGGAACACTTGTGCACTGTTGGTGGGAATGTAAATTGGTGCAGCCACTATAGAAAACACTATGGAGTTTCCTGAAAAAATTAAAAATGGAACTATCATATGATCCAGAATCTTGCTAATGGGTAAATATCCAAAGGAAATGAAAACAGACTATTAAAGAGATATATGCACTCCCATGTTCATTGCAGCATTTTTCACAATAGCCAAGATATGGAAACAACCAAGTGTGCACTAACAGATAAGTAGATAAATAAATTGTGGTATATATAAATATATGAATAAAATTAATTCAGCCATGAGGAAGAAAGAAATCCTGCTATTTGCAGCAACATGGATGGACCTTGAAGGCATTATGCTAATGTGAAATAAGCCAGAGAAAGACAAATACTCCCTGGTATCACTTATATGTATAATTTTTTTTTAAAGTAAAACTCATACAAAAAGAGTATAGAAAAGTGGTTGCTGGGGGCTGGGTATGGGGGAAACAGGAAGAGGTTGGTAAAAGGGTACAAATTTTCATCTATAAGGTAAATAAGATCTGAGGATCTAAGGTAAGCCATGATGACTATAGTTGATAACACTATTGTATAATTGAAATTTGCTCAAAGAGTAAATGTAAATTCTGTGAAGTTAATATGTGTTAATTAACACATGGGAAGTTCCTTTCACAATATATATATATATATATATATATATATATATATATATATATATATATATATAAAATTACCATGATGTACACTGTATAATATACCTTACAATTTTATATGTCAATTATACCACAGTAAAAATGATAAATAGATAGAGAAATATCAGGGTTCTCATTGCGAAAATAAGGAGTCCATAAGAGAGCCTGATAAGGAATGCCAGTGATGGATTGTGGGATAAAATAACATTTAAACTGAGACCTAAAATATGAGTAAGAGTAACCTGGGTACAGCTTAGAAGGGGGCAGTTCTATATCGCAGAAACAACTTTGTGTAGAGTCTCGAGGATAGAGCTGATAGTTTGAAGGAATCAAAAGCTGGATTAAATGGCTGGAATGTATGAGGTCAGTAAAGAGAGACTGGAGGCTGCAGAATAAAGTAGATTATAGATTGTGAAGGACCTTGAGTTTAGACTTGATCTTGAAGGCAATGGAGGTGATTAAATGACTTCTCATTTATTAGATTTACATTATACCATATGGAGCGTGGATTTAAGGGATGAAAGACTGGAGGGGTGGAGACACTGATTAAAAATGGGAGCTTCTTTCATTATCCTGAACCTAGATGACTGTGGCCCCAAGTCGGATAATGGCAGGAAAATGAAGAAAAAGGAAGAAATTTGAGAAACACAGAAGCAGTCAAACAGGAAGGACAAGGTGATTGATAGAATGTGAGTAATTAATAAGAGCTCAAGAACTGCACTCATAGTGTTGGCTTGAGCAACTAGGGGACAGGTGGATCTATTCCCTTGGCTCACCCCACTGGGGAAGGGTGATAGGGATGTCAGAACTGGAAGCCAGACCTACAAGGCTGTCTCCATATGGATTCTCATTCACCACATTTGCCTGGTTTTCCTCTTAGCGTTTCTCATTGCTCTTTGTCATTTTCCTTGTGAGTGTCTTCTCATCCTTTGGACCTCTGTTTTTGAGTCCAGGACTCAATCCCTGGACTTCTATTTTTTTCTGTCTGTATTTGCTATCAAGATAATCCACCTACTCTCATGATTTCAAATACCACCTGTAAACAGATAATTCCCTACATCTTACTTCCACCCAAACTTCTGAACCCAGCTCCAGACATGTATATCCAATCACTGACTTGCATCTCTACCTGGACCTCTGATACGTTATCTCAAATAGTTTTCTGAGCTTTACCTAAAACTGAACTCCTATTCCATCCCCATATGCTCATTTTAATCCCATCAAGCAGCTTCCCCTAGGTTCTAGGTCATGACTGGTGTCCCTACGTAGTCCCTTGCTGTTCACAGCCAAGGGGACCTCCGCATTGAGTAAGGAGCCCAGGTAAGGGACTTTGCAATAACCCAGTGGAGTGATGTTAGTGACTGAACCAGGGTGGTAGAAAAGTGGGCAGTGAATTGTGGTTGGATTTTGGATACTATTTGAACTTACTAAACACATTTCTGCTTCAGAGCCTATGCATTGTTCCTTTGATTTAATGTTTTCTCTGTAGATACTCCCAGGGCCAACTCCCTCACCTTCTTATAAAGGCCTCTCCAGACCTCCCTATATAACGTTTCACCTTACCCCAACATATTATATTCCCTTTCCCTAATTTATTTCTCTTTCTTATTATTAGTCACTCTTTAACATTCTATATATTTTACCTACCTATAATATGTTGGTTGTACACCCCATTGGAGTGTAATCTCAATGAGGCAAGGATTTCTTTTTTCCTTTGTTTCTTACTCCATCCCAGTTGTGTGTATAATAATGCCTGGCACATAGCCAATGTTCAGTACATATTTGTGAAATGAATGGTTGAATAAATTAATTTCAAAGCATTTGTCTCTAGGTATAGCATCTAGAAATAATAAACAGATTATCACTGCCAGGTGCTCATTTCCCAGGTCTTGCTGGACTGTTTTGAGAGCTATACTAAGACATTTTCATACCAAGAAACTCTAGTGTGGCTAGAGTTGCTTGGTATGAAAAATACCAAGAAAAATCTAGCAACCTGTAATAACATTCACCATGTTAAAAGAATTCTGGAATAAAAATAGGTCCAAAGTTAAGGAGATGCTTTCTAGATAATATAATTATATATTTTTCCCTAAACACAAGAGAATGGTTCGTATATATATATATATATATATATATATATATATATATATATATATATATATATATATATCTTTGGAAATAAAGTGTCAAAACTCTTGATCTCAAAGGAAAGTAATTGCTAAATAAAATATTTCCAAACATCCATGAAATGGTGCTATTAAGTTACTTTCATGAGACCCTCTTTCTTTCTCTCCAGCAATTCAATAGAGAGTGCAGTGACAAAAGTACTGCCCTTGACCTATGGTATAGAGATTTTTTGTATTCCAAGGACTTTGTTTAATGAAGCAGAGGTTTTACTGCTTAAAAATACTAAGAACTTAGACTTGGTCCAAGTCTAAGACTTGGTCCAAAACCATTGACATGATACTTCATTGAAAAACATATCAAGGAAGAATCAAGATTTCAGTATTCACTTCCTTTTACCAAAATATCATTTGCTTGAAAAAATGTGAAAAGAACAGAGTGTGTAGAAAATATTTGGAAATTTTAAAATCATAAAATATATGATTATCAAAAAATACTAATTTCAAATTCAGTCTATTTGGGCTCACAAGGAAAATATATTTGTTCCTCACATAGTTTCTCTTTTCTATGTAGTGCACAGATAATGAGTCTCCGTTGTTTTGTTATACTCTATCATTTTCTGGGGGTTCATAAATTATACAATACTCTGCTTAATCTTCCACACCTTCTTTTGCTTCTCTCTTCTCTGTTACACATCCTGAGTATATGTCAGCCAATATCAACATTTTGATTATAAACAGAATGAAACTTCTTGAAAGCCAGTTAGCATATAGAGCAACATACTTCATAATATTTTATGTCTTTTTTTTTCTCTCAGCAAATCCATAAGCAGTATAACATTTCTTTTTGCTATTGCATGAACTTGGCATTTTTAAGCAGCCTGAGATTAGCTTTTCTATGTGTTCATGAAGCATTAAAGCTTGCTGAATGAAACAGCTCCCTCTGACCTCTGCTAGAAAAATGGAATATCTTTAAGCATGCTCTTTAATTATTATTAATGGATATTTTTCCATTTGTAATTCTTTTTCCAGATCCCTTCCCTGTGGCTCATACTGTTGGTCTTGCTTGCATGACAGCGTTAAGGAAAATTATTTGTGTCTTGGAAAATTTTTCACTTCAGTAAAATTTGAGTTCAAAATTAAATTATAATGTATTTGGTTAATTAGTAAACAGTTAATTGGCCTATAAAATACAAAATCATCAGGGCCTTGCCAACTTAGAGTTAAAATGTGATCCAGATCTATGTTTCATAGTCCTCTCTAAGAGCAGAGAGACATTAAGATTGTTGTTAAGGTATGAAGCATTTTTAAATGAAACCAACAAAATGGTTCTCTAAATATTGTGAATAAAATGATAAAAGGAGAGATGCTTAGACTGGTGAATGAATAAACAAAATATGGTATATCCATACAGTAAAAAAAAAAGAATAAGCTACTAATATATGATACAAAATTAATGAACCTCAAAAACATTATGCTAAGTGAAAGAAGCCAGACACAAAAGGTCACATATTATATGAGTCCATCTGCATTAAATCTCCAGAAAAGGCAAATCCATGACACAGAAAGTAGATTAGTGGTTGCCTGGGCTGGGCGTGGGTATGGGGATTAACTATAAAAAGGCCCCAGGATCTTACTAGTGTAAAAATTAGGTCATGGTGATAGTTGCAAGACTCAGTAAGTTTACTAAAAGTCTTTGAATTATACACTTAAAATGTATAATTTTATGCTATGTAAACTATGACTCAGTAAGATTGTTAAAAAAAGAAAAGGTCCTTACATCTGTATACTGTTAAGTACCCACAAACTGACTTTTAAGGTCATCACCCTTTCCCATGGCAATAGCATCCCAAAATGTCAACTAAAAATTACCACCAAAAAGGATAAGGCTATTAAAATATATGCAGTCAATAAGAAGTAGTAGACAATGTATCCAACCAAAACAATGCAAAGTAATAAAAAAAGAATACTGACAGTTCTCCCTGACCATTTAGTTTCAGGAACCTGTTATCCTGTTGCCTAAAAGCATACATATTATGCTCACTTATTCTATGCCAATAAATACTAGAAATAGTCCCATTAATATTTTTTCATGTTATTTCTCCAAAACCTGAGTTGAATAAATATGTATTATATCTTCAGAAACCACACTAGTCATTGCATCTCTTCTAAAATACCAGATGAATAAATAAATGTATTTTGTATATTCAAATATATAACACCAGTAAAATTTCCCTTCTGGTTTCAGATATCTTAGTGGAATTTATTGATTTCATAAAAATGAATTAGTTGAGGGAATTGTATTCAAGATTATGGACAAAGTCACATAAATATTCAAAATAAGTTTTTTTTTTTCCATTTTCACAAACATGTTTCAGCACCTGTCTTTTTAGGGAGCTACCTTTTTCATATCATTGCCCATTTGGAGCCCCTTTCTATACACATTTTAAAGTATGTGTTTTATTCAGGAGTTATCCTTATATTTTCTGTTTAGTTTCTTTGTGGAGAAATTTGAATATGAACATGAAATTTAAATGTAAACAACTGACTTGCTTTGAGTATTTCATTTGAAATTTATTTGTTTTTTTATTATGGATAATAGTTTAATAGTAATTCTTCATTTGTAATGATACCATGTACCAAGTAAGCTAACTTGTGTCCAAGGAAATTGAACTTAGTACTTTGACCTCTTAGGTACTAGTCAATAATCAACAGAGGTCCTCACATTCAGAATTCACCTTCTTGGTATCAGTGATTGAATTCCACAATATAGGAAGTATTTGGAAAATCTGTCATTTTGGTATATCATCCACCGGCCAAGAATCTCAAGTTGTAAACAGCTCAGGGCTGTTTAACATTAAAAGTAGAAAACTTCTAATATATGAACTGCCTTGGTCATAAATTTCAAAGGCCTAAAGGATTCAGGTATGCATTAGTAGGAATTTGAGTCCAGAAAACAGATAAGCCAATTAAAAGGGACCACCGTCCCCTAGTTCTAATTAAACTTTGCCACATGGAACAACAGACCGAGTATGATAGGGTCTTTTAAATTTTCAAGGGAAGCTGAGAAGTTGAATACTCAGGTGAAATTCCTCAGTTGTTAAATTTTGACAATTAATTCAAAAATGTTAAAACATTGTACATGGCAAAATTTACCTGAGGACAGGTCTCCTAGAGGCCAGCTCAATACTTCTGCCTTACAGTGCTATTTCCTTTTGCCTAAAATATCTTCCTCTCTCCTACTTAAAAATGAAAACTAACAAAACCCTAGTTTTCATTTTTCTATGAAATCTTCCATTTATATTTCTGGTACTCCTCCATTATAGAAATTATGACTTTATTAAAGTAATATTTGTGTAGAATCATTTCAGTGGCTCTCCAGTGAAAAACAACTCCTCAATGTTCTGTGAAGGCAGGGTGTCATCTGTTCTCATTTCATGCTCACGGCACAGTCACTACAGATAGTTGACAGTCAAATGTTTGAATGAATGACTGAGTGAATGAATTAATTACTTAGGTTAAAAAGATCAATTTCACACCTTAGCTCTACTACTGATTTGTTATATAATCTTAGACAATTACTTCCACTGCTGGGGCTTCAGTGTTATCATCTAGATAATGAATACACTGGTCTGGATTCTTCCTGTGGTCTTCAATAATCTATTTTAATGATATGAGATAGGGATAATAATATCAATAGTAAGTGAGTAATGTCCTTACTATGTACCAGGAACTGTGATAAGTGCCTTCAGAACAGTAACTCATTTAATATTCAAATAATATTATAAAATAGGTATTTTTGTCCCCATTTTACAGATAATAAAAAATATGCTTGGAGAAACACATTTTGTTCTCAGTCATAAAACTAAAAATGTGAAGTTTATTTTTTTGTTGTTGTTAAATCTTTTATTTTTATTTTTAGAAATGTGAAGTTTATTGTCCAATTCTTTGTTACTTCTTTATTCCTAGGGGTTTGTGAAGCATAATAACTGAAGTTCCTTTTGTTTAAGACTTTAATCACAGTAATTGATAAGCCTAGTGATTACCTGTCTGGCTCTATGTAATACTGCATTTCCCCTACTCCAAGTCTCATGGAGCCACACTACTCAAAGTGTGGTCCATGGACAAGCAGCATCACCATCACCCTGGAGCTTGCTAGAAATGCAGAATCATTACCCCCAGCCCAGACCGACTGAATCACAATCTGCGTTCAGATCCGCAGGGGATGTCCGTGCACATTAAAGTTTCAGAAGCACTGACAGAGAAAAATTGTTCCTGGTTTATCACCATAATCCTATCAATAGGGAAATAGATACCTAGGGAGTGCCTTCAAAAACGAGGTCTCCAAAAATGGAGAATAAAAGAATTTATAAAGAAGTTTCAGTGACATGATCCTGAAGCCACGAGACTGTATCTAAAGAATACTGAATATCCATTAGTGCTCATTTCTACTCTACATAGTAATGTCTCTTGATAAAACAATTCATTGGCCAAGTTTAGCCTCCAGTTGTTAGTCACTTATTTTCTTTGAGAGTTGGCACTTCTGTTTTACTGAAGGTTTTGCTTACTGTGATTTCATGCCATGGAGAGTTGTCAGTTACAATAATTGAAGTTGTATTCCCTTCAGACACTTTAATTACAGATATTACGAAAAATCAGGCTATCTGTTTTAAAAGCAAATCTTCTGGAAGTTGTCTTTTGCTTTTTTTCTGTAGGCACTTGTACATCCTACATCAATTTTAAACCATGTTAGAAGAAAAATATCTTCAGTTGAAACATTGCTAATAATTGCTGTTGTCAAGCTCAAATAGATACTTTCCTGAATGATAACAGGACAAGAAAAGGTTAGGTACCTCGCTGTAGTATTCAGTAAGTTAGAGCAACTGGTATAATGTAATCTCTAAAAAAAAAAAATCTTTTCAGTAAGCAAAATTTTGTTTCTTATTTTGAAAAAAAAATGGTTTCTCACTAGCTGAGATGGATAGAACAATAGGGTATGCATCACCTCAGTATTATGCATCACCTCAGTATTATGCATTTTCAGAAGGAACTGATTCTTCCTTTATTTTTTGTCTCTTCTGGGCTAATTAGGTGTATGAAGGAGAAACCTCTCTTGTATAACTCTGGTGGCTTTAAACATGTTCTTAGTGTTATAAAAGAACCTCTTTCTCCTGGGAATCATACTTCATGCTTATCACTGAATTCCTCCTGAAAACAGTGGAAGGGAAGAGATTCATGTAAGGGAGATCAGAGTCTTGGATAAGGTTGACCTGTTTATAAATATGTGTAGCTATACATTTCTATTCTTTCTGCTTTATCAATGAGAACTACTAAAGGATACATCAAAACTATGTTACATTGAAATTAGTAAATGGTGTCAAAACCAGTTGGACAAAATCTAGACTAAGAATAGCTCTAATTTTTGTGGATTCTAGTCAATAAAAATGACCAATAGGAATTTGCCTACAGCTGACCTTTAGAAGAATGTTAGTTATTCCTTGAGTATAGTCACTAGTGTGTGGTCAGAGCATGGGGAAGGTTATCACTAAGACATGTGACAAATGGGCAGGAATATTCCAGGGCAGGACACCAAGCTAAAAAATCAGCAAAGATGATTCAAAGCTGAGCTTATTCATCCCAAATATTTTCGCTATAATTTGATTTGCCTATTTCTGAAATCTTTGTGTGGTAAATGCTGGGAGAATAAGCTTTCCACTCTGACTCATTTTTTGAACAATGATTACCTGTTCTTCCAATCAAATACTAGTCTTTATTGGTAAGCTTTAGATGAGACTCTATTAACTTATTTGTTTACTTTATAGCTAAGTTCCTATATTTTTTCTTTTTTAGCAATATAGCTGTTTGAGTCATGAATTTTCAAAAATGATATTTTAAAATAAGCACTTGTTACATGCAAAAGTCTTCTTAGTCAGCAAGCTTAGCTGACTTTTCTGGAGAATTCTCCAGCAAATCTTCTTGATACTTGCATATTTACTGTCTTCTGATGATTATACCAAGCTGATTCTTCCTGAAGAAAAATATCATCCTTGTTTGTGTCAAAAACAGTTTTTCTTACTCTTGATAGAATGATTCTTAAACTTTTGAAAAGTTAATGCCTTTACCAACATCTTCCCTTGGCTCAGAAGAATATAGGTATGTAGAATCTAAGTATATATCATGCAATCAAAAGTTTTCCTTTCTCACCATTTATCCCTTTATGTACATACATACATATATTTGTAAGTGTGTATAGAAATAACTACACACATACATGCATACACAAATATCATCACTGTTGATTGTGTCCAGCTGGCACTCTTCACTTTCTCCATATATTTTACCTTGCTCTTTAAAATTGTTTTTATTGTGGAAACCAACCATTTAAACTTGGAGTCTCTCATTTCCAAACACTTTTGCCTTAAAATAGGATGTTTGTTTCCAAAATTTTCCACTTTCATGACACTTCTGTTGACATTCTGTGCATTCAATTTCTTTTTTTTCACACACAGAGTAGAGCGAAAAGGAATTCCAAATTTTAAGAAAATTTATAGAAATCTGATGGCTGTTTTATGAGTAGCTGCATCTAATCAACTGAGTCCACTCAGCTCTCCACAGTTTTGCTAATAAAAGCCCATCATTTGTGAATTTATAGCCATAAATGTGTTTGGATTGTTGATCTCTTGTTTAAAATAAGGAAGATGATAAAATCAGGAAGAAACACAATTGCAGGCTTCCCTGGTGGCACAGTGGTTGAGAGTCCGCCTGCCGATGCAGGGGACACGGGTTCATGCCCTGGTCCGGGAGGATCCCACATGCTGTGGAGCGGCTGGGCCCGTGAGCCATGGCTGCTGAGCCTGCGGGTCCAGAGCCTGTGCTCCACAACGGAAGAGGCCACAGCAGTGAGAGGCCCGCGTACCACCAAAAAAAAAAAAAAATGCAACTCTGTTAATCATGAGTCAGACATTTCCTGTGGCAATCATATTACCATTACTTCACAAATAAGATGTACGTATCTATGTATGCATACCTGTGGAGAAGGCCGAGGCAGGGAACTTCTCTTCATCTTGCTCTGCTTTATTTCTCACATAAGAATGAGTGTTATTCATCCATCCATTTATTAGTATTTTTGCTTCCTGTTGCATATGCACCACTGTGCTAGCTTTGTAAGGAAATACCTGAAAACTAAGCTTGAGCATGCTAATGAAATTTGATTCAATTCAGTACATCAAGTAGTACTACAGTTACCAGTTATCAAACTCTGTGCTGGCCCTGAAGTAAGATAGGTGAATAAAGCATAGGATCTTGGTCAGAGAGATCACGATATCCTATAAGAAACAATGTAAGAATCAAATGCCAACAGCAAACTATAATGCTCTGCCAGTGATGAAATTTAAATGCACACAAGAAAAGGCATCATTAATTCTTTCTAGAAGTGGAAGACAGGTAAGGGACAAAGTGAGTAGGGATTTCATGGAGAACATGAGAGTTGAAGAAGACAGAAGATGAAGGAAATTTGGCGTAGTGACATTTCAGATGTGGCAGTTTTGTACAAGAGCATACAGCTTTGAGAATTCAAAACATGCCCAGATTATTTCCAATATTCCATTAAGGCTACATAAAAGACAATGTAAAGGGGACAAAGGTAGGAGGTAAGTTTGAAAAAGGAGATAGGGAGGGGAGTGAAAAGTCTCAAATACCTTGTTAATAAATTTGTCAGGTAGAAACCAGGGATAATTTCACGTCATGTTGCCTTGTGATCTGACATTGATATACAACTTCAAGCAACAGTGGACAGTTCTGTTTAGATAGCTATAGAGTATGATCAGAAGAAACTCTAAGTGTAGAAGACACCAAAGCTAAGTTTTTAGCACTTATATTGGTAAAAATGAGTATTGAAAGCATCAAATCTGTAGGCATATCTGTAATCAAATCTGTAATCACATCACTAGTGTGATCAAAAATTTAAGGTTACCTTGGAAATCATTAATTTTGTCTTAACAGATAAAACAGGATGCTATGTTGACTCCAGACATGTTTATTTTTTCCCTGAGATATTTAGAAATTAGGTTTAAGTGTGAAGATCGCTAACACAATTGCTTATTTTTCTAATATTTCCATAAATAATTACTCTGTGCAACCAAACAATGCTGGATTGAAACATTTTATTATGAGTGATAAGTTTGTAGAAAAATCTTTGTGATATAGATATATAGCTTATGTTTCACAGAGAGTATTCCAAAGCTTTTCACTTTATTTATGAGTTGTGATCAGGGCTACTTCCTCAACATGCTAATATAATTCTAATTTTATTTAGCATTCAGATAGATAGATACAGTTTTGCTTTTCGATATTTTGAGAGTGGTAGTAAATAATTTTAACAAGGTAATAATAATAATACCTTTTAATTCTATAGGTGATACTATTGAACCTTTATTTTGTGACACGTTCTGTGGTAAGTGTGGACATTTATGTGTAGGAACTCATGTAGCCTTCAGATCAATTCAGAGGAAAGTTTTGCTATTTGTTTAATTTCACAGATAGTGGCTCAGAGATGTTTACTAAGTGGTTGAAATCACATAGTGGGTAAGTGGCAGAGTAGGGGTAAAAACCCAAGTCTGTCTGTCTGACTTTTTTTTTTTAAATCATGATACTTTTTTTTATTGAAAAGCAGTATAAAATAGCTTTAGAAATGAGAGGAAGATAATATTTTACAATGTTTTTTCTGTTACGAATATTTGTATGCTTTGTGCTAGAATTTATTTTCTATTCTTGTATTACCTGGAACATTTTATGTTGGATTTTTACATTATTGAATATCTATTAGTGTTTAACTAGAAGAGCTTAATAAACTGCTAATCGGAGAACAGTAGTCTTTCCCTTCTTTTTAGACCTTATTTCTGAACATGCCTATTTATGTACAATGATTTAATTTTCATGTTAAGAGAAGTGTCTCAACCCTACTCTAGATAGTTTGCTTTATCATTTAAATCATCCCTCATCTCACATAAAATACATCTAAGAATTATAGACTACTTCAACATTTCTGCTATATTTTTCAAAAGGATCTCATCCTTGTCCAACATGGTTTGTTTTTACCATTTGAGCCTATGTTCAGCTTAATTTAAATGTTATAAAATATATAGATTATGTTGGCATTAGCTGAGGATATTGTCATGAATGGAATAAGAATGTCTTTCTTTATAATGGTCTATTTCAAAACATTTTAAAATATAAAAAAAAAAAATCTTTCATCTTAACACCACTACTTAATTCTTAGATTCACAAATCTATAACTCTAACACAGTTTAAATTGTTGATGTTTCTTTACATATCGAAGTTTAACAGTGGGTGATTATGATAAACCAATTAACTTTTTAAATGATAATAAGGAACTATATGGACATCTGTGTCTTATATTCTAATCATTCATACTATTCTGTGAGGAACCTAAAGTTGGACAAGGCATGAGATATTTCAGAAACACTGAAACAGCTTCTTTTCTCCCTTGTTTCTTGAATATACATAAGATGACTTTGTTATTTATTAGATAAATTCAGCTCCCATAAATCTTAAAGAAGCACAAAATCATTTAAGGACAAATTTGAAATAGATGCTTAAGTGAAATTCATTACATATCTATGATATATCTATTATATTCTGTGTATTCCTAGTCACTTTAATAACCCAAAGATACTACCAGTTGTAAGAATCATAAAATACTTATCATTTTTTAAAACTTTGAACACCTGTGATTTATACATACTTTTGACTTTGTTAATAATTCATTCAGCGAGTATTTACTGAGCTCTTAATAAATACTAGGTACTGCAATAGATACTGAAAAAGAGAAGTATAAGACCCCCCCGTAAGTTTAAGTTTTATCATAAACAAATAGAAAATTGTGCCACTTGGTAATCTCATAAGAAACTGAAAAGGTTTCTTGACAGGGGATAAAGAATAAGGGGTAGTCTCCTTCACATAGAGCGATTAAGAGAAACCTCTCTGAGAAGGTGGCTTTGAAGCTGAGAAGTGAAGAAAGGGAAAAAGCCTGAAATGCAAAGATCAGGAGAATAGTTTAGGTGACATGTTAGTTATCCATCGCTGCATAACAAATGACTTCAAAGCTTATTGGCTTAAAACAACACACATTTATGACTCACGGTTTCTGCAGGTCATGAATCAAGACACAGCTTTGCTGGGTGACTCTGACCCAAAGTCTCTTAGAAGTTTGTCTTGTGCTATTGGCCTCTGCTGTGGTCTCTGAAGGCTCAAGTAGGGCAGGATTTGCTTCCAAATATAGTCACATGGATATAGTCAGAATTCAGTTTCTCATCAGTTATTGAACAGAGGACCTCAGTTTTTAATGACTTTGGACCAAAGACCTACCTCAGTGCCCTGACACATGGTCCTTCCCAAAGGGCATCTCACAACACTGCAGCTGGCTTTTCTCGGAGCAACAAGATAGAACACTCAGTCTTTTGTAACCTAATCAGAGAAGTGGCATTCCATCACTTTGCTGTATTCTATTCATTAGAAACTGATCACTAGATCCAGTCTATACTTAGGGGAGAGGATTAAACAAGGGTGTATATATCAAGAAGTAGGGATCATTGGGGGCCATTGTAGAACCTGCACACCACAGGTGGAAAGAACAGTTTGGTACCAAAAGTCTTGAGTCAGGAAATAACTTGGAATGTTCTAGAAATTATCAAGAGACCAGTATAGCTTAAAGGTGGGGGATAGAGACAAGAATATGTGGTAAGATTGGAGCAGTAAATAGAAACAAGATAATTTAGGGCTATGGAGCTGTGTAGGTCATGGCAGAAAGTTATGAGTGTGGAAGTAAGAACACCCTTCCAGAAGCTCTTCCATTTAATGAAAGGTATATATATATATATATATATTTCTTTTTTACATGAGTAAAAGAATGTTGCCTATGTCTACATTCATACTTTTGATGAACTAGGGTAGCAGTGGAACCCTGAGTCGTCACACACATGCATCCAGTGATGAGAAGCTATGAATTATGCATGTAACATTTCTCAGCCCCTCACAGTTTTCACTGGAGCTTGCATTTCAACTCTGATTGCAGACGGTCCATGAATCCACCCAAAAGCCAGATATGCTGAACAAAAGCTGCTGTTGCCTGGGACAACCCTAGCCTTTAAGCATACTAGTACATAAATTGTGTTTCTAGGAAATTTTGCACGGGGTTTTTTTAAAAAAACTTGTTCTTGCAAACCAAATGCTTCACATAATTTGAAGTTTCTTGTGATTTTTTCCAAGAATGTTGTTTGTCACACCACTACAGAGATCAATTTTAATGTATGATCGGAGCACGTGTTCGCTGAGATATTTGATTCTGTAATTTATGGTATTGTTCTTTGTATAGTCAACTTTTCTGCCGTGGAGGCAGCTTTTTAGAAAATTGTCCCACTTCTGTAAAGTGGGTGATGGAACCTAAATATTTACCACATAGATAATAAACCCTAGTGATGTATTAGATAAAAAGGTAAACTAGAGAGAAAAAAATATCAAAAAATTTAAAGAATATTCATCTTTGGAGAAAAGGAATAAAAAAGAGCAATAACCCCCCATAAGAAATATTTTAGAAATAATTCTACTTAGAATCATTATTTTGGGAAAGCTATTCTTCTTATTCTATCACCTAAGTTGTAATAATATTTTATTAAGTAAATTGATTGATGATAGAATTTTCCTTATCTATCTTTCCATGCATCCATCTATAAAGAAGATAAAGGTAGTATTTTAACTTTATCATGTGTCCAGATAAAGTTATACCACAGTTATAACTGGAAATATTATTTCATTTTAATCACAGATTTTTATTTTGTTTAATATTAGTGTTTCAGACATTAATTAGTTATTTTTATATGTCTTAGCAACCCATTAACAAAAAGCTAATTGAATAACAGGAAATATGTATCAAGTTATTCCCCTAAACCCCCTTTTTTCAGTAATTGTTTCTCCTTTTAAGAGAATGTTATCTCTCTCACAGATGGTTGAAGTGATGTATTGTGGGAAATTAAACACACTTGGCTTTTTTCCTGAATTTTCTACTTAGCAAATAAGGCCGCTCACCCCAGAAGAATTATTTAACTCTCCTCAGACATCCTCTTAATCAACAGCAGTAGGATTCACAGTTGGAAAACTCTTTTTTATAGTCCCCAAACACTATTTTACTTCCTTTTTATTTCTGTTTTAAGTATTTGTAGCATTCTAGGATAGCAAGCCATAAAGAATATTTATTTTGAAACCAAAGGTAGAATTTAGAACAGACTAACTTGTAATCATCTAAACATTTAATGGTTTTAAGAGTGTGGAGAAATGTCCCTAGAGATGGATGGATGAACTGATACAACATTTCAGGAGAACCATCTAGTAACATGTCTCAACATTTTAAATGTGCAGATTTTTGATCTCTTACTCAATTTCTGGAAAGTAATCCTTAAGAAAGGGGAAAAAATATTTATACACAAAGATAAACATAAGAATATCTATTCTAGCATTTATATTGATGAAAAATTAATCTATATGTTCATATGGAAGTTACACAATAATAATAATAGTAGATCATCTTTATTGAGTTTTTACTCTTTGTCAACAATATACTCAACTCTTTACATTTATTATATCACCTAATTCTCTCTATGTTCTAATAATATAGGTACTATAATTATCCCCATTTTTCAGATAAAAAAGCTGAGCCATAGAGATGTTAAATACTAGCTCAAAGTTATACATCCAATTAGTAGCAGATTTGAATGTATTATGAATTCATATTATGAAGTTATTAAGAAAAAGATTTGACCTTATGTACTGGCATGAAATGCTAGTTAAGGATTAAAGCAGGTAATAGAACAATATGTTTAATATCATCACATTTATGTAATAATTATTTTGCATCTGGATTATAAATAAAAGAACATCCAATCTGTCTCATGTAATTTGTGGAGTATTTATCTGTTCATTCTATTGTGTATCTCTAGTGACAACAGCCAATCCCACTCACCAGTGAAGTGGGAGACTGAATTTGACATCCAGAAAGAAGCAGGAGTGGGGGATAGACTTAGAGGCATTATTGACCATATTGGATTCCTAGTGTAGGGGAGGAAAAATTCTTCCTCTACCCTTCTAGGTTCTTGGTTGAGACCCCCCTGTAGTAGATAGATTAACAGGAGAATAAATAGAAGTTTAACAACATGTATACCTCCTGTATACACGGGATGACACCCAGGAAAATTGAGTAACTCTCCCACCAAAATGTCTCAAGCCATCACCTTAAATACAGTCTTCAGCTAAAGACAAAAGAAAGATGTTGGGGGTGGGAGGAAGGCCAGTTATGGGGGTTACCAGGAAAAGCATGGTATAAACAAGGGTTTGGTTGTCATGCAGATTTAAGTTGTAGCCTTCTCCATTGATGAGAGTTTCTAGAGATTTAGTCACCCTCCTCTTCCTGGTACAGAGAGGGCCACCCTTACACATAGAGATTTCCCTTATGAATGTAGATGTCTCTTACAAAAGAGTAACTTCTATTTGGTTTTCAGAGCTTCTCCTGTGTCTGCAGCCTCTCAAATATAATCAGCCCAAAGTAATCTTTATGCCAAAGAGTCATATTTTAAGGTGGCAAACTCTGCTCCCCTTCACTAGCTACACCCCTGCCTTTCCCAACTATTTCAATCTGTGAAGCCAGACTTTTTTCCTAAGCTATTTTAACCTGGATCTCTTTCATTTGAAATAGTACTGCTTTTTGCTGTTCCAAAAGTCATTATTTGAGCTAGAGACATTCAAGTTTACTCCATTGTGTGTTTGTTTTCATTGTATGTAGGCATTTTTTTCTTTTCTTTTGTTTATTCTCTTTTTATTCTCTACTATCATTTTACATATGTGAATTTTAAACATTTTTATTGTAATTGGACTAATAATGACACCCCAAAAATAATTCTTATCTAAGTTTCATCTCTGCCTCACTTATTCACAGTTAGCTGGCCAAAAAACTATAAATGGGTCCAGAAAGGGACATAGTGATGCTTATGGATGACTTATGAAATTTATTTGTTCCATTATTAGTTTGTTGACCTGTGACTGCCAATCATAGACAATACCAGCAGTTTCAACATTGTTTCAATTGTGATCCCTACTGGCCAAGAGTATTTTTGTTAGATTTTATTTGTAAGTGATTTGTAATGAGAAGATAAAAGGTCTTTAACCAATATTTTAATATAAAACAGTCTTGTAATATCGAATACACTTTCTCAGACTGCATTTCCACATGCACAGACATATACACATATACACTACATATGCCTACGTACACATGCACACATATTCTTTTGCCTCCCACACCCAAGTCATTTTCCTCCTAAGCAAAACATTGGTTGGATGTCACACCAGGTACATTATGGGTTTGCCAGCACCACCTGGAGACCATTAGATCTTATTTAAGTACATCAAAGTTTCAATTCTTACTAAGTAACTCAAGTAGTCCTTACTAATCAGATTTCCAGAATACTTTTGGGAGCTCAAAACTCCATAATTTCTACTTTATAAGATGACTATTGGGGGGGGGTATCTAATTTGTGAAATATTGACTTGTTTACTAAAATAAAAATGAAAGAAACAGCAATAGTTAGAAAAAGAATACTGCTCCACACCCTCTAAAATTAATACACAACACAGCCTCAGTGGACATACAGAAGATAGCTGTGCTCCAGTCATCTGGGGCATTTTTCTCTACCACTTTAGGTATAAATTGCCTTGTTATCAAGGAAAAAATAAACAAACAAACAACAACAATAGCAACAACAACCAAAGAACAACCCAGCAATGTCTAAGAGAAAAAGAAAGATGCATCACACTCCCCAGTAAGTTATTAACAAGGAAGATAAATCAATATGTTTTTCAGGCCCTACTGTAGCATTTATAAATTGCTCTCAGTCCTTAAGAAAAATAAAACAATAATCCAGTTTTTAGACTGTGAAAAATTATATTTAAATATATTTCTCAAGATCTCTAGACAGATTTGTTTCTGCCTTTCAGGTGGTACAAAGTAATCATTGCCAAAATCCCATTTTCTTTGGTTATTTCCTTTGAACAATTTACCATATTTTGCACTTATCCTCTAAACACCTGTGTTTTTAATTTGCTTAAAAAACATTCTTATTAAATACTCTTAAAATTTTGTTAGAAAAAAATTTCCTTTTTTTTTTTTTTTTTTTTTTGTGGTACGTGGGCCTCTCACTGTTGTGGCCCCTCCCGTTGCGGAGCGCAGGCTCCGGACGCACAGGCTCAGCGGCCATGGCTCACGGGCCCAGCCGCTCCGCGGCATGTGGGATCTTCCCAGACCGGGGCACGAACCCGCGTCCCCTGCATCGGCAGGCGGATTCTCAACCACTGCGCCACCAGGGAAGCCCAAAAATTTCCTTTTGATATTTACTAATTTGGTATTTTAACTGAAGATGGTCTCTCATGTGTCCCCTGGATTCATTTGTATATTCACTGATTTTTCTAAGTATTTATTTAGATCCTTTCTTTGCCACACCTTGTGCTATGCACTGCTGAGTGAACAATTGAGAAGTTAAGCTGGGAGGAGCTTTTTGCATCAGGTTGAACTTATGCTTTGTTGGAGAAAATTAATACTTAAGATAATAATTCCACTAGAGATTGATAAGGGCTATAATATTGTGATCTTAATGCTTCAAGAAAATGCATAGGAAATCAAATATGGGCAGCTTAGGGAAACTGACTAAAGAGAGAGCGTCTGATGTGGTTCTTGGTGGATGAGCAGGAGCTTTCTAAGAAGAGAAGTTGTGCCACTCTCACCACAGGGCCTTTGCACACGCTATTTCATCTACCTGGACATCCATTCCCTTCCATTTACTCTCTTCTGTCCTTTACCTTATAAGGTATGACTCATCCTTTACTTATCAGCATTATCATTACTTTCTCAGGGAGGCCTCTCTGGATCTGCAAATTGAATTAGTTTTCCATTCAAAGAAGAATTTTTACAGAGGTACATTCCTTTTCTTTCTTTTTTTTTTTTTTCGTTTCCCAGTACAGTGCTTTATTACCCAAATAAACTTGAGACCAGACCACCACTTAACTGCAAAGAAAAATCAACAAAGACATTAGATAGTCATTAATCATCCTAAATAAACAGTACTTTTTAAGTGTCTGACACTGTTGGCACAGATTCTGTCCTTAGAAATATGCCTCAGAGTTCTGTCATAGACCTACATTACTTAATTCAATGCCTGACTACTCTAGGATTTAATATGAGAACAGTACATTCCTTTTCTTTTTATAGTCTTCTTAGTTTGTAATTATATTGACATATGTGTGATTATTTCATTAAATTCTTCTTTATCTGCAATGTAAACTCCATGAGAGCAGAGGCTCACTTTTGTATCTGAAGCATCTGGCAGAGACCCTGGCATAGAGTAAGTGTTCAATAAACATTAGTTAAATGAGTAACTGAATGAAATTTGCTATGGTTGAGACTCCTCATTCATCAAATGGATGAATGGATTTATAACTACCATATCTCTGATACATTATGAAATGTGAGATGCTTAAAAGTATGATTGCATTTTATAAACATAATGCATTGTTGTCACTACTGTCCAATATCAACTCGATATTCAACTCAATTTTGTCCAGCTTTTAGAATTCACTAGTGTGACGAATCTATTTATTTTATGTTCATGTCTCTTTAGGCTTGGTAAATTAAGATTACTGGCCCTCTTAGTTGAGGTTTATATATTTAGGATTTCTTTATGATATTTTTAATAAACCTACTTCTTTATTATCATCAGAGGACACAAAGGTAAATCATGGCTCAGGGAAAATGTACTAGGATTTCTGGTAAATGTGAAAATTCACAGTATTATTGGTACTATTTCTTCATTTTTCTCTCGAATATCAAAAAATATCATCTACTTTGCTCTCACACAATTATTGAAAATAAGTTAACACTACCTTTTATGTTCCTGGTCATTTTCAAATTTGATTTAATATCTCTACATTTCTTCAATAAATCATTATTGAGTGTTTACCACATGCAAGACAATGTTCAGTGCATGTGGTAGATTATATTACACTTTATATAATCACAGTTTAAAACATCTTAAAACTACTTAAGTGGGAATTTCTATCACTTTTACATAGCACAGGTAGAGAATGCTTTTCCCTGTGAACATATAATTAACCTAGTTTATGTTACTGCTAGCACTTTATCTCCTTTGTCATATTATCATCAATTCAGAACCCAGATATATTTACCTACTTCTTTCTCCTTTAAATCTTTTTTCCTCTTTCTCACAATAAGAAAACCAGCTTTCAGTTCAGACATTTCTAACTATCCTCATTTACATTTCAGAACTAGAATATTCTGCCTTCACACATTTAGGGATTTTTCACCAGTCTGACAGTTTTTAATTTGATCTTGTTTTGCAGGTCATGAATTCAATTTCTAAATGCTTTACCATTTTTCGTTTTCTCAAATAGAATAATGTTCCATCCATCAATTGTTATCTCCTTATCTTCAGTTGTTTTTTTTTTCATTTCCCCTGAATCAAGGTCAATGTTTATAAAATCTGCTTTTTACTAATTATATCTGATATCGTTTGATAATATCAGTGGTACTTAAATAGCATATAAATTCATCTCCAAGTGAATCCACCCTGGTGAATTGGACGGTATTAGAGATTACATTTACAATAATAAACAAGTCATGTGCATTATTTTCAATGAAATTTTTTTAAAAAGAAATTATTCAAACACTATAACTGCTCTGTGAGCTGGTCAAATATGTTCTCTCTGGCACTTACCAGAGAAAAAAGATCTGATCACCTTTTAAAATACTGTGTGCAAATTTTACTAATTATGTGCCTCAGACTAAAATGTGCTGAATACTGCTTCTTTGGAACAGTTTCTGCTTTGTTATCCAGAAACCTGAATTTTAAAGAGAAATAAAGTATAGCTTAAAAGCATGTCAATTAAGCTAGCATAAATTTTATTGGAAGACCTCACCTCACTTTATAAAAAAAAAAAAATCAACTGGTATTGATGAAAATAGATATAATGGGTAAACACTATCATACAGTGAGAAAAACCTAGTTTTCTTCCCCAAGGCATCCAGGGAGGCTCATCAGGGATTAAGGTCCATATTCCGCTGGGCTTTTATATGCTGAGAAAATAAAAAAATGCAAATGGCAAGATGTCCTTGACTGTGTAAGAGTTCCATCAAGCATAATGAATTTGAAGATACCAAAGAAAAAGTATGATATTAATAATAAAAGGACATGCCTCCATGTTTTATATATATATTTTATTTATTTATTTATTTATTTATTTATTTATTTATGGCTGTGTTGGGTCTTCGTTTCTGTGCGAGGGCTTTCTCTAGTTGTGGCAAGCGGGGGCCACTCTTCATCGTGGTGCACGGGCCTCTCACTATCGCAGCCTCTCTTGTTGCGGAGCACAAGCTCCAGACACACAGGCTCAGTAGTTGTGGCTCACGGACCCACTTGCTCCGCGGCACGTGGGATCTTCCCAGACCAGGGCTCGAACCCGTGTCCCCTGCATTGGCAGGCTGATTCTCAACCACTGCGCCACCAGGGAAGCCCCATGTTTTATGTTTTAATGGGAGAGTCTGGTACTAGTTAGCAGAACTGATAACCAAACCTAGTAGACATTAAATAGTGCTTAAAATGTATTGTCTCGTGCCTTCCTCTTTCTTTCAGACAACTCCCAATTTTAAATTCAACGGGCTATGTAATCAGATGACAATATTATTGCTCTTTGAAGACCATAATTTGCTTAGAATTAAAACCACAGTTGTTCTGTATGTCTCAGTGGACTCAGTGACATACTAGCCTCTCATTCTCAGACGAAAGCTTGGCTGGAGGGCTGCTCATTTGGTTTCAAACCAGAAATGTGGCTGTGACCTAAGACCTACTTTCTTTGGTTGCATAGCTCATGGTTTTTGTATTCCTATATAAACTCAAGAGCTACCTTGTGGTCTGTCTCTGTGAACACAGGTGAGAGTGCATGGCCAGGTTGAATGCAAGGGAGCAACATTTAAATAATACATCCTACTCACAGCATGATGTTCTTCTCTCTAGTCCTTGGGTTTGGCAGCAAGGAAAGGAAGATTTAAACTGAAGTTGAGAACAAAAGTTAGAAGCATCTGACAATCCAGTAGGGTGTGGTTGAGAAAAGCGTTGATTTAGAAGTGGAAAGACCTAGTTTTCTCTCTGGTTCTGATATTGACTGGCTCGTTGGCCTGAAATAATATACTAAACATTTCAGAATTCTCATTCCTCATTCAAGTGAAAGGCTATGAATTTTCTCCTGTTATCCACATGTGGATTTCTGTATCAAATGAAAATCCACATTTGAATCATCTTATTTAGAACTGCAAGTGTTCATCAAAATTGGAACCATTGTAGTAAAATGATTACAGAAAAGGAGCCATGTAAAACTGGATTGCAATCTTGCTGTGGCCCCTGAGGTAAGACAGGCATGGAATCGGATCTACCTCTGACTGCTTTTCTAACTGTAACTTGTAGAAAGCCTCAGGTATCTCATCTATAAATTGGAGTTTGAATGGTATCTATTTCTGAAGAATGTTGGGCGGGTTAAATAACAGAGGGAACGGAAGCCACTTACCAAACGGTAGGGCACATAGAGTGTACAGTAAACAGATGCTGTTTCTACTGTTACTGTAGTTATTAAAATTATTAAAGGATTTCACCTCGTTTACTCCCAGGCACATTTCTCTCATTTGCTGTATGCCTGGCCCAGAGCACTGCAACTTGACTACCAGCAAAACAAGTGTGAGAGCTGGGACATCTAGTGCTCAGGAAACCTGGGCCTTGACAGGATGTGTCTCTCAAACCATTCAATGGGAAAAAAGAGTGAAAGCAAGAAAGCATTATTATTAACAGGGACCCGCAAACTGCAACCTGTGGGCCAAATTCTACCCACCCTCGGCCATCTTTTTTGGAAATAAAATTCTATGGGAGTGCAGCACATTCCTTCAATTATGTCTAGTCTCTGGCCACCTTCAGGCTACAACTGCAGAGTTGAATAGTTGCATCAGAGACCCTGTCACCCACAAAACTGAAAGTATTTGCAATCAGAATCTTCACAGTTTGCTGACCCCTGAATCGTTCAGGGGACAATTTGGGAGGACACAGCACAGGAAGTCAAGGGACAGGTATTGGATAAAATAGCAAACACCAAGGAAATCTGTCAGAAAACCAAAATGCATATAACCAACATTAAGATTTTGAAACTGATTTTTAAGCAGAAAGTCTCAAAAAATCCTAGTATCACATGACTGGCCCTCCTGCAAGCCTGGCACAGGATAAAGGGGCTATGAGCACCTGAAGGGCAGGGAGACATGGACATAAAGAAAAACATTGTGGGCTAGTGGTGGTCTGCTAGTCACAGACATCCATGATGCCTCTCTGAAAACAAGTCCAAAACTCAACATGCAAAAATCTTAGAGGAGTTATAAATATGTGAATAGGTTATAAACCTGTTCATAGGTTATAAAGGAGAGTTCTGTCCCCTGAGAGTTAAAGGAAGTTTTATAATGCTTAATTGCACCTCATTCTTGGCTACAGTCTATGGTGACACATATTTAGTATTTCATAAATGAGCTTTTAATTTTTCTTTTGTTCTTTTCTGTCACAAATGCACATAGTTGACCAGCTAAGTATTCTCTACTCTTGGCATAAACTAATGATCGCCATCTTTCTCTTAATTGTGCCACAACTATGAGGCCTATCATATTATCACTTTTAAGGGCCAGATTACAATAAAGCATCCAAATCATTACACAGATATTTTTGTACAAACACAAATGGTGATAATGTTGAAACTGTACCAGTGCCTTGCACATTGGGGCATCTGTGAGATTGCCTGAAGTGTTAGTTGTCAATTGATGTGCGGAAGAACGAATTTATGGTACATAAGTATCAAGGAGTGTTAGCGTGTAATGAATGAAAATGTTTGTTTTTCAGAATTAAAATACATTTTTAAAAGTTGAGGGGCACCTGTACAATAGTTTTATTTGCCTATTTTCAGATATTTGAAAGAATGGTGAATGCAAGCTAATAAGATATAACGGATAATCATTCTTAACAATGTAACTGTTATATATTAGGGAAGGTCTTTCCTAGTTGTGGGCACAGAGACATGGGTGGCTACCGGGGGGACACGTTTTTGAAGCCATCTAATTTTCATGGTTCTTCAGAAACTTTCTCACTGGAAACTTTTTCTTCTGGGAGAGTGAGCCACTAAAGACATTAGGCTTGCATCTTTATTTTTGCCTTTCTGAAATTGATTTATTTAACCGTATATTCTAATTATCTTATTTTTATTTTTAGAGGTATGCCTAATTGTTCCTATCTCAAATAACAAATTATTTTAGAAATACCTGTTGTTTCTGAAACTTTCTGTTATTGTGACATTGGTCAGGGGTTGGAGGGATACACCATAACTTCCTTTAAATTTATTTTCCTTAAATCCATTAGCAAAACTCCAATTCTGACATTTTTATCAAGCTTTATCAGAGCTTATGGATGGAATTTGTACAATCTGCTTATTAGATTGATTATTTATATCAGGAATTGACATAAATGCTGGTTTCTGGAGTCCGCTGTGAGCTTGTTAAGGTCTTGTAAAGAGTTTTGGAGACCAAAAAGGGTAAAATAGTTTTTAAAAAGCCTCATCCATCCATTATCACTAGATAACATGCAATGGGAAAGTAGAAAAAGAATGCCAAGAATCAGACCCACAGGAACAATTGTGGAATGACTGTTTCCCCACCTCCAGAATCAAAAGGCACCTTGGAATCATCTCTGAACATCATTGGGCTGGTACCCAATACTGTCAACCTGCAGTTAGGTACAGCTGCAGAATCTTCTCAAGAACTTTTGTGTCAACAGATTTTTCTTTGGAAGAAAATAAAACAAATATGATTATATCCATTAAAGGCTACACTTATTTTCTGAACCAATTCCATGAGAAATTCTAGCTATGAAGGCCTCAGGCAAGTTCACTCTAATAAGGCATGTGAGTGGACTGAGCCCCATGTGATATGCAGAAACAAGTCTGACTGTTCAAATGTTCATAACCATTAAAATGATCACTGTGAGACATCATCTAGCATGAGACGGCATACAGGAGGCAGAGAGAGGGCTAATTATAAACTGAGTTTAATTAAATCTCTAGAGCTAAACTGAATGAAAAAGGGAAGAAAGATTCTTTCACAGTTTAACTAGAATTTGACCTCCATCGTAGACCCATGGTTTCAGGTGTGATTGCCCCACTTTATTAGGTAGAAAAAAACTCAGGAGCAGAGAGGCCAAGGGGCTGGCCCCATATTAAACAGCCAGGAAGAGGAAAAGTTAGATTCTGAGCCCTGATTTGTCTGTCTCTACAGATAATTTCTCTCATTAGATCATCCTGGAGCTGTGGGATAGGAAGAGGTAGGAGAGCAGCCTGGGGAGCCCGGCTGTCTGGGTTTGAATCCCACCTTCTCTCATATAAGTTAGTGACTCTAGGCAAGTTACTTAGCTTCTCTGTGCTTCAACTTCATCATCTGTAAAATGGGAAAAATAATAAATACTGGTGTTAGAATTAAATTCGTGTATATGAATAACCTGGCTACCACATTACTCAAGGCTGTGCTGTTATCCTTATACCCTTTTTCCTTCCCAGTTCTTTCCCTTTTTTTCTCAGAAAGAAAAGTATTTAAAAGGAAAATTCTTTGCATAAATTTCCTGAATAATCAAAATGTTCAGTCTTTACTTGGCTTATGGAAATAGAAATACACACACACACACACACACACACACATATATATACATATGTGTGTTTGTATCAATTTATAAGATCAAGAATTAATTTTAGAAATAGTAACTCCACTAAGACTATGCTACATTTTCTTTCCCCAGATTAATGCAAAATCTACATTAGAATGGCTTTCAATGTTTGAAGAAATGAAACTATTCAGAAGTTTACATAGGGAAGCAATCTGCTTGGATTGAATAAGGTAATACATAAGTATGTAAAACCCTCTCTCTGTAAATGCTGCTTTTAATTAGGGATGGAGCTCTGAAAGAAATCCTAGTTATTATACCCATGAATTGAACTCAGGCAACTATTTTAATTGGAACAGAAAGAACCAAAATGCAGAAGATTTTTCAAGGGAGTGAAAAAAAAAAAAACTAAACCTAGTTCATAGAAAACAACATTTTGTGTTTTTTCCTTCACTCCAGCACAGAGATTGGAATAATCCCCTTGTCAGAGGAGATGGATGGCATACATTCAGGATTCTGCAGGGCATTAAGTAGTTGTTGCCACATCAAACAACTCTCTCCTGTTATTAATACCTAATAAAATCAACATTCTTCTCATTTCCTTAGCTGGAGAATATATGTATTATCAAGGGTTTTCTTTTCCGCAACTTTTCTCAATTTTAACACATTAGCCAAAGAAACCTTGACTTTTTGTCTTTTTCCTCCCTTTGGCCATTTTCTTGAGGGAAAGTACATGTTTCTGTCAGTCACCCCAGAGTGGATTTATCTGATAGAAGCAGCCTGTGTTTTTAATGATAGCCAACATCTGGATGAAAAGGAAAAGGAACAGTGGGACGGGGCAAATGATAAGTCTGCAGAAGGATGTACTAAAGGTGACTTCAACTCCACTGAGTTCCCTTCTCGCCCCCCTCCCCTGACACACACAGGCCCACACACACTTGATAAGACTGCAGAGCCGATCGCATCAACCCTCCTCTTGATCGGGCTCCCCCACTGCAGAGGGCAGCGGGTGGGGAGGGTAACTAGCATGTGTCAAGAATAGAGCCATGGGCTTCCTACGTGTCGAAAGATGTGGTCGAATAACCATTAAGCCAGCTGCGCAGTCCTGTGTCACTTGGCAATATCTGGGGCCAGGAGAGTTACACCCGCCTCAGTAAGCACATAAGGAATGAAGTGAAAACACCTTTGAGATGGTTTTGAGGTCAACGAAGCCCAAAACAGTAGTAGCAGTGACAGCAGCAGCAGCAGCTGTCGTCGTCGCAGTAGTAATAGCGGTTGTAGTGGTAACAGCAGCGATGAGCACCGTGATAATGGTGCTGGTGGTGGCGGTAGAGGTTGTAGAAGTAGCGCATTTTTACTGAGTGCGTAACATATGGCAGGCATCGTTCCAAGTGCCTTACATGAGTTCTCATTGAATCCTTGTAACGGTCTGATAGAAAGGGCCTATTATTACTCACATTTTACAGAGAAGAAACTGAGGTAAAGAGAAAGTAATAATCTGCTTAAGGTCACATAGCTAGTCCATATTTGAGGAGGGATTCAAATATAAGTCGCTCTTACACAGGAAGTGAAATTCCTTTTCCTGGTTCATCGTGTCTTGTATATGGGGTTGTGTAAATTTTGTTAGTTTTGTGAAAAGCCTGGGGAATTGAGATCCCTCATCACTAAGTCTGTCTGACTTCAGATTTCATTTGTAACCACCATACAATGTAATCCTCCTTACGATGGAGTGTTTCGGAGTAACGGAATATTTCGGAGTATCGGAATGTTTCGGAGTATCGTGTGAGAAGAAGATACGTTGGAGGGAAGGTGGCAAGATCTGTGTCTGTTCAGTGTTAGGCATTTGCATGGCCTGTGCTTCCGGGCTTGCTCAGAAGCAGGACACCAAGTTAAACTGGCCCTACTGTTCTTAGCTCTGAGGGTCTAGCTTCATGGTTCTTGCCTTTTTTTCATTTCACATATTCACTAAGCAAATTTCTGATCTTTATTTAAGTGGGCCCCTCCTTGAGAAAGAACATGCTGACCAGCTTTTTTGAATATTGGTCCTCATAACCATTATCTTTTCCATTATCCATTATTTAATTGACTTTCTGGCTCCAATTAATTTGGGGTTTGGTGTATCTTGAGACAGTTCGTTTTGCATCTCCCAGGAATTAATCACCTCTGGATATACTGATGATTAAAAACATAGATCTACAGAAGCAATGTAGACATTGGACGTGTCTTTAATATCATATTTGTAACATGGCAGTTATCACCTCATCTGTTAAATGCTCTTTCATACGTTACATTTATTTGGGTGATCTTTTTATTAATGTCTGTCTCACACTAAGCTATTAGCAGCAAGAAAGCGTGGACCATGTCTTTCTTTATTCATCAGTGAGTCCCCACCATCTGTCATTGGACCTGGCACATTGTAGGTTCTTGATAAACATTTGTTGAATGATTGAAGGCATTTGTCTGATCCTCACCAGAAATCTTTAGTATAGGTAAAGAAGATGACCTTATCCCCATTTTAAAGAGGAGCAAACCAGGGCAGAGGAAAGTTAAGTAACTTGATCATGTTACAGTGTAAGTGGTGAGTTACTAAATCCACAGTGTTTTCATTTTTAGTTATTTACTTTTTTGCACTATAATAAATAACTGTTAATATTGTATGAGTTCTCAAGCTTATGCAATTTCAGGGGCTCTCTTTACCAAACAGAACAACCCTGCAAGTACAAAATCAGGAACAGAGTTTGAGGGGGATTGTTAAGTACATGGCCCTGAAACTTAAGCTTCACTTGTTTCACGTTTTATCTGTTTCTCATTATGCTAGGCTTTCTTTTGTTCTAATAATCAGTTGTTAAGACCTCTGCCAGACTCTTAAGGGAAATGTTGTAATTTTTTTTCTCATAGAATTCTTACATGGATTCCCTTCTTGGAATATTGGTGTTTCTTTTGTTCTGACTCACCTCCAAGGTTCTCAGTGCCTGGGGCCTTTCATGTGGCTCCTCTAAGTAACTTCAGTGATGAGTCTGATTTCAACATGTGGAAAATGGAGCATGAGAGTAGGAAGAGGGACTCTACATGAGTAGAATCATGTCGATGAAGGTCCATGGAGAGTAGAGCTTAAAACTTGCACAGAGAACCATGAAGCAGAGAGGTTGATGTTGGGGGTTGCAGGATGCCTAGAGAAGAATAATACAGGATGGTGTGGGAGGGTGGGTTTGGTCTTCATTATAGATAGCCTTAAGGACTGATGAAAATGTCTTGGGCTTTAGACAACAGGCCCTGGGAAGTAATAGATTTTTGAGTGAGGTGATGACATGATAAAAATTATCTGTATCAAGTAGACAAACCTGAAAGTATTGCTAAGATGTTATATGTTAGCTCTACATTTCAATCATGGAACCAAGGAAAGAGAATATCTTGGAACATCAAAAACACTGTCTTTATTACTCCACTGGGAGTAATCATACGGAAATTATCAGCCATAAATCTTGCCCCTTGCACAGCTATGTATGTACAGTGTCCCTTCTACCTCGCCTGAATCTCTTTCTCAGCCTCTTCGGCTTTTCCTCACTGAGTTCCCTAGACCTCTGTCCTAAATCATCTTTCCTTTGGCTATGCTCTCATCTAGCTCATTGCTTTCAATTTCATCCATGGGTTGGTGACTCCTCGTATCCGTATCTCCAGCCCTGATCTTTAACTTAAGCTCTAGACTCATTTAACCAAGAACCCCACCCACACGTCTGGCAGGATTTTCAAAGTCAACATATCTAAATAAGAACTACAGATGGGTCTCCATGTGTCCCCTCTGCTCCCAACCTGTATATCTCCCAGTTCCCTGTCAGAGAAGATACTACTTCCATGGGTTTCCTTCTTCCCTCAGTTCACTCTCGTTACAGGGGTTGCCACTTGCTTTCCCTTTCCGTCCAGATCTTTGCATGGTATCTTCCACTCTGTCATTTCATATACCCAGAGAGGCTTTCCTACCAGCCTGAGTTTACCTCTCGTTCTCCCCTGAGTCATTTTCTCCCATCATTTTGTCTTTCTGTGTTGTTCATGGCACTTATTGTATTCTATTTGGAATTATTTGCTTGATGGCTAATCAATATGTTTTTATGTGCTATATCCTGACTCTCCCTGCCAGAATATAAACTCCTGAAGACACACCGTCTTACTTATTCCTGTATCTCTCTTAAAAAAAAAAAAAAAAAAAAAAGACCTGGCCTTAAGGAGGCATTCAATTAAAAAATCTTTATAAATGAATAAAATGCATCAATGAATGACTGAATAAATGCATAAACATACATTCTTAGCTGCACCCATGATATCCTCATTTCGTAACAAAACTGTCAATACCAGGCCACTTTCCCTTGACCACATTACTGGCCCCATTCTCATCACATCTGTTGGGAAGGCAACAGTGCTCTTCTGAGGCTGAAATGCACGCTGCCACAGCCTTCCCTGTATTGCTAAAGGCTAAGCTGTTAAGTCATATGGGTTTTTTTTTGTTTGTTTTTTTGTTTTTTTTGCGGTACGCGGGCCCCTCACCACCGCGGCCCCTCCCATTGCAGAGCACAGGCTCCAGACGTGCAGGCCCAGCGGCCATGGCTCATGGGCCCAGCCGCTCCGCGGCACGTGGGATCTTCCTGGACCAGGGCACGAACCCGCGCCCCCCGCATCGGCAGGCGGACTCCCAACCACTGTGCCACCAGGGAAGCCCAAGTCATACGTTTTTACCAAACCATACTTTTGTACTCTTTTCTTTTTAAACTTCAAGTTCCCTACTTCTAATGAAAATCAAAGATGACAAGATGGAGATACTAAGTAGCTTTAGCTCAGAGAAGAGAAGGAGGATGGGAGACATATGTTGGAGAGACTTACCGGGACACGGAGGGTAACAGAATGAAGAGAGTTCTTGGAAAGCCAACACGTGAGAGGTGAAAAAAAGTGATCTTAGGACAGAGCCTTGTGCAATATCCCTTTTCATGAGGTAGGAGAACAAAGAATAGCTAGAGAAGGGAGATTTCAAAGCATAGAGGAAGAATCCCACGTGTTCAGTGCTGCACCCAGGAAATGTTTTCCAGAAGTAGAGGCTATTCAAACTGTAAAAGTCTGCACAAAGTCTGACAAGAAATTTGTCAGAAAAAATTTGGGCTTCAAGATTTAGGAAGACCTAAGAGGCCCATTTCCAGGGATGGTAGGGAAGGCAAATTGAGAATAAAAATAAAGCAACAAAATATCTTTTGTTTATAATGTGTTCTAAGGTTCCCTTTAACGTGCCTTTTAAAAAATGGTTATATGAGGTATCAGACTAGAAATTCTAGGATCTTAGTTATTTGTGGAAGGAAGGAAGGGAGGGAGGGAGGGAGGGAGGAAGGAAGGAAAAATATCAAAGACATTTTGGAAGAACTTGAGGAAAAGGCCCAGGAATTATAACACTGGCTAGAGTGTGCATTGCTACCTCTTTTAGTAGGATTTTCTGTGAGCCATGCAAGTCCTCCTCCCAATTATCAAAGTCAAGCTTGTGAAAGTGATCAACATAAATTTGGGGAAGGCAGAAGTATCAGCTGATGCTCACATTAAAACTAATACTTTCTCAAAATTTGTTCAGAGTCTACTTTGTGCCTGTATTTCTAGCTCCAGCAATTAGTTGTTTTATTTGCAAATAAAGCACTTTCTACAAAGCACATTTCCATCTACATAACAAAGCTCAATAAAGTGTTTTATTCCCTGATGGCCACTATTACAGTTCTATTTTTTAATCAGCAGATGTTCACTTATTTCTAACTAGGTATAAACATGGCATTGAATGATATCATTGTGGTTCATAGATGTGTGCCATACTAATCTGAGGTTTAACACCCTTTCCTTTTCTCTTCTGAGAAGTAAACAGCATGCAAAGTACTGAAGTGCAAAACATTTTAAGGTGGATACATTAGTTTGCATAGTGGATTAAAACTTAGAAAAGAAAAAGTGAAACTCACAACCCTGCCATGAGAAATCTGCTCATTGTTGAGATGCCTACAAGGGACTTGCCATTTCTGTAACTCTTTGCTTCTTTGAAAATATGGATATGGTCTAGTGACTTGAAAAGGGAAAAATTCTATAATGTCTATAGGAAAATCAAACACAAAATTTAGGATAAAAACATCAAAGAAAACAGATGTCTGCTTTTATCTCTTGTTACAAGAAAACACTTCAAAGAAAATCAAACTACTCTCTTTTCACTTCATTGCATAAGATTTCCATGGATAACTCTTACATTCATTCCAGCCATGTTTGGATATGATACAATATATTTGATGGACATTTCATTCATAAAACCTCCTCTCTCAGTGCATGTTACAGAATTAGCTTCTTTGGATATTAGAGTATTTATCTTATCCTGCTGGCTTGTTCATGTTTTCACAAATGACCTATGTCACACAAATGTTTTGCACATATTTCTCCCAAGTGGATATATTTCTGGATAAATTGATTCCTAGACAAAGAAGCTACAACAAAACAAGATCACATCTCTATCTCAAATATGTATTCTTCCCCTCCTTTTTAATTCAGTCTACACAAATATAGGACCTTCTACTTAGCCATATAGAATGCAGTATTTATAAAAATAAGGCATTGGGAACTTCCCTGGTGGCACAGTGGTTGAGAGTCCGCCTGCCGATGCAGGGGACACGGGTTCGTGCCCCGGTCCGGGAAGATCCCACATGCCGCAGAGTGGCTGGGCCCGTGATCCATGGCCGCTGAGCCTGCGCGTCCAGAGCCTTTGCTCCGCAACGGGAGAGGCCAGTACAGTGAGAGGCCCGCGTACCACAAAAAATAAAAATAAATAAAAAATAAAAATAAGGCATTGATTCAATTAGCATAGCATGCTTACTAGCATCAGCTTGGAAACTTCTCTTCTAGACTGATTATCTGAGATTGTGGCAGTGATTTTAAAGGTATTACCATTTAGATCTGTGTTTCTTTTTTTTTTTTTAAGTATTTATTTTATTTATTTATGTGGTTGTGCCAGGTCTTAGTTGTGGCATTTGAACTCTTAGCTGTGGCATGCATGTGGGATCTAGTTCTCTGACCAGGGATCGAACCCGGGCCCCCTACATTGGGAGCTCAGAGTCTTAACCACTGGACCACCAGGGAAGTCCCAGATCTGTGTTTCTTAAAGTTGAGTATATTTAATTAGTATTTAGTAAAATCCTGTATATTCCCGGGCACTATTCTGAGTGTCTTACAATTGTTAACTCATTTAACCTTCATAACCTTCAGTCCTACGAGGTAGGTTCCATTAACGTTCCCATTTTACAGGTAAGGAAAGTGACACCTAGATCTAAATAATGTATGCATGGTAAATGGTTGTATTGAGTACAGGAACCCAGGCAGACTGACTCCAGAATGTATAACGACTATGCTACTCGTAAGAAAATCTGGGGATGCTAGTCTAAACCCAGATCCCAGAAACTTATCACCCACATTATTCTATTTGGCTAAGGTCCCAGAATTTGTATGACTTCGTGCATTTGTTGGCTTGCTTAACAAGCACCTTCAATGTTACTATCCTGATACAGCTGTATCATATATTTCTTTCTTTTTTTTTTTTTTTTTTTTTTTTTTTTGCGGTACGCCAGCCTCTCACTGTTGTGACCTCTCCCGTTGCGGAGCACAGGCCCTAGACGCGCAGGCTCAGCGGCCATGGCTCACGGGCCCAGCTGCTCTGCGGCATATGGGATCTTCCCGGACCGGGACACGAACCTGTGTCCCCTGCATCGGCAGGCGGACTCTCAACCACTGTGCCACCAGGGAAGCCCTGTATATTTCATTTTTGAAAAGGAAACACTGGCTTAAGTCCTCTAGTCCTTGTTCCCTGGGCTCTAAAGTTTACTCTACACCTGCATTTATTTTACCCATATGAAAAGGAAGGGACTTATTACATGGTATGAGTTTTATGGGTGCCAAGAAGATTTCATATGCTTCCCAAGCCCTTTGTTTTAATATGTAATTCCAATATTTTTCTTCACCTAGACTGGTGCCTTATGAAAATGCAACATCTCCTCTTAGGAATGTAGTAACACTTAGTGTTAATTTATCATTTGTGCTCTTAGTGCAAATGAAGAATTAGAAAACAAGCTTTGAGATCAGGCTCTGGAGTAGGGAGTGTAAGTGTAGGGGGTGCCTAAGAAGAAAGTGGGAGAGAAGGGCCTGGCAGATGCCGCCACAAAATATGAGTGAGCAGCCCAGGAGGGTGCTGAGGATAGCTGTGGCTTGTTGGTTTTGCCTAGGGCTGGCTGTGTTGCTGATGATACAGGCAGGTGGTTTTAAAACCTTATCAGTCAGCTTCAGGTATCACTCCTCCTGAGAATCAGCATCTCTGGCTGACATACCCTCTTTGTCAGTAACTCATTTATAGATTTTGCTGCTTGTGAATTTCATTATCTAAACTCTTTAGGCAAATAGGATGTAAAGTAACCCAGACTGGAGATGCATTTTGGTATTGATCATGCTGGGGCTATGTATAGTAAAAAAGTTAAAAATCGTCACGTCAGATCAAATACTATTGAATCAGCCAGGAGAGGGAATTGAACACAAAGATCCTGACTGCAGTTTCTTTGCATTTAGCATCTCTATGAAATGGCAAGAGAAAGAAACAGAACCTTAGCTACTCAAGCATTTCTATTTTAGCTGGTTCAAAGCCAGAGTTGATTGTGGAGCTTGACAGCTACAGCATTTCTCACCTAAAGTAATTAGTAGTAACAGTACCTAAAAACTAAACCTCTTGAAAAAGGAGCCACCATGCTGCTGGAAGATAGCTACCTTCAGCCAGTTATAAACCAGTTCCATTTCAGCCCCCGTGAAATTTTTAGCCCACTACTTACAGAAGAAAGAGTCTAATTGTTGCAGCCACTATAATTTGAAATAACTGACTTGAGTGTTACATCATAGTTCTTGCAAAACCAACAAGTAAGAAGGCCGTTTGTAGCATTACAGTAAATAAAGTATTCCACCACCAACTTGAAAGCATTTCCCCCTCTCCTGGGAGTATTAATGTCTGGCTATGGCTTTGAAAGGAAATGTTACCTTTGCTCCAGCGTGTTTCCACATCTTTTTCACTGTAGTAAATAAAGGGAAGGAATTAAATAGCATTTAGTCATTCCAAAGGTCAAAAGGAATATTATAATTCCAGAAAACTTCACTTTGTAGCTAAAACCCTTTATTGTTTGGGCTTGGCAGCTTTACCGGAGAGGACAGTTTTCAAGACTGAATTACAGAGCTGAACATGCATTAAACCCAATGGGCTTACTATTGTCAAATTATTTATGTCACTTATGAATTTTAGCAGTTTGACCATAAAGAACAAACAGCCAAGTTTTTATGAAAAGAAATATTCAGAAATACTGAAACTATTCTTTTGCTTCTTGTAACTCAAATCCACATTATGATTGAGTCAGAGAAGGCATATTAATGGTAGAGGACTAGAAAGACACATCATACCTTGAACATTTTTATAAGGCTCTGTTTAAATTCCTATGGCACAATACAGAGCAGCATGGTATAGTGGGAAGACCATTATCTTTTTGAATAGCATAGACCTAGGCTTGAAACCAATGCATCTTAACCGTAGGACTATCATCAAATTCTAAGACCCTCTGTGGCTCATCTGTGAAATAGGGATAAAAATATTACCTAGCTCATGTTTTATTGTATGAACCACAGTAGAAACAGTCCATAGAGAGCTCAGCATAGTATCAGATTCTGATTTAGAACACGGTAAATGTCATCTAGTATTGTTACTAATATCATCGTCATCATTATTGCCACAGTTTTTACAGTAATTCAATGAATTTAGCTTTTCTGGATAAATCTGATATACTGAACACTGTGACAGAGAATGGAATAGGGGTGACATTTCTCTTTCAAAGTCATAACCAAGGGCGTCTTTTCAGTTTGGTGGACTATTACCTAATTTACTGTAATACAACCATGGTGTAACCCCATAGCCAATTATGTCAAATTTTGGTGGCTAGAACAATTAGACTTCTTCAATAACAATGTACCAGCTACAGAGGTTTCTATTTATGCCTAGGCATACACTAGACTATAATTACAATCCTCTTTTGATATTAGTTATAACCATTTGATTGACTTCTGGCAAATGAAATGTGGTTGAAAATGACAAATGCCACTTAGGTCTGACGTATGAAAACACACAAAAACCTCTTCACCATACTACCCTCTGGCTCTTTCCCCATCTTCTAGCTGGAAATGAACAACCATCCACATACGGAAGAAGTATCCTAGGTTCCCTGGATGCTACAGGAGCAGAATTTCCCTTTAGGAACAAACACGAGAACACCCTCAGGTGCAATTTATGTTAGAGAGAAACAAACTTACATTGTGTTATGCTAACAAGTTTTGAAGGTTTATCTATGAGAACAGCTAATAGTGACTTAAGTGACATAAGCATACTTGCTTACCTTTCCCCTTTCTGGAAACCACCTTAAAAATCACAAGGCAGGTATTTTTAATTGTAGTATTGAAAAGCATGAAGTTGAAGCTGACTGGTTTAGTAGATCAGAAAAAGTACAAAACCAAGGGAAAATTATTTGCAATCTAGAATTTCTCACCTATCCAAAATATCTAACCAGAGTGAAAAGTAGAACATACACAGTGTAACATCCCCCAAGATGTTGAAGAATATGCTCTATCAAGACAGGGAAATAATCAAGATATACATGAAGAAGAGCATCCAATACAGGAGAGAGGGAATGGGAATTTCCAGGATGGTACTGATGGGAAGTACCAGAAATGTAACTGTACAGCAGTCCTAGAAATCAGCCAGGCTGCAGTGAAGTGAGAAAGAAATGGAATTATAAGTCACCTTACTGTTTGTGTACGGAATAGTGATAAGTACATGGGAAATGGAGTACATGAAAAAATGAAACAATATTAATCTCAGGGGAGGCAAAATACTCGATGAAAAAAGAAAGCATTTATATCATAAAGCATGGCTCTATTGTGGTTAGTATTTGCATGACAAATATGAACTAATTTAAAAAAAATAATCCAATAGGGCTTCCCTGGTGGCGCAGTGGTTGAGAGTCCGCCTGCCGATTCAGGGGGACACGGGTTCGTGCCCTGGTCCGGGAAGATCCCACATGCTGCGGAGCAGCTGGGCCTGTGAGCCATGGCCGCTGAGCCTGCGCATCCGGAGCCTGTGCTCCGCGGCGGGAGAGGCCACAGCAATGAGAGGCCCGCATACCGCAAAAAAATAATAATAATAATAATAATCCAATAAAAACTATGACACAACAATATCAAAAGGCTGGGAGGAAGGGGTGTGTTTGTATATGTGTGTGTGTGTACGTGTATTGAGAGAATGATTTTAAAACATGGATCGTTATTTTCCAAAGGAGGGATTGATTAGAAAATACCTAAAACTGAAAAATTACAGCTAAAAGCACAATATGAGCCTGTTACATAGAAATGGAACTGTAAATGTCACCACATCACCTGAAAAATAGGTTAAAGCATGGAGAATTGTTGTCTTTGGGAAGCAGGAATCAAGGACAGGATGGGATAAAATGGGCAAGTCTTGTAGAACTTTAACATTATATATGTATAAGTTTGACTTAAGAATTAAATGTGTTTATAGATGTCACACTCCTTTCCCTAACCTGTGGCCTCATTTTTCTTTTCCTCAGTTAGTCCAGCTACTCTAGCCCTCTTTCATTCTACTGGCTTTGCATAAGAATTATCTGCAAGCCTTTTATAATGCAGATTCTCAGGTCTACCTAGACTTACTGAACTTCTTGACAGCAGACTAGGGTATTAGTAATTTGTTAAACATAGGCCACTCCAACACTTACCTAGGTTAGGCATTATTCAGCTACACTGTAAAGAGGAGTATTAATATGACTTATACTAGATAATGTTTCTGGAGCATTTGCCAAGTATCAGGAAACGTTCCAAGTACTTTACATGTATCTATTCCTCACTAAAATATTATGAAGTGTGTACACTTATTTTCATTTGCAGATGAGGCTCAGAGAGGTTAAGTAAATTGCTCAGTCACATAGGTCAACAGTGGTGAAAGCACGATGCAAACCCCACTATCTGATCATGGATTTGAGCAATGTTTAATCACCACTCTATACTGTTCTGTTATGCTAGTCTTACAGATCACCTCTTATACCCGTTCATTCCTCAATGGTTCAACTAGACCTTGAAAACTATTGTCAGTGATTATCATGAGTTATGTTAATTAATGTTTCCTGTTCTAGTAGTGTTTGCATTTCTAACTATAGAATAAGAGGTAATAAATTTTTGTTCACGGAACTCCACATTCAGTGAATAGATTGATAAAGCTATGTCAGGCATAGAGAAGACCTTTAGGAGTAGTGCATTTCTAATGTGTAAGTCATCACCTGTTCCAGGGATTTCTAAACGTGGCTGGTTGGAATTCCCCTGGAGTACTATTGAAAAAAAAAAAAAAAGAGAACGAGAGAGAGACCTACTAAATCAAAATCACAGAGAGGGTAACTTGGCAACTATAGTTTAAGAATGCATCCCTAGATATTCTGATGATCAACCAGATTTAAAATCACACCACCTATGCAGAGAGTCAGACCAATCTCATGTTCCTTTGCCATGTTTCTTGTCAATAGCAGGAATAACATTTCTGTGCTTAGGCAAGGAATTCAAATCACACATCATCAGTATACACTACGTAAGGACTCAATACTAAATATGGAGTTAAATAAAGCAGAAAGGACATATTCATGGTTTGACTTCTTCAGAAGGATTTCTCAATGCTTTTAAAGTTATCTTAGAAATTGTGTAAGTTTTGGTGATTCTTAACAATGAGAGGACATAGTGAAATTTATTTCTCTCTCTCTTTTTTTTTGTGTGTGTGTGTGGTATGTGGGCCTCTCGCTGTTGTGGCCTCTCGCCTTGCAGAGCACAGACTCCAGACGTGCAGGCTCAGCAGCCATGGCTCACGGGCCTAGTCACTCCGCGCATGTGGGATTTTCCTGGACTGGGGCACGAACCCGTGTTCCCTGCATTGGCAGGCAGACTCTCAACCACTGCGCCACCAGGGAAGCCCTATTTCTCTCTATTTTTGTTCCACCATGTATTGGTTGCCAAGTTGAGAGCCACAACCTGGAAGTTCATTTAGAATGTCATTCTGCCTTGTTTTGTTCTTTTTGAGTCTGACCTTTACTTGATCCAAATATCATTTTGTCTGTAAATAGTAAAATGAGTTGCTGGCCACTCAGTATTGCAAAATAGGTGAAACACTTTAAAAGATTTTCCGGCTGGCACAGAAGCTTTTATTGTGCAAAGTTAATCTCTTGAAAATGTTTTACTATTGACAGCATTGCTTGCCATAATTAGGCAAGTAGGAGAGTCACTTATGAAGCTGTAACAATTGAGTATTATGCTTTCATCTCAAATAATTTCAAATACTAAATGTTCATAGAGTAGGATTTTAAAAAGGTCTTTGCATCTTAAAGGCCACTTAGGCTATAGTGGAATTGACTAAGCCCAGCATGTGCCAAAATGTTTTTGCATCCTTAGGTAATAAAATTGTGAACTCCTGTAGCTACAAGGGAATTTGAGACATTATCTTGTCCCAAACTCCCTAACCCAGCTTTTGGTAAGCAGGTCATTTACCCCATCCCAGACATTTAGGCATTATTACCTGCCTACTGTGGTATTTAATAACCTCTCCATCAGGAAATGCTTTTATATATCTGAAATGTACTGGTTTCCCCGCCCCCCCAGAATTCTGGTGGGAAAAAAAAGCTGTTTTAAGGTTGAGGGCTCAAGCTGCACAGTAAGTCTTGGGATCTGTTCTCCCATTTGGAATGTGGTAGCTCTATAATTTGGTCCTTAGCAGGGAACCCAGATCCATCACACACAGTTATGCTCAAAAGCACCAAGTAGAATGGTAGTTGGGGGGTGGGTGTTGAATTCATATGCACTCCTGTCTCTAAACTCAACACCTGCCGGAATGTTATGTCCACCCTCAAGAAGTATCTTTTTCTAATCTTCTACACCAAGGAGAAGCCCACAGGGGAATTTTTTTTCCCAACTTGCTCAAAGTTACCCTAATAACAGCACTGAAGAGAGTGGCTAGAATAGTGAATCTTAATTCTCAGAGTCTAGACTCATGTTGGATACTTTTTTTTTTTTTTCTAATAAGAGAAATTGTGATAAGGCAGGTCTGTGGTAAGCTTAGGCCGGGCAATCTGTTTTTCTCTTGTTTTATTTTGTTTTTGTTTTTTCAAACAACACTCCTGGTTACTTGGATACAGGTGGTCCAAAACATTGCTTTCAGGAAAAGTGTGTGGCTGATTTCACTTCATTAGCTTGTTACCTGGTTGTCTAATCGAGCTACTTCCATTGGGATCATGGAGGCTTGTGACTGTCTGCTTGTACCTCATTTGATTTGCAGTCAGAGGCCAGTAGAAGTCTTCAGGTTATCTATGAAGTTGACCAGCAACATCCATTTAACTCTTGTCACTACATATTTCACTCTGCTTATTTTTTTATTCTCACTTTAGGTATCTCCTGCATGCTTTCTTTCCTTTATTCAAAAGACATTTACTAAACCTACTCTGCACAACGCATGGTGTTTGAAAGACCAGGATGATCCAATCACAATTTAGTGGGCTGCTTCAGATAAGCACACAGATAACCCCAAATTAAGGTGTAAAGTAATACATTTCATAAAAATTGCAGTACTTTAGAGTTTAGAGCAGAAGATAAAATACCATTAATGTTATTGTGACATGATACATGATTTTATACTATTTACAGAAGCAAAGACAGGATTCAGAGATACTAATAATTGGATTCAAAAAACAAAAACTATATCCGTTGGTTCATATATTTTATCATTGTTTTCCTTCAGGGTATTATATTAGTACTGATAGTTAAGTCAATTGACTATGGCATTTCCTGTGTGCTATATATAATTATAAATTTGAACATTTTCAATTGAAATTTTTATCAGATATAAATGTGTAGCATAGATTAAAATGACAATTCCTTACAGAGTATGTATTTCTAACTTTCAGTTTATATGTTTGTTCCAGTGTTGTTTTTTGTATTGCAAATCTAGAAATAAATTTTGATTTAGATTTGACAGCATAATGCTTTAAATATGTTAAATTGTTTTAGCTCTGACAGTTTATTTTTTAGTTGGTTTGGTGTATAACAGTATTGCTTAGATTGTAATCTCTTTAGACTACCAGTACCTGTACCAGTGTATGCTCAAGATGTTCCTTGAGCATACAATGTGTGGCAAGCACACTGTTCTAAGTGTTGGGGAAACAGAGATTAAAAAAAAAAAAAAAGTCCCTGACCTTGTGAGCCTTACACGAGGGGAGACATGGTGCTGAAGGTAAGTCCAAATTCAGAAAGCAGGCGGAAAGAGCAACTTGTATTGTCTTATTTGTTTCAATTGATGCCTTTCAAATATGCTTCTTTATTCTTAGTCACTCAAGTCTTAGTCGCCCCATTAATCACACACCCAATCGTATTCACTACCTGTAAAACAACAATTTAAAGTTAGGATGCCCTTTGCTCAACTCACCCTTTTATTCTCTTCTATAGCTTTGGATAAACTCTATTAAAGGTATGATGTAAGAGAAAAAATACTGACAAGAGTATCATAACTTTCTATCTCATTGCAGTTTAGATCAATTTTGAATGGTGATCGGACAAAACACTTAGCTTCTCCAGGAGTCAGTTTCCTCAGTTGTTTCCCCCAGAGGTTCCACTTATAAGGAAAGAAAAAAGAAAAGGCAAGGAAAAAAATAATTCTTTAACAAGTACTTACTTAATGACTCTTCTATGCCAGATACTGTTCTAGGAGTTAGGGAATCAGCTGACTTGGTGAATAATTATTTATAATATGTCAGAGGTGGTATAAGAGTGCTAAGGAATAGGAAAGGATAAGGGGATGACAAGGAAGTAGTGGGCGGCTGTTTTGTTTTTTGTGGGGTTTTTTTGCATACGGGTTGTCAGCTTCCTTGGGAAGATGACATGTGAGGAGAGAACAAAAGAAAGCAGGTATTCAGTGGTGGAAGGGCTTTCCAGGCGGAAGTAACAGGAAGTACAAAAGCCCTGAGGCCAGAGAGATGGAGGATGCCTTGAAAGCCCAATAAGAACTTCATATTTTTCTCTGAATGAGATGGGAAATCATCTGGAGAGATTTAAGCAGAGCAGTTGAGATGAGTGTTTACCAGTATCAGAAGGAACACGGCGAAAAATGTGACTACAGAGTTGGACAAAACATGTTTTTCTTGACCAATAACCTGCAGCATGGAACTCTTTGACAAGCTGAGTGATGTCATAGGTTTTCTTTCCAGGAAAAAAAACACACATATTTCTATACATGTAAAAGTTGTGTTTAGGCATAGTATTTCAAAATTTCTATATTTTTTAAATCCGTTCTTGGTGATTCTCTTTCAACTGTAGTAGATCTCTTGGAGGGAAATACTTGACTGGGGCTATACATCAGAACTTAACGCTTTACATCACTTGGAAAGCTGGAAAAGCAAAAAACAAAAGCAAAACAAAACAAGAAAAACAAAACAAAGCAAAAAGCAACTCATCATCATGTTAAAGAAGACAGTCATCCTGGCATTACAATATAAATAGAGACCAACTTAGGCAAGAGACATAAGGAGAAGTCTAGAAATCTCTTTCAAGATGTGATAATTTATCCAGTGGAAATACCATTGCATGTAAAAAGCTTCATTGGATGGAAAACTTAATGCAGTTTGTCCGAGGTTAGAAACTATGGAATCATATTAAATGAAGATCCTAATAGAGATACACAGAAATCCTAAATAAAATATTATTGGTAAGGGTTGTAGGTATTTGGACTTTCACCTTTTGACCAGAGAATCTGAAGTATTCACTTCGCTTTAGGATTTCAGAATTTTTAGTAATATTATTATTATTCTTACAAGGAGATATGGCACTGTCTCTTTAAAAAGATCGACATGCTTTGTGAATTGTGAATCTCTGCTTTGTTTTCAAAGACAAATGGATCCATTTCCCACTTAAATAGTGATCTTCACTGTCTGCCCTTTGAATAAATGCTGGGAAAGTGTCCGATAGGCATGTATTTATCTTACAGCTTGACAAATGGAATTAATGCCAAAGTGTGAAGCCATTACTGTGTAGGGGAATAGAGGTCCTACAAATACATTTGCTATTTCACTTTCTCTGCATGTTCTGTGCATTGAAGCCTGGGTTAATGATATCCTCAGAAATTGTATGGCCTGTTAAATGGTAGTGGTGATGAAATATGGTTGGTCACTGCTTCCAAAAGAATAGCTTTATTTGGTAATACATCCACAGCGTTGGAAGGGTGAAGATTAGAGTCAGAAGTATGCGGCAAACACCCAAAAAGAAGAAACAATACCCCCAACCTCTGGAAGCATATTCTCTGGTCCTGGAGTTTCTCCCTCTTAGACTAAGAACCAGCCACTATCAGCAGCAACTACCTTCTCAAGGAGGTTTCTCATCATGAATGCAAAGGTATGGTCACCTCGTAGTCCATATCTCTCAAGATAACATCTGAAGCTGTGACTTGGCTTCATCCTCAGAAAGCATTAGAACCACCACAGAAACATAGCAGAGGTAAACGATGCCCTCACTTATGAGAATTCAAACTTCACATTTTTTTGGTAAAAGAAAAGAAAAGCAGTGATAAATCTCTTTAGCCCTCCCTTCCTAATGCCATATCGCCCCTCCCCCTCCTTATCCCCCTCTCTTTTCTCACCTCCCCTCTCCTTCCCATTTCAAAGTAGACCCAGGTCTTCACCACCCTCAGGAATAGGAAAGCCTCAGGGCAAAGTGAAATCAAAGTACTATAGTCAAATCTTAGCTTTTTGAGTTTTCCAGAGCTAGGTCCTCCAGATTTAAAGAAGTTTCAAGGATAATTTTGACAATCAGTGATGTTTGCCTTAATTTGCCTTGTTGAATTGAGAACCCAGCTCTTGTATTTGAAGATACAGTTTCACTGCATTTTCAGTCTGCTTCCAAATTAGCTGTTTTGTTTTGCTTTGTTTTGTTTTTTTAAATCAAAACATCTTGTCTCCTAAGAGCAGGGACTCTATCCTATTCACCTCTAAAACCTCACAATGCCTAGATCAGTGCTTTGGACAAAGTAGATGCATATTAAACACTTCAGTTGAATTATATAAGAATCTCCTACCATCCTTTAAAGAAATTTTAGTCAGCTATGCATCCCATACACTGCCTAGCCAATCTAAGACTATAGATGAAAGATTTTCTGTATGCTTTTTATTTAAAATTACCGTTTCTCCTTGGGGAACAGCATAATCTCTGAACTTGTTTTTAAATTGGAACACTGGAATGATTAAAGTTTGGTATTATTTACCTATCAAAAGTTATTTTCTACTGAATATTCTTCCTTAAAAATATTCAGATTTTCTAAAGCCATTCTACCAGATAATCTAAATCCATAGGACACAAAGTAGCAATTTTATTTGATGCTGATATATTCTCTTTAGGTTTTCCTTTAAAGCACATCTATGCGAAATCCACTGAGCACAAAAAAGGACCTCTATTTCTAGTATCCACTGATGCCTTTTTGAGCTTCCCTTGATTGGGAATTTAGCATTAACAAAAGAATTTGTGATGTCATATACTCTGTGCTTTAATCTAGTATTCGTCTGTGATATCATTCATAATTACTATATATTTAAATCTCAGTTTGCAATTCAAGTGTCAAAGGAGAAATAGTACTGGGAAGGTCTTCATTATCAGTTACGAGCTGCTGTAAAACTTACAATGTTAAAACATCCTTTGAAACTGACATTAGAGACCTGAAAAAGGGATAATATAAAATTGATCAAAACCTATATTTCAAAGCAGCTTTCCCCACCATCTGGGGGGGGGGGGGAAGAGGCTTTATATAGAAGTGGTTTAGGGTTATTTCATACATGAACACTTAAAATCAGACAGACAGGTCTCTCCTTTACTGGAAAACAAACAGATAAATAGATATATAAATACATGAATAAATGGATACACTAGATCAGGAATAAACTCCAGAAATATACCAGCTCACCACGAACCTCATCTCTCTAAAGGGAAAAAAATCACGGAAGCTCACTGACTGCAAAGGTTAATTAAGATTCTGGGGGACATCTCCAGTGTAGCAGCTGACAAGCATTTCATTAGGGAAGCAGTCTGAAGCTTCAGTGAGTTTCTGGAGAACAAACTCACCAGGCCAGATTGCTGAGAGGTAGAGAGATCAGAGCTGGATGGGGTGAATGGACTTGAACATTGACAAAGGTCTGCATCTCTTCCTGAAATGGCACCCATTCCACTCCCCCCAGAAATCTTTCTGCCCAGAACCACATAGCACTTAGCAGCAGCATTACCTGTCATTGAATTGTGGATTCCTGCACTTGAGAACTTAATAGATCATTAGTTTTCCCATCAGAAAATCCACACTTTAGAATTCTGTCTTACCCCATGCATATGTTATATGTCTGTACTTAAATTGTGAACAATGTATTTCAGTTTTATTCTGGCTTCAGGTAGTACACAGGGACTCTGGTAATAGTTTATCATTCCTAGTTCCCATCCACTCCACTAGTTTGGGAAGGACAAAAAAAAAAAAAAAGCTTAATATAATTATCTTTAAGGTTTTTTTTTGTTGTTGTTTGGTTTTATTTGTTTGATTATTGATTTTGACTTCTCAGACTCAATCACTATGTTGAAAGAGGTATACTTTCCCATTAATACTATTAGAAATTGGGAACCAAACTTATTTGTTCCATACAAAGAGACCAAGATAATTATTTTGGAGATCATAAAGATGTAAAAGCAACATTTGAACCACAGAAGGTGAAATCACAGCTCAGTAACAAATTCTCATAGCAAGAATGACTTGTAATAATTATGTCCAGATTAATTGGAGAGAGAAATAGAGGCATAAGAGAGGAACTTTCAAGACACATATAATAGAGAAAGAACCAGAATTATTTTTAGATTATTTTTGCACCATCCGTGTGTTCTTGTGTTTACCTATGAAACCCCAGAACAATAGAGTCTGGTAGTTTTTAAGTTGTTACCGGGACCTTGGGTCAACCTGTTGAAGTTATGTCATGAGTGTTAGAACAGTTTCCAGTTCTTCTGCTTTCCATTGTCTTATTTTCCTGGACTTCTTTCTGAAGGTAAATGCCCAACACATTACACAGTCACGTTGCAAATGTCTTATGATCTGTAAAGCCAGTCTCCAAAGTAAATAAAACACCACCCAAACCCACTTTGTCAGCAGCTTATCAAAAGGCATTTTTTTCATTGGTCTCATTTTTCCTTTATACTGTGTTTGAAGGCAAGTTTTATATTCGAAAGACTAAATGAACACTTGGACAGCAATTGATTGTCTCCATCACATCCCTGCTGGATATGCATCCACCTCATTTTCCAATAGGGCAGCAAGGGCTCTGAATCTTCAGTCTTAGCACAGATCCCCAAGGATTGGGTATGGCAAAAAAGCTGACAAACCTTTGTTACCCAGAGCTCTGGCCATCAAAGGCAGGGTCCGGGATGGGGCAGAATCTGCCTCTCTTGCTGTTTCCCTGATCCTCGAGATCAATTGATTACTTTGATCCTTAAAGCAATAAAGCTGACACTTCTCAGAAACACTAAATTCGCTGCCTCCCAATTTTGACTACTGGGACATGTACGGCAGTAGTCTGCTCTTCAGAATCACAAATTCAGGGCTGGCTGAGGGACTGTCACCCCTGGCTGTCCTATCCTTATCACTTGCCCAATATGGAGACATGTGCATCTTTAACAGGAGACCTTTTAGTGGTGAAATCAGCACGTCACAGGCAAATACATTTATTATAACATTAAACGACTAAAACTGTTTATCCTGTGAACATAATGGTTTTCTGTGTCTTCAGTTCATCTTCATGTGTTTTAGTGCCCAGCTTCTCTCAAAAACCTCTTTTGAATGCAGTTATTCATTTCAGAGAATAGCTGTAAGAGGAAGAAGAATAAAACAAAATTAGCAGTTGATCAAGAGTACTTTAGGCTGCCACTCTTTCCATTAGCAACTTGATTTGATGTGAGTGCAATGCTTTTCCTGGTACATTATGATAGAATAACCTGACAGAAAGGAAAACCAAAGAAAAACTAAAACTTGATCTAAGATACAGCCACCTGCCACCCTTTCTATTAGCATTTTAATCAGATGGGAACTGGGTGGTGTCTTAGTCTCAGTTCCCAGGAAAGGCTTTCTCATTTAACAGTGCCTTATCCTTATCAAGTGATCCTGAGCTTTTTTTAAGGATTTAGTTAGTTAGTTAGTTAGTTAATTAGTTATTAAAGATTACCTCTGCTTTTCTGTTGGCAATAGAAGGTGTTTAGCAGACACTTCTTCACAGCAGAAGTCTAATGCTGACTCTTGATGACAAATTTTAAGTCTTCATCAGGACTGAGGTATGCAGTTTCACACACACACACAAAATTCCTCTGTTAGTACCTTTGTTAAAGTGGCTTCCTGCAAGAGAAATTAGTTAATAGTCAAACTTTCATTCTTTTTGCTTTAAATTATCCACTGCCTTAAAAAGGAATAGAATAGAAAATATTCTTTTAAATCTTAGGGAGCCAATTCATTCATCATTCATTGAAGTCACCACATTAATTCTACAGTATCGGGTTAAGAGAAAAAAAAAATGAGCATTTGATCTCCAAATGGATGTTTGTTGCACACACATGGGAATGAAGCTGAGACAGTTTTGATTCTAGCTCTGCCAGGTTCATTGCTCTCCTTCCCCTAAGGGCTTTCTAGAACTGGGCTTTGTGACCTGGCTTCGTATGTCCGATGTGGGGTTTAAGAATCCGGGAGGGAGAGGGGGTCAGAGCCATCATAAAGGAATGTTTTTCTTCTTCTGAAATCTTAACTCAAAACATTTTATTTTCATGCCTGATTGATCAATTATCAACTGGAAGCAAAGGATATGAGTCCATTTCGACCCTTTTAAGGATGACATAACCATCTTTCGTAACAATTGCTTCATCTCCTTTTTTTATTTTCAGCCCCTCTCAGCATCCACAAAGACTCAAAAACATTTTCTGTACCTCTGTGTTTGGAAACAATAAGGATCTGAAAATTTGAGCAATAAAAAAAGCATATTTTTATTACTATCATTTTTATCCAAAGGGAAAAAATCTTATTGCTTTGAATTCCTTAAGTTGCCACCCAGTAGAGAGAGGGTTCTGGCTCACTGTATTTTTATATTTTTCCGAGACTTGGTGTTAAAGTTCCCTTTTCAAAATCATTTCTCATATGCATATTCCCTAACTAAGAGTCTTTTCACATCAAAGTTACACTTTGAAGCTTTCTAGCAAAGTAGCAGCTAGGCAATCTATGACAACAGCAATAATTTATTTGTGTCGTTTTATCAGAGAGAAAAAAAAGTTTCATCCTTATTTAAAAAGCAGTTTTAAAGCCTAATTAACTAAATTGATAGTTTTATGTATGTAAATTGCCATAACAGAAGAAGGGAATATGCAAGATGGGGTGGGGGAGAGTAGAGGCAGCCTGCCCTTGTCTAATGATGCCGCTTTATTAAGCAGATCTGTATTCTCCCCGTGTATTCTGAAGCCTGTCTATGGGGTTATAATTTTTAACAGGGGGATCTGTATCAAAATGAATTTAGATGTTTAGAAGCTAATCTACCCACAGTAGAGAATGAGGCCTTAGGAGAGTGAGACCTGTTCATTATTTGGAGATTTATTACTTTGATGCCTTTATATATAAGGTACAGTAGTGCACTTTAAAAATCAGATTCTGGAAAAGAAAAAAAATCTCACCCAGTCAGCGCAGTGACCAATGGCAAGGTACATAATGCTGCCAAAGTATTTTCATTACCCTGTAAAATTCCTGTGTATCTGGTATATATGTTATAAAGCTCTAATAACAGCTTATCTTTATATAAAACACAGCCATGTACAAACATATTTAACATATATTTCCCTATATATATTTAAGTATTACACTATTAAATACACTGTTTGTATAGCAGTTACATTAAAATGTTATTTTCATTTACATAAAACTTATTCAATATGTACTTATTTATTTGTAACTTTATATAAAATGTTTATTAGGTTGAACCAACTGAAACTTCTGGAACGCAGCTGCGTTTGACCCATGAGAATGGTCATTCTATGTGATTCAATGGACTATACATAGAAGTAAATATAATTCCAGTTGATATATATTCACTAAAGATAAAATTTGGAGTAGTTTTTCTAGTGATTCTTCACTTTTTTTTTTTTTTTTTTTTTTTGCGGTACGCGGGCCTCTCACTGTTGTGGCCTCTCCCCTTGCGGAGCACAGGCTCCGGACGCGCAGGCTCAGCGGCCATGGCTCCTGGGCCCAGCCGCTCCGCAGCATGTGGGATCCTCCCGGACCGGGGCACGAACCCGTGTCCCCTGCATCGGCAGGCGGACTCTCAACCACTGCGCCACCAGGGAAGCCTGTGATTCTTCACTTTGATCGTGAAAATGATGAAGGCTCTGGATCTCTCCTTAGAAAAATTCAGAGTGATACAGACTTCTGCATACAGTTTTAGGGTGTTCTCGGCATCCCATAATGTTTCCACCATCTCTTAAGAACCTTTACCCATTGCATGAGGATGTGCAAGAAGGCCAGGAAGGGAGAACCAAATAGTGTCTTGAGGATTTGCTGACCTAATGGAGGGTTGATAAAAGGACAAACCACAGGCCCTGCACCCACAAGGATTTCTAAATGACTGCTTTGTGGAGAAAAACTACAGTCTAAGGACATTAGAGTTTGTTCTCTGGATAATTAATGGCCCCCGTTTGGCTTCTTCTGGCTTCTTTCTCCGAGGCTTGGGTTTTCTGCTGACGAGGAAGGCAAGACCAATTACTCTTTCAGACCCTAAACCGTAGACCTTAGACCAAATTTCATCTCTGTTCTAATCTGCCAATTTTTCCCAGTGTGTTATTTCATCCCTGAGACCATTTCCTTGGCAATCAGAGTAAACTGTGAGCATGAACCTAAATAAGGGACTCTAGGAAAAGCCTAGGAGAGAGTGATGAGTACCCAAGATAAAAATCTTTGTTTTGAGGGTTAGTTTACCTTGGAAGGGTAAATATCTAGGAAAAGCCTAGGAGAGAGTGATGAGTACCCAAGATAAAAATCTTTGTTTTGAGGGTTAGTTTACCTTGGAAGGGTAAATAATGTAATGGGCTCTTTCAGCTTAAGCAGCTCTTAAGAACCACCCATCTCCATTCACCTCTTTGAAATGCATGGTGACAGCACATTGATATTGCTGAGGTTAATGACTGGCTGATTAACAACAGAGAGCATATTTGCAGGCAAATGAGCTGTAATAATTGTTGCGGGAACTCCTTTGAAGAAAAGGTTTTAAATAGGCTTATAAGGGCTCTTGAAATGGCTTCTTCACTCCTCCTGACAAACCCCCCCCTCTTCCTTTCTTACCTTCTGTGCTCTTTCCCAGAGAGTGGAAGAGAAAACTCCAGCAATGTTATCCTAAATAAACTGAAAAGCTAAAAAGTGTGCTGGGCCATCGCATCTGAGGTTTTGGGGATAGCAGTCTCTTTAATTGGGTGTCATTTACACTTTTAGCTGCTTTGATCTGTAGTCTAGGTTTGCTAATTTAGAAATGAGTTAGAACTTAATATCCGGGAAGATTCAATGTACCAGTTATCCTGTGCTTTAGAAAAGGAGTTTGGCATTTATTCAAAATAGTGAAAGTGGCAATATTATGTTATTTTTATCTGCAGGTACCGAATACATGGAGTTACAAAAGGAGTGTTTCCCAGCTTCTTTTAAATCCATGTACCGTTTTGATAACTAGAAGCACTTAATCTCTCTGGTTCCCAAATCTCATCAAATTTAGGTTGATTTCCTTCCTCCCCTTAAGAATCACAATCATGCTTTGAGAACATCGTTCTTGATATATGGTCAAAATCGGATGCCTCCTCAGATAGGGAGACACCTACAGCTGGTACTAACCCCTCACATCCTCTAACCCACCATCCTCACCCCTGCATGCATAGAGGTAGACACAACCAGAGTCCACTGCCTGGGGGGAACAACCAGCCAGTCACCGGGCCATTCTATTCTGTTACAGCTGTTCCTTTTATTCTTGCTTTTAGTCATTCACTTAGTCAACATGCCTTTATTGACAGCTTCCTGGGCCTGGGCATGAAGCTAAGGTCCTGGAGGTACCAAAGTGACTGCTGACAGTCTGCAGTCTGATTAAGGACCTGACTGAAAGCCCTGTCATCCTGGGAAGGAGAGCAATGCACTAAGGTGCCTCAGATGAATGGAATCATTACAGCACTAAGAGGATGGGGATACAGTGATAAAAATTCACTCATCCACATACTATTTCCGTAGTATTTTTCTTTTCATGCCTTCACTTAAAATGTATTATATTTATTTCGGGGCTTCCCTGGTGGTGCAGTGGTTGGGAGTCCGCCTGCCGATGCAGGGGACACAGGTTCGTGCCCCGGTCCGGGAGGATCCCCCATGCCGCGGAGCGGCTGGGCCCGTGAGCCATGGCTGCTGAGCCTGCGCGTTGAAGCCTGTGCTCCACAACGGGAGAGGCCACAGCAGTGAGAGGCCCGCGTACCGCAAAAAAAAAAAAGTATTATATTTATTTTAAAAAGTGATCATAACATCATTATCCTGAAAGTTAAAACAGTACTTGTCATTAAGTGGAAGGGAACCAAAAATAAAATAAGGACATCTGCAACAAAACAAGTCCAATAAATTCTGGCTACCCACTCTTAACTGGGGAAGGGTCTGTGCCCGAGGTTCTCATGGTGAAAAAAAGGGAGATAAACAGATGTTAAAAGGGTATTAAAGACATTCTAGCAATGCATGGAGATGTTCGCTTTGATGTTATCAGAATTGTTGAAAGACAATGGGGAAGGGAAAACTTTCTTGTACATAATTCACTTATTTATTTCTATGTCAAATGTGCTATCTGTAATTCTATTAGGACCACCAGTATAATTTGTCTCCCTTTTTGATAAAGGAAAGAAAGAAAGAAAACTCAGCTAGAAAGAGCAGGAAAGTGCAAGAAAAATGGGGTTGCCAGACTGGAGTGATAGTCTGTAACCACTAACAGAGACTGAGGCAGGATGAGGAGGGTGTGTCAAAATGTGGTGTGCAGGGCTGGAAGATGCACTTGTAGGATGAACTGTGCCTTCTTTATGGAGGCACCTCACGTCATCTGCCTTGCCCTAGATTGGAAGCCTAAATTTGAATCTAATATTCTTGTTCTTTTTCAATTTTCAGTTTTATTGAGATATAATTGACATACATTATATTAGTTTAAGGTGTACAACATAATGATTGCTATATGTATAAATTATGAAATGATTACCGAGATAAATTTAGTTAACGTCCATCACCTCATATAGTTACACGTTTTTTTCTTATGATGAGAACTTTTAAGATCTATTCTCTTAACAACTTTCAAATATACAATACAGTACTCTTAACTGTAGTCAACATGGTGTACATTACATCCCCAGAACTTATTAATCTGAAAACCGGAAGTTTGTACCTTTTTGACCACCTTTGCCCATTTTCCTAACTCCCTAGTCCCTGCCTTTGACAATCACCAGTCTGTTCTTTGTTTCTGAGTTTGGTGGGTTTTTTTTAGATTCCACATATCAGTAAGATCATACAGTATCTATCTTTCTTGTTCTGACTTGTTTCGTTTAGAATAATGCCCTCAAGTTCCATCCATGTTATAGCAAATGGCAGGATTTCCTTCTTTCTCATAACTGAATAATATTCCATTCTTTGTGTATGTGTGTGTGTGTGTGTGTGTGTGTACACCACATTTTCTTTAGCCATTCATCTATTGATGGATACTTCGGTTCTTTTCATGCCTTGGCATGAAATAAATAAATCAAATTGTAAATAAATCCAGTTTTAAGTTTGAATCCATTGTTCTTAATGCAAAACAATAGCCAGTATCTCATGGGAAACTTTTAACAAGTATATCAAAAGGTGTTTTCATTACCCTGAATATGTCTTACTACTACATGAAAGTGCAGTTAGAACAGCAAAATTAGGGATCGTGTTTTATTATAGTGATTGTTTATGAATCCATGCTTCTGATATAGGAATTGGAGAATATTGAATCATGTCAGAAAGCACCCATGATTGTAACTATAACCTTGGCTAGGCAGCAAAGTAAGGAAATCAACTTCTTTTCTGGTCCACTGGTAAAAATCATAAGTATGACATAGAATGAGAAAGCGGTTTGACATCAAAACAGGAAGAGTGATTACTGACAAATACTGTATCATTCCCCTCTAACACCACTGCGTATAAGTTAAATCCATATTTATTGGACTGAAATAATAAGAACAAAATAAAGATGATGATGATGATGATGATGAAGATGAGAAGAAGGAGAAAGAGGAGAAATAGGGCTTCCCTGGTGGTGCAGTGGTTGAGAGTCTGCCTACCGATACCGGGGACACGGGTTCGTGCCCCGGTCCGGGAAGATCCCACATGCCGCGGAGCGGCTGGGCCCGTGAGTCATGGCCACTGGGCCTGCGCGGCCGGAGCCTGTGCTCCGCAACGGGAGAGGCCACAACAGTGAGAGGCCCGCGTATCACAGAAAAAAGAAAAAAAAAAAAAGAAGAGGAGAAATTAAACTTATTTTTATGCTACTTTTTTCTATTTTTGACATAGTATATCACAATTTATTCTTAAACTCACTTAACAAATAATTAAACTTGCTCCTAGAGAGTAACTTAATTTACACAGATTACCTTTTCAATTAGTGACATAGTCACTAAGAGAAACCAGTTCTAATTTTCAGTCCTCACTCAATGGTAGCTAGTTGTAATAATAATAGTATTACTTAAAAAATAGCAATAATAATGGATAATATTTATTGACTGCTTATGAGCAATCATAAGCTTATTATGAGCCAACTCTTTTACATGAATTATCTTATTTAATCATTAGAACAATCTATGAATCAAGTATTATTATTAGTCTCCTAATTTTACAGATGAGGAAATGAGGCTCAGAGAATTTAAGTAATTTTCCTGAGATTCTATAGCTCATAAATGGCAGAGCTGGGACAATACACAGACTCATTTTAACTCTGAACTTTGAGGTTCTTATGTGTCTGTTCTCAAACCATCTCCAATGTATTTTTAAAGGATATCTAATTCCTGAAGATAGACACTGTCACAAAACAAATATCAGCTGTTCATATTTATCTGCATTTCCAAGAACCAGAGCTTTAAATTTCTCTCAGAATCACCACCCTGAGGGCATTATCCTCTGCCACCACCTCGAACAGCCACATACCCATGGAGGCATTAACTCCTTTCATTAAATGAACTCCCGCTGGAGGGGTAATATGATGCTGTCATGACTTTGTACCATCATTTGCTGGCACTGATTGCCCATAGGACTTTTCACTTCCTGATCCCAAAGCACACAGCTTCAGGTACTCCTGGTGGGGGAACACGGTCTTCTATTCCTCACATTCCTTGTCTAACACTCCTTTGTCCATCACATCCTTGTCCACATATGCAAAGTTGTTTTATTCTGGGAGTGATATGGAGGGGTGGAATTCTGGATCACAGGGCATGCAAGTTTCAATTTTCAATAGCTAGTATCCACTTGCTTCTCTAGTTGGTTGTTCCAATATACACTCCTACCAGCCATGTAATACAGGACCTATTTCCACCACTCCCTGCAGCACATAATATTTTTAAACATCTTCTACTTTCTTGTGAATATTCTGAAGGGAGGGAGGGAAGGAGGGAGGGAGGGAAGAAAAACACAAGATTAAATATACTAGTGTTGCCCTCATTGCCTATCTTAGGGCTGTGATTCAGAAAGAGTGAGGCTTGATTGGCCTGAAATATAACCCTTGTAACTTCATCATTTAGCATATTCCAGGATCTTCACCTCTGTTGCCACTTCAGAGCCTGCCTCATTTATCTCTGCTCTCTCTAACATTAGCACCCATGGTGAAAAAGACTCCACGAGGTGGGAGACCTGACGACAGGATGCAGTTGAAATGCTAGAGACAGCATCCTGCATTGCCGAGGGAGATGTTCTGTGCCTCTGCATATTTAAAAGTTAACTTTTTTCTTTTCCTGGAAATACAGTCAACATGAGCTGTACCCCACACAAACACCCTCCCTCATCCCCAACCCCAGGCAGTGCCTAAGGAATTAATGACCAGCTGAGGTTAATGAGTCCCCACTTGGCTCTGGGCCATCAACTCTCCCTGCTGGCCATTAATCCCCTAGGAATGCCCTACGCCTTGGTAGTTAGTCCTTAATTATGGAAGGCATTAAGAATCAGGAGAGATTCCTAACTGAAATGAAAAGGACATTTTTCATTGGTGCTCAGTGTGGGACATTTCAAGTCCAGGTGGCACCGGGAAACACAACCACTGCTATTAAACCAACTGCTTCCAAGGAGGAGCCATCAATCTCTATTTTCTCCTTTGATCATCCAAATTCACGAAGCTATTCAAGGCTATCCCCAGGTCTAAGACCCAGGAAATAACTTGTGTCCAATGAATTCTTGATTAAACCCTCTGAGAACCGGTACTCTGGACTCATTCAAGCTGAGATAGCTTTATCTTCATGTCTGGGGGGAGTAAGTGGTTGTCTGTATGTTTTCATTTTTCTAAGGGTGTCTAAGATTTCTCCCTTCCATCTGCCTATTTATCTTTACTTACCAATGTATAAATGAATCTATTAATTATTTCCTGGGTCAGAATAAATTTTTTTGAATAGATTTTTTTAAATTTAATTTTATTTATTTACTTTGTATACAGCAGGTTCTTATTAGTCATCTATTTTATACATATTAGTGTATATATGTCAATCCCAATCTCCCAATTCATCCCACCACCACCACCACCACCACCGCCCCTGCCACTTTCCCCCCTTGGTGTCCATACGTTTGTTCTCTACATCTGTGTCTCTATTCCTGACTTGCAGACCAGTTCATCAGTACCATTTTTCTAGATTCCACATATATGCATTAATATATGATATTTGTTTTTTTCTCTTTCTGACTTACTTCACTCTGTATGACAGACTCTAGGTCCATCCACCTCACTACAAATAACTCAATTTTGTTTCTTTTTTATGTCTGAGTAATATTCCATTGTATATATGTGCCACACCTTCTTTTTCCATTCATCCATCGATGGACACTTAAGTTAGTACCGTGTCCTGGCTATTGTAAATAGAGCTGCAATGAACACTGTGGTACATGTCTCTTTTTGAATTATGGATTTCTCAGGGTATATGCCCAGTAGTGGTATTGCTGGGTCGTAGGGTAGTTCTATTTTTAGATTTTAAGGAACCTCCATACTCTTCTTCATAGTGGCTGTATCAATTTACATTCGCAGCAACAGTGCAAGAGGGTTCTCTTTTCTCCACACCCTCTCCAGCATTTATTGTTTGTAGATTTTTTGATGATGGCCATTCTGACTGATGTGAGGTGATACCTCATTGTAGTTTTGATTTGCATTTCTATAATAATTAGTGATGTGGAGCATATTTTCATGTGTTTGTTGGCCATCTGTATGTCTTCTTTGGAGAAATGTCTATTTAGGTCTTCTGCCCATTTCTGGATTGGATTGCTTGTTTTTTAGATATTGAGTTGCATGAGCTATTTGTATATTTGCAGATTAATCCTTTGTCTGTTGATTCATTTGCAAATATTGTTGTCTTTTCATCTTGTTTATGGTTTCCTTTGCTGTGCAAGAGCTTTTAAGTTTCATTAGGTCCCATTTTTTATTTTTCTTTTTATTTCCATTACTCTAGGAGGTGGGTTAAAGAAGATCTTGCTGTGCTGTATGTCAAAGAGTGTTCTTCCTATATTTTCCTCTAAGAGTTTTATAGTGTATGGTCTTACATTTAGGTCTTTAATCCATTTTGAGTTTATTTTTGTGTATGGTGTTAGGGAGTGTTCTAACTTCATGCTTTTACATGTAGCTGTCCAGTTTTCCCAGAATTGCTTATTGAAGAGACTGTCTTTCTCCATTGTATACCCTCGCCTCCTTTGTGATAGATTACTTGACCACATGTTTATGGGTTTATCTCTGGGCTTTCTATCCTGTTCCATTACTCTATATGTCTGTCTTTGTGCCAGTACAATATTGTCTTGATTACTGTAGCTTTGTACTATAGTCTGAAGTCAGGGAGTCTGATTCCTCTAGCTCCATTTTTTTCCCTCAAGATTGGTTTGGCACAGGGTATTTGCCCGATAGTGGGATTGCTGAGAAAACCATAATTCAAAAAGAGTCGTGTACCACAATGTTCATTGCAGCACTACTTACAATAGCCAGGACATGGAAGCAACCTAAGTGTCCATCAACAGATGAATGGTTAAAGAAGATGTGGCACATATGTACAATGGAATATTACTCAAATTAAGTTATTTGTAGTGAGGTGGATGGACCTAGAGTCTGTCATATAGAATGAAGTAAATCAGAAAGAGAAAAACAAATACCGTATGTTAACACATATATATGGAATCTAAAAAAAAAAAAAAAAAGGTTCTGAAAAACCTAGGGGCAGGACAGGAATAAAGATACAGAGGTAGAGAATAGACTTGAGGACACAGGGAGGGGGAAGGGTAAGCTGGGATGAAGTGAGAGAGTGGCATTGACATATATACACTACTAAATGTAAAATAGCTGGGGGAAGCAGCCACATAGCACAGGGAGTTCAGCTCTATGCTTTGTGACCACCTAGAGGGGTGGGATAGGGAGGGTGGGAGGGAGACGCAAGAGGGAAGAGATAATGGGGATATATGTATACGTATAGCTGATTCACTTTTTTATACAACAGAAACTAACACAACATTGTAAAGCAATTATATTCCAATAAAGATGTTTAAAAAACAAAGATTGCTTTGGCTATTTGGGGTCTTTTGTTTCTCCATACAAATTTTAAGATTTTTTATTCTAGTTCTGTAAAAATTCCATTGGTGATTTGATAGGCATTCCATTGAATCTATAGATTGCTTTGGGAAGTATAGTCATTTTCACAATATTGATTCTTCCAATCCAAGAACATGGTGTGTCTCTCCATCTGTTTGTGTCATCTTTGATTTCTTTCATCAGTGTCTTATAGTTTTCTGAGTACAAGTCTTTTACCGCCTTAGGTAGGTTTATTCCTAGGTATTTTATTCTTTTTGTTGCAGTGGTGAATAGGATTGTTTCCTTAATTTTGTTTTCTGATCTTTTGCTGTTAGTGTATAGGAATGCAAGAGATTTCTGTGCATTAATTTTGTATCCTGTAACTTTACCAAATTCATTGATTAGCTCTAGTAGTTTTCTGGTGGCATCTTTAGGATTTTCTATGTATAGTATCATGTCATCTGCAAACAGGGACAGCTTTACTTCTTCTTTCCCAATTTGTTTTCCTTCTGTTTCTTTTTATTCTTTGATTGCCGTGGCTAGGACTTCCAAAGCTATGTTGAATAATAGTGGTGAGAGTGGGCATCCTTGTCTTGTTCCTGGTCTTAGAGGAAATGCTTTCAGTTTTTCACCATTGAGAATGATGTTTACTGTGGGTTTATCATATATGTCCTTAATTTTGTTGAGGTAGGTTCCCTCTATGCCCACTTTCTGGAGAGTTTTTATCATAAATGGGTGTTGAATTCTGTCAAAAGATTTTTCAGCATCTATTGAGATGATCATATGGTTTTTCTTCTTCAATTTGCTAATATGGTATATCACATTTATTGATTTGCATATTTTGAAGAATCCTTGCATCCCTGGGATAAATCCCACTTGATCATGGTGTATGATCCCTTTAATGTGTTGTTGGATTCTGTTTGCTAGTATTTTGTTGAGGATTTTTGCATCTATATTCATCAGTGATATTGATCTGTAACTTTCTTTTTTTGTTGTATCTTTGTCTGGTTTTGGTATCAGGGTGATGGTGGCCTCATAGAATGAGTTTGGGAGTGGTCCTTCCTCTGCAATTTTTTGGAAGAGTTTGAGAAGGATGAGGGTTAGCTCTTCTCTAAATGTTTGATAGAATTCTCCTGTGATGCTGTCTGGTCCTGGACTTGCGTTTGTTGGAAGATTTTAATCACAGTTTCAATTTCATTACTTGTGATTGGTCTGTTGATATCTTCTCTTTCTTCCTGGTTCAGTCTTGGAAGGTTATACCTTTCTAAGAATTCGTCCATTTCTTCCAGGTTGTCCATTTTATTGGCATAGAGCTGTTCATAGTAGTCTCTTATGATGCTTTGTATTTCTGTGGTGTCCATTGTAACTTCTCCTTTTTCATTTCTAATCTTATTGAGTTCTCTCCCTCTTTTTCTTGATGAGTCTGGCTAAAGGTTTATCCATTTTGTTTTTCTTCTCAAAGAACTAGCTTTTAGTTTTATTGATCTTTGCTATTATTTTCTTTGTTTCTATGTCATTTATTTCTGCTCTGATCTTTATGACTTCTTTCCTTCTACTAACTTTAGGTTTTGTTTGTTCTTTCTCTAGTTCCTTTATGTGTGAGGTTAGATTGTTTATTGGAGATTTTTCTTGTTTCTTGAGGTAGGATTGTATTGCTATAAACTTCCCTTTAGAACTGCTTTTGCTGCATCCCATAGGTTTTGGTTCATTGTGTTTTCGTTATCATTTGTCTCTAGGTATTTTTTCATTTCCTCTTTGATTTCTTCAGTGATCTCTTGGTTACTTAGTAGTGTATTGTTTAGCCTGCACGTGTTTGGGTTTTTACGTTTTATTCCCTGTAATTGATTTCTAATCTCATAGCATTGTCATTGGAAAAGGTGCTTGATATGATTTCACTTTTCTTCAATTTACCGAGGCTTGATTTGTGACCCAAGATGTGATCTATCCTGGGGAATGTTCCATGTGCACTTGAGAAGAAAATGTAATCTGCTGTTTTCAGATGGAATGTCCTATAAATATCAAATCTATCTGGTGTATTTTGTCATTTTAAGCTTGTGTTTCCTTATTAATTTTCTGTCTGGTCTGATCTGTCCATGGGTGTAAATGAGGTGTGAAAGTCCCCCACTATTATTGTGTTACCATCGATTTCCTCTTTTATAGCTGTTAGCAGTTGCCTTATGTATTGAGGTGCTTCTACGTTGGGTGCATAAATATTTACAGTTGTTATATCTTCTTGGATTGATGCCCTGATCATTATGTAGTGTCCTTCCTTGTCTCTTGTAACATCCTTTATTTTAAAGTCTATTTTATCTGATATGAGTATTGCTACTCCAGCTTTTTTTGATTTCCATTTGCATGGAATATCTTTTTCCATCCCCTCACTTTCAGTCTGTATGTATGTGTCCCTAGGTCTGAAGTGGGTCTTGTTTTTGTATCCATTCAGCGAGCCCCTATCTTTTGTTTGGAGCATTTAATCCATTTACATTTTAAATAATTATCGATATGTATGTTCCTATTTCCATTTTCTTAATCGTTATGGGTTTGTTTTTGTACATCCTTTTCTTCTCTTGTGTCTCCTGCCTAGAGAAGTTCCTTTAGCATTTGTTGTAAACCTGGTTTGGTGGTGCTGAATTCTCTTAGCTTTTGCTCGTCTGTAAAGCTTTTGATTTCTCTGTCGAATCTGAATGAGATCCTTGCTGGGTAGAGTAATCTTGCTTGTAGGTTCTTCCTTTTCATGACTTTAAATATATCATGCCACTCCCTTCTGTCTTGTAGACTTTCTGCTGAGAAATTAGCTGTTAACCTTATGGGAGTTTCCTTGTATGTTTTTTGCTGTTTTTCCTTGTTGATATTAATAATTTTTCTTTGTCTTTGATTTTTATCAGTTTGATTACTATGTGTCTTGGCATGTTTCTTCTTGGGTTTATCCTCCCTGGGACACTCTGCACTTCCTGGACTTTGATGGCTATTTCCTTTCCCAATTTAGGGAAGTTTATGACTCTAATCTCTTCCTATATTTCCTCGGGTCCTTTCTCTCTCTCTTCTCCTTCTGGGACCCCTATAATGTGAATGTGGGTGTGTTTAATGTTGTCCCAGAGGTCTCTTAGGCTGTCTTCATTTCTTTTCAATCTTTTTTCTTTATTCTGTTCCATGGCATTGAATTCTACCATTCTGTCTTCCAGGTCACTTATCCATTCTTCTGCCTCAGTTATTCTGCTATTGATTCCATCTAGTGTATTTTTCATTTCACTTATTGTATTGTTCATCTCTGTTTGTTTGTTCTTTAATTCTTCTAGGTGCTCAGAACAGTAGATTTCAAAATGGATTATTACTCAGAGAACTAGAATTTTTTCCCCATGTCCCTTACTAATTTTTTTTTTTGACTGATGGGGTTGAAGGCACATCCTGTTAATGAAGCAACAGTGTTTGTATCTGTTTTTAATATGCAGGTTTCGGTGCCTGCAAATATTAGAACTCGTTAGATGAAATTATTAAGTTTAACATTAAAATGCAGGTTTTATGAGAAAGCTGGTTAAAAAACATTAACACTTTAGTCTGAATTAAGTTAGTCCCCAAACCAGTTGGAAAGAGAAGCGTATTGAATGAATAAACCCAGAGACTTACTCTTTGTCAAGGTCCACAGTTGTAGTAGAACCGTTACAGCATATGTTTGTTTGAGTACATGGAAGGAGTATTTAAAGGGTGAGTTTGGGGTGAGCAGTCAGAGTGAGCCAGAGGCAGTATGGAGTAAGAGGGAGAGTTGAGAGAGTTGGGTGAAGCCTAAAGCAAACTTTACCTACTTCAACATTTTATTCTAGGGCAAATCTTATTGAAACGTGTCCTGTTATTATTTTATCTAGCATGAAGAGAACAGTAGACTAATATGATGTTTTTACTGTATCACACAATAAACCAACCTCTAAAAGAAATAAAATGCAGAGAGAAGCAGTTTATGGTAACCCTGGGTGGGGCTTTTGAGACAAAGAAACTGAATCTGAGCCCCAATTGTGCCCCTTAATAGTGACATGACTCCTGGCAATTGCCTCAACTCACTGGAAAAGAATAATGCCTCCTTCATGTTATGTTGTTTTTTGACTAAAACAAAATAATGCCTATAAATAATTGTACACAGTTCTTCATAGTTAATGTTTAACATATGATATAGTTTATAAATATAATCTAATATATTTAGTGAAAAATAACAATCACATTAAAGTGAAATCTTGCAGCCATCTTTGATTGTTTTCTCTTGTTTGCCCTCTGAATCAAATCTGTCATAAAATTCACTCTGTATGTGCATGTCTGTGCACATGTGTCTTTGCTACCCAGCTTCTGCCAGTGAAACTTGTTGAATTAATCACTCCTCCACCTCTCCCTTTGGACCACTTAACCACCTTGTCCAAGCTCTCACTGCTCATGCTTATCCTACTGTTATTCATCTTTAACTGATCTTTTGGTTTCTTGCGTCTCTCTTCAAAGCCTTCTTCCAGCTTGCCTTCTGAGACAGCCAGCACTCTGCCTGTGGAGTGTATTTCTCCCAGGGCTGCTCTAGCCTTCTGATATGGCCCACGTTCTGTCTCTGGAATGTGTATCTCTGCTTTCCCTTTACTATGGCTTGCTCTTGAATACTTTGCTGCCCAGAGCCAAGGACCCTCACTTGGTGGCCTCTCCCAGGAACTTGCCCAAGACCTGGGACTTGACCATCCTCTTGTGCCCCATTTTCTTGCAACCTCTTTACAAAGGATATTAATAAATCTACTTCTTACCTATCAAAAAAAAAAAGAAAAAAGCTTTCTTCCAAATAGTGGGGTAGAGTTTTGTAATATACTATAAAGAATCCAGATTTGCCGTCTCACAAGGCTCTTTTCCTAAAATCCAGATTTGCCATCTCACAAGGCTCTCCTATAACCTCATCTCTCTAGCACTTGGCCCATGGCACCCTTCATCTTTGACTGAAATTATATAAGCCTATATTACCTCCATCACTCATCACTCATCTCACATTCACTTGGATTGTTATTTTGCTTTTTTGTTTGTTTGTTTATGGAATGTATGTGCAAGCCTTGACTCCCCAATTATATTGTACATTCAAGGCAATTGCTTGCAATTTTAATTCACTGACTGTTCTGTGAGTATTCTTTCTAGCATGTTTTTCATTTTCTAGGCAATGCACATGGACTCAGGGATAAAATAGTTACAGAAAAAAGCCATAGTCCTTTTTTCATGAAGCTTATAGTTTGAGAGGGTGATAGACAAGATAGATGTCCATGAAAGAATCACTCTAATGTTTACATAATTATAATTAGAAAAAAGAACATATAACAAAGGAATCTGATCTAGTCTTGAGGGTCAAAAATCTTAGTCAAAGAAAGGATGGGAAAGGAGTTACCTGATTAGGAGTTAACCATTGAAGGGTGTGGTAAGAATGTTCCATACAAAGGGAACGGAGATATCAAGGGCCAATGGCAAGACAGATCTCGAATCCCAGGAGGTACATTGGAGGAAGTGGAAAAGCCAGTGGGGCTAGAGCCAGGGAACGAGGGAGAAACACTGTGAAATAAGAGGAAGAGATAGCTTTATTAAGGTGTTTGCGGTTTCTCCCAAGAGAAATGATATCCATTTATTGTCTCATGATGGCTCCCTAACTTCTAGGTGCCTAGTGAATATAGGTGGAATGAATGTCGGAATGAAATTGTGATGTTTGTGTAAATGCTATTTGTTCCTTGTGTATAATTGGAGAATGAATAGGAAATCTGTAATGATTTGTTGGTAGAATTCTCAAGGGCTTAGATTTCTGACCCAGCTTCTAGACTGATAAAAATGCTATGAATTATGTGGAAAAATAATAAAGTGAAAAGGATAGAGCCAAGGGAATATATTCTACTTAGAAAGAATTATTGAATGTTCAGTTACAGAAATGAATGATTTAAAAGAGATTTCCTTTGCTCTTATTTTTTAAGCTTTGCCAAATAAAATATCTCAAAATCTAAACAAATTCTTACTCAGATTTCTGTAGTGACTTTATACAGTGTCTCTATAATGGTTCACCATAAATTTTCATAATTTTGCTGGGTTCTGTACCTGGAGCTTAGCTTCTTCAGTAATAAAAACAGTTTAATAAGAATTGTCAAGAGGTCCTACTTTACTAAAAACTAGTACTTTTGTGATGAAGATAAAAAATACTGAAGTATATAAGTGTATCATCTCTATATAGGCTAGTTCAGAAGAAAATCTGAAGAAAGATTTAACCCTGTGCTTCAAGCTATAACATGATTTTTGGTTAAGTCAAGGCAGAATATCTACACAGTATTCCCTCCTTATCTATGGGAGATATATTGCAAGACCCCCAGTGGATGCCTGAAACCACAAATAGTACTAAATCCTCTATATATTATGTTTTTTTCTGTACATACATACCTTTGATAAAGTTTAATTTATAAATTAGGCACAGTAAGAGATTAATGACATTAATAAAATAGAACAATTATAACAATATACTGTGATAAAAGTTATATGAATGTGGTCTCTCTCACTCAGAATATCTTATGTACTCTATTCACTTCTTGTGATGATGTAAGATGATAAAATGCCTATATGATGTGATGAGATGAAGCAAGATAAATGACACAAACATGTCACAAGGTAGCATATGGCTACTACTGACCTTCTGACATACAACAGAAGGAAGATCATCTGCTTTGGGTGATCCTGGATCATTGAGCCATGATGATGTTGTTGGTTAGATATCAGGAGCAGAAGATGTTGATGGTTGGGGATCCTGGGCAGGATGGAGCAGGATGGTGCCGGACAGCAAGAGATTCCATCATGCCACCCAGAATGGCACACAATTTCAAATTTATGGCTTATTTCTGGAATTTTCCATTTAATATTTTCAGATTGCAGTTTACCAGAGGTAACCAAAACCGCAGAAAGCAAAACTGTGGAGAAGAGAGACTACTATACATTCACTCTTTACCCCATCCCATGGTTCTTTATTACACAGAATGGATATTTCCCCCTTTCCTTCTCCTAAGACATCATGTGGTCTCCATCAAAGATTAAACTCAGTTCTTTAGTCAGTCCAGGGTGACATATCTATTTAAAGGATTAATGGATAATCAGACTCCTTAGGGAAAATTAATGCGGTTAAATAGTAATAAAGGAATTTTCCAATAGAACATAAACAATACTATAATGAAGAATATTAAATCATATGTTTTGTCACTGAGCCCATTATAGATCCAATTTAAAATTATAATAAATTTGCATTTAGCACTTGCGAGAGATTGGCAAATTTATTCATGTGAAAAATAAGGAATATAGATTAAATGTCTTTGGATTTCCCATTGGGGAGAACTAAAAAATAATCACCCTTGTATAAGGATTATCTGTCTATGTATCTATCCACCCATCTATGTATCTATCCATCTATCTACATTTATATATCTTTTATATATACAAATATATAACAGACATGTGTTCTTAATCCATTAAATGCATTTTACTGACACAAAAGATATATCTTCCTTGAGGCATTTTAAACCCTTAAAAATTAATGACAAGCAACAGAAAAATTAGTGATTTGGTTTTAAATGCCTCTCTCCTCCCAGAAACTGGCTAGCATTTTGCTCCAACACATGATGTATGATTTATGAAGGGGACTGGACAAAGAGAGAAGCAGCATGAGCCAGGAAGAATGATTCAGAATTGGCTGGTGTGAAAGCCAAAATGCACCCAGACTGTCTCCTCAGCAGCAAACAGGAGACAGTCTGGTCACCTTTAAATGACTGGCAACTACACCCTGCAATCAGTTGAGTTGCTGGCATTAGTGGAGCTGGTTTTTAGATCTTTCCCTCCATTTCCTGAAAGGTCTCCTGATTTTTTTTTTCCCCCAAGACAACAATCCACAATCTTGGGCACCATCCTCCATTTGTGACTTCTAGTTTCTTTTGCCTTCTAAGAAGAAGGCATTATCAAAAGTTATTAGCTTGTTTCAAATCACTTAGTAATGACATACTAACAGCTCTAGAAGTATAGTATGATTTGGCATTTTTCAACAATATTTTCACCCAGAAATTCCACCCTCAAGAACTTGCCTGATACATACATACTGTGTGTCTCTTTTTGTTTTGGCTATTATATAAAAGATTAGAAACAACTTAAATGTTGAACAATAGGAAATTGGTGTGTAGTTAATGGAAATGATGTAGAAAAATGTTTATTGAAATTAAGGATATTCAAAGTATATCATTAATGATGAAGGCAGTATATAAAGCAATGTAAACACACACCCATATATAAATGGTAGTTATATTTGACATGCAAGATGAGCAACTTTTAGTCTTTTCTGTTTTTTTGTATCTTTTGTTTTGTTTTTACAATGAGCATGCATTATTTTTATAATCTTGGGTGATAGTGGCAATAGTTTTTTTTTTCTCGTTACGTATATATGCCTAATAGTAATAGAATTTCCAGTTATCATAGAAGATACACTTTTCTTACACAGTGATTTAGTCAGAGAAACAGAAACAATAAGGTGTATATACATATTATAATGAATTGGCTCACACAATTATGGAGGCTGATAAGTCCCAAGATCTCAGTCAGCAAGCTAGAGACCCAGGAGAGCTAATGGTGTACTTTTAGCCTAAGCCTGACGGCCTGAGAAGCAAGAAAGCCAATGGTGTCAATTCCAGTCTAAAGGCTGGGAAGCTCAAGACTCAGTAAGAGATGATGTTTCAGTTTGAGCCCAAAGGCAGGAAGAAAACTGATGTCCAAGCTTGAAGGCAGTTAGGCAGGAGGAATTTCTCCTTACTCATGGGAAGGTCAGCATTTTGTTCTATTCATACCTTCAACTGATTGAATGAGGCCCACTCACATTAGGGAGGGCAATCTGCTTTATTAAATCTGTTGATTTAAATGTTAAACTCATCCAAAAACACCCTTACAGAAACCCACAGTAATGTTTGACCATATATCTGAGGACTTCGTGGCACAGTCAAGTTAACACATAAAATTAACCATCACACACAGAATTTCTTAGACCTTATATATTTTTCATAACCCGAACCTGTGAAACATTGTAGATTACAACAGAATGGTTCTAATCCAACAAGAGAAAATAAAGAAAGAAGTTCTAATACAGAATGAGCAAAATAATGCACTGAATTATTTGGTTCTGACAGAAGGTGAAGAATTGAGCAATTTTGTGAAATAATTCACAGTCTTTCTATTTAGTCATTTCATTTGGGATGATGGGTGATTCTCCATTACTGTGATTGACTTTTCACATTAATCCTAGACAGTAATATTTGTGTGAGTGTCATCTTTATGGTTTCTGAGTAAAAAAATAGTGTGAACATAAAAAAACATAATACAAAATCAGAAATTTTGTTCTTATTTATTTTTGTGTTTTGTTTTGGTGGAATGGGTGCTATTATACACATATATAGCTATTTTGATTTTCAGTTTGAGTTTGGTCTTTCACATCAAATATTTATTACAAAATTTAATGCTATTTTTCTTATAGGTAATTGTATTAATTTTCTACCACTGCTTTAACAAATTACTGCAAACTTAGTGGCTTAAACAATACAAATTTATTATCTTTTCATTCTGGAGGTCAAAAGTCCAAAATAGTGTCAATGAGTTAAAATATTGATGTTAGCAAGGTTGCATTCTTATCTAGAGACTTTAGGGGGAGAATCTGTATCTTTGTCCTTTCCAACTTCCAGAAGCCACCTTTATTCCTTGATTCTTATCCCTTTTCTCCATCTTCAAAGCCAGCAGTGTTTCATTTCTCTGTACTTTTCTTTCATAGGCACCTATTCCTCTAATTGATTCTCTCCTTTTGCCTCTTTCTACTTTTAAGAACCCTTCTTATTACTTTGGGCCCATGGAGATAATTCAAGATAATCTCCTTAGTTTAAGGTCAGAAATTGGAAAAATTAATTCCATCTGCAATCTTAATACCTCTTTGTCATGTAACCTTACACACTTAAGTTTACACACACTGGGTTTGGGGCATGGAAATCTTTGAAGAACCATTATTCTACCTACCACAAGAAGTAAAACTCTTTCACTCAATATAGCCTCATGGGGACGTTAATCTAGATACCTTGGAAAGAGAAAGACAAATGCCATATTATATCACTTTTATGTGGACTCTAAAATATGACACAAAGGAACCTATCTATGAAACAGACTCACAGACATAGAGAACAGATTTGTGGTTGCCAAGGAGGAGGGTGGGGGGGAGGGATGGATTGGGAGTTTGGGGTTAGCAGATGCAAACTATTATATAATATATAGAATGGATGAACAACAAGGTCCTACCATATAGAACAGGGAACTATATTCAATATCCTATGATAAACCGTAAAGGAAAAGAATATATTTACATATAACTGAATCACTTTGCTTTATAGCAGAAATTAACACAACATTGTAAATCAACTATACTTCAATAAAAGACATTTTTTAAAAAAATACCCTGCTCTCTCTAGTCTAAGACATGTCCTGTTACCCAGGCAAAGCCAATTGAGCTTTATTCTACAAATTTATACCTGCGAAAAAATATCCAAAGACTGAGAAAGTTTGAGCATATTCATTTCAGTGGTAGAATCTGAAAGAAACTATTATAGAATTCCTGTTACAAAAATTCTCTCAAGCTACTTTCCCTGTTATTCATTAGATTCCTTGTCTTATTCTTTATTCTTCATTTATTTCTGTAAGCTCCCATATTTTTCCAATGAATTCCATTTTTCCTTAATTTTGCTAGGGTGAATTTCCTTGGCTTACTACAAATTAATCCTAATGATACAAAAAATGGAAAACTAGGGAGACTGAGGGTGATTAGAACCACTCTCCAAGTGAATAAATATGATTTATTCCACATCATTGTACTTAAATATCATAAATACCCTAGCTAGTGAATGGAATTTCTTACTTCTCTAACAGTACAAAGGTGGAATTACAAAACTTCATTGTCATTCCATGATACTAATTATCTCTGTGAATTAGGGGATAATGTGGTTATTTATGTATTATTTCTATTTGTTTAAATAAACTCATTGCCCTAAGGCCTATGGGCATATATACAAAAATTAATAAACACAAGACTAACTTCTCACAGCAGTCTATGGAAACTTCCCTGGCTTTTGAGACTCTCCACTGAGTATAAGTAAGAAAACAGCTATAGAGTTCTAGGGTACCTAGAGGGCTTGGAATCCATGCAAAACAGATTTTATTAAAAAATAAAACTAAAAATTGGCCTTTTTTTTCTTTTACATGTGGTTTTTATTGAAGTAAACCATAATGAAATTTCTTAAATGCTACACCAAGGATTCAAACAAGATGAATGGCTAACAGAGTAATTTCACAATGAGTTGAGGAAGAGAAAGAAGAGGAAATAAAAAGGAAAAGAGAAAAGTAAAATGAGAGGTTCAGAAGAGCAGGGGGGTCCTCCAACTTGAAACCTTCAGTAACTTGACTGTGTGTATATACATACATGATAGCAAGGCTGACCTCAGTTTAAGATGTTGACCCAGCTACATGAGTGGTTCTTAACCAGAAGAGATTTTGCCCCCCCATAAATGTTTGGCAATGTCTGTAGGCATTTTTATGGTTGTCACAGCTGGGGGTGGGGTGCTACTGGCGTCTTGTGGGTAGAGGGCAGGGATGCATGGTCAGTGCCCTTTGGCCAAAGGCCACCAGGAACACACCTTAGTGATTTACTCTGATTGGATGCTTTCAGAAGGTAGGGGCAATTCTGTGATTGGTTATCTCAATAACTCTTATCTAGAGGGAGAGGAGACTAATGGAGAAGATAAATCTGCAATTGGTAAAGAAGTAGCAGTCATTCATTTTGGCCAAAAGAGGGGAATTTGGTATTTGCAGATGGTAGAGTGACCTTGTTTTTGTCTGTGCTTAGACCAAATTAGGAATGTCCTTACTTTGTCTCCCTTTATCATGATCTCAGAATAACCTCATCTGAGGTGGCATTCTTAATCTCCAGGGCTTGTTCCTTCTTCCTTTCTTTACTCCTTCCTTCTTCCTTCCCCCACTCCCTCCCTCCATCCCTCCTTTTCTTTTTTTCTTTCTTTCTTTCCTTCCTTCTTTCTTTCTTTCTTTCTTTCTTTCATTTTCCTTTCCTTTCCCTGCTTCCTTCCTTCCTTCCTTCTTTCCTTCCTTATCATTCCTAAATATCCTACAAGGTACAAGATAGCCCTCCAACAAAAAATAAATATCCAACCAGACTGTCAATAGTGCTGAGGTTGAGAAACACTCTGCTAACTGAAAGAAGTTGGAAAAAGTTTGAGAAGCCCTGAGCTACCTGGTCCAGCTCATCTAGAGATATCCCTCTCATTATGATAAATTTGGGGATTATATTTTGTGAGGGGATTTTTCTGATGTTACAAGAAAGAAAAAGAAAAAAGCAGAAGGAAGCACCAAATTTCCTGAATTACTCCTGCCAGCTGCTTCTTGCCTTGGGTGAGAGTGAATAAACACTTCTCACTGAGGTACCACAAAAAAGATCCCAGGTGGATGTGCCTGAGATGTGGAGCACCCAAAAGAGAAGATGGTCCACAGAGGTAGAGGGAATCCAATAAGGATGCTCTGAAATGGCTGCAAGGATGACGAATATTTCATTTTTATAATGGCATAGGTAATCCTTGAGTTGGACACTGAACCAAAGTCCCACAGCACATTAATGCTCATCCTCCACAAGGCTTTGCACATGATGGTTTCTGTTGCCTGAGACACTCTTCAAATAGCCAGTTCCTTTTAATCAGTGAAGTCACTGCTAAAATGCATTTGATCACACACACCCCACCTACATCCACTAGTGTTACTCTTAGTTATTTCACAGTGATTGCAACTTAGTGAAATTATATTGTTTTTTACATATATTTTTCTGTATCTTTCACTAGAAAATAAACTCCATGAGAACAGTAGCCTTGTTCATTTCACAGTAGCATCACCTTCACCTACATCAGTGCCTGGCACATGCCAGTAAGTGCTCAGTGATGATTGTTGAATAAATGAATCAATGAATGAATGAATGAAGTCTTGGTACCACCCCAGTGCCTGTAGGACAACAGTATGGTCAGAATTGTTACCAAATAGCTATCATAGTAGAAAGGATAACATGCTCAGGCTGTTTGTTCTTTAATAACAGGAGGTGAGAATCTCCACACATAAAAGTAAAAATTTTTTTTTAAGTGAAGAAAAAGTGATTCCAGTCTAGAGAAGCCCACAAACAGCGGTCAGAGGAGGTCATGGAGAGGATGTGACTTCCACTTGACGCTCAAGCTAGATTCTGCGGTTGAGGCTCCTCACCTCCTCCTTCATCTTTGGGATGTGCATTTTTCCCAGTTTTCACAGTGGGAGCTACTTCATGGAGGCAGCCCTGAGAGAGCACTGTGGAGCTGAGAATATCTGGACACGGTACACCTGATTCAAGGAAGCCTTGTGGCTGACAAGGTCTTGGTGATCCGGCCTGGCATCAGGCCTGAGCCTCTGAGGTGGGAGAGCCTAGTTCAGGACATTGGACCACCAGAGACCTCCCAGTCCCATGTAATATCAATCAGCGAGACCTCTTCTTAAGATCTCCATCTCAACACTAAGACCCAGGTCCACCCAACGGCCAGCAAGTTCCAGTGCTGGATGCCCCATACCAAACAACTGCAAGACAGGAACACAACCCCATCCATTAGCAGAGAGCTGACTAAAATCATACTAAGTTCACAGACACCCCAAAACACACCACCAGACACAGCCCTGCCCACCAGAAAGACAAGATCCAGCCCCAGCCAACAGAACACGGGCATCAGGCCCCTTCACCAGGAAGCCTACACAAGCCACTGAACCAATCCTACCCAAGGTGGACAGACACCAAAAACAATGGGAACTACCAAATGTGCAGCCTGTGAAAAGAAGACCACAAACATAGTAAGTTAAGCAAAATGTGAAGAAAGAGAAATATGCAGCAGATGAAGCAGCAAGGTAAAAACCCACGAGACCAAACAAATGAAGAGGAAATAGGCAGTCTACCTGAAGAAGATTTCAGAGTAATGATAGTAAAGATGATACAAAATCTCGGAAATAGAATGGAGAAAATACAAGAAATGTTTAATGAGGACCTAGAAGAAATAAAGAACAAACAAACAATGATGAACAACACAATAAAAGAAATTAAAAATTCTCTACAAGGAATCAATAGCAGAATAACTGATGCAGAAGAATGGATAAGTGATCTGGAAGATAAAATAATGGAAATAACTACCACAGAGCAGAATAAAGAAAAAAGAGTGAAAAGAATTGAGGACATTCTCAGAGACCACTGGGACAACATTAAACACACCAACATTGGAATTAGAGGGGTCTCAGAAGAAGAAGAGAAAAAGAAAGGGTCTGAGAAAATATTTGAAGAGATTATAGTCAAAAACTTCCCTAACATGGGAACAGAAATAGTCAATCAACTCCAGGAAGCACAGAGAGTCCCATACAGGATAAATCAAAGGTGAAAAACACCAAGACACATATTAATCAAACTATCAAAAATTAAATACAAAGAAAAAAGTATTAAAAGCAACAAATAATTTACAAGGGAATCCCCATAAGGTTAACAGCCGATCTTTCAGCAGAAACTCTGCAAGTCAGAAGGGAGTGGCAGGACATATATAAAGTGATGAAAGGGAAAAACCTACAACCAAGATTACTCTACCCAGCAAGGATCTGATTCAGATTCGATGGAAAAATTAAAACCTTTACAGACAAGCAAAAGTTAAGAGAATTCAGCACCACCAAACCAGCTTTACAACAATGTTAAAGGAACTTCTCTAGGCAGGAAACACAAGAGAAGGAAAAGACAAAAACAAACTCAAAACAATTAAGAAAACGGTAATAGGAACATACATACTGATAATTACCTTAAAGGTAAATGGATTAAATGCTCCAACCAAAACATAAAGACTGGCTGAATGGATACAAAAACAGGACCGGTATATATGCTGCCTACAAAAGACCCACCTCAGACCTAGGGACACATACAGACTGAAAGTGAGGGGATGGAAAAAGATGTTCCAAACAAATGAAATTCAAAAGAAAGTTGGAGTAGCAATTCTCATATCAGACAAAATAGACTTTAAAAGAAGGACTATTACAAGAGACAAAGAAGGACACTACATAATGATCAAGGGGTCAATCCAAGGAGAATTTATAACAATGGTAATTACTTATGCATCCAACATAGGAGCATCTCAATATGTAAGGCAAATGCTAACAGCCATAAAAGGGGAAATTGACAGTAACACAATCATAGTATGGAACTTTAACACCCCAATTTCACCAATGGACAGATCATCCAAAACGAAAATAGATAAGGAAGCACAAGCTTTAAATGACACATTAGACACGATGGACTTAATTGATATTTATAGGACATTCCATTCAAAAACAACAGAATACACTTTCTTCTCAAGTGGTTATGGAACATTCTCCAGGATAGATCATATCATGGGTCACAAATCAAGCCTTGGTAAATTTAAGAAAATTGAAATTGCATCAAGTGTCTTTTCTGACCACAATCCTATGTGACTAGATATCAATTACAGGAAAAAAGCTACAAAAAATACAAACACATGGAGGCTAAACAGTACACTACTGAATAACCAAGAGATCACTGAAAAACTCAAAGAGGAAATCAAAAAATACCTAGAAACAAATGACAATGAAAACACGACAGCCGAAAACATATGGGATGCAGCAAAAGTAGTTGTAAGAGGGAAGTTTATAGCAATAAAATCCTACCTCAAGAAACAAGAAACATCTCAGATAAACAACCTAGCCTTACACTTAAAGCAGTTAGAGAAAGAAGAACAGAAAAACTCCAAAGTTAGCAGAAGGAAAGAAATCATAAAGATCGGATCAGAAATAAATGAAAAAGAAATGAAGGAAACAGTAGCAAAGATCAATAAAACTAAAAGCTGGTTCTTTGAGAAGATAAACAAAATTGATAAACCATTAGCCAGACTCATCAAGAAAAAAAGGGAGAAGACTCAAATCAACAGAATTAGAAATGAAAAAGGAGAAATAACAACTGACACTGGAGAAATACAAAGAATCATAAGGGATTACTACAAACAACTAATGCCAATAAAATGGACAACCTGGAAGAAATATACAAATTCTTAGAAAAGCACAACCTTCTGAGACTGAACCAGGAAGAAATAGAAAATATGAATAGACCAATCACAAGCACTGAAATTGAAACTGTGATTAAAAATCTTCCAACAAAACAAAAGCCCAGGACCAGATGGCTTCACAGGTGAATTCTATCAAATATTTAGAGAAGAGCTAACACCTATCCTTCTCATACTCTTCCAAAATATAGCAGAGGGAGGAACACTCCCAAACTCATTCTACGAGGTCACCATCACCCTGATACCAAAACCAGACAAAGATATCACAAAAAAAGAAAACTACAGGCCAATATCACTGATGAACATAGATGCAAAAATCCTCAACAAAATACTAGCAAACAGAATCCAACAACACATTAAAAGGATCATACACCATGATCAAGTGGGGTTTATTCCAGGAATGCAAGAATTGTTCAATATATGCAAATCAATCAATGTGATACACCATATTAACAAATTGAAGGAGAAAAACCATATGATCATCTCAACAGATGCAGAGAAAGCTTTTGACAAAATTCAACACCCATTTATGATAAAAACTCCCCAGAAAGTAGGCATAGAGGGAACTTGCCTCAACATAATAAAGGACATGTATGACAAACTCACAGCTAATATCATTCTCAATGGTGAAAAACTGAAAGCATTTCCTCTAAAATCAGGAACAAGACAGGGATGTCCACTCTCACCACTATTATTCAACATAGTTTTGGAAGTTTTAGCCACAGCAATCAGAGAAGACAAGGAAATAAAAGGAATCCAAATCAGAAAATAAGAAGTAAAGCTGTCACTGTTTGCAGATGACATGATACTATACATAGAGAATTCTAAAGATGCCACCAGAAAACCACTAGAGCTAATCAATGAATTTGGTAAAGTAGCAGGATACAAAATTAATGCACAGAAATCTCTTGCATTCCTACACACTAATGATGAAAACCCTGAAAGAGAAATTAAGGAAACACTCCCATTTACCACTGCAACAAAAAGAATAAAATACCTAGGAATAAACCTATCTAAGGAGACAAAAGACCTGTGTGCAGAAAACTATAAGACACTGATGAAAGAAATTAAAGATGATACAAACAGATGGAGAGACATACCATGTTCTTGGATTGGAAGAATCAACATTGTGAAAATGACTATTCTACCCAAAGCAATCTACACATTCAATGCAATCCCTATCAAACTACCAATGGCATTTTTCACAGAAGTAGAACAAAAAATTTCACACTTTGTAAGGAAACAGAAAAGACCCTGAATAGCCAAAGCAATCTTGAGAAAGAAAAAGGGAGCTGGAGGAAGCAGGCTTCCTGACTTCAGACTATACTACAAAGCTACAGTAATCAATATAATATGGTACTGGCACAAAAACAGAAATATAGATAAATGGAACAGGGTAGAAAGCCCAGAGATAAACCCATGCACATATGGTCACCTTATCTTTGATAAAGGAGGCAAGAATATACAATGGAGAAAATACAGACTGTTCAATAAGTGGTGCTGGGAAAACTGGACAGCTACATGTAAAAGAATGAAATTAGAACACTCCCTAATGCCATATACAAAAATATACTCAAAATGGATTAAAGAACTAAATGTAAGGCCAGACACTCTAAAACTCTTAGAGGACAATATAGAACACTCTATGACATAAATCACAGCAAGATCCTTTTTGACCCACCTCCTAGAGAAATGGAAATAAAAACAAAAATAAACAAATGGGACCCAATGAAAGTTAAAACTTGAACAGCAAAGGAAACCATAAACAAGACGAAAAGACAACCCTCAGATTGGGAGAAAATATTTGCATATGAAGCAGCAACTGACAAAGGATTAATCTACAAATATACAAGCAGCACATGCAGCTCAATATCAAGAAAACCAACAACCCAATCCAAAAATGTGCAGAAGACCTAAACAGATGTTTCTCCAAAGAAGATATACAGATTGCCAACAAACACGTGAAAGGATGCTCAACATCACTAATAATTAGAGAAATGCCAATCAAAAGTACAATGAGAGGGCTTCCCTGGTGGCACAGTGGTTGAGAGTCCGCCTGCCGATGCAGGGGACACGGGTTCGTGCCCCGGTTTGGGAAGATCCCACATGCCGCGGGGTGGCTGGGCCCGTGAGCCATGGCCACTGAGCTTGCACGTCCGGAGGCTGTGCTCCGCAACGGGAGAGGCCACAACAGTGAGAGGCCCGAGTACCACCAAAAAAACCCAAAACAAACAAACAAACAAACAAAACTACAATGAGGTATCACCTCACACCAGTCAGAATGGCCATCAGCAAAAAATCTACAAACAATAAATGCGAGGGTGTGGAGAAAAGGGAACCCTCTTGCACTGTTGGTGGGAATGTAAATTGATACAGCCAGTATGGAGAACAGTATGGATATTCCTTAGGAAACTAAAAATAGAACTACCATACAACCCAGCAATCCCACTACTGGTCATATACCCTGAGAAAACCATAATTCAAAAAGAGTCATGTATCACAATATTCATTGCAGCACTATTTACAATAGCCAGGACATGGAAGCAACCTAAGTGTCCATCAACAGATGAATGGATTAAGAAGGTGTGGCACATATATACAATGGAATATTAGTCAGCCATGAAAAGAAATGAAAGTGAGTTATTTCTAGTGCGGTTGATGGACATAGAGTCTGTCTTACAGAGTGCAGTAAGTCAGAAAGAGAAAAACAAATACTGTATGCTAACACATATATAGAGAGTCTAAAAAAGAAAAAAAAAGAAAAAATGGTTCTGATCAACCTAGAGGCAAGACAGGAATGAAGACGCAGACGTAGAATATGGACTTGAGGTCTTGGGGAGGGGGGGCGGTAAGCTGGGATGAAGTGAGAGAGTAGCACTGACGTATATACACTACTAAATGTAAAATAGATAGCTCATGGGAAGCAGCTGCATTGCAAGGGGAGATAAGTTCGGTGCTTTGTGACCACCTAGAGGGGTGGGATAGGGAGGGTGGGAGGGAGATGCAAGAGGGAGTGGATATGGGGATATATGTACACATATAACTGATTCACTTTGTTATACAGTGGAAACTAACACAGCATTGTAAAGCAATTATACTCTAATAAAGATGTTGAAAAAAATGTAGAAGAGATAATGAAGAATGATTCCTCAGTTATGTGAAGCAATACAGAATCAAGGAAAATGTCAGATGCGAATAGGAAAGCAGAGAAATCGGATGACAGACAAATAAGGAAAAAACAAAAACCACAGAGATTTCATTATTTTTAGATTTTTACTTATGTCTCTAAGAAAAAGTTTATCTTGAGGAAGAAAATCAGGAGTTCTTCCCAGAAAATCAAGATGAGAGATAAAGGAAGAAGCCAAAGAATGAAAAGGCAGAAAATACTTGAAGATACTTTACAAATCATTGCATATTTGAAATCAGCAGGGTCTGAGGACATGAGATCTGCATACTCAGAGATTGGTACATAGTTTTGCAGAATGCCCTATTAATTGCTAGAACTTTTAAAAGGCAAAGAAAGGTTCTGAAAAAAAGAGCATATTTAGATCTTCCCTTAAAAACGCAGATATTTGGAAAGGCTCTACCCAGCTAATTACAGAATGGTCAACTTGGCTGTAACAATCAAGAAGATACTAGAAAAAATATTTTTTAAAAAATCATATTACAATCCCCTGGAGAGGAACAGAATTCTGAGTAGCAAACTAGGTTTTGTGAAGAGTGAATCATGCCAGACCAACTTAATTTCCTTCTATGATAGAGTGGCAGGCCAAGAGATAAAAGGGAAGCAATAGATGTAATCTACCTCCATTTCACTGAGGCTTCTAATTCTGTCCTACATAGCATTCTCATCAGTGGGCTGGAAAGATTGGTCTATGCCATACTACTATTAGGAAGAAGAATAAATGCCAAAACACTGCCCCAGCAGGATGGTTATCTGTATCTCAGGATAGAAGCATGTTTTAAGTGATGAAAGAGGCATCAGTGGCTTAGCAATGGTGATGCAGGAGATTTCTTGATCACCTTTATCATGAATCACTGTATCTATGTCATTATCTCTGGAACTTAGTTTCACATTCTATAAAATGGGTGGGTTTGGAGAACTTATTTCTGAGTCCACTTATAGCTTTAAACTGGTATAATCCTTTGGCTTATATTATTTTAGGGATTCTTCATGATCTGGGTAACAAAGTTGAAGAGTCTCACAGATATTAGGGGCTGTTTCAATCATTTATAACTTCCACTTAACAAGTAAGAGTTACACAGGAGAGGTTGCCCTTTTCCTCACTTGACGGTAGCCCTCATATTTATACAGTTGTTCATTTGTATAGCAGTTATCCTGAGGGTTTTTGAATGCTTAATATGTGCAATGAGAGGAAATAAAAGATGAATTTGTCAAAAGCAGCAACTCCTACCTTTTATGTATCATATACAATATCCATATCAAATTTGTCTAAAATATTATAGAAAAAAATTTTAATGGAATATTTACTAATAGATTAAAAACAAGGGCTAATATAAACCCTAAGTTTAAAAAGTTATAGAGTCCTGGAAATTAATTTTGTTTGCTACTTAAATTATAGCAAAATAGTTGACTATATTGCAATAAGTGAAAACTCAAATGCATAAAATCCAGACCTCACTTTCATTGACTTAAAAGCTACTTGCTTATTAAAAGCCTATGAGATTTTCTTTTTCATTAAATAGTTTATTCAGAAAGCTAACCAACCTTGGTCAGCTCCAAACTATCTTTAATCCCTAAGAGCTGATTGATTTTTCACAACTTTAGCTAGTATATACAGAAAGCATATCTTTAAACTTTTTGTAAAAACACCCAGATGGAATAATATCCTAAGGTGGTAATATGCTTATTGTTCATTACTTCACTTTTTAAGTTGGCATTTCAGATTAATTAAGCAATTGATAAAGCTCATGTTTATGCAAGTGTTTACAAATTAGAAAAGCTGTTAGCAGCGTTTAATTTGTTTGAATATATATATTTAATTTACTGCTTCTAATGGAAAGAAGCTTAAGGGAATTTAAGAGCCATAGCCTTATTGATAGACATTAAGCATATGCAGAGTGTAATTATTATTGCTAATATTTTACATTTGCTGCACGCCAACAGTTGGGTGCAGGAAGCAGGCTGTGTAATTCCAAAGGCAGGAGCGAGTGCTGTACATGCAGGGCTTTTATATCATTATTCATATTTATTTGTTTGCAGGCTTTTTTCCCCACCCTCTAAATACAGTGTGTTTTCCTCCCACTGATTTCCTCAAACTAGTGTTATAATGAGAATGGAATGCTCCTGTGATCCCTTGGCATGGGATTTGTCCAGTCACACCAAAATTCTGGACACAGCTCAAATCCTGTCATGACAAATATCATTCCAAGCCTTAGCCAATGGCCAGCTTATCTCCAGGACTATGTGATTAACATGTACCATTTAGAACAAGATAACCTCTAGCTTTCTGAAACCCATGCAAAGGATTTACGTTGATCAAGATTCCTGCTGATCTATCTTTAGAAACATTGCTTCTGGTTATGGATCTGTGGCTAATGATGACTCCAGCTTTACCAGTTTTGGAAATTATTTGACTTCAAGCTGAACAAAATCACAACTTTAGACATGATTTAAGCACCTACTCAGTGCCACGTTATGGACTGAGTGCTGGGAGTACAAAGATGAATAAGAAAATGCTGTTGTAATCATCATTTCTAAGTTGGGCTATTAAAGCAGCCTTCTGTCTAATTTCTCTGACCCTGATCTTACCAATCCATTCTGATTTATCCTCCACCCAGCTATTAAAAGTGACCCAACTCAAAAATAAATCTGACCACGTTGAACCTTACATTTAAGCCCTCCAATGACTGCCTTTTTTCACAAGATAAAATCTGGGCTTCCAAACATAGCATCACATATCCTTCATAGGGGCTTCCCTGGTGGCCCAGTGGTTAAGAATCTGCCTGCCAATGCAGGGGACACAGGTTTGAGCCCTGGTCTGGGAAGATCCCACATGCCATGGAACAACTAAGCCTGTGCACCACAACTACTGAGCCCGCATGCCACAACTACTGAGCCCACGTGCCACAACTACTGAAGCCCGTGCACCTAGAGCCCGTGCTCTGCAACGAAGAGTAGCCCCCGCTTGCCACGACTAGAGGAAGGCTGCATGCAGCAACAAAGACCCAATGCAGCCAAAAATAAATAAATTAATTTAAAAAAAGATCCTTCATGATTTGGCCTCTCTCCAGTCCTATTTGTCAGACTCTCTACTTATACTTTTTGCTCCAATAACACTGAACTGCTTATATTTCCTCTAGACACTGTTTCTTGCCTTGCTTATTCCATCTCTGGCAGATATCCTCTCTTTATCTGCTAATTTCTATTCTTCCTTCCTCGTCTACTGTTCTGATTTCTTTTTCTTCCAAGAACCAGGCTAGATCAGGGTTCATGGTGTTAAGGCATTTGTGCCACCATCTGCTTATCTTCATAACCACATTCACCCACATAGTTGCATAATTACCTGTTTAGTGTTTCAATTCCCCCACTAGATTGATTTTTGTGTTTATTTTAAACTATTGACTATGTTTTTCATTGCAATAATGCTAATTGGTTCTTTTAAAAATTCCCCCCTGTTTTTATTTCTTCTTTCCATGATTTTTTTTTATAGTTTCTGTTCCATATTTTGGGCTTCATTTCTTCATTTATCTTCAAAGATCCTAAAGATATTCAGTTTCAAGTCACTTTTTTGCATCATTTCCATTTGTATTGGAGTGAATTAATCACCTGATTGTCAATTTTGTGATCCTGCATGTTGTAACTTTTCTCAATCAGTTTTGGAATTTTGGCTCTAAGTTTCATCTTCAGTGGAAACCTCTCTACAACATTCAACCTTTAAAGAGGACTCTTAAGCCCCCTGGTCCAAAACCAAGTTCTCATGGTCTCATAGCTGTGGCTCAGAACTCCTGTCCTGTGGGGTTCAGATCCAGCCACCCAACTTGTGGGCCGCCTGGCCCAGGCTTGACTGAGAGATTGTGCCTGTTCTTGCCCTTTAATTTAGCTTCATAGATGCTTAAATTGCAGGAATCACTAGTTACATTTTGTTTCCTAGGCAGAGAAGGGATGTTCCAGGCTATAGTTTTAAAGAATGAACCTGAGTTCAGTCTTCATGAGATATGGGGCAATTTTAACTGCCATGACATCACCATATACATACTCCTTTCTGTTCTGAGACCCAAACCCCTGAAGAATTGGGAGAAATCAGTCTCAACACTTTGAGTTCCTGTTCCATTTCTGCTTCTCAAAATGTTCATCTCTAGGGACATGCTTATGTCTTTTTACTTTTTTCTTTTTATATTTTAACAATCTGATGTGTTTGATGAAAGAAAGAGTCAAAGAATGAACTGAAATGTTCATCTGTCTTCTTCATTTCCCTCTGAGGAAACAAGTAGAAAAAGTGAACAGTGGGGGCAGGGAGGGAGAGAAGGAATGGATAAGTCAATTCAACAAATAAAAATGTATAGGAAACATTGTTAAAACCTAAGAGGATAGAGACACTAATAACATAGAGGCCTTGGTCTAAGGCATTAGAATAATATATACTTTATCTCATTCATTCATAGCACAAATATTTATGAGAGTCTAGTATATGTCAGGAATTGCTTAAATGTTGAGGATACAGAAAAAACAGAATAGACAAGATCCCCGAACGTAATAATTGTTGGAAAAGATGGACACGTGAATTAAAGTGATTTGAATAATGTGGAAATGTGGGCTGTTTTGGGGGGATCTAACCTGTCTGGAACACCTACTATATGATTAAGCTGACACCAAATAATGAGTTGGAATTAGCCATTCAACAAGTTGGAATATTCTCAGAGAAGATGACAGCATGCAGGAAGGCCTGGAGGTGAGAGAGAGAGAACGGTACTTTGGAAGTACAAAACTAGTTCAGGGCAGCTAGAGCAGAGATGGCAAAGCGTAGGCCATCCAACCCTGCTGCTGTGTTCATTTCCCTCTGCAAAGAGATTATCTTCACTAATGGAGAATGCATTGGCTCCCTGGACAGTGAAAGTCTCTTTGGCCATCAAACTGTTTCCTAAATATTTACAATAACTTCCAAGTACCTCTTACTATCCGTTCCCCTTGAGATCATTTTGTATTATACAACCAAAACTGAATTTTTGAGAGCTGACAGAAATTTGCCTTCCAAAGATCTCATGTCAAGTGTCTCCAAATTGTTTGGAATCCAATTGAATAAATTGTAGTATATGTGACTATCTTTTCCCTCCCAACCTATCATAAACTCTGAAATGATATGATGTCTCACTCCTAAATTACTTAGCACTGTTGAAATGCCAACTAATTCTCCCTGGTTGGCCAAAAATGCGTACAGCATGGCAGTTCCCCCGGGAAATTTTCTCCTCTGGGAGATGAAGCTGTTAGCAAAGCAAGTCAAGGACCTGTTAGACATTCTGCTGTTAACCAAATGAGACTTCCAGCAGATGTCTGGAGAGTTGAAATCCCATCACTACTCTGTCTTTTCTCTGCGCTGATTTTACAATCTGTGGCTAGTAACAAACCACACATTTCCTCCACGTGTCCCAGTGTTCTCTCGTCATGATAACGCTTCTGGCTCTTCTGTCCTAACCCATATGCCCCTGCTCTCAGGTCTGGACGTTTCCATATGAATGTGTATCTTCATGACATCCACCTCTGCTCTGCCTCCTGTCTAAGCCGTCTGTTTCTTTAGGGGTGGGTGTACGCTTCCATGCCAATGCTATGACGGCCTTCCATTGCATTATAATACAGAGGCCAAGCCCACAAAATCTGGGTAAGAGTTAAAAAAATCAGCTTTCTCTTTCTGGCCTATCTCCAATGTGCTGTATCCAAGGATCCTTTCTCCACTTCTTTTTAGTAAGAATTACCAGGAATTCGGTGTTTAACGTTCTGTGTTCCTTGCTATTCTGGACCATCAGCAGGGACTTTTCCTGAGAAATGCAGAATCTCAGGCCTCATCCCAGACCTACTAAATGAAAATTTGCATATTAACAGGATCCCAGGAGATTCATTTGCATGCTAAATTTTCAGAGCACTACTCTATAGGAGCTGATTTCCCTGGTATATTCAAACCTTCTTCTCGTGTGTACATGCCATAAGGTCTTCTGGATCGGCTTCAGCTGGCCTTTCTGCAAAGTCACAAAAGGTAATCAGTCTGTCCAAATTCATTATTACACTATAGGGAAGACAACTGGTTCATTTGGGCTTGAAATATGTGACTCTGTTTGCACCATGTCCTCTCCAAATAGCTGTCATTAATGTACCACTTTCTTGACTTTAACATACCTGGGTTCTACTACAGATGGCCTTCAGAAAGGCACCATATCACCTCCCCTACTACCTATTCCTTAATGTTGAAATGGCGGTCTTAAATTGACTTATTAATTTTTAAATGTACTATAAAAACAAACGTTTATTCTAAAATACCTATATCAATTATTATGAATAGAAGATAACATTAAATATATTCCCCCACCAAAAAAAAAAAACCCCAAAAAACTCAGTATTATTCAATCTAGTTAGATGCTGTTATCTGCCAAAAAGTGAGCCTACGGCCTTTTCTTTGTGCAACAGAGAGTTTGGGAAGTATTAAAGAGATGTTAAAGACATATAGCTGCAGAATTTTTCTCTTTGATGTAACAAGAAACATTAAAAGACTAGAGAAAGGAACTTCTTGCTTGCTGGGTGTTTCAAATATTATTACCAACTAAAACTAATCTTGCAATTGAGCCTTTGGAAAACACTGTGCTAACCAGCTCACACAGCCTGTCACTTGAGGCCTGCAGTAAATTACTGATAGAGTTAAGGGTATAAATCTGAGGGAAGTATGTCTACTTTAATTAATTGCATCAGAGGGAAATTTTTGGTAACGCCTTGAAGACAATGCTTTCTTGATGTATATGTGGTTTTCCGAAGTAACAAGTGGTCATGAATGACAAGTGACTTGTACTGGTTTGTTTTGCTACCATAAAATAGGGAGCCTCCTTATCAAAATGAGACCTGATAGTTTCAAATTCAGTGTGAAATCTTTGTGCCAGGCACACATTTGGAAACAGCCTCTCTATTCTGCTAAGATTTCAGTGTGTATACTGCTACATTTTCCGCAGTGACAAGTAACGCACAAGGGCAGAACAAAACATCACCACAGCCTTGCAAAAGATTTATAATAACATTGTATTGCTTTGAACCATTCAATCAATTGTAGACATGGTTTAAATGTACAGAAAAACTAAATTCAGTACCATGGGAAGAAATGAAATGTAGTTTTCAGTCTAACTTCAGCATAAAGATTTTGAGAGCATATTTTTTAAAAGAAGAAAGTTTCACCTAGACTCCCTGGATTTTTATATTTCTAGTTCGGCTATAATAATTTCTCTTTAAAGATTCAGAGACCCACGATTTCACTCAACAAAGCATGTTTTATGCTAATTAAAAGTAGCCAAGAAGTCATGAATTCCCTATGATCTTTATGGAGAGAAATCAATACCTGTATCTCTTTCTATAAAACTCCAGGGTTTTACTGGTGGATATTAGAATCCAGAAAGATAGGCTTTTATGTTGTGTTTCTTGTAAGAAAGAACAATCTAGGGTCAAACAGAAGTCTCATGCAGAGTATATAATAAAAGAGTAACTATGAACAATTGAAAAATAAATGCAGAATCAGGTATTTGTAATGCTGCTTAAAGCAAGGCTAATCTTTATTCAACATTTTTTACTCACATATAAGACTCCCATTGTGTGGTATCTTACAGTGGATATATTACTGAGGTTCTAAAATCTCAGTGTTAATGCAAAGAATTATGGTTTTATAACTCAGTGGGGGAATGCACATATGCACACAGACACAGACACACATGCCCCAATAATTGCTATTTCTAGCAGCATTTATTGTAATGGGAGCCCTTAAGGAAGCTTGGTTTTACTGCACTTCAAAATTGTTGAAATGCATTATGGAGGAGTACTGGCTGGTACATATACTCTCACCCGAGAACAAATGACATGGATAGCTTTAAACCATGCTAAGATTTCTTACTGCACAACTCTAGTGGATACCATTCAGATTGGCCACAATCATAATTCTAGTCATCATTACAAAAACTCCAAAAGTCTATCTAATCATATTAGATTTTGTGTCCAATAAAATTACAGCATTATAGTCTATCTGCAGCAATGACTGATACCACAAAGGAATGAGTTTTATTGCTACAGATTCTTAATGTGTTTTTGGCAGATTTTTCTGAGGAGTGGAAGAGGCAAGATGCAATGAATGAAGGTGTTCCTGGAGAGCTTCCCATTTTTAATTTATTTGAATACTAAGTTCAGTATTAAACTGCTGGTCTTCCTCAAACTATTGATATTTCTTCCTAAATTGTAAGAGTTGCAACATAGCAATGTTGAAATTATTTCTGAATTCCACTAGTGATCACTTATGCATAGCAGCTGGCTGATTAAACTGATGGTTCTATAGGAAGTTAGGAGGGCATATGAAACATGCACATATAATCAATATCAAAAAGAGAGTGAAATGATAAAATTTCATAGCATTCATAAAATTAAAAACAAAAAAAGACTCATTGAGAGTTGTGTAACTGAAGGTTATATTCTCTCCCGGGTAGTTCTCTTTATTTGCCATCGCCAATAAACTAGCAGCAACTCATATTAATCATAGATGAAGGTAGGATTCAGGATATTGTTTTCTAATTGCTGTCCGAAGTTTAACAGAGACTCTTATCGATACGTTAGTGCCTTAAAATCTATTCACAGTGCTGGGATGTGTTCTGAAGTCCTCTAGGAAAAAGGGCTTCAAAACACACTTTCCCTGTCCATGTACTTCTTTTCTTGCTCGCCAGTAGGAAGTAGCATCGACAAATCTATGCTCTTTGATAATTGGTGTGTCTAAGATCCCTGTGCTTTCTGGTCCCTACTGACTCAGGAGGAAGGAAATGACAGTGGCTCGTGTCTTGGGCAGACCCTTCGTGCTCAGGCTGCATGCTGAACACAGTTCCAGGGCAGCCATCACTTGTAGGCTACCTTTTCATTGGAAAGTGGGCCTTCACCTTTAGCAGGGAGCTTCAGGCAGCTCACAAATCTGATGCAGAAGCACCTCCACCTTTCTTTGAATGGCTGTATTCTACATTCATAGGTGTCGTTCAGAAAACCTGCATGAGAGCAATAATCGTGTGCTCTGTTTAAAGGCAATGGCATATCCTGAAAAGCTCACGTGGATAGGCCATGTGTGGCCCCTAAAACCATCCGCCTCAGTGGTAACAGAGCACAACTGCAGCCATAATAATGAAATGCTTGCCGGATTTCTCTCTCAGCTTCCTAATTATGAAACTTATATTTTATAACCATTTGAAGTCTCTTTTTAAAGAATCGTTATTTCTCCCAGCATGAAGGCATGCCATGTGGGTAGTCTACATAGTCATGGGAGGTGAGGTTTTATCTTATTTTAAAGTTAGATATCATTCAGGTCTAGCTTATCAGCAGGCTTTTACCATCTTGGTCCAAGATGTGATAAAAGAAACGCACCAAAATCCCCTCCCTCAAAATACCTCTTCTTATCAGCCTTTGAAATCCATAATTAGAGATTGTCCTTTAGTACTTGAAGATATTTACACCCCCAAGATTCACTTGTTAAAATAAAAAGGTACCAGAAATTGGTAAATGATACATTTGTGTCTTAGCGTAGTTCAAAAAACATACACTAAGCATTTCTTAGGTATCAGAAACTCTGCAGGGCCCTAGGTATCAAGGGTGGGTATGTATTTACTTTTCTTTCAAGGAGGTGATGAACTTTATGTTGGATCTTGGGACTAAGTTGGGAACGAGGTCCAGGCTTGGAAAGAAGAGCACAGGGAAAACAGGCTTTACTTCCCTTGCAATTTCAATAAGAAATAGACTCAGTTACATTTGGTTAATCTGTGCACTTGACAGCCACTTGTCATAATATGTCATTTGATTCCTAATATGCTTTGTGTACATCCAGCAATAAGCTTAGACATAAAAAGAATAAGGGGCTGAGAAAAAAATTGTAACTGTCTAGAATGATACAGCAGTTATTTAATATTTATAGGGCTGATGGGAATATAGAAAATAGTTAATGTTTAAGGATGACCCCACTATCAAGCCATATTGCCAGAGACCATAAACAGATATAAATTGTCAGAGCAGCAAAAGTACACAGTGACCCTGTGCTCAACTAAGCACAGCATTCACTATAGTAGTTAACCTTTGACTGGAGTAGTAAATTAATGCAGAGCTCCAAAAAACACTCCTATGCAAAAATCACTCTGGAAACACTGATGCATAGTAATAAACAGTAACTTGACCTCCAAAGCTTATGGCCAGGGAGGAATCATGTAGTGTTGGACTAGGGAGGAGCATATGTTCATTAGGAAGGTTATTGAACACTAGACATCTTATATGTTACGGTTAAATTCTGCCACAGCCAAAGAACAGCAACTTGTGTTATAAAGACAACAATGTCAGGTGTTCTAACCTATTTTAGTAACACCCTTTTATTACTGAAAGTGCCTCGGTAAAAGCCCAAGTTGCCTATTTGCACTAAATAAAATGTCACTTTGTGAATAAATTAGGCATTTTATGCTACCTTCTGTACGTCTTATGACATTCGTTGTAATATAGCGTTTGCTTGTCTCTAGGGGCTGGCTCGAGAAATCAGCTTGCACCTGTGGCTCTTGGGAAATATTAAGTAGAGCTTTGTTGCACTCACTTCCCCTGGCAGATTGTCACTGCTATTCAAGGAGAGACTTGAAAAATATTACCAGAGTATTTCTCAATACACCTCTAGGTCTTAAAGTTTTGAATTTACATGGACCTTTTGACACGTCACATTCATGGTCCAATGGGAGTTACTAGCAGCCTGTAGTTCATACTCTCCCCCTTGATTCTGCCTGTGAACAACCAGAATCAGATTAATTCTGTGTGCTTGGCATAAGTGTAACTAACTAGACCGTTTTTTTGTCAGAGTGGTCTGGCTTTGCATTTATCAGGGGTTGTCTCTATCCTTGAAACAACTCAATTTCTACTTTCCTTTTCCATGTACCTTGATTCCAAACAAGAACTATAAATTTAGCATGACCCCCAGAGTGGGAGGATGCATCTGTAGTGTATAGTGATCCAAATAAGCCTTCAAAGTTGAAAAACTTGTCCAAATCTCATGTCACTATGTTGTGTTGACATCTAAAAATGTCCCTTCTGGTGGCTTTCTTGACTCTAAATATACCAAAACACCAAAGTTGTGAGCTGGTTTTCTGAAAGATGTTTTTAAAAAAAAAAAATGGTCCAGAAAATACTTTCACACAAAGGTGTAAGGTATAAAGCATTTTCATTTACATTTCTTATCTTTCTTTTTTGTTTGATTTGATAAGAACAAATGAAGACCCAGGTAAATGATACCCTAATGACTCTTATCATCTAAATGAAAGAAATATTTTGAAAATAGTTGTTCTCTGGCACACTTGACTATAAGAATTATGAATAATTCTGACAATTTCTAACATAAATTTTTAGCATGTGCCTGTTTACCATGTGCCTGTAATTACTCAAGACATTTTACACAAATTATCTCTGAGTATTTATAACAACCCAATGAGATAATGTTATTGTCCTGGTTTTACAAATGAAGAAAAAATTGATAGTATAACAAGCCAAACCAAAATTAGGCTAGTCCCCTTGTTAAATGATATTATTTGCATTAGAAAATTTCCTTTAAGTTGGGGAGTTTTACAGTATGTTACATAAATGGTAGAGTCAGAGAATCTTCATCTGAATACCCTCTTTACCACTAACTTGTTAATTGACTTTATGTATTAGTCAAGATTTTTTTTTCTGCTGCTGGTTAAAGAACAACACAGGCTTATATGCACATAAATATTGGCAGAAAAAATTATTCCTTATATAAATAAAATTGCCAGAGTAATATAGTTTTCAGGCATGGTTAGCGTCAAGATTTTGACAATGTCACCAAGACCCAGTCTCTACCTCTATTCCAACTCTCTTCTCTCTATTGACTTCATTCTTAGACTCCACTTGGTGACATGATGGAGGCTAGTAGTTCCAATCCTAAATGCTTCCAGGTTCAAACTCAGTGGAAAACTGAGCTTTCTCAGCCTAACAGTTCAAACAAAAGTCTTAAGCCTGAGAGATGCATTCCTGAGCCAATGACTGAGGCCAGAGGAATGAAATGCATTCATTGGACAGCGTAAGTTTGGGCCACATGCTCTTTCCTGGAGCTCAAACTTAAGCACATATAATAAGAGTGCATGATAAGTGGGTCCAGAGTAGAAATTGGAATGCTCTTATTGGAGGAAAAAAAAAAGTAGGATAAGGAAATTGATTCTGAGCATCAAAACAGCAGATGCTTGGGAGAGTCTCCTCATCTCTCTGATCATCACTTTTTCATCTGCAAAATGGGGGAAATAATAACCCCTTCATAGAGTTATGAAAATCCAAAGAGCTAATGCATAATGAAGTACAAGGTGCAGCCTTTGGTTATTTGGCTTCTATCCTTGCTTTTGCTTTGTTTTGTTTTTTTCTCATTTTCTCTTCCGTTGTTTCCTCTTATTCTGCATTTTTATTTAATTTTAACTTTTCTTTGTCATTTTCTTTTATCATTATCATCACCATTATCTTCATAAATTATATACCACTGGATCTGGCCGATGGTAAGAACTCCCTATAGAAGAAGATGACCCTTCCAAAAGGAACTGAGTAGGGCAAACCTGATGTTAGCTCAGCGTGTATTCCTGGAAGTCAACCTCCTCAAAAGAAGCATCCTGAGTCTCAGCTGAACATTGCTTCTTAATCTATTTTCAGATTGCCTAAACAACACTGTACATATTACTGCTGGATATGAGGCAGACCTGGATATGAGGTCCTCTATGAAATCCAGGATCTGGTGTTAATGGTTATTTCCTTCCACTGTCAAGGCTCCCCATCTTTGAGCAGCAACCAGATAAAAATGCTCCATTGCCCCTTTTAAGCTGTCTTGTAGAAAAAAGTGAACCCCAACATAGCACACACATTTCTCTTAAGCTTTTAGCATGAAAATTATACATTTCGTGATTTATAACAAAATTATAGAAGACAATCATGTTCCCTGTCTTTATCTCTGATTGGATACATCATGTAAGCCATGCTTTATTACCCTTCCTCAAATGATGTGATTGGATTATAAATGCTAAAATTCACAACTTCATCATTGCAAAATAGCAGCCTGATTAGTAAAAATGTACTTAAACCCAGTCACCACCTTTCCTAAACATTAAAGTTTAGCGTATAGTTCAATTCAAGTAAGCAAGAGTATAGTGAGTGCCTGCTTAACTTTCCTTAATTTCCAAAATAAAATTTGGATAGGGATTTATTGGTCCAGGATGGATCAGTTGCATATCCCAGGAAAAATGAATATAGTCCCAGATAGTGGATAAGTGGACATTGCATTAATTCATTCTTCCCATGGTAAGCATGGGGATAGGTTGAAAATGCAATTACCAAAAAAATAAAATAAATAAAACAGGAGAGGGGACTGGACAAAGAGAACAATGCTCCACATCTACTCCCAATACAAACGTCTCAGATAAGCGTTCTCAACTATGCTCACCATGTTATACATTATATCTTCAAACTTTATTCATTTTATAACTGAAAGTCTGTACCCTTTCACCAACCTCTCCCTATGTCCCTCATCTCCCAGCCCTTGGCAACCATTTTTCTACTCTTTGTAGAGTTTCACTTTTTTTTAGATCCCACGTGTAAGGGATACCATGAAGTATTTGTTTTTCTGTCTTTTTTCACTTAGCATAATGCAACTCAAGTTCCATCCATGCTGCAAATGACAGGATTTCCTTCTTTCTCATGGCTGAAAGATATTTCATTGCATGTGTGTGTGTATACCACATTTTCTTTATCTTTTAATCTGTTGATGAGCACTTAGGTTGTTTCTATACCTTGGCTATTGTGAATAATGCTACAATGCACATGGAAGTGCAGATATCTCTTCAATATCCTGTTTTCATTCCCTCTGGATATATACCCAGAAGTGAAATTCCCAAATTATATGGTAGTTCTATTTTTAATTTTTTCAGAAACCTCCACATTGTTTTCCATAGGGGCTGCACCAATTTACATGCCCATCAACAATGTACAAATGTTCTTTTCTCTCCATATCCTCACCAACAATTATCTCTTTGATAATAGCCATTCTAACAGGCGTGAGATAATATCTCATTGTGGTTTTGATTTGCATTTCCATGATAATAAGTGATGTTAAGTACATTTGCATGTACCTGTTGGCCAGGTACATCTTTTTGGTATGTATATCTTCTCTGGAGAAATATCTATTCAGTTCCTCTGCCCATTTCTTAATTGGACTGTTTGGGTTCTTTTGCTATTGAATTGTGTGAGTTCTTCTTATATTTTGGGTGTTAACACTTTACCAGATATGACTTGCAAATATTTCTCCCATTCTGTAAATTGCCTTTTATTTTATTGATGGTTTCCTTTGCTGTGCAGAACCTTTTCAGTTTGATATAGTCCCGCTTAGTTTTGCTTTTGTTGCCTTTATTTTTGGTGTCAAATCCCAAACATCTTTGCCAAAACCAATGTCAAGCAACTTAACCCCTGTGTTTTCTTCTAGGATGTTTATGGTTTCAGGTCTTAAATTTAAGCCTTTAATCCATTTTAAGTTTATTTTTGTGTATGGTGTAACATACAGATCCAGTTTCATTCTTTTGCATTTCCAGTTTCCCAGAATCATTTATTGAAGAGACTTTCCTTTCCTCATTGTATATTCTTGGCTCCTTTGTCATAAGTTAATTGACCATATATGCATGGGTTTATTTCTAGGCTCTCTATTTTTTTCCATTGATCTATGTGTCTGTTTTTATTTCAATATCATACTGTTTTGATTACTGTGGTTTTGTAATATAGTTTGAAATCAGACTGTGTGATGCTAAACTATTTTTTTATTGTACTGTCAAAATACCACTTACATCTTCATTTAGAGTTATTCATGCAGAGATTAAATAATCATTTAGAAATACCACAAACAATTTTTATCTTTGTGTCAAATATTTGATTCTAAGATTTTATGAATTGTAAACAGTTGTGGAGGGAGGGAGTCTTAAAACATACCACCTCCCTTTGCATATGTCTAAAACACCATCCTTCCTTTAGCAATCAGCTCAACTTTTACTGCCTCAGACATCTCTAGCTAGTAACTTGGAACATAAATACTGCATTTTCTTTTTAAATTACTCTTTGAAAGTCTGTTCCTACCCTCTGAATTGAATTATCAACCAAGGGAAAATAGTATGTTTCATTCTTACTTCTATTCTTGATATTGAGTCCTGAACCTTGTAAAATATATATATTGTTTTTTGGCTGCAGCAATTATTGGAAATAATAATAGTGATTGTATACTGAGCTTCAACTATATGTCGTGCACTGAGATGAGCGTTTTATAGTCACTCATATGTAATCCTTAAACACTCCTGAGGCAATTACTATTATTATTGCTGTTTTAAAGATTCTGAAACTGAGACTCAAAGTGATAAAGACACCTAAGAAGATGGCAGATAAGACACTAGACTCTAGTTCTTCTTTATCTCCAAAAACTGTCATTCTAATTACCTATTAAACTCAGAAACTTTGAGTATATTCTCACAATGAGAAAACAGTGCATTTATAAACATTTCTGCATGGTAGGTATGAGATTGTTATATCACAACATGTTTTCAGGTACACGCTGAACCCATCATATCTAGACCCTCCTATGAATGTCTTTAATAGCCTCTACACATAAGTATTATTACACTTATCTTGTCATCTGTTGGGTATTTGCTAGACTGTGAACAAATGAATAAATATTATGTTGTATTTAATTTTTTCTCAATATTTAATATAGTACCTGACATATTATAGGAGGTTCTGAATACATAATGATTGCATATATAAATATAAGAATGAATAAACCAACCAGTTCATCCATCCATAAATGCAACAATGAATGAAGAATAGGTTAGATGGTGCTACAGAGATTTGTCTAGAGAACATCATCTAATATGGCTTGGGTAAATAATAAGAAAAAAATGCCTCTTCTAGACTTACCACCTTGGGCCTTTGTAGAATGCTCCACAAAACACTCTCTAGGGCTGATTGCCAACATATTGCTGCCACCACAGTGCCAAAATTCCTTGTCTTATATTTGATAATACCTTACTACTTATTTATTTTATCTCAAGTATGGCCTTTTGTACCTGAATCCAGAATTTTGCTATTAGCAATGAGTATTTTCATGTGACATAAAAAAGTGTGAATATTTAAACAACCAACAGAATACCCAACAGAGAACTGTGCCGAAAATTTCTAAGGCAAGGGTCAAACCAGCATTTTCGTAACATTGATTTAACAGATTAAACTCAGCTACAGTTGTCAGAGTTTGCATTCGCACCCATCCTCAATAAGCATATGGAACTTCCCATGTTGCCAGCAGCTCTGGACCACGTCATGAAGGGAGGGTCATGTAACTCCTAGGGATCACTTAAGTCTACTAATATACTCATCTCTGCAATGTAGGTTGAAGAAGATCCATTGTGGTTTTTCTAGTTCTTTAAAATGGTCCTCCTTATATTTACAAGTTCTATTTTATTTACTCCAGTCTTAAAACTCTGAAATACAACTGAAAATATCATTATTGCTTTAGTGAGTTTTTTGCTGTCTTCTTGGACAATCGTTTTTCTCAGTAATAGTAATTCAATGTACCTTTAAAAAGCAAAGAGTAATCTTGATAACATTGGTTTATACTGCACAAGTCCCCTTACACACAGATTTTTTTTAAAGATTTAATTAATTAATTTTTTAAAGCATCTGTATTGGGGTATAATTGCTTTACAATGGTGTGTTAGTTTATGCTGTATAACAAAGTGAATCACCTTTACATATACATATGTCCCCATATCTCCTCCCTCTTGCATCTGCCTCCCACCCTCCCTATCCCACCCCACTAGGTGGTCACAAAGCACCGAGCTGATCTCCCTGTGCTATGCGGCTGCTTCTCACTAGCTATTTATTTTACATTTGGTTGTATATATAAGTCCATGCCACTCTCTCACTTCGTCCCAGCTTACCCTTCCCCCTCCTCATGTCCTCAAGTCCATTCTCTATGACTGCGTCTTTATTCCTGTCCTGCCCCTAGGTTTTTCATAACCTTTTTTTTTTTTTTTAGATTCCGTATATATGTGTTAGCATACAGTATTTGTTTTTCTCTTTCTGACTTACTTCACTCTGTATGACAGACTCTAGGTCCATCCACCTTACTACAAATAACTCAATTTCACTTCTTTTTATAGCTGAGTTATATTCCATTGTATATATGAATACTCAACATCAGTAATCATTAGAGAAATGCAAATCAAAACTACAATGAGGTATCATCTCAAGCCAGTCAGAATAGCCATCATGAAAAAATCTACAAACAATAAATGCTGGTGAGGATGTGGAGAAAAGGGAACCCTCTTGCACTGTCAGTGGGAATGTGAATTGATACAGCCACTATGGAGAACAGTATGGAGGTTCCTTAAAAAAACTAAAAATAGAACTACCATATGACCCAGCAATCCCACTACTGGGCATAGACCCTGAGAAAATCATAATTCAAAAAGAGTCATGTACCAAAATGTTCATTGCAGCTCTATTTACAGTAGCCAGAACATGGAAGCAACCTAAGTGTCCATCAATAGATGAATGGATAAAGAAGATGTGGCACATATATATGCAGATTTTTTTCAATAGCAAATACTCCAATGCTAGGCAATCCAACTGGTTGAATCTGCAGATGCAGAACCTCAGATAAGGAGGAACTGAATATGCAGAGGAACTACTTACACAGAGGACCAAGTATAAATTATTTGCAGATTTTGACTGGGCGAAGCGTTGGTGCCCCTAAGCTCCCCTCCCCCATCATGTTCAAGGGTCAACTGTATTTATAAAATAACTATTGCCTGATTATGCATAATGCAAAATTTATGTCATTCTATATAATTCATCTCTACATATCTGACTTCCAAACAGGATAGAAGAAAAAAAATTACAGTGAGCAACAGAGCAATATAATTGAACAATATATAGTATTACTCTATCATCATTATTATATAATAAAACTTATATTTGCCCTCATCACTCAGGCTACATTGATATGTATTCATCAAAAAATAAAAACAACATGACCTTGATATTTCTTGCTGCTTTCTCCTCCTCTGCTTCCCCCTCCCCCTTCCCTCCCTCTTCTTCTCCTTTTTCTCCTTCTTCTCCTTCTCCTCCTTCCCCTTCTCCTTTTTTTTTTTTTACATCTTTATTGGAGTATAATTGCTTTACAATGGTGTGTTAGTTTCTGCTTTATAACAAAGTTAATCAGTTATACATATACATATGTTCCCATATCTCTTCCCTTTTACATCTTTCTCCCTCCCACCCTCCCTATCCCACCCCTCTAGGTGGTCACAAAGCACCGAGCTGATCTCCCTGTGCTATGCAGCTGCTTCCCACCAGCTATCTATTCTACGTTTCGTAGTGTATATATGTCCATGCCACTCTCTCACTTTGTCACAGCTTACCCTTCCCCCTCCCCATATCCTCAAGTCCATTCTCTAGTAGGTCTGTGTCTTTATTCCCGTCTTGCCCCTAGGTTCTTCATGACATCTTTTTTTCTTAGATTCCATATATATGTGTTAGCATATGGTATTTGTCTTTCTCTTTCTGACTTACTTCACTCTGTATGACAGACTCTAGGTCTATCCACCTCACTACAAATAACTCAATTTCGTTTCTTTTTATGGCTGAATAATATTCCATTGTATATATGTGCCACATCTTCTTTATCCATTCATCTGTTGATGGACACTTAGGTTGCTTCCATGCCCTGACTATTGTAAATAGAGCTGCAATGAACATTTTGGTACATGACTCTTTTTGAATTATGGTTTTCTCAGGGTCTATGCCCAGTAGTGGGATTGCTGGGTCGTATGGTAGTTCTATTTTTAGTTTTTTAAGGAACCTCCATACTGTTCTCCATAGCGGCTGTACCAATTCACATTCCCACTGACAGTGCAAGAGTGTTCCCTTTTCTCCACATCCTCTCCAGCATTTATTGTTTCTAGATTTTTTGATGATGGCCATACTGACCAGTGTGAGATGATATCTCATTGTAGTTTTGATTTGCATTTCTCTAATGATTAGTGATGTTGAGCATTCTTTCATGTGTTTGTTGGCAATCTGTATGTCTTCTTTGGTGAAATATCTATTTAGGTCTTCTGCCCATTTTTGGATTGGGTTGTTTTTTTGTTGTTGTTATTGAGCTGCATGAGCTGCTTGTAAATTTTGGAGATTAATCCTTTGTCAGTTGCTTCATTTGCAAATATTTTCTCCCATTCTGAGGGTTGTCTTTTGGTCTTGTTTATGGTTTCCTTTGCTGTGCAAAAGCTTTTAAGTTTCATTAGGTCCCATTTGTTTATTTTTATTTCCATTTCTCTAGGAGGTGGGTCCAAAAGGATCTTGTTGTGATTTATGTCATAGAGTGTTCTGCCTATGTTTTCCTCTAAGAGTTTGATAGTTTCTGGCCTTACATTTAGGTCTTTAATCCATTTTGAGCTTATTTTTGTGTATGGTGTTAGGGAGTGTTCTAATCTCATACTTTAACATGTACCTGTCCAGTTTTCCCAGCACCATTTATTGAAGAGGCTGTCCTTTCTCCACTGTACATTCCTGCCTCCTTTATCAAAGATAAAGTGACCATATGTGCGTGGGTTTATCTCTGGGCTTTCTATCCTGCTCCATTGATCTATATTTCTTTTTTTGTGCCAGTACCATACTGTCTTGATTACTGTAGCTTTGTAGTATAGTCTGTCCTTCTTCTTCTCGTTCTCTCTCTCTCCCTCCCTCTCTCATGCACACACACACACACACACACACACACATGGAACTTGCTTATATAGGTCTGGTTGGCAGCTGGATTCAATCTAAAGCAGAGTTTGTATAAATCAGTGTCTTCATGAAATTAAAAACATTTGAATACTTAACTACAAAGAAGTAAACAAAACAAAACAAAGCAAAAACCTGTTGGATGCACTCGTAAGACTTTGTTGCTATCATCTTACAATCATAATCAGACCTTCATTAGGGAATTAGCTAAATGTTCGTTTGGCAGTGAGTTCCTGTTTGATGAGTAAGACTTTTAGGATGTTGCAATTTCTGTCCTTTCGCTGATAGATATACTTGTTGTCCTTATGATTGGTTTATTTCAATAGATAATTTCCTCAGAGACCATGGAGTCACAGATAATATCACCCAATTTCCTTCCAAGAATTGTTGGAAGGTCTAATCAAGGAATGTTTGTGAGGTGCAAAGGGGAAGGAGGGAAGTACTCTCCAGTGGCAAAGAGGCATGATTATTACAGGAATTGTCTTTACAAAGATCTCTAATCACCACCCAAACAAGATGAAGAGATGATGGAAAAAATTCTAGGTAAACTAGGAAAACATAAAATTTGACCAAAATTTCCAAATACATTTTATCTTTAACTAGAGGAAAAATGTTTTTCCTTCCTTTTAATGTTAATTGCCACTGAAGGTCTAATATTTTAAATGATTATTTAGATTAGAACAAAAAGAAAGAACATTAAAATTAGGGGTTTGGACTTTGTTCATTCTATGCTTGTACAATTCTAAATTACCTCTAATTTCCTTCTTTACACATGTGGGGTAGGAATGGTTGTTTTTCATAGACCTTGATTTTTCACTAATTAGTTGCCAGAATTAAGTTTGTAATTACCCAATTGAAATATTTTAAGAAAATGTGTCATGTATCAGAAAAGTAATTGAAATGCATAATTGAAGAGAAACTTGGACCCTGTCTTGTATATTGTAATAATTTGGGTCTTTGTTGCAAGTGAGAAAGATCTGACTCAAACTGACTTAAGCAAAAGTATATATTTATTATAAGGATACTTAAGGTCAATCATGAAGCCCAAGAACAAGAATATGGCTGGACCTAAAGAATTACTGAAACAATAAATTCACACATGTTTAAAACATGCTTTACATATTTTGTCTCTTCTCTCCAGTAATCATGGTCAGTCTTCTCTTTCTCTCTGCAAAGGAGATTTTCTCTGCTTCCAGGGTCCTTGTGGAGGGAAATCTAGTTGCCAAAAATTGCATCTCATATTCTAGGCTCTCCAAAAGAGAGTAACATACATTCTCTGTTTCATCTCCAGAATTCCTAGGGAGGGACTCATGTTTCAGCTCAGGTTAGGTGCCTAAATTTAACTGGTCAACTCTCGTTAGATGATGGGGGTCCCACTACAACTAACCTAGAACTAACGAACCTAGGTCTTAAAATAACCGTGTGGATGGGGTGAAGTTTGAGGGGCAATATCCAGACTAAAGTGCTCAGTAGACAATTCTGTAAGGACCCACTATGTACCTTTAAATGCTCACATTTTTTAAGCATTCGACAGGTTGCTTTTCTAAATGTAGACTAGGGAATCAAATCATATAACAAAATAAAATTATATATTGAACATTGTAAAAATAACTTGATCTAACTTAACCCCCCAAATATGAGTGGCAGTTTAATAATCAACTGCATAAGACATTATCACCACGTGAGCATTTTACCTAAAGAAAAACTCAAAGCTATTCATGGATAATATTCTCCTTAGCTCAAGTATATACTGAATATTGAATCTATGGAAGCCCTTGTGCTAAGAATTGAGAAGACAACGATGAGCAAGATAGTCTAGAGGAGTGAGTGAAGCAGTAACAGGTAACATACAGTCATGCAGAAAATGCAGTGATGGAAACATCTATAGCTATTTATGGGAACACTAAGGAAGAACAAAGCCCTGTTAGGAGTGAGAAGCAATCATAAATGTCTTCCCAATGGAGTCAACCCCTGAACCCCATCTACATATAGAAGTAAAAGTTATCCAGATAAAGAAGTGAAAAATGAGCAGGAGAGGTCACCAAGGGTCAGTTGATGAAGGAGCTTGAAAACCCAGCAAAAGAGCTTGGATTTTTCTGAAGAAAAAAGAGCATGGGTGTGGCATGATCCTATCTGCTCAGAACTAGGTCTGAATTACAGTTCCTATAAACACAGTCCCAGAGAGTTGGTTTCTAAGTAACTTCTCAAGTAATCAAGTTATTAACTACTCTAGGCCAAAAAAAGAAAAAAAGAAAAGACATTCTAGTTCATTAGGTCCTATTCTAATTATGCAACACCCTGTCCCACAACCACAAATTTTTGCAGTGTAGAAAAAAACATCTGCTGGCTGCAAGAAATAAGTGTGTTCAACCCAAAAAATCAATAGAATTAACCTTTGGACACACGTTTCTTCCTCTCTCCAAGAATGCAGAACACTTTACCACATTCCCTTCCTTCATACTGTTCATCCCCACCAGACCCAGGCTTTCAATTACAGCCAGGCTAAATTGCCTACCTTCCCCTGCCTTTACTCATCACAAAGTCATTTGAATTTGCTCACGGGAATTTTCATGCCCAGGACCGATTCTCTCTTCCTATCTGCCAGAATCTATGGTTCTCATCATTAAAAACTCAGTTTGAGGCCATTCCTCCTGGGGCTGCTCATTACATTAGATAGGGTATGTGTAGGACCCTTCTTCTGTCAGTCCCAACCATCCCTTCTGCAGTGTTCACGATATGTGAATGCATTTTTGTTCCTAACATTTGTATGTGTGCTTTCTTCCTAAAATACCCAAAGCTGAAGCCTCAAAGCACTATGATATGTCCCCTCAAAAATGTTGATTAAATTGAATGATACTAACTTTAATCACAGGAATAGCAAATGAACATAGCGTACTTTCACATGTGAATATTTTGTATGAGTTTCAGAAACATTCCACACATGAAAAATATCATTTCTAGTGCCACCTTGTAAAATGAGATTGTGTCCTGAAACAATACTAAATTCACAGTCCCAGGAAGCTCATCATTTCCCGATAATAAATTGTCTTGGCTTTAAGCTGCAGCAAGTCATGAGAAATCAGTCCATAAAGTCAAAGCATACTAATTTAATGAAAATCTATTTAAGAGTTTTAAAATATCTATAAGTACTAATTATCTGTTACTTGTCCTCAGTGGTTGATTTGCTTTAGCTAGCAGCCGTGTCTCTTATGTGGCAAGGAAAGAACTAAAATGCCGATTAAAGAAAGTTGTTGTCATTCTATTTTTCAAATTTAATTCTTCTAAACTCTAGAAAGGTTTTCTTTTCATATATGCTATATTTGTGCTGTGCCTCTCTCAGTAATTAGGGACATCTATTCACTAAAAAAATGCAACTGTTGTTTAACGAAGATATGCTTGTTAAATTATAGGTCTGTAATTATTTCACTATTTCTTATATTCTAGTTATAAGGTAGGTCCCAATAGATTACTGTTTTTTCATTTACTGATGTGAAGAATATTTTCAGGACTCCTGCCCTAGGTTATGAGTGTGTGTGTGTGTGTGTGTGTGTGTGTGTGTGTGCGTGCACGCACCGTCTATCCTTGTAGGGTCTTCTGGTACTCTCAGTCCTTTAAACTCCTACTTGAATCTATTTTGCCCTCTCCAGACTTAGCTGTTCCTAATACTGTTCTCCCAACCCCACCCATGCTTTATTCTCTTCTCCCCTTTTCAACCCTACCTGTTGTCAACTGGAAAAAAAAAAAAAGGCACAATGTTAGAGCTGTAAGTTCAGTTTTACTTGAGAACTTACTAAGGTCTGTAGCCTGGGAGTTATAGCTTCTCAAGTAGCTCCGAGGTCAGGGAGGGGAGGTACGGAGGTCAGTATATATGTGATATTGGTGAAGGGAGTATGTGCAGCCAAGCACACATTTTGGTAGAAGGTTTTCTGCTAGTCAGATATCTGAGTTAATGGTTTTAGGGCTTGTCTAAGTATGGGAAAATGCAAGAGTTTGGATTCATAAAATATTTTCTCTTGAAAATATCTCACTATCTGAAGGCCTTTTCTGCCACCTTTTCCCAGAGCACAGAGTGCCTCATTCCTGAGCTCCACCCTGAACTCTTTTCAGGGTATGTTGAAGGTCAGTGACTGCAGTGACTAGTGGCTTAATTCTTGTAAAACCAGATGGCAAATGACGTTTTTTAGGTATCAATATATTCATATTTACCACACATTTGATGTTTTATTCTAATCATATAACATATTTGCAATTTAATAAGAATCTCCTGAAATTTCCATTTCAACCCTAAGGCTTGGCTCTTTGAGAGACAGTGAGGTGCAATCGAAGAAGCACCAGAGAAGGAAGGAGATTCATTTCCTGTGTACATGTTTGGTGTGAGGTTTAGAAACCTTTCTCACAACAGAAAGGTCATTGCTTTTGCCATCTTGTAAAATGTGATTGTGTTTTAAAACAATTTTGAAATCACAATCTCAGGAAACTCATCAGTTATGACACTTATGAGCTGGATGACCTAAGGCAAGGCATTCATCCTCTCGAGGGTTGTTTCTTCCTTTAGACTAGATCAGTGGTTTTACAAATTGTGTTTCTTTCTTTCTTTTTTTTTTTTTTTTTTGATAGACTTTATTTTTTTAGAGCAGTTTTAGGTTTACAGCAGAGTTGGGTGGAAGGTACAGAGATGTCTCATATACCTACTGCCCCCACAAATCCATAGCCTCCCCTATTACAAGTATCCCCCACCAGAGTGGTACATTTGTTACAATTGGTGAACCTACACTGACACATCATTATCACTCAATGCCCATAGCTTACACAAGGGTTCACTCTTGGTGTTGTACATTCTATGGATTTGGACTAATGTATAATGACATGTATCCACCATTGTAGTATCCTACGGAGTAGTTTTATTGCCCTAAAAATCCTGTGAGAACTGTGTTTCTTGTCTTTGTTGTTTCTTTTTACTCTTTGTTGTTGTTTTATTTTGTTGTTGTTGTTGAGCAAAAGTAGCACTCTCCCTTTGTTTTAGTTTGAAATTATGTTTCTGTCCAATCTGAATGTTTAAAGCAAAAAATCAGGAAAGGACTCTAAAGAATGAAGAGGTTGAATGCTTAAAAACCTGGCTGCTGGAATCTATCCCACAACATTGCCCCCAGCTCCTTCATCGTGCTGGTCAAAGAGATCACTCTGAGTTCACAGAAAGAGTCAGAAAATTACTGCTAACCCTCACTTTATGTGATTTCCATTCATGAAGCATAATGGATGGAGTGGGGAAAGCGGTCACATTTTCAAAATGGTGCCTTTTTAACACATTTTCACGGTCATAGAAAACCATTGGTGTTAACTAACAAAGTTAAAGCCAGTGCTAGACTGCTCAGTAGATCATTATATACATACAGAAGATACTCATGTGTCGATATGTGTGTACTGGCTATTGCCTCATGGTCAACCAGCAAGTTCCACAATTCTCCAAAGCCAGGCTCTGGACCTGGTTCCACACACCACCACACCCCCAGTGTTAGAACCTGTCCTACCATTTGTTCTAGTCCAACCCTTCTTAGTTTCCAAAGCTGGAGGTTTCAAGTGAGATGTATATGCTATTTGGAGACCTGGCTCTACCTACATGATCTGGACTTTCAAGTAACAGAAATGATATCTTTCCCATTATAAAAGTAAAAGCACCCAGAATGCCACAAGAAAGTCATAAAATAAAGAGTTACAAAGAGACATTCAGTAGCTAAAAGTCCACATAGATTTTACTGTTCTTGTTTGGTAAATATAATCTGTGATTCATTCTTAAAAGAATTAGCCCAGACCCCGTGGCTTTTAGAAATTCAAACTCAATGACAAATGCTGAGTACTTATGTATTCCTTTCACAAATTTGCTAAAAATCTTGTCCTTATGATACCATGCATTTTGATACAGTAATTAACCACACAAACACACATGCAGAAAATTTATGAACAGCCAGTATGAACATGTGACATGAGGAATGGATAAGGTTCCATTATGAAATGTGTAGTAATTCTCCTTTCAAGTAAGCTAACTGAATGTCATTACATGTAGCATTTGAGGTTGGGATGGTTGTGGCAGATAAACCTACTTTTATTTGCTGTACAGGTGCAGACAAGTATTACAATTAAGAGATCAGAGAGAAAAGCCTTACCTTTAAGCCCCAGTGCAAGGTTTAACGCTTGTGTCTTGCCTATAAACCTTCATTGTCCCCTATTCTTTACACTTGATCTAGACTCAGTTTGGCTTTCAGGCCATCAGTGATTGGGCCAAAAAGATCTCCATATTTTCTTCACTTTGGTCAGGACAGTTATCTCACCATACTTCCTCTCTTCCAAAATCCTGTAATAGTAATGGTTGATATTATACAATTCATCCATGAATCTCGTAGTATCTTGTGAAGCTTGCTAATCATTTAATATCTTATTCTCCTTCTCCCATAGACTATGAACAGAACAAATATATATACCCATAACCTCTTGGAAAGGTTCTGGAAGGGGTCACTGGGAGACAGTAATTCAGTGGACCCTTCACAACTTTTCAAGGATACTGAAAGGAAGTGGAAATAGAAATGAAGATAAGGTACAAGAAAACAAAATAGGGAATGTAGAAACAGTTGATAGAAGCCATACTAAGAGAAGTATCTCATTTTAGATCATGTACTTCTATTCTGGCTCTGGAAGCTCACAGAGTTAACTGACTTGAACATAATGTGTAAGCATCTAATAAGAGTCCTGCTAATGGAAACTGCTATTATCCCGTTGCTATTATCAATGTCCTTATTATATTTGTTATGGAATTGGTAACATTATTATCATCATTATCATTAGTATTTAATTATTGACCACAGCACACAAATACAGAGTGATTAACTGATTTACTTTCCATCCAATGTCTTTTTGCCAACGACTAGAATGAAAGTTATAATTTTCTCAATGCAGAGTTTCTAAACAATGAACTCTCCCCATCTCAGCAGCCCTGAGTTTTAAGTATTTTGTTTCATTAATAAATGTATTTGTGAGATTTCACTCAATGAAATATTAGCTCCTATTATATTTATAATATCTCTTTAGATAAACTATTTTAAGGCAATTTACATGTGGGTCTTTGCATAATACATCTGTACGTTTTGTTTTGTTTTGTTTTTTCTGGTACGTGGGCCTCTCACTGTTGTGGCCTCTCCCGTTGTGGAGCACAGGCTCCGGACGCGCAGGCTCAGCGGCCGTGGCTCACGGGCCTGGCCGCTCCACGGCATGTGGGATCTTCCTGGACCAGGGCACGAACCCGTGTCCCCTGCATCGGCAGGTGGACTCTCAACCACTGCGCCACCAGGGAAGCCCCATCTGTATGCTTTAATACATTTTTTTTGTTGTTGTTTAAAGAAATAGAGGCACTGTGAATTTATGTTATGAGCTTAAATTGTGATCCAAAAAGCATACTTTTTGCCTTATAACTGAAATAATTGGTCTTGCATTTGTGCTGTCTCCCCCCACTGAAATGAACAGCAACTGTGATAATTACCGAATGTCTATGTTTATATAAAACATCCCAAATATAGACATTTGCTACTATCAACATATATGCCGGCTTTTATAAATGCACTTGGCATGTTTAGCAATTATCACTGAAAGTATTTCCATGAAATTGAATGTAGACGTTGAAAATTCTATTGAACTAAGAAAATAAAAATACCATCTTGTCTTGTCATTATTAACATCTAGGAAAAGTGCTTGCAATTCTGTGAATTCAAAGTAAAAGTAGTTTTTTCCTAGCACACTTTATTGATTTTATCTTTGATTTTTATCTTGTTTACATTCTGCCTTAGCCTATTTTGATCACAAAATATACTAGGTTTTATTTCATTTTGTCGTCTTCTTAATTCTTAAGCTCAAAAACCACTGGGTATCTGTCACATGATCAGCAAATAGTTCTGTCTCCAGGCTGTCTGTACGACATGCTTCTTTCATGCTGACTGACATGCAAAAGGTTGGAACTCGAAAGACTTTTTCTCCACTCCAAGTGATCCTCAAAGTAAATCTGACATTTATGATCACTGTCTTAATGAGCTGGAGGAGTTTGTTATTATTGGTGTTTGGCTGTCCCTGTTAAATACGGGTTCCTACAGGGCAGAGACCACATAGATTTTCTTCACTATGCTACCCCTGGTGTTTGTCCCAAAGCCGTGTCTAAATGTGTTAGTTGAATGAGTCCAGTATTTTACCCAGTTGAATGGGTAAAAATCTGACTTCCTATTGTAGTAAAGTCATACTATTCACATAATAACTTTCTTCTTTTAAATTGTGCCGTATGTTTATTTTATGCTCCTTGGTACCTGATTTGCCACTACAGTAGCCAAGTTTCATTTTCCCATTTCCTGGAGCCACTCTCTGAGGTCCTCATCATTAATTGATATTTATTGAGCTTTTGCTAGGGTGTGGCTTTCCTCTGGCCCCTCTGTTTAAAATGTTCCTCCTGAAATGTAAGAGCCTATCATTCACATTAACCAGATGCATAAAAGTTTCAAAAGCAGCACTGACTGGCCCCTAATTAATCAATGCCAGACGCTCCTGCCTGTCGATGTGGGCTGGGTGCCCTCTCGGCCCTGACGGGAAGGCCTGGAGGACGTTGCTTGTAAGATGTTCTGACTACAACTTATGCTGCTTAATAGCCATCACGCAAAATTTACGATCCTATATCACACTTTAGGGAAGCTTCTGCAACTTGCCAGCTCACTTTGTTTGCAATAGTCAAAGCCCTGGAGGCATCAGCATTTAACTGTGATTTGAAATTGCTGAAGTGGGCCATTCCACCAGGCTGGGTGGCCTACACAGGAAGTCGAATAACAGAAGGCCTCTGTTTGGGGGGAATGGCTAGACATGCTGTATTCGGATTATCCTCGGTGAGAGGCATTAATGCCTGAAGAAACTGCTTTCCTCCCTCACCCCGACTCCAGCCCTTTTTCTGTTTGAGGACAGAGTACGTGTATAACCTGTGCTGACCTTGGGCTCAATGTTTTTATTCATGGTTTGTTGAACCCTTGGTCCAGTTTCTCTCACTGTTATTAATCATTCAGATTCCAATTGTCAAACACTCAACTGGAACCCTTCTGCACAGAAGCTGAGTAAACAGGGTGCAGTTAGGGGGAGGAGAAAGAGAATGAAAATGAAGGATTAAGGCAAATAAAATGGATTAATCCTTGACATGATCATTTATACCAGGACTAGGAACCCAACAGAAGAGCTATTGTAGATTATGTATGTGATTCATCACTGCTGCAGTTTCATGGGTGACAAAATGATTAGTAGAGTTTAGGACAAAAGCATATACTTTGGGATTGGAAACTAAATGTACAAAACCAAAGCATGGCTTCTCATTCAGAACTTGGTTCTGTTGAGGGATGGGCAAACTTCTAATTCAGATTTCTGGTGCCCTCATTAGATGAGAATGCCATCTTTACAATAGATCTGCCCTCCCGTTCCTTGCCAAATAGTAAGGGATTGGGAACAGGAATCCATTTCTGAAAAGACTTCCCAGCACGAGGTTTATTTGTCTTCACCTACCAAGGAGCACACATACTGGTAGCCCGGGAATTAAGCAATATTTCCTCTAGGCCTTCTTTGCCTTAAGTAAGCAACTGTACATTTGTATCCAAAATAGGACATGAACATTGGAGAAGGCATGGGAGAATGGGTAGGTACAAGAAGGGATTTCAATCATATAGCGTCTTAGTTTTGGTTTTCTAACCATTCTCTATTTTAGTAGGGTATATGTCAGTTTGTAACGTGCTTTAATATACTTCATATCCTTCAACTCCTTAGGACTGAAGATAATGAAAACTTTACTGTGTACAAAAATCACTTGGGACACTTGGTAAATATGCAGATTTCTGAGTCCCTCCCCCAGAGAGTCAATGTCAGCAAATGAGGAGAGGAGAGGGGAGGGGGGATGATGAGTACCCTGTAGGGGACAGGGAGGACTCTGTATCTTAAAAAACATTTCCTGGTCAATCTGATGAAGGCAGATCTCAAGGAAGCTTTAAGAAATGCTGCTTTAAGACAAAGTATGTTATTTTTTTTTTTAGTTGGTGAAGAAACTAAGGATCAGAGAAACGAACTTAAGATCAGAAAACTAGAAAACTTTGACCACAGTCCAGCTTTCTTTCTGCACTGACAACTTTGTGTGGGAAGAGTCCCAACATAGTCACAATAGACAGCCACAAAGGAAGGTGGTTTAAGTAATACAAACCAGTGCTTTCCAAACGTGGCTGCATATTAAAATTACCTGGGGAACTTCAAAAAATATGGATGCCTGTGTCCCACTCCCATACATTGTGAATTTACTAGTCTTGAGAGTGGCTGGAGACTGGGAATTGATTGAAAGTGCAGATAAGTTTAGGAACTGCTAGTATGGATCTTTGAATTAAGACAATATTTCCCACATCTACTCATGCATATCATGTGATGTATGAGATGGCTTTCTGTGAGAGGGAACATTATTAGTCTTAACAGTTGTATATTTGTTTTCATGTGTATTTTTAAAAATGTAGGGCTTCCCTGGTGGCGCAGTGGTTGAGAGTCCGCCTGCCGATGCAGGGGACACGGGTTCGTGCCCCGGTCCGGGAAGATCCCACATGCTGCGGAGCAGCTGGGCCCATGAGCCATGGCCGCTGAGCCTGCGCGTCCAGAGCCTGTGCTCCGCAATGGGAGAAGCCAGAACAGTGAGAGGCCCGTGTACCACAAAAAAAAAAAAAAAAAAATGTAGTAACAAACCAAACCCTTTATCCAATACATAGTCCTTAAGGCAAAGCTAAAGTAGGAAGTTCCATTTTTTAAAAGTATAACTGTATGTGGAAGTGGCAAAAATTATGAAAGTAACTGAAATTTAGTGAGAACTGGGTTAAATTATTATTTCTCTAGAAGGGGCCTGTTTCATAAATGCAAGTAGGTTATTGACACTAGTCCCTTGATTATTTGATTAATATGTTAACATACTGATAAATTAACATTATGTTGTCTACTAAGTAGGGAGGTCAGATCCCAGGTAGGCAACACCATGAAGCATCTGGGGCAACAGAAGGTGACAGGCATGAATGGCAGGGAATGACTAGAAATATTAGTTTTACCTAATTTACAGAGGTGTGTCAGCTGGTCCTAGGCTTAGCATACAGAAGTGAGGGAGGAATGCAAAGGAGGCAACATGTTTCTCCAACTAACTCAGGACGTTAAGAATAGAATCAAGGGCTTCCCTGGTGGCGCAGTGGTTGAGTCTGCCTGCTGATGCAGGGGACGCGGGTTCATGCCCCGGTCTGGGAGGATCCTGCATGCTGCGGAGCGGCTAGGCCCGTGAGCCATGGCCGCTGAGCCTGCACGTCCCGAGCCTGTGCTCCACAGCAGGAGAGGCCACAGCAGTGAGAGGCCCACATACCGCAAAAAAAAAATAAAATAAAATAAAAAAAGAAAAAAAGAATAGAACCAAGACGATATTATTGAAAATTATACTGGAAGTTATCTGAACTCTAAATACAAGAAGTTAGCAAAGAAAATCTTAAAGGACCTAATGGATGAGAATTTGCCTACCCACATATTATAACATAAAATCACAACCCATCACAAAAATAATAATAGCAGCAATAATATGATGTAGTACTGATGAAGAAATACCTGAGAAAGATCAATGGCCCACAATATAATATCTAACACTGTATCCTAACATATAAGTATTTAATATTTGGTAAAAATAAGGAAATGTTGGATGCCTCAGTAAATGGCGTTGGGACAATTAGCTCATAATTGCAAAAAAATAATAATGTTATATCCCTAACTTGTGACTTAGACTAAAATAATTTCTGGATGAAATAGAGATATTCATGTTAAAGAAAGGTAAAAATATTTGGAAAAATACAGTCAAATATAAATATATGATAGTTGAATGGAGAAACTTGGTTTTTATGAAATCAAAGACAGAAACCATAGAAGAACACATTTTTAGATATAATCACAATAATTTAGTTCTCATGTAACAAAATTAATGACAAATCAAAAATGGATAAAAATATTTGCAATTTATTTTGCAAAATGTTAGTGTCCTTGACATACAAATAGGTCTTATAAATCAGTAACTAAAGACACATATGAAAGTAGAGAAATGGCCAATAGAAATTAATATGCAATTCTCAAAGAAAAATATATACATATTTATTGAACATGAAAAATACAAGTAATAAAATGTAAATAAAACTAATACTAAACATTTTTACCAGCTTGGTAAAAAGTATTAAATTATAATATCAATAGGTTATAAATAGTTACAATAATTTTGGAGAACTGTTGAGCAATAAATTTGGGCAAAAGCATAACTTTGCAAGCCCTTTGATTTAATAGTTTTACTTTTAAGAATTAGTCTGAGGAAGAAGCAGATAGTGACAGGGACAAACATTTGGCTATAGTATCTTGTGTTTCCATGTTAACTGGGCGTTGGAAGTCCAATATGAGGGAGCCAGCTTGGTCAGACTCTGGTGAGAGCTCTCTTCCTCCTGGCTTTCAGTTGTCCACCTTCTCACTGTGTACTTACAGTGGGGAGAGAATGGCTCTGGTGTCTTCCTCTTCTCATAAGGTCACTAGCCCATCGTGCAGGCTCTACCCTCATGACCTCATCTAATCTTAATTACCTCCCAAAGGCCCCCTCCTTCTAAGACCATCACACTGAGGGTTAGGGCTTCAAACATATGAACTGGGGGAGGGAGACACAGATATTTAGTCCTTAACAATGCCATAAAAGTATGAGGGGCTCAGTGAAATAAGAATGGCAAAACATTGATATTACTAAACTCGGGCATTAGGTCCAGTGGGCTTATTATATTATTTTCTCTACTTTTTGTATGGTTAAAATTTTTCATATAAAATCCTTTTAACTGATGTGGTATGTAATGACATAGAAAAAAATTTCTAATATATTTAACTAAAGAAGCAGGCTAAGGAAACTTAAACAGATATAATCTGAAATTTTGGAGTAAAAAATGGCATATGTCTTTGTAGCCTGTATAGGGGGGAAAAGAACCTGAAGAATAAAATATCAGAAGGTTTAAAAATTATAGCAGCAATGTTGGAGTTACATATAATTTCTTTTTTAACATTTTCATCAAAAATCGTGTTATATTTTAATAAAAAATGTTATAAAAACAATGCTTGGTACTAATAGTTAACCTAGACCTTTGAAAAGTATAAATACTCTTTAAGCAGTCAATTTTTTTTGACATTTATTAAGCACCTAATGTGTGTCAAGCCTTGTGCTTGAAGCTATAGATAAAAAAATAAGTATGACACAGCCCCTTGTTCCCATCAAACAGGGAAATTAGGTATACAAATTAGGTAATCATAAAATATCATTGTAAAGGCTGTCGTAGCAGAGTACATAGAGAGCTATGGGAACTCACAGAGAAAAAGAACACATTATTTCGTTTTCACTTTAGGTTTCCTAAAAAGCAAGCAAGAAAATGTTTTTAACTATTACTAGTGAACTACAAGACTGCTTGAGAGGTTTGAATTTTAAGTTGACATTTTTGTAGCTACTTCTTGTGAACTTGACACTTTTCCTAGAACCAATCTAGCTCTGGGCAACTCCATTTCTTCAGAGGTATTTCTTGGTTCCTAGACATGTTCCACCAAGCCTGGAGCCCAACCAGTATTCTTAGGCAAGTGGAGATACTTCCAAGAATATAAGAGTTGGTTTGGGCATTGATTAAGACCTCATATTATAAGGAGAGCTTTGTTCCTTTATCCTTATTACTGGAGAGAAATGAAATAAATCCAGTTTTAATATCCTTTCCATTTGTGCAGAGTACACACTCAAGGCTTTAAGACTGTCCATTACAGATCCAACAGTCACATGTGGACTGAGCAGGTGAAATGTGTCTAGTGCAATGCAATGTGCTGTAACTCCAAATTTGAAAAACTTAATTTAAAAATTCATTGTTTTTTTTTAAACTCAGTTTTTTGTTTTGTTTTGTTTTTTACTTTTTAAGTAGGGCTACTAGAAATTTTTTAAATTACTTGCGTGGCTTGCATTTGTGGCTTCACATTGAATAGCACTGGATTAAAAACTAAGTAGTTGAGCACCCACAGTATCTCTAAATACTGAAATTTTATGCGTTTTATTACATCTTTCTAACAGTTCTGTGTGGTAAGGATGGCATTTTACAGTTGAGAAAAACATAGCACATGGCCCATAGGCTCACTTTCCAAGTTCACTGAAAATCTTTGGATAACTTGTTTTGTTTCATTTATTAAGAACTTCTTTTAGCATTCAAGTACTGTGGGGAAATGGGCAAAACACACCCTTCATTTGGTATGTTTATTTTGACCCTCATATTTCCCATGTGGTAAGGCAGATGCACATAAACAAGGAACAGTGTTCAAATTCTCCATCTCTCTCTGACTTTCTCTCTCTCACACATACACATACGTACACACATATGCATACATACGCACACATATGCACACGTCTAAAGACGTCTCCGTCAGTTAAAATAGTCATTTAAAAATATACAGCTATAAAAAATTGTATGGCTCAAGGGAAATTTGAAGTCATCTTTCCCAGGAGATCTTGTCCTATGTCCCTGCCCCCCATCCTACCACCTTTCCCTCCTATCAAACCCTTTCTTCCGACTAGCTTTGGGCTAGAATGCCAATACCAGGTATAGATAAAAATCTGCTGTTCTGGAGGCAAGGAGAGGAGAGCTCCTGAAATTCTACTCCCTCCACCTCCCTCTTCAGCTCCTGAGGAAACGCTGGGTTTCCTCAGAACCCAGTTTGAAAAGGACAGTAAGGTCCAGAGAAGTGAATTTCAAGAACAGTATTTGGTTTTGCAGTATTAAAGGTCATACTTTCCATGTCATCAGGTGCACTTCTAGAAATAACCCAAGGCTTGATTCAGGATAGCAAGGATATACCTTCTTCATTCTAAGAAAAGAATCAAGTAAGGATCTTTTTTAGCTATGTAGCCTAAGAAGATAGGGTAACTAAAATACCTTAGAAAGAAACCAACCAAAACGAGTCAAACTAGCAGCATTTATCCACTTACTGCAAAATTTCACAACAATAATCTTGGTTTCCAGAATTAACTTGTACATTTTCAGGAAAAGCCAAAGGCTTTTTTTATTTCACATTTGAGACACATTTTCCTTTTGGAGCTAAGTGGATGTGGGCCTCCTTCCTTTCTGGTCTTGACCACAATTTCTTCTTAAGCAAAACGCACCAGAAGCAGCCTGCTTTCACTCCACCCTTAAACTCTTCAGGTTTAGGATGGTCACATCTGGTAAACAGATGGCTATCACTGAAGGCATAAAGTAAGCGGAGACCCCCTTAGGTTCTCGGTTCCTCTATGTAGATGAGCTGAGAGTCAGAGTTGTTGTTTTATCCTCATCAGTGTTCTTCTTTGTGTACAAATAAAGCTCAGCCTCCTAACCTTTTCCGAGAACGTACTCTCATTTCTCAGAAATCAATGATCAAGAGCTCAGGATTTGGTTCTGAATGAATATATGTCACTCTACTCTGCAGCAAACCCAATGTTTACATTTTTATCTGTTGATATTTTAATTAACAATTTAAGTGCAGTGTTTGCCCTGTGAGTTCAATGGGAAAAACTCTGCAAATAAACAGCAGTTCCCTCTTGGACAATCACTCTGTAAATTAGCTTACTTTGTCAATAAAGTGCATGCCTATCAGGCTCTTCAAAGCAGCAGGGGTAAGGATGTTCATTTACTTAAGCAGTAGGTTCTACCATTAGCGTTTGTGATTGGTGTTAATTAGAACAGTGTGCGTGTCTCTCTGCCACAGAGCCCACATTTTCAAAATCCTAGTAACAATCAAGCTATTAATGAATTAAGTACCTATGTTTGTGGGTTTTTTTTAATCTAATTGAAACTTTTTGAACAATACCGTCTTGATAAGTGTTTGAGGACTGGTTTCTCAGTACTCTGATGGTTTCAATCATGCTTGATTTTGGTTTTTAAAAGAGCTTAATATACATAATTAACATACTAATTGAATTTTGGGGGTACAGTTGGGAAGCCTATGTGTTTTAGCTATTTAAGACAAAAGCTTTTATTTTTTTTGCATTGAATGGGATTTGATAGAGTAATGTTTTATTGTCCCAAAACCAAGCATTGAAGACATGTAAATTGGATTTACTGGTATCCAAGAGAATTTAGAGAATGTTCTGAGGTATCTACGGGGATCTTAAGGTTGTGTTAACAAAGTTAGATAATTAGAATAGTTATGTAGATGATTGAGATGATGGAGGTGGAGACATGGGAGCCCTGGGCTCTGCTGTCCAATGTGGAAGACAATACTATTTCCCTTTGCCTTAAAAATATTCAGAGTGGCTAGATTATTTTTAAGCTCTCTATCTCACTCTGCCTTGGGAGATATAATCTAAATATTTCTCAATCACCCTGAAACTGGACATCAAGCAAACCAGTGTAACTCAAAGCCATTTTCAATAGTGCTAACATTTAGAATGAGGAAAAGAAAGAAAAAGGGTTTGTGTATTACTCTGTTGGGGAAAAGAATTTAAATGCTACTTTTTTTATCAGCAAGCCCATACTCCTCTGGAGAAGTTCAGAAACATTTCACTCCAACTTTCTGCTTTGTGTTTGTCTGTACCTTACAGAAAATTTTTAAAACTTAAAATTTGTATACTCCTTGAGAATTTACTTACAGATCAAGTAGAGAACTCATAATTGTTGTTTGACTGTAGTTCATTTTCTGCTTAAATATCACTAATCATCCAATAGAGTGAGCTATTTATTTCTTAGCTTCCTTTCTGAATCCCGGTGATTTGTTTCTTGGGTATCTAAAGATGAGTTGCTACCATGTTTGTGGGTTCTTACATCTTTATAGGTACCAAGAGCTAAGGATGTCTTTTTAATGGTTAGAAAAGCCAAAAGAAATCTACAGAAACACTTAGAAACAATTACAATTTAGTACCTAGTTTTCTTAAAAATATTTATGGCTATGGCTTTAGAAAATGGAATTTGTCATGTTAATGGATTCTAGCCTTATTAGCTCCTAATTCTTATGTACTCCTGATTTCATGCTCCTCTGCTGATAACATCCCTCATGGTTCAATAGTAACAATGTGGCCTGTCACAAAAGGATTTTTACCATAGGTAGAAAAATAATCACAAGATGAAGACACTTTGAATAATATGAAAGAAACACCAGATATGTCCAAAATGCATGGAAATCTAATTTGTTTCTAAACTATGTGCTTTGACAGGAAGGGGGAAGAATGGTTCTACAAATTAACAAATACCTTTACATTTGTGTATTCTTTGTATGTGGCAATTTTATATTTAAGGAGGTTTTATTTTTTCCTTTACATTGAAGTCTGTAGATCTTGGGGGGGAAAAAGGAGCCTGTTGCCTATCCCACACTTCATTTTCCTTCTTTCCTAGTTTTTAAATAATGTCTTACTGCAAGGGAGAAATTTCTCATAGAGACACAACATAAACTCTTCTTGGTAGAACTGGTAGAAAAATCAACACACTCAGTGAATTAAATTTCTAATGAAAATGTGTTGTGAGGAGACAAACAGATCATTTTTTTTCTACTCTTAGATGCTTGGAATTTGCAGGCTATATCTGTTCTCTTTCTTAAAGCAACAACAACAAAAAGAAATTAAAGGGAGTGTTTTAAAAGAAAATCAGCTACGTATATATAAAATTCATACATATGTAATTTTATATGAGCAATTTTCATCACGCAAGAATACTCTTGAAACTTATGTCTGTACCTACATATGCAACAATTATCACTTCCATTAGTAATGGTTATGTGTGTTTATGTGTTTTATTTGCTTGTTGCTTTTTGAAAGAAAATAAAATTCATAATGTGTAAGCTTTGAAACTTAAGTTTTTAGGAGCAGATCTTTCTTAAGTTTGATAACCTGGCTGTAAAAATTAACAGAAAAATATTTGGACTACATCTGAAATAGAAAAAAAAAATGGACCAAGCAAATGCACTATTATTGTTTTTTTTTTTAAGTGTCTTATTCTAAATAAGATATAGGTCACAGTTTCATCACTGATAAGAATTAATCTACTGCATGCATTTTGACTTTTTTTTAGAACCATTAAGTCTGACTCGCAGAATTATGATATCCTTTCCTTAAAAAGACCAATCCTTTTTAAAACAATAAGCACTTTCATGGATGGCCTACTTCAGATGACATTAAAGGAGATACAATAAATTCATATAATATTTTTAAAGATTTCATGAAAAGAGAGAGAGGGAAAAAACTGCTTAGGTCCACTGAGAATAGGTGTACTTCTGTATAATATCAGAGATTTGCAGGGTTTTCCTAGCCTGAGGCATGGAAAAGATAAAGCATTGATTTGGTCTTAAAGGACTTTTGTAAGTAAATGTATACAAAGTGTTTATAAAGGCTCTTGGAGTATGTTGGGAAAACATACTGAAAAGATGCTGCTGAATTTATAAATGCAGCCATTAATAGTAGTCAAGAAATGTTCCTATTTGTTGTAAATTATAAGTTTTATTTTTTATATTATAAAAAAGACATAAGCTTAGCCCCAATGACACTCCGTGGATATAAGGGTTGCTAATATTGCAAATATTAATGCATGTTCCTTCATCACAATAAAGCTACATCTGACTTACATGACCTTTGGAATAAGGGAAAATCTGACTTCATTTTGAATTTTGCATTCACTGAATAGGCAAATATTTTTTCTTTTTTTTGATTTTTTAAAAATATTTTATTAGAGTGTAGTTGACTTACAATGTTGTGTTAGTTTCTGCTGTACAGCAAAGTGAATCAGTTATACATATACATATATCCACTCTGTTATAGATTCTTTTCCCATATAGGTCATTACAAAGCATTGAGTAGATTTCCCTGTGCTATACAGTAGGTCCTTATTGGTTATCTATTTTATATGTAGTAGTGTGTATATGTCAATCCCAATCTTCCAATTTATCCCTCTGCCCCCATTTCTCCCCTGATAACCATAAGTTTATGTTTTACATCTGTGACTCTGTTTCTGTTTTGTAAATAAGTTCATGTGTACCATTTTTTTAGATTCCACATATAAGTGATATATGATATTTGTCTTTCTCTGTCTGATTTACTTCACTCAGTATGACAGTCTCTAGGTTCATCCATGTTGCCGCAAATGGCATTATTTCATTCTTTTTTATAGCTGAATAGTATTCCATTGTATATATGTACCACTTCTTCTTTATCCATTCCTCTGTCGATGGACATTTAGGTTGCTTCCTTGTCTTGGCTATTGTAAATTGTGCTGCAATGAATATTGGGGTGTATGTATCTTTTTGAATTATGGTTTTCTCCAGATATATGCCCAGGAATGAGATTGCTGGATCATATGGTAGTTCTATTTTTAGTTTTTTTTTTTTTTTTTTTTTTTTCTTTTTGCGGTATGCGGGCCTCTCACTGTTGTGGCCTCTCCCGTTGCGGAGCACAGGCTCCGGACGCGCAGGCCCAGCGGCCATGGCTCACGGGCCCAGCCGCTCCGCGGCATATGGGATCCTCCCAGACCGGGGCACGAACCCGTATCCCCTGCATCGGCAGGCGGACTCTCAACCACTGCGCCACCAGGGAGGCCCCTATTTTTAGTTTTTTAAGGAACCTCCATACTGTTCTCCATAATGGTTGTACTAATTTATATTCCCACCCACTGTGTAGGAGGGTTCCCTCTTCTCTTAATTAAAAAAAAAAGTGTATTTTTTTTTTAATTGAAGCAGACACTCTCAGTTTCTTGCTTATATCCTCCCACCCCCATCTCCAACAGACCATTTTGGAGCATGTCAACTCCAAAATGAGTCACCACTGCCAGTACTGGAGGCTCTTGGCCTGAAAGATCTCTGAGCGCTGGAGCCCAATTCTGCCTATGCATGAGGCAGGCTGGAAGTGCCACGGTACTAATAATGCCCTTGGGAAGCAATGCCCAATTAATGACTGAAGGGAACTGATTGACAGAAGATCACCTCTCTTGTCCCTCAAGAGAAAGATCTCTGAGACATGTGCTCTGCACTGCTTCCCAGATCCCCCATGAGATTATGCTCCAGCTGTCCACAGAGGCTGCCAGTGTACACTTGATTAGCTTTCTTCCCTTTCCTGTCTTACTTCCCTACTTCTCTATCAGTGTTTCCTGAGGCCATTTGTCAATAAACTACATAAAAATAATTCTTGTTTTAGGACCTGCTTCTAGGAAAATCCAACGTCAGTCATGTGTACGTTTTGATTTGGTTATATATTTATGTGGTTAAAAAATCCATAAGATAGGGGTTCCCTGGTGGCACAGTGGTTGAGAGTCCGCCTGCCGATGCAGGGGACGCGGGTTCATGCCCCGGTCCAGGAGGATCCCACATGTCGCAGAGCGGCTGGGCCTGTGAGCCATGGCCACTGAGCCTGCGCATCCGGAGCCTGTGCTCTGCAACGGGAGAGGCCACAGCGGTGAGAGGCCCACGTACCGTAAAAAAAAAAAAAAAATCCATAAGATAGAGTGTGTAAAGAAAAATAATTCTCTTTGCTATCCTTGTCCCGAGCAGTAAAACACTTATAGGTATGGACAAGAGAAGTCCTTGCCTTGTTCCATATGTTTTAGAGAGTCTTATGTGTCTCAAATACACAAAGAAATAAGTTTATTGAAAAGATGAGATATTTTACTCTCAGGTTCTGGAATTTAAAGCTGGCACAGGGCTGCTTATCACCCTTAAGATCCCAGTTCAGACACCAGGAAAGTGCTTTTTCAGACCTCTTGCCTCTTGTCTTAAAAAGGCAAATAAATGAGTTCAAATGCTCTGAAGGCTGTGGGTTGTATCACAGCCAACACTGAAGATGGACACTGCTTCAGAGTACAGGGAGGTTTTGAGCAGGGAAGCACTTAAATGAGAGAAAAGACAAATTAATTAACTTGTCAAGTTCTTTCTCTCAGCATATGTGTAATAGATTCGTGAATGATGAAATAGTATTTCCCAGTAGCTCTGAATACCCATTTCTTGTTCTCGTCCTATTCCAATTTGTGGTCCTGAGGTAGTCATGAATTAGCATGGTGTTCACCACAGTTGCACATGGAAACTGAAGAATTTTTAAATTACTAAACAATATATATTCTTATATTTGTGTATATTATACAAATCTATACAAATACATTTGAGGTGTTTGAAGTGTGATACAGACTTTTTACATTACTCACTAGAGAGACAATGAATGCTAAAATTATATTTTATTTTTATAAAACTATATATTTTAAAACATTAAGTTAAATTTCAAAAAAAGCATTTTAGTTTTATTTGAATAATTTTTTAAATTATATTTATTCTAATTTATATTTTGATTTTTAATTTTAATAAGTAATTCAGTTATTTTAAAATAAAATAATTTTGAAAGCATAAAAGTGCTTTCATTTTGGTATACATTTCCTTTCATTTACATTTTTAATAAAATTATTTTCAAATTTTGTAAACATTGGATTTACTTACTTTTTTATATAATTGTGATTGTATACAAGGCAAAACTGGGATAGAAATTAAAAATGTCAAGCTGGAGCTCAGGGAACAAAAGACAGAAAGTTTAAAAGAAAAAGCAAATCTTCAAAGAGTTCGTATAGTTAACGTTTTAAAATCTTGAAAAATGAAAGTAAGTAGACTTCTGCCAAACATGACCCAGGTATTCATGAAAAGGGCGTCATATATTCTTTACTTAATGAATATTTAATTACTGCTCAAAACAAGGGAGAGGAATAAGAAAAGTATTTTCATAATTGCACAACTTGAACAGGTCAAATGATCATCTGCACTGCAATAGCAGAGTTGAGTATGTACTTTGGATGCAATTATTCAATCATTAATTATTTGGAAATCCTGTTAGATGAATCAGTTTCTAAGCTCTGGGGGATATGACCAGTGAAGTTGACTTTCCATACATACTAAAGATACAGTAAAGAAATCTGAATTTTAGGTTGAATGATATTCAGGCACCATCTCTCCTTAGTTAATATAGAGACACAGTATCGACCATTCTCTGATTTCGTGCAATGCTGTGGTTAAAAACTCCATTGTGATAAGAGGGTTCCCTAAGCATCTAATTCTTTTTTTTTTTTTTTTACATAACTGAAAAAACCTCTCTATCTCCTGTTCCTTTACAATATACTAATAATAAGTAAGACTTTGGAAGAATCATATACAATTTATTTTAGTCTTTGCAATGAATTGAAATTGAGACGTTATGGAGTCCTTGCAAGAATTCCTCATTTTTGAATTTGATGCTTTCAGCATTTAAATGGTACTCCTTGAAAAGATTCATACCTTTAAAAAAAACAAAAAAATATCAATTTCAGCTCTGTGAAGAGAATATGGGGAAATTAATGCCTTTGAAAATGTCTTGAAACTCAAGATTGGTTTATAGAAACAGATTGTGTAGTATCATCTTGTTTCTACTCCACTAACCTTTTTTTGTTTCCATATTTTGGTTTTTTTTTTTTTTTTTTTTTTTTAGTTTCTGCTTTATAACAAAGTGAATCAGTCATACATATACATCTGTTCCTACATCCCTTCCCTCTTGCGTCTCCCTCCCTCCCACCCTCCCTATGCCACCTCTCAAGGCGGTCACAAAGCACCGAGCTGATCTCCCTGTGCTATGTGGCTGCTTCCCACTATCTATCTACCTTAAGTTTGGTACTGTATATATGTCCATGACTCTCTTTCGCTTTGTCACAGCTTACCCTTCCCCATCCCCATATCCTCAAGTCCATTCTCAAGTAGGTCTGTGTCTTTATTCCTGTTTTACCCCTAGGTTCTTCATGACATTTTTTTCCCTTAAATTCCATATATATGTGTTAGCATACGGTATTTGTCTTTCTCTTTCTGACTTACTTCACTCTGTATGACAGACTCTAGGTCTATCCACCTCATTACAAATAGCTCAGTTTCGTTTCTTTTTGTGGCTGAGTAATATTCCATTGTATATATGTGCCACATCTTCTTTATCCATTCATCCAATGACGGACACTTAGGTTGTTTCCATCTCCGGGCTATTGTGAATAGAGCTGCAGTGAACATTTTGGTACATGTCTCTTTTTGAATTATGGTTTTCTCAGGGTATATGCCTAGTAGTGGGATTGCTGGGTCATATGGTAGTTCTATTTGTAGTTTTTTAAGGAACCTCCATACTGTTCTCCATAGTGGCTGTACCAATTCACATTCCCACCAGCAGTGCAAGAGTGTTCCCTTTTTTCCACACCCTCTCCAGCATTTATTGTTTCTAGATTTCTTGATGATGGCCATTCTGACTGGTGTGAGGTGATATCTCATTGTAGTTTTGATTTGCATTTCTCTAATGATTAATGATGTTGAGCATTCTTTCATGTGTTTGTTGGCAGTCTGTATATCTTCTTTGGAGAAATGCCTATTTAAGTCTTCTGCCCATTTTTGGATTGGGTTGTTTGTTTTTTTGCTATTGAGCTGCATGAGCTGCTTATAAATTTTGGAGATTAATCCTTTGTCCGTTGCTTCATTTGCAAATATTTTCTCCCATTCTGAGGGTTGTCTTTTGGTCTTGTTTATGGTTTCCTTTGCTGTGCAAAAGCTTTTCAGTTTCATTAGGTCCTATTTGTTTATCTTTGTTTTTATTTCCATTTCTCTAGGAGGTGGGTCCAAAAGGATCTTGCTGTGATTTATGTCATAGAGTGTTCTGCCTATGTTTTCCTCTAAGAGTTTGATAGTTTCTGGCCTTACATTTAGGTCTTTAATCCACTTTGAGCTTATTTTTGTGTATGGTGTTAGGGAATGATCTAATCTCATACTTTTACATGTCCCTGTCCAGTTTTCCCAGCACCACTTATTGAAGAGGCTGTCCTTTCTCCACTGTACATTCCTGCCTCCTTTATCAAAGATAAGTTGACCATATGTGTGTGGCTTTATCTCTGGGCTTTCTATCCTGTTCCATTGATCTATGTTTCTGTTTTTGTGCCAGTACCACACTGCCTTGATTACTGTAGCTTTGTAGTATAGTCTGAAGTCAGGGAGCCTGATTCCTCCAGCTCCGTTTTTCGTTCTCAAGATTGCTTTGGCTATTCGGGGTCTTTTGTTTTTCCAAACAAATTTTGAAATTTTTTGTTCTAGTTCTGTGAAAAATGCCAGTGGTAGTTTGATGGGGATTGCATTGAATCAGTAGATTGCTTTGGGTAGTAGAGTCATTTTCACAATATTGATTCTTCCAATCCAGGAGCATGGTATATCTCTCCATCTATCTGTATCATCCTTAATTTCTTTCAACAGTGTCTTATAGTTTTCTGCATACAGGTCTTTTGTCTCCTTAGGCAGGTTTATTCCTAGATATTTTATTCTTTTTGTTTCAATGGTAAATGGGAGTGTTTCCTTGATTTCACTTTCAGATTTTTCATCATTACTGTACAGGAATGCCAGAGATTTCTGTGCATTAATTTTGTATCCTGCTACTTTACCAAATTCATTGATTAGCTCTAGTAGTTTTCTGGTAGCATCTTTAGGATTCTCTATGTATAGTATCATGTCATCTGTAAACAGTGACAGCTTTACTTCTTCTTTTCCAATTTGGATTCCTTTTATTTCCTTGTCTTCTCTGATTGCTGTGGCTAAAACTTCCAAAACTAAGTTGCATAAGAGTGGTGAGAGTGGGCAGCCTTGTCTTGTTCCTGATCTTAGTGGAAATGGTTTCAGTTTTTCACCATTGAGGACGATGTTGGCTGTGGGTTTGTCATATATGGCCTTTATTATGTTGAGGAAAGTTCCCTCTATGCCTACTTTCTTCAGGGTTTTTATCATAAATGGGTGCTGAATTTTGTCGAAAGCTTTCTCTGCATCTATTGAGATGATCAAATGGTTTTTCTTCTTCAATTTGTTTAAATGGTGTATCACATTGATTGATTTGCATATATTGAAGAATCCTTGCATTCCTGGAATAAACCCCACTTGATCATGGTGTATGATCCTTTTAATGTGCTGTTGGATTCTGTTTGCTAGTATTTTGTTGAGGATTTTTGCATCTGTGTTCATCAGTGATATTGGCCTGTAGTTTTCTTCCTTTGTGACATCTTTGTCTGGTTTTGGTATCAGGGTGATGGTGGCCTCATAGAATGAGTTTGGGAGTGTTCCTCCCTCTGCTATATTTTGGAAGAGTATGAGAAGGATAGGTGTTAGCTCTTCTCTAAATGTTTGATAGAATTCACCTGTGAAGCCATCTGGTCCTGGGCTTTTGTTTGTTGGAAGATTTTTAATCACAGTTTCAATTTCAGTGCTTGTGACTGGTCTGTTCATATTTTCTATTTCTTCCTGATTCAGTCTTGGCAGGTTGTGCATTTCTAAGAACTTGTCTATTTCTTCCAGGTTGTCCATTTTGTTGGCATAGAGTTGCCTGTAGTAATCTCTCATGATCTTTTGTATTTCTGCAGTGTCAGTTGTTACTTCTCCTTTTTCATTTCTAATTCTATTGATTTGGGTCTTCTCCCTTTTTTTCTTGATGAGTCTGGCTAATGGTTTATCAATTTTGTTTATCTTCTCAAACAACCAGCTTTTAGTTTTATTGATCTTTGCTATTGTTTCCTTCATTTCTTTTTCATTTATTTCTGATCTGATCTTTATGATTTCTTTCCTTCTGCTAACTTTGGGGGTTTTTTGTTCTTCTTTCTCTAATTGCTTTAGGTGCAGGGTCAGGTTGTTTACTCGAGATGTTTCCTGTTTCTTAAGGTGGGATTGTATTGCTATAAACTTCCCCCTTAGAACTGCTTTTGCTGCATCCCATAGGTTTTGGGTCGTCGTGTCTCCATTGTCATTTGTTTCTAGGTATTTTTTTATTTCCTCTTTGATTTCTTCAGTGATCACTTCGTTATTGAGTAGTGTATTGTTTAGCCTCCATGTGTTTGTATTTTTTACAGCTCTTTTCCTGTAATTGATGTCTAGTCTCATAGAATTGTGGTCAGAAAAGATACTTGATACAATTTCAATTTTCTTAAATTTACCAAGGCTTGATTTGTGACCCAAGATATGATCTATCATGGAGAATGTTCCATGAGCACTTGAGAAAAATGTGTATTCTGTTGTTTTTGGATGGAATGTCCTATAAATATCAATTAAGTCCATCTTGTTTAATGTATCATTTAAAGCTTGTGTTTCCTTATTTATTTTCATTTTGGATGATCTGTCCATTGGTGAAAGTGGGGTGTTAAAATCCCCTACTATGAGTGTGTTACTGTCGATTTCCCCTTTTATGGCTGTTAGTATTTGCCTTATGTATTGAGGTGCTCCTATGTTGGGTGCATAAATATTTACAATTGTTATATCTTCTTCTTGGATTGATCCCTTTATCATTATGTAGTGTCCTTCTTTGTCTCTTCTAATAGTCTTTATTTTAAGGTCTATTTTGTCTGATATAAGAATTGCTACTCCAGCTTTCTTTTGATTTCCATTTGCATGGAATATCTTTTTCATTCCTTTACTTTCAATCTGTATGTGTCTCTAGGTCTGAAGTGGGTCTCTTGTAGACAGCATATATATGGGTCTTGTTTTTGTATCCATTCAGCCAATCTGTGTCTTTTGGTGGGAGCATTTAGTCCATTTACATTTAAGGTAATTATTGATATGTATGTTCCTATTCCCATTTCCTTAATTGTTTTGGGTTCGTTATTGTAGGTATTTTCCTTCTGTTGTGTTTCTTGCCTAGAGAAGTTCCTTTAGCATTTGTTGTAAAGCTGGTTTGGTGGTGCTGAACTCTCTCAGCTTTTGCTTGTCTGTAAAGGTTTTAATTTCTCCACCAAATCTGAATGAGATCCTTGCTGGGTAGAGTAGTCTTGGTTGCAGGTTTCTCTCCTTCATCACTTTAATTATGTCCTGCCACTCCCTTCTGGCTTGTAGAGTTTCTGCTGAGAGATCAGCTGTTATCCTGATGGGGATTCCCTTGTGTGTTATTTGTTGTTTTTCCCTTGCTGCTTTTAATATGATTTCTTTGTGTTTAATTTTTGACAGTTTGATTAATATGTGTCTTGGCATATTTCTCCTTGGATTTTTTCTGTATGGGATTGTCTGTGCCTCCTGGACTTGATTAACTATTTCCTTTCCTATATTAGGGAAGTTTTCAACTATAATCCCTTCAAATATTTTCTCAGTCCCTTTCTTTTTCTCTTCTTCTTCTGGAACCCCTATAATTTGAATGTTGGTGAGTTTAATGTTGTCCCAGAGGTCTCTGAGACTGTCCTCTGTTCTTTTCATTCTTTTTTCTTTATTTTGCTCTGCATCAGTTATTTCCACTATTTTATCTTCCACCTCACTTATCCGTTCTTCTGCCTCAGTTATTCTGCTATTGATCCCATCTAGAGTATTTTTCATTTCATTTATTGTGTTTTTAATCGATGCTTGATTCATCTTTAGTTCTTCTAGGTCCTTGTTAACTATTTCTTGCATTTTGTCTATTCTATTTCCAAGATTTTGGATCTTGGAAATAGAATCTTGGATCATCTTTACTATCATTATTCTGAATTCTTTTTCAGGTAGACTGCCGATTACCTCTTCATTTGTTAGGTTTGGTAGGTTTTTATCTTGCTCCTTCACCTGCTGTGTGTTTTTCTCTCTTCTCATTTTGCTTATCTTACTGTGTTTGGTGTCTCCATTTTCAGGCTGCAGATTCGTAGTTCCCGTTATTTTTGGTGTCTGTCCCCAGTGGCTAAGGTTGTTTCAGTAGGTTGTGTAGGCTTCCTGGTGGGGGGGACTAGTGCCTGTGTTCTGGTGGTTGAGGCTGGATCTTGTCTTTCTGGTGGACAGGTCCATATCTGGTGGTGTGTTTTGGGGTGCCTGTGGCCTTATTATGTTTTTAGGCAGCCTCTCTGCTAATGGGTGGGGTTGTGTTCCTGTCTTGCTAGTTGTTTGGCATAGGGTGACCAGCACTGTAGCTTGCTGGTCATTGACTGAAGCTGGGTGCTGGTGTTGAGATGGAGATCTCTGGGAGATTTTCACCACTTGATATTATGTGGAGCTGGGAGGTCTCTTGTGGACCCATGTCCTGAAATTGGCTCTCCCACCTCAGAGGCACAGCACTGACTCCTGGCTGCAGCACCAAGAGCCTTTCATCTACCTGGCTCAGAATAAAAGGGAGAAAAAGTAGAAAGAAAGAATTAGTAGAAGAAAGAAAGAGAGAGAGAAAGAAAGGAAGGAAGGAAGGAAGGAAGAAAGGAGGGAGGGCGGAAGGAAGGAAAGAAAGAAAGAAAGACAGGAGGGAGGGAAGGAGGGAGGAAGGACGGAAAGAAAGAAAGAAAGAAAGAAAGAAAGAAAGAAAGAAAGAAAGAAAAGAGGGAGGGAGGAAGGAAAGAAAAAGAAAGAGTGAAAGGGAGGGAGGGAGCCAGGAAGGAAAGAAAAAGAAAGAGTGAAAGGAAGAAAGGAAGAAGGGAGGGAGGGAGGCAGGGAGGAAGGAACAAAAGAAGGAAAGAAAGACAGGAAGGAGAGAGGAAGGAAAGAAAGAGAGAAAGAAAGGAGGGGCGGAGGGAGGGAGGGAGGAAGGGAAGGTAGGAAAAAAAGAAAGAGAAGATAAAGTAAAATAGAATAAAGTATAAAATATAGTAGCGTTATTAAAATAAAAATGTAATTATTGAAAAAAAAAAACGGACAGATAGAACCCTGGGACATATGGTGGAAGCAAAGCTATACAGAGAAAATCTCACACAAAAGCATACAGATACACATTCACAAAAAGAGAACAGGGGGAAAAAAATCGAAAATCTTGCTCTCAAAGTCCACCTCCTCAATTTGGGATAATTCGTTGTAAAAAGAGGAAAAGGGGAAAAAAATCTTAAATCTTGTCCTCAAAGTCCACCTCCTCAATTTGGGATGATTTGCTGTCCATTCATGCACTCCACAGACGCAGGGCACATCAAGCGGACCGTGGAGCTTTAATCCGCTGCCTCCGAGGCTGCACAGAGAGATTTCCCTGTCTCTTCTCTGCTCTCACAGCTCCCGGGTCTCAGCCTTGGACCTGGCCCCGCCTCTGCGCGTAGGTCGCGGGAGGGCGTCCGTTCTTCGCTCAGACAGGACGGGTTTAAAGGAGCCGCTGATTCGGGGGCTCTGGCTCACTCAGGCAGAGGGGAGGGAGGGGCGTGCAGTGTGGGGCGGGCCTGCGGCGGCAGAGGCCGGCATGACGTTGCACCAGACCGAGGCGCTCCGTGTGCTTTCCCGGGGAAGCCGTTCCTAGGTCCGGGGACCCCGTCAGTGGCGGCCTGCACAGGCTCCCCGGAAGGGGGGGTGGACAGTGACCTGCACTCGCACACAGGCCTTGTGGCGGCGGCAGCAGCAGCCCCAGCGTCCCACGCCCGTCTCTGGGGTCCGCGCTTTTAGCCCGGCTCGCGCCCGTCTCTGGAGCTTCTTTAAGCAGCGCTCTTAATGCCCTCTCCTTGCGCACCGGGAAACAAAAGGGAAGAAAAAGTCTCTTGCCTCTTCGGCAGCTCCAGACTTTTTCCCGGACTCCCTCCGGGCTAGCTGTGGCGCACTAACCCCTTCAGGCTCTGGATTGTTTTTGATAGAACACTCTATTGATGGAAATACAAACATCCAAGAAAAATATAATTTTTTATATGATCAGAAGGGACAGCTTTTCCATAAAAGATGGGGTTCACTGAATTTCTAGGCAAAATAATTTTTTACTATATGTGAATTTTTTATGAACCAACATTCAGGTAAGAGGTTCCATGAGCCAAAAGGAAATATAATGTGTCAGATTATATTGATTGAGTGAGAGATAATAATGATAATAATAACAGCTAAAATTTATCCTGGATTTTTCTTCTAAAGAGCTAAAAAGTATTTTATGTATTGTTATATGGAGCTTTATTTTTCACCCCGTAGGAAGAATATTTTCAGGAGGATGCTGACCCACCAGGAGGCCATAAGGAAATAGCTTCATTAACCCTTGGTGCCAGGCTGGGTAAGAAGAATATTTATTTTTCCAGGGCCTAAGATGAAATGAAATACACATAGTCATTCTGATCATAAAGCCTTGAAGTCCCTGTGGCCCCATTTCATGATCTGCAAGTGATTTAAGTAAAAACACTGAGAGTATATAAATTTGGAAATTCTTCTAAGACATTTTCTCCTTTTGTAGAATTCTCCAGGTTCACTTTTCTTAGCCCTAACTGTCTATCTATCTTCATAATTTTTTTTTTTCTTTTGGCGGGGGCGGGGATACTGAACTGGTGATGCGTGCTAGCCATTTTTCAAGATCGGCCTCCATCTAGGCGATAGGAAGGAGGCAGGCTTAGAGCCAAATAATTGTAATATTTAAAATGGACAGTATGCTGTTTCTCAAATAATCAGCTATTGAGATGAAAATAAACAAACTAAACAAAGGGAAGTGATTTGCTTAATATCACTCAAATCTCTAGCATCTGAATAAGTCTCCTTCCTCTTCCCTTGATGGTTCCAGAGGGCAGGGCTTTGAAGGAAAATCACTAATATATTAGCTTGTATTACATTTGAGCTGAACCACTGATAAAGCATGTATTAAAGTCCTTTCCATGTTACAGAGTAAAGCAAAAAAAAGGCTATGATATTCGTTTCCATTCCTCCAGTTCTTTCCAAGTTCAGCATGCCAAATTCTTATTGACACACCATTCCAAAAGGGCTGCTCCTTTACTTTCCTGGAGGGAGAAGTTATTAATTTATTTGCTATCATTGCTTTCAACTCTAAATGAGTAAATAAAGAACTTTTCTTTAATAAAGAGGTAATTTTGTACAACCTTAGTATAGAATCTTCTCTAGAATATCCCCTACATCTATTTCCCTTGCCTTTGAATGAACACCTCCAGGGATTAGCATTCTCTCCACTACAAGGAAGTTATATTAATTACTAGACCATTTTTAATGTTAATGTTTAAACATTTCTTATTATAGTGAACTACCATCTGCCTTTTTCTTTTGTATAGCCACTGGCCCTAGTTTTGCCCTCAAGGGCAACACAGATTAAAATGAGTTCTTCCTTGTCACAGTTATTTTTATATTTGAGGAGAGCAACCTCATCATTCTTTTAATTCATCTCTTCTCCAAGATAATGTATTTGCCAAGAACAAAAATAAGAAGACCCCTTTAATTTTGAATTAAAATTAGGAAAAGATATCTAAGATGTGTGTGTGTATGTGCATATATATATACATATATATATATATGTATATATATATATATACATATCACCTTTAAGAGAAGCGGTAGGTGGTCTAAAAGTCTTCTATCCTGAAGCATAGTGAAGAATACATCCAATATCTAGTCATTTCTGTATTGCCGTGGTTAAATTTTTTGCTGAAATTGGTTAATTTTTACCTCTTGTGTAGTACTTGTTAACTAAGAAGACTGGATTATATGATTATTTTGTCTCCCAGGTCTAAATGTCTTGTCCTCACCATATATATTGAACAAAACATTATCAGGCTTACTGCTTCCTTGAAATTCTGTTTGCTTTTGGTGTCCTTAATCCACAGTTTCTGGGTATATTCTAAAGCATACCGTAAGCTGAAGATGAATGCTTTGAGGAAACTATACTAGGACATTAGAGCCCCCAGAAGTCCAAAAATGACTAACAGCAAACCCCCTACTTTTGTACATTTCCCAGAATTTTAAGTGACTCTGACAAAACTGGTTCAACAGATTTTTGGACCTGTGAAGGCTCTAAGATCCTAGTCTGGTTTGTCCAAGATAACATACCTTATTATATTAATGAAAACAGTCTGTGTTGTTTGTTTTGGTGGGGAGGAAGAGGACAAATTAGTTTTTAATATCTTACATAAGGACTGATTCTGAGTTAATTGTAGACTAAAGGTTCAGCGTAGTTTATAGGAGTGTCACAGTTTGAGTGAGGCCAGATCTGAACAGCAGTTCTCCTTTTATAGAGGGAATGTTGATTAAGATATGAAGGGCAAAAACTGATTTTAAATTTAATAAAATTCAATAAAACAAATAAAATGTTTCATTTTTAAGCAGCCAATTTTAGTTGCAAATCCAATATAGAACTCAAGTCTTCCAATGCCAATTTAGCTTTTTCTATTACAGTAATAGGCAGCTGCCTGGAATCTACCTATAGTTCATTATTCTTAATTATGAGATTATTTGTATCATTTGAGATAAAATGTTGGCATTTTTAAACTTACAACTCGGATTAATCAGCTGAAGTTACAGTGTGAAAGTTTTTGATTCAGGAACACAAACTGATGTTTGTTTTTCCTCCTGAAAAAAACACTAAGTCAGAAAGTTGAGGGAGAATAAAGTAGCACTCTGGTCTCCAACTGGATGGTCCAATATTTCTTGCTAAGACTCATTTCCAGATTTTGGTGTGTGTGCGGTGTGTGTGTGTGTGTGTGTGTGTGTGTACATGTGTGTGCGCGCGCATGCACGCGTTTTCTCTAGGGCTTTCCTACAGCACTGCTAATAATCTCATGAACACTGCACAGATGTTTTCCCCATTCTGTGGCATGCTTATTTTTCAAGTGGCTTCTGAGAGCAGGTGTTCCCATGTGTCTTTGTAACTTCTTTTGAGTTGATGTTTTTGCAACATTAAAAAAAAAACAGTAGGGGAGGAATACTAAAGAAGACCAGTTACAGAAGAAAAATAAAGAGCAGTGTATGTTTAACTTTATTATGAGTCTGTGAAAGAAACTCCATTCAGTTCAGTTGAATTTAACAAGTATTTATTGAGAACCTACATGTAAGGCCCTTGACTCAGTTCTGGTAAGGTTCAAAGTAGACAGATGCCATAGGTTGGAGGAAGGATATTTGCAAAACAAGAACACATTCACAAGGCATATATGTGAGGTGGTATCTCAGGCAGAAGGCAAGAATAAAGTATGAAAGTTTAGAACATACGCAAAGAAAAGTAAAATTATCAGCAGAGTCTGGATATTGCCTCACGTGGTAGAATAGTTGAGAATTTAGATTCAGAAGGTGATTTAAGGCTACAGTATAAAGAACCATGAACAGCAGACCAAGGAGCTTGTGATTAAGTGGATTTGTACTGATGAATGTTTTTGAGTGGAGGAGTAGCACAATCAGCCAGGTATTTTGGAGAGTTATTGTGGCCGTCATGTGTAAGAAGGATTGCGGAAAATGAAGACAATAGGGCTAAGGAATCACAGCTATCATTCTACTAGTGATGAAATAATAAGGTGGGGTGTCATTTGTAAAAATGAGAGTGTTATAGGTGGAAAGATATTGAGGTTAGAGAATCATTGTGTATACACAATGTATATTGTGTTACTTTTGCTTCTTTCCCTCCTAAAAATGTGAGCTGGATAGACAGGGAGAACAGTGCTTCCAATAATAGAGACAAGGATATCAAAAAACATGATAATGTATGGTTAGAGATTATGAGTTTGATTTGCTTGTAATACATGCACTTGTTAATGTCCAATAGGCAGTGAACATCTAGTGTCAGGAAGAGAGTTTCAAGCTAGACATAAATATACCATGAGGCTTTCTGTAATAGAAGTGCACAGTTACTAACAAAGAGGCTAATACTGGGAAAGAGGATCAAGAACAAGACTGTGGCAATTATTGTTGTTCTGAGAAGGGGATAGAGGAACAAGAGGTGCTGGCTAAGTTGACTTAGACTGCAAAGTCAGTGAGGTAGCAAGAAAAGTCTTAATAATTAGAGTAGGGCTTCCCTGGTGGCACAGTGGTTGAGAGTCTGCCTGCCAATGCAGGGGACACAGGTTCATGCCCCAGTCCGGGAAGATCCCACACGCCACGGAGCGGCTGGGCCCGTGAGCCATGGCCACTGAGCCTGTGCGTCCGGAGCCTGTGCTCCGCAACGGGAGAGGCTACAACAGTGAGAGGCCTGCGTACCGCAAAAAAAAATTTTAAATAATAAAAAATAAAAATAATAATAATAATTAGAGTAGAAGAATGGTCCCCAAAGAGGGAAGACTTACCTAAATTCCAAACAGCAGAGATTGTTAGAGGAATAAAGAAGGATTAAAGCATTTGATGATGGTAAGGTTTCTATGACAAATACTTAATACATTTTGGTTGATAGTTGGAGTAGAAATTACGATTTCAATATATGCTTTGATTAGCTAATGTGTTTTAGATAAAGAAGTTTCATATTTATTTTTCATTGAAAGACTGTACTTTAGCTTATTTTAGGGCCAAAATACTGAAAATATAAACACATTTGAGGATAATCTACATAATACTGAATGAATTTCTGATTTTTCACTAATCATGCTAGTGGAAGGCTGAGAGCCTTGAGCTTGTCTGGGGAAACCTCAACTCCCAAGATTGGTGCCAAAAATTATATCATTTCCCACTTTCCTTCCTGCCAGATGCCCTCATTGCAAAGTTTCTTCTCTATGGATCTATTTGTCAGTCATATCTGCCCCCAGATGACCTGTCTCTGTTTCCTACTATCCTAATTTTGCCTAATTATGGTGATATTATACCATGACAGGACATCATTTCCCAGAACCAATAGATTGGCTTTCTAGGGTAATCTCCTTGTAAGGGTCTTCTGTTCTGGGCTTGTTGCTTTAGAAGCTTTTGAAGGCAAAACTCGGTTTCTCAGCAGATGAATTTCTTTAAGATCTCAGTTGGTTCTAATTGTTAAAGATCATCATTTCCAATAGAATAAAGAAGGATATGATAGTTAAATCCATTGCTGTACATTTTCGAATTCTTAGAAATTGATTCTTTACGTTCCACCCAAGTCTTCTTCCCAAACATTTAAAATTTTGGTCTGGGAGAAAGTGGTTTCTTTTGCAGTCCACCTGTTTTCCCTAACAGATAATCTGAGTATCACAGAGAAACTTCACCACTCCTCCTAATCACCAGACAAAATAAATGCAATTATATCTAGGAGGTGATACAACTTTAAACATATGGATGAAATTTAGAATTGATTGTAACAGGGGGAGAACTTTCTTACATGACTCACAGCTAATGATGATTGAAATCACCTGAACAATGACAAATGCAGGGTCAGAAAAGGACAACATGAGATTTATTATGGACAAGTACCAAGTAATGTATTCATGTGGCAAAAAGCCATCAGATATTCAGTGTATAGAGGGCAACTGGCCAATTTGTGTTTCCAAGGGGGCTGAGGACAGTCATTGTTAATGGGCCCGCTTTGAAGAGACACGGAGCCACAGAGAATGCAGAATCTGTCCCGGATTACTTAGAAAGCATGGTCTGTACTAGAAAGATGTGATCAGGCTCAGGTTCTCATCATAATTGTGACTCCAACTTGCTGTGTGGCTTTAGGCAAAGTGCTTAATCCCTTTTCACTGTTGTTCCTTTAGTTTTAAGATAAGTGAAGGGAAAAGCATGTTCCCTTACAGAATTAACAACGATATAAAATAAGACCATAATGTATATCGATTGACTTGGAAAGAGGTCCCTTGTTAAAACTGTTTTAAATTAGGACACAACAACAAAAAAAAATAGATCATAATCCCTTGTTACTATCCCACCCCAACATACACACACACTGGCCATAATCATAAATAAAATGGCAATTTTCTATTTCTCCTTTATCTTTTCCTTGTTCTCTAATTCATTTTTATGACGAACATCTTTTATTTCAATGATTCCCATTTTGGTCGGAGAGAGAAAAAGAGAGGAATAGAATGAGAAACATAAGTATGTAAAAAATGAAAATTTTACATGCTTTAAAGAGAGAAAGGTACGAAGAGATTCCAAGATTAGTTTTATCAAAGCATGATGTTTTACATAAGAATCTTGACAACACATAGAAAGAATAGAAGGAATTTGCCACATTATGAAGAGAGCACACTTACTACATTTGGGGCAAATAGTAATTAAATGAGTACATTATGTGGCTTTAAGCCCTGACTTTAGTGTTAATGGAATAAGGAAAAAGCAACTTTGGACTCAGGGACTAAGAATTCCATGTGAGTGAACCCATGCAAGGCAGCTTTGAAAAAGTTTCTAGGCTTACCTTAGGGTAGAAAAGGAGTTGGAACTTTTAGGCATTCATCTGTATCTCTGCTCTGACGTTTGGCATTTCCAAAGACCCCAAACTGTATTTTGGAGCAGTAAATATCAGTAAATAGTAAGCTGTTGTTATCTTTGACAATAATGTTACCACATCTCTCCTTAGACCCAGGGGCACTCTCTCCTTATACTTCCCTTCCATTCAGAAAGCACACACCCCCATCCCAGCATGCTAGTCAGGGCTTCATCTCTCAGTGCAGCTCTTGCTCTTTTGGGAGTGGGGTGGACTGGGATGGAGGGGAAAGGCTTTGGAAGCCAAAAAGGAATTTCCCTTCTCCATTTATTCTAAACCTCTGTGTAAACAATACGATCGCTTTGTTAATACAACTTGCAGGTGTATGCCTCGCACTTGTCTACAAAAAGCCCAGTAAACATCAGTCTTTGTGACTTTCTTAGTTTTGCAAAAAAAATAAATAATAGGAATCATTCTAATTGTTCAAGACCCAAGTTACAAAAATAAAAGTTATACCTTCTCTCCACTTAAAAAAAAAAAAATAGTAGCTATCTCTTTTAACTATCTTCCAGGAAGGCAGGAAGGGAGGAGACACAGGAAAAAGAGGATCTGGAGGGAAAAGAGAGGTGCTCTTGGCAGTAGTTTTTCAAACGTAAGTGAAGGTAGATCACCTTAGAGACAGTAATGTGAGTCAACAGTCCAATGGGATTCTATTTGCCAAAATAGTAATTACACACAAACAAACCAAAATGCCTCTCCAACTTTTCTGGAAACTATTGATAGTGTGGTGGGATATGTTGGTGCCTATATCCCCTTTTATACAAATTTTCTAACTGAAAAAGGGTAGCAGTCATGCCTACAAAAAAGAAAATGTTGTGGAAAACAAGGTGATCACTGGATTTCAGATCTGAGAGGTGTTACTGGGAAAAAACACATATTCACAGGCACGTACACTCACCCAGAAGTGCTAGGTGAAGGGATCCATGTTGCTACCCTGTATTCCACCTTTTACTTTGTTCTTAAGGATTATATTAATAGTCTGCTCTTTGTCTTCCTGAAAGAGAGAAGGGAGAGTAAGCCAAATAAAAATCTGCAGTCATTGTCAGTAAGTGATATCTTTTATGGTTGCTTCATTAGAACAACTTTTTAAAAAATTGAGAAGGGGATTTTTTTTTTTTTTTTTTTTTTTTTTTTGCGGTACGTGGGCCTCTCACTGTTGTGGTCTCTCCCGTTGCGGAGCACAGGCTCCGGACGTGCAGGCTCAGCGGCCATGGCTCACGGGCCCAGCCGCTCCGCGGCATGTGGGTTCTTCCTGGACCGGGGCACAAACCCGTGTCCCCTGCATCGGCAGGCGGACTCTCAACCACTGCGCCACCAGAGAAGCCCAGGGATTTTTTTTATATACGTATCTACCATAGTAGAAAAGATATTCTACATGCTTACACTAGACTTCCCCTGAGAGAGCAAGTTGTGCTTAAGGAAATACCTTGAGAAGCCATTTAAAGTAGTGGGTGAGACTCTTTCAGGAATTGATTAACAGGAGACAAGATAATAAAATGCTACCTAAATTTCTCTGTATTGTAAATGACCTAGGAGAGGTGAGAAGGGGAAAAAGGAGATAGCTAAAAAATATATCCAAAGACATTTTTTTAATTTATTGAAGTATAATTGACATACAGTGTTATATGTTTCCAGGTGTACAACTTAGTGATTCAGTACTTTTGTATACTGTGAAATGGCACCACGGTAAGACAAAGTAAGATCCATCACCCTACGGAGTTACAGAATTTTTTTTTAATTGGCATCATTTTGTTTTATTTATTTTATTTTTTTAAACATCTTTATTGGAGTATAATTGCTTTACAGTGGTGTGTTAGTTTCTGCTGTATAACAAAGTGAATCAGCTATACGTATACATATATCCCCATATCCCCTCCCTCTTGCGTCTCCCTCCCACCCTCCCTATCCCACCCCTCTAGGTGGTCACAAAGCACCGAGCTGATTTCCCTGCACTATGGTGCTATGCGGCTGCTTCCCACGAGCTCTCCATTTTACATTCGGTAGTGTGTATATGTCCATGCCACTCTCTCACTTTGTCCCAGCTTCCCCTTCCCCCTCTGCAGAGTTACAGAATTTTTTCCCTTGTGATGAGAGCTTTTAAATTTGCTCTCTTAGCAACTTTCAAATATGCAGTACAGGATTATAAACTATGGTTTCCATACGGTACACTACATTCCCCTGACTTACTTTTTTTTTTATAACTGGAAGTTTGTACCTTTAGATTCCCTTCGCTCATTTTTTTTTTAACATCTTTATTGGAGTATAATTGCTTTACAATGGTGTGTTAGTTTCCCCTTTATAACAAAGTGAATCAGTTATACGTATAGATATATCCCCATATATCTTCCCTCTTGCATCTCCCTCCCTCCCACCCTCCCTATCCCACCCCTCTAGGTGGTCACAAAGCACCGAGCTGATCTCCTTGTGCTATGCGGCTGCTTCCCACTAGCGATCTATTTTACATTTGGTAGTGTATACATGTCCATGCCACTCTCCCCTTTTGTCACAGCTTACCCTTCCCCCTCCCCATATCCTCAAGTCCATTCTCTAGTAGGTCTGCGTCTTTATTTCCGTCTTGCCCCTAGGTTCTTCATGACCTTTTTTTTTTTTTTTTAGATTCCATATATGTGTGTTAGCATACGGTATTTGTTTTTCTCTTTCTGACATGCTTCACTCTGTATGACAGACTCTAGGTCCATCCACCTCACTACAAATAAATCAATTTTGTTTCTTTTTAAAGCTGAGTAATATTCCATTGTATATATGTGCCACATCTTCTTTAGCCATTCATCTGTTGATGGACACTTAGGTTGCTTCCATGTCCTGGCTGTTGTAAATAGAGCTGCAATGAACATTGTGGTACATGACTCATTTTGAATTATGGTTTTCTCAGGGTATATGACCAGTAGTGGGATTGCTGGGTTGTATGGTAGTTCTATTTGTAGTTTTTTAAGGAACCTCCATACTGTTCTCCATAGTGGCTGTATCAGTTTACATTCCCACCAACAGTGCGAGAGTATTCCCTTTTCCCCACACCCTCTCCAGTATTTATTGTTTGTACATTTTTTGATGATGGCCATTCTGACAGGTGTGAGATGATATCTCATTGTAGTTTTGATTTGCATTTCTCTAATGATTAATGATGTTGAGCATTCTTTCATGTGTTTGTTGGCAGTCTATATATCTTCTTGGCAGAAATGTCTATTTAGGTCTTCTGCCCATTTTTGGATTGGGTTGTTTGTTTTTTTGATATTGAGCTGCATGAGCTGCTTGTAAATTTTGGAGATTAATCCTTTGTCAGTTGCTTCATTTGCAAATATTTTCTCCAATTCTCAGGGTTGTCTTTTGGTCTTATTTATGGTTTCCTTTGCTGTGCAAAAGCTTTTAAGTTTCATTAGGTGCCATTTGTTTATTTTTGTTTTTATTTCCATTTCTCTAGGAGGTGGGTCCAAAAGGATCTTGCTGTGATTTATGTCATAGAGTGTTCTGCCTATGTTTTCCTCTAAGAGTTTCATACTGTCTGGCCTTACATTTAGGTCTTTAATCCATTTTGAGTTTATTTTTGTGTATGGTGTTAGGGAGTGTTCTAATTTCATTGTTTTACATGTAGCTGTCCAGTTTTCCCAGCACCACTTATTGAAGAGGCTGTCTTTTCTCCACTGTATGTTCTTGCTTCCTTTATCAAAGATAAAGTGACCATATGTGCGTGGGTTTATCTCTGGGCTTTCTATCGTGTTCCATTTATCTATATTTCTGTTTTTATGCCAGTACCATACTGTCTTGGTTACTGTAGCTTTGTAGTATAGTCTGAAGCCTGGGAGCCTGACTCCTCCAGCATTTTTCTTTCTCAAGATTGCTTTGGCTATTCGGGGTCTTTTGTGTTTCCATACAAATTGTGAAATTTTTTGTTCTACTAATGTGAAAAATGCCATTGGTAGTTTGATAGGGATTGCACTGAATCTGTAGATTTCTTTGGGTAGAATAGTCATTTTCACAATGTTGATTCTTCCAATCCAAGAACGTGGTATATCTCTCCATCTATTTGTATCATCTTTAATTTCTTTCATCAGTGTCTTATAATTTTCTGCAAACAGGTCTTTTGTCTCCTTAGGTATGTTTATTCCTAGATATTTTATGCTTTTTGTTACAATGGTAAATGGGAGTGTTTTATTCTTTCAGTGTATAGTGTATAGGACTGTGTATAGGACTGCAAGAGATTTCTGTGCATTAATTTTGTATCCTGCTACTTTACCAAATTCATTGATTAGCTCTAGTAGTTTTCTGGTAGCATCTTTAGGATTCTCTATGTATAGTATCATGTCATCTGCAAATAGTGACAGCTTTACTTCTTCTTTTCTGATTTGGATTCCTTTTATTTCTTTTTCTTCTCTGATTGCTGTTGCTAAAACTTCCAAAACTATGTTGAATAAGAGTGGTGAGAGTGAGCAACCTTGTCTTGTTCCTGATCTTAGTGGAAATGGTTTCTGTTTTTCACCATTAAGGACAATGTTGGCTGTGGGTTTGTCGTATATGGCCTTTATTATGTTGAGGTAAGTTCCCTGTATGCCTACTTTCTGGAGCGTTTTTATCATAAATGGGTGCTGAATTTTGTCGAAAGCTTTCTCTGCATCTATTGAGATGATCATATGGTTTTTCTCCTTCAATTTGTTTAAATGGTGTATCACGTTGATTGATCTGCATATATTGAAGAATCCTTGCATTCCTGGGATAAACCCCACTTGATCATGGGGTATGATCCTTTTAATGTGCTGTTGGATTCTGTTTGCTAGTATTTTTTTTTTAATTTAATTTTATTTTTTTGCTTTATAACAAATATAATCAGTTATACATATACATATGTTTCCATATCCCCTCCCTTTTGCGTCTCCCTCCCACCCTCCCTATCCCACCCCTCCAGGCGGTCACAAAGTACCGAGCTGATCTCCCTGTGCTATGCGGCTGCTTCCCACTAGCTATCTACCTCACGTTTGGTAGTGTATATATGTCCATGCCGCTCTTTCACTTTGTCACAGCTTACCCTTCCCCCTCCCCATATCCTCAAGTCCATTCTCTAGTAGGTCTGTGTCTTTATTAGTGTCTTACCCCTATGTTCTTCATGACATTTTTTTTCTTAAATTCCATATATATGTGTTAGCATACAGTATTTGTCTTTCTCTTTCTGACTTACTTCACTCTGTATGACAGACTCTAGGTCTATCCACCTCATTACAAATAGCTCAATTTCATTTCTTTTTATGGCTGAGTAATATTCCATTGTATATATGTGCCACATCTTCTTTATCCATTCATCCGATGATGGACACTTAGGTTGTTTCCATCTCCGGGCTATTGTAAATAGGGCTGCTATGAACATTTTGGTACATGTCTCTTTTTGAATTATGGTTTTCTCAGGGTATATGCCCAGTAGTGGGATTGCTGGGTCATATGGTAGGTCTATTTGTAGTTTTTTAAGGAACCTCCATACTGTTCTCCATAGCGGCTGTACCAATTCACATTCCCACCAGCAGTGCAAGAGTGTTCCCTTTTTTCCACACCCTCTCCAGCATTTATTGTTTCTAGATTTTTTGATGATGGCCATTCTGACTGGTGTGAGATGATATCTCATTGTAGTTTTGATTTGCATTTCTCTAATGAGTAGAGATGTTTAGCATCCTTTCATGTGTTTGTTGGCAGTCTGTATATCTTCTGTGGAGAAATGTCTATTTAGGTCTTCTGCCCATTTTTGGATTGGGTTGTTTGTTTTTTTGTTATTGAGCTGCATGAGCTGCTTATAAATTTTGGAGATTAATCCTTTGTCAGTTGCTTCATTTGCAAATATTTTCTCCCATTCTGAGGGTTGTCTTTTGGTCTTGTTTATGGTTTCCTTTGCTGTGCAAAAGCTTTTAAGTTTCATTAGGTCCCATGTGTTTATTTTTGTCTTTATTTCCATTTCTCTAGGAGGTGGGTCCAAAAGGATCTTGCTGTGATTTATGTCATAGAGTGTTCTGCCTATGTTTTCCTCTAAGAGTTTGATAGTGTCTGGCCTTACATTTAGGTCTTTAATCCATTTTGAGCTTATTTTTGTGTATGGTGTTAGGGAATGATCTAATCTCATACTTTTACATGTCCCTATCCAGTTTTCCCAGCACCACTTATTGAAGAGACTGTCCTTTCTCCACTGTACATTCCTGCCTCCTTTATCAAAGATAAGGTGACCATATGTCCGTGGGTTTAACTCTGGGCTTTCTATCCTGTTCCATTGATCTATCTTTCTGTTTTTGTGCCAGTACCATACTGTCTTGATTACTGTAGCTTTGTAGTATAGTCTGAAGTCAGGGAGCCTGATTCCTCCAGCTCCATTTTTCGTTCTCAAGATTGCTTTGGCTATTCGGGGTCTTTTGTGTTTCCATACAAATTGTGAAATTTTTTGTTCTAGTTCTGTGAAAAATGCCAGTGGTAGTTTGATAGGGATTGCATTGAACCTGTAGATTGCTTTGGGTAGTAGAGTCATTTTCACAATGTTGATTCTTCCAATCCAAGAACATGGTATATCTCTCCATCTATTTGTATCATCTTTAATTTCTTTCATCAGTGTCTTATAATTTTCTGCATACAGGTCTTTTGTCTCCTTAGGTAGGTTTATTCCTAGATATTTTATTCTTTTTGTTGCAATGGTAAATGGGAGTGTTTCCTTGATTTCACTTTCAGATTTTTCATCATCAGTATATAGGAATGCCAGAGATTTCTGTGCATTAATTTTGTATCCTGCAACTTTACCAAATTCATTGATTAACTCTAGTAGTTTTCTGGTAGCATCTTTAGGATTCTCTATGTATAGTATCATGTCATCTGCAAACAGTGACAGCTTTACTTCTTCTTTTCCAATTTGGATTCCTTTTATTTCCTTTTCTTCTCTGATTGCTGTGGCTAAAACTTCCAAAACTAGGTTGAATAAGAGTGGTGAAAGTGGGCAACCTTGTCTAGTTCCTGATCTTAGTGGAAATGGTTTCAGTTTTTCACCATTGAGGACGATGCTGGCTGTGGGTTTGTCATATATGGCCTTTATTATGTTGAGGAAAGTTCCCTCTATGCCTACTTTCTGCAGGGTTTTTATCATAAATGGGTGTTGAATTTTGTCGAAAGCTTTCTCTGCATCTATTGAGATGATCATATGGTTTTTCTCCTTCAGTTTGTTAATATGGTGTATCACGTTGATTGATTTGCGTATATTGAAAAATCCTTGCATTCCTGGAATAAACCCCACTTGATCATGGTGTATGATCCTTTTAATGTGCTGTTGGATTCTGTTTGCTAGTATTTTGTTGAGGATTTTTGCATCTATGTTCATCAGTGATATTGGCCTGTAGTTTTCTTTCTTTGTGACATCCTTGCCTGGTTTTGGTATCAAGGTGATGGTGGCCTCGTAGAATGAGTTTGGGAGTGTTCCTCCCTCTGCTATATTTTGGAAGAGTTTGAGAAGGATAGGTGTTAGCTCTTCTCTAAATGTTTGATAGAATTCACCTGTGAAAATCTGTTCTTGGGCTTTTGTTTCTTGGAAGATTTTTAATCACAGTTTCAATTTCAGGGCTTGTGACTGGTCTGTTCATATTTTCTGTTTCTTCCTGGTTCAGTCTCGGAAGGTTGTGCATTTCTAAGAATTTGTCCATTTCGCCCAGGTTGTCCAGTTTATTGGCGTATATTTGCTTGTAGTAATCTCTCATGATTCTTTGTATTTCTGCAGTGTCAGTTGTTACTTCTTCTTTTTCATTTCTAGTTCTATTGATTTGAGTCTTCTCCCATTTTTGCTTGATGAGTCTGTCTAATGGTTTATCAATTTTGTTTATCTCCTCAAAGAACCAGCTTTTTAGTTCTATTGATCTTTGCTACTATTTCCTTCATTTCTTTTTCATTTATTTCTGATCCGATCTTTCTGATTTCTTTCCTTCTGCTAATTTTGGGGTTTTTTTGTTCTTCTTTCTCTAATTGCTTTAGGTGTAAGGTGAGGTTTTTTATTTGAGATGTTTCTTGTTTCTTAAGGTAGGATTGCATTGCAATAAACTTCCCTCTTAGAACTGCTTTTGCTGCATCCCATAGGTTTTGAGCCATCGTGTTTTCATTGTAATTTGTTTCTAGGTATTTTTTTATTTCCTCTTTGATTTCTTCTGTGATCTCTTGGTTATTAAGTAGTGTATTGTTTAGCCTCCATGTGTTTGTATTTTTTCCAGATTTTTTTCCTGTAATTGATATCTAGTCTCATAGCATTGTGGTCGGAAAAGATACTTGATATGATTTCAATTTTCTTAAATTTACCTAGGCTTGATTAGTGATCCAAGATATGGTCTATCCTGGAGAATGTTCCATGAGCACTTGGGAAGAAAGTGTATTCTCTTGTTTTGGGATGGAATGTCCTATAAATATCAATTAAGTCCATCTTGTTTAATGTATCATCCCTTCACCCATTTGCCCCACACCCCACCCCCTGTGTCTAGCAACCAACAGTCTCTTCTTTGTATCTATGAGCTTGCTTTTTTCCCCCACTTTTACTGAGAAATCAGAGTCATACATCATTGTATAAGTTTAAGGTGTATGCATGATGGTTTTATTTACATATATTTTAAAGGGATTACCATTATAGTTAGTTAACTTTCATCTCATATGGACACAATAAAAAGAAAAGAAAAAAAATTCTCCTTGTGATGAGAACTCTTAGGATCTAGTTTCTTAGCTTTCCTATACATAAATCATTCAACAGTGTTGACTATAGTCATCATGTTCTACATTACAATCCTAGTACTTATTTATATAAGTGGAAGTTTGTATCTTTTGACTGCCTTACTTCAGTTTCCCATTCCCCCGTTCCCCCGCCTCTGGTAACAACAAATCTGATCTCTTTCTTTGAGTCTGGTGTTTTGGGGGTTGTTTTTTGTTTTTTCAAATTCCACATATAAATGAGATTGTACAGTATTTTTCTTTCTCTGATTTATTTCACTTAGCATAATGCCTTCAAGGTCCATCTATGTTGTCACAAATGGTAGAATTACCTCATTTTTTAATGACTGAGTACTGTTAAGTTGTGTATAATATATACCACATTTTCTTTCTCCATTCGTTGATGGACAATTAGGTTGATTTCATATCCTGACTACTGTAAACAATGCTGCAATGAACATGGGAGTACATATGTCTTTTTGAGTTAGTGTCCTTATTTTCTTCACATAAATACCCAGTAGTGGAATTGCTGGATCATATGGTAATTTTATAAAGACATTTTTAAAAGTGACTTTCTGTATATGATTTCCAGTTATTTTTTTTGCTATAATGTAACACTTCCACCATCTTACTTAAACCCTCTCTGAAGCTGCCATATAGAGAAATCTTGTGCAAAGATTGTTGTTTTTCTTGGCAGTTCAGAAGACAGCTGTATCCGCACCAAGGTCCTAGAGTTAAGGCAACATGTGCATGACACTGGGGTGACCCATAAAGTGAACTTAGAGAGGGGAACTGGTATTGAAGGAGTTGAGAATGCTGATCCTATAAGAATATGCAGAGATCTGGAGAAATTGGATTTTCCCCCAAAAATGTATCTTATCTATGCATATGATTGAGAATATAAACCCAGCTGACATCTGGGTAAAACAGAATCCTAGGTTTTTGCAGAAAGAGCTTTTATCACAAAAGTTATATGTTTTTGATGTGCACACAAAAATATGGCCATTGGTGCAAAACAGAGCGTGGCATGTCTCAGAATCATGGAATTCTAGCACATGATCTTTGAGAATATCACCCAAATGCCTCATTTTACAGGTGAGGACAAAAGCCAGGAACTAGTTATTGGCAGAACCTAAAGCAGAACTGAACTGACCTGACTGTCTAATGCTGAACATTGTCCAATCTATTGGTTGCTTTGATTTCAAATAACAATGACTTTTTTCTTAAGTACTTATTAATCATTTTTGCTAAGTTTTATGTCTTTGAGCATTTAATATATGCTCATTTATAATATTTGGGCCCTGAGAACTTATAGATATCATGGAAATAAAACCAGAGGCAGATAAAGTTGAAATTGAATCAGAGAGGTTGGGGGATGGGAAGAGACTAATTCCAGAATTAAGAAAACATAGCATGTGTCACTTTCTAAACTCTCAAGGGCAACAAGTTGATCACCAAACAGAAAACTGCATTTGAATGTCTGAGAACAGCCCAAACATTTCAAACTCTGCAGGGATGTGCATTTGAGATGGAAATATGGGAAATGGAAACAGACTCCACCTCAAAAGTGAAGTTAATGGCTTGAGTTCAGGAATGTTTCACAAGATTTGTCATCTTCTCATTGCTCTACAGTGGATGTGGTAGAAAAAGCATTTTCCTTAAACATGTACAAAATTAATTTTAGAAACAGCAACAACAAAAACAGCTCCTTTTATGTCCTCCTGCAAGAATCATGCCAGGACCTTCACATACAGGAAATTCAAATAGCATAGACTATCCCTTAATTTTAAAGAAAAGTAGCTATACTCTGCTGTGTTAATAATTAGTAGGTGTTAAGCATTTTACATATGATCTCTCATTTAATAATTATGTCTCTTGAGGGATATTGGATTATTTGCATGGACAGGAAGTCTACCCAAAGCCAAGAGATGACACTGTGATAAAATAAGTCATGTTTCAGAATTGGATTCACTAGTCAGTTTCTCCATTTTCATACACATCTCTTTCTTCAAAGATTATAAATACCAAGAGACACAGGCATTTGGCAGAAAAAGCTTTTATGGCCCTGATTCCCTCTCATGTCATCTGAATTAGGGAACATTCAAAGATTATAGGTCGCTGTGACAGGAAAAATGTATTGTAACTGGATTTTGACATACATACGGGTGATCTCTCATGGCAGTGTTATGACTTTAGCAACTGGCAGTAGTAATGGTCAGGAATTTGGGAGGAACTCAAAGTTTTAAAATCAAATAAGTACTAAGCCACTGAGAACACTTAGAATATTGTAAAGCAAGGAGCAGAAGCTCTGCTTCGGAGTTTTAATCCTGCATATTCTATAAATCGATAGTTTATAGTATATTTTAATACATTCCTTGAAGGCTCCAAGCTTTGATCTTTGGCTTTGTCTTCTCTCTTGAAATTGTGTACAAAGCAATCTCAGAGTAGAATTTGGCACTATTTGTTGCTAGTCTTAGGGAAACGAAGTACAAAGCCAGAGATAAACATTTTTCTACTGTAAAATGTTGAAAGCAATCGTGCTTATCTCACTCTGTTTGATAAGCAATGCAAATTCAAATGGCTCTCATTTTATCCACGTTTGCTTCCATTTAGAGGATTCTCAATAGCATATGTGTGACAATTGTATATTTAAGAGAACACGATATTTAAATTGACTTGAATACATTTTAAAAATCCATTACCAGCACTGTACCTTTTACTTTAGAATATTAAAAGTCACTTTCATTTCCTTTCCTTTCACAATGAGCTTTTTCTAGTGATAGCCCATCTTTACAATAGTCAGGCAGTCCTGTTGAATAGAACCATGGCTGCACATGACAAACCTCTTTTCTGGACTGGGCAGTGAAAAAATACACTGAGATAAACTTTCAAAACATTATCTTTGGCATTGTTGTATAGGACCTGACCACTGCACATATTAGTTGACAGTCAGATATGAAATTCTGATGGAAAGGTGGATCAGTGCAGAGCCAATCCTGACATACTGCAGAGTGAGCCTCCCCCCACCAAGTTCTTCCTTGCCTGTACACACATTAAAATTCCATTTGGATATCAGCAAATTCCCCCTCAGCTAGGATCCATCCTAACCTAGACAAGCATGTGTCCTATGTTTCTAGCAAGGCAACCCGATCACCAAGTGAGATGACCCCAACCAATTTGACCCATTTGCCGGGATTTCTCTGGTACTTGCACTAAATAATGGAGGTGGGTCTTGCCCCAAGCTCCTTGATGGAATATGCCTCTTCCACCTGTGGATTTGGCCTTCTACCCAACTTTAAGGAAAGTTTAAGCATATACTGGGATGACTCCTTGCAGTGTTTTTTTTCTGTGGGAGTACTTTTTATAACTACACATATTATTCTTTTCTGGTTTTCCTCACTAAGAAAAAATAGGGTGTTAGCATTTGTAAAGGCTGTCTCCCTGCATTTTATTATATAAATCAGCTTTCTTGCTCGAGTCAAATGTCACCCCTTCAGCTGCATAACAATACTTTTCAGCCTAATATTAAAAGCTGGCTTCATTTTACTTTGTAATATAAAGCTTCACTTTGGCATTAATATCAAAAGACAGCTGCCCTCATAATAGGTTTCCTTTTAAGCAATATGGGAAAACACATTTATCAAACAATTTTCAGTATGGAGGCTATGGTTTTGATTGCATCAAAAACCTTAGCCAATCAAGCTGTTTCTTATAAAGGATGCTGGATCCGTGCATCTGACAGGATATTGAATATCCAATGAGTTTATTCCTGCAAACATATTTATAGAACCCTTTATCATGTGTAGAGGAGGGGGGAGATGTGGTTTTTTTTTCTATGTATATATGTTTTCTAAGCCAATGTAAAAAAGCCCATGTCAAAACTGAGAAATACTTTTGTAAAGAAAATAGCATACTTTCCTGGGTATTCTAACATGATGAACGGCAAAAGCAAAATTGAATTTGTCTCACTATTTGTGCCACATACTGTGTAGACTTTATGTCAGTGATGACACTAGAAGTTTTCTGTTTTGCTTTCTGTGAATTTTTCTAGTAAAATCTTTGTCACTTGTACATAGCTGAGCCTAGGTCCAGCCTGGACATGGACTATTCTACCGGGGCTGACATGAGTTTTAGCCAGTGGGAGCCAAATCTTTCCTGTGTGTCGCATGTCACCTTGTGCAAACAACGTTAGAATATAGTTTGGTTTATGAAGTTATGCAAAGCTTCCTTCCAGTATGTGTTCATATATTTTTCTTTTCCTTTCTCTAATATATCATTCCAAAGCATACACTGCAGTCCCTTAGCTTATGATTCTTGAGAGCATGATTTTCAAATAATTTATTAAAGTGGAAAAATAACACGGTGGTCAATCCATCTGCATGCCTACTTGCAATTTCTTTTTCCCATTGCATTTGACGTTTAACTGCAAATACTGCGATGAAATTGACCCAGAGAAGTCTTGCCAAACTTACCCACAAGCAAAAGCCATAGTCAGTTCCATCTGTCACTATGATCGATAAGGAAACTGGTGCCTTAATTTCTCAGATGATTTTCCTCTCATCCTGATGAACTTGCCAGTCAAACTCAGGAGACAAGCAAGAGAAGGAGTGTATTTCAAAAGAAGGAGCCACAGTAGCTGAAGGCCTTTGCTGCTACTGCTTCTCCCTGACTTTTTTCTTGTTTGTTCTTCCCTCTTCCTCCTCCTCTTCTCCTTCTTTTCTTCTATATTTTCTAAGATCTCCAACTCTTGGAAATCTCCAGTCTATGGCAAACCACCCACCCGTCACTTAAAAGCCACAAGTGGCTACGCCAGGCTACGAATCTCAAACCTCTCATAGCTTTCGGTTACATTGTGGTTTTTGTAACTTTTTCACCTCAGCCCCTCTGACATACAAGTCTCATGATCCTCTTTCACATCACAAAATGATATTCTAGAACTATTTGTATATAGATTGCTGTATGTAATGGAGGCTAAAAATATGACATGCATTTCCAGTGTGCCCTGTCATCTATTTCTGGCATTTTTCACTGAAAGAGTACACACATGCACATGTGTGTGTAAAGACACACACAATTCTAGATGGAGCTCAGAAGACACAGAACTGAGAACAGCTCACTTCTCAAAAATTCCTGAGAGCTAGAAGTGTACCCTCCCCTATGATCAGAGACTCAATCAGCCTCCAGTGGAAACAACAACAAAAAAGTGGCTGCAGTTTAAGAGACAGCCTGATGTAATTGATCCAGCCCCTTGGGGAGGATGTTTCTGCTTAATTAAGAGCACAGCCACCTGCTTGGTGTACTGGAGTCTAACAATTCACTTGAGCAGGTCCATCATGGATTAGGGCACCAGCTTTTACTGACGTGTGGAACTGAAACACTAGCCTGCCTATTAAGCTCTAAAGCTGGTTCTTAAACTGTCATAATGCTGGCTGAATTATAGCTGATTGGAATACCGAACACAAGAATGCCTATGGGCTGAATGCAAATCAAATCTGCATGAAACCATGCTGCACTAATAGAATAATAAGACAGAATGCTTGAGAGAAATTATTTATACATTGCTTTGCAAAGATCCCAATCATTCATTTTGTTTAGGTCTACAGCAACTAGCCTCTCTAAGATGTTTAAGTAAAATGAACTTTAGCTGTTGTATTTACTTTAGAGTGGTATTGGGACACTCTTGCCCAATAAAAAATTCATATTTTATGAAAGAACAGTAGCTCTTTTAATCTTGTACTACATATGTATTAATTCACCGAGGTCAAGCCATTTATAAAAACAGGTAAAACTTGGCAGTTACAGCTTTTTAAAGACTCAAAACAGGAGCAGTTTCTAGACAAATTTCAAAGATTCCTTGAATGTTTGGTTAGCCCCAGATGGATACAGTTTATTATGAAAAGAAAATTAAAGATTCTAACTATTGACACTGTGGAGAAATTATACATTTACTAAAGTACTAAACAGATCTTCTGACCCTGTTAAGTTAAAGGCACAAGCAAACAGGCTTAAACCAGGCTTGCATTTGTTTTACATGATTTAACTGTTCCACATTTTTCTTTCTGCTCTTTATTACTATTTGGGTTCTCTGTAGCAGTGTCAGCAGTTAGTAATGCCAATAGCTAATTGTATAGTAGACCTAAGATAAAAATGTTCAACATTCTTTAGATATTAGAAAATTGAAAATATTTTTGATCAAGTGGTGAAATTCCTCACTTTTAAATTCTAAAATATATTCTCTTTATGTAGTTGTTCATTACCTTTAAAAGTTTCAAGCCCTTTCACATTAAAGGTACGGTGGATGTTCAGAATGATGTTTCTTTTTTTTATGTTTTGTTTAATCACCCATATGTTGGTAAGAATATTTATATGGTAAGTATAATTAATATGTATTTGTTTAAACATTTAAAAAAATACTTTGTCTTAATCAAGCAGTTCAACATAAGGAATGTCACCAGTTATATATTTTTATGCAGGGTCTTTTTTGCTTTTCGTTATTTTTCATGAAAATTAATAAATTGATTTTTTTTTTTACTATATTACAAGCTTCAAAAAAACAGGAAAAAAAGCAGAAGTCTCTAGGTACATCCATGTTGCTGCAAATCGCATTATTTTGTTCTTTTTTATATTCTCATACTGAGTGAAGTAAGTCAGACAGAGAAAGGGAAATATCATATGATATTGCTTATATGTGGAATCTAAAAAAAGACTTCAAATGAACTTATCTACAAAACTGAAACAGAATTACAGATGTAGAAAATAAACTTATGGTTACCAGGGGGTAAGGAGGGGAAGGGATACATTGGAAGATTGAGATTGACACATACACACCACTATATATAAAATAGATAACTAATAAGGACCTACTGTATAGTACAGGGAACTCTACTCAATACTCTTTAATGGCCTATATGGGAAAAGAATCTAAAAAAAGAGTGGATATGTGTATTTGTATAACAGATTCACTTTGCTGTACACCTAAAACTAACCCAACATTGTAGATCAATTATACCCCAATAAAATTTTTTTAAAAAGAAAAGACTAAAAAAGTAAATAAAGCAAAAGTCCTCTTTGCTCCCCAACTCATCCACAGAGATAACTTTTATCAATTTTTGCAAACTTCCAAGACTTGTTTGACTATACATGTATATGTATACATACATATATTAAGTGTGTTTTTGTATTTGCTACTTATATCTTTATAAATTTTTCATATAAATAAAATTCTAAACATTTTTCTGTAACTGATTTTATTTCACAAAGCATTATTTTTAGAGATCTTTCCATGCTAGTTCATATAGCTTTACTAATTTTTTAAGTGCTGCTGAGTTTTTAATAAGGTGGATGAGTCATAATTTAAACATCCTTATGTTGATGGAGATTTAGGTTGTTGTCAACATTACTTCTTTATGTTGCAATTAAAATACATGCAAATACAAGTATATCACCTGTATTAGATACCTAAGAGTAGGACAGCTGTGTCCAAGGGTCTTCACTGTGCCTCCTGCCTCGTGAACTTTACCCTTTATGTAGCTCTGCGACTTGCTTTCTCACTCAACTAAACCTTCTGAATCTTTCTTCACTTTCTTCCTATAATAAGACTACCACTCCTTCTTTATCACCTAATCTTTACTTAGTTTTCCTTATTTCACTTACAACCATCTGATCTATAATACATTTATTTGTTTATTTATTGTCTGGATTTATCTGTTTTGCTCTCTGTTATATCCTGGTACCCAGATCAGTGCTACTTAGTGCTTAATGTTTGTTGAATAAATGGGAAAAATGAGTGAGCAAATGAACTATAATTTTATGTATACAAACTACTTATCTTGGTATTAGGTTTTCCATCTTGAAAGCATAAAAACTTGAAAAATCAAAATGTAAACATTGCTTTCTTTTAATCATACTTAAAGCTTTTAGTAAAGGTTTTTTGTTAAAAATATATACGTGCTAGGGGAAACATAGCCTTTGTCTCTGTAAGAAGAAGCATGCAATCACGTATGAACCCCACAGAGTGAGAAAGGAGTGGTTACAGAGGTTCTGTGATCACCCAAAATGTAAAAAACACTTAATGTTTAATGCAAGGCAATTTGTCTACTTTTTATATCGCTATGGAATGGAGTAATCTACTAGGATGTCTTTTGCACACTTGGTGCTAGAACACCAGGAGTCTTATTGACTAGTGCTAATATTGTGACATAAAGATTTCCTTCTCGTGTTCCCCAGAAGCTCTGTGCTGAGAAACTTCCTTCCATTTACCACCATGCCTTTCCTTTTCTCTTTTCGTTTGTGTTGCAGAGTCTTCAGGTAGAATAATTATGAAGACTATATGACATACCATTTATAACCAAATAGAAAATAAGAACTTAGAACACTGTTGTCAGTCTGCCTTCACTTTCTTTTGAATTTTATCTATTTAGTACTCCAGAGTGGGAAGTTTGGAGGATTTAATTCTCAACAGCTAATATTCTTTTTCTGATCATGTTTAATACTTTAACTCCCTAAGTATAATTTTGTGAACTGAACAATGAATCGACCCAAAGGTGCTTCAAATAAAAGGAATTCAGCAATGTCAACACATTAAATGTCAAAGGACATAAAATTATAGAGTAAAACTAGCTAAAGAGAAGCAAAAGTAAATCTAGGATTGATTCCTGAGGTAGGGTTTATTATCTTGTATCATAAATCTATAAAAAGATTAAAATTTTCAAAAAAATAAGTAAAATTATTAATGTTCATATTAAATATGCACTCATTCATATACTCAGCATCTGAAAGAAGCCAGATAAAAACTAATGGAAGCTATGGTTAAAGCAGCTGATGGGAGTTTAAGTGTTTTGGTCTCTCCATTTTTAGTCTCTAATACATTGTGGTTTTCATTGGCACCACTGTAAGAAATTATAAACGACAAACTTTAGGCAATGATTAGTGTGGCTAGAGATAATAGGGTTATATAAAGCTTCAACTTCTACAGTTAGAAAACATTCTAATAATTAAATGAGTAATAAATCATCATACCTTAGAACACACACACAAAATGCTGTGTATTCCAAATGCTTAGGTTGTCACTAGCTACTAGGGAAAAAACATTAGTGCCAACTTCATGCATATTAAACAGATACATGCCATGTGGCCCCAAAAAAGGAAAATTGGTTGGAATGTAAAAGTAACTTTTTTAAAGGCTTCTCATGAATGTCTGCACTTCCTTTTAATCTCTTTGGCATTTTGTAGTTGGCACTTTCCTTTGGGCTTTAAAAAAAAATCAGATGCTTTCCTCTGAATAAGAATGAATCACCAACTTATTTCCATGTTTACCAAGAGTAGCTCAAAAGTTATTGGTGTTTGTCTTGATGCCAGTCATTTCAAAGTATTTTGTCTCTTGTGAAAATCATTATGTTGTAAGATGTGAATTTTTTTGTTATATTTACAGTCAAAGATGTTAATCGGTTGCTCAGTCCTCTCCATAATACTTTTATACATTTTATGACACCTTGTTTTTGAGTTGGAGAAAAAAGGAAACTTCATATTCCGAGTCAGGCGAAAAAAGAGAGACTCAAGTCAAAAAAAACTATTCCTAACCTCTTTGGAATTGAGCCATTTTTCTGGACTCAAAGGTCCAGGTTATTCTGAAGATCACCTTTAAATTGGATCCTGGGACAAATTTTTGTCATTTCAAAGATCATACTAATGTAGGCACTTACAAATCTTAAGTCAAACTCCTTGGACATAAAACAAACAAACAAAACACTAATGATTGTTGGAACATATTTTATTTTACTCACTTATTCAAATTTTCAAATTAAACAATTCACATATTCAACAGATATTTACGGAGTGCCACCTAAGTGCTCAGCCTTTTGCCAAATTCCTGGGGAGGTGGTGGTGAGCAATAATAGACAAAATTCCTTCTCTTGTGCCTTAGGAATCATACATAATAGTTTTCAAACAGAGGGGGAATCATTCCACAAGAAGGATGTTTTCTCATCTGCCAGTACTGGAGAAGGTTATGAAATAGTCTGTGTTTGTTACAGAAACAATTGCTTGACTCCATCTAGGTAGATCTTAAAAAGTAGAGAGAATTCTGCTGTTCCCATGTTTATAGGACATTGCCCATCACAGATGACTACAGAGGCTCAGGGTAAATCTTGTGATACTTCTCAGTTTGAGATTGACAAGTTTGTGCTAGACAGAGTGGCTGAGGCTGGCAGGGGAGTTTCTTTCTTACCCCTAGAACTTCAGTTCAGTTGCTAGAAAGCTCTGGCCACAGCACTGCCAGTTAATTCAAGATGGGAAATAATTAGAAAAATATGAAGAAATCTCAAGGTGTACTCAAGGTTGTATTGACAAGCAAGTAGGCATCGGATGAAAAGATGTAATTCTTTTAACTGTAAGAGAATAAGAATGTTGGTAGGATTATAGAAAGAGAGATTTCAGATGAAAATAAAATTCTAACTCGACCAAGGTGGAAAGAAAAATACTGTCTTTTAATTTAAAAACAAAGAGTTCGGATATTTTGGATGATAAATAAGTAATAAAGTTATTTTATGATATGTAAAGTAATCTGAGATAAAATAGGGGAGATCCACATCTTTCTATTTCTTTTTGTATTCATTTTCATGATTAAAGTGTAAATCAATTGAGGATCAAAGCACCCTAATTGATCTCTGAATACATCATGTTCATCTGAGGTTGTAGTTTTCTCCTTTGAGGAAGGTAGAAGTGGCCTCACACACAGGGGACCAAAAAGCAGGGTTTATAAAAAGGTTGAAGAGGAACCATTTAATTCTCACCATACTAGGCTTTCCCAGGAACGATTATGTGCTTCTTATGAATGTGACATTGAAAATCTGTAATTTTTATAGTACACAGTGGGAAAAAACGTAAGCTGTAAAATGTTGCTTTAAAAACGTGTTTAAAAACAGTGTTCTGACACTTTATTACACAATGAGCTCTTACATTAAGTATTTATGGCAGTTACAAATTCACAGTCAGTTTTGATGCAGTAATAAAAAGCACCAAAATGGGTCCAACTGACATATTACAGCCAGAACAAAGGGTTGAAAGTTTAAACTTATCTGTAGCTATTACATGTTACATATTAGTTACATTATCTATAACAAGATTACATGTTTCCCATCCCACAGATATTTCTAACAGTACATTATTAGTAAATTCGGCATTTCACCCACTTTGGAGGACAAAGAACATGAATTTGTATGGTCAAACAAATTAGTAGGGACTTAAGTGTTTATTTTTGACCACTGAGTACATACATAGTTCATCCAAAATCCATGCTTGCCCAAAGGAATAGACCAATCTCATTTATACTCTTCTCTGAAGCTCCAGCCAGTCCCTAGTCATTTTGTACCCATCAAGGATATTAAGTCAAAAATTCTCTCAGGTATTCTGTACATTTTCTGCTTGGCTTTGGCCAAAATATTGAGAATGTCTTTGATGCTGTCAATCAGCCTACAGAATCACAAACATGTATTTGGGTCCAATCTTCCAACTACTCAAATTCTCCCACTACTACCACCACAATTGTGGCTCTTTATCAATATCAGATCAGGTTGTTGGCTGAGTGATTATTTTGCCTAGAGCTTATCCAAAACAAATGACAATCTCTAAGTTGCTGGTTTGAAACCTTAAGAGAGTGGGTATTTGAAAACAGGTGTTCTATATAATTCTGGCAGTTCATGTACAAGGTTTCCTAGGTGTGGTTAAATCTCAAAAGATACATAGTTAACTAGATAGCTAGCTAGCTAGCATTTTCAGTGGGAGTGAACAATTGGAGGCTTTAGTTAGTTCATGAGTTTGTCTATGGAAAAAGAACTTGAATGATTTTCCCAAGCCAATATTTTGTGAAATTGCCACTGCCAAAAGGCTCATGACTTGGACATAGCATAGTCCAGTTTTTCAGCATTGCATCAGAAACCAACATGTGCTTTTCCCCAAGGGCTGGTAGCATTTGCCTGAATGCCACATTCATCAATTTTAATGTTGGACAGACATTTTGGGGTTGAGTTATATAAAGATATTTACCAGCCAATCTATTCTCAATATTCTGGACAAATTAAGTTCAGGCCATCAGTGATCAACAAATTTAGATTATTAAAAATGTAATGGATCAAAAAGAATGAAATAAAAAATATTTTCTCGGGTTTTATTCTTTTTCAGGTTTTTAACATACACCACTTCATTTGATTTATGTCTATGCTCTTTGACAGCACAGGTAACATTTAGATATATAACAACGTATATCTAGAATCAGAAATCTTTAATTCTTTAAAACATGACATCATAATATCAATGTCATTAAAATCCTTCATTTAAAATCCTGGGATTTTACTAAAGTTCCTTTTGTTTCTTTTTGAGGCTACTTTGGATTTCTTAAATCACACAGTCCATAATGCTGTCTTGCACATACAGTGTTGGTGCCATCCCTGAAAATATTGTGTGCGTAGTTGACGGCCTGTAACATGACTCTCTTTCTAGCTCAAAGATATCTCATTGGGTCCCATTTTATATACACATAAAATATTATATATACATATATATACATATATATTGCAATATACTTATATTCATTTCATAATCTCATAAAGGCAAGGCAGCTCGCTGCTCACTTTCATATACAAACATGAGAAGCACTGGGTTGAAATTTTGAAAGATATTTGGATATTTTTTATTACTTTGTAAAATTGAACAAAAGTTGTCATGATAAAAAAGGAAAAACCTCTCCTCCATTGTTACTGTTACCAGCTTTTAAAAAATTAATTAATTATTTTTGGCTGCACTACGCGGCATGTTGGATCTTAGTTCCCCGACCAGGGATGGAACCCATGTGCCCTGCAGTGGAAGCATGGAGTCTGAACCACTGGACCGCCAGGGAAGTCCCTGTTACCAGCTTTTACTAATTACAAGTGTTATTAATACTCTTGCAACAAATTCAAACAGTATAGGAATGTATCACATACATTATAAATGGTCTGTTGTGACCCATGCCAACCTGCTCTTAACTCCTAAGAGTTTGGCATTATTCTCCCCATACCTTTTCTTATACCCATTTAAATATGTATATTATTTTAATGAAATTATACAACTTGCTTTTCAAAATTAACAATATAACTTAGACTTCAAATTTAGAAAGGTAATCTCTCCCTGCCTCAAAGACCATTTTAAAGACTCTTATATTTTATTTTATGATTTTATTTTCTTCAGTTAGATTTTTCAGTCCACCTACAGCTTGGGGAAGTTGTATTGTGCCGGTATGGCAATTTTATTGTTATTTCAAAGTATTTAGCCAGTAGTCTATAACTCTTTGACTCTGAGTTTCAAGGAAAATCAAAATGCTATAGTGGAGAAAAGGGCAAAGGTTTATGAAAGCAATCTTAAACTAGACCAACAACAAAGCTAGGTAGATTGGTTGGTTGTTTTAAACAGGAATCTAGTAGGAGATGAAGTTCAGGAATATCTACTGAGAATTCTTAGGAGAGTTCTCAAATTACATTCAGAAAGCTATCAAAACATATATTCTGTCAGCACAAGAAGTATCTGATTCCATTAATGCTTTAAAAAGTCAGTATACTGGAAAGAGAGGGACAGGGTATCAAGGTGGGTGTATGTAGGGCCAGGAAAGAGAGAAGGGAAGAGAAACAGTTAAAAATATGATCTGTTTTCATGCAGGTTTAAACTCATGGGTTTTTTTTTTAAGTCATCAATAAAAATATTTTCCAGATAAGAATGGAAAATAATGTTAGATTCATTGAAATGTTAAATCAACTAATTCAAGCTTCTAAATCTGGATGTTTATTTAAAAATGCTTGCAACTGATTTGGTGGCAGTAATGGTGATGATAACAGAAATCAAAATTAAACACCAGTCAACATTCATTTGAGGAATTTAATACATTAACATTGAAAGTAATGTTGATACTAAATATTGATAATAAATTTAAAATTAAATTCAGTAATTTAATTGCAGTAATTTTTTAAATTATAAAGTTATTTTTGAATAATAAAAAAGAAAATTGGCATGTGATCAGGTACCCAAAAAAAGGAGAAGAGTAAATTGAGTAAAGAGTTGCAGCCTGTGCTGCCTTTTCAGAAGATTCCTCCCTATATTTCAAAATAATAGTCTCTTCTATTATTATAGACCTGTGGTTCTTAACTTAGGGTCTATGGAACCTCTAGCTACGGATGGAGGTCCATCCATTTGTGGAGGTCCACAAATCCCCTGAAATTATAAGCAAAATTCCGTACTTCTTGTGATGGCAATATGTAAAGTGTGCATTCTTCTCATATAAATAATTTGTGGCTTTCATCACAATCACGAAGGAATTCATGGCCCCCAAAGGTTAACAATCAGTGATATAGACCTCAGGGTATACAAGACACTTTCACAGTTATTATCTAGTTTGATTCTTACAATACAAGAGCAAACCTGGCACTGAGCCCAGGATACTTATGGTTTCCTTGTCTCTGTGGTCCAGAGAAAAGTGGCCTAGTGAAACTATTCTCACTAAATGACGATTACTAAATGTATAGGCTTCTCCTATAGTATTTGCATTTGACACTGAAGGAAGGAGATATGAAGATGCTTTATAGATCCTTGGATGAGGACAAATGCTTTTTGTGGGGAGGATTGGGTGGGAGCCTTCCCAGTTTTTCTTACGTGTTACCCATTAGGTAAACCCACCACCAGTGAGTGAAGAAGTAAGTATCTCATAAGTGATAAACATTTCACTTTAATGGGGTCACTTGAGGGGAAAAAAGCTTCCTTTGGATAGTGAAAGCTGCATGCATTTACTTGAACCCCAACATTTGAATGCCAAGGTATCTGAGACAGGAGTTATTACCCTGAAACTCTAGTTGAGCTACTTTTCTCCAAATTAGTGATTCAGTCACACAATGGGGAGAAACCCCCCCCACACACACACACAAAAAGGAAATTCCACCTTTATAAGCATCCATTCTTTCACAGAAGAGTGATTTTTATTCACTTTCCTGTCCTGAAACACATAGACATCCCATCATCTGAACTTCGGTCAAGGTAAAGCAGAATAAATAGAAGTTAAAATATTTTGAAACGTCTAAATTTTAGCTGTTCAGAACTTTGACCCTCTGCCTATCCACTCATTGCTAGTGCCCCAATTTAAGCACTTTTCCTTTATGGTGCCACTTTTAAGTTTTAACCAATATTAATCTCCTTCTTCAGTATCATGAAACATGTGCCAGATCATTTTGATAAGTATGTACTTTTTATGTTTACTTATATTTTTAATATTATTATTATTATTATTGAAGTTTCTTTAGAAGAGAAAAAAATGTCTTATATAATATATAGCATTGTGATTAAGAACACATACTCTGGAACCAGACAGCTTGAGTTTGATTTCCATCTGTGCCACTTTTCACAATGTAATTTTGAGCCACTTACTTACTGTTTTTGAGACTCAGTTTTCTCATCTATAAAATGGGGATAATATAAAAACTATCTATACCATGAGATAGTTGTGATGATTAAATGAGTTAATATAGGTAAAAACATAGACCAGTGAATAACCTAACCTATATACAGGCATACCTCTTTTCATTGCTCTTCACTTCATTGCACTTTGCAGATATTGTTTTTTTTTTACAAATTGAAGGTTTATGGCAACCCTGAGTCAAGCATTCTATCAACACCATTTTTCTGGTAGCATTTGCTTACTTCATGTCTCTGTGTCACATTTGGAAATTTTCACAATATTTCAAACTTTTTCATCATTATTATATTTGTTATAAGTATAAAACTTTAACGGATGAGGAGTTTCTTCTTATGGATGAGCAAAGAAAGTGGTTTCTTGAGATGGAATCTACTGGTGAAGGTGCTGTGAAGGTTGTTGAAATGACAACAAAGGATTTTAGAACATTACATAAACTTAGTTGATAAAGCACCAGCAGGTTATGAGAGGACTGACTTCAATTTTGAAAGAAGATCTCTAAGTAAAATGCTGTCAGATCGCTTTGCATGCTACAGAGAAATTGTTCATGAAAGGAAGAGTCAAACAATGTGACAAACTTCATTGTCTTATTTTAAGAAATTGTTACAGCCACCCCAGCCTTAGAAACCACAACCCTGATTAATCAGCAGTCACCAATATCAAGGCAAGACCCGGCACCAGCAAAAAAGATTGCAACTCACTGACGGTTCAGATGATTGTTAACATTTTTTTAGCAAGAAATTATTTCTTAGTTAAAGTAGGTACATCTGTTTTAGATACAACATTCTTGCACACTTAACAGACTACAGTATATTGTAGCATAGCTTTCATATGCATGGCAAAAAACCCCAAATTTCTGTGACTTGCTTTATTGCAATATTTGCTTTATTGCTGTAGTCTGGAACTTAACTGCAATATTTCTGAGATATGCCTGTATGCATAAGCTATTTTTGTTGTCATCATCATCATCATCATTATTATTGCTATTATTATATACCACTTACACATGGTAGACACTCATGAAGTATTTGTAGACTGATGAGTCTCAGTTTCTTTATATAATAATTCCTGAACCAAAGAAGACCTTGAGCTTATTAATTCTTGTGATTTTTTTTGTGTGTGTGGTACGTGGGCCTCTCACTGTTGTGGCCTCTCCCATTGTGGAGCACAGGCTCTGGACGCACAGGCCCATGGCTCACGGGCCCAGCTGCTCCGCGGTATGTGGGATCTTCCCGGACCGGGGCACGAACCCATGTCCTGTGCATCGGCAGGCGGACTCTCAACCAGTGCACCACCAGGGAAGCCCCAATTCTTGTGATTTTTGAACTTCTTGTTGTCATTGTGTTTATTTGTTGAATATTTTAAGACCACAATTTCCCAAATGGGAAGAAGTATGCCCTTCAGGGCTTCTCAACTTCTTCTCCTAAAGTGATGAAGAATGTGGATTAAGTATAGATGAGGAGACGTAGCCTGAGAGATTTATTTATAAATGGTAAAGAGTACATAAAAACTTGAGTCTCCTTGTCTCCAGTGCAGTTCTTTTTCTACAGAAGTTAATACTTCACTCTCCATGGAAACTACATATAATATCTCAGCTGTTTGTTATATATTTATGGTAGTAACCTTAATCAAATAGTAAATTAGTGGCTCGGTCTACACTAGTGCCTAAGCTAGACATGATATAGTGAAGTTATGGAAAAGTTTTGAGAATTGGGAGATAGATTATTGAGGAGAACACAAGCTTTTGAATCAAGTAGACTTAGGTCTAAAACCTCCATTTACCCTAACTAGGCAGGTCTAGAATCTCATATACATTATTGGATCTCACTGAGATTTAAGTATAGCAGGCGCTCACAAGTTTCCCACCTATCCCGGTAACTCCTTGATGTCTTCCCATACGTTAGGCCAAAGTAGACTTATGGGACCACAAGTTTCAAGAAAAAAAAAGGAAATGGTGTATTTCCTTATAGAAATCACTTGCCTTCCTAGTTCAAAACTTAAACCATACTGCCTAGCATAGTATACATAGCAAATGAATATTAATTTTCTCTATCCCTTCCTTTTACTCTATCATCCTGGGCTAGGAAAATAAAATAAAGCTTGTGCTATAACTCACCTAGGGAACGAGAGAGAGAGAGAAAGATGGAGAAAGACGTGTAGATATGGATATATAAATTTCAGAGTTGCTTCATTATTTTAAGTTCCCTTTTGCCATAAAAAAGTTCCACACACATCCCAGTGTGTACCATACATTATTATATGATCTTTCTAGTTTTTAGGTGGGCTATATTTTAAACTTCTTGAAAGTTTCTAAATAAAAGAAACAGTTTTAATGGCTAAAGAGTTAATTTGATAATCTACTTCTTGTTGCATCAGTTATGGAAGTTGGGTTTTATAAGAAATTTGTTTATTTTATCAGACTTCAAATTTATTGGCATAAATAATCTTTTTAATGTCTATAGGGTCTATGATATTTTTTTCATTCCTGATATTGTCAGTTGTGTTGTCTCTCTTATTTTTAATTAGTCTTATTAGGGGTGACTAATTTTATTAAACATTTCAAAAACCTAAATTTTGTCTTTGTTGAATTTCTTTTTTTTTAACATCTTTATTAGAGTATAATTGCTTTACAATGGTGTGTTAGTTTCTGCTTTATAACAGAGTGAATCAGCTATACCTATACATATATCCCCATATCTCTTCCCTCTTGTGTCTCCCTCCCACCCTCCCTATCCCACCCCTCTAGGTGATCACAAAGCACCGAGCTGATCTCCCTATGCTATGCAACTGCTTCCCACTAGCTATCTGTTTTACATTTGGTAGTGTATATATATCTGTGCCACTCTCTCACTTTGTCCCAGCTTACACTTCCCCCTCCCCTTGTCCTCAAGTCCATTCTCTACATCTGCATCTTTATTTCCGTCCTGCCCCTAGGTTCCTCATAACCTTTTTTTTTTCTCAGATTCCATATATATATGTTAGCATATGGTATTTGTTTTTCTCTTTCTGACTTACTTCACTCTGTATGACAGACTCTGAGTCCATCCACCTCACTACAAATAACTCAATTTCATTTCTTTTTATGGCTGAGTAATATTCCATCGTATATATGTGCCACATATGCTTTATCCATTCATTGTCAATGGACACTTAGGTTGCTTCCATGTCCTGGCTATTGTAAACAGAGCTTCAATGAACATTGTGGTATATGACTCTTTTTGAATTATGGTTTTCTCAGGGTATATGCCCAGTAATGGGATTACTGGGTCGTATGGTAGTTCTATTTTTAGTTTTCTAAGGAACCTCCATACTGTTCTCCATAGTGGCTGTCTCAATTTACATTCCCACCAACAGTGCAAGAGGGTTCCCTTTTCTCCACACCCTCTCCAGCATTTATTGTTTATACATTTTTTGATGATGGACATTCTAACTGGTGTGAGGTGATACCTCATTGTAATTTTGGTTTGCATTTCTCTAATGATTAGTGATGTTCAGCATCCTTTCATGTGTTTGTTGGCAATCTGTATATCTTCTTTGGAGAAATGTCTGTTTAGGTTTTCTGCCCACTTTTGGATTGCATTGTTTGTTTTTTTGATATTGAGCAGCATGAGCTACTTGTAAATTTTGGAGATTAATCCTTAGTCAGTTGCTTCATTTGCAAATATTTTCTCCCATTCTGAGGGTTGTCTTTTCATCTTGTTTATGGTTTCCTTTGCTGTGCAAAAGCTTCTAAGCTTCATTAGGTCCCATTTGTTTATTTTTGTTTTTATTTCCATTTCTCTAGGAGGTGGGTCCAAAAGGATCTTGCTGTGATTTATGTCATAGAGTGTTCTGCCTATGTTCTCCTCTAAGAGTTTTATAGTGTCCAGTCTTACATTTAGGTCCTTAATCCATTTTGAGTTTATTTTTGTGTATGGTGTTAGGGAGTGTTCTAATTTCATTGTTTTACATGTAGCTGTCCAGTTTTCCCAGCACCACTTATTGAAGAGGCTGTCTTTTCTCCATTGTATATTCTTGCCTCCTTTATCAAAAATAAGGTGATCATATGTGCATGGGTTTATCTGTGAGCTTTCTATCCTGTTCCATTGATCTATATTTCTGTTTTTGTGCCAGTACCGTATTGTCTTGATTACTGTAGCTTTGTAGTATAATCTGAAGTCAGGGAGCTTGATTCCTCCAGCTCTGAGTTTTCATTGTCATTTGTTTCTAGGTATTTTTTGATTTCTTCAGTGATCTCTTTGTTATTAAGTAGTATATTGTTCGCCTCCATGTGTTTGTATATTTTACAGAATTTATCCTATAATTGATATCTAGTCTCATAGCACTGTGGTCAGAAAAGATACTTGATATGATTTCAGTTTTCTTAAATTTACTAAGGCTTGATCTGTGACCCAATATATGATCTACCCTGGAGAATGTTCCATGAGCACTTGAGAAGAAAGTGTATTCTGTTGTTTTGGGATGGAATGTCCTATAAATATCAATTAAGTCCATCTTGTTTAATGTATCATTTAAAGCTTGTATTTCCTTATTTATTTTCATTTGGGATGCTCTGTCCATTGGTGAAATTGGGGTGTTAATGTCCCCTACTATGATTGTGTTACTGTCGATTTCCCCTTTAATGGCTGTTAGCTTTTGCCTTATATATTGAGGTGCTCCTATGTTGGGTGCATAAATATTTACAATTGTTATATCTTCTTCTTGGATTGATCCCTTGATCATTGTGTAGTGTCCTTCTTTGTCTCTTGTAATAGTCTTTATTTTAAAGTCTTTTTTGTCTGATATGAGAATTGCTACTCCCACTTTCTTTTGATTTCCTTTTGCATGGAATATCTTTTTCCATCCCTTCACTTTCAGTCTGTATGTGTCCCTAGGTCTGAAGTGGGTTTCTTATAGACAGCATATATATGGGTCTTATTTTTGTATCCATTCAGCCAGTCTATGTCTTTTGGTTGGAGCATTTAATCCATTTACGTTTAAGATAGTTATTGATATGTATGTTCCTATTGCCATTTTCTTAATTGTTTTGGGTTTGTTATTGTAGGTCTTTTCCTTCTCTTGTGCTTCCTGCCTAGAGAAGTTCCTTTAGCATTTGTTGTAAACCTGGTTTGGTGGTGCTGAATTCTCTTAGCATTTGTTTGTAAATGTTTTAATTTCTCTGTCAAATCTGAATGAGATCCTTGCTGGGTAGAGTATTCTTGGTTGTAGGTTTGTCCCTTGCATCACTTTAAATACGTCCTGCCACTCCCTTCTGGCTTGCAGAGTTTCTGCTGAAAGATCAGCTGTTAACCTTATGGGAATTCCCTTGTATGTTTTTTGTTGTTTTTCCCTTGCTGCTTTTAATATTTTTGTTTTGTATTTAATTTTTCATAGTTTGATTAATATGTGTCTTGGCGTGTTTCTCCTTGCATTTATCCTGTATTGGACTCTCCATGCTTGACTATTTCCTTTCCCATATTAAGGAAGTTTTCAACTATAATGTCTTCAAATATTTTCTCAGTCTCCCTTTCTTTTTCTCTTCCTCTTCTGGGACCCCTATAATTCGAATATTGGTGCTTTTAATGTTGTCCCAGTGGTCTCTGAGACTGTCTTCAATTCTTTTCATTCTTTTTTCTTTATTCTGCTCTGCAGTAGTTATTTCCACTATTTTATCTTCCGGGTCACTTATTGTTCTTCTGCTTCAGTTATTCTGCCGTTGATTCCTTCCATTTCATTTATTGTGTTGTTCATCATTGTTTGCTCTTTAGTTCTTCTAGATCCTTGTTAAATGTTTCTTGTATTTTCTCCATTCTATTTCCAAAGTTTTGGATCATCTTTACTATCATTAATCTGAATTATTTTTCAGGTAGACTATTTCCTCTTCATTTGTTGGGTTTTTCATTGGTGGGTTTTTATCTTGCTCCTTCATCTGCTGTTTCTTTCTCTGTCTTCTCATTTTGCTTCATCTACTGTGTTTGGGGTGTCCTTTTCACAGGCTGCAGGTTTGTAGTTACCATTGTTTTTGGTATCTTCCCCCAGTGGCTAAAGTAGTTTCAGTGGGCTGTGTAGGCTTCCTGGTGGAGGGGACTGGTGCCTGTGTTCTGGTGGACGAAGCTGGATCTTGTCCTTCTGTTGTGTAGGACAATGTCCAGTGGTGTGTTTTGTGGTGTCTGTGACCTTATTATGATTTTAGGCAGCCTCTCTGCTAATGAGTGAGGTTGTGTTCCTGTCTTGCAAGTTGTTTGGCATAGGATGTCCAGCACTGTAGCTTGCTGGTCGTTGAGTGGAGCTGGGTCTTAACATTGAGATGTAGATCTCTGGGCGAGCTTTCACCTTTTGATATTACATGGAGCCAGGAGGTCTCTGGTGGACCAATGTCCTGAACTCGGCTCTCCCACCTCAGAGGCACAGGCTTGACACATGGCAGGAGTGCCAATACCCTGTCAGCAACACGGCTCAGAAAAAAAGGGAGAAGAAAGAAAGAAAGAAAGAAAGAAAGAAAGAAAGAAAAAAGAAAGAATGGAAAGAAGGAAGGAAGGGAGAGAGGGAGAGAGGGAGGGAGGAAGGAAGAGGGAAGAGAGAGAGAGGAGAGAGAGAGAGAAAGAGAGAAAGCTATTAAAATTTAAAAAATTATTAAAAATTTAAAACTAATAAAAAAAGAAAAGAAAGAAGAGAACAATCAAACCAAGAAAGCAAATCTACCAATGATAACAAGCACCAAATACTATTCTAGAAAAACCAAAAAACAGCACAAAACAGACAGACAGAACCCTAGGACAAATGGTAAAAGTAAGCTATACAGGCAAAATCACAAAAAGAAGCATGTCCATACACCCTCGCAAAAAGAGTAAAGGGGAAAAAATATATACCTATATTTTAAAAGAAAAGAAGGAGAGCAACCAAATCAAAAAACAAATCTATCAATGGTAATTAATTTGAAATACTAAGCTAAGATAAACATAAGACCTGAAACAAATTAGATGCAGAAAGTATATCCCAAGTCTACAATTGCTCCCAAAGTCCACCGCCTCAATTTTGGAATGATTTGTTGTCTATTCAGGTATTCCAGAGATTCAGGGTACATCAACTTGATTGTGGAGAATTAATCCACTGCTCCTGAGGCTGCTGGGAGAGAGTTCCCTTTCTCTTCTTTGTTTGCACAGCTCCCGGGGTTCAGCTTTGTATTTGGCCCTGTCTCTGTGTAAAGGTCGCCTGAGGGCATCTGCTCTTTGCTCAGACAGGAAGGGGTTAAAGTAGCAGCTGATTATGGGGCTCTGGCTCACTCAGGCTGGGGGGAGGGTGGGGTACAGAATGTGGGGTGAGCCTATGGTGGCAGAGGCTGGCATGACATTGCAACAGCCTGAGACGTGCAGTGTGTTGTCCCAGGGAAGTTGTCCCTTGATTACGGAACCCTGGCAGTGGCAGGCTGCACAGGCTCCCAGGGTGCGGGGTGGTGTGGATAGTGACCTGTGCTTGCACACAGGCTTCTTGGTGGCTGCAGCAGCAGCCTTAGCATTTCATGCCCATCTCTGGTGTCTGCACTGATAGCCACGGCTCACGCCCATCTCTGGTGTCTGCACTGATAGCCATAGCTCACGCCCATCTCTGGAGCTCGTTTACACAGTGTTCTGAATCCCCTCTCCTCGTGCACCCCTAAACAATGGTCTGCTGCCTCTTAGGCAGGTCCAGACTTTTCCCCAGACTCCCTCCTGGCTAGCTGTGGTGCACTAGCCTCTTTTAGGTTGTGTTCATGCAGCCAACCCTAGTCCTCCCCCTGGGATCTGACCTCTGAACCCTGAGCCTCAGCTCCCAGCCCCCACCCACCCTGGCAGGTGAGCAGACAAGCCTCTCAGGCTGGTGAGTGCTGGTTGGCACTGATCCTCTGTATGGGAATATCTCTGCTTTACCCTCTGCACCCCTGTTGCTGCGCTCTCCTCTGGGGCTCCAAAGCTTCCCCCCCTGCCACCCCCCGTCTCCAACAGTGAAGGAGCTTCCTAGTGTGTGGAAACTTTTCTGCCTTCGCAACCCCCTCCCAGAAGTGCAGGTCCCATCCCTATTCTTTTGTCTCTGTTTTTTCTTTTTTATTTTGCCCTTCGCAGGTACGTGGGGAGTTTCTTGCCATTTGGGAGGTCTGAGGTCTTCTGCCAGTGTTCAGTAGGTGTTCTGTAGGAGTATTTCTACATGTAGATGTATTTCTGATGTATTTGTGGGGAGGAAAGTGATCTCTACGTCTTACTCTTTCGCCATCTTGAAGATCTCCTCAGAATTTGTCTTTTTGTGACTTATTTCACTTAGCATAATGGTCTCAAGTTTCATCAAGTGATAATATATGACAGAATTTCCTTCTTTTGAAGGCTGAATACTATTGCATTGTATGCCTATTCCACATTTTCTTTTTCCCCCCAGTTTTATTGAAGTATAATTGACACACAGCACTTTATATTTTTTCCAGCTGAGTTATTTTTTTAATTTTATTGAAGTATAGTTGATTTACAATGTTGTGTTAATTTCTGCTGTACAGCAAAGTGACTCAGTTATACATATATATATTCTTTTTCATATTCTTTTCCATAGTGGTTTATCAGAGAGTATTGAATATAGTTCCATGTGCTATATACAGTAGGATCTTGTTGTTTATCTATCCCATATATAACAGTTTAAATCTACTAATCCCAAACTCTTAATCCTTCCCCCCTCACCCCCCTCTTTAACTCATTTTGAGTCTATTTTTGTATATGGCATTAGCAGAAATTCTAATTTCATTCTTTTACATGTACTTGTCCAGTTTTCCCAGTACCACTTATTGAAGAGACTGTCTTTTCTCTATTGTATATTCCTGCTTCCTTTGTCATAGATTAATTGACCATAAGTGTGTGGCTCCTTTTCTGAGCTTTCTATTCTGTTCTTTTGGTCTATATATCTGTTTTTGTGCCAGTACCATACTGTTTTGATGACTGTAGCTTTGTAATATTGTCAGAAGTCAGGGAATGTGATTTCTCCAGCTCTGTTTTTCTGATTATTTTGGCTATTCAGGGTCTTTTGTGTTTCCATATAAATTTTAAAATTATTTGTTCTAGTTATGTGAAAAATGTCATTGGTATTTTGATAAGGACTGCAATGCATCTGTAGATTGCCTTGGGTAGTATAGGCATTTTAACAATACTGACTCTTCCAATTCAAGAACGCAGTATGTCCTTCCATCTGTTTGTATCACGTTTAATTTCTTTCATCAGTGTCTTATAGTTTTCTGCATACAGGCCTCTTGCCTCCTTAGGTAGACTTATTCCTAGGTATTTTATTCTTTTTGATACAGTGGTAAATGGGATTGTTTCCTTAATTTCTCTTTCTGATAGTTCATTGTTAGTGTATAGAAATGCAACAAATTCCTGTATATTAATCTTGTGTCCTGCAAATTTACTAAATTGATTGATGAGCTCTCGTAGTTTTCTGGTGGCGTCTTTAGGATTTTCTATGTATAATATCATGTCATCTGCAAATAGTGACAGTTTTACTTCTTTCTTTCCAATTTGGATTCCTTTTATTTCTTTCTCTTCTCTGATTGCTGTGACTAGGACTTCCAAAACTATATGGAATAAAAGTGGTCAGAGTGGGCATCCTTATCTTATTCCTAATTGTAGAGGAAATACTTTAAGATTTTCATCACTGGGTATGATGTTAGCTGTGGTTTTATCATATATGATCCTTATTATGTTGAGGTATGTTTCCTCATGGTAATAAGAACATATGTATCGATAGTTACCTTGAATATAAATGGACTAAATGCCTCAACCATAGACTGGCTAAATGCGTACTAAAACAAGACCTGTACGTATGCTGTCTACAAGAGACCCACTTCAGACCTAGGGACACATACAGACTGAAAGTGAGGGGATGGAAAAAGGTATTCCATGCAAATGGAAATCAGAAGAAATTCGGAGTAGCAATACTTATATCAGACAAAATAGACTTTAGAATAGACTGTTACATGAGACAAAGAAAGATTCTACATAAGAATCAGGAGATCAATCCAAGAAGAAGATTATACCAATTATAAATATAGGAGCACCTCAATATATAAGACAAATATTAACAGACATTAAAGGAGAAATCAACAGTAACATTAGGGAACTTTAGCACCCCACTTACATCAATGGACAGATCCTCCAGACAGAAACTCAGTAAGGAAACACAGGCCTGAAGTGAAACATTAGGCCAAATGGATTTAATTGATATAGAGAGAGCATTCCATCCGAAAGCAGCAGAATATGCATTCTTTTCAAGTGCACATGGAACATTCTCCAGGATAGATCAAAGGCTAGGCCACAAAATAGGCCTTGGTAAATTTAAGGAAGTTGAAATCATATCACGCATCTTTTCTGACCACACACTATGAGACTAGAAATCAACTACAAGAAGAAAACTGCAAAAAAACAGAAACCCGTGGAGGCCAAACAATATGCTACTAAACAACCACTGGATCACTGAAGAAATCAAACAGGAAATTTAAAAAAATACCTAGAGACATATGAAAATGAAAATATGACAATCCAAAATCTCTGGGACACAGCAAAAACAGTTCTAAGAGGGAAGTTTATAGATATAGAAGCTTACCTCAGGAAACAAGAAAAATCTCAAATAAACAACCTAACCTTACACATAAAGGAAGTAGAGAAGGAAGAACAAACAAAATCCAGAGTTAGTAGGAGGAAACAAATCATAAAGATCAGAGGAGAAATAAATGAGTAAATAGAGACTAAAATACAGTAGAAAAGATCAATGAAAATAAAAGCCGGTTCTTTGAAAAGATAAACAAAATTTATAAACCTTTAGCCAGACTCATCAAGAAAAAGAGGGAGAAGGCCCAAACCAATAAAATCAGAAATGAAAAAGGAGAAGTTACAACTGACACCACAGATCGTAAGATACTATTACTACTACTCCAACAAAATGGACAACCTAGAATAAATAAACAAGTTCTTAGAAAGGTACAATCTCCCAACACTGAACCAGGAAGAAATAGAAAATATGAACATAACAATAACCAGATTGAAATTGAATCAGTAATTTAAAAACTCCCAACATACAAAAATCCAGGACCAGATACCTTCACAGGTGAATTCTACCAAACATTTAGAGAAGAGTTAACACCTATCTTTCTAAAACTATTCCAAAAAAATTTCAGAGGAAGGAACACTTCCAAACTCATTCTGTGAGGCCCTCATCACCCTGATACCAAAACCAGAGAAAGATATCACACAAAAAAGATAATTACAGCCAATATCACTGATGACCATGGATTCAAAAATCCTCAACAAAATACTAGCATATCAAATCCAACAGTATATTAAAAGGATCATACACCATGATCAATTGGGATTTATCCCAGGGATGCAAAGATTTTTCAATATCTGCAAATCAGTCAGTGTGATACATCACATTAACAAATTGAAGAACAAAAATCATATGATCATCTCAATAGATGCAGAAAAAGCCTTTGATAAAGTTGAACATCCATTTATGAAAAAAGTCCCTTTTCTCTTAAACTCAGAAATGCCACCAATTACTTAGCAAGAAATGAAGCACCAAGTGAAATGAGATACCTTGATTTCCTAGATTTTTGGGGTTTACTCTTCCTATTATCACAGTCCATTTGGTGAGAGCCTATGCTAACACTGCTAAGCCCATGGATTTCTGTATTTTGTTACACTGGAACTTGATGGAGACAATTTTACATTATAGAATCTACTCCATATTATGCTTCTTAAGTGTTTTCATTGCCTGAAACTCATCCTATATCTGAGAGAATAGGATCGTTATCTTTAGGTCAAACTACTGGGTGGTGAAGCAAGAACCAATTTTTAGTTTAATTCAAATTCTGTTTTAGGGTTCTGCATGAAATACTCATTGCCTTTGAGGTGTTTATTTCCATTTTATTAAAGAAATGCTGATTGTTAGTTATGAGATGTATTAAATTGAAACAGCTTTATTAAAAAGAATCTCCACTTGTATGATTGTATGATGATACACCAAGATTAGAATTCCAGCTGTGGGGATTGACAATGATTATATCACACATGCTTTTCATATTGCAGTTACCTTATTTTGCACATCAAAAAAAAGTGTTGGCATGTTATATTGTAATTATCTTTAACTTTCCATGATATCATAAAATAACCATGCCATTATAAAAACATTACTCCTAAATCATCAAGATTTGCTTAAGTAATTTCCAATTAGTTGTTGTTCCCATTAGAATACTAGAACTAACCTTCTGAGGGTGGGGATGTGAAAGCTTGGAAGGTCTCTATCCACTTATTCATAAGTTTGATTTGTCCACTTAATCAAATAATAGGTGACATTTGTTCATTCTATAGCCCCCAACATCTTTTGCCATTATTATTTCATGAGACTTGGCCAACTTTTCAAAGATACTTTAGATAAAATAAGACAGGTAATAATTAGTAAGCTGATCCAGAGATTTGTGAGGAAGTTGCCTAAATCTGTTGAATAATTTTTCCATCTATGATGGCAAAAGGACATTTTGTTGTTGGGAAACCCATCTCATATTTTGTTACCTCTCTACCTTTTATTGTAAAGATGGAATTTTTTTGTTGTTGTTCTGAGAAAATAGTAGAGACCTTCTTCAGGTATTTTCCCAAAGCACAAGAACTTTTCCCTCAGTTTTGCTCACTGTTTATTGAATTATGAACATATTATTGACCAATATTTTAAGACTGTAGTCCAAACCCATGTATTTATTTGTCCACAGAACCAGAATAAAAATAATTTGGAAAAGATCTGAAGAACCATTTGTCTTTAAGCAGTAAACTTTTTCTTTGATGTTAGTATGTATTAAAAATATAAAGTAGAAGCAACGAAGTACTTGAAGTATTCATGGAAATACTCATTTTTAAGCTCCTTAAAGAACTTCAGGAGCATCTACTTACCTACAAATAATTGATATGCTAATTAAAAACCTTTCCTGTCTGGTTTCTTTCCTCTTTTCTCAACCCTAAAACCTCATTAGTAAAATTCTACTACAGGTTTTGATGTTATTACAGCTTCAGAAAACCCAAACCAAATGTCATGTGTCTTTTTCAAAAGAAACACAGCATGTGTCATAGAGAACTGGACTCCTTCTGGTTTTCTGTGATTTCTGTGATTGAATTTTTATTTATGTCAAGATCAAGGTCAGGAAAAAATGATTTTGCTGCACAGTCATACTTATGTGCAAAAAAATATTTACCAGTATATTTATCCTTTAATCCAGCCCATAAAAATGGAACTTAAAACTGTAGAATTGTGATATTTTAGAATTAGAAAGGTCCTCAGAGATAATCAAGCCCATCCCATTTGTTTTAAATTTATTTATTTATTTTTGGCTGTGTTGCGTCTTCATTGCTGAGGGCGGGCTTTCTTTATTTGCGGTGAGTGGGGCTACTCTTCATTGCAGTCTGCGGGCTTCTCAGTGCGGTGGCTTCTCTTGTTGCAGAGCATGGGCCCTAGGCTCACAGGCTTCAGTAGTTGTGGAGCATGGGCTTAGTTGCTCCGCGGCATGTGGGATCTTCCTGGACCAGGGCTCGAACCCGTGTCCCCTGCATTGGCAGGCAGATTTGTAACCACTGTGCCATCAGGGAAGCCCCTGCCCCCATTTGTTTTAGACTAGATTT